>NC_045773.1:72509177-75192927 GCF_008692025.1 Phocoena sinus | reverse complement strand
TTCCTTGAAAAGGAATCTCAAACTGAGACTGACCCTTAAAACCCACAACAATTCAATGCTTCCTTGTTGCATGTCCAGTGTTTAAGGATTTTTTGCTTTATATTCTCCTCTATTAAAGAAAAGTCGTAAATACGAATGAATTAAAACTTGAACATTCATGACATGAATTTAGAACTTCTGATATTAGCAAGAAAACATGATACGGGAAAGCAATTACAAGTAACGTTTCACTCTTGGACCCTCAGCCTGAGGAGTCATGTAGTCCCGTTTGCCATCTCAGAAGGAAGAAAATGCACACTGCAGCGCCCATTGCAGGATTCTCCTCCTCTCCTCCGAAGCCCCAACCGGAGTATGAATTCCCGGGGGTGATCACGATGGAACTGACATGATTCTGCTGACCCTCATTTCTTTCTCTTTTTTTTTTTTTTGCGGTACGCGGACCTCTCACTCTTGTGGCCTCTCCCACTGCGGAGCACAGGCTCCGGACGCGCAGGCTCAGCGGCCATGGCTCACGGGCCCAGCTGCTCCGCAGCATGTGGGATCTTCCCGGACTGGGGCACGAACCCGTGTCCCCTGCATCGGCAGGAGGACTCTCAACCACTGAGCCACCGGGGAAGCCCTGACCCTCCTTTCTTAACCCAATGCTTCCACTGCGTGGAGCCCCAGAGCTAAATTTCATTGCTGAGCTTTAATGTGGTCCTCAACTGAGCCAATTCTCTGGGCCATTTTCCTGAGCTTAAGACTAACGACTATCCACCCGTAGTCCTCTGATCTGTTTACTCAAAATCCAAACTGACTCTCACCCTTGTATTTCAGAATGTCATCAGTATATCTGACCACATCCTTAATTCTACCTCGGTAACCAACTGGACAGTGTTACTACAGAAAGAAAAGAATGCCGGGTCCCAGGTCCTAGCGTCACTGGAAAACATCAGTGTTCTGGTCCCTTCGACAGCTCTGCCTCTGGAATTTTCTCGAGAATTCATTAACTGGAAAGGGATTCCAGCATCCTCAAATCAAAGCAATTTGGGTTACAACTATCAGACTGAAATGTTCCTAAAAAACCCCTCCATTCCCATCAGAGGCCATGTATTAATTAGGTCAGACCAGTTCCAGGAGCCCCTTCCAGAAACTATCATCAGCATGACCTCCTTGACCCTGGGGAACATTCTACCTGCTACCAAAAATGGAAATGCTCAGGTCAGTGGGCCCATGATATCCATGGTTATCCCAAACTATTCCATCAATGAAATTTTCCTGACTTTTTCCAAGATAGAATCAAATCTGAGCCAGCCTCATTGTGTGTTTTGGGATTTCAACCATTCGCAGTGGAACGATAATGGCTGCCACCTAGTGAATGAAACTCCAGACTCGGTGACGTGCCGCTGTACTCACCTGACCTCCTTCTCCGTGCTGATGTCACCCTCTGTCCCCCCTGCCATTGTTCCCGTTGTGAAATGGATCACCTTTGTGGGACTGGGGGTCTCCATCGGAAGTCTCGTCTTATGCCTGACCATCGAAGCTCTGTTTTGGAAGCAGGTCAACAGAAGCCAAACCTCGCACACGCGTCACATTTGCATGGTGAACATAGCCCTGTGCCTCCTGATCGCAGACATCTGGTTTATTGTCGCTGCCTCCGTGCACACCACGGCGAACCCGTCTGGACTCTGCACAGCTGCAGTGTTCTTTACACACTTTTTCTACCTCTCCTTGTTCTTCTGGATGCTTCTGCTCGGCTTCCTGCTGGCTTATCGGGTTATCTTGGTGTTCCACCACATGACCACGCCTTTGTTGGTGGCTGTCGGGTTCTGCCTGGGCTATGGGTGTCCTCTCATTATATCCATCGTCACCATTGCGGTCACACAACCCAGCAAGGGCTATGAAAGGAAAGATGTGTGTTGGCTTAACTGGTCCGATGGGAGCAAACCTCTCCTGGCCTTTGCGGGTCCCGCCCTGACTATTGTGGCTGTGAATCTGGTGGTGGTCCTGTTAGTTCTCACGAAGCTCTGGAGGCCCGCTGTTGGAGAAAGGCTGGCTCAGGACAGCAAGGCCACTGTCGTCCGCGTGGGGAGGAGCCTTCTCGTTCTGACCCCCCTTCTAGGGCTCACCTGGGGGTTTGGCATAGGAACAACGGTTGACAGCCGGAATGTGGCCTGGCACGTTATCTTCGCATCACTCAATGCATCCCAGGTGAGAGTGGTGAGAACAACCTATTACATCATCGGGTAATTGGAATAATTATAGAGAATTGAGGATGGGAAAACCACTCTGGGGGCGATCGATCTCATTTCCCTGCCTCTAGCAGGACTATTATAACCCAAATTGCCTGGCAACAGTGAATAGAAAAAAATAAAATAAAATAAGATCCAGTCTTCCCAACAGTGATTCTCACACCGAAGCAGAATTTTGGGCTTCTTCAGTAATCCGTTCCAGGGTTTTAAATCTGTTAGAGTTCACATAGCTAACACTGATCTCTCTTGCCGTTGACCCAGTCCTCTTTGTCTTGTGCTGACGTCTGTTAAAGCACACAGGGAAAGGGAAATAAATCCAGAGTGCTTTTTGAGTCTGAATGGTGCAGAGGAAGTCCCTAATGTGCCATAAAGCAGGGCCTGGCCAGTTGTAGGCAGCACTGTCTTTGTAAATAAAGTTTTATTGGAACGCAGCCATGCCCATTCATCTACATAGGGCCTGTGGCTGTTTTCCTTACACAGGCAGAACTGAGCAGTTGTAAGAGACTGGATGACCTGCAAAACCTGAAATATTTACTCTCTGGCTCTTTACAGAAAAAGTTTGACGAACTCTGCTGCCAAGGATGGGTTTTACATGCCGTGATCAGAGAGTATTCAGAGAGTAGGTGGGCAAAGCAATCCTTAGGTTTTGGTGAATCTGGAAGAGAGCCTTCAGTCCTGGTTCAAGAAATATTTGCTGGGTCTCCTCTGGACAACGACTGAGGGTAGCGGTGGTTAAACGTTTGAGCTCTGGAGTTAAATAGCTCTGGGCTCAAATGAGTCATGCTATCCAACTGTGTGACTGCTAACAAATTATTTAATTTCTCTATACCTTAATTCTCTCATTAATTAATTAATTACCTGTAATATTAAGTACCTGATAATATTATTAATATTAATTATCTGATAATAGTATTACCTGTATCTTAGAGTAAATGAAGATTAAATGAGATCATTTAGCACTTAGTGCAGTGCCTGGCACAGAGTAAGTGCTCAGTAGGTATCTCCTGAATCCAGTTGGTTCTCCACCTACTGCAAGAAACCAGGCTACACTTAGGTGGTGGCGCAGAGGGCAATCACGGAGAGCACACACCTAATGGTGGCAGGTTTAGGGAAATGCTGTCCAGGGCCCTTGGTGACACGCTGTCTGAACAGGCACCAACTGAGGGTCCTCTGCCTGGGAGGAGAATTTCAAGGTCCAAGAAAGGCTCTGCCAAGGGTTACCCGAGGGCTGGATGGACCTGATGGAAAGGATGCTGATATAGTCAACTTCCTCTACTTGGCCTTGGGGTCGGACTTCAGTGACTGCTGACATCATAGACGCTTAGTTAACGTTTGTTTAATGCCTAAAGAAAGACTAAGACATAGAAGCAAATGGAAGTTCTTTGTTTTGGGTTTAGGATAACACAAAGGGGAAAATGGTGCTCCACGTGTGTTTCAGACTTTATTCACACAATAATTTAATTATATGTTCAACCAAAAAAAACATGTTTGTGTACTTTGTGTTAATCCAGGCATCGTGGAGTTTACACAGTATCCTTACCTTCAAGGACCCACAGTCAACAGGGGGACAGACAAGGAAATAATTTCAATGTTGGGGGATACAATAGAATAGTAATACATATAAATGCTTTCTTTACTGGAAAAGGAAAAGATAATACATGTGCCTTATTCTTTTTTTTAAGGGCTTTTTCATCTTATGTTTTGGAATGCTCTTGGATAGTAAGGTATGTGTATTCATTTCTCTCTTTCTCCTTTAACCCAGGCACCTAGTCCCTCCCCTTCAGTTCTAGGGCCCTTATTCATACATAAGAAGTTAGACCATGGGTACCTGCATAATAAAATTCTATAATTTCACAAAAGGCAGGTTCCGTCAGGAGACAAAGAAACTAAACACTCATTGCTGAAAATAGAGCTGTAGAGAACTAACCACAACGTATAATGGGAACATTGTAGAAAAAAGGGGAAGCTTGTTTTTACTTTTAAATTATGATTTGGCATAATTGACCAGCAGAAAAACTTTCCTTAGGGGTGAATTTCTGTTTTGCTCCTTTACGTAATTTATTCATTCACTTAGAATATGCTGAAAGGCCTGTTTGTATGTTTCTAGAATTTTATGTAGTAAATATTACATCGCCTCTAACATTAAATAGAATTCCTGATGAAGGATGACCAATGTAAGTAAAAGATAAGAGAAAAATACTTACACTTCTTTCATTATTTTTCCAAGCTTGGAGCAATTCTGCAGAGAGGTAAAGACAATAAGCTAAAAGATGTAGCCTCTGTTTTAATAAGATAAGGATATTTTATAATTATCATAATTGTTGCCCATGCCTCCAAACCCCTGTTTACAAAGAAGCAATTTGCCTCCTTCTTTTTTTTTTTTTTTTTTTTTTTTCATGCGTTACGCGGGCCTCTCACTGTTGTGGCCTCTCCCGTTGCGGAGGACAGGCTCCGGACGCGCAGGCTCAGCGGCCATGGCTCACGGGCCCAGCCGCTCCGCGGCATGCGGGATCCTCCCGGACCGGGGCACGAACCCGTGTCCCCTGCGTCGGCAGGCGGACTCCCAACCACTGCGCCACCAGGGGAGCCCCTGCCTCCTTCTTGATTGGACCAAATAATCTTGTTGTTTGCACCATTCACTTGATGAGGACGCTCTTCACTTCAAACTTCGATTTAGCCACTATTGCCAATTACTAATGTCTAGAATCTGAATTATTATGGTTTTGGGGACTGTTGCTCTTTGTTTCATTCTAGATTTGTTTACAGGTAAAGAAAAGAAAGAAAAGAAAAGAAATCCTTTCATCAGACCCACATGCTTATCGTCTATTAAATGCTTCCGGGAAATACTACTACTAAATAACAATTACACTCTTCAGTTTTGTTCTTTTTTTAATTTTTTTTGTGGTACGCGGGCCTCTCCCGCCACGGAGCACAGGCTCCGGACATGCAGGCTCAGCAGTCATGGCTCACGGGCCCAGCCGCTCCGCGACATGTGGGGTCTTCCCAAACCGGGGTACGAACCCGTGTCTGCTGCATCGGCAGGCGGACTCTCAACCACTGCGCCACCAGGGAAGCCCTTCTGTTGTTTTGCTCTTGATTTGCCTCTGTACGATTGCCTATGTGTAGCTCCTCACTATTTCTTTATTGCCCTGTAGCTGCAACAGCTGCTACTCAACAAGTTGTCTCCTTTAAGCTTTTGGAACCAAGCATCAAAGGTAATCATCTCCTGCAGCCGTGGAGGCAATTCGTGAAGTTCCAGTTTTGCACTTTTTTACACAGTCCCGCGGCAAGCCCACGTTTGTGTAAACCCCTTGAGTTTCTGTCATGTTATATTCCTGGTATCTGGCATGATGTCCAGCACGTGGTCAATACTCATTAAAGAGCCGTTGAATGAATGAGTGAATGGATGAATGGATGCAAGGGTGTGGAAAGCTTCAAGGATGCTCAGGCATGGGGGTCTGTGGTGCTCTTGTGAGCAAGTACGTTTCAACGGTGTTGCTTATTATAGTCTGACTTGTCTCCCAATATCTAGAATCAGTAGGGTCCTTTTCTCTGCCTGCCTGTCTAGATCTCCTGCAGACCACTTTTCCTTCTCCAGAAAATCAGACGGGGAAGCCTTCATTAATTTCTAATATGTAAAATGATCTTTATGAATTTTCCCTTATGCTGGTGTACCTGACTTTGTCACTTGCAATTTTAGCTCTTCAGTCTACAAACTGACAAGTTTGTATGGAAACAAAGGATTCTTGTTTTCATTCTTTGCCACAAAAGTGCAATCCACTTAAGGAACAGTATAGTTAGGAACAAAAGTACTTGCCTCTCGGTTTTGTATTTTTGACGTTAACTCAGACTTTCGTCTTTTAGCAAGACACGGAGGGCCTTTCAGAAAGGGTTTCTAAAGCAGAAATTTCTGTGTGTGATAAAAATCAGCCGATTTAAGTGCATGAAAAACTACATGGATATTTAGAGATTCTTAACAAAGGATAATATAACGTTTTGAAATTAAAAAAACAGTGAGGAAATTAGCCTCTGGCATTTTTATAAAATAATTTTCCTGGGTCTGCATTTCATAGGAGAGGGCTGTGGGTTAGGAAGCTGTCACCCCAGGAGCTGGCAGACCTGACTGTATTTCTGACTCAGTGACCAATTGGCTGTGTGACCTCGGGAAAGTCACTTAGTACCTTTTGGTTTCAATGTTCTCAAGATGTAAAAATTAAGTGTTAGACTAGTTACTCAAAGCAGAAATTCTAATATTCTGTGATTTTGATTTTATGTCTTGAAGAACTAAAATCCCTTGAACCAGAAAATGTGAAACTAATGAATCATTCTCTACTCTTAAGAAAAGGAGGGAGTTACAGCATGTGTGACTGCATTAAAGTCAAACCTTTAGTTAGTAAAGCAAGACAGGACACTCCCCACCCTACAAAGCAGGAAGTCAGAATTTTTCTCACTGGAAGGCCAAAGAGAGAAAAACACTGAAAAGGAAAATACACCAAAACCAAAAGTAAAGACGCCTGACAGTGGTTTATCTCCCTGTTTTTATTTTTTTTATTTTTATTTTTTATTTTTTTGCAGTATGCAGGCCTCTCACTGTTGTAGCCTCTCCCGTTGCGGAGCACAGGCTCCGGACGCACAGGCTCAGCGGCCATGGCTCACGGGCCCAGCCGCTCCGCGGCATGTGGGATCTTCCCGGACCGGGGCACGAACCCGTGTCCCCTGCATCGGCAGGCAGATTCTCAACCACTGCGCCACCAGGGAAGCCCTATCTCCCTGTTTTTAATGTAAATTGTTGACCTTTTTCAGAAGGCAGCAGTGGTCAGTGAGGGCTTTGCATCTTCTGGATTTGTACCCCTTCTCCAGTTTCACTTTCAAATTAGGTGACAAAAATGAGATTTTGTTTTCTGGGTAGGTGGCTCATTTGCTTTAAAGTAAATGCACATTTGGCAGAAGAAACATTGAGTATTTGTAATCTTCTGAGGGAGTTTGAGTGAAAAAGCAGGCACCTAAAAGAATACTTTGAATGCCTAAATGACTTGGTTTTCTTTTGTGCAGCAAAACTCATCAGATTCATCTCTCAAACCCAGATTCAAAAAGACTTTCAACCCATTCCAACACAAACGTGAGTTACAACAAACCAAAGGTTCTAAGGGGTAGGAAGAAAGAACATGAATCCATCATGGGCAATCAAAATTCTTTGGATCTCAGATAAAGTTCAAGTGTCGGAACTTGAAAAAGCATATTTCCCTCCCCAAATGCTCAATGGGCTCATCCAGAAGCTTTGGGTCCTGTTATCACTGCCACCAGCCTGAGGGCTTTTAATAAATCTCTTTACCTTTTTGGACCTTTGTTCCTCATCAGTAAAAAGAAAAACTAAGAGATCACTAAGCTTCCTTCCAGCAGTAACATTCAGTGATCTCAAACCAATCTCATTCCCCAACGTCTGAAAATACAGTGCTTCTCTTCTCAGATGAGAGATATCTGACAAATGTAAGCTTCCATGGCATTAATAAGATGCTGTACACCCTAACCTCTTCCTAACACTGTCCAGAATTGTAAGGAATTGCATAGGCTTATTTTCATTTTGGTCTTATGCTCGATTCCAACATAGTAGCAATAATTCTTATCCTCTTTTTCCTCTTTCAGGCAACTATGTACTTTCTTATACTGGAGAGTCCTCAAACGACATCACGCTAACTCAGTTTTCATCAACTGAATAAGACCGGGAACCCTAAAATCAAGGAAAATTTTTTGGAGCAAATTGACATTAGAGCTCAATGTCAGTGAAGAAATCATGCTCAATATTCAATGGATTTTTCTGATTTCGGAGTCTGAGAATATAATAAGAAACTCTCAGCAGTTTCATGACAGCCATCTTTATCTTCAATTAAATGGAGAGATTTACTTCCATGGGGTTTGATTCAAAGGAATTGCTTCATAAACGTAGAAGATTAAGTTTTTGTCGGAAATTATGTCAGTTGTACTAGCCTCTCACTACCACAAACTATGGTTTCCTTTTTCATAAAATCGCATTATTCATGTGACATTTCTAATCACCTGAATTGGAGTAAGGAAATGTCATGAAATCACTTTAGATGCATTGACGGACCATGTTCACTCTCTTATAAAAAAAGTCACTGGTGAAATTTCCTAGAGAAAAGGCGTTTTCCTCCAAAAACTTCCAGTTGGATTTTATGCTTGTTTTTGTTTTTTAGGTACAGTCACTGAACTTTGAAAGTTAATCAGAAACAAAATAGAAGTGTCCATTTCAGATAGCTTCATAGCCGTTACTTAGGAAGTATAAAGCAGTATTTATATATATATATATATAATATATAAATATATATAATATATATATATATATAAAATGCATTATTTTTCAGTTTACAAGGCACTTTCATCTGGTCCCCCATCCAATGACGTGAGGTGTCCAGGCAGACCTAGTGCAGACATGATGAAATAGAGGCTTGGACAGGTGAAGTGACTTCCCAAAGTGAAGCCAGTAAAGGGCGCTTTTAGGACTTTTGGTTCCTAGTCCATTTCTACAGCCTCGTAACAGCCTTGAAAATTACCTGCAATCCTAAGCAAGCCTTATGAGGTTAGATACGAGATTCATCACTCCCAGAATTCTCTCTATGTAAGAGGAAAATTGAGGGAGAATTTGGTCGTCAGCATCCAGAGAGACCTTAAAGCACCTGCTTTTCTTTCATAATACACTGTTGGCACTTTTGGAAGTCATTTACATGTGTGGCCGATGCTACTTCTGGATGAGATAGAGAGCAGCAGGTGAAGGCACTGTAGGAAGCAACATTTCCCTTCCATACTGCCATCACTTTGGGCTCACCTGAGTTTCAGTCCTGACCACAGTGCCCAGAAGAACTAAGCCCTTTGATTCATCCTTGCTTCCAGAGTCTCCTAAAAATCTGCTGTGGCATTTTTAAAGCAAGTGTTGATTTCTTTCAATAATAATTGCAGTGATGATGATGATGATGGTGGTGGTAAGAAGTCATAAAAGAAGCAGCTACATGTAGAGGGTGCTCACTATGTGTCAGGCATTATTCTAAGTGCTGTGCATCTATTAACTCACGTAATCTTCACAATAAGCTTGTGAAGGGGGAATAATATTATCCCTGTTTTACAGCTGCTGAAACTAAGGCACAGAGAGGTGAGATGTGAGCAGGGCAACATGGATGGCAAATGGCTATGCCAGGGTAGTAGTTATGGAAGTTGAATTACAATAAGAAGAGGGTTATATAAGTCAGCCTAGCAGGATTGGAACTGCTAATTTAATTGTAATTAGAATCCTAGACTACTTGGTCTGCAAAGGAGTTCAGGCATCATCTAGCTACTATTTTACGAGTAGCCCTGATGTCCTAAGTCACAGTAGCCTGTGATTACAAAAGTAAGCCAAGTCCACATTTACTGCTATCTGTAGGAGTATATTAGTCAGCTCAGACAGCCATAATGGAACATCAGAGGCCTGTGGTTTAGACAACAGAAATTTATTTTCTCATGGTTCTGGAGTCCAGGAAGTCCAAGTTGAAGCTGCCGTTGGGCTTGTTTTCTAGTGAGACTGCTCTTCTGTCTTGTCTGTGTCCTCACATGGCCTCTTCTCCATACACATGCAAATAGAGCTCTCTGGTGTCTCCTCCTCTTCTTATAAGGACACCGATCCTATCAGATTAGGGCCCCACCCTTATCAGCTCATTTCACCTTAATTACTTCCCTACTGACCCTGTCTCCAAATAATCACATTGGCGGTTAGAGCTTCGACATATGAATTTTGCAGGGACACTATTCAGTCCATAACAAGTAGCTAGAATTTTTATTTGCCTGTTTAATTGAAATTAGGGTGTTTTAAAAGTGTGTTGGATCACATACCATATATCATGTTTGTCTAACCCACTGACTACACATTCAGCTCAGCTCCCTTCCAGAATGCTACTGAAACAGCAATAAAAGAATTAAAAAAGGAGAAAGACATTGGAATATTTTCTATGGCTGTGTAAAAAACTGCCACAAACTTTGGGGTTTAAAACAACCTGCATTTATTTTCTCACAGTTTCCCTGGGTCAAGAGTCCAGACACAGTTTAATTGGGTCCTCTGCTCAGGGTCTCACAAGACTGAAGGAGCTAGCTGGTCTACCTCTTTATCTGGAGGCTCGACTGGAGAAGAACCCACCTCCAACTCATTCAGTTTATGGACAGAACTTATTTCCTTGCAGCTGTGGTAAAGAGAACCTTGGCTTTTCACGGACTATTTGCCAGAGGCTACCTTGGGACACTAGAGGTCACCTACACATCCCTGCCACTGGGATTTTCCAAAATGGCCACTTATGTCATTAAGCCTGCAAGGAGAGTCTCTTAGTCCAGTCTGCTTTTAAGACAGAGTCTTGTACAGTATAAGGTGATCAGGGGAGTGACATCCTATAACTTTTTCCATATTCTATCGGCTAGAAGTGAGTCACAAGTCCTGGCCACACTCAAGGGAAGGGGATTTCTAAAGGTGTGAACAGCAGCAGGAAGGGATTATCAGACCTGAATTATTAAGGATAAGGAGAGAGAGAGGAAGCAACAGCAACAGAACTTTGGAAAGCAGGTGGGGTGAGTGCAAACTGACTCAGCTGGCCTAAGAAAGCTAAATATGAAGCCAGAAGCGAGGGAAGCCAAGAAGCAAGCTGCTTTACCCTGCAGAGTCCCCCAAGAGACTTGAGACTTGGCAGCCCCAGTGTCCATAAGAAGTGAAGTGAAGGTGGAACTAAACCGTACGGTTGTTCAAAGTCAGTTTAGGAAACAGACTCTCAGATGCTTCCCTCACCCCAAGCAACCAAGTAACCATCCCTTCCTCCACCCTAGCAATAGAATATATGGATATGTGGGGAAAACATGGGATTTGGGGACTGAGAGACTCCAGAAGCGTTTGAGGGAGAGTTTACCATCTCCGAAACAGAGAGATTCAGTGAGAGTTAACATATAACACCAGCAGCGAGGCTTACTTCCTCCTGGCAAGAGACTGGGATGGTCCTCTCTGGAGAATCTGATCACCAGGAGAAAACACTGAAAGATACTGACTCTGGGTGTTTGCTAATGAAATGTTCACACCTACAGTGAAGCCAAGAACCATCCTACGCACTTTGTTCACAGACCTTCCAATCAGCTCTTCAATGTCCTACTCTGAAAAGTAAAGCCAAACTGTCACAGCCCACTAGGCTCTCTAGGAAAGCACCCAATATTAAATGCAGAAGCCAAAACAAACAGAAAGAGCCAGTATGGTGTCACCTAGAATCCAGTTCTGTGAGCTCGACTAGAAGATGAAGGAGAAAACAGAGAAAGGAAGCTGGGGCAGGGGCAGGGGCAGGGGGGTGGGGGGACGTGACTAGAAAGAGGGGAAGGGCAGGGATCAATACTAACCTCCAACAGAACATTGCCTTTATGAACAAGTGCTATAAAAAGGCATACTGGGGCCACAAAAAGAATCTTTGGAACTAAAAATAGAATAACATAACCACTAAAATACTTCAACTGAGGGGATGGAAGATAAAGTTGAGGCAATGACCTGGAAAGTAGAAATAAAAGAAAAAGATGTAAAATGAAAAAAAAAAATTAGAGGACTAGACCCAGAATTTCACCATTTGAATAGTAGGATTTTCAGAAAGAAAGACTAGAGGAACAAAAGGAAGGCATCATTAAAGTCATAAACAGAGAACAATTTTTGGTCACTTAGGGTCATGAGTTTCTCTACTGAAAAGGCCCACAGAATGCCCAGTATGATAAGTGAAAACAGACCCACAGTTAGACATGCTATCATCTGAATGTTTGTGTCTTCCCCAAATTCATATGTTATGAATTCATACCTAGTCCCCAAGGTGATGGTGGTAGGAACCGGGGCCTTTGGGAAGAGTTTGGGCCATGAGGGTGGATGTTGCATGAATGAGATTCGGGCTCTTATAAAAGAGGTCTCACAGAGCTCCCCAGCCCTTCCCACCACCCGAGGATTTAGCAAGAAGCCGGACGTCTGCAACCCGGAAGAACCTTCACCAGATCTTGTACTTCCCACCTCCAGAACTGTGTTGAATAAGTATTTGTTGTTTATATGGCATCCAGTCTATAGTATTTTTCTATAGGAGCCCAAATGGACTGAGACAACATTATTGTGAAATTTCAGGTCACAGAAGAAAAAAAAAGAAGATGCAAATATTTTCAGAGAGAAAAAGTGGGATTTACCTGAAGGGTCCAAATCAGAATATTATCAGGACTCTTCACAGCAGCAGTATAAGCTAGAAAACAATGGAAAATGTCTTCAAAATGTTGAGAAGAAAAGACTGCAACCTAAAAGCAATTAAGTGTGAGGAAGAATAAAGATAGTTTCAGACGAAGAAATTCTTGACACGTTTTCCTGCAATACTGCCTTTCCCAAAGGTTACTGGGGAATAGACTACGCCAAAGGCAGCAATAAGCCCAGAAAGACTTGGGACACAAGATGCAGTAGAGGAGAGAGAGAGAGGGAACCTCTAGGGTGGGAATAAGGGAGTCGCTAGCCAGACAGCAGCCGTGGGGCCGGTCCAGGCTGGACCCACAGCAGAGACTGCTCAACAAGGTGAAAATGATAGGATACCTGATATACTTGAGTGTTATTTAGAAGAGACCTACATACTTTGAGGTAGGTTGGGTATGGATTTTTTATAAGAACACAGAAATCTAAGCAAGTAAAAAGAGTTACACCTAACAGAAATAAAATGTTGTGCGAAAAAGGAAGAGCAATTAGCATACTACCTGGCTCAGCTATGAATAGAGCATACAGAGTGCCAATAATGTGAAATGATTTTGATATAACCAAAATAATAACGATGTATTCGGAAGGTGGAGAATAGGAAGTGTATCTGAGAGGATAGGAAAAGAGATCTAAATACTCATTCTTTGTTTTTGGAAATCAATAAAACTGAGAAACCAAGAAGTAGCATTATAGTCATGTTATTTAGAAACATAGAAATAAATACCAAAAGAATCAGCTAAATCAGTTAAAAGAGTTTGTCTCTGAGAAGCAGGGAATTATAGAGTTATTTGACTCTTGAAATCATATCCATGTGACTTTGGTTTAATGTGTGTGTGTGTATAATTGGAGACAGCATGGGACATCCTGAACTAGGAAGTCACCTTGATTGATTTGATTGGCCACAAGCTTATGTAGCCTTGGTCAGCTGCTTCAGTTCTTGGAGATGCCTATGAAACCTTCAATTTGTAATGTCCAGTAGGCCACTTGGCATACCAATCTATTGTTCAAGGGAAAATCTGGGACAGAGATACACTCTTAGGGTCTTCACCCTGGAGATTATGGTTAAAGCCATGGGACCAGATGAAATCACCTAGCAGGTACAGGGAAAGAAGTGAGTAGGTCCAAGCATTGAGCTTTGAGGGTACCCCATCATTTAGAAGTAGGGAGAAGACGAGGATTCAGTAAAGAGGAAGGAGAAGGGCAGCCTGTGAAGTAGGAGGGAAACCAGGACAATGAGACCCAGAAGCAAAGAAAAGCATTTCAAGAAGGAGTTCAAGGACAGCAACTGGGTTAACTACTGCTGAGAGTCAAGAAAGATAAAGAGCCCGACTTGCCCATTCCAGTTTGAATGTGAAGGTCATTAATGTATGAATATAATAGGCACTCAGAGTAAGAAATTCCACTAGCGGAGGGTTTCACATTGAACACAGAGAACGGAATCGTGTTTAGATGTTGCCATCCCTCATACTGGATAAGCTCTTCCAGATCTGCAACTAGCTATTTTAGAAAGATTAATTTTCTCCCTGTTTTTTGGATGCTTCCAGAACAAATGCAGGGGCTGAGGGATGGTCATTTTGTCGCACCTAGAATGTTTCCCAGCCTGATGCAGATTTTGGTAAACGTCCCAAATCTATTTCTTTCTCAATGATTCTTATGAGGAAAGACAATGTGCCTTTTGTTAAAAGAAGGCAGGAAAACTGTGCTGTACTTACGTTTATTAAACTTCAGGGGGCGGGCTCTGACCAAGAAATAAATCCTGGACAAATTGCTCAAAGCTTAAATACACCTGAGATCCAGCCTAGAATGTGGCGAGGTGAAAGGCGTTTTAATCCAACTACTCTAATTAGGAACGATTTACAGTGTTGCTACTGTTTTGTCTAGTAAAAGAGATTAGGGAGCTAAGAACATAATAACTCTGTTTGGGGCTGGGAAACAATACCTCTGTTTCCTGGGTTTAAGCCCAAGGGTGCTGACCAACAGTTGAAGGCTGCTTTTAAGCAAAGCAGGAATCAGCCATGGTTGGCAGGGGATTTTTCCTGCTAGAAAACCAGTGTTTTATTTAAAATGTAGGTTGTCTTAACAGGATATACCTTGAGTAACTTGGGTAAATGCAAGTTAATTCAAGTATGAGGCACCAAATAGATTGGGGATATTCCTAGATTTTTTTTTAAACAAATTTATTTATTTTTATTTTTTGGCTGTGTTGGGTCTTCATTGCTGCGCACGGGCTTTCTCTAGTTGTGGTGAGCGGGGGCTACTCTTCATTGCGGTGCACGGGCTTCTCATTGTGGTTGCTTCTCTTGTGGAGCACAGGCTCTAGGTGCTCGGGCTTCAGTAGTTGCAGCACACGGGCTCAGTAGTTGTGGCTTGCAGGCTATAGAGCTCAGCCTCAGTAGTTATGGTATACAGGCTTAGTTGCTCTGCAGCATGTGGGATCTTCCCGGACCAGGGATTGAACTCTTGTCCCCTGCATTGGCAGGCGGATTCTCAACCACTGCGCCACCAGGGAAGCCCGATATTCCTAGATTTTTGGATGCATTGTTTACTTTGGGGGAAAATGGTTTGGCCGATTCTGTACAGTTTTGTCATACATGAGCTTCCATGAACGAATTACCCTAACTCTTCAGGGCGGAGGGAACAAAACAAAAGAAACATAAAATAGTGACTTCATTCAGAGCAAAGATTTACTAGGTCCTCAAAGATTAATCAGGAAAGATCAGGGCTGCTTGCAATTTATTCCTCAGCCCTCCCCTTGCTGCCAGGGCTTGCGTTAGTGTTATGCAGTCCAAGTTCATACTGCTGTCTGCACAACAGGCCAATAAATCAAGAGACGAGGTGTTGGGACAAGGAATAGGGACCTTATTTGGAAAGCCAGCAGACCAAGAAGTTGGTGGACTAGTGTCCCAAAGAGCCATCTTGCCCAGATTTGGGTGCTAGTTTCTTTTATAGAGCCGAGAGGGGAAGGTGAGGAGGTAAAGTTAAAAAAAGTGTTAAGTTTTGCAGATATTTCCCGGTTCAGGCCAGACTCAGAGGGGATGTGTTGATTTCTTCTTTCCTGCAGCCATTCATAGGTTGGCCTGGTCAGGATGTTTCCTGTGAGCTAAACAAAGGTATTTTAGCTTCATCCTCAGGCATGGGAGGCAGGGCTCCCCAGGATGGGCCATTATGTATACTTTAAGCCTTAGGCAACATCCCTTTAGTGATTAACTTGTAGCAAAAGCAATAGAATACAAAGATTAAAATAAAAGAGACAGATCCAATATGGAGTCAGATTTGTTCTTCCCTATTACATTATTGACAGAAAGGGTAGGAAAGGGAACAGAGGTGACCAAAGCCCTCAGGATTCCAGTTTCTGTGCTAGACTCAGCATAGATCATGCCCTTTAATCCTCAAAACAACACAGTAAGTTGCGTATTATTTTCCCCCTTCTGTAGATAAGGAAGCCGGGACTCGGAGAGTTTGGGTAAGCTGCTGCACACAGCAGGGAGGGTCCAGAGCACTCCACTCTGCCTCACTTCCCTTGTTCAGAAAGCCTCCTCGCTTCCCTCTGTGCAAGCAGCAACCATTCCTAATATTTTGTGAATAGAGATTTATTGCTTTGGGATAAACATTGGACCCTCAGGCTGTACCATGAAGTAATTTATCCAGACACTCGACTCCAGATTCTCCTGATAACCCGGGCAAGGTCAGGGAAGGGTTAGAACTTGAGAAAAGGACAAGTGATGGGGGAAGAGTCCACTGGTGACCACAAACTCTTCTGTAATTTGTCTCCATTTCACCTGCTTGATCCTAAAAAAAAAAAAAAAGTGCCCATGTACGTTTCCTTGATGTGCTCCATGGGGCTTATGTAGAAGGTTCTCTCTGGGATGGAGTCCTTGGGAGGCCCACCTCTAGCTTGCCTCCATCACTCCTCTGTGTGTCAACTTCCCATCAGTAAAACCACAGATCTGCATTAATTAGATAAGCTCAGAGATTCCCTTCCAGTCCTGACTTTCTTTGATTCTGTGTCTCTTCATAGGTAACACCCTGGGAGAAGAGAAATTTATCACCAAAGAGTACCAAGTGGGTTTGGCAAGACCTTATCTCGCTGGGTAGGAATCACAGACAAAGCATTGCCAACAACTACTTTTATGCCAGCCAGATGGGAGGCAACACCCCTCTGGAATTCTGACCTGACACTTGAAACCAGAGGAGAGGAGATCCCCAGTGTGATGTGTTGCCAAGGGACACATTGCTTTTATGGATAAGGTTTCCCGGTTCTTAGATCTCAGCCATGTCCCCCAGTAGGGCACGGCAAGGCAGCTGTGGATTCCATGACAACACACAGCCAGGCACTGCCAAGGACAACTCTTTGTGGCATGAAAGCTTGCCTGGTGCTGGTGATAATGTGACTTTGTTTTCCTGAAGTAGGCTGGGTGTGGGGAGCCAGCCCCACCTGTCCTCTATGTCACCTGATGCGGGGAATGTTATACAGCCCCCCTCCCCATCAGCTTTTGAAGGAATATGTAAGAAGTCACATTCATGGAATCACTTTCAAAATTTATGTTGACAATTTTTTACATATTAAATTCTGCAAACATGCAGTGCACCTGCCCTGCTTTCTTTTAGACTAGAGCAATGATTCCCAAACTGTATCTCCAACCGGCAGCATCAGCATGACTGGAACTTCTTAGAAATGCCAATTCCTGGACCCCACCCCAGACCTCCTAAATCAGAAACTCTGGAGTGGCGCCCAGGGAGTGCTGTTTTAACAAGCCCTCCGGGGGATTCTGGTGCACACTCAGATCTGGGAACCACCGACTTAGAGAACTGAAAGGGGGAATGCTTCAGGCTGAGGGCAGGAGATTAGGATCTGAATAAACCTTGCCCTGTGCAGGAGGGTAGGGCAGGGAGTGAGGACTTTTTTGTTTCATTTTCTAATGACAGCACTTCCGTGAGCCTCAGGAATCAAGACAGTCTTGGTACTGGTGCGAGCAGAGAAGTGTTAATGATAGATGTGTAATGTAACAGAACTGATAAGAAAGAAAAGGGGTTGAGGCCTGGCTCCAACACTTACTAACGGTATTAACTTGGTTCCATTCCCAAAGCCCAGTTACTTCATCTGTAAGCTAAGGGTAATAACTCTTTGTAAAGTTATTGTTGGGAGTTCATGAGAGAAGCCTGAAAATTCTCAGCCTACTGCCTGGTATTTGGTAAGCCTCCAACAAATACCGGCTATTACTACTATTAATAGTGCTGAAGTTAATAAAGCAGCATGAATTCTATACGATATTGTCACGGCCCCAAAGTAGTGCACTTAGAGGAAAGATACAATCTTCAAGGTCCAGAGACAAGGGTTCGAATATCAGTCCTGCTATTGACCACGCTGGACAGGCTATCTTATTTCTAGTTATTTGTTAAAAACTGGAAAGATGGGGGCTTCCCTGGTGGCGCAGTGGTTGAGAGTCCGCCTGCCGATGGAGGGGACACGGGTTCGTGCCCCGGTCCGGGAAGATCCCACTATGCCGCGGAGCGGCTGGGCCCGTGAGTCATGGCCGCTGAGCCTGTGCGTCCGGAGCCTGTGCTCCGCAACAGGGGAGGCCACGACAGTGAGAGGCCCACGTACCGAAAAAAAAAAAAAAATCGGAAAGATGACAATTATCTATTGTCATCATGTTCAGGCTTGTTTAATGCCTGAATATATAGGAGTCCAATACATTTTGTTTTTTCTTCCTCTTCTTTCAGTGGGAAAAGAAACCCAATTTCCAAGGGTATGAAAGTCAGTGTGTCAGCGATTTAATCACGCAGAACATTCATATCGGAGCGTTCTGTCGAGGTGGCTTACAAAATACTTGTTTAAAGCTGAGGAGAAAGGCTATCGGCAGCTGTGAAGGAGAGAAGGACCCTGGATGTATATTTCTTTTTCTTGTTCATTATCCTATAGAAAAGTGTAATGACCCTTGACAAGTAGAAAGAAAAATAGTCCAGACCAAAGAAGGCTTTACAGGGAAGAATCCTGAAGACTCACAACCAAAAGAAATGTCTAATTATTTTTCCCTTAATATAAAATAGACTTTAAGAATATCAAAGGCATTGCCATAACTTCCGCTTAGGACATTTCCAAATGTACAGGACTCTCAGGTTCCTAAATTACAATGCCTTTCTAGCCCATCTCTCTTTGCTTCTTGTTTTTTACTTTAACGAAGACTGGTCACCAGCCTCAGATGTCTTTTTCCGGCCTCTCTTCCCTTCTGCCTCTCCCCAGCCCAATGTGTATACATTTTCCTCATCCTGGCATTGCAGGTGCTGGGAGGGGTTATGTAGTACAGTCATAGACATTTGGTTGAGTGTCTAAATGAAACAAGGTGTACATTCCAAGTATAGAGCATAAGATGTATAACACGTGTGACTATGAGTGAGTGAGATTGATTCTTTGTTTCCCAAAAAGGAATTTTAAGTTTATTCATTTGAGGAAGTTGAGTACCGTGGCAGGAAGTATGGAATCTGGACTCCCACTGTAGCATAGCTCTTGCACTTAGCCCTGTCCTCTGGCAAGTGATTTAGTCCCCCCAGGGCCTCAATTTGCTCAATGGTAAAACTGAGACAGTGATAGGAACTGCCTATAGGGTTGTTGTGAGAAGTATCCATAAATGAAATAACACATGTAGCAAAATTCCTGGAACATAGTATGTGCTCAATATATGTTAGCTATAATTACTTTTAGCTTTTATTTTATTATAAATAAAAAAATACATATGATAGAATATAAAAATCCGTTTCCTTACTTTTACGTTTACTTTTGCCTCCCCAGTACCCCGCCACACACAGTAAATAATCATTGTTTTTGGACTATATCTTTCAAGACTTTATCCTTCCACACAAATGGGATCCACTTTCTATGTGCACGTATTCTCCCTTGTCAGCTCGTGTTTGATGTTTACTTCAAAAAAATCACGGAAGAGATTTGGAAAATTTCTATGAGACTGAACCAGGTATGAAATACAGAAGGAATAGATCTCATAACATTAGAGCTTTGGAGTTATACCTAATTTTCAAAATAAAAACTGCCTTGTTCTACGTGGCTACTGAATTATTCACCAAAAAATGGGTCTGGATACATGTGAGTTTCTCAAAAAATTCATACCTTTCTCAAAGTTGCTGGTATTGTCATCATAGCAGATATTTAGAAGATTGTGATGCTGGCCCTGAAGGTGGGGAAATGTTAATTCTGCACACACATGCCCTTCTTCTCCCATCTCCCTGCCAGCCCAATACCGTTGTAAAGCCCCAAATCAAAGCGTTAACTCAGATCCTCCCTCCAGTGCAGCCGATAAACCCACGGTCATGTGCAAAAATACACTGTAGACACAGAGATGGGCAATGAGTAATTTTGTTCAAGATCTGACATTGTCTTGGCAGGGAACAGCAGCTTCCACTGCCAAGAGGTGAGACTTCACTATTGAAGTCCAGCTCTTCCTTTGCAAAGGTTTCTTTCGGATAAACAACAGTACATGATAGCATATGGTTCCTACATGTGCTTATTTATCTTACAAGATTCCCAGGGCGAGGAGGGGGTGCAAGCAGACCAGGAGTTAGGGTCCGTATGTATCACTTTAAGACACGGCTCTGGCTCCTGGTTGAACAGTTGCCTAGATACAAGTACATTTTTCTTGTGCCATCACTTAGTGATGTTCAGTTATCACCTCCACCTTACCCAGTCCTCTCAGAGCACATCTTATTAAAAATAAGTGCTTTTAATACTGGAGTATGTAGGAGTAACATGATATGGTATCAGAGATCTGCTGCTTCTTTGTTTTTCTGGTACGCGGGCCTCTCACTGTTGTGGCCTCTCCCATCGCGGAGCACTGGCTCCGGACGCGCAGGCTCAGCGGCCATGGCTCACGGGCCCAGCCGCTCCGCCGCATGTGGGATCTTCGTGGACCAGGGCACGAACCTGTGTCCCCTGCATCGGCAGGCAGACTGTCAACCACTGCGCCACCAGGGAAGCCCAGAAATTTGCTTTAAAAGTTGACAAGAAAACATAAAAGAAAAAAAAGATAAAGGAAGTGTATCAAAATGCTGACATTTGTTGATCAAGTGAAGGGCATCATCCAATCCTCTCTGCTTTTGTATATATATATTTTAAACTTCTATAATAAAAAGCTTTTTAAATTAAAAAAAAAATCAGTGCTTTTAGAGTCAACAAGACTTCTATTGCACGTCTTCTGTGTTCCAGGTACAATTGTCAATACCAGTTTCTTTACCTAGAAAATGTAACTTGATCCTCCTTATAGTTCCCCTTTTGGTACTGTAGACGAGGAAACAGAGACCAAGTCCACCTAGAAAGTGCCCAAAGTGAGATTTAAACCCAGGGACCCTCTCACCCCAAAACCCATGTTCTTCCTACTCCCAAAACTATTCAAGACTCAAGACTCGCCACGAGGCTGGTGAGGGAGGGATTACCAAGATGCCTTCTGGTATCTATCCCCTTAGTCTACTTTGGTTAATGTCTTCCTATCAACCTGTTCATTCAGCCTCAGCAAGAAATGTCATCACTTAACCACTAACATACTGGCCATGGACTTCACGGTTGACGGTTCTACTGGTGGGTCTACCTACATCCTTCACAGTCTGTGCAGCCATTTCAGGGATCAAAACTCCATCCTCACTTCCCCACCCTTAGTGCCCACAATCAGTGGAGAGACAAGAAGGTCAAGAAGTTTGAATTACCTCCTAGGAGCATGAGGACACACTCTCAGGAAGTCACACTTCCAGGCTGAATTTCTTTTTTTCTTTTTTTTTTTTTTTTTTTTGCTGTACGCGGGCCTCTCACTGTTGTGGCCTCTCCCATTGCGGAGCACAGGCTCCGGACGCGCAGGCTCAGCGGCCATGGCTCACAGGCCCAGCTGCTCCGCAGCCTGCGGGATGCTCCCAGACCGGGGCACGAACCCGCATCCCCTGCATCGGCAGGTGGACTCTCAACCACAGCGCCACCAGGGAAGCCCCAGGCTGAATTTCTTGAATGAGAAGGTTAACTGTTGTTCTTTCTCCCACAGTGGAAAAGTCAAAGACAGGCATTGAGAAGCCCCTAGGAAATCTTCCAGTTTCATTCTCAGCTCATCTCCAAGGGAGATAGGGACAGGGGAGAGCTGTCCAAGAAACAATCAAGTATGTAAAACAAAGCAAAACAAAACAAAACAAAAACCCTTATTGGATGTTGGAGGCATGAGGGGGAGAAAAAAAAAGTAAAAAGGAGGGAAAAAGAAATCGCTTCTATTTCTACTGCTACTGAGAGCACATGGTGGAGAAATTGCAAAGGGTTCTATATTCCTAGAAGGAAAACAAAGTGCAGACACTGGGGATTACTGCACAGAGGACACTGACCTTCCCCTCTTCCTGAAGAGCTTACGAGACCACACAAGGAAAAAGAGATTTGTGCCGGGAGAATCTCTTTACTTTCTCCCATTTGTCAGAAGTAAAATATCAAGGTGGAAGAGGTGGAAAGGAGAGGAAAGGGCCATCTTCAGAAAAAAGAACGACAACCACCCTGAAATATCACAGTTACCCTTGGTTCTAGGATAAGGAATAAAACATGGTCTCCTTTTTATTTTTATCTTTTGAAGGGGCACCTGAACTCGCCATGTTTTCTTAGTTGGAGCATTTCCTCCTTCCAAATATATCCTGTAAATCTTGGGACAGATCTTTCCTTTGTATTTAGTTGAAGCTCAGTCAGGGGATTTGACTAGATCTGGAGCCATTATGCACAATAAACTCTACCATACATATTCAACCCTCAGAGCGCGCAGATGATTCCAGCAAAATTAATAACTGAGTTGTTTGTAAAGGGCCGAACACTTGTGCGACCTTTATTATCACTAGCAGTCATGCAGACTTTGGAGTGAGCAGTCAAACTTCAAGCTTCCAGGCATGGGCAGGGAACAGGTCAGCTTAGAAAAGGACATTTACTCTCACATACTTCTGAAGGGACGAGAACATTCCTTGAGTTCTTTCACCTTTACTCCAATGGGCAAGTGGGCTTGTATTCTTAGCAAACGCCACCGAAGACCAACCCATTCAGGAAAACAAACGTTAACAGTAGCTCTTGTAGGTCTGAAATGGTTCTGCTTGGAAGTGTATGAGCCCAGGTCTCACTTTGAGTCTTTCCAAGATTCATTCATCCATTTGACAAAAATCTATTGGGCACCTACTATGGGCCATACACTGTTCTAGGTATTGGGGATACAGTGGTGAACAAGACGAAGAGATGAGGTTCCTGTGCGCCTCTCACCATCCATGTGGGTACAAACCCATCACAAGTCTACAACTTTTCAGCTTGTCTGGTCAGTCTCTCCTAGGCTCTGCTACTTTTCGAGAGGTTATTTTTTTTATTGATTTGGAATACTTGGGCCCTGTCAATAAATAATCTGATATTCATCTACTTTTATGCTCTACTTCCAAAGGAAAAACTTACCACTCCCCATGTTGTTTCATTCAACCTAGAAAGCCCACCCACTCCCCCTTCCACCTTTGCAAACCTCCTTGGTTCTTCAAGGTTCAGATGGCAGCCTACGTCCTGCTTGAAAACATTTCTGCCTGCTCCTGCCTGAATCGACTCCCTTGTCCTCTGAATCTTATCGTACTCAAGTAGCCACCAAGATGTTGCAGGAGGTATTGATTGCATAGTTTTTCTATCATTTGCTGCTTTTTATCCCTATTAACTTTGTTTCACCTGCTGGATTATGCATTTCTCACCAGTGAAGACTGTGCTTTATACTTTGATGATAGCTGACTCATTGGTATTAGACTTGAATATCAATTGCATATATTTGATACATAAAATGGAATATTACTCAGCCATAAAAAAGAACGAAATAATGCCACTGGCAGCAACATGGATGGACCTAGAGATTATCACACTGAGTGAAGTAAGTCAGACAGAGAAAGACAAATGTCATATGATAATCATTTCTATGTGGAATCTAAAAAATAATACAGATGAACTTCTTTACAAAACAGAAACAGATTCACAGACACAGAAAACAAACTTATGGTTACCAAAGAGGAAAGGGAGGGAGAGATAAATTAGGAGTGTTGGATTAACAGATACACACTACTATATATAAAATAAACAAGGGCCTACTGTATAGCACAGGGAACTATATTCAATATCACGTCAATAATGGAAAAGAATCTGAAAAACATACATATATGACTGAATCACTTTCCTGTACAGGTAAAGCTAGCACAATATTGTAAATCCACTATATTTCAATAAAAATAAAGAAATGAATTGCATACCTTTGAAGTATACATTTTCATTTGCGAATTGAAAAGCTTTTCACAACATTGTAAATCAACTATACTTGAATAAAATAAATTTTAAAATATTTTTATTGGAGTCTAGTCGCTTTACAATGTTGTGTTCGTTTCTGCTGTACAGCAAAGTGAATCATCTACACGTATACATATACGTTACAATTTTCTACAGGAAAGCCAGGTGATTGGATAAAAGCCAAAAGAGATTTAGTTGATTATCCAGATGTTGAAAACATAGAAAAGAAACCACCAGAAGATCGACTCGCATCGTCTCAATACTAAGCTACTAATTCATGAGCTAGTCCTAAGTCAGCAGTTGTTCACAGGCATCTCCCCCTTCATGCAATTTGAAAAATGGGCATCACTCTGGTCAAAACAATTTTGCCTTCTATATCATTCGTTTGTAAATTTGGAGCAAGAAAAAAGTGGCTCTGGGCGTGGGAGAGAAAAGATGGCTGGAGGAGATGCAGAAAGTAAAGCTCATTCATTTAATGACTGTGTATTCACCTCGACACAGCATGATCCAGAGCCACTCACGGCTCCCTGTTTTTTTTTTTAAACACGCAGATAAGCACTTCAAGCGGCTTTTGGGTATTTTCCCATCTCAGGTCTCCCCATTGTTTGCCAAGTCCTTCTGGACAAGGCAAAATGAAACGTATTTCCTTCTCGGTGATTGTTTGGTCTGTAGACCTGTGTGTGCGTGTGTTTGTGTGTGCACTGCCCAGCTGGGAGGTAGACAGATTTCCCCCACGCCCTTGGCCTTTGAATAGAGCCGAAAGGTGGAGATTGTTTTTTAACTTAGTAATAACAATGTTATTACGAAGCAATTGAGAAAATACCTGAGGCTGCTTCAAAAACAGCTGCCTTAGATGTGACACAGAACAGCGGTGACTGTCATCAGAGACAGGGTCAAAGACAATTTTTATGGGTCCTCAGACCAAAGGACATTGGGGCAGATTCTGTGTTTGAGGGGGCGGGGAGTGACATCTTATTTCCTGAGTAGGATATGCCAATTTTTTTTCTGTGTTTTTATAGTCTTTTTTCAGATGTTAATGGTATTTTCCACTTGGTGTGAATGTGTGTGTGTACCTGAATATATTAAAGAATATTTTTATAACGTATTTTTTTCATTCAATCAATCTTTTATTTTGATGGAAAATAAACTTGTGCTTTATATTTTATTTTGCTTCATTTTGTCTGTTTGTTTTGCTCTGCAGCAAATGGCAAAACCAGAAATGGTGCCGCGTGAATGACCGTGAAATCAGTACAGATTAGGTGCGGAAACCCCGGAGTCACTGGAAGCACCTCCTTTGAGTGTCAGTCCTGCTATTCTAATGTCTTGAATAGCGATGAAATATGCCTTTTGAGTGTGAGGGTTGGAAGGGGAGCAAGTGCTCAAACTCCAAAGTTAATAGAAGAAAAGAAAGATAATTGGGATTCTGGGTCCATAAGGTGGCAGATGCCTGGGTCACCATCCTAATACTGCCCTCTGGGATCTGTTTGTGGCCTGGAAGGTATAGGACCTATGGAGAGAGGTGAGTTCTACTGTGGATGCCCTACTTCTATGGCTCCAGCTAGAGTAACATCTCATTGATTGTGTAAGTTTCTAGACTGGAACTTGCTGTGGCACTTTGGGTTTTAGGGAGTGAGAGGACACCACTGTCCTATACGGTAGCTTAGCCTTTATATGTTTCCTTCTGTCACCAGATTCCCAGTGTTTGAGTGTGAGACCACATGGCTCATGCATCTCTATAGCCCCAGCCTTGCACACATTCCACGGGGTTTGTTCAATGAAAGAAGGAATGAGGAATACATTCTATAGGTGGAGAAACAGAGAATTCTTGCTGCGAAATTCTCTGCTCTCTACAACTGACTTTCCAAAGTGACTTTCCATTCTTTGACTTTAAACATTGCCACAAGTCCCGGTTTGGGGTTAAACGTAATAGGAAAGAAGGAGAGGCCTCTGTTATTCTGTAAGAAAATTCAGAACTTGAACTGGGGAATAAAAAATACATTTCATAGAAACTAAATTTGTGGACAATTTGAAAAATCATTAAAGCAGAATGTAAATATATCATTGGTTAGCTGAAAGACTTCACACACACACACACACACACACACACACACACACACACACACAATTTAAAAGTACAAAGACTATGCTCTATAAATTTCCCCACGTCATAAGTAACTTTCAAAACCTATCTTTAGTGAGCTGTCTGCTCCTCCATCACCATGTTGGACTATATTTAATTTAATGAATTAAACTCACTTGGGGGGGCCCTGTAGCAAAGAATGAATCTCACCCAGAGAGAGATCTGGCCTTTGACCTTGGCTATGGGGAGGTATTCTCTTGGCCGTTGGAATGTCCTGCCTGATAAGAATGTCTTTGTTTAACTTGGGGTCTTGTGCTAAACTGGACAGTCTAACAGCGCGATTTATAACGGGCCCCTTAGGCCACACAGCATTTGCCCCAGGTGCAGAGGGGCAGGAGATTAAGTAGGATGCGCCACACAGTGACACAGGCAGCCACTCAAGTCCACGCGATTGAGCCCAGTAAACACTCAGGACACCCAAGGATCAGGTGGCCCTCTCTGGGTGGCAATACTCTAGGCATATTGCCACACATTGTTGCAAGGGGACTTCACGCTGTCCGTGACTCTACTGGGAGAGGCCAAATGGACACTCCACCTTGGGAAGTTTCTGCCCTGTGCACACTTGCCCTTGGCTGATTTTAATGTACAGCATTCACTGTAATAAACCATAAGTATAACAGCTTTCAGTGAGTTCTGTGAATCCTTCTAGCGAATGATCGAATCAGAGGGTGACCTTGAGAACCCCCAACTCTGCAGTTGGCATCAGACATGAGGGTGTTTTTGTGGACCGTTCTAAGTTGTCAATGACTTTAAAATGAAATATGAGTTTAAAATAACATTTTGTAGAATAAAGAAAAATTTATATTACATATACATCATTTGTAATATGCATTAGAAAGGCTAAATGTGTTAAGATATGGCTCTTAGAATTAAGAAAATTAAACAAATTGTTTCAATTTTTTAATAATATAAAATAATATAGTAATGTATAGTATGCACTTGGATATGTATCTTTGATCATTTCTTTACATTAGATTCATAAAAGTAGAATTAATTGGTTGAAAGACCTGGACATCAAGCTTGAAGGATGCGGAGCTTTGACTGTGCAGCAAAAGATGGGGAAGGAAGGGGCTTCCCTGGTGGCGCAGTGGTTGAGAGTCCGCCTGCCGATGCAGCGGACATGGGTTCGTGGCCCGGTCCGGGAAGATCCCACATGCCGCGGAGTGGTTGGAGCCGTGAGCCATGGCCGCTGAGCCTGCGTGTCCGGAGCCTATGCTCCACAAAGGGAGAAGCCACAGCAGTGAGAGACCCGCGTATCGCAAAAAAAAAAAAAAAAAAAAGAGATGGGGAAGGAGGAAAAGAGTCTTCCAGGTGGGTCAATGAGAGGAGGCTGATGCATGGAGACAGGGAGGCCAGTGAGAGAATGATCTGGGCTGAACCGAATGAAAGCTTGGACAGGTGAGTGAGGAAAAGTATTAAGAAGGTAAATCTTCTTATGATAGTGAAGTTATCCAAGATGCTTACAGGCCTGCAAGGTAGGAGAAATTAAGACTTTCAGGCCTTGCAAGAGGCTAGCTGTAGTTGAACCTCACTCCACAAAGGATTTGAGGGAGCTGAAACTCCCATCAAAACCTATTTAAAAGTTGATCATTCCAGAGCATCCAGAGGAAATAGGCAGCAGGCAGATCATTTGTCACATGGACAAAGTCTAGACTCAGAGGCTTCTTAGTAGAAGGGTAATTACTAAGACCTCAGAATTCTTACAGCTCTTACACACAGCTTGAAACAATGATAGGCTTCCTTCTGAAAAATAATAGTAAGGAAATGGCTCTAAACTTTTCCGTTAATGTGTATTTGCAGGTTAAACCAATACCCATTTATTGACTCACATTCTGTATGTCAGGGTCTGGCTTGGCATGGCTGGGCTCTCTGCTCAGGGTGAAATAAAGGTATTGGCTGGATGCATTCTCATCTGGGACTTGGGCCCTTTTCTAAGGAAAAGTCCCCATTTTCTTGCTGGCTATTGGCTGGGGCTGCTTTCAGTAACTAGAGACTGTCTCAGTTCCCTGCTCCAGGGACCCCTCCATCTCACATTTCAGATCTCTGACATCCTCTTCTGTTCCCAGTTGAAGACAGCTCTCTGCTTTTAAGGGACTCATGTCATTAGGTTAGATGCACTGGAAAATCTTCCTATCCTAAGGTCAACTGATTATTGACCTCAATTACATCTGCAAAAATCTCTTTTTCCACATGAAATAAGCTAATACAGGAGTAACACCAGGGAGTGGAGACCATGGTGTCCTCTCAAAATTCAGCCTCCCACAGGATAGACTAGGAGAAGTCCTTCAGAGAAGGACCCTGCAGACAGATGTATAAAGACTGGCAGAGCTTACTTCAGAAGTTCTCAAAGGATAAGTCAGTGATCAGAGTCCCTGAGAGGATCATGAGATCAGAACCATTTTCAAAATAATATTAAAATACAACTTGCCTTTTTTTACTCTCATTTTCCCACACGTGGGTCTGTCTAAAGGCTGCATGATGTGTGATACAGCACAGACGAATACAGAAGCAAACATGAGGGTCCATGTCTCCTATTAAAGAGGTTTGCAAAAATATAAAACAGTGACACTAGTCACTCAGTTTGCTTTTTTATTTGGAAAGCACGATTATTTTTCACACACAAAATTTTTTGTTAACATCTAATGGGTTTACTATTGCCATTTAAAACGAATTACTAACCCCAATGTTCAAGCAGCATTATTTACAATTGCCAAGATATGCAAGCAACCTAAATGTCCGTCCTCTATGAAGGGATAAAAAAGATATGTTTTATACACACACACACACACACACACACACACACACACACACACAATGGAATACTACTCAACCATAAAAAAGAACAAAATTTTGCCATTTGCAGCAATGTGGATGGACTTGGAGGGCATTATACTTAGTGAAATAAGTCAGACAGAGAAAGACAAATACTGCATGATATCGCTTATATGCGGAATCTAAAAAACACAACAAACTAGTAAATATAACAAAAAAGAAGCAGGCTCACAGATATAGAGAACAAACTAGTGGCTACAGTGGTGCAGGGGAGGGAAATATAGGGGTGGGGGAGTGGGAGGTACAAGCTATTGAGTGTAAAATATGCTACAAGGATGTACTGTACAACATGGGGCACATAGTCAATATTTTGAAATAACTGTAAAGAAATGAAATGAATTACTAAATATATATACTTTAAGTTCTGATTTAATTCCCAATATGGTTAATATTGATAAACATTAACAGCACAATAACAACATAAACACCAACAAAAGCTCTAATTTTTTTTTTTTTTTTTTTGCGGTACGCGGGCCTCTCACTGTTGTGGCCTCTCCCGTTGCGGAGCACAGGCTCCGGACGCGCAGGCTCAGCGGCGACGGCTCACGGGCCCAGCCACTCCGCGGCATGTGGGATCTTCCCTGACCGGGGCACGAAACCCTTGTCCCCTGCATCGGCAGGTGGACTCTCAACCACTGCGCCACCAGGGAAGCCCAAAATCTCTAATTTTTAATGTAAAGTGTTCCTGAGACTAACTGGTGTGAGAAATGCTAGTTTCACCAAAAGAAATGTTTTGAGCAAAACTTACTAGGAAAAAATGTATTTTATCACATTGTTTCATTTGGATAGCTAGACTTTTGTTTTTGGACTGTTAGCATTATGGGGGAGAAAAAGCTCATTCAAGTGAGTTTTCCATCTGGATGACGCATTAAATACTTCCTTACTTCATGGGAGGAGAATAAAAATGTCATCAGCCGACTGTATTCTTCCTGGAAGTTGCAACCCTGAGTTCCAAGAAGAGACAGTTAGAACTATATTTGGAACCAAGGTCAAGTCTAAAGTGAGCCTACTTTTTGCTCCTAAGTAACCAGGGAGAAATATATTCTCTTTTCAAGCATGTATGCCCCTTAACCAAGGTCTCGCTCTCAGCAAAAGGCTGCCTCCTCTCTAGTTTTCATGCTCAGCTCTCTCTCGCTTTTTGACTATATTTCAAAGGATTTGAGAAGTGATGGCTGTATGAGGCTGTGTGCAGACTACAAGGACATTGAATAAGAAAGTGGTATAGCCCGGTGGTTCCACCATTGCATAGGAGTGACAGCATGGTTTAAATGCTAGCTTCGTCACTTACTAACTGTGTGACTGCCTTTGGGCAAGTATTTAACTTCTCCAAGCCTCAATTAAAATGTACCTATTCACACCAGCTATGTTGATGGCGCATAGTTGAATCAGTTTAACTTTGATCATTAAATGTGTTGCGAACACCCATGTGGCTAGGCTAAGGACACAAGAAGTGATGCAGGTGGAGTCTGAGGTGTAGGGAGTCTTTACAATCTAACTGGGAGATGTCCAGATTCTTCTTATTTCCAGATTCTATGCTAATACCTCCACCTATGTAGGAAGCCTTTTGTAGTGAGGGCAGGCATCCACGATTCTTTATGAGCTTAAACACCAAACAGGATCCTCCTCTTATATTCCCTGTCTCAGAAAATGTCCCCATCATTTATCTCCTCGGTCCCTCTAGCCACCTTGGGCATTGTCTCAGCTCCTTCAACTTCTCACCATGCTCTCTATCAACCAGTCTACTAGCAAATCCTAAATATTTCTCCCATCTGCCCCCTTCTCTTTATCACCACTGCATCCACTAGTTCAGAGAAGGACTCCGGAGGTGAATGTACAAAGCCCAGCTTGGCTTAAGCCCTGGGTTCTCAAGGCCAGGTCTGGGGACTACCGGTAGTCCCCAAAGTGTCAAGGATTGGAGAACAATTCAAGGTTGTAATGCTCTCACTTTGTTCCATTGCCCTTCACAGGTGTGTTATACTGTTGTTTCTGCAAATATTTTGTATTATATCAGGACTTTGTGTGATAAAGTCATGTGTAAATCCCACAAGCTAATAATTGACTGCAGACCTTTAAGATTTTCATTTTATATTTAAAATTATACTGCTAAAATCATGTTGTTTGAAAGCCCCCTCCCCTCAAACTAAGAATAAGGAAAAATAGCTTGCCATTTCAAATTTTTACTGAGTCCCCTGTGGACCCATGAATCTATTCTTTTATAACTTACCTTTCTGAGACTGACGTGTATATGAAAAATCAATTTTGTGTTGAAGGCAGCCATATTTCCTGATGGCGTGGTTACATATTTGCCTTAAAGTTTCAGAGAGATAGGAGCAAAGGGTTGAAGTAAATGTATCATTTGCCTTCAATGTGAATTGCCCTAGTAAATCTCAAAATGTGTGCTTTCTTCAGGGAGGGACTTAATTTCATCAGGCAATCCACATCTTATCGGGAGCTGTCTGTACTTTTGGGTCAAATAAGAGCACTGGAGAAAATAGCCACATTGATGAAATAAGAATGACACGTATGAGGAATGAATTAATTATCCTCCATTAATAATGTGTCATATTTATGGTTTTGCAAAAAGATTAGCTTTAGGGAAAGAGATTACTTCCACTTTTCTCAGGCTCAAGTTTTGTTCTTTCCTTTTTCCTTCCAGAGGACAGAATGTCCCTCAGCATGGAAACAAGCAGACCAGGTAGCCAAAATATCATAGCGTTTTCTCATTGAAACAAACAGGAAAAAACATGCTTGGAGAGAGTTTCGCTTGTTTGATGTTATGGTTCCTGTTGAGATTTTTCAAACAGAAGTTTTGAAAACAAATGTGTCCCACAGTCTCCCACCTCTGAAAAGCAGTATTTATTCCTTTTTTTACAGGTGTTTTCATTCCCATGAAAACTGAGATATCTTTTTCCGAATCGGCAATTAGATTGTTCCCCTTGTATCAAAACTACAATGAGGTACCCCCTCACACGGGTTAGAATGGCCATCATTAAAGAGTCTACAAATAACAAATGCTGGAGAGGATGTGGAGAAAAGGGAACACCTGTACACTATTTAATTCAGCAAATTTTTAGTGATACTGTCTGTATATATGGGATCATGTTAGGGATACGGGGGAGATAAAGAATAGAGAGAAAGACTTTGACTACAGGAAGCTCACAGTTTATAAGGGGACTAAGAGAAGGAATCAGACAACAATAAAGCGAGAAGAACGTTCTTCCCAGAGGAGACTAGGAGATTCCAAATGGGAGGTATCCTCTGGTTGGGAGGATCAGCTAAAGCTTCATGGAAGAGGAAGCAACTGAGATTAATTTTGAAGAATGCATAGGATATCCACAAGCGAAAATCAGGCTGAGATCGTGGAGAATGAATGTGTACCAGTGGGTGGATTGACTTGAGCAGGAGAAAAGCAACCAACTTAGAAACCTATTTAAAAGTCTAGACATGTTGTAATGATGGCCCAAACTAGGGAAGTGTTAGTAGAAACCGAAAGGGGAGGACAGATAGGAGAGACATTGCTAAGATAAGACTGTCGGTGATCATGGGGTGAAAGAGAGGAATGAGCGTCCAGCCCAAGGGACTGGAGGAACGGCCATGCTATCATCAGAAGGGCTAAATGTGGAAGAAGTGGCTTCATTAACACATTTGAAATAGGCTGAAATTCCAATATAGCAGGCAAAATAATTGGAAAGGAGAAAATTTGGTCTTTGCAAATAAATAGAACTACCACTGAGAAAGCTTTTAACTTTCATCTTAGTCCTTCTTGGTAATTTGAATGGTATGACAAAATGGCCTTATCTTCCAAACATATTTATTTACAGATATAAATATTAGGCTGGATCCTAAAACACCTAATTAGAGATGTTCTTTAAAATTTTTCTTTTTAAAATTCACAGGCATCTTTGTATGAAAGTTTCTGGGCATTTTAACAAAACAAATAAAACCTATGCCTTCTAACTATGTAATTGGTTTTTATTTTAAATTCAAAAACAGAGTGTTTTGATATTACTGGTGCAAGTTTTATAATCCATTTTTAAGATCAGCTTTGGCTAATGAAGATATCTGTGACTGCAGACTCTTACGCTCTCAATAAGAGGAACAAAAATGATATACACAGGAAAAATAGCAATTATTAGAACTGAAAAAAAAGCTGAATAACTGGAAAACAATTCATAGTATTTAATCACTAAAATAGACCACTGGGCATTGGGTGATATTATTAAAAGAATAATATTGCATCTAATATTTATCCAAGCATGATGATGTTTTTGTGGCAATAACAGGACAATATTTACAGAAAACAATGGAAAATTTCTAGGTTAAGTGGAAATGATTTCGAAATTTGATGCTAAAATAGCCAAACACAGATTAAAAACACAGATTAAAAAAATAATGAAACAAATGATCAGTATCTAGAATGGAAAATTGTAAAAGGGATTGTTAATCAACAGTAGTAAAATAAGAATACTTAATATATAAAAATTTTAAGAATACATAGGTCAACTGGATTCTATTAGTAATAAAAGTCTTCTTGTATGCATACATTTATCATACAAATTATTAAAAACTACTAGATGAAGAAATAAAGAAATGAACATTTATAAATGTTTCGTTGGCTTTTACATTCTCTGTAAAGCTAAGTTTTGGCTTTTATAAGAAGCTGAAAAAAATCCTTTTAATTTTAGGCATTGATTTAAAGTTTGATGAGAATTGTGCTCAGATGAAGAAAAAAACACGTTTAAGCCAGAAGAGAACTCAACATAGTTTGAATTTGTTACCAAGAGACAAGGTTTCAATTTGTGGATAACAATGGCATTCTATGAACCAATTTAAAGATTATATATGTTATTGTCTATATCTGCCAAAAGGGGGAAAATGGAAGAAACCAATATCAAATTCAGCCATGCAACTATCCTTAAATATGTCATGGCAATGCGAACTGAGTGCTGTTAAAGCAGTAAGATTTAATTTAGACAAGATGTCAGATGTATAGCAGAGTTAAGTTAAATAACAGAAGAGTTTCAAATAAACAGCCAACTGTGGTCTTCAGCAGAAAATTAAATTCAGTTTGAACATGAGCTTCCCACATTATTTTGTTATTTGGAATGAACTTTGTTTATTTGGTATAAGCATTGTTTATTTGGTATAAGCAAAACCTTATAAAAAGAAAAGATCAGAGTTTGGCCATTTCACTTTGAAAGGGTTACAATTTTTTTTTTTAAGGAAAAAGTGTTTTTATAAATCAAAAGAAATTGCATATAGCCTGTACAAGTAAAGTGACATTCCAATAAAATATTAGAACAAGGAAACAAAAATGCGTACATGAATATAAAGAAGATTCATGTACAAATAATTCCAAAACGTATTTCTGTAAGGATGATTTCCTGGTCTTTATGGATCACGGCATGCTCCTATTAAAGAGAGGTTTGGGCAAATGCAGCCCAAACATCGTGCTATTTTCAGTTTTCTTTCTACTATGCCAACTTTGAAAAACTTGAAAGAAAAGGCAATTTTAAAACATCATATGGGAAGAGATATGGGAACATATGTATAACTGATTCACTTTGTTATAAAGCAGAAACTAACACACCATTGTAAAGCAATTATACCCCAATAAAGATGTTATATCTCTGCAAAAAAAAAAAAAAAAAGGATCTAAATTTTGCCTTGAGATGATTCAAATCACAATATATGATAGCAATTTATATGATACAACATAGAATTTTCTATGATAATGCTAATTTATCATATGTGATTCTATTATAATATTTGAACAAAATATATAAAATTCCTGATTATTTCTCAATCTAAGCATTTCTTTAAGACATCTATTGGCAATTCTAGTTGCCTCTTCCCCTACAGAGCAAAAATTTCCGGATTTAAATCAATTTATAAAACTACCTAGAAATGATGATGACTCAAGAAAAGTGTGTGAGGTGACATTATTAGTAACATATCAAAATCTTGATAACAATATATTTTGCGATTTTGTGGGCATTAAGGCAAGAAAAATAGATTTTACGAAATAAATATATAATTGGAAAGTTACATATATCTTTATTTTATGAAGCATCCAAACATCCCTGACTGGTCAAGAGAATACCCAGAAATAGGTAATAATAACTTTCAAGCATCTTTGATATTTTGCTGTTTTTACACTCATTTAAAAACCATTGCTCAATATATATTTTTAATATTATCATCGTGATGCATATTTGTTAAGGTAGATAGTTGTTGCATTATTGCTGAACAGTCTATCAGTGTGTTGATCAGTTTTATGTATCAACATGGCCAGGCTAGAGTCCACAGATATTCAATCAAATGCTGATGCAGGTATTGCCCTGAAGGTATCTTGTAGATATGATTTACATCTATAATGAGTTGACTTTAAGTAAAAGAGATTATTCTAGATAATCTGAGTGGACTTGATTCTATCAGTAGAAAAGTCTTTAGAGCAGAACTGAGTTTTCCTGAGCAAGAAGAAATTTTGCCTGTGGGCAGGGGCTTCAGCTGGTGCCCAAGTGTTCAGCCTATGCTTCCTGATTGCCTGCCCTACAGCTTCTGGACTCACCTGCCTACCCAACTGCATAAACCAATTTTTCCAATATATCTCCTAATATACATCTCCATCAGGATCTGTTTCAACAGTGGAATGCTGCATGATACAATTAGCTTAATTGATAATTTTTTAAATCTTGGCACACAGAGTGTGTGAGTCTCCACATGTCCACTACTCAGCTCTCTAGATGGAGGGACAGGCCTACATGCATGGCACTTCTCCCCAAAAATGTCTTCTCCAAATCTGACCTGAAATAGCTACCTTTTCTCTTTCCTTATCTTCTCTTTACTGTGTCTGCTCTGTTTTGCCCATTGGTAGGATTTTGACCATTCCATTGAGAATCAAGGTATCTTCTCTGACCTCCTCTGTTCTCTAGATTTACCCAGTATTCCCCACGAGCCCAGATGCTGATGGTCCAGGACAAATGTTCCTCAGATGTGAGAGCTGGGCTGGGGGGGCAGCAAAACCCCTCATAAGCTAATATCTTTGACCCTTACTTGTGAATTAGGTACTCCTTAGGCTCTTATTCTTCACCCATGACCATTCAGCTTCTAATACTATTTTGCCTTCCTTGCTACCAATTCTTTTCCAGTGGCCCAAGAAGAATTCGTCCTTCTCCTTTCTTTGCTGTCAGCAGCTTCCTTCTGACACCTCCAGGACACTTGCATATGGAATTGGGTGAGGCGAGTAAAGGTTTTTGAAGCTCAAATGGCCACCCTTCCCCAGGAGTGTGGGACTCTGGCTGGAGTGGGTCCCTGTTCTCTCAGTGTCTTGCCCACACCTTCCCTTAGTTCTGGTGACTCTCCAGACACTGAGTCTTTTTTTTTTTTTTGTAAAGCAGTTGTTTTGTTTTCCTCCAGTTTTACTGAAATATAGTTGACATACAGCACTGTGTACATTTAAAGTGTTCAGTTTAATGATTTGACTTACACACATTATGAAATGATGATCACAACAAGTTTAGTGAACATCCATCATCTCCTAAAGATACAAAATTAAAGAAATAGAAAAAAAATGTTTTCCTGTGAAAAGAACCCTTAGGATTTACTCTCTTAATTTTATATAATCCATACATCAGGGTTAATGATATTTATCATGTTATGCATTATATCCCTAGTGCTTATTTATCATATAACTGGAAGTTTGTACCTTTTGACTGCCTGCATCCAATTCCTCCCTCCCCCCTCCCCCCTCCCCCCCCCCCTTACCACAAAGCTGATTAATTTCTCTGTTTGGGTTGGGGGAAGGGGGATGCCTGGGATTTTTGTTGATATCAGGATTTGATCCAGAGTCTCTAATAATGACAAAGGATCATAAGATATAAAATATGGAAGCGTCACTGCCCAGATTTCTGCCACCTGTAACTAGGTATGCTTCATTTTGTTCCATATGACAGTAAAAGGAAACCTCTCATGATGATAAATATAAAAGTGTGAAGAGAAATACTAGCACAGTAAGTCCCCTACATACGAACCTTCAAGTTGCAAATTCTCAAGGATGCAAACGTGCATTTCGCATGTCCAATCACAGAAGTTAGTTCACGTGTGTGGTGTACATGGCCATGTGCTTGCATCCTCTACAAGTGGTTGTGTTTTGTGTACTTGACTGTACAGTACGGTAGAGAGTACAATAGTACAGAGTCTTTATTTCAAGCCCAGGACGTCCAGAAACAAGCATAAAATCAGCGGTGATGGAGCTGGCGCGCTAAGAAGCTCCAGCTGTTGTACTGCACTACTGTACTTATAAGATTCAAAACGTTTAGTTTTGTGTTTGTTTGTGTTTTATGTATTACTTATGCGAAAAGTGTTATAAACCTATTACAGTACAGTACTATACAGCCGATTGTGTTAGCTGGGTACCTAGGCTAACTTTGTTGGACTTGATGAACCAATTGGACTTACGAACATGCTCTCAGAACTGAACTAGTTCATCTGTAGGGGACTTATGTATTAAAGAAAAGTGAAGCCAAAAGTTTTTGAGTACAATTCAAAGTGACTAGAATTATCTCCCCAAAATATTCATCTCCCTCCTCTATTTAGACCAGTTTCTCTCAAACATCAGACTTCAATGTTAAAATCGTTTTAATCCAAAATAACTGATTTTCTGCATAATCTTATTACTAAGACCGTACTTAATTTTTGTGCTCACGTTTCTTTGCATGTGGACAATTACATAGGCTTCATGGATGGTTTCAAGAAGCCACTGGTTCATTTATTTCTTTTCTTAATTTATTTATTCAGTATTTACTATGAGCGTCAAAAAGTAACTCTATATTTTTAAAGTACAGCTAAGTGTCCATGAGTAAGTTACACAACTTCTCTGAGCTTTAGTTTCCTAGCAAAGATGGAAGGCCTCATACCCACTTTTCAGAGTTGTTATCAGAATTGAGTGAAATATCATTCAACCTAGTATAGTATCTGGTACGTGATAAGTACTCAGAAAATGAGAGCATTTTTTTCCTGCTGCTGTTGTTGTTATTTTAGAAATTTTGTTTCTGTTAAAAATACATTCTGCATTCCCAAATAAATGACTATGTTTTGGAGCAGAGCTTTGTTTGTGACTTCTAAACTGCCTTATCCTCATTTCTATCCTATTTCCATCCGATATGGAAGTATGAGGGGAACAATTGAAATAATAGTAGATAGTAAATTTTTCCAAATGACTTTAAGGTTGTATGCAGACTCTGGATGACATTAACATTCTGAGGTTAAAATGTTTCTAAACTTAAATAGTTATGAAATTACTTAATCGCTTAGACTATGAGCTTCTTGGGTCTCTAGTCTTGGGAACAAAACCTGCTCAGAGGGAGACTGGGCTGGAATTGTCACATCTTTGGTGCTGTTGGCAGGTTTTCTCCCTAAGGTAGCTGGGAATGATAAGGAACAAACATTAAATGAAGAAGATTCTTTGTGATCCTCAGAGAGGAATCAAGAACATGTTTTTATAAATTCCAGTTGATGTGAAGAATTAAGATCTGGGAACATTGCTGTTTCTGTGAGAAGAAATGACAGCTTATTGAAGCAGAGAGAATGCAAGTTATCCCCTGGGAATGAACTGAATCATTAGCTTTGTGGTCATTTCAACAACAATAAACCAGAGGAAGTGATTTCAACCCAGGGCTGCCCACACCTTGGTGTGAGGGTTTAGTCCAGGGAGACCTCGATGGCAGCTTAGTTTCCCCTACATTTCTCATTCCAGAAAGAAAAGGAGTCGGGGGAGAATACCTCATGTCATTTCCTGAGATGCTCAGTATTTACAGAATACAGTTTTTGTAATCTTGGCCCTAGTAAGAGTCAGTATATTCTGGAAATAGTACAGAACTCTCAAGACCTTGATGAATTTTTCTGTGTACTTTCTACCTCCCAGCTTTGGGTTATCTGCAACCCTGAAAAAGAGGCTTTCTAAGTTTTCCTAGCCATCGATAGAAACCAGTCGTTGCTTCTCTTTATCCAACTTTTTTTTTTTTTTTTTGCGGTACGCGGTCCTCTCACTGCTGTGGCCTCTCCCGTTGCGGAGCACAGGCTCCGGACGCGCAGGCTCAGCGGCCATGGCTCACGGGCCCAGCCGCTCCGCGGCACGTGGGATCCTCGCGGACCGGGGCATGAACCCGCGTCCACTGCATCGGCAGGCGGACTCTCAACCACTGTGTCACCAGGGAAGCCCTCTTTATCCATCTTAAAAGCCGTCTGTCCTCATGCCTTTTCTTTCTCTTCTTAATTTATTTATTCAATAAGTATTCGGCACAAAGAGGGGGTACAAAGCTGATTAAAAGATGCAGTCAAGATGCTTACAATATAGAATAAAAGATAAGCCATGCATATGCCAGGAAGAGACGATATACACAGGTGAGGAAGAAAAATAAAATGTTGCTGTTTAAATTTATAAAAGTACAGCAGCCTTCTAAGTGAGTAGCATAAAGGTGGAAGCTTATTTTAGAAGATACTTCACTTGGGTCATTTTGGAGGTGAAAGCTGAAACCCACTGGGCATTCGGATGAGTGAGTGCAAAACAAAAGGAGAGCTGAGTTACTCTGTATCTTGAGGGTGAGAAGAACTAAGAATTTATTCAGCAGTGAGAGGATGGGAAGAGGGAGATGTCAGAGGCTCTGGGAAGGAAGAAGAGCCCAGACATATGAGATAGATAAAGGCTTCAGGAGAACATTAACCAGGAAAATTCTGCGTGGGGTGGGGCAGAGGGACTATAGGACACTGATTCCAGTGATCAATGTAAGTTGTTTTCTGGGTTTTGATGTAATTACCCTCTTTCTTTTCTCAGACTGTTAACAAAAAATCTCTTCCACCCAGCAGCCTTATGCTAATGAGGCTCTGGGGAAATGAAGGATTTAGGGTTCAAAGGCAGGAACCAAGAGCTATATGCTGGCAGCAAGCCATTTAGTGCTGGTTCCAGCGCAGCCTCCAGTGAGGATGGCTCACAAGAACTCAACTCTCTCCCCCACCTCCTTCTTTGAGGATCCCAGAGGAATGGAGGGTGGGAAAACTGGTGGTGGATTTCCCACAGTGCATGGGACGGAAACTCCAGCCATTCCTTTTGCTATCATATAGGAAAGGCTGAAATCATACCAAAAGATTGTGTGTTGGGAGAATCAAATAGGTTAATATGTCAAGGGCTTCGCATATAGTAAACTCTCAGTGGGTTTGGAGTATTATTAATTTTATTATTATTTGAACAGCTGGGTTATGAAATCATAAATAGATAATATACAAGACCGGAAAAAGTCACTAAATGGTACAAACAATATGTGTTCTAGAATTTTAGTGATGGGAGAGATTACCTCTGGCATCATTTATCAGGGAAAAGTTTATGGAAGAGCCAGGCTTCATGCTGTGCATGTGGACTTATGTGAGACTGAAGGATGACTCCACCTGAAAGCCCAGCTCTTTGCAGAAAGGAAAAGACAACGCTTGTTGGAGGGAGGGAAGGAGATTCATTTGGGTCTGGAGCCAAGGCTAAGTACAGAAGAGCAGAAGTTACACTGGAAAGGCAGACTGGGCATAGACTGGGAGCATTTTGCATAGCAATACAAAGAGCAAAGTCTCTTGATAGGTAGCGTGTATATGCAACACAGATGTCATGGACAGATATTTGAGAAGGGAGTATCAAAATCACAGCACTGCTTTAAGGAAATTCACCTGACAGCAGAGTGTTAGTGGCCGGGAGGAGGGAATCCAGGAGAGGAACTGCTGAGACAGATTTTTTTTGTCATTTGGGCTGGAAGAGATAAATGAAAACATGAAGTGATGGCAGGGAATATGCAAAGAAAGAGACATATGGGAGCTGTCTGTCTAAATCATAATCAGCAGTTTTTGGAAACTGATTTGGGGTTGGGGAAAGGATGGGGGGGTTGGGAAAATAAAGATAGAAGCAAAGTTAATTATCACACCCCAGATCTGAACCTGAAGAACTAGAAGGATGGTGGTGCCAAAAGCAGGACAAGGGATGTGAGATATTTTGGGAAACGCCCTCATTTAAAGAGGAATGAAGACCATTCTCTAGTAGGTCTGTGTCTTTATTCCTGTCTTACCCCTAGGTTCTTCATGACATTTCTTTTTTCTTAAATTCATATATATGTGTTAGCATATGGTATGTCTTTCTCTTTCTGACTTACCTCACTCTGTATGACAGACTCTAGGTCTATCTACCTCATTACAAATAGCTCAATTTCGTTTCTTTTTATGGCTGAGTAATATTCCATTGTATATATGTGCCACATCTTCTTTATCCATTCATCTGATGATGGACACTTAGGTTGTTTCCATCTCCGGGCTATTATAAATAGCGGGGAGGGGGAAGGGTAGGCTGTGACAAAGCAAGAGAGAGGCATGGACATATATACACTACCAAATGTAAGGTAGATAGCTAGTGGGAAGCTGCCGCATAGCACAGGGAGATCAGCTCCGGTGCTTTGTGACCGCCTGGAGGGGTGGGATAGGGAGGGTGGGGGGGAGGGAGACGCAAGAAGGAAGAGGTATGGGAACATATGTATATGTATAACCGATTCACTTTGTTATAAAGCAGAAACTAACACACCATTGTAAAGCAATTATACTCTAATAAAGATGTAAAAAAAAAAAAAAAAGAGGAATGAAGAAAAGCCAGATTAGGAGGGAGGAAATGGGAAGTCCTAGGATAGAGACCCCGGATGCAGGGAAGATGAGAGAGGATTTTCAAGAAAGAATTGATTGACATGTTAAAAGCTTCAAGTTGAGAAACAGGAGACTTGAGAAAAGCCCTTGTTAGCCTACAGTCATTGGTGACTTTAAGAGTCGGATTTAGAGAGAGGGATGGATTACTAGCACTTCACAGAGAGGAGGAAGAGGCTGGGTGATTAACAATTGTTTTTTTTTTGTTTTTTTTTTTCATAAGTTTGGTTGAAAACGGAAGGGAAAAGATAGGATGGTAGTTCAAGAGTAGGCGGAGTTAACAGAAAGTTTGTCGTTGAAATGTTTTTGGAGTAAGAAGTATGACCACCTTTTTAGGCAAAAGGATAAAGGAGCAAGTAGAAACGGAGAGATTAATATGCTAGAAGAGGATTGTTACAAAGGACGTATGAGAGGTCAGCTCTCAAGAGCTCAAGTAGGCTACTGGGTACTGCACATCCTTGTCAAGCAGCTATGAGGATCCAGTTGTATTTTGCAATGGGAATATCTCTTCACTAACGTTCTGTGGCCTTCCCCATCGGTCACAGAGAGAGCAGGGAGGATTGATAGGTCCCCCAGGACCAGGAGTGGCCAGTGGCACAGTGGAATGTCAAGCGGGAATGATACAGGGAAGGTTGACAAAGAGAGTATTTAAATAGCTTTGCAAGGCATCTGGTTTAATAGGAAGGTGGTGGTAGCTTGAATAGTTGGAAGCTAAGGAAGGAGGTGTAGAGCTGGGCCTCTCAATGAAGGCAGATGTCCCATGAAAGTGAGGAAGAGGCAGTAAAAGGGTGTGTTCCCCATCAAAAATATTCAAACTTAGAATCATGTATTTTCAAATTAGAGCAGTTCCCGATGGTCACATTGTGGCAGAACATGGCAATTCGCTAAAGTGGGATGCAGGTCATTGGCATGGAGGAGCTCAAGGAGGTGAGAGACCAGGGTCTTGAATGTGAGGATGCAGAAATCCCGGAGAACGGTTGCAGAGGAAAGAGTCGAAGCATGAGCTAGACGTCAGCGATCAAGGAACAGTGGAAGAGCAAGTGGTGATGAGTAAGTAGGAGGGGGATGGAGGGAAACAGGGAGGGGGAAGGATTTGTGCCCAGGGGCACGGGGTGGGGCAGGTGTGATGACCAGGATTCCTCACCCAGGGAGATTGAAAGGGAACTGGGGGCAGAAGCTCCTGAGAAGGGAGAAGGCTTTAAACCCAGACCCACATTGTGTGCTTACGGGACACGGAAATGCCTCAGGGTGACAATCTAGGGTGCAGAGACCCAGGAAGCCCTGCATCACCAGGGGCTGTAACATCATCACAGTAGTATCTCCTGGATGATGAGTGATTTCCCTCTCACATCTTTAAAGAGACATGGTCTCTGTTTATTCACTTTTACATCCGAGATGTTGACTAGCAAGGATGGAGGTGAGTCGGAGACTCACTTACCTCTCATTCCTTACCAGGTAGGAAAGTCAGAGTTTAGAGAAATTTAGGACACATCTCACAAACCCACAGCTTCTTCCTCTGCCCCCCGCCCCCCGCAATTTTCTTCAACCCACACTAGTTTGTTGCTAAAACTCCATCGACCAAACCAACCAAACAAACGAGTTTAGTTTTTAAAAACAAGTTTCTATTTACATCATCCAAATAAAATGGTTTCTCTTTCAAACTTCCTAAGAGATATATATATATATATATGTATATATATATATATTTTTCAGTACGCAGGCCTCTCACTGTTGCGGCCTCTCCCGTTGCGGAGCACAGGCTCCGGATGCGCAGGCTCAGTGGCCATGGCTCACGGGCCCAGCCGCTCCGCGGCATGTGGGATCCTTCCAGACCGGGGCACGAACCCATGTCCCCTGCATCGGCAGGCGGACTCTCAACCATTGCGCCACCAGGGAAGTCCCATATATTTTTAAAGTACGTTGTCTTCGGGAAATTTTTACACGTATTCATCGAGGCTTTACAGGTTCTCTTGTGAACTACATCCAAGAGCAGGTGGTAGACAATACTGAGCTGTCAGTAAACATGCAGGTGACTGTGTACCTGAAGGGGGCCCTGAGGACCCTCAAGGTTTTGTTTCACGTGTAAGAAGTGAGAGAATCTGAGATCTAGCCAAGGATAGTACTGCAATTCCATCAAGGATTGGAGATAATTCTCATTTTCCTAGAGTTCTTTTCCCTTAATTTTTTTCTACCACAGTTGCAGGTGGAGGATGTGAAAAGAATGTATCTACTCTGTGACTCAACATGTCTCTATGTTTTAAAATAATATTTTAGTGACTTTTTTTTTTCTTTTTATAAAGACAAACTATAGAGAAAAACCAGCATCTGTATTACATGCCAAACAGAATTAAACTATTAATATTTTGTGATTTTTCTTTTTTTTTTAATACCAAAGACATAGAATAAAATGCAAAATCTTACATCGTCTGCTTAGTCCTATATTCCATACCTTCTTTTTCCTGGATTGTATAGTTCATTTTTTCCATTATATATCATTGTGTATATATATTTTTGAAGCTGGCTTTTTTTCATTCTGGCCTTTTTTTTTTCACTTAAAAAAATTATCTATCCATGTTGACACATATAGATCTAGTTCACTATTACTGTAATAATAGTAAAATATTTTATCCATTTCCCTACTGATGCACATATAGGTTTCTTCAGATTCTAACTATTAATAATAATAATGAACCTGAACACTCTTGTATTTTCTCCTTGTATATATAGGCAAGCATTTCTCTCAGATATATAGTAGTATATATCCAGAATTTTGAACTCTCCTAGATACGCCAAATTGCTCTCGCAAGTGATTTAAGTAACACGCACTCAGCAGTGTGAGTTCCTAATTGCCCCCCTAAACAGCAGTGTATGAGAATTCCTGGTTCCCCAAAATACTTGGACTTAGCTCTCCCTCCCTCCCTTTCTCTCTCTCTCTCCTTCTTTCTTTCTGCCTTAATTTTTCCTAACACCTTAATTTTCCAGGGAAGCATATGTCAGTGGTTTTACCTAAGGCGAACATTTATTTTCCAAGAACAATCCTACAGATGTTTCTTGCGGATGTTGTCTCCTTGACAGGGTTCATACTATGGAACACACGTTTCCTCTTCATCTCTCAGTGACACAATCAAAGTCATAGAACTCCTTAGTATTTGCCTCTCAGTGCTCCATCTTCAATGACAAATGTGATATTAGTATTTGGCAAAGAGAAAAAAAGGCTAATGGAACATGATTAATTTCACCTCCAATGTAGGTGGAGCCAAAGCTGGCAGTACTGACTCTCTTCTCAGGAGACACTTTGAGCTTGTGCAGAAAGAGCCCCACGTTTGCAGGAAGTGATCTTTGAGCATCCAACAGACACACTTGTTCTGTTACTTACCATGATTGTTCATACTTCTCACCATGCCTCCCAAATGAGGAACCATTCTTCTCAGGAAAACATCCGAACTACCACACTGAGCTCTTAGGTATGTTTTTTTTTTTTCCCCCCTCAAAATAATGGAATCAATGACAAATTAATTTCAAAAGTAAAAAACAAAACAAAACATAAAAGCCTTTATGTTGACCTGCTTATCTGGATCCAAGAGCATTAAGGAGCAGATTGGACTGATTGACCAGAACATTCCTTAGAGATAAATCGCTTTACATTTTGATATTTTAAAATGTATTTTGCAAGTCACATCAATTAAAAACACAACAAATACCAAAATTAAAGAAAAACCAAACCACACAAATATATTGATAGTAAGATATTTCTGGATGGCTGTCTTATGTGGTTACAGATTCTGAAAATAACATTTTAAAGAATTATCAAACACCCGAAATGTGTGCCCTTTGTTTATCAAGGTCCTCTTTCCTGCAAGCTACTAGTTTCAATGAGTCCAGCTTTGGCACTTCTTCCTTACCTGGTAAATCCACATCCAGTTACATTTTGTAACATCCCACTTGGGGCTTTGCCTATACTTCTGCCCTTCCCGAAACTCTGTGCTCTCTTCATTGTTCAGCTGGGGTAGTTTCTCTGTTTACTTTGGTAATCAACATGCTTCATTCTTTCCCTGAGGGAAAAGAGTTCCGCTATAGCAAACGCCTAACATGACTTACTGTATTCACTGATTATCACCTGACTTCTGTTAAAAGATCGTTATCCAAAGTTGAAATCGTCTCATACAAATATAAAATGAGCATGTGACAGTTTTTATTTAACTCATCTATTAATGAAGGGATGGTAAGACGTTAAAGCTCATTCAAAGACAAATCTTAAGAGCGGACATATTGGTGCAGGCAAATCAGGAATGCTAAACCGAATGGGCTCATAGATGCAAAACTGACTCATAGCCTATAGAGCATTAAGATGCCATGTTTGGGATAGTCATTTCTACAGTGTAAAAATCAACGGTATCTCTACTGGAGAAAGGTAATTTGTGTTTCTATGGACAAGAATCGTCTGCCTTTCTATCAGTTTCTACATCTTTCAGAATTATAAAATAGCCAAAAGAATCAAAGGTATTGACCTCTATAGACTCAGCGCCTCACAGAGGGTCTGCAGACGATACTCAACGTCCTGTTGACAGGGCACCCAGTCATCTTTTTCCACTTTAATGTCTTTCACTATGTTTCTCAACTATTCCATCTTCAGTGGAAGTAATGCCTATTAAGTAGGAGCAAAATTGAGACTCCGTGAAGAAAATTTAAACCGTTGGTTTAAGGAATGTCTTTGCTTTATTATAGATCTCTGCATATACTAGACTACAATTAACTGCACAAAACTAGATATTCAGAATAATGGACTTTTACCTTATCTTTATAGATGTTAGATTATGCATCTCCACTACTACAGCTTGTGCTCCAATCCGACAGCCTCAGCTGACGCCTCTCAGCTAAACACAGCCCTTATACATACATGAAGTGACCCTTTGGTTCATAGGAACTATGACAAATGACCAGAATACACGAATACAGGCTCGGAAATTCTAGCAGGAACATTGTCACAAAGCATTTACAACCGTGAAAAGAAAACTAATTTGGTGACTTACAAAATGTTTCCAAATCCAAGCAAAACACAGAAGCTAATTTCTGTGTCCTCACAGCAGCTCTGTGGCACAACCCTTGACCCGCTTCTGCATTTTGGGTTTTAGAAAACACCAGCTTGATTTACCAGGGGGCACAGCAAAGGCACTGGGGAGTCATGGAGTTTCTAGATGCTTCTAGATGAAACGGTGACCTGGAGAGTCACCCCCCTCCATCCCTCTATCCCTCTACCCCACGGTTTCCCAGCCTTTGCTGGACCCTGTGTTTCTTCCCACCTTTCCATCTTTACCTGTCTTCCCTTCCCTCCTCCTACATTCCCCCCTCTTCTTTCCCTCTTTCCTTTCCTCTCTCCCATTTGGCATCCCCCCACCCCCTTCTCACCTCCAACCACTTCCCATTTTCCTTCACTCTTTCTTTTAACTTCAGTCCTCCATCCTCTTGGCATGTCCAGAGCTTCAGTTTCTGAATAGAGGTCATTTTCTACTCATAATACAGTCCCTGTAAGAACAGGGACGGACAGCACATGACAAACTGTGGTGTTTTAATAATAACCCTGCCGTATTGCCTGTGAAATCGCTCCACTTTTTCTGCCAGAGTTTAAACTGTGAAACCATAACAACAATCTTATGTTTTCCTCTGAGTGATATGTTTTCCCTTTTTCAAAAAGTGGAGAGCTGTAATTAACAGTGCCTTTCCTGCTAACTCTCACCTTACACAAATAATGCCCTCCGTGGGTCCTAGGTCTAGGGGTGTAATGCTGTAATAGACACCGTCCATGACTTTATGGAATTTATAGCCCAGCAGGAGACGTGGACAAGTAACAGACCTTCACCACTTCCAGTTACGCGTGTTCCGGGAGAGATAAGCATGGTTGGCTATGGAAGAACACAGAAGGGGCCCAGGGATCAGAAAAGGACTTTCTAGAAGATGTGAGATTCAAAGGATTAGGGGTTCGTAGAGGGCATCCTTCAGAGAGCAATTTCCAGGAGAGGATAGAGGTGGAGATGGAGAGAAGGAAAAGGGGGGGTGAAGAGAGAGAGGGGGAGGTGGGCTTTGAGGTCAGGTGCAAGAGGATAGCCAATTCTGGTCCTGAAGGGGCTGTGAGCCATGCGCAAGCATTTGGCCTTTATCCTTAGGCTACTGGAAGAGTTTAAGCATGTGATAACTTCATGAAGACAGCAATTGAGAGGGTGCTCTGACTTCAGGGAAGAGAATGAATGGGTGTGAGGGTTGGACCCAAAAGCACTGAGGAGACCACTGGTGGGATTTTAACCCAGGGATGTGTTTGTGGCCTGTGCCCGCTTACAACCACAACCCAGCTTTTCCCCAGCTTTGTACCAGCTTCTGAGTACACGGCTCTTCAAAGGCTGACTGTCACCCCTCAGAACAAGGTGGCAATAGTCCAGGCCTCTTGATAATAACACAGCTTGTTAAAACCAACACACCCAACGTTCCGGGCTTCTTCCTACTGGAACCGAGCAGGGCCCTATGGGGCCATCCCAGGGCGGACCCCTCCCCCATGACCTCTGCTTTAGCTCCTCTCTGAAGTACCCAGATAATGGTATTTCATGCATATTTCCTGAGTTTTTCAGATGCTAAAAACAACCACCGGATGGAGGAAATTAACTACTCGATGATCATGAGCATGTAGCCCCCAGGACCTTCTGGCACCTAAGGATGGATAATGTTCACCCCCGCCCAGCCCATCCACCCCCCCCCCCCCCCCCCACTCATCTGGCCTTTAAAAATGCTTTGCTGAAACCCTTCGGGAATGTGGGGTTTTGGGAACATAAGCCCCTCGTTCTCGCATGGCCCTGCAAAAAAACCTTTCTCTTCTCCAAACTCCGATGTTTCGGTTTGCTTGGCCTCACTTCGCATCGGGCACACAACTTGGATGGGCTTCACAGATGTACCACCTACACAAGCCGCAAACAGCCCTGTGCTCAGAAGGGCCCGCACTGGGTTTAAGGATCTGCTGTCATCTAGAAATCCTTAATTTCTGAAGGAGTGACCTCACATTTTCATGCTGCACTGAGCCCCATCAATTATGTAGCGGGCAGTCCTGCTTCTAGCAATCTACGGATGTTTGCCTGCAGGGAATTCTTTAAACCCTAGGGTAAAACGGCCCGAGGACTTGAGGAAGTGTTCCAGAATTAGACACAGACTGTCATCAGCGTTTCCAGAGACAGAGCTGAGAGAGTCTTTGCCTCGGCTGGCAAGCAGACCCTTCTCAGGCCTGTTCTGGCCTGCCTCTTACCAACGGCTCTGCAGCACTGCATCTGGAGTGTGGCCAGAAAATTCTTCAGCTCGGTGGAAGAGGATGAGGGCATGCTTGACTTTTGCAGAGTTGAACACTTGGAGAAACTTCAGGAAGAAAGCACTTGGTACGAGGTACAGCTAGCTGGCCCATCAGCCCCCTGCCTGCTGCCCTGCTAATTCTCATTTCCACGATTCTTGGCATGTTTATTCTCTTCTCGCCAGTGGCCAAAGGACACATTTAAATGTCTTATTTCCTCTGGGGAGCCTGGAGAGAGGCCACAGGCACCTACTACAGGAAATCATGTGGAGAGGATCTCTTATTTAATACGGTTCCCAGATTACTTTCCTTCCCCCAGCCTCCAACCCCCACCTCCAGCCACACCGAGTCACCCAGTTTCCTCCTGCAGCAGAGACTAGACGGCAGTTCACCTCTGCTCCCTGAGGTCCCCGTGAGCCAACGAGCTGAAGTCTGGTCTTGGGCAACCCCACCCTCTCCGCGGCTGTGATTGAAGGGGAGGCCCTTCAGTTTCACCTCCCCAAAGAGGTTCTTGGGAAGCTCTCCAGTACAGGGTTAAACTTCAGGAGGCTGCAAAGCACAGACGAGAAAGGTAGGTTCCTGCACTCTTTTCTTTTGCCTTGTACTGTGAACCAAGCTGTTCTGAAGTGTGTGTCCATATGGCTTTTCCAGTTGGCTGCATGTTTTCAACCTCTGTGTCTGGTTGAGGTTTACTCATTTACAGGATGTGGGGAAAAAGAGTGAGAGGGGAGATGACTCTTGGGGGTTTTGCTTTTGTACATCTTTGGATACAGAATGCCACCCAGAATAGTACCTAGAAGGCGAAGCTGATTCTTCTTTTCTTTGGAGGGAAATCCCATTAGAAGCTGCATTTTGGGGGCTTCAGTATATGAGAAAAATGTTTTACCACCTGCCTTTCCTTTTCAACAATGTAGACCCTTCCCTTGATTTTTTTTTTTTTTTTTTTTTTTTTTTTACTCCTTTCTGAGTTTTTCCTTTCAGTTAAAGATGGCTTAGAGTGGATAGGGTATTTTCTGACAGCAATATAAACAGGTGTTTCTAATTTCGGGTACCTATGAGTTCTAAGAAATGGACAAGCTCTGTGTTCAAGATCAGGTGGACTGCCATGTTATTTTCCAGAATTTGCTATGAAACAATTGTTCTTCCTGAAGCTTCCTGAAACTAGATGCAAGTGTCTCTCAAGTGATGGCTGAGAAGGCTGATTTTATTTGCTCTGTTGTGATAATTGTCTGCAGGGATGCTGCGCCCCTTAGCTGGCTGCTTTTTCAGTCATTACTGGGGCTAGAGATGATGTGTCCGTGTCCACTGAGACCCAGAGGGGGGGTCTAGACTTATTCAAATAACACTATGTGCTTCTTTGACTTTGTTTTGGCCTCTTACGCTTTCATTGTTTCATCTTCGTCCTCACAAGCAACCTTTCCTCTGGGAGAAATATTTTACAGCGACTTCATAGAATACCAGTCTGCACCTGTTTATTTGAACATTGACTGTTCTTTCCTAACTTTATTTAGTTCAGATGCTCAAAATCTCTTGCCACTTCTGTATTTTACCCCAGCAGAGTCTCCCTCCACTCCGTCCTCCATACCCTGCTACAGGGCTCTTCGGAAAATGCAGTGCTCTTAATGTCACTCTCTTCAGTGAAATATTTCCATTGCATCCCATTGCTTACAGCCTTGCTTCCTAAAGGGTAGTCCAGGGACCAGCTGCATCAGGCATCATTGGGCAGCTTGTTAGAGATGCAGGTTCTCTATCTGCTCCCCAGATTTACTGAATCTGCATTTTTATCCAGGTCCCTGGGTGATTCACATGCATTAAAGTTTGTGAAGCCCCAACTTAAGGAAGGTAGACAAGACCTTCAAGGTATGGTCCTTATCATACAGCCAGCCTTACCTCTCACCCTCTGACTTTCCAGCTGTACCCAATACCTTCCATTTCCCCAATATGAGAGAGCTCTAATACCTACCTATATCTGTGTGTGCTGTTCTCTGTGTCCCCATAACTCCATTCATCTTCTCCACCCAGCTACCCACTGCAGCCTGATTGTTCCTCCCCCCTCCCCCCATCCAGTCCACCTTAAACTAAATGCCCATCAAGTCTGGTATTTTATGGCAACTTAGCGACTCCCCCCTCCCCCAATCCAGTCCACCTTAAACTAAATGTCCATCAAGTCCGGTATTTTATGGCAACTTAGCGAAGTGCTTCTGCCATAGCCCTTAGTACATTAAATGATCGTTGCTAGGTTTATTATTTTCATCCTTGAGGAGTTACTGGAGATTAACTTCTGAATCCATAGCACTTGAACCAATGCCAGGTACATAGCCTGTGCTCAGTGTTTTTGAATTTGTGAATGAATGAATGGATGGACAAATGAATGGATACATTGTTTGAAGAGGCCCAAATCACCCCCAGATTGAGGTCTGTAGTTTGAAGTCTTCCAAGGAGATTGCCACTCTCTATAATATTTTTCCACACTCTCCTTTATGAGACTTGGCTGGATTCATTTTTTTCACCAAATATTTTGAGTACCTACCCTGTGCCATACCTTTTCGAATCTATTCCTTTACGTCGCTGTGAATAGTCTCTCCCAGAAGGTGTTTCTCTATCAGTGCTCCTCATTCACCACCACTCCAACTCAGAGACTTACTCATCTTTCAGCAAATAGGTACTGAACACCTTTCGCATACCAGTTGCTGTGCTACCTGCTACAAATACGATGACCAACGACACAAATGCGAGCCCTGCCTCCATGCAGCTCCCCATAGACAAGATGTGCCTTTTCATCCTCTGTCTTGCTTTTCCATATAAAGTCTGAAGGAAAACTGAAAGCCTCATCTTTAACCAAAGCTGCCACATCCAAGTAAAGACAGCAGGAGCTTGAGGGCAGAGTGATTTAGTACAAAGGAAGCTGGGCTGTGTTTCAGCACCTTGATTTAGTCCAGTACCTGTAATTCCCTAGCCAGGTGACCCTGGGTGGGTCCACATCCATTTGCTGGACCTGGATTTTCTCAAGTGGTGAACAAGATGGAGAATTAGAAGGAAAAGAGGCCCCTGCCTTCATGAGTATACAGAGAAGATAATATCCAGGGAGCCTCTGCGCTCACTTCTGTCATGTTACGTGATGATTTGAAGGGCAGGGCTCTGTCGTTCTCTGGGTCAAACTGGCAAAGAGGAGATCTTAAGGGAGACATTTCATGACTATGCCCACGAGCTCAGCTGTGACATTAATGTTGTCCTTTGGCACCTTCCATCAAACACTACGTGGCAATGGCTTCCAGGGAGCAGCGCCCTGCAGCTTAGAGGAATCCACTTGGTATTCACTGTTGGGTGGAGAGCTGGTTTGAAGTAGGGCAGCTGAGGAGAAAGGCAGTGTCATCCTCAGGCAGTCTCTGCTTTTGGAAAGCAGTCAGCAGAAGGGAAGGAAGTAGCTCCACCAAGTCGTGCAGGAAAAATCTGGAAACTTGTAGACATAGAGCAAAGAAGGGATCCCTGACCCCCACTGTGGCGTGGTTGTAAGGACTCCCTTTCTGATTACACTTGGGTTCTTTCTAATTTGTGTTCATTTCACCTAGAATCAGAGGTTGGGGGCCGGGCATAGTATCCTTTGTCCCGGAGCTTTGCACCCCCACGGGGTGCATGCACAGCTGGGAGGAAACAAATAACTTTCTATTTGTTCTCCAGATACAACCACCAGGCTGAGGCTGCAGCAAACTCTTTAGGCGCTCACAAGGGTTCACCCTTTGCCTGTCTGAGCCTTCTCTTCCTGCTTCAGCATGTGTGCAGCTTCCAAACGAAATGCCTTCCAAACCTTCTGAGTTCCTTCTTGCTTCCTGTTCCTCGTGTATCTCTTTGCCTCCAAATTTCCTGCACACCCACCTTGTGTATAGTTGCCTCCCAGCAGGCAGTGTTTTCTGATGGTCATTTCCTAACTCCTCAAGTTAACATCAATCTCTATCAGTAAGCACACCTTGTAGCAACAAAAAAAAGAGGCTCACCTGCATGGGAGGTTTCTAATGACCTACTGCAGATCTCGGGATGTATCTGAGATCAACCTTGCCTGTACCTGACCAACATTTGTTTTTTCATCAGAGGCATGGAGTGGGCTGGAAAGAGGTAGACCCACTTCTGAATCCTCCATCTGCCATCTCCTTCAATAAGTGGTTGTATCTCATCAAGTCTTAGATTTGTTTCTGAAAATGCAGATAATGTTTACCAAGCAAGGTTGTAGAGAAGATTAATTAAAGTACCTAGTATGTTGCCTCAAAAAATACATCAGATCTGAAAAAAGGAGGTTGACCAAGATGGTGAAAATGAGAAAATTGTCATGTGCAGAATAGTTGAAAGAACCAGAGGACATTTGAAGTAAGAAGTAAGTCTTGCAGCTCATGAAGTTTGCTTTCAAATATTTAAAGATTGCTCAAGGTGGGAAAAGGGGTCAACAGAGGATGGATCAGTGGCAATTATAGGGTGACAGGTCCTAGCTCAATGTACAGAAGGATTTACCCACCATTTGAATTGTCTAAAACTGGGTGAGCTGCCTTGTGGCAGGGTGAACACCCTGTCCTGGGCAGTGTTCCAGCACCTTGGAAGACCATGGCCAGGGTGTTCCCAAAGGGATGCCCGCACTGGGTGGAGCCTGGGTTATGACCTCGAGGTCCTTCCCACTCAAAGCTACCAAGAGTCTCGTGATGTCAGGGTTCCGGCCCAAGCCACAAAATAAAAGTCTGCAAAAAAAAAGCATCAGACTACAGAGTGATCGGGGCTGCCTTTTGACTAGCTAGCCCTACACATCAGCTGAGATGCTTTTTAAGTAGGGGCTTTGCAGCAACAGTCAAAAGGTTGGATTTCCAGGAAAAAGCAAAAAAGAAACGAGAACAATGAGATGGGAAAAGTTCACTCCAAACCGCTCTTCTTGGGTTACTCTTTAACTAGATCGTGGGTTACTTCTTGTGCTGCAATCACATTCCTATTTGATGGAAAACTGCCACATTTTGGTACATTTTCAGCCAAACTGGGATCAAGCAAGTTAACAGCAAGACTCCAAGCTTTGTCCCTGATTTTTGCTCTATGTATAAAATGAAAACACGACGATATGTCTCTGTATTCTTTGCCATCTCGAAATCTAATTTTAAAAAGTACAAAATAGGGCTTCCCTGGTGGCGCAGTGGTTGAGAGTCCGCCTGCCGATGCAGGGGACACGGGTTCGTGCCCCGGTCTGGGAAGATCCCGCATGCCGCGGAGCGGCTGGGCCCGTGAGCCACGGCCGCTGAGCCTGCGCGTCCGGAGACAGTGCTCCGCAATAGGAGAGGCCACAACAGTGAGAGGCCCGCGTACCGCAAAAAAAAAAAAAAAGTGCAAAATAAATGGTTCTACCATCCTCTAAATTACGGGGACTGTGAATGTGGAATTTGACTTTTGGGGGGAGAGGAGAGCTGGCTGCCGCTGGCTGCCTGCTCTGAAGTTCATCAGCCATTGTTTTCCACCCACCTTTCCTTTTCTGCTAAATGAGCCACATGGTAACAGCCTCTCTGCCAGCTAAGGACCTGGAGGCTTTTACAAAAGGGATAATTTAGCTTAGGGGGAGAGGGGCCTGCACACATCACTCACTGCTCCAGGTCCCCTCGGAGGCTTTGCTAATACTTCATCCTTCCAGGACTCAGAAGAACTTTCTGGTCTTGCAGTTTTGGACCCTCACATCTTTTCTGCAGTTGCTTGGGCAGCATCTCCACGTGCTTTTCATTTCTTCCATCTTTGTTTTGAAATCTCAGGGAAAAGAAGCTGTCGTTCTTTCAGTAGAAGTGGATGTCAGCAAATGCTGCATTTTGTCAAATTGAAACAAAACTACAGTATATTTTATTCTCCAGGTTTACCCAGGCTCACTTTCTTGAAAACGAAAATTTTCAAAATCCCTTGAAATATAATCAACTATGCAGGACAAAATCACAGAAACCCGTGCAGACCCGCATGTTTATTTTTAGTTGCCGGCCCAGCATGGCAAAGCAGCGGTCTAATGTCCAAACTAAGGCCCTGGGAATTTCCTCTAACAAGCCTGTGCTTCCGCGCATTGTCACAGTACAAAGGGCAGCGAGGGGCTTGAGTGCAAGGCTACGGGTAACCCTGCCCCCATGAAATCTGGAACTTATCGTTCCCTCGGTCTACATGGTCCTCAGTGCTGGGGTCACCATGCAGGTCGTCCAGCAGCTCTGGGCACATGCAAATGAGTAGACGTGTATGATTATCTCATCTAAAAATATCCGAGAGATCAGTAATGGCATTTCGGAAATAAAGTTTCAGCTTTCTATTTGTAGTTGAGGATCTCCTCAACCCTCACCCTTGTCGTGAAGTGGATTCAGGTTTAGCCCAGAAACGGGGTTGTCATGCTAAGATCCTGGGTTAGATTGCAATTAATAAAGGGGTTTTAAAGCATATTATAGTTTTTAAAAAGCATAGATGCATGTACACACAGCGCCAACACACACACACACAGAGGAGAAAAGACACCTGAGTCACCTAGATCTTTCCTATTATCCTAGACCAGTTTCTGATCCTTGATTTATTTATCTACAAAATGGATGCAATAAACCTCACATTCTATTAGTTTTGGGAGAAATAAGGTGCAAAATTACAAATAAACTGACCCAAACTAGACTTTTGCTCAAAGTTTTGCATTTTGGTCTTAATATTCTTTGAGATCCTTCCAAGAAATTTTTGTAGGAATATTTGCCATCAGGTCTCCAGGGAGGTTTGTTGTTGTTTGGGGGGTTTGCTATTTTGTTTTGGTTTCGGTTAGGTTTGTTTTTTCTTCCTCCTTGCAGAGGAGGAAGCCTAATTTGTTACTTAATGCACACACTTTTCTAGGAGAGGTTTCATGCCTTTGTCAAGCGCTCCCCACTCCTGGGAAGGTAACTGCACTGAGTCAAGGTTGCAATGCTCAGGCTTGCGTCTGGGGGTTACTACGGAGGAGGAAAGGTGGGTCTCAGGTCTGCACACAGTGGTCCATACGCACCCTGTGTGGGGTCTACCGTCTGCATCCCAGCAGCCTGCTGTGAAGATGGGGCCCCTGCACAATCAGAGGCCCCAGGGGCCAGGGGACCTGCACATAGAAACGCCAGCCCTGAGCCTGGACAAGATGGTTGGGCTTTGCCGGCAGGTGGATGACCAGGCCCCCTCTGGGGTCTGCAGATGCAGGAAAAGCTGTTCTAGCCCTTTGGTGAAAAATGTGCGAATGTTAGTAAAAAAACACCTTTATGGATTGTTTTGTTTGCAAGTGTTTATTATCAGACACCCCTCAGGGGTTCACAGGGCAGGTCATGTGGGGCCTGGGAATTTCCTTCCACAAAGGCTGTGCTTCCTCTCTTTGTTACTCCTCAAAGGACAAGTGGAAGCATTGCTCCAGATCCTTATTAACCCTTTCTCCCTGCCTGCCACATTGCAGACAAATCCTGCTGCCAGCCTTTGAAGGAGCAGAAAGATTTCAGACTTGGGTTTTGTGTGGGCACCCACAAGTGCATATGCAGAACAGGCTGTGTGTGTGTGTGTGTGTGTGTGTGTGTGTGTGTGTGTGTTGGTGGAGGAGATAGGCAATAAAGCATAAAACTTACTATTTTTTTTTTTTTAAAGCTCTCATTCAGTATCACAGCATACACCCAGTCATTGTTCAGACCAGGTAAAATTTCTGCTTTATTTATCATAATAGACTTTTGTACAAAAACTGCTGATGCAATTTCAGTTCCCTGTCCCCAGGGCGGGATCCCTCTAGAACGATAGCTGCTCTTCCCCTTTGGAGTCAGGCTAAAAGCAGGGGCACGATGAGTGGAAAGATCTTTCATGAACCAAGTTCTTTATGGAGCACATGCTACATACCTGAGCTCCACCAGGAACCCAGGGAAAGTAGAAGTTCTGCCAGCAAGAAAGTGCAAGCACATCTGAATTTTTATACCTAAATCCAGACACACACACTCATGCGTTGTACGGGAGAGCACAAAGCAGCCAGGGAACAGTGTGATCTAAGTCCAGAAATATCAGAAGAGGCACCTGAGCCCTCGTGCTGCTGGAGACGCTAATGATTCCCAGATACATTTCCCCACCCACGCATGGGGGACACACACACGTACGCACGTGCACACACACCTCACTCTCGGGAGACAGCTTTGCCATCTCAGAGGAAATCGCTTCTCACCACCAACTCCAAGAAAGTATCTCCTCCCACACCCATCTCTTCCTCCTCCTTTCCTGCCTCAAGGGAAGAGACGGCCCTTCCCTGCATTCAAAGCTGGCTCTCACCCCCTCCCACCCTCCCCATCACTACACTCCCCTCTGATTGGCTCTTTCCACTGTCATTTAAATCTGCTTAAGACCTCCTCATGTCAAAACAACCTTTGCCGACCATGCAGCTACTCTTCCATCTTCCTTTCCTCTCCACCAGGAAATGCACGAAAGAACTGTTGATGACATCCTCGTGTCATCATCAACCATTCACCCAGGAAACCATTCTATTCTGTCTCCTCATCTGCCCGACCCACTGGGGCACCTTAGCTGCACCTTGGCACCTTAGTCTTGCCAAGACTCTCACTTCATTGTCTACAGCATGTGACCTCATGGACTACCACCTTCTCTGCTCTTGTCCTGCCTCCTGGCTTCCCAACTACTACTCAGTTTTCTTTGCAGGTTCCTTTCCCTCTGCTGTTCCCTCCACTTCCTGATGGCCGCGATCTGGACCACCTTCCCTTCTCCATCTACATCACCACCCAGCTGCAATTCACCTCTCTGTCCAGAGTCCTCTTTTCTCCCTTGTCTGTTAAGTAATCTATTGATCATCCAAAGCCTATTTTATTTTATTTTTTTATACAGCAGGTTCTTATTCAAAGCTTATTTTAAATGCCACCAGATTACTTCCTTTTTACAGGTCTCTCCATCCACGTGCAGATCTGACCTCTCTTCTCGGAGCCCTCACATTCCTTCGTTATACTGCTTTTTGTATTTGTATTCTCAGTAATTGTTCTCATGCACTTCTTTCCTAGGACATAGAGATGCCATCTTATTGATCTTTTTATTCCTAGCCCCCAGCACAACACTTGGCACATTGGGTTTTCGATAAATGTTTGATAAAGAGTTGGGAACATCAAAGTGTCATTTAACAAACAGACATTTTGGTGAACTTATCCCTGAGCTTAAATAACATCTTTGCTGTTTGAGGGTAAAAGTACTAGTAAATTTTTATTTAAATACATAATTAAATTAAAAATATAAAAATTATATTTAAATATAATCTTTAAAGTTAAATTACTCACATTTAGACTACTAACAATATTTCACTTTTCCTTAAAATCAAAATCACAGTTCCGAGCACTTCCTATCTGAGTGTTCAATTGAAAGGAATGACAACTTGATTTCATGTTAAATTTAAATTTCCCCTCAGGGAAGATGTCTGAATGTGTCATGAATGACACCGTATTTTCATGCACCTGAAGTAGGGTTGCCAGGTGGAACAGAGCTAATATTTTGTCAAGGTTTTGCCACTTCACCGTGCAGCTGGCATTATGTAAACTTTCCACAGCTGCACCTGCAGGTCCGTTGAAGCCACAGAGATTGATTTGCCGAGTTGTTTGAAGGAGAACCAGGGGGACCCCAGGAGAATCAGCCTGATCACTTGAGTCAGGGCTGAATCCACCCAAGGTCCTGTCTCCCGGGAGCACGTAGGGCAGGGATGGGTCTCAGAAGGCAGGGCAGAGAGGCTCACCCAACCCTGGGCGGTGACAGTATTCTGCATCCTCCCTGGGGCTATGAGGAGAAAATAGGAGAATCGCTATTTATGTTGAAAAAGGTCATCCCTTTAAAATCTCTATGTTAGGTTTTTGTAATAATGCTTATAAAATATTAGCACAAAACAACAGAAAATGGCTATATGAGAGATACAAAGCATCGTTTGTCCAAGTGTGGTCTAGAGATCACCAAGAGGTGAATGGACTGGGGCACTGGTCATTATGCAAATTGCCACGCTCTACCTGGATCTATTAAATCAAGCCTGTGGGGGGAAGTGAGGCTGGGGGTGGGAAGGACATTTTATTACCCATCAGTAACAATATTTAGGAAATGCCTGCCAGCTTCTGTTGAGAAAAGTGTCTACACTGGGCCTCCTTACGCTGGTGCATCCCACTGGGTAGGTTAATGAGTTTGCCATCTGGGCTCATCTTTGCCGCGACATCCTTCCTGCTGAATTTGTAGCCCTTCTCTGGGCCACAAGTTTGGAAGAGAATCCTATACCGCTTTGTACCATCCTTCACACCATCGTGTGTTTAACTCTTTGTGTATTTAAATCTTGGCAGCTCGTCTCAGAGCACGAGATAGTATAGAGGCAAGAGCCGGGTTTGGAGTTTGGATTCTGCCTCAAATTCTTCCATGTGACCTCCAATCTACGTTGTTTTTTTTTTTTTTTTTTTTTTTTTGCGGTACGCGGGCCTCTCCCGTTGCGGAGCACAGGCTCCGGACGCGCAGGCTCAGCGGCCATGGCTCACGGGCCCAGCCGCTCCGCGGCACGTGGGATCTTCCCGGACCGGGGCACGAACCCGTGTCCCCTGCATCGGCAGGTGGACTCTCAACCACTGCGCCACCAGGGAAGCCCTACGTTGTTTTTTAAACGGGGCTTGGCAAGTTGAGTAACCTTTCCAAGCCTCCCTCGAGTGGGAATAGCTAACCAGTTCCCAGATTGTTGTGAAAATTAAATGACATCATGCACACACAATTTTTTTGAAAGGCACTCAGCACAGACCCTGTGCCAGAGTAGTTTCTCAGCAAGAGAGAGCAATTAAAAATAACAACAAATAAACAACAAGCTCCCACTGTATAGCACAGAGGACTATATTCAATAACCTATAATAAACCATAATGGAAAAGAATATAAAAAACGAATGTATATATAAATGTATAACTGAATCACTTTGCTGTACAGCAGGAATTAACACATTATAAATCAACTATACTTCAATAAAAAAATAACAACAAAATTTTCATCAACACCAGCCACGGAGGAACAGAGATGAAGTAATTTGTCCAAACTTACATAGCTAGTAAATGGTAGAGCTAGGACACGAACCCAAGTAGTCTGGTGCTAAAGCCCATGCTCTTAACAGTTTATAGCACCTCTAATAATGTGCCACCTGGGGAGTCATTCCTAACAAACAGCGATGGAGCACCGGCCTACACCGTGTTAGATGCTAAGCACCCAGCAGTAGACAAACAAGGCCTCGCCTTGGCCGCGAAGGTGGGCTCTAGGAGAATCATAGGATAGAGGAGGAGCTCACAAATAAGCCTTTCTAATGCGGTTCAGGAAATGCCTTGATGGAGGGAAGTGATGGGCAGAGATGTACACACAACTAGACAGAGTCAAAGCAGATTCTTGCCTGGAATGACCTTGACTGGGGCCTTGAAAGACAATGGGTATTAGACCAATGAAAATGGGGCAAGGTGGCAGTTCTAGGCAGAGGCTGGAGGACACAGTGCTTGCAGGGCACTGAGGGGCTACAGAGAGGGGAGAGTAGGAAGAGAAGAAAGTGATGGAGAGAAGTGAAGATGGCTGTGTAGGCAGAAGCTATAATTATTCAGGGTTTTATCTGAAGATAGTTGTATGTCATTTTAGAGAGAGGAGAGACTTTCCACGAACTAATCCAGCAGCTGTCTATCTGCCAGTGTTTCTCTAAATGTAGGCAGAGCTTCTGATTCTACTGGCCTGGACCTGGAGACGAGGCATCAGTACTTTTGCAAAGTGAGAACCACCATGGTAAAAATAATCATGCTATATCTCACTGATTAGTAAGCTTTTGTGTGCATCAGGATCACCTCTGAGAATTTGTTTAAACACTGCTGACTGGATCCTACCCCCAGAGTTTTAGATTCTGGAGGTCTGGAGTGGGCTCAAGAATTTGCATTTCTAGGGAATTCCCTGGTGGTCCAGTGGTTAGGACTCCATGATTTCACTGCCAAGGGCCTGGGTTCAATCCCCGGTCAAGCAATTAAAATCTCACAAGCCGAGCGGTGCGGCCTAAGAAAAATAAAGAGTTTGCATTTCTAGCAAGTTCCCAGGTGGTGCTAAGGCTGCTGGTCTTTGGCACTTTACAGAGCAGAATCTCAGAGTGTGAAGCCAGGAAGCCAGGAACTTAGGCCATAGTATTTGGGTGATTCTTAAGCTGCACTAAAATCTGAAAATTCCTGGGAGGAAGAGTGATTGAAATCTCTTATCTTCTTTGCTGTAATGCTCCTTTAACTTTTTTTGCGGGCCTCTCACTGTTGTGGCCTCTTCCATTGAGGAGCACAGGCTCCGGACGCGCAGGCTCAGCGGCCATGGCTCACGGGCCCAGCCACTCCGCGGCATGTGGGGTCTTCCCGGACCGGGGCACGAACCCGCGTCCCCTGCATCGGCAGGTGGACTCTCAACCCCTGCGCCCCCAGGGAAGCCCCTCCTTTAACTTTTAAATATTTCTGTAGCTTAAGAAAATCGAACCCCAATATTCCTGATATTCTGGTTCATTTTGCTCTGTAAATGGTCAAAAAATGGTGACATGTAGGGTTCTTTGGAATTTTAAACATCAGCCCTTTGAAATGTTTGTTTGCAAAGCAGGAAGTCACTTGCTACCCAGGGCAAACACTCAGGTGGAGGGTTTGTCCCTTTGGAGGCTTTAGCTCTGCAGCTTTTGATCAAGTTTCTCTATGTTGTTTTTTGTTTTTTACGTGTGTGTGTGTATATATATATATATATATATATATATATATATACATGTATCTATTACCTATCATCTATCTATCTATAGCGAGAGACCAAAAGGGTACTGTATAAATGAATACTAGTAATGCCTGCTGCTCTTAAAATATGAAATATTTAGTGATCTGAACTTGATATCTTGGAACAGCAAGCCACCGTGCATGTGCTGCACCTGGCCACCAGTGACCCAGCCATTAGGTACGTTCTTGAGGCAGAGACAGCACTTGCATTACAGTAAACAAAGCAAATAAACAAACAATAAAATCACTACACTCAAAAATTTTTATTAATTCCCTGGATAGTTACTTCCTTAAGTTAGCAATAATCTTAATTAAGTTATTAGATTTTATTTATAAATAAGTGAGGAAAAGTAATCCTTAAAGTTCTTGTGATGTTTAATTTTTTTAATTTTTGAATTTTATTTAATTAATTTTTTTATACAGCAGGTTCTTATTAGTCATCAATTTTATGCACATCAGTGTGTACATGTCAATCCCAATCTCCCAATGCATCACACCACCATCACCACCGCCCCATTGCCTTCCCCCTTGGTGTCTGCGTTTGTTCTCTATATCTGTGTCTCAACTTCTGCCCTGCAAACCGGTTCAGCTGTACCATTTTTCTAGGTTCCACATATATGCGTTAATATATGATATTAGTTTTTCTCTTTCTGACTTATTTCACTCTGTATGACAGTCTCTGGATCTTTTTACGTCTCAACAAATGACCCAATTTCGTTCTTTTTTATGACTGAGTAATATTCCATTGTAAATATGTACCACCTCCATTTGTCTGTCGATGGGCATTTAGGTTGCTTCCATGACCTGGCTATTGTAAATAGTGCTGCACTTAACATTGGGGTGCATGTGTCTTTTTTTTTTTATTTTTTATTTTTTTTGCGGTACGCGGGCCTCTCACTGTTGTGGCCTCTCCCATTGCAAGCACAGGCTCTGGACGCGCAGGCTCAGTGGCCATGGCTCACAGGCCCAGCCGCTCTGCGGCATGTGGGATCTTCCCAGACTGGGGCACGAACCCGTGTCCCCTGCATCGGCAGGCGGACTCTCAACCCCTGCGCCACCAGGGAAGCCCGCATGTGTCTTTTTGAATTATGTTTTTCTCTGGGTATATGCCCAGTAGTGGGATTGCTGAATCATATGATAATTCTATTTTTAGTTTTTTAAGGAACCTCCATACTGTTCTCTATAGTGGCTATGTCAATTTACATTCCCACCAACATACAAGAGGGTTCCCGTTTCTCCACACCCTGTCCAGCATTTGTTGTTTGTAGATTTTCTGATGGTGCCCATTCTAACTGGTGTGAGGTGATACCTCATTGTAGTTTTGATTTGCATTTCTCTAATAATTAGTGATGTTGAGCAGCTTTTCATGTGCCTCTTGGCCATCTGTATGTCTTCTTTGGAGAAATGTCTATTTAGGTCTTCTGCCCATTTTTGGATTAGGTTGTTTGTTTTTTAATATTGAGCTGCACGAGCTGTTTATATATTTTGGAGATTAATCCTTTGTCCGTTGATTCGTTTGCAAATATTTTCTCCCATTCTGAGGGTTGTATTTTTGTCTTGTTTATGGTTTCCTTTGCTGTGCAGAAGCTTTTAATTAGGTCCCATTTGTTTATTTTTGTTTTTGTTTCCATTACTCTAGGAGGTGGATCAAAAAGGATCTTGCTGTGATTTATGTCAAAGAGTGTTCTTCCTATGTTTTCCTCTAAGAGTTTTATAGTGTCCGGTCTTACATTTAGGTCTCTAATCCATTTTGAGTTTATTTTTGTTTACGGTGTTAGGGATTGTTCTAATTTCATTCTTTTACATGTACCTGTGCAGTTTTCCCAGCACCACTTATTGAAGAGTCTGTCTTTCCTCCATTGTATATCCTTGCCTCCTTTGTCATAGATTAGTTGACCATAGGTGTGTGGGTTTATCTCTGGGCTTTCCATCTTATTCCATTGATCTATGTTTCTGTTTTTGTGCCATTGTCTTGATTACTGTAGCTTTGTAGTATAGTCTGAAGTCAGGGAGTCTGATTCTTCCAGCTCCTTTTTTTCCCCTCCAGACTGCTTTGGCTATTTGGGGTCTTTTGTGTCTCCATACAAATTTTAAGATTTTTTGTTTTAGTTCCATAAAAAATGCCATTGGTAATTTGATAGGGATTGCATTGAATCTGTAGATTGCTTTGAGTAGTATAGTCATTTTCACAATATTGATTCTTCCAATCCAAGAACATGGTATATCTCTCCATCTATTTGTATCATCTTTAATTTCTTTCATCAGTGTCGTATAGTTGTCTGCATACAGGTCTTTTGTCTCCCTAGGTAGATTTATTCCTAGGTATTTTACTCTTTTTGTTGCAATGGTAAATGGGAGTGTTTCCTTAATTCCTCTTTCAGATTTTTCATCATCAGTGTATAGGAATGCAAGAGATTTCTGTGCATTGATTTTGTATCCTGCAACTTTATCAAATTCATTGATTAGCACTAGTAGTTTTCTGGTGGCATCTTTAGGATTCTCTACGTATACTATCATGTCATCTGCAAACAGTGACAGATTTACTTCTTCGTTTCCAATTTGTATTCCTTTTATTTCTTTTTCTCCTCTGATTGCTGTGGCTAGGACTTCCAAAACTATGTGGAATAATAGTGGTGAGAGTGGACATCCTTGTCTTGTATCTGATGTTAGAGGAAATGCTTTCAGTTTTTCACCATTGAGAATGATGTTTGCTGTGGGTTTGTCCTATATGACCTTTATTATGTTGAGGTAGGTTCCCTCTATGCCCACTTTCTGGAGAGTTTTTATCATAAATTGGTGTTGAATTTTCTCAAAAGCTTTTTCTGCATCTATTGAGATGATCATATGGTTTCTTCTTTAATTTGTTACTATGCTGTATCACATTGATTGTTTTGCATATACTGAAGAATCCTTGCATCCCTGGGATAAATCCCACTTGAACATGGTGTATGCTCCTTTTAATGTGTTGTTGGATTCTGTTTGCTAGTATTCTTTTGAGGATTTTTGCATCTATATTCATCAGTGATATTGGTCTGTAATTTTCTTTTTTTGTAGTATCTTTGTCTGGTTTTGGTATAAGGGTGATGGTGGCCTCATAGAATTAGTTTTGGAGTGTTCTTTCCTCCACAAGTTTTTGGAAGAGTTTGAGAAGGATGGGTGTTAGCTCTTCTCTAAATGTTTGATAAAATTCACTTGTGAAGCCCTCTAGTCCTGGACTTTTGTTTGTTTGAAGATTTTTAATCACAGTTTTAATTTCATTACTCGTGATTGGTCTGTTTATATTTTATATTTCTTCCTGGTTCCGTCTTGGAAAGTTATACTTTTCTAAGAATTTGTCCATTTCTTCCAGGTTGTCCATTTTATTGGCATAGAGTTGCTTGCAGTAGTCTCTTAGGATGCTTTGTATTTCTGCGGTGTCCCTTGTAACTTCCCGTTTTTCATTTCTAATTTTATTGATTTGAGTTCTCTCCCTCTTTTTCTTGATGAATCTGACTAATGGTTTATCAATTTTGTTTATCTTCTCAAAGAACCAGCTTTTAGTTTTATTGATCTTTGCTAGTGTTTTCTTTGTTTCTATTTCATTTATTTCTTCTCTGATCTTTATGATTTCTTTCCTTCAGCTAACTTTGGGTTTTGTTTGTTCCTTTTTCTCTAGTTCCTTTAGGTGTATGGTTAGATTGTTTATTTGAGATTTTTCTTGTTTCTTGAGGTAGGCTTGTATTGCTATAAACTTCCCTCTTAGAACAGCTTTTGCTGCATCCCATAGGTTTTGGATTGTCGTGTTTTTATTGTCATTTGTCTTTAGGTATTTTTTGATTTCCTCTTTGATTTCTTCCATGATCTCTTGGTTATTCAGCAACGTATTTTTTACCCTCCATGTGTTTGTCTTTTTTACGTATTTTTCCCTGTAATTCATTTCTAATCTCATAGCAGTGTGGTCAGAAAAGGTGCTTGATATGATTTCAATTTTCTTAAATTTACTGAGGCTTGATTTGTGAACCAGGATGTGATCTATCCTGGAGAATGATCCGTGCGCACTTGAGGAGAAAGTGTAATCTGCTGTTTTTGGATGGAATGTCCTATAAATATCAATTAAATCTATCTGGTCTATTGTGTCATTTAAAGCTTCTGTTTCCTTATTTGTTTTCATTTTAGATGATCTGTCCATTGGTGTAAGTGAGGTGTTAAAGTCCCCCTCTATTATTGTGTTACTGTAGATTTCCTCTTTTATAGCTGTTAGCAGTTGCCTTATGTATTGAGGTGCTCCTATGTTGGGTGCATATATATTTATAATTGTTATATCTTTCTCTTGGATTGATCCCTTGATTATTATATAGTGTCCTTCCTTGTCTCTTGTAACATTCTATATTTTAAAGTCTATTTTATCTGATATGAGTATTGCTACTCCAGCTTTTTTTTGATTTCCATTTGCATGGAATATCTTTTTCCATCCCCTCACTCTGTCTGTATGTGTCCCTAGGTCTGAAGTGGGTCTCTTGTAGACAGCATGTATATGGGTCTTGTTTTTGTATCCATCCTGCGTCTTTTGGTTGGAGAATTTAATCCATTCACGTTTAAGGTATTTATCGATATGTATGTTCCTATTACCGTTTTCTTAATATGTTTTGGGTTTGTTTTTGTAGGTCCTTTTCTTCTCTTGTGTTTCCCACTTTGAGAAGTTCCTTTAGCATTTGTTGTAGAGCTGGTTTGGTGGTGCTGAATTCTCTTAGCTTTTGTTTGTCTGTAAAACTTTTGATTTCTCCATCTAATCTGAATGAGATCCTTGCCGGCCAGACTAATTTTGGTTGTAGGTTCTTCCCTTTCATCATTTTAAGTATAACATGCCACTCCCTTCTGGCTTGTAGAGTTTCTGCTGAGAAATCAGCTGTTAACCTTATTTCCTTTGTATGTTATTTGTCATTTTTCCCTTGCTGCTTTCAGTAATTTTTCTTTGTCTTTAATTTTTGCTAGTTTGATTACTGTGTGTCTTGGCATGTTTCTCCTTGGGTTTATCCTGTATGGGACTCCCTGTGCTTCCTGGGCTTGGGTGGCTATTTCCTTTCCCATGTTAGGGAAGTTTTCAACTATAATCTCTTCAAATATTTTCTCGGGTCCTTTCTCTCTCTCTTCTGCTTCTGGGACCCCTGTAGCGAACGTTGTTGTGTTTAATGTTGTCCCAGAGGTCTCTTAGGCTGTCTTCATTTGTTTTCATTCCACCATTCTGTCTTCCAGGTCACTTATCTGTTCTTCTGCCTCAGCTATTCTGCTAGTGATTCCTTCCAGGGTGTTTTTTCATTTCAGTTATTGTATTGTTCATCTCTGTTTGTTTGTTCTTTTATTCTTCTAGGTCTTGTTAAACATTTCTTGCATCTTCTCGAGCTTTGCCTCCATTCTTTTTCCAAGGTCCTGGATCATCTTCACTATCATTATTCTGAATTCTTTTTCTGGAAGTTTGCCTATCTCCACTTCATTTAGTTGTTTTTCTGGGGTTTTATCTTTTTCCTTCATCTGGTACATAGCCCTCTGCCTTTACATCTTGTCTATCTTTCTGTGAATGTGGTTTTTGTGCCACAGGCTGCAGGATTGTAGTTCTTCTTGCTTCTGCTGTCTGTCCTCTGGTGGATGAGTCTATCTAAGAGGCTTGTGCAAGTTTCCTGATGGGAGGGACTGGTCTCTCTATGTTTTTAGAACAACTTGAATCTGGGTTTTGATGGAATGGGCTGTAAATGTAGAAATGTGAGATGTGGAATGTAGAAATGTGGGTGTCTTTGAGGGTAGCCATGGCTAAGGCCAACATGTGTCCCAAGGGTTGTTATTTCTATCTTCATAGATAAGGCAGGAAGAGGCTGGGAAACCCAAAGTCACCTTGAACAAGAAAGGAGGGGGCTTCCCTGGTGGCGCAGTGGTTGAGAGTCCGCCTGTCGATGCAGGAGACACGGGTTCGTGCCCCGGTCCGGAAGATCCCATGTGCCGCGGAGCAGCTGGGCCTGTGAGCCATGGCTGCTGAGCCTGTGCATCCGGAGCCTGTGCTCCGCAACGGGAGAGGCCACAACAGTGAGAGGCCCGCGTACCGCAAAAAAAAAAAAAAAAAAAGAAAGGAGGGAAAGGATAGATGGGTGTGGGGGAAAAGAATCCTGGATGTTTAATGTTTCCCCTTTGCCTATAAAAAACAGAACCCCCCCCATAACTACCATTTTTTTAAATGTCATGGTCACAAACTAAATTTCTCACACCAAAGATTTAGAAGAAAATATTCATGTGACCAAATTAACAGTCTTTAATACAAGTGAGTGGTGAATCAAAGCAAGGCTCCCTGGAACAGAAATAACTACAAATCATAAAAATCCAAGTTCCTCTGACGGTTTTATTACCAGTCTGGTATCTTAAACTCCTCTATGTGGAGTATTGAAATGCAAATGCCATGCTGAATATCTGGAAGCATCTCTTTCATCCAAAGTAGGATCAATTCTGTTAACTATCTCTGTTTCAAAAAGAAGAAAAGGGCTAAATATATGCTTTAAGACTTCTCAGTACTACACAATGTTTCGCCTTCATTTACCAGGAAAATTAATTAGTGGAGTTCCACATTCTATATCCTACAATAAAATTCAACCTTTACTGAAAGTCACTTTGGAGTTTTGAAACAATGAGGTCAAAGGGAAGTTACTAAAAATAATCGGAATGAACTGTGATTGTTTGAAAAGGAAATAAGCAGAAAACTACTTTCATTGAGTCCAAGAAACAAACTTTTATTAACTTGCTCTTTCCCCTCATTTGTTTAATTTTCACCTAGGGATTTTAGTGGAAGTCCCCCAAATACACCAGTCTGGTTGTCTAGTTACCCTGTGCCTCCCCAAGCTCACAGGTGCCCAGTGCTCTCACGTTTCCTGATGTCTCCCCCACACCTTTGAACTCACCTGGGTTCCAGCCCCAGCTTAGCCCTGTCTGCTTGTGTTCAATCTAAATGCCTGGAGCTTGGCCACTCGGCTGACCATGTTATGGCACGATTCCTACACATAGAAAAGAATCCCTAGTTAAACGAGGGAAGAGTGAGTCTCTTTTGCTTTGCAGTCATCTGAAAAATGGGGGAAGAAAAGGAAAAATAAGGTGAATTGGGGGGAGAGGTAAAGGCCCCTGCAAAGCCCTTTGTGGTGGAACAGGGTGTGTGGTCTCTAGGACAGTACTTCTCAGAGTTTAGTTTGCATAGGAGTCACCCAGAGAGCTTGTTCATAATGATTCTGGACCCCACCCTGAGATTCTGGTGAGAAGGTTGCAGGCAGGACCAGGAAGTCCCGGTCACTGGACCACGTAGGCTTATTAAGTGCTGAACGGTACTCACCAAGAGGTTCCCTCATATGGTGGGAAGAGCAGTGGGCCCTAAGGTCTCACCCATGGATCTGAGGTGCAGGGGAGGAGAACAACAAAAAATAGAGAAATAGATGAGCGTGACTTGGCAGTCAACAGGTGGTGGGGTCTAAGGCCAGCAGAAAGGCAGGGCAGGAGAGGAGGATACTTTGAATGCACCCTGAGCATTGTCCTTTTTCTAGCAAACAGTTTGCAGAACAAGTATTGGAATTTGTTCTGCGGGCTTTCCATGGTTGAAGAGTGTACAGGCTTCCCAAACACAGAAAATTAAACTATGAGTCATGTTGACTCACAAACTACATGTCATAAAGAACGTTTCTGTTTGTCGATAATTCGTACTATCACCTCGAAACTAGGATGGTAACCGGTGGAGGGCACTTTGCTTGGGAAATTGGGATACACATTTGAAGGCTGGCGCTGTCATAGGCTGACCTTCTCTGGTTAATACAGATAAGAAAAATTGAGGACCCAGTGGAAAACCCAATAACGTGGGATTTGAGCTAGTGAGGCTGGGGACGGATGTGGTGAGGGTTGGAAAGGGGATTTCCAGTAACTTGTTAGAAAGAGGGGCGTGATGCCACCTCCACCAACACACGTGAATACACACACATACTCCTTACTGCCTTTATGTTTCTATATAGCATTTTTGCTCATCTGGTACATAACTTATTTGTTTGTTTATTGTCAATATTACTCTATCAGTCAAGGCCACACCAGGAAGGAAATCACTCTCAAAGGTTAAGTGAAAAGGTGAAGGCATTTTGTCAACAAGCCACTAGCAGTACCAGGAAGCCCTTGATCACCTCCCGTAGGGCACGAAGGGGCCAGATGTTTTGGGTGGGGTGTCAGAGGAGCCTGGCAAGACCTGTGGATGTGGGAGAGGGGGTCCCCCAGAATCCATGGCTAGGGTGGAGCAACACAATAAGGCCATTGCCAAACTGTAGCCCCAAAAGGATCCGGGGGGAGTACATCCCTGGCTCCCCTTTCCTCCCATCCTACGATCTCCTGCTGGCATCTCCTGCTCTCCCAGAGGACAAGGCACTGCAGGGTGTGGGGTGGGTCCCCCGGGGCACAGAGCACGGCAGAGAAGGTGGAGATGAACCGAGAGGCCAGCCAGCACGTTCCTCCAGCTGGAATGAAACTCCTCGGGGACAGTTGTGTTAGTTACTGCTTCTCTCCAAGGTCTCCATTAGTGTCTGGTGCACAGGTTTTCAACAACATTTGGTGAAGGAATGAATGATGCATGACTTGGAAGAAGAGGCATATTGAAGAGGCAGAATGTGTGATGCAAACCCCCCACACCGTCCCTATCATGATACTTAACTCAATTCATCCTTGCTCACAATGTTTCCATGCGAAGGGATATTTTGAGGGGCAGGTACAGCAGGAAGACCTGGATGTAAGAGTGAGAAGATGCCCAGCATCTGATTATACACATATTATACTAATAAGTTATCAAGAAATTCACTTTGCCCATTTCCTTTTTTTATGTTTTTAAAAAATTTTCTATTAGAGTATAGTTGGTTTACAATGTTGTGTTAGTTTCATGCCCACTTCTCAGTCTTGCTCTGTGAGCAGCCAGACTTGATTCACGCTAATAGATGGGCCCCAATGCTGTACATCCAACAGCACAACAGCAGGGTTGTGAAGGTTCATGCTCTGGTTTCTACAGATGCTAGAGGCATGGGAGGGATCACCCCCAGCCAACCCTACCCCAGGTAGGACAGATAGGCCTAGGACATGGGCTGCTCTGGTTCTATCTTCGCCAACTCAGAGGCTCTGAGGCTGAGCTTTACAGACTTTCTGTAAAATGGGGATGACAATCGTGCCCCCCTTTCAGAGATGTGAGGCCCAGCTGGATACTGACCCACTGCCTGGCAGTATGTAAACACTTAGTAGTAGCCTTAAGGATTGTTTCTTGTCTCTGCTCCTGGGAGAGGTGTGGGACATGCGGCAGAGGCTCTATTTTCTGCACTGGATCCTTGATCAGGGAGAGGGTCAGGAGGGAACAGGATAGCCCGTCCTGGAGGAGGTTTTGCCCAATCCCCAAGGCAGGGCTTCCTGCTTCCTTCCTTCAGGATTAAGTGGAGCAAAAGCTGGTTTCCCTTCTGACCCCCAGTCAGTACCACACACACACGTTTTTGTTTGTTTTTTTTTTTCCAGGTGGCCTAGGGTGGCTTAGAAGTGCACTGAGAAAGAGACTGTGCAGTTCTTCCTTCCACAGGGTCAGGGAGATGTTCCCAGAGGGAGCTGAAATGAGGAGCAGGTGGGGGACTCTGGGAAGATGAACTTCCCTTGGAGAAGATGGGCAATGCCTTTAGGGTCTGGGGGTTCATGTGGTCTTCCTTTGCCAAGGGCTCTCCACCACTTACATTTGCTGGTGGCAAGCCCTTCCTCCACGCTCTTCGGGTCTGTATCGCTAAAATGACTGCTCCAAGTTAAAACAGAGGAGGCTGATAAAGAGAAGACGAGCTGCCCTTTGACACCAAGGTCTCCTGTGGTTGCATGACAAGCTTACAAGAAACACTCTGGAATCCGGGGCACGAGGGTTGGTGGTGGGGAAATGTCACCCCGGCTGCAGGCAATAAGGTGGTACATGTCTGGAGAGAACTTAAAATCAATAATAAAACCAACTAAAAGTCTTTTTTTTTTTTTTAATGATCACCATGCAGTGGCAATTCCAAACAATGTCAGTGGCAAAATACTCTTCCAAAAAAAAATTTTTGTTGGTCTAAGTTCTAAACAATTGCTGTCATCACGGGTGAGTTTCAGTAATAGAATCTAAGCTGCTAGTTACCATATTTGTATTACTTATTTTTTATTCATTTTTATGAGTCTAGTTGCTTTACAATGTTGTGTTAATTTCTGCTGTACAGCAAAGTGAATCAGCTATACGTATACATATATCCCCTCTTTTTCGGATTTCCTTCCCATTTAGGTCACCACAGAGCAGTGAGTAAAGTTCCCTGTGCTATACAGTAGGTTCTCACTAGTTATCTATACGTAGTAGTGTATATATGTCAATCCCAATCTCCCAACTCATCCCACCCCCCTTCCCCGTGCCCCCCGTATCCATATATCTGTTCTCTACATCTGTGTCTCTATTTCTGCTTTGCAAATAAGTTCATCTGTATCATTTTTCTAGATTCCACATATGTTTAATAAAGATTGTGTTCTACATAGAAGTTGATTCAGAAAACTCAGTCATATACTGGCTCCTGGCACAGAGGGACTCCACTACATGTTCGTGTTCCAAGAATAAGTTCCTAATGGTTTGGAACTGTCTGAGGTTGCTTCAAGTGACTCTATCTCCTGGGGCATGACATATCCCTGCATTTGAACAGCAGGCTAAAAATAAGTAACATTAGCACAGTAATTGTATAGACAAATAAGCGGAACAAGAGTTGCTTCAATTCTGTCATTCTATGGGACTTCATAGAGTTTTGATTTGTGTTTAAAATTGAAAACAGTGAAGGAGAGTACTACCCGCATGGTGTACTCTTTTTATTTGACAACTACACGTTTTAGCTCACACCTCAATGTTTTACCGAAAATTAATATTTAAGTGAAAATTTTTTCTCTTTTTTAGTTGTTTTAAATATAAAGAATTAATCAAGAAAATAAGGACTATTACTGAAAATAATGTTCTCACATAAAAGAGGGTAGAGTTGATAAAAAAATCTGGTCCAGATGTCAAATATACTAGATGCTTCCATGGTCCAGAATTATGAGTGCAGGCTGTTGCCTTCTTCAATCGGATTTTACAATGCAGAGAAGTGAGTGTGTGTGAGAGAGAGAGAGAGAGAGAGAGAAAGACAGACAGAGAGAGACAGAGAGAGGGAGGTGAACACGTGCATTCGTGTGCCCGTGTGCATGTGTGTATTCATGGGTGTAGGGAACCAGTTTTCACTCTTTGTCGTTATGTGATTCCTGGGAAATCTTATGATGTCAACCATAGAAGTATACTTAAATATTGCTCCTGTTAGTATACATAAATATCCCTGATCAGGCATTTGTTGTATAAGGTGATTCTGGCACTTAAGAAGGGACGATATGGGAACATTTCTCATGTAGACCAGTAAGTGATCCAAGGGCTGGAGCTCATTCATAAGAGTGCCCTTGTTTAGTGAGGGTCCAGCCGGTTCAAATAAAGAGTCCTAGGAAGAGGTATGTGTGTGAATATCCACTGGGTAAAGCACAAAGTCCAGATCTCACTGACCTTAAGTAAAATGGAAAATGGAACATTTGAGGAATTCAGGAAAAGACTAAAAATATCAATATATGTTGTTTTCCCTATCTTAATGTTCCAGGTCAGACAAGGTAAACTGAAGGGGTGTGGTCCTGGAATCACCATGTAATTGTTAATAGGTAGCTATGTTTTGTGTACTATGCATCAGGTCTAAAAATAGTTCAGTGGTCCCAAGAGGCCAGCTTTGAATTATAGGTGATGATGTAGTTAGGAACAGTCTTGAACTTGGAAACCTGGACTCATTGTTCTGGGATAGGTCGTGGAACTGTGGGGAGCTGGGCAACTTCCATGCAGCACAGTGACGGTTTGCACAGTGCTGGGCCATTGCCAAGGGCTGTAGCAGCCACTGTGTACACCTTTCCCTTCATCTCTTAACTCCGTCTGTCCCTGAAACACTCAAAAAGTACAGGCTAGAACGCAGGGCAACTAAACTTTGGGTTTACCAACTTGATCACCAAGCACACTGGAAGGTCAGACAGGGTCTCAAGAGTTTGCTGTCATGGTATGAAATGGAACAGACCAGTGAATAAAGGAGATTCCAAAGAGATGGCTTATGCACAACTTAGATTTGGGGAGACAGAATTTCATAAACCTATTGGTAGGGCACTCGAAGTGAACAACTAATGCTTTTCCTAATATTAAAACAAGTTGTTTTGAACAGGAGCTAGTTTACTGAGTAATACGTGTAGTATCTGGAAAGTGTGTGCCTTTCCATTTTCTTTAAAAGATTCACTTCAGGTAAAATAAAAAAGTGGTCTAACAAGGTCTTGCTAATAATGATGGAATAGCTCGTTTCTCCAGGGCTCAATTACAAGCTATCTGGTTTTCCAGCATTCCACATCTCTAGGCTTTTAAAAGCATTTCCTGCTCCCCAAGTAGCTGAACTTCAGAAATGTTGATTAATTTCCATTTGTGCTTCATTTTCCATTCTCACCACTGTTCTCCCAACTTTATGCTTCTCCTCGGCGAGCTTATTTTAGGCCCCTTCTTGGGGCTGGAGTTCAGAACCATTGTTGCTCACGGACACAGGCATCAGCCCAACCTTTTCCGAGTTCTTTCTCAAACAAATGTTGTCATTGTACCTGACATAGTATGTATTCTTGAAAGAGCATTTTAAAAAGAATACATCATGGCTCTGAAGAACTGAGGGAAGTGGTGGTGGAGGGACCCCACTCTTAAGACGTGAAGCAGGAGCCACGGAGCAGGGACTCAGGAGGGAGGTGGGATGTGTCCCTGGGGGACGGGGAGTGGCCATCTTTAGCACAGGGATGGCCTTCGCTGGTTGACCAGAAGGTGATACTGATCTAGTAGTGTTACCTTTGTATTGTAGGTCTTGGGAAATTTATTGAGCACCTCTTATGTGTTGGGGATTTCTAGCTCTACCTTAGAAGTTATTTTCACTCTTTGGCTAAGATGGTGGAATACCTCCCCATCTATGTAGGGGGACTCCTGCAACCCTACTGGGGGGCCTTGGTGGGCATGGTGTGTTAGCAGCCATAACCACGCTGTGACTGTGCCCTTGAAAGCACTGGATTCTCCTGACGGTATAGACATCCTGGCCCCCGAAAATGGGATGAGCTGTAAAACAAAATCTCCCCTTGATTCAGTCATTAAAAATGTATTCATTGAATACCTACGATGTTCCTTGTCACAGCTACTTAGTATTTTCATATTTTCTATTATAATCTCACCTCCAAATTAGTCATTTTTAACTAATAATTTAAAAAACTAATAGTTAAAAAATTGATTTTAAGTGATCAGTTCTTGAGTGTCCATTTTTCTTTCTTAACTACATTATCTTAAGTTCATGGACGTCACGTGAATAAAATTTGGCGGTGGGTCCACAGACTTGAATGGGAAAAATAGATCTTTATTTTTACTAACCTCTAACTGCAGGTTAGGATTTCCTTTAATTGGGAACCTAGGTAACAAGCCATAGCAGTATTAGCAGTACCTATGACTTTGTCACCAACAGAAATCACAGATCATTACTATGTTGCAGACCCTCAAAAATCTAGTTTATTCCCATCACCACATGAAATGTGTGATAGTCATTAAAGCTGCCTCATTAAATTTTTTAATTGAATAAATTAAGAAAGAAGTCAATATATTACTAAATCACATTGTTTTAATATTTTGATAACTATATTTCAATATAATTATTTTCTCTTGTAATCCTATGTATTTTGTTCTATACATTTAAAAGCATTATTCAGAGAAGGAATCATAGTCTTTACCAGATGGCCAAAAGGGTCCATGTCCCCAAATCATTTTTTTTTTTTTTTAATCCTACAGTCCTTTCATCCAGGGCCAGGGAGATACAAACTCTTTCAGTCTTTATATGTCTAGAAATATCTTTACTTTGCCCTCATCCATGAATGTTTTTTCAAGTGTGGAACCAGGTGAGGCCACCCTGGAAGAAAGTACAGGTGGAAAAGGATGGTGGGACCATGGACAAGGCTTGGGACAGGCTAAATTTAGAGGGAAGGTAGAGAAAGAAAGGGCACCAAGGGGATTGAGAGGTGGGAGGAACCCATGGGGTAGGAGGAACATCAGAAGACTGGATGCCGATGGGATCTCAAGGAGGCAGGAGCAGCCAGCTCTGTCACATGGTGCTGCAGAGTCAAGGAGGATGAGAGCAGCAAATGGACCATTGACCATGGTGATGTGGAAACCATGGTGACGGTCATGAGAGTCGCTAGTGCATAGCTAGGGAAGGAAGATGGATTTGACTGACTTGGGAGCCAAAGAAGAGGGGTGAAGAAGTGGAGACAAAGTCAATGTGTTCAGCTCTTTGGTCAAGTGTTACTGTAAAGGGGAGCAGAAAAATATTGCAGTCAATGAGGAAAGAGACAGATGTCAAAGGCTTTTCAAGAGAGATTCTAGAACATGTTGCTGTGCTACTGGGACTGATCCAGTGCTGAAGATGAAAGAGGAAATGGCACCCAGAGCCGAGTGGAGGAAGAGGCAGGTCGTCGGCAGGAGCAGGGCTGAGTCATTCTCTCAAACCAGAGGGCAGTTCAGGTGCAAGAGTGTGGGAAGTTTGCACATAGGAGGATGAGCGTTTGAGTGATTCTGTTTTCTCAATGAAGTAGGAGGCAAGACTACAGCCAGGAGTGAGGAGAAAAGAGAAAATGTGAAATGGTGATTTGGAGGAGTGAGAAAACCAACATAAATAAGAGGATTGTCGGGCCATGTGATTGTAGCAATTCCACCAACAATTAGCAGGATAATTTTAATAAATAAGCTGTTTGTCTGCTCTCAGACACAGATAAGAACTGCTCTCTGAAATACTCCCCCCTTTCCACTATCCCCCACTTCTCTCTAACCCCATTGCCCTCTTTTTAAAAAATTTTTTATTGGAGTGTAGTTGATTTACAATGCTGTGTTAGTTTAGGTGTACAGCAAAGTGACTCTGTTATACATGTACATATATCCACTCTTTTTTAGATTCTTTTGCCATATAGGTCACTACGCAGTTTTGAGCAGAGTTCCCTGTGCTCTGCAGAGTTGATCCTTATTAGTTATTTATTTTATATATTGTAGTGTGTATATTGTCAATCCCAGCCTCTCAATTTATCCCTCCCCCCCTTACCCAATTTCCTTCTTGTTATTAAAGCCTCTCTGATGACTTAAACCGATTCATACTTACATGCAACTCATTGGAAATGGATAATATATCCACCTTTCAAAGGCATCTGAGTCAGAGCAGAGGTTGTTCCTTCGCTTAAAGCAATTTGTCTCTAAAGGTGTAAGTTTAGGAATTAGAGGCAGGTGGACATAGGTTTATCTATTGCTTCTCAAATCCTCCCACAGAGGTGACAGTCTACACTGCTGATGTTACCTGGCGCCATATTTTTCAGACCACTGTGGTGCCCTTCACTATACTTTCAGTTCAACTGTATCCTAATACAATAGAAAGAATCATTTAACCTTCTTTCTTGAAAGGATATAGGCTTTGGCATAATTTACTTAGAGCATCATTTCTGGCACTAATTAAATTGTGGACCAAGCATCATAAAGAAAAGACTACAGGTTTAACACAAGTTTAATACTGTCTCTCTCTACTCAGAAATCATCACTGTATCTTAGGCATTAGGTATAGGGATCAACCCCTTACCTGTACCTGGGGAATTGTCTTAATTTAGAGGTAAGAAGAAAGGGTATCTGAGTATCCAGAGGGGGTTGGGGCAGGCGCCAAGGCACAATGTTAAGAGTCCTGCCTGGGAAGACAGGAGATACCAATTCTAATTCTGGTTCTGACACTAATGGGTGTTGTAGCCTTGGTGAAGCCTCTCAACTCCCTCTAGCGTGGCCGCTGGAATGAATGATCACCAGGTCCCCTTGACTCTCAAATCCTGTGATTCTGACTTTTCTCTTGGCATGTATGACTCTTCAGCTCTCACTTGTCTGGTGCTTTTAGCATCACGGCTATTCACTCATTGGCTTGATAAATTCTGAGGAAATCACCTCTCCGATCAAAGGCAAAAATGGGGGAACCTTTGTTTTGGTGGCAGAGGAAGTGTTGAGGCCCTGAATCGGGATGGAAAGTGCCCTTATGGGGGACTAGGGATGTTAGCAGATGCCCTCACTGCTGCCTGAGGCATATGACACCTGCCGATGCAGAGCACCTGCACCCAGGACACACAGTGAAGGAGCAGAAGTTAGAAGAGGAGCGACCACCCATGTTCACGTACAAAGGAACCTGCACACTTGAGACCAGATTCAGCTTCCTTCAGAACAGCTTCCTTCCCAGACCAAGACAAGAAGGAATGCCCATGTCCTCAAATACCTAGCTCTTCTCCATGTTGCTGAAAGTGAGGGTAGTGGGGATGGGGGCGGGGATAAAGGAGGAGGAGTCAGTGATGCATGTGGTCCATCGATAACTGACATCCGTGCACACCAAGGCTGCAGCCTGTGGCTGACATATGGGCAACAATAGCTCTTCCCGCTGCATGGATGGGATAGTGGGCCACCTGTAAGAGCCAAAGGTGGAACCCAAAGGCTAGGGAGGATTGCCAGGCCACTGACGATCAACCCTGCATAAGAAAAGGTCAGCGAAGGCCAAGAGAAGGCTGTTGATGTCACCTCTACAGATCTGTGTCCTGCATCTGTCTCCATTTTCCCATATGCTGTCTCTCCCTCTTCCAAGAAAAGGCAGGGAAGGTAGTCTTGGCCGTGGTCCAAAATAGGACTTCACTTGGAGGGTGCTTTGGATTTCTGACCGAAGCTGGGACCATCACGGGAGACATAAGAAGGTAGGTAGACTATGGCAGTCAACTGTATCCAGTTGGTCCAAAAGATGGAAAGCTTTGGGATCTACCACAGCAAAATAATATAAGTATCTGAAAGATACTTATGCCAAGAAGGCATAATAAATCTGTCTATCGGTGGAATGGATCCAGTAACAGCAAATGCAAATAAAACCTGAGAGGCCGCCGCTGAGCACAAATATGACCAACTCCAATTAGCAGTCTCTGCCAAGATAGGCACACAAGATAAGAATAAGACCATTTGTATGCCATAAAACCGCCCAATTTTCTGTCGGTTTCTTCCTTGCATAAGGACAGGTCAGTGCCAGAGGGGAATTTTCCTGGCCTCATTATAGAAATAACAAAGGAGAGCTGACCCTGAGTCACACTGGGTCAAAAGTGTTACCAACATCTGGTTGTGGATTAAAAAAAGGCAAATAGGGCGTACCCTGCCAAGACGTGGAAGTGTGAGTGTTTTACAAGTAGAATAACTATGGACTTTGGTGTATACCTCCGCTGTGTATATACTAACATCGTGGCATTCTTACCTTTGCTTTCATGTTACACTTTCAAATATGCTTCTTTAATGAACCAAATAGGCATCTCCCCTCAGGGAGCTTACACCCTAGTGGAGGGTTAGAAGGTGGAGACAGCCAATAAAATAAATAAGTACATTATAGTGTATTAGAGGTGATATGTGATATGGAAAAAATTCCTCAGGGAAGGGGGTTGGGAGGACTGAAGTGTGACATATGGTGGTCAGGGAAGGCCTCACTAAGGAAGCAATGTTTGGGCAAAGGTGGGAACGAGAGGGAGTGAGACACGAGGATATCTGGGCTAAAAGCATCGAGGCAGAGAGAATGGCCAGTGTCAAGACTCTGGGATGGAACAACCTGGCTCACAGGAAAGCCAGCATGGCTGGAGCAACGTGGAAAGAAGGAGAGGAATTAAGGGAGGATATGGTGGGAGGAGCAAAGCTGCCAATGGTCTAGACCTTACAGGCCACTGAAAAGACTTTCACCTTGACTGTGTGAGATGAGAGCATGGCTGAGCTCAGGTGAACATTACATAGCTTAGATCTTATGAAGATCATTTTAACCGCAGTCTTACACAGAGACCAATTAGAGGTAAAGATGATCATCCAGGCAAGAGGCAATGATGGTTTGATAAGAGTGATAGCAGTGGAAGGGGTAAGAAATACCCAACCACGCGTGTATTTTGAAGCTAGACAGGATTTGTTGACAAATTAAAAAGTGTGCAAGGGAGGACTCAAGGATGAGTCTTAGAGTTTTGGTCTGGCTAACCTGGAAGGATGGAGACGCCCTTTACTGAGATGGGAGAGACTGTTGGAAAAGCTAGCTTGGGAGGGAAGACCAGTTTTGTTTTGACATGTTAAGTTTGAGAGCCTGTTGAAGATCCAAGTGGATTTATCAAGTGAGAAGTTGGATGTACTGGTCAGATATGCAGGAGTGAGGTCTGTGATTGAGGTAGATGTTTGGAAGTCACCAGCACAAAGATTTAAACCACAAAACTGGTGGAGATCACCTGGGGAATAAGTGTCAACAGAGAAGAGTTCCAAAGACTGAGCCATGGGACATGCCAGTGTTAAGAGGAGAACCCAGCCATGGAATGAGATGAAGCAGTTTCCTTATGTTTGCCTTTTTAAAAAAATTTTATTGGAGTATAGTTGAGTTAGCTTCAGGTGTACAGCAAAGTGACTCAGTTGTACATATACATATATTCATTCTTTTTCAGATTCTTTTCCCATATAGATATTACAGAATATTGAGTAGAGTTCCCTGTGCTATGCAGTAGGTCCTTGTTGGTTATCTATCTTATATATAGTAGTGCGCGTATGTTAATCCCAAGCTCCTAATTTATCCCTCCCTCCCCACATTTCCCCTTTGGTAACCATAAGTTTGTTTTTGAAATCTGAGAGTCTGTTTCTGTTTTGTAAATAAGTTCATTTTGTATCATTTTTAAAATTAGATTCCACATATGAGTGATATCGTATAATATTTGTCTTTCTTTGACTTACTTCACTTAGTATGATAACCTCTAGATCCATCCGTATTGCTGCAAATGGCATCATTTCATTCTTTTTTATGGCTTTTTTATTCCATTGTATATATGCACCACATCTTCTTTATCCGTTCCTCTGCCACTGGACATTTAGGTTGCTTCCATGGCTATTGTAAATAGTGCTGCGGTGAACATTGGGGTGCATGTACCTTTTCAAATTATGGTTGTCTCCGGATATACGCCCAGGAGTGGGATTGCTGGACCATGTGGTAGTCCTTTTGTTTGCTTTTATGGATCAGCTAGGACATGCCAGCACCGAGTGTGGAGCTGGGCATACGATAAATAAGATGGGGCCCGGCCCTCAAGGCACTTACAGTCAATGCATTAAGCATTGAAATGATCGTTTGAGTGCAGTCTGGTACCTGCAGAAAGACACATACCTGATAGATAGTTTGGGGTCAGGGAGAGGAAACACATGGCCCAGCCGGGGAGAGTTAGGAGGGTCCTTGGAAGAAATGACATCTGCAATTTAACTGGACATTAAAAGTTAGCCAGATGACGAAGGGGGAAGGGCAGAGACGTGACACAGCCTGGAGCATGCTGGGAAAGACACATTTATTTGGTGCTGACATTTCTGCCTGAGCAAATAGCTCTGTCTCCCATGAGGTTACCCCCTCAAGCCCTAAGAGGTGCCTCATACTAACGCAAACATAGATTAACACGACTCGTGAATTAGTTACTCAGGCTGCACCATCGCAGTCTGGTTGAAGTCTGGGTTCAATTTGCCACCAACTACAACATCTTAGAACTCAGGAGAAGGGCTCTGTCCCAGCCAACGGCAGGGCAGCTGTAGCTGCGACAGGGCAAAGTCTTCCCATGAGCAGTGAATTCTGGGTTGCAGCGGAGACCATATGGTGGTCCCGTTTTCTGTTTGTCTTTGTTTTCATTGTAAAGTGAGTGCCACGAGCACAGAGTGTTCCTAGCAACAAACAGGACTATGGATGAGACAGGAATTGCTCTTCAGTGAGGCAAAGGGACAGCCACCTTGACAGCGCCCTGTCCCATGTCAGAGTTGATGGCGTCCCACAAACCAACGCAAATAGGGAAAAGACAGCGCTTTCAAAGAAGCGTTAACCCAGGAGCTGACTGACAGCAGGGTGTTTTTTAAGACAAGATGCATCTGAGTCAAGGTCCCCCACGTTGTCACTCTGTTTTGAAGTATCAAGGTCTGCAAGCTTTCCTCTCCCGGAGTGGGCGAACTCTGCCACCAGACATTCAGTTCTCTCTTACAGTGACTTTCCAAAGCCGTCAGCCTGCAAAGTTCTTTTAGTGTCCTTTACCCCCATGATAATGTACAGGCTCCTCCTACGTTTTCTTCATTCCTTCCAACACAGCTGGTGTCATTCATCTACATCTATACTAATCTACTCAAGATACCCCCAAAGGAACCACATCTCATGACAAACACAAGAAGGTATATTTTAGAGGCATCTTCAAAGTGCCCGTCTGTATGGAACCAGAGGCAAAGCCAGCAGAAAACAAAGGCAAAGACAGTACCAAATCCCTACATGATATTACAACAAAAACCTCTTTTCTGCAGAAATAGCAATAGCTAACACACATGCTCATTAAATGCCAGGCACTGTTATAAGCCTTTATACATGTACGAAACTCATTTAATCTTCCCAGCAACCCTGAGGTAGGTCTTATTATTAATCTGATTTTACAGATGAGGAAACTTGAGGCACAGAAAGATGAAATAACCTGTTAAGTTTCTGAGGAGCTACTAGTGGGCAGATCTGGTGTCCACACGCTTAACCCCAGGCTACTTTGCATTCTCAAGACTCAGGTGTTCTCTACTACTTAAATTTAATATTATAGGTTTTTAGTATAAAAAAGAATCTGGAATGTCTTTGTCCATTTCGTATAGAAAAAGTCAATACCACAAATATTTAGTGTAAGAAATTTGAAATACATTTGACCCTTGAACAGCGTAGGGGTTAAGGGCACTCCCCCCACCCCCACACTCGAAAATCTGTGTATAACTTTACAGTCAGCGCTCCGTATCCTAGTTCCACATACAAGGAGTCAACCAGCTAACTGTGGATCGTGTCATACAGTCGTGTGTAGTTAGTGAAAAAAATCGGCATGTAAGTAGACCCAAGCACTTCAAACACACATTGTTCAAGGATCAAATGTATTCTAAGACATGATTTAAGCTGTTTGCCTCTGTGTGTATGTGTCTTAATATTCTTCTTATTTATTTATTTACTTATTGGTCAAGGGTAGTATTTTATTTATTTTTTATAGAATTACTTTTTAAATTGAAGTATAGTTGATTACTATGTTTTTTAAAAATGTATTTAAATTTATTTTGAAATAGAAATTCACAGTTCTTGTTTGTGGGTAAGATTAGGCCATGGTTTCTTATCTGTAGGGATGTTATTTTGCTCCTTTTTTAAAAAATTTTTTATTGGAGTCTAGTTGCTTTACAATGTTGTGTTAGTTTCTGCTGTACAGTAAAGTGAATCAGCTATATGTATACATACATCCCCTCTTTTTTGGATTTCCTTCCCATTTAGGTCACCACAGAGCACTGAGGAGAGTTCCCTGTGCTATGCAGTAGGTTCTCATTAGTTATCTATGTTGTACATAGTAGTGTGTATATGTCAATATACACACATATACATAGTGTGTATATGTCAATTCCCAATTCATCAAACCCTTCCTTGCCCCCTTGGCAACCGTGTTTGTTTTCTACATCTGTGACTCTGTTTCTGCTTTGCAAATAAGTTCATCTGTATCATTTTTCTAGATTCCACATGTAAGCAAAATGATATGATATTTGTTTTTCTCTTTCTGACTGACTTCACTCTGTATGACAGTGAGTATTTTCTATAGAATCAAAAGATTTATTTTTTATAGTGATTCACACTTTACTATAGGTAATGCCGTTAGAACTGGATTAAATAATAAGGCCCTTTACTGTGCCACTGACAGTAAATCCAGAGGTAAAGTACATCCACAACGTGCCACATGTCCAAGCACACCCAGGGCCCGGCAAGGAGAATGACATCACTGTGCTTTAAACCTATCACAATACACCCCCTGAGCACAGCCAGGCCCAGGCTGGCAGCAGGGAGGAAATGGACGGTAAGCTGTCAGGGCGCCACCAACAACATCTTCCACAATGGCATGGAGTGGGCTGGAGGATACAATTTAGAATCAGTACCGAGAAGTAGAATAATAATATTTTGAAGTTTCATCTTCTTTTTGCCAAAATACTTCACCATTGCCCCCAGCCTGAGTACGACTGGTGGTTGCTGACTTGCCTTCGGGGCGATAGCTCTGGCTGGAAAGGAAGGCTGGTGAGGAGGGAAGGAGACGGTGTGGGACAGGGAAAGCCCATGAGCTTGGAGGATTCGAGCCCAGGTCTCCAGTTCTGGAGCTCTTCCTCTATGCCAGGCTTTTACCAGAGCCTATAGAATATACTGCCTTAGCAGTATTATTATTCCACTTTCACACATAATAAAACTGAGTCTCAGTGAGGTCTCAAAACATGTCCAAGGCCACAGAAATAGGAATCAGTGGCCCTATGGTTTGAACCCCTACAGTCTGACTCTGGGGTCCTGGCACTGACACACAGTCCTGACACTAGGAGGGTTTCTTTCAATGAGATCTGGGGATGGCCTGTGTCAGACTTACTGGAGCACTTATAATGCAGATTCCTGGGCTCTAGAACAGGAGCCATTCATCAGGCTTTCTGTGGGCAGCGTTTTAGAGTAGGAAATTGAAGATCATTCCCCATGCTGAAGTTTAAGAACAATTAGATGAACACCTATTACTTCCCATCTGTGTTCTGACCTTGGGCAAGTCACTGTTTCTCTTTGAACCTCAGTTTCCTCCCTTGTAAAAAGAGGATGAGTAAGGTCACTTTCAGCTCAAAAACTCTGATTCTAATTCATTTTTAAAAAATTTTTTATTGGAGTATAGTTGCTTTGCAATGTTTTGTTAGTTTCTGCTCTACAGCAAAGTGAATCAGCTATACGTATACGTATATCCCCTCTTTTTTGGATTTCCTTCCCATTTAGGTCACCACAGAGCACTGAGTAGAGTTCCCTGTGCTATGCAGTAGGTTCTCACTGACTTATCTATTTTATACATAGTGATTCTCATTCATTTTAAACCCAACCACCTGACTGCAGCCTGCCAACCTGCCTTTTTCCAGGTATCTCCTTATCTTTAAACATTAGTGTTATTGAGATGATATTTTAAGTGTTACAGAATTTGTAGTTAGATGCACAAATATTCATAGAGTTTCCCTGGAAATCTGGGAGAACTGGATGCCCCTGAATGTGACATATTTGAAGTGCAACCCTCCCTTAAGCCCAGGGCTAGGACTAAACAACCTCACTAGGTCTTCTCGTATTCAAGATTTTTTTAATCTCTGATTTCTTGGTGCCACTAGAAATGAAACTCATTGATAACTGTAATTTCCTTTCTGAAAGCGCAATCTCATTTAGTGGACATCTTTCAAAGGTTTAAACCAGGCATCCTACACCAGCCATGAGCTCTAACACATTTGGGGTTCTCTCTGGTTTCATTTTCTGAACTTTTTCTTGGAGAAAGGAAAACAAAAACTAGGGCATTGGCCAAACAAGTCCGGCCACTCAGTGAATAAGTTTCCAGATAAGAATGACCTGAAGGACGTCCCACGGGCGTGAGGGAAATCGCATGCGCCATCCAGGGAAGAGGACCAGAAATCGCTTCTTGCTTTCAAACAGTGGCTAGCCATCAGGGATGGCCCTGTGAGGCTCGGAGGACCACGGCAGGAAGGCACTGGTCAGCAGCGAGACTAAGCTCGGCTTGGAGCTGCCGGACCTGCCTGAGCCCTCCCGATGAGTCCTGCTTGACTCTCCCTTCCCCGAGCATGAGGCTGTGGGGTGAATGGCCTCGTAGTGGAGACCTGGAAGTTTGTTAGACGTCTGACCAGAGCAGGAGCCGGCCTGGGACAACGGTTCTGGGAAGGTAACGGGCATTTCTCCTAATGGGGGTCTGTCTCCCTTTGCAGCAAGATCTCAGGGGCAGCTAGGTCACTCTGACACTGCTTTAAGTCATCTTTCAGTTACGACCCTCTGCCTGATTTTCTTTTCTGTAGCTGTGACATGTATGTAGGGAGCACAGAGCATGTCTGGTCAAGGGCATTTTGCATGCAGGCTGTTGGTTAAGTTGGTGACACTGTGTTTAGGGAGACTGAGTGTCAGGCAGTGAGCTGGGATGCTTTTAGAATTTCCTCTAAAATAAAAAAAGCTTTCCTTTTCTTTTTCTTTTTAATGAGGTTTCCCATCCCTGAGCCAGAAAATACCGTAAAGACCAGAGCATTTTTGAATTGCTATGTGAGTGTTTCCATGCCAGGCAGCAGGGGAGGCTACCCCGAGTGTAGCAGGAGAGGCACGGGTATCCTCAGGTCCCAGGCAGTCCTGGGAATGTGAAATGTAAGATGCTGCCCCACCCAGACTGAGGGGAAAGGGGTTTGCAGGTCAGCGCTGGGAAGGATGTCAGGAAAAGTGCTGGGATCAAGAGCAGGCAGGCTTGTCTTCAGTGTTCTAGAAGGAAGGAAATGCCCTATGATGTGTGGTTTGCTTAAACCATTTTTTTTTAACATCTTTATTAGAGTATAATTGCTTTACAATGTTGTGTTAGTTTCTGCCGTACAACAGAGTGAATCAGCTATATGTGCACATATATCCCCATATCTCCTTCCTCTTGTGTCTTCCTCCCACCCTCCCTATCCCACCCCTCTAGGTGGACACAAAGCATGGAGCTGATCTCCCTGTGCTATGAGGCTTCCCACTAGCTAGCTATTTTACACTCATGCCACTCTCTCACTTCGTCCCAGCTTACCCTTCCCCCTCCCCGTGTCCTCAAGTCCATTATCTATGTCTGCGTCTTTATTCCGGCCCTGCCCCTAGGTTCTTCAGAACCTTTTTTTCCTTTTAGATTCCATGTATATGTGTTAGCATACGGTATTTGTTTTTCTGTTTCTGACATTTCACTCTGTGTGACAGACTCTAGGTCCATCCACCTCACTCAAATAACTCAATTTCGTTTCTTTATATGGCTGAGTAATATTCCATTGTATATATGTGTCACATCTTTATCCATTCATCTGTTGATGGACACTTAGGTTGCTTCCATGTCCTGCCTATTGTAAATAGAGCTGCAGTGAACATTTTTGTATATGACTTTTTTTGAATTATGGTTTTCTCAGGGTATATGCCCAGTAGTGGGATTGCTGGGTTATATGGTAGTTTTATTTTTAGTTTTTGAAGGAACCTCCATACTGTTCTCTATAGTGGCTGTATCAATTTACATTCCCACCGACATTGCAAGAGGGTTCCCTTTTCTCCACACCCTCTCCAGCATTTGTTGTTTGTAGATTTTCTGATGATGTCCATTCTAACTGGTGTGAGGTGATACCTCATTGTAGTTTTGATTTGAATTTCTCTAATAATTAGTGATGTTGAGCAGCTTTTCATGTGCCTCTTGGCCATCTGTATGTCTTCTTTGGAGAAATGTCTATTTAGGTCTTCTGCCCAATTTTGGATTGGGTTTAAACCATGTTTTCTTGTACTTTGTAGAAAGCCAGGCCACACCACTTCACTGCAGCTCAGTTTTTCCCTTCATAAAGGGCTAATGTTTGGGGCCTTTCATTTTTGAATTACACAAGTAATGCATGACTATATCCGTACTATAATAGACTATGCCTAACAATTTATCAAGTCCCGCACACCCGATATGCATTAGTTTTTTTCCCTCCCCAAAGTTATCCCACCAGTTGTTTGCTGTGTATGTCACCAGTTAAATGACGTGTTTTTCTGTCTTCCCAGCTCTTAGGACAAGTCAGGGCACATAGGAGTACAAGAAGTTCGCATTGTCAGATCCATGTATTGTTCTTTAACAATACCTTCCTCTCACTGGAAAGAAAAACTAATACATGGGGAATGTGAACAGCTCTTTTAATATTTAGAAAAGTTTGGAAGAGTTTTATTCATTTTCAGCATTATTATTTTTGTGTTGGTTTTGACTTTGGCAACTAATAGTATTCATAACAGTTTCCCAGGGATTAAATTCTAGATTTTTCAACTAGTAGTTCGGGCCTCTCTCCTGAAGGCCATCAAAGGCATTCTGTTCTGGAAAAGAAAAGAAAAGAAAATTAACCTGATAGATAGATGGATGGATGGATGGATAGATAGATAGATGATAGCTAGCCAGCTAGATTAAGTGGTTGGCTCTGGGAAAATGGGGAGAGTGTGGGAGAGATTCCCTTTTCATTTAGTGGATAATAGTTGGGTTTAACAGATGGGTTCATTTTCTATTTCTTTTAGCTTTCTGTAAAAAGGTGGCCTTTTTTTTTTTTCCTTCCATACATTATTATGAGACAAGTGAATAAGAAGAAAGCACAGTGAACTAGTCGGTATGGGTCATGGAGAGAGGATCTGGAATGAAGTTGCATGAGCAACGTCCAGTCCAAGAATAATCACAAAATGCTTTCAGTTGCTATTTGGCATCTTCTCGCCCTTCCCAAGGTTTCTCTACCCCAAACTAGAGGGCCAGCTGGCCCTGCTGATTTTGGACATTCTCTGGTGCTTTCTTGACCATCCTGTTAAATTTGCCTGCCTTGACTCTTTCTCAGGGTAATTCAGTTAATCATTTCACCCTACTGTGCAGTGCTAGCCCCTGATAGAGACCGCCTCATCCTCCACCATGTCATAGGTAAAGCAGGTTGCTTGTCCGCATTTTATGGAATACAAAAATGAGAGGCTTAGAGGTTTCGTTGTTTGCTCAGCATCTCACAATTAATCCTTTGGGGGCACTGAAATAAAAAGAAGCCCAGATCTCTGCCTTTCCAACATAAGGATAGAAGTCATGTGGAATAGAGAATGAATGGGATTGGCTAGATTCTATCACCTTGGTAGCAACATGGACTCCCAGTTGTGCTGAAAGTCTGTAGACAGATTAAGCTATTGCCTGGTCCAGATTTTAGCAGATTCTAATGCCTTCTGTCCATTGGTATCACCCCCAGAAACTTAACAAAAAGAAGACGTTGCCCAGACACTTCCCTGGAACAACTGAGTCAGAATCTCTGGGGAAACGGCTCGGGCATGGTTTTTTGTGTGGTTCGTTTGTTTTTAAACCTCCAAAGTGATTCTGTTATGCAGTGAGGGTTGGGAACCACTGAGTCCAAACTGTAAGAGATAAAGTCTAAATTGAGAAGCAGAAGTGATAACCGCTTCATGGAGCCGAGAAGTTGGGGGCAGAAGTCCCAGCAGCTGTGAACATCATGGATTAGGATTCTGGCGGCTCCTATTTATGAGAGGAACAGTCCCGTCTCACGTCTGCAGGTGAGAATGAAGAGGCATCTCTACTCCCCAGACAATGGCACTGCCTTTCAAGTTTAAATCAGAACAACCCCACTGGCTTCCCTGCAGATTCATGGGCTCCCTGTTACTTGCAGAGTTTACAAAATCAGATGAAATGTTCTAGGTAAACAGGACGTTCTCTTCTGCCGCCAAATGACTACGGGGGTGGGGGTCATCTATTCTACTCAGTGTCATTTTAACATGTGTCTCAGTTCCCAGAAAAAGAAATACTAATTATCCTTTGCGTGATCTGCCACTTTCTGGATTGATCTATAGATGGATAGACAATAATTCAGAGCTGTTTGGTTTTTTTTTAATAGATTTTATTTATTTACTTATTTATTTTTGGCTGCATTGGGTCTTCGTTACTGCACACGGGCTTTTCTGTAGTTGTGGTGAGCGGGTGTTACTCTTCGTGGCGGTGCCTGGGCTTCTCATTGCAGTGGCTTCTCTTGTTGCAGAGCATGGGCTCTAGGTGCGTGGGCTTCAGTAGTTGTGGCATGTGGGCTCAGCAGTTGTGGCTCACGGGGTTAGTTGCTCCGCGGCATGTGGGATCTTCCTGAACCAGGGATCAAACCTGTGTCCCCTGCATTGGCAGGAGGATTCTTAACCACTGCGCCATCAGGGAATCCCCAGAGCTGTTTTTTAATCAGAAGATGTGTCCCTAGAAACTTCCTCGCTGACATTTCTCAGTAAAATCCAAATTAGTATCACTCATCGCTGTAATCTTTGTCTCCTTTATAAGGAGCACTGGGTGGGGGGGGGGCTCTCAGCCTCAGTTTCCCCAGGTCCTGGGAGTTTCAACACAGAGTAGGTGCTGCAGGAAGGCTTGTTGGGTTAAATATCTGTGTTGAGGCGCTATGAATTCACACGTTATTTACCAGCTCAGCATTTCAACTCACGTTGTCTGATTCTAGTGATGATGGTTAAAGTAACTGGCATCTTGCCTGTTTCCTAAAAGATAATCACAAAGGTGAAACCTTTAAAGTCACAGCTTAGTGGAAGCATTTACGGTGATAGGTGTGCAAAGAGCTGTGGAATTACAAAGACAGAGAATCCTTTCCTTTAATCAGCTTATACTCAGAATGGGAGGCAAGGCACAGGCCTTGGGAACTTTAATAATAACAGGTAATATTTACTGAGGACTTATTATGTGCCAGGTACTGTGTTCAGTGCTTTACAAAGACTGCTAAGTCATATAGTTATTCCAATAATCCAATACCTCAGGTACTATTATAATACGTACTTTATAGACAAAAGGACACAGAATTTTAAGTTGCCTGAGGCACACAAAGCTGGCAAGTAGGGAAGTTGGGATTCCAGCTCAGGCAGTCTGACTTACCAGTCCAGAGGCCTAATTACTATGCTGTGCTCCAAAAACCACAACAGTGCTGCAGAAAAATCCAAATGCCAGGGCCAGCAGAGTAGCGGAGGAGAGAAATGCAGTGTATCCCAAAGAATGATGTATTGCTCGAAAAGACAAGAAAAGAGGCATGTGCTATAAAGGGTAAGAGCTCAGATTCGGCAACAGAGTTGGCTACATACTGTGTGACTTGGGGGGTGTGATTTAATTTACCGAAGTCTCAGTTTCTCCATCAGTAAAATGGGGATATTGCTACTTCAAACAATATAGGATTTAAGGATTAAATGAGCCTAGTACATGCAGAGCGCTTAGTCTAATGCCAGCATATAGCGAGGGCTTGATAAATGGTAGCAATTGTTGTTACTAAGGGAATAAGCAAGACCTGAAATAATGAGTAAATCTCAGAAGGGAGGAACGGGTCATTTCAGCTGCCAAGAATAGTGTGAGAAGAAGCTAAGAGCTAGCAATCCATTCAACCAATATTTGTTGTTAATATTTAGGACACATTTTGCAAAAAAAGGTACAATAACAGCTTGTGAGTAGGTCAGCCTGTTCTGTATCCAAGTGTCATGGAAGAAAAATGTAGCAGGGCTGGGTTTTCCTTAGGTTGCGGTGACCATGCTTGCTAGGTGAATTAGTCCAAATATTCTCTGGGCATTTGAGAACGTTCAGAGTACTTGAATGTGGTACAGTAGCAATCTATGAAAAATAGTGTTCTAGGCAAAAGAATCAGCTGATGGTATTGGATATTGGACAGGGAGGAAAGGAGGGAGGGTTCAGCAGATTGCTGCAGTCATCCCGGTGATAGTGATAATGATGAGATGGTAATGTCCACACCAATATGGAGGCCGAGGAAAAGAAAACATGGCAGTGGAGGTATTTACAGGACTTAGCGAATGGTTGAATTGGTCCCCCAACTCCTGCCCTCGATTCTTGTAACCAGGAATACCCGTGGGGCTGTGAGTCTGTAAAACTGAAGAATGAAGCCAGCAGCTGGCAAACCTGGGAAGAGGTGGGTTAGGAGAGAAGAGACACATTAGTTCTGGATGAGCGGAATTTACACCCAGGTGGAAATAGTCCGGTTGGAAAGATGCTCCTAATATTTAGCAAAGAGATCAAGGTGGAAATAAAGTTAAACTGATAATTGAAACCATAGCTGTGGGCTTCCCTGGTGGTGCGGTGGTTGAGCGTCCACCTGCCGATGCAGGGGACGCGGGTTCGTGCCCCGGTCCGGGAAGATCCCACATGCCGCGGACCGGCTGGGCCCGTGAGCCATGGCCGCTGAGCCTGCGTGTCCTGAGCCTGTGCTCCGCGGAGGGAGAGGCCACAACAGTGAGAGGCCCGCGTACCGCAAAAAAAAAAAAAAAAAAAAACTTTTTTTTTTTTTTAGAACATCTTTATTAGAGTATAATTGCTTTACAATGGTGTGCTAGTTTCTTCTTTATAACAAAGTGAATCAGTTACACATCTACATATATCCCCATATCTCCTCCCTCTTGCATCTCCCTCCCTCCCACCCTCCCTATCCCACCCCTCTAGGTGGTCACAAAGCACCGAGCTGATCTCCCTGTGCTATGCGGCTGCTTCCCACTAGCTATCTATGTTTGGTAGCTATCTATGCCACTCTCTCACTTTGTCCCAGCTTACCCTTTAGAAAATACCTTTCATAATAAGGTGAGGACTAAAGTCAGACTATCCAGATTAAGGAAGTTTTGGAATGGCCATGACTTCTCAGGGTACTGTATTTGGGGGGAAAAATAATACTTTTTTCATTTTAAGTAGCACACATACATACATTATTCTTAAAGTCTAACAAAATGGAAATTTAAGAGAAGTGAAGTCACTGGCTAAGGACACCAATGCCTGATGTCAGAGATATGGAGTGAATGGGGGCTGGGAGAGGAGGGAACACAGAGGGCTAAGATGGCCCTGCCAAATATTAAAATGTTGGAATAATTGAAACCACAAGGTAGATAAATAACTGCTGTCCCGGGGCCCCTGGATTGTCTGAAGTGCCCCCTCCCACCTCTGCCTCGGTCACCCAGTTGCTTGCCTTGGACCCTTGCACAGACCTCCCCACTAACTGGCAATGAGGGCCCTGAGGCCTCTGCTCTTGCAGGGACCAGGGACTGCTCTGATTGGGCCACTATTGTTGTTATTAGAATACTCTATTATTTTGAATCTCACCTCGTAAAGAGTAGAACCACAGAACTGTAAAGGTTTGGACCAACACCCAAGTCCCCTGAGGCTCTATACAGCCTGGCAGCCAACCCCAGGGCCACCCTCCATGGCAGTCGAAATGCATTGTCTTGCCAGGGCTTAGGGAAACCCCTCCATGTGGTAAATGAAAGGAGCAAGATGGTTGAGATAAGAGCAGAGTTAGGAACTTAATGTTTTCGTGGAGATGGCAATCTCTTGCTCAAAGGTTAAAATCCTCCAGTGATTTACAACAAGGAAAGAAAGATAAAAGGTTATCAATGCCACACACATGTGCAGTGTGTTTTAGAAAGCTTGACCCCATTGTGTACAAACAAATGTTCCTCTGTAATCTGATAGGACTGAGCTACCCTGACACAATGCTACTGCAGGACTTTATTTTAAGGCAAAGGGAAATTAAATAGGAAAAAAAAATTTCAAGGCAGTTCTTTCACTGGTATTGTGTTTCGTGTTTGTGTTCAATAAATATTTAGTTTATAGTTCTGCATGTGTGACGGATGAATCATCTCATTAGATAAGGTCAGCAAAGGTAAGTTTTATCACTTCTGTGTTTGAAAATACAGATCTGTGAAGGCGGGCTCTTAAAGCAGTCCTTGAGGACTTTTAATCTGCCCGTCTGCAATTCAGGAGGGAGGTTATTGATGACATCCTGTCTTAATTGCAACCCTGAGCAAAGAATATTAATCTCAGTCAAATTTGCAATGGAAGTCCTGAAATTTCATACTACCGTTCATCACCTGCCATCAGGAGGAACTCTGCTTTGAATTATTCTCTAGTACTAGCGTAATATAGATATATATATACTAGTATTCTCTAGTAGTAGCATAATATAGATATATGTGCCCCAGAACATAAGGAACGGGGCATAGGAAGATATACCATTGGCGTTTTCAAAGGATACAATACCTGTCTAGTTAGTCACACACAGGCCAAGGATTAGTAAGATGCGTGGCTTCCCCTGTTAGTGTCCTAGCATGCAATGCAATTCTTCCTTTCTTAAAAAGAAAGCCATGCATATAACATCACCTTCTGTGCATGACACAGAAACCAAGCAGTTTACCTATGGGAAGAATCGCTACTCTCTCCTCCACTTTTTAACCAAATACCTTGAGTTTTATGTGCCCACCACATTCACAAGTCCTGACCTCCCATTTACAGCTGAACAGAGCAGGGAATCTCCAACCAGGAGGCAGTCGTCTGCCTGAGCATTAAAGGGTGGATAGAATTTGAATATGTGGTGATTATGTTGAGGCGAAGGGACAGGAAAACAAGGGAGACCAAGAAACCAAGTAAATGATGGCAGGATTACTTTGGTTTTGCAAAACACTGAAAAATAGTTTGACCATAATAACTACCCTTCCCCACTCCCAGGATTAAGTTTCAAAGATTAATGTTCATATTATTACTTTTGCATGAACACTGGGAAATCTCTTGTACTATTTTAAATTATGAAAAAGCAATCAGCTACAGTAGTGAAAATATGATAGGTGCTTATTAAATAAGCCAGCTCCGGGTCATGAGGCCTTCAGCATCAGCAAAAGCCATTGCCTTTGTTCCGAAGGCAGCTGGGAGCTGAACAGAGGTAACACATGAGAAGAGCACTCCCAGAAGGTCTATCTTGCATCTACATAGGAGATGCACAGAGAGGAAAAGAATCCAGACATTGCAGTGGTGCATGTGAGGGGCAGTAAAGGCCTGGACTGTGTAGTCACCCAGAGATGTGAGAGATAAGTGCAAGAGATAGTTACGATTAGGCTCAGAAACCTAAGTGAGGTTACAATGGATTTGAAATAATTGTGAGAAATTTTGGCACCTTCAGAGGACAATTCCTCTACCCCAAATTTGAAATCACCAGGGGCCATCAGCTCCCTGGCTTTGCTGAAAAGAAAACTGAGACTCAGAGAGGTGAAGTGACTTGCCCCAGTTCACGAACCAATCAGTGCCAAAGTGAGGCTAGAATTCAGTTGCCTGGTCTAAGGTCTATATAGAGAAAGTTTTTCATTTATTCTTACTGATATCCCACTGAGAAGATCTCATAGGCCAAATGGTACGTTTTCCCAATGGAGTAGATGGCAAATTTTATAATTTTGTCACTACCACATATCAACTGTGCAATCTTGGTGAGCTACTCATCCTTCTAACCTTCCATTTCCATTTTTGAATATGGAATAATTAATTTAGTGGTATCACAGGATCATTGAGAGGGTTAAATGACATAATCCTTGGAGAGAGCTTAGCACCATGCCTGAAACAGATCCAGTAAGTGACAGGAATCTGTCACCATCAGCATCACCATCATCACCATCACCATCAGCATCACCATCATCACCATCAGCATCAGCATCACCATCACCATCATCACCATCTTCATTGCTGATAATTATTCTCCACCATCCTATCACAAACAACTTGTCTGACTGTAGGACAACATTATTGTCTATTGATAGAATTTTAAGAATCCTTGGTTGAGTTCTTCAGTCCTGACTGACTCAACCGCTAGCTGCCTTTGAGACACATAGCCCTTGCCAGGCCCTGGTTTTCTCATCTAAAAAACTAAGAGGTGTGTGTGTGTGCATGTGTGTGCTAGTATGTGTGTGTGTGTGTTTGTAGAGGGCTGGCAAGAGTGCTTGAACTAGAGATGAATTCTCGTTTGTTTTTCAATTTTAAACTGTGTGTGTTTTATTCTCTATTCAGACACACCAGTAATCCATTTTTCAATTTTCATAAAAACATTCCCAGAATAAATAGTAAATACTGGGCAGCAGACCAGAGGGCCACACTCACACTTTTTGAGTGATAAAAAATAAAAAGAGGTATCATTTTTATTGAATTCTATATTAGTTTGCTAGGAACACTGTAATAAAGTTCTGCAGATTGGGTAGCTTAAACAACAGAAATTTATTTTCTCACAGTTCTGGAGCTTGGAGGTCTGAAATCAAGGTGTTGGCAGAATTGGTTTCTTCAGAAGCCTCTCTCCTTGGCTTGTAGATGCTGTCTTCCTCTGGTGTCTTCATGTGGTCATTCCTCTGCGTGGGTCTGTGTCCTAATCTCCTCTTATATGGTCACTGTATATATTGGATTAGGGCCCCACCCATATGACCTCATTTTGATGCAATGACCTCTTTAAAGACCCTGTCTCCAAATAAGGTCACATTCTGAGCTGCTGGGGTGTTGGAATTCAACACATTAATTTTGGAGGACACAACTCAGCCCTTAAGAAATTCACCTGTGGCCAGGCTTTCCTGTGCTTCGTGGGCACAATCTCTAACCTTTACAGCAATGCTGCAAAGCGGGTACTGTGATTCTCATTATTCACATCAGGAAACTGAGGCTCCATGGGGTTAAGTGTCTCACCATCAGTTACTAAGTGATGGAGCTGGAATCAGAACATAGGCCTGTTTTGCATCAAAGCTAGTGCTCTTTCCACTACAGTCTGTTATAGGAAGGAGAGAATCACTGGACCCCTAATGTCATTACATTCATTTTCTTTCCAAGTCAGAGCAAAAAATAGCTCTGCCTTCTCTGTTGATGGTGATTGCTCAGGAGAGCAATGCACACCCAGGGACCGTGGCTGAGCCTTCGTCACAGTGGTTGGACAAGCTGACCAAGGCAACGTCCACAAGGAATTCAAGGGACAACTAAACATCGCCCTTCGGGCTGCTTTGTTCCCTTTAAACAGAGACAAGGGCCTCTGCTTATGCTCTCCTCCTTTGCCTGGGATTCTCTTTTCTTGCCCCGTTTTACATTAAAACATTACCCATCCTTCAGGGTCTGGCTGGCGACCTCGGTCACTCCCAAACTCACCCAACTTCCCCCTGTCCAACCTCCTCCAGTCATCTCATCCCTTCACACTGCAGCTCACGTTGGAGACAGACCAAGTTGGGAGCGATTCTCACTCTGTTACTTACTTACTAGCTGGGCGGCTTGGGTCAGTACGGTAACCTCTCTGAGAGCCTTCACGTTCTCATCTATGAATTAGGATGAAAACACCTACCTCACAGGCTTCTTGTGAGAGGCAAATTAAGTGAATGAACATATTAATCGCATTGAGGGCTGTGCCTGGTACCTAGTAGGCATTTAGTAAATAGCATCTTTTAAACTTACATTTTTTCTTCCAGTCTCTGTTTCATGCCTTCCCGATGAGATTGAGAACTTCTTAGGAACAGGGACCATGACTCATGTCAATTCATGAACGCGTGGCGCGAATTTAGGCCTACAGAAAGATCTCAATGTTTGTTGGTTCGTAATTGTGCACCATGATTGATTCTATGTGAGGTATATAATACAACCTCAAATAACAGACTTGGCTGCTTATTTGCATCAAAAACTATCGGTAGATCATATCTGAGTCCATAATCCCATGAAACCATTCATTCATCCACCATTGACTGACTGTCTCCTAAATGCATCCCCCTTAAGATTCTGTTTCTATGTAGTTTCTTTAGTAGACAGAGGACTATAGGCTGGTGATGGAAAGTGACAGGAGTGTGGATGGAGCAATGGGATGCTGAAAATGTGGACCTGCAGACCTCAAACCTCCCTCTGCATCAGAAACAGCTGGGACAGATACAGATGCTCAGCTCCCTACCCTGCCAGAAATGCTAATTCAATTGGTCTGGCATGATATTAAAACAACAAATAAACAAATGAAAAGAGGGAAAAAAAAAAAAAAAGAGAAATTCCCCAGGTGCTTGTTCTGACGTGCAGCCAGGGATAAGAACCATTTAAGCAGACGATGCTCAAATACTCTTCCAGGGTGGTGGTACCCAGGCAGTGTTAAGGGGAGGGGCTGTGCTCAGGGACCAAGCCAGGAGCAGAGCCCCGGACTGGAGGAAGGATGAGGCACCTGGGCAGAGGCTGATCAAATGTGGGCTTGCTTTCACCTCTTGCCTTCCCTCTCCCCAGGGGGAGCCAAGGAGAGTATCAAGGCCGGGGTCCCCAGGGCAGAGGGGCCGAGAACACCAGAGAGCACAGGAGGGCAGAGCTGTGTAGAGCTTAGGAAATCATTCCCAGAACGAGTCTCACGATTGCCCTATTTATACAGAGCTTGGAATCATAAATTGATGATGACATTGGGTCATCAGACCACACAGATGTGGTCATTTCAAGAACAGGCTTCTAAACTTGCAAGGTGTACAAGCCTCTTCACTCCTGCTCCCACCCCCTCCATCAAATCGCGGCAGCTCAGGGCTGATGAAGGGTTTCCTGGAGACCAGCTGATCTGAAGCACTGGTTGTTTAGAAGATTTGGGAGAACCGTTCCCTGATGTGTTTCAGGTCAGTTTCACAATGAATGTTTCTGGTGCACATCCCTCCAAAAGAGAACTCTGTTAAAGACTGCTCCAAGGAACCCAGGCCCTCCTCCTCCAAGTGCAGTGATGCTGAGAATCCTGGCGACTTCTTCCTGGCATATGAGGCTTATGATGTCAGGGTGCTTGATTTCCCTCCCCCTCTCTTCTAACTTCACAGACAGGAAAACAGAGTCTGAGGAACCAGGAAGTTGCTCATCTCCCCAGGGTTACTCCTGAGCACGGGGTCATATCTCCCAGCTTTTTCTAAGATACAGCAGGCTCATATAGGTTGGTGAGTTTTAGTAGACAGTGTCCAGAATTTATAATGTAAAAGGAGAAAGAAATTGGAAATGACATCAGATATGTTTCTTTCCCTTTCTGCCTCTGCTTGTCTCTGAGTTTCTTAGTTGTGCTCTGCCATTTACTCCAGGAATTTGGAATAAATGTAAACTTCTCAGGGATTTACCATGAAAGGGGCCCTACTGAAGATATATTGCCTTGACGTGGGGTGCTACTCTGGGCTTTTCGTTGGATGGACTTGGATTCTCTTCCCTGTTAGCCAAGTTAAACAGCTTCCACTAGATTCCTCACTGATGAGAGCAGCTGGACGGTTACTGAGACGTTATTGGTATAGGTGAGAATAGTGCGTTTTCAGAAGGCTCTCCCCACACATAGCAGGAGCCCTAAAAACTGAACTGATCTTCAGCTGGTATCACTGTTCAGATTGGTCAGGCTCGCGCCATATTGGTTGTCAAATATTTTCAATATTACCTCTCCCTCAAAACGATGGCCTTCTTCCTTCAAGTGGAGGACCTGCCCTTCACCCTTACCATGTAACTGATGACTGTATGTAGCTGTTTTCTTTCTTCTGTATCCAGAGAACATCCCCTCCCCACAGTGCAGTCCTTCCTATATCCGTATTTCTACTGAATAGTGATTCTGTGGCCACAAAATAGGCCAACAGAGAAAAGGATGTCAGTTTCATCAAGAGCTATGTCCAGGGAGGCTGGGGGAAGATGGGGACAGTGGACAGTATTGGCCAGTGGCTATTATACAAAAGGACCAGACATGACCATTTAGGTTGTGACCATTTATTTGGTCATTATCATGACCAAGATAATCCTTGCTAACTCTGACAAAGGCCAACATTGGGACGAGAGAAAGATGTGGAGTCAGCTTGAATTCCTTTAATGCCTGAGTCCCTCCATGGCTGTCACGTACTAAGGGAGGCTCATTAACTATTCAGTTACTAGCTCTCGTCTCCTTGATTAACTGCCTCAAAATGGAACCAGCCAGTCCAGTGCACTAAGTCAATGCCTAAAAAGATTAAATTCCCTCCAAAATACCCGATTCATCCCCAAAACAGTTGTTATCCCCAGGCTAAATCAGCCTGCTCCACACTCACAAAAGCCTACTCCCTTCAACAAGGAATGAGTGGTTATGCTTTCCCTGCAGTAGATGCATCTGGTCTTAAATATCTATTCCTGTAACCTAAATTGCAAAGCATTTTCCAAAAGCCGTTGAGTTGTAGAATTTTAAAAATGTATTTGATTGCCAGATCTGCAAATTGGCTCAGTTTTCCAGGGCCTTATTCTTCCTTCTTTTCCCCTGGGGGAGAGGAAAAGGAGACAGCGACAGTTGGTGATTGAAACACAGTCCTCCCTGGCATGTAAGTCTTGGCTGTCTCTCCGTGTGTTATCCTGGCCAGGTCCCCTGGTGCCCCCGGCAACGCCTGGACCAAGGGCTGTCCTTGATGGCGGCTCTCTGGATTCCACTAAGGTCAGGGTGAAACCATTGCAGCCGGCATCCCTGGAGCTCTGCACGGCTTTTAGTCACATCTGAGCCTCAGAGAAGTCTGTGAGAGAATTAGAGGAGGTCTAAGTATCCCCATTTCATAGATGAGCAAACTGGATGCAGAGAAGTGTCAAGGATGCAATTAGTTTGTAGTCATCCTGGATCCTAACCCATATCTCCTTAGTCAAGTATTCTTTTCACAAAAACACATGGACATAAAAATGTCAGTAAGGAAAGGAATCTACACAAAGTAGTTTGTCATGGTCCTCAGACCCATGAGAGGTGGGATTATTCCATGTGATACTCTAACTTTCAAGTGCAACAATGATTAATCTGGTCGCTGAAAAAGTTTGTTTTCATTACTAGCATTGTAAAGAGATAGCTATAAAAAATCAGTATATTGAGATATATTGTATGTCAATGTTCCATATTATACACTCTAAAAATCTCTAAAATACAACTTGTATTTTTATGACTGAGTCCAGAATTTTTCATACTAATGGGTCATAGCCCATTAATGTGGGTCATAAAGTCAATGGAATGGTTTACTGCCAGAATTCAAAGAAAAAAATAGTGTAAGATAATAGAATAGAATTGAAAATATCAGACTGTGTGGCACATAGCAAAGGAAAGTACTGTTCTCTGAATCCTTTTGTTCATATGCTATGTATTGAGCCACAAGGTTAAAAGTACTTTGTACTGAGTAGTCTCTCCCTTTTTCTTGCTTTCCCTCTCTTTTCTCTGTATCCTTTCTCTTTCCTTCCCTCTCTCCTTCTCTATGTCTCTAGGAAAGGTACCCAAACATCTGCCATCTTTGTGCTGTTTGCGGGTACCATCCCCAGCCCTCCCAACCCCCATCCTTCCTAACACCATCCTTCCCTCACCTGGGGTCTGGAGCAGACACTGTTCTCTACATTTGATGTATTTATGCTTTTTCCTTTCTCCCCTTCACTGAAAAGGTCCTTTTGTAGTGCAAACTTTGAGACAGGGTTTGCTAGCTCTTTCTGGGTTTGATAAATGAATCTAAACCATCCTATTTCCATTTCAGGCAAGGCAACTCAAACTTGAAGACATGAAATCCCCAAGGAGAACCACTTTGTGCTTCACGATTATTGTGATTTTTTCTTCCCAAGCTACACTGAACTTGAATTTAGAGTCTATTGTTTATCCTTCGGTGAGTAAATCCGTGTCTGCTGTATTTTCCCTGTCACATTTTTCTGATTTCCTGGGAATGTCACAGACGGAAATTGCTTTAAACAAATGTTTAAGGTCTTTGAGAAAATGTGACAAATGGTGGGAGGGGGTGGTGAACATAAATGGATGTTAAGGTATCTACTGGGCTGCACCTTGCCACACTCTGAAATCAGTGGTAGTGGCAAGGGAACATCCTCCTGGCTTCCCCCCTTAAAAATGTGCCACTTCTAGGCCTGAAGCTCCACCCTGTGAAACTGACAACAACACCTATAAAGCAGGTTTTGAGGACTGAGCAGGACCTATGTTCTCAAAGTATTCACTTAAACACGAGCATCAGACTAGAGCACATTTCAAAAGGTGTTAATTTGCGTCTGTGTTATAATCACAGACTGATACAGTTGAAAGGGCCATAGATATCATCCAGGCTTTTTGCTAACAAATTAGCCAGGTCGTTTAGCTTTGGGAAGTTAATGGGAGTTTAGCTCAACTCAAGAGGGTGATAAGTACCCCCTTGTTCCTTGTGGGAATCCTTGGGATCTTCTTTCCTTAGGCTACTCCATGCACCAGAGAAAGGGCGTGTTACTGGTTATGAAAGCTCACGAGACTGATGTGATTCTGTGTCTCAGTTTTCTCATCTGTAAAATGATGAAAATAAGAGTATTTATTTACTGATCTCTATGAGAATTAAATTAGTTAATATTTATAAGATGCCTTAGAACTGCGCCTGATACATTTTTTCACATCCTTATTGGAGTATAATTGCTTTACAATATTGTATTAGTTTCTGCCGTACAACAAAGTGAATCAGCTATACATGCACATATACCCCCATATCTCCTCCCTCTTGTGTCTCCCTCCCACCCTCCCTATACCACCCCTCTAGGTGGTCACAAAGCAACGAGCTGATCTCCCTGTGCTATGAGGCTGCTTCCCACTAGCTATCTATTTTACATTCATGCCACTCTCTCACTTCATCCCAGTTTATGCTTCCCCCTCCCCGTGTCCTCAAGTCCATTCTCTATGTCTGCATCTTTATTCCTGTCCTGCCCCAGTTTCTTCAGAACCATTTATTTTTAAATTCCATATATATGTGTTAGCATATGGTATTTGTTTTACTCTTTCTGACTTATGACAGACTCTAGGCCCATCCACCTTACTACAAATAACTCAATTTCATTTCTTTTTATGGCTGAGTAATATTCCATTGTATATATGTGCCACATCTTCTTTATCCATTTATCTGTCGATGGACACTTAGGTTGCTTCCATTTCCTGGCTATTGTAAATAGCGCTGCAACGAACATTGTGGTACATGACTCTTTTTGAATTATGGTTTTCTCAGGGTATATGCCAAGTAGCGGGGTTGCTGGGTCATATGGTAGTTCTATTTTTAGTTTTTAAAGGACCCTCCATACTGTTCTCCATAGTGGCTGTAGCTATTTACATTCCCGTCAGCAGTGCAAGAGGGCTCTCTTTTCTCCACACTCTCTACAGCATTTATTGTTTGTAGATTTTGTTTTTTTTTTGCGCTTTGCGGGCCTCTCACTGTTGTGGCCTCTCCTGTTGCGGAGCACAGGCTCCCGACGCACAGGTTCAGCGGCCATGGCTCACGGGCCCAGCCGCTCTGCGGCATGTGGGATCTTCCCGGACCGGGGCATGAACCCGTGTCCCCTGCATCGGCAGGCGGACTCTCAACCACTGCGCCACCAGGGAAGCCCTGTAGATTTTTTGATGATGGCCATTCTGACGAGTGTGAGGTGATACCTCGTTGTAATTTTGATTTGCATTTCTCTAATGATTAGTGATGTTGAGCATCCTTTCGTGTGTTTGTTGGCAATCTGTATATCTTCTTTGGAGAAATGTCTATTTAGGTCTTCTGCCCATTTTTGGATTGGGTTGTTTGTTTTTTTGATATTGAGCTGCATGAGCTGCTTGTATATTTTGGAGACTAACCCTTTGTCAGTTGCTTCATTTGCAAATGTTTTCTCCCATTCTAAGGGTTGTCTTTTCATCTGGTTTATGGTTTCTTTTGCTGTGCAAAAGCTTTTAAGTTTCATTAAGTCCCATTTGTTTATTTTTGTTTTTATTTCCATTTCTCTAGGAGGTGGGTCAAAAAGGATCTTGCTGTGATTTATGTCATAGAGTGTTCTGCCTATGTTTTCCTCTAAGAGTCTTATAGTGTCTGACCTTACATTTAGGTCTTTAATCCATTTTGAGTTTATTTTTGCGCATGGTGTTAGGAAGTGTTCTAATTTCATTCTTTTACATGTAGCTGTCCAGTTTTCCCAGCACCACTTATTGAAGAGGCTGTCTTTTCTCCATTGTATATTCTTGTCTCCTTTATCAAAGATAAGGTGACCATATGTGTGTGGGTTTATCTCTGGGCTTTCTATCCTGTTCCATTGATCTATATTTCTGTTTTTGTGCCAGTACCATACTGTTGTGCTTACTGTAGCTTTGTAGTATAGTCTGAACTCAGGGAGCCTGATTCCTCCAGCTCCGTTTTTCTTTCTCAAGATTGCTTTGGCTATTCAGGGTCTTTTGTGTTCCCATACAAATTGTGAAATGTTTTGCTCTAGTTCTGTGAAAAATGCCATTGGTAGTTTGATAGGGATTGCATTGAATGTGTAGATTTCTTGGGTAGTATAGTCATTTTCACAATGTTGATTCTTCCAATCCAAGAACATGGTATATCTCTCCATCTGTCTCTATCATCTTTATTTATTTATTTTTATAAATTTATTTATTTTTGGGTGTGTTGAGACTTTGTTGCAATACGCGGGCTTCTCATTGCGGTGGCTTCTCTTGTTGCAGAGCATGGGCTCTAGGCATGTGGGCTTCAGTAGTTGTGGCTCGAGGGCTCTAGAGCACAGGCTCAGTAGCTGTGGCACATGGGCTTAGTTGCCACGTGGCATGTGGGATCTTCCCGGACCAGGGATTGAACCCATCTCCCCTGCATTGGCAGGCGGATTCTTAACCACTGCCCCACCAGGGAAGCCCTCTATCATCTTTAATTTCTTTCATTAGTGTCTTATAGTTTTCTGCATACAGGTCTTTTGTCTCCTTAGGTAGGTTTATTCCTAGGTATTTTGTTGTTGTGGTTGCAATATTAAATGTATGTGTTTACTTAATTACTCTTTCAGATTTTTCATTATTAGTGTATAGGAATGCAAGAGATTTCTGTGCATTAATTTTGTATCCTGCTACTTTACCAGATTCATTGATTAGCTCTAGTAGTTTTCTGGTAACATCTTTAGAATTCTCTATGTAGTATCATGTCATCTGCAAACAGTGACAGTTTTATTTCTTCTTTTCCAATTTGTATTCCTTTTATTTCTTTTTGTTCTCTGATTGCTGGGGCTAAAACTTCCAAAAGAATGTTGAATAATAGTGGTGAGAGTGGGCAACCTTGTCTTGTTCCTGATCTTAGTGGAAATGATTTCAGTTTTTCACCATTGAAAATAATGTTGGCCATATATGGCCTTTATTATGTTAAGGTATTATATTTATTATGCCTTTATTATGTTAAGGTAAGTTCCCTCTATGCCTACTTTCTGGAGAGTTTTTATCATAAATGGGTGTTGAATTTTGTCGAAAGCTTTTTCTGCATCTATTGAGATGATCATATGGTTTTTCTCCTTCAATTTGTTAATATGGTGTATCACATTGATTGATTTGCATATATTGAAGAATCCCTGCATTCCTGGGATAAACCCCACTTGATCATGGTGTATGATCCTTTTTATGTGCTGTTGGATTCTGTTTGCCAGTGTTTTGTTGAGGATTTTTGCATCTATTTTCATCAGTGATATTAGCCTGTAGTTTTCTTTTTTTGTGACATCTTTGTCTGGTTTTGGTATCAGGGTGATGGTGGCCTCATAGAATGAGTTTGGGAGTGTTCCTCCCTCTGCTATATTTTGGAAGAGTTTGAAAAGGATAGGTGTTAGCTCTTTTCTAAATGTTAGATAGAATTCCCCTGTGAAGCCCTCTCGTCCTGGACTTTTGTTTGTTGGAAGATTTTTAATCACAGCCTCAATTTCATTCCTTGTGATTGGTCTGTTTATACTTTCTGTTTCTTCCTGGTTCAGTCTCGGAAGGTTGTGCTTTTCTAAGAATTTGTCCATTTCTTCCAGGCTGTCCATTTTTTGGGCATATAGTTACTTGCAGTAATCTCTCATGATCCTTTGTATTTCTGCAGTGTCCATTGTTAGTTCTCCTTTTTCATTTCTAATTCTGTTGATTTGAGTCCTCCCTTTTTTCTTGATGAGTCTGGCTAATGGTTTATCAATTTTGTTTATCTTCTCAAAGAACCAGCTTTTAGTTTTATTGATCTCTGCTATAGTTTCCTTCATTTCTTTTTCATTTATTTCTGATCTGATCTTTATGATTTCTTTCCTTCTGCTAACTTTGGGTTTTTTTGTTGTTGTTGTTCTTTTTTCTCTGATTGCTTTAGTTGTAATGTTAGGTTGTTTATTTGAGATGTTTCTTGTTTCTTAAGGTAGGATTGTATTGGTATAAACTTCCCTCTTTGAACTGCTTTTGATGCATCCCATAGGTTTTGGGTCATCGTGTTTTCATTGTCATTTGTTTCTAGGTACTTTTTGATTCCCTCTTTGATTTCTTCATTGATCTCTTGGTTATTTCATAATGTATTGTTTAGCCTCCATGGGTTTATATTTTTTTACAGTTTTTTTTCCTGTAATTAATATCTAGTCTCATAGCATTGTGGTCAGAAAAGATACTTGATATGATTTCAATTTTCTTAAATTTACCAACGCTTGATTTGTGACCCAAGGTATGATCTATCCTGGAGAATGTTCCACGAGCACTAGAGAAAAATGTGTATTCTGTTGTTTTTGAATGGAACGTCTTATAAATATCAATTAAGTCCATCTTGTTTAATGTGTCATTTAAAGCTTGTTTTTCCTTATTTATTTTCATTTTGGATGATCTGTCCATTGGTGAAAGTGGGGTGTTAAAGTCCCCTACTATTATTGTGTTTCTGTCCATTTCCCCTTTTATGGCTGTTAGCATGTGCCTTATGTATTGAGGCACTCCTATGTTGGGTGCATAAATATTTACAATTGTTATATCTTCTTCTTGGATTGATCCCTTGATCATTATGTAGTGTCCTTCTTGTCTTTCGTAATAGTCTTTATTTTAAAGTCTATTCTGTCTGATATGAGAATTGCTACTCCAGCTCTCTTTTGATTTCCATTTGCATGGAATATCTTTTTCCATCCCCTCACTTTCAGTCTGTATGTGTCCCTAGGTCTGAAGTGGGTCTCTTGTAGACAGCATACATGCGGGTCTTGCTTTTGTAGCCATTCAGCCAGTCTACGTCTTTTGGTTGGAGCATTTAATCCATTTACATTTAAGGTAATTACCGTATATATGTTCCTATTATCATTTTCTTAATTGTTTTGTTTTTGTTATTGTAGGTCTTTTCCTCCTCTTGTATTTCCCGCCTACAGAAGTTTCTTTAGCAGTTGTTGTAAAGCTGGTTTGATGGTGCTGAATTCTCTTAGTTTTTGCTTGTCTGTAAAGGTTTTAATTTATCCATCAGATCTGAATGAGATCCTTGCTGGGTAGAGTAATCTTGGTTGTAGGTTCTTCCCTTTTATTACTTTAAATATGTCCTGCCACTCCCTTCTGGCTTGCAGAGTTTCTGCTGAAAGATCAGCTGTTAACCTTATGGGGATTCCCTTGTATGTTATTCGTTGTTTTTCCCTTGCTGCTTTTAATATTTCTCCTTGTATTTAATTTTTGATAGTTTGATTAATATGTGTCTTGGAGTGTTTCCCCTTGGATTTATCCTGTATGGGACTCTCTCAGCTTCCTGGACTTATTTCCTTTCGCATATTAGAGAAGTTTTCAACCATAATCTCTTCAAATATTTTCTCAGTCCCTTTCTTTTTCTCTTCTTCTTCTGAGACTCCTATAATTCGAATGTTGGTGCGTTTAATGTCCCAGGGGTCTCTGAGACTGCCCTCAATTCTTTTCATTCCTTTTTCTTTATTCTGCTCTGCGGTAGTTATTTCCAGTATTTTATCTTCCAGGTCACTTACCTGTTCTTCTGCCTTAGTTATTCTGCTGTTGATTCCTTCTAGTGAATTTTAAATTTCATTTACTGTGTTTTTCATCATTGTTTGTTTGCTCTTTAGTTCTTCTAGGTCCTTGTTAAAAGTTTCTTGTATTTTCTCCATTCTATTTCCAAGATTTTAGATCATCTTTACTGTCATTACTCTGAATTCTTTTTCAGGTAGACTGCCTATTTCCTCTTCATTTGTTTGGTCTGGTGGGTTTTTACCTTGCCCCTTCATCTGCTGTGTATTTCTCTGTCTTCTCATTTTGCTTAACTTACTGTGTTTGGGGTCTCCTTTTCACAGGCTGCAGGTTCGTAGTTCCCGTTGTTTTTGGTGTCTTCCCCCAGTGGGTAAGGTTGGTTCAGTGGGTTGTGTAGGCTTCCTGGTGGAGGGGACTGGTGCCTGTGTTCTAGTGGATGAGGCTGGATCTTGTCTTTCTGGTGTGCAGGACCACATCTGGTGGTGTGTTTTGGGGTGTTTGTGAACTGAGTATGATTTTAGGCAGCCTCTGTGCTAATGGGTGGGGTTGTGTTCCTGTCTTGGTAGTTGTTTGACATGGGGAGTCCAGCACTAGAGCTTGCTGGTCGTTGATTGGAGCTGGGTCTTAGCATTGAGACGGAGATCTCTGGGAGAGCTCTCGACAACTGATATTACGTGGGGCTGGGAGGTCCCTGGTGGACCAATGTCCTGAACTCGGCTCTCCCACATCAGAGGCTCAGGTCTGACACCTGGCCAGAGCACCAAGACCCTGTCAGCCACACAGTTTTTAATTCTTCTGATTTCCACAGCTCTACTTCCCATCTGTGTTTCAGCCCGTCGCACAGCTGCTAGTGTTGAAGGGTCTCCTGCTGAGGCGGGGGGTGGCTGTGGCTCACTGTGGGGACAAGACACTGGCAGCAGGAGTTCTGGGAAGTACTCTTTGGTTTGAGCCTTCCCGTAGTCCGGAGAATATATTTTTTATTTTTGCAATAAATCTTTTCAGTAGCAGTGAGCAGAGCCAGGAATATGCTTGGTCAACAAAATAATGTTGGGCACAGTCCTCTTAAAATCTGACTGCAGCATCAATAAAAGTAAAATTATAATGATGGAGCAGAAAAGGAAATTATAAAACAGAATTTTGGAGACAAGAAGACAAATAGTCAACTGGCAATCAAATTGGAAAACTCAAGAAAGCTGAAGCTTAAGCCAACAGTGGAGAAAGCTAACTTAATATTCATCAAAATGTTCAAGAATTGATGAAACCCTCTGAAAGTGGGGCATGAAGAGAATGCTGGTACAAGGAGACTGGTTGAAGGATGTGTGAAAAGTGGTTGGGTCCCTATATCCCCTCTCCCATGCCATGAACTTGGGCAAGCTGCCCTTCCTCCACCCCGGCAGAAATCTGGAAGTTTATTCTCTGGAGAGGGTAAAATGCAGGGTCTCTTTATCTGATACACTCGAATATAGTCACAGATGTATTCTCCCAGAAGCAGAAACACTCACGACTGACTCACACAGGTTACATGAGATTTTCTCCAACAGGCATTAGGAAAAAAAAAAAAAGAAATAGGAGTCCTGACTGCCCTCCATCTACTGACCCAGTAAACTCCCTGTGCCTGATACATTTTTTAAAAGGCTGTATCAGTGTTTGCTGTTATGATTTCTCTTCTTGTAATAACATTTTTTCTACTGACTTTTTAAAAAGATACTTTAGTGCTACTTTATCCAGTCTGTCACTATTGTTAGAGCTTCACTGGTAGATTTTACCATGATAAAATGTCTCTTTTTGCCCTGCTTGGTACTTTTCAATTTTAATTCTTTGTCTTATATTCCAGTGGTCAGTTCTGTTTTTTATTTGTGTTTGCCTGATCTTTGTTCTTTATTTTTTGTTTAGCTTTCAGTATATTCCTTTGTTTTACTGGTTCTCTTATAAACAAGGAATGTTTGAGGTTCTTTTTTTTTTTAATCTGACTGTGATTTGGGGAGTATAATTTATTCACATTTGATGTCATATTTAAAATGCTTGCTCTTACTTTCAGGATTTTTTAAATGAGTTTATGCATTTCCTTCCTCTCTTCTGTTTTTGTGTCTTTCTTTGTTTAGACCTAGGTTTTGTCTTTTTTATTCCTCTCATGCCTTGGGAGGTATACTTTGTATGTCTTCTTCCAAACTCTGCTATGCGAGATGCAGCCCATGCAATTATATGCAGCAGCTTGCTTTTATAAATAGAGGAGGGAAACATTACTTTTCCTGTGGGTTTGCACGGTCAGTACAGAGCTCTACTTTCCCCAAGCATGTGGGGAGAAAGCAGGAGCCTGAAGTGATCTCAGCAGTGGGGTCAGCCTTACCTCTGTTCCAGAGTTTCCCAGTGTTCCTAGCTGCAGCAGTGCCCTCCCACTGTGCCATTTCGGCCCTCATCACAGCATCCTTAACAAAGCCCCTCCATCTGCCTCGTGGCCCAGGCTGATCAGAGGATAGGCCTCCCAAGACTGCTGGTGGAACTTTAAATTTGTCTTCCTGAAAGCTCCCACCACCATGCCAAAAGGCCTCAATTGGCCCCCCTAGATCTGCCTTCAAGATATAATATCTTCGTCCAGCCTAGAGGCTGAAGACCTCCCTTGGAGAGGTGCCCTTGAACCTGTCTTACCAGCCCATGCTGCCTAAGCTACCACTCAGCCCCCCACTTCTACCATTTTAAAAGCAACATGGGGTGATGAGCTTTTAAAAAAAAACCGTGGTAATACAAAATTTACCATCTTCACCATTTTTAAGTGTATAGTTTAGTAGTGTTAAATATATTCACATTTTCGTGCAGCCAATCTGCAGAACCATCTTGCAGAACTGAAACTCTGTATACAGTAAACAATACCTCCCTAGCTCTGCACCCCCTAGTTCCTGGAACTCACTGTTCTACTTTCTGTCTCCATGATTTTGGCTACTCCAAGTACCTCATACAAGTGGAATCATATAGTATTTGTCTTTTCATGACTGCCTTATTTCACTTAGAATAATGTCCTAAAAATATATCTATGTTGTAGTATGCATTAGAATTTCCTTCCTCTCTTAAGTCTGAATATGGATCCATTGTATGTATATCCTACTTTGTTGATCCATCAAATGGATCGTATGGTAGTTTTTTTAAATTAATTAATTTATGTATTTATTTTTGGCTGTGTTGGGTCTTCGTTGCTGCTCGTGGGCTTTCTCTAGTTGTGGCACGCGGGAGCTACTCTTCGTTGCGGTGCACGGGCTTCTTATTGTGGAGCACGGGCTCTAGGCGAGCGGGCTTCAGTCGTTGTAGCACGTGGGCTCAGTAGTTGTGGTGCATGGGCTTTGTTGTTCCGTAGCATGTGGGATCTTCCTGGAGCAGGGCTTGAACCTGTGTCCCCTGCACCGGCAGGTGGATTCTTAACCACTGCACCACCAGGGAAGCCCCTAAAAAAGCAGTTTTCTTCACCCAATTCTAGATCTGCTAAATTGGATTAGGGGAGGGAGGGAGGTGATCCTTATGCCCACAAAGATTTGAAATGGTCTGCATGAGAGGATTGAAATGTACCTTGATTTTAACCCACAACTGCTGGCAGCAAGTCCTTAATTTTTTAGCACCCCTGGAAAATGGGAGAAATGAAATCTCAGCTTGGGAGAGCTTCCCAGAAGTAACCACCAGTAGTCACCTTCTCCTGGGCTGAGTTCCCCAGCAGCAAACCACGGAGAGTGGACAGAGAAAGCTTCCTGGTGGCTCCCCTTCCCCAACCCCAAGCCCCAGGGAGGATGGAGACAGCAAGGCAGCAGAAGAACTCTTCCTTCTGCCCAGGCACAGAGCCAGAGAAGGCTCCAGGGCAAGCCGCACAGGAAACAGCCCTATACATTGACTTTGTTATTTCTTGGTTTCTGCACATTTCGGTAGACCTGAAATAATCTCACTGCAAGCGAAGCAGCACCCTGGGCTTTGGAAATTCTAATCATCAGCCATTATTCCTCTGTTCATTTCTTCAAGAACATTTGTGAACTCTCAGGTCCCTCCACAGTTCCTGTGGACGTGAATACTAGTCATTGAAAAGAAGGAGGGGGTGGAGGAGACAACAGAGAAAGAAAGAGAAAAGACACTAGTTAAGAGATACTGGGTCACCGAGGCGAAACCAGCTCCCCCACAGTTTCCGGGGTATCTCCTGATAAGACGATGCCATACCTATGTGGATAAGCACAAACTTAGGATGCAGGCTAGCTGGGTTTGAGTCCTGATTCTGCTGTGTGACCTTAGGCGAGTTATTTGACCTCTCTGAGCCTGTGTTTTCTCATCCGTGAAATGCAGATAACAACGGTACCTACGCCTTAGATTGTCATGAGGATTAAATAAATAAGCACACACCAAGTGTGCCTGGCACAGGGTGTTGAAGAAGTCTTAGGAATTATTGTTTTTGTTATCATTATGATGTGGCAGAGCTCTCTCTCTCTCTCGGGGGGTGTTCATTGGTGCATGGGGTTCATGGTAAAGCACACACCCTGGAGGGCAGGGGTTATCTGGCTCCTCTACTGAGACTTAAGGAAGTTTGGATTGGGAAACACATCACAGGAAAATTCACTGGGAGGCAGGGATGAGCTAGGAGCCCCATATCAGGTCGAGGTAAGGTTATAAGCTACGGCGCTGGCAGTGAACTCAGCAGCAAAGCCAATCAATGTCAGCTCTTAAACAAAGAAGCCACGTGATGACAGTAGATGAGCTTTATGGAGATGAAGCAAGTGGCAGTATGCAAATGGGGGGGTCCATGTGAATGGTGCCCCCAGGACAGCGTGATGCCCTGTCCCAGAATAGCACTTACTCTGTCATCAAAACTATTCTAGTGTTTGTCATTGATTAATCATTTGATCCTCACAGCAACCTCATGAGGTAAGCTCTCTTTATCGCTCTACTTTAGGTGAGTACTGAGGCACTGAGAGGTTAAGTAACTTGCCCAAGGTCACACAGCCATTTTATGGCAGAGTTAGGATTTGAATTCAATTTCTTCAGAGTCCTTATGCTTAATTGTTGTACTATATGATCTAACTAACATTTATTAAGAGCTTACTATGTTCCACGTTGCGGTTGGCTTATTTCTCATAACAATTCTATGAGGTCAGCACTATTATTATTCCATTTTACAGAAAAGAAAACTGAGGCTCAGAGAGGATGAGTAACTTCCTCAAGGTCGCGTAGCTGGTAAGGGCCTGTACCCAGGCATTCTGGCTCTAGAGCTGGCTCTCAAAGCCCCCGCCTCAGAAGGCAACCATCGAACCATCTAGGAGAAAAAGGGCCAGAGGAGGAGAAAATAATTTCTAAGCATGCACAATCTAAACAGCCCTAATGCTGCAGAAATATTAGGGTGGGGACAGGCTGAGTGTGGAGGAGAGGTCGTGAGACTCGTCTAAAAGGTCATGCGAACGACTCAGGGTTCAAGTCTCAGTACAGTGGAGGACAGCGTCATTTATATTTCTTGACAGGCCTCAAGCTGCAGGAACTCTGAGAAACTCAGATAGGCTGATTTCTTCCGCTCCTGCATCTAGAGACTGGTCTATAAAAAGTCGATGCCCAGATCATACCACAGAGACGAATCCATTTCATTTCCCCGACCCTTCAATCACTGGTTGCCCGCCATCCCCGGGCCACAAGGTGCTGACCCAGAATCTGCAACCCTACCCTCAGCTTGAACGTCCCGGGGCACGTGAACAGAGAACCGTTGCGAAAAGGCGTCTCTAACGCTCACTGACTATTTCCTAAAATGTTCTTTCAGCTTCTCCATGAACATGAACTAGCAGGGGAGGACCCAGTAAGGCAAAAACGAGCCGGTATGTAACCCTTTGCTTGCCCATTTTTCTAGTAAATCCCATCAGATGACATTTGTTGTAACTTTTTGAGACACTGGGATCCACATCATTCAGTCTCTGAGCACCTCAGTGTTCAATTTCTAGAAGTAACCGCAAAGGAATTCCATTCTCTATCAAATGACGTTAGAGGGGTCTTATCAGCACGTTCAGGGCTCGTGTCTGTCCTCTCCCATCACCTCTCCTCAGAGCCTGAAGATTTCCCCGAGGCCCCTTCCTTCAGCTGCCCTCCGCCACCACCAAAAAGGCTGCTTCTCTCTTCTCAGCCCAGCAGCCTTGCCTTTTTTCTTTTTCTTTTTTTCTTTCAACCTTGTCTCCTCTCATTCAGCACTTTTATTTTGTGGATCAGTTGAATCGCTAGACCCAAGTCCTTTTCTGCCTGCCACTCCAGTTTCCCACTGAATTCCCAAGAAGCTGTCTGGAAAACACAGGGCTCTGCCCTTTGGAGGGTTGGGGGCAGGTGAGAGCTGTGAGCACCTGCATGGTGATGGTCAGTGTCTCCTCCCTGGTGTGGGACCCTGAGCAGGTGGGTACATCTGGAGGCTGCATTTTCCAAGGACCAGCTCCTCCCACCACAGCAATCTTGCAAAAGCATCAACCTGATTTTCTCATTTCCCTGCAGAAAATCCTTCAAGGGCTGCCAATTGCTTTGGAGATATAATCTGATTATCCGCTCACTGGACCCTAAGTGCTTTGCCCACTCACTCTCCTTCTGCTGCTTTTCACAGAGTCAGTATCCCACTCACCACACCCCTTTGCTTGTCTGGGGGACTCAGTTCACATAGGCTCCTGCCCTGGAAGGTCTTCCATCAATTCCCCACACAGGGAGGGGCTGTGTTCCTGGGTTCCCCTTACCCACAATACATCCTCGTAGTCCAACATTTATCCCAATGCACTATAATTCTTTTGCTTCCTGTTTGCCACTCCCAGGAGACATGAGCTCCCTTGAACCCTCTTCCTCTCTGCAGCCTGGCATGTAGCCCAGTATCCCAACAGATGAGTGAACAAATAAAGAGAAGGCATGTCTCTGTCATAGCGGCCCCTGTGTGAGTTCAGAGGATATGTTCCTTTTTGCTAAGGGTCTGCTGGCTTCGTGGCTGGACCAACCGTCTAGAAACGTCTTCACTTGTAACATTGGGACTGAATCCTTTTCCAAGCATTGTTGGGACTTGGTCTGTTCAGTCTGGTGGTCTAAAAGAGACTTTAGGCTGCCAGAGGGAGCAGGGTCCTCTACAGGACCCTAGGCGTCCGGTAGAGCCCCTTACAGGGCCATAACAAGATCCACCTGCTGCCCCGTGCATGAAATGAGAATTCAACCAGTGCTCGCCGGAAGTTCATACCATCGGTCCTCTCTCCTTCCCTTCCTTCCCTTTTTTTTCTATTTTAACCTAGTTTTATATCCCTATGGGATCCTCACTCGCCCTCCTCTCCTTCCCTAAAGTGATCTACAGCACAGACTGTACTTTGTACCTCCTGTGCTTTAAAACAAACATTATCACCTCTACCCACCCCTCCCCCCTGACAACCCCTTGAACCCTCCCACCCGCATGACAGGAACAGGACCAGCGATGTCCCCACTCAATATTTTGAAAGTCTTTTCTTCTTAAAATCAAACCACTTGAGTTAAGTTCCAGCTCCAGGTTCTGCCAGCTTCTTCTAGGGCTCAGGCTGCCACCTGCCTCGGAACCAGTTGGTGACCCTACACCTGGAAAAGTAACATCCTTCTGCACTTCCAGTCCTAGCTATTTGTGATCCTTGGTGCCCGCATGAGAGGTTAGCCCTCAGAGAGGAAACCACTTCCACTTCTAAGGATTTGACATTCCAAAAGTTTTCCAGACGTGCTTTCATTAAAAATAGTCACGAAGATGATAAATCACCATGAAAACATGTTTTCCATTTTTTATACATGGTTTGGGCCTCTAGGGTCATTTTGGAGGTGTTAACGACTCGACCCGTCATCTGCAGAAGACGGATTGGCCTTGGTACTTGTACAAAATCACTGAAGTAAGAAGTGGTCATGGAAAGGCCCAGGCGCTGGGCCGCAGATGCTCAGAATATGAGTTGCAATTAAGAGCATCGCTCTCCAGGAAAACTAGGAAAGCAAGCAATAGGAAGGTTACATTCAGCAGCTGCCACACAGAAGTGTCTGTGTTCTGGAGCCTTCGTGCCAGAAAGTGGCAAACAAAGTTTCCAAGAGAAAGAGAATTCTCAAAAGGAATTTCCTTTTGAGGCACTGGACCAAATCTGTAGAGCTTTAAAATTTGATCCTTTAAAGGTAGGATCAGTACTCACATTTATTCTCAGAGCTATGGACTTCTTCCTTTACCACATCTTACATCTCACAAATATATCACACACATCCAAACACACACACATATATGTACATACATACAAATATACAAATATATATTTACTGTACAGGGTTGTTGAGAGGATTAAATAATAGTATGTACTTACTTTTTCAATGTTAATATAGTTATCTGGGGCGGGGTATTTGATGTTTTTGTTTGCTTTAATGGTTTTTAAAATTAAAAACAAATTTAATGGACTTATTTATAAAAATATTGCAGTTGACAGAGCCTGAAATATACCTGGTACAGAGAAGGTTTTGTAGAACTACTGAAGGCAGGAGGTTGGATGCCACAATATTAGCATTTTAGGAAAACTATCTCAAAACTCTGTGGGGGCAGAGAAACCTTCACCAAAAACTCGGAGGCCAGGGGCAAGAAGAGTATGAACCTGCTTGTTAGTGGCTATTGGGGAGCAGAGGGAAATAAGCATCCGTCAAAGCCTCCAGAATTCTGTCCTAATTCCACCAGGAAGTGGATTCTAGACCAGCTGAGAGGCTGGCACAGAGAAGGCATTGGTGGAAGCCATCTGAAGTGAAAATTTGCCAGATGGTTATGGTTGAAGGAATTAGATGAAGAGGTTAGTGCCGGGAGACCAGCAAGGATGCTCAGCAGTGTGGAACGTCATCGGCCCTGGTACCTGGAATGACGTTAGGAAAGGAACATGGCAAACGCTTGTGAGACATTTGGAGAATTGGATCAAAAGGACTTGGGGACAGACTTGACATGGGGGTGACAGGGAGGGATGATCTATATGATACTTGGGAGTGCACAGACCCGGGTGACTGGGGAGGTGGAGGCCACGGGTAGAAGCCGGAGCTGGAATGAAAATCTTATTTTGGAAGTACAACAGTCAGCGGGAAATTTAGTCTTAAGGGCAATCTTCACAGGGGACTGAAAGCAGAAGTTTCTTGGGAATTCCCTGGGGGTCCAGTGGTTAAGGCTCCATGCTTCCACTGCAGGGGGCACGGGTTCGATCCCTGGTTGGGGAATTAAGATCCTGCATGCTGCGTGGTGCGGCCAAAAATAAATAAAGTGCCGGGATGCACTGATTTTAAAGGTTTTTTTTTTTCTAAAAAGAGGCTTCTTAGGTTGGAAGTAACGCAAATGTGTCCTCATCCTCAGCATCAATTATGAAGTTCCCCGTGTCAGATTTCTGAGCTTAACTGGGAATGTGTCTTGGGTCCTGGGCTGAAGAGTCCCCACTGGTTCTTCTTTGGTTTCAAAAGGAATGGCTGGTAGGAGAAAGGGAGACCCAGGGTGTCCTAAGCCCGAGCTGGAGGCACTTACATCTTCACAGATCCAGTGAGAGCAAGGTTCCTACCAGATTGGGTTGCCAGCTGCCAGCTCGGAAATCCTGACCTTTCTGCAGACCTGCAGCCCGGCCAGCTGTGCTGTCTCCTTTTGATCTGTGTTCAGGAAATGCTGTGCATTCTCCAGGTTGAGAAACACATTTGGGGATTTTCCTGGCTTTAATCTTTCTTATGATAACTTGTGGCATTTCGTGCTCTGAGCAGGCAGTAGTGGTGGCAGAGTAAGAAGAGAAGGCTGGTTCTCTCCGCCTGGTGGGTTTTTTTTTTTTTGCTTACCTATCTCAAAAGTGAGACCTGATTGGAAGAGAATTAGGTTTAGTTGACCTACCAGCAGATGGCTGCGTAGATGATAATCCGTACACTTATTATGATCAGTATTATTATTTCCACACGCTGTTTCAGAATGGCTGTTATATGCCAGACAATTTGCTAGGGGTCTTCATACCCCAACTCCTTAACAACAAATCTGCAGAGAAAATAGTGCTCCTAATTGACAGATGAGCAAAGCATGGCTCACAGGGGTTCAGTAGCCTCCCAGGTGAGAGGGCATTTACCCCAGCTCTCTAGACTCCAAGTCCTAGCTCACAGTTAAGGGTCAGAGTTTTCAACATGACTTTCTGGATCCTGCCTGTGAGATTCCGTGCCATAATTTTTTTTTGTTTTAGCAAAGGAGTGTTTTTAATATTTAATTAGTATACATTTATTAAGCACCTATTGGGCACAAAGAACATAAAACATGCTGACTGCTGCTATCAACTTTTAATCTGGTTATAAGGATAGGATATGCACGCACCACAAGTTAAATTCAAATTCTGTAACATCAAAAGCAGAGTCATCCCGTGTTGGGAGCCTGAAAAAGGCAAAGCTACTGGCTAGAAAATGGTAGGAGCTACAGAGAGATAGGTCTGGGCTAAATGTAAGTTTCTAACAGAACTAACTAAAGGTGGGTTGGACCGTCTTATACGGAGGTGAGTTTCATGTCATGCAAGGTATTTAAGCCAATCTGAATAAGCACCTGGCAGGAGTGTTTATAGGGGGCATCGCGGCATCTGATGAGTGGTTACCCAAGATGATCTTCAAAATACTCAGACAACTTCACGATGCCTTGATTCTGTGAGTCCTCAGGTCACTGAGCACACATAGCCTCAGAGAGTGACCAGGAAAGAATTGATTGAGGTTGAGGCATGAAAGAAGGAGCAGAAATGGGACAGAAGAAGGGAGGGAGGAGGGAGCTCCAGGCAGAGGGAATACGAGGAGATTCTTGATGGTCTGGGGCTTTTTCTTACGCATATACTGCAGAAGGAAACTGTGTTCTCGCTAACCACATTCAGAGGAAGTTTACGCAGCTGTGATTCTCGGAGCAGATTTGTTGAGTGAGGGGCTCTAGCGTCACTTTACGTGGGGCTGACTTTGATGATTTGGGTGTATGATGAGCTAGTAGAATTGATTCTTTTCTCCAGGCCTCACAGCCCATTGTTTTATGCCACAGTGCTGCCCTCCCTCTCCCCCATCCATGCCTGCCCCCCAGACCATAGCCATAGTGTGAGTGAACCTTTCAAAACCTAAAGGGAGAACAGGATCTTTGACTCTCTCCTGACAAAGGTACAGCAGGTCCAGATGACGCTGCCAAATTGGTACCTACGAGAACATGTCAAGAGAAAAGCAGAGCAGGTAGCTTTTAATATTTACCTGCTACAGGACTAAGGGGGAGAAACAAATTCAAATCTTCAGTGATAAAGAAGCATGGGCCCCTTTGGTCAGGAGAAAACCACATGAACCTCATTTCTCCTGAGTGATGTCAGCAGGCCCCACTCTGTTGCAGGGGAGAGATTCATTTATACATTGACTTAGGCCCCGACTTCTTAGAAGCTGTAATTACCAGTAGAGTGGCCAGGCAAAAATAGTCTTGTTTGCTTAAACAGCTGTGGTGAAGACCCAGAACTGCTTGTCACAGTTTGTGGCCAACTTTCCAGAAATGTCTCTATAAGATAAGTGCTGTGTGGCAGGCACTGATTAATGGGAAAGGAGAGGGGAAATCCTGGTTGGTTTGTGCCTCCCAGGCCAGGGATAAGCCTGCGTCTGTGACACTGATGACCCCTGGAATGTGCTACCTTCCACTGGGGCATCGGTGAGTCAGAAGAACTCAGACAAACAACACCAGGGCGAAGGAGCCCGAGGCAAAGAGAACACATTGAACTGTCTGGAATCAGGTGGTCCAGGGGCAGCAGAGAAGCATGGAAGGGCCTCTAAAATACACACTTACACAGAGTGGGAGCAACCTTCCTGTTCCTCCTGGGTCCCTTGTAGCCTGGGGCAAGCCCACCAGGATCACTTTCCGAAGCTCTGAAGTCCTCAGGTTTGGAGGAGGTGAGGTGGACAGGGCGTGGCCTTTGGACCCCAAATCTTGGGCCCCTGACCGCACCCTACACAAGTCATACTAATTCTGAGCATCTGGGCTTCTTCCGTTAAACTCAGATGCTCTCCCTGGGCATTACAGGGACTGGAGGCCCAGTGGTGTTTCTGTGTTCTGCTTGCCCATAACACCAGGAAGCTTTGGGTTCAGGGCCAAGTCAACGGTCACTGGTAGGTCCAGCCAAGCTGTCTCTATCTTTGAAGATTTTAATCACTGCACGCCCACCCCACCTCCAAAACATCCTTTATTCTCTTTTCCTGAGGAACACATGGCACCATTAAGGGAGAAATGATTCTACCAGTCACACTGTCAGAGTGAGGTAATGGAAAGGACCCCATTCTAGAAATCCAGAGATCCAAGTTCTGATCCTGTGGACACCACCAGCAAGCAGCAGAAGCTGGGGCAAGTCATTTACTCTTTGGGGGGATCGTTTTTCTCATGCCTAAAAGCAGAGATTTCTGGGACTAACTTATAAAGAGTCTACTTTGACTCATCTGGGTTGAGGCTCCACAGTATCTGTGTGTGTAGAATCCCTACGTGTGGATAATCATCCGTCAGGAGTGGGGACCACGGGAATAGATGATTGCCAAGGGCAAACCTGTAGCCTTCTGAGTTACTATGGTGTTTTTGAGCCTGTTTTGAAGAACTGACCATTGTCAAGAAGACATTTCTTTCTCTATTAAATGTTTCCCATCCTTATCAGTCTCTATGGAGAACTGATGCTCAGGCTGAGGGTTATTCTGAAACTCCCTTAGAGGTTGTCAAGAACATAAGAGGTGGCTGAGGGGAAAGGGGTCTTAGAGGCTGGTGCTTCAATTAATATTTGCACAAATGCCATAGACTAGAACTCGCTAAAGTCACAGGAACTGTCCTCTTAGTCGTATTTTAAGCTTTTGGCTCAGCTCCTTGTAGGACCTCAGCGGAAGAACTACCTTGGCTTCAGTGGGGAATGATGACATCCGGGAAGCACCATGTGCTTTTCAGGCACGTGCTTATTCTCCAGTTACATCTGTAAAGAGCAGAGAGAGGTGGGCTCAGGGATGGGTGATACTAACGACCCTCAGGCAGGGATCAGACCCTGGGAGGCAATAATGCAGGTGATGGAGTGGGTGATATGGAATTGTTACTGACCTCACTCATCTCAAAAGCAGCTACCGTCCAGGAAATCCTGTTTACATTCATTCCTGGCAGGAGAGTAGACTGACCACAGCAAAGAGGATCCTGGAGCTTCTGAATCCTCCGGAGGGTATAAACACTGCTGCATTACTTTTCAGGAAAAAGAATGTGCTCTAAAACAGAGCTTATAAATATCACGCAGCCGCCCTCCTCGCAAATGTTCCCAGCAGGCCACATACTATGTCTAGGTTTAGGATCACTCAGATTAAGATTAGCAGTCCTTCCAGGAAGCTTGTTTGCATCACAGAACCGTTTGCAAATCAGAAAGAAAACAGGAAATTTCAAGCAATGCCATAATATCGTGACAAACTGAGATTCCGCACTGGGTTTTAAAAGTCACTGTGCTCTACTTGTAAATACATTTTTATAAGGAGGAAACATACCGCAAGATGCATTCCTAATTTTAAGAAAATGTGCACAGACATTTTTTACAGTTTGAGTTAATTACAGCAAGTTGAAGGATGCCAAAATGAAATAATTCTCAACAAGGTTGATAAGTAAAACCAAACTCCTAGACAAACATAGTTTACAGCTGTAAGTGGACAAATATTACCATTTTCTACAATCAACATTTATCAGTTGGAGTTTCCCATAGTAAACTTACTCCATTTTAGTGTTTCTCATAAATAATCCTTGGAATATTTAAAACAAATCTTGTGATATTATGGGGGAAATTCTTTGTCAGTTTAGAAAACAGACACAGAATTTTAATGTTATGGTTTTATATATATACATATATATATGTATTGTACTTACAGATTTTACTTATATTTTAAAGTAAAAGTCTTGCAGGTATTCACTAATCTTTTCCTTATTTGACTGACAAGATAAAATAAGCCACAACTTGTCTTCTTAAGGCATCAGTATTAAAAATTCTCCTATTTTTTGAAGGTTTGTCATTAGCTACTAACCAAGCCCATGGCTTCTCTCCAGTTATATATTTCAACCAGGAATGAGCCAGAGATTCTGGCCATGACAGAAATGTGAATCTGTGACTCAACTCAGAAATCACAGGTTTATCAAGAATTGATTGGATATGAACTTATTATGTGCTGGGCTGCATGCCAGATGGAGTGGGTACAGCCTTGAGAAGTAAAAGAAGCAGTTCCTGCCCTTGAGAACTTAACAACCAACAGCCCAGACATGATGTAATAGTGGTAATTATGCAGGAACATTCCAATAGATCTGTTGTCTGGCTTGCCTGGATTGGGAAACAGACTCATCTAGAATGCCAGCCGGGCAACCAGTCTTGAGACAATTTGGAAGAACAATGAATTGCTGAAGATCTCTTTTATTTTAATTTCCAATTTGCCAATTTTGCTTTTGTTGAGTACCTAGCATGTGCTGAACACCAGAGATACAGAGTAAGAACAAAGAGCCCAAGCTTTGCACACAGGCTAAGAACAAAGGGAATTAACTACATGACTTTTCCCAGAGGTCTTCAGGCCGTGAGTGCATCCTTCAGCTCTCAAAATACATGCATGACCACTGAATGGTGTCAGAGACATACTGACTCATGCTGGTGAGTCAGGACCATGGCTTTTATTGTCTAGATGGTTGCCGAGCCTCCCTGCCGGATCTCCCTTTTTCTATTCGTGTCCCATTCGAGTCCATTTTCCACACAGTCACCCTTAGCCTTGGACACCAAGGGGGGTGTGGGAATGGAGAGGATGGACAAGTCCTCAGCTTGGCCTGTGAAGCTCTCGAATGGCCAGAGACCACAGCGCTGACACAAGCTAGATCTGTTTCCTTTCTCCTCTAATATAGCAGAGTCGTAGAGAGGAAGAATCATGAAGGGAGGGCTTGGTGGTTATCAGTAAACAAACGTCTTTTTCTCTAAAAAAGTTCATTAGAAATTCTTAAAGGGTGATGTGTCCAGCATCCACATGTCCCCGTCATTAGCTTTTTTTTTTTTAATTTTGATTTTTATATTTATTTATTTTTTTAACTGCACCACACAGCATGCGGGATCTTAGTTCCCCGACCAGGCATCGAACCCATGCCCCCTGCAGTGGAAGCATGGAGCCCTAACCACTGGACCCCAGGGGATTCCCAAGAAACTTCTGCTTTTTATTTTATATTGGAGTCTAGTCGATTTACAATGCTGCGTTAGTTTCAGGTGTACAGCAAAGTGATTCAGTTATACACGTACATATATCTCTATTCTTTTTCAGCTTCTTTTCCCCTATAGGTTATCACAGAACACTGAGCAGAGTTCCCTGTGCTATGCAGTAGGTCCTTTTTGGTTATCTATCTTATATATAGTAGTGTGTGTATGTTCATCCCAACCACCTAATTAAAACGTCATTGGCTTTAAGCTGAAAGGTCCATCACGTTCTCTGTCTGCCCACCACAGTGAGTTCTCACAGCCTTCATATGCTTTCGTTCCAGTTGCCGTGAGCAGTCCTGCAGCCCAAGAGTTCATTGTCAATGTTGAGGTCAGTCTTGAAGATGCCTCCTTCCTGGAGCCTAGCAAAGCTTACTTGAAAAGCCTCAGTTTTCCAGTTCAAGGGGATGACACTGACCCAGCTACCAGCCTTTTGAGCATCGAGGTGACAACAGGTGAGTAAAAGACCCATTGCTTGAAATAGGAGGATTGGGCCAATCAGGATAAATGTTGCTTTGAGCCCCTTCCTGTTAGAGGGGGATGTGGGGTGTGGAGGGGGGTAGCCTGGGGAGAGCTGACCTCAGAGAGGAGGTAATGGGATGGCTGGGTAAGGAAGATTAGACTTACTGACCATGATACTCATATCTAAGCACATTTTCTCTGTTCCCCTCTTCCTGTGCCTCCCCCACCGACTCTTCCAACAGCTTATCTTATGATCCTTTCAAGAAAGGCATGTTTTTTAATCAAAATTTTTAAATTGGAGTATAGTTGATTTACAATGTTAGTTTCCGCTGTACAGCAAAGTGAGTCAGTTATACATACACATATATCCACTCTTTTTTTAGATTCTGTTTCCATATCGGTCATTACAAAGCATTGAATAGAGTTTCCTGTGCTATTCAGTAGGTCCTTATTAGTTATCTGAAAGGCATTTTTAATCAGAGTACACAAAACCGAGGATTTTTATGGCCAATGTGTGTCAAGCCCTAAATGCAGTAGGTGGTCCAGGGGTGGTCGCTTCCGCCATCCGCTTAAGGCACATTTGTATCTTACATGGAGTCAAAAGTTCTGCTAATATCACCTCCACATCCATCTCAAAAATAAGTAAATGAGGGCTTCCCTGGTGGCGCAGTGGTTGAGAGTCCGCCTGCCGATGCAAGGGACACGGGTTCGTGCCCCAGGCCGGGAAGATCCCACATGCCGCGGAGCGGCTGGGCCCGTGAGCCATGGCCGCTGAGCCTGCGCGTCCGGAGCCTGTGCTCCACAACGGGAGAGGCCACAGCAGTGAGAGGCCCACGTACCGCAAAGAAAAAAACAAACTAAATGAAAAACAAATAAAACAACCAAATATTTTTTACAAAGTTATAAATATTTATTAAAAATATTTACTTTTTATAAAAAAAAATAAAACAACCAAAGAAATGCTTTTCACGTCAGCGGGAGAGAGATTTTGACAAAGGGGATCTTGTTGGCTCCCTTCGAATTATCCCCGGCCAATGTCCACCACACTCACCAGTAGCCTTGACTTCCTCCATTCCTTCTGCTTCTCCTTCACCCCCTCCTGCTGCTGGAGCACAGGACAGGAGCGGTGTCCAAGGATCCCAGGGGACTTGGTTGTCCCTCCTATTTCAGGAACAATTATTTGACGGCTTTCCTTTGGGTGGTCACTCTGTGGGCCTTTGCCTAGATGCCCACCCGCAGAACAAACGGCTCACAGTGACGTGGCTTTAGTCCAGTTTTAGACATAAATTCCAAGCCCTCTGTTTTCAGAGCATTTTTCAGTGTCAGTTTTTAATGGGATTGGAGTCTGTTGGGGCTGTTCACATTTGACTTGAAATGTAAAAGGCACAAGTTTCGAATTTTTCCTTATGCTCTACATTTGTTATCTCTTGCTGCGTAATGAATTACTCCCAAACTTAGCGTCTTAAAACAACAAACTCGGAATTCCCTGGCGATCCAGTGGTTAGGACTCTGCGCTTTCACTGCCGAGGCCCCGGATTTGATCCCAGGTTGGGAAACAAAGATCCCACAAGCCGCACAGCATGGCCGGAAAAAAAAACAAAACCAAAACAAAACAAACAAAAAGCTACAAATGTTTATTACGTCACGCAGTTTCTGAGGGCCAAAAATCCAGGAAGAGCTTAGCTGGATAGCACGGGCTCTGGGGTCTCTCATGAGGTGGTTAGTCAAGCCGTCAGCCAGAGTCGCAATCATCTGAACGCTCAGCTGAGCCTGGAAAACCCGCTTTCGGGCTCACGCATGCGGTTGTTGGCAGCCCTCAGCTCCTCACTAGCTATTGGCTAGAGACCTCACTTCCTGATCATGTGGGCCTCTCTATGACGTGTCCTCATGCAGTGCAGCTGGCTTCCCCCAGAGCAAGAGGTCAGAGAGAGAGAGAGTGAGAGAGTATAACCAAGAGGGAAACCACAGCGTCTTTTATCACCTAATCTCAGAAGCGAGGCACCACCGCTTCTTTCTATATTCTCTCGGTCACACAGACCAACCCTAGTACAACATGAGAGGGAGTTATAAAAGGGTGTGAGTACCCAGAGGCAGGGATGGGTGGTGCCATCTCGGAGGCTGGCTGCCATACCCTCTAGTCCGGAAATCTGTTTAGCACTTTATCATTGTAGGCAGCCCCTGGGATAGTCAGAGCTGTCATCTTTTAGATGGCCGTGCCTAACAGCAAAAGGTGACACGTACGGGAATCATGAGAATCTCATGCAGAACTACTGAACTTCCCAGAAGGGCAATATGAAGTGGAGTTAGCGTTTCCTACAAGTATAAATACTTGACGTCTAGAAACACAAAAGCGGTAACTACCTTTTCTCTCCTCATTGTTCTGGTTGATGTCAGTCTGCAGACCTACTGGAAATGAAATCTGGTGCCCCTGTGAGAAAGGCTATAAGTGGCCTCAGGAAAAGTGCCTCCACAATCTCACTTGTCAAGGGCGTGATGGCTCCCCTTCAGGGCATCATTGCAGTCTCCTTAAGGGACTGCCTCCCAAGGGACTTTTTTGCCAGCTCCAGGGGGGTAAGTAACTGCTCACTGAATGTTTGTTTGTTGAGTGGCTGTTTGATATCAACTCAACCAGATGCTTCTCTGTCCTGTGTGTACTCAAATGCTGACATGGGATTTTTAAAATATTGCCCTGTGTTCTTCAGCAGATATTACCCTGCGAATGTCGGTCAGACTCAATGTGGGCTTTCAAGAAGAACTCAAGAACTCTTCCTCTGCCCTCTATAGGTCCTACAAGACTGACTTGGAAACAGCGGTGAGTTTTGGTCCCAGGAGGCTCTTGACCAACAAACTCTGAGCTGAACTGTATCTGTTGCATTTACAGTGGGTCATTTGCTTGAATCTGTCAGAATTTATGAATGTGAATGTCGAAATTATTTCTATACCTCTGGGACAATGAATTAAGAAGCGCTCAAATCAGACAGTGTTCAGGGGATGATTGGACATCATCTTGACCTATAGGTGGAACTTCCTCCCAGGATAGAATTGATTCACATAAAATTTGGCAGCATCAACTCACAGAAACCTACTAAAAGGTCCAAGAACCTGGTCTAGAAGCACCAGATGGTGCATTTCTATTCATCTTCGCACATCACATGGGTGAAACCCCTAACATCTTTTGTGCAGACCAGCCCGAGTCTGGCACAGAGGATTCCACACCACTCTCTACACTGCAGGTCCCAAGGCATTCACACTTAAGGCAGATTTAAATTTACTCGTGTAGATAGGTTCATTTGTGTCATATTGTAGATTCCACATAACAGAAACAGACTCATAGACATAGAGAACAAACTTGTGGTTGCCCAGGGGGAGTGGGGGAAGGGGCAGGATGGATTGGGAGTTTGGGATGAGCAGATGCAAACTATTATATATAGAATGGATAAACAACAAGGTCCTACTGTATAGCACAGGGAACTATATTCAATATCCTGTGATAAACCATAATGGAAAAGAATATGAAAAAGACTGTATACATATGTAAATTTACTCATGCAGAAAAAGAGGATATTCTCTCATTGTAAACTGTGGGCCAGACACCATTCTAAATGCTTTACACTGGATTAATTCATCTAAACCTAAATGCTTTGCTGAGTCAATTCATTTGGAATAGAGCTTCTCAACTGGTGTGGTACAAATTGCTACAGGTGGGCTGAGGTAATGACTCCCCTTAACCCTCTGGGCAGCCAACCCTCTGCCTCAAGCCAGGAGCAGCCTCCCGTTTACCCAGTCAAATATTACCATTGTTCATGGGTGCCATGATGAAACTCGGATACAGAAGAGCTGTAGGAGATCTGATTTGCGTATCCGACATGTAACAGTTCTGCACAGCACGAGAATCTCCCTCATGCACAAACACGACACACTAAATTATACACTTTTGAGGAAAAAAGGAGAGTTACATATTCATCTTTGGATCCCACCCATCCAGCTACTTAACACAGCACTTTGTACACGGCATCCGCCCTGTAAATATGACTTGATTCCAGTTGAATTTCCTGTGGGGTTGGAATTCAGGGAAACAAAATGAAGTAAAAGCATCAGTGAAAACCACATTGGCTCAACCAAAGCTGTGATATGTTAAGTGAGGGATCCGATCCGGCAGTGTGGCAGCCCCAAGAAGGCACCTCGAAGAATTCCGACTATAGGAATTGCAATTGATTGAGGGCCCGGCTGCTGCCGCGTGGCAGGGCTGGCTGCCTGCTGCTAGTGAATGAACGGGGCGGGTCTGTCTAGTAAACGTGGGACTCCTTTGAAGGCTGTACTGAACCTTCCCAGGCTCAGTCTAGGATGATTTCATCCAGCCTCTCCTGCACAATTTCACTCGGGTCTGATGACTCTCCCTGTCTTCCCCACTGCCTTCCCATTATTTTCCTCTAGGCATTTCCCTAAGTAAATTTTTTGCACGTTACTCTTGCACATTTACTCTGGTGTTTGCTTCCTGGAGAACCCAGAATGACCTAGGTAGATAGGAATCACTTCTTCAAAGATCTGCCAGTGCTAGCACTGACAAAATATACAGGAGAGCATTTTACCCAGGGTGATAAGAAGTAGACACTTTTCACTCTGTTTCAAATTGTTGACCCGTCTCTCACTGGACCTTGATCCGTGACACTTGTCTTGCTTTATTTTCCAGTTCTGGAAGGGTTACAGTATTTTACCAGGCTTCAAATTGGCGACAGTGACAGAGTTCAGGTAAGAATGCTATAACTGGGTCATTTTTATCCAATGGCAGATACCAAAACGTTAGTGAAAAAGCAAAAGCCCGTTAGAAGGGCACCATCTGGGATGCCCGGTGGGGGCAGTTTGGTAAAGGTGAAGACAGTGTCAGATTTCCAGGGCTTAAAGTGAAAGGAAATACTGAGAACAGTAGCTCACTCCTTAGAGATGTACCTACTTAGAAGGAAGGTGAGAAGAAGACTTGTGTTCATTCTATGCACGCAAAAATTCTGCAAACAAAGATGTGGGATACATTTGCCATCTAGGGAAGTCAGAAATACAAAAATGAAATAAAGTCATACATGCATTGACGCCTTTGTTAAAAAAAGTTAGCCAGCTAGCCATGGCCACAGAGTTGCACACTGTCATGTGAAGGCATCCCTGTGGGCACCGGGCAGCCCTAAGTGTGTTTGCACAGTGTTTCAAAAAGTTAGTTGCCAATTAAAAAACGAAGAATGTTTACAGAAACGTTGAGGATTTTGGCTTCACTGGATATTCAGCATAGCTGGTAACCTGGGCCAGCAGACTGTGTGACAACAGTCTCTACCTTGTGGCTTATATCCTTTGACCCATTTGTAGGATTCAATTCACTCCGCCCCATCTGGCTCTTCCAGTCATTGATGTTACCCGTCTGCAGACACTTGCGTGTTCGAGCCCTGCCTCAGGCTTTCAGCTAGAGCTTAGAAACAGGTTGGATTTCAGTGGACCCTTGAAGATAAAGTCCCCAGGCTCTTCCTGCCATTTTGTTTTCTTATGCAAATAAACCGTAAGGATCTAGACTCTTCCAGATCACTTACTGCTTTACTGAACTGAGTGGTCTCCATCCAGGCCTGGAAGTGTGGTTGTGGCGTATGAAGTCACGACAACGGCAGCGCCACCTGAATTAATGCGCAAAGCAAACGAGCAAGTAACACAGAACCTCAGTCAGACCTACAAGATGGACAGCAGTTCCTTCCAGGTTACTTACAGCAGTAAGTAGAACATCGCTACATTTTCCCAATATGTAGATTCTACTTAGATATGGTAACGGCATTTATCATGACGCTTAAGCCTGGGAAATCACATTACAGTGTCCTCCGTGGAGAGAGACTCTCCAGGTCCTGGCGTAGAGTTTTGGTACCTTCTCCCCATCTTAGGCCTGTTCAGAGCCTCCTTACCCTGCTAATATCACTGTGACTGGGGAAGTAGGGGGCGGATCCCAGGAGGAAGAGATTTTACAAGGGGGCCGCAGAGCCATCTGGGTTTATGGATTTTTTTTTAAATTAACAGACCCAAAACATCCAAAAAAGTAGAACTAACGTTGTGGTGGTGGAAGTGGGGGATATTCATGAAATGCATTGATATTGACTAGGGGGACCATTGTTACTTTAGAGCAGTAGTTCTCAGAGTGTGACCCCCAGACCAGCAGCTTCAGCAGCACCTTGGTACTTGTTAGGAAAGCAAATTCTTGGGACCACCCCAGACCAACCTGGGCTAATCTGTTTCGGCAAGCCCTCCGGGTGATTCTGATGCATGGAAAGTTTGAGAAACACTGCTTTGGATCAGATGTAGCAGTGGTGAGAGTCCTGGTATTGTAGATGTTCTCCCTCATTTCACAAATGGGGTATAGAGTTGAGCTCTGTTGTGTAATTAGGTGGGTGGATCGATTGTTACTTGGGGGATAGAAAGGGGAGCCAACTGAGCAGAGATTTGATGGACCAGTACTGGCCGGTAGATGTTCTGTCTAACTCAGGTCCGTGGTTCCAGAGTGAAGGTGACTCCTCTTTGGAACAACACAGTTCACCGTGGGGAGGGCACTGAAGGGATTGTCTGAGGCACAGGCGGAAGGAAAAGTGCCCCTTCTCAGGAGTCAGACCATCCTTACAACAGGTCCATACTCTTTCTCTCTACGTTCGCTGCTAATATTTTTAGACATTGGATCATTTTTTAAAATAAAATATTGAAAGGGATATACACAACAGTAAGAAAGTGCTACGACATAAGAAAGAGAAAAACAGCAAGATAAAAATTCAGAATGAATAAGGCAGCAACCACATAGATGAAAACTGAGAAATCCAAGGCAGAGAAATAAGTGGCCTCCAGGTGCGGGCTCACACGGAAGTAATCCCAGCATCGCCAACCCCTTCCTCACCCCTAATGCCATCCCACCAACCGGCAGGTGCTTTGGCCTGAAAAAATTTTTTTCTTTATGGTTCTGAGGGCACAGGAGAATAGCAAGCTCTAGCATACATGAGCTTCAATTATGATGACTCTTTCCCCCAAATTTCAATTCTGCTGAATATAGTCAGCCATTTACAGGAATAAGTATCCAGCAGTTTTCCTGACCGGTGGCTGACAGTCAGTCCAAAACCACAAAAGTGCTCTAGTGTCTGTGGCTTATTCTTCCAAAGAGCCTTGAAGTTGTTGTGAATGACACTCGATGCCCCTTTTTGCAAGAGAATCTACATTCATCCCTGTCCTTGATTTGCACAGCCTTAGACCAATGACCATGAACTATGTCCCATGCAATTCCACCCCCGGCAGCTTAAATACCAGCCTGCTCTCCATAGGGTTAGTGGGGTTTATCCAAAATACAAGGATCCAAAAAAGTCAAGTAGCTGAGTAGTTTTTTTTTTTTTTTTTGGCTGCGCAGCATGTGGGATCTTAGTTCCCCGACCAGGTATCGAACCCATGCCCCCTGCATTGGAAACGCAGAGTATTAACCACTGCACCGCCAGGGAAGTCCCTGGGTGGGTTTTTCTTAAATTATAATTTTATCTGGTGGCAAGAGTGAGGGGTGCAGGGGAGAGGAAGAGAAAAAGAAAGAAAAATGCTGAATGAATGAGGTGGTATCAGGAAATTATTTTTAAGTCCATCTTCATGAAACTATTTCAGGAAAGGCACATGGCAGTCTTCAGAATGGTCCCTTTTAGTTTGCCATATATTAATCCTCTAGTGATGTTTGACCAATCAGCAGGGTCCCTTAACCAGAACGCCCCTTTCTTTCATCACTCCCAATATATTTATGATCAATTCCACATAACCACGGAAAACCGGCAGTTTTCCGGATCCTTGTAATTAGCAATGGTGCTAATGAAAAGCGGGCACGGTTATTGTACCTTTTCTATGTTAAAACCAGTGTTTTACACATTTTTCATCTTCATACATCCTGTGAGGTAGATACTATTATCGCCATTTTACAGGTGGGGAAATGGAGGCTTCGATTTAAATCATTTGCTCAAGGCCACATAGTAAGTAACATAAGTTTCTGTGCCTTCCTGGTCAGTTCACTACAGGAAATATTCACAGATGGCCTTGCTTCCTAATAGTTGAATGCAATTTTCTGAAATCTTATTTTATCCAGGAGCCTATAAAACGGGATAAGAAATATTTAGATACCTTGATATTTTGACCAGAACATCAGAGCACCCTAAATTAATTGGATGGTATTTTAGTCCCATGTTTACAGTACGGACAGGGTGTGGCGTGGGCATAAAGAACCTTCCAAAAGAGGAGTTGCCAAACCTCCTTCCCCAGCTCCTCTGATTTTCTCGACACATGGAGCTCATGAAGGACATAGCACAGCTTAGAGGGAAAAATCTGTATGTTGTGTAAACAAGGGACAGCCATAAAAACACACACAAAAACAGCAAATACCATGTTTTCATTTCTGTCTGTGAAATGGCTTAATACCAGGGTTCCCCAGAATTTTACTGTGAAAACAATAAGAATAGTTACTATTCCTCCAAATCACCTCCCGTGGTAGTGCTCACTGCTCCTGTTTTCCAGACAAGGGAGCTGAGGCTCAGAGATGCTAAGCAAGTTCCCCAGGGCCACACAGCTATGCCTGGTACAGAACCAGGATTCAAATACAGACCTGTGTATCTCATAAGCTCCCACTCTTATGGGCCCATGGGTGTTAGGTCTTTAAAAACATTCTTATTTCCCAAGCATACTTTATTGTAAAAAATTAATTATTTTCCCACTCTTAATTCATCAAAGACAGAGGACAGAGCTTTCAGTCAGCATGAGGTATCAGTGATCAGTAAGAAGCAGTTGATATCTTTCAAATCAGTAGCAAAGAAACTTGATGTTTAGGTTAGCTGGGGTGGCTTTTTCATAAGCAAATGTGCAATTTCCTACCAGACTATTTAAAATTTTTTTTGCATTTTTATTTTATTTTATAAATGTTATTGAAGTATAGTTGATTTACAATGTTGTGTTAATTTCTCCTGTATAGCAAAGTGGTTCAGTTATACATATATATTACACATTCTTTTTCATGTTCTTTTCCATTATGGTTTATCACAACTATATTGAATATAGTTCCCTGTGCTATACAGTAAGACCTTGATGTTTATCCATCCTGTATATATTAGTTTGCATTTGCTAAACCCAAACTCCCAGTCCATCCCTCCCCTCCCCCCCCTCCCCCTTGGCAACCACAAGTCTGCTCTCTATGTCTGTGACAGATTATTTGAAATATTGAAGATAGCTTTGGGATCCCCATTAGTACCATTGAGGACTGTTAAGTGTGCAAAGATCCCAAACTGGGAATCATGTCCCTAGTAGCTGGCAGACTGTCACTCTGGGGCCTCAGATCCCAGCTGCCCAGGGGTGGAGTGAGGAAGACGCGTTGCCTTATTCACCACCATGGAGACCTCTCGAGAACCCCAGTGGTGGTGGCATTCAGGGAGTAGCATTAATCCCGTTTATTTGCTTTGGGACCCTAATACCTTTTGTTTGGGTTTCCAGATGAAACGAAGTTCTCCATCACCCCAGAAATCATACTTGAAGGGGATACAGTAACTCTGATGTGTGAGAATGAAGTTTTGTCCTCCAACGTATCCTGGCAGCACGTGGAAACAGGCTTCGACATCCAGAACAGCAGCAGATTCTCCGTCTACACCTACGTGCTCAACAACATGACCTCCGTGTCTCGCCTCACCATTTACAACATCACGCAGGATGACGCGGGTGGGTTGCCATCCAGTAACCAGGGCGAGGAAAGGAGTGAAGGTCTAAGAGAGAATCAAACCGTGGTGGTGTGTGTAGGTAGCCTTTTCCTCTTCAAAAAGAAGTCACCAGGCTCAACTTTTCAAAACTGAAAATTAATCCCATGATGAAGGAGCCAAGCAAATTCAGCCTTGGGAGACAAATGTAATTTTCCACATTTACTGAAGCTTATGAGTTGGAACCTAAGACAAAAAGTAAACTCCTTTCTTTAACATTTAAAAAAAATTTAGAAGAGCCTTGTTGGGGTAGAATTGACATAAAATAAGCTGTACATATGTGAAGTGTATAATTTAATAAGTTTTGACATGTGTGTATACCCGTACAACTATCACCACAATCAAGGTAGTGAACATATGGGTGCCTGCTCTCCTCCCCCCCATTTTCTTGTCCTCTGTTTTAATCCCTCCCACTTGTCCCTCCCCAGCAACCACAGAAGCATAAGTTTTGTACCTGACATTCTATAATTTAATAGCCCCATCGTAACCCAGATGTCAACAGGAGTATCTCTTTTTCTCTGAATGAGAAACTGGGCTGCAGACACATGGGTTCTATCGTATGTTTGTTGACTCTGACCTGCCACAGAGTTAAATAGGATGCCAAAATTGTCCATGATCTCCTGATTCTCCAAGGTTTTCCCATTTTCCCTTTCTACCTCAGAAGCATCCCCACACTTCTTTGCTTACTAGCGAGGACTCAGATTTCTGCTCTTTCCTGAGAACAGCTCTCTACTCTTTGACCTTATGGCATCAGAAATACCTGCCTTGACCTTCTGCACTTCCTGAATGTTCCTTTAGGGTTGTTTAGACCAAGTCTCAGATGCTTTTGAAAGCCATGTTTCATGAATTACCATGATGACACGTGAGATGAGGCTATCATTCTTCTAAGGAAATAGACATGTGTAATAGTAATAATAAATGCCTTTGTGTATTCGATACAGGTGAATATATTTGCAAACTGACATTAGATATTTTTGAATATGGGTCCAGAAAAAAAATAGATGTTACATCCATCCAGATTTGGGCAAATGAAGACATGAAGGTGATGTGTGACAACAATCCTATGTCTTTGAGCTGCTGCAGTGAGATGATGGCGAATTGGAGCCAAGTTGAATGGAAGCAACAGGGGTCTGTAAGCATTCCAGGTGAGACTGTTAGAAGCCCTTCTGCAAACAGGTTTGTGCCTCTTGGCCAAGTAAAAATGGGAGATGCGGTCGGTGAAAGAGCAAATGTCAGGTGGCTGGGTTTTTTTCCAGACTGAAAAAGTATGAGGTTTGATGCCAGCTCCAGCTTAGCCGTTCTAAAACAAAATTCCCAAAATATACACACACAAGTTTCATGCTTGGGTTGTAGACAAGATTCTGGCAGAGAAGACCCAAGAGGGAGTGACGGGGTGATGCAGGTGCATGGTGTCTTGCCTACAGACAAGACACGCCTTGTCCCCACCGCCCTCTCCTTTCCCTCTTCAGCAGAGAGCCGAGGATGAGGTCATTGGCTTTGCTTTGGGGTCTGACTCCAAGAGTCTCATTCCTGTGTCTCTCCTCTTGGTGTCTGTCCTTCCCACTTCTCTGCCTTTGTCACCATGTATCTTTCTGTATTATCTGACTCCATGCCTCTGGTTTTATATCTTTCTCTGTCAACCTGTGTGTCTGTCAACCAATGTCAATTTCCAATCCTGTTTGCAGATCTATCACTGGAAATTCCCCACCTTCCAGTTTACGCTGGTGAATGACAAGAAGAAATTAAAATAGCATTGGTGATTCTGTTTTGTATACTAGTTTATGATCAACCAATTTTTAAATTATTTATTTTTGGCTGTGTTGGGTCTTCGTTTCTGTGCGAGGGCTTTCTCTAGTTGTGGCAAGCGGAGGCCACTCTTCATCGCGGTGCGCGGGCCTCTCACCATCGCGGCCTCTCCCGTTGCTCAGCACAGGCTCCGGACGCGCAGGCCCAGCGGCCATGGCTCACGGGCCCAGCCGCTCCGCGGCATGTGGGATCCTCCCAGACCAGGGCCCGAACCCGCGTCCCCCGCATCAGCAGGCGGACTCCCAACCACCGCGCCACCAGGGAAGCCCCGATCAACCAATTTTTAAAAGATATGTTATCACTTTTAATCCCACTTAAACTTGACCACAAGTTTGAAGCTAGCATTTTTTTGCCTCCCATTTTCAAATAAGGAAATCGAGGTTCAAATGAAGTGACTTATCCAAGATTGTCATAATTAGGAAAAGAAAACAATTGGGACTCACCTTGTTTCACAGCCTTCGCCTTGGTCAAACTATATCACACATGCCTGGTGAGCCAGCACTAGAGTGACTTGATCCGGCAGAATTTGTATTGAAACAGAAGACTGTTTTCTGCCTAGAAACCTCACATAACAAGATCCAATCTTTCCCTTAAGAAATGACAGTATTATTTGCTCACCTTTTTTTCTGATTGTTTGTTTGTTTGTTGCGGTACGCGGACCTCTCACTGTTGTGGCCTCTCCCATTGCGGAGCACAGGCTCCGGACGCGCCGGCTCAGCGGCCATGGCTCGTGGGCCCAGCCGCTCCACAGCATGTGGGATCTTCCCGGACCGGGGCACGAACCTGTGTCCCCTGCATCGGCAGGCGGACTCTCAGCCACTGCCCACCAGGGAAGCCCTTGCTCACCTTTTTTAGTAAAAAATCCTTAAAGGAAAATGTGGCTTTACCCATGAAATACATCAGTGTGGTGGAGCTTTTATTTTATAAAGCCACTGCTATCAGACATTATTAAATCATAAATAAAATAAGGATCAATCTGGATGTAACGTTTTCTGAGCACATCTAGTTTGAAAAGCACATTTGTTTTCTACCTTAAAGCGCTCCAGAGAATGGGAAAAGCATCTGGTAACTGTTGAACATGCTGACATATGGTCCATTTAGTCACTTCCCTAATTTTTAAGGAAGAGGAGGTGTAGACATCCTGGAGGAACTGCCAGATGGGAGAAGGACCTTGCACAGTTCCCGGAGAACTGACTTAGACGCTTTCAACTGTGAGAGGTGAAGAGCCTCGCCATCTGGCAAGAGAACCAGGAAGTCTGCCATGCAGATGCTCAGGAACCTCGCTGTGGCCACCGCTGCTACAGACATTCGTAATGCCCAGGGTGGGCTGGACCGACCGGCAGAACAGTGGATTTCCTGCCACAGGGCTGGCCGCCGGGGGCCTGCAGGGTCGTTTCTCTGATGAATTTAGCCCCTGCTTTCAACACCCTGCCCTCCTTCCGTCTCCCTTGCCGCCCCCTCTCTGCGGCAGTCTTTCTCCAGATTCCACCAGTTCTTCTATCACCCGTTTTTCCAGCTCAGCAGAAAGCAGTCTAGCTAGATAATTCACCCCAAAGCATCTAGAAGTGAATGTATTACATCTTCTCAGAAACGGTTGCACTGGATTTTCAAAGCACTTGCGGCAAAGGATAAGACAGAAAGGAAGTAATCTGCAGTGACAATTTCTAGCTTTAAGAAGGCGGTCTTTTTCGAATAGGGAGGGCTTTCTGAGGCTATTTCAAATCATGGGGCATGGGGTGATGATATAAACGGTAATGGTAACAGAAGTAATAGTGTTAATAGTACTAGTAGTAATAACAGAGGTACTAATAGTCATTAGTGCAGCTTCTGGTTCGCCTGTACTTAGCGCTAGCTTTGCCTGTACGGGAAGGTACTGACCACTTGGGGAAATTTAAAGGCAACAGCGTTTGTATCCTCACCATAGCTCTTGTTATGTGATGATGAAAAAATAACAGTCTAATTCCCTCTTTGACAGAACAGTTTCCAGACGAGTTCGTCAACTTCTTCTTTGCCCTGCCTACCACTGACATTTTTTTTTTTTTTTGCGGTACGCGGGCCTCTCACTGTTGTGGCCTCTCCCGTTGCGGAGCACAGGCTCCGGATGCGCAGGTTCATGGCTCACGGGCCCAGCTGCTCTGCGGCATGTGGGATCTTCCCCGACTGGGGCACGAACCTGTGTCCCCTGTGTCCCCTGCATCAGCAGGCGGACTCTCAACCACTGCGCCACCAGGGAAGCCCTAATTGTGTGTTATTATTTATGCTTCTGTGCCATCTGAAATGTTACGTTTGTAGCCCAGTAGGACATAAGTAAGAGATAAGTGAGACTTTTTTTTTCTTTATTGAGCAGAAATCGGCCTTGTGGCCTTCAAGTCACATTGTAAAGGGCCGCTAGAGACAGGCCTGCCTCGGGGGCTGAGGCGAGACCTAGAGAAGCAGCTAGAAGTGGCAAACAGCCCCATCAGAGGCGGCCTCTCCCAGCCTGGCTGCCCCTCAGGGTGTCCACAGTTGTCTTTTGAAAAAGACCAGCTGTCAAGGTTCCTCCTGAGAGCCACTCGTTCACAGTCTCCACGTTTGGGCTCCAGGCAATTTAATTTTCTTCAGTTTCACAGGAGATGTTATTGTGAGAACCACGGATTTCATCCCATCCCTCGTCTTCCACATGAGGAGACTGAGGCTTTCCGTGAGCTGCCCACCATCTCCCCGAGTGCACCAAGGGTCCCCTCCTCATCCACTGCTCTGTCTCCTACCCCTCTGTGCCTCCCTCTGTGTTCCTAATGGTGCCGTAGACAAATCTGATTTTAAATAGTGATTTCTCTACTTGTAGGAATGCACACAAAATTGGGCTTAAAAAAGGAAAAAGAAAAAAAAAGAACTTGAGCCCAGTCTTCTACTGTAGAAAAATTAGCCTTACAACCCGTGCTTTCCAGTAAGGCAGAATCTGGTCCTGAAGAGCTTTCATTCCAGCTCTGCCCTGTTCCTACTGCAGAGTAAATTGGGTCATCTTGACTCTGAGAACTTCATCTTTTTTCTTCTTTTTTTTTTTGGCTGCGCCGCACAGCTTGCGGGATTTTAGTTCCCTGACCAGGGATTGAACCTGGGCAGTGGCAGTGAGAGCACTGAGTCCTAACCATTAGATCGCCAGGGAAGTCCCAGACCTTCATCTTTTAAATAGTGACAATGGTACCCACTTTGCAAGACTTTTGAGAGGAGGAAAAAAAAGATAAATGTCAACATTTAAAACAGAGTTGCATACTTTGCATCTGCCACAATAACTGCTTTCTGGTAAGGATGAAAGCTTTGCAAACCATGCCTTTATGTATCCTCAGTGTCGTGGGCAATTTTCACTGGATATTATTTAACCTTGAGCCGCTGCTAGGTTAACTGCCTACCAGCTCTACTCCAGAAAACAGAGCGCGAACTTATAGGCTGCATTCAGTAACTTCCATTGTTCTGCAGTCAAGGGAGAGGAGCGATAAAGGATGGAGTGAGGTCCTGGAGGAATTAGAGAAAGTAGGTTTTCCAAAAATAAGTAGAGGGGTGAGCCTTGGAGAGGAAAGGGACATTTGTACCTATGAACTAGCAGGTAACTTACTCAAGGTGGGAAATCAGTTTGGTATTCTGAACAACCAGTTTGGGGACTGGGGAGAAAAGCTGGTGACTTATCAATCAAAATATTTTAAATATCATTGATCATCCAGCCAAGGCTGGATGGAGTTCATCAGAAGGGGTTTTTTTTTTTTCTTTAATTTTTGGAAGATTGCCAGTGTTTGAAGAATGCCTGGCAGAAGTACATTGCAGAAGGCAGGGCTGGAGGAGAGAGAGTGAAAGAACCGAACCAAAAAAAAAAATGGCCAAGAGGCTGTTATAGAGCCACAGGCAGGATGGCTTGGAGGGCACAGCGTCTTGGGAATGGAAGGGAAGATAGCGAAGAACAGCTATTCTGAAGGGTAAATTGCTGTTACCCTGAGAAAGCATGACGTTGAAGCTTCCACTAAAACATATATACTAATAAGAAGGAACGAGTTATGAAAACAGGTCTCAAATGAGATGAATATCAGAGTCCGTGTCCTATTTCTTCCTCCTTTCAACAATAATAATAGTCAAAATAATCTGACATTTTGTTCCTTCCAGTTGAAGTCATATCCAAACACATGGCTTCCTTGTTTATTTTTCACACTCCAACTACCGTCACGAAGGGTCTTTGTTAGGGGTCGGCCCCAGCCAGGCACTGTTCTAAGTGTTTACACAGTAACTCCTTTTACCTGACTACAATCCCAGGTCACAGCTGTTATTTATTCTCATTTTACATCTGGAGAAACTGAGGCACAGGGTGGTTTAGCGACTTTCCCAGTAACACCCTACTGGTAAGTAGTAACGTTGGAATCTGCAGCTGGGCCACCTGGATCCTGAGGTGGCAGGGCTAACATTACACCATCCTGCCTCTCCATTCAAAGAGAAGAAATTGAATGAAATAAGAATTCTTTTTCACTGATTTGACTTCTCTGCTACCAAATCAGACAGTCAGCCAACGGTGACAGTAAAAAAAACCTCTTATGTTGTTGCAGGAAGCCCTGAAACAGACACAGACCCTCGCTGCAGCAGATACACCCTCATGGCCAATGGCACTCAGTGTCCGAGCAGATTGTCTGGAACGACAGTGATCTACACGTGTGAGTTCATCAGCGCCCACGGAGCCAGAGGCAGTAAAGACATAAAAGTGACGTTCATCTCTGTGGGTAAGGACTCTTTCACTAGAATTTTTTGCCTTGCACTTCAAACTAAGGGCTGCCAATCAACTGGGAATATCCATGAGCAGTAAAGCAGGGCCTTCCATGGTAGTGAGAGTATGATTGGGGTCAACCTCAGAATGGGATTTCCATCTCTGCCATTTAAATTCTTACGAAGTCTTTAAAAGCAGGAAGGGTAGGGGTAAGAAACAGCGGTTGCGGGGAAGGAACAGCCTGCAGTGGATGGGAAGTAGGGTTTCCCACTCAGATTAGTCACTGAATGAGGATAACACCGCTAATTTCCCACTTTTTCCTCCCATAATCCCATTCTGCCTCCCTTGAATTCCAATAGCCTGGCTCACTCCCTACCATCCCTCACCCCCTCTTTCTCTCCCATTTCATCTTTTCCAGAGAGAATGCTGCAGGAAGATTTAAGAGTCTGGTGTTTTGTGATTATTTTACAGTTGTTACAGATGGGTTTTTAAAAATATTTTAAGTAATTCTAGGCCTCTTAAAAGTATCATTTCTTCTGCTCATATCATAAAGCATTATAACTTCATCCCTATCTGCCAAAGTGGGGCAGACAAACGTGTTTTTCTACCCACCCATCATACAAAAACAAACTATTATATTTAGATAAATCCTCAGTTCCCCTTTCTGAACAATTTGGAGAAAGGACTGAGATAAACATACTTGTTACTCTTGTTTCCGTTTTCTACTATCGTGACTTAGCACTTTACAAAGATCAAGGTTAGATTTATCTGAAACATTATTACTATAGAAAAGTTCAGGGTCTTTTGAGGTATTTGCAGTTTTCTAGAATGAGAGCAGTTATACTCTGCAAGTTTTAACTCAGAGAGTTGTGTTGATTCTGTGGGCTTTTGTCTGTCTCAGGGATACGCTTAGTCTTCGCTGAAAACCACTGGTCTGGTAGTTTGATTCTCATCTGGAATCAAGAGAACCAGATTGAGGCTTCCATGCGCCTTTTCCTTTCCACCCTCAGAAACAACTCAGCCTTAGAAAACCATCTCAAGATCTTTATAGCCAGGGAGGGCAACATGAGGGGCGTATGAATCCCTTCTCTGTGACTTTGGGGCTGCATCTGAACATTTGAATCCCAACTTCTGGAGGGTACTATGGAAAGTCCTGATTTCTTTTGTTTATGACTAAGAATAAGATTTCACACTGATTGGAAAAGCTGGCCAGCATCTGTGGGCTCAAGGTATCACATTGTTCACGTAGAGAAGACGGAGTGAATGGCATTTTGAAATGACAGCTATGCTCAAAGAGGAGTAGAAAGAGAACCAGAGGCAAAACCAGTAGAATGTTCATAGAAGCTTTTATTTATAAGGGTCTTGTTAACAGTTTCAGTGACTAGTTCCTCATGAACTTACAAGGATATTCTCAGAAATAGGAGTAAACAGGGACATAAATAGGGTGCCTGTACTTCCCAGCCCGGGTATAATTATTTGGGCAGTAAACGCTGTGATCCCTGTACTTAACATGTAATTCCAAAAACCACTCGTCTGCTTGGAAAGCACTGGCTGGGTACTGGACCCAGTGCTAATGCTGGGGATGTGAAAACGCAGATGAGAGGGTCCTACTCTTAAGGGGCTCACATTTTTATGGAGAAGAGATACAGAAGAAAGAAATTAAAATACAGTATGGTATTTTTTGAAGTTATTTTAAAAGAGTAGAGAATGGTGTGGTTATAAGAACTGAGCCATTGAGTCCCCCTTGAGGTGCCTGGAAAAGGTTGGAGGGGAGTTTGGGTTAAGTCGACACCGTAGTTTACAACCTTTTGCCCTGCTGATCATTAGGAGATAATTCCAGCCACAAAGGGGAAGTGCGCGAGTTCCCAAGGCATGTGACGGAAATGGGTACAGTTCAGAGCACCACCGAGAACAGCCTAGAAACAAGTAAAGCTCCGGAGCAGCAAGGTACCAATCCCACATTGACCCTAGTAGAGTCAGGACAGCCCATGCTTTCTGTCTCTATGTGAAATTTCACTCAGGTGTTGATATCACCGGAAAGACTAAACATTTTACTTGTTATTGGTTTTCTTTTGTCTGTTTTGTTTGCATTCTTTTAGCCAACCTACAAATAACCCCGGACCCAATTTCTGTTTCTGAGGGACAAAGCTTTTCTATAAAGTGCATCAGTGATATGAGTAACTATGATGAGGTGTACTGGAACACTTCTGCTGGAATTAAAATATACAAAAGGTTTTATACCACGAGGAGGTATCCTAATGGAGCAGAGTCGGTGCTGACAGTCAAGACCTCGACCAGGGAGTGGAACGGTGAGTGAAAGCCCAGATACACTGGACCCTGATACCTGGACCCCTGGAAACACATTGTAATCATTGCCATCCACGGAAGGCCTGCCCTGGGCCATGCCTGTGCCAGCCACTCTGTATGACGTATGTACTCACACTAAATGCAACAGCCTTCCGGGCGAAGATGTCACTATTCCCATTTTACAGATGTGCAAAGTGAGCCTAGGTTTCCACAATTTAAGCTGTAGAGCCAGGATTAGAACTAGTCTCTTTGATTCTAGAGTCTGTGCTTTGCCATTAAGTTAAGAGGATTTTTTTTTATTGAAGCATAGTTAATCTACAATGTGTTAGTTTCAAGTGTACAGCAAAGTGATTCAGTTTTATACACACACACACACATACACATATACTTTTTTAGATTCTTTTCCATTATACGTTATACAAGATATTGAGTATAGTACCCATGCTATACAGTAGGTCCTTGCTGTTCATCTATTTTATATGCAATAAGTCCCCTACACATGACCGAGTTCCGTTCCGAGAGCACGTTCGTAAGTCCCATTTGTTCATAAGTCCAACAAAGGGAAGCCTAGGTACCCAACTAACACAATCAGTTATATAGTACGGTACTGTAATAGGTTTATAATACTTTTCACACAAAAAATACATAAAAAACACAAAAAATAAAGCAAACATTTTTAATCTTATGGTACAGTACCTTGAAAAGTACAGTAGTACAGCACAACAGCTGGCATCCAGGGACAAGTTCGCATCTTTGAAAGTTCACAGCTTAAAGGATCGTATGTAGGGAACTTACTGTATTAGTGATTTGTACATGTTAATTCCAAACTCTTAGGAGGATTGTTTTTTTAAAGTATTTTTACCAGACTCTTGTGTTTTACCCAACTGAGGTATAAAAATTCTGCCTAAAGATTTTATATGCCTAGTTCCAAAGGGGTACAAAACACGTTTTTGTTTTCTACTTATCCCTAGACATTGTTTAGGTTGGGAGGAAATGCAAATTTTTGAAAGAAAAGGGAATTTGATAGAATTGCTTCAATAATAGCTGACATTTCTTGAGCTGTTGCTATGTGATAGATATTGTTTTACGCATTTAAGTGTATGAATTAATTTAAAACAATAAACCTAGAGGAGAGTGCTATTATTTATTTATTTTTTTGTAAACAGTCATTTATTTGGATTCATAGTTTTACAAAGGGAATTCTCTCCCACCTTGTAGTAGCAGAACGATATAGTCCCATTTAGATCGTCATATAGGTCAGCCTTCTTTAGGGAGATGTTTAAACATATAGTATATAACTTTAAAATGCTGTAAAGTTACCACAGAAATAAAATAACAAAACTACCTAATCGTTCTACCTCTCTCTCCATCCTCCCTGCCCCTGTACACCTGGGTCTGGGAGATTTGCCTTATCACTCAAAAAAGTCTCAAGAATAATGGTCACTGCTTAGGTCGCACGGGTAAGATTACAGCCAGAGATGAAAAGACCACACATCCATAAGAAGCAGTATCCCAGTCAGGCATCTGAAAGGGCAGAGAGGTGGCGCTGTGCAGGCTGAGTAGCAGGCTCTTCAGTGGGGAGATGAGCACCTGCCCTGCCTCCTCCGTGTTCACCGTAGACACATGCAGGGAATATACCGGCCACCTGCTCCTCAGGGAGGGGCACGATGCCAATCACACTGTCTAAACAAGCGGCACCACCCGCTTTATTTACACAGAGGAAATGCTCGATAGTAACAGTATCATCCATGCCTCCCTCCCCCCCAAGACCATTCTCCTGAATGACCTTCTAAAGCAGAGGTCTTACATTCCCCTACTCCAATATACTCACCTCCTGAAGATACTTCGTTATATGTCATTTCAAGATGCTTCCAGAACCAAACCCTCACAAAGACGTTTAGACTTGGTTCCTGATAACTTGTTTACCTTCAGAGTCCTGGGTAGAGAGCAAACCAGGCTGCAGATTTAACTGCGCGGTCCTATCCGGGCACTGAGCCCAAGGGCTGTTAGGGAGCTGTCCTAAGCCCGGATTCCGGTCATCGGTTACATCTCGGAAAGGAACTCTATAGAGTTGTGGGCAATGACCCACTGGCCCTGAGAAGCCTCGGTGCGAAGCTGACTCCAGGAGTCCTTGTCATTCTTTTCGCTGTCCCAGGAGAACACAGGAATAGGACAAGGGCTTTGCTTCACTGCTTCTTTGTTTGCTCCACTCCAGGAATCGAGAGTGCTGTTATTATCTCCATTTCACAGATGAGGAAACTGAGGCCCAGTGAGGTTAAGGAAACTACCTGAGGTTATACGTCTAGTAGACAGCAAAGTCAAAGGGAAACAGAGACTGTGTTGCTACAGAGGCCAACTCTTCACTACTCTATTCTAAAGCTTTTCATTCATTATAAGCATAATCAGTCCAGATCCTGTGAGTTCTTTACTTTTTCATATAAGGCCCAGGCAACATTGTAGAAATAACTACTTATTATCTGGCTGGACTTGGTAGGTACAATCAGGAAATGGGAGTCTTTTTCTCCTGTGCTGAACTCACGCAGGAGAGTTGCTCTGCCCAGCTGCCCTTTCCTACTCTCAGGCAATAACTTAGGAAGAGCTGTGACTGTTCTGGTCACACTGAACTATTAAACAGTCCCAGACTCAGGTGCTAAAAATCATCCATTCTCATCTAAATCAACTACACTCTTCTTTTATATTCAATGTAAATGTCCCCTCCCTCCCAATGGGAATCAGAAAGCGTTCCCTCTCTGTTCTCGTTCTACGTGTTTTTCCCTCTGGCTAGCAGCTACAGTCGGGGCAAAGAGAAGGAATGTCAGGGACACTGAAAGGTCCTACTTAACTGTAGATGCTGTTATCATCTTCCACTGTCCCGACAACAGCTGATCCAAAGGTGGTTCATCCTCTGACGGGCTCTGGTGTGAAGCCCCGTAGGAAAAGTTCCTTTCATGAAGCTCAACCCAAGCCCTGTCCACAGTCCGCTCTGCTTCACCAAGCACTGGGCGTGCAGGCAACTCCTGCTGCAGCCTTCTCTTTTCACTCCTGCAAAGTCGGCCCGCTCTCCTCTTTAGACTTTTCTAGATAAGAGTCAGACATCTAATCTCAGAGTCCACAGACCAAGCTCTCCCAAGAACTCACAGTCAACCTCTCTCCCTCCCTCCCCACTTCCTCCCCACATTCCTTAGTGGTGCCACGAGGTCCCAGACCAGAGGCACCTAACTCCCTTAAAGATGGGGAAAGGGGGCCTCGCAAGACCACAGTGCTCTATTTCCCTCTCACTGGCAACTTTCTTCAAAGAACTCCCCATCCCAGCACACACCAAAATTCGCATTCCGCCCCCGCTGCAACCCCAACTAAAGAAAGAGCCTTGGAGTAGGTTTTGTGAACCAGATTTGAAACTCAATTCCACCCCCAGCAGGCTATGTGACTCTGGATAGCCACTTGATTTTATTCGAAAGTAAGTGAATATTTAGGTGGCGATGAGCTAGTCCTTCAAATGCATAGCAAACCCAGGAGGGGAACCTATGGAGCATTTTCTAGTCCAGGGCCCAGGAGCGGGTACTGTGCCCGTGCCCCAGCTTGACAAGGAAAACCAAGCCTCTTCTCAACTTTCTCAGCAAATGTCTGTTTGGAGCGATGACTTCGTTCCATCTCATCTTGGCTTCCTTCCACTCAGGAACCTATCACTGCATATTTCGATACAAGAATTCATACAGCGTCATGGCCAAAGATGTCACCATCCACCCGCTGCCCCTACAGCCCAATATCATGGTTGATCCTTTGGAAGCTGCCATTCCATGCACAAGCTCCCGTCACATCAAGTGCTGCATTGAGGAGGACAGAGACTACAAGGTCATTTTCCAAGCTGGTTCCTCGTCCTTTCCGGCTGGTAAGATGCCCACTGCTGAATTGTAAGGACACATGATTCCATATATGGCGAGTCTAAAACTTTACTCTTAAAATAGGGGTAAAGAGACAGAGAGGGATTGCTTCAGGGACATAATGTAACAGAGGGAAGCCCATGAGGCTTTATTGCCTTCTATTTTGCTATGTGACCAGTGGCTCATTGGTTTGTGACAACATCTTGAGAGTCTGTGAGGGTGGAGCCCACTGTTTTTAGTGACAGCTGTTGAAGGTAGTGTTAAGTTACCGTCACAAGCCTTCTACGTGCTCAGTAGACTCGATATTCTGATCACCCCTCCCTCTATGCTATGAATCAGCACGCAATAAAAGTATGGCAGGGGCTTCCCTGGTGGCGCAGTGGTTGAGAGTCCACCTGCCGATGCAGGGGACACCGGTTCGTGCCCCGGTCCAGGAAGATCCCACATGCCGCAGAGCGGCTGGGCCCGTGAGCCACAACTACTGAGCCTGCGCGTCCGGAGCCTGTGCTCCACAACGGGAGAGGCCACAACAGTGAGAGGCCCGCGTACAGCAAAAAAAAAAAAAAAAAAAAAAGTATGGCAAAAATCCTTTTAAATGCATAGTTGAGCAGGCAAGAGAGTAAGAGAAATAACCAAGGGTCAAAAACATAGAAGAAAAGAAAAATAGAAGTAATGCTTTAGCTAATGCTGGGGTTTCCCTGAGGGCATCTGCCAATATCAGAAACCTCAGAATCTTTTTTTTTCTTTTTAATTTATTTATTTATTATTTTTGACTGTGTTGGGTCTTCGTTTCTGTGCGAGGGCTTTCTCTAGTTGTGGCAAGAGGGGGCCACTCTTCATCGCGGTGTGCGGGCCTCTCACTATCGCGGCCTCTCTTGTTGTGGAGCACAGGCTCCAGACGCGCAGGCTCAGTAGTTGTGGCTCACGGGCCTAGCTGCTCTGCGGCATGTGGGATCTTCCCAGACCAGGGTTCGAACCCGTGTCCCCTGCATTGGCAGGCAGATTCTCAACCACTGTGCCACCAGGGAAGCCCAGAAACCCCAGAATCTTGAATTTGAATTTGAAGGCTCTGAAGTGTGTGAAAGAAAAGGCCTTGCTCCTCATGCAGTAACTAAGGCAACCTACCCCATCAACACAATGTCAGGACCCTCAGACAATGATATGCTCAGTAAAAGAAGCAGCTAGAAAAACAAAATTCATCTGCCAGAGTTAAGAGCCTCAGCGCTGGGTGGGCAAGAATTTCCCCTGAGAAGTATAACTGTCCTGCCTTCATTCAGATTTGGGGCTTGAATTTATACAACCTATGTGGTCCAATAACTCCAAGCTGAGGAGTAATTAACTTAAAGTAGTCCGTTGGTAGCACTCAGTGGTACCTGGCCAAAAAATTTAAATCCTCTCTGGTAGAAGGTACCCTCCATCCAGATCCCTCAGGATTCCTGTAGATTAAGGTCAACCAAATATGAACTCACAACCACAAATCGTAATGCATGGACACCTTCATGAGGGATTTATAAGCTCATTCATACTTTCAAGAACTGTTCTTTGGGACCTGTGCTTAATACAAAACATAACAGTAGGCAATGAAAAGAAGACAAAAGAAGTGGGGCATATATATCGATATCTAGAAGGGCATATGTCGTAAAAGAAAATACATAGAGCATTAACTATACAAAATGAGCACTACAGATAGAAAGAACAATGGAAGTTCAGAAAAATGGGGATCCCATAAAGACCGGACAATTTAGAGAAGGCTGCATGGTAGGGGGGATATGAAATCAATTTGGGTACCGACCTATTTAAGCGTTTTAACATTCTGTGTTCAACACGCGTGCATTCACTGCTACTTCTAGGCTAGAGGCATTTTGAAAACCACATTAAAGTGAATGTGGCACATTCTTGGGAAAAGTTTGGACAAGTTTATCCACATTGGATGATTTTAACAAAATGTGTGCTTTGAATACTAATGCTGTGACTTCATTCTTTCATTGTACCTTAGCAAAAGAAGTTAACGGAAAGCAAGTGTGCTACAAACACCATTTCGTGGCAAACTCAGTTTCCTGTCCAGAAAATATGGATGTGTTTTGTCACATTACCAATACCGCTAATAATTCAGTCCGGAGCCCATCTATGAAGTTTAATCTGGTTCCTGGTGAGAGCATTTTAAATTATTTTAAAATGTTATAGTCATGAGCAGGGATTCATGTGTTCATTCACTCCCTCATTCATCCATCAATAAATACATGTTAATCACTTTCATGTAGCAAGCCTTGAGCTAAGCATGGGGCTTTGAAAAGAAATAAGCTATGTTTCTTGGCCTCAAGCCTAGGGGAGAGATAAATGTGCTTTTAAAATGTTATCACATATAATGTGGTAGCTTCTAAACTAGAGACAGTTGTGGGTGGTTAGAAGGGGCTGCCTGGTTTAACTATGCTAGTGATTAGGTGGGGAGAAATTGATCAAGAAAGCCTTGCAGATGAAGCCATATTTCCGTACGTAAAAAGAATCAGAAACTATGTAAAAAGGGCTACGTAAAAAGAATCAGAAACTGTCTTTCCCATCCTTTGTCATCACTGAGCCAATATCCCCCTAAATACTATTTTCAAGGTCAAAGGTCGTGATTTGTGGAGCCATCTCTGTAATAACCCATACCGAAGAGCTCTCCTCAGTAGCAACCGAGGGGCAAGTGGATAAAGGATGCTCCTGGGCTTGCATCATAAGCAATCCCCTCCCCGCAGAAACCTTCTCTCTAATAGAACCCGCGATGTCTGTAGGATCCATGGCTCCATTACCAAGCTTGTTTGAGTTTACTGAGGGATTTGAGATCCTTCTCAACATCTGTTGGTATCTGAGTCCTAGACAACAAAGTAGGAAGAAACTTAGAGCTCCCTGCCTCTCTGAGTCACCGTCCTCTGGACCCCACCAAGCACACCTCTTCCAGGGGGCAGCCAAGGTCATTTCTCCACTGTCCCTCCATCTTAGCCTAGACATCATCACGTTTTATTCACTTACCTTTGTTCTGCTCTTCTTTCTTCATACCAAGTCTGATTCCTCTTCTTTTTCTTAATAGAACATTACTTAGGTATTCTAAGATTTTACACAATGGCTAAGAACTCAATTCATGCTAAGTGTAAAAGATGATGAGAGCGGGGGTCTGCTCGTCAGAGAGTCAGGGTCCCTTGGAGACTAGAGATTCTACCATAAATGCCACTTTCCCATTCAAGTCTGTCTTGAGTCGAGGTAAAGAAAAGTCATCCTTGCGGGAAACCAGAAGGAATAAATGCTTAGGAATATTGCCCAGAATATTCAGGTCATGGGTGCCTGGGATTCCTACTACTAATTATATCCTTGGATTAAGGTGGTGCTTCTCAAACTTGGCTGCACCCTAGAATCACCGGGGAAGCTTAAAAAAACTGCTGATGCCTGAATTCCAGCCCAAGAGGTTTTGATCTCCTTGGGCTGGAGTGAGCCTGGACATTGGTATTTTCCAAGCTCCTCGGAAGATTCTAATACACCAGAGCTGAGAACCCCTTGGATTAAGTCATGATTTCCCTAAGACCCTTGTTAACCTGCCCGTCTTTCATCTGGATAAGTACACGTCAAGCTCTCATTATTTTCCATGGCTTAGGTTTTACAGGCATCAGAGAGAAGATTCCTGGAGGTCAGAGGTGGGAATGGGGCACTGAGGAAATAAATTCTGTTAGAAAATGCCAGCGCAGATTAGAATTGGATTTGCATGGAAAGCCCTAAGGGGCTTTAGAAAATCAGGGGCAAAATAAAGAAATTGGGCAACTCCGAAAAGGTCACTGAAAGGAAAAAAGAAGATGAGTTCAAAGATCAAAGCTCTACCTGAGCCTGACCCTATTTCCACTATCTTTTCTCCTCTCTTCAATTGTCCTTTTTATGTCCATTTTTCCAATGCAGGGGAGAACGTCACATGCCAAGATCCTATCATAGGTGTTGGGGAACCCGGAAAAGTCATCCAGAAGCTTTGCCAGTTCTCTAATGTTCCCAGAATCCCTGGGAGTTCCATTGGCGGGATCATAACTTACAGATGTGTGGGCTCCCAGTGGAAGGTCAAGAAAAACAACTGCATCTCTGGCCCCATAAATACTCTGCTCCAGCTGGCTGAGGTGATTCTTTTTTTTTTTTTTTTTTTTGAAGATGTTGGGGGTAGGAGTTTATTAACTTATTTTTGCTGTGTTGGGTCTTCGTTTCTGTGCGAGGGCTTTCTCTAGTTGCGGCAGGCGGGGGCCTCTCACTGTCACGGCCTCTCTCGTTGCGGAGCACAGGCTCCAGACGCGCAGGCTCAGCGGCCATGGCTCACGGGCCCAGCCGCTCCGCGGCATGTGGGATCCTCCCAGACCAGGGCTCGAACCCGTGTCCCCTGCATTAGCAGGCAGACTCTCAACCACTGCGCCACCAGGGAAGCCCCCTGAGGTGATTCTTAAACACTTGACTCTGAACTCTTGGGGGGGAGATGTGTCTAGCTGATCCTATTTCTCAGCACTTAGGAAAATGGGCTTTGAGCTCCTTGCTGTTGCTCTCAAAGCTATACTTATTTAATCCCAAAGAAGATGCAACCCTAGAAATGCTGAATATTTTGCTTGAATCCAAATATGGAGGCAGCGAAATACGTGTTCTGCCCTAGGACCAGCTGTGCAGTGCCACCTTGACTTCTTAATACCTTGTTTCCATTACCTCCAAGATGGAAGTCGTGTTATCCCCTCTAACTGCTCTCCTTTGAAGAATTTTTATATCAAGCTAATAGCGCTAATCTTTTCAGAGAGGGGAGCAACACAAAAAGTAAGGTTCGTCAGTCAAAAAAAATAGTTGGGCTTTACGCTTTTACAAGTCTGAGATTTCCTCAATCCTTAGAGGTAACCTATGGTTATAGAAGGGCCTAGCTGACCTCTCTTACCTAGAATAGAGGTTACTGCCATGTGGTAGGAAAAACATGTTTCACTTCATCAAAATAAATATAAATTACCTCTCATACTTAAGTTGCGGAAAGTTCGAGGCACCTAAAATTCCATGAGTTACAATAAATGAGGCAATTAGTGGGGTTATAGCTCATGGTAACATCTTCAGACCGTGAGCTATATTTGGAGCTAACATCTGGTTAGCTCCAAATCCTTGAATCCTGGGAAGAAGGACAGAGAAAAAAGCGTGATACTGGTTTGCATTTTATCTAATTATCTCTTGTCTCACATCAAATTCCTTAAAATACCGACTAAGTATAAAGCATTATTATAGGTGCTATCAGGGTAAAGAGGCCAAATCAAAACTTGACCTCTGATTGGATATGGAATATAGATGTTATATATGTATTAATTGGGGCTAGGATAGTCAGGAAGTTCTGCTTGAAAAACTTGGCATCTGAGTTAGACCTTGATGGGTAAAGCATCGGGAATATAAACTATCCCAACTGAGGAAGATAGAAATTATAATTTGAACTCAACATTGGGCCCTGGTCCCAATTCTAGACACTACATACCCTTTCAATGGAAAGGGGGCATGCTGACCTATCATGCTCCATCTAATTTATCCATTCAACATATGTTATTGAATACCTACTACATACGAAGTTAAATGACTGTGTTAGGGGTTATGGGATATGAGAAGGATATAAAGAAATGCAACACATGGTTCCCATCGTTAAGGAGCTTGTCATTTAATGGGAGAGAGACAAATTAAAACACAGGATGACATTGGTAGAGATGTCACAAATGTAAATTCCGTTAAGTAAAACAAATACTTCTGCATTCAGAGGAAGAAACTCCCCTGGGTTAAAACACTCATCAAAGTTCTTTATGGAGAAGACCAACTTTTAATTCATTCTTTAATTATAGTGAGGAGTCAGATAGTTAGAAAACACAAATGTGATTATTATAGATAAGGTGACCATATAATTTATCATCCAAACCAGGATACTTTTTGCTTTTTGTTTTTTTTGTTTGTGCATGTGTGTGTTTGTTTTATTAAAGTAGAGTTAATTTACAATGTTGTGTTAGGGAAAAGAATCTAAAAAAGAATATTTCAGATTCTTTTCCCTTATAGGTTATTACAAAATATTGAGTATAGTTCCCTGTGCTATACAGTAGGCCCTTGTTGGTCCTAATTTTCCCTCCCCCTGTTTCCCCTTTGGTAACATTAAGTTTGATTTCTGTGTATATGGGTCTATTTCTGTTTTGTATATAAGTTCATTTGTATCATTTTTGAACATAAAAGAGGACACTATTTATAATTACACTGGGACATCAGATATAAACCAGAACTGTCCCAGGAAATTTGGGATAGAAACCTCAGAGTGGCAAATGTGCTTTCATACAGACAATCAAGTGACAATTTCATGCAACTTTAATCTAGTTCTCTAGCAGTCATATCTACTTCCCTTCCTTTTTCTTTTCAACTAGTCATCAGGTTGACATATGCTCTATTGTTCCCCTTCATGTAATATTCCATTCTGAAGAGCAAGCACAGTTTAAGAGATAAGTACATTACCTTATGGGATATACTTAGGAGAATGGAGGAATCAAAAAGGAAACTCAGATGTGAGAGATTTTTGTCATGGATGTATCAGCAGTATTTGATGACTGATGGGCAAGTTTTTTGTTTTTTTCCTGTGTCGGCTTTTGTTTTACTAGGCTTTGATGAAGAGCCCCTCTCAGGATGAGAAGCTCCCTTCATACCTAAAGAATCTTTCCATTAGCACAAACCAGGTGAAACTTGAAGTCAACTCATTTCCCGGGAGCCTGGGAGCCATTATTAACATCCTTGATTTGCTCTCAACAGTTCCAACCCAAGTGAACTCAGAAATGATGATGGTGAGTTTGCTTAAGCCTTGCAGGAGTTTGGGGTCTTGTCTTTTCATCCCTCAGGACTTGGGGTCAAGAAACATAACTTCTCTCTATTGCAACTTCTCTGTCTTTTCCTGAACAATGCTTTGCCAGCTCTGGCTTTTAGCATATCAGTGAATATATTCAGTGTACATTTTGGGATCTTAAGATTTCTTTAGAGAAGGTCTGTTTTAGTTTCTTCATTAAAAGAGAATGAATTCTTACCTGCTTTCTAAGAAAACTAGGAGTGAAAGGTTTTCAGAATATGTACAAGGTGGGATTCTCAATGGTCTCTCACAAAACATGATCTTTGAAGCAATCCGCGTTCTGAGAGGAAAGAGAATTCACCCACCAGAATTCACATGAAGAGACTTTAATGAAGGGATACTTACAGAGGTAAAACCAGGAATTTAAAAAAAAAAGGTGTAAGGCACCCAGAGACCAGCTACATTTAGAAGCCCTTACTACCCCGAGGATTAATGTGGGAAGGAGAGGAAATAGTGCACCCATAGCCTTGGAGGAGGGATCACTGAGCAGGAACTACAGTATCGGAAGTATGTAACTATCACCAAAGGTGTGCTGAGAGTGAAATGAAGGTGCAGCGGGTAGCAGGAAAAATATATCTCAGCTTCTTTCTTCTCTCACCCTCTCATCTCCCGCCGATGCTTCTCATTGGCCAAAGCCAACCAGAGATAACTGGCAAGCAGCTTGGGTACCAGGAGTCTAAGGAACTTATACAGATTTCCTAGGGCTGCTGTAACAAATTGCTTCATTCTAACCTCTGGCTTTGTCTTCACATGACCTTCTCTTCTTCTCCATTTACCTTCTCCTCTTCTGTCTCTTATGAGGGTACTTGGATTTAGGGCCCATTTAGGTAATCCAGGTTGATTTTTCTCTCAAGATCCTTAATTACATCTACAAAGATGCTTTCTCCAAATAAGGTTTTCTCCAAATAAGGGCCACCATTCAACTCACGGCAGGGTTCATCATTTCAGAGACCAGAACAAGGCAAAGAAGGGCAGAGAGAAAAAGCCACTTCCCTCCATGGAGAGAAGCCACAAATGACAATTCCAAGTTTATGGGAGAGAGAATCAAAATATTGAGCTAAACAGAAAGATGCCTTTAACGACACTCCCATGATGCTTAGCCTTTGAGAGGGTCTTCTGAGACTACCGCACTCTTGCTGGTGAGATACCACCCACCCAAAAGCCTTTACAGGCTTGAGATTTAAAATAAAATAAAACAATTAATAAATATCTCTGTCAGCCTGCTGAGTCGACCTTAGTGAGAGGTGGGGGCAGTTCTCACCATCACGACTGCTAAATGTTGAGTAAGTCTCGCAGTCGTGAGGACCCATCCCCTGCTAATTCCCTCCATGAGAAGGTGGATCAGAGTCCTCCACAGCCTGTGATGGCTGCACGTTTCTCTTCTATTTTCTTCTTCCCTGTACCCACTTAATGAGTTTCCAGGGAGATGTTCTCTTCTTCTCTCTTACGATTGAAAACATTTGGTTGGTTTGATCCCATGCCTTGTCAATTACAGCACGTCCTCTCCACGGTCAACGTCATCCTCGGCAAACCCATTTTGAATACCTGGATGATGTCACAACAGCAAAAGACCAATCAGAGCTCACAGTTACTGGATTCATTGGAAAGATTTTCCCGAGCCTTGCGGTCAGAAGATAGCACCATCTCCCAACCTAACGTTCAGATGAAGAGCATGGTCATAAAATCTGGCCACCCCAAATCCTACACACAGAGCTTTGTTTTCTTAGACTCTGAGCTCTGGGGCAATGTGACCATTAATGAATGCCAACTGGAACACCTGCAACCAGATTCATTTATCGTCACCGTGGCTTTCCCAACTCTCAAAACCATCCTCGCCCAGGATGTTCCAGGAAAGACTTTTGCAAACAGCTTAGTGATGACAACCACTGTCAGTCACAATCTAACCACGCCATTCAGGATTTCGATGACTTTCAAAAACAACAACCCTTCGGGCGGGGTACCGAGGTGTGTCTTCTGGAACTTCAACCTCGCCAACCACACGGGGGGGTGGGACAGCAGTGGGTGTTATGTTAAAGAAGTCACCGAGGACAGTGTGTCCTGCAGCTGTGACCACCTCACATCCTTCTCCATCCTCATGTCCCCTGATTCCCCGGACCCTGATTCTCTCCTGAAAATCCTGCTGGATATCATTTCCTACATCGGGCTGTGCTTTTCCATCTTGAGCTTGGCGGCCTGCCTTGCTGTGGAAGCTGTGGTGTGGAAATCGGTCACCAAGAACCGGACTTCCTCCATGCGCCACATCTGCATCGTGAACATCGCGGCCTCCCTTCTGGTCGCTGACGTCTGGTTCATCGTGGCCGCCGCCGTCCACAACTACCGCTACCCGCTCAACCAGACGGCCTGTGTGGCTGCCACCTTCTTCGTCCACTTCTCCTACCTCAGCGTCTTCTTCTGGATGCTGACTCTGGGCCTCATGCTCTTCTACCGGTTGGTTTTCATCCTGCATGACACGAGCAAGTCCATTCAGAAGGCCATTGCGTTTTCTCTCGGCTACGGTTGCCCTCTGGTCATCTCCGTCATCACGGTGGGGGCCACCCAGCCCCGGGAGGTGTACACGAGGAAAAATGCCTGTTGGCTCAACTGGGAGGATACCAAGGCCCTGCTGGCCTTCGTTATCCCAGCACTGATCATTGTGGTGGTCAATGTGACCATCACGGTCGTGGTCATCACCAAGATCCTGAGACCTTCCATCGGGGACAAGCCGAGCAGGCAGGAAAAAAGCAGCCTGTTCCAGATCACCAAGAGCCTTGGGGTCCTCACACCGCTCTTGGGGCTCACCTGGGGTTTCGGTCTCGCCACTGTGTTCCAGGGGAGCAATGCTGTCTTCCATATTGTATTTACCCTCCTCAATGCCTTCCAGGTACGTTCTGCAGGGCAGCGCTCTCAGGAGGGAGCTATAATGATAGAAACACAAACAGGGGTAGGAACGGGGAAGGACTTTTGTTCATAGGAGGCCCTAGCCCTAAAGAACGGTAATGACAAGAAGTCAGTGAAATAGAAAGGGTGCATTCCTCTGCTTCCATGGAACCGCACGCCTCTTATCACCTGCATTATAGTTTAGTTGCCTATGCACCTCTCTTCTAAGCGCCCTGATAATACAAATAGGAGGAAAGTCCCTTCCCTACACTGGATTTTGCTATTTATCTAACACTATCTTGATGCCGTTTATTATCTCCTAAATGAAAATACCACCATTAAACCAAACAATCTCTCCAGTTAATTTCCACTAGCATTAAATGAGCTCTGCCTTGGTGAGGTCAGGGGCAGCATCTGTCTTATTTATCAGTACATTCCTAGTGCCTGCAAAGCCCTTGGCACAGACTAGGTGCTCAGTAACCATTTGGCAAATGAAATGAAGGCTCTGTACCACCTAGTGGGTTCTCAGGAAACATTTTTCTGAAGGATGAAAGAATGAATGCTCTGTGGAAGGTAGACATTTTGCTCCATTATGTGAAAATGAAAAAGACATTCTCTTTGCTCTCCAGCAGCACGTAACTATAATACAAGCCACATTGTTAGGTGGGCTTTAGCAGAGGTACAGACGACAAGCCTTTGGAGCACAAGGAAGGGGGATGCTTAATTCTGATTCAACCAGTAGATCAGTGGTAAGCCTAGGTCCCCATGAGCTGGTGAGGATCCAGGGCATCTGGAGGTGATGCCGAGACATTGCCTTAGATGCTAATGCCAAGACCATGCAAATTCTAACTGCTGCTACTGGGCCCATGGCTCCAAACTCTAAGGCTCATGTCTAATGATGTTTATAATATGCCTTGACTAGAAGGGACTGATTATTCCACCTCATGCCCTATGTTCTCATCACAAGAGGGCTACTGTAGACATGAGAGGTATGTTTAATAACATAACCAACAGGATCTCCAGTGCACAGTTGGGTGGAAATAGGGAAATTGAAAATACCCTTATGACATTATAACATCAGAGGTCCCTTGGTGTGGACCTACTGGTCATCTACTGGACCATAAGTGCAGATGTGGAAAGAGGTAGTACAAATTCTATGGCAGGTGAACAATGCTTCCTAGTTTGCTAGACTAGAATATGATTAGTTTAATTAATATGATTAAAATGCACTTCTTCCCAATTCTTTTTTCAGGGATTATTCATTTTACTCTTTGGATGCCTCTGGGATCAGAAGGTAAGAACAGTGGCAGTCATGATTCTAGAAAAGTCTAAATCGCAGTGACGTGTTGAGTTGACAACGGCTTCTTTTAAATGGTGCAGGTACAGGAAGCCTTGCTGAATAAGTTTTCACTGTCGAGATGGTCTTCACAGCACTCAAAGGTAAATACTTCGTTTGTAGAGACTTACACAAACCCCTCTCTCTCCACTACCAATTATAACATAGATTATTCCACTGTGTTTTCTTCTTACCTGATTCTGCCTATTAAACATAGTCATGGCACAGAACTAGCGTTAAGATGCTGTCCCCACATCTTTAAATAGAGGTTACAAATAGCACAGATAACATCAACTGGAGGTTAAAACCAAATTTCAATGAGAAGCACCCTTCTGGGGAAACTCAAGGCCATAAAGAACAAAATTTGAAGGATAGTGAATAGAGTTTTCTGTAGTTCATCTTGGAAGGTAACTATTGCCCTTAAATATATTTGCTTTCCTATGTCAGAAGATAATAAACCCTATCAAACAGTAAAAAATGTATTTGGAAGCTATTTCCCTCCTACTGGTGGTGACGTTACAGTGTTTCAGAAGGTGGCTTCCCTGCTTAATTTGTCTGAAATAGAAATTCATGCTCATCCAGGCTCTCTCCTTAAAGTGAAATGAAAGATGCCGTCAGTGACCACCGGCAGGCAGCAAACGAATCATCCTACAGCTCAAAACTGGGCCTTGGTCTAACGCGTTTGCTGTGTAATTCTTTTTTTCTTTTCTAGTCAACATCCCTAGGTTCATCCACTCCAGTATTTTCTATGAGTTCTCCAATATCAAGAAGATTTAACAATTTGTTTGGTAAAACAGGTATGTGCTGACGTCTAGATGTTTCCTGGCTTGACCTAAACATATTTGCCCTGGGGGGAATCTCACACCCCTACTGTCCCACTGCCCACTTCATGGCATTGACCCATAATGGCCTTATTTGGGGCAGAGGTTAAGTACTTGCTTATATTTTCCCAAACACCCAAGGGGTTGGTACAGAGGGCAGTGGCCTTCAACCTGTGGAGAGCTCTCCATAAAAACTGTACCCACCATAAAACTGGGAACCGTAAATTGCTGGCCTGGTCAAACACGGAGTTCTCTTCTATTCCTGTTATATAATAGGTAGGTCATGTTTATGGGTTACAGGGCAGCAAAGAATATATTTAGAGAATCTTACCATAGGATCCCATGCTGTGAATTTCATTTCCCTTTTTTTTTCCCTTTTCTTTTTTTGGACTGTGCTTCTTTTACACATCGACATTTATAAAACTGTGCATACATATGAGGGATCATCCAAGTTAGCTGTTCTATTAGGGGCATGGCACCGTGAACATTTCCTCCTTGTAGACATAAGATAAAGAATGTTAATGACTTTGGGCAGTGGGTCTCAGCTATCCTGGCAAGCTGAAACTCCTGTCCCATGTCACCACCACCTCCTCCCCTTAGGAAAATAGGCACCAGACTTCCTTTCGGCTCCTCAAAACTGAACAAACCTCACAAATGAATAAATGTATCAAATGTATCAAAAGCCTTCCTGACTCAGGCTTTTCATATAAAGCAAATTTTGAGAATGCCTATTAATTATTGAAACTCCGGAGAACTTGGTGTTTTGAGCTTCATTTTGATGCGTTACTCATGAAACTGGAGGACCTTCACTTCTGATTGGACCTGTTGTGAAATGATCAAATCTCCAGGGTATGTTAGAACGGTTCCCTTTGGCCAGCACTGTCCCTGGATCACGTTTATCGTTTGCATTAAAGCAAGAACAGTGAACACTCCAAGAAACGATTCTACAGAATCAGAATTATGCAATATGTAAGGTCAATAAAATGTGTTCATGGTTTCTGAACCAGTCAGATCAAGAGTTGGGGTCCTGTTCCCGAGGTCCCGGGGCCTGAGAGCCCCGGCCATTGCCACTTAGCCTTTCAGGGTCATTAATGCAGATCCAGGTTGGCCTATCTGAGGGTTCCATAATCACTGTAACTTTGGTTTGTGTTGTCAGCAGCGACAAAGGGCCCCCCAGGCAATGATGGAAACCTTGTTAGCCGTGGCAGTCCGCCCATCTGATGGTAGGGTGGGGCACTGTGTCGCTTCCCCTGCCCAACACACAGCCCGTACTGTCCCCGTGTTCAGTCCCCACCCCGCTGCTGACACGAGCCTGTGCGGTAGCTCGCGGGCCGCCCGCCCTGCTACACTCACCCTCAGCACTCTTGTTGGCATTCTCTGACTCCTGCTGCTTTTTCGGTCCTGCCTTTTCTTCTTCTGTGATTTTCTCTTTTCTTTCCTTTTCCCTAGCTCAGTCCCCAGGCCCCTCCCAAGAGCTTCCCAAAGTCACACCAACCCAAAGGGACCAGGGATATTCCCTCCCACGGATGCCCCCAAGCCAGTGCATGTGGTGGCATGCAGAGGGCTGCCCCTGTCGCGATCTCCCTGTCTTTTGTAGAAATCTGGCTGCTGGTATGATGTGAAATAGTTAGCGCTTGTCTTGTCGGCCGCCACGCATGCTTGAGAACAGCTTTGTTTGTTCTCCAGGACTTCTGGGTCTGGGGAGGAGGGCAGGCATGTGTTCCTATCCAGGCATGGCCTGAGCTTACCTGTCTCCTGGAGTAGAGCGCCCCCTGGTCCATTAGCAGAGGTTCACACCCCAGTAATCATGAAGACTTGGCCTTCAGCTGAGCTGCTGTTCTGTTTTTCAGGAACATACAATGTTTCCACCCCGGAAATAACCAGCTCATCCCTGGAAAACACATCCAGTGCTTATTCATTGCTCAACTAAGAACAGGAGAATCCAGCCCATGGAACCTCTTGGGGAACAGTGGACGTTCTCTGAAAAAGAGATCCTTTCCAAGCCATGGATAAAATGTTTTCTCCGCAGGCTTCAGGGAACAGATGCTGAAGAGACTTTTTCATTAGGGAAGGGGCTTTCTTTTGTAAATACAGACTAAAAGGAATTGTTACATTTATGTTGCAGCCCTACCCCCACCCCTTGTGTGATACCGAATGTGTATAGTATTTAAGTGAAACTCAAGCCAACTTCTCTGTCTATATTGTAAAATAGAATTTCAGAGACAGTTTTACTTTTCACACCCTGGGCCCAAAGATAAGCTTTGATTAAAATAATAAGTGAAAGGCTAGGACCTAGGAAATACTTCAGTGAATTCTAGGAGGGAAGGAAGGCAAGAAGAAAGGAAGAAAGAAGGGAGAGATGGAGGAAACTAGAAGGAAAAGAAAAAAATAGAGAACAACATAAGGACCATATTCTAAGATTTCCATGTTAATGACCTAATACAGTTGCTTCTCAGGTGCTGTAACACCGAAAATTCAAAAATGACTCCAAAATGGAAATGGAAAATTAGCCGTGGAGAAACTTCACTATCTTCCTGGTATTTCCTTAGTTAAGAGGGACCAAAAAAAAAAAACAAAAGCAATGAAAAAATTAGGGAGGAAATTATGTCAAAGATGCTTTCAAGTGGGTGATAATATTTACAAGAAATTCATGGAAGAAGACATGATTCCTCTGATGCTAAACACATACATACGTGCTACTGTATGTTAAGGTTGGAGCTAAGTGGAATGAGTAGGCAGAGGAAGTGTGATGACCATGCCTTATTAGATCACGGCAGACCAACTGCTGATTCCACTTTTATAGTTTAGCAGAAAAGGCTTATGTTTTGCTTCCACTTTTTGAAAGCAAAATATATATATTTTTACATCCATTCATTTCCAAATGTGATATATTGCACTGAACTACAGAACCCCCCTCTACTGTCATATATGAACAGCTTTAACCAGGTACTTTCCTGTGCATGATAGAATAGATTTTCATGACCTTACAGCATTGTATATTATTATTGTCGTAGTTACCGTGGATTTAGGGGCCCTGGGTGTGTTGTATAGCTCTCTATGTTATTAATTCTTTCAGTTCCTAAGTTCCTAGACCAATATACATTATGAGTTTTCTACTGTCTAATTTGTGTTTATTTCAACCACCTGGAAATCTTCTAGAAAGAAATTTTACAACCGGCCAGTCTGTGCTTCGGATGACACTTTACCTTGATGAACAGATGGTGAAGATTGTTTGTGAATTATGTGCATGTGTGTATTTTGCTTGTGTGTGTACATGTCATAAAAATACAAAGATTGAAATAGCATCCTTGTCAAAGTTAACCATGTAATGCCGCGGAGCAAACTACTGAAGCCCGTGTGCCTACAGCCCGTGCTCCGCAACAAGGGAAGCCACGACAATGAGAAGCCCGCGCACCGCAATGGAGAGTAGCCCCTGCTCGCCACAACTAGAGAAAGCCCGTACACAGCAACAAAGACCCAACGCAGCCAAAATAAATTAATTAATTAATTAAAAATGTCAACCATGTACTGTAGCCACAGCAACCGTACATTCCAAATCAAAGTCGGATCCCAGGGAGACAGTGAAACAGAATAAAAGTGTGGGGCTTCTCTGAAAATGTGGGTTATGTGGTCTTCATAAGGACAAATTTAAACGGGTCCAACCACCAGGAAGAAAGGCCAAAAGAGTCCGAGATTCAGCAACTATTTATTTTATTGAGGTTCGAAAGAGTATTCTGTAAATGTTTTAACTCTTTAAAATCTCTTCCGTTTATTTTAAATTTTAAGTTCTATTTTCATCTCTCTTTTCTTTATGGAGAGGGGGAGGTGAGACAGAAGTCCTAATGTTTCAAGGAAATGAACTCTTTTTTCATACCTGTTCACAAACGACGCAGACATCTACGCCTGCATTTGCCTGCAAATTGTCACATCCTTATCCCAGCTGGATAGCTCATTATTTAAAGTCCCTAAAGGAAATGATTGTCACGCTTAACATTTTTCAGGGAATGATCAACTTTGGGCAGAGTTTGGTACTTAGAAGACAGACCCAGAGGTTAGGAGGATGAACTGAATTAGATTTAGCTACTAGGGAAAGCTGGTGTTGCTGATGGGGCCTCTGGGGTTCTATCAGTGCGGACTGAGGCAGGGTTAGACAGTATGTTAGCACGGCCACCTTGACGGGATCGGCCAAGGAAAGCACAGCACACTGGAGGCTGTGGGTCTCATGTTCAAAACCACAAAGTGACAAGAAACACTGACCTTCCACCCACTTCTGTAGGGATCCTTTGGGAATCATTGTGTTTGACTTTGTGAAGGGGACCTCTGTAATGACAGGAGCCTTCAGCAGGGCTCCCCAGGACGTGGATCTGGCTCTCTCTCCACGTTCATTACCATGGGGGGGGGGGGACACGTTCACTTACCCCCAACACACACACACACACAGAGGTGTGCACGTACCTCCCACCTTTAAAGTCACAGCGCCAGATCCAAGTCCCAGGAAAGCTATACAAACAAAACATTGGAGAAATACAATAAATGCTGGTTTTCTGCTCAACTGCAAGACACATAGTTCAGCCACTGCTCTTTGCCAAGGAGATCCTAAAATAAGCAACAGAATTCAAAATTGTAAAAAATAGTGGTCCGTGAATCTGTAAATTACATGAAAGCCGGAGCTGTGCTTGGCCCCAAGGTCACCAGTTCTCAATCAGCAAGGATTCCGAGGCTTTTCACAGCAGATTTCCGAGGGAAGGAAGAACATGGGCTCTGGTTTTGATACAAAGTGAGATACGGGGTCAACTTCACTTGGAAAGTGGGCAATACTTCCCCCACGTCCCTGAAATCTCTCAGTGTATAAAGTCGGTTCCATGGGCCAAAACCTTGCATTAAGGGATGTTCTATGAAGTCAGTTTCTTGCAAAGGGATCTGTGCTAATGCTTCAGAGGTTGTGAGGTTGGAGCATTCACCAATGAGCAATGAATATAAACTACAGGAATATTCTAAGCCCAGTATAATATTCTAAGTCCAGTACAACACATCATCTCTTGAATGAGTCATGGATCTGCCATCCTCCTTCCCATGCCTTACTGTTTACTTGGAGAAAGAGGTAAATACAGGTCCCTGGGGATTTCAGGATGTAGGTTGCTAAGGCCAGAAATTAAGAAACACTGTGGGAAGTCATAGCCTTTTGTGGTTTATCTAGGGACCTTCAGAGAGGTTGGAAGACTGAAAAAATAAGTTTCATGGAGACGAGAAAGATTATAGCAACCAGCAAGAACAGAGGTGGGGGAAGGAGTTATTCTGAGGCAAGTGGGACAGAAAGTCACAACCATTTGAGAAAACAAAAGGAAACAAGTGTGGTCATAGAAATGCCATGTAGGTGGAATGCATTTTATTTGTGGCAGGTGAAGGTGATGTCAAATGGGGCTCTGCACCCCTAAGAGAAAGTCAATAACCCAGGCCAACAGAACTCTGATTCCCTGAGTGTCCAAAATAAAGGAGGGGCGTTCAGTGGATCTGTCTCTCTCACGTATTTTTTGAACGCCAGTGAAAGTAGTGTCTCATCATTTCAAAGATGTTAGCTTTGGAATGAGATGCTACAGGTTTCTAAATTATGACTTGGGATTTTCAGCCATGTCTTAATAGCATGCCAGCATACAGCTGTGTCTTTTCTGTGCTTATAACAATAAAAATCTAACAGGATCGAGTGAAGTTTTCTTTATTTAAATTGTCTGTGCTCTTGGAATAGGCTACTGCTGTTGTTTCAGGCTTCCCCACGTCCACCAGAATTTAATTCCGTCTTCTGCAGTGAATGGTCACATCTATTCTCCAGGTATGGGGGCGAGGGTGAAGGGTGTCAGAAATTCACAGCTGAGCTCAGTTGGCTGACAGAGCTGATGTCTTTCCTCACACCATCCACACTCCCACTCAGCATGTGGGGTCCAGAAGCTTAAGAGGCTTTAAACAGGGGACCTGGAAGTAATGCTTTCAGGACCTGACTGTCTGGGAAACAAATAAACAAATGTCTGTTCTGACATTTGGATATGGCTTGGTTGGAATTTTCATGGACAGCCAAAAACAGAGCCCCATGGGTTCTGTTAGCAACAGATATTTCTGCAACACGGTCCTGTATTTCCTGTATTCGTTTTCTACTGCTTTGTAACATACTACTGCAAACTTAGAAGCTGAAAACCACACCTACTTGTTATCACGCAGTTTCTGGGCATGGCTTAACCTGGTCCTCTGCTCAGGGTCTCATCAGGCTGAACTCAAGTTGTTGGCCAGGGCTGCGGTCTCATCTGAAAGCTGGGGTCCTCCTCCGAGCTCAGTGATTGCTTGGAAGAATTTTATTCTTTGTAGTTAATAGGACTGAGGTCCTTAGCTCCTGGAGGCATCCAACCATCCCCTGCCATGTGGTCTTCTCCCAATAAGGCAGTTTGCTTCTTCAAAGTCAACAGAAGAGCGTCTATGCTGCTTTGAATCTCTGTGACTTCTTCAGTCTCTGATCTCCAGACCCTCTTTTTTTTTTTTTTTTTTTTTTTTTTGGGGTACGCGGGCCTCTCACCGCCGTGGCCTCTCCCCCCGCGGAGCACAGGCTCCAGACGCGCAGGTCCAGCGGCCACGGCTCACGGGCCCAGCCGCTCCGCGGCACGCGGGATCCTCCCGGACCAGGGCACAAACCCACGTCCCCCGCATCGGCAGGCAGACTCCCAACCACTGCGCCACCAGGGAAGCCCCAGACCCTCTTTTAAAGGACTCACCTGATTAGGTCTGGCCCACCCACGATAATCTCCCTTGAGATTAACTCAAAGCCAGGTGATTAGGGACCTTAATTACATCAGCAGAATTCCTTCACCTTTGCCCTGGGATGTAATCTACTCATGGGAGTGACATCTCGTCAGAGTCACAGGTCCGGCTCCCAGTGCAGGGGAGAAGATGATACAAGCTATTTCTTCAGATTGTTTAAAAAAACAAAGTTAGGGATTTCCCTGGTGGCACAGCAGTTAAGAATCCACCTGCCAATGCAGGCAACATGGATTCGAGCCCCGGTCCGGGAAGATCCCACATGCCACAGAGCAACTAAAGCTGTGCACCACAACTACTGAGCCTGTGCTCTAGAGCCTGTGAGCCACAACTACTGAGCCCGTGTGCCACAACTACTGAAGCCCGCGTGCCTAGAGCCCATGCTCCACAACAAGATAAGCCACCGCAGTGAGAAGCCCGCGCACCACAACAAAGAGTAACCCCCGCTCGCCACCACTAGGGAAAGCCCAAGCATAGCAACGAAGACCCAACACAGCCAAAAATAAATAAATTAATTAAAAAAAAGTTAAGGACCCAGCACTGCTCTGTAGAATCTGTATGAGGCCTAAGCTGCAGATATGTGACCTGCAAACTTTCCTTTGTCCATAAGAGTAATCACACTGAGAAGGGTCTCTCTGGCAGTATCAGTAATAAGGTTTGTGTGCTGCAAATATGTCAATGTTATTCTGTCTGCTGAATATGCAAATGTGACAGAAGGCACACCCTTCCCAAGGGGATGGCTTTCAGCTGTGTGGAAATTCAGGGAAAGTGCCGTGTGGGAAAGCTTGATTTGTCCAGATGAAAAGAGGCACACAGCTCCGTAGCAGACAGCCTTCCCCACGCGGTGTGCGTCTGGTGTGGCAGGCAGAGTGAGCCCAGGAGCTCTAATGTACTCAGTCTAAAGTACGTTTGACATTTAGGCCAACAGGGCAGAGACCTGAGTACACAGGTGCTGGCCTGTTGTCTAAGCTTTTGTTCATCTGACCTCCCAGTCCTTAAAAACCAAGTCAAAATGCTCCTCCTATGCTGGGTACTTCTCGTCCTTAAAGTTTCCCACCCACCCCCACCAATGACGTGCTGCCACCTGCAGCCGTGCCTGGAACTGGAAAAGTTTTCATACCTCAGGAGACGCATCCCTCTCTCATGGCGTTAACCTGCCATCACATGCTTGCATGGGTCACAGGACTTTGTCTGGAATTTTATGCTTTTTTGCCCTGATGTTTTTCTTTTCTTTTGTTTTTGTGTGTGTGTGTGCATATTTTTACATTTATTTTTTGGCTGCACCGCACGGCACGCAGGATCTTAGTTCCCCGACAAGGGATGGAACCCGGGCCCCGTGCACTGGAAACATGTTATGGTCCAGCCATAACCACTGGACCGCCAGGGAATTCCCTACCCTGATGTTTTTCTTTGAAAGATAATGTATACATCATTTGGAAAGGAAATTGTTTAGTTTTGTATTTTGAAGACCTTTCCCCCTGGCTTTATGAAGTTTATTCATATAAACAGGAAGAAAAGCATGCTTCCTACGAATACGTTATGTGAAAAGGAATGCAGCCGTCTTTGAACTATTCAGGAACCCTGGGAGCGCTGCACGGTCTGGTAGAACGCTAAGTCACGTGTACTTTTCATTTTTAAGGAGCCACTTTACAAAAAGTAAGTTGATAAAATGAATTGCAGTAATACATTTGACTTAACCCAACAGATCTAAAATCTTAGCATTTCAAGATGTAATTTATGTAAACTTCTTTTTAAAAAATTTTTTTTTGCGGTACGCTGGCCTCTTACTGTCGTGGCCTCTCCCGTTGGGGAGCACAGGCTCCGGACGCGCAGGCTCAGCGGCCATGGCTCACGGGCCCAGCCGCTCCGCGGCATGTGGGATCTTCCCGGACCGGGGCACGAACCCGTGTCCCCTGCATTGGCAGGCGGACTCTCAACCACTGCACCACCAGGGAAGCCCTGTAAACTTCTTAATGAGATATTTTACATTCCTTTTTTTTTTTAATACTAAGTGTTCACAATCTAGTGTGTGTTTTACTCCACAAGTGCCCAGCACATTTCCAGGGCTAAGGAGCCACATGTATCTAGAAGCTACTACACTGGGAAACACATATTTAAAGCACAAATCAGAGATAAATGCGTTCTGCTATTCTGCTTCCTTTCTCTATATGAACAGCAGGGTAGGAAAATGAATTTAAAACAGGCCTGTACCACATCATCCGGGCTGGTCTTTGCAGAGATGCTTACACATATGGGAGGTGGAGGGGGCATAAATCTGTAAGGCCCCAAATACTTCTCTTCCATATAACTCCTGCCCCTCCAAGCCGGCCTGAAAGCCACACTGTTATAAACTGTCCTTGGAGATTATTGACAAGCACGGAGTATCAGCCCCAGAAAATTGCAGCCTCGCATCTTTCCCAGAAAGGAGGAAGGGCCGGGAGATCCGCATCAGCCTTCTTTCTTGGAGGACGAGCTTACTGTCTCATTGGTGTGGCGTAGCAGAAAGAACACGGCTCCCAGAACAGAAAGACACCTTTCCTCACTCCCCTGGGCCCTTCACTAAAGTTCTCTGGTCCTTGGTTTGCTCATCTAGGAAATAGGGATCATTCTAATTACCTCTCAAGGCTGTTGTCAGGCCCCAAAACCATAATTTATAGGAACATGTTTTGGAAACGAAGTATTATGCAAATAATAGATTACCTCCATTATCTCTTTGAAAGGCAGAGAGAGGCTGACCACAGGGGAGCCTTGGGGAGGGGACAGTAAGCTCTGATGACCCTAGTGAGAGTCCAGGGGCATTCTAGGCCTGGGTGTCGAAGGTCATCAGGAGAGCCCTGAATTAGGATGGGTAGGGCACTCTTCATCCCGTACCCATGAGGGAGTGAGATGGCACTCAACAAATGGTTGGCTTTGAAGATTTCCTTCAAGCTAATCCTATATGTGACAAGATGATTTTTCTTAAGAGGCCCAAAGCACACATGCAGGTTGGCAGTCTTTGGACAATGTTGCTCCAAGACATGCCTTTACATGGACCTTCTGTGCTTCCCAAAAGGGTCCAGTGCCTCTTCTGGAGTCCCGGGCATGACTCAGCCCCTGGCACACACAGCCCAGTGGGCATATATTGGGCCTCTGTTGCCCAGCAGTGTAGGGAGGACCTTGAGAGGCCCAGGCCTGCTCTACGACCCCAGGTGTCTTCAGAACCCTCCTGCAGGTGGGGACACCCTGCAGCTCAACTTCCAGCTGTGACTACGTCAGGGCCCTTTGAGCTCAGGTCCCAGAAGATGAAAGTCTGGGGAAGTGGGAGAGCCTGTGATGAGTGGGTCCCCAGGGGAGGCCTGCTCTGAGCACTGTCTCCCCAGCATCAAATGCGCCCACATAGCAGACTTCAGGTGCCCCTCCTTCCAGGAGCAGCAGCGTCCCTCACAGGCCACCTGCCCCTCCGGAGGTTCATCGCAAACCATCCCTTATCTCTGCCGGTGTCAAGCAGTGGCCAAGAGGAGAGAATGGAATTGCCCCCTGGGCCAGGCCTGTAACATAGCCACCGCCACCTCCAGTACCCGTGGTACTGAAGGAAGTGACAATGAAGCCCCCGATTACTTCCCATTTACCAACCTCACCACCCCATCTTTCCTTCTGTCCTGGTGGACAGATGTCTAAGTCTATCCTCTGGCACATTCTAGAGAGGAAACAATTTTCATGACTCTATTCTTACTGAATATGGAGCAGACAGAAAAAGAAAGATGAAAAGATGGGCACGATTACTAAAGCCCGCCCTGTGCCAGACCCCTGTTATTTGTCTCCGAATACTATTTTCCCATGTGGACTGTGTGTGGTCTACTTACAGCCATCTTGCCTATTTTTAGAATAATGATCTAGACATCTATTCTTTCCGTTTCACCTGTAAACTTTGAGATGAAGAGTTGAAAGGTCATGAGTGTTCCCCCTGCAAGAATGGGCCAAGGATGGGGGTTACTCAACTCCGTTTCCACCCCAGGGTTTTTATTTTTTAATGCAGAGCCAAGTCCCAAAGGAAGTATGCTGGTGACTATTAGAAACTAAATAGAACAAACCCAGGAGTCCAGAAAAAAAAAAAAAGGCTTTTTCTCAGCATGAAAAGAAACAGGAACTGACTGGGCAAGTCCTGGGCAGACTGCTATCACAGCCCACTTCCCAGGATCCAGGGATGACTCTGGGCCCCGCCTTCTTGGGAACTAATTTTAATGGGTACCATCCTCGGTCCTCCATCCTGCCAAATCGTCCCAACCTCCGGCAGCGGTGGCAAGAGGCGTTTGATTTTGATTAACCGAGGAAATTCGTACATCCCTTTACTGCTTTTCTGGAACTGTGAGCGCTTCCCATGCCCAGAGGCGCTCTGTTCACAGCTGTCCTGGTCAGGGCAGCCCTGACGGGATGGCCAACTGGGCTGATGAGTGACGGCTGGCCTCCAAGCTCCGGCTCCTCCCCAGCAGTCCGCCAGCTTCTCCTGAGGCTTGATCACCACCTGGTGGTCATTAGAGGAAGCGCCTCCCTGAGCCCCTTGACAGAACCTCAAAGGTGTGCAGCCACTGTGGGCCCGTGGATGAGAGCCTGGAGGGCAGCGTGCAGAGGACAAGTAACTTGGGACTATGAACAGAATGACAGAAACCAGGCACGAAAGAATCACTCTCTGTCCCCACCTCCTAACACTTCTATATCAATATTATGGGGCTTCCCTGGTCGCGCACTGAGAGGACCGCGTACCAAAAAAAAAAGGACCATGAATCCAGGATTAAATTCAACTTCACAGCAAGGTAAATTAAGTGCCATAAGCCAAATCCAACCCCTGTCTGCGAATGTACTGCCCACGAGCTAAGAATCGTTTTTACACTTTTAAATGGTTGAAATGCAATCAAAAGAAGAGTAGGGCTTCCTTGGTGGCGCAGTGGTGGGGAGTCCGCCTGCCGATGCAGGGATCGCGGGTTTGTGCCCCCGGTCCGGGGGGAATCCCACATGCCGCGGAGCGGCTGGGCCCGTGAGCCGCTGAGCCTGCATGCCCAGAGCCTGTGCTCCGCAACGGGAGAGGCCACAACAGTGAGAGGCACGCGTATTAAAAAAAAAAAAAAAAAAAAGTATGATCCTTGCAGGAGGAAAAAAAATGATGTAGAAAGAGATGTCAAGGTATGGGGAGAGCCAGCATTCCAGGCACATAGTTCCAGTAGGTGTGATGGGTTTTACTGGCAGGTGTACATTTCTGCGAGATACTAGCCAGGATAGCTCCCTCCTTCTGTTTTTTCTCCTTCCTCATGGACAGAATCTTATTTATAGACCTAAAGGCAAAGCTAAAAGCAGCCCCAGAAATCACCCAGTCCCCCCATTCCAGACAGGAGTGTGGAAGGTAGTTTGAGAAATAAACATGGGTGCCTTCCATGTTTCACAGGACCCTCACACTTGCCCATCAATGCACCTGCAAGAGGATGAGCCAGGACGGTCTTATTCCCTTTTCTCATTCACCCACAGAAACCTACTGCCGGGCTGAGCTTTCATTTTCAATCTGTGGTGAATCCGCGGCTGTCCTAGGACTAAGTGACATGCCGGCCAGCAGCTGGTAAGTTTCTAGTCTAGTCTCCAGACACACGATGAAGACGAGGCTGCTAGCTCTGCCAGCTGAAGTGTGATCCAAGAAGATTCAGGAGAAGTAAACAGTACCACTGCCAAAGGGCTGGCCCTTAGGGCAGAGGGACAAGCTGACCTGGGCTTGCATAAGAGGCATATGACTTCTGACTGCGGGAGAGTGTCATATGCCTGGGATATTACTCATACCCTCAGGATAGCTCTCAGCCCTTCTCCCTAACATGGGACACCCCTCTAACAGAAAACAAAATCACAAGGAGAGATGAGGCTTAACGTGTACCAGGCTCCAGGAGAGGGACACAGCAAATGACATGAAATTTACCCTCCACTGAAAATGGCTGTTAACTATCTATATTAACTAACATTTATTGAGTTCTTACCATGTGTTTGGTGCTGTCCTAGAATCTCATTTAAGCCTGACAACAAACCCTTCTAGGGTTGAGTAAATATTCTTTTTCTCTTTATTTTACAGATGAATAAACTAAGCACAGAGAGGTTAATCACTTGCCCAGGGTCACACAGTTCAAGAATGGTAGAGTCAGGTGTCGAATGCAGAATGTCTGACCTAGAATGTGTGCACGTCACCACCACACTGCTGCTTCCCTGCGATGCACGCAGACTCCCATGGCAGGGAGAGCTCCGAGCACAGAAAATGAGAGAGGGACAACGTGGTGACAGAAAGGATGGAGAACTTAAGGCATCTCCAACCTTAATCCTGCTTTATAATTTCATCTCAGGGCAGCCCAGAGCATAATGGCCAGTGTTCTGGGCAAACATGGAACTACTTCCTTTTCTGGTCTCTGATGGAGCATGAAAGGATGCCAGCTATGTTGCTTTATTGAAAGTAGAGTTGCTCCGCTATGGGAAATAGCTACATTGACCCTGGATGAAGCCATGAAATGGAGCTTTTGACTTTGCCACATCTTGTCCTGTCAGTAACCCAACTCCTAAGTGTTCGTGGCCCACAGTCTGCCCTTACCTGTCTGGAGAATCTGTCAAAGCACCTCCATACCATCCAGACATTTTTAGCCTGTGTCCCAGTGTTCTCAGGACCACATTAGCTGGCCGATATTTTAGGGCAATAATTAATTTTAATTCATCCACAAATAACTTAAATTTCATAAAGGCCTCTCAGACACACCAACACAAAGGCATGTTAGCAATCTGGGGGCAGTTACGCCTCTGGCTCTCTTCAAATTACATGCCATAGGACATGGCTAATACTTCGCACTTCTACTTTGTTTCTTATATTTATCTCTTTCAGATTTCATAATAACTCTCCAATAAGAAGCCAATACTTGGAAATGATCAAAGATTTATGTAAAGACACAGATAACTAGAACCAATTTAAAAAAAAAGAAAGTAGATCCCCCATTAGCCAACTGGTCGACTCCCCAAAGGGAGCAGCTTGACCGTACCTGCCATGTTAATCTTTACTCTTCATGCAAAAGAGTTTCCATGCGGTTCCACTGACCAGTGCTCCTATTTTTATTCTTGCCACAGACAGAGCAAGCATTCTCAGAATGCTGGATGCCATTTAGACACATAGGAGGAAAATACGATTTCCTAGGGATGAAGCGTATTCCCGAGGCTGTGTCTGAACACACGTGGACCAACAGACATTGGTCCCAATCAACTTGGCTACGTCATGATTTCCCGTATGATGGGCAGACTGAAGCAGTAGCTGATTTGCTCCTTGGATTCTTCGAATTCTCAGCTTCAGTCTGCAGCGTGAACACATCGTGTTGTTCGTTAGTGTTGACTGACGGCCGATTTGGTTGAATAAGTGGTGGGGAAGAGCTTGTGCTCTGGAGCCAGACCTTGTGCTTTCCAATGGTCAGCCCAGCGTGTCTTAGCTTTGCGACCTTGGGTAAAGTCTCTTGTGACTCTCTTTCCACGACACAAAAGGGGATAATAACTGGACAGGTCTGACAGATGGTTGTGAAGAGTTGCTTCTTATAAAGCCCCCAGACGAGTATCTGGCCACACAGTAACTTCAATGAATTTAGCCATGATTATTTTGTACCAAACTGTGTGTATGTGTTTAGAAATTACACACACAGGAGGGAGAACCCAGATTTAGATACCATCCCTGCTCAGGATCAAGATACATACACCCTCCCCATTTTTGCATTTAATTCATCATTAGGAGGTTTTGAAAGTAACCCTGAAGATACATGACATCCAAAACCATCATCTTGCCTAGGTTTGACTTTAAAATCACGCCCATTATGAAGCCAGAAAGGAAGAATAAGTCACTGATATAGGGAAATAAGGGAGGCTAATTAACTCACCACCCTTTGTGGCTTTGTCTCCCTCTGTGTGTTTATTTCATTCCACGACAGATCTTCAAGGAAAAAAATCTATGGGGCCTATGAACCAGAGTCTCAGATCTAAAAGGAAGAGAAACTCTTTTCTTCCCCATTGGTACATGTGTCTACAGCAGAGCAAGGAATTGTGATTGAGTTAACCTGAGTCATGTGCCGACCCCACAGAAACCATCTTAACAGTGAGGACTACGTCTTCTGTGAGCAACACAGATTCAAAATCATGGCCACTTAAAATTCAAGTTTATTTCTCTAGCCAAAAAAAAGCGTGTAGGTAAGCAGTCCAAGACTGCTATGGCAGGCTCAGATCCACGTAGTTCTCAGGAATTCAGTACTTCCTGTCTTTTTGTTCTGCCCTTCCCAGGGTAAAACATAGCCCCACGTGGCAGGATAAAGAATAGGGTGGGGGAAGCATGAGACATTTTCAGACTTTCAAACTACTCTGATTCAGGCCCACTACATAAGGCCAAGGAGTCCAAGTACCCACATACAGAGAGGGCTTCCCAGTTTTTCACATTGCTTAGCTAAATCCCAAATCCCACACTGCCTAAGGATGTTGAAATGCTTACTTCTCTATCCACCTCCCCATGACAGACGCCTACTCATCCATCAACAACTCAACTCCTCAAAAGAATAAAGTATCTGCTAATCCCCCTGGTATGATGGAGAACTTCAGGCTCAGAGGAAAGCTAAATACACTGTCTGATCTATGATGAGCCAGATTCCTAATCAATCATGCAATCAACAGGGCTGACCATACATCATCAATGGAGATGAATCGAGATGGTGGGTATGGTGTTGGTGCTGAGAAATATCAAAATGTTTTCCCCTCAGCCTGGTACCTCCTTGTCATTGTTTTAGCAGTTTTCATTTCTAATACTAGATCAAAATTCTAAGTTACCCTTGACATTTGGGCTTCTGCTTCCTTCAGAGAGAACTCAGGTGTACAGGAAATGTTTTCCCCTGTTTAGGATGGGGCCTCTCCTCTGAGCTGGACCAGATCTAAGCCAGACATGGCCCAGAGCACATTTCCTTCGAATAAAACAAAAGAAAAACCGTAGCAGCAACCACCGTGCCTGGAGCTCCCTTCTGAGGAGAGACGCAGGGGTGTGGAGGGAACACCTTCTCCAAGCCCAGCCTTAAAGTCAGTTGTGGATTTGCAGGGCTGTGAAGCATGTAGAGAAGCAAAGCTGCAGGTTATTTCCAATTTGGTTTTTGGAGATGAAGACTGGCTGTGTGGCCAGGTAGCTTCTCATCTACTCTGAAAATTAAACAGCACACTTTGCATATACTTTTCACTCTACCTTCTTATCACAATCCCATTTTATTACTCTGTAACCCTGTAGATGTTAAAGTGGGCTGGGAGGAGCTAGTCAACTATTACTTTCGTTTGGCAGATTAGGAAACAAAGACCAAGAGCATGTGTGATTTTATGATAGTTGCAGAGCTGGTTAGATGGCCCTTCCAAGCCTGCAGCCAGGGAGCCTGATGTCCAGACCTCCTTTCTATCCACTAAAGCAGCAGTTCTCAGCCTCAGCATCACCTGGGAACCTGCTAGAAGTGCAAATTCTTAGACCCTACCCCCGATCTACTGAATCAGAAATTCTCAGGGTGGTGCCTACAATCTGTGTTTTAACCAGCCCTCCAGGGGATACTGATGCACCTCAGGCTGGAGAGTCAGTGCTGGGACTGGAGGTTTCATGTACTCCAAACTCTTCTCACACCTTTGCATTAAAGGGACCCTTCTTAACCCCTCGCGTTTATCTCCAGAGTGGTCATGAAGTATGTACTTAGAAAGCTGGTAACTGAAAGCCTGGACCATTCAAGCTCCTTGAAATATTTTCTTTTAGGAAACTTCTAGAGCCAGCTCTCTGTGAGACTTGTGCTGATTAGGGATGGAAACCTCAGCTTTCCTTCTTACTTGATCTCTCTTGGAACTTTCTTGCCTCGGGTAGTTTTGTCTCCTAGGAACCACGGAAAGAAAGTGTGTCTACAAATACTCCCTTTAAATTCTCTTCTACCTGATACTTTCAACTTGTTAATAATTTTATACACGAACAGTATATAAATATACTTTATTTTTGAAATATTTATTTATATTTTTGGCTCCGTTGGGTCTTAGTTGAGGCACGCGGAATCTTCGTTGCAGTGCGCGGGCTTCTCTCTAGTTGTGGCGCATGGGCTCCAGAGTGCGTGGGCTCTGTAGCTGTGGTGCGTGGGCTCAGCAGTTGCAGCTAGGCTTAGTTGCCCCACGGCATGTGGGATCTCAGTTCCCCGAACAGGGATCGCACCTGCATCCCCTGCATCGGAAGGCGGATTCTTTACCACTGGACCACCAGGGAAGTCCCTTAAAATGTACTTTAAAATTGAAAAAGATCTGAGAAAGAACTTTCCATACACACACACACACACATACACACACACAAATTCACATGCAATTCTGGACCCCTTGAAGGTACTGACGAAATAGCTATTGAATTTATTAAAGACTTGCCCTTAGAATCAGAGGAGGAAAGCAAATGCGGCTGCTAGGAGGAATCTTTATTTGAAATTCTTTAACACACAAGACCCTAAAAGAATAATAAACCTATTGTGTCTGATGGAAAACAGGTATTTGAGTGTTTGATTCTAGTACAAAAAACATATGCGTTTCATTGCATACATCTTACTTGCCGTAGAAAGGAGAGAGTTTCTATATCTTAGTTATTCATTCAATTACTGGCTCATTTATTCGTTTTTACTGAGTGACCATGCATGCTGGGCCAGGCAGACTCCCGGGCACTGGGCTAACACAGTAAAGGTGGGTCTGCCCGCGTAGAGCTTACAGTATATGGGAAAGACAGTCTATTAAACAAGGGATTTACAACTAAGGGATAAGAGCGTCATCACAGGACACACTAGATACATTTGGAGCACAGAGCAGGGTAACAGAACCATGTGAGGGTGGGGACAGGAAAACCATAAGGGTCACACAAGAGGCTGGAGGCAAAGCAAGGCCGATAGAAGCTGCCCCAAACTGCAATGAGCACGGGAAGGAAAGGGAGGGTCCAAGGGCTGGAGGTGCTTCTGCAGTCTAGTTGATGTCAGCGGGCATCACTGCCTGGCCTTTGGCGAAGGATGGAGGTGATGGTGAAGGTCAATAAAACCATGCTGGCTGCGCCTCCGATCATCAGGCCCAGGAGGCTGCCATGCACCTGCATGGCCTGACATCGCTCCCCAGTGTAGAAGAAGGTGTGGCCAGAGACGCACCTGGGGAGACAGGACACAGGGGCGTGTGGGAACCACCTGAGCCCCAAGGGCTTCCTGACAACAAGACCAACACAGCAACAATGGCAGGGGACACTCAGCAGTTACATGCACCTGGCCTCGTTCAAAGCGCTTTACGCAAGTCAATTAATTTAATCCTGGAACAACCCTTTGAGGTGGTGGTTATTACCAGGCCATTCTCATCATCCTTATCTTTCAGAAAAGTTAGATAATTTGCTCAAGGCCACGCAGTTAGTAAATGTCTCACTCTCGAAGTCTAATCTCTGAAGGTCTGTCTCCAGACCCTGTCCTCTCGGCTACCGTATGCAAAGTTCAGGAGGAAGGTTTGGGACACTTAAAGAATGTGTTTCCTGACACACAGTAGTGATGGTTCAGCAAATTCCACCAACGGATGCTGAAATTAGTGGGTGAGGGTTTGAGGAAAGGCAAGATGTCTGCATGGTCTCCGAGTGTCTCTCCCAAGATATGTGTTAATTAAAGAGTGAGGAATGGTAACTTCTCAGGAGACAGGGCTGGCAGACACCCTCTTGGCCAGATGACAAGGTTAACATCACCGGTAATAACACATATTGACATCTGGTACCCCTCACATGACATACGGAGAAGGTCATATCACGTCTTGGTTCTTACCCAAAATGTACAACCTCAATATAATCATGAGAAGACATCAGATAAACTCAAATTGAGGAACAATTTGTAAAATAACTGATCAATGCTCTTCAAAAGTGTCAAGGTAATGAAAGACAAGACCAAGGACCAGCTCAGGATTGAAGGAGCTAAGGAGACATGAAAACTAAATGGAACACGGGGTCCTGAATTGGATCCTGGAACAGAAAAAGTGTATTGGTGGAAAAACTGGGGAAATCTAGATAAGGCGTGTCGTTTAGTTAATACTATTTTTAATAGTATTTACCTTTGTTAATGCTCATTTCTTGCCTTTGCTAATGTACGATGGTTATGTAAGATGTTGACTTTAGGGTATGGGGAACTCTGCTGCATTTTTGAAACGTATCTGTAAATCTAAAATTATTTCAAAATAAAAGTTTAAAAAAGAAAGAACATAGTGGAGATCAAAAAGAGCTGAGAAGAAATGTAAGTGTTTTGAGCCAAGCAGACTATTAGCCAAGCTCCTATTCTGTCAAATGAAACTGATGCTTTTGTCATCACATACGTCCTTTTATGAAATATTTTATGCAAATAACAAACATTATTAAAAGAACTATTAAATATAGCAAACTGTGCAGACAGGCAGACCTGGATTGCAGGTCTAAGCTCCAGCATTTACCATCTGGGTAGTTTCAGACAAATTGCTTACTTCTCTAAGCTTCAAATTTCTTATGCCCTAAACGGGGGTAAGAAGGGCCTTTATGTCACGGGGTGGCCGTGAGGAATAATTTACATCATGAATGCATACTGCTCAGGTATCAGATATTCTTCTTCTTCTTCTTATTGAAAACATAAACATGATAATAGTACAATTGAACTAATGGACAATAGAAATGGACAATAGAAATGGACAATAGAAATAATAATTAATAACAATAATAACATTTGCAGTCAGGGAAGGTTTAAGCTTGGTTGGTCCTGAGTCCCTGTGGTGGAGCCTTGATGCTAAAAGCTCTGGGTCGGGACTTCCCTGGTGGTGCAGTGGATGAGACTCTGTGCTCCCATTGCAGGGGGCCCAGGTTTGGGCCCACATGCATGCCACTAGGAGTTCACATGCCATAACTAAGGAGTCTGCAAGCTTCAATTAAGGAACCCACCTCCCACAACTAAGACTCGGTACAACCGAATAGATATATAAATGAATAAATATTTTAAAAAAAAAAAAAAAAAAAAAAAAAGCTATGGGTCATTTTTGAGCCCTGCAGTGGAGTTCAAAGTTCCAACAACATTCAAGATGCTGTTGACAATGTCCCAGAGGTAGCAAAGGGATACACGTGAAGAGGCAGGAGATTTGGGACTCTTCTGCTCTGGCAGGACCCCTGCTCTGCCCTCTGATTCCAGGCACGGCTTTGTGGAGTCAAGGACCGACACGGTTGACCATCTGATGGCGTGGATGCCCTGACCTGAGAACCGTGCCTTTTAGCAGGGTAAGCAGACATAGGGCTCCCCTCTGCCGACCCACACCTGCCGCCCCAGGCCACAGAGCCTACCTGCAGCTCGCCATCCCCTTCACGTTCACACAGATGCCTTCGTTTTGACAAGGGTTCGGGTCACATGGGTCTCTGAAGTACTGTGGCCAGTTGTGGTCCTCCATGGGGCCCGTGTTGTCCACCGACCGCTTCTGTCGGCTGCGATGCCCCTGGTCCAGGCTGCCCAGTAGGTCTTTCTCTAAGGAGGCCTTTTCCGAACCTTCTTCTGAAGCCGGCTGCTCCTGGCCTTGGAGAACGAGGCTTTGGGGGATCAGCCTGCTGTCTTTAATGTGAACTTCAGTCTGGTTAAGGTGGGTGATATCTCGAGGAAAGAGACAAAGGGTGGTGAGGAAGATATATGATTAAATCTGACAACAATTCACTTCCACTCCTGGAGAAAGCTCCCTGGGCTGCCTCTATCCCTCTTGGTCATCACCTTTAGTGACGTAGAAAAGTGGCTTTGAATCCAATGGATTTTCATAATGCCAACTATTTTATAGATTGATTATTTTTTATTGAAGTATAGTTGACTTAAAATATTATCTTAGTTTTAAGGTGTATAAATAGTAATTTGACATTTTTATAGATTACACTTCATACAAAGTTATTATAAAATATTGACTATATTCCCTGTGCTGTACATTACATCTTTGTAACTTATTTCATACATAGTAGTTTGTACCTCTTAATCCCCTGCCCCTATTTTGTCCCTACCCCTACCCCTTTCCCCTCTGGTAACCACTAGTTTGTTCTCTGTATCTGTGAGTCTGTTTTGTTATATCTGTTCATTTGCTTTGTTTTTCAGATTCCACGTGTAAGTAAAAACATACAGCATTTGCCTTTATCTATCTGACTTAGTTCACGAAGCATAATGCCCCTCAGGTCCATCCATGCTGTTGCACATGGTGAGATTTCATTCTTTTTTTTGCTATGTTTGTGTTTAAAGTAGTCCAATCATGATTTTATTTATTTAACTTGAGAAGAGAAGCATAAAGTGAGTATGGATAGACTGATTGAAACTAAATTGAAGTCAGCCAACTGTCACATTTGATAAGTTATGCAAAAAGGTGACACTAAAATTTTAGTTTCTCCCCAGGACAGTTAAAGTCGAGATGGGAGTCCTTGAATAAAAGAGTACGATGTGGTTCTCTTACAGCACATCTTTTTTTTTTTTTTAAACCTAGTCCCCCCAAAAGATCCCCACCTTCCGTGAGATGCTTTAAAAAATCCATGTGAAGTCAATAGAACACCCAGAACATAGGATTATTTATTCAGGAAAACCAGCAAAATACCTTCAAAGTCCACAAACAATATAAGGTCGTCATTTTTAAGGTAACTCCTCCTTTTCAGCATCTGGTGGGAGATGATAGCACCCCAGCCCCAGTCGATGCTTCTAAAACAGGCACAGCTCTTGTCATAGGACCCCATGACAGACGGCCTGTCCCAGATGACGGAGCCATTCATTGCTGCAAAGTTACAGGTTACAGAAAATCACATTATCGCTTTACTTTTCACTTTCCATCTGTCTTTAATGAGTATAGAGAGCTTTTTTTTAATTGAAGTATGGTTGATTTACAGTGTGTTAATTTCTGCTGTACGGCAAAGTGATTCAGTTATATGTATACATGTACATTTTTTTACTATTATTTTCCATTATGGTTTATCATAGGATATTGAATATAGTTCTATGTGCTGTACAGTAGGACCTTGTTGTTTACCCATAAGAGCTTTGTTAATCAGAAAAAATGTGTTGGAAAAAAATCAGGTTATTTACTCTTTCCAGGAGAATTATGCTGGAGAGGGTGTGGAGAAAAGGGAACCCTCTTGCACTGTTGGTGGGAATGTAAATTGATACAGCCACTATGGAGAACAGTATGGAGGTTCCTTAAAAAAACTAAAAATAGAATTACCATATGATCCAGCAATCCCACTACTGGGCACATACCCTAAGAAAGCCATAATTCAAAAAGACACATGCACCCCAATGTTCATTGCAGCACTATTTACAATAGCCAGGTCATGGAAGCAACCTAAATGCCCATCGACAGACGAATGGGTAAAGAAGATGTGGTACATATATACAATGGAATATCACTCAGCCATAAAAAGGAACGAAATTGGGTCATTTGTTGAGATGTGGACGGATCTAGAGACTGTCATACATAGTTAAGTAAGTCAGAAAGAGAAAAACAAATATCGTATATTAACGCATGTATGTGGAACCTAGAAAAATGGTACAGATGAACCGGTTTGCAGGGCAGAAGTTGAGACCCAGGTGTAGAGAACAAACATATGGGCGTCAAGGGGGGAAAACCGTGGTGGGGTGGGGTTGGTGGTGTGCTGAATTGGGCGACTGGGATTGACACGTATACACTGATGTATATGAAGTTGATGACTGATAAGAACCTGCAGTAAAACAAACAAACAAACAAAACAACTTATACTAAACTTTCTTTGGGTTATTTGTATGGAAATATGTTAATATAAATGTTTCAGATATTACATGAGATTTCTAAAAATCTTATGTTCTCGTGCAATAAGTCATGATTCTAGTTATTACTTTAAAATGTATATCTCAGAAATAACTAAATTTCCTTGTCAATTGCATTATTATGAACTTTCGTCAAATCTTTAACTGTGGTCATTTTTAAGCCTTTTGTCATTTACAGACAGTTCTGGGCGTACTCTGATGCTTTCGCAAAAATGTTCCTTTAAAAGGGTTTCATCTTCAAGGAATTCATGGAAAAGACTCTGACAAGTACAGGTTTCTGGTAACTGACTAAACTGCTGAACTGAATGAATAAGCATTTTCAGAACCCTAATGGAAAACTGATGAACTCATAAAAGTGCTAACAAAAGATCAAGATGAAAAAAATTAATTACATGGGACCGAGTGGACTGATGAGGAGGATTATACTTTTTGTAACTTTCTGTTTGAATAATAACCCCCCCCAAAAAAAACCAAAACCCCTGAGAATTGGGAGGGGGTGGAGCAGAGAATCACCCCTGTGAAGGGTCATTGCCCACTACTGAGTGACTTTTCAATGAAGGGGAAGAGAGAGCTCTAGCTTCTTCCTTTTAAGGCTTAAGTCTCTTCTTTTGAAAAAAAAAAAAATAGTTTGCCCGTTCCTTTATTCACGCAAGTTTGTTTCACGGACCTACTGACAATGAGTGATATTCTAGGACTCAGTGCATTACTTTTGCACAGAGCCTCACAAATTCTGAGTATTTGATAAATGATTAGCTGGATCTGTCTTCTCGGACTGTGCTCAGCGAGGCAGGGACTGGCTGGCTTGCTTGTACTCTAAGGAACTGGCACAGAGCTTGGCACCTTGCAAGCCCTTACATAGATGCTTGATGGATGAACTCAGGAAAGAGAGAGAGATAAGATGACACTGAAAATGTTCACTTACATAGAAAACAAACTTCTGGTTACCAAAGCGGAAAGGGGGTGGGAGGGATAAATTAGGAGTTTGGGATCAGCAGATACAAACTACTGTATATAAAATAGATAAACAACAAAGTCCTACTGAATGGCACAAGGAACTGTATTCAATAGCCTGTAATAAACCATAATGGAAAAGAATATGAAAAAGAATATCTACGTATATCTGAATCACTCTGCTGTACACCAGAGACTAACACAACGTTGTAAATCAACTACACTTCAATGAAAGAAAAAAGAAACAAGGACATTTTAACTTAATGCTCCAACATGACGTTGCTGTAGATGTGCCCAAGGAGGAAATGTGAGGGGAAAGTTAATCTCTCCTGTACAGATGAGAACTGTGTCTGTTGGCCCTTCCAGGTGGAGGGGCAGGTCTTCTAACCACCTACCTGTAGACGTCTGGGACCTGGAGGTAGTGAACACCATGCTGGAGGACATTCTCTTCCTGACATCGGGTTCCTGGTCAAGTATTGTCATTATCACCTGTCTGTTCTCCACTGGCCACTCTAGGACAGCATCATTCTCTCCACTACACAGATGAAAGGCAAGTCCCAAGTACCCAGAGCTCCTGGAGATCGTTCTGCCATGAGGGTACAAGGTCAACCCCAAACCGTAGCCCTCTGAATTGTAGAATCGAGGGCTCTGAAGCTTGTCCCCGCTAACTGTGTTCTGTAGGACTTGAGAGAATTTCCGGACCGTCCAAACCCCTGCGGGGCACGGGGTTTCTGTCAAAGTGATGTCATCCAGGTAAGTTCCCCCACTCAAGTTCTGGGGGTCACCCTTTGTGCCCTGGAAAAGGTAGCGAAACTTCTTTTCCTCTCTTAGTGTAACATGGGCAATTTTCCAATTTTGGTCAGAATCTCCTGAGGACAGAGAATAAAATTGGTGACAACTGTGACCAACATTTTTGGAGCACTTACTTGGACCCTCGTACTGTGGCAGGTGCTTTACCTGAACGATCTCATGTAACCTTCCCAACAAACACAGGAGAGAACTGCTATAAACTTGTTAAGGAACTTTTCCAAAGTCACATATCTAGTATGGGAAAATAGCTAAAAAAGAAAAAAAAAAACAAAAACAAAGACACACTCTGATTTATGATAAAAGTCTTAATCATGAATTTGTTTTCCATTATTATTCCATTCTGCACGTTCTGGGCTTTCCCCTGGGTTTGTTGGTACAAATGCACCCCACCCCCTTAATGTTAGCACTGAATGAACAAGCATTGGGCTGAATCGTATAAAACAGACCTTTGATAAGTTAAAGGTCAAACGATGGCAATTTCATATGTCCATATTTATAATCCTTGGTAACACAGCAAATTCTCAACTCTTAAAGGGCACCTAGCTGTCATCTCTCTATTTGATGAAGATGCTCTGTAAATTTCAGCCAGAAAAGTGAACCCCTCAAAACCATTATCTGTGGTATTTTCTACCCACAGAGTGACCTGGGTAGAGACAATTTGGGCTCCCGTTCTTCTGAGTAGCCTTTACTAAGGAAGCCTCCACCCTTCCAGAGCAGCAGCTGCTTCTAGAAGTGCACAAAGAACGCTTCCTTTATCTCATTTTAATTGAGAAATTCTTTGTTGAGTGGAAAACTAGAAAAACACGTCTCCCCTTTTCTATTTATGAACGAACCACCACCATAATAAAAGAGTGTGAGTACTTAGCTTTTATAACCCTGGATCTTGATTTTCAGTCAGATTACTCTCACAACCAACTAACTACCTTAGCATTTTAAGGTTTTCACGATCTTATCGAAATACATAAAGTATCACTAAGGAATATATAAGCGATTTTAGTGAAGTTAATGTATACAAGTCACTTGCTTGCCACCAACTTCACGAGTAGGTTTCGAGTTACCTCAGTGTATTACATAATGGTATCAATCAGTTTGCTGAAACAGATGCAGCTTCCCTTTTGCCTTCCAATCTCCACCTTTGAATCACCAATTTTCTCTATTCTGTCCTTCTCCAAAGCTCTAGAGAAAACTAGACTTTTATACTCTGATTGGCCTTCCTTTTTCTTTCCCTGATTGGCCTCTTTCAATAGTATATTTCAGCCTCACCTGAACCCGCAATTTCTGAACGGTTAAAACATCCGTCGAGTGGTTAAAACGTGCCAGGCATTATGCATTTCAAAGAGGCAGAAGGGAGGTGGAGGAAAGGAAGGAAGAGGAGACAGAGGGGGAGGAGGGTGAAAAGGGAGAGGGAGGGGAAGGAGGAGAAAAAGCACAATCCCAAATACGAAGCCCAATCAGGCCTCGCAAGATGCCTTTAAGTACCTTGAAAGGTCTTCACCTTGACCAGCTTGCGAACGTTGCCCGTACCGTCATCCCTCCTGACCCAGACGATGAGTCTGTCTGAAGGGCTTCCTGTCATTTTATAGAAAAACTGCAGGCATTGCTGCTTCCTCTTTGGGTAAAGAATCCGAGACTCCAACAGGGCTGCTTCCTCTGCTATCCCCAAGCTGGTACTGAAGTACATGAAGTAGCCGGCACCTATGGAGAGAGGACCCTAAAGTCCCACCTCTGGCCACAAATACCCCAGGGTGCCCTCAGCCCAGGCAAAGCGAAACAGTGAGCAACAGCCATCATCCAGGCAACAAAGGCTAGAACTCTTCTGGGGAAAATAAAAAGGTTGTTTGTCAGTAAATATTCTGTCTGTCTCCATGGACAGAATTGCTGGTCAAAGTCACAGCTCTCCACTGGCTCTTTTGATTGCCTTTGCTCCCAAGGTTGTGAAATGTACACCACTGACTTAAGGAAATACAGCCTTTAAGCAAAGTTGATGGAATCTAGTGTCTGTGAGATGAATTCCATTTTCTTCATTAACTTTGTTGTTTAGAGATTCAATCCAAGGAAAAGCGATGGCCTCCTAGCTATATAAGAAACTGTGGGATTCAAAGTTTTAGGAATTGAATTTTAAATATTCACAATGAGAAGGGTTCAGTTTCATCCTTTTGTAGCCTAATAACTGGGTGTACTATCAGTGGTAAAGAATCACCTTTACTGTGTTCTAAGAAGGGGCATTCAAGGCATATTAGGGACCAACTGAGGATTTCTCCTGAATGTAAAGAAAGCCTTGGAGGAACACTAAGAAAGAGGGGATAAAGGGTCTACATTTATGCCAGAGGCTGGCTTTGCCCAACTCATGTATCTCAAAATTCTCTCCCCCAAAACAAGCAGGTGGCTAAACAAATACATCACTTGGAAAACCAGCACACTTTTTCAAAGGCGAGGACAATGAACAATTCTTGCATATAAAGAAGTCATCTAGGGCTTCCCTGGTGGCGCAGTGGTTGAGAATCCGCCTGCCTGCCAATGCAGGGGACACGGGTTCGAGCCCTGGTCCGGGAAGATCCCACATGCCGTGGAGCGACTAGGTCCATGAGCCACAACTACGGAGCCTGCGCGCGTCTGGAGCCTGTGCTCCACAACAAGAGAGGCCGCGATAGTGAGAGGCCCGCGCACCGCGATGAAGAGCGGCCCCCGCTTGCCACAACTAGAGAAAGCCCTGGTGCAGAAACGAAGACCCAACACAGCCATAAATAAATATAAAAATAAATAAATAAAAATGTTACCATTCTTTAAAAAAAAGAAAAAAAGAAGTCATCTAAACTTACTCCAATACTCAACCTCTTACCAAATGCTCCACTCAAAACATTTCATCAAGTAAAAATGAAGTGAGCATCTCCAGTTCCAGGTACTTTGACAATATGAGTCCTTGCCTCATCCTGACTCGCTTTCCACAAAGCTGAAAAATACCATACGTCTTTAATATATCATCAGGGTAAATTACATTTGCCGGTATGTTCTTCTCAATACTTTATCTTACTAGCCTTAGACTTTGGTGTCGTGAATTGCTGAGGGCTTGGGTTAGGGTAAACAAGAGCTCACGGGGCTAAGAAGGTCTCCTGGTTATCCTTGCTCAGGAATTCCACCAGTTGAGGTCAGAAGTATGAAGTGCAAGCCCAATAACTCAAGCTGAGGAGTCAGGAGACCTGAATTCTCGCCCTAGAGCTGCCAGTAACTGGGTATTCATTCATCTCTCTGGGATTCAAGTGGGAGGGAAGTGGCCTCTATCCTTTGAGCTCTTTGAGTGTATGCGTCTACCTGAATAAGGCAGTGCTCTCTAGCAAAGGAAACCCCGTCCCATTATGTGCCTCCTGTGGAAGAAGCATAATGGCTGGTCAAGTTAACCTGAGAAAGCTTTTCTAGTTACCTCTCTGGGCTGTGGTCCTTTCCTTTCCTACTAAAATGCTAGAATCTTCTTTCAGCAGATTCCTCTCACACGGAGAGGAACTTTAGCTGGAACTTGCACGTTAGCCTACCAGCAAACCCACAGGAGAGATTAGATTAGAGGCTATGATGGAAATTTAAAGAGAACTTCAGGTGTAGATCACCCTTTGTGCACTGGAGATCATACGTTTAATAATCTGATGTGTAACAGAGACTTTCGCCCTTTGCCAAGGCGCGAGGAAGAGTGGCAATTGTTGACAACCTCTGACATTCTCCCTGGTGGCCTGGCATCTGGGTGATAAGCTGGGTCTCATCTGTGAAGGAACTCTTACCAACTCTCCCACAGGCGTGGACAAAGGGACTTGAGGATAGTCCAATCTTTAAAAGGCTATTATAATCTATAACCCCGCCTGCTTCCAAATAGGGTTGGCACGATTTCAATGACGAGCACATAATAAAAGGGTGTTAAGATAGAAACTGAAAAATAAATAGAACCTCTGGAGAGAAAGGGACGATGGGGGAAATGAGTAGGGAGTCAGGCTGCTGGTCTGCCTTTGAAGATTCTAGATGCATTATCTCTTTGCAAGCTCGCTGGGAAGGATCAATAGCTTGACGGTCAGAGAGGCTTACAAAAAGCCAAAAGACTTCAACAGCAGCAACAACAAAAACAACTTCCTGGGGTCACAATTAGCACGTGGTGGAGCCAGATTTTAAACCCAGGTCTCTCCTGACTTTATGGCTTTTTCGCTGCACAAACCATGTACAGGAAGCTGTTATCCAATATGGCAGCTACCAAACATATACGTCGACTGAGCACTTGAACTGTGGCCAGTCCAAACTGAGATTCGCTGTAAGGATAAAATATACACCAGATTTCAAACACCTACTGTAAAGAAGTGTGAAGCATCTCATTAATAGTTTTTATATTGATTGCACATTGAAATGTTAAGATTTTGGATATATTGGGTTAAGTATATTACTAAAGAGAATTTCCCTTGTTTCTTTTTTACGTGACTGTTAGAAAATTTTACATTACATATGTGGTGTGCACTGTAGTTCCACCGGAGGACACTGCTGTTAGAGACATTGCCCTAATTTACAAAGTCATATATATATATATATATATATATATATATATATATATTTGGCTGCACTGGGTCTTTGTTGCTGCCCGCAGGCTTTCTCTAGTTGTGGCGAGCGGGGGCTATTCTTTGTTACAGCGTGCAGGCTTCTCATTGCAGTGGGACCTCTTGTTGCGGAGCATGGGGTCTATGCACGTGGGCTCAGTAGCTGTGGCTCGTGGGCTCTAGAGTACAGGCTCAGTAGTTGTGGCACACGGGCTTAGCTGCTCTGCGGCATGTGAGATTTCTCCAGACCAGGGATCGAACCCGTGTCCCCTGCATTGGCAGGCTGATTCCTAACCACTGCACCACCAGGGAAGTCCTACAAAGTCATATCTTTTTTAAAATTAAAAAAAACTTTTATTGAAGTATAGTTGATTTACAGTGTCGTTGTTAGTTTTAGGTATACAGCACAGAGATTCAGACAGATAGACAGATGATAGATAGATAGATAGATAGATATAGATATTCCTTTTCAGACTCTTTTCCCTTATAGGTTATTACAAAATATTGAGTACAGTTTCCTGTGTTACACACACTCTATATAAACTAGATAACCAACAAGTACAAAGTCATATCAACCATTATGTTTGTATCAGTTTTGCCATCACTTAAATGAACCTTTCTTTTGCATGCCCAGAACCTGGATGCTTTTTATTGCGTTAATAATAAAGATATGTCGGGCTTCCCTGGTGGCGCAGTGGTTGAGAGTCCGCCTGCCGATGCAGGGGACACGGGTTTGTGCCCCGGTCTGGGAAGATCCCATATGCTGCGGAGCGGCTGGGCCCATGAGCCATGGCCGCTGAGCCTGCGCGTCCAGAGCCTGTGCTCCGCAACGGGAGAGGCCACAACAGTGAGAGGCCCGCATACCGCAAAAATAATAATAATAAAGATATGAGAAATGGTTTTTGTCTTCATTCAGAGTTCCAGGTTTGATAACTAGCATTCCAGCTGAGGCCAAACATGCCGGCTGCCATTTCCCCTTGAACCTGGAGAACCTCCATAATGTACCTCCTTGCTGCCTTCACTGACCTGTGCATCGTCCCTCCAAGGTGTGATCCGCTTGTCCAGGCTGAGTGCTGTCCTCATGGACCCAGTCAGCATTATCTCTGGTACTCTGAATCATCCCACAAATGTTTGCCTTCTCAAAATCACAGTGGTCCAAAAGGGTGTGAGTTGTGGCTGCAAATGATATTTTTGTCACCTGGTTAAAAATGTAAGGCCTCTCATGTCAAATACCTAATGACTTAGGCTACTAAGATGTCATTGTTTTAGCAGGATCATGAGCCTTTTGTTGTCTTGATTTTTCTCAATTGTAAGTCCTACCGTCATGCATTAGATAGCAGAACCTGCCAACACAGATGCAGCCCTACACACTTCACAGAGTCAAACTATAAAAAGGCTTACCATCATGCTTTTCTGTAAATGCCAACCATCGACTCCTTTAGATCAAGAATGAGATACCTATTATGCTGGGCTTTGTTCTTAGTAGATCTTCTCTACATACATATTGAACAGGATTAAAGAATGTGTCTCTGAAGACCGATGGGGCCATTTTAGAAAACATCCCATCTCTGAGCATTAGAGGACTCCAGGAACCACTAACCTGGACAAAGAATTTAAGATACAAAATACTTTCAAGCCTATAACTATCTTGGGCTTTACATAAGGATGCACCCTTCAAAGGGAAGCTGAAGAAGTTGGACAATTCCAGCTCCTTACATTGGCCCAATATTTTCACTTTACAGAACACAAACACATAATTGATTTTCATGACCATCTTGTGGGGTAGGTGTTACAATTTTTTCTAAGGATAGGGAAACAAATGTCCTTAATGAAATGGACAAATTAACAAAATTAACAAATTAACACAAAGGAAAATGTACAGGAGTCCCGTAAGGTCAGGGGGGGTTACCAAGTCCTCAGACCCAGAGGTACTCACTGCAGTTGTACATTCTGTTCAGCCTCTCCAAATCGATAGCACTGAAATCCAGGCGCTGCCCAATGATGGAGTTAAACTCAGGGATCTTGGCTGTGATGGTGGGGACACTAGCATTCTTGTTAAATGAGAGAGGTTCGTAGTGCATCAAAGACTCGTAATCATAGGGTGTGTTGAGGTCTGTGATGAAGTTGTCATCGTAGGTGTTAAAGTTGTGCTCATAACCTGTCAAGGAGGGAATCCACAGGTGCTGATCAGTCATGTCATTTCCCCGTCCTACCCTCTTTGACTAGATACTCAAGCAGAGACCAAAATAAGGGAGGGGGGGCAGAATAATGCATCTTTGATCTAAATATATATACATATTTAACATATTTTATAATTTGCACAATGTATATAAAATTAATATACATTAACTTTTACTAATAACATTGTAAAGTACTAATATATAATAGTACATACAATTATTATAATGGATATTAAATAGAGAAAGCCTGTGGGCAGCAACAAAGACTCAACACGGCCAAAAATAAATAAATAGAATTAATAAATTTTTTAAAAAGTAAGAGGAAGTTGGTTTGAGTGGGAAAGAGTCATGAGCTGGGCCACCTTGTCCAGGTCAGGAGAACTGATTCTGAGAATCTTTCCCTAACTCCTTGTTCAGTAAAATTGTGTGGTAGCTTGAAACTGGCACAGTAATTAAATAAATGGGTAAATACTCCCAAAGAGAAAAAAAATACATGTTATAATTAATAATAAATATATACATATTATTAAATATGTGCATAATATACACATATATTAGAATATAAATGCAATGTGAATATACAATGCATGTTATTAAATGTATATTTAAATCAAAGATTCATTTTTATACATATAAATAAATAAATAAATGTGTGTGTGTATGTATGAGGATTTAAGAAAGAGAAGATATGGCTTCCCTGGTGGCGCAGTGGTTGAGAGTCCGCCTGCCGATGCAGGGGACACGGGTTCGTGCCCCCGTCCGGGAAGATCCCACATGCTGCGGAGCGGCTGGGCCCGTGAGCCATGGCCGCTGAGCCTGCGTGTCCGGAGCCTGTGCTCCACAACGGGAGAGGCCACAACAGTTAGAGGCCCACGTACCACAAAAAAAACAAAAAACAAAAAACAAAACAAAACAAGAAAGAGAAGATAAGATATCAAAGTAGAGGCAGGTATTCCTCATGGTAGGAAAAGGAATTTTTGAACTCAGGAAAGTATTCAGGATTGATTCATCTTGCTAACAGCCAAGTACCTCATCCACCAAGAGCTGTACCTGGCCAGCTCTCCAACAATTTAGGAAAAAGAAATCTAACGGGCAGAAGGAAAGTTTAGCACCTGGTGAGAAAGTGGCGTCCTGTCAATCAAGGCTCACACTCTCCTGTTCTAGAAATTGCCCCATGGTGAGAAAAACAGAAGAGGAAGAAAACTGACTTTCCTTTCAAAATAGAAAATGAAAATATTTTAAATGAGATTAGCATAAGTAAGAGAATACGCCCTGCAATGTGAAATGCTGAAATGAGGAACCACCCAGATACTCTTTTAATCCAGCAGCCATCAGGAATTTACTGGTTCGGCTGCAATAATGGGAAGTTCACGGTTTTTAATTCCCTTCTTAGGAAGTGATAGAAAAACTGAATGAGAATACTCATAACTCTCCCAGTCAAAACTTCCCACCTTCATCATCTCTTTCTCCCTTTCTAGCTTCCCATCCAACTGTTTTTAATAATTAGAAGAAAATGTGACCAACTTTCAAAGACATCAACTCAGGTACACTCAGGATTGGAGAAGTGTGGTACAGCCTGGCAGTGGTCCCCAGATGCTTTTGGAAAAGCCCATGAACCCCTTTGATCAAAACTTGTTTTAACTGTAGAACAACAATACTGATGTTACATCCTCCCAACTCACAAGGGTTTTATGGGGACTTAATCCAAGAGGGATCGAAGCATTTTCAAAGTCGGTACAGAACTGCAAGAAATAAATAACCCCAACAGGGAAGGAGGAGAGTCATTCCTTCCAGAGCATGTGGTCTTCAGATGGCTGTTAAGGGGGCAAAATTATAAAAAGCATTTAGGGGGTGTGAGGACTTGGGCGTGGGTCTGGGGTCTCCTGGTAACTCTCAGTGGTATCTTAAGGCGCTTTCAACTCACTGGCTGTTTTCCTTAACTTGCAATAAAATCATCAGGTTAAAATAGATAGTTTTATTCTTTATTACCCAAGGATACTTATCAGAATGCTTTACCAAATAAATTTTTTTTAATACATTTTAAAATTTAACTCAACACATTTTTGTCATGCCTACTATTTACTGGGAGCTGTGCTAGGTGGGTGGCGGTCCCTGGCAGTGACTAGGACAGGCATGGTCCTTCAGGGAACTCACAGCCGAGGGGTTGAAGAGGAAGTGATCTTGTAAACCAGAGCTCATGGGCAAAACTTTTGTGTAAAGGGCCAGATAGAAAATACTTCTGGCTTTGCAAGATGTATGGTCTCTGTCACAACTACTCAACTCTGCTGTTATAGCACAAAACCAGCCATAGGCAGTATGTAAACAGATGGGCATGGCTATGTTCCAATAAAGCTTTATTTACAAAAGCAAACAGATATGGCCCACAGACCGTAGTCTGTAGACCCCCTGCTAGACCTCAGAAGTGTTTTGCTTAATAAAAGAAAACAGACCCAGAAAACACAATTCTGACTTCAGAAACAGAGATGGATTTGGGGAGAGAACTATATGGCCCATAGAGTATCTTCCTAGGTTAAATAATAAGATTGCCATCAACTGAAGATGAGATGCAATGAAGTCATAAATTACCCTGAGCAATAATACTGCCCTTGCTTATGATCTAAATTGGATTTGATGTCTCATTTGAGAAGAGCTCTCCAGTGATTGCAAGCAGTTTAGATATATGAAATGACACCTAATGAAAACACAGACAGGAGATGAGCAAACATGGTGAGTCATTCATGCTCAATCCCAAACTGAGCATGTCTGCAAATTATCCTTGTAAGTGTACAGGCTCCCTCTGAGAAAGGGGACCTCATATGGTCTAAAACTATCTTAAAAGCACCGAGCATTGTGTCCTTCAAAACTTAAAAATGCGAATGTTTTCTGCTTCCTCATGTCATTTTCAGCAGAGTTAAGTATATAAGAGAAAGTAAGAAATTCAGGCCTCTGGCAAATTCAGACGAAGTCTAATACTGCCCGGAGCCTCACAAGCAGAGATTCGGTCCTTTGATCTGCACTCTTCTGGCGCATCTACACAGACCCAGATATAAGGCAATTACCCCTGGGAGACAAAATATACTGTTTTTGATCTATTATTTCATACTTGGGTGAATACTGTCTAGAACTTCTCTAGATTGTATCGGGGGACAAAGAAGAATATTACTTGGCCTCTAGCTCAGTGGTTGAATGGTAGGATGGGTGGGAGTATATGTGTGGGTCCAATCCTGGTAACAGATTAGGCTTTTACAAACCACATGGTTTCCCCTCCTCCCACCAGTACTCCACATTCATGAAATATCAGAATAGGAGGTGCCCGGAGGGACACAGATTGAGAAACCCCAGAGGTGATTTTGATAGGATTAGCCATCTGTAGCCCTGCCTCCTGTGAGATCCATGGTTACAGCTTACTCCAAAACGAGCTAGTTCTGGCAGAAGTCTTTTGGAGACTGATATTTAATTGTAAAGTATGGCCAGTTCTTCCAAGTCCCTAAGATTATTAGAGATGCACTGCAATCTGTGAACTCATATGTTAAATTGGGATCTAAATGAAACAGATAATTACAAGGCAATGATTTGCTTCATGAAAACCATGTGTGGTCATAATTAAGGCACTTCCAATACATTGGAAGTTTCATTAAGCTATCACTGCCAAAAATGATGCTTTTCCACTTCCTGAACTAATTCCTAATCAAAAACGAGGTGTTGGGACTTCCCTGGTGGTCCTGTGGTGGTTAAGATTTCACCTTCCAATGCAGGGGGTGCAGGTTTGATCCCTGGTCAGGGAGCTAAGATCCCACATGCCTCATGGCCAAAAAAAACAAAACATAAAACAGAAGCAATATTGTAACAAATTCAATAAAGACTTTAAAATCAAAAGAATCTTTTTTAAAAAACTAGGTGTTTTCAGAAACACAGCATGGAATGTCTATTGGTAAACTGAGTTATAACATTTTCATCAGAATTTTTAGAGTAACTGCATAATAATATGTGAAATAAAACTGTGTTATCGTTTACGGTGTTATCCTTTATGGGTTGGGGGCAGAAGGAAAGAGGTGCTTAGAAAGGAGAAAGAAAAGACTTGTGCATTTTGATTAATCAGAAAAACTATTAGCTAGAATTAACACAATTGGGAGTGCAAATTCAGATAAAAGGTGGTTTTGTTTTGTTTTTTTGCTGTAGCTGTTCTGTTTGTAAACACCTATTGTTGATTTGGTAAAGCACCAAAAAAAATTCTGGAGTATGTCTTAGGATTATCATACAGTCACCTAAACCTCATGTAGTTTTCTACACAAGATTTCACATGCAGAAAAAGGACCCTGACATCCTCAGGGACCTAATTCATTTTACTCACTAAGACAGGAGAATAGAATTTTAGATTTTCAACAAAAACACAGAAACAAAGCAAGAGCTTTTGATTATCAGTTAACCCTACATTTAGTTAACCACCATTCGCCTTTCCCTGAGACACTTATATGGGATCAGTTGTGATCAGATGAGCACAGCCTACAGGAGAGGTCATATTTTGTGTTCCTCCTGGAGAAATTGAAGCTCCCATTCATACGTAGGTTTGGCCTGGTCATCCCAGGGTTGGGCTGAGCAAGTGATAATGATAATAGCACCTTGGGTTCATACACACCTGGAAGAATTTCATCCCACCAGATGTTCACATAATCATCCCGGTCCGTCCTTGACTGCTCATGGTAGAACCCCAGAGCATGCAGGATCTCGTGTTCAATGATGGCCTTATAGTCGCATCCCTGGCCAATGGAAAGGTTCTGTCCTACGTGTTGGTCGCCAACCGCAGACCAGCACCTTTAAAGAGAAGAAAGAAATTTTCTTCTAGAGAATTCTTAAGCAGCTGTAATTCATAGGATTCCAAAACACAAATTAGGTTAGGTTTGAAGAAATTTAGGTTTGATTTCAAAAAGAAACTATTAATAGCATTCTCATCAACATAGGGCACTGGTGAAAAAAGCAACATTCCCTGGAGAGACTATTATGCAGGCTTTAAAAGTGATAGGCCATTATAAAAGTATGCCTACATACTCAAAGGCAAATCAATCCTAATAATGCATCAGGTAAAAAGAAGTAAAAATAGGCATTTTTCTTCACCTTCACAAACCCATGGGGCATTCCAAAGAACAACACTATTGCTTTTATACCACAAAGCCGTCTCTGAGCAGTGGCTGTGGTTGATTTACGTCTTCTCCTTTACATTTTCATGACTTTTCAAATATCCTATAATGAGCAGGCATATATTTTATGATCATAAAAAAGAACCTCATTAAAAATGCAAGTTAATCAAGTTCATTTCTTGGGGTATTACCCAATCTGCAGCATTGTGACAGCACACAGCAGGTGGCCTAACTTATGTCTGAAGGGCTCCAGGCAAGAAGGACCCATAAATTCCCTCAGAAAATAGTGGACTCAGGAACTGCTAGCAGATACTCTAGATTCCTCGTGTGCAGCCTCTTTCCCTCTTTTTCCCAATTATTTTTGTCTTTTCTCGTACATCTGATTTTCCACCTCAACAAGGATCTATACCTTAACCAACGCTCAACAGAATAAGAGATCTGACGATAGTTTAAATGCTACCAGTGAATTGTGAGGTCCTTGGTGACAATCACATTAAATTACCTGCCACTGTTTTCCCAAGATTGCTAGCATCATATAAGTTCAAATGCTAATAGGCTTGATTTCTACTCAAAGATAGACCTTAGTTATTTTCTAACAACTTTATTAAGGTATAATTTACATACCATAAAATTCACCAATCTTAAGTGTACAATTCAATGATCTTTAGTTAATGTACTGAGTTGTGCAAGCATCACCATTATCACCTTGCCTGACGGTAGCATTTTCTTACCAATTCAGAGTTTACTCTGCAAATTATCCACAATCCAGAGGAAGCATTTATTATTTATCTTTTTTTAAACATCCCTCCCCAAAGGAAAGGTGTAAGTTGCAAAATACCGTAACTCCACCACTCTGTAAATCTTTGACCTTGTCCTTCTGAAAGAGCCCAGTTAACCTCCAGCTTCAGAGGACCAGGATCCTGAAGGGTTTGGGGTGCTTTGGGCCAGCCCCTTTCCTGGACCCTCTTCCTCCCTTTTCCTCTCCCCTAACTTAAGTGTAATAGAGACATCTCCCGACCACAGGCAATAAGAGTCCCCCAAATTCGGGTTTTCCCTCTATTTCCACCTCCCATTTGTCCTTCCCTTTCCTCTACCTCTCCATCCTTCTCCTTTCTTCATCTCTCTGCCACTCAGCTTGGCTCTGCCTGAATCTTCACTTCACACTATGTCCTGCTTCTGTGGTCACCATAGCATACTAGAACTATTCACTTGTTATTACTCCACCACCCCTACTTGCCAAGCCTACACATTTTGAGCTCTAAGACTCTTCTTGAGAAGCTAAAGCATGTGCTAACTTCCTACTTTACGTCTGTTACCCATCCATGATTAACAAAATCCCCACCTTCAGAACTAGACAATGAAATCCAGGCAACACCTAGAGGCCATGTTGGGAACTGCAGTGTGAAGAGATACCTCCAGCTGGGTCTTGAAGACACAGACCTACAGAGTCACGGCAGATGGTGGCTTTGCTTCCCAACTTCATCTAGCTCAGACTGGTTCATATACACACCGCTGAAGAAAAAGGTCTTCTTTCTTGATATACCATTTATTTCTTCTTAGAAATAAGTAACTCTGAAAAGCAAATCTACATCTAGAACTTTTCAAAGAGGTCCAGCCATCAGAGTACTATAATTTAAAACAGAGCCATCAAAAGGATGCATTTTATACTTTAATAAACCTGACAAAACAAAAAAAAGGGGGCTTCCCTGGTGGCGCAGTGGTTGGGAGTCCGCCTGCCGATGCAGCGGACGCGGGTTCGTGCCCCGGTCCGGGAGGATCCCACATGCCGCGGAGCGGCTGAGCCCGTGAGCCATGGCCGCTGAGCCTGCGCGTCCGAAGCCTGTGCTCCGCAACAGGAGAGGCCACAACAGTGAGAGGCCCGAGTACCAGGAAAAAAAAAAAAAAAAGGACTGTAATTTAAAGCATAACCTTAACCCAGGAAAAGAACTGAGATGAGTCTCCCTGGTTCCCTGAGGTTTCCAAACAATTCATTCTCTACAGAGCTCATTAAAAATGTGATGCCACTTAAAAAAATTCACAGTGAAAGATTTGATTTTTCTTTTAGTTTCTTTCCAATTTCTTCTTTTAGCCTTTGAAAGAGATGTGTCACTTTTTATAATCAAAGGACGTGTGATTTTCACACTCTGTAAAATTTCATACTAACCCATCAAACTTCTGAAAGATGATGTATGAGCTCTCTCCTTCATAGGGCTTGAAATCCACACAGGACTTGAGGCGGAACATTTCAAAGGCATAGAGAATAGCTCCTTTGGCATTCAGTGCTGCAGAAATCAATAAAAATATCAATGAGCCTTAGCTAGCTCTTGGATAATATATATATGACCTATAAACATAGAAAATCATACCACCACATGAAATCCACTGGGGTCCATGACAGATTTTTTTTATAGTAAATAGATCCCTTGAAAACTAAAACTGACAAATTATTTGTGGATATAAACACTAAGTGCATATGTTAAATACATAATGTATATATATCTACAAAATAAGAATACACTTACGTATGTGTGGCTGAACAAAATCATAACTTTCCCACTTTCTCCCTTTCATTATCCCGCATTTAAGCAGAAGTTCTGAGTACCTTCCCTCAGGAGACCCGCATGGCAGAGCACAAGACAGAAGTGATTCAAGCCACTTCTGTCTTCTGGATAAAGTACTTTGGAGAGTATTGGGAAAGGGATTCCTTCCCCCAATCTAAAAAGTCACCCCCTCTTGCTAGAGGAAGAGAGCAGAGCTTACAGAGGTTTATGGCTCCTGAAAGCATAAGAAGTATGTGTAATATTTATGCTGCTTCCCTGTAGGACCCCCAATAGATGGCAAGCCTAGATAGGCAGCTCTGCAGGCAGCCTTAGAAAAGATTTCTGTAACCCAAGTTTGGAACCAAAGCAGCAGAAGCCTTATGGACCTATAGATGCCTATTAGTAACCTTTGTGGATCAATGACCAGAGATCAAATATCATTCCTTTTGCCTAATCTGCACGTGTACATACCTTGGTATTGCATAAGACAAGGATGGGTGGGGGAGAAAGATACTCCAAAGGAAAGGAGATTGTTTCTTACCGTGTGTGTGTGTGTGTGTGTGTGTGTGTGTGTGTGTGTGTGTGGTTTTTAATCCCATCAACTTGTTGGAGGTAGGTCTCTAAGTTACAACTTAAGCTAAGTTCTATAAAATTAAATTATATTCTTGTACATTTGATTTTCAGCATTCTCTCAAAGAGTTTCTAATTCTTGGCAGTTTACCCCATACTTATCTCATATTTTTCTGTCCCTTATTTAATAAACTACTGAGTTGGAGACTCCACCACTCAGATGTCATAAAATCATATTAAGGTCAGTAAAGAAAGTCATTGGAATAATTAGTAAATTAGTTGTGGAAACAGCACACACAACAACAGCAAGAGCTTGCATTAAAACTATTGGACAATGTTCACGGACTTTTACCTATTCTTACTGAGACACATCTATAATTTGAAGATATGTACCTAAGACAGCTTGGTTGTTACAAAAGTATAAGGAAAAAAGTTTGATTATAATGAAAGTCACACTTTCTATAATATTGTGTTGCTTTTGTTATCTTCAAGACAAATAGTGGAAACACTGAGAGTGTTTGATTTAAAAATCACATCTCTTCTGCCTTCCCTACATCTGAGTAGGTTGTGAAAGGGGAATTAAGCAACTCTGTAATAATTTTGTAAAAACTGTCCTGACATCATTCAAAAGAAGAAAGTGGAAATAAAGCCCACTTGAAGTCTCCTTCTTCACCATAAAGCCAACCCTGAGTGCACATCCTCTGAAAACCACACTTGATGTTTTGTGTGTTGTCTTTACGTAGGTGGTTTCCTCTCCTTAGGACACTGTTAACTCCTTGAGAGAAAGGACCTTATCTTTTGCCTCATTGTTTCCTAGTTCCCAGTTCTTTACTCTGCCCTGACATGGTAGGTTTTACATGGATCTGTCTTGAACCATCATGTTAGTTTTGAAAACCACTAGTCCTTTTTATCCCTGGATCAAATAATATGAGAAGAGTTCATTTCAGATACCAATGACTACATATTGGAGGATTAGCATAGGAAAGCTAACTATATTTGGTTTAAGGATCCTTTGAGAGGGGAAAAGTGGGGGGAAGGAATAAATTCAGAATTTGGGAGTAGCATATACACACTACTATAAATAAAAATAGATAAACACTTTGTGTTACACATAATAAAAAAACCCTTTACTTTAAAAAAAAAAAAAAAGATAAACAACAAGGACCTACTGTATAGCACAGGGAACTATACTTAATATTTTGTAATAACCTATATGGGAAAAGAATCTGGAAAAGATGCTTTTTACATATATATATAAAATGAAATCGCTTTTCTGTACAACTGAAACTAACACAACATTGTAAATCAACTATACTTCAATAAAAATAAATAATTTTTTTAAAAAAAGAATCCTTTGAGAGAGTTTTTCATTCTGATAATAGGAGAGGAATTTGAATCTGACTAACCCTCCCACAGGTAACAATTATTAAATTTAGGAAAAATTAAGAAAGGAAACTCTCTGAAAGGAAACTCTTTAGGCACTGGAAAATGCCTAAAATGGGCAGAAACTGAAGGAGGGTTTATCTTGAAAGAAGGAAATTTCATTGGTTAAGATTCCCATTGACACAACTTTGTATATGAGAGCACGGCTTAATATAAATATTTATAAATATACACATATAAATATTTGAACAACACCAACAATCACCTTGACCTATTTGACACTGATAGGCTAATATGACCTAAAACTGTAGAATACAGGTTCTTTTCAAGTGCACATGGAATATCACCAAGCTAGATCATAAAGTAGATCACAAAACATATCTCAGTAAATTTCAAAAGACTGAAATCTTAGGGAACTGGTTCTCTGACCTCAAAAAAATAAACTTGAAATCAATAATAGAATATCTAGAAAAATTACAAATATTTGGAAAATTTTAAACACACTTTTAATTGACCCCTGGTTTTAAAAAATCACAACTGAAATTAGAAAATATCTAAACTAAATTTGAATAAAGATACAACATATCAAAATATGAGGAAAGTAGTAAAAACAGTGCTTCAAATAAAATTTATAGCTTTAGATGTCATATTATAGCATTGTATTTTATTAGGAAAATGAAGACTTAAAAATATGATACAAATTTCCACCTTAAATGTAAAAAAGAAAGGGCAAATTAAATCTGAAAAAAGTAGAAGAAAGGAAATCATAAAGACACGAGCAGAAAGCAAGAAAATAAAGAGTAGAGAAGCAAGAGAAAATTAACAAGTCAAAAGTTGGTTCTTTGAAAGGATTAAGAAAATCAATACACTGCTTTTAAAAAAGAAGGCAAGTCACAGACTGGGAGAAAATATTCATCATATATACCTGACATAATTTATCTGTAATATATAAAGTTCTACAAATAATGAAAAGACCAACAATATAATTTTTAAAATCATGAAAGAGTTGGACAGACATTCATAAAAGAAGATACATAAATAGTCAATAGCGCATGAAAATGTGCTAAATATTATTAGTCATTAGGGAAACTCAACTTAAAATCACTGTGAGATACCATTTCACAACCACTAGAACGGCAACAATTAAAAAGATTAACTCCACCTATGTTAGTGATAAGGTGGACCAAATGGGACACAGACATTGCTGGTGAGAATGAAAAACGTCACAGCCAATTTGCAAGATTGTTTGCCATTATCCTATAAAGTTAAACATATATTTACCATAGGATCAAGCAATGCTATTCCTAGACATTTACCCAAGATAAATAAAAAACACATATCCCCGCAGACTTGTACAAGAATGATCACAGCAGCTTTCTTCACAATAGACTCCAAACTTGAAACAGCCCCACATCCATCAACAGAAAAATGGATAAACAGTTGCAATATATTCAGACAAAGGAATACTAATGAGTAATGAAAAAGAATTAACTACTGGCCCACCACAATACAGAAACATTTAAACATGGTAAGCAAAATAAACCAGATACAAAAGAGGACATACTATGAGATTCCAGTTATCTGCAAATCAGTTGTAAATCAGGTAAAACTAATCTACAGGGGAAAAAATTAGAATGGTGTTGTCTCTTGGGGAGTGGAGGTGGGATTGGATGGAAAAGAGCACAGGGGAACTTTCTAGAGTATTGGAAGTGTGGGTTGCATAAGTCTATGCATTTCTCAAAAGCCTGGTTTGTGTATTTCACGCTACGTAAATTTAACTTTAATAAAGGAATTTATACAAATGTCAAACTCTAATTAGAATGTTTTGCTTTTCGCAATGGTATGAGCCCAGGCACCTGAACTCCTTTTTTAACTTGAAGGTGATTCTCATGGGATGCTACTTGAGAGCCACCACTCTATCCTCACAGCTGCTACCTTATTTCAGGCCACCTGTCTTCAGTTTTGCTGTCTATTCATCTGTCGCCTACCTTGCAGTTAAGGAGACCTTGCTACTCAAGGTGTGACCAGGGGACACACCTTGAGTATCTGAATCTGGCACGTAAGAGATTCAGTAAGTATGTCTATGTCTTAATGGGAAGGTGGTGGCAAAGGTGAGACAAAGAGGAAGAAAAATCGTCATGGGGAAGAAAATCCATTTTAAAATTAATGTTTCTTAAATCATGTCCCAGTAAATAGGGATGCTCCTTGAATTTCCAAGTGCGCTGGAGAAAAACAACTCAGCTCAATTTTCCGTAAAATAACTGAGAAAAACAGCACTTGTTACTATGTAGCTTTTCTCCAGAAAAGGCATGGGAGGCAGCACTGATAAAGAGTGATGGAAAATTCTTGAAACATGATCTATGTCTCCTGAGAAGGGGAGCAGCACAGCAGCTCATTAAGACTGAGCAACATTGTCCTAGCTTCCCCTCTCCTGTTGAATCTTCCCCATCCACAGAGGATGGGCCTCCCAGACAGGCACTGCTTCGTGGTGGCTGCTGAGCTGTCAGTCAGCTGCTTGATGTCGGCCAGTGTCCACGTGTGGCTTCTAATATGTATTTATTTCCACCAATTACTATTTTCAACAATGAACAAAATGCAACTGATTTCAGTCCTTTATGTTAAGAGAGAGGAAAGAATAGAAAATTTTAATACAGAGGAACAAGGACAATTAAATATAGTCTTTTCTATTTCTCGAAAGGGTGACATGTTTGTCTTGCAACAGAAAGGGAAGAAATCAACATGTTGAAACTAGTATCCTGGTACCATATTTAGATTCAACCTAAACAAACTGTTATTACAAGTGCACATTTTTCATTGCTATGACGTCAAATTATATTTCATTTTTGTTCTTTGTGTTGCTCTTGGTCTGATTAACATGTTAGTGGGTCCTGCATTTTCAAAATCGTTATTCGATACTCTGTATCTCAGACTGGTTAAGCAGCATGGGTTCAGATGTAATGTCATGCCTCTCATACCGTGAGGTAAAGAACTGTCAGAGCTTAGAAACCCTTTTATACGTTGGTAGTTACCCCAAGTCTGAAGCTGATGATCAGGAGGAGAGGTGAGACAGAAGAATTCAACTCAAAACACCTAATGAAGAACAATTAATATTACCCAGATTGTCGGCCAGGATGTAAGGGATGGGGAACTTCCACCTGGCGTTGGGGTCTCTCAGGCCATTTCTGGAATTCTGCAGAGACAAAGGCAAAGGTGACTGGACAGCTGGTCTCCTTGGCTTCCCCCTTCTCTAAACTCTCACACCACTAACAATCTGTCACACAATTCAAACAGTTTAGTCAACTTATCTTCTGATTATATTGTAAAGTCAATAGAAGTTCATTATAGACATTTTAGAAAATTCCAGAGAAATTTTTAAGAACCAAATAAAGGTGACCTACAAATTCCTCAAAACTGAAATAGCCACTTTCAATATGGTGGTGGATTTCCTTCTCTCTCATGCTTCACTTATTAGGAAAATTGGATGGACAAGCAGTTTAATAATTATAGACTCTTCTGTACTGTTCGCTAATGTTTTTGTCTGTTTTTGTTTACCAGCAACCGCAGTGGAAGTCTTTGTGGGTACACATTATAGATGAGATTCTTTCATCTCAGTGGCTGGACACAGAGCAGAAGCTCACCATCCTATGACACAGCCAGTCCTGGGGGGAATGTTATTGTGTTCCTAGCAGGTACTCACCTGTAGAAAAATGTCCCCCTGAAAGAGGTCCAAGCCTGCAGCTAGACATGGATTTTAAAAAAAGAAACATTTGAATGAGAATTACTAAAAGGGATCTCTCAAAATAAAATGAATCTTTTATATTGTAAGTCTTTAGTTGTTAATCTTTATGTGGTGAAACTCTTTTGAAACAATGCAAAAATTTCTTCTAATTGAACAAACGTAAATAGCCAATAAATATCAGATATTGTCACATTCTCTATTGTCATTTTTGGAACAAGAAACCTAGAGGGCATTATGCTTAGTGAAATAAGTCAGACAGAGAAAGACAAGTACTCTATGCTATCACTTATATGTGGAATCTAAAATATAAAACAAACAAGTGAAACAAAACAGAAATAGATATAGAGAACAAAGTAGTGGTTACCAGTGGCAATAGGGAAGGGGGTTGGGAAGGGCAAGATAGGGGTAGAAGATTAAGAGGTACAAACTACTTTGTACAAAATAAATAAGCTACTAGGATATATTATACAGCACAGAGAATATAGTCAATATTTTATAATAACTGTAAATGGAGTATATCTTTGAAAATATCGAATCACTCTGTTTTACACCTGAAACTAATATTATGGTGTAAATCAACTATACTTCAATGAAAATAGAAAAGAAATCTTATCCAAGAATCTTAAAAGTAAGAGACAAGTTAGAAGGAATCTTTTTGGTCATTGACTTCATTGACTTCAAAACTCTCACACTTTGGAGGTCGAAATGGGACTTCCTGAGACAGGAAATGAGGTACCAGGTGGTCAGCAGCTGAGTGAGCTATAGAATTTCCCACTTCCCGTCCAGGGTCCTTTCTGCTATTGTACTATCCTTCTTCCCCACCCTAGCTAAATGGGTTGATTTTGCTCTTCCCCATGAAAAAACAATGGTGCCCTCCAAAGCTAAGCTCAGGGTACTGCCCTGATAATAAAGAAGACCTGGCAAATATGGGTAGATCCATTCAAAACCATGGCTCCAAACATCTGCTGTCAGGACCTTAGCAGAATATACTTTCTCCCTGATGGCATTGGACTCAGAGTGTTTCTGAAAGTAAGATCCTTAAAAGGGAAGATCCTGGTGGGAAAACTAAGGGCATTTAAAAGAATGTCACTTCTTATTACAGCCCTAAAGTTTGACAAGCATCCTTCCCTTGAAAACACAGACTACTTCAGACAGAATCATCAGATCATACTTCATTCTGAGAACAGCCCCTGATTTACAGCTGGAAAATCAAACTAGAGGATAATCACCACAACTTCACATGGAAACAGGGGTCTCATTTGGCAAAGCTTACAGCTCATTCAGGAGCTGGGTTCAGGCTCTGTAATGACACCGTGGAGGTGTTATTATGATGAGGCTTCCTGGTTGTGCTTGTTAATGACTAACTAAGGCTGTCCCTGAATCACTCCCTCCCTCATGCCCATATTTCCTAGATTTACTTAACCTCAGGACCTTAACCTAGTCATATAACAGCACAATTAAACAACAAAACGGCAGTGATGCCACTGCCCCACAGGCAGCAGGACCCAGGTCTCGAATTGCCTTTTCCGTAGGGCTACTATGGGCTGGTCCATCCATACTCTTGCCTAGGCCGGTCCTGGGCAAAATTATGCATTTCTTGACCCCTGGCCTGGATGAGGGAAGAGCTCTTCCAGAGCAATGTGAAGAAGCCTACTGGGACCTTGGCCCCCAGGGCTGGTCAGCATGGATGGGGTCACAGAGGAGTGAGAGAGTGCAGAAGGAGAATTTCACCAAGAAGTACAGATCCATTGAAAGCAAGCCCCAGCCTGTTCACTACCCAGTTTGTTCATGAAGCATATACTTATTAAGTGCTTAATGTGTCCTATGCCTTGTTCTAGATGCTGGGGATATAGTGGAGAACAAAACAAAGCACTCGGGGAGATGACATTCTTGATTGGAGAGGAAGGGGATACAAATAAATAAATAAATGTAAAGTATGGCTGATGGTGAAAAGCATAATTGAAAAAAAAAAAACCCATAAAACAGAGTAAGAAGGAAAAGAGTACTGAGGTGAAGGCGGGTTGATATTCATAAATGGTGGTCAGGGAAGGCCTGCCTGAGGAGGTGGCATTTAAGCAGAAATCTAGTGGAGTGGGGAGTGAAGGAAGGGAATTGAAGGCAGAGGCAACAGCAAATAGAAACATCCTGGGGCAGGAAAGCCTTGATGGTTTAGAGCAGGCTTAATAGGTGGGAAATAAATCTAATCTCATTGGTGTTGAATCCTCTGGGGGATTCTGATGCTAAAGTTTGAGAAGCACTGCTCTAAAATCTCAAGGCTTTCCTGCCTCGGGACCTTTAAGATACAGCAGATCCTCTGAATTACAGACACCTTGACTGACTGACTTTAAAGAGAGATGGCTTGATGCCTGGCTCTGAAGTCTTGAGACCCATTCACCCATTTACTTTCCTAAGTGATTTCTACTTTGCCCCTGCAATCATTCTCAAGGTTTTCCAACTAAATATCACCTAGACTGGCTTCCCTGTAAATGGGACAAAGCCAGAGGAATTTACCCCTAAGGTATGGGATTTTTTAGTTTTACATTCTTCATATAGGACTGAGCTATTAAGCTATGAGTCAAAAGACCTGGAGGTGAGCTCTACCACTGCCATCTGTGGTCTTGGGTGAGTCAACTTGACCCAAAGGAGCCTCCTGTTCCTTCCTGCAAAATGAAAATAGCTCTCACCCCATTACAGTTTTTTTTTTTTGTTTTTTTTTTTTTTTGCGGTACACGGGCCTCTCACTGCTGTGGCCTCTCCCGTTGTGGAGCACAGGCTCCGGACGCGCAGGCTCAGCGGCCATGGCTCACGGGCTCAGCCGCTCCGCGGCATGTGGGATCTTCCTGGACCGGGGCACGAACCCGTGTCCCCTGCATCGGTAGGTGTACTCTCAACCACTGCGCCACCAGGGAAGCCCCCCATTACAGAATTTGACAAATAAATATGCAATTGGATACGAAATCTTTTGTAAACTATAAGGTACTTACGATCATGAATATGGAACCTCTGTTTCCCACCAATTCTAACCAAAGATACCCAGAATGTCGCGGCTTCTCCCCCATTTTAGAGACAGGACGAGAGAGAAAAGAGAGACGATTTCTTGGCATCTCTCTCCTCTCAGTAATGGATGAGACCAATGGATTTCTTCAAGGAATGTTTTTGTGAGCAAGATGTCAAAACAGAGACGCTTTACACTCTTCTCCAAGTCCCAAGCAAACAGTTGTTAGTGAATATGATGGGCCAGTAAAGGAACTGGGGTTTTTTCCCCACTAAATATAACCAAAGGCATATTCCTTACATTTTTCTTTAGCAAGCAAAATAATCATCCATTTTCCCTTCTTTTTTCTTTTTTCAAAATGAAAACTGGAAGAGTAAATTTTTTACCAACAAAAATCTTGTTATGTATTTCTAGATCCGCTGAGCACTCACTAGTTCTAGAAAATTTAGTCTAACCATTATTCTCCTTCCACATTTCCATTTTCAGAAACTCTGCAAATTCTAATGCGGCACGAATGAACAGTTCTCTCCTAAAGTTACCCAATACCATACTACGAAGGTTAAGAGATTTTCAGCAATTCTATCACAGGATTTTAAATTATTTAAAGGCATTAATGATGGCAGAAATTACACCCACCTAAATTGATTTCTGAAATATCCTTCTGTTCATCAAACTCTCCATCATGTACTGTTAAAAGTGGGGGAAAATATTGTTACCGGTATTGCTGAACAAAAGAGAGAAAGTTCAGAAAACACTCTATACATTTCAATTAGTTCTTACCATTTCCTTTAGAAAGATGCTTAATCTGAAAAGAAATAAAGATACAGTGAATGGATAACATATACTACAATGAATATTTCTAAATACCGTGAAGAACAGAACCTACTTACCGATACAGCTGCTATGTGGGCAAAAAACAAGATGAAAGAGAGAATGCAAGCAGATCTCGTCCAAATCATTTTTGCAAGTGAACAGATTTTAGCAAAGACACCTTGTGATAAGTACTTGGACCTTGCTCTGGCTGTTATATTAGAAACTTTGACCCTTACATATGTTCTGTAGCATTTTCTGAAGCACTGAAGTCGTCAAAGAAAATGTCTTTGCCCCATTTGAGGACAGATACTAAGTTTAACAGAAAAGCTCAGGTTCCAGAGACCAGGGAAAAGTTTGAAAAAGTTAATATTGAGATAAGCATATAAAAATAAATGACATTCCTGTACACTAGCAATAACTGTTCACACAATATAGTAGGTAAAAGAGCCATTTCACAATAGAAATAAAAATAATCTATAAAATGATCTAAATTACGTAAATCTAATAAAAATGAACTAGAGTTATATGTAAATGTTATAAAGCAATCAACAAAAAATAAAAGAGCTATCTATACATACACACATATACATGTATATTTATATATATGAGATATTCATTGATGGGAAGACAGTATAATAAAGATGGTCATTATTTTGATATTAGTCTATATATTCAATGTTATTCTAATAAAAATCTTGTTTTAATTTTTAATTGAAGTATAGTTGATTTACAATGTCATGTTAGTTTCAAGTGTACAGCACAGTGATTCAGTTACACACATATATATATATATTTTTTAGATTCTTTTCCGATATAGGTTATTACAAAATATTGAGTATAGACCCTATGCTATACAGTAGGCCCTTGTTTGTTATCTATTTTATATATAGTAATGTGTATATGTAAATCCCAACCTCCTAACTTTCCCTCCTTCCCCTTTCCCCTTTGGTAACCGTAAGTTTGTTTTCTATGTCTGTGAGTCTCTTTCTGTTTTGTAAATAAGTTCAATGTATCTTTTTTGTTTTAGATTCCACATATAAGCAATATCATATGATATCTGGCTTATTTCACTTAGTATGATAATCTCTAGGTGCATCCACGTTGCTGCAAATAGCATTATTTCATTCTTTTTATGGCTGAGTAATATTCCATCACACACACACACGCACACGCACACACACACATACATACCACATCTTCTTTCTCCATTCATCTGTCGATGGATATTTAGGTTGCTTCCATCCCGATGAGCTTTTATCTTTCCCTTCCTTCTTAGTCTTATCTGCACAGTATGCTCTAATGGTGACTTTGGAATCTGATGGATAAGAAATAGAGTTCCACATCTACCACCAACCAGGTGTGGCATTTTGAGCATCCACTTTCCACGTGTAAAAAAAAAGAGTGGTACCTACATCACGGGTCGAATGTAGGGATTCAATGAGACGACAAGTGCAAACCACAGGTACCAGAAACATAGGAAGCACTCCGTAACCTATAGCTCTTTCTATCCACATACACAGCCTCCTGGCAAAAGTCAGGCAGTAAGGACACAGCGCGGCACCTGCTTTGTTCAGTGGAGCCTCTGAGTGGGAGCATAGGTCTTCAGCAGATACATTTGTCCCTGGTAAGTTTCTTTTTATGATCTTGATTGGAGGTGTTAATTAGTTACCAGTTACCTGCAACCCCAGACATTTCTTGCCCCAGGGCGTCAAGTGAGCAAGGCTGAAGCCTCAAGCCTGAGGTTTAAAGGGCTTATGGCTTTGCAGTTAAAAAATAGATTAGGCACTCCACCGGGCAAGGTCCATGTTTTATTTTCTGTATCTGCCCTGGTGCCTGGAATATAGTAGACAATTGGTGATCGCATTGGGTGAAATACAGTAAAACAGCACTTTCAAAGGTATTGGATGTAGTGACGTGTTTTGAGCTCAGTGAGGGCATTTTACAAATTGACCAGTTGGGAAAGCAGAGTGAAGACTGGAAGAAGAAAGCCATCAGCAGGTGGAAAGAGGGAAAACCCTCCCCTAAGCGTTGTCAGACTCACTCCAGTCTCCTGAAGTCCAGGCCAGACTTGCTCGGGACTGAGGTAGGAGGCTGGCAGCGTCCTCTCACTCCAACCCCTTCTCAGGAGTGTCCTCTGCTTCCTCCACTTTCTACCCTCTTTCTAGATGCCGGTTCCTTCCGCTTCACTCACAGAACTCTGCCCTCGGCTGTTAACCTCTAACACAACTGCCTTTGCTCTTCCTCCAGGCAATCAGCCTATTCACCGGGTTTCAAAGAAGAGGAAGTGTTGGTAATTTTTTTCTGAAAAGGTCAAAGAATAAATATTTTAGGCTTTGCAGGCCAAGTGGTCTCTGTAGTGACTATTGAACTCTGCTGTTGCAGCTGGAAAGCAGCCACAGACATTAACGTAAAGGAATGAGCCTGGCTGCAACCCAATAAAACTTTATTGACAAAAGCAGGTAAAGGGGCATAACTTACTGACCCCTGAGTTTTAGAGAATTGACTGCCCCCCCAAGATGGTGGAGATGGAGATGGTGATAACACGTAAAAAAGAAGCAGCAGTAGCAGCAGCTAACATGCACACAGTTTTTACTGTGGCCTGGGTACCGTTCCAAGGATCTAAAGTGCAATTGCTCACTTAATCTTGGCAATAATTCTATGAAGTAGGCAGTATGTATCCCATTTTATAGATTGAGAAACTATATATACATACAATAGAATATTACTCAGCCACAAAAGAATGAAATAATGCCATTTGCAGCAACATGGATGGACCTAGAGATTATCATACTAAGTGAAGTAAGTCAGACAAATATCTAATGATATCACTTATATGTGGAATCTAAGAAAAATAAAGATACAAATGAACTTATTTACAAAACAGAAATAGACCCACAGACATAGAAGATACACTTATGGTTACCAAAGGGAAAAGGGGTTGGGAGGGATAAATTAGGAGTTTGGGATTAACATATATACACTACTATATATAAAATAAACTACAAGGACCTACTGTATAGCACAGGGAACTATACTCAATATTTTGTAATAATCTATAAGGGAAAAGAATCTGAAAAAGAATATATGTATACGTATAAGTGAATCACTGTGCTGTATACCTGAAACTAACATAACATTGTAAATCAACTATACTTCAATGAAAAAAGATTAAGAAATCTGCCCAACATCACACACCTCCTAGAGATGCTCCTGAAATTCCACCTGAATTTTTAAGAAAGCTTTCCCTACCTCAGCCTGGACCCTGGCAGCTCAGGGGTGAGGCCCTCACCATCAAGTTGTAGCAGACTCAGCCCCATATGCCCCAGAGCTCCATCTCCAACAGTTTACTAAGAAGACTTTGCTTTTTAGGGAAGCAGTTCCCAAGCTATAGAGTTTTTCAAAAATCCCCTGTAAAGCTTGTTAAAGTACAGATTCCTGGGCCTGGGATAGGGAAATTCTGATGCAGGTCAGAGGGTGAGAAGCAGGAATCTGCATTGTTAATATGCACCTCCGTGATTCCGATGCAGGTAGTCTGTGGAATACACTTTGATAAACAGGGGTCTAGGGAATTTCTGTTAACAGGATGCTTCCACTCAGAGTGTGGTTATTAGGTAGCTTCCCCTGGTTCCCTTTTTATAAGAAGAATCAAAAGATCATAGCAGCCTCCAACTTTCTAGTGGGGGCATATCAGATACTAAGATTTAGAGATTTTCAATGCAGAAAGAAATCCACTTCAGGAACAACCTCTCTGGGGTATAGCTCAAGAACCCACGTTTTTAACAAACATGAAGGTGAACCCTGTGTGGAAAATGTGAGACCCACTGAGCTTTACAGCAGCTCCGTTTGGGGCTGTACGGAGACCAATCCGAGCGGACCTCTTTGGAGAACCAAGCAGAGACTTCTTCCTCCCCTGGGCACTGAGATCCCTGATAAGCTACTCTCCATGTCCAGGTGGACATTCAGTGGGCTTTGATTTCAGCTTTTTCTCCTCTATAGGATCTAAAGGATGGATCGTCACCCATCTTTTAAGAGAATTTATTCCCCAATTCTCTTCTTATTTTTTTGAGCCCTCATAGAGTACTTGAAATTGAAGCAGACCCAGATGAGAGCTCCAAGAGTGCCCGCTGATTTCAGGAAAAGTCTCTAACCTCTGCCAATTACAAGGGTTATCACCATCCGAGATGCCAAGTTGGACCATGGCATCGGGAGTAGAGACTAAACATTGAATTGTTTAATCAATAATTCCCTTGAACTGTTAATTCAAGGGAAGATACAAAGCAGGGAGGGATAAATTGGGAGATCGGAATGGACATATACACACTACTATATATAAAACAGATAACTAATAAGAACCTACGGTACCGCAAAAGGAACTCTATTCAATACTCTGTAATGACCTATATGGGAAAAGAATCTAAAAAGGAGTGGATATATGTATGTGTATAACTGATTCACTTTGCTGTACAGCAGAAAGTAACAAAACATTGTAAATCAACTACACTCCAAAAAAAATTTTTTTTAATAAAAATAAAGGGAAGACGCAATTGGGATGGGCTTTTCTCTGAAAGGAGACATGATTCCAAAGAGGAAGAGGTCTAGCCGTTATCTACTGTCAAAAGACAAAACTAAAACAATATGTAATGAGTTTGATGCCCTTTATTGAAGGGGAAATGATCCCTGGGCTGTGGGAGTAGAAGACCTCACAAGCAGTGAGGCATTTTTCCCAAGGGAAAAGTGGGGCAGGAGCAAGTCTTATAAAGAGTTCGAAGAAGCAGTCAGGAAACAGGGCACGACTGGCTGGGGTTGCATATCTGATCTAATTTAGAAAGATCAAGGGATGAGGAAATAAGTGTAGACCCCAGAGTTGGCTTGGCATTTGGGGCTTGGCTGAATGGATTTTCCGCGTTTACGATCAAGCAGAGCACTTACAAGAACACAGAAGTTTGGTTTGCTGACATGTCACCCTGGGCAGCAACGGCTCCATCTTGAGCCTAGAAATTAATTTCACCGCCACTGTCCCTGAAGCTAGGGTACAAGAAAACAGGCTAAAATTGCAAAAAGGACACAATTGTTGGATGCAAAGTCCTTCCTGATCATCTGAGGATTCCAAAGTGTTTCAAGGAGGCAGACAGTGTTAGTCACAGAGAATAATGCCAGAGCTACAGGCTAAGAGGGAGGCAAGTGTGGACAGATGAAATTATTCAGAAAGAGATGATGTTGGAGAAGAAATAGGTGGCGCCTGGCTTGGGGGATTTTTCTTTGTCCTGGGAAGTCATTCAGCTTTGAGGTCATCTAATGGAAGCAAGATGATGGTAAGTCTTATGTTTAACTTGATCCAGAGAACAAGGGGATCAGCCCTCTGAGAAAACAAATGGGAATTGTAATTCCATTTCCCTTTGAAAACCGCAAAATTGTTTTTGGTACAGCTGATTCTTTCGTGCAAGTGGCCAGCAGGTCCATTCAGGCCCAACTGCATTGTCTGCGACTTCAACTGGAATCTGATTTAGCACCAGGGGAAGGTAAGAGGAGGGACTGTGCGGGAGGCATTATTGGAAACTCCAAGGATGATTGGTCAAAGCCCATCAGGAGACTTCCTGAATTAGGAACAGGTCTGTTTATATTCATAGACTGAATCAAATTTTTCAACATAAGTTGATATTCTCATTACTAACGGGGAAGATTACAGTGGCAGCCATTTTCCAAAGCAATGCCAACTAATGAGAACAGCTTTGCATAGACACGCCAGCAAGAATGTCAGCCACGGATGCCCTGTAAATAAGTGGGCTAAAGGACCACACACCAGGAAAGGAAGAAAACTAGCCACACCTCGGTTTTACAGTTGAATTTCTGGGAAGAGGAATTTGTAATACCCTACAAAGTTCCCCACCTTGAATGGCATTTCTTGTTATTCAAGTAACAGCAATGATTCTGATAACAACCAGATGACTTTTCACGCACTTATTACCTGGCAGGCACTGTGTAAAATGCTTTACATAGGCTATTTCATTTAATTATCATAACTGTCCCATAAGGAAAGAAGTGTTGCCCTCATTTTATAAAAGGTTGAGTTCAGAGAGGTTATATATAGTACCCAGAATCTGAAAAACCTCAAAATAGAGAAATCAGTTTAATGATGTGTTTCTCTTTCTAGGGCAGTTTCTATTCTCAGTTGCTTAGTTAAACACCAACATATTGTGTTCATTCATTCATTTGTTCATCTATGTATTCATCCATAAAGTTATTACTGGGTGCATCCTCTGTGCCAGGCATTGAGGAAACAGTTGTGAACCAGACAGACACTGTCCTTACCCTCAAGGAGCTTAGACACAGGTGAACACCCTGGGGAGGCAAGCATTTACCATCATTTTACTAGATCCCCAAGTAAAGATGGATCAACGGGTAAGCAGATAAACAAATTGTGATATATTCACAGATCACAGCAGGACACTGTCACCAAGGAATGTTACTGTACAATTAAAAAGAATTGTAGGGACTTCCCTGGTGGCACAGTGGTTAAGAATCCACCTGCCAATGCAGGGGACACAGGTTTGAGCCCTGGTCTGGGAAGATCCCACATGCCGTGGAGCAACTAAGCCCATGTACCACAACTACTGAGCCTGTGCTCTAGAGCCCGCGGGCCACAACTATTGAGCCAACATGCTACAACTACTGAAGCCCACGCACCTAGAGCCTGTGCTCCGCAACAAGAGAAGCCACCACAGTGAGAAGCTCACGTGCTGCAACAAAGAGTAGCCCCGCTCACCACAACTAGAGAAAGCCCTCGGGCAGCAACAAAGACCTCACACAGCCAAAAATACATAAATTTATTAAAAATAGAAAAAAAAAGAATCGTACCACGGGTGCATACAGCAATATGAATAAATCTCCAAAGCATTATGCTAAGAGAAAGATGCCAGATATGAACCATGTGCTGTGGGATTCCACTTATATAAAATACTAGAAAAGGCAAAACTATCGTAAAAGAATCCAAATCAGCAGTTGCCAGGGGCCAAAGGTTGGGAATAGAAAGAGACTGACTACAAAGGGCAAAAGGGAACATTTGGGGGTGACAAAAATATTCTATATCTTGATTATGTTGGTGTTTATGCAGCTCTATAAATTTGTCAAAACTCAAGAAACTGTGCTCTAAAATTGGTGAATTTTATTGCAGACAAGTTACATCTCAGTAAAGCTGACTTAAAACAATCAGGGACATAGGTTCTCTTCCCACCCCTTCCACTTACATACCAGAAGACATCAGGCAAAACACTGAAACTGTGTTTCGGTTTATTCTTTTTTTTTTTTTGCAGTACACGGGCCTCTCACTGTTGTGACCTCTCCCGTTGCGGAGCACAGGCTCCGGACGTACAGGCTCAGCGGCCATGGCTCACAGGCCCAGCCGCTCCGCGGCATGTGGGATCTTCCTGGACCGGGGCACGAATCCATGTCTCCTGCATCGGCAGGCGGACTCTCAACCACTGTGCCACCAGGGAAGCCCACTTTGTTCTTTTATAATATGGGGCTCATGAGAGCTGTTCTGCCTCTTTTATTGCTAAGTCAAGAGAATTTCAAATGTGCAGGAGAAAGGCTTTACAGTGTATCAAATCCCATGTAAGTATGAAATTTAATTGTTCTTATTCCCTCACTGAAAATTATTCTATCTGGATTCTCAGAGGCCTAGAGTAAGTTTAATTTGATAGGTTTCATGACATTTTGGGTTTTCATCTTCTTATAAGAAGGGCAGCCTCAGAGGCTGTGACAGGGCTTTAGAGTCCTGGGTCAGCATGTTTCAGAGGAGAACCAGCCATCTGTTTTGGATTTGGACCATCAAGTGGCTGAGTTGATGGAAACATCTTCTGAAGCTTTTTGCCAATGACCACACATCCCTACATCATGAGAAAATCCATGTCCCCCACCCAGCTGGATGAGAGACAAATGCTGAGGGTAGATCCATGGAGCCTGGTCACAGAACAAAACAAGCAGCTGATGGTTGGCTGTATGGTCAGAAAAGCTCCTTGATCCTCAACCAGGGATTGATATCTTTAGTGCTGACTGTTTTCCTAAGAAGCAGAAACATTCTCTTTCCAATTCTGAATGCAGTTCTCATGCCACCAATTTTTATTTTATTTTATTTCGTTTACACTATTCACACTAAGAAGGAACATGAATAGCACAGAACATCCAGCTTTGGCATAGGACCCATCCAGCTGGTGTTCAATCCAGTTACCAAAATTCTCTTGGTCCCCTGCTGGATGCTGAGAAGAAAATGAGAAGAATATTGCATATTCCTTGTCCTCAAGGCCTTTAAATGTAACTTTTCCTGACAGTAAAGCCTCTTCATTTAGTGGGTAAGGAAAACAAAAACATTTGTAACATGAAAAGATGTCCATTATGAAACATTTAATAATTAAACTGTTTTAAAATATGAAAAAGAAAAAAAATCACCACCGATCACACTCTTGACATATAGTCTGTTTCCTTCCAGTTTCTCACTATTTATATATGCATACTTTATAATAATATAAAATTTCATCCACTGAAATATTGGCCACCAGGGCTCTCAAGGGGTCATTGAGTTGGGATGACATTTATTTTTTCTAAATTATTCTTCTCTAGAATGTTCATTTGCACTCAATCCTCCCCCAGCAGATATTCACCAATGCAGAGCCCCACCAAAAACACGGGGGTCCTTGGATGCCTCAGCTTTCTAAAGGATCTTGTCTATTAAGTTTTTCTATATTCATAATTAATACTCATTCAAAAAGTTGAAAGACACAGTAGGAAAATGCTAACTTTAATCCCACCACCAAAAATAACTACTGCTAGCATCTTGGTATATCTCTTAGATTTTCCCCCATGCTTATTTTTCTTTATAAGAATGTTAGTTACATTAGGTTTATAGACTGGCTCGTAAATGTTTCCCCATGTCAATAGATACTCCTCAACAACACACTTCTCAGTGGCTCCATATAATTCCATTGAATGGATGGATGGGATGTAACCAGCCAAGCCTGTGCTTTGTGTGGAGGTTATTTTCAGTTGATTCTTCTTATCACAGGCAATGCGGCAATAAATATCCTTGCATTTGCGATTGCACGTACTTTCAGCTATTGCCTTAGAACAAATTCCAATAAGTAGAATTGCTGAGTCAAAGTGTACTGAGTAGTTTTACGTTTTTAAAGGAATGTAATTACTAAAGATCTCCAATTTTCCCACCCTCTAAAAGCATGTCACAGAAAGGTGAAGGTAGTTTGAACTCCTTTAGCCAAAGACTCTGAGAATGCAGGAGTTAACTCTTTAAAAGGGAAGCAAATTAATTGTGCTATGGTTCGGAGGCTTAACAAAAGGCAACACAAAAGTGAGGGATATTAGGACTCGTAACATGGGCAAAGCAATGTCCATTCTTATTCTTTGTTAAATGCTGTAATACAAGTAATAATACATTTACCAAGAGCAGAAAATGTGTTTCCTGTAGTAGACCCTTCCAATGGGATAATGGCTATGAACACAATAGACGTGGCAGGTATCTAAAGGGACAAAGAAATTCACCTTGTGTTACCTGTAGCTGCAACCAGAACAGAGCCAGTTTTTAGCATCATTAAATCACTTAATCTTCACTCAAGCCCTTTGATGTATGTTAGGGTTGACTGTGCCGGGCCCCGCCATCAAATTCATGTGGTGAAGCCCTAACCTCCAGTGTGGCTGTATTTGAGGACTGGGTCACTAAAGAAGTCATTAAGGTTAAATAAGGTCATAGGAGTGGGGCCCTGATCCTATAAGAAGAGACACCACGGAGCCCACTTTCTTGCTCTCTGTGTGCATGCATTAAAGGAAGACCAGGTGAGGAGAGAGTAGGAAGACAGCCATCGACAAGCCAGGAAGAGGGCTCTCACCAGGAACGGAATTTGTTAGAACAGTGATCTTAGACCTTCCAGCCTCCATTACTGTGAGAAAATAAATTTCTGTTCTTTAAGCCATCCAGTCTGTGGTATTTTACTATAGCAGCCCAAGTAGGCTAGTACCCCATGGAGACTATCATCATCACCTATGTTATAGATGAGAAAACGTCGAGAAAAATTAATGAGTTGTACAAGGTCACACAGTAAGCAGGAACCAGCTTTTAAATTCACCTCTGTCTGATGCCCATGTTCTATCTGCTTTATCCTTTTGACTGTCCAGTAGGAAAAATTGGTGACTATCCTTCAAGTGTGATTTGAGACACTCTATTCCTCCCTTTTAGGACCCAAAACACGTCCTTAATCATCTGTTTCCATTCCTGAAAAGCCTCCATTGTTCCAAAGTCTCCTCTCTTTTTTGCCCCCTCCTATGAAATTCTGAAACCCCTAAACAGAATAATATTTTAGCCAAGGAATCTGACGTGTAGCCCCCTCTCCAAAGGTACAGCCCACCTGAAATTTTAGAACATGCATCCAATTATCTAGACTCAATAAGGAGATCAACCAGGCCTGACCAGTTTGCCCACCAAGGCAACTGTATTGCAAACAAACGTCAAACAAGGAGGCTTGAATCAATAAGTGGTCATCATTAAAACTAAATGTAATTATTATATAATTTAGAGCTACTTAATTCTGCTGTAATTATGTCTTAAATTTCTGTTGTAATTACAGGCGTGATGAAAGTTTACTAACAAAGAACATGGGCTTCCCTGGTGGCGCAGTGGTTGAGAGTCCGTCTGCCGATGTGGGGGACACGGGTTCATGCCCCGGTCCGCGAGGATCCCACGTGCCGCGGAGCGGCTAGGCCCGTGAGCCATGGCCGCTGAGCTTGCACGTCCGGAGCCTGTGCTCCGCAACGGGAGAGGCCACAACAGTGAGAGGCCCGCGTAATGCAAAAAAAATTAAATTAAATTAAAACAAAGAACAAAGTCTCCATCATGTCCTTGACTTTTTCACTTTTGAGTCTCATCAACACCAGCAAGCCAGGTGCAGACTTTCTCAAATGCCCTTGTTGTCAATTAAATATCCATGCGGACATACACACTCACAAAAGATTTCAGACTATGCGTCCTGATCCTAAAAACATGTAGACAACTCATCTATTAACTTTTTCAGCCATTCTTTACTCAAAGAAACCCTTACCTCAGTTACAATACACCCAACTGCCCCAAAATAGAAACTCGGGAACCATCTTTGCCTCTTCTCCCTCATAACAATCAACTTCAGTAAGTTCTGTGGATTCAGCCTCATAACCAACTCTCAAAACCAGCCGCTTCACACTCTTCCCAATTATCCCCACCCCATCACAGGTCAGCATCACTAATCCCTTCTAAACTGGATCAGCCTCCTAAGTCCCCGCCCCCCCCCCCCCCCCCCCGCAACCGATTCACTTAATCTAGGGTGAGAAACTTCAAGAATGTTTAAGGAGTACAGAACAGTAAGACATTACTAAAAATTTTCTGTTTTTATATTTGCCATACTACGAGTATCTCTATGTGGTCTTTTATGTTAATGCTGTCTTCATGGAGTGTCTTAAATTCTTAGCTGGACCTCAGATTTGTGATGTTTTATGATTTGAGGACAAGTCACTAACTTCTTGGAGCTTTGGTTTCCTTATCTGTAATATGATGTCACACCTTGAGGATTAACATCTCAAATTCTAAGGTTCTGTGATGTCTTGAAGAAACTTGCTATCCACTTCTAAGATGTTTTTTGCTTTCATAGAGATTCAGTGTGTACATTTGTGGAGCTAGCGCAGGATCCCCAACCTCCAGGGACCGGTTCCTTCTAGGAACCGGGCCGCACAGCAGGAGGTGAGCAGCGGGCCAGTGAGTGAAGCTTCGTCTGCCCCTCCCCCTCGCTGGCATCACCACCTGAACCATCCCCCCCGCCCCCTCCAGCCCCCGTCCATGGAAACATTGTCTTCCACGAAACCGATCCCTGGTGCCAAAAATGTTGGGGACCGCTGGGCTAGTGTATTTAGACTGTTTTATACTTCCTGACTGAAATCTGTCTCTTTGGTATTACACGGTCCACAAGAGGGCGCCCACTTTCCAGCAAATTGGACATTATAGCCTTGGTTTCACAGAAATCTTTCTCTTAAATCTCAGAGAAATTCCAGCAAGCACAAGATGATAAGCAATTTGCAATGCACTTGTAACTTATTTAGATATTTCAAATGATAATTGTTAGTACAAATAGATTTCAATTTAAAAAAATGAATGTCCTCACAAATGGGATGAATTTGTGATCTTACCCATGATGTTGGGGTGATGAAACGTGTAAAATTTGTATGAAGCTAGGCTTGAAGTTCTATTCAACGCTATAGAGAATCCTCAATTCCTTAACTTACCAACTTCTTACTCAATGGTCGTGCCTCCCAGTTACTTTTGCTTGATCTACCTCAGAGGGTTGTTGTGGAGATTAACTCAAAGTATATGAAAATAACTTGAACTAGTACCTAAATGTAGGCTACTGTTATTAGACAGGAGTTTGATGCTGAAAAATCAGGACTTGGAATGTGTGTTAATTATCTTAATTATAATTAGATATTTGTAGGAGAAAAAAGGCCAAATGAAATCATAAAAGATCCGGTTTTTTCTTCTTGAAATGTATTTATTTGAAATTCTCATCAAATAGAAGAAAGATGCTCATGTAAATAGCATGTTTGCTGTTGACAACATCATCCTTTTTGTGCTTTTTATGGTGATTATCAAAATAAGGCCATTGGGTCAAACATTCTCATTATAAAAATGATTCAAGGCAAAATTCTTTACAAAAACAGCAAAATCGTTTGGAGAACAACTAAGCAGTTTTGAAGGAAGACTTTCAAACATTTAGAGAAGTTGATTCAAAGATGCTTACTTATGGGGTTTAGGTAAATTATAATGGGGTTTGGTGATGGAGAGTGGTGATGATGAAGGGGGTGGGGTAAAACTGACAGGGAAAAGGCAGGGGAAGAGAAAGGAGTTGGGGGATTTAGTGGAGGGGGGTGGGCAGAGGATGGACAAGTAGATAGTCAAAGGGACCCTGCAGGCAGGCAGACATTAGGTTGGCACCTCAGACACCAAAGAGCAGCTGCCAGGCAAAACAGACAACAGAAGGACTTAAAATATCTCATCAAAGGAAAAGCAGCCACTCAGGAGGCTGGTCAGGGCATCCGGAGAAGATGTGAGAGATGACATTCACAAGGACTTCTTATATGAGGTTGTAGAATTAGTAGAAAGAACATGGGCTTCTTCCATATGGATTTGAGTGACTTTGAGAACATGAATTAATGTCTCTGAGGCTGTTTCTTCAACTGTAAACTGAGGATAATGATTCCTACCTCTCAGCATTGCTGTAAGGATTTAATAAATTAATACAGATTTTCTTCTAAGGCTTGATGATGGAAGCCCTGAGGTAGATGTACCTAGTTAAGGCTTGTATGCCATCCCATGCATGAAAACAAAATTAAAACCAAAACTCTGATAAAGTGCAATAACATACACCAACCCTGTGGCCAAACAATTCTACTCCTATGTATTTACCAAAAAGAAATGAAAATATGAGTAAATAAAAACTACCAATCCACTCTCCACTTCTACTAGTTTGACTATTTTATATACCTCATATAAGTGTAGCCATGCATTATTTGTCCTTCTGTGATGGGTTTATTTCATATAGCATTATGTGCTCTAGTTTCATCCATTTTGTTGTAGATTGCAGGATTTCCTTCCTATTTAAGGCTGAATAATATTCCACTGTGTGTATACACTACAGTTTCTTTATCCATTCATCTGTCGATGGACATTTAGGTTGTTCCCATATCTTTAGTTATTGTGAATAATGGTTCACTGCAGTTTTAATCATAATGGTCTCAAACTGGAAGCAACTCAAATGTCCATCAAGTGGTGAATTAATTTTAAAAATTGTGCTATATTCATCCAGGGGACAAACTACAGATGCAATCAAAAACATAGATGAACCTCAAGTACATTGTATTGAATGAAAGAAGCCAGACACTAAGGAATTAATACTAATGATTTACTTAGATGAAGTTCAGGAATAGGCCAAACTAATTCACGGTAAACAGGAGTCAGAACAGAGGTCAGCGGCGGTGGGAAGGGGATGGTGGAGATTGACTGGAAAGGGGTCTGGGGGAACCATCTTAGGCTATAGGAATATTCTAATCCTATCTGGGGTGGACATTTCACAGGTATACACGTTAAAGTGCTCTTGGAAGCTTTGTGCGTTTGATGTATGGAAATTAAACCCCAATAACATTTTCGTTCTTTGGAAAAATCAGACAAAACAAATCAAAACAAACAAGACTATGATATTTAACGAGCCCAAATGAGCTCACAAAACAAAGCCGAGCTACCAAGATATAGTGGAGACCGCACACACAGAGGTAGCTTCCCTGGCAAAGAGACAGAAGCAGATAGCGATGAATAAAGAAGAGCAACTTCCCCGAAGACCAGTCACATGCAAAGCCATTCAGAAAAATAATCAGCTGACAGAGGCCACCCGGCAAAGGCTTCCCTCTGTGACAGCTGAATTGTCACCAGGCATAATCAAGGTCTGTGAAAAGGGTTGGAGGGGCACAGCCTGAGAATTTGTGTGTTTTCTCTTAAAGTGTCTATTAACTTGTCTATTCACCCTGTGACAAGGTCCTCTGCTCGCCCTGCGAAGTATGTCCATAATCTGCCCACTGTTCGTGGCCTTTGCTGTGGCCACTGCAACCCAAGCCACCATCCTCTCTAGCTGGTTATGACAATAAGCTCAGTTAATGTGTCCCAGCTTCCACCCTCCCCCTCTGCAGCCTGTTCTCAGCACAGTAGCCAGAGAGACATGGTTCACACTCCCCAGTGGTTTTCCATGATCCTTTAAGAGAAATGCCCGATTCTCACCTTGGCCCCCAAGGTCTATGTGAACCTGCTGTTGCCCATCTCTCCAACCACAGCTCCTTGCCTGGGCACACCACCCCCCACTCCGTGCTCCAGACACAGTGGCTTCTTACCATAGCTTCGACATTCTCATCTTGTCCCAGGCACAGGGTTTTCTAGTTGTGCCTGGAATGATCCTTCTCCACAGCTTCTTGCTTTGACTTCACTGAGGTCACTGTTCTGATGGCCTCTACTTGGAGGTACCTTCCCTGACTCCCCTTTACAAAATGATACCTCCAGTTACCACCTTTCCTATTAACCTAGATGATGGCTCATTTTATGTGTCAACTTGTTTAGGCCAAGGGGGTGCTGAGATATTTGGTCAAGCATTATTCTGGGTCTTTCTGTGCGGGTGTTTTGGGATGAAATTGACATTTAAATCCCTATATTGAGTAAAGCAGACTGCCCTCCCCCGTGTGGGTGGGCATCATCCAATCAGTTGAAGGCCTGAACAGAATAAAAGGCTGAGTCTCCGCCAAGTAAGAGAGGATTCTCATGCCTATTGACAGAGAGAGAGGGAGAGAGAGGGAGGGAAAGGGAGAGGGAAAGAGAAATCTTCTATCCGTTCTGTTTCTGTGGAAAACCCTGACTAATACAACTTGCTTAGTTTTTCCCACAGCACCTATCGCCATCTGATACACTGTATATTTCTGAGTTTATTTGTTTATTGCCTATCCCCCTCATGGAAGTTCATGAGGGCAGGAACTTTGTTTTATTCTCTGCTGTATTTCTACTGCCCAGCACATAGTAGGTTCTCAGTAAACACTGAACAAATTATTCTATTTGAAAGGCTGTCTGAGAATACACAAAAGGCTTTCTCTCACAATACCAGACAACTAGAGTGGGGCTCCTACACTTTTGTTATACGTGAGAATCCATAGGGACCTTTTAGAGATTGATTTTGTGCTTTTAAAATATGATTTTGAGAAGAGGTCTGTAAGCATCACCAGGCAACCAAAGGAGTCCACGGTACGAAAAGGTTAAGAACTTACCTCGCTCAAGGAAAATGGCTTGAGGGCAGGAATGACATCTTCCTCGTCAGTCACAGCACTTAACACAGTTCAGAGGCTCAATACATATTTCTTGAGCAGAGGGAGGGATGGGGCCCCTGGGTGAGCCCAGAAGTTCACAGTGGCTGAGCCCGGCCTTCGCGCCAGGCGCCCTGTGAAACGCTGCCCAGGCCTCTGGCACTGAATTGTCACAGTAACAATCTTTTGAAGACAGAACATTATTCTCCTCAACTCACAGATGAGAAGTTTAGAGACGTTAAGTTTCCAAGGTTAAACACCTCACAGATCCATCTGACTGGGAATCCAAGTTCTTATCCACTGGGCCCCTCTCCCCTGGGCTAGGCCAGCACTTTCCCAGCTGGTCTTCCTGCCTGTGTTCTTGCCCTGCTCCAATCCATTTGCAGTGCCGCTAGGTCACCCCATCCCGGCCTGAAGTCCCTCTGAGGCTTCTTGACATCATCCAGGTGGCATCCCACGGCCAACTGTGAGCTGCCTTCATTTACCCTCCAGGGAGCCCCCTTCCCCACCCCGTGGTCACCCCTTTCACAGCCCATCTTCACTTGTGATTGTTTTGGGTTAACTTCCTGCCTTCCTTGCTGGACAGGATCCAGTCTGTTTTGCTCATTTAAGGCAAGCACCTTGCATAGTGCCTGGGCCATGTTGATCATTAAATGATGGATCCAATCTATGAGTAATAAAGATATGATTATCTACTGTGAAGAATCCATCTATCTATTTTCTATGAAATGTCTAGAAAAGGTAAATCTATAGAGAAAGAGGGTCATGTTTGCTGGGAGTGGGAAAGTGGAGTGACAGTCTATTGGGTAGGAGGGATCTCCTGGGTGTGATGAAAATGTTCTAAAATTCTTAAAATCATTGAATTTTACATTTATAGTGAGAGCACTTTATGACATGTACATTATACCTCAATAAAATTGTTAACAACAAAAACAAAAAACACCTAGTGTTGGCTAGCAAAGAATCAGCCAGTTCCAGAGATTTCTCTGATGGCAGGAAAGATACCCCCAAATTGTATGTAGCTTAACATTTTTGTAAAAGCAATACGCAGCATCAAAGTTCACTCTTTCATAGGAAACCTTAACTTCTCAGTGGAAGGTATTTCACTACTTTGCATTCTTCAGGGTCTGTGATCAAGTTTCATGGTGACAGATAAAGAAGCCCACAGTCACATGAGAGAATTCCAGTGCTGAACGTTGAAAAAGAAATCTTTGGGGCTTAGTTTGCTCGAAAAGCGGCAGGATGTGCAGAAGTAGGAAGACGAGAGTAGAAGTTGTTTCTCCAATTTCTGAGCCCTTGGGGCAAAGTTGCTGCAATCACATGGTTCTTAGAGGGTAGAAGTTCTCTGATTTCTCTTCCGCAAATTTAGCAAGAGTTTGGAGTTTGGTAGGCTAACATGGAAGAACATAGGTGGAAATAGGCGGGCCTGGACCCCAGTCATATTCCAGGACGGAGCCACTTCTTTGCCCTGATCTGGTCAAATGAGATGGGGCAACAGATAGCTTGCCCAGGGGCTGCGGCTGGACCTGGGGTTGCCCCACGCCATGCTCTGGTCCCCAAACAGAAAAATCACGGTACTTCTCAGGCTCAAGGTCCATGGAAAGCTCAGGGCTAGCTGCCTCAAAGCCCCTTGATCCTATGGAATCTAGGACTGCCTGAGGGTGGGGGTCAGAGCAGCAAAGCCAGCGGGGGAGAAAGTTCCACTGCTCCGGCTCTGGGTCTCTTGCTGGGTGCTTGCTCTTTTGCGCTGGAATCATTGGTGATACCTGATGGCCATGTAGCTGGTCTGCATCATTTTATAAGATGGAAGAAACAAGCCTTCTCGGGAGGAAGATTGATGCAATGACAGAGTACTAGACTGGAACACGGAAGACCTGAATTCAAAGGCTAGTGCTACAACTAATCAGCTGTGCGACACTGGGAAAATCAGTTTTCCTCTCTGAGCACCCGATGGTCCATCTGTAAAATGAGGGGTTTGGGTTAGATGGATTTGAAGGTCCTTTTGACTCTGATACTAAGAATATTAATGACTCGAATTTCCTAATCATGGTGCCAGGGATACTTGCATTTATAGTCTTCACTGCAGGCAGGCATAGTTTTCACTGTTTATGAATAAGGAAACTAGAGATAAAGCAGGCTAACGGAATTGCTCGAGTTCAAAGTGCTTGGAAGCTGAATCGCTTGGACTTGCCCAGCTCTGTCTACGCTGGGTCCTAAACCCCAACTACACAGCAGAGTGTGAGGGAATGTTCCTCATTCCCTGGCTTGGGGGCACCACAGACACTTCCAGAGGCCACTGGCTGCTACAGAAAAGCTGTAGTTTTTTCCCCCAATGTTATATCTAGAAAACTTAATATACAGAAAATTAAAAGAAATTTACAGAGAAGACTTATACCTATTTTCTGCTAGCTCTTACTGTTCACTTTGTCACCTCTCCAGCCATCTAGTCATCCCTCTGTCCTTCCATCAATCCATCTTAGTTTTTGTGGAATCCTTTGGTTTTGATTAATTTTGAGAAAGGTAGCTCCTGTCAAGTTTTCTCAGTTCTTTCTTCCTGGTCATATACCATTTAATCATTACAAGAGCTAATGCAAAAGAAATTGGAGAGAACAGCTTCTACTGTCTACATCATCTTCCTGTTTCTGCACATCATGCTAATCTTTGAGCAAACTAAGCCGCAAAGATTTCCTTTTTAATGTTTTGTACTGGGATTCCCATGACCATGTGACTCTGGGCTCCTTTACCCTGCCTTACAGATGAAGAAACAGGCTCGTAAAAGTTAGCAGCTGGCTGAGTGTCACTTAGCTGGGGAGCACTGGAGCCCAAGGCTCTCTGGGGCTAAAGCCTTGACTCTGACCCCTATGCTCTCATACCCTCTGACATGGCACTTTTCCAAAACATAGGCATTATGCTTTCACTTTAACCAATCTTAATTTATTTCCACTGGGGATTTTCTCCATAAGCAATTAACAGCTTTTATAGCCAAACGAGACAAAACAAAAACAACTCAGGGTTCATTCACTCAGTTATGACACGATCTTCAAACATGGTATCTTAAAAGAGAATAATAAATTATGTGGCCCTTCTCTCATAAAGTTTAATTTTTTTTTTTTTTGCGGTACGCGGGTCTCTCACTGTTGTGGCCTCTCCCGTTGCGGAGCACAGGCTCCAGACACACAGGCTCAGCGGCCATGGCTCACGGGCCCAGCCGCTCCGCGGCATGTGGGATCTTCCCGGACCGGGGCACGAACCCATGTCCCCTGCATCGGCAGGCGGACTCTCAACCACTGCGCCACCAGGGAAGCCCTAAAGTTTAACATTTATAGTTTGGTTTTGTGTGTGTGTGTGTATGTGTGTGTGTACTTGTGTGTATTCTGTAACAGCTGTTGCTTTTATAAGCCAATGCCTTTGGAACTCAGTTCACAAGCTTGGCTGTTTCTCTTTTATTTCTTTTTGCTTGCTCGTCATGCTCTTGAAATGGAAAAAGAAGTCTCATCAGGGTGCAGCAGGGTAAGTGTCAGCACTGGTGTGATATGGGATTGTTCAGATTATTCAGCGTGGCTCTCAAGACCCAAGCTTATTACCCTCAACCTATCAGCTCAGTTCAAACAAGTACACGAATTCTGTTACCAACCTGATTGAGCAGTGGGGTGACATTACGCTGTGTGAAATAAGCCGGTCCCAGAAGGACAAATACTGCGTGATTCCATTTATATTCCATTTAGAAAACAGCCCAACTCACAGAAGTGGAAGGTGTCTAGCAGAGGCAGCAGGTACCAGGGCCCAGTGTGCAGAGGCCGGGTAGTATCATGGATGTGTGGCCAGGCTGTGGACCTGGATTAAGTCCAAGGTCCAGCTCTGGCCTCTGCTAGTTATATGACTTGGGCAAATTACCTAACCTCCCTCGACCCCTGTGTCCTCACTTATAACAACATCTGCCTCACAGAATTATTGACTGGGACATAGTAACATGCCTAGCACACACGGTATATATTACCAGGCAAGTGAGCAGCCCAGCTTGACAGGTACCAGGGGTCTCTAAGGATGAGAATTCAGAAGTGAGCTTAGATTACAGGCTTGGGATCAGATACCAAACATTCTATTCTTCTTCCTAATTTTGATTTCTGTATTAACTCCATTTTAAAAGTCTGTCTTTTCTCTGAATATGGTAGCCCCATAGAAATAGCATTATTCTTGATCAAGTGACTTTAAGAGTCTCCTTACTGAGAGATTTTTTAATCCACAGTTTAGTCACTTTACCTTCTGAACTTGCCAGCTCTTTACTTAATTACAAAAACGTTTGCAGGGGGAGGGATTTAGGAGTCAAGATATTATTGTCTCCTAAGACAATATTGCAATAATCAAAGAAGATGAACGGAATGATCATTTTAAGTATTATGGGATAATTCCCATCATATGCGTGAAATATGGGATCTGGTTAACTCATTTTTTTTGTTGAATGCTTTTGTCTCCACCCACGAAGTTTCTCTTTTCAGGGTTTTTAAGTGAACGTGCCTGCCAACAGAGTATACAGGACAGAAACAGAAAACAAAGTGTTGGCCTGAATTCATAAGGTCAAGGATGAAAGTCAGAACACTGGTAAGAAAAAACTTTAGTAATGTTTTTGGCTGAACCCAAGCTGTTTGGGACCTTCTCTCTCAAGCAATGCCAAATAATTGATGTTGTAAAGAAAAATAAATCCCCAAAACCTCTTTGATATCATAAAAACACCAAACAATAAGATTGTTGACTGCATTTTTCCTGTTTTACTTCATGAAGATACACCCTGAGTGCTCTGTTGTGTGGTACAGTTCTTGGAATCTGTTCAGTAAATACTGATTTTTAAAAATTTTCCATGGCCAAGAAAAGATTTCCATGTAATTTAAAGAGCCTTAAACGTGGAAAGCATTGTACTAAGTGTTTGACGTGAGTTATCTCATTTAATTCTCCCCACAATGCTATGGTATAGACACTCTATCCTCCCCCAAGTTACGGACGGGGAATCCAGAGAAGTTAAGCAACCTGTCCGACATCTCTAACCCTGAAGGGTTAAAGCTCCATCCAATCCAGACAGGCTTTAAAGGTTTTATGACCATGAGCCAAGTGGTTTAGGGCAAGTCACTCAACTCTCAGAATTTTAGTTTGTGATGTCAACTGGGTACAATGATACCTGCCTTGCAGGTGTGTCGTACAGATTAGATATAACATAGTACATGTAAAGTGCTCAGCACAGAATCTGCATCACAACAGATCCTTCATACAAGGAAGTTATTTTGGTGTCCTCTTTCTGTTGCTCTTATAAGCTATACAAAAACTAATGGGACAAGAAATATATTCCTCCTCCTAATGCCTCGATGAGGATAACAATGAAAGGAGGACTCAGTGAGGACACTGAGAGGCTGTGGGTTATGGACCACGTGAAGGACCCTAAGAACACTTACTGCAGTTTGGCCCAGGTCTGTCCAGCCAATGGAAGATGGGCTATTCTCTGTGCCATGACACTAGGCAGAGGGGGTATTGAACACTGGAGAGCCTCACTCAACCTAGAAAAGGCATCCTTCCTGGATGCCTTTGGGATTCTCAGGGAAAAGCTGAGCTCACGCCTATAGTAATACAATAGCCATTACATGGACCAGGTGCAGAGTGTTGATGCCAGCATGTTACACATTGTCTCATCCACACAGAAACCAGGAGGTAAGGATTATTTTGCTTATTTCATAGGTGAGGATACAAACCTAAGTCTATTTGACTCATAAGCCCATGATCTTAAAATATTGTGTTTATGAAGAAAGACTGGTTGTAAGGGAAAGACAACCAGTTCAACGTGCTGTAAGCAAAAGGGGAAGAAATCTCGTTACGAAAGTGGTATCTCGCAAATTTCCTGAGAAAGGAGCCAGAACTGGAAACTAGAAAGTTGTGGGCTTGTGCGCTCTCTCCCTCCCTCCCTCCCTCCCTCCCAATCTCTCTGTCTCTCCCCTCATCTTCTCCTTCTCTTTCTAGAACACCCCTCAACCCTTCCTCAGCCCTATTATAGAACTAGCTACTCCACACTTCTGAGGTTATACGCTATTGGTCCCTGCTCTCATGAAGACTTCAAGTTCCCAGGAGAAGAATATTTTTTTTTAATTCTTTTTCTTTTTTTATTATCCATGAGGGGTGTGAAAGCTGAAGAAGGACCACAGAAACTCCTGAGTTCAGCCTACTCTTACGTCAGAGTCTTGTGTACCCCTGGAAGACGCTTAGGCGTCTGTTTGGACACCTCAGGGCAGCCAGCTTTACTGTGGGAGTCTTGGCTGTTAAAATACCCTCCCTTTTACTACTCCCACCTCTATTAATTCCCCTCCACGGGTCCCCCGCTGGCTGAGGGAGTAGGCCCCGCCCCAGTGTTTCCCCGTCCCTCCCATCCCAGCCTCTGGCCCACGAGCTCTAGTCATCAATGGTCCTCTGAAAATGGACACCCAGACCAGATCCAGACCAGATCTGGCCACCCTCCATGTCTGACCTCCAGGCCCGGTTTCAGTGCCATTTGGTCAGCCCAGCGCCTGGGGGCCAGTGCCCGGAAGGACAAATTGCCCCAGAGGAAGATCCACCGGGGGTCACTCAGGGGACAAAGACAATGATGAAGGGGGAAGTACGAGTGAAGATGCATAAGGACCCCAGGAGGGTCCCAGCTGAGATGGCAGATGCAGAACCTACAGCTTCCTCCCCGCTGGACCCAGCTCAGAGTCACAAGTCCTGAGACGGCCTTTCTGAGGGCGTGCGGCCAGAGCTGAGGGTGGAAGGGAAATTGTGAAAAGGCGGCTCCTTGAGCGGGCTGAGGTCTCTGAATCAGCAGAGGGCTCAGTGAGGAGAATGGGGAACCAGTGAGGGAGGAGGCCTATCTGTGGGCGGGCCACCAGTGAGGGGGCCCCATGAGAAGACAAGGCTCAATATGACTGACGAAGGGGAAAACTAAAGGACCTTTTTTTCTTTTTGCCAAGGTGGGAGGCTCAGTGGTGCAGCCTGGGCCCTTTTCCACACACTGCCACCCCTCCCCCTCCCTCCTCTCCCTCCTTCCCCCTCCCCCTTTCCCCTTTCCCTTCTCCCTTGGCCCACAAACCTCTGCATGGGCTGTGCTCATGGTGGGGGAGAAGTGTGAACTTGCAGAGAGGATGGAAACTCTGCACAGAGGTCAAGGGCAATGTGTGTATGAGGGTGAGTCAGGAAAGAAGTCGGAGACCCCCATGTCCCCTGAGTTTAGCCTCATCCCCCAGAATCAGCGGGCCCAGGGGCTCCCCCTTCATACTCCCAGGAGAAGGTGTTTATTGGTCCAGCTGGAGCTGTTGCCACTGGTTGAGGACTGATTGAAGGATGGCAAGCAGGAACCATCCCTGTGAATTGCAGGGACTAGAGAAAGGAAATTGATGCTCGGGATGGATAAACACTAGACAAGGCATCCTCCACACCTATACTGCTTTCCTATAAGATGCTCAAGCATTTATTTATTTCAGAAAGTTCAACTAAACATGACCTGTATTAACATAAGCATTGAGGAGTGTGTAATTAAGATGATGTTTGGTGCCTAAACACATTGATTTAGGCAGAAAAATTAGTAAACCTAGAAAGTGCCATTTCAAGTACACTAGGCCAGCTGCCTGGTAGAGGCTCTAACTATTGTCTGGTTTCTACTGTAGTGCTGTCTGATGGGGGAAAAAAGCAAGCCACCTATATAATTTTAAAAACTCTACTAGCCACATTTGTTAAAAAACTGAAAGGAAAAAGGTAGAATTCATGTTGGTAATATATTTTATTTAACCCAGTATCTAAAATATTATCATTTCAATATGTAATCAATATTATTAACGAGCTATTTTACATTTTTGTCCTAAGTCTTCAAAATATGATATGCATTTTATATTTATAGCATATCTCAATTTGGATACAATATTTTCATTGGAAATATCTGATCTGTATTTAGATTTCCTAAAATATACAGTTGACCAAGTAGAGTTGTAATTACATGTTCCATTATTTTATGCTAGCTCTCATTATTAAGTGGAATAAAATTAAGGTTTTTATTTCTCGCTGAGCTAATCTATTGTCCAAATTGTTTCTCCTGTGTAGAAAGGATCATTGGTAAAAATGGCCCTACTGAGACTGTGGGCTTCTACCCCAAGCAAAAAAAAAAGAAAAATAGCTGGAAACTCAGAGCTACATCTCCTCACCTCTTTGCTTGGTCTATGTGACAACAAATAATTTTTTTTTCATAGATTAACTGACCTGAGAATGTTGGAAATTTTTGAGGTTTTGTTGTTACAATACTTTTTTTTTTTTCATTGAAACAACCAAGTTTCCTTAGGAGAAGATTTTTCTTTGCCCCTGAAATGCTATAATTGCATATAGGGGTTCAGGAGATGCCGACAGTGCAAATCACTGGTGACAAAAATGCAAACAGCTGACGTTTGTCCCCTCTTGGTAGTACTTAGGGACAGCAGGTATGGGCAAGGAGGAGACAGCCCATGTAGAGAGTCCCCAGGCCAGACTTCCAGACTGAACAACAGGTCAGGAGCTATCGGTAGAAGCCATGTGGGTAATTAATGATCTAGGAGTAAAATCATGTCAGGACAACACACACCAAACAACACCTAGTCTGGTGCCAAGGAAAGTCTCCTCTCAGAAAGCCCAGCTCCAGTTCCTGGGATGCCAGCCTTCTCACACTCTCCTGTCCTTGGTATTGCTGAGCCTGGTGGGGCCTCGAGTCTTATTCTTTTTCTTATTAGTATTTTGCTGTGAGGAAGGAAGAGACAGCTCCAACTCCCTCTTGTTGGCATCCCAGTCTTCATCCCGCTGATCAAGCTGCAGCCCCTTCTGCTTAGTGGCCTGGCGGTGGTCCCAGCACTGGGGCTCAGCCCTAGGAGAGGGGAACCAGCTCCAACCCCCAACGCCCGTGGACTGGACAGCCTGCCCGGCCTGCAGAGGGGCGTCTCCTCTGCCCTCTGCATGCGGCCTGGGCACCTCCGCCGTCCAGTCGAGGAGAAAGGCGGCCAAGTTCAAGCATTTCCAAGTGTACACTTAGGGAGGTCTCAGACACTAAAGAAACTACTCCGAGGTGGAGAAAAACAGGGTGCCCGGGTGAGATGTCCATAGAATCAAAGACAAGCACTTAGTTTGAAGTGCTTGTCAGTTTTAATGACAGTGGCGGCACCACTAAGCCCCCTACTCATTTTTAAAGTGCTCACATCAACAGAGCAACCTGCATATTATGGGAAGGCTGTTTTCCTTCATTTATTTTTTAATTGCATTTTTTCCTGATTGTAAAAGCTATGTCTGTTCATTGTAGAAAAATTTATAGTACAGAAACAGGTAGGGAAGAAAATAAAAATTATAATCACGTACGTACTGTATGTATAGATGGATTTATGTAAAGAATAGTTAGATGATATATATAGGTAGATGATAGCTACAGAATCTTAGAACAGGTGATAGATGGAGAAATAGATGAGTCGATCATCATACACACACGGACGATGGGAAGCATACAAAAACACTGTTTTGTATATGAGGCCAAAGGTGAGTATGTGACTTGCTTAAGGACACTGGTGAAAGCCCATTCATGGAGATAAGATTTGAGCCAGTATGAGGACAAATGAAATTTGAGAGGATAAATGGTCATACAGGCAGGGCAAACAGTATTGTAAGTGCAAAGCATGAGAAAAAGCACAATTCATTCAGAGGACAGCAAACCTGCTTGTCGCTCAGCCTTTGTGCCCCCAACAAGCTGCAAGTGACCCTCTCCATATTCAGACCACAAAGCCTCCCTCCTCTGACCTGCTCTTTTGACCTTGTCACTTTCTATCTTGTATTAGTGTTATTTATGTAAACCAGTTCTCTCCTCCTCTCCTGCCCATTCTTGCAGACCCTGCCCAGGAATCTTGCTTTTTCTTCCAAGTCACTCTACCCTGACCTGTGCTAACACCCCTAGGGCTCACTCTGCTTTCGGCAGTCTCAATGCCGACTGCAAAACCAAATATTTGGCAACGACGCGGATGCAATTTGAGGGCATTATCCTAAGTGAAATAAGTCAGACAGAGAAAGGCAAATATCATATGATCTCACTCTACATAGAATCTGAAAACAAAAAAACTGAGCTCATAGATACAGAGAACAGACTCGTGGTTGCTGTGGGTGGGCGCAAGATGGGTGAAGGTACAAAAGGTACAAACTTCTAGTTATAAAATAAATGTCATGAGGATGTAATGTACAGCATGGTGACTATTGCTAATAATACTGTATTGCATATTTGAAAGTTGCTAGGAGAGTAGATCTTAAAAGTTATCACAAGGAAAGCAATTTGTAACGACGTATGGTGGCAGATGTTAACTAGACTTACTGTGGTATTTCACAATATATACCAAAATTGAATCATTATGCTATATACCTAAAACTGATATTATGTTGTATGTCAATTACATCTCAATAAAAAATACATCAAGTCCCACTTACATGAAAGCTAGCACAGATTAAGAGCACAGGTTTTCTCGTCAGAGAGATGTGGGTTTATACCTGACAATAAATACCGCTTGCTAACCATGGCATCCCAGATGAGAAACAAACATCCGAGGTTCAGTTTCCTCATTTGCCAATTAAGGACATATTCACTTACCTTACTGAGTTCTTGTGAAGCACAAAAGAATCACAGGCATAAAGTACACAGCCCAGTGTATAGCAAATGTTCACTGACAGGTGCTTTAGCATAGCTCCCATCACTTTGTACTGGAAAATTCTCCCAACTGATTTCTCTGCAGCCAGGCTTGCTTCGCACCAACCCATTCGCCATACGGGAGTCAAAACAAATTTTTAAAAAGCAAAGTTGACTGTAATACTTTCCTAACATTCTTCAATGGTGTTCTGTGGCTGAAGGTCTTGACAAGCCCCTTGGCTGAGTTTTTGCCGCGATCCTCCTCTAGTTCTATAACTGAGCCTTGTTTGGCGTGCCCTAGCCATGAACAGGACAAAGTTCCCGTTCTGCCCTCAAGAGGGCAGAAGGCTAACAATTGAGAGTCACTACTTGCTAGGCAGTGCACATTCGCTATCTTACTGAATTCTCACCAAGAGATTCCAAGGCAGCATTACTGCTCTCATCATACAGATGAATAGACTAAGGCCTGGAGATGTTAAATAACTTGCCTAAGGTGCTACAACTAATAAGTGGAGGTGCCAGGATTATAATGGCCCCCATTCATTCATCTGACTCCCAAGAAATGTTCTTTCTACTACCCCACACCGACTACCAACTGGGAACCTCATGAACAGTGGTCTCGAAGGGATGGATCTACATAGGCATTGCCTACTCATCCTTGATCGCAGCCCAGTGAAGTGGGGTTCAGTCATTCCAGTCCACTTCCTTGTAGTCTGGGCCACAGAAACCTTTCTTCAAAATCTTTTTCACTGAACTGTAGTCCCCAGCAGCTACAGATTGGTGGAGTTTTGTCATGTCGGACAGTTTGGTCAATTCCATGACCAAAAAAACAACTGTGGGAAAAGCATGCCACTTAGGAAATTCTCTGCAATATTTTATTCCTAGGGAGTGATTCCATAGGGTTCCTGATTATTTACTTTCTTTCTTATCTCATACCTTTGCATCCAGGGTTGCTTCATGTATATGCCCTGCTGAGTGTGTATTTGGATCTTAGCTACTGTGGTTAGTGCTTGCCAATCCCCTATCCAAAAACTATCAATGGTTCCTTTCTGCCTATAGGATTATACGCTAAGCTCATGGGCTGACATTGGCTAATTGGCCTCAAACCTCTTCCCAGTACTACTTCCCACTCCTACTCAAAAGTGCTAGCAGTGTGACTCTCAGTAATTCTGTGCCTTATCTTTCTCATCTAAAGAATGGGTATAATGGGCTTCCCTGGTGGTGCAGTGGTTGAGAGTCCGCCTGCCGATGCAGGGGACACGGGTTCGTGCCCTGGTCCGGGATGATCCCACATGCCACGGAGCGTCTGGGCCCGTGAGCCATGGCCGCTGAGCCTGCGCGTCTGAAGCCTGTGCTCCGCAACGGGAGAGGCCACAACAGTGAGAGGCCCGCGTACGGCAAAAAAAAAGAATGGGTATAATTAGCCAGGGTCTTTTGAGAATATAAGGACAATCCATGTGAGCAGTTTATACTGGATACAGAGCAGGTGCCCCATGGAAATTAAATACTATTGCTACACCAATTCAGGAGATGGACAAGATGAAAACATACAAATAAAATGGCTAAAAATTGTTTACAACATTAAGACACAAACCAACAGTTCTCAAACTACAGTTTATAGACATTTAGAATTCCTTGGACCCTTTTGAGGGATCCATGAGGTCAAAGCTATTTTCATTATAATATTAAAATGTGGGGGCTTCCCTGGTGGCACAGTGGTTGAGAGTCCGCCTGCTGATGCAGGGGACACGGGTTCGTGCCCCGATCAGGGAGGATCCCACGTGCTGCAGAGCGGCTGGGCCCGTGAGCCATGGCCGCTGAGCCTGCGCATCCGGAGCCTGTGCTCTGCAACGGGAGGGGCCACAACAGTGAGAGGCCCGCGTACGGCAAAAAAAAAAAAAAAAAAAAAAAAATGTGATTGGTCCTGTTCCCTGTGCTGATAATTGGTCTGATGGTTCAAAAACAAAGATGTAGAAAACCACTGGTGCCTTAGCATAAACCGAGGCAATGACACCAAACACCTAGCAGTCAAGGTATTCTTCACCACCACACACACAGAGTTTTTGTTTTAAGGCTAATTTTAGTAAAGAAATTAAAGCAGTAAGAATTATTTATATTAAATTCTGACCCCTGATTACATGACTTCGTAAAAGTGTGGGTTTTTTTTCCTGTGGTATGCGAAGAGAGGCCACAACAGTGAGATGCCCGTGTACCAAAAAAAAAAAAAAAAAAAAAAAAAAAAAATATATATATATATATATATATATATATATATATATACCCAGCATAGGAGCACCTCAATCCATAAGGCAAATGCTAACAGCTATAAAAAAGGAACTTGACAGTAACACAATGAGAGTGGGGAACTTTAACACCTCACTTACACCAATGGACAGATCATGCAAACAGAAAATTAATAAGGAAACACAGCTTTAAATGACACAATAGACCAGATAGATTTAATTGATATTTATAGGACATTCTATCCAAAAACAGCAGATCACACTTTCTTTTCAAGTGCGGATGGAGCATTCTCCAGGATAGATCACATCTTGGGTCACAAATCAAGCCTCAGTAAATTTAAGAAAAATGAAATCATATCAAGCATGTTTTCTGACCACAATGCTATGAGATTAGAAATGAATTACAAGGAAAGAAACGTAAAAAACACAGACACGTGGAGGCTAAACAATACATTCCTAAATAACCAAGAGATCACTGAAGAAATCAAAGAGGAAATCAAAAAATACCTAGAGACAAATGACAATGAAAACACGACGATCCAAAACCTATGGGGTGCAGCAAAAGCAGTTCTAAGAAGGAGTTTATAGCTATACAAACCTACCTCAAGAAACAAGAAAAATATCAAATAAACAATCTAACCTTACACCTAAAGGAACTAGAGAAAGAAGAACAAACAAAACCCAAAGTTAGCAGCAGGAAAGAAATCATAAAGATTAGAGCAGAAATAAGTGAAATAGAAACAAAGAAAACAATAGCAAAGATCAATAAAACTAAAAGCTGGTTCTTTGAGAGGATAAACAAAATTGATAAACCATTAGCCAGACTCATCAAGAAAAAGAGGGAGAGGACTCAAATCAATAAAATTAGAAATGAAAAAGAAGTTACAACAGACACCGCAGAAATACAAAGCATCCTAAGAGACTACTACAAGCAACTCTATGCCAATAAAATGGACAACCTGGAAGAAATGGACAAATTCTTAGAAAGCTAAAACCTTCCAAAACTGAACCAGGAAGAAATAGAAAATATGAACAGACCAATCACAAGTAATGAAATTGAAACTGTGATTAAAAATCTTCCAACAAACAAAAGTCCAGGACCAGAGGGCTTCACAGGTGAATTCTATCAAACATTTAGAGAAGAGCTAACACCCATCCTTCTCAAACTCTTCCAAAAAATTGCAGAGGAAGGAACACTCCCAAACTCATTCTATGAGGCCACCATCACCCTGATACCAAAACCAGACAAAGATACTGTAAAAAAATAAAGTTACAGACCAGTATCAGTGATGAATATAGATGCAAAAATCCTCAACAAAATACTAGCAAACAGAATCCAAGAACACATTAAAAGGATCATACACCATGATCAAGTAGGATTTAACCCAAGGATGCAAAGATTCCTCAATAAACGCAAATCAATCAATGTGATACACCATATTAACAAATTGAAGAAGAAAAACCATATGATCATCTCAGTAGATGCAGAAAAATCTTTTGACAAAATTCAACACCAATTTATGATAGAAACTCTCCAGAAAGTGGGCATAGAGGGAACCTACCTCAGCCTAATAAAGGCCATATAGGACAAACCCACAGCAAACATCATTCTCAATGGTGAAAAACTGAAAGCATTTCCTCTAAGATCAGGAACAAGACAAGGATGTCCACTCTCACCACTATTATTCAACACAGTTTTGGAAGTCCTAGCCACGGCAATCAGAGAAGAAAAAGAAACAAAAGGAATACAAATTGGAAAAGAACAGGTAAAACTGTCACTGTTTGCAGATGACATGAGACTATACATAGAGAATCCTAAAGATGCCACCAGAAAACTACTAGAGCTAATCAATGAATCTGGTAAAGTTTCAGGATACAAAATTAATGCACAGAAATCTCTTACATTCCTATGCACTAATAATGAAAAATCTGAAAGAGTAATTATGGAAACACTCCCATTTACCATTGCAACAAAAAGAATAAAATACCTAGGAATAAACCTACCTAAGGAGACAAAAGACCTGTATGCCGAAAACTATGAGACACTGATGAAAGAAATTAAAGATGATACCAACAGAAGGAGAGATATACCATGTTCTTGGATTGGGAGAATCAATATTGTGAAAATGACTATACTACCCAAAGCAATCTACAGATTCAATGCAATCCCTATCAAATTACCAATGGCATTTTTTACAGAAGTAGAACAAAAAGTCTTAAAATTTGTATGGAGACACAAAAGACCCCAAATAGCCAAAGCAGTCTTAAGGGGAAAAAGCAGAACTGGAGGAATCAGACTCCCTGACTTCAGACTATACTACAAAGCTACAGTAATCAAGACAATATGGTATGGCACAAAAACAGAAATATAGATCAATTGAACAAGATGGAAAGCCTAGAGATAAACCCATGCACATATGGTCAACTAATCTATGACAAAGGAGGCAAGGATATATAATGGAGAAAAGACAGTCTCTTCAATAAGTGGTGCTGGGAAAACTGGATAGCTACATGCAAAAGAATGAAATTAGAACACTCCCTAACACCATACACAAAAATAAACTCATAATGGATTAGAGACCTAAATGTAAGATCGGAAATTATAAAGCTCTTAGAGGAAAACAGGAAGAACACTCTTTGACATAAATCACAGCAAGATCTCTTTTGACCCACCTCCTAGAGTAATGGAAATAAAATCAAAAATAAAAACGTGGGACCTAATGAAACTTAAAAGCTTTTGCACAGGAAAGGAAACCATTAACAAGATGAAAAGACAACCCTCAGAATGGGAGAAAATATTTGCAAACGAATCAATGGACAAAGGCTTAATCTCCAAAATATATAAACAGCTCATGCAGCTCAATATTAAAAAAACAAACAACCGAATTAAGAAATGGGCAGACCTAAATAGACATTTCTCCAAAGAGGACCTACAGATGGCCAAGAGGCACATGAAAAGCTGCTCAACATCACTAATTTTCAGAGAGATGCAAATCAAAACTACAGTGAGGTATCACCTCACACCAGTTAGAATGGGCATCATCAGAAAATCTACAAACAACAAATGCTGGAGAGGGTGTGGAGAAAAAGGAACCCTCTTGCACTGTTGGTGGGAATGTAAATTGATACAGCCACTATGGAAAACAGTATGGAGGTTCCTCAAAAATCTAAAAATAGAATTACCATATGGTCCAGCAATCCCACTACTGGGCATATACCCAGAGAAAACCATAATTCAAAAAGACACATGCACCCCAATGTTCATTGCAGCACTATTTACAATAGCCAGGTCATGGAAGCAACCTAAATGCCTATCGACAGATGAATGGATAAAGAAGATGTGGTACATATATACAATGGAATATTACTCAGCCATAAAAAGGAATGAAATTGGGTCATTTGTTGAGACGTGGAAGGATCTAGAGACTGTCATACAGAGTGAAGTAAGTCAGAAAGAGAAAAACAAATATCATATATTAAGGTATATATGTGGAACCTAGAAAAATGGTACAGATGAACAAGTTTGCAGGGCAGAAATTGAGACACAGATGTAGAGAACAAATGTATGGACACCAAGGGGGGAGAGCAGCAGGGGGTGGGGGTGGGGGTGGGGTGTGATGAATCGGGAGATTGGGATTGACATGACATGTATACACTGATGTGCATAAAATTGATGATTAATAAGAACCTGCTGTATATAATAAAATAAAGTTCAAAAATTCAAAAAAAATAGAATATTACAAAAGTGACCAATAATTTAGTTTATATGTATGTACTTGTTTATATGGGGAAAAGCTTAAAAGGATATACTTTGTAGTTAGATTAGTTGAATGAGCACTTATAACTCACACAAACAAAAGAAACATTTTGTAATTGTCAAGGGTAGAGGTTTTAAGGACCTTGATTAGCTGTGGTAACAGTAGGAACGGGAAGGAAGATATGGATGACACTGTGAGTGTAGAATCAAATAACTTGGCAACCAAATAAAGGAGCCAGGTAACTGTGAATCACAGTGCCACCGGGTGCCTTGGACTTAGCACAAAGCCTCCTACATCTTGATTGGGGTTAGTAGCGGTGTTATCAATAACTCAGGCAAAGAAAAATGTCCTGGAGACTGGTTTGGCAAGTCAGATCTTAGAGTCCAATTACTGAATGAATACAAACAAGCCGCTTGTGACATCCACAGTTCCAAGAGTCCATAAGTAAACCAAGTCTACAGAAGGCATTAAGACCTGCCAAGGAGGAATGAAGTCTAAGCCTGGCATTGGATGATGACTTTTGGAATTGGCTAAAATACTGAATAAAAGATTCTTCATCCCTTCTCCACTTTTGAAACTTAGAGGCATGGCCATCTGGGACCTGGCGTCCTCTGGAAGTGCTTCACCTCTGAGGTCTTGTGTTTCAGATTCCATTCTCGATCATGACCTTCTACCCCACTTCCATCACGCTGCCTCAGGGTAGTTTCCTCCAACCCACTCAAATCACCAATATTTTTCAGTTCTTCCTGGTTATTCATGTTACGTATATGTATAGTCATATAGATATGAAGTCTCTTTCCCATAGCTGTGTGAGTATATATATACGTGTGTAGTATAGTAATATGGACATGAAATCTCTTTCCCATAGGTGTGTGTGTATATATACATATGTGTGTATTGATGTGTAGATATATAGGTACATATCTATATATCAGGTACTCGTTCTGCTTGCCAAATACTGTTCTAGGCAATTTACATGCATTATCTCTTTTAATACTCACTGAGCCCTCGTGATATAGATGATATTATTATTTCTATTTCACAGCTTAGGAAACTGAGGGGTGTAAAGTCTGTGTAAATTGCCCAGGGCCTTAGAGCTAGTAAAGGTAGAACTGGATTCGAGCCCAGGTCTGTCTGACTCAGGCCTCTTAATTACCACATTTACCTCTGGAAAAGTATCTGGAAGACATGTACTAAGTTGTTAAATAATTACCTAATGAGGTTGGGGTTATGGCGGAACCCTCGTATTCTATATTTTTCTCCTTTATTTTGTTTGGATTTCCATCTAAAAATTCTTTTTCCGTTAACAACAATTCCCTCATTTTTCACTGCCTCTGGCCAGTCTTGCTCTCCCAGTTTCCAAGCCCAGATAGCCCCCCTCTGTTGTTTAGTTCCTGGACTGGCAAACATCACCAGGGAAAGCACATCACCAGACAGACTGAATCCATGACTAAGGAGTGGATTCCAGCCACCATGGGGCTCAGAAAGATTCAAACATCCTCAGGCAGTTATCATTGCCATTCCCCAGATTTTCACTCTCCTCGTGCTTTCTTTCACTCAAACTATAGCCATATGTCTTTTCTTTTCCATAAAATGTCTTAAAAGTAGTCGACACATATTGTCTTTGTACCCTTTATTCCTTACTGACTCCCTGCCTTAACCCCTCTGTTATACTCAAACTGGTCTTAGGTGTCACCGATGCCTTCCTGATTGGGAAATCCCACAGCCCTTGCTTTAGTCAATTCTATTTAATCAACAGTGTCGATCATATCTTTTAAACTCCTTTCTCTCTTGACTTCTGTAAAGCTCCTCTCTCCCATTTTCTATCCTCACTTTGACCAACCCCACAATTTCATTCACGACCTCCTCTTCCTCTTACCTTCCATGAATGCTACTGTTCTTTAGAATTTTTTCTACCACTACCCTGTCTAAAAACTCTCAATACCAATTCCATGCACTCTCAGTATTTTTATCTCTAAATAAATGACTTCTGCCCAGGTCTCTGTATTGAGCCTCAGACCTGTATAACTAACCACTCAGTGTGCTGGCTCACTAGAGGGGAGAAAAATCACATTTTGGAGTATTTGCTGAATTCAAGCCACTCACGTGAAGTCACTGCAGAGAGAGCTGGAAAATGTGCACAGTGGCTCTCTCGAGCAGGGATAAGTTGACTTCACGCACCACTTGGTACCCAAGGGCAAAGGGTCTCAAACTATTTTTTTGACATACTGCAGAAAAGAGGTTTTATGTCAGTTACATATATATGCTATGGAAATCAAATTCTATGAAACAGCACTAAACTTTGCCACGTGTGATGCACTTTAAAAGTTGTCATGTTCCATTTCATTAAAAAATATTTGTACCCACTCACCAAGCAGATTTCATAAGCCATCAGTGGTTCAAGACCCACAATTTATAAACACCATCCTTTGGTCTTTCAAACTCAGTATGCACAGAATTGTGTTTATGATCCCACTTCTACAACCTGTTCCTTTTCCCTAATTTCCTGTGTCAATCAATGGCTCCATCATCTACCTGGTTTCCCCAGCTAGAAATCTCACGGCCATTTTGGACTCATCCCTCTGCTTTATCCCTCATGGCCATTTCTGCCTTGTTCATATCTCTCAGGTAGATCTTCCAATCTCAGTCCCCACTGTCACTATCCTGTTTTATATCACCTTTCACATAATAGTCTCCTAATTCATCCCCTGCTTTTGGTTTCTCCAATCTCAACTTATCTTTTTTCAGTTCAAAGCCATTTTCTAAAAATAAGTAATGCTACTGCTCTGCTTAAAAACTCTGATGGCTCCTCATTGCCCCCAAATATTTCTTATTCATTCAGAAAACATCTATTGGGCAACTACTGTGGGCCAGGCTCTGTATTGGACACAGGGGAATAAAAATGCCATGGTTCCTATCCTCAAGGAGCTTACAGTCCGAACTCCATTGCATTACTGAGAAGACTCTTTTAGTAGTTCCAGCTCACCTTTTCACCTTACCTTCTGCTCCAGCCTGTCTATATACCTGATGCCTTTGTCACAGTAGAGAACTAGACATCACCAAGGTGTATCCTCCACTTCTAGGCTCCGGTGCCTTGGCTCATGCAGTCCCACATTCTGTGGGATGCCTTCCTCTTCCTCTAGATGAACTCCTACTCATTCTTGAAAGGCTCTGTCTTGGTGAAGCCTTCCTTTTCACAAGTTCCTATTCAAAAATTTTAAATATTGAATCAATGTAATCATGCCCATATCCCAAATAGTTAAATAGTACTGAGGTGCTAAAAGAGAGAAGCCAGAGTCTCCCACCTCAACTCACCCCAACGCCAGCCCAATTCCCCAAAGGTGATCACCCTTAATGATTTTCCTTTTTAGATATCTGGTGATCTCCATGTTTGCAAAACAGTATGCTATATTATTATTTCTTGGTGTATCACCCTAAACACTGTCTATCTAATTTCTACTAGGAGAGTGAGCATTTAGCTCACATCCCTCCTGGTCCTATCTTTTCTCTTCTCTAACCCTCCTAATAGAGTTACATCTCTCTACTCAGGCCCTCCACTACATCTCTGCTCTGCAAAGTCACTGTGCATCCAGACCTTTACTTTTTGTTCTACTAACTATGGACATTATCTCTTTTGACTCTCGACATTTTCCAAAATGAGACCCTTAGTAACTCAACCTTTTCTCCATCCTAGTAGGCCTCACTTCTACCTCCTTCTACCTACTTACCTATAGGTACTTCTACATTTTAAAAATCAATCATATTTACATTCTCCTGTATAATCATAGTTCATTCCTCTTTGGCTTGTTTAAAAGGTGTTTCTAAGAGTTGAAAACCAGTAAGCATGTTTGCACTGTTAGACTAGTGAATGTTGTTTTCGATCGTCTAGTGGAATACTCTGATCATACTTTCTTCTCTGGGCCGTTCAGAAATATATTTTTAGATTTCAGGTTTAATGGTGTCTCCACCCAATAGCTCAAAATCAATGCATTTTAAATTATATCACACTTATATCATGCCTTTCCTGGATATTTTCCCTCTTGGAGTTTCTAGTTTTAACTTTAATTGTCTTTAATTTTAAATTTAAGTAATTTAATCTTTTAATTTTTTCTTTTGCATTCTGTTACCTTCTAAGGGCCTCGAGGGTTTCCAAGTTCCCAATCATACTTTTAGTTTTATTGAATCCCATTGTTTCTTCCAGCTTCATTACTTTAATCAGGATGGGTTAGTTTCCAGACCGTCACTCTGGGGCTTCCCTCCTCGGCTCATCTGGCTTGGAGCCTCTTTTCCTTGGATCCTGTGCAGTGAGAATGCCTTTCACTTCCACCCCTTCCAAGGAGAATTAATAACTCACTTCTCAGAAACCCCACAGTCCTTGTATTTACCTGCAAGGGCTCACTTGCTATGGTGTGATTTCCTTAGCCTCCAGGGATAGTCATCCTTGAAATGGTACCTAACATACAGTTTGCCCTCAATAAACACTATTTGAAAAGACTATGGAGCACATTATTACTATTTATTCCAAAATCTTGATTGAGGACAGAGTCATCAGGTTTTTTCATGTTAAGGAGTAAAGAAGCACTTCTATATTGATGTGAAATGGGAGTAAGAATTAAGAGATAAGAAACAGCTCAACAAAGAATCAATTTATAAACACAAGTACCTTATTTTTTTCACTACATCAAAACAAAAACAAAACCCATATCAGATCCACCTTATAATCTGTATGTCTACGTTGACTTGCCATCCTTTGGAATGTGAGGCCCATTCTTTATTCATTTCACTGGACTAGGGTTGCCAGAAAAATTAGAGGAAGCCCAGTTAAATTTGAATTTCAAATAAACAGCACATAATTTTGAGTATAATAGGTTCCAAATATTGTATGGAAACTTCTTATACTAAAACCTTTTTGTCATTTGTCTGAAATTCAAATTTAACTGGATGTCCTGTATTTCATTTGCTAAATCTGGTAACCCTACACTGGGGACCTTCTCAGGACATTAACCTGCTAAATGCCAACCAGTCTGACCTCCTCAGAGAGAGTAATCTGATTACAATGGGAGGAAGCACAGAGTTGGCATGGAAAGAAAGAAAGAAAATATTTCATACTTGCCTTCAAGACCTGCTTTCAAAGCCCACCACATTTTTAGGTGTGATGATGAATTTTCTGATGGTGTCTTCTGAATCTTCATCCTGTCTTAAGGTTAAAGAGAGGAGGTCCTTAGAGACCTCTTACGTAGTGTATCATGTACACTTTTAGATTAATATTCTGGGGCAATTTGTTTCATAGGCGGTTATCCCAGGAAGTACAGAAAATTGTCATTAGGCTGAGATAGTTTAAATGTTCACCTATTGTGAGGTTTAAATAAGTCACTGCTTCTTTAAAGATAATACTATTAGACAGCACTGTGTATGCTCTGTCCTAAGCATTTCACATACATTTGCATTTCGTTCTCACAAGGTGCCTCTGACTAATGTACTTTGATTATCTCCGTTTTACCCTTGAGGAAGCTGAGAAGCAGAAAGGATAAAGAACTTGCCCAAAGTGACATCACTAACAAGTGTGAGAAAGGAGCTGTAATCCATGCCTTCTTAATCTGGAGTCCTCCAAATAAAAATAAAATAAATTTCATCTACAGTCCTGTCAACCTCGCCAAAAAGCCAAAAGTCACTAGTTAAAAACATAAAACATTAACTCCACCCATGAATGTCAAACTACTTTCTCTGAGTCTCTAACTGAAGCTTTAAATGAATATTTTAAAATTAGAAAGTTGGATTGAGGAGAAAGCATTGGTAAATGAAGGAAGGAATTTCAGCGAAACCTCAAAGAACTGGGTTAAGCTGAGCTATCAGATGGCCCCTTTTCACACCATTTCCCCCCAAGTCATAAAAGCTCTTCCTGATTGCCCTTCACTGTATTTCCACGGAGAAATGAAACTAACTCATTGGCAGGCCTTCCAAGCCGGAGCATAGTCCACATAATTTCTAGTTCCAGTGTACTATAAAACGGAAAGCGGACTGCGCAAGGCATTGCGGATTGCAGATGGAAACAGAGTAACCGGGAATTTAGTGAAACGAGCAAGGTCGGCGCGATGGGGGGGTGAATGGAACTGGGAAAGATCTGATCGGAATCGAGTCTGAGAACAGGAACCGGGGGCGCAGCACCCGCTCTCTGTACGCGTGGGTCGGTCCCGGGGGGGAAGGGGGTTAAGTTAACCCGCGGGTCCAGATTGCAGACCGCCGGCCCTGGGAGGGTGCTGTGTGCGCCGAACTCGCCCGCGTCCCAGCGCCTCTGCTGGTGGGAGGACGGTGGCCTCAGCTCCCCCTTCTCCCTCCTGCGGCGCCGGGGGAGGTCAGAGTCGGGGCGACCAGACGGCGCGGGGCAGAAGGAGCGTGAAGCCAGCGCGCAGCCCCTCGCCCGCCGCCCCGCGGCCACGGTGACCCGGTGACAGCGGGCGACAGAGCCCGCGGTACTGGCAGCGAGCAAGCAGCAGAAGGGGTCGGCGCGCCCTGTCCCGGTTCCCGCGAGCAGCTCATCGCGGTGCCCGGGTGAGGAGGTACCCCGGGGCGGGTGGGACCCGGGGGTTGCCGCCGGCTGAGGGGCTGGGAGGTTGGGGGCTGAAAGGATGAGGATGGGAGGATGGGGGAGGATGGGGGTTGGAAGGCTGGCACCCCGCCCGCACCCACCTCCAAGCCGGAGCTGGGCTCGCCTTCCCTGCCGCCCTCCGAACAGCTCTAGGATCTTTGCGGGGAGGGTGATGGAATTCGAGCCCAGTTCTCCCAAACCTTTTCCCCGGGGAGCAACCCCAAAGAATTGGGTGCTGAGAGGGAATCCTGACAGGGGAACCTGGAGCACAGGGAGTTTTCTTATCTGTGGGTCTACACACATGCGCACACACACACACACACACACACACACACACACACACACATGAGTGTTGCTTCTTCCGGAGCCCAGTTCTGAGAAGCTGCTGTATGATCTGAATGACAAAGCCGTCCCTCTCTATTCCGATCACTTACTCTCCATGTCCCAGAGCTCCAGGCTGCAGCCCAGATAAGATCTCGGCTGCGCTACCCTGAGTCTGCGGGAGGCTTGTTTTTAAAAAGCCAAACAGAACCAGAAAGCAGAGAGAACATTCTCTTCCCCGTCATCACCTGGAGCCTCTCATAGACCTTTCTAGCTCTAAAAACGAAAAGTTCAGGCTTTCATTCAGACCTCTGGCTTCCGGGGTGGCTGCGGAAATGGGAGGAAGGAGGAGGGAGAGGTGTGTGGGCTCGTAAGGGGTCTGGGAGCCCTTGAGGGACTTAGGTGTTCAGGTTCGAGAGGGATTTGTGTTAACAAATCAGTCTTGAACAAATTACCTTTGACCCCAGTAAGAATGCTGAGCCAGGAGGTTGGTCTATGAGTAGGAGCCGGGAAATGCACACCTTCAAAGTGTTGACAGTTACAAAGGCCTGGAACCTAATCTTGGGCTAACACTGAACTCAGGGATCCGAGCATTAAGTATTGGCCTGGTCCATAGGAAGGGGAAGGGGATGGCCTTCTTTTTTTTTTTAATTTAATTAATTTATTTTTTATACAGCAGGTTCTTCTTAGTTATCTATGTTATACATATTATGTATATATGTCAATTCCAATCTCCCAATTCATCCCACCCCCACCCCCACTTTCCCCCCTGGGTGTCCATACATTTGTTTTCTACATCTCTGTCTCTATTGCTGCCTTGCAAACCAGTTCATCTGTACCATTTTTCTAGATTCCACATATATGCGTTAATATACGATATTTGTTTTTCTCTTTCTGACTTACTTCACTCTGTATGACAGTCTCTAGGTCCATCCATGTCTCTACAAATGACCCAATTTCATTCCTTTTTATGGCTGAGTAATATACCATTGTATATACATGTACCACATCTCCTTTGTCCATTCGTTGGTCGATAGGCATTTAGGTTGCTTCCATGACCTGGCTATTATAAATAGTGCTGCAATGAACACTGGGATGCATGTGTCTTTTTGAATTATGGTTTTCTCTGTGTATGTGCCTGGTAGTGGGATTGCTGGGTCATATGGTAATTCATTTTGAGTTTTTTAAGGAACCTCCATACTGTTTTCCATAGTGGCTGTATCAATTTACATTCCCACCAACAGTGCAAGAGGGTTCCCTTTTCTCTACACCCTCTCCAGCAACTGTTCTTTGTAGATTTTCTGATGATGGCCATTCTAACTGGTGTGAGGTGATACCTCATTGTAGTTTTGATTTGCATTTCTCTAATAATTAGTGATGTTGAGCAGCTTTTCATGTGCCTCTTGGCCATCTGTATGTCTTCTTTGGAGAAATGTCTATTTAGGACTTCTGCCCATTTTTTGATTGAGTTGTTTGTTTTTTTAATATTGAGCTGCATGAGCTGTTTATGTTTTGGAGATTAAGCCTTTGTCCGTTGATTCGTTTGCAGATATTTTCTCCCATTTTGAGGGTTGTCTTTTTGTCTTGTTTATAGTTTCCTTTGCTGGGCAAAAGCTTTTAAGTTTCATTAGGTCCCATTTGTTTATTTTTGTTTTTATTTCCATTACTGTAGGAGGTGGGTCAAAAGAGATCTTGCTGTCATTTATGTCAAAGAGTGCTCTATCTATGTTTTCCTATAAGAGTTTTGTAGTGTCCGGTCTTAGATTTAGGTCTTTAATCCATTCTGAGTTTATTTTTCTATGTGGTGTTAGGGAGTGTTCTAATTTCATTCTTTTGCACGTAGCTATCCAGTTTTCCCAGCATCACTTATTGAAGAGACTGTATTTTCTCCATCGTATATGCTTGCTTCCTTTGCCATAGATTAGTTGACCATAGGTGTGTGGGTTTATCTCTGGCTTTCCATCTTGTTCCATTGATCTATATTTCTGTTTTTGTGCCACACCATATTGCCTTGATTACTGTGGCTTTGTAGTGTAGTCTGAAGTCAGGGAGTCTGATTCCTCCAGTTCTGCGTTTTCCCCTCAAGACTGCTTTGGCTATTTGGGGTCTTTTGTGTCTCCATACAAATTTTAAGATTTTTTGTTCTACTTCTGTAAAAAATGCCATTGGTAATTTGATAGGGATTGCATTGAATCTGTAGATTGCTTTGGGTAGTATAGTCATTTTGACAAGACTGATTCTTCCAATCCAAGAACATGGTATATCTCTCCATCTGTTTGTGTCATCTTTGATTTCTTTCATCAGTGCCTTATAGTTTTCTGAGTACAGGTCTTTTACCTCCTTAGGTAGGTCTATTCCTAGGTATTTTATTCTTTTTGTTGCAATGGTGAGTGGGATTGTTTCCTTAATTTCTCTTTCTGATCTTTCATTGTTAGTGTATAGGAATGCAAGAGATTTCTGTGCATTAATTTTGTATCCTGCTACTTTACCAAATTCATTGATTAGCTCTAGTAGTGTTCTGGTGTCATCTTTAGGATTCTGTATGTTTAGTAACATGTCGTCTGCAAACAGTGGCAGTTTTACTTGTTCTTTTCCAATTTGTATTCCTTTTATTTCTTTTTCTTCTCTGATTGCTGTGGCTAGGACTTCCAAAACTATGTTGAATAATAGTGGTTAGAGTGGACATCCTTGTCTTGTTCCTGATCTTAGAGGAAATGCTTTCAGTTTTTCACCATTGAGAATGATGTTTGCTGTGGGTTTGTCCTATATGGTCTTTATTATGTTGAGGTAGGTTCCCTCTGTGCCCACTTTCTGGAGAGTTTTTATCATAAACAGGTGTTGGATTTTGTCAAAAGCTTTTTCTGCATCTATTGAGATGATCATATGTCTTTCATTCTTCAGTTTGTTAATATGGTGTATCACATTGATTGATTTGCCTATATTGAAGAATCCTTGCATCCCGGGGTTAATCCTACTTGATCATGGTGTATGATCCTTTTAATGTGTTGTTGGATTCCATTTGCTAGTATTTTGTTGAGGATTTTTGCATCTATATTCATCACTGATATTGGTCTGTAATTTTCTTTTTTTATGGTATCTCTGTCTGGTTTTGGTATCAGGGTGATGGTGGCCTCGTACAACAAGTTTGAGAGTGCTCCTGCCTCTGCAATTTTTTGGAAGAGTTTGAGAACATGGCTGTTAGCTCTTCTCTAAATGTTTGATAGAATTCACCTGTGAAGCCCTCTGTTCTTGGGCTTTTGTTTGTTGGAAGGTTTTTAATCACAGTTTCAATTTCATTACTTGTGATTGGTCTGTTCATATATTCTATTTCTTCCTGGTTCAGTTTTGGAAGGTTTTAGCTTTCTAAGAATTTGTCCATTTCTTCCAGGTTGTCCATTTTATTGGCATAGAGTTGCTTGTAGTAGTCTCTCAGGATGCTTTGTATTCCTGTGGTGTCTGTTGTAACTTCTTTTTCATTTCTAATTTTATTGATTTGAACCCTCTCCCTCTTTTTCCTGATGAGTCTGACTAAAGGTTTATCAATTTTGTTTATCTTCTCAAAGAACCTTTAGGTGTAAAGTTAGATTGTCTATCTGAGATTTTTCTTGTTTCTTGAGGTAGGCTTGTATTGCTATAAACTTCCCTCTTAGAACTGCTTTTGCTGCATCCCATAGGTTTTGGATTGTCGTGTTTTTATTGTCATTTGTCTTTAGGTATTTTTTGATTTCCTCTTTGATTTCTTCCATGATCTCTTGGTTATTCAGCAACCTATTTTTTACCCTCCATGTGTTTGTCTTTTTTACGTTTTTTCCCCTGTAATTCATTTCTAATCTCATAGCAGTGTGGTCAGAAAAGATGCTTGATATGATTTCAATTTTCTCAAATTTACCGAGGCCTGATTTGTGAACCAGGATGTGATCTATCCTGAAGAATGTTCCGTGCGCACTTGAGAAGAAAGTGCAATCTGCTGTTTTTGGATGGAATGCCCTATAAATATCAACTATATCTGGTCTATTGTGTCATTTAAAGCTTGTGTTTCCTTATTAATTTTCTGTCTGGATAATCTGTCCAGTGGTGTAAGTGAAGTGTTAAAGTCCCCCACTATTGTTGTGTTACTGACAATTTCCTCTTTTATAGCTATTAGCATTTGCCTTATGTATTGACGTGCTTCTGTGTTGGGTGCATATATATTTATAATTGTTACATCTTCTTCTTGAATTGATCCCCTGATCATTGATCATTATGTAGTGTCCTTCCTTGTCTCTTATAACATTCTTTGTTCTAAAGCCTATTTTATCTGATATGAGTATTGCTACTCCAGCTTTCTTTTGATTTCCATTTGCATGGAATATATTTTTCCATCCCCTCACTTTCAGTCTGCATGTGTCCCTAGGTCTGAAGTGGGTCTCTTGTAGACAGCACATATAAGGGTCTTGTTTTTGTATCCATTCAGCCAGTCTGTGTCTTTTGGTTGGAGCATTTAATCCATTCACATTTAAGGTAATTATCAATATGCATGTTCCTATTCCCATTTTCGTAATTGTTTTGGGTTTGTTTTTGTAGGTCCTCTTCTTCTCTTGTGTTTCTCACTTAGAGAAGTTCCTTTAGCATTTGTTATAGAGCTGGTTTGCTGGTGCTGAATTCTTGTAGCTTTTGCTTGTCTGTAAAGCTTTTGATTTCTCTGTCAAATCTGAATGAGATCCTTGCCCAGTAGAGTAATCTTGATAGTAGGTTCTTCCCTTTCATCACTTTAAATATATCATGCCACCCCCTTCTGGCTTGTAGAGTTTCTGCTGAGAAATCAGCTGTTAACCTTATGGGAGTTCCCTTGTACGTTATTTGTCATTTTTCTCCTGTTGCTTTTAATATTTTTTCTTTTTCTTTAATTTTTGTCAATTTAATTACCATGTGTCTTGGCATGTTTCTCCTTGGGTTTATCCTGGGACTCTCTGCACTTCCTGGACTTGGGTGGCTATTTTCTTTCCCATGTTAGGGAAGTTTTCGACTATAATCTCTTCAAGTATTTTCTTGGGTCCTTCCTCTCTCACTTCTCTTTCTGGGACCCCTATCATGCGAATGTTGGTGCATTTAATGTTGTCCCAGAGGTCTCTTAGGCTGACTTCATTTCTTTTCATTCTTTTTTCTTTATTCTGTTCCATGGCAGTGAATTCCACTATTCTGTCTTCCAGGTCACTTACCCGTTCTTCTGCCTCAGTTATTCTGCTATTATTCCTCATTATGACCGTTCGACAATCGCTTTCCCTGCTAGGGATTTTAAAGACAAAAATCACATCTATTTTTGAAATCTTTTAATCCGAAACATAGTGACTGACACATAGTCACTCTTAAAATTGAGTAAATGGATTCGTGAGCAAATGCATGAATGAGGCAGCCAGTCATTGAATTATTTGGAGAATTCTTACTCTGGGAATGAGGTCAGATATCACATATATAGGGTGATGAAAAAAACTCAGCAAACAGTACTCTTACTGTTCCATTGCAGACATTTCCAAACACTGCCTCCTGGTACTGGCTATACCAGAGCCCATAGGGAGCTAACATATAGATGCCTGGACCTGCCTTCTGAAGATTCTACATCAGAAAGTCTGCGATGGGTCTCAGGAGTCAGCGTGTTCAAAGCTTCCGCAAGAGCCTTGCAGCCTGCCTGAGGTCAGGCAGGGAACTGGTGCGGGCCATTTCACCTGGCCTTAACTCTGCCGGTTCCACTATAAGGACAAAAGGTGATGGCCCTGGCACTGGTCTGGTAGGAATCATGGGGAGGGCAGAGCACCCCAGTCCTGCTTGGAGGACTCGGGGAAGCCCTGCTAGCCATTGGCTGTCTCTAATTCTTCCTGAGGTTATTGACAGGGAAGATGTGATGAATACCCAAGTTGCTACGGGCAAGTGAGCCTTCTTGGGGTTGGTGCAGGGTTCCTAAAAATCACTGTTGATTCCTTATGTGTTTCACTTTGTCTTCTCTTTTTCACCTCTTCATCCCTCGTGATCTTCCAAGTGGGCTGAACGACACTCCCCTTATTCAGCCTGGGCTGTAAGCACCAGGAGTGGTAAATATTTTCTGTGGATGATGTTATTTGATGAAAATCCAAGTTGTGACACTGTAACAGAGGGGTAGCAGTGGAGGCTTGTGAGGATCCAGCCTGGCTTCAGTGCAACTTCTTCTATTGCTTATTTGGGAAACTTAGCTATGTCTCGGGATTCATACACAGTACTCTGAAGTTTCCAAGGGTCTTGGCATGTTGCTCCAATATAAATTAGGGCAAGAACAACGAGACAGAGTCTCATGTCTTTGGAGAACAATTTCTAATTCTTTGTTAAGTCATCTCTCAATCCAGCTCCGACCAGTTTAGCATCATTAAAATAACTGTTCTGTTCATTAACTTTAGAAGATTTTGGTTTTAGAGTGAACAGAATTTGACATTATATCAAGATGCCATGTGGTGGGTAAAAGCAGGCACTCAGGCAATCTGGGCTTAAGCCCTACCTCCAGCACTTGCTAGCTGTGTGATTAGAACAAGTCAGTTAAACTTTTCTGGCCTCAGTTTCCTCATCAGTAGAATGGGGATAATTAAACTTCCCTGACAGATTGTTTTGGTGATGATTGAGTAAGGGGCCATGTGCCAGAAACTGTGCAAAATGTTTGGCACTTAGTAAGTGTTCAAATGTTAGCAATATTATCATCTATTTAGTGAGCAAACTTTTTTTAGCAACTCCTAGGTGCCATTTTTAAATAAAAAGACAAATTATAGTGCTATGTACTCATATGAAAAGATATTTACAATATATTTTCAAATTAAAAATGGAAGTTCAATATATTGTATGACGTTTTATAAACAAACTTTAAAACTATATATGTATGTATATTTATATGTATGGGTGTATATGTTTGTCTGTATTGTGTATGTGTACATGTATTTACGCATGGAAATGCATCTGGAAAAACATCTGTTGGCAGCTCCATTTTTTAATTTACTTTATTGTCATGGTTGAATTTTGAAGTCATGTATTAACGTTATAATAAAATTGAAAATAATAGTGAAATAAGATAAAATGAAGTCAACCAATATTATAAATGATCTAAGGAGTTAAACTGTACATGCTTTTTCTGATTCCCTCCACCCCCCTAAAAATAGATATGGAATACTCTATAAATAACCAAGAAGCTTAGAGCTCCAGTGACAGTTTTCCCAGCTACGTATCTGGATTTTTAGCCTGTGTGATAAGAGCTGACCTTTCTATAGCCCTGTCTCCTCTGAAATCTTTCTCTCCGAATTCCTGTTGCCCTGAGAATTTGTACCATATCATCTAAGAATTTGGAAATGTCCCTGTCATTTGCTTTCTTCTTGTATTATAGATGTGAGTCTTGTTTCTGAATCCTTATTGTAAGCTCTTGTAGAGCAGGGATTATGTCAAATTCTCCGGTATTTACCACAGTTGTTGACATAGCAGAGGGTGTGTAGCATTTGCTTGTAAGTACCCATTGACTGAATGACTGCAGATCTGATGTTACTCAGAATCGGCCCTGTTGCACTGTCATAATGAAAAACAACTTAACCTGGAGATTTCAATGGGTTAACACAACAAAGGTTCATTTCTTGTTCATAAGAGGCCATATGAACTGGCATAGGCTCTTTTCTGCTCAGTGATGGGGGATCCAGACTTCCTCCGTCTGGAGGCACACATGTGGCTTCTAAGTTTGCTGAATGAAGGAAAGGAAGGAATGGAGAGACATACTGACTCATAAATATCCTAGGCCACTTCCATTCAAATTCCCATTTATCGGAAATCAGTCCCGTCTAGCTACCAGGGAGGCCAGGAAATTCAGGGGAGCACATAGCTACTCAGGAACACTAATTTCTGTGCCACGGATCTACATCTTCCTGCAGAATAACCGTGCCAGCTAGTTAGTACCCTATTCGTATCAGTGGGACAAACACCCACATGGATCATTAAACATGGCTCAGTTTATGTGAGTAACCGATGTGTTAGAAACTACCAGGATTCAGAATTTATCCATGCAGCAGGCATTTACTGGTGCCTACTATGTGCCGGGCACTGTTGTAGGTCCTGGGAAAACAGCAGGGAAGAAAAGAAAACAGCAAAAAAAAACCCAGCGCCAATTCCCTATGCTCACAGAACTGACTTTCTGGAAGAGGAAGGTAAACAATTAACAAGTAATCCAGAGAATCTCTATTGGTGATAATATTATGCAGAAAAATAAAGCAGTTGGGGAAACAGGGCACGTATTGGTGTATGTGTTGGGGGGTAGATTGTAATTTTAAACTGGTCAGGGAAAACCTCACTGAGAAGGTAACATGGAAGCAAAACCCTAGGAGTGAGGGAGCCGGTTATTTGGGTGTCAGGGCAAAGAGCCTTCCTGGAAGAGGAACACAGGTACAGATCACAAGGTGGGACAAGGCGGGGCCTGAAATGCTTGCTGTATGGCGAGGAAGACGTGTAGCTGCAGTGAGTATGTGGGTGAGTGTGCAGGAGAGGCTGGGATGTCTGATCAGGAGTCTGTTAAGTACAGGCTGTAGAGCCTTATATGTTACTTTAAGATCTATGGCTTCTGCTCTGTGTCATGTGAAGCCATTTGGGGGCTTTGAGCACGAGGAATGGCATGATCACTCTGGCTGCTATATTGGGAATTGACCATAGGGTTCGGGGTAGACCAGTGACAGGTTACTGCAAAATTCAAGAATGAGATGGTGATGGCTTGGACCATTTCCATCACCCCAAAAAGAGGGGAGAAATTTTCAAGGGGAAAAGTGATTCACAAATACAAGATAGTTTTTGCTGATAAGATGTTAGCAAAGAGCCTCCCTGTAATATAATTTATTATTATCACAAGTCCAGTTGTATTCATCAGTGCTACCGACATTTATCCCACACAAGCTGCATGCCAGGACCCCTGTTAGGCACTTGGGACAGCAAGTAAGATCTGCCCCCTACCTTTGGGAGGCTCTCAGTCGTAGCAGGGTATAGAGATCCCCCAAAATATAACATCATCAGCACCAAAAACACACCCAGCTGCTGCAACACGATTATTTTACAAACATGATGGAAACGTTAGCCAAAACATATTGAGGGTTTACTATGCGCTAGACATGCCCTTGGATATTATCATGATTATGATATGTGATAAAATTATTATAGTTTGATGCTCTTCTTTATAACCAAACTAGACTGCTACAAAGTTAGGGAACTAGTGGCTGAAAACCTAATATTATAACCTAAAAGTGTTATTTCTGGGCTCTGCAATCCAGCATGACCAAGAACTCTGACACCCTAGTGCCTCCCAAAAACCCATTCTAGAAAATGCATGTGCTGTTTTTTTTCCAAATGTCTTCTCCCTTTATAACACACGGAATCATGTTACTAGTCCTTTAATCTCACTGATAGGTTAGCCTATTCAAGTCCTCGTTGTTGCGTGTCTTTTTTTTCCTTTTAATCATCTGCCTTGAAGAAGGTTAAGCTGAAACGGCTGCTCAGCTTCCAAGATGTTGCCACCCAAACTGCACGCGCTTTTCTGCCTCTGCACCTGCCTCACGCTGGTTCATCCCTTTTACTGGCAAGACCTAAATCCTGTTGCCTATATTGAATCATCAGGTAAGAGGTATATTTGTTCAAGGGCTTGAGCTACTGACCTGTTGCCAGACTCGAAGTGGTCCCAGGGAAGTTGCACGTGTGGACTTCTAAGAAGATTCTGATGAAGATGAGATCCTCAGTTCTCCCGGGGGCGGGGGGAGGGCCTCACTCTTTCCTCTTCTTAATGAAACTAGAGAAGTGCCTTCTTGTTCAACATCAGGACTGCAGGACAGCCTAGGATGAGGCCTTTTCAGACAAGCTGGAACCTCAGCGCGCAGTCACCATAGAGAAGGTCCACACCACCCCTTCTATACCTCATTGCCCTGACCCATGCCCTCTCCGTGCAGTAACACACTTCCCCTGAAGTGCCTTCAGAGGCAACCCCAAACTTGCCCCTACGAAGGTGAAGGAGAGGCAGGAGTCTTGATCAACAGGTGAAGTCCTGGTTGATGGTGGAGTGTGTGAGAAGATGGCAATTTAGAGTTTGGGATCCAGAGGGGGACAATCTTTTCTATCTAATGACAGGCAGGAGCAGGGACCAGTAGGCACTCGGAGCTCCAGATGAGAATGGATGTGCATCCCTTGCTCTTTCTTACTTTGCAGGGTGGAGGGAAGGAGAAGAGGGGGAGGCTTAGTCAAGCCCAGGAGTGGTGGCCAGAATGGGACAGCCATCTCTAGACAGGGACATCTCCTGTCACCTAGAATAAACTTGATTGAAAAGTGATTCCTTCTGGAGCTTTGTGAATTCCTGCTAATCTCAGAGGGTTGGGATGCATGAACTTCTCTATCTAGTCTCCTCAGGTGAGCAGCATCAGTGGCCTCTGCAAGGTGCCATACTGTCTGTACCCACAGACGCATGCACCTGGGGAGATATGGTAGCCCTGGATCTAGTTGTGTGGTCTTGATGGGTGACTCCTTACTGTGACATTTACCAAAGATCTTTCATAACCAGTGTCTTACAAATCTGGCCCTGCTTCATAGTTGGGGAAATGACTGCAACAGCAGAAAAGGGACCAGATCTTCTATCTATGTTTGCATAGGAAATGGCATCATATCTCACAGGTCCATTCATGCAACAATACTTATCAGAGAACTGAGGTGTGTGTAATACACTGGTGACTAAGACAGAGGGTTTGTAGTCAAGCTCAAGGAGGTTAAATTAATTCTCAAGGTTAAATTAATTCTCCCATTCCCTTATCTGTACATTGAAAACAGGTAACATCTTACATGACGAGCAAATTCTTACCTAGGAGACATTTGCCTCATGTGCTTTTCATTGGTACAGAGTGGGAATTTCAAAACATGTTCTCTATTCCCTCATGTCTGAAAATCACTGGAAAGCTGTTACTGGACAGTCAGAAACTTGAGGACACGCTTCATTCATCTTTGTCATCCCAGCCTGGAGCCCAATGCCCCATTCATTTGAAATACTCAAAAATGAATGCATAAATATTTTTAAAATTATGCATAAATAAATTTAAAATTATTAGAAATAGTTTATTCAATAAAAGATGAAAATAATAGATGATTATTTGTATCATTATTAATAAATGAATACATAGAAAATATGATCATGCAGCCAAAAAGTTTGTAAACATGGCTAGAGATATCCCATTTGCTAATGGAGGACATAAAGCCATATAAGAGAATGTCATTTTCCTAGCACGTGTACATTCCATCTCCAACCCCAGGAATGAACATCAGGACTATTTGATAAATGAACATCACCAAAAATGTATAATAAGATTAACAGCATACCATAGGTTCTAATGCTCCTATTAAAATAGAGTTGAAGAAAAACAGGAAGTGACATTTGTAAGTTCTGAACCACACAACTATATCATCTACAGAGTGGCCATTCAACCTGGCAAGTCTCTTCCCTGCCTCTTCCTTCGTGATGAGTGCTGATAGTTGGTTAGAGAATGGGAAATCTAGGACCATAACCAGATTAGCTGCGGGCTGGTGAACCTTTTCTTTCTTTCTTTCTTTTCTTCCTTCCTTTCTTTCTTTCTTTCTTTCTTTCTTTTTCTTTCTTTTCTTTCTTTTTCTTTCTTTCTTTCTTTCTTTCTTTCTTTTTTCTTTCTTTCTTTCTCTTTCTATCTTTCTTTCTCTTTCTTTCTTTCTTTCCTTCTTTCTTTCTTTTTTCTTTTCTTTCTTTCTTTCTTGTTTATTTTATTGAAGTATAATTTATTTACAATGTTGTGTTTAATTTCTGCTGTACAGCAAAGTGACTCAGTTATACATATATATATATTCTTTTTCATATTCTTTTCCATTATGGTTTATCACAGGATATTGAATATAGCTCCCTGTGCTGTACAGTAGGACCTTGTTGTTTGGTGAACCTTTTCTGCAGCCTCCCTGGCACTCACCAGCCACAGGGCCCTGGAGGCCTACACTCAAACCTGGGTCAACTCGAAGTTTCCTGAGACCTTTTCAGGGGTCAGATGTCCTGGAATACACCTCTCACAGTCCAACAGAAGGAAAGGAGCAGGCAAGCTGAATCTAGAAAACTGAATCCAGATACACTGATATATGGACTCACCATCCTGAAATTACATGAGGACTTGATTGGGGGTTAGAAAGGGGAACAGGGGAAACTGCAGGTGTGTTACAGGGTTTTGGCACCAGAGAGAGAAAATGTTTCAAGAGTGGGTAGGTAAAAGAATAGAGGCCATGGGCCTTCCCTGGTGGCGCAGTGGTTAAGAGTCCACTTGCCAATGCAGGGGACACGGGTTCGAGCCCTGGTCCAGGAAGGTCCCACATGCTGCAGAGCAACTAAGCCTGTGTGCCACAACTACTGAACCCACATGCCACAACTGCTGAAGCCTGTGCACCTAAAGCCCGTGCTCTGCAATAAGAGAAGCCACTGCAATGAGAAGCCTGTGCACCATAACAAAGAGTAGCCCCTGCTCGCCGCAACTAGAGAAAGCCAGCGTGCAGCAACAAAGACACAATGCAGCCAAAAAATTAATTAATTATTAAAAAAAAAATATATATATATATATGCCGTCAAGCATTTAGCAGAAACAAAAGAGACCCAGTGACAGTGAAAAGCTTAGTTTAACTCATTTTCACAGATATTTTTTGAGCACCGCTTATGTGCTAGACATTGTGTTAAAGATGTGAGGATACAAAGATATGGATGCAGCTCGTACGAGATAGCCTTGAGAGACAGAGTGTGCAGACACATAATTTTAATCTAATATGATAGGAAGAAAGATAAAAATATATACAGGGAATTGATTTGATACTGAGGATGAAACGATTAAGTCTGGTGGTGGTCAGGGCAGGCTTCAGAGAAGATCAAGATATTAAAGGTCGAATAGGAGTTTGCCATGGGGATTTCAAGCACAGGGAACAGCATTTACTAAGGTGTAGACGCATGGAACAGCCCAATGCCTCACTCAGCAGTGCTGAAGCACAGGGAGGGAGATAACAAGGGAAAAAGCAGCAGAAGAGGAGGAGCCAGTGGACCTCCAGATCATGGAGTGTCTTTCTTACAGTGCCTGGGAACTTGGGATTTAACTTGTGTACCTGTGAACCTCTACGAGCTTCAACCCCCAAACACTGGAAAGATAAGCCACCCCACACTGGAAGCCATGTGTAGATTTAAATATAACCTACAAACTGCCTTCCAGAAAGATTCCAGTACATTCCCCCTTCAAGAAAAAATACCTGGTGATAATAGGAAAGCATTGAAGGATTTGAAGAATTGCCTGGTGAGATTCATGCTTTAAATCACTCCAGGAGTTGTGTGAAAGATGCAGTTGAAGGAGTCAGGATCCAAGGTGAACAGGACACTTGGGAGAGATGGCGACTGTCCGGTCAGGAACCGTTAAGGTGTAACTGAGACAGTTGAGCTAATGTGGTAAGGATACATTGGAGAGAGCTAAAAAACAAATGTTAGAGACTGGAACTTGGTTGGATGTAGGGGATAGAGGAGAAAGGGTTAGGAGAGTAGCATGAGTCCCAGGTTTCTGGCTTGGGATCCCCAAGCTAGGGAATTCTGGAGTTGCATGCTGTGTGTTTGGAAGATGAAGAGGGGGAGTTGGGAGATGGTCATTTAGTTTCATTCTGGACCATAGGCTTTGCTGTTCCAATAGGAGGGCTTCCAGTGGGAAGTCGTGAGCCCAAATCTGAAAGGTGGATAGAGTTCATGTTTAGGAAAAGCAGATTTGGGAAGTGGTCTCTAATATGCTCTGGATAGGAGTAGAAGGTAAGGGCAAAGCTGGAAGGATTGGGAGCTGATCCTCAACATCTTAGGAAAAGGGCTATGTCGACCGCCATCTTTTTCCCCACACAGTACTTTGCATACAGCAGGCGCTCAATAATTATTTGTGTATTTTACTAATTAGTAAAGAAATGGAGGCGGGAAACTATGGGTAGTCACTTGATTCTCTTGGAGTTTCTTTGTGTAATAAAGTCTGGGGTGTAACAGCTGACAAGTGAAATAATATTGACCTGTTTTCCAGCGTGGGTCAAAAAACTACAAGCTCTGATGGCTGCTGCAATGTTTGGCCAAACTAAAATCCCCAGAGGAAATGGATCTTATTCCGTCGGTTGTACAGACTTGATGTTTGATTACACGAATAAGGTAGTGATTTGATTAATACCACTTATCCTTATATTCTAATATTGACTGTGGCTATGGCCCATGAGAAGGTTTTGAAACCTGACCTTGCCCTCACCTGAGAAAGACTTATTTTGCCATGTGTATGGTCTCCTGGGAAGCCTTTGGCAGTTTAATTCATTCCCCAATTCGTTGCTCTCATCGGATTAACTATAAACTCTTTTTTTCCCCTTCTTTGATGGCGAAACCAGGCTGCTCACACTTTCTTTTCACTCAAAAAGCATACTGTCGTTCTATTTCTCTTCCTTTTGACTGCATTCAAGCACCACGGCAACTTAAAAAGCTCTCTGGACCTCTTGCTCAATAGAAGTATTTGGGTCCCCGCTAATTAAATATGCAAAATAGCTGTTAGAACATGTTTAAGAAGCAACTTGACTAAAAGTACATTAACTTCTTTCCTCTACAGGGCACCTTCTTGCGTTTGTATTATCCATCCCAAGATCATGATCACTGTGACACCCTTTGGATCCCAAACAAAGAATATTTTTTTGGTCTTAGTAGATTTCTTGGAACACACTGGCTTATGGGCAAAATTTTGAGCTTATTCTTTGGTAAGATTTGTGTTGCTTCTGCTTTTAGGCTCTAGAATATAAGAAAAGCTTGAAAATAGCAGGAGTTTCAGGCAGTGAAAGACCAAAGTAGATTGTCTCCAGTCCAGACATCTCCTAAGATGACAAAGTATTTCTTAAAAGGCCAGGTAACTATAAGAGAATCAAGGGTTCTCGTTTTGTCTATTCTGAATACGATGGGGTGCGTGGAGGGAGTGAAGGTATCAGACTTTCAGGCTGGCTCTGACATCTCTCTGTGGCTGGCCTGATTTTTGCTTCTTACATATTCTTGGAGGCAATCATGCGGTGAGACCAGCAGCTGGGCTTATGTGACTACTACCTTCTACGCTCTGCACTGAAGTGCTTTCTACAGTTGGGCAAAGAGAGAAAGAAAACAGAAGCCTCCATAACTCTCCAGATCCTAAACAAAGGAGTGAAAGCTAATTTCTTACATGTCATAAGTGAGGAAACTACTCTCATTCCCATCACCGACCCCCAAGTGGCCAGCCTCTCTCACTAAGACAATCCGATGTGCATTCATCACTTAATATGTCTGTATTTCACTAATATTGAGTTGTCCTTCCTTATCTGTTTGACCAGACACTACTGTTGGGCTGATGTTAACCATGTCTTCAAATTTCCCCCTCAAAAATACCTACAACTTTTGGCATTCATTTTAAACATCTCGTTGGAGTTTTCTTCAGAATCAATTTATAAGAGAAATGATGAAAATATTATCACTACGCATCTTTATGACGCTGAATAACTTATAAGTCACTTCCATAGCAGTCATCACATGCAGTCTTCATGACCACATCTCCAACGTATTGATGAGAAAGTGAAACACAAATAATTGATGATAACGATGACAATAACAAGCGAGAAGTGAAGGAAGAAGAGACAACATCTTCCATTTTTTTGAGCCTTTTACTATGTGACTGGCTAGATGTACTTTACATTTTCCTACTTAAATATGACTCTGACAAAACCCCCATGACATAGATATCACTCCCTTTTATAGGAGTCTGAGGCTCAGAGAGTTCTCTTGACTTGCCCAAGGTCAGTAGCTAGTAAGTGGCAGAGCTTCCTCCAAAGCTACATCTAAGCGTGCAGTCGAAGGTCTCTCCACCTTCCTCTTGATTTTGATCGAGTTAGAATGAGATGATTCTCCTATCTGAAGATTCTGGATCTCAGTGTAATATTCCTGAGGCTTACTGGTAGTTTAGTTTCAGAACATTCCCTCTGAAGTTTTGCCCAAACCTGGGATTAATCATAAGGAACGGCCTTCTCGAATACACCTCTAAGTAGGAAAATGTCTCACCTCAAGTTCAGAGCTGGCAGTGAGAACCGATAGTTAATGATCCTACGGTCCTAGGAAAAACACATAGTTCAGGCCCTTGGTTGGTGGTATCTAGTAGGAGACTTTTTTAATGAATTTACTATTAATGCATAAAAACGTGAATTCCATGGGTCAGAATTTTATACTAAGCAGATATGCTAAATAGCAACACAAGTCAGAAAAAACGCTAATTACAGTCTCCCACTGCTGTCTAGGTTCAATGACAACTCCTGCAGCCTGGAATTCCCCTCTGAGGACTGGGGAGAAATATCCACTAATTATTTTTTCTCATGGTCTTGGAGCATTCAGGTAAAGTCTCAGAGGTTGAACGACTTTAGCTTCTAGGGACAAATGACTGAATGCAGTTTTCCCCCAGAAGAGGGACAGCAGATTATGGAGTGTCAGGCTGTCCCCTGTCCTGGAGGACTTGGCGTTCCTCAGGAATTAGCTGGGATCTGTTGATCGGGCCTATAGCCCTGTTTTTTCCTGCCTCCAGCCCATGGAGACCAGCTTCACAACAGAGGAGACAGGCTGTCGCATTTTGGGTTGTTGTCTTTCTATATTATAGTATCTACACTCTCAAAATCATTCATCGTATTAGTTCAGGTCCTCCGAGAAACAGCCACCATGACTAGATTAGCGGTGAAAGACGTGTATTACAAAATGCCCATGGAGGATAGAAGGGAAAGAGCAGAAGCAGAAAAGATGGGGAGAGCTTTCATGATGCAGGCTGGACACCTGGGAAGGAGATGGGAGACAGAAGGACTGGATACGGAGCATCTCGAGACTGCAGCACAGTTCTAAGAAAGATTGGGCCAGGCCGATGGAGGGAGTGCTTGACCAAGAACTGCTCCTCAGGGCTTCCCTGGTGGCGCAGTGGAAGGCTAAAAAAAAAAAAAAAAGAACTGCTCCTCAGAGGAGCTCTGCACCTCACAGGAAAGGACCTGCGTTAAACCCACACCATGTCCAGTCGCTGGGACCGACGCACAGGAAGCCTAGCTTTCACTCGGATCCACAGGGGTAGGAGCTGGGAGAGGTCTTTAGTCAACTGTGATCTCTGTGCCATGACGAGTGGCACATTTTCATGGCCACCGCACGCCCTCCACTTTCTTCCTACATCTTCTCAACTGCCTTCCCGTCTCCCCGCTCAGAGGATCATAAGACCTTCAGAAGAGTGGCTTTTAGCTGGTAAGAAATTGTGTAGCATCTGCAATAAGAAATTATCGTAGTCCAGCTAGTTATTTCATTCCTTCTAGACCAGTGGCTGTCATCTCGGAACCTGAGGGCCAGCTCCAGCCTGCTGCCTGCTTCTGTAAATAAGGTTTTATTGCAACTCAGCCACACTCATTCATTTTCCCCATTGTCTCCGCCACTTTTGTGCTATAACAGCAGAGCTGAGTAGTTGTGACAAATAGTGTATGGCCCACAGAGCTGGAAGCAATTACTCTCTGGCTTTTTACCGAAAAGGTTTTGCTGATCCCTGTACTAGATGATTTTCCCTTCCTGAGTTGGTCCTGCATTGTCAGGAGTAGAAGACATGGTGCCTACCTCCTTTTTGTTCCTTATGGCCATTTCCTATTGAATACATGATAGGAGAGGAGACTGTGCAGAGCAAAGATGTGGAAGGGATTCTGAATGCAGTTGCTAATTAGCACATGATTCTTTAAGCATCTCACCCTGTCCAGTCATTTACATAACAGCTAACGTGTGTTCGGTATTTCCCCTGGTGCAGACACGGTTATAAGCACTGAAACTGTGTAACTTACTTAATCCTTACAGTAACCCGACCAGGTACCATAATCTTATAACATCACCCTTCTACAGATAAAGCACTAAGGCAGAGAAAAGATAAGTGACTTATCCAAGGTAGAGAGCTAATAAGGGAGGGAACCAGGATACAATCACCTGCAGTGGTCAGAGTGTAGGTCCTGTTCTCTTAAGCCTTCCTGCACTATGTATTATCTTATCAAAACCTTATCACTATTCTAAAGCAAAGGCTTTATTATCTGTCCCCATTCTACAGATGAGGACAGAAATGCAGTAATGTAATTACCTAAAGTCATATAGCTGGTAAGTGGCAGACGCAAGATTAAAACGCAGAACTCTCAGTTTGGGATTGACACGTACACACTGCTCTATTTAAAACGGATAACCAACAAGGATCTACTGTATAGCACAGGGAGCTCTGCTCAATATTATATAACAGCCTAAATAGGAAAAGTATTTGAAAAAGAATAGATACATGAATATGTATAACTGAACCACCTTGCTGTACACCTGAAACTCTCACAACATTGTTAATCAACTATACTCCAATATAAAATAAAAAGTTAAAAAAACACAGAATTCTCAAAGGCAATATTTATAATCACTGCACCAGTGTTTCTCAGCCTTGGTACCACTGATGCTTTGGACTGGATAATTTCTTGTGGAATGTAGTCTTGTTCATCACAGGGTGGTTTTAGCAGCATCCCTCTATCCACTAGATGCCAGTAACACCCTCCCCCTACTCATGATAATGAAAACCCCTCCAGACATTGTCAAATATCCCCTGAGCGGTAAAATCAGCCCCCTTTGAGCACCACAGCTCTCTGCTTTACCCCAGGGCACTACTACAGGGGCATAATTACCTCCATATTCCTACGTTTATTTGTGGACCCCTTGTAATCATGACTGGTAGTTGAATGCTTCCCTCTTTTTGTTTTGAAGGACAATTTATTCTGCTATTGGTATTGACCTGGCATCTCATGGGTTTATAGTTGCTGCCATAGAACACAGGTATGTCACCTGGTATGTGGCTGAGCTCTACCTTTCATACAGGTTTATGAAAAGTGCTGATAGAATTGTCAACTATGGTTACATGATGAACAAAAAAGGAGACTGAGTTAGATTGTCAAGTATATAAAAAAATAGCTAACATTTCTAGAATGTTTATTAAGTGCCGTGTTCACAGACCATCTCGTTTAATCTTCATAACAATGCTTTAAGACGGTTATCATTACCACTGTTTCAAGGCGGCAGAGAATGAAGCTGAGGAAGGGTAAGTAATTTGCCCCAAACCACACAGCTAGCAAGTGACAGCACTGGGATTTGATTCCAGGAGAGAGTTTTCAACACCGCAGCCTCCCAGAATTGTGAAGATGGAATGGGTTGTTTACAGGCAACCATGTCTTTTTTCTTAGAACTCCCTTGGGGGCTTCTTTGATTTTAAAAAAAGGTAGAGTGCAAGAAAGGGAGTCAAAAAGAGTCACGGCTGGGGATGAGGAACACAGGTGAGATGAAGGAGAAAAAGAGCAGGCGTAAGTAATTGATTCTGTTTGTATTGTAGAGATGGCTCTGCATCTGCGACTTACTATTTCAAGGACCAGTCTGCTGCAGAAATAGGAAACCAGACTTGGCTTTATCTTAGAACCCTAAAACGAGGGGAGGAGGAGTTTCCTTTACGAAACGAGCAGGTATGTTGCAAGAAGAAGAGAGGTGGCATGGTGACCAAAAAGCATAGGCAAAATGATGACATTTGTTTGTTTAATTTTACATATGGCAGACCGTGCTCCTAGATCTCCTTACTTCCCATCCCCAAGAGATCTGTCAGAGGATTCTCTGAGTAATCCAATTCCCTTAATGAAATATCTGGATCATAGTAAAAACAAAGACCAACATAAAAATCCTAGGAGATGACAGTGAATATTCAGAATCCCTTTGCATTAGAAGTAAAGACTACTTTTCACAGAGGTGGTATAGAATAGCATTAAGAGTCCAGGCCTTGGGCTTCCCTGGTGGCGCAGTGGTTGAGAGTCCGCCTGCCGGTGCAGGGGACGCGGGTTCGTGCCCCGGTCTGGGAAGATCCCACATGCACAGAGCGGCTGGGCCCGTGAGCCGTGGCCGCTAAGCCTGGGCGTCCGGAGCCTGTGCTCCGCAACGGGAGAGGCCACAACAGTGAGAGGCCTGCATACCGCAAAAAAAAAAAAAAAAAAAAAAAAGAGTCCAGGCCTTAGAATGCAACTTTCTATGTTTGAATCCTGGCACCATCACTTCGCAGTGATCTTGGACAAGTTACTTATTGTTTTTGCTTTGCTTCCATGTTTTATCCGTTATGAAATAATGAATATTAACAGTATCTTTCACATGGGGCTTTGAGGAAGATCAAGTGACATAAAGCACATTGCTTTCCACCTCTGTGCCTGGCTTTATAGTGGGTGCTTTTTATATAAGTTATTGCATTTAATCCCACCCACATTTCACTGAGGCATTATTGTACAATAACTGGAAGTTCAGAGAGGTTAAGTAAATCACCTTAGGTCACACAGTGGGTAAGCAACAGAGTCAGGATTTGGACCAAGCGATAACTACCTGTAAAGCTGGTGCCTGGGTCATCATGCTAGGTTGTGTTCTAATCACTAATCTCAAAGTCATTTCCGGTTTATAAGCAACCACGTATTTTTTCCACCTGCCCCCTCTGCACAAGCTTTAAGCGTTACAGCTTTTTACTTTGCCATTTCCTTATTCTAATCATCATATTAGGTACTGCAACGAGCAAAGGAGTGTTCTCAAGCTCTCGATTTGATTCTGGACATTGATCGCGGGAGACCAGAGAAGAATGTATTAGATTTAGAGTTTGACGTGGAACAGATGAAGGTGAGCTTAAAAAAAAAAAGCCATTTTCCCCTGGCCTAGACTTCTTTATTGCTCACATTTTTGTCTGTCTTACTGCTGTAATACAAGATACAATATGATAAAGGGCTGCAAAGAAAAGTACCCGCACAGTATTCCAGCAGTGAGGAACACATCAGGCTGAACTACATACGAAGTTGCCACCAGCCAGCCTTGATCTACAAAAGTGGCAAATTTCATATGTTTCAACTTAATACAACCAGTGGAAGTATTGTAATTTCTTGGGCAGTTCCTGCATGTTTTTGAGCTTGATCTTGAAACGCTGGTGAAAAGTTTTAGACAAAATATTGGGGTGGGGTGGAAGGATATGAGTGGACCGCGTGAATGAAGACTCAAACGTGTGTGTAGGGGGGTGGAGTGTAGGAAAGGACAGGGCACTAAGATGATGGTATGTCCTCCAGACACAGTGAAGCGTTTGTGTCCCTCGGCTAGCCACTCTCCTGTCTCCATACCTTTGGACGTGTTGTCCCCTTGGTCTGACACCCCGTCTTCCTGACTCAGTCCTGCTTAATCGTCAACTCAAGTCGGGTATTACCTCGGCCATGAAGCTTTCTTGGGCCTCACTGCCCACCCTGGACTGGGCTAGCTGTCTATCATATGTGCTCCATGGTACGACCCTACTGCATCTGCATCGTGTATCTGTAGCTCCTTCCCTAATAGACTGGGAGCTCATGGAAAATGAACTATAATGCCTGGCACAGAGCAGGTGCTCAATCAATACTCAGGGAATGAACAAACTAATAAACATGGAAGGGGAATGGGGAGAAATCAGCAATGATGTTGATGCTTGAAGTGTGGGTGAAGAGGAAGGCCATGAAGTTTACCTCTGAACTCTTAGAAATGTTCAACAACTATGTGCGTGTCTTTGTGTATATATAGGTAAGCATGTATGTATATGTACATATGTGTGTATATGTTTAAATATGTGTATGTGGGTGTGGGGGTGCTCATGAATGTATGTATGTGTATATATATTTCTTTTCTAAGAAACCAAGGTACTTAACCATGCCTGTGAAAAAATAAGTTTATAATTCACAAAATCACTGCCTATCCTCCGAACAACCTGCAAGATACTGATGAATTTATGTCATGCTTTTTCACATAGGACTCTATCGATAGGGATAAAATAGCAATTATTGGACATTCTTTTGGTGGAGCCACAGTTATTCAGAGTCTTAGTGAAGACCAGAGATTCAGGTAAGAGAATGAGTCTTAGTTTTTGGAAGCGGGGGGAGGGATAACACATGTGAGATAGAATTTATCAAATTCTTAGTGAGGAAGAGATCCTTTGGAATTCACAAGTTTGTTCTTTTGCCTCCACAAAGTCCTCCATATGAATTTTCCTAAAACAGAAACCATCTACTTCTCCTGCTACTGAAAACTCTTCGCATCTCTCAATACTTTCCCTCGTTATTATTCATCTGCTCAGGGCTTATTATTTTCATTTGGAAGTTTAGCTTTATATGTACGTATTATCTGTGACATAATAATTGTAATAAAAATGTTGTCATCTTATACTATTTTCTAGACTTCCCCAATAGGCAGGGCATTTTTTAATTATTTTTTTTTCATCCTTAAGATGAAGTGTGGGCTAAAATTACATAGTTATGTGGGTGGAAGTCAGGCCCCCAGTCTTCTAACTTGAAGAAATATTTTCTTTCTTGAACCATTTTATCCCAGATTGATGAGATCATGTAGAACCAACCATGCAGAAAGAGGGTAGGATCATTTGTGAAACTTCATCTCACATTTCTTAAAATCTGTTTCAACGTAAGGGGATTCTCTTCTTTCCTCCATTTAGCACATAAAATAGAGTGTCCAAAAGGCTAAGAAACATAGGATAACTTACTTTTAAAAAGAAACTTAATTACATTTCTTTTTCCAATGATATACTCCATAGGCTTTTCTTCAACACCCAGACACTCTTCCAGGTGAAGCATCTCTAAATATAAAGGAATGGGTCTAACTGTTACTCTGAAGGAAGTATAATGAGTACACGACAGTGTCCAGAAGGACTAGAAACACAGGGGCAATAGTGCATGTACTGTATTTTTTCAGATACCCCCCAATTTTGAAGAATTATAGTACTTATAATATTTTAAAATTTATCTTGAAAGATAACAAAAAAAATGAATAAAAAAATTTTAAATATTGTGTCTTACTAAAGGTTGCAATTCTTAAATGCCTCCTAAAGAAAATGATTGTATAATTACAAGTTTGCTACCTTATAAAGCTAATCATATCCCTTTCCCATAGTGAAGTATAATACCTCTTCAGCTCAGTGAGATAACCCGTAATGATGTGGTGTGCTGTGTGTCTCTGAATCCTTGCATTATTAGAAATTCCTGTATCTGGGCCAGTGTGTAACCAGACTTCTTTGATCAGGTGTGGTGTCGCCCTGGATGCATGGATGTTTCCAGTGAGTGATGAAGTATATTCCAGAATTCCTCAGCCCCTCTTTTTTATCAACTCGGAACGATTCCAATACCCTTCTAATATTATAAAAATGAAAAAATGCTACTTACCTGATAGAGAAAGAAAAATGATTACAATCAGGTAAGTATCAGTAAGTGACTTACTACATCATCTGAAACAGAAACTTGAAACTTGGATAAACAAGTAACAGATATCATTTGGTTGCTACTCTAGAATTATTCAATTTGTTGTTTAGACTTGGAATAAGGGAGAATATTAGATAATCTCAGTTTCCAAGTGCCTTTAGACTTACTCTTTTTAAAATGCAAATTTTTGAGTAGTGTTAATATACTATTAATGTTAAATACTATTTACTATGTTAATATACTGTACAGCACGTGCTGATAAATAAGATTTGCATGATACATGCTACCTTTATCTAAATGTAAGAGCAAGCCTATACATTTTTAGGGCTGGGATAGGGGGAAGTATTCCATCAGTAAGCTAGGCTAAGAACTCTTTAGAAAAAAAGTAAGATCATCTGTTGAGAACTGCAATGTGTTTATCTGTTTGGTAAGTAGATGAATTTATAAATTCTCAAAAGCTATAATAGAGTCCCTTGAAGGGTCAGCAACATGCTTATATCGTGGATGTGAAAAAGAACTCCCAATAGCGTTTTGAACTCACGATGAGATGCTACAAAGCAAAGACTGAGCTCCTTCCTCTCCTATCGGAAACCTGATTTACTTAGAAGGGCACAGAAGAGGTGGCAAGAAGGAAACACACACAGTAAAGGCAGTAAACACTCCCAGGACAGAGAATGGAGGGCTCTAAGGCTGCTTAGAAGAAATTGGGGTAGAATTGGGTCTTGAAGGATCAAGAGACATTATTATTATTATTAAGATTTAATTTAATTTTTATTTTTTTTGGTTGTGCTGGGTCTTTGTTGCTGCGTGCGGGCTTTCTCTAGTTGTGGTGAGCGGGGGCTACTCTTCGTTGCGGTGCGTGCACGGGCTTCTCATTGTGGTGGCTTCTCTTGTTGTGGAGCACAGGCTCTTGGCACGTGGGCTCAGTAGTTGTGCCTCGCGGGCCCTAGAGCGCAGGCTCAGTAGTTGTGGCGCACGGGCTTAGTTGCTCCGCAACATGTGGGATCTTCCTGGACCAGGGATTGAACCCGTGTCCCCTGCATTGGCAGGTGGATTCTTATCCACTGTGCCACCAGGGAAGTCCCTCAAGAGACTTTAGATAGATGGTGAGGAAGGATCTAGATATTTAAGGTAAGATGTCAACTTAGCTTATTGGTATGTGCAAGTCTATTTAATTCTAAAGCAGAAATATTACAGAACACCCAACCTTCCTTATTGGCTATCACTCTCTCTGTTTCTTCCCTTCTCTGCTAGAAAGAAGAGCTTGTACTTAATATTCCCTGTCCTTACATCCATTTACTCTGACTTCTGCAGTCTGTCTTCCTGAACTGCCACCAGTGAGCTGAAAATGGCCCCACTGAGGACATAGAAGTTTCAGTCGCCTATTGGCAGCCTCAGCCTTTCTCTCTGCATCCCTCCCACCTGTTGACTACCCCCATTTCTCCTCCCTTGGGTACACTAACCCCACTCTCTCTTGCTTCTCGCATCCTGTAGATGGCTTCCTCCCTTTCTCCCCCACTGTCTCCTCCTCTTCAGGCCATCTCTCCACTGTTGGTGGCATCCGGGGTTCTGCTCTCAGCTGTGCCGCGACCCTGCCTCTATTTACCTTCTTTATACTTTTGACTCTCAAGTTTGGATTGGGATGTGGGGAAGAGTGAGCAGAGTCTGGGCCTCGGTTTTGCGTAGAGATACCTAAAAGAATGGTGGCTTGCTTATAAGCAGCAAAGTGAAGAGGAAAAGTGGCATTGGGTGGGGCTGGAAAGGTGTGGTTTATTAGCCTTGGGTAAAGATGTCTGGCCACAAATTAGCAAAGTATATAATTTGTATATTATTAATGAAATCTATGGAGGAGATGAGACCACAAAGTACGAAAAGAACTGGTCTAATAGAATCTTGAGGATTTAGGGGAAGAGCCAGTGAAGAACAGAGCAGTTCGGGAAAGGAGGGAAAATGTGATGTCAAGGGAAAAAACAAATGCAAGAAAATCAAGTGTCACATGTCTCAGAGGTAGTAGAAAATGTGCAGTAAAAAATGGCCATTTTGGGGAGAAGCTTCAAGACGGTGGAGGAGTAAGACGTGGAGATCACCTTCCTCCCCACAGATACAGCAGAAATACATCTACACGTGGAACAACTCCTACAGAACATCTGATGAACGCTGGCAGAAGATCTCAGACCTCCCAAAAGGCAAGAAACTCTGCACGTACCTGGGTAGGGCAAAAGAAAAAAGAATAAACAGAGACAAAAGGATAGGGACGGGACCGGCACCAGTGGGAGGGAGCTGTGAAGGAGGAAAGGTTTCCACACACTAGAAGCCCCGGAGACGGGGGTTGGAGGGGGGGAAGCTTCGGAGCCGCGGAGGAGAGCACAGCAACAGGGGTGCGGAGGGCAAAGCGGGGAGATTCCCGCACAGAGGATCAGTGCCGACCAGCACTCACCAGCCCGAGAGGCTTGTCTGCTCCCCCGTCGGGGCGGGCGGGGGCTGGGAGCTGAGGCTCGGGCTTCAGAGGCCAGATCCCAGGGAGGACTGGGGTTGGCGCGTGAACACAGCCTGAAGGGGGCTAGTGCACCACAGCTAGCAGGGAGGGAGTCCGGGAAAAAGTCTGGAGCTGCTGAAGAGGCAAGAGACCATTGTTTCCAGGTGCGGGAGGAGAGAGGATTCAGAGTGCCACCTAAACGAGCCCCAGAGACGGGCGCGAGCCGCGGCTAAAAGCGCGGACCCCAGAGATGGGCATGAGACGCCAAGGCTGCTGCTGCCGCCACCAAGAAGCCTGTGTGCAAGCACAGGTCACTATCCACAGCCCCCTTCCGGGGAGCCTGTGCAGCCCGCCACTGCCAGGGTCCCGGGATCCAGGGACAACTCCCCCGGAAGAACGCACGGCGCGCCTCAGGCTGGTGCAACATTACGCTGGCCTCTGTGGCCGCAGGCTCACCCCACACTCCATGCCCCTCCCTCCCCCCGGCCTGAGTGAGCCAGAGCCCCCGAATCAGCTGCTCCTTTAACCCCGTCCTGTCTGAGCAAAGAACAGACGCCCTCCGGCAACCTACATGCAGAGGCGGGGCCAAATCCAAAGCTGAACCCCGGGAGCTGTGCGAACAAAGAAGAGAAAGGGAGATCTCTCCCAGCAGCCTCAGAAGCAGCGGATTAAATCTCCACAATCAACTTGATGTACCCTGCATCTGTGGAATACCTGAATAGACAATGAATCATCCCAAATTGAGGAGGTGGACTTTGGGAGCAATGATATATATATATTTTTTCCCTTTTTCTTTTTTTTGTGAGTGTGTATGTGTATGCTTCTGTGTGTGATTTTGTCTGTATAGTTTGCTTTTACCATTTGTCCTAGGGTTCTGTCTGTCCAGTTTTTTCTGTTTTGTTTTGTTTTGTTTAGTATAATTTTTAGCGCTTGTTATCATTTGTTTTTTGGTTTGGTTGCTCTTTCTTTCCTTTTTTTATTACTTAAAAATACTTTTTTAATAACTATTTTTTATTTTAATAACTTTATTTTATCTTCTTCTTTCTTTCTTTTTTTTTCCTCACTTTTATTCTGAGCCGTGTGGATGACAGGCTCTTGGTGCTCCAGCCAGGGGTCAGGGCTATGCCTCTGAGGTGGGAGAGCCAACTTCAGGACACTGGTCCACAAGAGACCTCCCAGCTCCACATAATATCAAATGGCGAAAATCTCCCAGAGATCTCCATTTCAACACCAGCACCCAGCTCCACTCAATGACCAGCAAGCTACAGTGCTGGACACCCTATGCCAAACAACTAACAAGGCAGGAACACAACCCCACCCATTAGCACAGAGGCTGCCTAAAATCATAATAAGGCCACAGACACCCCAAAACACACCACTGGACGTAGACCTGCCCACCAGAAAGACAAGATCCATCCTCATCCACCAGAAAACAGGCACTAGTCACCTCCACCAGGAAGCCTACACAACCCACTGAACCAACCTTAGCCACTGGGGGCAGACACCAAAAACAACGGGAACTACGAACCTGCAGCCTGCGAAAAGAAGACCCCAAACACAGTAAGTTAAACAAAATGAGAAGACAGAGAAACACACAGCAGATGAAGGAGCAAGGTAAAAACCCACCAGACCTAACAAATGAAGAGGAAATAGGCAGTCTACCTGAAAAAGAATTCAGAATAATGATAGTAAAGATGATCCAAAATCTTGGAAATAGAATGGAGAAAATACAAGAAACGTTTAACAAGGACCTAGAAGAACTAAAGAGCAAACAAACAGTGATGGACAACACAATAAATGAAATTAAAAATTCTCTAGAAGTGATCAATAGCAGAATAACTGAGGCAGAAAAACGGATAAGTGACGTGGAAGATGAAATACTGGAAATAACTACTGCAGAGCAGAATAAAGAAAATAAAATGAAAAGAATTGAGGACAGTCTCAGAGACCTCTGGGACAACATTAAACACACCAACATTCGAATTATAGGGGTCCCAGGAGAAGAAGAGAAAAAGAAAGGGACTGAGAAAATATTTGAAGAGATTATAGTTAAAACTTCCCTATTATGGGAAAGGAAATAGTTAATCAAGTCCAGGAAGCACAGAGAGTCCCATAAAGGATAAAGCCAAGGAGAAACACACCAAGACACATATTAATCAAACTATCAAAAATTAAATACAAAGAAAAAATATTAAAAAGCAGCAAGGGAAAAACAACAAATAACATACAAGGGAATCCCCATAAGGTTAACAGCTGATCTTTCAGCAGAAACTCTGCAAGCCAGAAGGGAGTGGCAGGACATATTTAAAGTGATGAAGGGGAAAAACCTATAACCAAGATTACTCAACCCAGCAAGGATCTCATTCAGATTTGACGGAGAAATTAAATCCTTTACAGACAAGCAAAAGCTAAGAGAATTTAGCACCACCAAACGAGCTTTACAACTGCTAAAGGAACTTCTCTAGGCAGGAAACACAAGAGTAGGAATGGTAACAGAAACATAAGTATCAATAATTACTCTAAATGTAAATGGATTAAATGCTCCAACCAAAAGACACAAGCTTACTGAATGGATACAAAAACAAGACCCACATATATGCTGTCTATAAGAGATCCACTTCAGACCTAGGGAGACATACAGACTGAAAGTGAGGGGATGGAAAAAGATATTCCATGCAAATGGAAATCAAAAGAAAGCTGGAGTAGCAAGTCTCGCATCAGAAAAAATAGACTTTAAAACAAAGACTATTACAAAAGACAAAGAAGGACACTACATAATGATCAAGGGATCAATCCAAGAAGAAGATATAACAATTGTAAATATTTATGGACCCAACATAGGCGCATCTCAATACATAAGGCAAATACTAAGAGCCAAAAAAGGGGAAATGGACAGTAACACAATCATAGTAGGGGACTTTAACACCCCACTTTCACCAATGGACACATCATCCAAAATGAAAATAAATAAGGAAGCACAAGCTTTAAATGACACATTAAACAAGATGGACTTAATTGATATTTATGGGAAATTCCATCCAAAAACAACAGAATACACTTTCTTCTCAAGTGCTCATGGAACATTCTCCAGGATAGATCATATCTTGGGTCACAAATCAAGCCTTGGTAAATGTAAGAAAATTTAAATTGTATCAATATCTTTTCCGACAACAACACTATGAGACTAGATATCAATTACAGGAAAAAATCTGTAAAAATTACAAACACATGGAGGCTAAACAATACACTACTTAATAACCAAGAGATCATTGAAGAAATCAAAGAGGAAATAAAAAAAATACCTAGAAACAAATGACAGTGAAAACACGATGACCCAAAACCTATGGGATGCAGCAAAAGCAGTTCTAAGAGGGAAGTTTATAGCAATACAATCCTACCTTAAGAAACAAGAAACATCTCAAATAAACAACCTAACATTACACCTAAAGCAATTAAAGAAAGAACAAAAAAACCCCAAAGTTAGCAGAAGGAAAGAAATCATAAAGATCAGATCAGAAATAAATGAAAAAGAAATGAAGGAAACTATAGCAAAGATCAATAAAACTAAAAGCTACTTCTTTGAGAAATAAACAAATTTGATAAACCATTAGCCAGACTCATCAAGAAAAAGAGGGAGAAGACTCAAATCAATAGAATTAGAAATGAAAAAGGAGAAGTAACAACTGACACTGCAGAAACACAAAGGATCATGAGAGATTACTACAAGCAACTATATGCCAATAAAATGACAACCTGGAAGAATTGGAGAAATTCTTAGAAATGCAAAACCTTCCTAGACTGAACCAGGAAGAAATAGAAAATATGAACAGACCAATCACAAGCACTGAAACTGAAACTGATTAAAAATCTTCCAACAAACAAAAGCCCAGGACCAGATGGCTTCACAGGCGAATTCTATCAAACATTTAGAGAAGAGCGAACACCGATCTTTCTCAAACTCTTCCAAAATATAGAGAGGGAGGAACACTCCCAAACTCATTCTACGAGACCACCATCATCCTGATACCAAAACCAGACAAAGATGTCACAAAGAAAGAAAACTACAGGCCAATATCACTGATGAACATAGATGCAAAAATCCTCAACAAAATACTGGCAGATAGAATCCAACAGCACATTAAAAGGATCATACACCATGATCAAGTGGGGTTTATCCCAGGAGTGCAAGGATTCTTCAATATATGCAAATCAATCAATGTGATACAGCATATTAACAAATTGAGGGAGAAAAACCATATGATCATCTCAATAGATGCAGAGTAAGCTTTCGATAAAATTCAACACTGATTTATGATAAAAACCCTCCAGAAAGTAGGCATAGAGGGAACTTACCTCAACATAATAAAGGCCATATATGACAAACCCACAGCCAACATCGTCCTCAATGGTGAAAAACTAAAACCAATCCCACTAAGATCAGGAACAAGAAAAGGTCGCCCACTCTCACCACTAGTATTCAACATAGTTTTGGAAGTTTTAGCCACAGCAATCAGAGAAGAAAAAGAAATAAAAGGAATCCAAATCAGAAAAGAAGAAGTAAAGCTGTCACTGTTTGCAGATGACATGCTACTATACATAGAGAATCCTAAAGATGCTACCAGAAAACTACTAGAGCTAATCAATGAATTTGGTAAAGTAGCAGGATACAAAATTAATGCACAGAAATCTCTGGCATTCCTGTACACTAATGATGAAAAATCTGAAAGTGAAATTAAGAAAACACTCCCATTTACCATTGCAACAAAAAGAATAAAATATCTAGGAATAAACCTACCTAAGGAGACAAAAGACCTGTATGCAGAAAATTATAAGACACTGATGAAAGAAATTAAAGATGATACAAATAGATGGAGAGATATACCATGTTCTTGGATCGGAAGAATCAACACTGTGAAAATGACTATACTACCCAAAGCAATCTACAGATTCAATGCAATCGCTATCAAACTACCACTGGCATTTTTCACAGAACTAGAACAAAAAATCTCACAATGTGTATGGAAACACAAAAGACCCCAAATAGCCAAAGCAATCTTGAGAAAGAAAAACAGAGCTGGAGGAATCAGGCTTCCTGACTTCAGACTATACTACAAATCTACAGTAATCAAGACAGTATGGTACTGGCACAAAAACAGAAATATAGATCAATGGAACAGGATAGAAAGCCCAGAGATAAACCCACACACATATGGTCACCTTATCTTTGATAAAGGAGGCAAGAATATACAGTGGAGAAAAGATTTCCTCTTCAATAAGTGGTGCTGGGAAAACTGGACAGCTACATGTAAAAGAATGAAATTAGAACACTCCCTAACACCATACACAAAAATAAACTCAAAATGGATTAAAGACCTAAATGTAAAGCCACACAGTATTAAACTCTGAGAGGAAAACATAGGCAGAACACTCCATGACATAAATCACAGCAAGATCCTTTTTGACCCACCTCCTAGAGAAATGGAAATAAAAACAAAAATAAACAAATGGGACCTAATGAAACTTAAAAGCTTTTGCACAGCAAAGGGAACCATAAACCAGACGAAAAGACAATCCTCAGAATGGAAGAAAATATTTGCAAATGAAGCAAATGACAAAGGATTAATCTCCAAAATTTACAAGCAGCTCATGCAGCTCAGTATCAAAAAAACAAACAACTCAATTCAAAAATGGGCAGAAGACCTAAATAGACATTTCTCCAAAGAAGATATACAGATTGCCAACAAACACAGGAAAGAATGCTCAACATCATTAGTCATTAGAGAAATGCAAATCAAAAAAAACTACAATGAGATATCATCTCACACCTGTCAGAATGGCCATCATCAAAAAATCTACAAACAATAAATGCTGGAGAGGGTGTGGAGAAAAGGGAACCCTCTTGCACTGTTGGTGGGAATGTAAATTGATACAGCCACTATGGAGAACAGTATGGATGTTCCTTAAAAAACTACAAATAGAACTACCATACGACCCAGCAATCCCACTACTGGACATATACCCTGAGAAAACCATAATTCAAAAAGAGTCATGTACCACAATGTCCATTGCAGCTCTGTTTACAATAGCCAGGACATGGAAGCCACCTAAGTGCCCATCAACAGATGAATGGATAAAGAAGATGTGGCACATATATATACACAATGGAATATTACTCAGTCTTAAAAAGAAACGAAATTGAGTTATTTGTAGTGAGGTGAACGGACCTAAAGTATGTCATACAGAGTGAAGTAAGTCAGAAAGAGAAAAACCAATACCATATGCTAACACATATATATGGAATCTAAGAAAAAAAAAAAGGTCATGAAGAACCTAGGGGCAAGACGGGAATTAAATACGCAGACCTACTAGAGAATGGACTTGAGGATATGGGGAGGTGGAAGGGTAAGATGGGACGAAGTGAGAGAGTGGCATGGACATATATACACTACCAAATGTAAAATAGATAGCTAGTGAGAAGCAGCCGCATAGCACAGGGAGATCAGCTCTGTGCTTTGTGACCACCTAGAGGGGTGGGATAGGGAGGGTGGGAGGGAGGGAGACGCAAGAGGGAAGAGATATGGGAACATATGTATATGTATAACTGATTCACTTTGTTATAAAGCAGAAACTAACACACCATTGTAAAGCAATCATACTCCAATAAAGATGTTAAAAAAAAATGGCCATCCTATTTGATGTTAGGCTGTTGGTGAATTTCAAGTCCATCAATAAGGGATATTTATGAGGTGCTTACAGTTTAAATAATACAAGGCAAAATTTTGTTTGTCTATCTTTTAACCTACTTAATCCGAGGCTTAAATGCAAAGTGTTTTTGCCCAACAGCAAATAGATATCCAGTTAAGTGTGGTGGTAAGGGGGCAGGATTCTGGCTCTGAGTTCAGGGACCCTCAACATATAAAGCATTCCACCTACTCAAATTGAAAGTAATCATGTCCTCTACAAAGCTGGAATCATCTCTTCTAAAACCAAGATGCCAAGCAAGACAGCAATATTTGCCTTATTGATCTAGACGGGAGGAAGAATATATACTCTAGCACCCCTAAATGATCATCTTTGTGACCCTCAAGTACATCTAAGGAGATCAAATCTACAAATTTTGTTTCCTTGGTTTTCGTAAATAGGCCAACCAGACCAGCATCTTCCCTGCACGGTAACTACAGAAATAATTTTGTCCAACAAAGTGATTTGTAAATGTCTCCTTTCTCTTTCAGGGGTTCAGTCCATCAGAATTTTGCTGACTTCACGTTTGCAACTGGCAAAATAATTGGCTACATATTCACACTGAAAGGAGAAATAGATTCAAACGTAGCCATGGGTCTTAGCAACAAAGCTTCGTTAGCATTCTTGCAAAAGCATTTAGGTAAGAAAGGGATCTTCTTTCCTGACATAAACCAGATGATTCTCAGGAAAAAACTGTTTATCTTAACTGTGCATGAGTCCCATTCTGTTCCCAGTTGGTTTACAATGGAACACTGCAGTCAGTCCACTTGAAAACAATTTAATTTTGCTGCTTTGCATACTATGCGTCATAGGCAGCAAGCCCACCTATTAGAGCTAATAGTCTTTCTGTGAAGGCTGGGGCGGATTTCCATGCAGAGGGTTCGGACAGCATAGTGCCTCAATTCCATCTCTCGTTCTGATGTTGAAGCCACACAGAGCTCACACAGAGCACCTTGCCTCCATAATGGTGACGCAATGTGGGTCGTTTGTGAGGCTAGGGTGCCACCTAGAGGCACTGAACTTTCCAAAGTTGAATATGTTTAGTGACATTTGTATTTTACAGGACTTCAGAAAGATTTTGATCAGTGGGATTCTTTAATTGAAGGGGAAGATGACAATCTTATTCCAGGAACCAACATTGACACAACCAACCACCATGCCACCCTGCAGAATTCTACAGGAATAGAGAAGCCGAATTCAGATTAAAAGAGCGTTTTAAAAAGTCTTGTTTAAAAACTGTGTGTGTGTGTGTGTGTGTATGATTTTAATGTATTTTCTCAAATAACACATATTTGAAAATGTAGGCTGTACCACAATAGTGATTGAAGCTTGGATTAAGATTTTTTTTTCCTTTAAATGTAAAGAAAGACTACTACATATAAAAATCATACCAGCCTAAATTTTAGTTTTACTAAAGTGATCCTTTCTCGGTGTCACAATAAAAAACTGATTTTACATTACTTTAATGGACAAGTATATTAAAACAGGCATCATGCCATTGAAAATGTGTTCCAATGACCTAACACTCCCTAAAAACATAATAAAAACAGATTTCCTTGCCTCTTTTTTTTCTATTATAAGCAGTAGAATTGAGTTTTAGCAACATGGTCTTCTGCGTGGGATTTGGTAGCGCTTCCCTTTGACCTTGGGTCATGGTAAGAGAAATCAGGCCAAGCGGATAATAAAGCCACTGCTTTACTGTGGGATGGGTGCGACTGCACGATTTCAACATAATGACTAAACGGGGAATGGATGGGGGTAAAAATATTGGTGACAAAGCAAAGGCAGCAGATAAAGCAAGTTGGTGATTTGTTTGCATTCACTTTAATGGTTTACCTCTGAGGCACTCTATTTACTAAAGAAAGGTGCATAAGACAGGCCCACGATTCCAGCCATCACACATTAAATCACTGATTCACCCGAAGGCTGCGACAGATAAGAAAGGACATCATTTTAACTGCTTCATTTTCCACTAGTTTTATTGATATTTAATGAATTTTTAAATTTTATATGTAGTAGTGGGAGGGGAAAAGCACAATAAATGGAGGTAAAAAGATGGCTGAGGGCTTCCCTGGTGGCGCAGTGGTTGAGAGTCCGCCTGCCGATGCAGGGGACACGGGTTCGTGCCCAGGTCAGGGAAGATCCCACATGCTGCGGAGCGTCTGGGCCCGTGAGCCATGGCCGCTGAGCCTGCGTGTCCGGAGGCTGTGCTCCGCAATGGGAGAGGCCACAACAGTGAGAGGCCCGCGTACCGCAAAAAAAAAAAAAAAAAAAAAAGATAGCTAAAAGATTTGTGCACTTATGTTTCTGGGAGTCATGGAAAATGTGTTTTGTTTCCCAAGGGGTATAAACATTTCTGCCACTCATCAGTTAAGTATATTTTGGTCTAAGAATGGTCTTGTTCCTATGAATTCTCTGTAATTAAGTTTAATTATAGCCTGTGTGAACAAGGATAATCACTACTTAGTAAGCAAGCCTGGTTAACTACTCTATCCCTATTCCTTTTGCCCAGTTAATAAGTAACTGTGTTTTCTGATTTGGCACTCAGGCCTATCTTAATGTTTTAATGTGAAAAAACACTCATTTTGAGAAATATGATTTCTCCTCTAACTGTTCAGATTAAACATTTTAAAATAGAGAGTTAAACTGCTTAGCACGAAACTGATGGCTTTCCATAACCTGACCCTAATGCATCTTCTCTGACCCTTTCTCCCAGTAATTAACTCACAACTATATCTCCTACATGAATGAGCCAAATGTGTCTAATCATTATCCCAGGAACAAGGAATATACTCATCTACCTCAATTACGTTTAATGCAGAACCTTCTTCTTTTTACTTATTGAAATTATACCCAACTTTTAAGGTTCTTAATTCTCACTATTCCCATCAGGCTTCAGGGTCTCCTAATGTTTCATATACATACATCTTTTCCCCCATTCACATGTAGCAAACCTCCTTACTCATTTTGGAAATGGATAACCATTCCAATTGTACTGATGTCCCATTCAATAGCACCTCTTCAAAATCCTTTGTTGGCAGCACATGCTGATGGTGAAAGGAGAAAATAACTGCTGAAAGGATCCAGTGAGTTAAAGTTTAAAAAATACAACCTACCGGGCTTCCCTGGTGGCGCAGTGGTTGAGAGTCCGCCTGCCGAGGCAGGGAACACGGGTTCGTGCCCCGGTCCGGGAAGATCCCACATGCCGCAGAGCGGCTGGGCCCGTGAGCCATGGCCGCTGAGCCTGCGCGTCCGGAGCCTGTGCTCCGCAACGGGAGAGGCCACAACAGTGAGAGACCCACGTACCGCAAAATAAAAAAAATAAAAAATAAAAATACAACCTACCATAGTGCACACTGAGTATCTTTTGGGGGAAAGAAGGAAGTATTTATCAAATGCCTACTCCTTTTCTGGCACCTTACATAAGTTATTTCTAATCTTAAAACCACTGCAAGAAAGGTTTTATTAACCCCATTTTACAGATGAGGAAGGTCAAGACTCAACAATGTTATAATAACCTACCCAGGTCACATATCTAGTAAGCAGCATATAGCTAAGATCTGTTTCCTAAAGCTAGGACCTATACTTTGCATACTACCACTTATGCAAAACCATGTTTCAAAAGCATGGGCTTTGAAGTTAGATGGGTCTGGGTATGATCAAGCCTCCAAGATTTGCTAGCTTTTTGACATTAGGCAAATTATTTATCTTCTCTAAAAAGCTTCAATTGTCTCACCTATAAAATGTGGATAACGTTAATATGCACCTCAGAATCAAGGATTAAATGAGAAAATGCATTTAAAGTACCAACTGAGTGATTAACACATAAAAGCTAACATTTTTATTTATATTTTTATAAATATTATATTATTTATAATATATTATTTTATTATATATTTATATATATAATATATAATATATATTTTTTTAAAAATATATTTTATATATTTATATATAATATATTTTATTTATAATATATTTATTATTATAATAATATATTAATATATTATTTATAATATAAAATATTATATTGTTTTTATGTATTATTTATAATATTACTATGTTTCCCCCAATTGTAGAATGGTGGTTCATTCCATGACTACAGATATTCCAGAACCACAGATATTTCCTTTTTAATGAAATGACACCACTATACTTTTAAGGACAAATGTTATTCAAATCTTGTGTCATATTAGTATAGTTCTAAATTCAAACAGAATATTAGTCAAAACTAGACAGAAAGGCAAAGCTTCAGAAAGAAAACAAAAGTTTTGAAGGACTTACTGCTAACAAAGCCATCCTCTCAAGTAGCATCATATAATATGCTTGTCATAAACCTATAATTTTCTATTTTAAACACTATATTCAGAAGAAACCCAAACAGGTTTTTTTTGCAGTGTGAGCTATTAGAAAGATAACACATTTAAAGGGAGAGGAAAGATCCCAGCTCCGTATACGCAGAAGTAGCACTCTAAATACACCACACAGGCAGCCTGAGATCTGTTTTGTTTTTGACACATATCAAGCTTTTTGGAAACAACAACTTCTTCTGATTACGTGCCCTCAATTTTCTGAAATATTCTGTTGGTCTGGGCGAGGTAGCACTTGTTTAAGAGCAGCTTCTGACTGACTGGCCGCGTTTATGGACGCAGTTAAATCTCTATCATCTCCAGACCTCTTTTCTGAAACAAGAAGAGAAAAACCTCAAGTTGAGAAAGAAACATAAAAATAAGAAATTTTGTGTGTGTGTGTGGCGGGGGGCCATGCTGCAGCATGCAGGACCTTAGTTCCCCCGAGCAGGATCGAACCTGTGCCCCCTGCAGTGGAAGCGCCGCGTCCTAACCCCTGGACTGCCAGGGAAGTCCCAAGAAAATTCTTTACATGGGTGCTACCGTGACAAAATTAATGTCCTCTAAAAATGGGGAGGGGGAAGAGATGAGCATTCTAATTACTACAGGGAATTATTCCGACTGACGTCATTTAAAAAAATATTTTGGTTCTCACATTGTACCTATTACCATATAAAACTTCTCGAAAAAGGTTATGAAATTGGTATATTTTATATTTTTCTAGGATGATATTTGGCAAGGCTGATAACCAATTAGTTCTTTGTTCTCTTTCATTAGTGCATATTTTTCACATAATACTAAAGTCACCAAAAGCTGATTTCATTCTCCATGTGCCTCAGTGTGCTACTTACAAACAAGATCATGCAATAACCAGGAACATCCAAAAAACAGAATCATCACATACACTAAAAATCTCAAAAGAAATTCCAAGAGATTATTTAACAAAGATCATTTGAACATCTGAGCTAACACTGAAAAAATCCTTTAAAATATGAATTTATCATACACCTTCAAGATTAATTCAATCAACAAATTCCCTGTATTTCAAGAAATCTTCTTGTTTACTTATCACTATTTTTAGCTGAAGTGGTTTTTATTTTCCTACTGCTAACATCCATGGAAATGGATGAACCACTTTTACTTGAGGGATTCAGGGTAATCGTACCTTAAAGACTTGGCAATTCTGGTTGGTAAAAGTATTTTGTTTTAAAAACACAAGTTACCTTTGACCACAGTATCATCCAATGACAGGCAGTAAAGATCTTTTCCCACTGTCCGGAATACAGCCTAACAAAAGACACCTTTGGATTACTACCACTTCTTTATTATAAATACAAAATAATTAAAATCAGAAAGGGGACCATAGATACACCAGAAAAATGGTGAACAACAAAAAGTAATCCTATTAAGACTAGGCCAATTTGATTTTATAATGAAGAATAACGGCAAGTATATTTTCTATTCTTCAAATACCCATTTATCTGGAATATCTCCGCTGTAGCATTCCATGCGGGGACTAAAGTGTCCTTTTCCAATTTTCAGCTTTCAAGAGGTTAAGAAGGTCAATGATTTTTTTATAGTGAACAAATTCACTATATGTCCAACAAGAGGAGAAATGGTTTAATGAATCATTGTCTAGTAATGTCATGTAATATTATGCAGCTATGGCCTTCTGGTTGCAGCCAAGATGGAGTAAGCTGACTTACACTGATTACCATGGAAAATTCTGGAAAGAATACAAAAAGCAACTACCTGAGGCTTCTGAAAAGTAAATGGGATCAGAAATATAGAAGGACTGTAGTAAAAACTTGAATAACGACCCAAAACAGGGGTGAGTTTCACGCCAAATCACAGCTGCCAGGCTGGGGTGGGCAGCAAAACTGAGCGAAATCCCCTCTTTCTAGCCAGTGGAGTGGGGAAAGAGGCCCCGAATACTAAAGGGTGGGATGTGGGGGGGAAACCCCTTCACTGTTTTACTTTTTCTGCACAGCAGTCACAGTGCAGGCACTTACAAATCTGAGAGAAGACGCTGGCCAGTGGACTGAGGAAAACAGCCCTTTGTTATCTGAAGAGTCGAGAGGCAGGGGGTGGGGCGTGGGGGTTTTCTCTCTCTTTTCTCTATCTGCTTCACACCAGAGGCAGGCCTGTCAAACACAGCTGCCTGGTCAGCACACGGGGAAACACTGGGAGAAGCATGCTTTCTGGCCAGAGGACCAGGAAACGGGGCCCCTGGGGGCTGAATAAGAGAGGACCCTTGGAGCCTCAAAGTATGGAGGAAATCTCAGAGAGGAAAGGAATTGGAAAATTTGAACCCCTAATATTATATGTGAACCTAAGGTCATCCCGAACGATGCAAATGCAGAACAGAATCAAGAAAAGAAAAGCATAGCTAAGTCTTTAACACCTGAGTGACTGCATAAACCTCTGTCCAAGTTCTAGACTAACCCCTCTGTGGCTGATGCCCTGGGCAGACCCAAACATTACAGCAAAGACGTTGAAGACTAAACTGACACTGGAACCACCAAACACAGAGAGAGAGAGAGAGAACCTGTGGTATGAACCTAATCAGGTTGACCACCTGCTAAAACAAAAACTTTAACATTTTCCAGAAGATTTAACAGCCTCCAAAGTCTTACAACATCATATTCAAAACATTCAGAATATAATCCAAAATTACTCAACATACAACGTACGAGGAAAGGCTAATCATTTCTTAAGACAATCAGTAGATGAAAACCCTGCCATGACGAGATACTGGAACTACCAGATACAGATTTTGTAGCAAGAAGTTCAACAAACTGCAAACAGGATAAACTCAAATGTCTAGACATATCGTAACAGCATGGGAGATTGCCTATCATATAATCTTAAATGAAGAACACAGAATATAAAACTGAATGTACAATGAAATAACCATGTTCAAAATACGTAGATGATATATTTATATTCCATATAAACAGAAAGATTATTTAAGAAAACCAAACGGATCAGTCCGTTTGCCTTTGGAAGGATGTATTACAGGTGATTGATACTTCCTCTTTTTAACTTTGTCATATTCCCAGATTTTCTGCACCAAACGTATTTCATAAAGGTCACAAATGCCAAACAACTTTCCTTTTTTTAAATCCCAAAATGAAAATCAGTGAGTAAAACATTAGTAAGAGGTACTGGGCATAAAATCTAGAAACATTGCATTATTGCTATTTTCCACTGTTATTATTACAATAGTACTATTTTTTCCTCTATTATTCCTAAACACAAGGGCTTTGGAAATAGTTCCAGTCACCTTTCAAAATGAAAGAGAACACTCTCATTAATTACTATTTACATAAACCCATACCTCACATGGACTCTTAATCCAATTTGTCTATACCATTCCAGACATTCTCAGGGTTCACTACCTCTTCCATGCCATTTGAAAGGTTCAAAACCTACAGGAGAAAAAAAATAGTAAAAACTGGTCATTCCAAAAGCTGTGACTGATGTATGTACCACAGCAACCGTTTTTAAAAGGAAATACTTGAAAAGGTAATTAAATGATTTTATTAAAAATCAATATTACATTTCAACTCAATGGTACTTCAGTTCAAAAAACGTACATTGAGTATCTGTGCCTAGAGATCAAAGGCATAAAATTTAGATCTCAAGAAGTTCAAAATTTGGTGGAGGAACAGACCACTAAGCAGACAGTTACAACACAGTGTAGGAAGTACAGACTCCTGCAATAGGAGGTATAGGAATACAACACAGGTATAAAGCTTTTGTTGGCAGGGGACAGAGAGGAGTGAAGAGATGGAGAGATTTAGAAAATAATGCTAGTGAATGCTTCCTGGAAGAGGCAATGGCTAATCTTTTAAAGATAAGCGGAAATTATCCAGTTTGGGAAGGGGACAGAATACAGGCAAATAGGACTGCATTATTAACTATATCAAAGAAGCCAAACACAAGAGTATATATAAGAGAAATCAAGCAGTATGGTGTTCATCTAATATAAGATACAAAACCCAAAGGAGTAAGACCTAAGGCTGGAGAGGTACATGGATGCTCAACCCCAGAGAACCTCCTGTGGCATGTTAATGACTTTTCTAGCCTGGAGGGTCTCAAATTTTCATGGTGCAAGAGTATATACGTTACTGGTCCTTCCCCCTGGAAATTCTCAATCAGCCAGCCAGGGCAAGGTCCAGGAATCTACCAATACGTTTAAGAAATGTGCCAGGTGATTCTGATTAAGGTGGTTTTCAGACCACAGGAAAAACACAATCTACTGGAGGTTTCCAAGAGGTTTTCCACAAGCGAACGATGGAGTCAGATTTGCATTTGACAAACTTCACACTGGCAGTGTGGAGAATCAACTGAATAAAGACTAGAAGTAAACCAATAGAAGGTTATTAGAGGCATCTAGCTGTGAAATGACAGACTTAATCATGACAGTGGCATCAGGTATAAAAAGTTTTAACTAAGAGATAAGAAGTGGGAAGTGCAGAACTCAGTGACTGACAGATAGGATTTCGGGAGTAAGGGAGATCAAAGAGCCTTGGATGCTTATATAGGAACTTTTTAAATGATTTTTGCACTGCATCAAATTATCACGGGGAATGAGCAGGTAAATCATCTATTCAATTGGATTTTCTAGTCTGATAAAGTTTGGTAAAATTTCCTTAACAATCTGCAAGTACATTTTGAGACAAATTACTTCAGTTTTACATACCCTTGTGCCTTCTTCAGCTAATTCCAAAATCTCACATTTAGACCATGTGTTTCTTAGACTTGACCACACAACACATTTGGATCCCACGGGAAATCCTTTCAGAGTGTAGGTGTTCTCTGGTTGAGCTGCCAAATTGAACAGAGCAAGACTCAATGCATACCTCTTAATTCCTTAAAGATATGCAAGCAAAGCATTTCCCCAACATGCATTTACTATTCTCGTATCATCAATATCACATATGGTACGACATGTTCTAAGTCTCCCTCCCTCGATTTTATTTTTATTCTTCCAGTGGCCCTTCCCCGTATAATTCCTTACCGCTCTCCTCAAAAAACACGACCATGATGTGCTTTTTTTTTAAGGATGTGAATCTGATTTCTAACGTTGAGAGTTACTACTTAAAGCTGGCTATTATAGCCACATGTAATGTGGTCTGTGGTTACAACAGCCATTTCTACAGCAAAGCAGCATGGTACATACAAGTGAGCAGACACTTTTATCACAAAGCTGTTACTTATTATTAAAATGTGACAATGAGGACTAAAACTCCAGGGTGGTATTTAAATAAATTACCATACATCCACAGGATGGCATACTACAAAACTAAAGTATTTTTGAAAGCATATTTAAGGGATTAAAACGCAGGATTCAACACTGTATGACAGTATGACCTCTAGTTAGTTTTTTAAACTGTATGTGAGTAGACACACACAGAAAGGGTGAGAAACGTCAGGAAGGAAGTATATACACCATCATAGCATTCACAGTGGCCATTTCTTGGTGCTGGGATTATGATGATTTTCATTCTCCTTAGTCTATTGTTTTCTCTATTTTGTACAATGGCTCAAATCTAATAGTATAAAAATTGACACTTAAAAAGTCTAACATTGATTATTTTTAAAATAAACCTAAAAGATAGCTATTTTGTGTAACTTTCAAATCTCGTTAAGTAGACAAGAAAATAACAGCAAAAATAATTTATAAAAAAGTTAATGACATTAAATGTTCTCCAATATTTACTCATGGCTGTAAACTTGCTTGATTAATACAGGCTCCCTAACTCCGTTTTTTTAAGGGCTTCTAAACGAATGGCAAGGTATATGATGAAGCAAAACAGTTAATTCTTAAAACTGTGCTGGGGCTTCCCTGGTGGCACAGTGGTTGAGAGTCCGCCTGCCAACGCAGGGGACACGGGTTCGTGCCCCGGTCCGGGAAGATCCCACATGCTGCAGAGCGACTGGGCCCGTGAGCCATGGCCGCTGAGCCTGCGCGTCCGGAGCCTGTGCTCCGCAACGGGATTGGCCACAACAGTGAGAGGCCCGCGTACCGCAAAAAAAAAACTGTGCTGAAACTATCCCTACTGTAAATTCATGCCTACATTATTATGCTTGGCAAAGGAACACTATATTTTTCAAAACTTACCAAAAAACATAACCTCTTGATTTTAGAGATGATTTGTTTATATTTTAAATGTGATTACTTTTTGGAGACACAGACTTGAAGCGTTCTATTTTTAAAAGCAAAATTAATAATTCAGCATTTCACCCAGCATATAAAGAATTATTTTACGTTGATTTTACTACTTAATTACCCACGTTTAAAATACCCTTCGTAAAATCCAAATCTGATTCTCTTCTCAGGTTTTAATCTTCCCTCCCCCAAATTAATATTTTAAAAATTCAAATAAGAATTATTCTCTTTTCTTTAAAACAAATAAGTACTTTTCAGTTAGTTAAGTAAAAGCGAATGGGAAAAAACAACAACAACAACAAAAAAAACGCACATACCCGAGACATGATCTGGTAAAGTGTGATTGTGTTTCCTTCCGGGTTCTTCTTCAGAAAACACAGAGTTCAACGATGACACGGCATCTCTAAACAGAGATGTATGTTCTGTAAATTCTTCTTTATAGATATTCATTTCAATCTGCATCTTGGCAGAGCAGGTCTTTCCGTGTTGGCACAGCCTATGCTCCTCATCAAAGCATTCCGCACAACTGGACCTTCTTGCGTCCTCAGCACACAGGGATTCTTGGGCTTTCTGACTAACTCTTAAAGACAAAGGGTTTATTTTGTCCTCTAGACACAGCTGGGCTGTAGGTAATTCTAGTTCAGGCTGTTTCTCGGCTTCACAGTTGAGGGGCAGTAGCCCTGCCAATGGTGGCAGGTTGGCCGCTGGGTCACAGCCTTGGGGAAGAGGCACAGACAGAGGCACCAGGCCCAGCTCTTCTTTCCCCTCCTCTGCAACTAAGGAATGCTGCAATTCAATGAATTCCAGCTCCAGGAATTCTTTGGACTCATCATCAGGAGAAAGCTCCACCTCAAGGGAATTCAGTTCCAGTGCCTCCTCTGTTTCGGTGGCATGTGGTAACAATGTGCTAAATTCTGTAATTAGGTACTTATCATCAAACTTCGCTTTGTCACCCAGATGGCACTCGACGTTACCTTCCAGCATCTCAGTGCCACTTTCATCTTTGCCTGGGTTTTCAAAAGTTTCAAAAATGTTATCAGTTTCGGGGACAAAGAATTTACCTGGTTTGGTTTCAATGATGTTTAAGTCTTTGTCAATTCTTTCCAAGAGCTTACCTGTCTGTGATTCGACACGGAGTGCTTTGTCTTGTCCAGCTTTGCTACTTGGTTTCTGAAGTCCAACTTCGGGACTGGGGGACCCAAGAGCTCCCTTTATGTCTACGCCATGTTTTTCATAGGGCACGTCACTGTCACTCGCACCAATCTTAGAATATTTCTTCATTTTCTCACTAATACTTTCGCCTTTGCTTTTCAAGTCAACGATGGCTAAAAGGATATCACAAACATCCCTTTTGATTTCTAATATTTTTACCTCCAACATACCTTCTGTTACTATTTCATAAAAGTAGTCATTTCCCTCTTGAGGGCATGCACCTTCTGAAATATTAAATCCTGAGAGGCAACATGGAAAGGCTTGCATGGGAACTGCCAACAGTTCAGAAGGGATGTTCCAGAGGGCTTTGGGGTCCACACAGTCTTCAACGTTTCCAAAGTCCACAAGCCTGACGGACAAAAGAGAATCTTCACAAATATTGGTGACAAGTGCCCTGTAATAATACCCGTCTTCTCTGTATCTCACTATGCAAGGATCTCCGATATGAGGGCAGGGGATGCACCTTCTCCAAGCTGTCACCTGCTCTCCAGCAGTTTGTACTTCCACTTCTAAATACTGAAGTTTCTCTGTGTCCGCAAACTGACACCAAAAATATTCAGGTCCATCGATCACTGTGGCATAAGCTCGTATCATCTTCATCTTTGGATTATACCAGTTAAGAAATACAGAAGTGTCTACGTCTGTTTTGTTGACAGACTTTGAACAGGCACCTTTAACTATTTGGGTAGAAAGTCCTATTTGAGATTTTTCACTGAAAGCATACCTGCTCATCATATCTTCTGCTATGATCCCATGTTCATCAGCAAGAATAACTTCCCATTTGTCTTGAAATTGAACAAATTCGCATCTCAGTTGCGCCTCCTCTGTCCTTCGGGAAAAGTAATGCATCATTTCCTTGTGGTTTAAAATCTTAGGAGCCCCAAGTCCCCTTAAGGAACAGTGAATGCACAGTCTGGGTGATAGTGCATTAACAAGGTCAAGTTTGCCTACTGTGTTGGTGTGAACCACAGAAACATTGCCATAATCTATAAACTGCACAGAGAGAAGGTCATTGGGTTGATGTTCCTTGACCACAGCACGATACCATAAATTGTCTTCTGGGAAAACAGCACATATTATATCTCCTCTTTGCAAAGGTGGACCTGCATAATATTCAGGCCTTGTTCTAACAGTGTTTAACCTCTCTGAAAGACGATCAATTTCAGCCTCATCTTCTGTTAGTTGAACATAAAAGTCTGAAAGGTCATTTATATGAGAAACATACACAGTTGTTTTAAAGCCAGGCGTTATAGTCTTCTGAGGGAACTCAGAAAATTTTAGAGGTGAACCTTTGTTACGTGAATCTCCTATTTTTCTCTCTGGAAGAGTGGCTTCTAGTTTTGTGGCTTTCAAAGGGGGCTCAGCCGAACTCACTAATTTCTTTTCTACTGGTAATGGAGACACTTGGTTATTTTTATTTGCCACAGAGTCCGGATACTGAGTGACTAAGTTTGTCTTCATTGAACTGCATAAAAATTTGATTTCCTTACATGCTGAGCTGATCTTAGGTTTGTATGATGCTTCTAAGATCACCAAACTGTCTGATTTGTTCTCTATTGATTTACTTAAATACTGTGTAGGTGACAACTTCACAGCTTCCTTTTTTGCTTCAAGAGTTTCAGGTGTAGAGAGGAGTGATTCACTTTCTTTCTTTCTTGTCCCGCCTTTGGAACCCAGGAGTCCTAACTTCTCATTAATATTAGCATTAATTTGAATACTGTTGTCATATAGTTCTATAATCAGTCTTCCATCTGGATCTTTTGCTACAACCAAAGCCTTCAATGACTTATCTGAAATAGTCTCCTGAAACCGCGTTGTAACTTCTTCTGGTATATGATCAGGAATATCAGATAATGAACATTTAATGGCTTGCATGGGCAAAAGTAAGACGTCATATGCATCGCTAGGTATTGGAAGCAGATCATCATTTGCTACCACATAACTATTCCCAAAATCAACAAAAAAGACTTTATTTGGTTCTTTTTCTATGATTATCCCCCTATACCAGTTTCCGTCAGTATACCTGGCAAGGCACAATGTGCTGGGGACCAAGGGAGATGTTTTTAAACTCAGCAAAACTTTACTTAATTGTGTAATATGATATGACAACTGTTCTAAAATATTTGCATTTCTTCCCAGCTGGCAATAAAATGTCCAAGGGTCATCGACATGTGTTACATACACTGATTCTTCACTTCCAATTTTCATATCATGTGTAGAATAGTAGTAAGAATGGAGCTGAACAGAGGACTCCAGAGGCTTCTGAAGTTGTACTGGTCTTGCAAGTCTCTGTTCTACCAAAAAATGGCATGCACTCTGGAAAGGTGTTAGCAAATCCACGACATTAAACAGTTCTTCAACGTGAATGGAAGCCAAAGCAAATATTGTGCATTGTAATTCTACATTGTCTTCCCATGCCTTATGCACAAATTCACTAAAAGCTTGGATTGCCTTTTCATCCCAAACAAAAGGATTGTGACCCGTTGGTTGGATTAAATTATAAAGGCTGCACCTAAACGCTTGAACCTTAACCTTGAGAAACTCTTCACTAATTGAATAAATATTCTTCACAGATACCGTTTCTTTGTCTCCATAATCTACAAATATGACGTTGACATGCTCTGAAGATTGTGCCCCAGTAATCAGAGCCCTGGACCATTTTCCATTTGCTGTTCGTTTTGCCAAACAAGCAGGGGTGGTTCCCTGGTAGGGAGTAGCTGTATTCTTGCAATGGTCCTGAATACTACACATTAGCGCTTTAAATCCTTCTATGTTCCTGGTCAGCTGGCACCAGAAACAGCCAGGGTTTTCAACATGAGACACTTTGACTCCTACTGTACTTCCAACTTCTAGCTCCTCTTTACAAGAAGAGCCTGGCTTAATGTCCAAGAAATTCTGTACAAGAGGAGAATAAACAGACCCTCTTTTCTCTTTGTCCTGTACAACTAGTCCAGTTGAAACGTTTGTCACAACGGTTGTGTCATTCACAGTTTCTGGAACAGCTGTAGTTTCACCCTCTCTCTTGACTTTGTGTTCTACTTCCTTCTTGGCAGAAGATATTTTGTTATTGTCTGCAGTAAAATGGTTTAAAACATGCCCCGGAGAGTGGGCACTTTTGCCAATATTTTCCTTTGTTTCAAATTCCTGATACTTGGCAAATCCAGCCTGAGCAATTACCTTACTAATGTTTTCTTCCCCTGTTCTTGATTCATCAAGAATCTCAATAACATACTGACTATCCTGCTTATCAAGGACATGGATAACTAATTCTTTGTGCAGCACGGTCTTTTTGAAAAAGGAAATTGCCTCCTGGCTCCAATTTTTTCCCGAAGGCCAAATATCTGCCAGGGTGCACCTCAGGGCCAGCATTGGTAGCCACCTAAACTGAGGGAGCAGCATCCTCACATCATACCGGTCCATATTTTCCGAATTGCCCCGGTCAACGAAGAATACATCCACACTCTTGTCGTCTAATCGGGTGACCATAGCCCGATAATAGCCACTTTCTTTCCATTTCACACAGCAAAGGTCATCGGCTTCAGGTTTCAAAATAACACCATCCAGCTTACTGGCAGAGGCATAGAAACTGCACATTCTCCTCATTAATTTGCTGAAGGTGCCATTGTGTTTCCTCAACCTAATCCAAAACTCAGAAGGATTTTTCACAAACTCCACCTGGGCGTCATAGAAGGCGTTCGTCTTTAACCTGATAGACCTCAAGGCTGGGAGTGAAATCTCTTCATCCACTTCTTCAGCAGGAGACTGAGACTGAAAAGCTGTTTCCGGTTCCTCCTCCCCGCCCCCCTCCTCCTCCTCCTCTATTCCCTGGCTCTGAAGCAATCGGTCAGCCAAGCAACAGGACTGTGCTCCGAACACACAGTTAAGATTAATCCCATCTTCTCCATACAGGGTGACGTAATACACATGCTCAAAGGAAGAGTAAAATTCAATCTTTGCGTTCACTGCCTGGCCCAGAAACAGTGCCTTCAGGTCACCGACCTGTGACCGAGACCAGCCTCTGCCACCATCCCAGAGTCCGTACAAAGCGCAAGGGTATGTCACCACGGGTATTCGAAAATATTCGGGCAGCAAGTAGCGAAGGCTATTACAACTCACTAACTCCTTTCTTCCATAGTCCACATGAAGTACCTGGGCACAGCGCTGGGGCCGGAAAGTCTCAAGCAAGAGCGCTCTGTACCAATGTCCATCCAACCCGCAGGATGCGCACGGAGAGCCCGGCTTGTCTGGGCTCTCCTCCCTCTCCTCCCAGGTGGCACTGGTATAGTTCTCGTCCCCTGTCCCGGGGGAACCCCTATATATCTGGGCCATGCTCTCGGAGAGGCGGTGGACCTCCTGCGAGAAGCTGCGGAGCCGGCAGTGAATGCGGTGGGGATGGCACACCTGGGTGACCACCATGGGCTCCGTCACGCCCAGCTGCAGCTGGGGGTAGAAGTAATCCAGGCCAGCCTGCTCCTGCTTGGGCGGGATTCGCGAGACGACCGGGGCCCCGGGGCCCAGGACAGCCGCGGTGGCCGAGAGGTAGCGCTTGAGCAGGGAGCGGAAAAGGCCGTCGGGCACCTGCCGGGCCAGCCCGAGCTCCTGCATCTGCTGGCACAGCTCGGGCACCTCCAGGAGGACCAGACGGTGGAGCAGCAGCACGTCCAGGACCCGTCCGTGCATCTCTTTGCCCTGCAGGTTGCTAAGGAAGTCCACGGCGCTGGCAGACCAGTGCTGGGGCTCGGCCCCGCCCACGCCGCCGCTGCCGCCCGCAGGCACCAGGCCAGCCAGCACGCAGCCCAGCACCTCCGACGGCAGGTGGAAGAACTCGCTGCGCCCAGGCGCCAGCGAGCCCGCGCCGACTGTGATGGTGCGACCCTCGTCCAGCAGGAAGACGCGGCTCTCCTGCGCCTGCCGGCTGACTACGCGGCCGCGGTGCCACAGCAGACCTGCCTGCACCAGGCACAGCTCGCCCGGCGAGGCCGAGGGGCCGCCCAGCGCCCATGGGCCGTGCGCGGCCGCCGCCGCTTCCTGGATCTCCCGGCTCAGCCTCACGTACTCGTCCCGCCGCTCGCCCACCAGCCCCCAGAGCTGCACGGGGATCACCGCGGGCTGCACGTCCACGAAGGACACCCGCAGCACCAGCGAGGCCCCCGGCGTCGGCAGCCCCGGCGTCGAGCACATCTCTGCCGCGCCGCCCGGCCCGCGAAGCCCCCGCGCCGCTGGAAGGAGAGCCCCGCAGACTCGGGCTCGCAGGACACACGGACTGGGAAGGACACCAAGCCGGGCGACCCCGCCGCAACGCCGCCTCCGGGCCTCCCGGACTCGCGCTGACTGGTAAAACCCTGCGGCCCGACCAACCGCCCACGGTTGCGCCGCCGCGCAGGCATTTGTAGCGCGAGGTGGCCCGGCTTCTGGCCGCGGGCGGCGGGCGGGCCTGCTTACCTGTGCTGGGGGGCGCAGAAGGGGCCTCGAGGGCCGAGACGTGGCGGGATCCGGACGCCACCTGCCTCTTCTCAGAGCGCCTTCGACTCTGGAGCACGCAGGGAGTCGGCCGGGCCTGGGGCGGCGGCGAGGCCCAGACCACGCAGGGACCTCCTTTTCGGCCGTCCGGCTGAGACCGACGAAGCCCGGCGAGCCCGGCGCGCCCGGCGCGTTGCTAGCCATTGAAGAACCGGGGAGGAGAAACGGAGGCGCCCACCGCGCGTTCTGGGTGTTGGGCCGGAATTCTCGGAGGCCCGGGGCTCTCCCGCTGCGGGCCGCGCGGTGGCGCTTGCGCCCCCGCGGCAGGGCGTTGGCTGTGTGCTCTCAGCGTTGTGGCCTCGAGCAGGCCGCTGACCGCCTCTTCTAGGAACCTGTTTGATCGCCTGTTTGGATACAGTTGTGATAAGGGTTAAATTAAAGTATGAGAGTATATGAAGACTGTTAAATGTTTCTTTCCCTACGATTACCCGGTGTGAGTTTCTTTGCTGTATCGTCTGCCCACTTTGCAGGTGTTTAGTCTTCATTTACGCACGGAGCTAGCACAGAACTGGGCTCAGAGAAGGAGGTCAAGAGTTTTGGAAGAAACATGACTTCCAACGCTTGCTGCATCTGCTATGGCGGAGGGCCTCTTGGCTGGACTGTCGTTCTTTTTCCCACCTAAATCTTACCAAGGTAACCCTTAGGAGACTCTGTTTGTCAACGGGAAGGGGAATGGAAAAGTGCAGGCAAACTAGGCGTAACTCCCAGAATTACTACATTTGTGCTGAAATGTTTGTTCATTGGCGAAGTTAGGCACAGTCCGAGGGGTTTCTCATACTTTTCCACTTCACTTTTTCACATTTTGAAATGTCATCAAATTTAATAATAGATGAAATCAAGACAGTGCTTAATATAACCCTGGCTTGACAGTGTAAATCTCAGTGTCTTCAGTCTATCCAGATTAGAGGTTGCCAGGTGCTTCCAAAGCCTCCTGTGCTTGCTATGCAGTTTCACATTGTGTGGCAGTTGTCTTTGATCACTCTGTCATCCCACCAGCTTGAAAGCGCCTTGTGGCAAGAACTGTTTGTTGCATTCCTGGAATCGAGCAGGGGGCTGAGGCAATAAATACTCGCTGAATGAATATATGAAAGAATGATTTTGATTTCTCTAAAATGTTAGACTTTTACCTGATAAACTCATCCTAGAAAACTCAGTTCAATTTTCCAAATTTTCTCTAATGTTTTACAATAATAATGGAAGAAAAATAAACATTTGGTTTAAACACATCTAGCAAGTTCTAGCTCAGATGCCTCTTCCTCATGACTTTACTATTCCCAGGCAGAACTGATTATTCCCCCCTTTTACATGCCTTTATTATATTATCTATCACATCTTGCAATTGTTTCCTTTTGCTCTGTTCTACCAGAGTGTGAACTTCTTGAAAGCAGGAACTCTTCTCATTTATTTTTGTATTCTCAGTGCCCCACACAGTGCTGGACTTCTGATTAGCACACAATAATGTTTAACAACAACAAAAAAGTAGATAATCTGGCACTATATCCTTGATGATGGAAGAAAGGAGTTCATTATAAAATGGTCTGTCGTTTGGGATTGTTTGATCCATCATGGAATCGTGATTTCAACTAATCTTCTATTTCAGTTCAAGCTGTATAACCCAGCTCTTACAGAGACCACAGCGTTGTAGACAACAATCTAAGCAAATGACTTCTGTTTCCTGTTTAACTTGCTCCCCACCCTTTTTCTGTAACTCAGAGCCTCTAATCCTCAATGTCAAGGTGTATCATGTAGCTGATGGGCTGATGGGAGCCATTCCTCACATCCTCCCAGATATTTCCAGTGTCCTGCCTCTGCTGCAACTGGGATAGGTAGCTTTACTTTGCTCTGTCTTGCTCTGCTGCTGGACAGGGATCTTTAAAAAATCGGACCATGGCACTGTGAAGATTAAACTCCTGCTCTATATTTCCCATACGTTATTAAGCAAAATATCTTGAGTTCCATAAAAAATAAAAAAACTTCCATCTTCTTTTTGTTTAAATTAGGGAATTCCCTGGCGGTCCAGTGGTTAGGACTCCGCACTTTCACTGCCGAGGGCCCAGGTTTGATCCCTGGCTGGGGAACTAACATCCCACAAGCCATGTGGTGCGGCGAAAAAAATTTTTTTTAATTAAAAAAAAATTCCCTAATAAGACACCAGTAGTCTGAAGAAGTGGTATCAACTGTTATATATGACTTTTATTTACAACCTCAGTGAAGCTTAATAAATTAATGATGATTTCCTAACATGAAAGCACAAAACTTCCCTCCTCTTAGGCTTTGAGGGCCTTGGCCTCAGAAAAAGTGAGAGGGAGTAATCCGATCCTTTTACAAATATTTAAGGGTTAAAAGAGAAAAGGATAAGGTGAGGGATAGAATGTTTCTGAGAGATATTTGGACACTATACTGTGAGTTATTTCAGCATTTTTTTATGGAAAAAATGCAGAGAAATTGGGCAAAACATATGAATCATTTATTCTGTGCTATCATATCTGTATATGGAGAACTCTAAGCAGAAACACGTACACTTTAGACTCTGTAGTTTCTAACCACTAATTAGCCCGGTTTAAAGATGCTTACTTAGAAAATTACTGTTCAATAAATATTTTTAAAAAATTATTTAAGTGAGAAATACCCTGTTAAGAGAATGAAAGGACAAGCTAAAAGGAAAGACAGGGAAAAAATACTTGCAAACCACATGTTTGACAAAGGACTTGTATCTGCAGTATAAAGTACTCTCAAAACTTAACAGTAAAACAAAATTGAAAATGGGCAAAAGATATAAAGAGACATTTCACTGAAGAGGATATACAGACGGCAAGAGCAATATGAACAGATGTTCAACATCATTAGCCATTAGGGAAAAACATTAAAACCACAAGCATATATCATGACAACCTAGGATAATGACTAAACTAAAGCAACAGTGATAAATATCAACACCGACCAGAATGTGGAGAAACTGGATCATTCTGATTGCTGGTGGGAATGTACAATGGTAGGCCACTTTTTAAAAACTAAATATGTACTTGCCATATGACCTAGCAATTGCACTCCTGGGCATTTATCCCAGAAAAATGAAAACTATGTCCATGCAAAAACCTCTACATAAATGTTTATAGCAGCTGTATTCCTAATAACACCAACCTGGAAACAACCCGGATGTGCACTGGGTAAATGGTTAAACAAACCGTAGTACATCCATGTCATGAGATATGACTCAACAATAACAAGGAAGAGTAATGAACTCTTGACACATGGATCAACTTGGAAGGTTCTCAAGGGAATTATGATGAGTGAGAAAAAAAAAATCCCCAAAGATCACATACTGTATGAATCAATTTATATACTATTCTTGAATTAACAAAAGTAGTGATAGAGGACAAATTAGTGGTTGCCAGGAGTTAGGGATGAGGGGAGGGGGGATGAGTGGCTATAAAGGGATAGCAAGAGGGCACTGTTCTGTGTCTTGAATATGGTGGTGGTTTATATGAATTTAAGAAGGTAATAAAATTGCATAGAACCAGACACCCACACACACTTGTAAAACTGGTAAAATCTGAATCTGTGGGTTATACCAATGTCATTTTGCTGGTTTTGATTGTATACTACAGTTACTCAAGATTGGAAGATGTTATCACTGGGGAGGACTGGGTGAAAGGTGCATGGGACTTCCCTGGACATTTTTTGCAACTTTATGTGAATCTAAAATGATTTCAAAATGAAGTTTTAAAAAAATTCTATGAAATTCAGATTTCAGTGTCCATAGCTAAAGTTCTATTAGAATATACACACACACACAAATAATTCAAGACTGTGCTATTATACGGGGTCAATTAGAGTAGGAGGAGCAAACCAAGGAAAGTTATTTATCTGTCCTCTTCTTTCTACATCTGAAAATGGGTTTAGGACACAGACCTTATAGGAAAGTTCTGAAGGATGATTTAAGTACAGTTAACATGTGTGCATTGAATAAATACTTGAGATGCAAAAAACCCCATAAAAAGTCCCTGGTTCTCATCGCAGGATGACATGGACAATGTACTTTTCTAAGTTAGTTTTCTCATCTATAAAAATGGAATTATACCTAACTTTACTATGAAGATTAAATGACACAATATAGATAAAGGTCCCATCACAGCAGGCATATAACAAACTAGAGTTATTAGTAGTTAAATAAAATAAAAATTTAAAATACTTTCTTAGTTCTACTAAGTTAAAGGTTAAAAAATCTTAAATTAGATTTTTTAAAAATTAGGTTTACTGAGGCATAATTTACATAGAGTAAAACTCATTTTTTAAATTGTGTAGTTTGATGTTTTGACAAATGTACACAATTACATATTTGTATACAGTATACAGTGTGCATTTGTATATAATATAAATGCACATCACCACAAATGTACAAATATATAAAGTTGTAAAGGTATACCATCACAGATAAAATATAAAACATTTGTATTATCCAAATAGTTTCCTAATGCTTCTTTGCAGATTACCCCCTCCCTCCACCATGGGCTCAGTTCCTGGCAACCACAGTCCCTGGCAATGTCTGTCCCTGGTAACAACCGTCCCTATCATTTTGCCTTTTCCCAAATTCATATAAATGGAACCATACAGTTTGTAGCCTCTTGTGTCTACCTCCATCATTTAGCATAATGCCTTTAAATTCATCCATGTTGTCTGTATCAATAGTTTATTTTTATGATTGCATAGTTTTTCACTGTATAGACATACATTTATTTGCTAGATAATGGACTTTCAGGTTATTTCCAATTTGGGGTGATTATCCATATAACTGTGTAAACATTCATGTACATGTTTTTGTGTTGACGTAAGTTTTCATTTCTCTTGGGTAAATACTAGGAGTAGGATTGCTGGGTCATATAGTAAACGTATGTTAACATTATAAGAAACTGTCAAATTATTTTCCAAAATACCATCATTCTACATTCCCAACAACAACATATAAACTGTTCTGCATCCTCAACAGCACTGGATATTGTCAGGCTTTTTCATTTTAGCCATTCTTGTTGTCTGTAGTGGTATCTTATTGTGGTTTTAATTTGTAATTTTTAATGTTGTTGAATATTCTTCATGTGTGTCTCTGCCATCATCTGTCTTCCTTGGTAAAGTATCTGATTAACTCCTTTGCCCATTCTTAAAGGTATTGTCACCTTATTTTTGAGTTGTAACAGTTCTTGTATATTCCAGATACATGTTTTATTATCAGATATGTGTTCTGTGTATATTTTCTCTCAGTGTATGGCTTGTAATTTTCTTTTTTTAAAATTAGTTATCCATCTTATACATATCAGTGTATACATGTCAATCCCAATCTCCCAGTTAGTCACACTCCCCCACCACCGCTCTGCCCCCTTGGTGTCCATACGTTTGTTCTTTGCATCTGTGTCTCAATTTCTGCCCTGCAAACCGGTTCATCTGTACCATTTTTCTAGGTTCCACATATATGCGTTAATATACGATATTTGTTTTTCTCTTTCGGACATACTTCACTCTGTACGACAGTCTCTAGATTCATCCACGTCTCTACAAATGACCCAATTCAATTCCTTTTCATGGCTGAGTAATATTCCATTGTATATATGTACCACATCTTCTTTATCCATTCATCTGTTGATGGGCATTTAGGTTGCTTCCATGACCTGGCTATTGTAAATAGTGCTGCAATGAACATTGTGGTGCATGTGTCTTTTTGAATTATGCTTTTCTCTGGGTATATGCCCAGTAGTGGGATTGCTGCATCATATGGTAATTCTATTTTTAGTGTTTTAAGAAATATCCATACTGTTCTCCATAGTGGCTGTATCAGTTTACATTCCCCCCAACAGTGCAAGAGGGTTCCCTTTTCTCCACACCCTCTCCAGCGTTTGTTGTTTGTAGATTTTCTGATGCTGCCTATTCTAACTGCTGTGAGGTGATACCTCACTGTAGTTTTGATTTGCAGTTCTCTAATAATTAGTGATGTTGAACAGCTTTTCATGTGCCTCTTGGCCATCTGTATGTCTTCTTTGGAGAAATGTCTATTAAGGTCTTTTTTGGATTGGGTTGCTTGTTTTTTTAATATTAAGCTACATGAGCTGTTTATATATTTTGGAGATTAATCCTTTGATTCATGTGCAAATATTTTCTCCCATTTTGAGGGTTGTCTTTTCGTCTTGTTTATAGTTTCCTTTGCTACGCAAAAGCTTTTAAGTTTCATTAGGTCTCACTTGTTTTTGTTTTTATTTCCATGACTCTAGGAGGTGGATCAAAAGAGACCTTGCTGTGATTTATGTCAAAGAGTGTTCCTCCTATGTTTTCCTCTAAGAGTTTTATAGTGTCTGGTCTTACATTTAGGTCTCTAATCCATTTTGAGTGTGTTTTTGTGTATGGTGTTAGGGAGTATTCTAATTTCATTCTTTTACATGTAGCTGTCCAGTTTTCCCAGCACCACTTACTGAAGAGACTGTCCTTTCTCCATTGTATATCCTTGCCTCCTTTGTCATAGATTAGTTGACCATAGGTGTGTGGATTTATCTCTGAGCTTTCTATCGTGCTCCATTGATCTACATTTCTGTTTTTGTGCCAGTACCATATTGTTTGATTACTGTAGCTTTGTAGTATCGTCTGAAGTCAGGGAGTCTGATTCCTCCAGCTCCGTTTTTTTCCGTCAAGACTGCTTTGGCTATTCGAGGTCTTTTGTGTCTCCACACAAATTTTAAGATTTTTTGTTCCAGTTCTGTAAAAAATGCCATTGGTAGTTTGATAGGGATTGCATCGAATCTGTAGATTGCTTTGGGTAGTATAGTCATTTTCACAATGTCGATTCTGCTGTTTCTATGAATTTGATTATTCTAGGTATCTCATATAAGTAGAATCATATAATACATGCTAATTTGTATCTGGCTTATTTCACTCAGCATAAAGTTTTCAAGATTTATCCATGTCATAGCGTGTCTCAGAATTTCCTTTTTTTTTTTTTTTTTTTTTCGGTACGCGGGCCTCTCACTGTTGTGGCCTCTCCCATTGCAGGGCACAGGCTCCAGACGCGCAGGCTCAGCGGCCATGGCTCACGGGCCCAGCCTCTCCGCGGCATGTGGGATCTTCCCTCACTGGGGCACGAACCCGTGTCCCTGTATCGGCAGGTGGACTCTCAACCACTGCGCCACTAGGGAAGCCCTTCCTTCCTATTTTAAGGATGAATAATATCCCATTGTGTGTTTATACCACATTTTATTTATCCATTCATACATTCATCTGTCAGTGGACATGTAGATTGTTTCCACCTTTTGTTTATGTGAAAATGCTGCTATGAACATTGGTGTACAAATATCTGTTCAAGTCCCCGCTCTCAATTTTTTGGGTTATATCTAGACATGGAACTGTTGGATCATATGATAATTCTATGTTTAATTTTTTGAGGAAACCACATACCATCTTGTATAGCAGTTGCGTCATTTTATTTTTTCACCAGCAATGCACAAGGGTTCCAATTTCCCCACACTTCACCAACACTTGGTGTTTTTTGTGTTTTTAATAATAGCCATCCTAATGGGTGTAAAGTGGTGCTCATTGATTTTTTTTGCATCTATATTCCTAAGAGATATTGGTCTGTAGTTTTCTTTTTTATAAATGGGTTTAAGTATTTTGGACTGTAAGTAAACAAATGAGAAGTCAAGGATGTCCTGACGTTTCCTGGCTGCAGTACGAGGTGTGTAGCACAAGAGAGGCTCCTGGAAGTTGAGTACATTGTAAAGGGCGGTGAGAAAGGATTAGAACAAAAACTACTGATTTAATATTGTGAATTTTGAGCTCACAAGGACTGTGGGCCATCCTGGTGGAGAGATAAAGTTGGCAATTGAGAAAACATGAGTAAAGCTGGATAAGTCAGTAAGGACCAGAAACACAGATTATGGTAACATCTACCATCTACTGACTGCCTATCATGTGTTTGGGAATTACCAGCCCAAGTGTAGTATCTAAAGTCACAGAAATGTGTGGCTCCTCCCAGAGAAAGAGTGAACTTTGAGAAGAGAGCCAAGAATAGACCTTGAAGAACCCAAATTTAAGGACTTGGTAGCAAAGAAACAGCCAATAGAGACTGATAAGGAGAAACAAAAATATAAGTGACAGGAGGGAGTGGTATCATGGTAATCAAAGTAGAATATGATGTCAGAAAAGAAGGGACTAATTTTCCAACGTTTAACTAATTTCAATTTTATTTTCGTCTTTTACCTGTAGCCAGTGAGCATGTCCATCACTGTAACTATTAGTTACCCATCCTTTTTAGCCAGAGCAGAACTGGATTAATAAGGAGAACTGGATTAATAGGGAGTACCCATAAAATAAAATTTATAGCGACAAGGTATAGGTATTCTCTTTGCTAATGTAAGTATTTCAAGTCTGACATTCTAAATTAAGGTACTTTCTATTTCAATTCTGAAAAGTAAAGATTAAGATTTAAAAACCATCTCTAAAACTTGTTATTATCATTTTAACTCAAAAACACACCAGGACAAAACCACACTAGGACAAAACAAAACCCTTGACAACTCATTAGGCATTTTAAAACATTTATTTTAAAAATGAGAATGATGCACTATATTTACTCACATATATTCCTGTTTGTTACCAGTTATTTTCAGCAAACAGACATCTTTAAGCATCTTCACCTGCTTTAATCAAACCTCCAAAGTGGATCCTGCTGCTGTTGACAATCACAGCAGCCTGTTGGGGGTAAAGTATGGGGAGAGAAGAATAATCACGTATTCCTCAGGGTTCATAAATACTAAAACACTCGAGGGTAAAAAGTACATACAAGTAGTGATATAATTTTCATATACACTCTAAAATGAATAATATAAAGTCATCACATATTTATTAACTGTTAATTGACTAACCAAGTATTTTGTATTATTTAAAACTATCAAATTCTAGATTTTTGTAGAATAGCTATTAAACTGATGAATACTTATTTAAAATTATAATAATTACATATGTTTAAAGACACAGGTCTTTTGAAAATGCAGTTAAGCACTGCACATGGTAAAGAATCCCTTGAAATTGAGTGTTACTGACCCGACACAATTATTCTGAAGGTAAGAGGAAAACAACATATGGCTTAATCATGGGTACATAAATGTTTCTTTTTCTTTCCACCCCTAAAAATCTCTGAATTTAACAAATACCTTCTAATTGACTTCTGTGTGAAGATTCAAAGAGAAACAGAGATGTGTTGCATGACCTTTGCTTGCGAGAGTTCATTTGTATAGGGAGGCAGACACACATCCATGCAGACAGACATCCACAGAAGAAGCAATGGGAGCATGGAGGTGTTGGAGATGTTCAAGTCTTCAGAGATCATTCTAGATGTTAAAGTAGGACTTCCCCAGTGAAGGTGAAGATGAATGGTGGTAGTGACGGGAGGAGAGCTCGGCGGAGAGCACAGAATGAACACTGCCTGGGAAGCAGCCACGTAAAGAGCATCTCCAGAGAAATAAGTGGGGCGATGAATTTGCAAGGTGGTAAGGTGCAGGTACCGAGCAATATGCAAAGCTTAGAAAAATGGGTTGAAGCCAGGTTGAGAGGGTCCTGTATATAGTGTCAAAGATTTTAATTTTTCTTGTGTGTGTGAAGGAGTAATTGAAGGTGAAAGGCAGGGTGACGTGTCCAGGGTTGCCTGAAGGAAGAGAACTCTGCTACTAGGTGAAGGAAGGATTTCCAGCCACATAAAAAGTTTGTATTCTGCTGTAAGGCCTGAATAAAACGTTCCTCATCCTAAAACACAAGAAATTCATTAAATCCAGGAAACAACAAATCCCAGTAATTTTTTTCAATCCTACATTTTTTTCACATGACATTCATATAATGGCTCTTTTCAAGTACATGCAAGTTACGATTCTAGAGTTCAGTCACTTCATCTTATAAAGAAATGGACACCAAGAGAAGAGAAGTGAAGGGACTTGCTCATAGTTATACTACTTTAACAGGAGGAGAACCCAAAGTAGGATAAAGGTCTTGAGAATCCATGTTCAGCCTTTCCTCCACATTACCTGGCATTCAATAATAATATATATTTGTTTGGTAATCATTTTTAAAGAGGTCTGATTTAATTGGGGAGAAGAGAATCAAATATTTTCACCTTCAATGTTTTTAACCACCAAGTATTAAACATTTTTCCAATGGAGGCCCTGAGGGAATCTGTTTTCATTAACAGAAAAGGACATGTATAACTATTTCAATTGTACATAAATGGTTATACTTAAAAATCTGAAGATGACAGAAAAGTAATTTTTTTTACACTTAAAACCTCCCTGAATTTGTTTCCTTCCTTTTTTTCTTGGCAAAGTGAAAGAAATTTCAGACTAGTCTTATGATAGGTACAGATCTTAAAATAATGAAGCCAAAATTAATTGATTCACATCATATGTAACTTTTGTTGAGTACCTAATAGCAAAGAAATGCTACTAATGAGAGTAGAGATTTATATAAAAACAAGACAGAGTCCTACCTCTAGTGGCTTATAATTAAATAGGATTTGGAGCACTTGATAAAGACACATTATTCTTCACTAAAAGTGAATTTAAGAAATGTTATCTCTTTATTTAGATAGATATGCTAATTCACTTATACATATAAAAAACAAAGGACTGTATATAATTAAAAATAAGAACATGTATATTTTTCAGTGAGAAAAAAAATCATTTGTGAAGAGAAAAAATGGGGAAGCTAAGCAAAGGAAGCTCAGAGGTTAAGTATTATCAATACTGAGCTGAAGATAAATACCACCAACAGTTGTATTATAAGAAAGTGAGGCTGAAAGGGCTGTCTTTCAGTATGGACACAAAATTACTGAAATTTTATTTCTTTTTACTTACTGTGGGTTATTTTGGAGAGGAACAAGATGATTTCAAGTTGGTAAAATAAAGCAAAGTTCCAAGATACATTAATGAAAATGATTTCACTGGAAAAGTATAACTGTGATAGGATATATGTGTTGGATCTACAGGATTTGGTCAGATTCTGGAGGGTCTCTATGTTTTAGCCAAAGTATGGTGACTCCATTCTAAAATGTATGCTAAAGGCAATTCAAATTCATTTAAAATGTCTAAGACAAGAAATGCCATAAAGAAAAAATCTGTTTTGGGAAGATTCAGTAACACTGGGCTGGGATGTTGTGAAGATAACACAAGGCATTTACTTGGTACCTAATCAGTGTACGGTAACTGTCAGTTGTAATAATAATTAAGAGATCTGTATCTTTATCCTGGCTCTGCTACTAAGTAAGTTTTGAGCATGAACAACTCTACTTCTCTAGGCCTCAGTTTCCTAACTTAGACAATGGAAGAATTAAACCAGACCATCCTAAGGAGTCATTTCCAGTTAAAAAAAACCCAATTATTTGTGTTGAATCCAGACACCAAGGAATAGTCTCATTATGTAAGCAATGTTTTTACCTCAAGCCCCTCAAAGAATAAAGCTAAATAAATGTTTTCATGGTCCAGTTTGCATATAATTATTTTGATCCAATATTTACTTGATTTAAAAATGTATAAAATACACACAAAAAACAAAGTTTCCTAAAGTGGTTCTAATACAGAACACTTGAGAACCTAAGTACATAATATTATCTTAAATATATTTAACAAGGCAATTCATACAGACTGACAAATGCAATGGAAAAGCAGACCACCGAAAGATTTTAAGAGATTAAACTTCATATTCTGTAAATTCTACAAAAACAATAAACCACTGCATATTAGTGCATCACATTAAAATATATTTTAAAGCATACTTCCCCTCTTAAATGGCAGTGATTATACATCAGTGCAACCACAGGGTACTTGTAAACTCTTTTCTGTTCCACATCATTCATGCCCATGATAAATCCTGTTTGGTCAGCTCCACGGTCTTTCTTGGGTCTGAGCTTTTGGGGTTTTCCTATTTTGACAGTTACAGCCTCTACCCATAACTGTAGCCATCCATCCAGAAATGCACACTGTCTGAGGTTGCGGGGAACAGGTGGTATAGAGGTGAATCTGAAGAAATCTCTCACCTTTCTAAGAAAAGGGATGTGATTTAGTGATTGGAGACAAAACTGTACACCATAAGCAGTTTATACTTATCACTTTTTAGGCAGGAGGCTTTGTCAAATTGAGTAAGATTCAGGCTAGAGACAGCTTTAGTGTGATTTCTGAGTTCTCTCTCTCTAGGACCCTAATAAGCGTTAGGGAATGGGAGATTAAGAAAGGATTTATGTCGACTGACTTCATCTTAGCTTTGCTTTTAACGTGCCACTGAGAGGCTGATGATAACAGATGTTTCTTTATTGAAAGGACCTGTCCACTCGAGCTTTAATCAAATAAACTGCGTTTTTCATACATTGAGATTCTTGAGAGCTAGTGACAAATTCAAGCTGGAATGGGATATGTCACAAAGCAAAGACTCTTTTCTGTTTTCATCAAGATGCGGTCGGTGGCTGTCAGGAAGTCCTTAGCCTGTGTGCTGGAGAGCTAACCAGTGAACACAGATCAACTAACGACAGGGCACTGACGGAAAACGGCTTCTTCCCTCGAGATCCAAACATCATCTCAACTTGATTTTTCTTCATCCTCCTGGCAAGAAAAGGTACATCAACTTCCTTCAACACTAGGGAAATCTCAAAATGTTTATTCATTTACCTCCCTTTAATTTAAAGTATGCACACTTTAACGGCAACAGAAAAGTGAATTATCAAATTTCAGTCGTAAATACTGACACGACAGGTTAAATATGTTCCGTGGTCATTAGGTACGTATGTATTTTTCCACATTACTGTTGTCTGCTTCAGGTCTAAGATGCTGTCTCCCTTCTGGCATTTCCTCCTCTAAGCAAGCTCTTCAGCATAGAATAGCATCTCGAAGGTCGAGTCTTCTTGCTCAAGGTAAGTGGTCGGGATTTGACTCTTCCTTAGAAAACACTGGGCTGGGTCTCATTGGGAGGCCTTGTGTGATCCAATCAGATTGCTTTTGAACAAAAAGAGGAGTCAAAGAGAACTTGGGTTTCCAGATAAAAATAAAATGCTGCCCCCTATAAATCACAGTCTCTGTGGAGTAAGGTGTCTTCCTAAAGAGGTAGAAATAATAGGGGGTGTATGTTGCAGATGCCCGCATTTCAATGATAATGAACACTGTATCTTTAAGGGCTGCATCTTTAAGGGCTTAAAATGGACTGACTCCACTCATCTCTCTGATTTTTTCATAAGTAAGCCAGAACACCAGTGACCAAGGGGTCTGAAAGATTAATCAAAGAAGTTAGTGCATATTTCAAAGCAATTATAAATCTTCTACACATATGCATACACATCTTTGAATGATGAACTCATTTTGAATCCACTTAGGCTGAAAACAAGTATTTTGGTATTTCACCTTTGTAGAGCACCTTATAATTTACAAAGCATTTTCATGTCTTACTTCTCACAGATTTCTCTGAACCATTTACAATGGAAAGGAATGGTACTGATATCCCTATTTTACAGATGAGGACACTAAGACTTAGCAATCAGATGCCTGTTAGCACGTTGTGGAGCTAGACCATGGGCTTCTGGCTTCCATTCCAGGGTTCCTCTTACTGACTGTTACTGGATAAAAGGCTAGGGCTCAGCGTGCCTGAATTCTAGGCTGGGCTCCTTGCCTCTACATGTAGTTTACATATGGAGCATGACAAGGAGGCACTTAAGAACTTGAAAGTGAAGACGAAAGATTATCCTTTGAGAGTTAGGTCATAAAACCAACACCTGGTGTATCACCTAATAAATATAAAAATTCACATTAAATGGAGAAAAGGGCTTTTAACTCAGAAAGAACGGACTATGAAGGTGTAACTGTGCCAAAAGGAATTATAAGGGAATGAGGATTATTCAATAACAGAAGATAAAAACGCTAAAGACACAGAGGGAAAATCACAGAGGAAACACTGGAAGTAGCCGTCAGAGAAAGTGTGTCTCGGATCCAGTTCTCATCTGGTTTGGTTGATAGGTTATGGGTAATATTGATCAGAGAGGAACTCTGATCACATTAGAGTAGAGAAATAAGCTTAAGCAATTAGAATGTAAAATGTATTTGGTTAGAAAGTTTGTAAAGCAATATTTATAGCATTCGTGTTTGGAAATATTGTGCAAGTTATACTGGTAGACTGAGAATATAATAGTGGATTTAGGAGAAGACATCTTAGTGAAATGTACGAAGACACAGACAAAATAAAGAAGTTGTGACGAAACCACAGTCTTGTGACAATAAAAATGAAGTGAGCCAAGCATATGACCGCAATTGGATCTAGAAGCAGAGGTCTTAGTTAAGAATGGACTAGGCAATCATTCCTACTTGCTCTGGTAATCAGACTTCTTCATAGCACCCACACTATATGCAAATGAAATAAATATTCATCAGGGATTGAGCAAAGCGAGGTCACATTTTCTCTAACTAGCGGAAGGAACTGGGATTGGGTTTAGCTGGGTTTTGAAGAGGAGTTAGAGGAAGATCATATAGCCAAGTAGCACGCATAGTATATAAACGGGATATACTGAGACTCTTCGTAGACGCGCGTGTGGCCAGTACATGCTTTTACTTGTTTTTTCCTCACTGGCATAGTTGTACCACCGAAAATAATCCAAGTGTATGTGAACCCATGTTGTCGTAACTGCTGGAAAAAAAAAGTTTTTCTCCATTCCTATTACTGTGGGGCGCAACACATAAGTGCTCTTGGGTGTATCTTTTTCAATATTAAGTTCACAAATAAGCTCTTCCTGTTATTGTTCTGTGTTCAGCAAGCAACCTTCTGATTATAACTTGGCTCCCATATAGCTTGAAGTTAGCTGTCCAGAGGACTTCAGCATCTGGATCACTGGCCAAGTGTATTTCTCAGTGTGGCTGAGCCAATGTTGTGGTCCAGTCATCGGTTTCAACGAATTGGGCTGAAGGGTATCTGTATGTGCAAGGCCAGTTTACTCGGGAGTGCTCAGGAGTTAGGCTTCTAAGCTCAGGGCTCTGCACTGTGATAGATCAACAAGGCAGTGCCACCCTGGTCATCTTTGGTGGTAATCCAGCCTGTCTCTGGTAACATTTCTCCATCACCATGACCTGTCTCTTTTCTTTTAAAACTTCTATAATGAGCTGTAGGATCTTGAGAAATTCAGTATACTGTCTTAGTTAGGAGCACGGGTTTAGTTAGAGTTGAACAAACTTGCAGTTAATTCCCAGCTCAGCCATATACTAGCTACATGAACTTGAGCGAGTTTCTTATATACTCTGAGCCATGTTTTTCTAATCTGAAAAAGGAGGATAACCCCACCTATTCTACTAGGTTCTTGTAAGACTTAAAAAAATAATTAATGTGTGTAAAGAGCTTAGCACAGAGCTTGTCATATATTAAGCACTCATTTTTGGGGTCATTTATACTTCCTGAGTCTCATGTATAAAGAGAATGGGTCAGATCAGCTGGTCTCAGCGCTCCTTTGTACGTGATATTCTCCCTGCCCCTCACTTCTCCTGACCGATTTTGTTTTTCATCAGTGGTCTCACCCGTCCTCATAGTCTCTCACACTAGAAACATCAAAGTCCCATTTCCTTCTCTCCCTCCCTCCCTTTCTCCATCTGATCATTTACTAAGTCTTGTGGAGTCAAGCACAAATGTTCCTGGAATCCATCTCCTCTCCATTTCTACAATCATCTCCCGGCTAGACCACTGCCGAAACGCCCTTTCTTGTGTTCTAGCTTTCAGTGTAGCCTTGACATTGCTGCCACAGTAGTCTTGTCCCCAAGCAAATCTTAGCACATGGCTTCCATGTTCAAACAGATGCTTGCTACCTGCAGAGTTTCACCTAAACTATTGAACTTGCCCCCCCAAGATCTTTCTCAGCCTGGTCCCTAAGTGCTCCTCTAGCGTTCCCTCCCACCACCTGCCCGCTGAGGACCTACTGTCCAGCCACACGGAATTTTCTGCAGTTCACCAGACATATCGGGACCATACATGACTTGGTGCCCCTGCTCATGTGGCCCCCTCATGCTTTTCTTGACCTACTGATCAAGAAAACACCTACTGATCCTTCAAAGCTCAGATCAAATATCACCTCTGGGAAGCCTTCTGGGACTTCCCAAAGAGTTCAAGCCATTTTACTCCACTACCTGTGTTCTCCTGTTTTGTTCACAACACTGGTAGCCTCTTTAGTAAGACTATGTCCTCTGGAGTCAGACTGCCTGGGTTTGAGTCCCTGGCTCCACAGTTACTAACCACCCAGACCGGTCACGTTATTCAGACACTTTACACCATTGTTTCCTCCTCTATAGAAGAGAGAGATGATGGTAACCTACTAAATAGATAGTTGGGAGAATTCAGTGAGTTAATCTGAGGGCACGATTAGCATAGCACTGGCCATATACCAAGTGATTTAGTAATATTAGCTTCAGAATTTCTGTAATTTTAACTACTTACGTGTCTATCTTCTCCCATCACATTGTACGCTCCTCTAGCGCAAAAAAAAAAAAAAAAATAAACATCTTATTTCTTGGTGTTACCAGCACTTGTAATAGTGCCTGGTTCATGCAGGCCAAGTCAATATCTTCCTTTCCATTAAATAGCCACAGATTTGAGATAACTTCAAGGTACAATCAAGACAATCAAAATTGTATTTCACAACTTAGGTATGCTTTTGTATCAGATATTGCCAAGGGCGTTGGCTATTAATTTCATGTTAATAGATAGATACCTACTACCCTTGGTGATGTCATTTATCCCCAAAGCTTCAGTTATTATCTGTGTGTAGACAGTGCTCAAATCTCAATCTCCGTCCTCATGATTCTAAGATCCAGGCCAATATACTAAGCTAGTCACCTAGACGTCTCTTCTTAGATGACCTATGAGTATCCCAAACTTACCATATCCAAACTAAACTTGTTATTCTACCACAAAATCTTCTTCCCTGCAAATGGTCCCCATTTTAGGAAATTATATCACTGTTTGCTCAGGGCAGGAATCTGGGAATGAAGCCCGACTTTTCCTTGCCTTCTCCAACCATTTCCCCATCCAGTCATGTTCTTTTTTAGCTCCTTTCTAAATATTTTAAAATTCTATCTTCTTCTGTCCCCACTGCTATATTCCAGTCCAAGTTATCATTATCTGTCATCTATCACTACTCCTGGTCTTTCCTCAACCCACATGGCAGCCAGAATGGTCCTGCTAAAAGTGCACACGTCATCAAGCCAACGCCCCTCACTCTCATGGGTCCTGTGGCCCTTCCTGATCTGGCCCCTGCCTGTCTCTGGTCTCACCCTGTGCTGCTCTCCTCCACGTCTCCGTGCATTGGACAGCTGGGTTTTCTTCAGTTCTTTGAACATGTCATATTCTTTGTCCACTCCATCTAGTTCCTCCATCTAGAATGTTCTTTTCTGCCCTTTTGACCTGGCAAAGTCCTACTCATTCTTCACATCTCAATTCAGAAGTCCATTCTCCAAGGAGGTTTTCTTAATCTCCCAGGCTAGCCTGTCCTTACTTGCTATATCTATTCTGATAGCACCAGGGATCCCCACCCCATGCCCCTGACTCTTCCACTCATTGCTGCTGGTTTCTTACTCAGTGTTTGTCCTGACCTAGACTGGAAGCTCCAGCACTGGAGCAGGGGCTGAGACTCTTAGGTTCATCCCAAAGCCAGGCATTGAGTACAGGACTTTGCATGGAGTAGGTGCTCAGTTAATATTATTATATCATATTGTGTAAAGTATTGATTGTTTGAATTTCTAAACCCGTACCTCATCCATTCTTTCAAATATGTTCAAACTTACCAAATACTTGAGTACCTTGTTTTTATTATATTTGTTATGTTACTTCCATAAGTCTATCTAATTCTACATCTTAGTTCACTTCAATAAAAAACAGCATCTAGATCAACTGAAAATTATATAATGTTTTCTTCCTAAGCAGAGCTTTGTGGTGATAAGTATTAATGGGTAATGCAACATTTATCATCAGAGTAACTAATTTTGTTTGAAACAGTAACATTTTGATAGGAATGGTCTCTAGTCACGAAATCTGTATACCTGTCTCAAAGTATAATATTTTGGCTAAATAGCAAAAGGCTTTACATTTCAGAACAATCTATCCATTGGCTTTCTAACAACATAATATCAACCTACTCATTTCTGATGTAACTGAATTATTTTACCTTAATCTACCAAGGGACTTGGAGGTAAAAGAAAATGAAAAGAGATGTAGAAAAGAAAGAAAGAACCATGATTGGGGGCAGAACCATGCCAAAAGCCAGAAGAGGAAAGGAAAATATTTAGAAAGGAAAAGTGATTTAAGAATCAATATAAAGAAAACAAAAACCAAGGCAGGAAAAACCTAACTTTACCATTCGCAGCCAAGAGGGTAGAAAGCCTTTATAGAGACTCATGAATCCTTCTCCTTGAACAGCCTGAGTCAAGCAGTCAGTTGATGATTTATACAGAAGGCCCCTAAAAAGGAAAGAAGACCATTTTGTTACATTTCTTATGTGCAGATAGATGTATAAATAGAATGTTTAAATGGTCTAAGAAAAGTTACTTAACTATTTTCTGCTAGCTTAGAAAAAATAATATTTGTGGTTCTGTATATAGAGAGCACCTCTTTTGGGTTTGAAGATATTTTCAAGGTTGAGTTTCCTGATTCACCCCATCCTTGGTCTGATAACTTAGAGTTCACGCCACCTGATCTCTTCCAGAGAGAACATACTGTTTTATATCAGGTCAAATTACCCATGTTACCTCTAAGTCATAAGCTTCTGAAGGAAGTGCTCTGGAAATTCTCAGCAGAGTATATTTTCAAAAGCTCCTTGAAAGCAACCGAGTCATAATAAACACCTTGTGTCTAAATAATACGATGGGTACATTAGCTTATTCCCCCAAAGGCACAGTACTTTTCCATCAGACACAAAGCAGGTAACTGCATAAAAACAACTTCCTGGTTGAACACATGTAAACACAAAAATACATTTCCATCAAGAATAAATACAGGGAAGGGTCTTTAAAGAACAATATTATTACAGACATTCAGATCCATGGATACTGAAGACTTTCTGTCTACCTTCCTTGTTTATCTCGCGGTTGGTTCATTATTCGGCTTTTGATGACATCAGCGGGTGTTCCCAGAATAGAAGCTACCAGTCCAGAACATAAACTATAGATACAAATAAATGAAATCGAAAGATAATATGTAGCAGTTTCTAAATTTTAAGGAAAGGGGATTTGATATTTAGAAAGAATGGAATAATAAATCTAGTACTATAATATTCTTCGTAATAATGCTGTTTTAGCTTAAAATCAATGATAAATTAATTCATTAAAGAGGTAGAAAAAAAGAAGAATCTCCAGTCAACAAATATACATTGAACATCTGCTGTAGGCAGGCACTCTTGTAGGCAGTAAACAGGACAGATAAGATCCTGTCCTCAAGGCACTTACTTGGGAGAGGCAGAGGAGAAATGAATAATTTCAGATGTGGTTAGTGCTATGAAAAAAATAAAATGAGATCATGTGATAGGGAGTAACTGGGTGACAGGCAGTCATGGAAAGGCTCGTGGGTGACGGCAGGTCTCGACATAGATGCTTCCTTCTCACCAGCTAGATGAGAGACTAAAGAAGCAGGCAGAGAAGGCTAATTTAAGGAGTTTGATTTATTCTCGATGCGAAGGGAAGTCATCGAAAGGATCGTAAGTGGGGGAATCACATAATTTGGTTCATAATTACCCCCTCTTGAGAAAGGCTTCTGGTCAGTTACTCAAGACAGACAAAATGGATGTGGCCAACCCACTACAGAGTAAATCAAGATTCTGTAAATGAGTGACTAAACAGTTCAGAGACCACCATCAGTTCATTATGAATGTGGGCATGAGCGAGGCAATACAGGAACATTATCGACATCTCATAACCCGAGAACCCATTAACTGCTGTAAACTTTTCCAGGAGAAACACAGATGACGAGAAGGGGGGGTGGATATCCTGAATCACAGGAAATGGAAGGCCCAGGACCCAGGAGGTGGCAGCTAAGTCCACAGACTGGGATCAGGGGGGTCAGACTGGGCTAGTGGAAAGCTAGAAAGAAAAACTGTGGAAAACTTTTATGTCCTTCTGGAACATCAAGTACCTCCCAGAGATAAGGATCACTGAGTTCCATGCCAAGCAAGGCCTTTGAAGTTTCTGAAGGCTCTGTGGCAGGGAGGCTGAAGCTGCATTAGGAATCTTCACACTCTATTACTCTGGACTGCTGCAGCAGGAAGTCCCCAAGCTCTTTATGACTCTTTCAGGTCAGGATTGATTGTTCAAAGTAGAAACTCACTTTAGGAATTCTTGAATTCAAGAGAAGGAGCCCATATGACCTATTTACATCTTCCAGCAAATGACCCGACCGTGCACGTAACTTTTCTTGGGCCTTTGTCCACACGACAGGCATTGCCTATGTGGAAAGAACTTACTGTTTCACCATATATATCCCAGGAGGTGTAGACTGCTGCTCTTTTAACATTCTTTCCTATTTGTTCAGATAATGTCATTTATTTTAATATACCTTCACGTTTTTACATAGAAATGTCTCAACTAACACAAAATTCACCTACGTTCTAAAACTTAGGTCTACTAGAAACAGCATACAAGATCAATCAAGAGGTAAGGAAGAACAAAGAAATAGGATAGAAAAAGGTACACAATTTCCCCTTCTTGGCTCAAAAGATTGGAGGGAAACACTACATTTTTCCTCGTCCATTTGCTTCAGAGAGGCTGGGTGCCAGCTCTGCTTCACACATAAGTGCCAAGAGTAGAAACGACTTCTACCAGAGTGTTAATATTATTAATAAATTCTATTTTTAAAATGTAGGTAGCCCTCATTACTTAGTAGTCATTAACTAATTAATTTACTATTAAAGGATTTATTTTTACCTGTATAATAACTACATCAAGAACACCCTTTGGCAACTGTCACCCCATGTGGCACACAGAGACCTTAGGGGCAGCTGCCAGTGGTCTGCCTCATCCCCTTCTTATCAAATCGTTTTGAGGAGGTAGTGTGATCTGGCTAGGCTCCTTTAAAAAATAAATATTAAAAGAGAGCAAACAGTATATTAAGGAGGCCTCAGGTAAGATGGTCAAAGTGAGAAGAGAGAGGAGTAAAAGGAACGTCAGTTTCATCAAGCTACTTGGCATGAACATTGCTGCTTTTTGCTACTGACCTTTATCACTCCTTGCTAGTAACACCCCAAAGTGAGGCCCAGGACATGGCTAAAGTGGTAATGGACCGAGAGTGATTGGGTAAGTCTTCCGTTCTCTCTAGGAGACCAGATGGCCGTCTGCAAGGCTAGTTTGTAACAGTCCATCAGCACTGTCAGAACCAGCAATCCTCTTCAGGATCGACTAAATAATCCTGCTCAGCTGTGATCATCACACAGCGTAAGCTAACCTTTTGCACAGTTTTACCTCTCAGTAGCCTCGTGATTTAAAAAGAGGGAAGAGGGAATTTTTCTGGCTTTTCTGTTCTGTATAATTGCCTGAATCAATTCAACACCCCAGCTTTCTGCTGCATCCCGTAGTAACGTACTTTGCCACCTGCCTCCCCACCTCCCTAAAATCCTAGCCAGTCTTCTGCTGCTCCTCCCTCGCCCCAGAACTTCATTTTACTCACACTATTGTTTTTAATTGTGGTAAAATATACGTAACATATAATTTACCATTTCAGCCATTTCTAAGCACATGGTTCAGTGCTTGCGCCATTTGTACTCTTCTTCTTCATACCAGATTCCTCTCCCTCAGATGCTGATGGCTCGTATAAATCTCTCGATTGTACAGCTGCAATCCCCTTCAAACCTCCATGATCGCTCATTTTACCCTGTGACACAGCCTGCAGAACTTCCAGATCGCACAGCAGTTTACCTACTTAGCTGTGAGCTTGTGGTTAGCGACTTTCAAGCTGCCTCAGGTACCCCCAGACTCCTACCAACCCAGTTAAAAACCTGATCCAGCGCGTGGAGCTCAAGATTGAACCAAGCACCAGTCACCCCATTTTCTTAAAACCTGACTTAGAGAACAGTAAGACGAAGTTATTTCAGATTAGGGCTGGAACACAGTGATGGGAAATCCTATGTCTTTCCAGAAAAGACAGATCTATTAGGTGGAGTTGGGTCCGTTAGGCAGATTTACACCTGCTGGGAAATTCTTGAATCTTAAGCTAGAAGTGTGGCATTTTGAAGACCATTTGGGTAGAATGACAATGAAAAAGAAACAAGAGGTAACATCACTGTGGGACTGTTAGAACTGAATACCCTGCTCCGAGAATAGATCATAACACTGAACAGACAAGCCTCTTGAAAGACAAGAATCTCTCTCAAGATGATATGGGCAGAATGATTGACTGGGTAGGAACTGGGGAAGAGTCTCACAAGCAGAGCGAACAGCATGGACGCAGATAGTGAAGGGAAGAATGTAAGGGTGGGTACAGATATCCTACAGACGTTTATAGGACAGAGGCCTAAAATCCTCAGTCTTCTCTGTGAAAGAGGTGGCTGGACCACTGGCTACAGAAAATATGGTGTTGCTTGTGAATACACCTGGAGGAAAGTTCAGAATGTGAAAGAAAGCTGAGCAAAGACAGAAAGATTGCCCTAGCGGCACTAAAGATAACACTTATTTTAAAAGAGGAAGAGTGAAGAAAAACTACTCTAGGAATATTAAGGTGAACCTGAAATTTGGAATCGTTTATATCTATGTCTATTTGTATATCTCCAAATATCATTAATTTGGCACTTCTCACATACTTTCGGGGTGGTCTAAATAGCATAAAGGGGTCTAGAAGTTGGAAACAGGATCAGACGCTAAATAGCATCATAAGGACCCTCGACATCTACAAAGTTAACTCACTCTAATGGATAATTTGAACTTGTGTTGCAAAGAATTTAAGCTGTTTCTCTTTCCTAGGATGCTCTTCTTTATCGTGTCTCTGTCCGTCACAAGCCACAGCCCTTCAAAACAGTTATCTAATTCTGTCTCCTTTGTAGGCCCTTCTGAGCGGTTATTTTTTCTCTCTGCACCTCCCACCCCAACTCTAGTAACTAGTTCCTTTCTTTTAGCACTTAGTGTACAGTCTTTTTACACTAGTCTTGTTTTTCCCCTTGGTACACTCCCTGGGAAGGAGTGTGGTTTACCTTTTGTATCCACTGCAGGGCCTTGCACAGTGCCTTTAACCTAAAAGATGCTCAGATATACCCGTTGAATTGAGTTGGAGAATCGGTTATCAGAATCTGACCCTGGGATGGCCCCATCAAGTTGCAAATACTTGGGGAGGTTTAACCTGAAACATTCTGCAACTCTGCCCCTCCCTTCCCCATTTTAACTGCAACAAACTTTTAAGAAAATTGCTCTTTATAAATGTACTATTGCCTTTCTTTAAGGGTGATATCAGTAGGTTCTCAATCGAAAGAGACCAAAGTTAGAATTTACGCCAAATACGGGAGAAAGGGTGAGATAGGAAAAAATAGAAAGAGACAAACTAAAACAGTCTTACCTTGATAAGCCATGAGTCATGATATTGTCCTCCAGTGGTGTATTCAAAACCAAGTAGTGTTTCACTGTATCGTAAGTGGTTAAATCTGGCAATACATAGAAAAAGAAAGCTTAAATATCATTCATTCAACAATGAATGTCTTTTGTGTCAAGAATGTGCTAAGAATGGGGCAGGAATGTGTAGAAGGATGAAAGATCCCATTCTTGTTCTCAAGCGGAGGAAAGCAGATGGAGGGGGAGGAAAAGAGGAAGAGAGACAGACACCCAATTATATCATTTGAACATCTGAATCCAGCTCTGCTTAAAGTCAGTTCAACTCCTGCACTTTTCAGTGTTGGAGCTGATGAATTCCTTTTTTTAGCCTAAGTTAGGTTGAGTTGAGATTCCGTCACTTTAAACAAAAGGTCCTGGTCATTATTCTACATTAAGTTTTGTATACTTTTTTCCTAATGACAATGAAGAGCTGTTGAAGGGTTTTAAGCAGGGGAGGGATAGATCTCAATACTGGAGTTTTGTAAAGATTACATACACCAAAGTACAGAGAAAGGAACTGGAAAGAGGTAAGAATGGGTAGATGCATTTTATCATTCACCAGATATCTGAGCACCTGCTGTGTGGTAGGCGCTATTCTAGGCTCTGGGGAAAGAGCCGTGGACAAAATGAACAAAATCCCCATTCTTTGTTGGAGGCTGAGACAATAAACAAGTAAGTAAACACATGGCATTTCGGATGGTAGTGACTGCTCTGAAGACAAGGCAAGGAGAGGGGACAGTGAGCGTGTGAGGGTGGGAAAGGTTGGTGTATGTGAATTTAAATAGGGTGATCAGGGAAGACCTCGCTATAATATTTGAGCAGATACCTTAAGGAAGCTTGAGAAAGTACACTTTGTAGATATCTATGACAAAGCGTTATAGCCCTGAGGCAAAGTCAGCTTTGTACGTTAGAAGAACAGCAAGAACACTAGTTTAACAGGAGCAGAGGCAGCAAGAGTTGGAGAAGGGGATGATTTGAGCAAAGGAGTGACTGACCGGGGCCACAATTTACAAGATCACTCTGGCTGCTCTGTTAAGAGTAGACTATCGGGAGACAAGGCAGATTAGATATGAGGCTATTGCGGTTCTTCTGGTAAGAAATGATGGCGGCTTGGATAAGAAAAGATGGTGGCTTGGATAAGAAATGATGGTGCCTTGGATAAGAACTGATGGCAGCTTGGATAAGACATGATGGCGGCTTGGATAAGAAATGATGGTGGCTTGGAAAATAAATGATGGTGCCTTGGATAAGAAATGATGGCAGCTTGGATAAGAAATGATGGCACCTTGGATAAGAAATGATGGTGGCTTGGAAAATAAATGATGGCGCCTTGGATAAGAAATGATGGCGCCTTGGATAAAAATGATGGCGCCTTGGATAAGAAATGATGGTGCCTTGGATAAGAAATGATGGCGCCTTGTATAAAGGCGTTGTGGAGTGCTGGTCAGAGTTCGGGTGTTTTGAAGACAGAATCAACAGGATCAACAGGGATTGGCCAGCAGATTGAATGTGGAGGGAAGGAAAGGAAGCAAAAATGACAGCAAGGTTTTGAGTTTGAACAATTTGAAGGACACAGCTGCCATTTATGGAGATGGGAAAATGAGAATGGACTAATTTAAATGTTTTAAAGTAAGATGATAGGCCCCAGTGATCCTGATTAGAAAAATTTCAGGTGCATAGTGGGACAAAATGGCTGTGGGGTGTACGTGGGGAGACTAGTTAGGAGACATTTGTAGTGGTCCAGTAGGAGGAGATCAATACTACTTGGACAAAGCAGTGGCTCCAGGGATGAAGGGAAGTGGATGAACTTGAGATATGTATGCAAGACAGAACTGGATGGATTTGGTGACTGGTTGGCTGTAAGGAGCAAGGGAAAGCAAAGAGATCAAAATCAGGCCCAGGTTTCTGGGTTGTTCAACTAAAAAGATGATGATATCATATTTTGAGATTGGGAAGAACAGAGAAGGAAGTGATTTAGTAAATGAGCTTGGTTTGGACACATTCAAAGTGATATATTTAAGATAAGCTGGAACTTGGAAGAGAAACCTGGGCTGCAGTAGATTTTGAAGCAATGAATTGAGAACGACAATCTGAAAGGTTTTCTGAAAACCAAAATATCCACCAATGTGATGCAGCAGACATCAAAGGACTGAAATAGCAGTATATAAAATAGATTTACTCCCTTTGATGTTTGAGTGATATGTTACTATACCTCTCAAAAATGCTATCTATCAGTTTCTTAGAATCATATAATTTTGGTCTTAGGAGTCTTTCATCCATTGATTCATTCACTGAATGTTTGTTGATTATGTACGAGGGACTGGGGAAATGAAGAAAAATGAAACATAGTCCTTGCCTTCAGGGGGCTCAAAATCTAGAGGAGGAGATAGACACATAGTAGAAAGCAATGAAATGAGGTAAAACCGGTAACAGATAAGCACGGGGAACTACGGAAACACATAAAGGGGCATCTAACACACCATGACCTGGGAGGGGCGGCTGCAGGAGGTCTGGGTAAAGTACACGGGTGGAGGAGACACCTCAGCTACGTATGAAACGATCTGCAGAAGAAAACTCAACAGAAGAAGAGAGATGAGGACAGAGAGTACAGAGGTGAGGAAGAGTTTGGTGTGTGCGGGCAGTGGAACATTCTAGCTCTTGACTCTGCTTCCCTCTCTGCTCCAGAGTCAATGAACTGCTCAACCCCAGAAGACACAGGTTGGATTATCCAGGTCTGCTGTGTTATGTTATGAAATTTCCACTTTATTCTCTGAGTGATAAGAAGCCAGTGAAGGGTTTTAAGGATACCAATAACATGTTCAGACCTGTATTTTAGATAAAGCTCGATGGATACTGGGTACAAATTTGAGGGCAGGGGAAGAGACCAGTTAGATGGCTGTGGCAGTGGTCTAGTTGTGTTTTGATGGTTACTACTGTAAAAACAGTCATTTTAAGGATACTAAGGTAGTAGACATTGAGGGGGGAAACTTTCTTTTTATTGAAATATAGTTAATGTATAATATTATGGTTATTCCAGGTGTACTACATAGTGATCTGACATGTGCATACATTATAAAAAGGTCACCACAATAAGTCTAGTAACCATCGGTCCCCATACAAAGTTATTACAATATTATTGTAATAGTTCCTTATACTGTATATTACATCCCTGTGGCATATTTATTTTATAACTGGAGGTTTGTACCCCTTAACCCCCTTCACCTATTTTGGCCTCCTACCCTCCTCTCCTCTGGCAACCTCCTGTTCGTTCTCTGCATCTATGAGTCTGTTTTCATTTTGTTTTGTTTTGTTTTTTAGATTCCACATTGAGATCACATGGTATTTGTCTTTCTCTGTCTGACTTATTTCACTTAGCATAATACTGCGGGGGGGGGCATTTAAGAAATATTTAGAAGATAGGAGAAATTAATGACTGAATATGGGAAGCGAGAGATGGGGATGAGTTAAGGAAACATTCAGATTTCCAGCCTGAGGTGCCCAGCTGTACAGAATGGATTACACAGCAAGAGGAGCAGGATTACTGGGGGGCAAGATTTGTAGTCTGCACTTAATGACCATCACATACGCTACATATACCAGTTTGAATCTGAGAGGAAGGTATGGTGTGGAGCGTAGCCCTTAGAAATGGTTTGGTATTATCTCCTTATCGTCACAATTTGCTAGTTTTAGGAAATCCTTTTCATACATCATCATAGAATAAAGTGAAAATATTCTAGGGAAAATATTCAATTATGACATTATAACATAAGGGAAGACTGTTGCCAGTACATATTATTAAAAATAATAAAATACATATTCTCATTTTCCCCGATGGAGTGCTTATAATTAAAATGATGATGGCGATTAGGACTTCGCAGAATTCAACGAAGTTTCCATTACCTCCCATATTCACCAGCGCTGCTCTTTGTATATTGGGTACCCAGCCTGCCCAAAGCCCACGTATTCCTCCTTCAGCTAAGATTTTTGCAAATGCATGATGCACACCACGAAATCTAAAGGAAAATAATAATAAATGTGAAAACTCTATGCGTTCCTGTGTTTGGAATGCAATTGTATAAGCTTTGCCTATAGCTGTTATGATTTAGAGTAAAGTAACATCTTAACTATCTAGAATTGTTAGAAATTAAAGCAATCCACGTAAGTCTAATTTCCAGATAAACTTATTAGTTCTTTAGAAAAAAAGGCCAACTTTTGAGTTAAACTTTTTTTTATGGAGATCTTTATAATCTGTGACATCCTCTTCTCAGATTATTAAACAGATTAAAACTCCTTTCTTGATATTTTACATCATCTGTGCCCATATTAACTATAGGCAGGAATAGTGGTTATCAGACCTCTGAGTTCATTTTACTAGTATTGTGGGAGACCTTCAGATTTTGTAATTTTACCAAATAACATCAAAAAAAATCAATTCTCATATCGTCTCTTAAAAGAAGTGATATTTTTAGACCAAAAAGTAGGGAGGAAAATTTCGTAAGAGTTCTTAAAACTGAATACTTTGGGCTTTATGAAAATTTATTATCTTGCCTTTATTTTGCACATTTTTCTATACACAGATGAAAAATGGTGCTGAACCATGAACCGAATGTGGAAACCTATGATATAAAATAAAAGCCTGGGTTTTATATAGTCAGACATACCTGGTGTCAAATGCCATCTTACTACTTACTAGCTGTGTGGCTTTTACTCAGGCATTAAACTCTCTGAGTCTTACCAAAAAGAAGGACATTCATAATTGCTATCATGCTATATAAGAAATATGCTCACGAATGAGGTCACATTAACAATTGCACATTTGTTGTGCACTTATTAAGCACCAGACTTTTTATATACATAAGATACAAGTTATTCCTGAAAGCTCTATGAAGTATGTATTATTATTCAAATTTTCATCTGAAGAAACTGAGGCTTAGGGAGGTTAAGGAACTTGACTAGGGTAACAGAGCTAAAATGTGGCAAAGGCTGGATTTGAATCCCAGATTGTCTGATCCCAAGGTTCATGCTCTTTACAACATTAAATATTTTTTCCTACTATATCAAACCCAAAATGTCCATTAGTGACAGAGAAGGAAAAACACTGACGTGATCAGTTAAAACTCAGACATTGCTGGACCCCCAACGGTTCCTTCTCTCCATGTATCAAACCAAGGCAACATTACTTCACCCTGCTACATAGTAATCAGAAGTTGTTACAGGATGACAAAACGGGTCCTGGGATTCTGCAAACTACTTGGTTAAGTCAGTGCGGTACCCTTTTCTCCTCTGCTGTACATGTTACTTATCTCCCTGTTGGGAAGGGGCCTGGACTGCCACAGCCCAACCCCACTTTCCACTGAGTCAGCCGGAGAAGCAGCAGAGCGGAGGGCAGTGATCGTGGTGAACCTCCAAAGGAGGCCCCCAACCCCCCCGACCTCTGGCTCAGCAGCACACCCGCAGTGTTCAGAGGATCAGACCCCTTCATACTCAACTCAGGGCATCCTGCACTTTTCCTCTTTCCTGGGAGAGGTCTGTCTATCTATCTGCAAGATTTGCCCCTTTCCCAGGGGAAACTGCCTAAGTGGTATTTTAGTAAATTGTTGAACAAGAGGCCCTTTGAAGAAAGGCAGACTTCGACAATATAGGGTAGTGCAATAGGAGGATTTTATATCACAACAGCATAATAATAATAAAAACTTGGGAAAAGAGGAGCGAAATTAGGGAAGGAGGAACAATTTGCAAGGTTCACCTTGCTATTTCCCTTCCTTCAGAGAGAAAGGGAAAGAAAGCAAGCTTTCTGGCACCTGATGAGCCAGGCACTCTGTCAAACCATCTGAGACAGTCCCTTTTAAAGATGAAGAAACAGACTAGAAATGTTAAGTGACTTCCACAATGCCAAGCCACAGTGGCAGAATCAGAATTCACACCAGGGCAACTGTTAATGATCAGACTCTTTATATCAAGCTGCAGTAGGGGACAAATCTAGCTGCCTTGTCTGGGAAAGCAGCAAAGAGCGATGCATATGTACAATTTGTCTGGTAGAGAACATGTACACATTGTCAGGCAAAGAAAAGGTCCATCTCACCTCTCCCCTTAGTGAATACCACTTCCAAATTAAGAGTCAGAATTAATGTCTTTACTGAATGTTGGGTTACAAAAATGCATAAGTCATTAGGGAATGTTCAAGGGGGAAAGGAAAGTTACTCATTGGTTGGAGAACTTACCGCAGTGGTTTTCCTTCAAGTTTCCTTTTTCCTTCCATTTGCATCTGAACCTTCACTAGGTCAGTTGGGTTGGCTAAAAATTGGCCAACAACACCAGCCATCATCCCTCCAATCACTGATTTCCTAATTATAAAAGGGGATACATTTTTTTAAAAGGTTGCTATCAATTTCACAGATTCTGTAGGGAATAATAACATGCTGGTACAGCCCCTGCGTAAGAGATTTAAGACACAGTGAAGCAAAGAATAGACCCAGACAAATCACAGAGGTTTGTCTTTTTACTGATGGGAGGGTTCAAGGACCCGGAGGCATTGAAATTCAAATCTGAAGTGCCAGGGGCCTTTCATGGCCTGAAATTCAAAGGAAGGGCAGTTGCTTCAAAGACATAGTTTAACTACAGTTTAATTCTGACCACAGGAGAATAAAACCAGCATTGATGTAATCAGTTTAACAGACAAAGGCTGGTAGGTCAATGTTTTTTTTTTTTTTTTTTTTTTGCAGTACGTGGGCCTCTCACTGTTGTGGCCTCTCCCGTTGCGGAGCACAGGCTCCGGACGCGCAGGCTCAGCAGCCATGACTCACGGGCCCAGCCGCTCTGCGGCATGTGGGATCTTCCCGGACCGGGGCACGAACCCGTGTCCCCTGCATCGGCAGGCGGACTCCCAACCACTGCGCCACCAGGGAAGCCCGGGTAAGTCAAATTTTATGGATTACTATTTTAGTAGTTTTCCAAGGGGAAGGGTTTTGACAATGCTCCTCTCTTTGAAGAAACTCTTCCTGTCCCTGGACTCTTCCTCGTCCTCACCTCCTGGAGCCAACAGGGAACAAGTCTAGGCTACTGTACTTAAACATGCCCTGAATCCTTCGTCTTCTCCCCACTCCAGCTGCTCCTGTCTCCGGACAAGCCCCAGTAATCTCCGGACTGAGATTATGGCAGTGGCCTCTTGTGGGGAGAGGGGCAGCTAATTTCTTTGTACTCTAAAACAATATTTGAAGAGGTACAAATGAGTACAGAGTAGAAAAGGGTCCCTATCCCCAGTTCCCCTCTTCTGAAGTGATCGCAACGACTAGTTTCTCTTATACTTTTCTAGAGATAATAACAATGCGTTCACCAAATGCATTACCTCAGGCACTGTTTTAAGCACTTTTAAAAATATCATTTAATTCTCAGATAGACTCTATGACATTAGTACCACTGTTATTTCCTCTTTACGGGTGAGGAGACTGAGGCACAACGCAGTTAAATGACAGCTCACACAGTGAGGAGTACAGCCAAGATGTAACCCCCAGGCAGTCTGAGTGCACAGTCCACAGTCTTAACCACTAAGTTACAACTGACGGCTCGTGCACACGTGCGCGTATATATAAAGTATCTTTTTTTAAAGTACAAATGCAGGGCTTCCCTGGTGGCGCAGTGGTTGAGAGTCCGCCTGCCTATGCAGGGGACATGGGTTCGTGCCCCGGTCCGGGAAGATTCCCACATGCCGCGGAGCGGCTGGGCCCGTGAGCCATGGCCGCTGAGCCTGCGCATCCGGAGCCTGTGCTCCACAACGGGAGAGGCCACAACAGTGAGAGGCCCGCGTACCGCAAAAAACAAACAAACAAACAAAACAAAAGTACAAATGCAGAATGCCAGGTTGTATACTGTTCTGCTCTTAAAGGTTATCTCTGTCAATTCATATAGAGCTGCCTCATTTAAAAAACAGTTTCATAGCATTCCATTTTGTGACCACTCCATAATTTATATAAGCAGCTAACTCTTCACTAAGAAATGTGAACATTTATATGACATTTGACTGATCCTGCCAAGTTCCTTTTCACAGTACTTGTATCAATTCACGCTCCCACCAATCACCTATGAGCATGACTGTTTCTCCTCACAGTGATGGGTGCAGTATGTTACCACTGGTTTTTCTCTTTTCGAATCCCATAACCACACCTCCTGTGTGATTGTTACATGATTCTACTTATTTAGGCATCTGTGTCTATTACCGTGAGTCTAGTCAGGGACTATGTCAGAGGACCATGCCTTTTTCATCACTATATCCTCGGTACTAAGTATAGGACTGACACAGCATAATCACTCAGTAAAGACCCAGTGACTGAGTGAATTGTTCTGACTGGGTCAGAGGACACGGAGGCAATCCACCCTGAGAGCTGGCTTCGGTGACATGTTTCCTTTGAACTCCTTACCTAACCCTTTCACATCTGGAAGAAATTACAGAATGCAAGAACTATTAATCTATTCCTTCTCCAACTCTGGGAAAGCAACTAGTATAGCTTAAAACATTACAATTTTTCAAAAACAGCACCAAGAGATTTTGCCTGGAAGATGAAATTCTACTTATTGCCCTTTTCTTATAGTTGTGACTTGGATTTTTTTTTTCCAGCCCAGAAAAGATATTGTAGGCATCTTTATATGTTCCTCATATAAAACCCATTCTTCAAATAGCTGTGTTATGTCTCCCTGTATAAATGTCTCATAACTTATTTGACTACTTCCAAATTGCTAGTTATTTAAATTAAAAAATTTCGCTATTATCAACACTGCTACAGTCCATATCTTTGTGTGCATGTGTGTGCGTGAGAGACTCTATGCATAGGTACAAATATTTCTGAATGATTCTAATCATAAAGAAGGAGTTGCTAGGTCAAAGGACTACACATTTAAAAATTTTAACAGGTAAACTTTATGCTCCAAAAAGGTTATAGTAACTTACATTCCCCTTAACAGTTTAATGGCTAAAAGTGCTTATAATTAATTTCCCTGATTACTGGTGAGGTTGAACATTTTTACATGTTTAATGAACACTTACATTCCTTCTTCTGTGAGTTGCCTGTTGATATCCTTTCTTGATTTTTCCTTTTATGTTCTTTATGTATTTTTTATTGATCTACTGGAGTTCTGTGTATTTTACTTGTATTAACCTATTTTTCTCTGTTTCTATTTTAAATGTTATAAGTGATATGCACTTACATTCATCATCTCATCTAATCTTACAAAAACAAAATCCTGGTTGTAGGTATTAACTTCCAGAGCAGAGAAAACTAAAGATAAAAAAAGGTGAAGTCGTTTGCCCAGGCTACATGGAAATACAGCAGGAATATGAGCCCATGTCTGTTTGACTCTAAAGCTTAGGGTTTCTCAGTAGAAAGAGGCATAAAGAAGGTGCTCCATAAGAATTCTTTTAATATTAAAATATTAAATAATATATACATAATTTTATATAGGTATATACATGTATGTTTGTATACAATATGCAGTAAATGTTCAATTATTTGGATTTATATTGTAATTATTTATTATTTTAAGCCTATACCTTGAGGCAATTTTGGTACAAATGCACAATTTTATACAAATCTAATGGATAAACAGTAAAACCTTCCGGGCACTAGTATATTTTCTTTTTTAATTGAAGTATAGTTGATGTACAACATTAACTAATTTACAGGTGTACAATATAGTGATTCATAATTTTTAAAGGTTAGGCTCCATTTATAGTTATTATAAAATATTGGCTATATTCCCTCTGTTGTACAATACAGTATATTATTTTCAAAACAAAACTTACCAAAGGGGATAATGCTTATCTTCACTTTTGCCAAACACAACTTCACGGAGATGTTCGTAAGTGACCATTCGACCTCCAGAGTACACTGTACAAGACAGAGCATTGAAAGGGTGAATCTGGCCCTGTGTTTAATAAAATAAGAGGATGCTTTGACATGGCCTGGTCAACCTCTCTAGCTGTGTCTTTCTCTCACACACCCTAGGCTTCGGACACCTGGTCTTGATGGTTCTCCAAATGGGCATGCCTTTTAAAACCTCAGGCCTTCTCCTGTGTTATCTGATCTTTCTTGAATGGCTTCTCCCTTTCCTGACTTGCTAACTCCTCCTATTCTTTCAATACTCAACTCAAAGAACATGTTTTCCAAAAAGTGCCCTCTGACCTGGCCTCCAGTGTTCTAGGCTGTCATTGCACCTGCCATGCTTCTCTGATCCCCCAGAACTATCCAGGCATGTGTCTAATACGGCATTTATCATCCTGATTAGAAATTAACTTGATTTTCCTGTTCATCTTTCCGTCAGACCATGAGCCTTTCAAGGCAGGTTTTGTGTCTTTTCATTACACTATATGCCCTAGTACAGAGCTTGGTCCACAGCAGGCATTTTCACTCAATAAACACGCATAACTTCACTGGATAATTTATTATGTTATGGTAATTTTTCAGTCAAGTGTCAAACATATGAAATGACTCTTAACTGTAAAACCACAGATGGTGGTCAACAAAATACAAATGAAAAGAAGTAAAACTCAAGACAATAATGGGAAGCAAGGAGAAACTATCAAAAAAAAAAAGAATAAAAAAGAAAAATTGTGAAAATCAGTACATGGTACTCATACAGAGAGCTTTTCTTGATATTTGAAGAAATTTAATGAAGTATTTTAAGATATTCAAAAATATACAAAGCACCAAAACAGTGACAGTCTAATCACACTTCTGGACAGTTCTTGGTGAATACACTCTAACCTGCTCATCTGGAGAACTGAAGCTTTAAAAACAGAGCTGGTAAACATTAGTACTGGGCCCTTTTCTGATCAAGAGTCCCTACGTATTTGAGGAATTATTATGATTAGAGAAGAAAAACGCCATACCCGTCCTATCTCCTTTTGAAGGCAAGTTTATTCTCCTGTCCACAAGCTGCAAACTCAGCCACTCCTATCTATGTGAGTGCCCCTTTGGAAGCAGAGCAGAAAAGTGTTCTCATTGGCAGCAGTGTAATTTCAACTACTTTCCTTTCAGAGTGACTAAGGACCCACATAGGTAGCCTGGGAACTGAGGAAAAAATCACCTGTGTTGGGCTTCCCTGGTGGCGCAGTGGTTGGGAGTCCGCCTGCCGATGCAGGGGACGCGGGTTCGTGCCCCGGTCTGGGAGGATCCCGCATGCCGCGGAGCGGCTGGGCCCGTGGGCCATGGCCGCTGGGCCTGCGCGTCCGGAGCCTGTCCTCCGCAACGGGAGGGGCCACAGCAGTGAGAGGCCCGCGTAACGCATAAAAAAAAAAAAAAAAAAAAAAAAAAAAAAAAAAAAAAAAAAATCACCTGTGTTGCATTTACTCTATTGCCAAGGTTGGATTAGACAGTCATCTCTGTTCACTTTCAGATCAACCTGGCCTCTGACACATGGGACAGAGACTGGTGAGGCATTGCACTCAAATATAGTTTAATTTTCAAAGAATGTAAAAGAAAATTTTTAATTTTGTGTTTAAAGTTCCTCAAGTGGAAAAAAAATCAACTATTCATCTTTTTCTTTCTTAAACTTAAATAAAAAACATTTTTATTAGGAAGATTTTCAAGCATACAGAAGAGTAGAGAAAAATAATACAATTCCCTACATATCTATCATGGAGATTTATCAATTGCTAATATTTTCACCATATTTGCTTCTTTTTTTTTTTGCTTAATTATTTTCAATTACATTAGAGACATCATGACAGTTCATCCCTAAATACTTCTGTATGCATTTCTAAAACCCTAAGGCTATAATTCCTTAATAACCTTATATTCATTTATCATATTAGCAGAAGAAAACTAGCTGGCTTTTGAACACAGCTCAACAGGAAAGCAGAGGAGACAAACACAGAACTCGTGACAAACTCACCAGCTAGAATCAAGATAAATACCTATGTGTCTGTAAATGGCAGGTGTCACTCCTTGCCAGAGCTTTAGAAAGCCTTCCTCTTGGACAATCCCCAGGGCCGTGCGCACCATGCCCCTATAGGGAGCAGACTCTCTTGCACCGTCTCCCAACCGAGCAAGGGCAGCTTCTCCTTGTATTTGGAGTCGAGTTTTTGTGAGATCGAGGGGAAAGGTTGCTAACAACAACAACAAAAACAAAACGAGGGGGAAACCCATAACATTCAGAGAAACAAACAAAATTTAAAAAAAAATCACAGGACCCATATTTTAGTCAGCACAAGATGGGTGATTCTCAAATTTCAGAATACATCAGAATCAGCCAGGGAGGTTGTTAAAAATTACACATTTCCTAGCCCCACGCCTATGGAGTCTTAGTAGGTTGATGGGGTTTAGACATCAGTTGATTCTTATACACTCCCAAATCTGAGAATCACTGTCCCAGAGCAGCCCCCAGAGCACCAGAAAGAAAACAAAAAGTGACAAGCCTTTGGGTTCTTTTTCAGTCAGAAATTTCAGTCCAAAACCTACTTTAGTCCTTAATGTTTGCCTTCCAATGTGAATAATTTCCAGTATCCATTGCCTGTGATGTGCCCTGGACTGCAACCATGATTAAGAGCCAATGTGACTTTTAGAATACTGTACTACTTATGACAGGTTCTTAATAAATGCCAGATGAAGCTGAATTCTGTCGTTTCGTGGGTGATGTTTGCATGTAGATGAATCACTGACCTGATGTCTGAGAAAGAGAAGATGCAACATAGGGTTTATCGTGTCTTTTATATCAAAGGGTGGCAGCCTCAATATTCTTTCAATTAAGGAATATGGTGAGTTGGTTTTCCAGCACTGATGAGTTTTATGCATGGCTTCCTTACAAATACCACCTGTACTTGAAGATTTTTTCCCTAATGATTACATCTTGAATTAGAGATAGACCTCTCACCTGAAAACAGAGTGAAGCTAACTGGCTCACATAGGAAGATCAAGCTCATAACTTTATACACACAATGATTCAGGTAAGTTCATTAACATTAGTGACATTACATAAGTCTTTTCAGTGACCACCACCTGATACAAAACCATAGCTATGCCTTTTCCAAGAGAACACAGAGACGGGGGAAGAGAATATTCAGTCTTAACCACTGGTCTTTGGAAAAGTTCATTATCTTGCTGTTGGTTTTTCTAAAACACAAGTTGTGTGCACACAGAGAATTTAAGCAATCCTCTGTTGACATATGAAACCTGAAAAGTCTTAAGATATAGGCACCTCTATATTAGCATAGGTTATGCCTCTTAAAATCACTTTGGTTTTCTTGCCGGTTACTTAAATAATGCTTCAGGTTCTGATCCTAAATCATTTTGTACTCAAAACCATCTCATATTTTGATTCCCCTTCCCCCATTCAATTCTCCATGAAATTTTAACAGGAGGAATGTTCCTTTACAAAAGCCGTTGGTCACAGGGGGAACATCAGGTTAAAAAAAACAAAACAAAACCGAAACATACCTAATCATTTAGCAATCTGCTTTTAAGATTTGTTTAAGTTAATGAATTGTATTTCAATAGAAACAGTGAATAATAAAAATTCGCCATCAGCTTTGGGAGAAGAGAAAGAAAAAAAAAACAGAGGGTCCAAAGGGCAAGAGTGGAGGAGCACTAAGGGCAAACAACAGATCATGTTCTGCCTCTGCTGGAAATACAAAGTACACTCCTTTTAGAACAGGACAAACTAACACTTACACATCCAAGCTATTCCTTTTTTTTTTTTTTTTTTTTTTTAACGGGCAAGAAAATGAAAGGGTAATCTTAAAATGCACCATGAAGGCAGGGAAAACACAGGCGCTCTAGTCACAAAATTCTTGGAAGAAACACCACCTGTTCTTGCAAGGGCATCATAGTTCTGCTCTAGGTAGCCCCTTAAGTTTTCTCTGACTTGCTTATCCAGATGTAACTGTTCATCCTCTCTGCTCTTATGATACTTAATAACATCTTCATTATAATAAGTAGCATAATGTAATTGTCTGTCTCTGCATGTCTCCCCACCAGCCTGTAAGAAGGTCTGAACTATATCTCTACTGTCTCCAGCACTGTCATAATAATGTCGCAATTAGCGGTTGCCTTGCCTTGGGTTTAACGTTTATGTATTATTAACTTCTCAGAGTCCTGCAAGGTAAACACAGTATAGATGAGTTCCACGCAAAGAGGTCAACTGGCAGATGCTGAGCGGATGCTCAGTAAGTGATGGGTAACGAACTTAAGTCCCACAGGTTGGGTTCACAACTTGGACCCAAAACACGACGATATAGTGAGGCTGCGTAAGAATATAAATAACAGAGATGACCTCAATAAAGATGAAAAGTGGACTGGGTTTTAAAAAGGGCAAGCTCACGAAAGAGAAAATGATCCCTGTAGAGGAATGACAGCTCAGGAAGCTTCTAAAAGGACATATTCAGGCGCAACAGCACACCCGAAGGAGACGAAATTGGAAGGAAGAGACCTTCGTGACCTCCAATCCCTCCTCCTTACAAGGTTGGCCTTGCCCCCACCCTGCCACACCTGCAGGACAGGTGTGGACCAAGAGGGCTGCATCCACCCAGAAACGAAGCCACCCGCCCGGCCCCCCACCCCCGCGCGACCCCTCGACGACTCGCGGCGGAGGCCCAGGCTGGACGGCCGGGTACCTAGCTCGGCCACGGTGGCCGCGCAGCCCGACAGGAGGAACTTGCTCGCGCGGGGCCATCTCTGGGCGAGCGGCGAGAGCCTCTCCTCATCCTCCGGAGTCGACATTCAGCAGCAGCACGGGAGGACGATACGCCCCTTCTGGCCCGCGCCCCGCGCCGCGGCTGGCCTGCCACCTGGCCAGAGCGGCTCCTCCTCAACCGGCGAGCGGCGGGGCGGGGACCATTTCCCTTGCTCGACTCCGCCAGATGGGCCCACCGAACCTGCACCCTCTCCCTAGCAGCCTCGGGCTTGAGCAGCCCAGTGGGGTGAAATCGGAAAACAACGCGAAGCCCGCGAGGCTTCTGGGAAATGTAGTCCGAGTGGCTCCGCCCCTCCTGGACCGAGTTCTCTGATTGGTCGCGGACGAGCCGCCCGCCGCGCCACCAGCCCCGGTCTCCATGGCAACAGCGCCACTTCTCTTCCTCCATCCCCTGCGCCCACACCAGCGGGATCCAGCCCCGTCCTTCCGTCCCGCGTGGCCAGAACTTGAAAGAAAAGTGGACGTAGGAGGGAGTGATGATGCAAAAGTTACCCAAAAATTGGGGCGGGGAAAGGAGGCTACAGTTAGGAAGGCGAACAAGCTGCAAAAGGAACAGCGGAAAGTTGGGAGGTCGGGAGGGTGCCCTGTTCCGGGGGAAGGAGCAAGTACCACAGCAGCGAGACTTTTTCCTTCTCTGATTCAGGAAGGTGCTAGACAAAAACATGGAATTCATTTCCCCAACAGTGGTTATAATCTTAGGTTGTGTTGCTCTTTTATTATTTCTTCAGTGGAAGAACTTGCGTGGACCCCCGTGCATTGGGGGCTGGATTCCTTGGATTGGAGCTGGATTTGAGTTTGGAAAAACCCCTCTAGAATTTATAGAGAAAGCAAGAATCAAGGTATGTGACCTTAGCAGGTGGGGTTTCCGGAAGAGGTAATGTTTTCTTTTTTATTTTCTTTCATTGTATCTCAAGTGCAATGTTAGAACATGGGGAACCTACCTGCTGACCAGAATTAAACGATCTAGCCACTTATGAATCCCTCAACAATCAACAACTGTGTCTTATGCAAGGTTTTTCGAAAGAAATAGATTTTCATCAGTTATAAAGTACAAGGCAGCTTGTAATTGCCTTTTTGGAAGTAAAGATTAAAAGTGCTAGTTACTTCATCGTAGCTAAAAAATCCTAAGTGTATACATATTAACTAAATGCTTGCAATAATTGGGAAGACAGAAGCGTAATACAAGTAATTTCAATTTGCTTAATAAATTCATATCCAAATCAAGAGTTAACACCAGGCTATTGTAAAAACTGCTTGCAAATTCGGTCTTTACAAACATAGTGGGCACTATATTTTCAGCTGGTTTTGTTATTTGGTGTTAACATTTTCACTGTCCACTAAGAATATTAGTAATTGTTGTTGCAGTACATATTTTTATCTTTAAAATAGCTTTCAAATATATCTTTCAAAAATAGTACATAGGTTACTGCTTTTTTTTTCTTTATTTCAATGGACATTCTTGTGTGTATGCTCCTGTGTGTGTTTGTACTTTTTGCACTTACCTGATTGTTTCATCACAATGACTTCTTAAAAGTGAAATTGCCCAAAGGACATTAAATTGTTTATATTATTGTGTTACTCTTGCAAAAGGATGTACAAATCCTTTTTCCTTTTCTTTTCCTTTTTCTTTTCCTTTGAGTGTAGGGGATTTGCCTCGCTCTTCATATCCTGGACCACACTAAGTACCATAATTCTTGTTAGTCTAATAGATGTAAAATAATATCTTTTTTTTTAGAAGTCTCTAACCATTCTTTATTTTTCAATACTCACACAATTTATACTCAAGATTGTATTTTTGAAAATCTTAGGGGAAAATACTATCTTTTAAAGAAATACTCCTTTGTCTCCCATAGCCTTCCTTAGGTTTATGATTTTGATAAATCTTAAGGAATGTTTCTAAAAGCTTGTCTCAGAAGGTCAAGCAAGGTCACAAAGATTATTCTGTTTTCTTCTAAAAGGTTTATAGTTTTGGGCTCCCCTGGTGGCGCAGTGGTTGAGAGTCCGCCTGCCGATGCAGGGGACGTGGGTTCGTGCCCCGGTCTGGGAAGATCCCACATGATGCGGAGTGGCTGGGCCCGTGAGCCATGGCTGCTGAGCCTGCGCTCCGCAACGGGAGAGGCCACAACAGTGAGAGGCCCGCATACCGCAAAAAAAAAAAAAAAAAAAGGTTTATAGTTTTGCATTTAACATTTAGGTCTATGATCCACTTAGAGTTAGTTTTTTTGTAAGGTCTACATAAGGGTTGAGTTTCAGTTGGACCTCTGGATGTCCAATTGTTCTAGTATAATTTCTTGAAGGACTTTCCTTTCCTCATTGAGTTGCCTTTGCAGCTTTTCAAAGATTACCTGACCATATATGTGTAGATCTATGTCTAGCCTTTCTATCCTATTCCATTGATTTGTATGTCCACTCCTTTGTTAATACTGCACTATCTTAAATACTAGAGCTTTATAGTAAATCTTTAAATCAGGTAGGGAAAGTTCATGTTTTTTTTGTCATTGATGTGGCATTCAAGATTATTTGCATTTTAATATAAATTTTAGAGTTGGCTTGCCAATATCTATAATAAAGACTGTTGTAAGAATGTTTGGAAGTTTGTTAAGTCTATGGAAAAATTGAGGGAGAATTGACTTTTTAATGATATTATGCCTTCTAATCTATGAATGCTGTATACCTCTCCCGTTTATTTAGCTATATAATTTCTTTTAGAAATATTCTGTAGTTTTCAGTGATGGGGTCTTGCCTGTGATTGTTAATTATTTTCTGAAATATTTTATATTCTTGAGGCTATTGTAGATACAATTGTTTTCACTTTTGTTTTCCAGTGGTATCCCTCTGGCACATAAAAGACACAATTGTTCTTGTATATTAACTTTGTATCCTGTGATCTTGCCAAATTCACTTATTAGTTCCAATAGTTACTTTGTAGGTTTCTTAGGATTTTTATACATACACAATATGTCCTACAAACAGATAAATTTATTTCCTGTTTTCTGATCTTTATGCCTTTTATTTCTTTTTTCTTGCATAAATAAAGAGGGACTTCTAATATATTGTTGAATAAAGTGGTGTGCATAGACAAGCTTGTCTTCTTCCTAATATTCGGGGAAAAGTGAATGTTTCACCATTAAATTTCTTATTATCTGTAGATTTTTTCACACGTGCCTATTTCAGTCCTGACCTTGATCGATACTCAGAATTCACAGACGCCACCAGGGAAATAAATCATGACCTATTGTCTATTCACTTCTACACACTTCTCTGTGGAGTTTTAGTCCATTTAGTTCTTATTGTTTCCCCAACTCTCTGATGCCTCTAAAAATGTGATCTTTGTAATCTATCCCTCTTTTCTCTTATCCTACACAGAAACAGAATCATCTGCATGTTTTAAAAGCTGCCAAATATTCCCTGAATCATTTCACTTAAGCAGTCACCTAATGATTGACATCATTTGTTTTTCCATATTTTACTATTGTAAATAATGTAGCAACAAATGTCATTTCTATGTGTGCAAGTATATCTGTGGAGTAAATTATCAGATTCAAAGTGTAAATGTATTTTTTAATTTAATTTTTATTTTATATTAGAGCATAGTTAATTTACAATGTTGTGTTAGTTTCAGGTGTACAGCAAAGTGATTCAGTTATACATATGCATATATCCATTCTTTTTCAGGTTCTTTTCCCGTGTGGGTTATTACAGATTATTGAGAATACATTTGTAACTTAGAGGGAAATGGGAAACTTCGTGAGTGTTTTGAGCAGAGGAGTGATGTGATTTAAATTTTAAAGGGTCATTTTGGGCACTCTGTTAAAAACAGGAACATAAAACTAAAAGAAAGAAGATAATTCGAAGGTTTTGGCAAGAATTCAAGCTTGAGATCTTGGTGGCTTGTACCATGGTGATAGCAGTGGAAGTTTGAGAAGTGGCTGGATCTGTTTTGAAGATGGAAGCAGTAGGATTTACTGGTGGATGGAATGTGGTGTGTGAAAGAATGAAAAGGAGCAGAGGTGGCTCCCAGAAGTTAGACTTGAGAAACTAGAACATGGGCTCACTATCAAGTGAGATGATCAAGATCGCCTACAATGTGGCCCAAGTGCCTATATGTATTACCAAAAGCCACTTTCCTAATGGAAAGTTAAGAATTCTCATTTGAACAAACCTTCAACAATGAACACGACTCACCTTCTTCTAAGTATTGATCAATAAACAATACTAGGTAGGGAATATTGGCAAGCAATGTAGATGTCTGGATCACTAATGGAAGAAAATGAGACTTCACTATTTGGGGGAATCAATGATTATTGGGCCCACAGTTGCCTGATGGCATCCAATACTGTGTCACGGGAGCTATCACGTGCCATTTCATGCAGATCTGGAGTGACCGTAATATTGAAGTACTGACGAGCCTAAATGATATTTCGAGAGATTTATAATAACTGTAATGGGATATAAAAGTACAGGTGGTTTTTCCAAAAATGTACATGTTGGATGTGGTCTGGGAAAGTCAGTCCAGCCATAGGAGGAAATGAGAATGAGACTCGGAAGGAGGAAGGTTGTTATACTCACAGGTCCAAGGCGGGGGTCACTACACATGATGCAGGGCCACAGGGGAGAGCACCCTGTCAGGAGGCAGAAGATGGGAGCAGGAGAAGGCCCTGGTCAGAGCTTTTATTGGGGTTTGCTCAGGAAAGGCAAGGCGAGGCAGGGTAAACAATTTAGGATTGACTAGTTTGAATCATTTCTGAGGGCTTTGGGCTATAAGGTTGGTCTGCGGGTGCCTAGTGCCTCGCCCTGGGATGATTTAGGGCAAGGATAATATTGGCTTGGCGTGTGAGAGTTAGATCAGGAGGTGGTTGGGGACACAGACTCAAGATGGGTTGGTTTCCCTATGAAAGGCATGCTCCTGGATGGCTGAGTCCTTTGCTGTCTCTAAAAACTGGCTAGCCCTGGGAGGGCTGTCTCTACCCAGTAGTGAGGCCACCAAAGCTGAGCATCAAGAATAAGAAAAGATAGCTAATATAATTGGCCCTATGACAGATGGATGCCAAAAGACACCAAATCTAAGAAAGTGCAATTGGAACAGTAGGTTCTTTTGAGGATAGAGTCGTGGGGAAGATTGTGGTGTATTGCCTCCATTCATAATTGAAGAGAATGTTATAATCAGAGGCCAGTGAAAATAATGATATATTTTTCTCCAAATAAAGTCATGGACTCCCTAAAACCAAACCAAACTCTGCACTGGAGGATGACTGTAGGTTCCTAGGAGCTATCTGATAGAAAAGGCAAAACTGATGGTGTATGAGAGAGAAGGCGTACACATGGAACAAAGAGAGAGTGTGGAACCCGTAACACAAGTGAAGGAGGGTGGGCATTTCCCAGGGGCAGGACCCTCCACCTGTGTTAACTCAAGGGGAGGCATGGAGAATGGGTACAAATGGGTACAATCGTCTGCAAGCTCTGGTGGTGAGAAGCTGACAGCGCTCATTTTCCCAGTGAGTTACAAAGCAGGAACACCCTCTCAGAGTGGAGAGGGTTGGACTAGGTGAACAGCTGGGTCATTTTGGAAAGGGAGAAAGTGAGCACAATACAGAAATTTGGGGATTGCGGGACATTGTTGAGTGACTACAGACTGAGGGTGAAATCAGTCAGCAGTTTATGTTTTTCTTGAACAAAGTTCAACCATAGGTTGTTTCTAACCCTCTTGATAATCTTGAAAACAGGGCTCAAATATCACGGTGTTTGATATAATTTCCAATCATTATTTCTAATTATTATTTCTACTACCAGAAAGGAAGGTACAAGCAAATAATAGCACTATCAAAAGGAAGGTTAAATATTGCAACAGAATAAATTAGGATTTTTATAATTTCGATTTTGCTCAGTCAAAATTTATAATTATTATATATAATCATAATAGTTTTTACCTTGACCGTGAATTCAGTATTGGGGTTCTTGAGGAACACTGTCTGAAGCATAACCCATGGCCCAGTAACTTATTTATTAGGAATGCTTACTAATATGGTCTGTATTTATGTGTTTTCTTTCAGTATGGACCGATATTTACAATCGTTGCTATGGGCACCCGAATGACCTTTGTTACTGAAGAAGAGGGAATTAATGTGTTTCTAAAATCCAAAGAAGTAAATTTTGAACTAGCAGTGCAAAATCCCGTCTATCGTACAGGTAAACAGTATTTTCAGATAGTTCATTTGAAATACAACAGGGAATCCAAGAGCAGTTTTAGGTACCAATCGCATCTTCACTGCTCTATCAAGAACGAGGCAGGCCCATTATTTTGTTCTTTAGAGTAGGGATAGAAAAGAGTATGTGATGAATTTGGCCCATGTAGAACAAATTATTGGCAACCTAAAACATTTGGATCTCCGTTAGATATGTGTCAGAGGTGAGGTCACCTCACTGCTGTTTACTTGGGAAAATATTGGCACCTGCAGCCTGTTGCAGCTCCCAAACTGTCACTAACTCTGCTTTGCCGCTGCGTATACCATGTTCTACAGGCTGTAGCTCTTGGCTTTATCTCATGTTGCTACTCTGCTCCTTGAAAGTAGAACTGCACTGCTTAGTAAGCCCTTTACTATGGCATTTCCTGACATAGTCCACAGGGTTATTGAGGTAAGTGGGGCTCAGCTTCATATAATTGGTGCCCTTTCTTTCCCCATCCTCAGAGACTGCTGGACTGAATTTGTAAGCACGCTTCCAGTGTGACTGTCTGCCTTTCTTTCTTTCTTTCTTTTCTTTTTTTTAAAAAATAAATATTTATTTTATTTGTTTTATTTTTGGCTGCGTTGGGTCTTCGTTGCTGTGTGTGGGGTTTTCTCTAGCTGCGGCGAGTGGGGGCCACTCTTCGTTGCGGTGCACGGGCTTCTCATTGTGGTGGCTTCTCTTGTTGCAGAGCACGGGCTCTAGGCACACGGGCTCAGTAGTTGTGGCTCATGGGCTCTAGAGTACAGGCCCAGTAGTCGTGGCGCATGGGCTTAGCTGCTCTGTGGCATGTGGGATCTTCCTGGACCAGGGCTCGAACCCGTGTCCCCTGCATCGGCAAGCAAACTCAACCACTGCGCCACCAGGGAAGCCCGTGTCTGCATTTATTTCTTCCCAGGCTGCAGACATACATGCTGAGGCCATTTGTCCTCCCAAGAATGCAGAGCTGGTTCATTTCGTGCCTGGTTCTTTTCTCTGCTTTCACAATGTCTGTGCTTGCTTCTACCATCTTTTTTCTCCTTGCTTCCCTTTTTGCGTCTTTCTTAGGTTCATTTTCATATAGCTTCTTCTTATGCGTTTCTTGCCATTAAGACAAAAAGTTTGTTTTCAAGGCTGTCAGTTGATCAGTAGCATGATGACTGTTTCTTGTTGCTTGCATGAAAAATCACAACATGCTGGTTCCATTTTTTTGACTCTTTAATGCTTCTTGATATTTAGACCATGGAATTCCAGATCAAAGAAATACAAATATTTTGAAGACTCTTGATCTGTAAATTCACATACTCCTTGAGAAAAATATACCAACTTACCTATCATAGGTGTATTGAAGTGATCACCTTTTTTCACCTCTGCCTCCCCTGGGGACTTGCATGCTTAAATATTTCTATTTAACAGATGAAATATCTTAATATTTACTCTTGAGCCAGCTTCCCATTCCTTTCAGTTATTCCCCTACCACGGAGACAATGCATGCTCAGGAAGTCCACAAATTATTTTTCATTAACTTATACAAAATGTATTCTACATGTAATAGGATGATGAAATATAAAATTAAAAATTATTTTTTGGAAAACTTACTTTGAAGACAATAAAAGAGGATTAAAGAAAAATATAAAGGAATAGTGTAATGAGTTTAAAAATTCATACTCTTGGGGCTTCCCTGGTGGCGCAGTGGTTGGGAGTCCGCCTGCCGACGCAGGGGACACGGGCTCGTGCCCCGGTCCGGGAGGATCCCACATGCCGCTCCGCGGCTGCACCCGTGAGCCATGGCCACTGAGCCTGTGCGTCCGGAGCCTGTGCTCCGCAACGGGAGAGGCCACAACAGTGAGAGGCCCGCATACCGCAAAAAAAAAAAAAAAAAATTCATACTCTTAGCACCCAACTAGACCAGGTGTGAGTATCATGAAAGGAGTGTGAACACTAAGATAAAGGAAACAGTGGGGCTAAAGCTATTGGGGTTAGGAAAGCCCTGCTGGTGGAGGTGATATTCAAGAAGACACTTGAAGGAGAGAAGAAGTTAGCAGAAGAAATGTATGGCTTGTAGGTGGGGGGGGGGGATAGGGGTGGGAGGGTGAGATCGGCCGAGTAGAGAACATTCTGAGCAGATAGAAGAGCTCATGAAAATGCTGAGATGTATAAAAGAGTGTGTGTTTTCAATATACCTGGGATATATGTTTGGAGGGAGAAAGGGCTAGCAATGTCATTGTAGAGCTGGAAAGAGGGTAGAACGCCTTGTAAACTTTGTTAAGGATAGGAAGCCAATGAAAAGTTTTAAACATGGAAATAAAATCACTAGATGTGTGTTTCCCAGAGGCTTCCTTAATCACCCCCATACAAATCATCCCTTAAAGTGAATTACCCTACGGACTTTCACTATCTCACAGTCTATGTTGGATCTTCACCTACTTTTATTTGCAGGAGGTGATTCTATGTACTAGGTGAATTTTGGCTCTAGTCTCTGCTGATCAAGGAATAGAGAGGGAGGTCTATTGACTGTTTGCTTCAAGAAGTGGTTGCATAATTCAAAGAGTCATGTACCACAATGTTCATCGCAGCTCTGTTTACAATAGCCAGGACATGGAAGCAACCTAAGTGTCCATCGACAGATGAATGGATAAAGAAGATGTGGCACATATATACAATGGAATATTACTCAGCCATAAAAAGAAACGAAATTGAGTTATTTGTAGTGAGGTGGATGGACCTAGAGTCTGTCATACAGAGTGAAGTAAGTCAGAAAGAGAAAAACAAATACCGTATGCAAACACAAATATATGGAATCTATTAAAAAAAATGGTTCTGAAGAACCTAGGGGCAGGATAGGAATAAAGATGCAGATGTAGAGAATGGACTTGAGGACACGGGGAGGGGGAAGGGTAAGCTGGGATGAAGTGAGAGAGTGACATGGACATATATACACTACCAAATGTAAAATAGATAGCTAGTGGGAAGCAGCTGCATAACACAGGGAGATCAGCTCGGTGCTTTGTGACCACCTAGAGGGTTGAGATAGGGAGGGTGGGAGGGAGACGCAAGAGGGATGGGGTATGGAGATGATATATGTATACGTATAGCTGATTCAATTTATTATACAGCAGAAACTAACACAACATTGTAAAGCAATTATACTCCAATAAAGATGTTAAAAAAAAAAAGTGGTTGCTTCTTTTGAAAAGTGTTTTCTCTGTTTATAGCATCAATCCCAAAGAATATCTTTTTAAAACTGCATGAGAAACTTTATATCATGGTGAAAGGGAAAATGGGAACTTTCAACCTATATCAATTCACTGGACAACTGACTGAAGAATTACACGAACAGCTGGAGAATTTAGGCCCTCATGGGACCATGGACCTGAACAACTTAGTGAGGTAAATAGATGCCTTATTATTTAATTTTGTTTTTTATTTTTTTGGAATAAAAAAAATTTGAAGCCTATACATTGGACTTCACAAATTTTCTGGTGGATTAATGAAGTCTATCTAGCTAGGCAATTAAAAGATGCTATTAATCTTTTAAATTCTGATTAATGGGCAGTTTTCAGTTAGCACTTCAATTTGAAGGTAAGCAAATAGGCCAATAGAATCATTTTAACACGTTTTAATAATAATTTCTCCCTAGTCATTCCTTATAATTTTGTACGCGCTACGTGGATTTTCCTCATATAATTGTCATGCATCCAATTTTGATAAAACATTCAGTGCAATTTGTGATCATTAGAAGAAGAGGACATTGAGAGGAGAGGGAAGAGGATAGAATCAGAAAGTAGATGACAAGGGTCCAGGAGATGTCTGTGAGACTTGACAAGGTGGCTGAGGGAAAGCCACCATGAGCCTCGGGACTGAGCCCAGGTCCTCTGAGAGGGGAGGTACTGAGAGGCAAGCGAGACAGGAGAGGACAGTGGGGGGAACCATGTAGCACCCAGCCATGTTCTGGAGCTTTCTGGCAAATGTAAGGGCTTAGCAGGGAGCTGTGAGAAGAATTCCCCGCACGCGCAGGGCGATTTGGTAAACCGAAGTTACCCATGAGGCACTTTTCCATCTCAGTGGGATGCTGGAGGCATGACCAACCATCCAGACTCAGAAATACAGCAACGTCGAATAGTTTGTTAGGGTTCCAGAAAGTGAGAGAGGAAAAGTGAAAACAAAAACAAGCAACCAATCAACCAAACTTTTAACACGCCCAATATCTACAACAAAACAAACCAAATTCTTGAATGACTTTGAAACTTAGAGGGAAAGGAGATCCTGAGAAATTTCTGTGAGGAAATGATGGTGAATAAAAATGGAATAAACAGCACTTAGTGTTACTAACCTGGGGCATATTAACAATCTCTGATATTCCCTTATTTAAGCACCCCGCAGAAATAATTTTATTCACCTGAGGGAAAATTTGCTGATGATAGATACTATATTTCAGTCTTTCGGTATAGTTCAAAGTTATAGGATCCTGGGAGATACTAGGAATTTGGTGACTAATATTGCCCTTGATTCTTCGTTTGGTTATTTTTGGCTGCTGTCTAAAGGTACGAACTGTATCTCAGTTATCGTTATTATTTGCTAAATAAATGCTTGTTGAAATCATATTGAATCGAGCTCTTTCTGTGTGTCATCTCACATTTGTCAGGATCTAACAATACTTGCTTAGAAAGCATTTGAAAATCTTCAGATAAATAAGACCACAATTTCAGTTACCCCTAAGTTATCTTGAGCACAGAAAGCAAATATTAAAACCTCTTAAGAATGACTCCCCCCCCAAAAAAAATATATCACATATGATTGTCTACCCCTAATATATAGCTATTCAATAATGCCTTCTTTTGTAACCTATGCTTTTCTTCTGTGGTCATTGATTCTGACGTTTTATGTGTTTCTATCTTTGTAGGCATTTCCTTTACCCGGTCACAGTGAACGTGCTCTTTAAAAAAGGTCTGTTTCCCACAAATGAGAGGAAAATCAGGGAGTTCCATCAGCACTTTCAAGCTTATGATGAAGGTTTCGAATATGGGTCCCAGTTGCCAGAATGTCTCCTCAGGTAGAGTGTTGTTTCCTATGTTAATTCCCCGATCAAGCTCTTCTCAGCTATTCATACATTTCTCTCCTTTCTTTGTTCTAAGTAGCTATAACAGCAGTTTAAGTGGAAGAGACAGAAGCTATTTCTTATGACCAGTTTGTGTGTGTGTGTGTGTGTGTGTGTGTGTGTGAACTGAGGGAGGAACTGAAGAGAGATGGATGATTTCCTCTTATTCTCATTTTGAGGAACAAAAACAAGAAGGAGAGGGGAGAATATGAGAATGAAGTGAAGAGTCTATTTTGAGGCCTTTTATGCCATTTACAACTTATTATCACAGTCATTGCTACATCATCAAGTGTGACCCGTGTCAGAATCCGAAGTCCTTATTCTCCCTGAGGCAGAAGTAGGTGTGGTCAAATGTATTTCTCACAGTTGGCGCAGATAAAAGTTTATAAAACGGTTTGATTGCAAAGTAACACATGATATTTTAGTTAGTTGGCAGTTGGTCTGAAATGATGACTGGTCAGAAAAGATTAAAGAGCTTTTAGTCAGTTTGCTTTGCCTCACTTAACCCAGCAACGGGTCCCTGGGCTAGATTTTGATCCTGCTGTGACTGACAACAGCCAGAGCAAACTTAGACCAAACAAATCATGAGCCCTGTTTTCTCTCTTTTTTTGTTTTTAATAAATTTATTTATTTATCTTTGGCTGTGTTGGGTCGTCGTTGCTGTGCACGGGCTTTCTCTAGTTGCGGTGAGCAGGGGCTACTCTTTGTTGGGGTGCATGGGCTTCTCATTGCAGTGGATTCTCTTGTTGCGGAGCATGGGCTGTAGGCACGCGGGCTTCAGTAGTTGTGGCACGTGGGCTCAGTAGTTGTGGCACACGGGCTTAGTTGCTCCGAGGCATGTGGGATCTTCCCAGACCAGAGCTCGAACCCATGTCCCCTGCATTGACAGGTGGATCCTTAACCGCTGCTCCACCAGGCGCAGGGAAGTCCCCAAGCCACGTTTTCTTATTTAGTGCCGGCCCTTTAGGAATGCAAATGTTTATTTGCAAAAGATACTAAAATGTGGCTGCCTTGCCCCCTCAATTTTCCTTGTGGACTAATAAGTCTGAAGGTAGATTTCTCATGAAGTTCCAGCTGAAAATGAAGAAGACATTTAGAGAAATAATTAAAATTCCATAGACACAGTCCCTTTTCTGCTGTGACTTGTTACTCCTAGAGTACTTTCAAATTAATTTATCCACATATTTTTTCTCACCTAGAAACTGGTCAAAATCCAAAAAGTGGCTTCTAGCACTTTTTGAGAAAAACATTCCAGATATAAAAACATGCAAATCTGCAAAAGATAATTCCCCGGTAAGTATTACTTAGCTTTTTTTGCTAAAATACCTGAGATGAAAACAGTCATAAACTACGATTGTTAAAAAAATATTTTTGCTGAAAATCATGAGATGTGTTACATAGATATCATTTTTGTGCCAACCACTGTGTTGGATGTTTACATACGTTATTTTATTATTGCATCCTCACAGCAGTGAGGGAGATATTAACCCTATTTTACATAAGAAAAAACTGAGGCTACAGACAACAAAATAGCACAACAGCCTGAGGGTTTTTTTAATATTTATCGATTATACAGTTGGTTGTGTCAACAGTCACAGGTGGGAGTTATGGCAAATTAGGCAAAGATAAGAAAGCTCGACAAAGTTGACTTTTTTCTTGAGGCCACCACGGCTAATTGTTTCTTTCTTCAAATGCAACCAGGTAGTGTGGTATAATTTAAAAAGCAACGCACTGGGAGTCACTGTCCTAAGTGTCCTAGATCTGTGGTTCTCTACACGTGGTCCTTAGACCAATAGTACCAACGTCGCCTGGGAAACCACTCAGGGCAAAACGCTAGGAGCCCAGCCATCTGGGGTTTTATACACCTTCCAGATGGTTCTGATGCTTGCTAATGAATGGTTCTCAGCCGTGGCCGCTCATTAGAATCTCTGAAAGCTTTTGAAAACTACCTGATTCTCCAGAGTCACCGTCTGGAGATTCCTTTTGGCCTGGACTGCCTGGGCTCAAATCCAGTCACCATTGTGTGACCTTGGGCGTGGTACCTAACCTCTTGGCCTCAGTTTTGTTAACAAATAGTTAATATTTGTAAAGCATTTGAAACATAGTAAAGACTGTGAGAGTTTATCATTGTTATCATGGAAGAAATCATTTCATATCTTTTAACACTGAAAGATGATATCAGACATTTTTGTTTGTTTGCGTTCAGTTATGATAGCAAGTGTTATCACAAACAACTCTGCCTAACACTGGAGAGGAAGATCACCTTAGAAAAAAAGGAACTTGAGAATGTTTGGGGATCTCCCTCTGGAATAAGGGGAATAGAAAGCTAGACTGGAATGCCCTTCACTGACAAACTATGTTTCAGCTAAAGAATCTATTTTATAAATGGATCCAGACAAACACATTCTTGTTTGCATTATTTTCCAGGATTTAGAGGTAAAGCCATGTGTGTATAAAAGCTGTAACCAAATAGATCTGTAATCTATGAGCCTAGAAAACAGGGGTTTTAACGCCCCAGTTAAAACTCCCCGCTGACAATACTTCTAGAATAGCATTTATTTTTCTTACTCTGAAGAAATGAGGCACTTTAATCATAGGTACTCGAACTCCCGCTTTGAATAAAGACAAATTTTGACCTCTGCTGACGCTAATTCAATGTTTATGACCGGGATAGAATTCAGTTTGAACACTCATGAGCTGCGTAACTTCATTTTTTAAAAACTGTTTTGTTTCTGTTTTCCTGCAGCAGTGTTCACACAGAGTTTACGTTTTTATACCCACAATTTTTTAAAAAATGCAGGTTAAGAAGAAAATAAAAGATTCTGTTGTCTTTTACTGCATAAGTCGATTTCAATGTCCTAGTTAAGCAAAGAACTGGAAGAAGTTTTTTGTTTTTTTGTTTTTTAAATATTATACACACATTTTATCACATCATAACTTTATCACGTTTCAACATGAGTGTTTTCTCCCATGTTATTCTAGATATAAATTAAACAAGTATTTTCATTTACAATTAAGACTGCACCACAAAATAGCATATCAAAAGAATGAAATACATCTATAGGATTTTTCATGAAATATAAACTTTGTACCATACCAACTTGCATTGTAAGTCTGATAGAAACCAGGAGTAAATGAAAATTGTACTTAAATGTTTTTCAAATCTGGTAATCCATTATTACAGAAACAGTAACAATAAGACATCACTAACACTTACGGGGTGCTTACTCTGTGCCAGGTGTAGTGTTAACACATTTCACAAATTCACTGCTCATTTCTTTTTCGCAACAACTTTAGTACCTGGGAAACTGGGATTACTAAAACCAGAAAGCCAGGGATCAGAGTGGTTAATCACTTTTGAAATACTACATGCCTCTGTAAGTAACAGCAACAGCCTCTCGTCATGTATTTTCTTTGAGAGTGACGTAATAGGTGTTTTCTGTGTTGTAGGATCTGAAGAAAAACCACTGCGTTCTGGTGCAGTGCAGTTCTCTGAGTCCCTAACCCGTGAGAGTTAAGGACTGTGTCTCTAAGGGGCAGCATAGCCTAGTAGCTAAGATTGTGGGCACTGGAGCCAGGGCCAGCCTCGCTGGATTCGAATCCCAGCTCAACCATTGACAAGCTGTATGTCACTAGCAAAGTTCCCTAACCTAATCGTGCCTCCATTTCCTCAAATGTAAAATGGTGACAATAACAGATCTACTCCTTGGAGCTGGGGTGAGGAACGAATGCTTAAATACTTGTGAAGCCCTTAAACAGTACTTGCCTTCCAGACAGTGACTAGACTTTAGCTACCATTATTTCTGTTACCTAACTTGAATTAGTTAAGATTTGAAGTGCACAAGTAACTTAATGAAAATGTTATAATGTCTGAATTTGTTCCTCGTGATGGGGATGACCGTTGGCAAAGGCAAATCTGGGAAGCCTTCCAAGGAAGGAAATGCTTTCATGGAATTTGTGTGATGACTTGAGAGCAGCCATACTAGGTGACCTTGGAGAGGCCCTGATCTGACCTGGTACCGTCCATGTCAAACGTCAGTTCTCTGCATGGTTTTAGAGTATTGCAATATTTATCATATACTGGTTTGGCAATTCCCTTACCCATGATATGTAGGCTGAGAATTTGCATGGCACATAGGGGTAGGGTTTTCTCCAGAATGCTCCAGAGATCTGTGTCTGTGTTGTTTGCATTTTCCTAAGAGCAGCTGTTTATTAAAAGAAGAAAAAAAAATTGAAAGATAACATTCGTCAAAATGGTAATGTGTACTAAGTTTTGTTTTAAGTACTTTATAGGAAGTAACTCATTTAATTCTCACAACAATCCTGTGAGGTAGGGTCCATATTATGACCATTTTACAGATGAGGAAATTGAGACGCAGAGAGCTTAAAGTACTTGCCCAAGGTTACCCAGCTATTGAAACCAGGTTCCCGTTCCACATGTAAGGATCTTGGAAGTTGCCACTTCATCCTCACACTAAGTAAAAATCTTAACAGACTGACAAATCAACAGTTCTTCTTGAAAGAGAGGACACAGAGCAACCTGCTGCCCCCAAGACTAGAGACCAACAGGCAAATACAGGGAGTTGACATTTCCCAGAGCACAGACCTGAGAGTGGAGACTGCCCTGGGAACCTGCGCCAGGGTAGGAAAACCTGAGCTGTAATTAATGAATTGCTAGAGGCTCAGTGCAGACAATTCTCAGAGTTCAAAACTCCATGGGACCTGGGACCCGGTCATAGAAGGAACTCCACAATACTGTGAAACTTACCTCCAGGAGGTGGACCAGTGAAAAATCCCCTAGAGCTTCTGACAGGGGAAGGGGGAAAAGAACAAGTTTGAAATATGCCAGAGCACTCTGTTCTTAACCAGGCCTACCCTCAGGGGGAAAATAGTTAAACAAAACTTAACCTGCTGGAGGATTATCAGAGCCTAACTGACCTAGGGAAGAGGAGTGTCCAATTGCAGCCACCTCTAGCCATCCTGTCCCACCTAAGGAGGGAGAATAAGACTGAGAAACACTTGTGAAGTTCACAGTCCAGAGGCACAGGCTCATGAAAAGACAGAGGTCTAATCATAAGACTTGAATGCTTCCCCTCCCCTCACACCTAACCACCACATTACTAAAACCCGTTTATCACCATTCCTTTTACCCAGCACAACATGTCTAGCCATCAAGAAAAATTACAAGGCAAAAAGAAACCTCCATAATTTGAAGAGATAAAGCAAGCATCAGCACCATTCATGGCCGGGATGTTAGAATTAACAGATTGGGACTTTAAAAAAATATATGATTAATATGCTAATGACTAAATGATAAAGTAGGTAGCATGCAAGAACAGATGGACAATGTAAGCAGAGAGGTGGAAATCCTAGGAAAGAACCAAAATGAAATGCTAGATAGAGATGAAAAAAAAACCAAGTGACAGAAATAAAGAATGCTTTTCATGGACTTATTAGTAGCCTGTACACAGCTGAAGAAAGAATCTCTGAGCTAGAGGAGATTCAGTCCTTGAAAACCAAAAAGCAAAGAGAAGGAAGACATAAAAAACAAAAATAGAACAGAATATTCAAGGACTGTGGGAAAACGACCGAAGATGTAACATTCATGGAATGGGTATACCAGAAAAAGAAGAGAGAGATGGGAACAGGAGAAATACTTGACACAATAATGACTGAGAATTTCTCCCAAATTAATGTCAGACACCAAACCACAGATCTTGGAAGCTCAGAGAACACCAATCAAGTAAACACCAAAAAAACTACACCTCAGCATATCATTTTTAAATTACAGAGAATCAAAGATTTAAAAAATCCTGAAAGAAGCCAGAGAGAGAAAAACAAACAAAAAAAACAAAGAAAAAAACCACTATACCTATAGAAGAACGAAGATATGAATTACATCTGACTTGCCCTCAGAAAGCATGCAAGCAAGAAGAGAGTGGAGTGAAATATTTAGTGTTGAGAGAGGAAAAAACATCAACCTAGGACACTGAACTCTGTGAAATTATCCTTCAGAAGTGAAGGAGAAATAGAGTCTTCTTCAGACAAACAAAAATTGAGGGAATTTTGTTGCCAGTAGACCTGCCTTATAAGAAATGCTAAAAGAAGTTCTTCAGAGAGAAGGAAAATGATATAGGTCATAAACTCAGACCTCCATAAAGAAAGAAAGAGCATGAAAGAAGGAATAAGTAAAGGTGAAAAAGAAACTTATTTTTTCTATTCTTAATTGATCTAACAGTTCAAATTGATATCAACTTGATAACAGTTTGTTCAGATAATAAAATAGCAACAATATATTCAATTATATATGCTTATATGTATATACATGTGTGTATGTGTACTCATGTGTGCTTATGTATAAGTGAAATGAATGATGGAAATGATACAGGGACAGGAGGGAGGAATTAGGATTATTTTGTTACTAGAAGGTACTTACACTACCTGTGAAATGGTACAGTATTATTTTAAAATGGACTTGGATTAGTTGTAAATGTATATTACAGACTCTAGGGCAACCACTAATAAAAATAAAAATTGAAGTATAGCTTGATATGCTAAGAAAGGAGAGAAAATGGAATCATATAAAATGCTCAATTAAAATCACAAAAGGCAGGAAAATGGTGGAATACAAAAATAAGAACAAAGAATAAGGGAGCAAATAGAATACAGTAACAAATGTGGTAGATAGTAATCCAGCTATATCAGTAATCACTTTGAATGTCAGTGGCCTAAATGCACGAATTAAAAGACAGAGATTGTCACAGTGGATCTAAAAACATAACCCAACTATATGTTGTCTACAAGAAACCCACTTTAAATATAAGGACACTTTATATTTCATATAAATTAAAAGTAAACAGATGTAGAAAAACATACCATGCTAACACCAATCAAAAGAAAGCAGGAGGAGCTATATTACTTTCAGACAGAGCAGACTTCAAAGGAAGGAAACTTATCAGGCATAATGAAGGACATTACATAATGACAATGAGGTCAGTCCTCCAAGAAGACATAACAATTCTTAATGTGTATGTACCTAGCAACAGAGTGTCAAACTACATGAGACAAAAACTGATGGAACTTCAAACAGAAATAGATGAATCTACTGTCACAGTTGGAGACTTCAACACCCCTCTCTCAGAAATGGACACATCCAACGGACAAAAATCAATAAGGACATAATTGAACTCAACACCACCATCAATCAACTGGATATAATTAATTAAGACTACTTAATCCAGCAATGGCAGAATACATATTTTTTTCTCAAGCTTATATGGAATATTCACCAAAATAAACCACATTCTGGGCCATTCAACACACCTTAACAAATTTATAAGAATAGAAATCATATAATGTCTTTTCTCAGACCACAGTGGAATTAAACTAGAAATCAATAACAGAAAGATAACTGGAAAATCCAAAAATACGTGGAGATTAAACAACACATTTCTAAATAACGCATGGATCAAAGAAGAATTCTCATGAGAAATTAAAATATGTTGAAACAAACTAAAATGAAAAAACAACCTATCAAAATTGTGGGAGGTAGTGAAAGCAATGCTTAGAAGGAAATTTATAGCTGGACGTTGAAGCAATCACCAGTGGCCAATGATTTAATCAATCATGCCTATGTATGAAGCTTTCATAAAAACCCAAAAGGACGGGGTTCAGAGAGCTTCTATGTTGATGAACACTTGGAGATTTGGGGAGAGTGACAAGCAAGCACAAAAGTTCCTTGGCCTTTACCCCACCTTGCCCTACACATCTCTTCCAGCTGCATGTTCATCTGTAGGCTTTATCGCATCCTTTTATAATAAACCAGTAATCTAATAAGTAAAATGTTTCTCTCAGTTCTGTGAGCAGCTCTAGCAAATTAATCAAATCTGAGGAGGGGGTTCATGGGAACCTCTGATTTATATAGCCAGTCAGTTAGAAGTACAGGTAACAACTTGGACTTGCAACTGGCATCTGAAATCCGAGGAGGGCGTCTGTGTAACTTCCAATCCTTAGCCAGTTAGTCAGAAGCACAGGTAATAACCTGGGCTTGCAACTGACATCTGAAGAGCAGGGCAGAGTCTTGTGGGACTAAACCCTTAGCCTGTGGAACATGATGCTATCTTTGGGTAAATAGTGTTATAATTGAGCCAAATTATAAGACACCCAGATGATGAACCAAGCATTGTTTGTGGTGTGTAGAACCCCCCTTACACACATTGGAAATTGGTACCAGAACCCCTTTAGCAAGGATGTCCCCTCCAACCACTCTTTTTCAACATAGTACTGGAAGTCCTTGCTAATGCAATAAGGCAAGAAAAGGAAATAAAAATTATACAGATTGAAAGGGAAGACATAAAACTGTCTTTGCTTGCAGATGATGTGAACATATGTAGAGAAAATCCAAAAGAATCAACCAAAAAACTACTGGAACTAATGAGTGATTTTAGCAAGGTTGTAGGATACCAAGTTAACACACAAAAGTTAATTGCTTTCCTACATGCCAACAATGAATAAGTGGAATGTGAAATTAAAAATGCAATACCCTTTACATTAGCATTCCCCAAAATGAAATACTTACATATATATAAAACAATACAAGATCTATATGAGGAAAACTGCACAACTACAAAACTCTGAGGAACAAAGTCAAAGAACTAAATAAATGGGGATATATTCCATGTTCATGGATAGGAAGACAATATTGTCAAGATGTCAGTTCTTCCCAACCTGATGTATAGATTCAATACAATCCCCAATAAAAAACCCCAGCATGTTATAAAATTTCATGGATTCTAAAATTTATATGGAGAGGCAGAAGACCTAGAATCACCAACACAATGTTGAAGGAAAAGAGCAAAGTTCTTCAAAGAAGTGACGCTATCCAACTTCAAGATTTACTGTAAATCTTCAGTAATCAAGATAATGTGATGCTGGCGAAAGAATAGACAAATAAATTAATGGAACAGAATAGAGAGCCCAGAAAGAGACCCCATTAAATATAGTCAACTGATCTTTGACAAAGGAGCAAAGGCAATATAATGAAACAAAGATAGACTTTTCAACAAATAGTGCAGAAACAACTGGACATTCACATGCAAAAAACTTAGTTGATCTTGGGTGTGGCGATGCCTACTTAGATATAACACTAAAGACACAATTCATAAAAGAAACTATTAAGCTGGATTTCATTAAAATTAAACTGCTCTGTGAAAAGACAATATCAGGAGAATTAGAAGACAAGTCACAAACTGAGAGAGAGTATTGGCAAAATAAAGGACTATTATCCAAAATATACAAAGAACACTTAAAACTCAACAATAGGAAAACAAACAACCCAATGGAAAAACAGACCAAAAATAGACCTTAAGAGACACCTCACCCAAGAAGATATATAGATGGCAAATAAGCATATGAGAAGATGCTCCACATCACATGTCATCAGGGAAATGCAAATTAAAGCAATGAGATACCACTACTCACCTATTAGAATGGCCAGAATCTGGAACACAGACAATACCAAATGCTGACAAGGTTGTAGAACAACAGGAACTCTCATTCATTGCTTGTGGGAATGCAAAATGGTATAGACTTTTTGGAGGTTTCTTACAAAATGAAACATACTCTTACCATACAGTCCAGCAATTGTGCTCCTTGTATTTGCCCAAATGGTTTGAAAACTTACACCCACACGAAAACCTACATATGGATGTTTGTAACAGCTTTATTCATAATTGCCAAAACTTGGATGCAACCAAGATGCCCTTCAGTAGGTAAATGGGTAAATAAGCTATGGTACATCCAAAGAATAGAGTATTAGCACTAAAAAGAAACGAGCTATCAAGCCATGAGAAGACATGGAGGAGCCATAAATGCCTATTACTAAGTGAAAGAAGCTAATATGAGAAGGCTACATACTGTATGATTCCAACTATGTGAAATTTTGGAAAAGGCAAAACTATGAAGAAGGTAAAAAGATCAGTGGTTGTTAGGGGTGGGGAGAGATGAATAGGCAGAGCATAGAGGATTTTTTAGGGCTATGAAAATACTCTGTATGATATTATAATGATAATAGATATCATTATGCATTTGTCCAAACCCATAGAGTTTATAACACCAAGAGCGACTCCTAATGTAAATTATGCACTTTAGATGACTATGATGTATCAAAGTCGTTTTTTCCTTGGTCAAAAATGTCCCATTCTGGTGAGTGATGTTGATAATGAGGACGGCTGTGCTTGGGTGGGGGTAAGGGTTATATGGGAAATCTCTGTACTTTCCTCTCAATTTTCTTGTAAACCTAAAACCGCTCTAAAAAATAAAGTCTTAAAAAATTAAGCCAGAATTTGAACCAATGCAGTAAGAGCGTTGAACCCCAGAGTCCCTGCTCCCAATTACTATACTACCAGTAAGTATGTAAATCCCTTAGCATGCCTGAAATCACAAACCTAAGAATGGCAAAAATAGTATCTTTCAGATGAAAGAAAAATGCATGATCTTTGTTTATTAACATCAGTCTTTGTCACATAGCTCTGGTTTGACAATATTTATTTCTTTTAAACAGACAGTAATGCAGGCTCTGCTGGATCTCCTAGAGATGGAAACAAATGAACAAAAGAGTCCCAATTATGGGCTCTTACTACTTTGGGCTTCTCTGTCCAATGCTGTCCCTGTAAGTATATTAGTAAAGGAAGGATTGCATTTCTGTCTACTGTTTTTCTCTTCAGTTTTCTTTCTGTGTTTTTTTTTTAATTCTTTTCACTTATCATGGGGAAGAAAAAGACTGTAATGGATTTGGCTGTAAGATAGAAAAACAAAACTGAATGCCTAAGAAAATCTGATAAGATCACAAAGGAGGCAAAGCAGAGATCTGAAGTGAATTCTGCCCTTTGAAAGGCAGCATGTAAAAGGTGAAGGGAAACGTTTGCACTTTGGGGTCAGTTGTGACAACACCTGTATATGCAGCACTTTCTGTACTTTCCATGTCAGGCAACGTGCTTAGTATTGGTGCTGCAAAGATAGGTAAGTCTTGACCCCAGACATTTACTGGGGAGAGAGTAGGTAAACGGATAGTTCAGTTAGAATTGGACTGAAATCCAGATATCCCAGCCATAGCCATAGAATCTCATGGAGGTAACGAACACTCTGAGCCTCCATTTCCTTATTGGTAAAAAAGGGATAATAAAACTCCTAGTATGGTCCTAGACTTGGGTACTTAATAAACGGTAACGCTCATTTCTCTGCGAGATTGTTGTGAGGATTTAGCGAGATAAGCCCAGCTGCCACCCAGTGATCATGAGTTCTTTGTCGATCCCTGAACCCATTCTCCTTCTATGCACCATTCCTGTTTGCATTGCTTGGCATTGTGGTCCTGTAAGCTTCCCCATGAATGGAGCTGGTGACACTGGAACTCACGATACTTCTAAAGAGAGCAGAGATTTTTGAACTGGTTTTTTTTTTTTTAAGCTGTTATGAACTAGAATACAGCCATGAGCTTTGTCTGGCACTTCATGTTCGATGCACAGCAGTTTCCTGCATCAGGAGGATTTCATATCAGCTTAAGCTGCACTTAAATTATTTGAGAGATTAAAGGGTAAACTTTTTATGTATTTGTTTTCTACTAAATAAGAACTTTCAACCTATCTATAATGATAAAGGTATTCATTTTTTCTTTTTTCTTCGAACAAATAGAAATAAGGTGTGTTAAGTATTATTTGTTTCTCCTTCCTCTTATAAAGGTTATAGAGGGCTTTCTAAGTCCTGATATTCTAGTTGTCTTTAACCCATTATAAACTAACTGGGTAACAGAGCAGAAATAGAAATTCTGGCTTCTCTGCTCAAATGTGTGTCAGCCACTAAAATACGTATTTCATCTGGCATGGGCAAATAAAAGTAGTCTAACCCTTTCCTCTTCTCTAGGTATCTCTAATATTATTCTCTGATTTATCCTTATACAATTTTCTTGGAAACTGATTAAGCTAGAGCAAAGTTAAAAGGCAAATATCAAAACAACTCCCAAAGCAGCAACAAAACAGCCACTCCTGTCACAGGATTAATTTTCAACATCTCATTAGAAAGCGCCCCCCCTCCCCCGCAGAAGAAAGGGACACAAAGCCGCATTGATCTGACTGGGGGAGTCACATTTTTGGAATTTGTTCCTGGCACTGGTGTGAAAGAATTTAAGTCAATTGCAGAAAGCAAGTGTCTGATGATCAGCAGAAGTTCCATCTTGCTGGCTCTTGTTGGCACTTCTAAGAGGCAGCTGGTGTGTGGGCAGAGACCCTGGACTGGCTTTAGAGTCAGGTCCAAAGGCATATCCCACAGCTGGGTGGCAATGGGCCAAGTGTTTAACTGTGACCCTCAGTGTCCTTATCTGTAAAATAGCATGAATGTTATCTCCCTCATAGGATACTATGAGGATTATATTTTTAAGAAGTGGAAAGTGGCTAACAGTCCCTGGCTCAATAAATGTTAGCTTTCTTTTCTTATAAAAAATAACACCATGGTTTCAATCAGTCATTTCTTTCAATGGCCCACTAATAATGAACTGCCTTGGCTTCCAAAACTTGACCTCTCAAATGCCCAAGGGTGGGAGTGGCCACTGCTGTCCTGGCTTCTGTGATCTCCAAGGCGGCCAGGAGAGCTGCCAGAAGCCCTGCCAGGGGCCTGTGCTTTCCTGGTGCCTAGATCATTCTCTTCTCTTTTACTCTGTGCTCTGTCTCTAGGACTACGGAACTCAGAGCTCAGGCTTCGGACAGGCTTGGTACAAGGCACCAGGAAGCCCTATTATGAGACCAAAGTCTAGGTGAACTTTGGTGGACTGGCCCAAGATATTAACCATGATTTATGAAATTATTTCTATGGGAAAACCATTTCCAAGTCCCAAGAAATTCCTGGCTGCCAAATGTACTTTTTAAGAAAACTTTTCCAAATGAACCTCAAAGCTGACGTTTTACCTTTTTAATCTGCTTCTCTGAAGCTCTTCCTAAACACTTTCAGTAGTGACTTCCCCACCTCACTCTCAATTCCCACAGCATTTATTGGTTACTCTTTTATATGCCTTTCTTTTCTTTTTAAAAGAGTCATTTTTTAATTAAAAAATTTTAAGTAGAATATAATATAGATTTTTAGAAGAGAGATCTGTTAAGAGGCATCAAACATAGTAACTAACACCATTGCACAACCATTTATAGTTTAACTGAATTCCTTGAGTTTGCTTTAAAATAAGGTATTACCCAATTTTAGTGAATCTCTAAAACTCTAATTAACCACGTAAAACTCTAAACCCCTCTTTTGTGTAACTGAAAAATCTATGTACTATCACTAAGATATATTTTTCCCCAACATGAACTCTTGAGTCTTTAAATAACGAGGTCCTACTGTGTATCACAGGGAACTATATTCAATATCCTGTAATAAACCATAATGGAAAAGAATATGATAAAGGATATATATATATATATATATATATATATATATATATAAAACTAAATCACTTTGCTGTAGAGCAGAAATTAACACGTTATAAATCAACTAAGCTTCAATAAAGTAAGTTAAAAAAAATGATGGATTGAGTATGGAGTGCTTATTAATTAAATCCAATAATTCAGCACTTCCATCTATAGAGAGTATAGAAGGGGCCCACGCGGGGAGACATGTTGAAGAGAGCTGTCTGAGCATGTTTCCTGTGTAAAAATGAACTAGTTGATCTCTAGGGTAAGCCTTTCCTAATCTGGAAAATGCCACAGAAAGTGGATCTTGGGATAGAGGCCTCAGTTCTCCCATTCACTTTGTTTATGTAAACAGCACCATGTTTATGCCCACAGTATCAGTTTACTGTCACAAAGGGGAAAACAATGAGTAGTATTGAATTTGGCTTTGTCTAAGCACTTCCTTTCAGACCGTTGTTCTTCCTCTTTTGACCACAGAGGGGAGTATTGGGATCATTTAAAGGTGTTTAACAGTCCCTCACAAGAGACAGAAAAACTTAAGTAACACAGTGTTGTCTGAGTCTTTTCAGGATTGGTTTTCCTAAGATGAAATTTCTTTCACAATATGTGTTTACAGAAAGCAGATGAAAGGGAACCCAATCTTCTTTTGATGATTTGATACGTTTCCTTTAATGTGTAACCTAAAAATAGAGGCAAAAATATCTACCTGAATTAATGGAAAATTAATTTTTTAAATTGAAGTATAGTTTATTTACTCTATTGTGTTAGTTTCAGGTGTACAGCATAGTGATTCAGTATTTTTTCAGCTTATACTTCATTACAGGTTATTACAAGATAATGAGTATAATTTCCTGTGCTGTACAGTACATCCTTGTTGCTTATCTATCTTATACATAGTAGTTTGTATCTGTTAACCCCATACTCCTAATTTATCCTTCCCCGCTTCTCTCTCCTTTTGTTAACCACAATTTTGTTTTCTATATCTGTGAGACTGTTTCTGTTTTGCATGTACATTCATTTGTATTATTTTTTAGATTCCACATGTAAGTGGTATACAATATTTGCCTTTTTCTGTCTGACTTATTTCACTAAGCATACTATTCTCTGGGTCCATCCACATTGCTACAAATGGCAGTATTTCATTCTTTTTCATGGCTGAGTAATAGTCCATTGTATATATGTACCACATCTTCTTAATCCAATCATCTGTTGATGGACACTTGAGTTGCTTCCGTGTCTTGGCTACTATAAGTAGTGCTGCTGTGAACACTGGGGTACATGTATTTTTTTTGAATTAGTATTTTCATTTTTTCTGGATATATACCCAGGAATAAAATTGCTGGATCATATGGTAGTTCTATTTTTAGTTCTGCTTTTTTTTTTTTTTTTTTTTTTTTGGCGGTACGTGGGCCTCTCACTGTTGTGGCCTCTCCTGTTGTGGAGCACAGGCTCCGGACGCACAGGCTCAGCGGCCGTGGCTCACGGGCCCAGCCACTTCGCGGCATGTGGGACCTTCCCGGACCGGGGCACGAACCCGTGTCCCCTGCATCGGCAGTCGGACTCTCAACTACTGTGCCACCAGGGAAGCCCCCTATTTTTAGTTTTTTAAGGAACCTCCATAATGTTTTCCGTAGTGGCTGCACCAATTTACATTCCCAGCAACAGTGCACAAGAGTTCCGTTTTCTCCACATCCTCACCAACATTTGTAATCTGTAGACTTTTTGATGATAGCCATTCTGACAGGTGTGAGGTGATACTTCATTGTGGTTTTGATTTGCATTTCTCAAGTAATTAGAGATATTGAGCTTCTCTTCATGTGCCTGTTAGCCATCTGTATGTCTTTGATGTTTAGCAGTGTAATTTTATCTTATAGTACCACAATGAGGAAAGATATGAAATAATTTTGTTTGGTCTAGAGTGAGAACTTGCAAACATACTATGTTCAGTAATACCCTATAAACTTGCAAGTACCCTTTTTCAACAGGGTATGAAAGGACCCTAGTTTTGATATAAGTACTTTCATAATTTAGTTGATAAGATTTTAGGTATAGTTTCTGGGGCTTATTTAAAATTACCATGTTTCATTTGCAGACTATATGATTTGCTAATTTATTTGTATTTTAAGGAATTACATCTTGAAAAATGCCTTTGTTTTGGACTAACATTCTTAAGTGTCATAATTTGTTGCTCCTAAACTTCTAATATGTGCTTATATAATATTTTATGTTGTATATTAGTACAATAAAACACCCTGCTTTTCCCATTTTTTTTAGTGAAAATAGTTTACTCTATATAAACAATATTGTGAAACTATAGTGGCAGAATAAAATCATAAATTTGACCCCTTAGAGATATGTAACATCTCTTTTGTTCATAAAATCTAGTTGTTTTCAAAGATACTCTTTACTAACATGATTTTAAGTTTAGTTTAAATTTCTCGTTTCTTTTAAATGTTTGTGGCTAATACTATGTATGCTTTTGTTCACGTTCAAAGAAGGTTGTATGTTTTGACATATGTTTTTCTTTTTAAGGTTGCATTTTGGACATTTGCATTTGTCCTCTCTCATCCCAATATCCACAGGACCATTGTGGAAGGCATATCATCTGTGTTTGGCACAGCAGGTACTAAAACTGAATTAAATTGCATTATTGAAAAGATATCTAATAATGTGTGCTTGTCACACATTATGGGCAAAGTTAAATGCCCGTAATTTAATAGAATTTCAAAGTAGTCCAAATTGAACATCATTTGTTATGTGCTTTGGGATATAAATTCATCAGGTAGGATCCTAGAATTTAATTACTGTCAAGGATTTTAGAAGTCACCTGGACCAACTCCCTTATTTTCCAAATGATGAAACAGAGATCGTGACTTGCCTAAATTCCCTATTTAAACATAAGTGTATAATGCACAGGGTTTTTCTTCTAGTCTCTTAGCCCCTTGCCTCAATTGAACTACAAGTCGTAGTTTTGGAATTCAGGGTTTTCCCGATTTTATAAAAGTAATGCGGTGCATATTCCATGTACTGCTTAACAGTATTAATGGGATATGGATGTCAGGTAAGGCTACACCACCAAAGGAATTATTTTCAAAGTTACAGTTTTTAGAGGTTGAGTGGGTTAGAACTGCAGGTAGAGATTGCTACCTTGCCTTTTTTGGTCCAGATTTGGGCTCATCAGTTATCGTCAGTTTTAAACAGCAGAAATAAGCTTGAATGGAGAAGTTTCCACTAGTTTATTCAGCATAAATTGACCTGTTTGGGAGTAGATTTTTTTTTTTAAAAACCCTTTAATATGTCAAATTGTATATTCTGATGTAAAAAAATAATAAATGACTTGGTTTTCTTGGAAGAACACAATATAATAGTAAGACAAAAGACTGTGATGCCAATGAACAATTATCCCTCCTCTCCTTCGTGATTGCTGAACGTATTTTATTGGATTTTTCAATTTATTTTGACTGCTTCTTATTGAGTTAAACCAAAAATCAAATTGGCTTGGCCAACATGGATATTGAAGCCATACTGTCTCTGAGCCTTGAGTGTGAATCACCAGATGCTAGGTTGTATTTCACAGAAATGGTGAGCGTTAGAATCATTGAGTACAAACAGTGCTAACAAGTTAGATTCTGGAGATACACTGGTGGATGTAAGAGATGACTTGCCTTTTTGGAGCTTACATCTACAAAGCTAATGGAAATGTGCCTGCCTGCGTGTCTACAAATGACAAAGGGAATGTGTTCTTGATCATCACATGCTCTATCTTACCAGAGTCTGCTCCTGACATAGGGTTCTCCAAATTCCTGGTCTTTAAGAAATAAAAACGTAGTGATGGGGATGGTTGGGGTAATACGGGCAGCCTATCTGACCCAAAGGCCACAACAGAAGCCTTACATTAATTGAAATTTCTACTGTGCTTGAATGTTGAACTCTTGAACACAGTTCTAGTGGAGGAAGACAAAACTTTTCCCCGTTTTCTATATTCTTGTTTATTTTTAGAACCTATTGTTCTCCTCTGACAGAAAAATTCTCCTTCAAGGAGTAGTACCGGTGTACTGGCTATAGTATATCAGTGCTTTCAGTTTATAAAAGATCAAACGTTTTTTCCCTGCTTATACAGAAGCAGTTCAGATCAATTGAAACATAAGATGTAGCAGCTCAAGAATTTAGATATTGTGAGTGAATGCCACAGAGCTTTGGAGGTTGATATCAAGGGAGATATCCATGTGCCCATACAAAGGATCTTGTCAAAGGAAGGACATTAAAGTGCATGAAATAAGGATCGGACTGAGTATGGCATTTCTCCCATTCTTTTGCTCTTTTCTTTTCTTTTTTTTTTTTTTAAAGTTAATTTATTTGGCTGCACCAGGTTTTAGTTCCAGCATGCAGGATCTAGTTCCCTGACCAGGGATTGAACCTGGGCCCTCTGCATTGGGAGCGCGGAGTGTTAACAACTGGACCCCCAGGGAAGCCCCTCTTATGCTCTTTTCTATTACAAGATTACCTTTTCCTTCTTTGAAGACGCTTTTAGTGAACTTCTAACTCAGCATCTCTCTAGCCTCAATACTCACTGCTAGAGCCCATCCCGGACACTTTGCCCAACTTCCTTATAAAATAAGTCTGAGGGCAAAAGCTGCTGTTGAATACTTGGTCTTTTGTATCTGGCTTCTTTCACTTAGTATAATGTTATATTTTGTATGTTGATGTTTTAAGTTAGTTGATTTTCAGATGTTGAACCCCCTTGCATTCCTGAGATAAATTTTTAGTTATGGTGTATAATTCATATAAAACATATGACTTTATATACGTTGCTGGATTCAGTTTGTTAGTACTTTGTTGAGGAATTTTGCATCTATATTAATAAGATATATTGATTTATAGTTTTCTTTCTTGTGATAACTTTGTCTGGTTTTGGTATCAGAATAATTTTGACTTTATAGAATGACTTCAGAAGTATTTCCCTCCTCTTTTATTTTTTGGAAGAGTTTGTGAAGGATTGATGTTAATTCTTCTGTAACCATATGGTAGAATTCACCAGTGAAGTGATCTGGTCCAGAAATTTTCTTCTTTGAGAAGTTTTTGATTAATTCAATCTCTCTACTTGTTACAGGTCTGTCCAGATTATCTATTTCTTCTTTTTTTTAAATTGAGATATAATTGACGTACAATATCCTATTAGTTTTTGATGTACAACATAATGATTTGATATATGTATATATTGTGAAATGGTTACCACAATAAATTTAGTTAACATCCATCACCACACATAGTTACAATTTTTTTCTTGTGATGAGAACTTTTAAGATCTACTATCTTACCAACTTACAAATATATAATACAGTATTATTAACTATAGTCACAATGCTGTACATTACATTAGCAGAAAAATATGGAATGCTTCACAAAGTTTAGTGTCATCCTTGCACAGGGGCCATGTTAATCTTCCCTGTATCTTTGCAATTTTAGTATGTGTGCTGCTGAAGTGAGAACTATATATTTCTTCTTGAGTCAGTTTTGGAGTTTGTGTCTTTTTAGGAGTTTATCCATTTCATGTAGGTTATTTAACTTGTTGGCATACAACTGTTCCTAGTTTTCCCCATAATCTTCTTTATTTCTGTAAGCTCACTAGGAAAACATCTCCCTCATTCTTAATTTTAGTAATTTATGTCCTCTTTCTTTTTCTCTTGGTCAGTGTAGCTAACGGGTTATCAATTTTGTTTTCAAAGAACTAACTGTTGATTTTATTGATTTGTTTGATCTTATTTTTTCTATTGATTTTCTGTTCTCTATTTCATTTATTTCTGTTCTAATCTTTATTATTTATCATTTCTAGCTCCTTATCTATATTCTCTATTTAGTTCTTTAGACATGATTAATTATTTGAATATATTTAAAGTATCTGATTTATAAGTGTTTCTTTAGTAAATCCAATATCTGAGTTTCTTCAGGGATAGTTTGTATTGAGTGCCTTTTCCCTGTGTGGTCTATGTGTTCTTGTTGCATGTCATATTTCATATTTTTTGTCATGTGTCTTACAATTTTTAAATTTTGTCCAATTTAAAGCTGGACATTTAATATAATGTGGTAATTCTGCAAATCAGATTCTCCTCTCTGCTCAGGGTTCCTTATTATTGCTGTTTGTGGTTCTTGCTTGTTTGTTTGTTTACATAAGTAAATTCCAAAAATATTTGATGTTGATAAATGCTATGTGAAAAAGAAAACAGAGCAGATTAGGGAGGATCAAGGGTGCCAGAAATGGGGGGAAAGTGGTAGGTTTAAATAGTTGGATCAGAGTTGGCCTTCCTGGAAAGGTGATATTGAGCAAGGACTTGAAGATGGTTAGGCGTTAGAAAACACATATCTAGAGGAGGAGCTGCTTTGAGTTAGAGACTGCAGGTGTGGCCTCACTGTGTTCTCACAGAATTCTCACAGGCATTAACATTTGGGTCCTATTCAGACTGTGTTTTCAAGCGATTTTCTTTTCTAATTTTGGATTCCCACTGTGAGTATCTGCCCACCAGCAGAAGGTCATTCGAACTTAAAAACAAACAAAAACAAATAAAAATGCATTTAAAATTTTAAACTGGTTGCATTTGGCCCTTTTCACCTTCTTGTGTTAATTTAAGGTAGCATATACAGCACACTTGTTTGTTTTTGTGTTGTTTTTTTTTTTTTGCATGTATGTATTGTTTTTGGTTTTTAGTGGCCATTCAGTTTTTTTTTTTTTTTTTTTTTTTTTTTTCTTTACGCGGGCCTCTCACTGTTGTGGCCTCTCCCGTTGCAGAGCACAGGCTCTGGACGCGCAGGCTCAGCGGCCATGGCTCACGGGCCCAGCCGCTCCGCGGCATGTGGGATCTTCCCGGACCGGGGCACGAACCCGTGTCCCCTGCATCGGCAGGCGGACTCTCAACCACTGCGCCACCAGGGAAGCCCTGCCATTCAGTTTTATTGGACATTTATTTAAAGGAAAAATTAGTAAATTTTTTTCTGTTAATTTACAAGGAATCAGGTTAGTTAACAGAAATGCATCTGCATAGAAACAATTCCTATCTTACATAAAATCATGATTTGTGGATCATAAAAGACACACTACAAAATTTTCACTGGATAAAAGTCAGAAATTTGATTCATGACGTTCAATCCTGTCACTCACTAATTGTGTGATTTTGGATAAAAGAGAAAATTTACTCAGAGTCAAGCAATAACGTTTCTTGACACCACTGTGTTCTGATTTAGCAGCAACCCTGCCTGGGGACAGACCAACACTGTCAAGTGACCAGATGCTATTACCTGGTCACACTAACTTAATGGCTACACTCACCATGCACTGGTGAGAAAAGATTTCATCTCTGCTCATAATTATAAACAAGCATAAAAACTAGCAGAGTGATAAATGAGGCTCAGATCCTGTGATGATGTTCTAGGCAAATTCCATGTTGTTTGCATTATTTTAATTAGTTCAACCATTTTACTTCATTGCATTTAAACATTTTCATTTATTCTTGAAATCTTCTCTGTAGTCATCTCTTACCCATGTTATAACGTATTCAACTTTTATCCGCTTGGATGTGTCCCAGTACCATCTAGATAACCCATAGCAACATCCTTGGAGGATTCCATCATGGCATATGAAAGACCTGAGTCCCTCCAGCTAACTGAAGAAGCTCACTCTTGCTACCCCTCTGCAGCCTGCCAGGGCTCGATGGCTGATTAGCCAAAGTTGTGTCTGTGGTAGAGCCTTGGTCCTTATGCCACATATCGACCAAAATATTGAAGAAAGAGATCAGTAGCAGAGCCAAGGCCACTACAATGGAGTTATGAATGGAGAAAAGTTATTTTGTTTTAAAAAATTCTCTCCATTCCCATTGCCAGCCGGACAATATGAACCTAATTTGGAGATTTTGGAGGTTCCGGCATATGATACAGGAAATTTCTTACATAGCCTCATTTTCCTCTGCTAGCCCAGATTTTTAAAATCCTGGAATAAACTCAGAAGACATTAAATTATGCCAGAGCTTTTCACAAACTACTTCTCATCCATTGACCTTGCAGAATCTATGTAGATTACCTAAGAAAGTGTTTATAAATGAAGGAGATTTCATTGGAAACCCACTCCAAATATATAATTTTCTTGTCTTCTTTTCCCCTTGGCCTTAATGACCAAGATGGTGTCATCTTGGAGCTCACAACTGGTTACTTTCCAATCCGCTAATCCAGGCACAAAGACAAGGATGAAACTTGGGTGGTTGATATCTGGCCCCGAGAGGTTTCCCAGGAGGCTACATTCCCTCCATTATTTTCTGCCTATATAATACCTGAGATGTGTCTTATGACACCGTAACCCAGGAGATTTTGTGTGAAGTCATTCTGTCTTCATTTATTGCCTAGCTTCAGCAGGTGGAAGGAGATACCTCTGATAGCTGTAGATTATTTACAAGCTTAGAGATCGGTCCTGCTCTGGCAGGTCTCATTTTATTAAGTCTTTCACTATCTCACCCCAGTGTAGCACAGTTAACCTGCTTTGCTCATTCTCTACATTTTTCATTCAGACACAGTTCTTTTCTCTGAGTGTTCTGTTGGAGAATTATTCAGACATTTGGATAATCTTTTTCCCTCTTTAGAAAATAATGAGATAAAGGTATTCAAGCCAGGTCGACATCTCTCCAGAGAACGCAATCCAAAAATTTAGAATTATTATGCAGAGTTTATAAAGAAAGGGTATTTATAGACCTAAATTGATTTTACCTGTTACTGTTTACCCATTGTTGTCTTTTTGCATCAATATCTCTACCTTTTATTTATTATAAATTGGACTATGTCCTTTATTCCTTGAAAAAAACCATCATAATTTTGAAGCAGGCTTCATTTTATATTCTAGTAGGAGAGGAACTGATAATCTCTTTTTCATATATGAAAGAAATATTTCTGCCAATAACATAGGGTACTATTTTTTTAGAGGAGAATCTTATTTGGTTGTGTTGGTATAGTGGCATTAATCTTTTCTCTAAATGATTGAGTGGGATTTGGTATATTTTTATATGTGCGTTGACAGATGGAAGGAAGGGTGGGGAGGGTCAGTCTGTTGATTCTTGACTCTGTCTTCCGTCCATCTTAATAACCTGTTCTGAGCACTATTGTAGTCCTCGGTATCTTTCTCGATTCGTTGTTATAGCTGCCCCTTTCATTCTTGGTCTGTAGTTATGAACATCAGACTGAAGCTGCTAATCAAAGTGTACCTCCGAAAGGTTATTGCTTATAATTTTCAATAGGTGTCAAGCAGAGTGGTTATCGATCCCAGGGGAGGACTCTAAACACTTCTGCTCACTGCATCTTGGTGTCAGAGTTGCCAAGGAAGACACAATGCTGTCAGGCACTGGATGCAACAATACTAAACTCACATAGAGAAGAAAGAGAGTAAGATCAGCTTCAGGAGTGGGTGTCAGTCCCCCATCACCAGGATGTCTCTCTCCCTGTGGGCGACGCAGGGAAATTGGCCACTGCACACCCCTCTCACACCGCAGTGGAAGGAACTCTGTCCCATTTCCTCAGAGGGCAGATGTAACAGTGGGGCTGGACAGGTGCCGTATTCTGCACATACTTTAAGCAGAGACAGAAGAGTACTCTCTGCCCCTGAAACAAGGAAAGATATTCCCACACGAGGTGATGCACCTGGCACAGGCTGTGTAGAGGCTGTGTGGGCCCTTTGTCTCTCGGTGAGGAAGTGCTCCAGGCCCAAGGCCCACCCTTCCGCAGCTGCGTTGGGGCTGAAAGACTGAGCGTGAGACCCGCTTTTCCCAACAATAGGAATATGTGTCTGATCATCACAATTCATCCTAAATCCTTAAGATGCCAAAAAGTCATACCCACCCCTGGAAAAGTCCAAAGAACCAGAGCTGGAAGTTCAGAAATGACGGAGGTGTTTGGAAGAAGCTGGTGACTAGAGAGGGAGAATTGAAGGAGCTGCGACCTGCCAGGCTCCAGCTACAGTCCCTAAAGCCCTAATACCCGTATTCACTGTCCATGGACAGTCTCTAGACTTATTCTCTGCTTTTCCCAGTCTGTATCCACCACAAATACCTTAAGCTGTTTTTAAGTCTTCCTTTCCACTTTCCATCTGTCCTTCCTGTTTATTTAACTGGTATTTCTCTTACATAAAGACACTGAGGACAGGTTGAGGACAGGACCTAGAGGGAGGAAACTATAGCATTTAAAAATATACATATTTTTAAAAAAAACAACATATTTTTAGGGCTTCCCTGGTGGTGCAATGGTTGAGAGTCCACCTGCCGATGCAGGGGACACGGGTTCGTGCCCTGGTCCGGGAGGATCCCACATGCCATGGAGCGGCTGGGTCCATGAGCCATGGCTGCTGAGCCTGCGCGTCCGGAGCCTGTGCTCCGCAACGGGAGAGGCCACAGCAGTGAGAGGCCGCAAAAAAAATAAAATAAAATAAAATAAAAAATATATATATATACACATATTTTTAAAAAACAATCTAAATAAAGAAAAAGCCATATCATGTTCCTATACGGGAAGGCTTAATATCATGAAAATGCCAACCACTTTCAAATTAATATATATTTAATTAATTATAAGGAATATTCCAATGGTTTTGGTGGGGAGGAAATTAACGAAATGACTTAAATATTTTTTTGAAGAATAAGTGTGATTAGAAATCAAGATTAATCGAAGTGTAAATAGATAAGGCCATATTTGCCCTACCAGATAGTAAAACTTATTATATAAGTTGCTATAACAAAAGAGTACACGACTGGCACAGGACAAGTAATTGATCATCATGGCCCTTATTTGCTTCCCTTTTGCCCAAAAAAAGCAAATTCAGAATCTTTTCTTTCAAAGGTTAAAAAAAAAAAATTACAGGAAAAAAGTCACTTTTCTATTTTGTTTCATATTCTTGAGGCAAAAGTTTCTAAACTGTCAACATTGGCAATGAGTTAATATTCTAGAAGCCTGCAGTCATTTGGGAGACTATATTTATAGTCAGTTTATAGGGAACGACAGTGAACTAAAAAGCATGTATCTCCACAGCCTAGCATATACTTCATAATCTTTCATCTACTCTCATCTTCTTTCTCTTGATTTTTTAAAAATAAATTTAACTTAATATCTTTCTTACAGAATTTTGTCTCACAGAACATGTTCAGTAGTGGACGTGTACAGTAATGGACATGCATAGTAATAAAGGAAGTTAGTATTTGATAAGGAATAAAACCCAAAGTGTACACCTTTTTTCTCTATCAAAGAAACATTTAGGGGTTCCAGATTAATATGGCAGAGTAGAAAGATCCTGAGCTCACCTCCTCCCATGGACACACCAAAACCACAGCTACAAGTAGAATGACTATCTCTGAGAATGACCTGAAGACTAGCAGAACAGATTTTCTACAACTAAGAATGTAAACAGAATGCCATGTCAAGATGGGTAGGAGGGTCAAAGATGCAGTCTAGACAGAACCCATACCCCCAGTGTGGTGACCCACATGTGGGAGGGATAGCACAACTGCAGAGGTGCCCGCTTCACAGTGAGGGGGTCCAAGCCCATGTGGGGATCCTCAGCTTGGGGACCTGCACAGGGAACATGAGCTCCCATAACATCTGGCTTGGAAGACCAGTGGGGTCTACATTTGGGAGAGCTGGAGGGCTATGGGAAACCGAGACTCTGCTCTTAAAGGGTGCACACACAAACTCACTTACTCTGAGTACCAGCACGGAGGCAGGAGAATGTGAGGGGTACCTGGGTCATATGCTGCAGGAGGTTCCCTGAACAATTTGGGGGTGAGTGCTGGAGGGGTAGGGATCTGGTGGAATTTTCTCCAGGGTTGAAGGCACTGGCCAATGCCATTTTTTTTTTTTTTTTTTTTTTTTTTTTTAACCTCTCCTTCCACCATCTGGCCCAGTACTGGCAGGCAACATTTCTGTCACTCTCCATCAACTAGCTAACACCATGTGCCCCACGCCAGCGTTCTCCTGAGCACCCACCCTGCCCATCCCACCCTCCCCAGCCAGCCCCTTCAAAGCGGCCCCTGCCCCACCTGGCAAGTGGCCTCAGCTGGCCCCCGGCAACTGTACAAAGTGGCTCCAACTCTGGGGGGCGGGGGGGCACCCTGCATGCCATGAACCCACAGCAGTCACAGCAGAGCCACACAGCCAGCAGGGCACAGTTGCAATCCAACCACACAGGAGGATGTGCACAGCACACATGTGGGACATCCCAGGAGCACCTGGCTCTAGTGGCCAAGAGGGATTGCACCCCTGTGCCCCACGGAACACCTTATACATAAGCCTGCTGTTTCAAGAACAGGAGATATAGCTGATCTACTTAATGCATAGAAATAGACACAGAGGGTTAGGCAAATGAAAAGATAAAGGAATATCTTCCAAACAAAAGAAAAAGATAAAAACCTCAGAAAAAGAACTAAATGAAACAAAGATAGCAATTTACCAGATAAAGAGTTCAAAATCATAGTCATAAAAATGTTCACCAAAGTTGGGAGAAGAATGGATGAACTCAGTGAAACCTTGAAAAGGCAAATAGAAGATACGAAAAAAGACCCAATCAGAACTGAAGAATACAATAACTGAAATAAAACATACACTAGAGGGAATCAGCAGCAGATTAGAGGAGGCAGAAGAATGGATCAGCAATCTGGAAGACAGGGTAGTGGAAATCACCCAATCAGAACAGCAAAAAGAATAAAAACCAATGAGGAAGGCTTCCCTGGTGGCGCAGTGGTTGAGAATCTGCCTGCTATTGCAGGGGACACGGGTTCGAGCCCTGCTCTGGGAGGATCCCACATGCCGTGGAGCAACTAGGCCCGTGAGCCACAACTACTGAGCCTGCGCGTCTGGAGCCTGTGCTCCGCAACAAGAGAGGCCGCGATAGTGAGAGGCCCATGCACCACGATGAAGAGTGGTCCCCGCTTGCCACAACTAGAGAAAGCCCTCGCACAGAAACGAAGACCCAACACAGCAACATCTTTAAAAAAAAAAAAAAAGAAAAAAGAAATGAGGATAGTTTAAGAGATCTCTGGGACAACTACAAGCATACTAACATTTACATTATAGGGGTCACAGAGGAGAAGAGAGAGAGAAAGGGACAGAAAACCTATTTGAAGAAATAATGGCTGCAAACTTCCCTAACCTGGTGGAGGGAACAGACAGACAAGTCCAGGAAGCAGAAAGAGTTCCAAACAAGATGAACCAAAGACACCCACACCAAGACACATTATAATTAAAATGTCAAAAGTTAAAGACAGAGAGAGAATCTTAAAAGATTCACAATATTTCTTTTCACATTTAAAAGAATATTGCAGAAAGGGGTTTATTGCTGTCTCCTTTTGGGAGACAAGTCACCAAACTAATTTTCATCTCACTAAAAATTTCCAGAAATTTGTAACCAGTACATTCCCATTGCCTATAAATAACTGTTATAGGATCATTGGACTTATAAAATGTATTGTAAATGATATTATCTACTTCAGGACATTTTATCCTTTCTTACTCTTTCTGAGATGTGCTAACCTTTTCCAGTGAATGTAGGTTTCTTCTTAGAAGAAAACAGCAGTTTTGTAAATATATGAAAATATCTCTGGAATAGAGATATAATTTTTAATTGAATATTTGAACATCACTTATCATATTCAAAATTTTTTTAATTCCTGAAATGAAGGAAAAGATGTAAGATACTTCTTTTATATTCCTCTGGAATACTGTAAATTCTTTATTTACTATTTTTCTTTAGCTTCGTCTCTGTTCTTTAAAAACTGACTTTGTTTTTCAGGAGCTTATCTTGAGGTCTGTGCTTGAGAAAATACGCCAGAAAACTAGCTTCCTACTGTTATTCTGTGTCAGCAATTGATGTCTCTGCTTCATTGCTTTTTAAGAGAAATCATAGAAATGCTGGACTTTTTCAAAGCTGTTGCATCATTTCCCCAAATAACAGTATAAACACCAACTTTTGTAATCTGATATTGCCTTTTAGCAAAATTATTATAAAATTTGGAAAGCAAATTTCATGACCAAATTTTGGTAGGAATCATTGTTTAAGGTTATTACGTCAGATTCTTTATTTTTCAGCCTTTATCGCATGCATTTTTTATCCCAGTTCACTGTCCTTCATGTGTACTATGACCTTTTGCACACACCTTAATTTTAAACGTTTTAAATAAGCTGTTCTGTGAATATAAAAGACAACGTCTGTGAAGGAAGACAACGTCACAGTATAGAACAGCAAACAGAACTGAGAATCCCTGCTTTCAAAAGTAAAGAAAGAGGTGGTAGAATGTGTAGGGATGCACTCTTTAAATTTCAGTGGAGTATATTCTTTGCTTCACTTCTCTGTGTGTCCCTTGGTAGACATACACCTGTCTTTCATTTGTGGGGAAGCACAGGGCCTCCTCAGTATTCATCCCCACCTTCTGATTCAATCTCCTCAGAATTATGTCTCCAAAGGTATGAATGACTCGGCAAATGCCTGTCATTCTCCTTTTTTTTTGCAAAACATGGGTTATTTTCCCAAAATGATTAGTTAAATCTTGATATAATGTTACTTCAGGACTATAGGAACAGAAATTTTGTATTTTATGTATTTATTTACTGAATAAATGTATGTGTGTGTGTGTGTGTGTGTGTGTGTGTGTGTGTGTGTGTGTGAAGGGGAGGGAGCTTGAAATATGAAGAAGACAGAGGAGTCATCTCTCAACAAAGGACCTGCTTTAGTGATCCTGTTTGATTCATGTTCCTTTTTTTTTTAGGTCCAAGAAATCATATTTTTATAATAAATTTTGGAATTTAAGTTACTTTTCTCTCTGCCTGGGTGAGTGCTACTCATCCTTCCAGGCTTAGCTGAAACTCCAGCCCTAGGCAAGAGGGAATGAATGCCACTGAGACTCAAATCCTCTCTTATGAAACTTATATTATAGTTATTTGTATCCAGATATTATTTTGTGTCCTTATGTCCAAGCTCCTTTAAAACAGTGACTGTGTCTTTCTTATTCGTTTCTCCTCTTAGGGGAGGTGCTGGGACCCAGGGAGCAAGGGTAAGGGCTTTTAGTGTAGACAGACATAGGTTTGAAGGCTGCTCTGACACTTTCAAGCTTCTCCTTGGACACATGATAACTTGATAGTCGGCAGATTGTGACGAGGAATAAATGAAGTGGTCCAACATATTGGTGACATTAGATGGTCAATAAATTAGTATTATTCTCTTCCTATCTCTTACAGCACCTATGCTTGGGCTAACATGTAACAGATATGAAGCAAATATATATTGAGTGAATAAATGGTTGAAGTAGTAGAATTTTAATCTATTATATATCCTTAACAAATATAAATTACAGTTACTGTGTTCTAACATGCTTGTCATCATACCTGCAGAAACCCCAAACTATACAGAATATTTTAGAAACATTCTTTGCTATTTCTGAACTCAAGACTCATCCTTTCTTTTATTTGGTTTCAAATATCCTATGATCTGGTTTGACTTTTTTTTTTTTTGGTACACGGGCCTCTCACTGTTGTGGCCTCTCCTGTTGCGGAGCACAGGCTCCGGACGCACAGCCTCAGCGGCCATTGCTTACGGGCCCAGCCGCTCCGCGGCATGTGGGATCTTCCCCGAGTGGGGCATGAACCCGTGTCCCCTGCATCGGCAGGCGGACTCTCAACCACTGTGCCACCAGGGAAGCCCCTGATTTGACTTTTATTGCATTTGTGCCAAGAATTAAACAGATGGCTTCTGAATTTTACCCCAAATCACCCATGGTTTCTTCCCTGGCTGCCTTTTGTACTGGTCCCCATCTCCATTAGGCCCTAGCCCTTTTGATGATTACCTTGGCATTCTTCCAAGTGGAGCCTTCTAATTTTAGAGTCAAAACACTGGAAGAACAAACCACAGATGTGCATTGAAATATGTACAGTATGGGTACAGAGCCATTTCTAAGAGTTATAATAAGAAAGGTCTTTAACCTAAAGATGTTGTTTGAAAACAACATCTTCTTTTTCTTTGTCTAGTCTGAGAATACTACCTTATTTTTCCTACATCACACTGGGACTTGAGAAACTAAAAATATTTTTTCAAAACATTTATTTTCCAAGTGTAGTCTACATCTCTTCTACATTTGTAGGTCATAATAGATTTTGTTTTCAACTCAGAACAAGCTTTTGTTTATTGTATAATACAAAACATTTTTTTGAACTTTATAATTCAATCAGTCTCCTAAGAATAATTCATAAAAAACTTTTATTCCAAAAGAAAGTCAGAAACTTCACTATTACCAGAGTCCAAACTTTTTCAAGGCCAGAATTATGCCTGTCTCATAATAGGTTGGTCACTTTGGAGTCACACAGATCTGATTTCAAACACAAAATCTGACCCATGGTAGTCATTTATCCATGATCAATTAGAGAAATATTTATTTTCTGTATCCTATAGCTTCAGTAAAGTAAAATACAAAAAATAAGTAGAGGGATTGTTTGGTGAATTTGTCTAATGTAGATGCTCTAAATAGATTTTTAAAGAGAAAAACCTTTTTTAAAGTAAGATTTAGAATGTGAAGTGTAGGTTACTGCTAATTTATTTGTAATGTCCATTCGGCAAGGGCCCTCATTTGCTGGGGTCACCTTGGTTTCCAAGATAAAGGTGAAATTGGTCTGAACTCCCTCCCAGAGTTCTAGGGATCTTTGGAGGGAGAAGTGATGGAGGCAGCCAGAAGTGGAGGCCTGTGCCTCTCGGAGTTTCTCTTGACTTCCAGTCTCGCATTTCCTGATTTCTCCACTTCCGCTATTTTCTCTTCTGCAGTTCTGCCTCTTTTCCATACTGCATTGCTTCCTGGACATACCCAGATCTTTATTTCCCCAAGTGTTAACTTAAAGTATGTGTTCGCTGACTTTATTAAAATATTAAAAAATATAGGACAAGGAAAGGGAAAATTACACAGTAGCCAGAAACAACTTAAAATTGAGTATATGACATAAAGTTGAATTTTCTGTTCTTAAAAGTCCCATCTGCCATTTCTCCCTTGGAGAGTTTTCCTTAGTTTTCTAATAGGTTGTCGGTCACCTGCCATGTAGACAATGGTCTTCTTTTTCTTTTTTTTTTTTCACTCAAGTACACTCTAAAAGAAACTCAGATCCCCTCACACATTTTTAAGTTGTCTTCTAAAATTTGTTATCCTGCATTTCAATACCTTCCCTGCTTTTAAGTATCTTCAAATATTTTATATCTCATAGAATGGTTTCCTTGCCTGCATGGTGTACCTGTTAACTGTGTGTTTATTTCTCACATCCTAGACTGAGTGTATTGCGAGAATGCCTTCATTGTTGTAACCCTGGTGGAGCCTGACTCAACTCCTGCCTCTTGCTCAGTGCTCAAAAATCTGTCAAGTTTAATGGAGTGTATAGATGCCCCTATGGGAATTAATAGACCCAGAGCTCAAAAACCCTAGTTCCCAGACTCCACTAACGAGAAACATTTGCTTCTGATGCCTCAGGAATTCCACCTGTGCTGACAGAGGTTTCCCAGGCAGCACCCACCCAACCCTCTTCTGCAGGATGGGCTGGCTTTAGGACAAGCCTCATCCAGAGTCAAAGAGAAATGTGGCTGGAGACCCACATTCCATTCTCATCCACTCATGCCCAGTACAGTTGGGGGGAAAATGTGAAAGTTGACTTAAACTGACCATGTTGTTGACTTTTATCAAGCAAATACTGTCAAAATTGAAAGCTGAGTTGTTTAATTTTCAAAATGTAAACATTTTACTTGAAATATCACTAATTAAACTGTCTCATTTGACTGAAGGCCCTGACCGTATGTTGGTCCATAGAAAGATCAACCGCAATCCTTTTCCACGTGACTTCAATCTAAATATTAGCTAAGGTATGCAGCTTACAGTAGGAATGTTTGATGTACCTGTGTTTAGAGATCTCATCATTCCAGATGAAATACATGTGTCCCATCACCCCTTTCCTAATATTCTTTTTGGGCTTTCTGAAATGTATGATTAAAAAGCAAAAGCAAAAACAAAAATAAATCAGCAGGGAAGAGATAGAAGTAGTAAGTCAGGTGGCTTCTCAGATCTCTTACTTCGTACTTTTGACGCCAATCTTTTATTGCTCTTTCCTTAAGTGGAATGAGAATTTGGACAAGAAACAATGAAATGAGTAAAAATTGAACATCTTTCTGACAGGGACTATCTTAGTCATCTGATAGCCACAGGACTGTGAGAACCAAGGTTGGATACCAATCCATTACATTACAGTAATCAACATTGGTTTAGTTTTATATGCCATACATTTTATCTTGGTAAGAAGAAAATGATGAAAAGAGTCAATAACTTACTAAACTTGGTATGCAAAAGTAATAATAATATTAACACCTGATCTCAGAGACAGTATTTAACTTACATAGCTTACATAAAATCATTTTCTGGCCTCTTTAAGTCCATCTTTTTTTTTTTTTTTTAATTCTCTTTCCAGGTAAAGATAAGATTAAAGTGTCTGAGGATGACTTGAAGAAACTCCCTCTAATCAAATGGTGTATTTTGGAAACCATTCGTTTAAGAGCCCCTGGTGTCATTACTAGAAAAGTGCTGAAGCCAGTTAAAATTTTGGTGAGCATTGGTTTTGTTTTAAAATAATGAACCTTCTGGGGAAGAAAAGTAGCTATTTTGCCCATTTATGATTAGATAATTTCTTAAGTTCCATGAAGTACTCTGTGACCCTAGAATAGGTTAGTAATAAGATTTGGGCAGCACCAGTTTGTTAATATAGATATCTATCTATTGGCAGCTATTTTAGCTAAAACATAAGCCTTTCATAATCATTTTGGCTATGTGATTCTATATCAGAATTAGTATAATCCTATTTCAGTCGGGCAGGAGGGTCGGATAGCGTTTCCTCTGCTGAATCAACCAATGAGTATTCCTGAGTTGGAATAGGTTGGGGAATTGAGTGTGTGAGGGAAGTCCTTTAGGGTAACTGGAAGACAGTTCAGACCACAGATCACAGATACCGGAACAGATAGCAGGAATGCCATGGGTAATAGAAACTGATATTAGGAATTAGTGACTGAGTGAGGTCCGCTCTGTGGGCAAAGTAGGAGAATATTCTCAAGTGCACCATGAAAGGTATGTGCATGTGGCAACCGTTCAGTTCAATATTTGGTGAATCATTCAGGTGGAACAAAAAAAATTATTTTCTAAAGGAATGATTCGGGACCTAAATTATCCAGATAGATTATAATTAGTCAGCCCTCCGCTCTTGTTCGCTTTTTTCCCCCATGGCTTAAGAGTGCTTGGATTAAAATCAAGACAATTTTGTAGTAATAGAATTCAAAAGAGACAAAAAAATCCAAATTTGATACAAGTTGCAACTTGCTAAATCCAAAAGAACCATAGTTTATTTAACTGATCTTATGTAGATTGTAGCATTCAGTTTCAGCGGGATTTTAACAGTTTTTGCTTTTAAATAATCAAATTATCAATTACTTTAAAACTATGACTGTAAGAGAATATATATATTTAAATATTTATAAATTTAAATATATATAAATTTATATATGTAGTAAAAGAATATATATATTCTGTATTGAGAGGAAATAGTCAACTTGGTTCAATTAAGTAGAGCAATGTGTTTATTACTTTGAATATTACTATAATTGTTATTGAACTTTTAGTAAGCCTTATTTATATTCTGGGTAGTAGGAAATTAGCTGAAATGCAGAATAGTTATTTGACAAATAAGTGGGCATTCTGATTGTTATTTTAAGCATATAGATACTATACAAGTTTTGTTAGATTAATACCTAAGTATTTCCGTTATTCTGGAGCTTTTGGAAATGGTATTTTTTATTTTTATTCTTTTATTTATTTATTTTAATAAAGTGGGCTTTTCTTTTCTATTTATTTATTTATTTATTTATTTATTTTCTATTTGGCTGCGTTTGGATCTTTGTTGCTGTGCGTGGGCTTTCTCTAGCTGTGGCGAGCGGGGGCTACTCTCCGTTGCGGTGAGCAGGCTTCTCATTGCGGTGGCTTCTCTTGTTGCAGAGCACGGGCTCTAGGCGCACGGGCTTCAGTAGTTGCGGCACACGGGCTCAGTAGTTGTGGCTCGCGGACTCTAGAGCACAGGCCCAGTAGTTGTGGCACACAGGCTTGGTTGCTCTGCAGCATGTGGGATCCTCCCGGACCAGGGTTTGAACCCGTGTGCCCTGCATTGGCAGGCGGATTCCCAACCACTGCCCCACCAGGAAAGCCCTGTAAATGGCATTTTTAAAAACTTTGATTCTCCATTATACATTACTTGTCTGTAGGAATATAGTTGATTTTTGTGTGTTGACCTTGTATCTGCAATGTTGTGACATCAATATAGAAACCTAAGTTTCATTACAGTGTAAATCTGTCATTGAAAAAATTTTTTATACATTATTCTTCACATTTCATGCATCTACGGAGTTTTCACATTTATTTCAAGGCCACATTAATAGTACATTGAGTTGATAGCTTAAATATTTAATTATTTCCTGACTCTTGAGAGTTTAGGTAGTTTTGTTTTTAATATGGTAATTATTTGTATCTTTTTGCCTAGTACATTTTCTTTTTTAAGGATTATCATTGAATTATGTTTTCGTAGTAGATTACTGGTCCAAGGGTATGAACACATTTATGATTCACTGCCTAAAATCCTTTTACAAAACTGGGCTATTTTATAGGTCCAACACCTATGGATTCCCAATAAAAAAATCTTAATTAAAAATAATAGATATCCAAAACAATTTAATAAATTATTTAAAAAATTCATAGTCTCTTACTTCTACCTCCTCACACCCACATGTTCTTCCTAGAGGACATGAGGCTCAGAAGCATCCAAGGTGCCTTCCAAGCCCTCGCAGCTGCAGTTATGCCTCTCTCAGTGGTAGAGCAACCCCACAATCACGTACTCAGGCTGCTATCATCCCAGAATGTTCCAGCATTTCCTTTCATTATTTTTCACATCTCTTTTTAATATTTGTAAAAGGTGCAGTGTTTCCTGTACCTGCTATTTCCTCTGTACACAAAATAAACACTGCCTTTCCTCTTAGGAGGCCCAAACTAATCACTGTTATGTTCACCCTACAGAGTTGAGACTTTAAAATTAATAAATGGAACAGGTTTTTTTTTTCTTATTACACAAGCAAAGCATGGTAATTAGGGGGAAAAAAACCATAAAAAGAAGCTAAAGGAAGAAATTAAAAATTGCTTAGAATCTTGCAAGTTAGAGATAACCACTATGAACATTTGGTATTATAATAATTTCAGAATTTTTTTCTGTAATATGTGCATTAAAAAATAAATTGGGGTCACACAAAGCTAGTTTTCTCACAACCTGCTTTTATTTTATTTAATAATAGATCCCAAATAGTTTTCTGTATCAATAAAAGACATCTACATCATTTTGAATTACAGCGTAATCTAATATATGGACATCAAATAAATTTTAAAATCTGTTCAATGTTCTTGAATATGTACGTGGCTTCCATTCTTTCACTATTATAAATAGTGCAAAGATTAACATTCCTGTAGCTAAATATTTGTGCACTGATTATTTCCTTAGTATAAATTCATATGACTTGGTTCTTTTAAACTTCAAGTATTTTCTAAAACAGGTGAAATGTCTTTGCTGAACATATTAATATGTTCCCAGGGATTTGGATCATAAAAATCATTTCAGATGGGATCATCTATGTTTTGACCAGTTGGACAACAGGTCAAGATTCCTTGCTATGAATGCTAGAAGTATTCTCCACTGCTCTTTCCTAATGGAATCTGAACAGGATATTTATTACAGTCTGAACAGAATATTTAGTTTTGCTCCTATAATCATTCCTTTCTATATTTTTTTGGGATAGGTGAGAATGGACAAACTCTGGTTTCTTTGGTTTACTGTATTCCTTCCTTCTCTTTATTATCAGTATTATCAGTATTTACTATCAGTATTTACTGTATTAGAAACTAAAGCTGAGAAATTGTTAAAATATTTATTTAATAATTCATTTAAAAAATAATAAGAAACCTAATACATATTAAAATAATTGTGTGGGGTTTTTTTTAAGATTTTTTTTTGATGTGGACCATTTTTAAAGTCTTTATTGAATTTGTTACAATATTGCTTCTGTTTTATGTTTTGGTTTTTTGGGGCGAGGCAGGTGGGATCTTAGCTCACCGACCAGGGATTGAACCCACATGCCCTGCATTGGAAGGCAAAGTCTTAACCACTGGACCACCAGGGAAGTCCCCAGATAGTGTGGTTTTATGAAACATAACTATATTTTTCAAAACACAAAAAATATAGAAGAACAGCATCATTTTAAGTGTTTGCAAATCTCTCTGATGCCTTTTGCTAATAGAGAAATCTGAATTCCCATATATGTGTCTGCATTCAGTTGTTGTGATATATTGTTTCCTATTAATGGAAATGAAGAAGATTCAGCCTCTCATAGACATGTAACCAAAAAAGGAAGGAGTGTTTTATTAGCCTTTTCAGATATTTCTGTGGCTATTCTTTGATACTACACTAAAACGCAACAGAGGTACTTTCTTAAAAGTTTGTTGCAATCTGAAAATATCTTAATGAATTTTTTGTACTCAGTTACATTAAAATCCATTGGTCTATCCTATACTTTGAATGAGTCTTTTACCCAGGAATGGTTTTTGATCTGGCAGATTCTCTGAAAATGTCTTGGGACTCCCAGAAGACCATAAGCCACCTTTGAAAGCCACTGTTGTGGAGAGAAGAGGGCTTCTTACGTCTAGGATTAATCAATGAAACCACAAAGCAGATGAACAGACTGTACCATATCAAAATTTAACATGTCCTATTTTTTAAAGTATAACCTAAATTAAATGTCAGCCAAAATTAAGAATAAATGTCAGTATAAGTACAATTCAAGGGTTAATAATTTTAATATTTAATGAATTCACAGATCCATAAGTAAAGGACTAATATATATATAGATAAATGAGGATAGGACATGAGCACAAAAGTTTTATAGAAGAAAATAACAACATGGAAAATACTCAGCAAAGACACAAACTTTTAAGCAGCAATCAAAAAAAGCTTATTTAAAATGTCAGATTAAAAATAATAAATAAATAAAATAAAATAAAATGTCAGATTAGCAGATGAGAGGGCAATGAAATTGATTCTCTCATATATTTAGTTAGAAACATATCTTGCTACAAAATTTGAGGAAACAGTTGAGCAACATGTATTAATAGCCTTAGATGTTCAGAAGATGTAGGACATGTATATTCCTATGTCTTCTGAACATATATGTTAAAAGATTTTATATGAACAAGGCTTTGTGGAAGAAGATGTTTGGGATGGCATTATTTATTATAGCAAAAATAGTAGAGAATGATTGATTAAGAAGCCACTGGAGAGAAAGTTATTTTAAATGAGTATACAATATAAAAATAATACTTATGCTGTAATATCAAGTGAACAATGTAAGAGTCAAAAACTATTCAGTAGGATAAAAACAGTATGTATATACTAGGTATTTATATGTAAACAATATCAGTATATATGAACAACAAACTATATTTTAAAACAACAATAAAAAAACCACAAAGCTAAACTACTGTTATTAGGTAAAAGTACTGGAGGGAAGTCTAGCCAACTGATAACTGTCTTGTTGCCAGCTCTCTTGTTTTCTTTTCCAGTTTTTTCTATTTTTCTGAATTTTCCAAAATGTCTAGAAAGCAGTTTTTATTACACAAAAGAATATACTTTTAATTTTTAAAGTACTTTTTTTTTTTTTTTTTTTTAAGCAACTAACACCAACCAAGCTCCTGGCCAAGAGCTAGAGAGAAAGAATGTGCTTTGGGGCTCCTCTGATGGATGCTTTGCCTTTACAGGACTCCTCTTTTCTTGAAGTAAGAGTCTGCATTCCTTGCACCCACTTTGGTCTTAGCATCCTTCTTGAGTTACAACAGAGAATCCTTCTTCTCTTCCCTCTTCAAGAAAAGCCAGTCTCCGGTCTAGCAAATGAAGTTCATCTGGCCTCACAGCATCCCTGTGGGGTGGGCTGGCCAAGTTCACTTCTGTCTACCTGACAGGTGTCATTATTGCCAACACAGGGAAGCTGTGACTTCCACTTCCTAGTGATCTATGCCCTGGTCCTCTGACTGTTTTGCCTCCCTCTTGATCTTTCTCTTCATGTGCCATGTTAACAATGACAGGACCGTCTGGCCCAGACATAACGATGTCCGTTTGCTCAGAGGATTCCTTTGATACAACCAGCTCTCACACCCTTTTCTGCCACTCACCCGCCTGGCATTTGCTGCTGCACCAGGAACTTCTGTCTGGTCTCCTCCCTGGTGCTACTGTGAATGCTCTTCCCGAGGCCGCCTTTGAAGTCTTCCTCTGCCACCCTGCTTTGTAGGCTGCAGCAGTCAGCATCTCCACATCACGATCCTAGGTCAGCAGCCACTGAAGAGGGCTGTGGGGAGGGTGGGGGGAGGGGCAGGGCAGCAGCTGCCCTGACTGGATGCCCGGCCCAGGGCTGCCCCCAGACATATCACGGCCCTCCCCAGCTGATTTCAGAGCCAATCATGACCCCTCTAGCCTCAGTTCCAGCAGAGGTAGAACAAACACACAAGACTGGGATCTCACAGGTCTTTTCCACTTTAAAAATGCTAAGAGGGCATGAGCAAAAGTCTCCATCTCTTCCTATCTTGACCTGACTCTCTCCAGCAATCCTGGCACTGAAATTACCAAACTCAAGCAATACTCAGCAACCATCGGAGTCAACAGGGGTTCTCTTGGGTTAAAAAACGATGGCCCCTCCCCATACTCCATTCCCTGCTCACATAAAAAGACATGTTTTCAATTGGAACATGCTACTGTTGTAGATACGTCAACTTAAAGTAAGTGTTTTGCAGATATCTTGAGGACGCTTCAAAATTACGCAGGATTAAACAGATGTGGCTTCTGATGCTTGGCAAAGGGAGTTACTAATAAAACGTCTTCACCTCAGTAGAGATGGTAGCTCTCTAGCGATCTCACAAAGGCAAAGAGCGATCTCTTTGTCCTCTGGTTCCTGAGCAAGGCGATGTAAAGATGATTTTGTGAAATAGTTTTTAGTCCTTGGTATAGTTTATATATCATGAAAAGCTATTATAATGTGAATGGAGAAGGATCACGCAGACTCTGCTGCTTGAGGAAACATACTGTTTATCATCAGTTTCACAACCACTGAGACCTCAAATGTGAAACCAACCCAATAAGCCCACAACACTTGCTTTGTCCTATGTCTTCCTAAGCAGTTGTCTTCAACTTCTTTCTGCCCTAACAGCTGCTGCTAGAGTGAAACAAACAGAATCCACTGCCCCTGCCCTGCCACTGCCATCCACATCCCCAAAGACAGAACATCCGCTGCCCCCGTTCTCAGGGCCAGTATGGCCAGTGTCCAGTCTCAGAGTTAGTTTTTTCTGTTCTAGAACCTGGGAATCCACTGTGGTTTCCATCATCAAGACCACTTGCTGCAAACTCCAATATCAAACATCAAAAGCTGCATTACAGTGGACTTAGACCAGTGTCTAAAATTTTCACATGTATCTCTATCTTCCTCCATGTAACCAAAGATATATGTATGTATAACTGATCTTCAGAATTAGAAATCAGTAATTGCCTACGTTGGAGAATAGAAATGATCCATCTAGGAAAGGGATTTTCTCACCATTGATTATACGATGTATATGTCTTCTCTCTAATATGGTAATATGGTTGTAGGATTATTTTTAATGACCCAAGCTCTCATTAAAGCAGATCTCCAAACATGACTTGGAACCATTTTTCTGTTATAGAATTATACCGTTCCTTCTGGTGACTTGTTGATGTTGTCTCCATTTTGGCTACATAGAAATCCAAAGTATTTTCCTGAACCTGACCTGTTCAAACCTGTAAGTTGTCTCTTTCAGTATACATTGTCCTTGGATTTCCGCCAGGAGTATGAATTCATAAATTAACTAGGCCTATATCATTAAGCAGCCATATTTCTCCGGTAACTAAGGCTACAAATCACAGACTAGATTTGTAATATAGATGTCATAACATTTACAAATCAGATAGAAAAGTTTTTGGAATAAGCTTCACCAACTTTAAAATACATTTTTGCCTGAAACCAGCAGGACATGTTAAAAGTAAATATGCTTGGTTCTGATAGAAGCCATATTATAATATGCTTGGTTCCGATAGAAGCCATATTAAAATATGCTTGGTTCCGATAGAAGCCATATTAAAATATGCTTGGTTCCGATAGAAGCCATATTAAAATATGCTTGGTCCTGATAAAAGCCATATTTCATGTTCTTTAGACAATTGCTTCTGTTACTGGTTTCTAAGGAGTACAAAACTAAAAATGAAGCAAATTAAAACTGTGTTCTGCTATTTCTTAGAACTGGGGAGAGTTACAGGGCTAAACAAACTCGTAAGAGGTCATTTAGTCCATTCTCTGCCTTTAGGTAAAACTGTCAGAAATGGCATCCAGATGAATGAATTCTGCAGACCAAGCTTTCTCCAACAGGGAGGGCTGTCAGTGCCTCATTACTAAGTTTATTACCAAGGGCAATTTTATGATGGAGCCTGAGGCCTTATTATAAATATTCTTCCTCTTCTGAGGTCAGTTCTGTGGTTGATTTACATTATCATTTACATTTACCACTTAACAAAGTTCTTTTTAAACCTTTTTATTTATTAGTTCCCATTCCAAAAACATAATTGTGGCTGATATTAATAACAGGTTGGAAAAAATTACCAACAACCCTGCAACTTTATATGCAAGGATTAGCTGTACAAGATCATTTTTAGCCTAGAGAAATAAAGTTAAGCTTATTTATATAAGACTAATTTAGAAAAAAAATGCTTTCTTCCCACAGGAACGTTGGAAAAAGGCAAATTTAGAGAAGCATGCTTTCTTGGACTGCTTCATGGCATTTGGGAGTGGGAAGTACCAGTGTCCTGGAAGGTCAGTGCGACAGCTGGGGCACATTTATCCAGAAAGTCTGCAGAAAGACGAGGGCTTGGAGGGGGAAAGCTTTGGTTTAATCCCTCTTTTCTCTATTATCAAAACTACAGGGAAATCTAGGAGACCACATTCTGTTTGATTGGCCCTCACATTGTGCGATGTCTTTGTGGGAATGTCTGCAGTGGCTTCTGATAGGAGACCTTGTGAGAATATTATAGTTGCAGCTGCCAGATGAAAGCTGGGTTTGTGTTTCAAATGCTCAGCTTTCCTATAAGGATAATTTGAAGTGGTTTGAGTTGTACCTTTTTTAAAGATATAGATAGAAGAATAATATTTCTTGAACAACAACATTAGCAGAGACATTTGCTGGGATTACAGAACATCTTTCACTTCGAGCATGACAGCAGCTTACTGGGTGGTTTTTCTTTATTGAATTCGTTTGGTTCTATAAAAAGTTGCCTTTGATATCTTTTTGAGTTAAATTAATGTGGCACCCAGGCCTCCTCTTCAATGTGGTGCCCTGTTCTAGTGCAAATTATTTACTGTTTATTTCTTCAAAAAGAAACCTTTCTGAACATCTCACCTGTGCCAGGCCCTCTGCTAGGCATTAGGGATAGAGCACTGAGGAAGATGGACATGGTCCCTGACCTCATAAAACTTACAGCCTACATGAAATAAATCCCATTTCCTTGTTGGTGATGGTTCTGTTGGAGAAATGTTGGTACCTATTTGTAACAAAATCTCACTCACTGAACATACAAATCCTTTAAAAATTCTATATTCGAAATATTGTAGTTTCTTAAGGCAATTGTCTTTGTTGTTTGAACATAATTACCAATCCATATTTGCAATTGTGACCTACTCAATAGCATCCTTTCAACTCCTCCTTTGTTTTATGTTTCATAATATCAACTTGCTTTTCATAATTGACACCTCCCCCCAAATGGTTTTAATTACCCTTAGCCAACCATGGAAATTCTATCTTCCTTCTTAGAAGTTATTCTAGAAGCTGAGGGGTAAGCAGATTTGTGCCTGGTGTTTCCCTGGAGACAACTATTCGTCCTGGAGTAGGTCCTTGACTTAAACTGGCCAATCAGACTGAAAGGAGAGACTTTCTTCTTTCACGGTTAGGGAAAGTATATACTGTCCTCTCCCATTGGGAGTGAACAAGCAAGCAGGTAGGTAACTCCAGTTGTTGCCAAGAGCAGGTTCAAGAGGAATAAGCTTTAGGGTGGTTTGGAGTCTGTGGACACAGAGTAGAGATATGTGAAGAGCTTGGTCCATGAGATGTCACGTGCCACTGAATCATCAGTTTTGAGGAGCTACTCTACTTCCGGTTATGCCAGATAATAAATGCTTTTTATTAATAATATATATTACATATATATGTAATAAATGTTCACTTATTTTTAAGGCAGCTTGAGTTGGAGGTTTCATTGGTTAGATCTGAAAGCATGCTGACATACCCACCAAAAAACTCCAAAGTTAACATTATAATTGAGTGTCAGATACTTTAAGGGAATAGTATAACCAACAAAAACAAACAATAACTACAAAAACCCATCATGCTCACCCTTTCTTATATCATTTTTACTTTAGAAAAGCAGTTCTTTTTTTAAAAATTTATTTATTTATTTGTTTTTATTTTTGGCTGCATTGGGTCTTCGTTGCTGCCCGCGGGCTTTCTCTAGCTGCAGCGAGCGGAGGCCACTCCTCCTTGCGGTGCATGGGTCTCTCATTGCGGTGGCCTCTCTTGTTGCAGAACACGGGCTCTAGGCGCAGGGGCTTCAGTAGTTGTGGCTCCCGGGCTCCAGAGCGCAGGCTCAGTAGTTGTGGCACATGGGCTTAGTTGCTCCGCAGCATGTGGGATCTTCCCGGGCAGGGATCGAACACGTGTCCCTCATTGGCAGGCGGATTCCTAACCTCTGTGCCACCAGGGAAGCCCAGAAAAGCAGTTCTTAAACCAATAATACATTTATTATATTTGTCACCAATATCAATGTTGTAAGAGTAGGTCTTCTAAAAATGTTAGGTATTACTTTTTTTCAGGTCCCTTTATATATATTCCCAGTTGTAACTAAAGAGTTTACTATAAGCATCTTTGAAATTGAGCTAGAAGTATTTTAGACCAAGAACTGAAATGCTTTGCGATGAAGCATGTAGTATGGGCCAATGGTCAAGGATTAACTGATGACTATGGTTTCTAAGAGGGGCTGTTATGACATTACTGTGATATCTTTTGAGGCTAACAGACATTTGCTTGAGTTTGACAGTAATGGGTACAAAAGAGGGGACCATGATATTTCACCTCAATCAATAGTATATTATTTATACAGAAACTATACATTTTTCAATGTACCGAGCTTATACTATATGTAAGGCAGTGTCCTGGGTACTGCAGAAGCTTTGGGCAAGAGTAAGACATGTTCTCAGCCCTCAGCCCTGGGAGAAGGCGAGGAGGATACCATATCGAGTTCATAAATAACTTCAAGGGACGCAGGGTGAGAGATGGCCAAGCATCACGCTGTAGGGATTCAAGAGAGAGGGTGTATCTGGTCAGGGTGATCTTAGATGATTTTCTTGGGAGAGAGGCCTTTGAAGGGTTGGATGAACTTCCAGACTGAGGGAACAGTGATCGAGGGGTCATTTAGTACAGGGATATGTAGGTTAGGTGTTCTGGTTTTACTGTTATTGAGACCAGATTACAAGTAGTAGCAAGAAGACAGACTCAAAAGGGACATTGGCCCAACCGGGAAGGCCCTTTAATACCTAGGTACACAGCTCACAGGCACTAATGAAGTATTAAAACGTTTTGGGTAGAGCAGACTAGAGTGGGGCATGCTGACATTCCATGTGAGAGATATGGAGTGGTGCAAGCTACCAGATTTGGAAGATGATTAGAGACAGTGACCAGGCGAGAGGTAGGATTTGAGGAATGCTGTAGCTTTGAATCTAGGTGGCTGGAAGAGATGGTAGAAATAGAGAAATTAGGAACAGGAGCAATTTTGGGGACAAGATATTAAGTTTTCCTTTGAAAACTTTTGAGTGTGAAGTGCAGCAAAATATATATCATATAACCCAAATCTACAGATTAAATATGAATATTGAATAAATATGACTTAATTTTTAAAAACCTACTTAATCTAGTTTTCCATTAGGCTTCTATTTTTTAATAGTCCATAATTTTCCTGTTACTTATTTTAAACAGCCAACTCATGAAACATGTTTTTAAAAAAGCAGACAAAACGGAAAATTGTTCAAGAGGGTGAATGACTTCATTTGGACAACATATGCCAAGATAGATCTTTGCACTAGAAAGTTAATCCCACAAACCCTTAGTATAATCCCTAGAAAATTGCACCTATTCTTAGTTTGTGTACCTCAAGCCAATTTATTTTCTCATGTACCAAATACTCAGTGAGTCAGAGAAAGTTGCCTGGGAAGTAGATGACAATCAAAGTTTGTCAAGAAAACAGTCTTGTGGCCTTGCAGCTGTCGCCCCTTGGTGTTCAGGCCACTGAGGCAGTCCGAGAGCCCCTCTCCCAAGTGAACACTAAATAAGAACCCAGTGCTGCCATCAGCTGCCAACCAGAAAGCAGAATGGAAGAACTAGAGTTCCTCCTCAGAATGATGGGAGTTCAGAAAATATATGTGGAGGGTGAACCCCTTGCTAGGCGCTTCCCTGTCGTGGAAGGGACCCCTTCCCAGGAAATCTACTGCTGGAGAAGTCCAGTGATTTTGCAGAAAAACAAACAGGAGAAAGCACATGAACTACTAGACTTTACCAGCCACGGTAGTGTGGGAAGTGAAGAGTGGACATTCTCCTCTTAACTGTGAATTTAGATGGAGGAATAGGACAGGGGATTTCCAGTGGGCGTCTCTGAGAGTTGATGATCTTAGCAGAAAGGGATGTGCTTGCCATCCCCACCCCCTGGAATGCACACCAAAGCCAATAGCCCTGATTTTCCTTGGTTCCCATCCCTGCAAGAGGATCCCAGTTGGCTGTATCATTGCGCTAACTGATATGGGTTAAATTCCAATGTAAAACAATAGCCCTCATCTTTGGCAAGATAACCCCCTTACAAAGGCATATGCTTGGATGAGAAAAGGGTGTAATAAGAGGAAGGCTGCAGTACTTGAGACATGGAAATGAGGCATGGATTCCTCGGGGATAAAAACTGTGATTTCTACTTTTTTGTGTGTTTGGGTTCTTCATGTATCCTAGGGCAGTACAAGTCATAAAGTCATGAACTAATCTGGAATTACTCATGAAAATCACATCGCTATTGGAAAATTAATTCAAACATAGGTCCAGCTGATAGTAGGTTAGTAGTACTATTATTCAACCCACCAAATATCTCTTGAGCACCTAGTGTGAATATGATTTCCAGTAAATATTTATCAATTGTATGCTATATGTCAGGGTAGAGTTCTAGGAGCTACCTTGGAAAACAAAATAATGGATGAAGTCCCTTCCCTCAAGGAGCTTATAATCTAACTCAAGACACCTTATTAAACACTAGGGAGATTCAAAGACACATAACATTCCCGAGTTGCTTGTAATGCAGTTGGAGAGATGAGACATAGCAGCGTGCAAAACAAGCTCTACTTAACAGCAGGAGATGGCGCTTGAGAAATGCCAGAGGACGCGTCTATATCATAATTGCCATAGGAACTCAGAGGGAAGGGTACTGGAAAAGGCTTTATGGACTAGATGAGAATAATTAGTAAACAGCACAAAAGAAAGCATACCTTCCTGAAAGGCAGTGGTATCAAACGTTGAGGGTAGAAATAAAATTAAGTGCTCACAGGAATGTAATGTACCTATGTGTTAGTGGTAGCAAGGCAACTCTATATTTGGGGTTTGTGAAGCTCTGAGTACGGTAGTTTCTATATGTTTATTATATTAACGATGATGTAATTTTAATAAGTGTGCCTTATTCAGTAAAACATCTTTGCGCAATCTTGTATTTAAGAAGCATTATACTTAGAGGTAGCTGAATGCTCTAGAGGAGTGAGTAACACCATTCCCTCTGGATTTCATGAGAAGTTACGAATTCAATTCATTCTGAGGAATTTGTTACATAAACAAATGCATACCCTCAACTCCCGTTGGTAAATGGAACGGAATGAACTGGATTTACTAATATAATATTGCCCTAACATTTTCACTATGGCCATGCACACGTCCTGGAGGGGATGTGAAAAGGGTCGAGAGTGCGAAGAGCGGATGTAGTTAACTCCAAGGCTGAGCGAGGCTGCCAGGTCCTTTATTAACTTCTAGCCATGCTTCTCTCTCCTTTCTGCTTTACTGAGGGGCAGTGACTCACTCAAAGGAGCACAGAAACCATTGGTGAAATCGCAGTCATTACTTTCCCAGCCATTTCATTCTGACACTTCATTATGAGGCTAAGATTTAAGTCTGTCAAGAACAGAAGCAGCAAATTCCAGAGTGACTTTTTTAAAATTTATTTTTTATACAGCAGGTTCTTATTAGTTATCTGTTTTATACATATTCGTGTGTGTATGTCAATCCCAGTCTCCCAGTTCGTCCGACCATCATCACCCGCCCACCCCCGCTTTCCCCCTTTGGTGTCCATACGTTTGTTCTCTACATCTGCCTTGCAAACCAGAGTGATTTTTGATACTTAGGCCAAAGTGCTTCTAAAATAAGACATGTTCATTTCTGCTCCAAAAATGGCAGAAAGGACCCTCTTTTCCTTTATTTACCGAATAGATCACTAGCCTCTCAGTCGTGCACAGGACACCTGCACAGGATTTGTAGCTGGTGGAGAGAAAAAAAGGGCACTTTGGGCTGGGTATCTCCCCACCACTTTTTTTTTTTTTTTTTTTTTTATGGGCTTTCTCCCCTCATCAGACTGAGTTACTGCTCTTTGATAAGTTTGGTCTCTTTGTTTTTCAGAAAGAAGTTTCAGCTCCTAGGAAAAGAGGACTGGCATTAACACTGTGTTATATCACAGTTGCCCGTGGGTTATTATCTCTCCATCGTTAATGTCTTCTTCTTCCTTGCTAATTGCCCTGATTTTCATTTGGAGGTTCGTGGGATGCTGAGGTGCTGATTCCGCCCCCAGCTCTATAGGAGTGAAGCAGTGTTCCCTAAGCCAATTCTCACATCCCATCCCTAACCCTCCCTCCCTTCCCATAGTGATTGATTTTACTCTTGCCTTGTGTTTTAAGCAGTACAATTAACTACCAAGTGAAAGTTTCTGTTGAGACTTCTGGGTCAGAAATAATCATTCCCTGTAGGATGTGAATAATGAAGCACTTGGCCCCAGAAACTGTCGGCAGCTATTTTGAGACGATAAAAGCAGGATGAAGTTGGTACCATAGAGCAGAGCAGCAGAGGCGAACTGGCTTCATGGTAACATCGTTGAGCCGTTGGAGTGATCTCTGCCTGAGGCCAGCACAGCTCTAGGTTTTTCAGGTACATAAATCGATACAGTCCCTTCAATACAGAAACCAGTCTAATGGGGTTTTCTGTCACTTGCAACCAAAAGCGTCCTAAGTAATAGATAATTTCCTTAAATGCAAAAGCTTTCTTTCAAGATCTGTTGAACTCCATGAAATATTGTATTAACATATACTAACCACATCAGTTAATAGCTTTCTAAATAGCTTGGGCTTTGTAAGGGGGTGGAGTTTCATTTACTCTGGGTATATCACCAAAGTAAACAAAAACAAATGTCACATCTTAAATTTTTCCTCCTGGAGGGTCTGGAATTTAAGATATAGCACAAGATCAATTCTATTTGGTGCGTAATTCATCTTAATGAAGGCAGTAATGTTCCTTTGCCCTTTTCTTGAATAAGAAGCTTTAGAAAGAGGTATCCAGTGTCTAGCTCGTAGTTCATACATAGGGGAGTTTTTCTTCTAGGAGGATCACCGTTAAAATAATCCTGCCTGCCCCTCTGAAAAGCAGTGACCTCAGAGACAGTACTCCCACTAGGACGTGATTCTCATCTCCCCAGTGAAACAGAAAATGGTGTCTCAAGTCAAGAAGCCCTGAGGTCCTCCAGACCTTTCCTCTTTGCTTCCTCAACTGCTTTCTCTCCAACTTGTCCTCCTTCTAAATATGTCCCATTCCCTTCTCTTCTCTTTCTCACGTCTTTTCTTCTTTTCCTGTTCTTCCAGTTTACCCTAATCCTGTTCTTATTTGATTCTGGATTTGCTCCCCTGTGCTCACTCTTCCAGATTTTGCCCACACCATCATTCCCAATCAAACGTTTGGTGCCCCGGCCATAAAGTTTCCTGTGTAGCTGGGGTATTCTCGGTCATTTTAATTTTGTTTGCTAAAACTAAAGGTTTGATAAACTACATCTTTTAACATACTTTTTCCCTTTCTGCTTGTCAAGTGCCTCTAGATCAGTGATTCTAAAGTATGATCCCCAGACCACCAGTAATAATATTACATGGAAACTTGTAAAAAATGCAAATTGGGCTGCCCTTCCCCAGAACTACTAAGTCAGAAAAACTCTGGGGGTTGACCAAGCAACTTGCGTTTGAACAAGCTTTTCCATGTGATTCTGATGCATGCTAAAGTGTGAGAAACACTGGTCTAGATTATTTTGCCTCCTGTCTTATAGGCTTTTATTTTCCTATATGATTTCTTAAAGGGGATGAGGTTGTGGGAAAAGTACTTCCCCTTTAACGTGAATAGCCATGCTTCAATGAAGGATGCCTGTGAAAGTATGTCTGTATGCTGCCTTCTCTGAATTCCAGGGCAAGACCATTCTATTTTCATAAGCTGCAGCTGGTAGCAACTAGGAATATACTTCAGAGCCCCTGCTCCTGGTAACAGTGGCAGTTTTCCAGCCCGTGCTGGCACTGCCCTCGATGATGTCTAGTAGGAAAAAAAGGGAGAGATTTTCTTTTAAAAAGGGATTCAGTCTCAAAATCCAGACATCTAATACTAAAGTCCTTACTTACCGCTAACCCTAGCATTCCTCCTGTACTCTCGGTTTCTCTTCCATGTCTCACTGATCTCCTAGGCCTGGGCTTCTGGAGCCCCCTTTGCTCCTCCCTCTTCTCGGCCTGCCCCCGGGTGTCTACTCCCACCTCCTAAACCAGGTCATCATGCCCCAGGTGATGTCATCATTTTCTTACCCTTCCCCCAGCTGTATTATCTCTTCTTTCAATCCATCTCACTCACTACATACAGATGAATTTTCCTTAAATAATTAGCTCTACTTGTCACTTTCTTGTTAAGACTCTGGCACCACTGCCTGCCAGCCAAACTCATCAGCCTAGGACTCCAGACTCTCCAAAAATTTGACACAAATACATCTTTCTGCACATCTGGGAATGCCCACCCCAGAGGATCTACCAGTTGTCCCCTGACTACCGTGCCCATTCCTCCCCTCACTCTCACTCTGTACTGGGTCTGGAATGCCCCTACTCAACATGTCTACTTATTGAAGCCTGTCCTTCCATCCAGGTCTAGCTCAGGTGTCACCTCCACATAGAGTTGGTCAACTCTGGGTTACACTGCTTGCTCCAGACCCCAAATCTCCAAAGCCCTTCTGTTTCCACATTTATCTTACATTGTTACCTTTCCCATCTCTCCATGTGCATTACTAGCAATGTGAGGGTAGAGTCCAGGTTTTGTAGGACTTTGTGTTCTGTGTAGCTTGAACATTTATTTACAAATGGGGAAAACACACAAGTACTCAGCATTTAAGGAATTTTCAACATGTTTATATCTTAATGAGCTTTATTTGTAGATGTGTAATGTTCTTGTAAGTGTAAAAAATACATATTATAAATAATATGCCTCATTATTTTCACTGTTTTGACATTAGAAGTATTAAAACATTCCTAGCATGAACATAGCTCAGCTTGCTTCTGAGGCTTTTGTAAAAATACAGATTTATGAGGCTCATTTTCTTTGGAGTAACGGAGCTTTTAACGTCACAGTTATGTATGTGTTAGTCCCTGATGTTTTAGACATCGAACAAAACTCAGTAACATGGTAAAGGCTTGAAAGCACAATTTATTTTTTGCCATTGCAAAAAAATTAACTTTATTTAGTGGATAATTTAGCTAATTCTGCTAGAATATCCAAATATTTGGATTTGGAGAAAATAAGAGTTTTAGTACACATTACTTTATTATCTGTATTATTAACTCATCTTACTTTTTTTTAACCAGAATATCAAAATGTTTAGAAATGATAGTAAATGTAATATTAATATTTATACTATTTCAATAACTAATACTAATTTAATAACTGAACTAACTTAACCCTCAAAAATAAAAGAAGAAAAATACTAAAGTCTCACAACGCACACAGTATTAGTTTGTCAAAAGCCTGAACTATAGTTTTACCTTAAAGGAAATTCAGTTTTATGATTTTTAAGAACATCACAGGGACTAAAGTTAGTTAAGGAAATGCTTACAGGTTCTAGTGGAAAACTATTTTAATGAACTGATAAACATTAGCTCTATTTCTAATCAGAACATGCGTAATGTCTCTAAAATAGTTCAACTTGTGCTCTTAAATAGCTTAGGAACTATTTCTTGTTTACATGACTTATTTGCGTGATAGAGGAAATATTCATTGAGGGCCTCTTATGTATAATAATGCTTAAAGAACCTTCATTTTCACATATAAGTATAATTTTTCAGTACAATTTATTCACAAGGTCTGTTGTATTTTCAGGGTCAAAGTCCCAACACTGTCATACGACACACTCAAGCCCTTCGATGAGCCAGTTCCTCGTTTCTTCCTGCTCGGTCCACTCCATTTCTCATCACCTCACCTTCTACAGGGAGTAGACAACTTGCAGGCCCCTAGGCATTCCAGGGCCCCTTCCAAGTCTGTGCCTTGGTTACCCTCTGACTGGAGGGACTTCTTCCCTGGAACGGCCCCACCTACCCTGCCAAATGGGTCCATTGTCCTTATCGCTGCAGTGCCTCTCCTCCAGGGACTGGAGAGGAAGGATGCCAGCCACCTTTTCCCCAGGGGGCTGAGTTCAGAGAAGTACTCCCGTCATGGCAAGCTAAAGTTAGAGAAGGGCTGAAAACAGAGTTCTAAGAAAACAGGATTTGTTTGGATAAAGGAGAACCTTTATCCAAAAACTGTTTTATAATTCACAAGTGCAAAATTAGCAAGCATTTTTCTAGTGCTGCCAGGTAACCGCTGAATATCGGGAAGTCACTGCTTATTCTACCAAACACAAAATGTCAGTTTAGTGAGCTCATCTACTTTACTTCTAGGAAGGGTGCTAAGGACTGAGAAGGATTGGCTGTTTTATGCAAGCGGGAATGTTAATGTTTCATATTACACGTGGGTACTCGTTGCCACCTTTCCCGTTAGATACGGAATTCGCGGCCTCCATGAAACGCTTTCTTCCCAGGGCTTTGGGGATAATCACTCTCTTTTCATTATCCTACCCCTTTGGCTACTTCTTCTCAGGCTCCTTTGCTCATCTTCCTCACATTTCTAACCTCCAAATTTTGGACTGCCCCAGGGCTCTCTCCTCAGATTTCTTATTTTTTTCTATTTAACTTGCTCCCTAAGTGACTTCATCCTATCCCTTGGCTTTAAATAATTGTCTGAATAGTGATGACTCTGTATTTATATCTCTTGTACCTCCAGCCCTGACTGAATCCCCACCCAAACACCAGGCTCATCCCCAACCTCCACTCAACATCTCCACTGGATGTCTCCAAGGCACTTGTCTATAGCCAGCAGCACTGAACAGGTCCAAAAGTGAGCTCCGCAAGTGCTCTTCCTTCGGCCTTCCCCACTGCTATATCCTTGCGTTTCCTCAGGCCAAAAACTTGGAGTCATCCTTGACTCTTTATGTTTTCCACATCTGTCATGCAAACCATCAGCCATCCTACAAAGTATATACAGACGCCAACCATGACTATTCCGTCATCCTGGTCCGAGTCACCATTTTCCACTGCCTGGAAGATTATAATGGCTTCCTAATCAGTCTTCTAGCAGCACGTTATATTTTATTCTCAATGTAGCAGCCAAATGATCCTTTTTAAAACTTAAGTCAAATTTGTTTAAAACTGTCTAATGGCTTGTCTCACAGAACAAAATGAAGTCTTTAATGTGCCCATAAGGTTAAGGTGATAGTCAGTCATTCTGTAGAGAATCTGAAGAACAAACATTTGGATATATCTTAAGGAAATTGGACATGGTGTGCCCATCGCGGGCTGCTATGAAAAGCTCAAGTCCCAAGGACAACCATCACGGCCAGAAGTGGACATCCTAATTTGTTAGAAGTGTGACAGAAACTTAGTTGTGAGAGATTCTGAACCTGCAAATTAGCAAAATTGCTTTTTCTTGGAATCGCTGCTAACTTTGATCTGAATCAATAAAGACTGGGATGTTGTATTTCATGGACACTGACACTCAGTTGGAATGAATTATCTTTAGCATTTCTAAGTAGGTAGGATGAAATTTACATCCCAAATATTCGTGAAGACTTGATCTGGTATCCAGGTAGGTCCTAACAACACCTGGAGTGGTCCAGATTTCATCTGAAGTCAAATATAGGCAAGGTGTTTCAAGAATACCAGCGGGAAGCAAACCTAATTATCTGATATGAATAGCATATCATTCACGTTCATTCATTCACTCATGCAATCAACAAACATTGAGGATTCAATGACAAATAAGACATGGTTCCTGCTTTTGTGAAGACGGTAGTCTATAAGGGGAGACAGACATGAAAACAATTAACTGTAATAGAGTGGGCTTGTAGGATAAGGGTGTTAGTTGAGGGATGTTACGGGTGCCACAGAAACATAGAAAAGGATGGAAAGGTAAGGAAATTGAATCTGCTTTATGGAGGCATCACCTTCCATCATCTATTCATCTATTCAGTCAACATTATTAGGCACCAGCAGAGCCCTCTGCACTGTGTTAAGGCCCAAAAATATAACCCCAGGAGAGGGATGGCCAATAAGCAATCACAGCTCAGTGCAATAGATACGAAGGCTGAAATGTGCACTGGGAGCCGTGGAATGGAGAGGAAGGACACCTCAGCCCAGAAGCAAGAGACCAGGGAATGCCTGCAGTGGAAACTGAGCCTCAGGCAGGGGAAGGGCTTGCAACAGAGAACATCTGCCATTCAGGGAACTCAGGTATGCGGTGTGGCAAGAGCATGGGTTTCAAGGAGGAGCTATGGGGGAAAGGAGTCTGGAGAAATAGGGAGGGAGCAGATCTTCAAGGGCTGGTGGTGTTCCCTGTGGCATTTGGAAGGAAATGAGAAGCACTGACAGGTGGTATGTGTGTAAAATGAGGAAACAGTGATAGATTTCTGTTTTAGAGAGTTTACTCTAGTGGGAGAGTGAAGGATAGAGTGGAGAGAAGTGACACTGGAAACAAAGCAACCAATCTGGAAACCCAGGTGATTCAGGAATCCAGGGCATAAATAGATGACGAAGACCTGCCCTGGGGAGCAGTGGATGGACTGGAGATAGGGCATAAGGAGAGGGACCGGGGAAACATTTGGAAGATAAAACACCCCGGTGCCTAACTGGACAGGAAGGGGAATGGAGAGGATTGGGTCTGTGATGATGAACAGTTTTCTGATGTTGGACTAATCGTACTTATTAGGGGCCATTCCCCCTAAAATGGTTTGCCTTCCCTAAAGAGAGCTCAAAACAACCCACTGGCATGCCAGGAGATGTAGCAGAATTCCATTTACACTTCTCTCGGTTTTTAACTTTCTATGTATATGTGTCTACAAAGTCGACAATAAACTAATACGGTTGTATGCTATACAATCTATAAATAAATGATTATCAATATATTGTAGAGTATGCTCAAACATTTTATTATGAGAGGTATATGATCAAAAAACTTGGAGACTGAGTGCAAGATTACAAAAGGAAAATATTTGGTAGTTATGGGGAATTTTAGGTGCCTACAGAACATTTAGGCAGTAATTTCCAGTGGGCAATAAGGGTCTAGATCAGACAGGACTGTCCAATGGAGCTTTCTGTGATCATAGAAAAGTTCTAAATACGTACTGTTCAGTGTGGTGGCCGGTAACCACATACGGCCGTTGAGCACTTAAAATGTGGTGAGTGCAACTGAGGAACTGAAATGTTTTATTTTGATAAATTTAAATTTATTTAAATAACAGCCGCATGTAGCTACCGGTTACCATATTAGAAAGGACAGATATAAAACTTAGGAGAGAGACCTGGGATCTCATTCATTAAGTGCTTCCACTGGCTAAGCATTTTACATACATTTTAAAGCAATGTGATCATCCCAACTACCCTTCTTTACTCTATCCTTTTAATAGTAAAAGTTTATATTGCAAAGAAGAGCACATTTGCTGTGAAGTATGTGTAACTTATAGATATTCTTCACTGGTAGATATTTATGCATCTTTTACAACCAAGCACCAATTTTATTTTCTTTTTCTTTCAGGTGGCTGGCTCTGTTGGAGATTCAAATATTTATTATTTTAATATTGTATTATTATGACTGTAGTCTTCTAGACCCATTGCCAAGACAGGTAAGTGTTTTCAGAATTTTGAATAGCATGACTTTCAAATTTGATATGAACTCTAACTCTTTGGTTTTCATTAGCGGGGGTGAGCTGACTGATTTCCTCACTTAGACACATCTTAACAGATGATCTCTGCAGACTGAGAAGATACTCCCTTAATTCTAGGTCAATTCTATGTGCCCCATTATCACAAGACCAGGACCTAATAGTAGCATTTCCACCACTTAGTGTTAGGAGCTCCTCAATGAATTTACCAATTTTAACCCTTTTCCCGGGGTAAAATAGACATGGCCTTGATGTTGGGCTTGTTTCCCTAGAAAGGCACGTCTCTGGGTCCAAAAGTGAACCGTGAGTTTTGGAGGCAAGTCAGAACCCTTAGTCCATTTGGAAAGCAATGGCACAAAGGAAATTAACCCACAGTAGAAACAGTGAACGTAAATGAAAAGGCCATGACCTTTTCTGACCTCTGACCATTGGATATCTCAATCATTTAACTCCTCTCTGTTGCTATAGTTCTGTTGTCTTAGACCAATGGCCCTCAAACTGGTGTGAGCGTCAGAATTACGTGGGATGGGGGGTTGTTAGAACATGGAATCCTGGGCCCTAGCCCTAGGGTTCTTGATGAGTATATCTAGGGAGGGGCTTGAGAATTTCTATTTCTGACAAGTTCTGGGTACTGCTGATGCCTCACTTTGAGGACCACTGTCCTAGGAAACAAGGGAAAGTTCCATTTAATTCCAAATGTTCGGAAGTCCCTTTGAAAACTCTGGATAAAAAGGTGTTATTTAAACTGAGGGTGAAGTGGAGAAATTAAGTATTGCAATCTCAGGGCTATTCACATAGCATTTTGTGCTATGATTTACTCTTGATTATTAAGGGCTAATATATGGAGGGATAAACTCTTGGGTGGCATTTCAGTAGAAATTCTGTAAGTGTATAAATGACACAGAAAATATTATATTACTCACAAATATGCACATTTCAGCACTTTGCCTTGATCTCTTTTACACTTCTATTTGGAGTACGAGCAACAGTGATAAAGAGCTCTCAAAATCTGATGATGAAAGGGAAGTCAAAACACCCTTCACAAAGGTTTTCCGCTGAGTACAGTTTTGTTGGCAAAATGAAGATTGAGGCCAGGATTTACAGGCACCAAATGCTAGTTTCTGATCCTCCGAGTTAGATGTCACAATTTTGCCCACGACTGACTCAGCATCTAACTATTTTCCCACCAGCAAGAAGACACAGGAATGCCTTTTCACATTAGAAGGATGTCATTTGTCAAAACCATGTGACACCGAACTCTGGAGATCAGTCATTTTGACCAGATCCTTAGGCAGGATTTTTCCCAGCACTTTCTTCCTAGCTAGGGATTCTATTAGTTGTATCTATTATACTTTTTTGAATTTTAATTAAAAAAAAATTTTTTTGAAGATATTCGCCATGTATTTCTTCTTTAGGTCTTTCTTTTTTTTAAGTAATTAACTTATTTTTATATTTATTTTTGGCTGTGTTGGGTCTTCGTTTCTGTGCGAGGGCTTTCTCTAGTTGCGGCAAGCAGGGGCCACTCTTCATCGCGGCGCATGGGCCTCTCACTATCGCGGCCTCTCTTGTTGAGGAGCACAGGCTCCAGACGCGCAGGCTCAGTAGTTGTGGCTCACGGGCCTAGTTGCTCCACGGCATGTGGGATCTTCCCGGACCAGGGCTCGAACCCGTGTCCCCTGCATTGGCAGGCAGATTCTCAACCACTGCGCCACCAGGGAAGCCCCTATACCTTTTTTTAAAAAACATACATCTTATTTCTGTTTTGACCCAACTAAGAGCATTTTTCAAAGAAATGTTACCTCAGTTTGTAAAAAATACAAGTCTAAGAGAATTCTCATCTCAAAGGGCATTTCATTTCACAGTTTCTATTTTAGAAAGATCAATTAAAATTATTTAATTATTGGACTTATGTTACCAAGTTGTGAAAGCAGGTGATCAAAAAATACAGGAAATGACCTTCCAATTACCAAGCTCTTGTAGGAGGGGGATGGGTTGCCAGGGCATGTTCCAGACACTCTGTTGTCAAGTGCAGGGAAATCACAGGACTTGGAAACCAGCTCCCCCAAAGGAATATACTTGCCACAAGAGCAAAAATCAAAGGCTAGCATGCCCGTGATTTTACTTTTGTAACAGTGTTTTACTTTACCTCAAACGGTGTGAAGAAAGTAATTTAATCTTAGTTCTCTCCCAATAAGAACCAAACAATAAGGAAACATTACAAAACTTTCCAGGATCCGTGATTGGTCAGCCACGTCCAGTTGCTGGCAATGGGGACTACTATTCCATTTAGAGCATTCATAAGAAGACCCACTTCAATGCTCTCTCAAAAGCAAGCACATTTTTTGCCAACACAGTGGGGTTTTATTTGGTTGATTGGCTTTGCTCTGCTTTACCTTTGGGGGTAGGGGCATGGATTCGTAGAAAATCTCACAAAACCTATGGATCCCCTTTCTAGAAAAGTACACGACTCTTCATACACACAAAATTGTGACTGCAATTTCAGAGAGTCCGTGGTAGTTCTGCAACTCATTCTGTCAACTGTCCTAAGAATCCCCTTGGGGAGGAGCCCTTTCTCTCAAACTGATGACAAAAAAACAGATGATCTAAATTGGATTGCCCTCCTCCTTCCTCACTCTTCCCCCAACCCTCAGGGCTGACAGAACAGGTTCCTTTTCTTATTCAAGCTCCTAAGCTTCAACAACCTCTTTATATTGGATTGGCCAAATAGATTGTTTGGGTTTTTCCGTAAGATGTTACCGAGTAAAACCGAGTAAACTTTTTGGTCAGCCCTATATTCTTTGCAATGAACCGACCTCCCCTCACCCCCCCACACATTCACCCTTTGTTCATAACTAAGACATAACATAACGTATCAGAACATCTGGAACCACTAAAGATCCTTATGGAAAATTGTGATCTTAGGTCCCCTGTAATAGTGGATCGCACCACCAACAACACCATGTTGTCTTATGAACATCTATAACATGTGGCATAGAGGTCTCACCCAGCGATTATACATGAAGTGTCACAGATTGGGGGCCAGGAATGTAGAAAGAGCTTTTATTAAAGGGTATCCTCTTTATCCGGATATAAAGTGAAAGGTGGGTGGCAGGCCCATAGCACTGGGGTATGTGAAACTGTGAAGAGACTGCTATTAGAATAAGGGAATTGCCTCCTTTGCTGTCCCTTGAATGGAAGGCTAAAATTGATGCTTGCCATGGAGAACTCATCAAGCAAAACCTTCCAGTCTTCCAAACCTAAACTCTGTACGTTTCAGGAACAATCACATTGAATAAACCTTAGGTCCAAACTGTTGGCTTATGTCCCTTAACTTCTATATTTTCTGCATTTCTGCTTTTAGAGTTCTCTCCATTTGGTGGGTGTCCAGCAGCCGGAAGGACAATGCCGAATTCAATTTAAACAAAGAAAATGACGTCTGCTGGGCCTAAGGAGGGCCAAGGCCTTCTGGAGGAGTGACTGCCCCCCGTCCTCTAGCCTGGCAGCACCTAGACCTGAGTTTGACTGAAACCTATCACTTAATTTTGTTTAAGGATTTAGTTCAAGACAGTGTCCAGATGGGATGTGTGTTTGGTATCTCAAGAGTAGACCAAGAATCTGACATCACTCTATATCTATTGATATAGAGACCCCGATACAGGGTTTATAGAAAATGTTTCCATGATCCAAAAAGAGGCATGAAAATTTTACTATGTTAAATTTACTGTGAAGAAGACATACTTAAACTTCTATTTTGCAAAAGGCTAAAAGTCTTAGACTCTAAAAAGTATTAAATAATGATTTCTGGAAATTTTCTATTTTTCTAAATATGATTCTTAACTCTAGCAATTGAAATTCTTAAACCGCTATTAATATAACTTTATTAAACATGTCTAACACTAAAAGTATGAATAATATGATAGCTTTCTAACACCTGTGAGGTCAGGGATCATGTCTGACACTCATTTCTACACTCAACTATGCCTAGGACAGCACCTTCTCTATAGGACGTATTTAATACATGTATGTTGATTTGTATACTGATTTGTATTTTAGTTACGATAAAAGCACTCCTTTGACTCAAGGTGTTTGTAATTGTAGTTTGAGATAATATTTTTCCTAATTTATAGAAACTCAAATGATGTGTCAAGGCAAATAACAACATTTCAATCTATTACTTAAGACTTTTGCCTGAAATACTTACTATGAAATCCAGAAAAGAAATCCTATCATGTTCAGGGAAAATATATGATACTAATAACAGCATGATCGGCGATGTCATGATTTGTCCTCTAACAGTCAGTGAAATGCCGCCTGCCTCCTTGATTTCACAATAAGTAAGTTTTGGAGTGCATGTTGTCCTCTGGATTATTTGCTCCCCTGTGTGAGAATTATCTGGCGGGGTTGATAACGATTGCTTTGTCATCTGTTTCCTACCAACGAGCAGATGACTCCCTAGGAGAAAATTAAGTACTTTGGAATGCATTAACTCTCCGGGACTAAATACAGTGATTTTGAAGCTTAGCTAGCAGTTTACAGCATAGCTTAGCAGGCGCGGAGGTCTGGAGACTGAAGGGGCTAAAGAAAGCAGTTTAGAATCCACAGGAGATCTGAGAACGGCAGACAACTACCTGGCGGGTTCTTCTAAATATGGCAGGTGTGTTCCCAGGGAAGGCTTGTCCTCCCCCAAGCAGCTGAGGCCCACAGCCATACGCTGTATTTGCAGATAATAAACACTTGAGCTGAATTTGCAGACCCTCAGGGCAGTGTTTATCTCCTTATTACTGCTTGGTAAGGATGAACCTTAGCTGACAAGTTCATGCACTTTAAAAAGCAGTGCAGTTGCAGGAGGTCTACTGACCTTTGAAATGATACCTGGTGAGATGAATATACTTGGAGGTCCCTATTTCTTTTTATCTCCCTAGCCTGGGTTTCTATATAATGTATATTAATATAATGTATATTCATATATATATGTAAAAATACATACATTGGTATACATTTATATGTGTTAACTTGAGTCTTCCAGAAAGCAGAGTCTGAGACAGACTTGTGTGCAGTGCAGATAGTTGACTTGAGACGTGCTCCCAGGCGGCAGAAATAAGGGATCGGAAAGAATACACCATAATTGAGTTACGTTATCAAGGTAGATGTCCTAGCCCCTATTTCAGAGGACAAGCAATGAGGGGTGGGGGGACCACGTTCAAGTGTGGGCACGTGAGGGGTGGCTGGAGTGCTGGTTAGGTGATGAGCATGGAATTCTCAGTGTAGTTTTGATCATGTTTTAATACAAATGTGAGATCACCTATATGCAGGACATCCTTGTGCAGGTAGCCATCACGGCATGTGCAATAATTAATAGTAACCCTCTTTCTTCTCTTGTCCCCCAACAGGCAGGGGCACAAATTATAACTTCATTTTTACCTGGCAGCCTGAAACAAGGAAGAGTTCACATATTTACTGACAGAATTGCAGAACTAAATGGTGGTACCCTTGGAAACTTGTAATTAAAGCAGGAAATGGGGACGGAGGGGCCGTTAAAACTTAAATTAGGAAGTCACCTGCTGAAACTTAAGTGTAAGCATTTAGTTAGAGTTTCGTACTCGTTAAAAGGCACGTCCTTTCAAGATTTTAATGTGGAAAAAAAAGCAAGTGTCTTAGTCTATTCAGGCTACTGTAACAAACTACCATAGACTGGGTGGCTTATAAACCACCGAAATTTATTTCTCACAGTTCTGAAGGTGGGGAAGACCAAGATCAAGGTGCCAGTATGGTTGAGTTCTACTAAGACCCTCTTCCTGGTATAGTCAGTAATTTCTCTATGTCCTCACGCGGTGGAAGGGGTGAGGGGTCTCTTATAAGAATATCCCATTCATGAGGGCTCCACCCTCATGACCTAATCGACTCCAAAAGGCCCCACCTCCTAAACCATCACCTTTGGGAGGATTCAACATGTGAACTTGGGGAAGGCACAAACATTCAGACCATAGCAGGAAGTAATCCTCCACAGTTGCTTAACTTCCTAAGTAGTGTAGTAGAGGTCTAGCTATATATTTTGCTCTGAAGGAGGGCCCAGGACAGCACTTGGAAATGCAGATGAATCCTGCTCTTGGGGGCCCCCCATCTCTTGATGAAGCAGCCAGGAGCCCGGGATTGTCTCTGTGAGCATCCACACAGGAGTGGACCATGACACCTGGCTTTCATCAGCATAGCATCTTTTGTTTTCAAAACGTTTTTAGAATAAATGTCTCCATATTTCTCCGTTAATGTTGGGTTTGGGTAATTAAAATGAACTTATTAGAGTTTTATTGTTAGTTTTTAAATCTTATTTTTTGGTATTTTAATTAATGGCTATGGGTGGTTACTGACAAGGGTACAACTTCTATAAACTATTTATTTTCCTGATAAGATGCCTCTTACATTCTAGAAACCAATAATGTGAGCTTCTATCACTTGAGCAATTACTGTGAGTCAGGCACTTTGCTAAGCCCATTTCACTCACCCACTTTTATTCTCACAATAATCCAGTGTGTCAGGGTGGTTTCTATTATTATCATCCCTGTTTTACAAATGACAGAAATCGAGCTTGGAGAGACTGGGTGACATACTTCAGGTCACCTAGCTAGGAAGTGGCAGAGGCAGGATTTGAACCCAGGGAGCCTGGCCCCAAAGCACGTCCTCATAACACTAAATAGTGCTACATTCTTCTTAAAGAGAAAATTGTTACCCACAAGAGACGGCACCATTGACTTTGTTGTCATCATAATCTACACTCTGGGTTCTCTCTTAAGTCTTAGGGAAAAAGTGGCTAATTTGTTGTATAACCTACATTACAAATGGAAAAGGACTCTTGTTGTATGACAGTTTCCTTCCTCCTCAGCTTCCTTCTCTGGAAGCCCCCAAATACCCCCCATCCTTGTGAGAATTATGCAATAGACCAGCCTAGGATGAGACCTAGCAGATGTGAGAGGGGGGGCATTCACTCTTTGAAGAAAAATATCTGATAAAAATGCATCTTTTTAGTGAGGGCATATAAATGTAAATGTTGAACGAATGTTATAAATTCTAGCGCTATATTCTAGCGTGCGCTGTCTATTCACAGCAATGAGCTTTTTTTTTTTTTTTGAGCAGTGTTTTACCTTGTTCCTTCACAAAAATAGCCCTGGTCATTAGAGACCCAGTAGGCCATAGAGTAAGGAATGTATATGGATTTTTCTCTTCTGGCAGAGACAGGGACTAGATGAAATCTGAACAGTCTTAGTTCAAGCTTTGTCTTCAGGTGACTTGGAATTTGCAGAAGAAATAACCTTTGGGGAAGGTTATTAACTCATGTAAGAGACTTGAACAATTATTTTGAAAAGCACTTAAGGGAAGGGGAGTGATGTTTACTTCAGATGCCTGTAGACTCCCCTTTGATTTTTATTGCTGTCGTTGCTGGAGGGGAACGTTAGAATTATAATACAGAAGGAGAGAGATCAGCCTAACATCCTGGCTTTGCTGCTTAAGAAGCTGAAATCCAAGTGGGAGAAATGTCACGTTATGTGCACTTGTTCGATGTTCCATGGCTAGCGAAGACAACCCTCTGGGTGAGATGGTTTAAATGAATGATTCTTTGAAGACAGAAAAAATGGAAAAAATGAGTAAATTTCCAACTTCTTTTGGCAGCAAAACTTTTCTTCCTACAACACATTAGTTTATAGATCTCCAGGACAAAAGCAGATTAAAGCTGATAGATCCAACTCAGCATTTAGTTGAGTATACTTCATTGTTTGCAGAATGCATTACACACCTCCGCAGAGCCCTAGGGGTCAAAGAAGCACATATTGAAAAACACTGAACTAGATAAACCTTGAATGTTAGGTGCTTCCCCAAATGTCGCAGTGCCTTGACAGTTTCACGGGGTCATGTGACCAATTTGGGCCAATGGGATATAAGTAGAATGATGAGTGGCAGTTCCAAGCTGAAGAAGGACATCAGGATATATATTGTCTTTACTTCCCTCTTCCCCTGATGTTGCGATGGAGGAGACATGCAGCAACAAGAAGGAAGAGCCTCCATCAGCCTAAGACCCTGAGTGTCAGTGAGGAGGAGAGAGCCCTTCCCATTGTCTGCACTGGCTGTACAGCGTGAGCAAGAGACATGGATGTTTGCTACCACAGCATAAACTAGCCTATCTGAACAATCTCAGAAATGGAATTCTCTAGTTCCTGTTCTTTTTTTTTTTGCCTTTAGTCTTCTTTAATCTCATATCTTTCAGAGGAATACACAGTTCCAGCGTGCTGCATTCCAGCTCAAGGGTGGCAGTGGATTATACTAAACTGACTTCACGGATATGCTATGCAGTAACATTTTTTATGGTCGTAACACTGCGGGCAAAATTATATGTTGGCTGCTGTCCTTTATTTTCTGAGCAATCAATTGGCTTATTAAATAGAAAAGGGTTCCCACACAAAATAACTTCTAAGTGAGTCACATAGGTTCTTAACTCGTGTAAGAGACGTTAATAACAACCAGTTTATGTTGAGCACCTACTGTGTAGGAGGTAATTATAGGGAATAGAGCGTAGAGGTTCAGTGTAGAAAAGTTGATATCCCATAACTTGCATTCAAAATCCAACTCCACTGTTTTCTGATTGTGAGGCTTTTTGCAAGTTACTCCTCTCCTTAAGCCTCGGAACTACAGTGAAGCAAATAAGGCCCACTCTTTAAGGTTGCTATGGCTTGAATTAGTACTCCAATACAAAGTCGAGCCATGGTAAGCACAGACCAAGTAACATAATATTATTGATTGGGTGACTTTAACCAACTCTATCATCAAGACCGAAATTTTCTTTCTGTTTTATAGAAAAAGTCTTATTAGATCACTAATAATTTCTTATGCAAAAGTATAAGAACAGGAAAAATATTTAGTTCTATTAGAATATGTTGCTTGATTGAATGGTAATCAGGAATATTATTTTAAATTGCTCTCTCCCTTCATTTAATCACCTCAATATGAAATGTTTGTCTGAAAGCAACCAGGGATTTATTCTCTCCCCTTCAATCTGTTAACCAGCCATCGTGTATTTAATTAATTTGATTCATGGATTGCATTAAATATTTTCCATCACATCTAATGTAATATGCCTTATCTGTTCATTAACACATGAGTCTAACCATAGCAGAACTAACTAGTTTAACAGAGATTATTTTCTTCCACTTTTAAAAGTAAAGAAAATAGCAATTCAAAACTGGAACAAATCCAGTCGATGTCCAAAGCTCTCTGAAGTAGGAGATAGGTAGGAAACTATTGTATAAAAGAAAGAATAATGGTTGTACTGTGGGAAGATACAAGTTCAAATTCTAGCTTTGTCCTTCAGTTTCATATAATAATGAGCAAATCAGTTCAGATCTTTGAGCTTCAGTTTCTTCACAAGTTAAACATCATACTGTACTCTTAATTCAGAAGGCTATGTGTGGGACAGCTGGATTTTCACATGCAAAAGAATAAAGATGGACCCCTATCTCACACCATATACAAAAATAAGCTCAAAATGGAGCAAAGAACTAACTATAAGATCTAGAAAATTCCTAGAAAACATAGGTATAAATCTTCATTATCTTGGAGTAGGCAACATTTTCTTAGATATGACACTAGAGGCACATACAAACAGGATAAACTGGACATCATCAAAATTAAAAACATCTTTGCCTCAAAGGACACCATCAAGAAAGTGAAAAGTGTGCTATGTGTGCTGTGCTATGGTGTGAATATGTGTGTCCATCCCCCCCACCCAAATTCATAGGTTAAAAACCTAATGCCCAAGGTGATGATATTAGGAGGTGGGGCTTTGGGGAGGTAATTAGCTTCAGGAGGGCAGAGCCCTTGTGAATGAGATTAGTGCCCTTTATAAAGTGCCTCTTATAAAAGAGGCTCCAGAGAGCTCCCTCACCGCCTTCCACCATGTGAGGACACAGGGAGAAGTCAGCCATGTGCCATCCAGAGGACAGCCGTACTGGCACTCTGATCTCAGACTTCCAGCCTCCAGAACTGTGAGAGATAAATTTCTGTTGTTTATAAACCACTCAACTTATAGTATTTTGTTCTAGCGACCAAATGGACTAATACAAGATCAGAGAAAATTCTGCAAATCGTACATCAGAATGGGGACTTGTACGTAGAATACATAAGAACGATTCCAACTCAAGAATAAAAAGATGACCCATTTTAAAAGTGAGCAAATTATCTGAATAGACAGTTCTCTGATGAAGACATAAAAATAGCCAATAATTACATAAAAAGATACTCAACATAACTGTCAGAGGAATGTAAATCAAAATAAAAATGAGATAGTACTTCACACCCACCTGGATGGTTATCATCAGAATGACAAGTGTTAGGATATGGAGAAATTAGAATCCTCATAATGCTGACAGGAACGTAAAAGGTGCAGTTGCTTTGAGAAACGGTCTGGCAGTTCCTCAAGTGGCTAAGCACAGAGTTACCATATGATCCAGAAAGTCCAGTCTCAGGTATATACCGAAGAGAATTGAAAACAGATGTTCAAACCAAAATTTTACACAAATGTTTACAGCTGCACTATTCATAAGAGCTAAAAAGTAGAAACCACCCAGATGTCCATCAACAGACGAATGGATAGATAAAATGTAGTATTTCCATACAATGGAATATTATTTGGCAATAAAAAGAAATGAAGTACTGATAAATGCTACAACACGGATGAACCTTGAAAAATTTACACTAAGTGAGATGCCAGACACAAAGGACTACATATTATATGATACCATTTATACGAAATTTCTAGAAAAGGCAAATCCACAAAGAGAGTAGAGTAGTGTTTGCCTAGGGCTCTGGGGTATGGGATGATTGAGCAAGTGATAGCTATAGGGCATAGGGTTTCTTTGGGGGAGTGATGAAAATGTTTTAAATGGACTGTGGGATAGTTGTACAACTCTGTGAATATGCTAAGAGCCATGACACTTTACATGGGTGGCCATGTGTTATGCCGATTATAGCTCAGTAAAGACTATTTTTAAAAGGCTCTTACGGGGAATTCCTTGGTGGTCCAGTGGTTAGGACTCCACGCATTCACTGCTGAGTGCCTGGGTTCAATCCCTGGTCAGGGAACTAAGATTCCGCAAGATGTGTGGTGCAGCCAAAAAAAAGGAAAAAGGCTGTTGTGAAAAATAATCAGTATGATAAGTTTAACTCTTAGAACTCAAGGCCAAACATGCAACTTTTTAAATACTCTGTAAAGCATCACAATTCTTGATTCTGAGGCCCTGTTCTTTTGGGCCAGCTGTAAATTCTCTACGAATAATTAATTCGGAGGCCCTCTATCCTCCCAAACTTCAGAGTAGAATTAGGGATGATATCTGGTGCTTAGAAAAATGGGCAGGCGCCACTCGTCATCAGTGTTGTTGTCCACTGAAATCCCATAACTTCCTGCGTTTTCTGTGCCTCGCTCAGCATGGCTAGGACTCTGGAGCCTGTGTTTCCTTCTGCCTGGACTCCCTGGGTCTCAGATCTCCATCAGACTCCGGTCTCCAGGGCTCGGCCATCTCACCCCTCGCCGGCCTAGGGACCAAGCTTCACTGTGGTGTCCCCGAAACTCAATTCTACTTGTTCTTAAAGAATTGGCCTTGATGGCTCATGAAACTCACAACCTAGCTAAATTTTAAGGACAGAAATGGCTTAAACTTAAAAAATTTCCAGGAAGTGATGAGAAAGAGTTACATTCCATTTTTCTGGTACAGCAAAGAAAAGAACAAAGAGAATAGTGAAATTGCTAGATTAGAGCATTCTGGAGGTTTATATATACCTTGATATAATGATACCATGAGTTACAGATAATAATAAGTTAATGCTAATAATAATAAAAATAAACATACATTAATTGAGTCTTTGTGTTTGGCATGGTATAAGCACTTTCCATGCTTTACCTTTCTTCTGTCAAGGAGAACAAATAAGAACGACACTCAGTAAGGAAATACTGATTTTGGGCCTCAGTGCCAAGAGATGTGACAAACTAATTCATAAAATAAGCATCCTGAAATTGTTTACAATACTTTATTGAGGACGTTGGCTAAGACACCAGGGATGCTTGCTGTATAGTTGCTTACACTGGTGAAAATAGGAAAGAGCATTTTGTTTTTCAGTTCATTTACCCATCAGAAGAAATGGAAGCAGAGTTTTCACTTAAGAAAAAGAGCTTGCAAGGCAATGTTTTTCTTTGCAATACTTGACAGAGATCGTCCACTGTCTCACAGAGAGAGCCCGGGATAAAGAAGGGAGGGCCTTCCTGGACTGGACAGTAGGGCTCAGAAGCAAAAGCTCTAAAACTGAGTCCTAGTTGCACAGCTGAGTCATGCCTTCCTGGCCTTTTGTTCTCCTCTGCAGCATGAGAAGGTTGGCCTGGACTAGAGGAGCCACAAGACCCTCCACATGCCTCACGTCCTCTGACTGCTCTGCACACACGGTGGTGCAGTAAACACTGCATTAGTAGGTGCCTATTAAAGGCAGACTCCGTGGAGTAAATAAGCCCCAGCTACAGGCCTTTCTGAATCTTTTATCATAAAGGGGATGAAGGGCAAAGTAGCGTGGAGCAGTGGGAAGAATCCTGACTCTAGGCTCAAACCTCTCCATCCCAGTTCTGGCTCATGCGTGTATGAGCTCTCTTACTACTTGACCTCTCTTGGCCACAGTTTCCTAGCCTATAAAACAGGGATAATGATAATAGCTGCCTTACCCTAGTGTTTAGGACGATTCACTTTGTGAACTCCGTTGCCTATCAAGTATCATACAGTTACGAGATTCAACCATGATAAAGAGATGTCTGGATCAACTTCCCCGCCCCTGTGCTTCAATTTTCACTGTAGCTCTCAGCACTGTTAGACCTAGGAAATGTCTAGCTGTCATTCTGGGGAAACTCAACTGTGCTTTTCTCCAGTAGCTGTAAGCACCGCCCTCTGCTTTCCCTGTCACAGTTGTCCTGACCCTTCCTTGCAGTTTCAGGCAAACAAGGCTCATATCTGAGCCTCCCGTACTTCATATTCTCCTCGGCCAGCTTGCTGTGAACAACTTCAATTCTTTTCTAACTTAAATTTTCAAGGTTTCTATCTCCCCTTCTTTCTCTTGTGGAAGAGGCCACAGCGAATCCTGGAACCTTCTTCTCCACGAAAATGCTCTTTGTGGGGAGATAAAGACCAAAACCCAACATACAAGACAAAAAACCGTGTCTAGCCTCTGAGTTGCATTCTCAGCATTCTTTTCCCATGTAGTGTTAATTTGTCATCGGTCCAAAAGGAGAAACAAGTCCAAAATAAAAAAGTAAGGCATTATCCTCCATAGGTCAGGGTCTGAAACATAAATGGAGTAACCTTCATAAAAATGTTTCTAGATGAGCCCCCAAACCACAATCCAATTTGAAAGACTCTACATGTTGAGATTTTGCTGAGCTTTTCCTGTATCATAATATGTCATTCAAGATGACTTCATGGAAAGCCAGAAACTACTTTTGAGGATATTCATCCACTCATTCATTCATCGGTTCACTCATTTATTCATCACCAAAAATGAACCAAGAGAGTGACAGGCACTGGGCAAAAAAAAAAGAGGGAGAGTCACACCCTGCCCTCAAGAATGTCCTTATTAGGAGTTAGACTGTCTCCCTCCCAAGAGCCCTTCTAATATGATGTATCTATTACAATCCTATGACATAGGTACTAACAGTATCTTCATTTTTCGAAAGAGGAAACTGAGGCACAGAAGGGTTGAGTAATTTCCTAAGCCACACAGGGAGGAGGCGGAGAGCCAGGATTCGGCCCAGGCATTTTGGATCCAGGACCTGTGCTACTGTCTTAGCTTCCTCTTCCATAGTCAACTGTCAGTGCTTTCCCTCAAAGGAGTGAGTCACGCAGAGTTTTCAGATATTACGTTGAAGGCTTTCAAATCCCCCCACCTCTGTCTGAACATCAAGTAGACAGTCGTCTCTTTCAGTACTTTATAAGCCCAAACATATCTGAGACCTTTTAAATCTCATGAAGCGGTGTTGTGTACTAAGAGGATGATTTCATGCCTTTTTAGTTCTTACTTGAAAAATCTGTTTTCCCTAAATCTTTTCACACTTCCTATCACTGCCATCATTGGGAGGAATAACATAATCAGAGGACGGAGAATTAAACAGTAATAAAAAGCATTCACATTGTCTAGCTTGTTAGCCCTGTTATCAAGATGCTTCTGTGATTTCACGCTGAAGATATCTACCGAACTCCATCAACATTCCATGGACCCACAGGATCAATCTCCCGACGATAGATGGCAAGTGCCGTAAATGCTGCAAAATCTGGATACATTTCCAACAAAACAGCTACCAGCCAGCAATGACTAGCATTTATAAGGCTTGAGAGTGTAGCTGCGGGGGGGCGGGGGAAGCACATTCAACCTTATTCTCCCAGGCAACTAGTTTCTATTAAATATTTTTCCTAACAGTAAATTTCAGCTCACTGTCTTTTCAACAGTCATCCATTGCCATAATTGAGAAGATTTTTATCTAAGAAGAAAGGAATGGATCAAGCTAATGAAATAAAACATCACTTTGATAGACCAAATAGGAAAAAATGAACCATCTCAATGGATATTGAAAAGGCATTCAATACTATTGTTTCCATTATTGATTTAAATAAATTATTTTAAATTAAGAAAAGAATGTAAAATATCTCATTGATAATTTTTATACTGATTACATGCTGAAATGATAATATTTGGGGTACCTTGGGTTAAATAAAATATATTTTTAAAATTAAAAAAAAACAGTCATCCTTTACCCCCACCAACACATACACACACATACACACACACACACACACACACACAGACACAACACATCTTACTGGGACTTTCTGAAATATAGGGCATGCATCCTTATTATGAGATTAAATGAATACATTTAAAAGCAGAAAATGATAGAAAATAATAGACCATCACTAACCTCAGTGGATGCTGAAATAACTGCTGCTATCAAAATCCAAGAGTGGCCGAAGAGTCGTGTTACCCCTCAGTGGTGGGCATCAAATCCACGTCTTCTAGAGCGCAAAGGAAGTTCTATCATCTGAAGCTGCCTTCAGCCTTTTTTAATGCTGTGATCCACATCTTCTTTCATGCTGGAAAGGCAAAAGTAGAAACTGCAGAGCCCTTGCTTTGTGTCTTTTCCCTTCATACAAGTGCCTCTTTCTGTTATCTCTGGTTTTCCTTTGCTGAGCCATTTCCAATCTCCACTGACACCTTCAGAAACTTTTCCCCAAACTGTGTTCCTTTCCTCTTGGGAACAGAGCAGCATTGCATTTCCCAGCCTTCCTTGCAGTTGGGTGTGGCCATGTGACTAAGTCCTGGCCAATGAAATGTGGACAAAATTGATACATCACTTCCAGGCCTATTAAAAACCATCTGTGGGGCTTCCCTGGTGGCGCAGTGGTTGAGAGTCCGCCTGCCGATGCAGGGGACGCGGGTTCGTGCCCCGGTCTGGGAGGATCCCACATGCCGCGGAGCGGCTGGGCCCGTGAGCCATGGCCGCTGAGCCTGCGCGTCCGGAGCCTGTCCTCCGCAACGGGAGAGGCCACAACAGTGAGAGGCCCGCGTAACGCATAAAAAAAAAAAAAAAAAACCATCTGTGCACCATTTTGTTCTCTTCCTCCATCAGGGTGTCAGTGAATGGCTCTGAGTCTCTCAGGGATGGTGGAGCCATGGATGGAAGATGTCTGGGTTGCTGAATGACTGTGCAGAGAAGGGTGACCTCCTCCCAGCCCACTGTGCATTGAAATGTAAAGATAGTACATAATATTACTCAGCCATAAAAAGAAATGAAATTGAGTTATTTGTAGTGAGGTGGATGGACTTAGAGTCTGTCATACAGAGTGAAGTAAGTCAGAAAGAGAAAAGCAAATACCGTATGCTAACACATATATATGGAATCTAAGACAAAAAAAAAAAAAAAAGGTCATGAAGAACCTAGGGGTAAGATGGGAATAAAGACACAGACCTATTAGAGCATGAACTTGAGGATATGGGGAGGGTAAGCTGTGACAGAGTGAGAGAGTGGCATGGACATATATACACTACCAGATGTAAAATAGATAGCTAGCGGGAAGCAGCCGCATAGCACAGGGAGATCAGCTCGGTGCTTTGTGACCGCCTGGAGGGGTGGGATAGGGAGGGTGGGAGGGAAGGAGGCACAAGAGGGAAGAGATATGGGAACATATGTATATGTATAACTGATTCACTTTGTTATAAAGCAGAAACTAACACACCATTGTAAAGCAGTTATACTCCAATAAAGATGTTAAAAAAAGACAGTACATAATAAAGTTTTACAGTGTTAAACCACTAAAATTTTGGGATTGTTAGTTCTGCCAAATAACCAACACTTTATGTTTACATAAGAATTGTGTAACATAATTGAAATGCTGTGCTGTCCTTGGAATCAGATTTAAATAAGCTTCAACAACACTTGAAAATTATTTCTGTTACCACGCCATGAAGAAAACTAAACTAAGTTTTCTTAGTTTGGAGTGCAAATACCATAAAATGAAATGAAACAAAATTAATTTAAAGCAGATTAAAATTTAATTTGATTTGATTTTCTGTATTTCATCCATCAACAAATGAGATGGCGAGATATCTCTATATACTTTTCAAATGTTTATGTTCTTTTTATATGGGTCTTCCAGAACTTGTTTATATGGGTCCCAATGAGCTTGTTTTTGTGATTCCGAGCTCCTACTTCAGAAAGTAGTTTTATATTTAATTCAGTACTTTTGATTGTTGCTAAGCATCCACTTAGTCCAAATTAATAATAACACAAGCGCTAGCTTCAAAGGCTGAAAACAGGATGAGTTGGAGTGCGGGCACTAGAATTATTTCCCTGTGATTTGGAGAAACCAGAGGCTTTGCCTGTGAGCCCCCAGAACAATTTTTTTTTCTTTTTTTTTCTTCTCTACTAGGAGATTCTGGTCTAGTAAAGGAGAGTACAGGTGCAAAGTTGTGATTAAGTGGTCAGAGGTTCATTAACTCCTCTCCAATCCTTATTCTAGAAAAAAAAAATTAAAAAGCTCATTTGCAGAAGGGAAACACCTGGCAGGCGAAGAAGGCCGATAGAGTCGGGACTGGGCTGACCACGGGCATGGAAGGAAAAGAAATGACTGTGTGTCCTCATTCCAGTCAGTGGAACCTGCAAGCAAAGCCAAGGATCAGTTACTGCGGGAGAGACACTTGTAGGCACACGAGCCCAAAGACAGCTGCCAAACCAAAAGACTGAGCCATGAAGTAAGTTCAAGGTTAACAAAGGTATGTATGATCATGGCACCAGTTCAGGGAAGATCTCAGGCTGGGTGTGTTGAGCCCACCCAAGTCCCAAGTCTGAAACTTTCCCTCACCAGTTAGCTCCATCCTGCGAGCGTGATGGGCCCCCTGGGGTTCAAGAGTGCTGTGAGCATAGACATGCTGGTGGTAGAGAACAGGGCAGGGGATTCTCCACACAAGGCAAGTCAAACTTGGCTGAAAAAAAGCCACGGAGCTCAAATGAGCTCTCACCTGCTAACTGATAAACAGTGATCGTGCCGACTGCCGCTAAGGAACGTCTTCATCCTATGCCAGCCGTAAGGACAGCTAGCGCGGCCCCTGAGTATAGGGGATGTACAGCAAGGGCACCAGGCTGGTTCCTCTTTGGTCCCTGGCTGAGGCTAATGCAAGGTGTTGATGGAGTAGAGGCTGGGCGTCTTCAAATGCTCATCTCTCTCCTCTTTCAGCCCCCTTGAGATCATGCTGCCACCATTTCCCCTTTCCCCTCTGACCTCTCTTTTATTTCCCCTTCCTCTTTTCTTCCCACTGCCAGAGAATCTTTTTCTAACTGGGGGTTGGGGTGAACAGAGCCTTTCTATTTCTCAAGTTTTATTTTTCTCCCATTTTATTGATCAGAGCAAATCACAGACCCCAGCTGAATATCAGCGTGGTGAGCACTGCAGTCCCCTCTTAGGGAACGGCCATTATCCTGCCACGAGCTCCTTCTAACTAATCTGCTGTAGCCAGGATTGGACCCGTAGCCTAGTGAGAGGACCAACTCCACACTGGCGTGTCAAAGAGCCAGAGGGAGGGGATTTTGGTTTGAAGCTTGAGAGAAATATTGAAGCCAGACACAAATCTCAGGAAGATTTTGGCTTCAGTGAGGAAAGTGTAAACCTTGGCAGAATACTAAGATTAGTAAGGCGTAGTTGATAAAATGTAGTTAATGAATGAGTTTTGTGTTTGGTCAAGTTAACTTAAAAGATAAAGTGTTGCTGGTCTGTAATACACAATAGGAACTTTGAACCTTGGTTTTATGGGGTTTGGTGGGAATGACAGGAGAATCTAATAACAAAATTGTTGGGGAAAGTTGTATTTAGTGAATAAGGGGACCCCCAAAGTTACTCAGAGTTTGGCAAATATTATCTGAATGTCAGTGGAAGAGTTTCCGTCTGTATTTGAATCTTCTTCCTTTTGTTTTGTTGTTTTGCTGTTGCTGTTCCTGTTGTTGTTTCTTCCTTCCTTCCTTCCTCCCTCCCTCCTTTCTTCCTTTCTACCCCTCATCCTCCTCCGTCTTCTAACTCCCTCCTCCCCTCCTCCCCTCCTCCCCTCCTCTCCCCTCCTCTCCCCTCCTCCCCCCCTCCTCTCCCCCTCCTCTCCCCCTCCTCCCCTCCTCCCCTCCTCTCCCCCTCCTCCCCTCCTCCCCTCCTCTCCCCTCCTTCTCCTGTTTCTTCTTCTTCTCCATCTTCTTAATCTTCTTCTTCTTCTTCTCTACTTCTCCTCCTTTTCTTTTCTCATCCTCACTCTTCTCTTTGCCTCCTCTTCTTTCTTCCTCTTCCTCTTTCTTCTTCTTTCTTATTATTCTTGTCCTCATCACTATTTACATCATACCTTTTCCAATTATTTGAGTGTTCAATCAAGTCTCAAGAGGTTCTTTCAAAATGTACTTTTTAAATACTAAAACTGTACACCAATTGTCTCAATTAGGTTTCTGTTTGGCTGCATATAATGGAAAAATTCCAGGACATAGCGATGTAAACACACAAGGGCTCTTGATCTCACATTAAGGATGCCTGAGGTCAGCAGTCCAGGACTGGCTTGACACCCCATAGTGTCATCAACCTGACACGTAGAAGGGCAAAGAGACCCGATAAGGTCACACATCAAATTACTGGCAGAACTTGGACAGCTGGAAAACAAGACAAATTTTTAACTTGAACAGTGGAACTCCAATCATTTCTAAATTTGGTTCACTGTGAACTTGCCTTTTTTTTCTCCTTATCTTCTTCTTTTCTCTGATTTCCTTTAGCTGGTTTTATCTTCCCTTTGCAGCATCCATGTGATGAAATACACCACTTGGTCTTATTCATCAGGAAGACAGTAAGTGTCAGAAATACAGAAGGCACTGACTCTGAGGTGGTGAGGCACCTGATTATGGCCCGGACAGGGTCTTTGGGAGGAAAAAAGATGCAACACCCAGAGGTCAGAAAGGGAGCACAGGTACAAAGGAATCAGAGAGAATTTATGTGATTATGGAATGGGACGCAAGGGTCCCATTGACTTAGTCATTTTTGGTGCTTTTGGCTTTTTCCCTTATTAATAACAGTTGGGCTATACTGATATAACAAGGAGGCAGTGGGTGTGGTAGAAAAGCATGTGGGCTCAGATTTCTGAGCTTATATTCAGATACTACTTATTTATCAATTAAGTGTCTTGGGTAAACTATTTCTATAAGCTCAGTTTCCTCATGTGTTAAACAGAGGTAATAGTCTCCATTCCGGAAGGTGGTGGCCGGAATTAAATGAGGTAACAAACATAAATGTTTTGGCCCTTCTACCTTAAACAAAGAACAACAAACTGGAACAAAAACAGTCATGGAAATTCATGTTTACTGAAGTAGGTAAGTTAGTTACTGATAATTTGCATTTTTAATAATATTGGCGTGGCCAAAAAGTTCGTTCGGGCTTCTGTAAGATGTTATGGAAAAAACCCAAATGTTTTGGCCAACCCAATAATTACAATGGTTTAAAATATTCCATCCCCAAAGGAAATGCAATGTCTCATTCAATTTTCAGAAAAATTTAATGTCCAAACAATTCAAGGAGTGAACTGATGTCTGTTTTACATATTTTTACATACAGAACCAGAATAGTTTGGGGCACGTGGTATGTATGCAGTAAATGTTCGTTGAATGAATAAATACATGAAAGAATGAAACAACTTTCATTTATTCTCTGTATATTTGGCACTGAAGTGGTTGCTGGATGTATAAACAAGACCCAACTTTCACGAATCTCAGATTATAAGTTTGGACCAACCAACAAGATGATTTCAGATAATGACTAAGTATTATGAGAAAAATTAAACAGAATTGTGTGATAGAAATTGACTCAGTAAATATGAAGGAGGCAAAAAGAACTTTCAATCAGATGATCAGAAAAGTCCTGAGTGATAAGGAAGAACCAGTGATGGGACGATCTAGATTTGTTGTTGAAGATTTCTTCAACAAGCACTGTTTTACATTTATTTGACTTAAATTTATAGAGCTCTATTTAGTTCATTCTAGAAGCATTTTCTTCAGTTATTAGTCCACAAGGTTTATAGTCACAGATCCAGCTTTCATCCTAGATCTTGCAAAACCTGGAAATCCTCAGGCTTTGGGCTCTCCAGGGAACTAACTTTGAAATTGTTGTATTGAGCAATGTTTTCTAAAGTAGGTCCTAGCAGACATAAGACAGTCAGTCATTGGTGCACCTTCCAAGAAAGAGGTCCTGTGGTCAAGTATGTTTGTGAACCAGCTCATGAATGGTGGTATATGAAAGTCTCAGAGACATCAGAAAGCAGAGTAACTAACATGTGTTAAATGTATCCTGATGATTTTTTTTCTCAACTTGTTTTTAAATTTTAGTTTAAATTTATTTTTTCCCTCTTTCTGTACACTTATTAACATTAAAGTACAGTTTGGGAAATACCGTTATAAAGATGAAGCTTTGGCACAAAGGGAAAAGGAGGAAGATAATTCTTTGCCCATAAGTCTTGTAATTCTAAAATGAAATATTTACACAGACTTAACAGAAACTTAATAAACTCTAGATATCATACTTACATACATTACCCACTTTGACGAAACTTATTGGACTGATTAGGGAGTTACTTTTGTTTAGTTTTTCAGCTACTGGAGAGGTTTTTTTGAAGTTCTGATGTGAAAGGGGGATCTGTTGGGGTTCCCTCTTTTTTTGTTTCATGAGAGTTAACCACATTCCAGCAGATCTGCCTTTGGTTTGGTCTGGTTCAGTTATAAGGCAAGCAATAGAATATGCCAGAAACTTCATGAAGTTTTACATGTGGACACCATGCCCATTTCCATCACTCCATCGCTTACTAGAGATGATTTTAGGCAACTTACTCAAACTCTCAAAGCTTCACTTTTCTCATCTGAAAATAGGGATAGTAATCGCTATATCCCGCAGTCTGGAGGAGGAGCCAAGCTGATGTAAAGGGCCTGGAGGACCGTGTCATGCTAGCTTCTTTCTGAAATACTTGCTTGAGAACAATGTATTCTCCCCCTAAAAGTCTTTTCAATTGCCCCTGGAGATTCAATGGGGAAAACGGAATGTTTGTGTTGCTTTCCACAATGATGACTCACAGAGTGCTGATTTATTGACTCAGTTAGTGAAGAAGTAAAATTAGTGTTCTATTTTATGGGTGTGAAATGAGCTATTCAGCAAGTATCGTGTATGACAGGCCACATTCTGAGCCACAGCTTACCTAGACACTTCCCATCGTATTTCACTTATCAATGAAAAACTGTTGCCTCCCGTATCAGTAAACAAAGGATGTTGCAGCCATCGAGCCATCACATTACAGCCTCCCTGATGATGAGCCCTGAGGGAGCTCAGGATAGAAACGGGATACCTGCCATCAAGCAGTCTGCAGCTGCAGCCTCCCCTGTGGTGCATTCAGAGACTCAGGATGAGAAAACACAGGACACTGGCCCCAGATAGCTGAGGTGCATATCAAAGGAATGATTTCAGTGAGTCCAGACTCTTGCATCTTCCCATACATAGAAAAGTCAATTCCTTGACTTGAGATATCTGGTTTTCTTTAATCAACAGCAATCTTTTGATGTTCTGACTACTTGGTCTTTGTTGCAAAAACTCCTATATATCCTGATTCCTCTCTCACCTCTTTGGAGCAGTCCCCCAGAGCTATCTGAGAGGCTGTATCCCAGGCTTAAGTCCTCAGTTTGCCCATGGAATAAAACATAATTCTCAACTTTTAGTTTGTGCATTTTTTTGGTCAACACACCCAAACCAAGCTAACAGGAGTCCCTGGCTAATGAAATACTCTCTCCTTAGCTCCCTAAAATGTTCTAAAGATGGAGAAAATCTCAACAAGCCATTGTTGAATTCAGTATGTCAGCTGTATAATAATAACCATGGACTGTAGTCTCCAACTGGTTTTCCCCCCCCCACAGCATCCTGGAGGAGAGTCAGCTACCCCCAGTCTTACATGGCTGCACTATTTCCAGTGGGCCACACACAACCAAATGCAACAACAATTTAACTTTGATAATAACTGATTACGAACACCATTTTAGAAGATGGCTTAACGAAACATATTTTTCGGGCTTAAGGAACATCCATGAAGGACTTTTTAAAAGCCCACTAGTACAGAGCACTACCTTATATCAATGTTTTCAGTTATCAGGAATTTCCTCTTGTGTCATACCTAATATTAACCCAAAGCTGAACTAGTGGTATGCTCTTTTGGTTTGATTGTTTAGTTTTCATCTTAATGTTGATTTCAGAGCTGTGTAATATAAAGAGTGGAATCATACTACTGGCATGAAGAAAGGGAGCAGCATATCATGGGAGGTAGGGGAGTAGAAACATTCCACTATATATCCTTCCTTCTTCTAGGATGCATTGCCTCCTGAGAGAAAATGGGTACAATTATTGAGTGCATCCTGTTGCATCAGAATACTATAGGAAAAATAAATCATGATCAGAGTAGAAAGAATCCTGAATGTAAGAGGCCAGAGACTTGGGGTCCAGTATTGATTCTACTACTTTACTACCTTAGGTAATTTACTCTCTGAGTTTTACTTTCCTCTTCTGTAAAATGATGATTTCATAGATTATTTCTAATATGTCTTCCAGTTTTCTGATTCCATCATGGCCCCAAATTCATAACCTTTTCTCTCTTTCCTGATTTTTCAAGGCATTCAGGTATCTTACTGTTATGCTACTTCTTTACCAGTTTGATTTCTATTAAATCTTTACCTAGAAGCCCAAGTTATCCCAGGCTCCACAGGGCTCCTACTGGATTATCAGGAGAGAAGTTAGGTACTGATTGTGATGGTGGAATAGAACCCCCTTTCCTGAATCACAAAAATCATGAGGTTGAACCTGTAGTTCTAAGTGTTGGTCTTTTTCTATACCTGTTGCAGGTACCATATTAGATTCCAGATAGTATTCAAAAATAAATAGTTTATTGGTGACTTTTTCATCAATCAAAATGTATGTCTTACCACCTTCTGTGGCCTGAAGGATATGTCAGGAATTACTGGAATAGTAAGAACCCTTAAGGATTTTGTCTCTATTACTGAGGTCTTTCTAATCAAGGTAGAGTGAAAAGACTTGTGTAAAGAAGTGGATGAAAACTCAGACAAAAATATAGCACATGTTACTTTGTGTGATATTGGAAACAGGCACATAGAAACTCCTACATGGGAGTGGGTTTTGTGGGCAAAATAACTTGGTCAATGCTTCATGGGAAGAATGAACGCAGAACCTTGGGGAATAAGAAGAATTAGGATGGAAATGGCTGATACAACAACAATTGAGGAAAGACATGAAGAAAATATATATGGGAAGGTGACGGGTAGGGGCACCGTTTTCCCGTTATCTTCTCATCTTATGAACTAAACCTTGCCAAACTGTGGCTCCAGGGATAAAGCACAGCCCACTGGCAAACATCCAAGGATGAGGAACTTTCCTGAAACAAAAGGGAAAGGGAATTCACACAGGAATGTACAATGCTCTCTGAAATTAGAAAATCCAGTAACTAACTTGATCTTTCACTAGCAATTCCAATAGTAGAGTTTATCCTAGAGCCTAAGGAACATCCAGATTACAAGAGATTCTATTGGCTGCCCTTGCTTCACTAAGGTTAACTCTCTTAGATAATGTGGCTTTTTCTGGGCATGTAGGTCAGGATCAGAACATTCTTTTAGCATTAGGATGGAAAGATGGCAGGAGTGAGTTCATCATGTCCCAAGGTTGTTGAAGAAGGTGCCAGTCATGGTAATTTTTTTCAAGGACACTTAAGATGATCCAACTCTTCATTTCACATACAGGAGAATAAGGCTCAGAAGTTCAGGTGACTTACCCAAGGTCATCACAACCATTTATATATAAGAGCAGTTAGGCTATAATTTTACTATAATGTTCTTTTTTAAATGAAAAATATTGATATTAGTTTTCCCATCCCTCTCCCCAAACTATAAAGTCCCTTTATGATCCTGTCCCAAATATAACCATGTGTTAACATCTCATGTGTACCCAAGTTTTTATGTCCTTGGACACTAACTTGAAGAAAAATTTCACAAGGAATACTTATTGTGGAAAATGAAAAACTACAGATAATAAAAAGGAAAACTAAAACCATCTGCAATTCTGTCCCTAGACAAAACCATAGCTATATATTCTATATATACTTCCTATGCATTATGTACCTAGTTTTAATCTAAAAGTGGGAATTTGCTCTTTTAATGGTACGCTATTTTTTCATTAACGTTTGTAAGCAAGTTTTCATGCAACTACATGTACTCTTAAGCCTCATTCTTGATGCTACACAAAAAAGAAACTGAAGCTATTCCTGGTGAGTTGCTTAAACCCATTCCATAAAATGCAAAGTTTCTTCAAAACTACTGACCTTGCTTGAAAAAAATGTATTTGGCTGTAGATATGCAGAAATGTGAAGCTCTTCCCCTTTTAAAATCAGATGGTATTAGCAACTTCTATTTTAAGCCTGTTTATGGAACTAGAGTAATACTGAACATAGATATATAAAGGTGATTACAGCAGTGGAAGTCTGACCTTTGAAAAATCCTTCCCTGTATAAACAAGTTCAGGAATGTTTTAAAACCTCTAAGCCAGTCAATTTCTTTTTTTATTTATCATCAACCTAAGTCAACATGGAATGCCCATTTTATTTAGAGTATGAAATGATAATGCCTTGGTTGCCTGACCATACATGAAGGAGGCATCTTTGGATACCTTATGCTCTTTGCCTCAAACCCATGCAGCTCTGCTGGAATCTCAGAGCCCCGGCAAACCTGACCTTACCCTGCAGCCCTACCTGACATCCTTGTATTGGTGGACCTGCTTGTTTGATTCTGTCGTGTGTTTCTTCACTGTCCCACACCCATACTTATCTTGTTCCCACCTCCATATCTTCATACCAATAAGGCTTCCCCTGGAATACCCATCCCCTCTTATTCCAACCCTATTCTTCCTTCCAGGACCACCTTCCTCAGGGAAGCCCTCCTGGTGATTCATCCTGCCCCTCTCGCCTCCACCAGGAGCTCACTGGCTCTGAGAGTAAAGCCTGGTGGGTATAGCACGGCCACCTTTTCTGTTCTTTACTTTGTATCTCCATTAAGGCTACTGCCTCCTTGTTGACAGAGGCTGTGTTTTAGCTTTCATTTGTATTTTTCACCACAACGTGCACATATTACAGATTAAGTACAGACTGACTTTAACGATGGTTTGGCTTATGTCTTTCCAAATTTACGATGGTGCCAAAGCAATACGCATTCAATATAAATTGTACTTCGAATTCTGTTTTGTTTTTTTTTTAATTTATTTATTGTAATTTATTTATTTTTGGCTGCGTTGGGTCCTCGTTGCTGCACGTGGGCTTTCTATACTTGCAGTGAGCAGGGGCTAATCTTCATTGCGGTGCACGGGCTTCTTACTGTGGTGGCTTCTCTTGTTGTGGAGCACGGGCTCTAGGTCTGTGGGCTTCAGTAGTTGTGGCATGCGGGCTCAGTAGTTGTGGCTCACGGGCTCTAGAGCGCAGGCTCAGTAGTTGTGGTGCACGGGCCTAGTTGCTCCGTGGCACGTGGGATCCTCCCAGACCAGGGATTGAACCCATGTCCCCTGCATTGGCAGGTGGACTCTCAACCACTGCGCCACCAGGGAAGGCCTGTACTTCAAATTTTGAATTGTGATCTTTCCCCAGGCTAGCGATATGTGGTACGATCCTCTCTTGCGAGACTGGGTAGTGGCAGCTGCCCGTCAGCCACGCGATCACGAGGGTAAACAACTGATACACTTACAACCATTCTGTGCCCAGACAACCATTCTGTTTTTCACTTTCAGTACAGTATTCCATAAATTACCTGAGATATTCAACTTTATTATAAAATACGTTTTGTGTTAGATGATTTTGCCCAACTGTAGTGTTCTGGGCATGTTTAAGGTGGTCTAGTCTAAGCTATGATATTGTGTAGGTTAGGTGTATTAAATGAATTTTCTACTTACGATGTTTTCAACTAAGGATGGGTTTCTCAGGATGTAACCCCATCGTAAGTCAAAGAAGATGTGAACTCAGGAAATGTTTGTCGATTAATGAGTGCTTAGAGAAGAGAGTGGAATCCCATTCCTGTCTGTTCCTCTTAGCTGTTAGACCTTAGAAAAGTTCTTTAACCTCTCTGAGCTCCAGTTTCCACTCCTGAGAATGTAGTGAAAATACCAACCCTGTAAGGTTGTTATAAAGAGAAAGAGATTTAATGTGAAGAACATGGGTACAAATTGCCCCAACAGGGCTTCCCTGGTGGTGCAGTGGTTGAGAGTCCACCTGGAGATGCAGGGGACACGGGTTCGTGCCGCGGTCCGGGAAGATCCCACATGCCGCGGAGCAGCTGGGCCCGTGAGCCATGGCCGCTGAGCCTGCGCGTCCGGAGCCTGTGCTCCGCAACGGGAGAGGCCACAACAGTGAGAGGCCCGTGTACCGCAAAAAAAAAAAAAAAAAATTGCCCCAACAAATGACAGCCACCATCAGAATGGACTAGTGGACCTGCTCCTTTGACCTTCATTAAAGGCCAAAACTAAACTGTGACCCAGATTCTAAAACGATTATAAATTCTAACCCTTACAAAATCTTTCCAGCATTCTCAAAAGTATATACTTTGTTATACATATCTTTGGTTATAATACCCCACAGCCTGCTCCCAAGACTGGAAATAAGTATGTTCCTTTGAATATTCTTACATCTTTCCCCAAGTCAAATTTACATACGCACACAAACATATTTGCATATATGTGTAAATGCTCTTGTATTCTGAACAGTGTGAGTGAATGGATGCATGTTACATGTGCACATACAGAGAAGTGTGCATAATTACACACTACATTATGCAGCATATATCTAACTCAGTGAGGACTTTTTTGTTGCAAGTGACATTAACACACTCAGACTAATTTTAAGAGAGAAGGGAATTTGGGGGGTGTGGTCAGGTAGATGTCTATATTAGTTACAATGAGATTTGGCCACGCATCATTTTTAACTTTACAGAACAATTTCTTAAGTAGTATACAAATACATTTGTCTCTCCCATAAGAGTAGTCCAGGAATATGCAGTCACTGACTCTGGGATGCCAGAGCGAGGACCACCCCCGCCACCGATGCTCCACCATTATCAGCACATGGCTTCTACTTCATGATCCAAGATCCTCGAATTTCATTTCCAGGAATTATTTTAACAAAATCATGGAAGTATAAAAAGAAATATCCTCAAAAGAGTTCTTTATAGTATCATTTGTAGTAGCAAAAAAAAAGAAAAAAATCAGAAGCAATTAAATATCCAGGAGAAAGGGGTTGGAAAAATAAATTAGCTTAAGAACCAAATAATAAAAAACCATCATGCCATTAACATTCAGATTAAGTCGTAAAAAAAACAAGAATCATGAATATGAAAAAATGTCTGTAGATTATTAAATAAAATAAGTAGATTACAAAACCTAACAGATAGGATCTCATCATGAGAGTGTCATGTTCTTATGACTTTTCTGTAAGTTTGAAATTATTTCCAAACAAAAAGAAATGTGTTTGGTAGGTAGATAGATATGAAACAGATAATGGACAGATGGAAAGAAAGAAAGAAAGATAGATGATAGATAGATAGATAGAAGAGAGAGAGTGTTAGAGAGAGGTTAATTAATTCTGCCTTCTCAAGGAAATTGTAAGCTAAATATTTGAAATATATGAGTGGACTGCCTGATCAACATTAAGTTAAGGCTGGTTAAGAGAGAGAACTGAAAATAAACATAGTAAAACTATCGGCAGCGGATATCTTTGAATGGTAAGGTTGCAGTGACCCTTATTTTCTTTGAACTCTCTTCCCCTCCTCTGACCCCTGAAGCACTCACATTTGAAACTTGACATCTGCTGCTCTGTGATATTAGTTGTCTGTTTGAATCTGAGTGTTCAGCTTCTCAGAGATATCGCAAGCTAAATATTCAAGAGATCGGAGTGGACTGCCTGACCAACATTGGGTCAGGGCTGGCTCCAGGTCAAAGGACTTTAAATGAACAACTGAAACAGAGAGCACAGGGGTTGCCATAGTCCTAAGGTCGGGCCAAGAAAGTAGTCCCTGTTCAGCAGAAGACTTGGTGCTTCAGTAAGTCCAGACACTGAAGTGGTTCAGAGCACGGGTCCGAAACCCAGATGCTTGGCCCTATGGAGCCACTCTCTGCCTCAGTTTCCTTACAAGTAATGTCCACTTCAAAAAGTTGATGTGAGACTTGAAACAAATTAATACATGTAAAGCACCTAGAATAGTTAATACATGTAAAGTACCTAGAATAGTGCCTGGAACTCAAATGTTAGTTCTTATTCAAAGGAATAGTATTTTTTCTCTTTGTAAAAGTTAATACAGAAACTTTACAAAGTAGCTATAAGGAAGCATAAGGAATTAAAAACCTTCCACATTCTCAATGCTCAGATATAAAGGTCTCAGATGTAATCACTGTTAATATTCTGAATACATTTTAAAAAATTTCTCTCTGTATCTTTGTATGTACGTATTTATACATATTTTAACTCTTTTTATAAAAAAAAGGGTATCATACTAAAGAGAACTTTATAAACTTGCTCTTTGTACTTACAGTATGGTGAACATTGTTTTATGCAATTAAACATGTAGATGAACATTTTAAGATGTTCTAGTCTTATTTGAAAAACAAGTAAACCAATCAGTGCAGATTTAGCAGTTTCAAGTATCAAATGTCTTTCGTATGAGTCAATAAGGAGAACGAAAACCAGAGAAAGATGTAATTTTCTACTGTAAATATTCAGACAGTAAAATTAGGAAATGACAAGAGATTGTGCACAGAGCTTTTAAAGTGCTAAAAATAGCATTGAGGACATTTAGAAATCTAGCCATGGTCTCCTCTTAGGAGGAATTTGATTACTTAACTTTATAAAATAAAGTATTAAATTATATTCCCTCATTTTTTGTTTCATGGCTATTTATAGAAAAAGAAATAGACCTTATTCCAAGAACAAGGAGATTCTGAACTAGGGCTTTGAACACTTTTACAAATTTAGCCATGATCTGACAAAAACAAGTGCGTTCTTCCAGCTCTTTGGGAGTCTAACCCCAGCCCCAGTGTAAACATGTCCTTTCTGGGTGGGAGAGAGGATGGCCACCCACCCACGGAGCACTCCAGTGCTCTGAAGTGGTGTTTGCTGGGGGAGGAGACCAAGGTGCAGATGATGAACGGCAGGTGGGAAGGAGGGGGAGGCAGCTGGGGAGCTAACAGAGTGGATGGGGTCTGGTCCTGCCACCTCACCGATTCTCCAGACAAGTCATGAACCTCTGGGTGCCTCAGTTTCCCCCTGATTGTACCCCCCCCCCCCCACATAGAGCTCTAGAGAAGACCACACGGAAAGTGCTCAGAACAGGGTCTGGCATAACACAGACTACGTGCTCAATAAGGGTTAGTGCCGTGATCATCATTATCAATTATTATTATTGTTTTTATGATCTTCCAAGGCTCAGACCTCCATGCTTGCTGTGGACATCCCCGTATGGAAAGAGAAGTCAGCAGGTAGGGAGGTCCTGGGCTATCTCTGCATGTCAGGGGGAGACGTGAGGAAAAGAGCTTGCACAGGCCCATTCCGTGCCTCCCCCCGTGCCCTCTGCCCAATAACTTAGTGAAATCACATGGAAAATAAAACTAAAGAACACTCTAAATGGCCAAAGAAGAGCACAGATGTCAGCGATTGTCAGCGCTTAAACTTACTGGGCCTGACACACCTTGTTGGAACACATGAAGGACTGTGGGTAGACTGCCCAGCTATGCAGGGGAAGCCCAGGTTAATATTCGTGCCAAATGCTTGAGACTTTTCTCACCAGTGTCCCCCTGAGCCACTGCCCCGAAGTCTGAAGCTGTGGAAATTCCCCCCATTTTCTGTACCCCGGGGTACAGAGGAAGGGGAATTTTCAGCTGAGGTGTGAGGCTGGGAGCAGGTAAAGACCAAGAGATCCAACACTCTAATTTCCAACTGAAAAATAAATCAAACATATGATAGAAATGTCAGAAGTTGATGAAATCAGCTACCTAAATTCTGATCTGTAAATTGAATGCATTTATATTTTGGCCATGTAAAAACTGCATATTTATTTATTTATTTTTGGCTGCCTTGGGTCTTCGTTGCTGCGTGCCGGTTTTCTCTAGTTGCCGCGAGCGGGGTCTGATCTTCGATGCGGTGCGCGGGCTTCTCGTTGCGGTGGCGTCTCTTGCGGAGCACGGGCTTCAGTAGTTGTGGCGTGCGGGCTCTAGAGCGCAGGCTCAGTAGTTGTGGCGCACGGGCTTAGTTGCTCTGCGGCATGTAGGATCTTCCCGGACCAGGGCTCGAACCTGTGCCCCCTGCATTGGCAGGTGGATTCTTAACCACTGCACCACCAGGAATGCCCAGAAAACTGCATATTTTGGGTGAAGACAATTTCCAAGACATAAGTCCCCCTCTCCCATACTTTAATGATGCTACAATCCGTGCCATTGACCCTGGATGATTGTTTTCTTTCCCTTCTCTTCTGAACACTTGACCTCAGAGATCAATCCCCTTCTCACTCTCAGCTTCCAAATGTCCTGCCTCCACGTGTGGCTCCAGAATCCGCTTTGATAATGAGAGTCTTTCCTCTGGTTTCAGGTGTCTGGCTGCCTTGGGAACACCACCACAGGAGTATCTGGATAAAACCAGGAGTTTAGTCTTTTAGAAACAGAACCTGAGCTCCAATTCAAATCGATCCCATTCTCAAAATGGTTTCTGGAGGCAAAGCCCCTGTCATGCAACCGAAACTCTTAGTTCACTCCCTTACCTTGGCTGTCTCCACTGGGTAATGGACTCAGGACCTCTGATTCTTTTGTCCCTTTGTAGCTCCATTGTCTATTGTAGTGCTTGGGAGGTGATGGGTCATAAATAAATGACCATCAAAATAAGTGTTTTGAATGAATGGTTGAATGAATGAGTGAATGAACAAAGAACAACACCGCGCTGCCCTGCCCTCCTCAGGCTCCCATTCCTATTGGGAACGTAACACAGACCCACTAGAGAATGGGCTTGAGGACGCGGGGAGGGGGAAGGGTAAGCTGGGACGAAGTGAGAGAGAGGCACGGACATATATACACTACCAAATGTAAAATAAAATAGATAGCTAGTGGGAAGCAGCCGCGTAGCACAGGGAGATCAGCTCGGTGCTTTGTGACCACCCAGAGGGGTGGGATAGGGAGGGTGGGAGGGAGGGAGACGCAAGAGGGAAGAGATACGGGAACGTATGTATATGTATAACTGATTCACTTTGTTATAAAGCAGAAACTGACACACCATTGTAAAGCCATTATACTCCAAAAAGGATGTAAAAAAAAAAAACAAACCAGGCTGCAACAATGCTGTAATCGAAGCTCCTCGGAAGTGAACCAGGAGAGCAGGAGAGAGAAGAAGTTGGATGGAATGATCTGGTGAATTGGAAAAGAGGAGAGATTTAAACAAGTTTTGAAGCATTGGCGGGACCTTTCTCAAAGTGTCCACGACTGTCAATGACACCACTGAGGTGCTGCTGCAGATACTGTGCTCTCCTCAGCACTCTTACCCAGACAGTTTAGAAACTGAAGAGTCCTTGGGCCTATTCCTCCACTGAGCATATTAATCTTGGTCTGGTGACAGGTCACAATTTCAGATCTGAGCCTCCAAATCGAGCCCACCCAGGAGACAATGATTTTTCTTGCTACCTTAGGGAACACTATTCAGCCCTTGCCCTACAAATCCAGATAATTTCTAAGATCTATTTTTTTACTCAAAATGTCTAATATACAGTTGTTTCTTATAGAAGATAACGTCTCTGTGCTTTCGAAAGAATGATAATGAACTCTGTAAGTATTGAAGTGGATATTTTATATATCCTCTTTCTGATCCTCACTACAACTCTACAGAATATGTATGGTTATATCAGTTAGGACCCTTTCTGGCAATTCAATTCCAACTGCTTTAAGAATAAAGAGGTAATTCATTGGTTTAATCAGTGAAAAGCCCAGAGTTTGTGGAGTGCAGGCATGGCTGTATCCAGGGGTCCAAACAAGCTCTTTGGCATCCTGTGTCTCTTAATTTCTTGGTCCTGCTTTCTTTCTTTGTTAGCTACTCTCAGGCAGGTTCTCTCTACACTGTGACCTCCAGCAGCTCCATTCTTACATCTTTACAGCTCCCCGTCTAGCGGGGGAAAGAAACCCTCTGCCCAAATCTTAGACAGTATCTCATTGGCCCTGAATGAGTCATGTGGTCATCCCAGATTCAATCATTGCTGCTGGGGGGATTTGATGCTCTTGTTGGCCAGATCATGGATACAGCCTCAGTTACATGCTCAAAGTTCATTCTGGAAAGAGCGATTCTCCCCCACAAATTGAGGGTGCTTTTACGATAAGAGACAGGACAGAGACTTAGGCATCAAACGATCCTAACAAGTTTGATCTCAGTTTCACTACTAAGATAGCTGAGACTCAAAATAATTTAGGTCACACAGCCGGGAAGCAGTTGTACCAGCCAGAATGTGGCAGGAAAAAGAATTCAGCTCAGGTAGTTAGAGACTAGTAATGAGACTATTTGTAGGTGTGCAGGCAGTATTAAGGGAACTAGCAAAAGCTGTTGAGGTGCTGGGAACCCGGGCACAGCAGGACCACTTTGAGATCTGAGGGGGAAGAGCTGGATCCCAAGCAGAGAGGCCAACTGACCATAGCAGTGGTGATGGAGGGACACCACCTCTGCCCAAAGTGCAAAGTGCAGAGGGAGCTTGGAATGGAAATGAGATCCCTTGACTTATCTCTGCTCCACTCTGATCTTCTTTCAGTACCTCCCACTGGGAACCAGCCACCAGCCAGGATGGGATGCAGCCAGGGCACAGAGCCAGAAAGAGAAGGGCAGGAATGGATGGAGAAGGAAGAAGGGAGAATGATTGAGCCCCACAGCTCTATCAGGTTCTGAACCCAGCTGTATACATGATCCGAAAGGTTCTATCAACTCCTCTACACACCTTTCATATTTACGAGGAGTCTGCGAGGTCAGAGATCTCCAGGTAAGAAACTCTAGATAAGACGCTGCTACCCTACGAACCTGACTGGCAACTCTCCCTTTGCAGCTGGCTCCCAGATACCTTGAATCTGTAGCTTCAGCTGTTTGTCCCTGGGGCAAACCTCCCCACGGTACCCACTGGTCTCATCACTTAGCACTGATTTTATTTGTTCAGTGCTTCACCAAAAAAATTGCTTAGACTGGAAGAAGTGTTAGCAGGGACCTCTCAGATATGGTCCACTCCCTTTCATCAGAAGGAGATGCATTGATTATCCTTTGGGGAACCTTTGAGATCTGTGCTCCAGCGAGGACAGACTACTTGGCTGTATCTTAAAAAGACAAGGCTCTAGGGTTTAAGGAAATGAAATCAGAATTCTGACCATTGAAGCAAATGCCCAGTGCTGTCTAAACCTGGGGACCATTGTTTTCCTGGCAGTATGGACACTATAGCCTCTAATTTAAAAAAGCGTGAGCTCTCTGAGCTTTCCCCGCATAGATATATTGAGGGTATTTCCACGTTTCGACACAGATATGGCGGGTGAGCCTCGTGCTTATTTTGATGCCTAGAAAATGCTTTGTGTTCCGCTTACAAAGGAAGATTGTTTTGGAGAAGCTCAGGCAGATTAGCCATTAGCGGTCTTGCTTCATGTCTTCCTGAAGGCTGACTGATATCAGCTTTTCTTGTCATCATCCCAGTGGTCTGCACTTGGATGTTTGTAAACAGTCCTGAACTGAGAGGAAGAAAGGACCCCTGGATCTGGAGGGCACGTTGAGGTTGCCTGGTCCAAACTTCGACCTAAAATTGGCTGCCATATGATTTCTGCCTGAAGATTTCTCATGAGGTAGAGCTTTCCAATTCACAAGGCGGTGCATTGTTGCATAAATTCATATTTTAAAATCCCTCTTTTTTGGTCACAGTGGAATCCCTTTTCCATCTCTCACTAGTGATTTCCCTGTCTATCGCATCACTGTTGGATAAATATAGGCACCGTCTTGACCACATGTCATTTTTCCAAATCCTGACCATAGCTATCCTATGTCTCTTTGGTTTTTCTAAAGAAGCCCAATCTAAGAATGTCCGTTTTCTTGTAACTGTTTCTCACGTGACTTGACTTCTAGACTCCTAACTTGATTTCCCAGCAGCAAACGCTCTCTGGTTTATTATTTTCTCCAACAAAATGTGGCTTATGCTCCATGAGGCCTGACCCACGCCAAGCACCACGAGGCCATGGTGTCCAATGATGGGTTAGGATTTTGTTTTGTTTTGTTTTCTAGCTGCTGTGCCATGATCTTGCCTCACATGGGGCCTGACTTCAATAAAACCCCTGGATCTTTTCACAGGGACGCCTGCCAAGCCACAGCTCCTCTCCCTCAATATCTGTGGAATTGATAGCTATAAAAATAACATTCACATTTTCTTTTATTATAAAAGCCGTACACAATAATTGGGGGAAATTTTAAAGATGCAGTCAGGTAATTTGCTGATTAAAAAAATATATATGCAACAATCTCACTAACCAGAGATACCTGCAACTAATACTTTTATGATTATTAAGGGTAGCAAACTACAATGCCAACAGGACCCATGCAGGGGTTGGAAATTTGCAAAGCAGCCTGAGAGTGAAACAGTAGGGCGTGGGTGGGCCTATTGCCATTGAAAGACGGCAGACATTACTCAGCTAGGGCGACCTATTTTTCTCTGAAAGTGAGAGCTCCAAAAAACCAGAACCAGATATTCTGATTTTTTTTTTCAAGAGTTACTGTATATGCAGAATTTATGAGAAATTTTCTTGTTGTGACTTACCTGGTGGCCCAGTGGTAAAGAATCTGACTTCCAATGCGGGGGACGTGGGTTCGATCCCTGGTCAGGGAGCTAAGATCCTGCACGTCGCGGGGCAACTAAGCCCGCGAGCCACAACTTTGAGCCCGCGTGCCTCAACTAGAGAGCCTGCATACTGCAAACTACAGAGCCCACGTGCTCTGAAACCCACAGGCCACAGCTACAGAGCCCACGTGCCCTGGAGCCCGTGCGTCACAACTAGAGAGAAGCCCAAGCACCGCAACTAGAGAGAAACCCTAGAGGCACAAAGAAGTGACCATGCACCGTAATGAAAGATCCCGCGTGCTGCAACTAAGACCCGCCGCAGCCGGGGTGGGGGGGTATAACTAAATAAATAAACATTTTTTTAAAAAAGAAATCTTCTTATTAAGTACTGGCAATTAATTTATATTGGGATTGATATATATACAGTAATATGTATAAATGGATAACTAATAAGAACCTGCTGTTTAAAAATAATAATAAAATTAAATTAAAAACAAACAAAACAAAATGATGTTATATCTGAATTTATATTGGGCAAAGACTTCATGTCTTTGGACCCTCCTGGTCTTGGAGCTGCTAGTAGGTTGGCCTCTCTGGTGTATATCCTGCCACCCTGCCTTCTTTATTCTCTTGATGTCTCCGAAAAAGAAAAGGGGAGCTTATCCTCTCTATATAACAACCAACTATGACAGGTGATGGCTCTAAGTTAACTCTAGATATCTTTGCCTTAGCAAAGCTGTCCTGGTGAATTGCCCTGTCACACACCCTTTCTCCTCTCATACTCATTTCTCTCCTGATCCTCCACACATCTTTCCCAATTTTATAGCTCTCACTCTGATCCCCAGCATTGCCAACAAGATTTGGTCCCCCAAACCCTTCTCTTTGCTGTATTCACACCACTTTCTTGCTGTGGACAAGTCTGCCTTTGGAGTGTAAGTGACCCAGATTCAAACCCCAGTCCACACTTGTCTAGCTGTATGACCCTGTGGAAAATGGCTTTGACCCTCTCTAAAACTTGGTTCCTCATAATTTGGGAAAAAATGATGTGTCCCCTGAAAAAATAGTTTAGAGGGTTAATCATAACGTCTGTAAGGCACCTGAGGAAAACATAGCTGTTGTGATATGATTATACTTGGTTTGCTTATATTAACTGTTTTCCCCAACTTGATGAGGAAAGAGTGGCTGCTTTTGAATATTCCTTGAATAAATGAATAAGTAAAAGAATGAGTAAATGAGTAAGACGAAAAGCTATAAGCCTGCTGGTGGATCCAAGTTATTTTTAAAGATAGAGATACCGGAAAGGGGAAGGAAGACAAGGGCTTACCACTGGGTAACTCTGGTTCCTTTCTCTCTGGTCCTGGACTTTTTACGTGCCAAAGAAATACTGGCGTCAAATCAAGTATCTTGTCAGATTACTATTAGCTTTAATAATTAATTACTAAACAGCTTGTGGACTCTGATTTTTTCAAAAATGTGGAAACAAAATTCTCAGCTCAGACGTCTTGGAAATATTTTATCCTACTAGAGACTGTTCCCTCAGTTATGCAGTGGCATACCTTTCCCTGAACAAGTCATCAAAGACTAGAAATACATACGTTACGGTTCGGACTCGTGCTCACTCTTCTCTGTCCACTGGAAGCTCCGCCCAAGCCCTCAATTCAGAAAAATTCCACAGGGTCCTATAAAGGTGTCTTCTGGACTCCATGAACATTTTTTTTTTTTGCGGTACGCGGGCCTCTCTCTGTTGTGGCCTCTCCCATTGCGGAGCACAGGCTCCAGATGCACAGGCTCAGCGGCCATGGCTCACGGGCCCAGCTGCTCCGCGCATGTGGGATCCTCCCAGACCAGGGCACGAACACGTGTCCCTGCATCGGCAGGTGGACTCTCAACCACTGCGCCACCAGGGAAGTCCTCCATGAATATTTTTGAAATAAATTAATAGACCAAGAACAAGTTCAATGGCCAAGGTGAAAATATATTTTATTTACTCCCTTCTCATTCTCTGCTCTTCACTAGCTGTATAAGCCTGTGGAAAGTGATTTTAATCTCTCTGAAACTTAGTTCCTTACCCATAACACTGGGAATAATGATACTGCTCCAACTCTGTGACCTCCACTATTTGCCAAGTTGCTTTTGGCTGCAAGTAAAACACAACCCTGACTGAAAGTGACTTAAAGAGCCAGGACATGTATTATCTCACATAACAAGAATGTCCAAAGGTAGATGGCTCAAACTAGTGGTTACCAGTGGGGAGAAGGAAGGGGGAGGGGCAATAGGGGGGGATGGGATTAACAGATACAAACTATAGGTATAAAATAAGCTACAAGGATATATTGTACAACATGGGGAATATAGCCAATATGTTTATAATAACTATAAATGGAGTTTAACCTTTAAAATTGGGAATCGCCTGTAATATTATTGTACATCAACTATACTTCCATAAAAAATTTTTTAATGAAAAGAAAAAAATGCTAAAAAAAAACAACAAAGGTAGATGGCTCTGTGGCTCAGTGATGTCTGGGCTCTGAGGTGGGCCTCTCTGTGGTTCTCCTGGCTCCTTTCAACGGCCATAGGACGCTGGCTGCACATCCTATCGCGCAGCATTCAATACAGGAGGCAAACGAATTCCCTAGAGGCTACCAGCAGGTTTCCCCTTAGGTGCCAATGGCCAGATTTCAGCCACTTACCCATACCTAAACTGGAATAAGAGAAGAGATCACTGTACCAATCATAGTTCATTCTCTGGGGCTGGAGGGAAGAACCGCCCTTCCCTGAGCACCTTGCACCCCCATATCTGAACAAAACGGGTGTTGGACATCTAGGGAAAAGAGGAGCTGGTTGTTGGAAAATAAAGCTAACAGGGATAGCCGTTATTTACTGAGGGCTAGCTGTGGGCCCAAACACTGTTCTGGAGACTTCATGTGCATGAATCCTCATAACATACCTCTATGGGGGTAGTACTATTACTCACAGTTCGCACATAGGGAAACAGAAGCCCTGAGAGGTTAAGTTGCTTTTCCAATGGCCCGCAGGTAGCAGGCTGATAAGTAGACAAGCCAGGATTTAAATCCAGGCTGACTTGCTCTAAAGCCTATGCAATTAACCCCCCATCTATGCCCGGCTTCCCTCACCGGGGTCTGCTGCCCTTTCCATTTGGCAAAAAGTCCTGGGACTCTCCAAAGTAAGGGCTTTGAGCAAGTGAACGGGTGCCTGACGAACGCATAAGAACGTGAGTGTGGTTGCCGGGGCACAACCCTAGAGCATAATCACTGATGGTAGCAGTGATAATAACCCAGCCTATTGTACGCCAGAGATCTTTGTGATATCATCTCACTTGATCATTTGACTGAGATAACAGTCAGCAAGTTCAGTATTCTTTCCCCCAGTTTAGAGGAACATGAGGCTCAATTAACTAGTTGGGGAGAAACTAGGTTTGATCTCAGTTTTGCTCGATTACACGATCCACGCCCTTTCTGCTGCATTCCACAGCCTACTTAAAAACTTAATAAATCGGAAGTTTTACAGTTGCATCAGTCAGGCATCAGATAGCACCTCCAACGTGGAGGGAGTTCCCCCGCTGAAATACCAGCCAGGCAGAGTACCCACTGGAGGGGGCAGGAATGATGGAGCTGTGTTCATTAATTAACCGAGTGCGTTGGACCACAGAGAACAAGGTCTTTGTGAGGCTGACTCTTCATATTAGACTGATAAGAGTTGTTTTCCACTTCTATTAAGACATGTATTACTTCTGGCCCAGTTTATGGTAAGTTCATTGCTGTCCTGTTCTCAGAACGAAACTGTAAGCTCTCTGAAGCCAAAGTCCTCTTTTCCTGATCTCCGGGTTTCCACGGTGGCTTAGCTCAACTTCGTAGTTACCGCATACTTGAGAACTCTGTGTGGCCTTTTATTAAAAAAAAACCTTTTCATTTTGGAATAATTTTAGAGTTACTGAAAAGCTGCAAAGATGGTGCAGAAGCGTTCTTCGCACTCTTCACTGAGTTTTCTTCGTTGTTAATGTTTTGCATAATCTTTGTACGATTTGTCAAAAGTAAAACATTAACGTTAGTACTAAATTAACTAAACTTGAGACTTTATTCAGATGTCACTAGTTTTTCCACTAATGCCCCTTTCCATTCCAGGATCCAGTTCAGGATATCACATGGCACTTAGTAAGGTAGCATTTTATTTTGAAGAGCTTTCCTTGCTTTAAATGTCTAAATGTGGGAAAAACTGTACATACTCATGTATGTACAGTTTCTGTGTGGATAATAATCTTAAAAATAGCTGGAATTTAAGTTCTTACTCTGTGGACAGGCACAATTCGAAGTGGTTTATAGGGACCGTCATTTTTTTCCTCACAAAGACTCTATGAGGTAGGTCTTTATCTCCATTTTATGGGGGGGAAACCAAGGCAGGGGTCATGCATGTCAGTTAGCTACTAAGAGCCATGATTAAAACCCAGAACAGTCAGACTCTCAAATGCCATACACCAAATGTAATATTTGAGAATAAGCTGTAAAGAGGTGAAACGATGATTAGGTAGCTTGTTTTATTATTGTGTCGTAGTGAAAGGTAAGACTGAAAAAGTTGCCATTCCTTCCAGACTTAGTTTCTGGGTCTTCAATTTTTCCATCCTCCTCTTATGAATGAAAGAAGGGCATCCTGCCAAGGCAGGGCCGTATGACTCAGGAAAACAGAACTGAAGGTTCTGACACCTAGCCTCAAATTCCCTTCCTGTCGAATGAACTAGAGTGTCAGGGTCCAAGCCGGGGATACGAATGATAAATGAATGTGGTTCGTCATCATCTTTTCCCATCATAAACCTCTGCCCAAGGGCTCTCACCCTGGAAGAACTGAGGTGTTGAAAGACGAGAATGGAGGTAAAACTGGCAGAGCTCATGGAGAAGCTCAAATGGCAGGCTGGCACCGCCTGACACGGGATGTTCTAATATGTCTTAGCTATACAACACGAGCTCCATGGTAAATTTACAATAGGGAGACTAATAAAATAGCAGCCATGAACAGTCCCCCAAATCCAAAAGTATGCAGAACAAAACTACTCTTCTTCAAACTCAAAATTTTTGTCTTTCCTCTTATTAGTCAACACAGTAATCTGTAGTACTGCTTTTCATTTGAAGATTCCTGTTGGGAGCATAGAGCGTCATTCATCGCATAGAATTACAGTGATGGCTAGTGGCTGATGAGTTATTGCGTAAGTAGGTCCTCGTATTCTTTTAACGATGGCAGTGGAACCAAGGAGGTAAGGGATGGAGTAGCGACAGGCTGTGAAAACAGATCATAACATAACAAGATCCACCCACCCATTCATTATTCATTCAACAAACAATACTGAATCCTTATATATGTCAGATATGGGGCCACGTCCTCTCTGTCTAGAAGAGGTGATGGACATGAAACTAAGCCATCAATCTAATGTTGTAGTTTCTATGAAAGAAATAGTTATATATGGGGTTTTACAAATTGTCAGTTATGACCCATATAGCATGAAATAGAATAATGTTGAAAATATCTGAGTCCACTGCAGAGTAAGAAAAAGATTCTTTCGTGAGACTTTCATTTCAGCAACATACAGGTGTGTGTGTGTGTATGTTCCAGTGTGCCTATAAAATGTTTCTTACCATGGATTACAGTCAAAGAAGATGGAAGAGATGGAAGATGGTCTGGTTTTCAATGGGGAAACCAAGGTGGAAGTGACGAATCCCCTTTTGGAATAGGACGGCGGATAGGAAGAGTCTCCAGGATGTCTGAGTTAAGTCTTAAATAATGGTTCACCAAATGGATTGTAAGATGAGAGACACTCTGAACTAACCAGAGCAGAATGGAAAAGGCAGAGAGAGGCCCGGCAGCCTGGCATATTACACACACCACGAGGTTCTGCCTTTCTACTGAAATTTGAGGGCTAGGAACCTCCAGGCGTGTACTGTCAGAGGACCAGTGAGAACTGCTACTGCATGTGGCTGAGAGCAGAGCTTCTCAAATTCAGTGTGCACACAGATCACCTGGGCACCGTGTTAAAATACACAATCTGACTCAGGAGGTCTGGGGTGGGTCTTGACACTCTGCACTTTTAGCCAGTTTCCAGGTGATACTGATGCAGCTGGTCCAGGGACAGCACTTGGAGAATCAAGATCTACTCTGAGAGAGTAAGAATGAGTTGTTGTCAGTGTTCTGCTTTTGTCCTTGGGCTGTATAGGAGCCTGCCCAGACATAGGCAGGCTTCCAGGGGGTAAGGACACAGGGAGTTGCTGGACCAGATAAAAATACTGAGTCATTGAATATTACCTACCATCTGGCAGGAGCTGTTCTGAGTCTGTTATGTGTAGGCTCTAGTTGGAAACCTATAACAAGTCTGAAAGGTAAGCAATGTTATTAGTTCCGTGTTATATGTAAGAAAACTGAGTAACTTCCTTAAAGTCACAGGATGTGGAAGAGCAAGGATTCAAATCTCAGGCTGTTACTTGTCCACTGTGCTGTCTGAACAACTGGGATGGAATATACATGCAGTCCTGTCTCTTTACTGAGTTATTTTCCCATATTCTCTTGATTTTTTCTTCTATGAATGGGAATATAAGGGTTTACTAAACAAAGTGGAAATAACATATATACTTCACTATGTTTTGTTTTGAGGGTTGAATTAAATAATACACATAAAACATTCAGCATACTGTCTGACACAGCAGGAGGTCTAGAAAACTATTATTTTTTAAATGGCTGTTTCCGAGACCCCAAAAACCAGAGGTTCTAGAACCAGACTTCCTTTTTCTCCCTACCCAAAACAATTCCCCAGTATTCTTATACAGCTCTCTAGGAAGATGCTGGGGCTCGGGGAATTTTTGTTGTGTATTATCTGGGATAATATTTGCTTTTGTTTTCTTTTTTTCGGTTTGACTTTCTTTTTTCTGAGGCAGTGGAAGCAAAAGTTTCTATTCGTATCCTGTTCAGAGAACTGAATCTCACTAAAGTTATATAGCGGTGGAAGCGAATTAGATCTTCTTGAGGTTCTTAAAGCCAAGTCCAGATGCACCCCCAGCACGTCACAGGGACACACTATCCTAACAGATAGAAAGGAGGGCTTGTATCAAATTCTATCAGGTATCACCAATCCCAAACCAAAGCTAGCTGTTAGTAACCACATTTCCTTACTTCTTTTCTTCTACATAGTATTACCTTGGGGAGAAGGGGGTTCTATCAAAGAAACAATATATTTTGCTCTGAGTTAAATTCGAGCCTATGATTGTGCTTGTTAAGATTAAGTGTACTGACAAATGAATCTACATACAAAACCGAAACAGACACACAGACACGGAAAACAAACTTATGGTCACCAAAGGGAAGTGGCGGGAGGAGAATCAAATTAGGAGTATGGGATTAACAGATACACACTACTATACGTAAAATAGATAAGCAACAAGGATTTACTGTATAGCACAGGGAGTTATAGTCAATATCTTGCAATCACCTATAATGGAATATAATCTGAAAAAAATAACGGAATCACTATACTGTACACCTGAAACTAATGAAATATTGTAAATCAACTATACTTCAGTTTAAAAAAAGATTGTGTATTGATTCCTTTTAAAGGTTTTTTCTTGAAATAACTTCAAATCCTATTAAATTATCTTTTCCTCTTTTTGCTTTCCATGTCAAAATTCTGATTAATAATAATGTTATTGATAATGTTACTATTATTATTATTTTACCACTTTGATCCTTAATATGCTATGTGCTGATAAATATCTCATTGTATTTATCAATTGAACTCAATGAGCTACTTCCCAAATGAAGTTTGATGGTGAGCAGGTAAAAATTAAATGAAATACATTTAATTTAATAAGAATGAAATGAAACTGTAATTTATCAGCCTTGGTTCTTCTTGGTGCACCTTTGGGCCAGGGATGAGATGAGTTTTCAGTATTTTACTACCAAGTATGGAAAAGGTAGAACAGTTGGCAACCTGGAAACTCTTTTCACAAGGAAGTAGAGGGAACTATTTTTATTGAAATCTAGAATATTAGATCTAGAAAAAAGTGAAAGCTTTTATGAGCAACTCCCCTTCCCCAACATTTTACACATGAGGAAACTGAGACTCAGAGAACCTAGGCTTACGTCACATGGCTAATTAATTAATGGCCAAGGAGAAACAAAAAAATTTCTTTTCTACCTTTTAGCAGCAATTTTTTATGGCCCTCATTTCATATTCATCCTCAAAGTATTATTGTAGGTATATTAGGGAAGGTAGTTGCAGTTGCCTTAAAGTTCAAAGGAGAGGTTGTGTAATAGTATTCCCCAAATCCAGGTAAAATGATATCAGAGGGAAGGGTACAAGCACTGCTGATTGTCTGTACCTGATCTGGGAAACTCTGAGCTGAGGTCTGGGGCAGCTCTTGACTGCACTGGTGAAGGGAGTAAAGATTTCATTGGATCGCGAGTAGTTTTCCTTCAGTGATAACTGTGTCTTTCTACCATGTGACCAGTAGCCACCAGATTGTATGTGTGTGTGTGTGTATTTATGTGTCCCATGTATCTATGTGTGTGTACGAGTGTGTGTGTGTGTGTGTGTGTGTGTAGGGATGGAGGAGAACCAAGGCTTCTCTCTGATGCTCCCCCAGCAGTCACTATGCTCCCATAGTCCCCAGTTCCAGGCTGGGTGGGTCCTAGTTCCATTTCCCACGGACGTCCGTGCAGAGCATCTGAACTGCTATTTCAGAGACAGAATGTTCCAAATCAGGTCTTGTGTTTTGGCAGAGGAATGGAACCCTCTTTTCTAATATTACTTCTGTGGGAAAGTGTTTTCTGAGTTCCAAACAACTCAACTTACAAATACATTTTTGGAAGATGACCCATATATATATATGTATATATGTGTGTGTGTTTGTATGTATGTATGTATATATACATATATATGCGCTAAGGACTGCCTGTTCTGGGGGTAAAAGTACTTACCATGTACAGCTCAGTGGTACAAAAGGCAGGTGTTTCTTATATTGATCTTATTCAAGGATTATCATATAATGTGCCTAAAATCTGAAGCATGTACCAGATTTCTTCCAGAAAGGGTTAGCCACTCCCCATGAGGTAGGATTTAAGCGCCAAAGAGCCCCCCTCTTTCCCCATTCATACTCTCCCCTTAGTCTTAGAAAACTATCCACAGTCATCAGTGCCAATTAAGGCAGGGGTTCAATGTGGATAGGATCAATGTGTTGGCACAACTCTTTCTTAAATCAGGGTTCTTGTTTTTGGTTTTACTTTTTAAAATACGGATTCCCAAGCCCCCTCCTGGAGACTCTGATTCAGTAGGTGAGGGATAGGATTCTGGAAACTTCTTTTTAAAGTGAAGTATAGTTGATTTACGAGGTTGCGTTAGTTTCTCGTATACAGCAAATTGATTCAGTTATACATAGATATATCCTTTTTCATATTCTTTTCCATTATGTTTCATTATAGGATATTGAATATAGTTCCCTGTGCTCTACAATAGGATCTTGTTGTTTATCCATCTGGAAATTTTTTTTAAAGTTCTCTGGAAAATTCTAATCAAGTTACTTTTGAGTCAAGACATTTATTGATTCACTGATCGGTCCCCTTAATTATTCATTCTTTCATCATATAGCAAAGTTTGCTCCTGCAATATAGGTATTGGGTACTGGGGACAGAAGGAAAAGAAAAGCACAAGCATTATAAAGGGAGAAAGTGATATGGGAGCTGCTCGTATTGTCTGGTGGGATTTGGGAGATTGCAATTACAAAAGGCTTTGCAGAAGCAGTGATTGAAAAGGTAACAAAGCTGAGTGGTAGGTCATCCACATTCTAGAGCCAGACAGCCTGGACTCAAAGACCAGCTCTACCATTCACCAACTTAGGATCTCTGCCGAGTTACTTAAACTTTCTGTGCCCCAATTTTCTCATCTTCCAAATGGAGAGAATCTTAGGACTTACCTCAGAGAGTTGTGAAAATTCAATGAGCTGATATAGGTAAAGGGCTTAGCACAGTGGTCTCAAGCTTTAGCAAGCATCAGAACCCCCTGGAAGTTTTGCTAAAACACGAGTCTCTGGGTCCCACTCCAAGTTTCCAAGCTGATAGATTGGGGGCGGGCCAAAGAATGTGCATTTCTAACAATTTCCCCTGGGTGATGCCAATGTTGGTCCCGGGACAACTCTTCGAGAATACTTAGAATTATAGTAAACAGCACTTGTTACTATTATTTTCAGTTGATCTTCAGCGGAAGAATTTGAGAGTGTCACGTAAAGGCACACAGGCAGAGGGAACGGCCAGTGCATAGCCCGGAAGGTTAAAAGCAGAGGGCATGCACCAGGAGCAGAGAGAAACAGGCTGGCGGAGAGATGCACGGCGCTGTGGCCTCCAGACTCTGAAGAACCTGGCCCCATGTAACTATAGATATTAACCGAGAGTAACCAGAGAGTCTATTATCAGCCATTAGCACCTTAGCACACATTAATTTATCAGAGTAGTCTGTCACTTTGTCAAACCCTGGAGGAATCGGACTCACGCTTGGCAAATTAGGATGACCCTGAAAGATTCGTCCTCCTTTGGAAAATCAACACACGCCAGTGAGTCCCAGGCATCTTTGAGGGTGCTCACTTGTCCCTGTGGGGGAACCTTGCCTCACCAGGGGTCTTGTGGATCTGTGATCATACCTAGTATCAACCTCCTGGCATCTGTACACTCGTACTCCTGATATCCCAAACCATCTTGCTTTTACTTGCAGACTTAAAAAGATACGATAACCTTGGAAGGCTTATAATATCGTATTTATCTGTCTATCTGTGAATATTTTCCACACAATGAACAACAAAAAACTCATTTATAGACACATTTTCCACTCCATGGCCTGTCAAAAGAGCTAAAAAACAAAACACAACCCATCCATCTTTTGTGTGTGTGATTTTTTTTTTTCCCTCTTGGGCAAACCAAGTTCTTCATGAGTTATAGTTTCACAGACCATTCCCGTACTGCAGCCCCTTGCCCGTTCTTGTTTCTATGAAGGAAACACAGATCAGCTTAGCTGCCCTGTGGCTCTTCGCGTGCATGTCATGCTACCTAACACTTTTATCTGTACAACTTTACACACTCCAGACACTCCAAAGCCCAGTAAGAGTCAACAAGGGCAACGGTGGCTTTCATCCTGGCGTGGTGAGCATGGAGCCACGGTGAAAGCAGACTCGACTATTTTGGGCATGGCATGCTGTAACGAATGGAAAAAAGAGAAATCAGAGACCAGCAGTTTTCCTCTGCTATCTGAACAATAACACGGATGTGTCATGCTGAAACGAAGAGAGATAGTTAGATGGAGGGAAACTCTTTTACTGCTGCAAGAAAATGAAAAGAGGAGGAGGTTGTGAGTGTAGAAGAATCATTTATAGGAGAAAATGCTCTGGTAGGGAAAGAGACAGAAAACCCAAGTCTCAGTTTGCAACTGACGGCCTTTTGATTGCTCTTCAACTGTAGAATACTCTTGTAGGTGTAAAGTGTGTGTGTGTGTGTGTGTGTGTGTGTGTGTGTGTGTATGAAACAGAAAAAGAGACAGAGCCATACAACCTGTGCAGAAGGGCCCTGTACTTGATTTAATGCTCTGCTGTCATTTTCCTGAAATTCTTAATATTTTTTGATCCGGGGACCCTGGGTCCTCCAAATTATGTAGCGGGTTCCAGAGAGAAAGTTAGCTCTACTGAGTTAAGATGGTTGGAAAAGGGCATAATTTTTTTTTCATATTCTTAACTGCAAAAGACTATTCTTCAGCAAAAGTGTACCTCAACTTACCTGGTGAAACTTTTCTTCTTACTTCCTCTGCTACCCCTGTGCTCTGTTCACATGAAGTCCTCATAGCTTCCAACATAGGCATGGCCATTGGACTTCTCTTGCCTTAGAGCAGAACTCAGCAAACTTTTTCTGGAAGGAGCCAGATAGCAAGTGTTTTCAGCTTTACAGGTCTTGAGGTCTCTGTTGCAACCGCAACTGCTAAAGCAGTCATAGAAAATACATAAATAAAGGAGTGTGACTGTGTCCCAGTAAAACTTGATTGGCAAAACCACGTGGGGGCTGGGTTTGGCCTGGGGGCCATAATCTCAGGACCTCTACCTTAGAGCATTCTTTTCTTTTGAGGATGACGATGATGATGATGATAACGACGATGATGGCTAAAATGGATTGAGGCCAGACACTGGGTCAAATGCTTTACAAACCTTACGGTATTTAATTTTCACAACAATGTAGGGTATGATTACCATTATCTCGACTTGACAGATGAGAAAACTGGCATTGAGAGGAGTAGAGTGATTGATTTATTCAAGGATATCCAGCTAGTAAAAAGAGGAGGTGAGATTCAAACTTGAGACCTGTGCTAAGCCCCAGGGTTCCCAGCCCTTCACTTCTCATACCTGGGGCACCTGACTCTTGCCTGAAATTCAGCCCCGTCCTGGTCTCTAGAACTGATCAACACTTTAAGTGAGAAGGACGTTGTAAAGAGCTTCAGCCTCGTTGATACAACCCACTATCAAGCTGTTCTTACAATCTCCCGAGCCTCTTGGTTTCCAAGGACCAGTCCCCACCTTAGGATCCTGATGATGGGGTCTCTGTCTTGTCCTGGATTCCATTTCTTCAAGCTTTTTTTGTTTAAGATAAGCCAGGTTCTCTATGTGAGATTTCTTGATGACAACAATGTGCTTGGACAGGTTTTTTTTTGTCTGCTGTGGTGTTATTTTGAGACCACAAGGGCCTTTTGGACTGGACTTGCCCAGTGCTAGAGCCAATCTCTTCCCTCCTCTGCCCTCATTTCATATTCTCCCATCTTCATGCTTGGTCAACCTTTGCCCCTCTGTCTGCCTTGTGTTAACAGGGCCAAAGCTGACCTCTTCAGAGGTTGTGTGGTTCTCCCCACTTAAAAGGTCCACCACCTTCTTATTTTCCTCTCCAAATTCAATTAATTTTTGAAGCCCAGCCCAAATCTCCCCATCTCTATATCTTCCCACACCACTCCAGTACTTTGTACTCCAGTACAAAGTTCCTTTCTTTCAATGCCCGTCATCTAGCCCCATCTTTTATTTTTCTCTAGTTGTCTTGGGAGCTTAACACTTATTTCATTTTTCTTTCAAAAGCCCTTTGAAAGAACTCATTACTTTTGCTGATTTTCCACTTGTGGAAAATGTGGTAGACATTCTTAGGCACTGTGTATTATTGATGATTATTGGGGATTGTTGGTGGGCTGGTTATTGTGTGAGGTTGCCAAGATGAGGGGGGAATCATCTATCATGGGTACCTTATCTCACTAGGGAGGAAGAAGCAGCCCTGACAGCTATGATCTGCCAGGTGTGGTCAGTTTGGCCTTGATGTTCTCCCGTTGAGTATACACAGTTTCACAAAATATCCTAGGACCACGAGGGATCAAGATAAAAGCAAGATCTTCTGCACTCAAGCTAAACAGAGACAAACATGTGAACATTGTCCAAACTCCGAAAATAATCACATTACCCTATTCTGACTAATATGAGCGATGGCTGCTTCTTGACCAATGATACCAGCGATAGCCTTACTTCATTCTTCCCACCTTACAGATAAGATTTATTAATATACCCAAGGAAAACAGTACCCCTGCTTTTTAATAGCATCCAATCTAGAGCAAAGTACGGCTTCCTTAAACCCTCCCCCAGATCACTTAAGACAAGTCCAAACCCTGTAAGTTCTTCCTAATGTCTAACTGCCATGCCCCACCATCTCCATGGTGTGCATCCTCCCTCACTGCAAAGAGCAATAAACCCAACTTGTTTAATTACAGGTGTGTTCTTAATGGTCTTTGGCGGGCTGACGCTGACACCAGAGATTCCTTGAGCTGTAAGAAACACACTCGGTCATCTTGACTTTATTTTTTCCAGGGAGTGTGTGTGTTCTCCCCCACCCAAGAATATCGCTCAAGTCATTGAGAGCAACAAAATCCTTTGCTATAGGATCACTTTCTCTGTTCCCTGCTTTGATGAGCCCTTTCCACCTCTCCATCCTACTCTAAAGGCTGCCAAGGAAAGAAAACAGATTAACTTAGAATGCTCTGAGAAGTGTTTCTTCCCTTCTATCCACTTCCATTTCCATGACATGAGAAACTATAAACCCAGAATGACATATATCATAGCCTCCACTTTCAGACCAGATCTGTCCTGCTCCAGTTTAATTTAAAATCCAGCCCATTTTTATTTTTGCTACTGTAAAGCATGGACTGCTATATAAAGGAACATGTATCTTGCTTACATGGCATTACAACTAATCTAAATCCATTGAGATGGGCTACAAAGTACTTTTCTAGTAATAAATGTGGCACCAGATGAGCGAGCTTGATGCAGGAGAAAGAAGGGTTACTTGATTGAGACTGAGAAGACTGGAATTTCAGTTGCAGTGTTACACAAACCATCACTTTGACCTCAGGAAAGCCATATTCTGTGAGCCTAAATTCCTTACCAATGGTTAAACATTGATTGAAAGCATACTCCATGCCAGGTAGTAGGAGAAGTTGCTTGGGCCATCCGTTAGGTCATTTGCAAACAATGTAATGTGACAGGCGTAATAAAGGGACATGTGAAAAAGAACTCCAGGAGCCCTGAGGAGGAAGGCCTGACTCACCCTCCACGGTCCCTGAAAATGACAGCATTTTCCTACACACAAAAGACCCCAAGGTCTTGAACCAGGCTACTTGGGTTTCACTCTAGCTCAACTTACCAGGGTTAGGCAATCTATCTGTGCTTTGGTTTCCTTACCTATTAAATGGAAACAATAGTTGTACTTATCTCATGGGTATTATGAAGATTACATTAATGTACAAATACGAACTGCAGAGTGATTGGTACTCAGTAACCACTCAAGAACATATTTAATGTTATTGTTTTTGTTATTAGTAGTGATATGTAATCTTCAAACTTCCTCATAAATCCAAACCCCTATAATCTCTCCTAGTGCAGAAGCAAAGAGTCTGAAGTCTTCTCTTTGAAAAAAAATACAAGCATGTATCTTTGGAAAACATGAAATGCTTCCAGGGTCACAAGTGACAAAGAATAAGTTGAGTCTGGACTCTCTGGTACCAGCGAGTAAGAAAACACTCAGTTACGGCGATGTGCCAAGGGACACAGAAGTCAGCTTGAAGGGGCTCCCACTGGCCAAATGTGGGGGGATGAGCATCAAAATAAGTAATGATAGTAACAGATTATGACCCATTAAATAAACTAGGAGTCTGTGAGTGCACATTTATATTACTAAATAGTTAAATGAGGAGAAGAAAAACTTTTCCTTTCAGTAGAAGGCTAACTAATACAAAAGAAATGATAGAAGTAGAAAAGCATGAGTGTGACAAGTCAATATGACGTGCCATACATAGGTGGCAATGAGAACACAGCACCACTTTGGTGATGTTCTGGAGTACGCCTTATAACCTCAGTGTAAGGAAACATCAAGCCCAGATAGAGGTACATTCTATACAATGACTAGCAAGTGAACTCAAAGCTGTCAAGGTCATTGTTTCAGACTGAAGGAGATTAAAGAAACATGCCAACTGGGTGAAAAGCACTATCCTCTCTTGGATCCTTTTATAAAACGGGTCTGACAAAGGGTGTATAAGAGTTCTTTGTATTACCCTTGCCAATTTTCTGTAAGTTTGAAATTGTTTCAAAACAAAAGAAAAAAAAGTACAGCTATCAGGAATACTATGTAGCTATAAAAAATAATGTTGTTGACACGAAAAGCATAAGCAACAACCATAACAAAAATAGATAAATTGGACTTCGTCAAAATTCAAAACTTTTATACTTCATAGTGAGGACACTCTCAAGAAAAAGACAACTCACAGAATGGGAGAAGGTATTTGCGAATCGTGTATCTGACAACGGATTCGTATCCAGAATATATAAAGGACTCTTACACTCCACACACACAGACACACACACACACACAGACAAAGAAAGGAAAACAACCCAATTAAAACATGGGCAAAGGTCAAAAAAAAGGAGAAATACTTTGGCATAACTTTAATAAAATATGTACATAATCTATGTGAGGAAAACTATAAAACTCTGGTGAAAGAAATCAGAAAAACTAGATAAATGGAGAGATATGCCATGTCTGTAGATAATAAGACTAAGTATGGAAAGATGTCAGTTCTTCCCAACTTGATCTTTAGATTCAATGCAATCCCAATCAAAATCCCAGCAAGTTATTTTGTGATATTGACAAACTGATTCTAAAGTTTATATGAAGCGGCAAAAAGACCAGAATAGCCAACACAATTTTAAAGGAGAAGAACAAAATCAGAGGATTGACACTACCTGATTTCAAGACTTACTGTAAAGCTACAGTAATCAAGGCAGTGTGATATTGGTGAATGAACAGATAAATAGATAAATGGAATAGAATAGATAGTCCAGAAATAGACCCAGATAGATATGTATAGTCAACTGATCTTTGACAAGGAGCAAAGGCAAAACAATGGAGAAAAGATTGTCTTTTCAACGAATGGTGCTGGAACAACTGGATATCCACATGCAAAAAATAAAAAATAAATAGAATAATCTAGATACTGAACTTATACACGCTACGAAAATTAACTCAAAATAGACCATAGACCTAAACATAAAATGCAAAACTATAAAATTCCTAGGAGATAATATAGAAGAAAACTAGATGACTTTTGGTATGATGAAGGCTCTTTAGATAAAACACCAAAGGCACAATCCATGAAATAAATCCATAAGCTGGACTTCATTAAAATTAAAAACTTTTGCTGAGCAAAAGACACTGTCAAGGGGATGAGAAGACAAGCCACAGAGTTGGAGAAATTATTTACAAAATACATATCTGATATAGGACTGTTGTTCAAAATATAAAAGAACTCTTAAAACTGAAAGGAATCATAAGAACAATAAGAAAACAAACAACCCAGTTAGGAAACGGGTGAAAAATCTGAACAGACACCTCACCAAAGAAGATCTATGGATGGCAAATAGGCATATGAAAAAATGTTCCACATCTTATGTCATTAGGAAGCTGTAAATAAAAGCAATAATGAGATACCACTACATGCCTATTAGAATGGCAAAATTCCAAAATACTTACAATCCCAAACGCTGGTGAGGATGTGAAGCAACAGGAAATCTCATTCATTGCTGGCAGGGATGCAAACTGGTATAGCCACTTTGGAAGACAGTATTTGGTGGTTTCTTACAAAACATATTCTTATAATATGATCCAGCAATCACACTCCTCAGTATTTACCCAAGTGAGTTGAAACTTATGTTCACGCAGAACACATGGAGGAAACTTAGTTGCATATTGCTAAAGGAAAGAAGCCAATCTGAAAATTCTATACAGTATGCTATATGATTCGTATCATATGACATTCTGAAAAAGGCAAAACTATGGAGATGGTTGAAAATGTCAGTGGTTGCCAAGGTTAAAAATGTCAGTGGTTGCCAAGGGTTAGCGGAGAGGTAAGGATGAATAGGAGGGGCAGGGAGGATATTTAAGGCAGTGAAACTGTCATGTAAGAGACTATAATGGTGGATATGTTATATATTTGTCAAAACTCAAAGAATGTACAACACCTAAAAGTGACCCCTAGTGTAAACTCTGGACTTTGGTTGATAATTATGTGTCCATGTCAGTTCATCTTTTGTAACAAACGCACCACTCTGGTGGGGGATGTTGATGATGGGGGAGGCTGTGCATGTGTGGGGCAGGGGGTATATGAGGACTCTCTTTACCTTCCACTCAACGTTGCTGTGAACCTTAAACTTAAAAAAAAAAAAGTCTATTAAGAAAATAAGAAAACCTGTATCTGAGTGGTAAGAAAATGACCATGTTCACTTTTGTGACAGCTAACATATATTGAGTGCTACTGTGTGCCAGGCATTGGGCTAAATGCTTTACATGTATTACTTCATTGAATTCTCACATTAAATCTTGTGTTTTTCCAACTTTGCAAAATTTCTACAATAAATCTATTATTTCTGTACCCAGAAAATTTTATTTGTAAACATATATGTACATAATAGATCCTATTAAGGTGAAGGTCTTCAGGTTGGTGAAGATTCTAGGAACTACTTACTGTGAAATTTTGTTCAAAGGATTGAGGATATTTTACTTGGAAGTGGGGGCTTAAAGTGAGTGATGATGGCTATCTTCACATATTTGAAAGACAGTTGGAAAAGGAATTGGACACTGTCTTCATCGCTTCAAAAAGTGAACTAGAGTGAAAATCCTAGGAAAGTAATTTTGGGCTTAACATAAGGATGGTCCTCCAAACAATTCTATCCAAAAAAGTAATTCATCTAATCAGTGAATATATATGGATTTGTGCATCTAGAAGTTTGGAAGAGTAGGAGTCCGAGGTCATTTTCAACTCTGAAATTCTGTCTTTATTTATATTTCATGCAGATTAATCAGAGAGAAGAGCCAAGGTCTACCTTTTCTGTTTTGTTTTGTTTTTCAAAGAGGATGCAATTCTGTGTCAGCCTTGGAAAAAACAATGTGGTGCCTGGGTGAGCAAAGAATAGTTGTGAAACTTACAAGTTGCTTCGATGCAATTTTAACATTGTTATCAGGAAGCAAAAGGGCATAAAAAGCACAAGGAAAAAGGCCTATTTATGTAGCATTTAGAAAGATGACAGAACGCAAAGCTGATTTATATCTTATTCATTCCCTCCCTCAGGTTGGTGCACACACCCCCGCCCCTCCCCCACCCTCACCCCGCCACCCTTCTTCCTTCAGTTTTTCCCACTTCCCTTATTATATATATATTTTACATTATTGGCATTCTCTTGCCATGAGACCCAACTCTATCCGTACGGGTGGCACCCGTAAGCCACGGCTCTGAACTGCTTTATTTTGTAAAGCAGAGACCTCTACCGGGGTTAAGTTTGTTGAGCGACAGATCTACCCAAGATTCTGTTTCACATTCAACCTTTTACTGTACGATACCGTAGGATGCCACCCACTCCTGTGTCACAGGCTCTCACACAATAGGAGTCCTTGAAGCCCTCAGTCCCCAGGTCTGGCTGGGAAACCTGGCAAAGCCACGGCCCGCGCAGGGCACCTTCCCCCGCGAGGGCGGGGCGGGGCCGGGGAGCCAGCCACCGGGTGCCTGCGCCCACCCGGCGCAGCGCCCCAGGGCCCTCCCTCGAGGGGCTTCTCGACCTTTCCTCAGTTAGCCGGAGTAGGGGGGCTCCATCAGCTCAGTATTCCCCACCCACAGTTTGCTTCTCTATCAGTTTCTTCCCGGCTGTCGCTGCCCAGCCACCCTTAGCTTCAGCATCAGCCCCCTGCCCACTCCGACCCTCAAGGAAGCCACCACCCCGGCCGTGACCCCGAGGAGCCCCTCCCCCCGGGACTCCTACGGACCGTCTCCTGAACTCGGTCCCCAGAGGGTCTTCACCCCCTCCTGGGCACCTGGGCGGAGGGCAGGGGGAGTGCCCGGGAAGGGGAGTGCGTGGGGGACCGGGAAGGGCGCGGGGTCAGGCGGGAGGGGAGGAGAGGAGGCCAGACAGGGGCTCTCGGTTTCCCGGGGTCTGATTGGAGGTTGGCGCGATGAGTCGGAGCTGGGGGCGCGCCCATCTCCGCTGGCTCCTGCCAGAGCCGCCGGCTCGGCCCCTCCCCGGAGCCGCTTTGTCCCGGGTGACGGCCGCTGAGGTTGCGGCGAGGAGCGGGCGGGAGGCAGAGACCCGCGGACCCACGAAGCCGGAGCCGGAGCCCGGGAGGCGGGGCGCGCCGCGCACGGCCCCACGCCCAGGCCCGCGGGCACCGCGCCCGTCCCCGCGCGCTCTCGGCCCGGCCGCCAGGTGAGCAGCCGTGCCACGCCAGCAGTCGCCGGCTTCGCCGACCGGCAGACCGCCCAGCAGTCGCCTCAGCCTCCACCGACGCATCGCGGACGACCAGCAGGTCGGTTATGTAACGGCGCCGGCCCGCTCGCCCCGGCACCCTGTCCTGTCCTGTCCTGTCCTGCCGGGGCTGCGCGCGGCGCCCGGGCCGGGCCGGGGGACCGCGGCGGGGGGCGGCCGAGAGCGGGCGGGGTATGGGGCTGGGCCGGGGGCGGTGGCCGTGGCGGCGGGTGGTCTCCAGATCCAGTTCTCAGCTCCCGCGGCGGCCGTGAGGACCGAGGTCCCTTGACCCCCTCTAGAGGGCGCGGGTCTCAAGGAGCCCCTTCCCCAGTCCTAGTGGCCCAGGGGTTCGTCTTTCTAGTAGCAGCAGCAGGTGCATAAGTGGAGGAGCGGGAATGACGCCTGTGGTCCCCGGGACTGAGATTTGGAGAGGGGATTAGGGGAGGTGGTCTGTACGCAGAGAGCAAACGGGAAATCGGAGCCTCTTTCCCCAGTGCTTTAAGGAAAGTGCTGGGGAGGGGAAGGTGCTTTGAGACGCAGCGGGCTGGGAATTGTCCTGCCTGGGATTAGCGGGCTTGGGTCATCTAAAAATAACTTCAAGTTTGAAAAGTGAAATAGAAGGGAGCGCAGTGTGCCGAGTTCCTCCTGCCTGTGGGATGCTTCTCTCTAGAAGTCACTAGAGGGAACAGGAAAATCCCAGCTGCCTGATCCCTCGGCTGCCTCCTGGTTTCACTGGTTTCCAGGGTGTCTCCGTTTGACTTTAGTTAATGATTTATTCTCCAAGGCACTGCTGTCTTTGTCTTATCCCAAAATGAATTATAGCAGAGTGCATGCTTTGAATCTTTCCTATTTAGTACGTTAGGATAGAAGTGTTCAGTGGACATCTAATGAGTCTGCTGCCTACGCTTTTTTTTTTTTTAAAGTATCCTTTCAGTAAAAACAAAAGTTTCTGAGCTCCCTTTAACATATATCCCACAACTGGAGATGAAAGATGCTAGAGCATTCCAGTCCACCCTTCTCTCTTCCCTAAGCCAGAATCCCACTTGTCATACGGAGGGGAGGCTTTAGGAAAAGTAGGACATTTTAAATAACGCAGCTCAACTTTCACACATATTACATCAACACAAAACACAGGCAAATGTATCACAGGCACAGGGCAACACTTGCTAACTGACCCCCTCCATTCCAGGAACACAATGAAGTAAAAAATAGAACTACCATACGACCCAGCAATCCCACTACTGGGCATATACCCTGAGAAAACCATAATTCAAAAAGAGTCATGTACCACAATGTTCATTGCAGCTCTGTTTACAATAGCCAGGACATGGAAGCAACCTAAGTGCCCATCGAAAGATGAATGGATACAGAAGATGTGGCACATATTTACAATGGAATATTACTCAGCCATAAAAAGAAATGAAATTGAGTTATTCGTAGTGAGGTGGATGGACCTAGAGTCTGTCAGAAGTAAGTCAGAAAGAGAAAAACAAATACCGTATGCTAACACGTATATATGGAATCTAAGGGAAAAAAAAAGGTCATGAAGAGCCTAGGGGTAAGATGGGAATAAAGACACAGACCTACTAGAGAATAGACTTGAGGATATGAGGAGGGGGAAGGGTAGGCTGTGACAAAGTGAGAGAGTGGCACGGACATATATACGCTACCAAACGTAAGGTAGATAGCTAGTGGGAAGCAGCCGCATAGCACAGGGAGATCAGCTTGGTCCTTTGTGACCTCCTGGAGGGGTGGGATAGGGAGGGTGGGAGGAAGGGAGATGCAAGAGGGAAGAGATATGGGAACATATGTATATGTATAACTGATTCACTTTGTTATAAAGCAGAAACTAACACACCATTGTAAAGCAATTATACTCCAATAAAGATGTTAAAAAAAAGAAAAGAAAAACCTAGAAGCTAGAAAGGATCAAGAAGCAGACAAGCATCGACTGTGGAACAAGGCAGGGGAGTGAACATTTGGCTGCTTTTCAGTCTCCCATTGATTTGCTTTAGCCTTAGAGCTATTTTCTTAAGTACAATCAGTCACTGCGTTGAGTTAGTCTGAAATGTGAGTTGCTCTTTGCTTTCAAATCCACTGCAAATCGAATCAGCATTTACTGAGCACCTACTACTTGAGTCCAGTCCATAGAATTTTATGAGGGAATGTGTCCTCAACTAAAGCTACAGGATCCTAAGAGCTTTCCAAATGCCTTGTTTGCAGCTCCTGCAGAACCCAGCGAAATTAGGGAGGATGTGGCTCTCTCTCCAGTGATGAACAGTTAACGGACGTAAGTGGGAACTTGAGAGCTTTGTCATTTGCAAGTACGCATCACATTCTTTTAAAAAGTACTTGCATAATCGTTTGTAGTTAGTCATGTATGTTACAGAAATTAGCTTTATTGAGATCAACTTTGTCACTGAGGTCTCATTTTCCCATTCCTTTTATTTTCTGTATCATCCACTCAGTTTACTCAGCAGTTAATTTGTTAAGTACCTACTGTGTGCTATGTAGTCCCTGTGCCAGAGGCTACAAGAATGAGGCCCATGTTGTTCAGAAATCAATCTAGCAGAAAGGGATAAGAAAATTAAGTGATAATGATCAGCATGGTGAGTGTTTAGTGGAGATAGGAACAAGCTCAGTGGGAGCCCAGGGAAGAAAGGGTTCAGGGAATCTGGAAGAGCTTGAAGAGAAGTTCATGTTCAGACTGCATCTCTATAGAGAAGGAGCTAGGTGTTCCACGTTGAAAGAAAGGTCACGTTCAAAGAACTTGTGGGTGTTCTGCAGTGAGGAGGTGGCAGGAAAGTTTGGGAGGAGGTGTTTCAGTGAGCCTGGGCTATGAATATACCTTGCAGAGGAGGAGAAGCCATGCAGCCTGTATGGGAGAAATGATTTGATCTAATTCATCTTGCAAAAGTTACTTTGGAGGCGGTGAGTAGGTGGGGTTGCAAAGAGGAACGAGCTCAGATTTTAGACCACTAAAGCGGTCCAGACCAAAAAAAAAAAAATAAGTAAAATTAATTGTGCCTGAACCAGGTAGAATGGGGAAAGAGAAGAGAGATCTACAGAAAACCATTTCAGAGTGAGAATCAGTGGCTCTAGGTCACCAAGTGGCTGGTAGTGTGGAAGGAGAAGCTTAAGATGTTTAGATGGATGGTCAGGCTTTGTACTGAGATAGGAAGTCACGGAGAATGATTAGGTTTAAGAAAGATGGGGACTTTTAACTGAAACTTTTCCTGTAAGATCAGGAATGCCCACTCTTGCCACTTTTCTTTAGTATAGTACTGGAAGTCCTAGCCATAGCATTTAGGCAAGAAAAAAAAGGCATTCAAATCAGAAAGGAAGAAGTAAAACTGTCTCTTTGTAAATGACATGATATTATACATAGAAAACCCTAAAGACTCTACTAAAAGACCGTTAGGACCAATAAACAAATTCAGTAAAATTGCAGGACATAAAATCAATGCACAAACATCAGTTGCATTTCTATACACTAAAATAGCGAACTATCAGAAAGAGAAATTAAGAAAGCAATCCCATTTGTAGCTGCATCTTAAAGAATAAAATACCTAGGAAAAAATTTAATCAAGGGGGTGAAAGACTTGTTCCCTGAAAACTATGACAATAATGAAAGAAACTGAAGAAGACACAAATAAGTGTTGGTGAGAATGTGGAGAAAAGGGAACCCTCCTACACTGTTGGTGGGAATGTAAACTGGTGCAGCCACTATGGAAAACGATATGGAGGTTCCTCAAAAAATTAAAAATAGAACTACCACATGATCCAGCAATCCCACTTTTGGGTATTCATCCAAAGAAAATGAAAATACTAACTTGAAAAGATATCTGCACCTCCATGTTCATTACAGCATTTTTTATACGAGCCACGATATGGAAACAGCTTAAATGGCCACTGATGGATGCGTGGATAAGGAAAATCTGGTATATATGTATATACAATGGAATATTATTCAGCCATAAAAAGGAGACCCTGCCATTTGCAACAACATGGGTGGACCTTGATGGCATTGTGCTAAGTGAATAAGTCAGAGAAATATAAGTACGGTGTGATCTCACTTATATGTAGAGTCTAAAAAAACCAAACTCATAAATCCAGAGAATAGATTGTTGTTGCCAGAGGCGAGGGGTGGAGGATGGGCAAGTGAGTGAAGGTAGTCAAAAGGTACAAACTTCCAGTTATAAGATACATATGTTCTGGGGGTGTAATGTACGGCATGGTGACTATAGTTAACAATACTGTATTGTATATTTGAAAGTTGCTGAGAGAGTAGATCTTAAAAGTTCTCATAAGGAAAAAAATTTGTAACTATGTAAGATGGTAGATGTCAACTAAACTTATTATGATGATCATTTCACAATATATACATACACCGAAAACTAATACAGTGTTTTATGTTAATTATATCTCAGCCAAACCGGGGGGTGGGGGGGAAGGAAGTACGGTTGATCCTTGAACAACACGGGTTTGAGCTGTGATTAGAGATCACCATGTATGGGGTCAAAAGACCTGGGGTTTGGGTCCTGATTCTCTCCAAACTGTTTCAGCTTCCTGCCCTTGGGTGAGTCATTTACCAATTCCTTTGTTTTCGAGGCAGAGATAGCAAGACTCTGATTTTCCTCTTAGAAGGGGGTATGTGTAACGCCCCTAACCCCCGAGTTGTACAAGGGTCAACTATAAAATGAGAAAGAGTTGTTTTGAGAAAGGTGGGGAAGTTTGACTTTGAACATCCAAATAAAAATACTCTGTAGGCACTTTTATTTTCAAAGGTAATTTCTTCATTCCTGGTGCTAACTTCAATTCATCTGACTCACCTTCATTCCTGAGACTGTCTAGTGCTGCCTTTGGAGAAGAAGGAGATGATTTGACAGCAGGGAGTTGTTGCTGCCTTCTTCCCCCAGAGTGAAAGTATTAACTGTCAATTATCTGAACTAGTAATAATGGTAATAATTCAAACGATAGCAACAATATGTACCATTTATTCAGTGCTTACTTTATGCCAAGCATAAAGAAGGTGGAGCTCTACACAGATTATCACGTTTGATCCTCATGGTAACCTTACGAGGCGGATACTATTGTTATTCTCGTATGACGGTTAAGGAACCCAAGGCAAAGAGAGGGCACCTTATCTAGGTCACACAGTTAGTAAGAAGGGCACCCAGGGTTCAAGCTCAGGCGGTCTGGTCAGCACTCTGAATAGCCAGTGTGAATTAATAACCTTGAAATCATTCCTATTTAGCCTAGAATGTGTATTTTTACCCTGTGTTTGAATGTTTGTAGCTGATGCCATAAAAGAGGATGGGAGTGAGTGAGAAGTTCTGGCTCTCATCCGGGCCCTGCACTTGATTTGTTGGGTGACCTCTGCAAAATCCCATCCCCTCTCAGGCCTTAGTTATTTTAAATCTGCATATTCGTGGGGGAAGAGGTTGACTAGATGATCTCTAAAGAGTCTGGGCATTGTGAAGTCCTGCCATCCTGTCTCAAATTTTACTACTCGAGCCATAGATTTGGGTTAAAATCATGCCTGCCTGGTCCCTTTCAGAATAGGAATGGGACCTGTTCCTATTCTAAGAGGATGAACTCAAGTGGTGACCTGTCCTTAACAGCTTGATGGTAAGTGGTCCATAGTGCCAGAGCTGATGCGGGTGCCTAAGGTTGGGGGAGCCCAGTTCAGGCAGGGGAAACCCAGACGAGCACCACAGTGGAGGAATCTCCGTAGTCACTGTCCGGTTTCTGTATTTTAGATGTGTCACTTAAATTCCATGAGACTTAGTTTCCTGATCAACGCTGGTCACCCAGGATAACAGATATGCAGAAAAGGGAGGTAGAGTATTTCCAAAGATAAACTCCTCCTACTTCACAGTTATGCTAAGGACCACCCTTTAGTGATCATCATTTCTCTCTCTCTCTCTTAGAAAGTAGTATATATTGGGAATATGAAAACACACAGCCCATTAAATACCTTTCAGAATATGCATCTCAAGTATTCATTGATAAATTACCCTCTTAGATATGAAAAAGTGTCAACATTCCACAACACAAAGTTTTACACTCTTCTTTTGTCAGATAAATAGGCCAAGATTGCTGTAAAGAAATAGTATTGCTTAGGGTTGGTGGTCCTGGATTCCCCGATTATGGCACCAAATGTCAAGGAGACCGAGTGACTTCCTACTCTGTGTGTGTCTGCACATGCTGTGCTTCTAACTTGGAGAACTTTCTGCCTTTGCCTATAAAATGTTCACTGTCCTGTACCTTTTCTTTTATATTACCAACTGCCAGGTGTCATGTTGTAGGTAAAATTAATTAATCGAGTTGAGGATTTTTTCAAAAGGTGGAAGCAGACTTAAACTCAGTTGAAGCTGTTTTGAAGCCCCTTAAAACATATGTGTGATTGTGAATGGTACTTTTGAGAAGTTAAAGACAAATTTCCCAAAATAGCTCAAACTTCCTGCAGTTCAGAATGCCCACAGAAAATGTTTTCTATAGTCAGGATGGGAAGGGACTTCTTTTCATATCTGTTTTCCCCATATCCACTCACTTTGAAACAGGGATGAAACATGGGGTTCCTGTGCTTTGGAATGTACACATAAAAAGAGGCTGGAATGGTAGCTGTTGGACAAAAGAATTGTGTAGTTTGAGAGCTATATCCTAGTCTTTATTACCGTTGCCTTAGTTCTTTGTGGGAATCACTGTTTTATTGTCTCATGCAATTGAGATATGCCTGCTACAAAGTATTATAAGTTCTGTAAGGGCTTGAGCCATGCCTTAATACTCCTCTTACAGTGTTGGGAATAAAGTATAAAAAGTGTGGACTTGGTGTGAAACAGCCTGGCTTCACAGCCTGGCTTCACAGCCTGGCGCTGTCGCTTCCCAGCTATGTAACCTGGAGCTTCCCATTGACATTTGTTGAATGCTGCCCCTGTTCCAAACACGATGCTGAGCAGGCTGCATACGATATCTCATTTAATCCTTACAACAACTCCCCCACATGGGTATTATCATCACTATTTACAGAGGAGCACGCTTCGAGGATGGAGGATCTGAGCCACTCAGAGCCCAGACTCTTGAGTTGCAATTTTCTTATGGGCACACTTAGGAAAATAATCCTTGATCTCCCCGCCTTACAGAGTCGTGAGGGTGCGATGCTATGGGTCTTTGAAGATGCACTGAAACACGGAATGTGTTAAGGATGATTGTCATAGTAGGGACCTCCCAAGAGATCAGATACAGTTGGGTCTGGTATAGCACCAGGTCTGTGAGGCGAAGGAAGTCCACAATATATAAAATGCTTTTATAGAATGCATTTTTTTCTTATTTTTTAATTATATTTATTTCTGAATTCAAGTATAGTTGATTTACAATGTGGTGTTAGTTTCGGGTGTACTAAAGTGATTCAGTCATACATATATATGTGTCCATCCATATACATTCTTTATCAGATTATTTTCCCATATAGATTATTACAAAATATTGAGTATAGTTCCCTGTGCTATGCAGTAGGTCCTTCTTGTGTATCTATTTTATATATAGTAGTGTGTAATATGTTACTCCCAAACTTCTTATTTGTCCCTCACCCCTTTCCCCTTTGGAAACCGTAAGTTTGTTTTCTATGTCTGTAAGTCTATTTCTGTTTTGTACATAAGTTCATTTGTATCTTTTTTTTTTAGATTCCACATATAAGTGATAGCATATGATATTTGTCTTAGAATGCATTAAGAAAACTGTATTTCCTTGCCCTGTCCTTTGGTAGTTTGTGTTATGATGCCTGTTTCTTTCAAGGGTAACTTGCTTGTTGTCAGTGCCAAGACTCAACCAGGCTGTTCCAGGAGGAAGCTGACCAGGCCATGGAACTGGGTCCTGCTGGTGAAGGGGGGCTAGAGAGCATGGTTTACAGAGAAGAGGTAGCTGCTAAAGGGGTATTTCGGTATAAACAAGGAAGGCAGAAAGTCAAAGACAAGGTCAAGGGGGCCATAGGCATGATGTGGAGGGCAGGAAATCATCACCAGGTTTTCCATCAAGCGTGAGTGACAGGTGGGACATGGCATCTGCTCAGGAAGGCTAGAGGTATTTCCTAGTGTCTGCTGCGGTCTGTCCACTCAGCAAGAAAACCAGGGACCCTCTGCCCTGATTTTTAAAAAGATTTTCTTTTTCTTAGACATATGTGCTTTCTATAAAATTTCTGGAAGACATAGAATAGTCTAACGAGAGAGAATTAAAATCACACATCTTACTCTGAGCAAATGATAATTACTAATATTTTGGTGTATTTCCCTCAGTCTTTTTGATGTGCATATTTTTGTGAAATCAGGATCAGACTGAGAATAGAGTTTTGCATCCTGTGCATTTCATCAAACGTTTTAAATAACTTTTCATGTCAACAGTCTTTATGAGCCTCATTTTCTGTAGCCACACAGAATTCCCACTGGTGATATTGCCCACTTCACTTACCTTCTCCCCTGTAACATTTAGCTGGTTACCAATTATCCAGAATATTAAAAACAATACTTTGATGAACATCTTTGATTTTCATTTTCTCTATATTTTGGATCATTTGTTCAGGCTAGTTGGTTAGAAGCGGAATTATTGGCTCAAATAGATGGACCTTCTTAAGGCTTTCTCTGTATTTTGACGTTGCTTTTAATGGTTTTTCCAGGAGGTTGTACTAATGAACGGTCCCACAAGCAATGTATGAGAATTTAGTTCTCACCTCCGCCCCGCTTGTAAGCACTCTTTATGTAAGGGGTGGCTGGTATTCATGCTTTTCGAAGATGACCCCCACTGCTTACCCAGCACTTCAAGGAAGTTGGGCTTTCTTTGTGGCAGTTGAGGATGGGTGGGTCAGCGTCTGGTAGATTTCACATGCTTGAGTGTTTGTAGGAGAGTTGACTTGGGTGGATTAGCTTCTTTCCTGGTGGTTCTGTTATCAGAGACCTGGCATATGGATGTGTGTAACTCGAGCTAGTAAAGCTGACTTAAACTAAATAGAATGAAACCATCTCTGCCTAAGTGAGAAATAGTTCAGTGTGCCTTTCAAATCCTGAAAAATTGACATCAAATATGCATGTTTATTTGCATTAGTTCTATTGTTGCTTTCCTTGGTTTTGACTGGTTCCCCTTCCACTGATGGCAGAGCCTCTGGGGCAAGCTCCAGACAGGTATGTCTCTTTTTTCACCTTCCGTGAAATGAGATACGACGCAGAGTAAATCAGTTTGAAGAAATAACTAGAATAATCAATTGGAATCTTCTTAAAAGTCACTTAAATGGTCATTATTCTAGGATTTTAATTTAATGGCTAATCAAATTCGTCTTTCCCCAGAAAGCCCCTGCATTCATTCTTAGGCTACCGTCAACTATGTCGATTATATTGACCAATTTATTGAGGTAAACAGCCAATGTGAATTATTTTCCCACATAAAATTATCTGAAATACAGGCTAAATTAATAGAATTTATTTTTATTTTGACTTCTGTAGCTAAAGATAAAAGCCAAGTGATGAGGTCTGGCCAAGTGTTTTGTATAAACAAAGTACAATTTATACTTCTCTTTTGAGGTTTAATCTTTTGTACAGAAATAAATTATTTATTTGGTTACAGGTATCATCATATGAATTTTGAAATGGAGGATGCTAAACACTGATAAATTAATGGTAGTTCAAACAAAATTTTATTTGTTTAAAAGCAAAGTCTCAGTCTTTACAAGGCAAGTGAAAGCAAAGTACTAATTCATGAATATGTTAATTTTTTCCTGCTGTGGGCATTAGTGATATTCATTTGATCTTTTCTGATGTACAAACAACCATTTATAAAAAGGTTAAATTTTGGTCAGGGAGGATTATTTTCTTATTTTTCTGTCTCTTGGTGATTTCTGTTCCACACACAGCTGTTGTTCAGTATTAAACTTCAGAATTTGACAAGGTGACATTTAGGTGAAGCTCTAAATTGAAATATTTGCTTGGTCAGATTTTCAAGGCATACCTTCTGACCTTGTGTCCAAGTGCCACAGCTCATGTGGGGATTCGTTTTTTTGATTGAAGTATAGTTGATTTACAATGCTGTGTTAGTTTCAGGTGTACAGCAAAGTGATTCAGTTATACGTACACATATATATGTATATGTATTCTTTTTCAGATTCTTTTTCATTATAGGTTATTAGAGGATATTGAATATAGTTTCCTGTGCTATGCAGTAGGTCCTTTTTGTTTATCTATTTTATATATAATAGTGTGTACCTGTGGAGATTCTTGGCTTACAAGCTGGACCTTGGTTTGGTTCTGCCTCTTGAGATATCACGGATGGGGAGAGGGGATCTCCTTCTCGTTCTGGTTCCCAATCACACTGAGAGGTCCGGTATCATTCTGGAAGGTCCGGAAGATTTTTGCAGCCCCCAAAGATGTGCAGACTGATTTGGAAAGGTTGTGCTGGGTGGAGGTGAGATAAATGTTAAACCCAAAGAGCCCCTAGATCCAAATTACTTTGATTCCAGCCCACAACCACTTTTTGAGGCTTGCCATGAAGCTGGAAACTGAGGACATTAAGACATTTAGGATGGCTCTAGGTGGGCTCAGTTACGTGCTAGCAAAGTCATTAATAGCTTACAAGGGGGACAGGCCACAGTGGCCCTGTGGGAGAACCCAGCTGCATGGTTTTGCCTGTGAGGCTCTGCTCCTTCAAGCTCATTTTTATTAACCTAAACAGCTCCCTGGAGGCCACAGGGACAAGCCCTGGAGGAAATGACCCTGTATTATTCATGAGATGGCCTTCACACTCTCCACCTGTGGGAATCTCCACATGGAGTGGCTCCTCGTGAGTCTTCTTTAAAAATTTCTTTTAAAATCTCATATTTAATGATACTTATCACAAGGACTTTGTCTGGAGTGAGAAGGACCAAACATATACCATGTTTTCAGTACTTCTTCTCACCTTTAATTTAACCTCTTCCTCCCAGATCAACCATTACGAGGTCCCCACGACCATACCTGGCTATTGTCTTACAATTCAAGCCAACGTGCGATACTCTGTGAAGGTTATTTTATCCGAATGAAATCAGAAGTACCTTAGTGGAAATCCAGTCCTAGGGCTTTTTGTGGCAGTATAAATTTCGAGGGCATATCTTTATAGGAAAGAAAATCCAAGAATGACGAAGGTTAGAGATGTTTACCTAACTGGTGTTTGGGGCTGTTTTCAGTGTATCTGGAGGGCTGACGTGGTGGATTTCCCAAATGATCATGACAGCAGCCTTCCTGCTTTGCCCCCCATCCACCAGGAGCTCTCTTTGAATTACTCCATTTCCAGAGGAGTGACTCCAGATCGTGGCAGAATCCTCGCTCTGACTCAGTTTGGGAACTTTCCCTTTAGAATCTGTCCCTAAATTCTTCTCAGACACCCTCATTTCATTGACCCAAAGGCTTTGAAAAACTAAAATAATACTTCTTCCTTCCAGAAGAATGGAAAAACAGATAAAGATAGAGATATTCTTCCTCCTGCAAAAAAAGAGGAGCGATGTTCAGACAGGAGAACATAAACACTTAGCTAAAGGATAATATTTTTAATATGAAAAAAAAAAGAACCTAGTAGTTATTTGAGGTCATCCAGATAGATGCAAGAACATCTAGTAGAAATGGTTCATTATCTGGTTTGGTGAGAGATCATCTCTGAGATAATGGTTTTCTTTGCCAGATGATTTTTATTCAGTTTTAATTATTCCTTTTTTGATCAGGCCAGCCCTTTTAGTGATTTTCCAAACTATCAGTGAAATGATGTCTCTTGTTGCTTTTGGGCTTCTACTCTTGAGGTATTTGTACGCAGCCTTTATGATATCCTAGTCATTGCTGAAACAAACCATTCTTATACTCTTTTCTCATCCGAGGATTGACAGTGGTTTCTTTTAAGACAATATGCTAATAGCATGAAGAACTTATTCTTCTTTCATTGTAGAGTTTCTGTCAGACCTGTTGTCAATCATGTCAATGTAAAGGCTGCCAAATATACACATTTCTTTTCCTAATTGCAAATTGACTTTTTTATGGCTACTTATTAGAGAACCCCAGGAGACCAGTAGTAATAATTAAGCCATGACTGCTAGAGACCAGATATTATTTCTTCAGCTTCCTTTTCAAATAAATAATGAACCATCAGGTTGTTGATAAATAAATCAAACGTCCCTGTAATAAATAACAAACTAAAAATTAGTTGCATACAATTTACAGATATAGGATGCTGTAGAAATTCTAGACATAATAATCATCAGGACGAGGACATTTTTACTAATGAGAACTAATCTATGGCACATGGCAACTGTATAAAATTATAATTGGACCATCTCCTATCTCTGCTTCTTGAAGTTCTAGTCTTTTTTCTGCCAGGCAGGAAGACATTTTCCTCTACCTTTCTAGTTTCTTCTGGCAGGTCTAAGAATTAGGTGGACATGAGACAGACTAACAGGAGAAAATGAAACAAAAGTTTAATAACATGTGTACCTGTGAGAGACCTAGGAAAACTGAATAACTCGCCAAAATGGCCGAAACCCTCACCTTCAGCTAAAGACAAAAGAGGATGTTGGGGGTGATGGTTTGGGTCAACAGGGAGGATGGCGATTCACATGAAGATGGAAAAGCAAACGTTTGCTGGGTCATGCGGACTCAGTGGGACACAGAATGGACTCTGATCTTTAAGAGTTTCCGCCCCTACACTTAGCCCGTATTCTTTGCAGATATTTCTGGTGACAGTCTATTCCTGTAATAGGCCCTCTATCTAAATTCTTCAGGCAGTTAGGGAGAGGGTCAAAGTTTCTTCCTGAGTCTTTTGGTCCTTGATTGTTTCCGGCTGGAAATAATCTCCATGCCAAAGAGTCATGGAGTGGCAAGTTTTGTTGCCCTGCGCTTAAGGTTCTATCTTTTCCAGGTTTCCTCAATCCCTGAATCCTCAGCAGAGCCGTCAGTCTTTTTTTTTTTTTTTTGTATCTGTATTTACGGCACATACATAGTCTAACCTTTATAGCTCATTCACTCATGTATTCATTCATTCATTTGTTCACCCCTACTATGTACCAGGTGTGGTGCTAGCCTCTGGGGTATAGAAACCAGTAGAACATAGCCCCCATCTTTAGTGAAGCTTAGAGTCTAAGCTTTCAGCTTTCTTCTTGTTTACCTACCTCTCCTCTGGATGGTAAGTGCCCTGAGGGTGAAGACCATTTTGTGATTCCCCCCTGTACTCATCACAAGGGCTTGCATATGGTGGGCACCCAGTCAGTGGTAAGATGAACTGACCACTGGATCCATTCTAAAGAATTCGGAAGCACAAGATTGACGGTTGAACACTTTCAAATGTTTCGAAAGCCTTTCTTCTCCTCCCCCAATTGTTTAACTGTAAAAATAAGTAATTCCACAAGAATTGGGGGTGGCCAAAAAGTTTGTTCTGGTTTTTGTATGCTGTAAAAAACCCGAATGAACTTTTGGGCCAACCCAGTAAGTTTGACGCCTTTCACTTTGTCCAAGGGCCCCTTGTTCTCAGAATCTGCTCTAGTGCCACATCCATATTACATATCAAAGCACAAGTGTGATTGGTAGCCTCATCTGAACACCCCACCCCCCCCCCCCCCCCCCCCCCGCGGGCAGTCGTAGGAAAGGCTTCCACCTCCGACTCAAATTCTTTTGAAATGCTTCTGTTTTGGTATGCGAGTGCATCCTTCCCTCTTTTTGTGGAGCTTGGACATCAAGTAGCTGAGCAGGAATGACTGTGGCTGTTGATTGTGCACCTATGAAGCACCAGGCATTGGGCCAAGCACCTTCCACATGTTATCACACAGTCTTCTCAACATCCCAGTGAGGTAGGTTCCATTTTTATGGAGTCTCAAGGAGACTGAGGCTCAGGGAAGTTGAATAACTTGTCTAAGGTCTTACAGGCAAGAAGTGATGGAGCCAGGACTCACCAATGGTCTCTTTGCTTCTCTTGCCCACCACTGCTCGTCAGAGTGGGATTCGTAGGGGCATTCATGGGGGAGGGACATAGGACTTCTGAATGGTAACATTTAAATTTTATGGGTTTCTTCCAGTGGTAATCTGAAATAATATTAGCACATTCTGGATCATCCAGATGACCAGCTTATAATGAATAATACTGCCACGTGATTCTGGTGCCTGAATCTGTGCTTTTTATTTACAATCCAGTTGGTGCCAATACTACTTCAGTTGCCGTGGGCTTATGGAAATGAACCGGTGGACTTAATGATGTAACTTGCCTTCAGCGAAGGCCACGTGATGGTCCAGTAATGTTTAATTTTGCTGTGAATGAAGAAATGGGGGAGGAGGGTCCCACTGCAAAGTGGATGGTGGGTGCATTCTGAACTCTGAACACCTGCCTTACAGTTTTTGGTACCAGAATCATAATGAGGATGGAGGATTACATTTAGCAAAACATCATCCTCTGAATAGTAAGTCAGTGTTGTTAGTTTGAATTGGATTGGTTTTAAAATTTCATTTGTATTTTGTTAGAGCATTTAGTTGCAGTTTGATGGTTTTAGAGGAGTTGAAACTGTAAGGCTCAGCTTTATGTCTGTACATATTTAAATATCATTATAGAGAAAACCATTTAAGTCAAAATTGGGAGGGAAGTCAGGGTGATTTTTTGTTTCCTAAAAAAAGTGGTCATACATTTTTCAAATGTGAGCAAACTAAATGCCTCTGCACTCTGCCTCTGCATGATGAAAACTCTTCCACTCACTGCGGGTCTAGCCTGCCCGAGTCCTTCTTTTGGGATAAGGCACTGACATTTCCTTTCAACCTGAAAATAGAGTCTGGGAAGGTTAAGGTCTGACCTTGAGAGAAACTCTCCGTTGCTGTGGTTCTCCTGGGACTGGCCCTGTCAATCAAGGTGCCCTTGGACTCTTTGTCATTCTTGGTCCTGACTCTGATGACTGACAGTTGTGTATGCACATCACCCATGGTTTGTAAGCATTTTCTCATCACCACCATAAAGATTTGTGAATAGGGCTAGGGAGTGGTACCAGCCCCACATAGGTAGGGAGGATAATGACAATGTAATGGGATTTAAAAGGCTTCTGGTTTGAAAGATCTCTGAGTCTGTCCAAAATGACTACATCAGTTACTGTTTTGGGTGAAGAAAAGGAAAGCCCTGTTAAATGCAGACACTCAGAGAGAAGGTAATATATGACAATATATTTATCCTTAGTGCTTTAGTATTGTTTCTGACGATTCCTAGTAAGATTTTGGAGCACTGGAACAGAGGACAGTGAGTTTGATGCAAAGAGAGGAGAGGAGGGCTTCCCTGGTGGTGCAGTGGTTGAGAGTCCGCCCGCCGATGCAGGCGACGCGGGTTCGTGCCCCGGTCTGGGAAGATCTCACGTGCCGCGGAGCGGCTGGGCCCGTGAGCCATGGCCGCTGGGCCTGCGCGTCCGGAGCCTGTGCTCCGCAACGGGAGAGGCCATGACAGTGAGAGGCCCGCGTACCGCAAAAAAAAAAAAAAAAAAAAAAAAGAGGAGAGGATAATTTTATAGCATGTGGGCATGCAGTGCAGCTTATGGACTAAGGTCTAGGAAGCCTGGAGATCAAGGCTGCATATGAGCAGTGCCAACTTTGAGTAGCCTTGGGTAGCCTTTAAAAGAGGGAGTGTTTTTTCTGTGTACAAGTCACCATCCTCCTCTAATTTAAAATTTTAATAAAGTTTCCCTATTTTAATAAAACGTGTAGAAAAGTGTGTAACACATCAAAGTGCCCAATTAGTGTTTATTTTTTTGAATTTTATTTTATTTATTTTTATACAGCAGGTTCTTGTTAGTTATCTATTTTATACATATTAGTGTATACATGTCAATCCCAATCTAACACTATCATTATTGGCGTTCTCTGACATCCCTGATGGTGCAGAGAGAACACTGCTGTGTGCAGATTGGAATCAGAGGAGCTGAGCTTGCGTCCTGGGTTGGCTGTCATTTCCCCATGAGAGACAGGACCTTCCCTGAGCCCCTTTGACCTCAGCTTCCTAGTTTAAATCATTAGGGGCTGGACAGAATGGTCCCCAAGGTTCCTGCCAACTCTTTCATCCTTGGTCTCTTCTAGTCTTTGCTACAGATCATGGTAGCATCCATCATAGCATCCTTAGGGCCTCATTAATGTGTTTCATTAATGAGAATGACCACTGGTTATTATTATTTTTTTTTAATGTTCATCTTTAAATGCAGAGCTATTCTTAGGCAGGGTCTATGGAAATTCTTTCTTTTGGCATCTCTAATGATAGAGGTATTCAGTAGCTTTGGGACCTCATTAGGAAGAGCTTGAACCAAAAGCTCATCAAACATTTCCATATGTCTAGGGTTTTATGGTAGGAGCTGTGGCCATTCCTTTCTCCAAGGTTATTTTTAACTGTACTGCTTTCTGCAAGGGTCCTTCCATCTTCAGGATGCCCAGACAGGTGGATCCTGAATCCCAGCCAAGGCTTTACCTGACTGTGGGAAGAAAAGGAGAGCATTGGTTTTGTAGGAATCATTAACTTTACCTTATTTTTATATTTTGTCATGGCTCTGGCTGTGTTATCTGGCAAATCTCTTTTCAATAGATAATATTGTATTCATAAGCTCTTATTATTTGCAAGGTGTCCTTTTAAGACTTTTACCCGTAGCATACCATTTGATGGTCATGGTACCTTCATTCACAGTTGACAGATGGGAAAACTGAGGCACAAAGTGGTTAAATGACTTTGCCAAGGTCACACAGCTGATAAATGGCACGGCTGGGATTCGAAGCCAGGCAGTAATGCTCTAGTGGTTTTAACACTATTTAATACTAGCTTTTGTATGTGTTACACACAAATGTTATGGACTCAATCGTATCATTTTTATGAGTTGAGCCTTAAAGCACTCACCAATAATTTTATCCTAAAGAGGATCAAACTGCTGCTCAGAGTTTTTGCCCCTGCTTTCCCATTTTGACTTTTTATGTCTAGTAAATAGACTATTAAGAGGCCCATAGAGTCCTCGTATCATTAAGTTCCAGGGTTGGGGAGGGAAGGGAAGGATTCTATGAGCATTGGGGCTGCTTCTGAGCACTTCCTGCAGCCAACGCCTTCTTTTGCCTTCTTGCTTTCTTGCCTTCGGTGGCACACAAAGGCCAGCAGTGACCACTTAATCAATAAATAATTACTGAGTGCGTAAGTTGGGCACAGTAAGGAGCATGAGCCAGAGAACCTTCTACCCTCAGGAGTCTTACAGTCTGTGGGGGCTGGCACCATGCTCTGTGATCCACCGTTGCGTCCACCACGCCCGAGCGCCTTGCATGTGACAAGCCCTCAAGAAGTATTATTGGAATTTGGGGGTTGATCAGGTGACTGTTGATAGCATTCTGATTATGTTATTACTAATATTCACTGGGGTGTTTTCTACTTATCAAAACAATGTTTTCATTAGCTTTATGGATCATTTGTTTTACTTCATGCATGCCAGTGTACAAAAAAATATGTTTGGTTGGTTTTCTTCTCATTATTTTTGCCCTGGTGAGATGGAGGGATAATAGATCAAGTTTCAGGGGATCTTCATTTAGGTCCTGAGTATGCTATTCTAACTATGAGACCTTGGGCAAGTTATTGAACCTCTCTGAGCCTCAGTTTTCTACTCTGCAAAATGGGAATTTGAATAACTGCCCTGTGATCTCATAAGGCTGTGCGGAGGGTCAAACGGCATAATAGCTTTGGTGACAATAGATGAAAAGCATTTTTCTTCTCAGCTTCACCCACCAGCGCTTTCCCACTATATACTCTCTGTTCACTTAGCCCATCTTCATGTTGACTCTTTTCCAAACTTTGAAAAGGAGTTCATGAGAACATCTGTTAGACAAACACTGAAAAGAGAAAAGAGAAAGAAGACTCTTTTTGGTGACTCATAACATCCCCGTTTGACTCTGAGAGCCATGACAGCAGACACTGTGGTTGTTCATTTTGCTTTGTCTTGTTCCGCACATGGTAGAGCCTCTATATTTCTTTGCTGAATGAATAGGCGTAACTCCTGACGTCCAGTATTAGCTCATGGAATCAAGTAGCTATTCTGCTGTGGGCAGGAGCAGAAGCAACAGTCAGATGCTGGAAGGTCTAGCATTTCGACTACTCTCTTTTCATGTCATTACAGAAGCCAGCCAGAACGGAGGCAGGGATGTGATTAAGGCAAAATAAATTTGAAGTTGCGATAACTAAAGCGTGTCTGAATTACAGCTGTTCTGCCTGTTGGAAGAAATGTCATCTGGTGGATGACACCAGGGAAGTGAGGGGAGGACCAGCTAATCAGCGACTTGCTCTCATCTCCTTTCAGAAAAAAGCACTCACACCCCTCCTGACCCCACCCCAGCCGACTCAACCATTCACTGCCTGCCTCAAGTTAAAAATAAGCCACTCATCTTTATTGTTAAGAAATTAATCAGCCTGGGCAGAACATGGCTTTTCAAGGACAGACACATGCTCAAATGAGTATTTTTGGAAACGGGCACAGAGACGCATCTATGGTGTTCTGTCCACACTTACCCTTGACTTCTGCCATACAAGCTGTGGGAGGTAACACGCAGTGGTTACAGGGTTTCTCCCCTACTTAACGAATAGAGTCCTGAGAAAGCATCCGCGGTCATGTGCAGAACGCCCTCTCCTCTGGCCTGGTTTCCAGGTGACCAGGTATGAACAGGTGGTTCCTGAGTCCCCTCTAAGATGTGTGCCAGGCACTAGGGATGAAATGTGGACCCGAACCGCGTTCCCTCCGTGGTCAGATGGGGCCACTCGCTGTTGGAAGATGGACTGAAGCAGAGGTAAAAGAGATATTTAGAATGAACCTGCTTGGAACCTGCTTGGAAGTTAATGATGCTCAGTGTGAGGGGCCAGGGGCTAAGGTCAAGAACAGCACTGTGTCCCCAGGCAGCTTTTGAGGTTACTCATCATCGAATGAGATGGATACTTGGCAGGACTTTCTGAGGATTTTCTGAAAATTGCTGTAACATCAACCTCAATAAAGTAAAAGGTTTTCAGATATTTACCTGGACTAAGGGGAAACATTTCCAAAGCTTCTGGGAGATTCTTAGGTGGAAAAACCGTAATGTCATTTTAATCTAGTATTTGTCAGAAATGGAACAAGGTCACCTCAACACAACCTTGGAAGTCCCTAACAGTGCCTAAAAGGATTTCCTGATTTACAAAGAAATGTATTAAAACGATAAGACAGATATGGTCACCTATAGAAATGTAAGCCTTGCCTTTCTCCTAAGGATGAGGCTAGGCTTTGCATATCCCTTCTTAAAAGAAGACCTGGGGCTTCCCTGGTGGTGCAGTGGTTGAGAGTCCGCCTGCCGATGCAGGGGACGCGGGTTCGTGCCCCGGTCCGGGAAGATCCCACATGCGCAGTGCGGCTGGGCCCGTGAGCCATGGCCGCTGAGCCTGTGCTCCGCAACGGGAGAGGCCACAACAGTGAGAGGCCCGTGTACCGCAAAAAAAAAAAAAAGAAGACCTGCGCCTTCTGCTGTATGTGTTCTTTCCCAGCGACTCACTCCTTAATCCTGTTCAACTTCTCTTTGCCCCTCCTTTTTATAACTGCTCTTTTGAAGGTCATGGAACCCCCAATCTGGAAACCAGAGCGATTGCTTCGTCTTCAGCTTCCCCAAACTTTTATGTGGCATGGATGCCCGCGACCACTCTTCCTTGCCTGAACCGCGCCCCCCATTCCTTGCCTCTGTGAGGAGTTTTTTCTCCTGATTCTTCTTATCTATCCCCACCCCTTTCTCACTTTTCAAGCCTGCCATCACTTACTGTATGAGTCAACTCAGTCAGCTCAGGTAACCAAGTACCAGAGCCAGTGGCTTAAACAACAAGAGTTTATTTCTCAAAGTGCTGGAGGCTGAGAAGTCCAAGGTCAAGGTGCCAGTTGATTCATTTCCTGGTGAGGACTCTCCTCCTGCCTGTAGACACCTGTCTTCTTGCTGTGTTGTTGCATGACGTCTTTGTACCTGTGTGGGGAGAGAGAGGGAGGGAGACAGACAGACAGAGATATTGATATCTATTCCTTATCTCCTAAGACCAGCAATCCTACAGGCCTAGGGCCCACCCTTATAACCTCAGTTACCCTTAATTACTCCCTAAAGCAGTGGTCCCCAACCTTTTTGGTACCACGGACCGGTTTTGCGGAAGACAGTTTTTCCACGGATGGGGTTGGGGCGAATGGTTCAGGCAGTAATGGGAGCGGCAGATGAATCTTCATTGGCTCGCCACCGCTCACCTCCTGCTGTGAGGCCCGGTTCCTAACAGGCTGCGGACCGGTCCTGGTCCGCGGCCCGGAGGTTGGGGACCCGTGCCCTAAAGGCTCCATGTCCAAGTACAAAGTAGGGCTTGAGGCTTCAAAATATGAATTGGTGGAGGTTGTGGGGGGGGAGACACAGTTCAGTCCATAGCACTCACTTCTTGCAGAACCCCGTTGGGGGCTACTTAGATGGTCTTCCTGCTGTATTACCCTCTCACTCTTAGCTGAGCTGCTTGGAAATTTTGTTAAAGTGCGTATCTGGTGATCACAGTCTGCTGCTTCAACAGCATGCCTCACCCCTGGCTTTTCCTCCTCGCTGGCCGCAGATTGACATCTTGGAAAGGTACATGACAATATGGCCTCTCCCCCACCCCACGTGTCACTCTCGGCTCCTGTAGTTTTCTAAACACTATTCCCCGAGCTCTCCTTCCTCAATGCCTTTGCTCAAGATTTTCCCTCAGCCGGGAATGCACCCCCCCTGCCCCACTGCCCCTCCTCTAAACACAGGTTGCTTCCTCACCATCTATCCTCCAGTACTGCCTGCTCCGGAATCCCTGCCTGAGTCCTCGCTCCAGCTGGAGCCCTTTCTCCTCTGAGTCCCTAGCACTGTCTGCACACCTTTTCTGCCACCCACTTCCCTCTCCCTCCATCCGGGACCTGTGTGTCCCTGTGTCATCATAGTCCTGGTGCCCCTCCTCTGCCACCTGCTCAGAAGCGGGTCTGACCTTCTGTCCAACTCAGAATCAGTCATCTAAGCGGCATCACGGTAGTTTGCACAGAGCAGATTCTCAATACGTAACTTTAGAGAAGAAATCTACAAACTTCTGTGTAATGCTCAAAAATTAAAATATTACCTCTGTCTTGTAAACTCATCCTCAATCTTTTCATGGTGAGTTATGTCAAGAGTGCCCTTAAGGGATGAAATTACAGAAGAAAATGGTTTAATCCTCATAGATCTTTTACATAAATTATTCACACCTGAAATGGTAACCAGCAGTCTTTCATTATCCACTATAAAAATATTTCAGTGATTGATCTGACAATGATCAGGTTAAAAAAAAATTCCAAATCAGTTTTGGATAACAGCGTGTGGTTTCCTCTGTAAAGGTACTTCTGAGGCCATAGATTGGCTGGGCTTCCACTGTGCCCCCTGCCATCGCCGGGCTTCTGGTTCTGTTGTTATTAAGGTTCGGCTCCTGGTGGTGATGTGGCAGAGTTCAGCCCATTGGAATCCTGAGGTCTGATTGATGATTTATAAATTACTGTTTATTATTACAAAGAATAAAGAGAAGGAAGAAAATAGCCCAGGCAGCCAAACAGTTCAGTTCCCTAGACATCTATTGGGTGCCTGTTGTGTGCTGGGTGTAGAGATAGAGGGGTGTGTGTTTGTGTGTGGGGGGTATGTGTAATATAATCCTTGTTACTTTCACAGACATAGAAACCAAACTTATGGTTACCAAAGGGGAAAGGAGGGGAGATAAATTAGGGGTTTGGGATTAACAGATACACACTACTCTATATAAAATAGATAAACAACAAGGACCTACTCTATAACACGAGGAGCTATATTCAATATCTTATAATAACCTATAATAGAAAAGGATCTGAAAAAGAATATGTATATATAACTGAATCATGTCACTCTATACCTGAAACTAACACAATGTTGTAAATCAACTATGCTTCAATTTAAAAAAATCTAAAAAAATCCTTGCTGTTGCGAAGCTATAGAGGAGGGTCATAATCGATCATCATGGACAGTCAAACAGTGTACCATAAGACATTGTATAGAGCGAACGAAAAGAGAAGAAAGCATAAGTACGCTTTAAGAGTTTGCAAATTAACAGAACACAAATATATATGTACATTCTAAAGATGATTTATAGAAACAGATAAATGTTCATGCAAATAACTAATCAAACTGTCCTCAAACACGACTCCTAAGAATTCAGGGCCGTGGAGCCTGGGAAACTACATTACCATTTAAGCAAAAAAGCATGACCATTCAGAAAATGGGAGACTTGAAAGTTCAGCTCGGCTCTCTTAGGCAGCCCTAAGGCTAGTCCTATGGAGACTTTCCCTCTCTATGGGTTTCCACAAGTCACGCTGAGTAGCTCTATTCTGGGGGGTAAATCCTCCTATCTTATTACTTCAGAAGAAGCTCAGTGCTCCTGAACTCTCTCCTCAGATTGATTCGTTTACCTCATTTGGAACAACGCTCTGTATTCTTTCTTCTTTCAAGGAGACTTATGTGTCATGGAGTAGGCTAGGACCAAGGCTGATTTTTTGATTTCCTCTTCCCTTCAGGAAGTTCTAGTGAGTCTCCGCTAGGTATCAGGTACTATGCTGGGCTCTAGAGATACAGCGTGAACAAGATAGATACAGCCCAGCATTTGCAGAGTTAATTGGGAAGAAGGCAATTAAACAACTACAGTATAGCAAGATAAGGACTATGATGGAGAAATACAGCTTGATGGGGAATTTATCTTAGAGTGAAAATTTTTCAATAACCTATTTGTTGCCTGGCTGAGCACTAGAAAGTGATGTGGGGAAGGGTCGCAGAGAGGTATGACAAGGACTAAACTGACACAGGAGCTACAAAGGGACTATCGCTGGACTTGCTTGGTCTTGGTTGGGCGCCTAAAATATAGCTAGCTATATGTTACAGAACCCTGGTTTTAAAGGAAGTCCTGATATATCCATCTTTAGCATTTATATGTGTGCTTTTATGTAAGGGGGCAATCTGCCACCTTTTAAATCTAGGTTTCTGTTGAGTCGTTTGGAATTTGGAAGGTATTTTCTCAGAGAAACTTCATAAATTATGACCAGGTCCCCAGGCTAACCCAAAAGGTTATTATATGCATGATGTACTTGAGATAAAGTACTGGGTTTCTGCTTTGAGACATCTTAGAAACTGTTTATGTTACTGTGGGAAAATGTTCGGTATTCCAAGTTGTAAAATAAGCAAGAAAGCTTTCCCTCTGTAGCCTTGATGGGGAGAACAAGATTTTCTTTTCCCTATCTGCTTCCTTCCTGAACAATGAAGGTCCAGGTCCCTGGGATGTAGGATGGGGGCTCCAATGGAGGTAGGGGCTAGCAGGGGGTCAGAGGGGTGTGTGCAAGGTTGTTGATGGTTGATGAAGATTCACAGTACATTTTAAGTGCTTTACATGTATCGTTTCATTGAATCCTTACAACACACCCATGAGATGCTACCTTTGCTCTGAAATGCTGGTGTGGGCTAGGGCTCAGACCTTGGACGTCTTCTCTCACTAACCCCCCTCATCCAGTCCCATGATTTCAAGTATCACTTATGATATAGCCCTCCTCCCTGAACTGTGGACTCAGTACCAACTGCTCATCGCTTAGATGAGTAGTAGGAATCTTCAACTTAACCTGTCCTAAAATGCACTTTTTAAAAAAATTTATTTATTTTATTATTTTTGGCTGCGTTGGGTCTTAGTTGCTGCGCGCAGGTCTTCTCTAGTTGGGGCGAGCGGGGGCCACTCCCCGTTGCGGCGTGAGGGCTTCTCATTGCTGTGGCTTCTCTTGTTGCGGAGCACGGGCTCTAGGCGTGCGGGCTCAGTAGTTGTGGCACATGGGCTTAGCTGCTCCACAGCATGTGGGATCTTTCCGGATCAGGGCTCGAACCCGTGTCCCCCGTATTGGCAGGCTGACTCCCAACCACTGCACCACCAGGGAAGCCCTAAACTGCACTTCTGATTTTCTCTCTTCAAACCTGCCCTACCCATAGCATTCTCCATCTTTGTCAATGGCAACTTCCCACTTCTAGGTACTCGGACCAAAACCTCAGCATTATCCTTGAATCCTCCATATCCAGTCCTTCAACAAGATGCTGCTAGTACATTAAAAATATCCAGAATCCTATTGCTTTTCACTATTCCACCTGCCACCTCTCTGGTCTCCATCACTATCACCTCCTGCCTGAATTGCTGCCAATAGTTTCCTAATTGGTTCCCTCCTTCTCTCCTTGCACTTTTGGTCTATTCCCCAAATAGCAGCCAGAGAAAAGTCAGTTTATGAAACTCCTCTATTCAAAATCTTCCAGCGGGGCTTCCCTGGTGGCGCAGTGGTTGAGAGTCCGCCTGCCGATGCAGGAGACACGGGTTCGTGCCCTGGTCCGGGAAGATCCACATGCCGCGGAGCGGCTGGGCCCGTGAGCCATGGCCACTGAGCCTGCGCGTCCGGAGCCTGTGCTCCGCAACGGTAGAGGCCACAACAGTGAGAGGCCCGCGTACCGCAAAAAAAAAAAAAAAAATCCTCCAGCGGCTTACCATCTCAGCGTAAAAAGCGGAGTCTTTTCCATACCCTGTACGGCGCTCTACGTCCTGGCCTCCTGCTTTCCCTCGGAGCTCATTTCTTCCCACCCTCCCTTCCTATCATACATCAGCCGCTGTCAGGCTTTTTTTCCTGCCAGTCTCTTACCTGGTAAGTCCTTCCCTGATAGCTACATGACGTACCCCCTCCTTTTTTTTTATTTTTTATTTTTTATCACAGACATATTCTGACATTCCTATCTGAAATATACAGAATAACCAAATGCCCTTTCCTGCAGTCCCACTACACAGATTTTTTTTAAACATCTTTATTGGGGTATAATTGTTTTACAATGGTGTGTTAGTTTCTGCTTATAACAAAGTGAATCAGTTATACGTATACATATGTTCCCATATCTCTTCCTCTTGCCCACTACACAGATTTAATAGACTGGCAGATACTCTGCAGGATGGCTGTGCCGACAGGTGCACAGGGATGACAACTCCAACAGGCAGGGCACAAAGACTGAGTGTGTGTGTTGCACCAGACTTCACCCTCCTCACGTCAAAGCCGAGGGCAGACCATGCTGATGTGGTCAGTTAGACTTGCTTTCTTTTCCCCTCATATTATGTACTTCCCAGGTCCTTTTTTCCGTATCCATACACCTATTACAGTTTTTAATATTTCATATTTGGTATTTGAAGTAATTTTACATTCCAAGTGAAAAGGCCATTGAGATTCTGTTTGGAAGAAGGAAAAAAAACCTTAAGAAATGTAGAAGATGAAAAAGGAAGTGAACTGGTGGAGAGAAGGAAAAAAGAGAATTGTCTAGATTTATGTAACAAATATTTTTGAGCATCTGCTATGTGACACACACTGTCATCTGAAAGGTAGAACGAGGTAGCTATATAAAGAGACAAACAGCAGCAGTCTCTCAAAAAGACAAGCTAACCCAAAATACGGTTTTTCGTCTTTCACACTGCCCCATCCCTGGTACTGAATCAAGGTTTAGGAATCCAGTCGTAAACACTGGTCTTTGACATCTTAACAAGAAGCTTCTATTTTGTTGGCTGTTTTTTCCAGTTAAACATATGGAGTGGTGCTGGGATTGGTTAGACAAGCAGGAAGGGGAAGGGGCCCTAGTTTTCTCCTCCGACGTAAAGAGCTTCCAGTGTCATGTTGGATGGACGTTGGGCAGGCCTCTCACGCTGTTGCGGTTGTGCTCGTCAGGAGCCTGCCGACTGCGGTAGTGAAGCTGCCATCTTGATTAGCATGGTGTCCGCCATGATGGTTCAGTTCATTAAAGTTATAAGCGTTTCCATCTGCTCTTTTGGTCAAGTAGAGGAATGATATACATACATCTTCCTCCCACTTCATTTCAAGCACCGTCTTTGGAGTAAGGCAGTATCGAGACCAGGAAAGGTTGTCACCAGTTCTTAAAAGGTGAGTTGGCTGCTACTACTTGACTCCTCCACTGGCTCGGTTTCTCTCCCTCAGCCCTCTGGAGGTGTTCCCCAAGTCTCTCTCCCTCAGCCCTATGGAGGTGTTCCCCAAGTCTCTCTCCCTCAGCCCTCTGGAGGTGTTCCCCAGAAATCTTCCTACCAACCAGGTTCCATCCTCGTGGGCCTGGCCCCTGATCAGTTGTTGGAAGACAGAGAGATGAGGTGAGTTGGCCCTTTCCAAGCACTGATCCCAATTGCAGCCAGCCAGGAAGAACTTAGTAAAGGTTTCAGCTTGTTTTTTTTGAAGCTAGAATATGGGTCAGCTCTTCTGGTAAACAACACATGGCACCAGAAGTGAGGAACTAATTATGGATCATCCGGAATTGTGACTTTCTGACAGTGTGGAGCAAAACTGCTCAGCCTGGGTCAGCTTCTCAGTCGGGCACCTTGGTTGAGTCGGCTGCGGGCAGGCAGCTCCATCTAGAGAGGAGGAGGTGTGCTCCAGTTCCCAGGCACACGTCCAATCCGCATTTGCTCCTTTAGGGACCTAACAGATATTGTGATTGTAAGCTTGAAGGAGGGAGAGAGGGAGAGAGAGGGAGGAAGAGAGAGAGGGATGCAGGGAGAAAGGAAGGAAGGAGGGAGAGAAAGAAAACATCTTCAGCCCAAAGCATATAAAAGAAGAGAAGGATTTAAAAAGTGACTTGAAGCCATCAGGGCAGTGACTTACTTTCAGATCAAGAGTGAACTGGTGAATTACACCAGCACTGAAAAGGGATAGTGAGAACCCTCATCCTTCTGGATTTAACACAGCAGGAGACCAATGAAAGTCTGAGACTCAGGAAGTTACTCAGTTGAGAAAGTGGTAATGAAGGGTGAACAGGGCTCTGCAACATCTATTAGGAGAGAGAGAGAGGGACAGAGAGACGGGAAGAGAGAGAGAGAGAGAGAGAGAGAGAGCGAGAGAGAGGGAGAGAGGGAGAGAGAGATTGAGAGTGAGGGAGAATCGCAGTGGCTCTGGGTAGAGGTAGTGATGTTACATCACTTTCGTCTTGCCAGTGCCATGGACCAGGAGCCGTGCTGGGTGCAGGCTATTACAGGCAGAAGCAAGGATGCTCACCATATGGGAGGAAACGTAAAAACATCAGTAAATGGGTTCGCTTTGCCAAATGTTGTCAGTAACAACACATGTGTAGACCAGAAGCAGAAAGGAGACGCTAGGTGGCCCTCCCTGGGTGGAGGGTGCTTTACTGGTGGTGGTGGGGGTCAGTGGGGGAAGGGGCCTTCCTGGGAAGGACCCCGGAGCCTCTGGTTAAGCACTTGATGGAATTTTTGTCCAAGTTGGAAAATGGCACTCAAAGGAAAGAGAATGGCAAGTAAAACTTAAGTCTCAAGCAGGGAACATGGGTTAGGAAGCCAAGTTCATGGGCTGAGAAACTGAAGGAAAGTTCTTAGTCTTGGTCCCGAAGTTACGTCAAACCCCGCGCCTACCACAAAATATGCCTTGCTTGGAATGTAAACAGTTATCTGAGACTAGACGAAGAGATAAAGAGGACTCTTTAGGACTTTTCTTTAGTCCTTATCTTTAGGACTCTTTTCTCACACCGACAAGAGAGTAAGATACACCTGGACAAGAAGACCATCATCTTCCTGTGGGTGTCCAGGTTTGCTGGGTGGAAGAACTCTTTTTATTGAACTTACTAGATCTTAGGGAGTTATGGAAGATTTTTAATGTGGAAGTAACCTGAACATTTAGCTGTATTTGAGAAAAAAAGTCGCATAGGCTATGCTGGGGACTGAGATAGGGATATTCATCTTTCTCTTCCTAGTTCCTTTATATTTGCATTAAAAAGACCTTACAGTCGAGCTGATCATTTTCTGCTAATCTTATTAGAGAGAGTGTCACCAGCCTTCTTGGCCTCCTAATGAGTTCTGACAAGCCCTCTGCAACCCACCTGTCCTCTGGCAGCTTTCCAGTCTGGCTTTCCTTTCTTAATAGAAGATCTGAATAACCCAGACCCTTCTTGGCTGGATTTTCCTCAAAGGTGCAGCCTCTCTTACTCTCTGCCCCTTCGCCCCAGCCCCCTAAGTCCCCTCTGACAGCAGAAGGGGAAAGATTACATCTTACTTTGGCTACCATAGCAACCCTCACCTGCCTCCCTGCTCCCTTTAGAAGTGTCATCCTCTCCGGTGAAGTTATTTTGCATATAATTACCTGGCTTCTCTGGAGACTTGGGGCTTTCTTTTAAACTTCATCTTACAGCCATGATGAGAGGGTGGACTTCTGCCTACTTCCTGGGCTCAGAAATACCCCTTCCACAGTGGTGCAGGCATCGGTCCTGAGACAGAGCTGCTCATGCCCCTTTCCATCTTTTTGTTCTTAAGAAAAAGAAAAAGGCAGTCAGAAATGGTGACTCTGTGGGCTTCCCTGGTGGTGCACTGGTTGAGAGTCCGCCTGCCGACGCAGGGGACACGGGTTCGTGCCCCGGTCCGGGAAGATCCCACATGCCGCGGAGCGGCTGGGCCCGTGAGCCATAGCCGCTGAGCCTGTGCGTCCGGAGCCTGTGCTCTGCAACGGGAGAGGCCACAACAGTGAGAGGGCCGCGTACCACAAAAAAAAAAAAAAAAAAAAAGAAATGGTGAATCTGTGACATTATACATTTTTAGATTGAGTTCCACTGAAATTAACCTATCACATTTCTAGGCTACCACCCAATTATGAAGACAGTGCTTGATTTCTTCACTTGGTCCCAGAGAGCCTCTGTCCATCCCTCTTCATTCTGTGCCCCAGGGGCTGACCCATATATTCCACATCCCAGCTCCCTTGCCCTCTGGTTCCCAGTTGGGTTTGGCCAATGCAAGGTGCCAGCAGATCAGAGAAAGAGAGCAAGGTGGGGCTATTAACTCCCCTGGCACCCTCTCTGTGGTGGCACTGAGGATGGGCTGTATCCCTCAACCCGAGTGGGGGCCTTTTCCACTCAACCCTCTGTGTCCCGGTTCTGGAAACCTCTCCCCTCTTCTCAGCTCTTCTGGTCTAGGGATGGCGCTAGCCCAGGCTTTTGCATTCTCTTTTGTGGTTTCCCTAGAGCCTGCCCACACCTTTGTCAACAGTTCCATTATTAAACTCTTTTCAGATTCCCCGACTTGAGCATGCCATCTGTTTCCTGCTGGGACCTTGACTAATACAATGACTGAAGCTCTTCTCTTTTGGGTGAGGGCTCCAATAGTTCTTGTTTGTTTTGTTGAATAAAGCTCTGGTTTATTGTAGGTTATTCTTTGTAGAAACAGATTTTCCGATCTTTAAGAGCAACTTTCTCACCTTCATACCCTTCATAAAAGGTGATGTTTCCTCCCTCTGACTCTCTACCCTTGCAGGAAGCCTGTTAGGAACCCATTTTCTGGATGTTGTCAGTTAGGGCTGTGGAAATGGACTACAAAGGCCCTAACTACCTGTCCCATCTGACCCTGTGTAGATGTGAGGGTCTTCCTTCCCTTTTTATTTTTTCAGTTGGAAGAATATACAGGATTTGCAAATCTTCCAGGGAGACCATGGGCATTAAAACCCTACAGGTGTAAAGATGTTATGATGGGTGAGTCTATAGTCCTGGATCCTGCTGTAGAATCCAATACAAAAGGAGATGGTGGCAACAGCTTGCTTTTTTTTTTTTTTTTTAACTTCATAAAAATGTATAAGAAGCTGCTTCCTTGGGGAATTGAATTAATTGAATTATTGTTCTGTGGGAGCTTCCAGTGGAACAGTGGTCCCAGAAGGTGTCCTGAAGGGAGCTATGCACGAGGAATGTGGATAATTTCTTTTGAAAAACCACAAGTTGAACACTGCGTCCTCTTGGTTCTTTCAAGACTGATCCCAAATGGTATCAAGAATAGCAGGAGGTTCACACAGCGCAGCGGGTGTGAAAATTCTGTGGCTGAATTAAATAGGCTCCATTATATTTCAAAAAGAGCTCTAATGGGTTTCTCTGGAGCACAGCCTAAGAATATCATGTCTCTCCTTTGTATCCCAGGATGGCTGGGATAGTTTGATGTTGCTAATATTATACTTCAGTCTCCCTATAAGTTGGGCAAAATGAGGAAAAGGCCTGGCTTATCCCGAAGAGCGTCTAGCTAGGCGACAAAAGGACCTCATCCATAAGGCCAGACCCAAACTGGAAGCTGATATGATTTAATTGTAAAATGATTATCATTATTCACATAATTTTTTTCCTAATCAGCTTACTTTGCCCCAGGTATCGTTGAAGAATAATTTTAGAGCTAAAGGGGTTTTAAACACTGTAAAACTTATAAGTTGAGGTTTCTATTCTTTAAAAAAAATTGCATTGGATTTATTTACCCTTATATTCAATTTAAAAATAGCTATAGGCATTTCTTTCTACTACTTATTAATGCAACATTGCATTCTTAGTTTTGATCATTAATATTCAAGCTGACATGGTCACCTTTAACTTCTTCCAAACTAACACATCTCCCCTAATCCATTTACTTGTTTTTCAATGAAAACTGAATTTAAAGTCAGAAGGAATTATTCCTTAATCATTTCCATTTATCCTGTTTCCTTATTTATCCTCCTCAGCTGGCTATAACATGGAATCAAGGCACACTTTTTCCTATTTGTTGCCCTTGTTGCAAAAAGTTTTACATTCTTGTTCTTAATTTAAAAAGCAGATGAGTCGAATCTTTAATATTGTTTTGTCTAAGGAAAAATAAACTCAAACTTAAGTTGCTTTTGGAGTATGTCCTACTCAGGTTTCTTCCTTTGTAGATCATTATTTCCTATGTTTAAAAATTCTTGCTTTCTAGTTTTTTTTTTTTACATCTTTATTACAGTATAATTGCTTTACAATGGTGTGTCAGTTTCTGCTTTATAACAAAGTGAATCAGTTATACATATACATATGTTCCCATATCTCTTCCCTCTTGCATCTCCCTCCCTCCCACCCTCCCTATCCCACCCTTCCGGGCGGTCACAAAGCACCAAGCTGATCTCCCTGTGCTATGTGGCTGCTTCTCACTAGCTATCTACCTTACGTTTGGTAGTGTGTATATGTCCATGCCTGTCTCTCGCTTTGTCACAGCTTACCCTTCCACCTCCCCATATCCTCAAGTCCATTCTCTAGTAGGTCTGTGTCTTTATTTCTCTCTTACCCCTAGGTTCTTCATGACATTTTTTTTTCTTAAATTCCATATATATGTGTTAGCATACGGTATTTGTCTTTCTCTTTCTGACTTACTTCACTCTGTATGACAGACTTTAGGTCTATCCACCTCATTACAAATAGCTCAATTTCATTTCTTTTTATGGCTGAGTAATATTCCATTGTATATATGTGCCACATCTTCTTTATCCATTCATCTTTCAATGGGCACTTAGGTTGCTTCCATGTCCTGGCTATTGTAAACAGAGCTGCAATGAACATTTTGGTACATGACTCTTTTTGAATTATGGTTTTCTCAGGGTATATGCCCAGTAGTGGGATTGCTGGGTCATATGGTAGTTCTATTTGTAGTTTTTTAAGGAACCTCCATACTGTTCTCCATAGTGGCTGTACCAAGGATTAACATTCCCACCAGCAGTGCAAGAGTGTTCTCTTTTCTCCACACCCTCTCCAGCATTTATTGTTTCTAGATTTTTTGATGATGGCCATTCTGACTGGTATGAGATGATATCTCATTGTAGTTTTGATTTGCATTTCTCTAATGATTAATAATGTTGAGCATTCTTTCATGTGTTTGTTGGTAGTCTGTATATCTTCTTTGGAGAAATGTCTATTTAGGTCTTCTGCCCATTTTTGGATTGGGTTGTTTGTTTTTTTGTTATTGAGCTGCATGAGCTGCTTACAAATTTTGGAGATTAATCCTTTGTCAGTTGCTTCATTTGCATATATTTTCTCCCATTCTGAGGGTTGTCTTTTGGACTTGTTTATGGTTTCCTTTGCTGTGCAAAAGCTTTGAAGTTTCATTAGGTCCCATTTGTTTATTTTTGTTTTTATTTCCATTTCTCTAGGAGGTGGGTCAAAAAGGATCTTGCTGTGATTTATGTCATAGAGTGTTCTGCCTATGTTTTCCTCTAAGAGTTTTATAGTGTCTGTCCTTACATTTAGGTCTTTAATCCATTTTGAGCTTATTTTTGTGTATGGTGTTAGGGAGTGATCTAATCTCATACTTTTACCTGTCCAGTTTTCCCAGCACCACTTATTGAAGAGGCTGTCTTTCTCCACTGTACATTCCTGCCTCCTTTATCAAATATAAGGTGACCATATGTGTGTGGGTTTATCTCTAGGCTTTCTATCCTGTTCCATTGATCTATCTTTCTGTTTTTGTGCCAGTATCATACTGTCCTTTTTTTTTTTTTTTGGAGGTACGCAGGTCTCTCACTGTTGTGGCCTCTCCCGTTGCGGAGCACAGGCTCCAGACGTGCAGGCTCAGTGGCCATGGCTCAGGGGCCCAGCCACTCCGCAGCATATGGGATCTTCCCGGACCGGGGCACGAACCTGTGTCCCCTGCATCGGCAGGCGGACTCTCAACCACTGCGCCACCAGGGAAGCCCCATACTGTCTTGATTACTGTAGCTTTGTAGTATAGTCTGAAGTCAGGGAGCCTGATTCCTCCAGCTCCGTTTTTCGTTTTCAAGATTGCTTTGGCTATTCGGGGTCTTTTGTGTTTCCATACAAATTGTGAAATTTTTTGTTCTAGTTCTGTGAAAAATGGCAGTGGTAGTTTGATAGGGATTGCATTGAATCTGTAGATTGCTTTGGGTAGTAGAGTCATTTTCACAATGTTGATTCTTCCAATCCAAGAACATGGTATATCTCTCCATCTATTTGTATCATCTTTAATTTCTTTCATCAGTGTCTTATAATTTTCTGCATACAGGTCTTTTGTCTCCTTAGGTAGGTTTATTCCTAGATATTTTATTCTTTTTGTTGCAATGGTAAATGGGAGTGTTTTCTTGATTTCACTTTCAGATTTTTTCATCATTAGTGTATAGGAATGCCAGAGATTTCTGTGCATTAATTATGTATCCTGCTACTTTACCAAATTCATTGATTAGCTCTAGTAGTTTTCTGGTAGCATCTTTAGGATTCTCTATGTATAGTATCATGTCATCTGCAAACAATGACAGCTTTACTTCTTCTTTGCAGATTTGGATTCCTTTTATTTCCTTTTCTTCTCTGATTGCTGTGGCTAAAACTTCCAGAAGTATGTTGAATAAGAGTGGTGAGAGTGGGCGACCTTGTCTTGTTCCTGATCTTAGTGGAAATGCTTTCAGTTTTTCACCATTGAGGACAATGTTGGCTGTGGGTTTGTCCTATATGGCCTTTATTATGTTGAGGAAAGTTCCCTCTATGCCTACTTTCTGCAGAGTTTTTATCATAAATGGGTGTTGAATTTTATTGAAAGCTTTCTCTGCATCTATTGAGATGATCATATGGTTCTTCTCCTTCAATTTGTTAATATGGTGTATCACATTGATTGATTTGCGTATATTGAAGAATCCTTGCATTCCTGGAATAAACTCCACTTGATCATGGTGTATGATCCTTTTAATATGCTGTTGGATTCTGTTTGCTAGTATTTTGTTGAGGATTTTTGCATCTATGTTCATCAGTGATATTGGCCTGTAGTTTTCTTTCTTTGTGACATCCTTGTCTGGTTTTATCATCAGGGTGATGGTGGCCTCGCAAAATGAGTTTGGGAGTGTTCGTTCCTCTGCTATATTTTGGAAGAGTTTGAGAAGGAGAGGTGTTAGCTCTTCTCTAAATGTTTGATAGAATTCGCCTGTGAAGCCCTCTGGTCCTGGGCTTTTGTTTGCTGGAAGATTTTTAATCACAGCTTCAATTTCAGTGCTTGTGATTGATCTGTTCATATTTTCTACTTCTTCCTGGTTCAGTCTTGGAAGGTTGTGCATTTCTAAGAATTTGTCCATTTCTTCCAGGTTGTCCATTTTATTAGCACAGAGTTGCTTGTACTAATCTCTCATGATCTTTTGTATTTCTGCAGTGTCAGTTGTTACTTCTCCTTTTTCATTTCTAATTCTATTGATTTGAGTCTTCTCCCTTTTTTTCTTGATGAGTCTGGCTAATGGTTTATCAATTTTGTTTATCTTCTCAAAGAACTAGCTGTTAGTTTTATTGATCTTTGTTATCGTTTCTTTCATTTCTTTTTCATTTATTTCTGATCTGATTTTTATGATTTCTTTCCTTCTGCTAACTTTGAGGGTTTTTTTGTACTTCTTTCTCTAATTGCTTTAGGTGCAAGGTTAGGTTGTTTATTCGAGATGTTTCCTGTTTCTTAAGGTAGGATTGTATTGCTATAAACTTCCCTCTCAGAACTGCTTTTGCTGCATCCCATAGGTTTTGGGTCGTCGTGTCTCCATTGTCATTTGTTTTTAGGTATGTTTTTATTTCCTCTTTGATTTCTTCAGTGATCACTTTGTTATTAAGTAGTGTATTGTTTAGCCTCCATGTGTTTGTACTTTTTACAGATCTTTTCCTGTAATTGATATCTAGTCTCATAGCGTTGTGGTCAGTAAAGATACTTGATACAATTTAAATTTTCTTACATTTACCAAGGCTTGATTTGTGACCCAAGGTATGATCTATCTGGAGAATGTTCCATGAGCACTTGAGAAAAATGTGTATTATGTTGTTTTTGGATGGAATGTCCTATAAATATCAATTAAGTCCATCTTGTTTAATGTGTCATTTAAAGCTTGTTTTTCCTTATTTATTTTCATTTTGGATGATCTGTCCATTGGTGAAAGTGGGGTGTTAAAGTCCCCTACTATGAATGTGTTATTGTCAATTTCCCCTTTTATGGCTGTTAGTATTTGCCTTATGTATTGAGGTGCTCCTATGTTGGGTGCATAAATATTTACAATTGTTATATCTTCTTCTTGGATTGATCCCTTGATCATTATGTAGTGTCCTCCTTTGTCTCTTCTAATAGTCTTTATTTTAAAGTCTATTTTGTCTGATATGAGAATTGCTACTCCAGCTTTCTTTTGGTTTCCATTTGTGTGGAATATCTTTTTCCATCCCCTTACTTTCAGTCTGTGTGGGTCTCTTGTAGACAGCATATATATGGGTCTTGTTTTTGTATCCATTCAGCCAATCTGTGTCTTTTGGTGGAAGCATTTAGTCCATTTACATTTAAGGTAATTATCGATATGTATGTTCCTATTCCCATTTTCTTAATTGTTTTGGGTTCATTATTGTAGGTCTTTTCCTTCTCTTGTGTTTCTTGCCTAGAGAAGTTCCTTTAGCATTTGTTGTTAAGCTGGTTTGGTGGTGCTGAACTCTCTCAGTTTTTGCTTGTCTGTAAAGGTTTTAGTTTCTCTGTCAAATCTGAATGAGATCCTTGCTGGGTAGAGTAATCTTGGTTGCAGGTTTTTCTTCTTCATCACTTTCAATATGTCCTGCTGTTCCCTTCTGGCTTGCAGAGTTTCAGTTGAAAGAGCAGCTGTTAACCTTATGGGGATTCCCTTGTGTGTTATTTGTTGTTTTTCCCTTGCTGCTTTTAATATGTTTTCTTTTTATTTAATTTTTGACAGTTTCATTAATATGTGTCTTGGCATATTTCTCCTTGGATTTATCCTGTATGGAACTCTCTGTGCTTCCTGGACTTGATTAACTATTTCCTTTCCCATATTAGGTAAGTTTTCAACTATAATCTCTTCAAATATTTTCTCAGTCCCCTTCTTTTTCTCTTCTTTTTCTGGAACCCCTATAATTTGAATGTTGGTGCATTTAATGTTGTCCCAGAGGTCTCTGAGATTGTCCTCATTTCTTTTCATTCTTTTTTCTTTATTCTGCTCTGCAGTAGTTATTTCCACTATTTTATCTTCCAGGTCACTTATCTGTTCTTCTATCTCATTTATTCTGCTCTTGATCCCATCTAGAGTATTTTTAATTTCATTTATTGTGTTGTTCATCGTTGTTTGTTTCATCTTTAGTTCTTCTATGTCCTTGTTAATTGTTTCTTGCATTTTGTTTTTGTTTTTGTTTTGTGGTACATGGGCCTCTCACTGTTGTGGCCTCTCCCGTTGTGGAGCACAGGCTCCGGACGTGCAGGTTCAGTGGCCATGGCCCACAGGCCCAGCCGCTCCACGGCATGGGGGATCTTCCCGGACTGGGGCACAAACCCGTGTCCCCTGCATCTGCAGGGGGACTCTCAACCACTGCGCCACCAGTGAAGCCCTCTTGCATTTTGTCTATTTCCACAATTTTGGATCATTTTTACTATCATTATTCTGAATTCTTTTTCAGGTAGACTGCCTATTTCCTCTTCATTTGTTAGGTCTGGTGGGCTTTTATCTTGCTCCTTCATCTGCTGTGTGTTTTTCTGTCTTCTCATTTTGCTTATCTTACTGTGTTTGGGGTCTCCTTTTTGCAGGCTGCAGGTTTGTAGTTACCGTTGTTTTTGGTGTCTGTCCCCAGTGGCTAAGGTTGGTTCAGTGGGTTGTGTAGGCTTCCTGGTGGAGGAGACTAGTGCCTGTGTCCTGGTGGATGAGGCTGGATCTTGTCTTTCTGGTGGGCAGGTCTACATCTGGTGGTGTGTTTTGGGGTGTCTTTGGGCTTATTATGATTTTAGGCAGCCTCTCTGCTAATGGGTGGGGTTGTGTTCCTGTCTTGCTAGTTGTTTGGCATAGGATGTCCAGCACTGTAGCTTGCTGGTCATTGAGTGAAGCTGGGTGTTGGTGTTGAGATGGAGATCTCTGGGAGATTTTCGCCATTTGTTATTATGTGGAGCTGGGAGGTCTCTTGTGGACCAGTGTCCTGAAGTTGGCTCTCCCACCTGGGGCAGAGCACTGACTCCTGGCTGCAGCACCAAGAGGCTTTCATCCACACGACTCAGAATAAAAGGGAGAAAAAGTAGAAAGAAAGAATTAGTAGGAGTAGAAAGAAAGAAACAAAGAAAGGAGGGAGGGAGGAAGGAAGGAAAGAAGGAGGGAAGGAAGGAAAAAAGAAGGAAAGAAAGAAGATAAAGTAAAATAAAATAAAGTAAGGTAAAATATAATAAAGTTATTAAAATAAAAAATAATTATTAAGAAAAAAATTAAAAACAACAAAAAAAAAACACAAAAAAACGGACGGATAGAACCCTAGGACAAATGGTGGAAGCAAAGCTATACAGACAAAATCTCACACAGAAGCATACACATACACACTCACAAAAAGAGGAAAAGGGGAAAAAATCATAAATCTTGCTCTTAAAGTCCACCTCCTCAATTTGGGATGATTCGTTGTCTATTCAGGTATTCCACAGATGCAGGTACATCAAGTTGATTGTGGAGCTTTAATCCCTGCTCCTGAGGCCGCTGGGAGAGATTTCCCTTTCTCTTCTTTGTTCTCACAGCTCCCGGGGCTCAGTTTTGGATTCGGTCCCGCCTCTGCGTGTAGGTCGCCGGAGGGCGTCTGTTCTTCGCTCAGACAGGACGGGGTTAAAGGAGCAGCTGCTTCGGGAACTCTGGCGCACTCAGGCCGGGTGGAGGGAGGGGCACGGAGTGCGGGGCGGGCCTGCGGCGGCAGAGGCCGGCGTGACGTTGCATGAGCCTGAGGCGCGCCGTGCGTCCTCCCGGGGGAGTAGTCCCTGGATCCCGGGACCCTGACAGTGGCGGGCTGCACAGGCTCCCCGGAAGGGAGGTGTGGATAGTAACCTGTGCTCACACACAGGCTTCTTGGTGGCGGAAGCAGCAGCCTTAGCGTCTCATGCCCGTCTCTGGGGTCCGCGCTTTTAGCCACGGCTCGCGGCCGACTCTGGAGCTCCTTTAAGCAGCGCTCTTAATCCCCTCCAGGTACGTGGGGCGTTTCTTGCCTTTTGGGAGGTCTGAGGTCTTCTGCCAGCGTTCAATAGGTGTTCTGTAGGAGTTGTTCCACGTGTAGATGTATTTCTGGTGTATCCGGCCCGCCGTCCGCACGACTGTCGCGGCTTCGGCCGCCTCCTGCTTTCTAGTTTGAATAACCTAGAAGACAAAAAATATAGGCAGGTTTGTTATGAGCATCAGATAAAAGTTTCAACCCTGGAGAATGCTTTTGTTAAAGGTTATATGTAAGTTCCCCTTTCTTGAGCACCTTTAAGCCCAGAGATAAACAGATGTCTCTTTTCTTGTGTATTTTCTTCCAGTCATGGAAAGATAAAAATATCAAGGTGAGAAGGGACCTTAAAAATAAATGTCAGCCAGCCATCTCCCTGGTCCTTGGATTCCCTAGGTGACATCCCACAAGATCGATATCACCTGCTCTGTGGAGCTTATTCATTGGCTGTCACTGGGACAAGTTGCTCACTTAGACACGAGGCAAGATATTTCTGTTTTAACCCGAATTGTTAAAAGATCCATGGCTCCTTTTATTAAACTGAATTATTTTTCCCTGGTTGACTTCTGCTTTCTTAGTGCCACACACGAAAAGTATTTCTTCTTTCAGAGTTTGAAGGCAACTGTGGTTTCACTCAAGAATTCTTGCCTGTGCTTCCCTATGCTGTGTCTACCCAATGCCCCTGTTTCTTAGATGACATGAATTTTGACCCCTCAATAAGATGGGATAGTTTCCTTAGGAAAAAATTCCAGTTTTTCTGTTCTAGGTGGTACTCAGAATCAGCCGTGTTAGTTTCTGCGTGTTCAGGGGACTCAAGATTAGCATCACACCACCCCTTCCAAGGTGCCATTTGCCTTTTTCATAGATCACACATCACACTATTAATGGGGTGATTTTACTTGACAGTGAAGCTAGTATGAGCATCTCCATGGATACTTACAATTTTATTTTTCCTGCCATGGCTCTCTGCTGTTCTCATGGGCTTATTTGTGATTTCCCTCTCCTTCTATATCTAGCTTAAGATTGTCTAGATCAGAACTCCCATGGGCAAAATGCATGGCTCCCCATTCTCACGAGCTACACCCCATTCCTAGAAAGGTCGTATTTTTTAGGATTCTGCAATTCGGAAATCTAAATCTCATGCATACAGTGAACACTGTGACAATAATGGTATCCGACAGAATCAGATGTCTCTTTGAGTTCCCTTTCCCTGGATTTGTACCATATCAAAAAAAATGTTGTTAGGAGTGAAAAGTGGGAGTTTTGGAAAGATTAATTCCTTGTGTAGAAACCCAGTAATGTCTAGATCATCTAATTTTATTGAGAGGGAGAGAATATATTCACTTACGCCACAAATATTTATTCAGTTGCTACTTCTTTGATGCTGCTCAGGCATCTTTAAGTGTCAAGTGGCTAGTCTTTGTGGTAGGAACCATACTGTCTTCATTTTAGGTCTTTTAATGTTTATTTAATAAGTTCTGTTGGGTCTTCTGAGAATCTTGGATGAAAACATTTTCACATTATAGCCAAGTAATGGAACAGTTGAGAAGCTTCCTCTCTCCAGGCTTCCTCTTCCATGAAAAGGAGTCCAATTCAATCATTTATATTCTCATTGCCACCTACTTGTAATATTTAAATAAACAGTTATTTTTGCTCTTGGTGGTGTTGGGGGAGGGGCAATGTTTTTTGTTTTTTAATGACTCTCTTTTGCCCTATAAATAACTTCCCTTTCTATTGGCTCTCCAACCAGACCCATACCAAATATTCAGGGGCATCCCTATTTGTGTCTCATTTTAGTGACATGAGCTTACATCATGGACATTCACTGAAGTCTGAAACTTGTTTACAGCCTTATTAGTGCTAGATGGCAACCACCTCTGTAGTGCCAGATTCCTCTGATTTTGACAAGCCTGTACATAGTAATAAGTGGCTTTAATTCATGTATTATTTTGGAGCCTTCAAAAGACATTCACTTGCTTCCTTTCGCTTGATATTCGCAGTAGACAAGACCGCAGTCTTTCTCCATTTTGCTAACATGGGAACCACAGCTCAGAAAACATGCAACTTACAGAAGGACCAGAACCCAAGTAGGCCCCTGGGGCTCTTTCCAATATTTCATATAAATGTCTCTTCTCTTCATCTCAAGAAATTTTGAGGTTCTCCCTGGGGAGACTTTATATTTTAAAAGTGGATGGAGGTTTTTCTTTGCCAGATGAATGTAATGATGGAAATATATACTTTCTAAATGTCAAACAACAGAAGAATAGTTAAATAAATTATGACAGATCTATACACTGGGATTCTATGTGACTATTAAAATTAATGTTTCAAAGAATATGTAATGATACAGGGAACTGCTCTTGGCTGTATCAGTGTGGGATACTAAACAGCAAGCTCCCAATTTTGTTTCAGAATTATGCATGAAAAAAAACGCTGGAACTAAATATGCCAAAATGTTAACGGAGTTTTCTGGATAGCAGGATTATGGTTTTCTTTTCTTTTTTTATACCTTTCTGATTTTTCCAGTTTTTTCTTCAGTGAACTCATATAATCAGAAAAACATACATGTTATCTTAGTTATACTCCACAAATTTTTACTTTTAGCTAAAGGAATCCTTTGAGTGGTTCTTGTTATCTTTCATTTTTAAAATTAAATCTGAAATGAGTGGGTTAATTTTTATTATTAGTGTATACATTTGAAATAAATAACATTTTTAGAGTATATATTTTAAGTCGATCATTGTAACTCACTTGCTGGTCTGTTTTTTCCTGACAGTGACCCCTTTTTACATAATTCATTAACTCAGTCAAATATTTTGAGGGCTTTCTAGATGTATCAGGCTGAAGATACCTTGGACGAAGGCAGCTCAGTCTCTGCTCTCAAGAAATACCATTCTGGTTGGAGATACAGTAGTCGGAGCGTAGAATGAACTGTGCGAGGGCTAGGCTGGTACTCAGGGACTGCAAAGAAAGGATGCTAAATTCATGGGTCCTGGGGGAGGTCGGGGAGCCCTCCTGGAAGAGTTGCCTTTTGAGCTGAAAGCAGCTGTTCTCTTTTGGATGACCAACCTCAGATTTAGAAATAATGACAACATAAGTAAATCTTCTTAAGCTATGTAGGCAGTTGTTGCTGGAATTCCTTTCATCTTCAGCATTTCCCTTTCTGTCTGTTTATGTGGGTTTACTGAAGGTTAGTGGTTATACCAAAGCATAATAGTCTTGCTCTGAGATGATCCTAATGATATGCTTTTATAGTGTTTCCGAGTACATATCCTTTTACGAGTGATTAACACTGATTTTGATCGCTTTTTTCATCCCTATTTCATTCCTCTGCCTCTTCCTACTTAGCCGAGGGAGGCAGATAGGGTTTTTTGTTCCTGTTTTACAAACATAAACGGAGTCACAGAATGATCAATAGATTTCTCCAAATTATGAGGTGAGTCAGCAGTGGAACTGGGAAGAGAAACCAGGGTTTCTTTGTTCGACGCTCTGACTTCTAAAGTATTTCTCCATGTAAGTAGAATAAGTTGTTTGCCAAAAATGCATTCACCTTTTAAATCTTCACTGAAAGTAATGAGCTTAAAATAAAGTCCTACAGAGGTAATCGTATTGTTACAGCTTAGAACAGAAGTTAAGGCTATTTGGGTAGATTAAAATGAGTCCTGAGTGAGGCTTAATATTTGGTCTATTTAATTAATTTGTTCAGCAACGGATTTTAATTCTCTTTGAAAAAAAGAATAATTGAAACAGTGTCAGACCCATTTAAGAACATTATGGGATCCATTCTGATTAATTTTAAAAATGTTATCTAAGAAGGACAGGATTCAAAATGAAATCAAAATTGACAATACTTATATTTCATGATACTGGATGATTGTAACTTTATTATCAGAAGGTTTTCCTATAATCCATTGATGAAAATACACCGGACCCTTGAACAAGATGGGTTTGAACTGTGCAGGTCCACTTATACACGGAATTTTTTCACTGAGTACGTTCTACAGGATCTGAGGTTGGTTGAATCCACAGATGTGGAACCCTATATAAGGAGGGCCGACTCTAAAGTTATGCTTGAATTTTCAACCGCGTGGTCTCTTGGTGCCCCTGACCCCCACGTTGTTCAAGGGTCACCTGTAAAAGTGTCTTAATGTTCTTAGTAATTATTTTTACTATTAAAATAATTAATACTCTAATAATAATGTGATAGTCATTATGCATATTATGCTAAAATATCTGAAGCAACAGTGTAAATGAATATGAAGGGAAATAAATACTTTTAATTATTTCATTGAAGTTTTTTCTTCTAATTAAAAATATTCATAGGGAATTCCTCCAGTGGTTAGGACTCTGCACTTTCACTGCCAAGGGCCTGGGTTCAGTCCCTGGTCAGGAAACTAAGATCTCACAAGCTGTGCAGTGTGGGCAAAAAATAATAACAAAAAAATGTTTTAAATAAAAAATAAAAATGTTCATATATTTTGAATTCATTATGGAAAAAAATAAAGCTTAAACCATGTACCATATTTTTATTTAAAATACATACTTTATTGATTTAAGTACAGAAAATGTTGCATTAATTGGAGTTTTGAGAACTTTAGAATACAGGAATGGTTCTATTATATTTTATGTAGAATGACATTTTTATTTTCCACAATTGTAGTGATCTAATTTTTTAGTTATTATTTCAGATTCTTTCATTTTTGGCTCCTGTACCCAACCAGGCCTAAGATTTTCTATGTAATGCATCATTTATATTGCCATCAAATACTGTTTATCAGGATGCCATTTAGGCTTTGTTTCTAGGAAAAATGAAGAAACAACCTCATCACAATACTGCATTCAGAGTTCGAGAGGGATATAAGTAGAAACCCATACTTGTGTGGGGATCTAGAATTTACATCTTACCTAAACTTGGCGAGGGCAGAGTGACACTTTGCGGTACTGCCTTTCTGTCTTTTACCCTGAGGTTCTGCATTGCTGGGATTGGGGGAAACAGAGGATGATCCAGCAGCCACATGGTAATTGCCAGGCAGTCTTATCTGGGTACCCGTGGGCAAGTTATTTCACCTTCTGGGACTTTAATCACTGATCTTTGAACAGAAGAGTATGATAGACATGAAAATAGATACAAAGGAAAAATACAGACATTGACTGTTGTTGAAGTATGCAGGAAAGCTGATGAAATCTATTGAATTATGTACCAGTATCAAAAATTGGAAAAAGTCTCCAACTGGCTGCAGTTGGGTAGAATTTTGAATGTAAGGGGTAATGAAAGAATAGAATCGTGGAACACAGGTAGATGAGATTAATACTGGAAAGCTTCACATTGGGGACTCTGAGGGTGGGGAATCTGTATACCTTGGATCAGCCAAGATAGTAGTGATTTTTTAAGATCCAGAGTTCACAAATTAGAGTAATGACCCCAGGCAGAAGAGGGTGTGTGTGTGTGTGTCTGTGTGTGTGTGTGTGTGTGTCTGTGTGTGTGTCTGTGTGTCTGTGTGTCCTCATTTGGATAGATGATTAACTATTAGAGTTACCCTAATCAGGATTCAGGTGGTGATGAAATAGGTTGTACTTCCTTAAATATAGACTTGCAGTAATTTTGATCTGCTTCATTTCCGTGGTATAGGAGAGCAGACTTTCGTGCCAAACTCCCTGAGTTTGAATCCTAGTCCTGCCATTTTGTCATGGACCCTGTCAAAGTTACTTAATTGCTTTGTTCCTTAGTTTTTCCCCTCCGTAAAATGGGGATAATATTGGTACCAACCACATAGATGGAGATTTGATAGGTCAGTTAAGGCACGCAAATCATTTAGAATCATTCCTGGAACTCAAGAAGTGATAAGCGTTAGCAGTAATGGTCGATAATTCATCATGTAACTTATCAAAGCACTTTCCTATGTGCATTTTTGTCTGAATCCATTTGATTCTCTTAAGGAAGCAAGGCTCAGAGAACTGAGGTTCCCAGTCTAGTAAACACTGAACAGCTAGGCTGGAGCCCCTGGCCTCCAACTCCAGTCCTGCCCAAGTGGGTTTTTTTTTTGTCCATAGCTGGGACTGGATTCTTTCCCAGAAGCAGAGCTGTGTGGGAAGTTGTAACTCAGAGATCAAGGGGAAAATGTGAACTTGCTGGGTCTTCCCCCTTCTAACAGCCCCTGCTTCTCTTCCTAATCACACTCCCCTCTCTGCCCCAGACACTCCAGAACTGCGACCTTCCAACCAAGCTTTAAGGAATCGAATCCTACTCTAACATGCATCCGTCTCTGTATCCTCAGGAATGAGGGGAGACTCTTATTTCATTGGGACGAGGAGCCTGGGGCAGCAGGGGCACATCCCGGAAGATGGAGGACTCTTCCTGCTCTGCTGCATAGACAGAGACTGGGCTGTGACTCAGTGTTTCACGGAGGAGGCCTTTCAAGCAATCACGGACTTCACGGACCTCCCAAACTCACTGTTTGCATGCAACGTCCACCAGTCGGTGTTTGAAGGGGATGAGAGCAAGGTAAGAAGCCTTTCTGCTCCTGAAACAGGGGGAGATGTGGCATTATCCCCCCAATATTTCCATTGCTTCTTTGTGGTTAATGTTTGGAAGTTTTTGAAAATGTTTACTTGGCACTTTTCTTGGCATGCATAGCAAGAGCAGAAAAGCCTGTTCTATTGTCAGTTGACATTGGAGGTACTCACAACAAGATTGTATGGGAGACTGTGTTGAATCAGATCTCGATGTCTGCCACTCAGAGGTCTGTCTAACAATGGTGTTGGGAATAGTGATTGCAGGGAATACCCCTTGGGCTAGGAAGCAGATGTTGTTAAAAAAAAAAAATTTTATTTTCCCCTATTCTGCCCAAAGCTTAATTTGCCTTGCCCTACGCAGCACAAGCTCTCTTTCCCCCTTACTCTTCCTGCAGTTTGATGACTGTTCTAACAATAGTTTCTTAAATTGGGCCCCAAGTCCTGCAGCACTTACTAGAAAGGTAAATTGGTTGGCCATATGAGACTTGCTTTGCTCAAGCGGGTAGAATTGTTTTGGGTGTGTTGTAAGAATTTGCGTGAAAATGCTTAACTCCTTGATTTGAAATAATTAGGGAATGAGGTTGTCTATGTACAAGCATTTTCCAGAATATGAAGCTTCCATTTTAAGAGTCAGCTTGATTTAGTGGAAGCATTCTTGGCCATCAGAGTAAATATTCCTTTTGGAGGTCTTGCGAAAGTTTACTTCGGATTTCTCTGACGTTTTAACAACAGAGTCTAAATGGATCAAACCTTCCCTTGTGGATGTGGATTTCTAATTGTAAAATCTATTACTAGGCTACGTTGTAAAACATAGCCAACATTTTTGGGGGGAAAGAGCCTTTTTTTTCTACATTAAAGTATGGCTCTGTGTGAGATTAAGAGTAGGATTTATGATCGCTGTTTCACAAACTTGGACTGTTTTTGCCAACTGCTGAAGTCCAAACTCTGTTGCCTGAACACAATTACTGGAAGTCTTTGTTCTGAATTTTATTGGTTTTGTAAGCAATCTTGATAGCCCAGAGGATTAGGCATTATTTCAAGCCATATAAAGGTAGTTTTATAATAATATTATTTTGGAGTTGAACAGTTGAAATGATGGGCTAAAAATAATTTGAAGTCCAAGGAATTATATGTGATTAGAACCTCCAGAGCTATCATCAGCAGACTATTTGAAGTAAGAAAATGACACATAGCCTTTTGGAAAGAAACTGGGAATTTTGCTCTTGGATTATAACCAGGGTTTAACACAGATTATAATTTATTCAGAGCACGTCATTTCCCCTGAAATCTACCTGATGTTAATTAACTATGAAACAAAGTTCCGTGTTTTCTTGTTCTCTCATCTATTTAAATATCAACAATTAGAAGGATTTTCCTTAGAGTTTTTTTTACTTTAACATCTTTATTGGAGTATAATTGTTTTACAGTGGTATGTTAGATTCTGCTTTATAACAAAGTGAATCGGCTATACGTATACATATATCCCCATATCTCCTCCCTCTTGCATCTCCCTCCCACCCTCCCTATCCCACCCCTCTAGGGGGTCACAAAGCACCAAACTGATCTCCCTGTGCTATGCCGCGACTTCCCACTAGCTATCTATTTTACATTAGGTAGTATATAAAAGTCCATGCCACTCTCTCACTTTGTCCCAGCTTACCCTTGCCCCCGCCATGTCCTCAAGTCCATTCTCTATGTCTGTGTCTTTATTCCTGTCCTGCACCTAGGTTCTTCAGTACAGTTTTTTTTTTTTTAGATTCCATATCTATGTGTTAGCATACAGTATTTGTTTTTCTCTTTCTGACTTAATTCACTCTGTATGACAGACTCTAGGTCCATCCACCTCACTACAAATAACTCAATTTCGTTTCTTTTTATGGCTAATATTCCATTGTATATATGTGCTACATCTTGTTTATCCATTCATCTGTTGATGGACACTTAGGTTGCTTCCATGTCCTGGCTATTGTAAATAGAGCTGCAGTGAACATTGTGGTACATGACTCTTTTTGAATTATGGTTTTCTCAGGGTATATGCCGAGATTGTTGGGGATCTTGGCATATTGAAGTGGGATTGTTGGGTCATATGGTAGTTCTATTTTTAATTTTTTAAGGAACCTCCCTACTGTTCTCCATAGTGGCTGTATCAATTTACATACCACCAACAGTGCAAGAGGGTTCCCTTTTCTCCACACTCTCCCCAGCATTTATAGTTTGTAGATTTTTTGATGATGGCCATTGTGACTGGTGTGAGGTGATACCTCATTGTAGTTTTGATTTGCATTTCTCTAATGATTTGTGATGTTGAGCATCCTTTCATGTGTTTGTTAGCTATCTGTGGTCTTTTTTGGAGAAATGTCTATTTAGGTCTTCTGCCCATTTTTGGATTGGGTTGTTTGTTTTTTTGATATTGAGCTGCATGAGCTGCTTGTAAATTTTGGAGATTAATCCTTTGTCAGTTGCTTCATTTGCAAATATTTTCTCCCATTCTGAGGGTTGTCTTTTGGTCTTGTTTAAGGTTTCCTTTGCAGTGCAAACTTTTAAGTTTCATTAGGTCCCATTTGTTTATTTTAGTCTTTATTTCCATTTCTCTAGAAGGTGGATCAAAAAGGATCTTGCTGTGATTTATGTCATAGAGTGTTCTGCCTATGTTTTCCTCTAAGAGTTTTATAGTGTCTGGCCTTACATATAGGTCTTTAATCCATTTTGAGTTTATTTTTGTGTATGGTGTTAGGGAGTGTTCTAATTTCATTCTTTTACATGTACCTGTCCAGTTTTCCCAACATCACTTAGTGAAGAGGCTGTCTTTTCTCCATTGTATATACTTGCCTCCTTTATCAAAAATAAGACGACCATACGTGCATGCATGGGTTTATCTCTGGGCTTTCTATCCTGTTCCAGTGATCTATATTTCTGTTTTTGTGCCAGTACCATACTGTCTTTATTACTGTAGCTTTGTAGTATAGTCTGAAGTCAGGGAGCCTGATTCCTCCAGCTCCATGTTTCCTTCTCAAGATTGCTTTGGCTATTTGGGGTCTTTTGAGTTTCTATACAAATTGTGAAATTTTTTGTTCCAGTTCTGTGAAAAATGCCATTGGTAGTTTGATAGGGATTGTATTGAATCTGTACACTGCTTTGGGTAGTATAGTCATTTTCGCAATATTGATTCTTCCAGTCCAAGAACATGGTATATCTCTCCATCTGTCTGTATCATCTTTAAATTCTTTCATCAGTGTCTTATAGTTTTCTGCATACAGGTCTTTTGTCTCCTCAGGTAGGCTTATTCCTAGGTATTTTATTCTTTTTGTTGCAATGGTAAATGAGAGTGTTTCCTTAATTTCTCTTTCAGATTTTTCATCATTAGTGTATGGGAATGCAAGAGATTTCTGTGCATTAGTTTTGTACCTGCTACTATACCAAATTCATTGATTAGCTCTAGTAGTTTTCTGGTAACATCTTTATGATTCTCTATGTATAGTAGCATGTCATCTGCAAACAGTGACAGCTCTACTTCTTCTTTTCCAATTTGGATTCCTTTTATTTCTTTTTCTTCTCTGATTGCTGTGGCTAAAACTTCCAAAACTATGTTGAATAATAGTGGTGAGAATGGAGAACCTTGTCTTCTTCCTGATCTTAGAGGAAATGGTTTCAGTTTTTCACCATTGAGAATGATGTTGGCTGTGGGTTTGTTATATATGGCCTTTATTATGTTGAGGTAGGTTCCCTCTGTGCCTACTTTTCTGGAGGGTTTTTATCACAAATGGGTGTTGAATTTTGTCAAAAGCTTTCTCTGCATCTATTGAGATGATCCTATGGTTTTTCGCCTTCAATTTGTTAATATGGTGTATCACATTGATTGACTTGCATATATTGAAAAATCCTTGCATTCCTGGGATAAACCCCACTTGATCATGGTGTATGATCCTTTTAATGTGCTGCTGGATTCTGTTTGCCGGTTTTTTGTTGAGGATTTTTGCATCTATGTTGATCAGTGATGTTGGCCTCTGGTTTTCTTTCCTTGTGACATCTTTGTCTGGTTTTGGTACCTAGGGTTATGGTGGCCTCGTAGAATGAGTTTGGGAGTGTTCCCCCCTCTGCTATATTTTGGAAGAGTTTGAGAAGGATAGGTGTTAGCTCTCCTCTAAATGTTTGATAGAATTCGCCTGTGAAGCCATCTGATTCTGGGCTTCTGTTTGTTGGAAGATTTTTAATCACAGTTTTAATTTCAGTGCTTGTGATTGGTCTGTTCATATTTTCTACTTCTTCCTGGTTCAGTCTTGGAAGGTTGTGCTTTTCGAAGAATTTGTCCACTTCTTCCAGGTTGTCCATTTTATTGGCATATAGTTGCTTGTAGTAATCTCTCATGATCCTTCGTATTTCTGCCGTGTCATTTGTTACTTCTCCTTTTTCATTTCTAATTCTGTTGATTTGAGTCTCTCCCTTTTTTTCTTGATGAGTCTGGCTAATGGTTTATCAATTTTGTTTATCTTCTCAAAGAACCACGTTTTAGTTTTAGTGATCTTTGCTATCGTTTCCTTCATTTCTTTTTCATTTATTTCTGATCTGATCTTTATGATTTGTTTCCTTCTGCCAGCTTAGCAGATTTATTGTTCTTCTCTAATTGCTTTAGGTGTATGGTTAGGTTGTTTATTTGAGATGTTTCTTGAGGAAAGATTGTATTGCTGTAAGCTTCCCTCTTAGAACTGCTTTTGCTGCATCCCATAGGTTTTGGGTCATTGTGTTTTCAATGTCATTTGTTTCTAGGTATTTTTTTTATTTCCTCTTTGATTTCTTCAGTGATCTCTTGGTTATTAAGTAGTGTATTGTTTAGCCTCCATGTGTTTTTATTTTTTACAGATTTCTTCCTGTAATTGATATCTAGTCTCATAGCATTGTGGTCGGAAAAGATACTTGATACAATTTAAATTTTCTTACATTTACCAAGGCTTGATTTGTGACCCAGGATATGATCTCTCCTGGAGAATGTTCCATGAGCACTTGAGAAGAAAGTGTATTCTGTTGTTTTTGGATGGAATGTCCTATAAATATCAATTAAGTCCATCTTGTTTAATGTATCATTTAAAGCTTGTGTTTCCTTATTTATTTTCATTTTGGATGATGTGTCCATTGGTGAAAGTGGGGTGTTAAAGTCCCCTACTATGATTGAATTACTGTCAATTCCCCCTTTCTTGGCTGTTAGTATTTGCCTTATGTATTGAGGTGCTCCTATGTTGGGTGCATAAACATTTACCATTGTTATATCTTCTTCTTGGATTGATCCCTTGATCATTATGTAGTGTTCTTCTTTGTCTCTTGTAATAGTCTTTATTTTAAAGTTTATTTTGTCTGATATGAGAATTGCTAATCCATGTTTCTTTTGATTTCCATTTGCATGGAATATCTTTTTCCATCCCCTCACTTTCAGTCTGTATGTGTCCCTAGGTCTGAAGTGGGTCTCTTGTAGACAGCATATATACAGATCTTGTTTTGTTTCCATTCAGCCAGTCTGTGTCTCTTGGTTGGAGCATTTAATCCATTTACATGTAAGGTAATTATCGAAATGTATGTTCTTATTACCATTTTCTTAATTGTTTTGGGTTTGTTATTGTAGGTCTTTTCCTTCTCTTGTGTCCTGCCTACAGAAGTTTCTTTAGCAGTTGTTGTAAAGCTGGTTTGCTGGTGCTGAATTCTGTTAGCGTTTGCTTGTCTGTAAAGGTTTTAATTTCTCCATGAATCTGAATGAGATCCTTGCTGGGTAGAGTAATCTTGGTTGTAGGTTCTTCCCTTTCATCACTTTAAATATGTCCTGTCACTCTCTTCTGGGTTGCAGAGTTTCTGCTGAAAGATCAGCTGTTAACCTTATGGGAATTCCCTTGTATGTTATTTGTTGTTTTTTTCCTTGCTGCTTCTAATATTTTTTCTTTGTAGTTAATATCTGATAGTTTGATTAATATGTGTCTTGGCTTGTTTCTCCTTGGATTTATCCTGTATGGGGCTCTCTGTGCTTCCTGGACTTGACTGACCATTTCCTTTCCCATATTAGGGAAGTTTTCAACTGTAATGTCTTCAAATAGTTTCTCAATCTCTTTCTTTTTCTCTTCTTCTTCGGGACCCCTGTAATTCAAATGTTGGTGCATTTAATGTTGCCCCAGAGGTCTCTGAGACTGTCCTCAATTCTTTTCATTTTTTTTTCTGCTCTGCGGTAGTTATTTCCACTATTTTATCTTCCAGGTCCCTTATCTGTTCATCTGCCTCCGTTATTCTGCTGTTGATTCCTTCTAGAGAATTTTTAATTTCATTTGTTGTGTTGTTCATCATTGTTTGTTTGCTCTTTAGTTCTTCTAGGTCCTTATTAAACATTTCTTGTATTTTCTCCATTCTATTTCCAAGATTTTGGATCGTCTTTACTATCATTATTCTGAATTCTTTTTCAGGGAGACTGCCTATTTCCTCTTGTTTTTTTTGGTCTGGTGGGTTTTTACCTTGCTCCTTCATCTGCTGTGTGTTTCTCTGTCTTTTCATATTGCTTAACTTAACTGTGTTTGGGGTCTCCTTTTCATAGGCTGCATGTTCATAGTTCCCATTGTTTTTGGTGTCTGCCCCCAGTGGCTAAGGTTGGTTCAGTGGGTTGTGTAGGCTTCCTGGTGGAGGGGACTGGTGCCTGTGTTCTGGTGGGTGAGGCTGGATCTTGTCTTTCTGGTGGGCAGGACTGCATCCTGTGGTGTGTTATGGGGTGTCTGTGACCTTATTATGATTTTAGGCAGCCTCTCTGCTAATGTGTGGGGTTGTGTTTCTGTCTTGCTAGTTGTTTGACATAGGGTGTCCAGCACTGTAGCTTGCTGGTCTTTGAGTGGAGCTGGGTCTTAGCGTTGAGATGGTGATCTCTGGGAGGGCTTTTGCCATTTGATATTATGTGGAGCCAGGAGGTCTCTGGTGGACCAATGTCCTGAACTTGGCTCTCCCACCTCAGAGGCACAGGCCTGACACCCATCCAGATCACCAAGACCCTTTCAGCCATATGGCTCATAAGAAAAGGGAGAAAAAAAGAAAGAAGAAAGAATACAGTAAAATAAAATAAAGTAAAATAAAATAAAAGTTATTAAAATAAAAAATATTATTAAAAAATAATAAAAAAAGAAAGAAGAGAGCAACCAAACCAAAAAACAAATCCACCAATTTTAGCAAGTCCTAAAACTATACTAAAAAATAAAAAACAAAAACGGACGGACAGAACTCTAGGACAAATGGTAAAAGCAAAGCTATAGAGACAAAATCACACAAAGAAGCATACACATACACACTCAAAAAGAGAAAAAGGAAAAAAAGAATCTATATATATGTATAAAAAAAAGGAAGAGAACAACCAAATCAATGAACAAATCTACCAATGATAATAAACTTTAAGTACTAAGCTAAGATAAACAGAAAACCAGAAAGAAATTAGATGCAGAAAGCAAACCCCAAGTCTACAGTTGCTCCGAAGTCCACCTCCTCAATTTGGGATGATTCATTGTCTATTCAGGTATTCCACAGTTGCAGGGTATATCAAGTTGATTGTGGAGATTTAATCCGCTGCTCCTGAGGCTGCTGGGAGGGATTTCCCTTTCTCTCCTTTGTTTGCACAGCTCCCGGGGTTCAGCTTTGGATTTGGCCCTGCCTCTGGGTGTAGGTTGCCCACAGGCATCTGTTCCTGCCCAGACAGCAGGGGATTAAAGGAGCAGCTGATCTGGGGGGCTCTGGCTCACTTAGGCCAGGGGGAGGGAGGGGTACGGATGTGGGGCGAGCCTGCAGTGGCAGAGGCCGGTGTGACATTGCACCAGCCTGAGGCGCGTCGTGCAATCTGCCGGGGAAGTTGTCCCTGGATCGTGGGACCCTGGCAGTGGCGGGCTGCACAGGCTCCCAGTAGGGGAGGTGTGGATAGTGACCTGTGCTCGCACACAGGCTTCTTGGTGGCGGCAGCAGCAGCCTTAGCGTCTCATGCCCGTCCCTGCTGTCCGCACTTTTAGCCGCAGCTCACGCCCGTCTCTGGAGCTCGTGTAGGTGGCGCTCTGAATCCCCTCTCCTTGTGCTCACCAAAACAATGGTCTCTTGCCTCTTGGGCAGCTCCAGACTTTTCCCTGGACTCCCTCCCGGCTAGCTGTGGGGCACTAGCCCCCTTCAGGCTGTGTTCACGCCACCAACCCCAGTCCTCTCCCTGCGCTCTGACTGAAGCCCGAGCCTCAGCTCCCAGCCCTGCCTGCCCCGGCGGGTGAGCAGACAAGCCTCTTGGGCTGGTGAGTGCTGGTTGGCCCTGATCCTCTGTGCGGGAATCTCTCCACTCTTCCCTCCGCACCCCTGTGGCTGCGCTCTCCTCCGTGGCTCCGAAGCTTCCCCACTCCACCACCCGCAGTCTCCGCCCGCGAAGGAGCTTCTGGTGCGTGGAAACCTTTCCTCCTTCACAGCTCCCTCCCACTGGTGCAGGTCCCGTCCCTATTCTTTTGTCTCTGTTTTTTCTTTTTTCTTTTGCCTACCCAGGTACGTGGGGAGTTTCTTGCCTTTTGGGAGGTCTGAGGTCTTCTGCCAGCATTCAGTAGGTGTTCTGTAGGAGTTGTTCCACATGTAGATGTATTTCTGGTGTATTTGTGGGGAGGAAGGTGATCTCCGCATCTTACTCCTCCGCCATCTTGAAGGTCTCCCCCTTAGAGGTTTAATGGGTGTTTTGATTCTTTCCTGATTAAATCATTCTCAGTAGATTGAAACAAGGAGATTTAGGAAGGAGCTAATCTCAGTCAGGAAGGCTGCTCAAGAATGGTTTATCAGCTGAACCAGAATTGGTTACGTAGAAAGACAGAGGCCTGGGGAGAGTTCTCAGGAATCTGTCCCCATCTATTTTGATATTCTGATCTGTGACTGAATAATGGATTACCAAATATTCTCTTTTAATTTGTATACGAAGTTGGTAAGTCGCAGCTTAACAAATAGTATTGGGTTTTAAAGTGACCTTGATAAAATATTGAGATGAAATCAATAAGATGTAGTTCAGTGGAACCAGTTTCAAATGATTTAGATTACATCTTTGTAGCCAAGGATGTGAATTTTATAATTAGCCCATGCCTACCTAATGAAAGTTATTAAATTAGACAGAAAGTCTTCCGGCTTGGTGTGATTTTATAGCCCCCATTCTGTGGACGGTCTCTGGGATATCAAATAATCTGATCCAGATTCAGTTTTGATTTAATTATATATACAGTGTTTAGGGTGACAAAGCAAGATGATCAGATACCAAATGAATTGATAATAGAGGCACGACCACTGGGACTCTAGGAAAAAAATGTTTGGGGAGGCTCATGCCTCCCACTTTTACTGCCCCATGTTTCTCTTTATATTCCAGACCTTTCTGTTCCTCTCTTTACCTCCATTCTCCCCCCTCCACTAGCTTAATAAAGCTCACTTGCCTTGTACGTCATTCTCTCAGGATATCCTTCCCACAGTGTTCAAAGTTCATGAATCTGAGCCAGGAATTCTGATGATGTTTATCTTTCCCAAAGGGTGGACATTGGGGGCACTGTGCAAAGTTGGTGGCAGATATTTTTAGGTAGAAGGAAAAGAATCAAGAATGCTTTCCAGCACTTGTATCTGCCTGTGGGCAAGGCTGGCCATGGGGATTGTCTAAAGTATTTGGCTTTGGGAAGATGCCTTCAGCAGCCTGGAATTATCTGAGAGATAAGACATCAGAAATGATGCTTGGTTTTCATTTCAGAGGTCCAGGTGGTTAGGTGGTAAGATATGTAACTTGCTTGGGTGAAGTTTTCTTTTCTGGCAAACAGACTTTTGATTCATTGTTTTTTTTTTGTTTGTTTTGTTTTGGTTTTTTTGCGGTACGCGGGCCTCTCACTGTTGTGGCCTCTCCCGTTGCAGAGCACAGGCTCCGGACGCGCAGGCTCAGCAGCCATGGCTCACGGGCCCAGCCGCTCCACGGCATGTGGGATCTTCCCGGACCGGGGCACGAACCCGTGTCCCCTGCATCGGCAGGCGGACTCTAAACCACTGCGCCACCAGGGAAGCCCTGATTCATTGTTTCTTGATATTGAAGGCCTAGAGTTTAGCTTGTTTGTTCAATTATTATAAAGCATACATTTTCCTTAGCTGAGTGGGAATTTATAAAGCTCTTGTTTTCTGACTATCATGGTTAAGTCTTGCAGTAATCTCTTCTCAGTTTTCCCATCTGTCTGAGACACTTTTCCTAAGCCCTTTTCCTTATTGAGGTAATTTGGAACGTACTGACTTGGCCTGCTCTTAATATAGGTAACCCCATAGGAGATCATCTTCTGGTTATGTTTGTTTCTGCTTATCAGTATGATAAATATTCTGAGATGCTCATTTCTGCTATCCTATTTTAATTCTAAGTTCTGACACCTACAGAACATTTTTTTCAAACAGCTTCATGAGACCATGATGTTCACTCCAATTTTTCGTTAGGCAGAATTCTGTGAGATTGTATTTTGATTTGATGCTTTTGCAAGGAGTGAGCACATACTTCAGTGTGGCTTGTTGTGGTCCAGATGGTTGGGATTTGTTTACATAACACAAAGGAGAACCAGAGCTGGAGAAAATTGGCATCTGAAACCAATAATGCAGATTGCTGTTTGCATGCTACAGCTTGCAGCATAAATATTTTTGTATGAAACACATTTAGAACCGGGAGCTTCACAGCAGACAACACCTAAAAGTTATTAGGGGGTCAGTTAACCTCTGGCATTTTCCCCTGGATTGCCTTTCTACATCCAGCTGGGCTGCAAAAGTCATCTTAAGACAGGTGAGGCTGGAGGGGCACCCCGAGGGCTGCCCTGTGTCTGTGCTGAAGATAAGTAAGTCTCTGCTCGATGGGACACTGGCAGTCACTGGTAGCTAAAGGGGAACAGTGTATTAAACCACCAGGAAACCTCTAGCCAAATTCAGGTCAATAAAGAGAAGCTTGAAAGGTGAGTTGTTTTTGGCCTCCAAAAAATTTGTATTCATTTAGTTCAGTGGTAATAGTAATAATATAACAGCAGTAGCAAACCTTACATAGCCTGTAGCAAGTTGCCTCATACTCTTCCGAATGCTTTCTAGACATTAAGCCCTTTAATCACCATGACAACCCTATGAGGACGGTGTCTTTCTGCCTCTCTACCTCCTGGGCACGTGGCAGGGTTGTATTCCCTGGACCCTTCTGTCTAGTTCTGCCCAATGTATTGATATAAGCAGAAGTGACCTGTGTCACTTCCAGGCCAAGCATTTAATTACCAATATTTGACACTGAAGAATGTTCTTTTCACTCTGCTCGGGCAACTGGCAACGTGCCAGGTGTGCCATTCAGTTTGGCTCACGGACTGAGGGCAAGGATGACACAGAGCAGGGTCCTGGGTGACCTGTGATAAACATGCAATGTGACTGCAACAACAAGAAAAGCCTTTGCTGCTTTAAGCCCCTGGAATCTGGGAGTTTGTTGTTAGAATATAACTTAGTCCGCCTAGGTTGATACAGTAAGTATGATTACACAGAGAGGTTGCCCATGGATTCACAGCTGGAGTGGCAGAGCAGTGATTCAAACCTACAGAGTCTGTGCTCTTAAACATTATGCGATACTGCCTCTTGATGTACAAATATTTATTGAAAACAGGTATGATGCTTGGCTCTGGGGATGCAGTGGTGAACAAGACAACATAAACTCATTGAATTTAAAGTCTACCAAAGAAAACAATTCAAATAAAACAAACATAATAAATCCAGTGATGCAAAAATCAAAGGGGCATTTAATATATATTTTCGACTATACTCGATGCCTTATATACACACACGTACACATGCACAAAAGATTTTCTTGTTTTTGTTATGTTTTGTTTTGCTTTTTATATAAGCGGGCATTTCTGCCAACCATTAGTGGCTGTATTCTTCCAGAAAGGGCATAAGATCAGAGGCCTAGTGCTTTGGGTTTCTTAGGCTTTGTGCTTCTCATAAATAGATCATCTCAATGCCTTGTGCGTGGCTGGAGTGATTCTAGGTTCAAAGATGTATATCTTTCATTCAACGTCACCGCTCATATAATAAACCAGCTCCTTCTAGAGCTCAGCTGAGGACGCAGTGACCTAGTCTAACACTGGCAGCATTATGCAGTCACTCTCAAGGATTTTGGAAGGTTAATCTGGTTATTTGCAATTTTTACTTGATTCCCCACATAAGACTTGCCTTTACTCCAGTCTGTAGGGGCATGTGAACGTTCCCTTTGTACTTTACAACTGCAGGTCCACAATCTCTTATCTGCAGTACCGAAATCTGAAAAGCTCTGGAAACTTTCTTTATAACCCATTTTAAGACAAAACCTCACTTGACCTAATTCATTCAGAATCTAACCAGGACTGGTGAGAAGCTTCTTCTTGTGTGAATATTCATCCATCTCTTTGCAAAAATATTCCTGTCTTTAACCACCGGGGACTGCCTCAGACCTTGATGGAGCATTACACAACATGAGGTATGCGTACCGTGTTACATTCTAAATCCCCAAATTCTGAATTGCAGTCATATCAGGCCCTAAGAACTTCAGACGGTGGGTTGTGGACCTGTAGAATATATAAAAATGCACTCGGGCTTCCTTGGTGGCGCAGTGGTTGAGAGTCCACCTGCTGATGCAGGGGACAGGGGTTCATTCGTGCTCCGGTCTGGGAAGATTCCACATGCCGCGGAGCGGCTGGGTCCGTGAGCCATGGCCGCTGAGCCTGCGCATCCGGAGCCTGTGCTCCGCAACGGGAGAGGCCACAACAGTGAGAGGCCCGCGTACCGGAAAAAAAAAAAAAAAAAAGCGCTCACACCACATGTTCAAAAAGAAGGATGAATGCATCACTGAAATCTGAATGCCATCAAGAAGAGTGATTAAATATATTTTTCCCATAATGAGATCTTGTGTTTATTAGAAATAAAAGACGCATTGAACACAAGATGGGCCCATTCACTTAGTTTAATAATAATAATAATAATATTAATTATGGCAGCAGCAAACCTTACATAGCATGTAGCAAGGTGCCAGATACTCTTCCGAATGCTTTCTAGACATTAAGCCCTTTAATCGCCATGACAACCCTTTGGTGTGGATACTGCCTGAGTGACCTTCCCGAGTCAAACTCTGACAGTCTCTGAGTCTCCATCTTTGAGTGTCTACAGTTGAAAGCCTCTGACCTTGACCTGCGGTCACTGCTCATCCTGCCCTCATCCCTTCACCTGGTTCCTGACTAATGGTCTGGTCTGGGTCCCGAGGAAAGACTCCTAGCCCATCAGGGAGAGAGTTACTGTTCCATGCAAGTGGTTGTCTTTAACTCAGAGGAGTTTCCGTTGTAAAACATTTATGCCACCCCCACGTGTTTTGCCTCTCTTCATTTGTATTTTTCCTCTCTATACCCTGAAATTCTGGAAGGCAGTCAAAATTTGTATTCTCCTTCATTGTATTTCCAGCACCTTGCTGGATCTCACACATTGTAGGTAATCAATGTTGAATCGGACCTCCACTTCAGTGGTGACTAAATGAAGATACAGAGGGATGAATTTGCCAGGATCGGCTGATTAATTAGAGAAACAGTAAAGAGCCGAGTGAGGCTTCTGGACGTTGAAGTCTAGTTCATTACCCACCGTACATCTCCATCTCTAAATTCTACCATGGAAAACGGGTTCTAGAAATAAAGGTGGCTGTCCATCAGCATAACATTCAAGCCAAAACATATTGAATATAAGACAGAGAGGGCTTCCCTGGTGGCGCAGTGGTTGAGAGTCCGCCTGCCGATGCAGGGGACATGGGTTCGTGCCCCGGTCTGGGAGGATCCCGCAGGCCGCGGAGCGGCTGGGCCCGTGAGCCATGGACGCTGAGCCTGCGCTCCACAACGGGAGAGGCCACAACAGTGAGAGGCCCGCGTACCGCAAAAAAAAAAAAAAAAATAGCACTCTTGCAGTTAAGATATAACATTCATATGAATAAACCTGTTTTACATGTCAATTTATATTTACATGGTGTTTTAAGTTTTTAGAAGTGACTGACCTATTTACTAAGCCAAGAGAGTAAAAATTAAGCGTCTTAAACACATTTGTTTCCATAATCACTCCTAGAGAAGAAAAGGGAGAGATAAGAAAAGAAAAAAAGAAAAGGCAGCAAGGAAAGATGAAATCCAGTGCTTTAGAAGACCTTAGGAATCTTGTTATGGGGATAGTTTAAAGCTGGTTGAAAAATTCATGCTGAGGATACGTACCAAAGGACAAACAAGCAGATTAAATTGTTATCTGTAGTTTGTGTCACTGAATATAGGTTGCAAAAAAAAATGAAGTGAACCATTGTGACCTAAGGGTGCGGAAAGGATAACCAAGCATTAATTTTATTTATTTATTTATTATTATTTTTTTAACACCTTTATTGGAGTATAATTGCTTTACAATGGTGTGTTAGTTTCTGCTTTATAACAAAATGAATCAGTTTTACATATACATATGTTCCCATATCTCCTCCCTCTTGCGTCTCCCTCCCTCCCACCCTCCCTATCCCACCCTTCTAGGTGGTCACAAAGCACCGAGCTGATCTCCCTGTGCTATGCGGTTGCTTCCCACTATCTATTTTACATTTGGTAGTGTATATATGTCCACAAGCATTCATTTTAAATATTAAAGCAGGAACTTGTTAAATTAGATACCAAATATTCAAGGAATATACTTAGGAGTGTCACCGTTTCTCTTGTGCCATCCTTTACAGGTGGAGGTGACATTTACAGCTTTCTTTGTTGTTTTCAAGAATGTTTAAATTGCAAAAAGACAGTGCCTATCATTGTACTCAGTAAGTTGGTCCTGTTTTCTCTTTTCTCTGGACAATTACTGGGAACCATAATTAGTCACCGCTAATCACTTGGGGACACCTGCCAGATGACAGCCCAGCGTGGGGCAGATTCGAAAGCTGCTGTAGGACATTCTCTGGAACCTTAACCTTTCTTGAAGTGACTAAAATATTCCAGAGGCATATTTAGTGGCTTGCTTCTCCACAGCACTGAGTGACCCCCTGGGGCTCAGGCACCTGACAAGCCACTCGAAATGCCCCACTTAACAGCCTGGAAATAATTGAGGCAGTGGGAAGAATTAAGCCCGAAGCACAGAGAGCTGAGAGTATTTGGTTTCTGTGCCAAAAGAGTGGGTGAGCGTGTATTCCTGATGGAACCTGGGGAAAAACGGCTGCCATGTTCTGAGGAGTCTGGGATGCTATTAAAGAGGGACTTGGAGCTTTCTTCCCTTTTTGGAAAAATGAAGGTGCTTGGAGCCCAGTTCATATGGTTTCCATCAGAGCTACTTGTAGCCTGTTCAGTGACTCTGTGGCTTGTTAGAAGGGGCTTCCATGGGCAGAAGCTGTCTTAGGGCACACAGCCTGAGGCAAGGCAGGTGAATTTGTAAAAACGGCACCCTTTCCTCTCAGCGGATGGGGTAGATGAAGGCCTGAGTAGTTGTGGTTGGCTTGACAGGTGGAGGGCAGGCTGGATTTCATCCTCTACTCTCTTCCCGGACCAGGAGCTCTTGAGAAATGCACAAAAGGCACACCCGTCACAGTGTTCCCGGTCTCATATGATCATTGTCAATTATTTCCAGTTTAAAAGGATTTATAAATTCAAGGATAATTATTGCGTTCTCTTGCCTAAGAACATTACTTTTTTTAAGATGTGGGTTTGGAGATGGAGCCCAGGGGAAAGGCAGGGGAAGAATAAGACTTATTGTTATTTTTCCTCGCGCTCACCAGCTAAAGTTGGCCTGGGCTTCACCTGGCCTTTTTTGGCTTTTTTGACTCTGGTCCCAGTTTCGTGGTCACGAAATTCTTAGCCAACTTAGAGATAACCAGAGAAAGTCAGAGATTTTGGACATGAACTTTAAAACTCTGCCAAGGTATCTTTCATTGCAGGCCTGACATTTAGCTCAATGGATGAGATCAGTGTGATATAGATGAGCCAATTGCCGATTCTGTTAGTATCACGTGACGTTTACTCTGTGAGAGTGGGGTTATTAGGGTGCTGCTTCTACATGTATTTCATTATTGTCTACTCAGCCATACTCCCCTATACAGAATATATAGAAATATAACATGTAGTTTGTCTTTTTAAGTTTGATCAGTTTCTGGGAATATTTGGATCATGTTCTGTTTTACTGGGAATGTTCTATTTTATAGCATAACCATCGTTCTAAACATAAAAGCCAGCATCTCTATCAATGTTTTGAGGGGGAGACCCATTGATCAGATGACGTAGTTAAGATTTTTCATCAAACATGTTGAAATATCACTTCTTCCTTTTTTTTTTTTTGCGGTACGCGGGCCTCTCACTGTTGTGGCCTCTCCTGTTGCGGAGCACAGGCTCCGGACGCGCAGGCTCAGCGGCCATGGCTCACGGGCCCAGCCGCTTCACGGCATGTGGGATCTTCCCGGACCGGGGCACGAACCCGCGTCCCCTGCATCGGCAGGCGGACTCTCAACCACTGCGCCACCAGGGAAGCCCGAAATATCACTTCTTATGCTTTGTTCAGAACCTACAGTTTCCCACCAGATTTGTAGCTATTATGAACTCCATACTATTTAGTATATTATTTATACATAGCGTACACCACCTTATGGATTGCCTACTCCAACTGGATGATTGTAAGTATCTTGAGGGCAGCAGAGCAAGTTCCTCGTCCTTCTGTGCCCTGCACTGTCCAGCTCTGGACCTAACAGGGGCACTGACACAGAGGCGGGAGAGCAGAGAGAGGGTTTGGGTTCAGATGCACTTGGGTCCAATTCCTGCCTCATCTACATCCTAATTACATGATCTTGACCACCTTAACACCTTTGAATCTCAGTTCCCTCTTTGATGAGATGAGTTCACCATACCTTCTTTATAGGTTTGTTGTGTGATTAAGCGAGGTGACATGGATCAAGGAGGTGGCATAAGACTAGATCTTCTTGGTAAACGTTGGTCTCTTCCTCCTTCGCTCTTCTCCCCACCAGATAAACCTGTGCCTGTCTCTGGTTCCGGGAAGGAAGAGCTTTTCTAAAACCATGTAAACCTAGGTGAAAGAAAGGCTTCATTTAGCCAACTCTTTGTAGGGTCCTAATGAAGTTGCCCTAGCCTTCAGTTTCAGGAAAGTTAATCTCAGTTTTTGCCACATGAAAGCTGTTTCTGCATTTGTTGTAGGACACATGTGGTTCACTGTTCCCCATATAAAGTTCAGGTGATACATTTCTTTTAGAAGATAGTGCCAAGAAAACTCTGTTGACTCTGGGGAACTGGTATTTTTCTCATTAGGAGAATTATGTAACTTACGTCTTCCCAGGGAGCTCAAAATAAAAATTAATACTCAGCCATAGCCACTCTTTTTATTCTTATTGGTCTTGATATTCTGTTTCTCTTGCATTAACCTAATTGTGTGTATGTGCAGTGCAAAAATTTCTTCTGAATTATCTGATCAGATGTTGTTCATATTTTTATTTGTTCATATTGTTTTATGAAACATGGAAGGAGGCTGGCCAGGAATTACTAAGGTGTATTTTGCAGATGTTTGAAATTCCACTGTGAATCGAAAAAAAACCCACCTAAATTAGTAAATTACATATTTTTAGAATAACACACACATGCACAGTTCTTTTGCTATAACTCATGTTGTTTGGAAGAGTAGTTTTCAAACATCTTCAAGGGAAAAATGAAGCTTGGCCATCATAATTAACAACAGCACCTTCCACAGCAGGTGGGGTCTGCGTGTTTTTAGAAAAGCACCTGGTCACGTAACTGTTTCTTAAGTTTGATTCTTCAAGCTGATCCTTATGCTACTATTAATTTGTGAGAAAATGAACATGTATAAACCATTTGAGAATATGTGTATTTAAGTTTGTTCTTATACTAAATCACTGCTTTTGAACCCTAAAGGCCTAGAGCCAAATTATTTCTTGGGAAGGTACTGCAGTTTCAAGACCTGGTATTGGTATTGTGTTGTCTCCAGTGGAAAAACTTGGAACAGAAGTCCACTTGCGATGAATCACTGTGTCAGTGAAGTTCAAGGCTTTGCAAGGAGCGTAGAAGAGGAAGGACTTTAGCTCTTCAAATAGCCTCTCCTGAAAATTTCAGAGAAAGGAGAGTCTTCATTGTCAGAAATATGGCACTGATAACGGGCTTTCATTACATCTGCTTCCTACAGATAATCCTGCCCTACACATGGGAGTCGGGAGGATGGGGACATGGTGATTTAGAAAGAGGAGGTGAAAGGGAGTCTACACTGGGTTTCCTCACCTGGCCTTTGCCCTGCTTCCTGTCGACAGCTGGACTCCTGGCTCCAGTGGGGTTGTCTTTCCCCTAAACAAGCACCTCTGAGTTCACATGTCTGAGCAAAGGGCTCCTTTTTTTCTCGAGCTTGGGACTCTTGGGAGAAATGCACGATGAAGGCATGGTTGCAACAAGGTCACCTTTTTGAAAAAGAAACACTCACTGCACATGTAAGACCTAAGTGTATTAAATAAGACGAGAGCTGTTTCATTATGCCTATTTATAATGCCCCCAGCCCTGACTCTCAAACCCCTGACTCCTGCTTTGTTGAACAGAGGCTCGATGGCATGAGGATCATCTTGTCCCCAGATATCTCCTACAGTGGCCTAGAGTCTTTTGGAACTTGAAGACTATTTTCTGATCGAGAATTCCCTTTTTAAGGAACATACCCTCAGGAGATATGATATCCTTAAGATATATGCTAAGATATCCTAAGATACCTAATCTACATACCCAGGGCAGGGCAGTGACTCATGAATATGCTATCTAGGGGAAAGAGTACCACCTTAAGCAATGCACTCAATCCGTCCATTGATTATTTAACAATTATTGAAAATCTGTTGTATCCCAAGTATTGGTCTTGGCCTTGGGAGTACAAAGATCGAATGAGATGCAAGACCTCAGGAAGCTTAACGTTGACTGGGATCTGATAATTAGAGTACAGGTTGGCTGAAGTAAGAGATTAAGGTAGATACCGCATATTAAAGGAGCCAGAGAATGGGCCACCTCAGAGGGGAAGAGAAGGCTCTGGAATCTCAGGGATGTATTTTTGTGCTTTGTTTTGAGCTCTGCCTTGCACCTAGACAAGCGTCTCTAAATGGACCCATCCTTTGCCATAGAATGTGCTGGCTGTGCTGACTTGTAGACAGGATTCTTCAGGCCTGCCTGTTGTGTAATCAGCATTGTTGTCCTGTCTCACGGGGGCCTGTTTGGACAGGACCGCTGATGAGTGAGGGTAGCAGAGGGGAAGAACTGACGTTGACTTTGGCAGTAGCTTGCTCTTCGCCAAGTAAATCCAGCCATGGAGACAGGCATGGCTGGATGGCTGCATGGATGGAACATTCTGTGACCCACCTGTCCTCATTTTCTCCTTCAGAGTATGAAATGTTTGCCTTCCTCCAAAGAGGAGCTGTGAGCTTGCTTATTTTAAAAACTGCAACCTGTGAGGAGAGAGGGTGTTCTTTGACAACGTTACATCATTGACGCCTCTAGGTGTTGACTCATCATTATTTTTAGGCAGCTCCATGCTTTTTTTGGTTGTTCTAAGAATAGCCCTGGTGTCTGGACGCTACAGAAAGTCACTTCAATAAAGATCCTGTCACTGCTCCACAGTGGGAATGGAATACTTTCTTAATTTCCAGATCCAGGGCACACGTTTTAGAATTTTACCTCCCAAACATTCTGCCCTTTTAGGTTTTCCGTAGTCAATGTGATAACTTTGTCAGGAGCTATCGCTTGAATTTGTTCAGACCTGTGTCAGACATACTTATTGTTGTAAACAATAGCAGGAAGAACAACAGGATGAAAAGCATTCCTTCCTAAAGGCTCTTCCTCATCTTCACTCAATGCCCCACTGGGTTTGTGAATACCTTCATCAGTGACTTCACCCAATTTCTCAACATTTGAAGACCTGCTTCTATGCCTTGTGTTTTATGGATTAACTGACTTGAGATCCCTCACATGAGGACCTGGGCTAGGGGTGCTCCTGTTGGCATTTCTGCGGGATCAACTAAAAGAGGCCAAAATAAATGTTATTGTGGGTTGTTAAACTAAATAAGCATATAAATTGTAAACCATATTGGAACTTGATGACAGGGCAATAAAGCAGACTGAGCAAGGCCAGAAATGGAATTTTGTGGGTCAGTATAGAGACTGGTTTTCCCATTGCCTATTCAGAGCATATGCCCAGATATGATCAATTTATTTTATGTGGCACTTCGAAGCCTGTAAGAGCACTAATGGCTTGTGAGCCAAGCCAAATGCTGTTCTAACTGTAGCATCAAGGGAAGCAGCTGCTTGGAAGAAAATGAGGCAGTCGTTTAGTATTATAGTGTACCTTTTGTGTCTGGAGGGGACAGAAGGGCAGTCACATGACCTGGGTCTAAGTGTGGCTGAAAGGACCATTGCATATGATGGGCTGGCTGCCGGGTGCAAGCTGGGAAGGCTGACCTGCGTTTGGAGCTATAGGTGGACTGACAGGGCTGGGTCTGCTTCTATTGTCTCAGAGCTCAAACCTCCTCCCCACCTGGGTCATCCTGTCTCTAATCAGGGAAATGGTGTATAGCATCATCGTGATTTCAGTCCAGATCCCCAAATCCATTGCTTATTCATGTGTGACCATGGGCAGTTTATTTCATCTTTCCAAACAGCAGTGACTTCACCTACAAAATATCATCAAGTCATAGCATCCACCTCAAAGGTGGCTGTGAGGATATAAGTGGTGTAATCCAGGGTGCCTTGATCACAGTAACTGCATGTTGGCTAGGAATAATAATTTCTGCTCATCAGTCTGATCTTCTGCATCTTGCATCATTAAAAATTCATAAGACTCTTTGGATCTCCTTGCCCGTGGTTGTTGTCTAACTCACCAAAGAGCAGTGTACTGGTCACCCCCATTGTCTATTCTTGCCACCCTCAGAAGAACTTCTAAATCAAGATGGGAAGGGGGGACCAGCCTCTTGAAATCTGAACAAATAGTTTATTCACAAGAACCACTCCCATTTACCATTGCAACAAAAAGAATAAAATACCTAAGAATAAACCTACCTAAGGAAACAAAAAGCCTGTATGCAGAAAACTATAAGACACTGATGAAAGAAATTAAAGACGATACAAACAGATGGAGAGACATACCATGTCTTGGATTGGAAGAATCAACATTGTGAAAATGACTGTACTACCCAAAGCAATGTACAGATTCAGTGCAATCCCTATCAAACTACCAATGGCATTTTTCACAGAACTAGAATAAAAAATTTCACAATTTGTATGGAAACACAAAAGACCTCGAATAGCCAAAGCAATCTTGAGAAAAAAAAATGGAGCTGGAGGAATCAGACTCCCTGACTTCAGACTATACTACAAAGCTACAGTAATTAAGACAGTATGATACTGGCACAAAAACAGAAATATAGATCAATGGAACAAGATAGAAAACCCAGAGATTAAACCCGTGCACATATGGTTATCTTATCTTTGATAAAGGAGGCAAGAATATACAATGGAGAAAAGACAGTCTCTTCAATAAGTGGTGCTGGGAAAACTGGACAGCTACATGTAAAAGAGTGAAGTTAGAACACTCCCTAACACCATATACAAAAATAAGCTCAAAATGCATTAAAGATCTAAATGTAAGGCCAGACACTGTAAAACTCTTAGAGGAAAACATAAGCAGAACACTCTATGACATAAATCACAGCAAGATCCTTTTTGACCCACCTCCTAGAGAAATGGAAATAAAAACAAAAATAAACAAATGGGACCTGATGAAACTTAAAAGTTTTGCACAGCAAAGGAAACCATAAACAAGATGAAAAGACAACCCTCAGAATGGGAGAAAATATTTGCAAACGAAGCAACTAACCAAGGATTAATCTCCAAAATATACAAGCAGCTCATGCAGCTCAATATCAAAAAAATAAACAACCCAATCAAAAATTGGCAGAAGACCTAAATAGACATTTCTCCAAAGAAGACATACAGATGGCCAAGAAGCACATGAAAAGCTGCTCAACATCACTAATTATTAGAGAAATGCAAATCAAAACTACAGTGAGGTATCACCTCACACCAGTTAGAATGGGCATCATCAGAAAATCTGCAAACAACAAATGCTGGAGAGGGTGTGGAGAAAAGGGAACCCTCTTGCACTGTTGGTGGGAATGTAAATTGATACAGCCACAATGGAGAGCAGTATGGAGGTTCCTTAAAAAACTACAAATAGAACTACCATATGACCCAGCAATCCCACTACTGGGCATATATACCTTAAGAAAAGCATGATTCGAAAAGGGTCATGTACCAAAATGTTCACTGCAGCTCTTTTTACAATAGCCAGGGCATGGAAGTAACCTAAGTGTCCATCAACAGATGAATAGGTAAAGAAGATGTAGCACATATATACAATGAAATGTTATTCAGCCATAAAAAGAAATGAAATTGAGTTATTTGTAGTGAGGTGGATGGACCTAGAGTCTGTCATACAGAGTGAAGTAAGTCAGAAAGAGAAAAACAAATACCATATGCTAACACATATATTTGGAATCTTAAAAAAAAATGGTTATGAAGAACCTAGGGGCAGGGCAGGAATAAAGACGCAGACATAGAGAATGGACTTGAGGATATGGGTGGGGGAAGGGTAAGCTGGGACGAAGTGAGAGAGTGGCAGGGACATATATACACTACCAAATGTAAAATAGATAGCTAGTGGGAAGCAGCCGTATAGTACAGGGAGATCAGCTTGTTGCTTTGTGACCACCTAGAGGGGTGGGATAGGGAGGGTGGGAAGGAGACACAAGAGGAAGGGGATATGGGGATATAGGTATATGTATAGCTGATTCACTTTGTTATACAGCAGAAACTAACACAACAATGTAAAGCAATTATACTCCAATAAAGATGTTAAAAAAAAAAAAAAAAGAACCCACCCAGAGGAAAGCCCATGTGCTATCTCCCCTGCATACAGTTGTGACATGCATGTGGGATCTACTTGCCTGACCAGGGATCCACCCAGCCCCTGTGCAATGGGAGCTCGGTGTCTCCACCAGGGAAGTCCCCAAGCATACATTTCTATCCTGCACCAATAAATTGCCAATCCTATGTCGTCATTCCCCTAATACTCACTAGAAAGCTTCATTTTCTTTAATGTTGAATGTAAAGTTAAAAAGACTAGATATAGTCATTTGGAAATCCCATTTATACACGTCGATGAGAAGCCTGGTGTGTATTGGCCTTGAAGTTAAACTTTAAACAATGTCCCTAGAAGTTTTCTGAAAAGATAGGTCAGTTTTGCCTTCATGATTTTCTTTTTCATTTGATCTATCTTTTCATCAGTTTCCAGAGAAAACTGGATTGGTCAAGCAGTTTGTGAGCAATTAAAGTCATTTCAAATTTTAATTTCAGGAAACAAATGTCTACTGAATACAAGATATTTTTCTCTGCTGGTGTTACATCTTCGCTTGGTGCCAATTTTGAGTGTGTGTTCATTGTGGTTGGCAATTTAAGTGGGCCCAATTCCTTAAGAAGAGATTAACATTTACATTAGAAAGAGAAGGTAAATGAGAACAGAGCCTTTTAAAGTCTGAATATGATATTTTTTTCATAGTCATTAAGTATGTTAAGACTTAATCTAAGCATATTTTTCTGAAGAAAATAGTACAGGAAACATCATAACAAAATAGATGAATGAAAAGTGTCATTTCTTAGGAAGAAAAACATCATTATAAAGAGGATTTGAATTTGTATGAATGACTTTATTACACTTAAAGAAATGATTTGAGAAAAGAATTCTTTGGAAAATCCTCTATAATTGGTGTAGACAGAATGAGAGTTTGTGTTTTTTTCAACATCTTTATTGGAGTATAATTGCTTTACAATGGTGTGTTAGTTTCTGCTTTATAACAAAGTGAATCAGCTATATGTATACATATATCCCCATATCTCCTCCCTCTTGCATCTCCCTCCCACCCTCCCTATCCCACCCCTCTAGGTGGTCACAAAGCACCGAGCTGATCTCTCTGTGCTATGCGGCTGCTTCCCACTAGCTATCTATTTTACATGTGGTAGTGTATATGTGTCCATGCCACTCTCTCACTTCGGCCCAGCTTACCCTTCCCCCTCCCTATGGCCTCAAGTCCATCAGAATGATAGTTAATGCCATTTATGGTAACCTTTTAACATTTCCTTCGACACAGGTTATCATTCATGTAATACTAATTATTGCTTGGCACAAAGTATGAGGATTTATATTCTGATCTATATAGAAATGTCATCATTAATAAATAAGGCATTGCAACAACATGCTTAATTGTCAGAGATTTTGTTGCCCGGAAGAGAAATAATATGGGAGGCGGAGAACCTCTCAAGACCTGATGTAGTTCAAGGTTTCTCCACCTTGGCACTATTGGTATTTCAGACTGATCATTCTTTGTTATGGGGGCTGCCTTGTCCATCATAGGATGTTTAGTAGTGTCCTTGGACTCTACTCAGTAGATGCCAGTAGCACCCCTGCTAGTTGTGACAACCAAAAACGTCCCTAGACATTGCCAAATGTCCCCCAGAGGATAGAATCGCCTTGGTTGGTTGTTCCTAACCACAGATTAGATGAACTGCCTCGGCATTTCTTTTTTTTTTTTTGTGGTACGCGGGCCTCTCCCTGCTGTGGCCTCTCCCGTTGCGGAGCACAGGCCCCGGACGTGCAGGCTCAGCGGCCATGGCTCACGGGCCCAGCCGCTCCGCGGCATGTGGGATCTTCCCACACGAACCCGCGTCCCCTGCATCGGCAGGCAGACTCTCAACCACTGCGCCACCAGGGAAGCCCTAGGGAACAGTTTTAATAATGTCACACGAGTAACTTTGATCATCCCTAGAAACCAATATTTCTGAGTTGTCCTAACACCTGAGAGCACCACGAAGGCGTATGAATCACTGCTTTCGTTTGCGGCTGAGTGCTAACCAGGAAGAGGAGTTCACTTTCTTAGACTGTTTTTCCCTGAGTGAATTTACTGAGGACGGTTATGTACTAAATAATAATTTTGGCATAAAGCTATCATTTTCCTCTAGAGATTTTCATTAGCATTAAAAGCAAACAGTGTTTTAAAAATAAGGATCTTCTGTGATATCTAAAATTCAACCAGGAAAATAAAAACATTATATATATATATATATATATATGCTTTATATATATATTTTATTTACATAGATGCTTTAATTATATTTTATATATATTATATAAAATATATTTTAAGCACACATATATAAATAAATATATATTTTTTATTTATATATGTGTGTGCATACTGGGAAGACAATCAAAGAGAAGAAAATCATTTAGCTGTTGCTTTGAACTTTCCAGCAGAAAATTCCTCCTGGAGTCCCTCCCACTTCCATATTCTGTTTCTGCCTTCATTCATTAATTATTTACACCAGCCATATTCTTCTGTGCCAGAGATCATTTTCCTGATTGATGGCCTCTGGGGCCCTCCACACACACATGCACACACACACACACACACACACACACACACACACACACACATACGAAGAAAGAAAAAGGCTGTGTCAGGGAAGATGATTTTTTCTTTTTCCTCCTCCCTCAATTTTTAATAACCCTTAGACTCTACAGCTAATAGCCTCCCTTAGTTCCCCTGTCTGTTGTTTTCTATTTCATATTCTTGGAACAAATGTGCTGGGAATTTGCTATTGCCTATCTCTTTGAAGACAGCAACCTTTTATTTCTCAGTCAGTAGAAATAAAAGTGAAACCACCCCTAGTAGGTGATGGGGGTTGCAAATAAAAACTCCCCATGAGAAGGCAAATTTTAAACTAAATTAAGGGGACTGGGAATATTGAATTAAACTAAAAGTGTGAGTGCATTTTCACTCTTATAGTCCTCTTATCTCCTTCTTTCTTCTCCCCCCAAGCAATTTTATCTAAGTCTTTAATTGCCATCTACACCCTAATTCATCACTGCCAAAATGGTATCCCTGATCTAAATCACCTCTCTGAGCTAGGGATCTGCCCTCTCCTCTCGATGACTCAGGATGTGAAAACTCAGCATGTTCAAAACTCAACTCTTCCTCTTTCCTGCTAACCAGGTTCCCTTCCACTGTTCCCTGTGGTCCTAAATCAAACCGTCCTGCACCCCACTCTTCAAATCAGAAATTCTCCTCTCCTTCACCCTCACCATCATTAAGTAATCCTGATGCTCTTACCTCATAGGCTTCTCTCCTATTTGATTGTTTTCTTTTATCCCTGATCCAGGCTTCAGCCATCTCTCATCTGGACCTACTACAGGTGCTTCTGTCTCCCACTGGTTCCCTCTGGCTGCTCCTCAATCCATTTCACTTTATAGGCGGAATCCTTGTGCTTTTGGTTTCAAAGCTCAAATCTGGTATGTGTAAAGGCTCCCCATTCCTTTGAGCGTAAAGAGATTATCCTTTCTTTCCTGGTCTTCTTAGCCAGGTCCTCAAGGCCCACCCATCTCAAAGCTTTTCCCTTACACTGTAGCCCTCCTGGGCTCTTTGCTTCCAGCCATATTAACCGGGCTCTTCTTTCAATCTGTGAATATTGTCAGGTCCCCAGGGCCTTTACATGTGCTGTGGCCTCTGCTAGCATCTCTCATAGACACCCCCATCCTTACTCCCCCTGTGCCAGTCCCAGACCTCATGAATTCCTCTGTTACACACCTTCTTAGTATGTTATTTCTTTTTTTCAGGGTGCTTATCTCACCATAAATGATACATTATTTCCGTGATTGTTAACTAAAATCTAGGGTCCATGACAGCAGGAACCTGTCTGCCTTGCTTGCCATTCTCTAGCACTTAGCAAAGTGCCTGGATCATACAGCTGTTGAAGAAATGAATATGTGATACCCTTGGTATAAAGTTCATATGTATATATATATATATATATATATATAGTTACAGTTAGAGTTCCTCTAGATCCCGCCGTACTAACAGAGAGACATTTCACGTGGAACTGATCTATTTCTTTTAGAAATTGAAACTTTGATTACTCTCAAGATATTTTCCTTTTCCAGTGGAATAACTAAGGAAACTCTTGAAGAGCTTGTTGTCATCTACAAAGGACTTTCCCTGAGTTATTTCATTTGACCCCAACAGCAAAGGTGTGAATTACACCATGTAGTGTGCTGCAGTGATTTGCCAATACGCACACAGATCTAGCATAATCAGAGCTTGAACCATGTCTTTTAGCTCCAAGTCCAAATGCCTCTGTGGTGCTAAGTTGCTTCTTAAGCGGCAGGATGTACCCCCATAGAAGTGTTTTTGCAGTTCTATTCATTACTAATTTGCATATCGTGTTTCCCTCTATTGAATGGGATGCTGTAGGTACAGTCCCATAATGGACCCTGGTTTCCATAATCTTAGATCATCATATTTTTTCCGTACTACTCACACTGTGGTTTGCTTTTTAAAATAATTATAAATCTAATTTATATTGTAGTATAAGATTTTCCTTAATTGATTGCCTGATATCATCTCTGAGGCTGGGGTCATCTGCCTTTACCGTCGAAATATTTATGTTATTTCCATTTAAAGGTGACCCCTTGACCACATGGATTTATCTCCTCTTACTCTTGATAGTAAAGATATAATAGGGTAGGCTTTACATGATGGAAAAGAATGGGAAGAAAATATCACCTGTCAAGAGATTTCAACACATTTTGAGAAGAAAGCAGATGGAAGAATTGTACCTGATTTAGTAGAATGGAGAAAGCAGTCAGCTAAGGTGCCGGCAGCGGGGAGAAGCTATTAAAAACACAAGCCCACAGAACTTCTGAGTGTTCTGGGCTCTGGAACACCAGACACAGGAAAGGGAATGTGTGGGCTGCATGGCTGAAAAGGGAAGCAGAGTGAAGGTTTAACCATTCTCCCCTGTCCTGGGTCCTGAACACCCACAGCTTGGTGATTACTTTCTAGGCCAGAGATTGAAAATTCTCTAGAAGTTCTAAGTCATTGCCCCAGAAAAAATTGCAGGTAGATCATTTATTTAATTATTCAGTCAAGAAATAATTACTGAGCTCCAACTATGTTCTAGTCATTGTTCAAGACACTGTGTACAAGACTGATAAACTATACCATCACTCACAAAGCTTATCTCCTAGTGGAAAGAGAGAGACAAGTAACACATAAAGAAATAAATAACAACCAAGACAGCAAAATAAAACAGTAATAAAATCAATAAAAGGTAAAAAAAATAAGAATCTGATTTTCAAGTGGGAATAAATGCCACGAGGTGACATAGATCACCTTGCACCATTTTCATTTTGATGAGGGAGTAAAATCTTTCCTAGAACCATTTCCCCTTCCCTCCAGTGGACTTTGACTTTCGTCTCATTGGCCGGCATTCTTAGATTCAAAGGAGGCTGGGAAAGCATCTCTCAAAGAGGAATGAGATGATGGAGCCTGGCTTAGCCCTAGCAGGATTCATCTGCCACAGAATTGGGACCTGAGTACATTGGGGTTCTTTTGTCAAGGGAGAAGAAAGGAATGTCTTCCGTGGAATCAACTGATAATGTCTGCCACAAACTTGTGTCTGGATTCCATGCAATTTTCAATTGTCCTTTTGTTGGTTTCTCCTATTTCCCTTGAAAATCCAGAGCCTACTGTTGATCATATTATAAGTACAGATGTATTGCTTTCAAGACCATGTGACTCTGGAAGCTGTGTTAGGGAAGTAAGATGTTAGTAAGCATTCAGAATTCTTTTTGTTATATTCATCTGATGGGTATGTCATCATTTATTTATTCGATACCGATATTTATCTAGTCCTGATATGCGCCAAACCCTTGGGAAACAACTTAATGAAAAATAATTGTTAATATTTATTGAGCTCTTATTATGTGCCTGGCACTATTTTAATTATTTTACATACGTGACCTCACAACTTTAATGACAATGCAATGCAGAAGGTACTTCTATCAATGCTCACTTACCAATAAGAAATTGAGGCATAGGTTCAGTAACTAGTCCAAGGTCAAGTATGGATGTGGACCTAGAGAATCTGGCTCTAATGCCCATGCACACAACCATTAAGCTGGCCCACGGAGAGGATAAGTAGCGATTCTATGAAATGCAAATGGACATAGCAATAGATGATAATGTGATTTTTAAAAAGGAATTAACTGTATAATTTTTGTGGTTATCCATTTAATTTCGCTCAGATTTTGGTTTACATGGTTCATTTAGTCAGTCTTTAAATAATGTTTAAACGTTGATCAAGGTTTCTTATTTTTGGATTTCTAAATTCAAGTTATTCAGAACAGTTCTAATTATTTCAAGGGCTCAGGAAACCATCCTGGTGATAGAGTCCCCCTTTGTCCCCCTTCATCCCCCTCAGTAGGGTGATTTTTTTCTTCTGTAATGCTCCCTATGATGCTACATGGAAGGGGCATTGTTATCTCCATTCTGTTTAGAGCAGCGAAGTAACTTTTGCAAGGTCACATAGCTGATAAATGGTATCAAAAAGTTTGCTGACTCAGACCCTATGCTGTGCTTGTCACAAGTCTGCTGTAGTTCAAACTCCATCCCTATCACCAATTAACTGAGTGACCTTGAGCAAGTTATCTAATATGTCTGTGCCTCAGGTTTGTCATTTGTAAAATGAGAATAAGATTAACTAAGGATGAGAATTAAATGAGATAATTTGCATAAAGTACAGAGAACACGACATGTTACATAGTAGGTGCTCAATAAAAAATACCCACTGGTATATCTGTTTTTCTTTTCCCTCCCAGTATGCTAATTGGGAGGATTTGTTTTGAGAAGGGATTTTAGTTTTTCATTCTAGAGTCCTAAAGCTCTAGAGCCCCAAATATTTGCATAGCCAGCTACTCTTTTGATTCAAGGCAGTCTATGACCCACAGAGGGTCAGCTGACTGCTGTTTTCCCATACAGATTGATTAAAGTGGTTAGTACTAAAAATATTGAAATAGGATGGCTTTTTAAAAACTGCTTGATGATGAAAAGATTACAGTTGCCAAAAAGTCCTGTTGTCTTTAGAAACCATTACTTTATAGGAATATTGCAGATGAAACTTAGAGAAGATCCTTTAAGAATAGTGAAATGCAATTATGAAATAATTTTAACTATGTTTAGAAACACTTTGAAGAATCTTATTCATTTAAAAATAACAGCAGAAACGAATACAACATTTTAAGCAACTCTACCCCAATTAAAAAAAATAACTATAAAATAACAATAAAATTTCCTTGGGAAGGAATATGACACACCTTTATTCTCTCTGAACCAACTTGGAGAGTTAATGGTATTGCTAGGTGAACTGCTGAGAAATGTTTAATATATAATCCTTATTAAAGAAGTAAATTTTGTGTCATAAGGATGGCTGTGTTTCTGAAGATCAAGAATTAAGGTTTTGAAAGTTGCTTTTTTTTTTTTTTTTTGAGGTAAGTAGGCCCTTAAAAATACAGCTCAAGGAACTAATCACAGGTATTCATACTTGATGTTATTCAAATTGTAATCTAGTTTTCTTCAGCTTCTGATTGGAGAAGAATAAGCCAGAAGACATCAGCAGAGAGGGAAAAGTATACATATATAATATTTTAAGCTGGTACCAGTCTAGATATATTTTCATTAGAACAGCAGCTCTCAAAGTATAGTCTGAAAACCCTGGGTGGTTGTCAAGATTCTTTCATGATTTTATATATATATATATATATATATATATATATATATATATATATATATATACATATATATATCTCTGAAACACTTTGCTGTACACCCGAATCGCTGTAAACTATATTTCAATAAAAAAGAAAAAAATCTGATAAGCAGAAAAAATAAAACCAAGACATTGAAATTTTATAAACTGTTTACTATGTGCTACTCCTATAATTATTCAGATATAACATAATTTTGTTTTGTTTTGTTTTAATTTTATTATTATTTTTATACAGCAGGTTCTTATTAGTTATCTATTTTATACACATTTGTGTATATATGTCAATCCCAATCTCCCAATTCATCCCCCCCAATTTCCCCCCTTGGTGTCCACGTGTTTGCTCTCTACATCTGTGTCTCTATTTCTGCCTTGCAAACCAGTTCATCTGTACCGTTTTTCTAGATTCCACATATATGCGTTAATATAAGATTTTTTTTTCTCTTTCTGACTTACTTCACTCTGTATGACAATCTCTAGGTCTATCCACGTCTCTACAAATAACCCAGTTTCATTCCTTTTTATGGCTGAGTAATATTCCACTGTGTGTATGTACCACATCTTCTTTATCCATTTGTCTGTCGATGAGCATTTAGGTTGCTTCCATGACCTGGCTATTGTAAATAGTGCTGCAGTGAACACTGGGGTGCATGTGTCTTTTTGAATTATGGTTTTCTCTGGGCATATGCCAGTAGTGGGATTGCTGTGTCATATGGTAATTCTATTTTTAGTTTTTTAAGGAACCTCCATACTGTTCTCCATAGTGGCTGTATCAATTTACATTCCCACCAGCAGTGCAAGAGAGTTCCCTTTTCTCCACACCCTCTCCAGCATTTGTTGTTTGTATATTTTCTGATGATGCCCATTCTAAGCAGTGTACAACTACTCATTGTAGTTTTGATTTGCATTTCTCTAATAATTAGTGATGTTGAGCAGCTTTTCATGTGCCTCTTGCCCATCTGTATGTCTTCTTTGGAGAAATGTCTGTTTAGGTCTTCTGCCCATTTTTCTATTGGGTTGTTTATGTTTTTAATATTGAGCTGCATGAGCTGTTTATATATTTTGGAGATTAATCCTTTGTCCATTGATTCGTTTGCAAATATTTTCTCCCATTCTGAGGGTTGTCTTTTCATCTTGTTTATGTTTTCCTTTGCTGTGCAAAAGATTTTAAGTTTCATCAGGTCCCATTTGTTTATTTTTGTTTTTATTTCCATTTCTCTAGGAGGTGGGTCAAAAAGGATCTTGCTGTGATTTATGTCATAGAGTGTTCTGCCTATGTTTTCTTCTAAGAGTTTTATAGTGTCTGTCCTTACATTTAGGTCTTTAATCCATTTTGAGTTTATTTTTCTGTATGGTGTTAGGGAGTGTTCTAATTTCATTCTTCTGCACGTAGCTGTCCAGTTTTCCCAGCACCACTTATTGAAGAGACTGTCTTTTCTCCATTGTATATCCTTGCTTCCTTTGTCATAGATTAGTTGACCATAGGTGTGTGAGTTTATCTCTGGGCTTTCTATCCTGTTCCATTGATCCATATTTCTATTTTTGTGCCAGTACCATATTGTCTTGATTACTGTAGCTTTGTACTATAGTCTGAAGTCAGGGAGCCTGATTCCTCCAGCTCTGTTCTTTTCCCTCAAGATTGCTTTGGCTATTTGGGGTCTTTTGTGTCTCCATACAAATTTTAAGATTTTTTGTTCTAGTTCTGTAAAAAATGCCATTGGTAATTTGGTAGGGATTGCATTGAATGTGTAGACTGCTTTGAGTAGTATAGTCATTTTCACAATATTGATTCTTCCTATGCAAGAACATGGTATATCTCTCCATCTGTCTGTGTCATCTTTGATTTCTTTCATCAGTGTCTTACAGTTTTCTGAGTACAGGTCTTTTACCTCCTTAGGTAAGTTTATTCCTAGGTATTTTATTCTTTTTGTTGCAGTGGTGAATGGGATTGTTTCCTTAATTTCTCTCTGTGATCCTTCATTGTTAGTGTGTAAGAATGCTAGAGATTTCTGTGCATTAATTTTGTATCCTGCAACTTTACCAAATTCATTGATTAGCTCTAGTAGTTTTCTGGTGGCATCTCTAGGATTCTCTATGTATAGTATCATGTCATCTGCAAACAGTGACAGTTTTACTTCTTTTCCAATTTGTATTCTGTTTATTTCTTTTTCTTCTTTGATTGCCATGGCTAGAACTTCCAAAACTATGTTTCATAACAGTGGCGAGAGTGGACATCCTTGTCTTGTTCCTGATCTTAGAGGAAAAGCTTTTAGTTATTCACCATTGAGAATGATGTTTGCTGTGGGTTTGTCATTTATGACCTTTATTATGTTGAGGTAGGTTCTCTCTGTGCCCACTTTCTGGAGAGTTTTTATTATAAATGGGTGTTGAATTTTGTCAAAAGCTTTTTCTGCATCTATGGAGATGATTATGTGTTTTTTATTCTTCAGTTTGTTAATATGGTGTATCGCTTGATTGATTTGTGTATACTGAGGAATCCTTGCATCCCTGGGATAAATCCCATTTTATCATGATGTATGATCCTTTTAATGTGTTGTTGGATTCTCTTTGCTAGTATTTTATTGAGGATTTTTGCGTCTAACTTCATCAGCGATATTGGTCTGTAATTTTCTTTTTTGTAGTATCTTTGTCTGATTTTGGTATCAGAGCGATGGTGGCCTTGTAGAATGAGTTTGGGAGTGTTTCTTCCTCTCCAATTTTTTGGAAGAGTTTGAGAAGCTCTTCTCTAAATGTTTGATAGAATTCGCCTGTGAAGCCCTCTGGTCCTGGACTTTTGTTTGTTGGAATATTTTTAATCACAGTTTCAATGTCATTACTTGTGATTGGTCTGTTCATATTTTCTATTTCTCCCTGGTTCAGTCTTGGAAGGTTATAGCTTTCTAAGAATTTGTCCATTTCTTCCAGGTTGTCCATTTTATTGGCATAGAGTTGCTTGTAGTAGTCTCTTAGGATGCTTTGTATTTCTGCGGTGTCCGTTGTCACTTCTCCTCTTTCATTTCTAATTTTATTGATTTGAGCCCTCTCCCTCTTTTTCTTGATGAGTCTGGCTAAAGTTTTATCAATTCTGTTTATCTTCTCAAAGAACCAGCTTTTAGTTTCATTGATCTTTTCTGTTGTTTTCTTTGTTTCTATTTCATTTTTTTCTGCTCTGATCTTTATGATTTCTTTCCTTCAGCTAACTTTGGGTTTTGTTTGTTCCTTTTTCTCTAGTTCCTTTAGGTGTATGGTTAGATTGTTTATTTGAGATTTTTCTTGTTTCTTGAGGTAGGCTTGTATAGCTATAAACTTCCCCCTTAGAACTGCTTTTGCTGCATCCCATAGGTTTTGGATCATCGTGTTTTCATTGTCATTTCTCCCTAGGAAGTTTTTGATTTCCTCAGCGGTCTCTTGGTTATTTAGTAACGTACTGTTTAGCTTCCATATGTTTGTGTTTTTTACTTTTTTTCCCCTGTAATTGATTTCTAATCTCATAGCATTGTGGTCAGAAAAGATGCTTGATATGATTTCAATTTTCTAAAATTTACTGAGGCTTGATTTGTGACCCAAGATGTGATCTACCCTGGAGAATGTTCCATGTGCACTTGAGAAGAAAGTGTAATCTGCTGGTTTTGGATGGAATGTCCTATAAATATCAATTAAATCTATCTGGTCTATTGTGTCACTTAAAGCTTGTGTTTCCATATTAATTTTCTGTTTGAATGATCTGTCCATTGGTGTTAGTGAGGTGTTGAAGTCCCCCACTATTATTGTGTTACTGTCGATTTCCTCTTTTATAGCTGTTAGCAGTTGCCTTATGTATTGAGGTGCTCCTATGTTGGGTGCATATATATTTGTAATTGTTATATCTTCTTCTTGGATTGATCCCTTGATCTTTATGTAGTGTCCTTCCTTGTCTCTTGTAACATTCTTTATTTTAACGTCTGTTTTATCTGATATGAGTATTGCTACCCCAGCTTTCTTTTGATTTCCATTTGCATGGAATATCTTTTTCCATCCCCTCACTTTCAGTTTGTATGTGTCTCTAGGTCTGAAGTGGGTCTCTTGTAGACAGCATATAGATGGGTCTTGTTTTTGTATCCATTCAGTGAGCCTGTGTGTTTTGGTTGAAGCATTTAATCCATTCACATTTAAGGTAATTATTGATACATATGTTCCTATTACCATTTTCTTAATTGTTTTGGGTTTGTTTTTGTAGGCCCTTTTCTTCTCTTGTGTTTCCTGCCTAGAGAATTTCCTTTAGCATTTGTTGTAGAGCTGGTTTGGTGGTGCTGAATTCTCTTAGCTTTTACTTTTCTGTAAAGCTTTTGATTTCTCCATCAAATCTGAATGAGATCTTTGCCACGTAGAGTAATGTTGGTTGTAAGTTCTTCCTTTTCATCACTTTAAATATATCGTGCTACTCTCTTCTGTCTTGTAGTCTGCTGAGAAATCAGCTGTTTATCTTATGGGAGTTCCTTTGTATGTTATTTGTCATTTTTCCCTTGTTGCTTTTAATAATTTTTCTTTGTCTTTTGTCAGCTTGATTACTATGTGTCTCGGTGTGTGCCTCCTTGGGTTTATCCTGCTTGGGACTCTCTGTGCTTTCTGGACTTGAGTGGCTTTTTCCTTTCCTATGTTAGGGAAGTTTTTGACTATAATGTCTTCAAATATTTTCTCGGGTCCTTTCTCTCTCTCTTCTCCTTCTGTGACCCCTATCATGTGAATATTGGTGCATTTAATGTTGTCTCAGAGGTCTCTTAGGCTGTCTTCATGTCTTTTCATTCTCTTCTCTTTATTCTGTTCCACTGCAGTGAATTCCACCATTCTGTGTTCCAGGTCACTTATCCGTTCTTCTGCCTCAGTTATTCTGCTTTTGATTCCTTCTAGTGTAGTTTTGAGTTCAGTTATTGCATTGTTCATCTCTTTTTGTTTGTTTTTAATTCTTCTAGCTGTTTGTTCTTTAATTCTTCTAGGTCTTCATTAATCATTTCTTGCATCTTCTCGATCTTTGCCTCCGTTCTTTTTCTGAGGTCCTGGATCATCTTCACTATCATTATTCTGAATTCTTTTTCTGGAAGGTTGCCTATCCCCACTTCATTTAGTTGTTTTTCTGGGGTTTTATCTTGTTCCTTCATCTGGTACATAGTCCTCTGCCTTTTCATTTTGTCTGTCTTTCTATGAATGTGTTTTTCATTCCACAGGCTGAAGACTGTAGCTCTTCTTGCTTCTGCTGTCTGCCCTCAAATAATATTATATTATCTATAATATTCTCAGCAGCCCTGTACAGGAGGTGCTATTGTTATCTCCATTCTGCCTTCATGCTTCGGAAGTAAAGTTCCTTGGCCCAAGTCACATAGCCAGTCAGTGGCCGCGAAGGGACTGACCATGGGTGTGCTAACCTCATTTCTTGCTCTCTGCCTGAACAAATCTTCTATGTTGCTCCTTGCTCTGGCCAGGTGAGTATGTAGAGGTGTGGCAGGTATCACTCATCTAAGGAATTCAGTGTAGACAGGCCAACTCATCAGGAAGAAGACAACAAGGTGTTCTAGGTGTAGGTGTCAGGCAGGATCTAGTTTCAGTGTCAGGTCAGAAGAAGGCACTAGACAGAGGTGGATTGATAAACTGAGTCCATGAGAAAGGCAGGCGGCTTCCTGACTTCTTCTATGCTCTTTGCTTGTGAGGCAGGACACCAGAGTAGTTAAGAAGGGAGGACTCGAGCTGGGCTGCTCAGACTTGAGTCCTGGTTCTTCCCCTGGGGCTGCATAATCTTTGGCAAGTTGCTTAAGCTTCTTGTACCTTAGTTTTCTATATAGAGTGAATATGATAGTAATATTCCCACCTACCTCACAGGATTGTTTGAAATTAAATGAGTTTATAAAATAAGCCCTTCAGACAGTCCCCAGCCCTTAGTACATTCTATATATATCTATGTAAGTGTGAGCAACGTTTTTTTTTTTTTATTTGTGATTGTCTGGGACTCATAAATGTTGATTAAGAACAAAAGAGATGAATCCAGGTTCCAACAGAATGAGAGGCAGAGCTGTTGGGGTGATGGTGCTGAGTGGTTAGCACGCAAGCCCTGGAACCAAACTTTTGCTACTTATTGGCTGTATAAGCCTGGATTATTAGCTAACCTTTTTGTGCTTTAGCTTCTTCCTCTGTAAAATGGAGAAGATAAGAATGCTCACCTAAATCAATTATGGATAATAGTGGGCTAATGAATATTAGCTGCTTTGAGGACTTGGACCATCATACGTATTTGACTGAGGTCATACTGTAAAAGCAAACTATGCCTTCAGCGACTGGAGAACAGAAATTCTGTCTAGTTTCAAAAACCATTCGAAGTGGCGAAAAGCATAGCTCTTTGACAATAGGATTTTGTAAAACAAAAGACAATAGGGTCTTTCAGCATAGTAAAAACAATGAGAGAGTAGGGCTCCCATAATTTGCACACAAATGGATAGAAAATATATACAGAAGGCAAAACTCTGTGTGCAGTTTCCTGAGATAAAGGGCCAGTCTTCTCTGTTAGCTGATGGTCCCAGTATGTCCCAGGAAGAGGACAGGGCTGGGCCCGAGTGTGGTGAGGAGGTCAGGCCTTCAGTAGGTAGGAAGGTCCCATTGTGTCTCTTTTCCTTTCTTCGTTGCTTTTTTTCTTCCTCCATCCCCCACCCTATTGAAAAGCATAAAACATAAAATCCATAGGCCTGGTAGTCTGAAGACCTGGGTTTTGTGTCTTGATCTACCATCATCCAACAGTGGGACCCCAGAGAAGACGCTCGATCTCTTGGGACCTCAGTACCCTCATGTGGAAATGAGAAGGCCAAATTAAATTATTTTAAAAGACCTTTCCTAGGCTGATCCTTGGAATTCAATTAAGCTACCCAGAAATCTAGGGACTTTCGGGAATGAAATTAGGAGTCCAGATGGTCTAGCACAAATGTTAAGGCCCACCCCTTCAGCCAGGCACTAGATATCCCAAATGAAACATCTGGAGAGCCCCAGGAGCGAAGGTCCCCCTGACCCTCTGTCTTGGCAGCCATGGGAGGACAGCCTGAGGTGAGCCTGCGTAAGCAGCGCATGCTTAACCAGAAGTTGTTTATCTGGACACCGTCATCATTTGCTGTGAAAAATGCCCTGGAGAGCTTCGTGCATCCTCTTCACCCCCTCGTCAGGACCTCTGCAGTCGTACTGTGCTAGTGTTCCTGTTGTTCGTCATGCTTTAAAATTAGCTTCTTAATCCCTTTAATGTGTTCAGCGTCTCTGTCTTGAGGTATGCACCCAGCCGGCACTTAGCGTCAAGCAACCTTTTTACAGCATATAAATAACAAAAGTAGATTACTCCCATATCCCTGGCTTCTTCACTAAATTAAGTGCATTTGCTCATTGCTCTTATTTTTGTTCTTGGTGAAATAAACCTGAATTTTTGGCAATAAGTTTGGCTTTGAAATTCGGTGGTTCATCCTTTAGCTTCATTGACTGAGAAGGCAATAGCATTTTACGCCTTTGCCTGGAATATGTCCTCTTTTGTTAGTGGATGTTAGCATCCTTTTACCAGGAGGCTTTGACTCATTTTCTTTTCCTTTCATTCACTTTTCTTTCTTCTTGACTCCCTATACATGTCCCATCCTGAGCGCTCACCTCTTCTTTCTAAATAGTCTTCCTTGGAAATTGTATCCACTAACAACTTCATATCCCCTTTAAGCAGATGACTTTCAAATCTTATGTTTTGATATTTAGACAGCTTTTTCATCAGATACTTACTTCTATCATTCACTAGACATTTACTGAACACCTTGAGTGGTATCCTGTGCTGGTGCTACGGGTGTAAAGATGGGTGACTTTCTCTACTTCCAGCATTCTCATGGAGTCTACCTGAAGTGACAGACACACAGTCTGACAAAACCGACCCAATATGACAAGTGCCAAGATAGAATATTAAAAAAAAATGCTTTTAGAATATAGAGAAGTGAGTTAACTAAACCTCTGAGGGCTATCAAAGCAAGGCTTCACAGACAGGAGGACATGGGAGGTGGGTCTTGAAGTTTGAGTAGGAGTTTGTGAGCGGTGACCTCTCTAAACTTCCCTCTGTTGGTTTGCTCTGATGTTCTGCTGTCACCTCAAACTTCACATGTCAAAAGTCAAATTCTCTGCCTTACTCCCTAAATTATGTCACACACTTGACTTCCCTATTTCATTATTCCCACAATCATCCAGGGAATATATTTTAGGGATTTTTGTCTCTTTTCTCTCTATTACCCTACTGTCAGGTCAGTCTGCCTGAGGTTATTTTCCCCATTTCATCTGTCTTTTAAATCATTGCCATATCAATTTTTTATGACCATCATTTTGATTTTGGTCACTCACCTATTCAAAAATAATGGCAAACTGACGTTTGTTCAGGGCTTACTTTGTGAAGTGTTCTCTTTAAGTTATCTTATTCTCAAAACAATCTGGTGAAATAAATGCTATACTTTTCTGAATCTCTCTGAAATGTATGATCCAGTACTCAGTGAGCTCCTGGAAAGCAGAGATGACATTCTGTTCATCTCAGCACCCTCAGTACCTCTTACACTGCTGGTTCATAAATGAGGTCCAATAAATACTGTATTATGTATCTGTTCCTCCCTTGTGTCTGCACATCTTTATGTGACCAGTAAATATTATTCGATCAAAAAAAAAAAATTCGATCAGAAGACATTGAAATTGGGTCATAAAAAAGACAGTTTCCCCCTTACTGCAGGGCTGGTGCCGTGTCTCCATACACTGCTCAGCAATCCAAGAACCACCTCCTGATGCCGTGATGGCCACTGTTGCAGAATTCTTGAACTTCAAGCTCCCTAATGGATTTTTAACATTCAGTGCTATGTAGATGCAGAACCACTCCATGTAAACCGCTTCCCTTAATTATGCCACCAAAGACACCATGTACACAATAGTTTGTTTAAATCATTGTTAATACCAGGCTCAGTTTAATTGCGTATGGCTTTCAGTGATGCTCTATGATATTACAGACCTAGAGAGTCTATTTAAACACTCTGGTCTTTCATGTTTCTTTAACAATGGGGGGTGGGTGTCTGTGGCTTATCATCTGTACTCTTTATTTGCATATCTTGTCTCCTGAATTGACAAGAAAACTGGTTGTAGAAGCCATAATATAAAAAACATTTAAAAATATTAATGAAGTAAAATAATTCAAATCTGAATCTGTAAGAACTTGAAATGTTTCAACCTGGCAACATAGAGTAGCCAAATACTCTCCCTCTGGTCCGACGTGGGCTAATTAGCGTAAAAAGTCACTGCCTTTTGGGGGGTTGTTAATGTTCTCATGAAACCATAGAACATAGTCGATCTTGCCTTTTAAAAGGCAGTTTGGTGACATGAAGAATATGATGAATCAAAAAACTGTTTAGAAATGTGCTTGACTTTGCAATACCATTTGTCCTTTCTCAGCCAAAATGCTTTGAACACATTAGGCGCTCTTTCCAAGAGCCCTTGCTGCCATCTACTGGTGTTTACGATTCAGCAGCAAACTGCGAAGTGGAGAACGGATGACGGGGTTCAGTTATAACCTATAAGGGAAGAGAATCTGAAGAATATATATATCTTTATTCAATATATATGTATATTCCTGTATATATGTATGTTCATATTCAGTATATCTGTATAGGTATAACTGAATGCTATGCTGTACACCTGAAACTAACATGATATTGTAAATCAACTATACTTCAATAAAAAAGAAGCTATGTACAAAAAAAAGAAAGAAAGAAAAGAAAAAAAAAAACAGCAAAAAAAAAGATGTTATTTTCAGGAAAAAAAATCATTTTGTGATTTCATCATGTTTTAAAGAATAGAAGTGAATACTAAAATGAGATTAGGTTACAACTACTTAGAAAAAAATGCCTTTTTATAGAATCTGGGACATAAATATAAAATAAAATAGGGATTTACCCTGGGTCTCAGGAAAAGCCCTTATCTTCCCTGTAAAAAAACAGACTTCCGTCAGTGAAATCAGGTTGTAGGAAGCTGGGATAGATGTGAAGTGAAGCAGACTCCAGAATCAGGCACTCTGTGTGTGGGTGAGGGGGAAGTTAGACTGGTTACTGGTGGGGGAGGGAAGCAGGTGTTGGGAGATGGGCTGGAAAGGCCTTCTAACAGTGGTTCTCAAACTCCAGGGGATCAGAATCCCCTGGAAGGCTTGTTCAAATGAAGATTACTGGGGCCTCCTCCAGAGATGTACTGGGAAATGCTTAAGAACTGGTTCATGAGAAAAAAGGCCCTGCTTTGTAGCAGTTGCTGATTTCCATGGTGAATGCTCCCACCGTGGCTGATTTCAGGTCACCAACATGGTATCACTAAACGCGGGGTCAGGAAGGATGCCCTGTAGCATCTCTTATGTAACATTTCCACCGCACACCTACACTCATTCACCTACAAATAACCTCAAGAGCATAGATGACAGTAAAATGTAGTTATTTTATTAAGAAGCATTGAATTTGAAACGTATTATTTCCATTTTAAATATAATTTATTTATTTGAAAGTTTATGTAATTTAAGGTTTAGTCATGGTTGTGTTTAACAATCAGCTTACGAAATTCTGGGAAATTCAACAATCTATTCTCCAGTGTGGGTAGGAACTGGCTCCAGCACACAGCTGACCCCACCCCCAGAGTGGCTGCGAGGATTTCATTGGTATGGAGTGGGGTCCGAGAATTTGCATCTCTGACATCCCCAGGTGATGCTGATACAGCTGTTCCATGGCCCACACTGAGAACCGCTGGGTTAGAATACAGCACTGGAAAGTGACTGGGTGCTTCGTTTAATCTAGATGAGTGAGGGAGGTTCTGTGAAAGGCTAAAATTGGAGCTGAGCCCTGAACCGTTAGAAAACTCCAGACTTGGAAAAACTGAGATCAAGAGCACCAGGTAGGACTTGCCTTGGCAGGAGCAGGGTTACCTCCTCCAGTGTGGCAGCTGGAAAGGTCACGGTGGGATCCCGATGCAGGCAGTTACTACGGGAGTGTGAAGGTGAGGCCGTCCCCGCATGACTGAAGCTAGATTCTCCATGTGCAATGAGCCTTTGAGATGGGGAAGGGCGTTGTGTATTTGAGACACCTATTTGTGAAATAGTCATCTTGCAGTGGGAGAAAAATAAATATTCTAAGGAAACATATTTCGAATTGCTGGCGATGTTAGCTGGCTGTTTGAGATTCTTTTGGTTATGAATGCAAAGTGAGAGCAGTTGGCATGGTTATGTCATTTCTCTAGTAACACTGGGTTGCCAGGGTGCTGGTACAGAGGAGTGGGTGACTGGGAAGCCTAAGGCTGGTCCGATTAAAATGATGGAGAAAGATCTCTGCAGTTCCTGTGGGTATTGGCAAGGCACTGATGACAGGCGTGGGATATAGAATCCAAGGTTTGCAAGGAATTGAGGACGTGAGGTTGCTTTGATTCTGGATAGTGGAAAAGTCAGAGCCTTAATGACTGGAGGGTTGAATGAGATGGAAGAATTGTCGGAAAGGCCAGAGAGAGGGATGCTTGAAGTGTTTGCTTTAAAAACTCAGGCAATTTTTTTTCTGATCTAGCCATAATCATAGACTTTTGTCAGCTACAGTATTTAAGATATTTTGTCGATACTGTTAAATTGCAAATGATCATAACTTTCTTGAAGTCGAAACAAGGATAATAAAGATAATGATAATAAATTGTCTCACAGATTATTAATGTCAAATGGCATCCAAAAGAATGGGGTTTGGGGAGAGATCACTGGCCTTAGCCTCAGACTAAGCTTAGCATTCAGACAGCTGGATGTGAGTTTCACATCATTCACTTAACAGCTGCATGACTTGGGGTATACCAAAACCTCTCTGAACCTCAGTTTTCCATCAGTGAAAAGGGCCTGATAGTTTCCTCCATGTAGTGTTGTAAGGGCTAATCATGTATGTAATACATCAGCTCCCATGGTTGTCTGGGGAACAAATGAGACTCCAGAAAAATGGCCAGAAGGATTCATGGCCACTGGATGGGAGTACTTCCCTGCAGTACTTATAAACGAACAGCTTCTTTCTCTCTGTCCAAATTGATATGTCCCTTCGATGGCTTTATAGAACTAAATTGTAATCTGAGTTCATTTTCATAATCTTTCTTTATCAATTTGTTTCTCTCTATTGCCTTTTTAATCAGGAGGCTTCAAAACAAATCACAGATCTTAAAGGAGAAATCTCATTTGAGGGCTCCTTGAGCAAAGATATGCAAATGAAACCAACAGTGAGATATGGCTTTTATCTCTCAGATGGGTCAAGTGAGTGAAAAGAAAATGATGATACTCAGTAGGGGCGAATGTACAGTGAATCCTTGCTTGAAGACTGTAAATTGGTACAATCTTTCTGAAAAACCATTTGATAATACATCAGGAGTCATAAAAAAAGCCCATGTTTTTTGACATAGCCATTCCCCCAGGCATGTATTCTAAAGAAATAGTAAAACAGTGTTGTGCAAAGATTTAGGAATAAATATATTCATTATGGTGAAAATAAAAATAAATAAAGTGAGATAAACTAAAGTTCAGCAGTAGGAGACTGGTTTTAAAATGATGGCATGTCCATACAGTGGTAAACGCTATAAGATTGAATTTTAAAAAATACAAGATATAAAACTGAAGGTTTTGCCTGATGCCAGTTCTATAAATAATAAGCACAGAAAATTTTATGAAAATAAATCTATCACAACATTAACCATTGTTATTTCAGTACAGTAGAAAGTCAGTTGATTTTCATTTTGTCCATTTTTTTTAAAGCCTCTCTACATTTTCCAGGTACTTTACAATAACAATATATTATTTTATATGAAAAACAAAACATTAAAAGGTGTTGAACTTATTGAGAAAAGGGTACAATGCTAGATCCTCCCACTTTTCCACACTTTCTGTGCTTTCAACAGATTTCTGCCATCCCTTCTCTACTGGAATTGTTCATTTAGAGGTTTTGGTGCTGGAAATTGGCAACTCCACAGGCATCTTCTCAGCCCTGAGTTTACTTAATTTCTCAGCATAGCTTACACAATTGATTTATCCTTTATTCATTTTTTAATACTAGCTTTATTTAGATGTAATCTACACATAGTAAAATTCACCATTTTAAGATGCACAATCACTTCTTTTTTTTTTTTTTTTTTTTTTTTTGCGGTACGCGGGCCTCTCACCGCCGTGGCCTCTCCCGTTGCAGAGCACAGGCTCCGGATGCGCAGGCTCAGCGGCCATGGCCCACGGGCCCAGCTGCTCCGCGGCATGTGGGATCTTCCCGGACCGGGACACGAACTCGTGTCCCCTGCATCAGCAGGCGGACCCTCAACCACAGCGCCACCAGGGAAGCCCCCACAATCACTTCTTTGTTCTTGAAACACCCTTCTTAAACTGTCTGGACACTACCCTGATTTATTCATTCATATTGGGGGTCATTGGGCGCCATCTATGTGCCAGGCGCTAGTTCCCCTAACTTTACTCTGCTATTCCTTTTTAGTCCCCTTTGCTAGGTCCTCTTCCTCTGCCCAGCTCTCAAAAATCAACATCCGTAAAGCTCTGTTCTCTCTCTCAGCACTGTCCCCACTAGCCGGTGTATCTCCTGAATCTCTTCACCCACGTGTACCATTAATGCCCGAAAGCTCACGGGTCCACAGCTGAATTCATGTCTCCGTGTCCCTTGCCACACAGCTCCATTCCTGCACCCGCTTCTGTATTTCTATCCTGATTAATGGTGTCCCGGTCCTGCAAGTCAATCACGATAGAAGACCTAGAGACACATTTGGTTCCGACTATTTTCTTTTATGACCGCCTTGTCTATTTTAAGGATCTTGATTCTGTACCATTCAAGCCATTTCTGTAACCAGTGCCCTGGTTTCACCCTCATTGGCTTGGCACCTCTCAAGTGGACAGTGCAGTCGCCTTTGGGGATCCCGTCTCTATCTTCCACGCTGTCGCCAGGGTCATCTTCCTAATGATAGCCCTGGTTAAGTCCCTCTTCTGTTCCAAAACCTTTCTACAGTATAAAGGTCAAGCTGCTTGGCTCACTAATCAAAGACATACGTGACCTGGCCCTGAACTACTCTTCCAGGCCTACATACCACTGTTGCACCCTGTGACTCTCCTACAATCCAGCCAGATTTGAGAATTCATGACCCCTGGACACACCCCCTTCACTTAACCCATTATGGTGCACTTACTTCCATCATTCCCTTTTTCCTCCATTTCTGCTAATTAATACATGGGCCGCTTCCCAAGACCAGTTCAAATGATCCAGCTTCTAGGAAGTCCTCTGTCATTTCTTTAACCTTTCCCACCTTTCCACTCCCATCGCCATTTGTCTGGAAACGTCGAGCACGTACCACGCTCTACAAGGCTGTTGCAGTTTGCCCATTTGTATTTATCTCCCACTTATACTAATAGCAGCCACTGGACCTCCTTTATCTTTGTGTAATTCATGACTCTCACATAGGACTCTACACAAAATGGGCACTTAATATATATATTTAGATGGAAAAGGAATTCAACATCCTGGTATTTTAATCTCTAATTTTGTTTCTAATACACAATGTTCAAGGCCTCCCCCAATAGGCAGATTACCCCCACCTCCCTGCCAGCCTTTAATATCTCTGAATGTTTTTAAATCTAAGCAAGTACATTCATTACTTAATTACTGAGGGCTGAGTGGCCGGCCTCATGGTCTTATGATCAGAATCAAACTGATGGAGAAGAAAAACTCTAGGACTTATCACCATGCTTTGTCTCAGTCCATTCCTGATTCCAATCTACCAGTGAATCTGGTAGCGCTTCTGTCATTAAACAGAGCATCGCTTTCACTCTGCCAGGGGTTGATCTGCCCAGTTTGGTGAGCAGACGTAGTTCAGAGCGGTGGGCTTTGCTCTGAAACCGTAAAGAGACTTCATTTCCCAAGATCTTCATGTGGTAGTGTCCTCAGCAGGTGGCGAAGAAAAAGAGAGGGGGCATTGGGTGCTCACCACCGGCGTCAACTCTGACCCAAAAGATCCATCAACCCATAGTGAATCTTAAATTTTGAAGATCATAGGCTTTAAAAAAAAATTTTTATAACGCCCAAGTTAAAAAAAAACCCCTCATGTATTTGAAATTGCACTCATACTGTTGATGCATTCCAACAATTTCCTTCAATGATATCTTCCAATTTAGCTAATCCACAAGTCACAGAGGACTTTCAACTGCCCTACAAACCTGGAGGGAATTTCCCATCTAAAAATCTTAGCAGGAAATCTATCTTTCAAGAGAACTGCTCACATTTCCTAGTTTAATTAGCCTAATTAATATATTTAAGTACTGACTAATTATTATGTTTTCGGGATGTAATCTATTCTTAAAAAGACACACACACTTCTGCTCTTCTTTTCGTTCAGTTTGTCTCTGAGAATCTTTGATTCAATGCTGCCTCTCTCCTCTTGGGGAGAATTTTTTTTTAATATAATAAAGTTTTTGTTTCTCTTTTTTCTACTTCTCTATTCTGCCAGTATCAGTGAAAGTGCTTTTCTTTAGTAGAAGTTACATCTTTAATGCCACTCAATTTATTCATTGCATCTCCATAGAGCCACCATTTTGGTTAAAGAGAAAGAATCGTTTCTCTTATGAAAAAAAAGGATTAAGAGTAAGCATAAGAGTAAGTAAGCATTAAGAGTAAGCAAAAGGATTAAGAGTAAGCATAAAATTAAGAGAGAGCTTAATAACTTATCCTTGGCTTAGTTTGCTAAGTTAATTCCAAATTTGAAAAGAAATGTGCAGAATTAAGATTGTGTAACTTTATCGATCCTTTTGATAACTGTGTAGGCTAAATTTAAATCAAGGGGATGAATTATATTATCAGCTAGGAATGGAGAAGGGTCGATAGTGGACTGGAAGAAGATTAGTTTCTTTCCCATTCTGTGAGCTCTTAAAATGTCATTGATAATATCAGAATAATCATGGGGACACTCAACAGAGAGCCTAAATGGGAGGCTTTCTTGGCCAGCATGGAATACTTCCATTTCATTCATCCTTGCATTTCAGTGTTCCTTTTTGTTTACTTTAATATACATGAAATCAAATATACTCAACAAGGTATAGGCACTTGCTACTTTCTTTTGCCACAAAGCTGTGTAAGATTCTGCTTCAGGTGGCAAGACAGTGAGAGACAACAAAAGTAACTTTTCCCAAGTCCCAAACTCAAGTCTCTGGCACAACACAGGAGGACCAGGAAGTCATTAAAATAGACTTCTGAAGAGGGGAAGAAGCATCCCAAAGTCAGTGTGAAAAAGCATGGCTCCCCTAAGGGTCCCATCTCCTACTGCTTGCGCTTGTGGGTGCTGAAGGTCTGGTTTCCAGGTCCTTGGTGTTATTCTATATGCAGTAACCGTAGAAGCGGCAGCTACGAGTCTGACAAGAAAGATGAAAAGGCTGAAGATAATCAGGAACATGAATTACAGGAGAATGGTAATCTGTGGTCCCATAATGTAAGGACAGCCACCAGTCTGTGTATTACAGCGGACATGATTATAAGTAGCAACCACGAATGAGCACCCGCCATGTATGAAAGTGATTTCCCTATGGTATCCCTGACCTTCAAAAGAATAGGAAGTGATGACTATTTTACAGATAAGAGCTCAGAGATGTCATAGGACTGGCTCAAAGGCATATAGAAAATAAGCAGAGAAGCCAAGTTCAATCTCATAGGGTTTAGAACTGGGGCTACATTAGGAAGTGGTGATAAACAAGTCATTCCTTGTTGAGAGCATGTCCTGAGTTTAAAAGTTTGATTCCAAGCATCCTGCTTTTTATTATCCTTTATGTACTCCCATAGTTCCACTCTAGCAACTTTTGAGTGACTCCATTAAACCCTTTAGGATAGACCTCCAATCCATCCCTTTCACGACCTTACTACCCTCCTTACCAGCTTAAGTGTTATGGCCCACCATTATAACAGCCTCCTTCAGAATGCCCTTAGTAGTCTTGCTGTCTTTATTACATTCCCTTGCAAGAGGCTTCACCCTAGCTTAACACAATTCATGAGTCCACCCCTGAGCAGTTGCTGGGGAAAAGTACACAACTGGCTGACTGTTCTCACTTTACACACAATACAACAGACTACCACTGGACATTCAGTACGACTGGCATTTCTCCTGTAGGTGGTCCCTTTTCCACTCTCTGAAAGCGTTGTTTCACACTTTTTCATCTTTTTTCCGATCCCCGTCTCAAATGATAATACTGCCTCACACGTCATTGAGATTCCAGAAACAAGCAGAGATTCCCCACCTCATCTTACCACGGCCAAGTCTACCCACCTGATTTCCTCTTAGCCTGTGCTCTCTGCCTTCCCTCCTTTTTCCAAAGGCTGAAGCATCTCTGATCCTAGCAATGACCCAACCCTCCACTGTGCCCAGGGTCCCAACCCTTCTTGCCTCCAAAACCTTTGGTACCTACAATGAGCCTTCTTTCCTAAATGATGAATTTCTTTCTCTCTACTAGGTTATCCTTATCAGCATGTGAAGATATCTCCTGTCCTTAAAACAGAAAAGTCCCATCTCTGCCCTACGTCTTCTTCCAACTATTTCTCTTACCCACGTCACAGGAAAACTTTTTGGAATAGTTTTCTGTAATCATTGTCTCCCCACCTCAGATTGATTCCTCAGCCTGCTCCCAGTTCGGCTTCTCTCCCTGTCACTCCACTAAATGAGACAGCTCTCATTAAAGTGATAGTGACCTTCATGTTGCTAAACCCAATAGTCATCTTTTTCCATAGTGTTCTTGACCTCTCAAGGGCATATGTCAAAGTTGACCATTCCTTTCTTCTTGAAACTCTTTTGACGCTCATGACACGGTAACCTCTATTTCTCTTTCCTCGTTGCCTACTTCTTTTCCAAGTCCTGTTCTCCTCATTTCCCTCTGCTAAACTCGATGAACCCCATAGGTATGTTATTGGCCACTTTCTATTTTCTGTTTATACATTCTCCATAGGTGATCTCATCCAGCCCCATAGCTTTTAATGCCATCTCAATGCCAACAGCGCCTTCAAACTCTACTAGCCTTGACCATACCCCAGAACTCCAGACTCAAAGATTTAATTGTCTACTGGACATTCCCATGGAAGTTGGAACTTCTCCTTTTCAGACTTAACATTGGCAAAGCAGAGCTTTCGGTCACCCCACCAGAAAGCTTTGGGCTACCCCACCACATCTCAGTAAATACGTCACCACCCACTCAGTTACTCAAGTCAAACATCTAGGAGGCATCCTTCTTCCTAGCACTCTCCTTAACATATAATCCATATCAAGTCCTATAAGATCTATCTCTGAAAAATACTAGGGCTTCCCTGGTGGCGCAGTGGTTGAGAGTCCGCCTGCCAATGCAGGGGACACGGGTTCGTGCCCCGGTGCAGGAAGATCCCACGTGCCGCGGAGCGGCTGGACCCGTGAGCCATGGCCGCTGAGCCTGCGCATCTGGAGCCTGTGCTCCGCAATGGGAGAGGCCACAACAGTGAGAGGCCCGCGTACCGCAAAAAAAAGAGAAAAATACTAGATCAGGCTTCTTCACTCTGTCTCTGCAACTATCATTTTAGATCAAGCCGCCATTTTCTTTTGCCTACGGTGATCTCCCAGTAGATATTCCTGCTTCTACTATCGGGCTGTCTACAACCCACGCTCCTCACAGCAGCCAGAGAGATCGTTACAGAGCACAAATATGATGATCATGTCAATTCTTTATTTAAAGCCCTCCAATCACTTCCCATCATACTTAGAATACAATTCGAACTCCTGACTCTGATTATGCCCTGCCAACATTTCAAATCTTACCTTATAACCATTCACCTTTTCACCCATCATGTTTCTGCCAAACTACCTCTCTCTTTTTTTTGTTTTGATCCTGAACCAGCTGTTCTTTCTTCCTGGGATGCTCTTCTTTTAAATTATTATAGGATTGGGTACCACTTTTCATTCAGATCTCAACTTCAATGTCTTATCCTTAGAGGTAGGACTTACTCTCACATCCCTCTTTTTTTCATTCTCTACTTGAAAATTATCTGACTTTAAAAATGGCTTATTTTGTTGATTTGCTGGTTGATTGGTTAGTTCATTTCTATCTCTCCCAACAAGCTCCATGAGAGAAGAGCCTTGTCTGAGCTGTTTTCCGGCTCTATTCCCGATCCCTGTATCCCTTTTGTGGATGAATGAATGAATAGGCTAGTGAATCAGATGAGATTGTGCTCACAAGTCTTGTTTCAGGGATAGCAAAGCACAGCAAAAAGAATGGTTTGGTACCAGAAACAACGAAACTAAGCCAGTGCCTTACATGTTAGTTTGAAGAGCTTGAAATGCATAAAGTAAGAAAAACAATCAGCCATTCTGAATTACTGAGTAAGGTTGGGGAGGGGCTTGATATGATGAGAACCACCTTGAAATAGCTGCTGTGTTCTGACAATTTAGATGTAATTTAAGTTGGTTTCCCTGTCGTGCTGGGAGGGTGAACGAGAAAAATGAAATGGCCCAAAGCAGAAGAAAGCAACACTGACTCGAGTAGACCACAAATGAGATGATCGGTCCTTACGTAATTGAGGATTTATGATGATTTCTAAAAACTTCACCTCTAACTTTGCTGTCTGTTGCACCTGGAGCATCAGCTGAGTGGGTTGGGCAGATGCAGGTACCTGTGCCATTTCCCAGTACGTCAAGGGGGATGCTCCTGTCCTATAGGAGGAATGGGGGCCCTTATGATGCTCTTCTGCCCCCTGTGCCCTTATTATCTCTCTGAGGGCAGACCTGCCATCGTTCCCAGGTTGATCGACTCATTGACATGTTCGTTGAACACTCAGCATGTGCCAGGCAGTGTACCAGGCCTGGGGCTACTGCGCTGCCTCCCTTCCTACCCGGTTGCTTCATCTCCTTCGGGTCCCCCAACCAGTGCCGCTTTTCAGACCACTTTGTCCCTGAGCAAGGGCTTCAGCGCATAACAGCTTTCCAACATAACAATACGTCCAAGCGGAGACCATAACTCTAGCCATTGACTGGTTTATGGAGGTGGCAGCTCATGGCCCATATTGATCAGTATTTTCTTGCAGCAACCTTTTCATTTAGCTGTGTGGAGTCCATTGACAGATCGATTGATGCCAACATTTCCTTCGCGGCAGGCACTGAACTGGATGCACACTTGCAGGGGCAAGAGGACTCTGCCTTTGCTTTCTGAAATTAACTCCAGTGAGGACCGCCATGATTCCTCGTGGCTCCTAACTGCAGATCTTTTGAACACCTAAGGATGCTTTGACTCTTACACCAAAAAACAAGGGCAGACCCAGTAGATAATAGTAGATGAGCACAGGCTTTGGGGGCAGACCTGGCTGGAAAACCCAGCTCTGCCACTTCGTAACTGTCTAGCCTTACAAAATTCCTTAATACCTCTGACCCTGGGTCCTTTGCGTGTCAAATGTCAAGAGCGTTAGAATGTAGGAAGAGTACACAGGATAAGTGTTCAGTAAATAGTAGCTAAAATTAAAAGAAGAAATAACTGTTCTTTGATACTCGGATTTAAATATTGAAAGGTCACTAAGAATTCTTTAATACATGGATGAACAGAATTATAGCAAACTCTACTCTGTTTCTTGTTGTTCGTTGGGTTGGTTTGGGGGAGGGGGGCAGCAATGATGCCTCTAGTTTAGGCCTTCTGAGGTTTTCACTTATTCTATATAGAATCTTAGAATCCTACGGTGAAATTTTTGGGCATCTTCATGTGAGTGAGGACTTTACTGAATATCCTATTCAACCCCTACTGATGCTTTACTGAAAGGATATTTTGGCCACCTTGAGTAAATGCTGCAGGTACACTCCACCCCGTTTTCTACCACCTTCCAGTCCCTCCATCCCCAGCCTTTGCAGAGAGCAACGCAGATCCGTGACTTTCCTGACAACCCCCCAGGCTACTCAAGATTTACTCAGGGACTTGGGCTCTTCATAAAACCTAGTCCAGTTTATTACTATTTTGAAATCTTTTAATCCTAATTCTATGATTAAGTGAAAATTGTAGGACTCTAGTATAATACGGGGTGAGCCACGTCTTACACTAAGCCGATGACTTTGCCGGAAAACGTGAGTTTACATATGGCGGAGAGAGATGTCGGCCAGTAGATAATAGAACTATATCGTGTTTCCTTATATGGGTCAGGACCTTGGTCCTGGAGCTGGTCTATTACATTAAAGTCTATCTTACCTAAAGCAAAGCTGTAACAAGCAATGGAAGCCATATTCTCTTCAAATTGACTGGAAAGTTTAAAACTTGCCTTTAGTTGGCATGACCTGTGTTTCCTTGGACATCACACCTGATATCAGGGTGCGAGCTGTTAGATTGGTCCTAAATGTTAAAATCTCTCGTAGAAATACACACCTCAGTTAGCCCAGTGGAAAGGTCCTGGAGGCAGCTTTGCCGTAGCGGGTAGCCTTACGCTCATCATTTGAAATCCCATCCTTAGTCTCATCATTTGTTGAATGATCAATGGCGGGGACATAGCAGAGAATGAGAGCTGTGACAGCTTCTAGGAGCTCCCGACCACCTGACACTTACCATGGACGAGGTGTCTATGAACTTTTTGTTATTGTGGTAAAATATGCATAACATAAAATTTACCATTTCAACCAGTTTAAAATGTATTAAGTGCATTCATATTGTTCAACCATCACCACTGTCTATCTCCAGAAAGTTTTCATCTTCCAAACTGAAACTTCATATACCCAATGAAAGTAACTCCCCATTCCCCCTTCCCCCCACCCCCCAGCCTCTAGCAATCTCTATTGTACTTTTGGTCTCTATGAATTTGACTGCTCTAGGTACCTCATATATATATGGAATCCTACAGTATTTGTCCCTTTCTGTCTGGCTTATTTCACTTTGCATAACATTCTCAAGGTCCATCCACGTTGTAGTGTATGTCACAATTTCCTTCTTTTTAAGGCTGAATAACATTCCACGGTATGTATGTACCACATTTTGTTTATCCCTTCATCCATCCTTGATGGAAAATATTCTGTGTGTTCTTCCGAAGAACCATAGACTGTTCTCACTGCTTGATACTTGAAGTCTGTGTCTTCAGAAGGTTGGGGTATTTTTTCAAGGTTACACGCTAAGAAATGGAGTTGCTGAAGAGCAAACTTAGCCCTGTGAGTTCCCTCCTGCTGTCGGCTTCCTGCATGCACCAGCCACCTTTCAATTATTGTAAGGATGCCCAACATCCTGGTTATAAGAGAACTTTGAAACCCCAAATTGACAAATATCTTGAGATCATATCACCCTTGTTAACATTTTGTATTTTGCAAATATTAATTACTGTGCTTTTGAATTGTTCAAAGATTTGCTCTATAAGTAGGATTTTTCACAAAACAAGAATAATCATAATTCCTACAGACTACTCTTATGAATCTGCTTCTTATCTGGAACCTCACCTCTGCTGGGCATTCAGGAAATATTTGCATACTGTAGTGACAGGCAAGAGATGCCCATCGTAAGAGCTGGTCTGTTCTATTGATATTTCTTGGGCGTGCCTTTTTGCCTGGTGGCCAGCAGGTGGCGACATACCATGTGCTGTTTCCTACTCTGGAAAAATCTCACCAAATCCTCTTCAGCTTTTTCAGCGTGTCCTCATCCACTTCAAATATGCCATTGAGAATGGGGTCTAGTATTGATATATTTCACATCAACTGGTAGCTCTAAACTTTGGTCAAAAGATATGAACTTGTACATGGAGAAAAAATTTTTAAAGGTACGAGAGAGTAAAATGTTGGCATGGTTAATTAATAAACCTTTAAAAGGTATAAGAACAGGTCTTCCCTGGTGGCGCAGTGGTTGAGAGTCCGCTTGCCGATGTAGGGGACACGGGTTCGTGCCCCGGTCCAGGAAGATCCCCCATGCTGCGGAGCTGCTGGGCCCGTGAGCCATGGACGCTGAGCCTGTGAGTATGGAGCCTGTGCTCCGCAATGGGAAAGGCCACAACAGTGAGAGGCCCGCATACCGCAAGGTGTAAGGACAAACTCAGTTTAAATTTCTTATTTCCTCCTATAACCCTCCTGTACCTACAAAATGTGATTTTTTTAAGTTATTGCATTCATATTTGCTTGTAGAATTGTATACAAAGGAGAGTTAATCTGTAGGACTCTGGGGTTGATGAGAACCTTGAGAAATCATTTTAGACTATTCCTTTTCTTTACACAGAATTCCTAATATTTATGCCCAATGCTCCTAAAAACTCCAAGACAATTTTTTCATTCACATAAATTGGCATATAAGAAATCTATTTGGTAGCATAATTAAAAAGACATCCGAGTGGCAAATGATGTTTGTTTGGATTTCACGGTTTGGTATATCCCGATGAAATTCATGGAACCTGGAATGTCTCCCAGAACCCAGGATTTTATGTGATGGTTGGCCCTTTCTTGTCCTCTTGACTTCCTGCATATAAGTAGGAGCAAAATGATACAGGCATTCTTAAGAGGACGGCATTTCTCTTGGTCACACTATCTCCAGTTGGAAAAATAAACCAATAAGGCAAGTTAGAAATGTCATTTCCTTGCCAAGCCCCTAACCAATCTTTTTCATATTCCTTATTGTCTGGTTACTCAAAGTGGCTGAATCACTGAGTCGGGTAGAGCACCAAGATAGAGGAACCAAGGAGCTGAGTTCCTTCTCTGCATGGGCTGGCAGCTCTGCTCTCTTTGGCCGGCAGGACCTGTATCCTAATCTTGGTCGCTGCCCTAGGAGACCTAGTAGTAGCATTCAGCATCAATCTGTCACCATTACTGGAAATAGGAAATCTTCAGATTATACCCGCTTCCCTCCCAGCGGAATCTTCTATACATGAAGGGCAGCACATCCAGCTCCTTTTCTTTCTTTTTAACAGTAGAGGGAGGCCAGCTAAACTGCTTCCAGGCAGGACAAAGAGAACCCAGGTTGCAGGCTGAGCCAGCTGGTCCCATCTGCGGCAGGTTGCTAGAAGAGCCTGCAGGCATCACAGCTGTTTAGCCGCATATCAGATGGCTCTAAACGTGGGAACAGGTACCTGGGCAAAATAATGTAGAGCGGAGAGGTGAGAGCTGCCCGCAGGGAAGTAACAGGAATGTTGTCAAACAACTTCGGAAAGCTACCTCTTCGAGGGAGCTGACAGAGGCCACGGAGGAAACGGAAAATATTCGTGGTTCCAGAAGGACTCTGACCAGAAAATCCTCAGAAGTTGCTCCCCTCCTGAGAGAATAATCACGGATCTTTGAAAATATCAATCTCAACATACTGATGACTTTCAAAACTCAGAGCTGCTCCTTTCCAGATGGGCAATTTCAGGGTTGGCTTGTATGAGTCCATTCTAACCTACTATTTCTTATTCTGTGTATACTCTTTTGGGCAAGGCTTCAGTTTTTATGTAGTCCTCCATCAATCTTTTTCTCTTTTTTCCTCTCTCTTAGGAGGCATGCTTCTAAAGGTCTGCCCCTCTGTAAAATTTTGTAATCTCACCTTTATTTTTACCTAGTACTGGTAAGTTACCCATTCATCAGAAATTCTCAGGAATCAACTAAAGAAGAGTCTGGGGAACCTTGGTATCTCTACAGGCCAGTGGCTTTAAGCCTCGGCAGCATCCCACTCACTTGGCAGCTTATTAAAACACAGATTGCTGGGCCCCTCCCCCAGGGATTCTGCCTTAATAGGTTTGCCAAGGGGCCTGATCATTTGCCTAACAGGTTCCCGAGTGATGCTGATTCTGATACTGCTGGTCCATGGACCACACTTTGAGAACCAGAGCTGTAGGTCAAGGTATGGGCTTCCAAACTTCATTGAACATAAAATCACCTAAATAACTTGCAACAAATACAAGTTTCTTGATATTGTCACAAAATAGGATATTGACATATACAAAATAAAAATGACAAGAAATTATCAGTCTTGAAATGGATTCCCTTCCCCTAACCCCACCTATATTTTTTTGTTGTTTTTTTTTTGCGGTACGCGGGCCTCTCACTGTTGTGGCCTCTCCCGTTGCGGAGCACAGGCTCCGGACGCACAGGCTCAGAGGCCATGGCTCATGGGCCCAGCCGCTCCGCGGCATGTGGGATCCTCCCGGACCGGGGCACGAACCCGTGTCCCCTGCATCGGCAGGCGGACTCTCAACCACTGCGCCACCAGGGAAGCCCCCACCTATGTTTTTAAAAATCCTCATCCTTCGAGCCCTCCCTCCGTGAAGCAGTGGCCCACAGCCAAAGGAGCTCTTTCCCGTTTCTGAACACTCAGAGTATTGTAGTTTCCCTGTCTTACTGTTATTTGAATGTGGACTTTTTCAAGATGGGGGCTTTGCCTGAGTCTTCTTCAGATTCTCTTTGGGGACTTAGAGAAAACATTTTACAATGTTTAAATCTTTACTTTCTTGCTTTCTCATGAGAAATTAAGATTTTATTTCCACTAAGATCTTTATATTTGGGTGGTTCCTGCCTGTATGAGAAAGAGGTAGTTTTTATTTCTTAATTTGAAAATATTTTTATCTTTTTATTTCTTGGCCATGCCATGCGGGATCCTAATTCCCCGAACAGGGATAGAACCCGCGCCCCCTGCAGTGGAAGTGTGGTGTCCTAACCACTGGACCACCGGGGAAGTCCCACAGATGCATTCGTTTTTTTTTTTTTAATTGGAATATAATTGCTTTACAATGTTGTGTTAGTTTCTGTTATACAATGAAGTGAATCAGCCACATGTATACATATATCCCCTCCCTCTTGGACCTCCCTCCCCCCTTCCCCCCCATCTAGGTCGTCACATAGCACAGAGCTGAGCTCCCTGTGCTATACAGCAGGTCCCCACTAGCTATCTGTTTTACACATGGTAGTGTGTATATGTCATTCCTAATCTCCCAGTTCGTCCCACCCTCCCCTTCCCCCAACCCCCCGTGTCCACGTGTCCATTCTCTATGTAGTTTTTAAAAACAGCAGCGTACACTGCTATTGACTCTTGACGGCATTAGTCTTGGACCTAGTTTTGTGTCAATTTCGTTATCCTGAGGGTGCTGAAAGGGAGCTCTGGCTGTGTTGCATTTCTGGGTGTGTCTGTATCTCCTCCGGTGCCTCCCCCGCACAGATCCCCAGGCCCGTCTATGGCTACCTTACCAGACAGCATCAGCTGTCGAGGTAAGGAGCTGCTGAGTGCCTTCCGGCGCTGGGATAAAATTGAGTTCTAGTTCCAGGCTCTAAGAGCTCAGACTTGGGGGTTTTAGAGTCACTTTTGGAGGTCTCTCTCACCTTTAGTAGGCAGTGAAGGTTTGGGGACACAGTTTAGGGGTATTTGTTGCTGAATCCCCGGGTACCTAATTGTATACCTAGTTTCCAACCGCAATACTGTAATTGTTATTTTAGAGAAACCGTCAGCTAATTGTGTAGTTTTTTGAAATACAAAGTTATGGGAATGAAGCCTAAAGCATCAGGGATTAACGTGCTGTTATTGGCACTGAAAGTTCCCCAATGATTTGTAGCCAAACCATTCAGGGCAGTAGCCTTTATAAGTAGAAAATGTGACTTTCAAAGTGCTCACGGTCGACGTTATGTTAAAGCAAACGGTTTACTAAAAGCTGGGAGCTGAAACCTGTTTCTCTCTGCGAATCATTCATTTGTAAGAGTTAAAAGAAAGAGCTGACAGAAACATTTGCTTTAAATTGCCCTAAAACTCAAACGGCTGTCCTTGGTCTCCCGTCAAAATCATGAACGCCGAGAAGGCTGAGTGATAAGTCAGGGCTGAACTAAAGGTTTATTGCTTTGATAAATACATCTGAAGCCTAAAAAAGAAATGAAAACAGACCAAGAAATGTCTGCCAGAATATAATGAGATTTGGAGGAATGGCTTTATTTGAGAAAATCAGATAATATATCTGTTTTTCACACGGAGTCTGCATGGAGACCCTTTCATCCAAATTCCCCAAGCCAGTTAGAAGATGGTGGCATGAATCTTTATAGATGATGATTTATCGATATGCCATCTTTTATTGCAAAAAGTATGCATTCAGCTATTGTTTAATCTTTGCAATATACTCGTAAGAACATACTTCTTCAGAAGAAAGAATTGCTCAAAATTTGGGAAAGTGCTTTAATCTTGGTGTGCAGAAAAGGAAGTAAGAACTGTGGTACAGTATTATATGGGTTATTAGCTTTTTTCGACAGATTTCCATGGAGAAGCTGATAGAACAGTGTGGTGAGCAATCTGCTTAGTGTCATATAATTCAGATTTCTTGGACCCCGCCCTCCATTTATCTACCGGGTTAGGCTTTGTCTACTTTAGCAACATTTAGCATCCAACACTGTGTGTGTGTGACATTTAGAAAGGAATTGGCAGATACAAAATCAGTATATCTGCTCATACCAAAGAACTGCATGTCTAAAGTGTATTGAAGGTTCACTTATTTTGTGGGTTCTGTTATATTTCTAGAATAATCTTTGGTTTAACCCATATTTAAGAATTGTGTATAAAGCTAGTAAGGTACTCTAGACCTGGCTGGAGGGTAAATGACTAAACTTTAGCAAAGAGTATCAACACTCACACTAAATTAATCAGTGTTTTTTTTTAAAGTGCGTGTTTTCATTTTATGGTATTTAATTTGTAGATCTGTTTTAGTCTTAGATGAAAGCAGTAAGTGTAGGGAGTTTGTGCCTATTTCATTTCTGTGTTGTGCTCATTTAAGTAGCTTATTGTTGAAAATACTAAGTCTTTGCTAGAGTTTAGTCACTGGTCACAGGGTGGATGGGGTGCTGACTGCTGAGGGCAAGTTCTTCTGAGTTTGACATGCCTGGTGTTCTCCAGAACCTTCTCTATTAGAAATGCTGCAAACTGGAATTTGTGCAGTGGGCTGTGGTTTTTACTAGCTATAGATATATCATCTGTTACATTGGACTCTGTTTCTTTTCTCATTAGTCTGGAAGATTTAGAGTAGTAGGGCTTGTCAACCTTGCAGACATAAAAAGTAATGCAGGTACGGGCATTGCCATCTCTGATACACCGTGATCATCCAGTTAACCCAGGATATGTCCATAGTATTATGTCAAGGTTCTCATCTTGATGAAAATACCACATTAAACATTCTCATAGCAGTAGTTGTGGACCACTATGAATAAGTCTTTGAAACTTCATTAATTCACCACAGTTTGGAAACACTGGTCTCTAAAGAACTGGGTTTAATATATGCATTGTTTTTTCATTTTACACTTATTGCAAATGTAATAAGTATTTCCTGTAGATATTTTAGAAAATTGAGACAATTTAAAAGAAGAATATAAACATTATTTGTAATGCCGTCATACAGAGAAAACCACATTTAATTATCCGTTCTTTCCCTATGCAAATACATAAATACATACATATAGATATTGTTGTATGCCCCGTTAAAATTTTTTTTCCACTTAGCAAAACATTGAGGGCAGCTTTCCAAATTACTAAGAACTCTTCAACAATAACATTTTGATTGTCTTCAATTTGTCAATTCTGGGTGTCTGCCGAAATGTACTTAAAAAGTTACCTGTTCTTAATATTTACATTCTTTCCAGTTTTCTGCCATCATAAACTATGCTGTTGCATCACTGCAAGGAAACTCCCTGGGAGGATCCATTATAGTCTCTCCTTCCCATCCCCCAATGCCTGGCAACCACCGATCTGTTTCCCATCTCTAAAGTTTTGTCAGTTTTAGAACGTTACATAAATGGAGTCATTCTAGGGCATTTGTTGTTAAGCCTAGAAACTATATCCTAGGTTACTGTTTACAATTTGGCTATCAAGGTTGTTGTAATGGGGATTGGAAGGGAGAGATAGCTCCTTGAAATCATTAAAACAAACAAAAATCCCCAAAAGATGGAAATGTATTCTATTCACTTTAATATCTCTAGTATCATGGATGATATTCATTATATGTAACAGCCTACATGGAACAATGACTGACCAATCAGAATAGACACCAGCTGTAAATTATCAGCACCTGCCAAGTGGACGGACGCAGCTGTATCTCAACCCTGCCTAGTATGTGGGACAGTGCCAGGCACATGGTAAGTGTGTCTTAGCTCAGGACGCTATAACAAAAATACCATGTGCTGGGTGGCTTAAGCAACAAACGTTTATTTCTCAGTTACGGAGGCTGGGAAGTCCAAGATCAAGGTGCTGGTGGACCCAGTGTCTGGTGAGCCCCCACTTCTTGGTTTGCAGACGGCTGTGTTCTTGCTGTGTCCTCACATGGTGGAGATCAGAGAGCGAAAGCAAGCTCTGTGTCTCTCCTTATAAGGATACTAATCCCATTCGTGAGGTCTCCACCTTCATGACTTAATTACCTCACAAAGAGCCTGCCTCCTAATACCATCCTGTTGGGGGCTAGGGTTTCAAAGTATGAATTTGGGGGAGACACAAACATTGAGTTCATTTCAAGGTGCCAAATAAATGTCTTTTGAATGAATGAGGCGTAGGCACCCTCCTTTATGGGTCCTCTAGCCCTCATTCCTGAGACTGCATTTCTTCTGGGTGGTATTCTCGCAGCTAAGCAAGAATAGGCTGTAGACCTTTCACAGTCTGAACATCATTCTAACAAACCCTGGGGCAGTAACCCTCAGTGTTATGCACCAGAATAAAGAAATCCAATCTTTATTGGATCCTTTATGCTTCCATGGACCTTAAATTCAATTTGCTGTGGTCAATAAAAATGATTCTAGAATTATGGCCAAGATCAAGACAAGAAAAAGAGGAAAAGAATGTGGAATTCAATCAGGGAACAAAGACCTTTGTTGAATCCAATTGAGGGATAAAAGAAGTTTGTTGCAACTTGGCTAAAGGTGCAGAATTTCCTCTACCTAAATTAGATGAAACATTGACATGAGCTTATGATAAAAGTTCGGTGAAGGTGTAACTTGAAATACATTCTAGAAAATGTGTGGTATGCAGAGCTGTGAAACTAAACTACAGCTGGAAGGATTGGGTCATAGGGCCCCTGCTGACATAGCACACAGATCTCAAAGGAATTATAAAGGAATCAGCTTGTTCACCTGGAATTTGGGGAGATTCAGCTTTGAATGACACTGTGCCCAGATCCTGTGTCTTGGTACTGAATTTGACAGATAAATAAGTGTGTCCTGAATCTTTGGCCTGAGGAACATGGCACCCCTGATAGAGTAAATGTTTCCTCCTGAATTGGAAAAATGACTTTACAAACCATGGAAGATGTTAAAGGAAGCAGAGGGATGATGAAATCAGCCAACCTTCATAGCCTGAATGCGTTTGTGTAAGTTTAGGAATACATCTTGTCACCGTTAATTTTTTTTGTGGTTATTTGTTATTAAAGGTGTTTGAAACAGTCTGACATATTAGAGTATCTGACAAATTCGCCTTGAGAGTTTTTATCTGGCATGTGTAATGAATGTTAGATGTGTTATTTTTATTTCGAGAGGAGTAAAATAATTTGGTTATATTTGTAAATTGTTTTTGAATATTTAAGAGATCAGTGTTTGACAAAGCTGATCATTCCTACTTTGTCAAAACATTTTCTTCACCTAATTCTTGGGATTCTACCTCACTTATGGCCTCCTCTTGCTCCTTTGCTGATTCCTCTTTCTTTCCCCAAGCTCAAGTTGAAGTGCCCAGGACTCAGCCTTGGACCTACCTTCCCTCTCTCCCTGACCCCATGGTTTTAAATGCCATCAATGCACTGATGGCTCCAGAATGTACGTATCTGGCCTGGATCTCTGCCCTGAACTCCCAACTCGAATCTTCATCCTCTCCTGGACGTCCCTACCTGACGTGAAAGCCTCTCAAACTTTAGCTATCTAAAGCCAAACTCATGATTTATTGCCACCAGCACCCCATCACCACCCTGGCAACTTATTTCTCTGAAGGCTTCCCCATCTCAGGAACTAGCAACTCTTCCTTCTAGTGGCTCAGGCCAGTAGTCTTGTCTTTATCCAGGATTCTTCCCTTTTTCTTGCACGGCACATCCAATCTATCAATAAATTCATCTATTGCTGCTATCCAAATAAATAATGCCTACCACTCTCACCATCTCCACTGTCTTCCACCCTGGTCAGACCAAGCCACCATCACCTCTCACCTGGATCACTGCAACTGCCCAGTAACTGGTCTTCCTTCTTTGTCCGGATCCCCACACGGCCATGGGAACCCTCCAATGGCTCCCAACTCACTAAGGATGAAAGCAAAAGCCTTACAGTAGCCTGCAAGGCGTCAGGGGACCTTTTGATAGAGAAAATTGAAAAGAAAAAGAAAAATGGAGGGCATGAATAAAAGCATAACAATATCTCAGTCAGGGAAGAACTTCCATTTATCTATTCAGACCCTGAAGAATCTGCTTAGACGGAACCCATGTCTGTAATTAGGAATCTCCAACGTGAGTCCGAATGTCCTGACTTCTGGACAGAATTTTATCCTCTGGATTCTGTTCCATAATTATACCACTCTGTGCTTTTATTCCTCTAGCGTGCCTGGCCACACTTTAAATAAATAAGTCGCAGACGTGGAACTGGCATAGGCGGTAATGAAAAGTAACTCAGGACTTACTCAGCACATTTGAGTTTATGCAAATGCCAAATCATAGGAGCTCCACTGACATCCCTCTGTTAAGACCTGTTTATAAAGACCTTATTTCAGCATCTTTTTGTCTAGATTTACTGCTGCTGAAGAACAGAGTTCTTGAATTCTAGGGTGCTCAGCGTCTGCCAGGGACTTAAATCTGATCGCTGTTCATGACATCCCAATATCGCTTCTTTACCAAGCAAGAGAAGCATTAGCTATTGTTAGAACAACACATTCTTTTGAACAGACACTGCTGGGCATTGTCACAAAGCATGAGCCCTGGAAGGTTGATGGGTAGTTCAGCTTTCAAACATCAGTTATCTTCATGTCACTTGAGCCTTCAGACTTGAAGTCACAGGCCTAAGGACATACGTTTCCATGGCATCTGGACACGTCCTATTGCCTGCTAAAGAAATGGAGCACGATTTCCTGGTACTGATGTCAAAGGTTCTCATTTACTCTAAAAGTTTGCTAAGAGTGTCGACCCCACTGGAGGTGACAGGCAGGGTCGAGAGGAGGTACCGTTGGTAGACACAGAAAGCAAGCAGATGGGAGAGAAAATGGAAGAGGCTCCAAGAGGCAGGAGAAGAAGTAGTAAGTGGTCTGGCATCCCATGGAGAAGCACGTAAGTGTCAGAGAAAGTGGGCAGTGGAAGTCAAAAGTCGGAGCTTAGGAAAATGAAAACTACAGGAGGGGAAGAGAAAAACCATCCTTTGAGTAACAAGCTGTGACACTTGTTTATTCCCCTGGTAGTGGGGGCCAGGGTTCAAGGATTTATGCTAAATAAGGAAATCAATTCCTTTGTGGGAAATTTAGAGTGTTTAGAAAATAGTGTGTGCTGACACCATCATCCTTAAGAAAGGCCCCTCACCTCACCATTTCTTTGGAGGCAGGAGAGCTGTCAAAAAGTGGGACCAAGCTATCATTTTTATTGAACACATACTACGTGCCACTGTCTGCACTGATTATCTCAGTGAATTCTTTCAGCACCAGGAGTGGGGAATATTATCCCCAAATCACAGGAGTGAAAACGGAGGTTCAGGGAAGTTAACTTTCCTGTTGCTATTTTGAGTCTTGACTTTATATTCATAAACGTCAACCCCAAAACCTCACACTTAACCAATATACTAAACTTTGACAATATGTGAACAGATTGGGAAGAACGTAAATGTCATCTAGTTCTGTTTTCAGATTCCAGTCTCTGGATTATTTTAGGCTGACAAGGAAATTTTTGATAATCTGTTGCAAAACTGGAAAAGTAGGGCCAATTTTATGAAATTTTAATATAACCAAATTTGCTTAACTTAGAGAACCTTTTTATTCTGATGCTTTATCATTCTTTCCTTGTAGGTCCCTAAACATTGACCTGTCTTTAATGAAAAGATTTTAATAATAGTAGGGTTTTTGTTAATGTACTTAGAAACATAAAAACTTGGCAACCCTATGTTGCCACCTACCATGTTTTTTCAGTTGTATTGGTCTGAGAAATCCAAAGTTCATGGGACCGGTGATCTAGCTTTATCCCCTACTCAGCAGTTCTCTACAACAGCCCTAAAAGATAGCCAAATAAGTTTTGTTTTTAAGATTTCCAATGATGGACTCCCTGGTGGTGCAGTGGTTAAGAATTCGCCTGCCAATGCAGGGGACACGGGTTAGATCCCTGGTCCGGGAAGATCCCACATGCCGTGGAGCAACTAAGCCCGTGCGCCATAACTACTGAGCCTGTGCTCTAGAGCCCACGAGCCACAGCTACTGGGCCTGCGTGCCACAACTACTGAAGCGCGCGCGCCTAGAGCCCGTGCTCTGCAACAAGAGAAGCCACCGTAATGAGAAGCCCGTGCACCGCCACGAAGAGTAGTCCCTGCTCACCGCAACTAGAGAAAGCCTGCATGCAGCAACAAAGACCCCAACACAGCCAAAAATAAGTAAATAAAAAAATTTATTTTAATAAAATGGTTCCTTTAAAAAAAAAAAAAAAGATTTCCAGTGATGATTCACTACTTTTTTACGGAGTCCTTGCTCTGTTGGGAGAACGTTCTTCCTTTTATTGAATTACAATCTGTCTTTATCTAATTAATGCAACAATAAAGAATAAGAATATCCCACTAGATCTGAAGGCCATGTGTGAGGGCAGACACCACATACAGTTCCGTCCTTCCTCTATCAGAAACTTATTCTGGGGATTCCTTGGGGGTCCAGTGCTTAGGACACTGTGCTTCCACTGCAGGGGGCGAGTGTTCTATCCCTGCTCAAGGAACTAAGATGCACACAGTATGGCCAAAAGAAAGAATTATTCTGTTTGCTTGTCTTCCTCACCCTTTATTAAGTGTCAGCTTTGTGAGGGCAGAGACCTTTCCCCAGCATCTAGGACAGTGCCTGGCCCAGAATAAGTGGCCAATCAATGTTTGTAAAGTGAGTCCTTTGTCAATACAGACATTCAGTAAATATAGGCTCAGTTTAGAAAGGCCAATTCGTCTTTTACTTGATATTACTTCAAATATTTGAATGTTTGAAGTCAGCTCTCATGTTCCCAATAAATCTTCTTCCTTTTCCCACATTAAGAATGATCAGTCCCTTGAGTTGCTTTCCCTGCGATAGGATTTTCAGGCTCTTGCTGGTGATCTGTCTGTGCACCCACTCCAGAACATAAATGAAGTTCCTAAAGCATTGCCTTAAAACTGAAGACAAGACACCATGGGACGTGGCTGAGGCTGGCTCCAGGGGGTCTGTTTCCTCTCTGAATCTCATAATGTGGCTTAAGTCTACACTTTTAAAGTCACATCGTATGGTTACCTATTAAGCTTGTAATTGATGACACCCGCTACGTCTTGGGAAAGTGACTTTCTCTCTCCCTTTCCCTAAGTCTTTGTCGCATCTATTCTTGTTAGGCAAAATCTTCACTGTTTGGTAAAACGTAACATTTATGCCCTATACAATTCATCTTGAGTTTTGACCTACCCTTTAGCCTATTGAGAGCTTTACATCTTGATTTTTCTTTCATTCATTCATTCAACCAATAATTACTAAGAATCTATTACATGTCAGGCCCCATCTTCAAAGCCTGACTCCCCTCTGCCTTTGTGTTGCCAGTGATCACAATAAACACACTTTCTGAGTTGTCATCACCCTGACCTGCCACAATCCTCTGAGCTGACGTCTTCTAATAATCCATACTCTCGTGATTGGTAGTTCAATCAGCTATAAATCCCCCAACTTCCACTGTCATATGGCCCTCCCTGGACCTTAGGATAGAATAAGAGATGGTTTTGTTAGCTCTTGCTCTGAAGATTTGAACTGTGGCCTTGGGAACAGAGCAAATTGTCCACAAAAAGAGGAGGCAGATGACAACATACTCTACTGCCCATGTCAGCTTCCTAAGCAAAGAAGCTCGCCTTATACATACATGCTTAAAGCAGAGTCAGGGACAGAAAACAAACTTATGCTTCCCAAAGGGAAGGCGGGGGGAGGGATAAATTAGGAGGTTGGGATTGACATATACACATTACTATATATAAAGTAGGTAGACAACAAGGACCTACTGAATAGCACAGGGAACTCTGCTCGATATTTGTGTTAACCTATATGGGAAAAGAATCTGAAAAAGAATATATCTATATCTAGATAAATATAATGGAATGTTAGCCATAAAAAAGGAATGAAATAATGCCATTTGCAGCAACATGGATGGACCTAGAGATTATTATACTAAGTGAAGTAAGTCAGAAAGACAAATACCATATATCACTTATATGTGGAATCTAAAATATGACACAAATGAACTTATCAACCAAACAGAAACAGACTCACAGACAGAGAACAGACTTGTGGTTGCCAAGGGAGAGGGGGTTGGGGGAGGGATGGATAAATTAGCAGGTTGGGATTCACATATACATGTTACCATATAAATAATAGATAACGAAGAAGGACCTACTGTATAGCACAGGGAACTCTACTAGGTACGCTGTAATAAGCTATATGGGAAAAGAATCTGAAAAAGAATGGATATATGTACATGTATAACTGAATCGCTTTGCTGTACACCTGAAACTAACACAACATTGTAAATCAACTAGACTTCAATTTAAAAAATTGAAAAACAAAAAAAGCAGAGTCAGGCACTGTCACCCTTCCCAGACACTCTGCGCTGAGGGCATTACTGGTCTTGCCTGAGGCCTAGCCCTGCCTTTCCTGCCTCTCGGCTGCAGTGAAGCTGCCGTACTTTTTGAGAACTTGTTCTGTGCCAGGCACGTTCAGGACCTCAATCCATCCTCACAGCAGCTCCATGAAGTATAGGTACTGTTATTATCACCATTTCACGATTGAAGAAGCAGAGGCTCGGAGCAGCTGTGTCACTCGCCCAAAGACAATCGTGGGAGAGATGGAGCTGGATATACACCAGGCTGCCGGACTCCACAGAACATACCTTCCCCTCTGACACGGGAGCTGCGGGGTCAAGTCCTGGCTGGCCTTTGCCTCAACTTCCTTCACCCAGGGCTGCCCTGAAACACTCTTATCCCTCCCGCCATGCTTCTGGCTGCCTAGACACCCAAATGCTCTACTGGCTCCTTTACATACATTTCCCCGCTCAACCTCCTACAAGGGAGCTCTTGTTATCACTGTTTTACGTATCAGAAAACGGAGAGGTTAAGTCATTTTCCCAAGATCAGTATGCCTTCACTCTCATTGCTCCAGGAACCAGTTTTACTCTTTTCATCTTTCTATGCCTTAGTTCTCTATTCCAAATAATTCCCAACACTCTGTTTATGGCATTCTCTGTTCTAGTAATCCTAACAGAAATGGAGTGAACGTGACTCAGCTGGACTTTTGTAAAGCAGTGGAAGTTGTGGTATCATACTGGTTGGTTGGTTTGGCTTTTTTTTTTTTTAATGATATTTTATTTATTTACTTTTGGCTGCGTTGGGTCTTCATTGCTGTGTACGGGCTTTCTCTAGTTGCGGCGAGCGGGGGCTCCTCTTCATTGCGGTGTGTGGGCTTCTCATTGTGGTGGCCTGTCTTGCAGAGCACAGGCTCTAGGTGCACGGGCTTCAGTAGTTGCGGCACTTGGTCTCAGTAGTTGTGGCACACGGACTCTAGAGCGCAGGCTCAGTAGTTGTGGCTCACGGGCTTAGTTGCTCTGCAGCATGTGGGATCTTCCCGGCCCAGGGCTCGAACCCGTGTCCCCTGCATTGACAGGCGGATTCTTAACCACTGAGCCACCAGGGAAGCCATGTTTGACTTTTAATTATAGCAGGTCAGTAACTGACGGAAATGGATTATGAAAAAAAGTTACAAAGAAGATAAGAAAGTTCCAAATGTCACATCCCACAGAGAGCCGACCTATAGTTGTGTTTTAGACAAAGCAAAGTAAAGAGACTTGGTTTTCTACTTGGGGAGGCTCAGCCCTGGGTTTTTACTTTATTCTATTTTATTGAAGTATAGTTGATTTACAATGTTGTGTTAACTTCTGCTGTACGGCAAAGTTATTCAGTTATACATATGTGTATTCTTTTTCATATTCTTTTCCATTATGGCTTATCACAGTATATTGACTATAGTTCCCTGTGCTGTGCAGTAGGACCTTGTTATCCATCCTGTATATAATAGTTTGCATCTGCTAATCCCAAACTCCCAGTGCATCCCTCCCCCACAACCACCCGCCTTGGCAACCACAGGTGTGTTCCCTATGTCTGTGAGTCTGTTTCTGTTTCATAGATATGTTCGTTTGTGTCCTATTCTGGATTCCACATATGAGTGATATCACATGGTATTTGTCTTTCTCTTTCTGGCTTACTTCACTTAGTGTGATAATCTCTAGATCCATCCATGTTGCCACAAATGGCATTATTTCATTCTTTTTATGGCTGAGTAATATTCTATTGTGTATCTATACCACATCTTCTTTATCCATTCATCTGTCAATGGACATTTAGGTTGTTTCCATGTCTTGGCTACTGTAAATAGTTCAGCCCTGGGTTTTGAACCTGTATCCTGAAAGGACCACGAGTACAGTGGGAACATTATCCTTATTCACTGTGTCTCATGCTCCATTTGTCAATGATTTACTGACTGTTGACAATTTTGAATAAAGTTGTCAAGTGGGACTTCGAACAATTTCACAACGTTACAGAATCTGTGGCACAGAGTTTACCTTTACTCTCCACCCTGGGTTCGCATCTAGATTTTTCCACTTCGAGATGATCTTTCTTTCAAAGGCACGGGAGGGCATGAGCCTTGGTCTCAGTGGAGGCACTAGGTGGGGGAGTCCTGAGCAGGCTCAGGAAGACTGTAAAACCACCACTACTTTGTTTTCCTTGTATTCACAAGCCACATAGAATCCCTAGCTCCGGAACAGCTTTATAGCAGGGCAACCAATACTGACTGTGCACCTGCAGGGTCCTGGGCTAGGTACTGAAATACAGAGATGAAGAGCATGTGATCCAGCCCTGGAGGAGCTGATGGTGGACCAGCAGGGAGGCTGGTACCTAAGCGGATAATTTCAGCATCTTCAGTGTACCATGGGAGGAAAATGGGCCAGGTGCTGTGGGAGTGTCAAGGAGGGGCCCGAGGTTCTGGGGTTACTTCCTGAAGGAGGTAATTCCTGAGTTAAGTCTGAAAGAATAAGTAGGAGGAGAAGGACAATCTAGTGCAAGGGAACAGCATGAAGAAAACTGTAGAGGCCTGAAACATCCTGTTGAACGCAGGTAGCTACAAAACTTCCCTATCATCTGAGTGCAGAGGAGGAGCCAGGCGAGAGGGAGGTGAAGCTGGGGCGGTTCAGAGAGGGCATTGCTTGCCTTCCTCCCTTGTAGTCACAGGGAGCTTTTCAGACTCTTTTTTCTTTTAAATAATTAGGACAATATTTGCCTGACCATCTTCTGGCTCTTCTTCCCCCCACCCCACCCCCACTTCCTCCAAAGTTGATCAAAGGATTTCCTGCCTCTAGAATTTTGATTCATTTGCATGTCTTCATAGGTTTTGCCGTTCTACTTCCCTGTCCCAACTGAGCTCTGCTCTTTCCTGCCTGGATATTTTTTTTATAGTGACAGAAAAGATGCAGGTCAGGAGGAGGGTGACGGTGCCTCTTTTATCCGATGCAGTTCCCTGTCATCTTGTAGGATGCTGCCTTTTCTCAGATTGACTGCCCAGTTCTTCTTTTGGGGATTTGGACCTCTCTTTTGTATTTTCCTTGGGTTGGAATTGTCCTCCTGTGTTTGAATATACATTAAAAATTTTCGAAGCCAAGTGGTAGAAGAAAACACTAAGAGGGATTTTGTTCATGATTTTTTAAAATGTTTTACCATGGAAATTTTCATACATGTACAAAGTAAACCGAATAGGTATGATGAACCTCTTGTAGCCTTCACCCAGCTTCAGCAGTCATCAGTATCCTGCCATCCTTAGTCCATCCATGACTCCGCCCCGTCCTCATGCTCTACTAGACGATTTTTTCAGTGCTCTACTTGCAGAGTAAAATTACATACATTGTAGTGTGTATTTATTGAAAAAATCCACTTACAAATGGATCCTCACAGTTCAAACCCATATTGTTCAAGGGTCAACTGTAATAGAGTCTTTGTACTGTTTGAACACTGTGCTGGTCAGGGACTGGTCAGTTTCTGCCCCTGTAATGATGGATGGGTGAGCAAATTACCCTGTAAACCCAAGTCCGCCATCTAGTGGCCATAGCGAGTAACTTCATGCTGGGCCTCAAGGAGAAAGGGTTTTTTTTTTCTCGTGCTGTTTTTTGTGACATTTTTCCAGGAGGCAATTGTAATGAAATATCTGCTTTCCATTTCCATTTCCACATACAGAGTATTCTGTTCATGTACAACTACAACTTATTTCGGTAAAATATCCTAGACTACTTTCTATGTGGTCTCACTTTACTTAAAAAACCCGGGAATCTTATAAAAACACAGGGTGACGATAGCAGTATTTTAAACTAAATCATGCCCCAAAGCACTTTTATTAATAGAACCACTGTAGATAGGCAATGCGATTTTCTAAACTCACCTGGAGTTTGTTTTGCTGGGTTGGCACTGTTTGCACACGTGTTGTTGCGTTTGGTTGAGTTCAGTGGAGCACAAACGGAATTGTTTTTGTTCTTCTGGGAATTGTGTTCTTCTGCTGAAGGGAGAATATTTCTGTCCCACCATGGCTTCCTGAGGGTTCCAGGGCTTAGGAGACTGTGGTTTCCGTTACTTACACTAGAGAGGAGTTGGAGAATGGGGATCCTATTTTGATTGGGATCTCTTGCTCCTTGGGAGGTACTATTCTAGGTAGTGGTCTAGGTGTTTAACAAAGAATATCATTTGGGGATTAACAGATGAACACTACGATATATAAAACAGATAACCAACAAGGGCCTACTGTACAGCACAGGAAATATACTCAATAGTTTGTAATAACCTATAGTGGAAGAGAATCTGGAAAAGAATAGATATATATGTATGAATATATATATTCCTATAAACAAAGAATATGTATAAGAATCTATATATATATGTATAAGAATCTGTGTATATTCCATATATATATTCCATATACATATATGCATATATATATAACTGAATCATTTTGCTGTACACCTGAAACTAACACAACATTGTAAATCAACTCTACTTCTATTAAAAAAAGAATATTGGGCTTCCCTGGTGGCGCAGTGGTTGGGAGTCCGCCTGCCGATGCAGGGGACACGGGTTTGTGCCCCGGTCCAGGAAGGTCCCACATGCTGCAGAGCGGCTGGGCCCGTGAGCCATGGCCGCCGAGCCTGCGCATCTGGAGCCTGTGCTCCGCAGCGGGAGAGGCCACAGCAGTGAGAGGCCTGCGTACCGCAAAAAAAAAAAAACAAACACAAAAAAAGGATATCATTTAATACACCCAGTCACCTTTTGAGAAAGGAATGATTAGTATTCCCAGTTTACAGGTGTGTCAGTCAGAGCATGGAGAAGTTAAATGAATTATCCAAGATGTGAATAGCTATTGGAAGGTGATCTGATGCCCAGCAGTCCCTGTCCTTAATCACCTCACTCCACTGCCTCTTACATGAGTGCATGCAAATTAGAAACCATGTGTTGGAAAATATAAGCCGATGCCTCTGGAGGACTGTTTACCTCTCTGGGTAGTTGCTCCAGCCAAGTAGTCCTCGAAGAATGGCCTTGACAGATAAGATAAAAGGTGCCAAAAAGAGCCTGGATAGGACAGCAGTATACTGTCACCTCTGATCCAAGGTGAGCAGGTAGGAACAGGGTGCCGTGACCTTGGTTGAGTTTAATCACTGGAATGTGGCCACAGCAAAGAAGGGAATTTCTGTATGGACTTCAGTGAGACTTTTTGTTTAATGGTCATAATAGCCATTATAGGAAACCCACTGCAAATAAAACTCTTTGCCTGTAAGGCAGAACTGGAATATCCCATAGGGTTACTATTATAAAGCCTTGATATGCCACAACCCAATTCAGCTTGTATTTTTATTCCCCACCTGTGTTCGTAGACGGGGAGGCAAGTTCATTTCATGTTCATCCTCACTGGATTCGTGTGTAATAAGCCTTACCCTCAGTTTATAGAATCTAATTCCAGGGACTGGAAAAAAAAAAAAAAAGCAGCAGATAAGAGAACTGAACTAAAAGAGCCGTCCTAAGAGCTGGAAATGGATGCCCAGAGAGGTTAAGGGACTTGCTCAAGGTCATGCAGTCCATTAATGGCAGAGCTGGGGTGAGAATTCAGGTTTCCTGATTCTCCATTCAAGAGAACTGTATTATCTCGTATTATTTGCCTTTCTGGATTGTTCTCTTTGCTGTTCATAGCACAGAAATCCCAACAGCAGAACACATCATCTGTCTTTCAACATTATCTGAAATCCATTCTGGAATGGGATGGAGCAGGACATAAGAAAATGCATTAATTCTCACACACACACACACATATATACTTCTTTGAATATTTCAATCTTTTAAATATTGCCATGTTTTATTTATTTATTTATGGCTGTGTTGGGTCTTCGTTTCTGTGCGAGGGCTTTCTCTAGTTGCGGCAAGTGGGGGCCACTCTTCATCGCAGTGCGCGGGCCTCTCACTATCGCGGCCTCTCTTGGTGCGGAGCACAGGCTCCAGACGCGCAGGCTCAGTAGTTGTGGCTCACGGGCCTAGGTGCTCCGCGGCATGTGGGATCTTCCCAGACCGGGGCACGAACCCGTGTCCCCTGCATCGGCAGGCAGACTCTCAACCACTGCGCCACCAGGGAAGCCCCAAATATTGCCATGTTTTAATGTGAACTAATTGAGATCATGACTCCAGGTCTCCCAGAGACAGGAAACCTGAGGGTAGATAACATTGTGAGTATATTTTTCTTATGTCGCTTTTCCAGGCATGGAAGTACCTTTGACATGTTTAATTTATTTACTTTCTCTTATTATATATCATTGATCTGCTAATTAACTTGTGTTCCACTTAATAAGGATGTTATTTTATTCTTATTTAAAGCAACTATGTTAGTACCCGATAGTTTACAATGCCTTTCTCCATGCATTATCTCTTTACATCTTCATAACAATCCTACTAAACAAAAAGGACAGGAAGACTCAATCTCCATTTTGCAAATCAAAAATCAAATCACAAAGGGATTATGTGTCACAGCTGATTAACAAGACTCGGTTCACTTTACTCCTAGACCAGTGTTTAGGCTCAGCCTTTCCAGCTCTGGATCTCTCCTGCAGTGAGTTTCAGAATCCTCTGGAAGGCTTGTTAAGCACCAATGGCTGGGTTCCACCTTCAGAGATGGTGATGCAGTAAGTCTGGGGTGGGGTCCGAGAATCCGCATTTCTGACAGGTCCCCAGGGCATGCTGATGCCGCTGGTCTGGGGACCACACAGTTGAGAACCGCAGCTCCAGAGCTTTGTCATAACATCTTTGAGCATTTGGCAGATAATCAGTCCCTCCTCTGCAATACCGAAAGCCAAAAGGCTCCAAACGCTAAACGTTTTTCCCTGAAGGTTGGCGCAATTTCATTGGGCAGCAAAGCCCTACCTGAACTGAGGTGAGGCTATTTATAGTCTCTCTTTATCCCCTGGTGGGACAGTTCATACAGTTTGCCGCAGAAACATTAATATGTTGGATTACAGGGGGTGCCCCAGACCTTTCTGGGGGGTGTTCCATGGCAGACACGTGGTAATTCCTTTTAGAATCTGAAATACCCTGAAATCCAAAACACATCTAGTGCCTAAGACTTCAGATAAGGGACTGTACAGTTGTATTCACCTGACAAAACGGATTGTACTCTTTGCTTTTGATGTTGCAAAAATGCCATTTTTAGATAGCCACAAAAGTCCTCACACTTGAACTTAATATGTACCCTTTGAGACATCTTTTTGGAAAGATTTTTCAAAAGCTTCTGTCCTGCAGCTGCAGAAAACTGCAGCCTGCTGACCTGTAAGAAAAAGGGTTGGGTAGTCCTTCCCCCAGTTACCTGGGCAAATCCAAGGTCACGGTGATCTGAAATGGCTATTTCCTAAAGCTTAATTACATTTTAAATACGCCATCAGTAAGAACATTCATGCTTTGAATCAGACTCCCTCTGAAGCTTTTATTTTCTGCCTGGGAATGAGATGCCGTTAAGGCTGCCTGCAGATTTGGGTGACGAGGAAGGAGAGGAGAGCTCAGTCATTTTATTTAATAATGAGTCAGGCTGAGGTCATGAGACAATTATTCAAATCCCCCAAACCTCATTTCATTTAAATGAGAATGCTTCTTAGAGCTATTATAAAATCATAAAAAGCATATTCATCAGGAAACGCTAACACGGATTGTAACTGGATTACATGAGATTGCCCGAGCTAAAATGAGTTACAGAGCAAAAAATATCTTAAACCCTCACAGTTCGTTTACCTGGAGCTTGGAATTTTGTGTTCTGTTCCCAGAATCGTTGAGGTTTGCTGCCACTGAACTGAGGTAGGTGTGGTTCCCTAGCTGTGCTTTCCAGAAATCCCTCTTTCCTGGACGGTGCTCGACAGACTCAGAAGAGTTCATCATTTTCAGCGATTGATATTGTCAATCAGAAATCTTCCAGAGAGCGCTGTGCTTGGAAGCAGTCAGCCTCTGCCTCCCAGGGGCAAAGAGGATCTTTGCTACCTCTGGCCCAGCAGGGTCCATGTCCCCATATGATCAGCAAACTTCCTCTGCCCTCTTGGACACTTATTTCTCCCAGGGTTATAATTCTCATTCACCTGCCTCCTATTTTCTAGATCCATGTACACTCCTCTCCTAGGGCCAGAACTAATTTGATAGATTAAACCTATCAAACTTATAAAGCATATTTTGTCCCCATTTGGCAACTGTACTCTGGGAGGTCTATTTTGTACGTTAGGCCACCTATTCAAACGATTTGATTCTCTGAGCACTTTCGTTGCAGAACCTTCTAGATAGACCCAAAGTGTAATCTCTCCAATTTTCCAAAAAGAATAACTCTCCACTCTATCAACACTACAAAGCAATTAGTTGGCTGAATTTCTCCCAAAATATATATATCAGTTTTGTTCTTAAGAAACTTCTATTCTGGGTTCAGTGTCTTCAGTAAGGAATAAGGTTTCAGATACCTGAGTTGAGCACTGTTTAGCAGGGCTGCTGCAGCCTTGATTTGTACACTCCAGAACCCCAGGGTATCCTGGACCATGTGAGTGACTGGGGCCCTGAGGCTTGTGCAGTGTACAACCTGCACAACCAAATGTGGCAGCTCTTTTTCGTGTTTCACACTTTACGAATAAAGATTCCAAGGAGACTGGGCTCACTGGAGCATCATCGGGTCCATACGTCCCAAGATGTACGGGATTTACCTAAATCCCAGGTTATGAATACTCTTGTAAAGCCTGCATTTCTGTCTGGACAGGATCATTACCAGAAGGCCAGATTTCAGGCTCCGGCGGTAGACGATGATAATAATAACACCTGCCATTGTTGTTTTGAACGGCTTAGGCCCTGGGCCGGGTATTCATCAGCTTTGTTGCAGCTGTCAGAGCTAAGTGATGTTTGTTAAGCTGTCTTTCATCCCATTCCATTCCCTCTCTGTGTTTACTCACTGCAAAGACGCCATTTATAAATGACCAGTCTTGACTGCTTATAAACAAGTCAGGAAACCCAGGGCATCTGGGGGGCACACCTCAGCCTCTCTAAACTGCCACCGTGGATATTAACAAATGAATGGTGGTCAGCTTAATTGCAAGAAATCAATCAGCATGTGTTTAGTTAGTGCCTACTGTGTGCGGGATGCTGTGATGGATGCTGTGGGGATGCAGATAATCAGAGGGGCAGCTGACGTCTTCTGAGTTCTCACGCATTACCCGTGTGGGGGTTCTTTTAATCTTATAAGTTTATGAGGTCACTCTTAATATCTCTATTTTGTAGACGAGGAAAGTGAGGCATAGAGCAGATAGCGTAACCCAAGGTCATATAATTAATAAGTGGCCCCATGGGGGTTTGAACCCAAGGCTTTCTGACTCCAAATTTTGTGGTCTGAACCAGTATCCTCTACTGTTTTTCCCTCCCTGACCTCCCAGGCTGGTCAGAATATAGCCCCATCTTTATAACTCATACCATAACAGACTAATATGATTTTAGCTAAAGTGACCGCAAATGCTTTATAACAAGCAGGAAGTAAGATCCTTATTTAGGCCAGCTACACAGTATTGATGGCGCAAATTGGGGATGACCTCAAGAGGCACTCTGCCCCATTAGCTAACTTCTGCCAGAAAAAGACAGCTGGGCCCTGGGCTTTAATGGTCTTCTTCAGTTAGTTCATAATAAATAACTCTGTACACTAAGTCCCTCGTTCTTTGACTTGGGGCTACGCTTCACAGCTGACTCACCCTGCTGGTTCCACTGGGAAGTAATGTCCTCTGTTTGGTCATGTAAGAAAGCATTATGAGAGTTTTCCTACCGCCAGGATAGGGCACCGCTCACATCTGAACGTTTTCCAAGCTAAAGTCATTTCCACTAGGTTCTTTGGAAGAGATCTCCAGGGTCTTGGGGAGTAGCCAGTCTTGCATTTGAGCAGGCTGGTGACTTCGTGGGCACGTTCCCCTGAGCATCCAACGGGGGGAGAGTGTGTTTCAGCCCCTCCATCCTTCAGGAGAGAATGTGATTCTACCTTCTTCTCACTTAGATGCCAGACCTTGCCAGACACTTAGTCTGGGGCCTCCAGCCTAATAAACATGGCGCTATGACCTTGAAGAAAAAGCATTAGGGAAGATAGGCTGGAGGGCATGGCCCCCCCGCCCCCTGCCTTGGTTATATTCTAAGTTCAGTCTTTGTTTCAAGTTAGAGTTCCAGAAAGCAGTATCCTGGGACCATTTCTCCTCATGGAATTGCCTTTGCATTTCCCAAGCTGTTCTGAGACGCAGCCATATGAAAATCACGTCTTTGTCTTGCAGTATTAATTGCAGTGGAAGACAGTATCCAGCCTGCCACCAAATGCCCTACACAGATTTCCACACAAGCAGCTACTTTCGTAACTTAATGCCAAGGAGAAGGAACAAAGAAACAAAACTTTGCTTCTCTTGATGTGGTCTGCTTCCTCCTTTCTGATAGGACCTTGTAAACTATCATCTTTGCCTTTTAGCACAGAGGCCCAGAGCCCATTCTCAGGGATGGCATCGGACCTTATGATCTGCTCCCTTCAACTTTTATGGTCTCAGTGCTCTAGTTTGATTTCATTATCAATACTCTACGTAGGTTTTGGAAAGAGGCAAGGAATAGATTATTATAATTAAATATTTGCTGAGTGTCAGCTGTGCACGAAGCATTGTGTAGTAGGGGGATGAGGGTGTGATCTTCAAGGGGGTTGAATTCGACAAAGGATCGCAGAGAATCATTATCTCATGAGCTCAAAAATAATGGCAGCCAACGCCAACTGCATCAAGTTCTTCTTTGGGGATGTAACCAGAAGGTTCCGGGGAGCAGGAAGGAAGAAGCATGAAATCACCTCTAAGTGGAATTGACACATATTCCGGGGAGCATGGTATTTGAGCTGGACACTGAGAATGAAAAGGATTTTATAGATTAGAAGGAAGAAAGACATGGCAGATGGAACATGTAGGAGGTCCTAGAACAGAGGTTGGCAAACCGCAGCCCATCAGCCAAATCTGCCCTACGACCTGTTTATGTAGGGTCCTGGTGCTAATTTACGTTTTTAAGCGATTGAAAAAAATAAAAAGAAGACATGTATTTTCATGACGTGAAAATTGTATGAAACTTAAATGTCCATTTCCATCAGTGAAGTTTTAGCAGCACAGGCACACCCATTCTTTTACATATTGTCTGCTGACTTTTGCACTAGTACAGCCGCAGGGATGAGTGGTTTTGACAGTGACTGAATGGCCTGCAAAACCTAAAATATTTACTTTGGTCTTTGATGGAAAAAGTTTGTGATCCCTGATGAAGGAGCATAAATAGGGGATGTTGTTTTCTTAGAATGGCAAATTGGCTGATGAAGTTGGTGCCTGGGGCAGAGACTATGCCAGAAAGGTAAACAGAGGCCAAGGTGAAGGTTTTGAAAGGCGTGTCTTCAGAACTTTAGTTCATCAGTCATGGGTCTCTATTGAAGGATTCCGAATTGGGGAAAGATACGAACCTGGGGAACGATATAATATCTGAGTTTGGGAAGAAAACCCTACAGGCCGAGAGCGGGCAGGATTGAAGGAGGTGGTCAAGTTTAAGTGATACGTGTGGGAAGAGTATTAGGGCCATTTGTATTTTCCAGATAACCATGTGGTGATTTTCATGGACTCTCACGAGTTGAACTTTAAACTGTGCGTAACAGAAGTAGAATTATTTTTTCCTTGCTAGCAAAGGGGTTTTCTTTCATCTTTCCGTGACTGAGCCACTTGAAAAATATGCATTGTGTTTCTATGGCTTCCAAATTGCACTCTTACAAATATGGTTTGGTAAGGAAAAGTGCTGGGCTGTGTCAGGCAAACGGAGGCACAATGAATTGATGCATTTAGGTTTAAAATAGGAAGAGTGAAATTTTCTCACTGTTTTATTTAGTTTCGTTGTCAAAATGTAGGCTTTCTTAAAAGCGTTAAACCTGTGGAATCTAGAAATCACTTCAAAGTATCTAATTCTAGATTCATAGGACTGAAAATGGTGGTGAGTGTTATAGCCTATCAGCCTCGTATTTTATCCATTCATTTGTACAAGTATCAAGCATCACTATGTATATGTGTTTATTTATAGTAGGCTCTTTGGAATACTAAAAAATATTTAAAAAAAAATTCTGTTTAAGAGTTGAGTGATACCTACAAAATGTTAAAATAATAGGAATTAAGAGGAGGGGGCAACTGGGGAGGGCTGAGGTAGATTCCAGGACGATGTTTACCATGAAAAGCCAGGGGAAGATGCTGTGGTAGAGGGCAGAGCAGATGAAAAATAAAAGGGGTTTTGATGTAACAGGCACTGGAGGAGCTGTGGCAGGTTTTAGGGTGGTCACATAGCCAGTAATTTAATAAATGTGTTCTATGTGCTAAGCACTTTGTTACACCATAGAGAAATCAGGATGAATAAGACATCATCCCTGCCTTGGAGCAGCTCACAGTCTCCTGGGGGGACAAACAATGAAATGACTACAACGTATCTTGAGTTCTGTGATGCAGGCAGCGTCAGTGAGCTGGGTTGGCGTGGTGGAAATAGAGTTTTAGGGATGTTGCTGCGACAGCATCTGTTGGCTGGAACATCAGGGGATAGACTTCAGCTGAAGTATCCAGGACAGGTGTGGGGTTGGTTCTAAGGGGAGGAGAGAGAGGAGATAGGGTAAGAGGAGGGGTTGGGGTGGGGTGGGGAGAGAGGTAAACAGACAGAGACTGACTCATCTTCTATCTTCTCATACATCAAGTCTAGGTCAACAGCTTCTACCTTGAGACTCTGTTATGTTTGCTGCTGTTTTTAGGTACCCCTGTCTCCATTGTTTGTGTTTTACTAGAAATGTAAATTACGGTATTACCATCTTTGATTAGTCATTAAGATAAGGAAAAATATGGGGACAAATGCAGTGATACATTTTCCCTTGCTTAAGGACTAGTTCTCACTGTAGGAAAAACAAAATACCAACCGAATAAAATCAGGAGATCTTCAGGTGTTATGTTCCTTGACCCTATAGCTTCAGTTTAGTTACCTGCCAACAACCCAACTGCCTGTCACACAACAGAACTAAATTCGCAGTGATTTCTTAGGAACACAAAGAAAGCAGTCTTCATGAAATAACACTGAATTGTCTGCTGACCTCCCTGTAGCCCACCGCTAGGGCGTGTCCGTGACTGATGACATCCAGAGTGAACAGTGGCCCAACAGTGGGAGACCTGGATGCTGACCCCAGCTCCTCGATTCTCCAGGAACGTGATGGGAGGCAATGAGCCCTCTCTCTGGGACTCATTTTTTTAATGACCTCAGTAACTCTTAAAGTGTCTTCCAGATCTGAAATACCACTTTGTTTTTATCTTTCCTGTAAGCTCAGGACACTTATCTTGCAGTATCCTTGGAGCAAATGTTATTTTCCTTATTTTACAAATGGAACACCTAGACTTCCGATAGTTACAGGACCCAGTAGGACATTAAAGCTCCAAGTAGCTCTTCTGACAGCTGGTGGTTGGCCTGCCTTTTGAGGAGTTGTTTTCATGGCTGGCCAACAACCAAGGACAGTCTTGGTTAGGCTTTGCTCCCAAACTGGAAGGGCTCCACCTGTAAGTGTGACCAGATCAAATCCTTTTCCTCATTTTCCAAATGCCAATATCCAAGATCAATGGACAAGGGCGCTTTCTGAATTGACCGTACCTCAAATGATTCCGAGCACTTTGCCATTTATAGAATGATGACGCCTAGAAAGCTTGCCTAGGAAGAGGAATCCTTTAGGATTTCTGACCTTACAGGACAATTGGCAGGAAAATAAGAAGAGTCTGATGTGGTCTTGGTTTAGATCCACTTTAGTGTGAGGGCTGCCGAGTGACATGCTTATTTAACATGGGGCAATGTGCTTCATCTCCAGGCTTCAGTGTCCTAGTCTGCAAATTGGTGAAATACTACCTTGCTCAGAATTGTTGCAATGTTGAAATTATGTAATGAAATGTATTTGAATGTACAGCACAGAGCCTGGTGCAAATGATGTGCTCAATAAATGCTGGTTGCTGCTGTTATGGTGATGACCCCTTGGTTCCATCCCATCTGTTTTGCATCTTCAGTCCCAGTTGACTGTTAAGAAATATGATTATAGTAATCATGCAGTACTCTTCAGCACTTTCTTTTGCATGAATAATAAGAAACACCCTTGGGCATGCTGCCTGGGAGAGGATTCTGCCTTTGGTTATATTCCATATAGTTCCCGTAAGTTAATTTTCAACTAGAGTTGGAAGAGGTCTCTGTGGTTACCTAGTCCACCTGGTGTCGGGCCACGCATATGATGGTTCAGTACATTTGGTTTCTATTCAACACATGTTCATTGAACCTCTGTGCTCTGTTCCCTATTTATGAAATTCAACCGATCAAAACTAGATCTCAGTGATAGACGAAAATGTTACTTACACAGGGACATGCAGTCCTAAAAGGTGGAGCTTTGCACGTGACAACTCTGTTGGGTGTTAGTTATCCACCATCCACTCTCCTTTTCCTCCTAAGAGAAACCCATTTTCTCAGGCATAGCCACTGTTCCCACAGTCAGCCTAGGTGGCTAAGGAGAAGCTGACCCCATCTTGAGCTCCATCCAAAGTCTGATGAGTTTAAGAGCAAGCCTATCCCGATTGGCAGTGATTGGCTCACTAACAGACATCCAGGGCTCAAGATACGTCGACAAAACAATCTACATGTTGTTTAAACCAACATGAGTTGGGTTTTCTGTGGTTTGGAGTCAAAAGTATTCTGACCATCCACTTAGTATGAATCAATTCTGTTTGGAGATATTAGAGTTTCCGACTTAGCTTTTTGATTGTTATGTTTATTTTATTTATTTTTTTGACTGTGCTGCGTGGCATGCGAGACCTTAGCTCCCTGACCAGGGATTGAACCTGTGCCCCCTGCAGTGGAAGCATGGAGTCCTAACCACTGGACTGCCAGAAAATTCCCTGACTTAGCTTTTTTATTCCTTTCGCAAGTTGCCCTCAATACTGAGTGGTGATTCGCTGACCTGTAGAACTGGCCTAGAGATGGCATGGGATAGACTGACTAAAGCCCATTACAAAGTCACAGGCAAGGCCAAGAGACGGGTGCTTATATTTCAGAAGTGTCACATGATAGATATTAAGTGATATAACATAAAATCTTATATAATTTAAGATAAGGAGTAGAAAAAAAATGGTATAATTTGTTGATAGGGAATTCTTCTGCTCCTCCATATACCTTTCTCCTTAATTACCCCTGAGGAGGTAGAATGACATATCTGATTGGTAGATCTGAGGGGGAAAATGGGAAATGCTTAGCTTAGCTCATCTTTTCTTCTCCCTCTTGGGATTGGGCGTGCCCAAAGGAAGCAGGAATTCTCTTCTGCCCTCCGTGTTGTGAGCCTTACCTGGACACACACACTCATGGCGGAAAAGTCTGCCCTGGTACAGCTTTGCTTGTGATTGATGAGGAAGTCTGGCCCGCCCCATGTCACTCTTACTAAGTTACTTAGCTTACACTCAGCCAGCCTCGGTGATTAATAAGAGTGGTATTTTGGCCACCATCTTTACTTGCTTATTTTGTTCCCCAAATTGTTTAGAACCAAAGTTATTTTTTTCGGACACGCAACAGAGTTGATTCTCCTCACAAATAGAGACTGGTCAGAAATCACTGCCTAGGGTGAAAACACTGGAAGAATCACGCCTCGTTAATTAAAATGGTAGAGCTGGACCCAGCTTTGCTTATTTTCTTTTTCACCTTTAGTTAAAATGAGTTCTTAGCCATTTGTGAAGCTGATGCTTAAAGTTACAGACCCTCTCCCCAGAAAAAGGCACAAATACAATTTTTATACAATGTCGGGGTACGCATATATCCCCGCCAAATCTACCCTGGGACCCTTGTGTGTCCATGCATCTCAGCTTAAGACTCCTGAGTTAAGTCCTCAGAAGATAGCTCACTGAGTGGTGGGTTTAAATTGAAAAAGAAAGAAGCCTGGGGGAAAGAAAATGAGTGTGACACTGCAGGTGACTTGTAGTGGTACCTGGGAAAGCACATCCAATGTGGAGAGTGAACTATGTGTTGGAACTGGATAATGACTGAGTGACAGAATCACCTAGAAGGTTTAAACAAAGAGACTTTAATGAAGAGACTCCCCATTGAAGAGTATTAGGATAACTAACCGGGGGGGGTTGAGATACTCAGAGGCTGGCAGTGGTGGGGAGGTGTTGCCACCTTCTGGGTCATAGGAACAAGGAGAAGAAATATTATTACTAGGCCTAGCAAGAGCTCAAATAGTTTGCCAGGGGGAAGTGGTGTCACCCAAGAATGCAAACGTTGCCCCCAACTCTTTCTCTCGCTGACCCCTGATCTCCTGCTGGGGCCTCTCCCATTAGCCAACCTCAACTGGAAGCCAGGAGATAAGGGAGCTGGGGGGATGCATTCCATGGGGGCAGCTTCCTGGGCACAAAGCAAGGCCAAGAAGAGTAGAGAAGGAAAACAGGAGGCAAAGAGAGGATAACCAAGATAGAGCATCGGCCAAAAGTAAAGAGACCGGCAAGGTTAGGAGTCTGAGTAATGCACATGGGTGCTGGGGAGGCACTGACCGGGCCTTGGTCAACTTCATGTAGACTAGGATTGTGCTGAGGACCATGTCCAGGAGGAAGGTCATCTGAGTGTAGAAGAACAAACCCCCAAGAGGCCCTTTACAGAAAACAATTTACCCACCTCTTCTCTAGACTGAAGATAAACAACTCAAATTATCAATCTGGATACTATATGCAGTTCAGAGCAGAGAATAGAGAAAAGTTTCCTGGAGCTAGTTGAGTCTGAAGAGAAATTGAGGAGAATACAAAAGCCAAGACACATTTATTTTTAATTATCATTTGCCTCATACGTTCATTTCAAAATGCTAGGATTAATTGGCAGCTACGTAAGCAGACATTAGAAATTAGAACAAACACAGAAAACAGTAGAAGAAAAACGTTATCGGCCTACATGTAGTTTATTTTTATCATCTTATAATCTGAGATTATGCGTATTTGAAGAGTAAGAAAAATTAAACAGCAAGAGAAATCCCCATACTTAGTTTAAAAGATACGTCGACTAGATCATCTCTTACTGTTGATAAGAGATTCATCAGTATGGGAAAAAAAAAAAATGAAAGAATGACTCTCCCTCTTGACTGAAAATAATGGGTCAGAATGAAATGATTTAACATGATCTTGAACTGACATTTCAAATTCATCATAACCCGCCAAGCCTTTGAAGTTCCACAGTGACACCATTCTAATACTGGGGCTTTCAAGAGCGTTCTAAATAGGTCAGCATCTCATGTAATCTTCAGGCTGTCACTAGATATTTAGGATATTTGTTGGGAAGAGCAGGTGTTCTTTTGAACTTTCTCCTTTAAGAAAACAACCACAATAACTCCATCCAGTGGTGTGCTTTGACAAGTCTAGAGTTATCAATGCCTTGTGAAGAAAAATAACCAAAGAAAATGCACACGTGATAGTATATCAGTAAGACTTTTCCATTCTTAAGCCATTCCTTAAACTGTATCAGTAGTAATTTACATGTTGAGATGGTGACTTCTTTCCAGCTGAGCCTCCCTTGTGTTATAAACACAAGTCCCCTTGCATGTTGCATTTGAATTTACATGTAATTCTCTAAAGGTTGGACAATCAGCCAGGATAGATATGTCCAAGGTAATTAAAAATAAAAGAAAAAAGAGAAACTCTTGTAGGAGGTGAGGAGGTGGGCTACAAAGAAGGAATTGAATAGAAAAGGGGGAGGTAGAGGATGGCCAGTGGTCTTTGGGACTTTTGCCTGGAGGGACCTGAAAGAAATGACCTCTTCCCAGCCTGTCAGGAAGAGATCTGGATACTTTAGGATCCTGGATCTTAGGATTTTTGCCTGGGCAACCATTTGCAAAGGTTTTGACCTTCTTAGAGTTCAGAAGATGTGAAAGTGAGACTTATTTCAAGCAGAATGAAAGTCGAGGTAGCAGGAAAGGAAGCCAGGCTACTTGAGGCAGCAGCCAAAGCAGCTGAGCAGGAACCACACTGTTGATTCTGTGGCCCTGGGAAATAGTCATTACAGTCGTAGGCTCTAGAGTCTAAGGACCCATGTCCAAATCCTAGCCTGATCATTCCAGCTGTATAATCTTGAGTAAATTCCCTAAGCTTTTCTGTACCTCATTTCCTCATCCTTAAACTGGGGACAATAAAGTACCCACCTAAGAGGGTTGTTCTGAAAGTTAAGTAAGAATGCAAGAAGAACACCTAACGTAATGCCTGACTCCGAGAAAGTCACGTGGGAGCTGGTATAATTTAAAACATGCCTATAATAAGCTACACTCTCAAATTCCTTTGACTGTTGTCAACTGGTTATTTTCTCATCCAGCAACTGGCTAAGTGAGCTTTATCTGATGATTCATGAATTACGGAAGGGAAAGGAAGAACAAAGAAATCTGTGGAGCTGAAAGTAGAGAATTTAAACCTGTAAAATATCTTAAATTCTTAGAGAAGGAAATAGAAGGGAGACCATTAGATGAAATTGGCAGTTTCCTATTGAGGGTCCCAATATTTTTTCATATGCCTTATAGTGAAAATGAAAGAAATGCCCAAGATTCTTATTCATATTGAGATAAACCATTAAGACTGGTCTGGTGGATTGGCTGGTAGGGCAGGCAACCTCTAGGCAAACATTTGCAGGAGTCCAGCTGGATGGGAGGAAGGTGCCTTCTGGGAAAAGATAGGAAGGGCGGCCTCCCTGCTATGGTGACTGTCGCCAGCTCAGCACTGGCCACTCAGCTACAGACACTGAAGAAGGTGTTTTTATGAAGAGTGTTCCATTAAACACACACACACACAGAGGCAGTGCTTAGGGAGAGGGATCTTCTCATTTTATTCAACATTCAACCAGTACTAACTGGGCATCTATTATGTGCTTAGCTGGGCATGTAGTAGCCCTGAACAAAACAAAAACTGCCTTCATGTAGATTATTTGCTAATGGAGGAAGTCAGTGTAGGGGAGGAAAAAAAATATTCCTCTACTTTTCTGAGTTCTTGGCTGAGACCCCTGTAATAGAAGACAGATTAACAAGAGAAAATCACTTTTAAATTGAGAAAGACAAACAGAAGTTCATTAACAAGTATACCTCATGTATACAGGAGAAATGATAAACTCCCTGAGACCGCCCAAGCCACCACCTTAAACAGCATCTTAGGCTAAAGACAGAGGTAGGACTGGGCTGACTGATTATGGGAGGTTACCAGGAAAAGCACAGTAAACAAGGCTGAGGTTGTGATGCAGATTTAAGTCAGTGCCTTCTCCATTGATTAGATTTTCTTGTCATTTCGAGTCATCCTGGTCCAGAGAGGGAGACACTTATAAACGAAGATTTCCTTTATTAATGTAAATTTCCCTTACAAAAGGATAACCTGTACTCTGTTTGCAGAGATTCTCCCATGTCTGCTATTTCTCAAAGCACAGTCAGCTCAAAGGTAATCCTTATGCCAGAGAGGCATATTTTGGGGTGGTATATTCTGCTCCCCTTCATCAGACAAGAAATAAGATAATTAAAATATGTACTGTGTTAGACTGATAAATGGGAAAAAAAAAAAAAAGCAGGATGGAGTGATAGGAAGTAACAATTTGGGATAAGGGTTGCAATTTTAGGAAGGATGGCCAGGGAAAGCTTCACTGAGAAGGTGACACTTGAGTAAAACCTGAAGGAGATGGGGGAACAGTGCATGTCAGTACCTGGAGAAAGAGTGGTCCATGCAGAGGGAACAGAGATGGGGGAACAGTGCATGTCAGTACCTGGAGAAAGAGTGGTCCATGCAGAGGGAACAGACTGGCATGTGCCCACCAGGTTCAAAGAACAGAAAGAGGCTGGTGTGGCTGTAGCAGAGTAAGCAAGATGAAGAATGATATGAGATGAGGCCATTTCTTCCTAGAACCTAGGACCACCAAGGACTCCAGAGGACATCGGGCCTCCCTGGCCCCTGAAGATTAGTCGTTTGGGGGGCTGTTGGTGATAGCACCCCTGGCAGGAGCATCAGAACCCCAAGCTGTGTATCAGCAACAGGGGCTGCAGTGAGAAGGTCTCAAAGCACATATCAGACAGCAGGTGCCCTTCAGCTGAGCCAGAGGAAAAGAGAAAGCATGCAGCATGGTGCAGAGCCGAAGGGGCAGTTTGGGGAGATGACCCTTAAGGTCTCAAGCCAAATTGGGTGTGTTATGGAACCAAACTTGAGGTCTGCTTGCCTGCCCCCTGTGCAGCAAAGCCAATCTACTGACACCAGGTTGTGGTGAAGGAAAGTACAGCGTTTATTTGCAGGGCCCCAAGCAAGGAGAATGGGCAGCTTGTGCTCAAAAGACCTGAATTCTCTTCTCCGATGGCTTTCAGGGAAGAGTTTTTAAGGGCAACATTTGGGGTGAGAGCTGCAGAGTATATGACTTTCTTCTGATTGGTTGGTGGTGAGCTAACAGGGTGACTTTCTAGAAATCTTAATCATCAACCTTCTGTTTCCATCCAGTTTGGGGTCTGTGTGCTTGTGCTAATCATGTAGTCGCCACTATCCACCTGGCTGGGTAGGAGTGGGGGGGTCTTAGTTTCTGCAGAACAACTCAAAGGTATGTGTCAGATTGTTATGTGTATCCCTTGAGGAGGAAGTAGGGCTCTGTTTTATCTCTGAACTATTGTCATTACTGTACTTTTCTTGCTTAACTGCTTTTCCTTTGTTTCTGCATTCTGTCACTTCTCTAATTAGTAACTACTTGTATCTGCTCTTTGGAACTCAGGGAAGGCCTAGAAGAATAAAACCTTTTTCCTGCAAACAAGTAAACGGGGAAATGCAGGGGCTTTTGTACTCGGGAGGGCCCCACGGGGGTCCTGGTCAGTTTCAGGTGAGGCCAAGCAGGCAGCTCAAGTCCCACGTAAGCCATGGAAACAAGAGTTGGTGGCATTTTTGTTACTCGGTTACCTGGTTACTTACCAGTTACCAAAAGGCTAGTGAGTGTTGGAGAACCTGGAGCTATATCGGATTGCTGCAATTTACTGCTAACCCTCCATATTCACTTAAAGATCAGTTCACATTTCCAGGCTTTTCCTCTTTCTTTATCTGTGCACTCTTGGAAGTGATGTTGAAGGGCCAGGCCAGTTGTGGGTTTGTATCTAACTGCACAATAAAATCCAGGAGGAAATTTACATTGTGGAAATGTGATCTGCTTTTTCATGTCACACCCTTGTTCTCCCCTCCCCCTTTCTTTTTTATTTGTCTATGAATTTCAGCCTAGTTTCTTCCTTCCTGTTTATGTCTTTAGAATTTTCTTTTTACTTCTCACTGTTTTTTACTCACTATCCTAGTTTCTTATTGAGTATAATTTAGCTTGCTTTGGTTTTAAAGAAAAATGTGTTTCTAAACTGAAATTCATTTAATTGGAAAATTGTAAGGTTAGAAATGGTGTGTTTCTCTTCAAAGTCCTAAAGTACCATACGTGATACCGCAGCCTGTGCTCAGCTAAGTTATAAGATGCGCACGTGGCAGAACCTTGAAATACACTTATGATACACACAGGGAAAGAAAACCAAATGAAACAGTACATTCAGACACTGGTAGTATTCTTCATCATAAAAGTAAGTGATTAATTCTCCACTTCTGCTTAAGAAGAGGTGATGATTTTCATAGTAATTTGAGTTTCCTACTAATTCCCACTTTATGCTACTGGATTTCTTTTTCTTAGAGAATTAATTATTATGTTCTTTCAAAAAGCATAATTATCATTGCATCCCATTGAATAGGAGGCCAACTCCTTAAAGAGTGTCTATTTTTAAAATTAGCTTAATAATTTCTGCATCACACAATACAAGAACCAGATATAATAAATGATTGTTCAAAATCTGCATCTCATCAGGGCCTCCTACCCTGATGGAGGAACAGTGGGCTAAAGCAGGCTCCACTGGTTTATCCATGGGTCTGCATGAGAGCAGGATGCTCTGGGTACATTTTGGCATAAAGAACTGTATTTCTTTCATTAACAATGAAAATGCATACAAAGGAAAAAATTCCTGCAAAGTAACTCGTCTTCTCTCTGTGATCATTAAGAAAATATCAACTGGGTCTATGTGTCTCATCATCATGCCTTTCCTTAGGTTATTTGGAATTTCCCTCTGGAACCCAAGTTACAGTTAGAGAGGGAACAAATACAAAATGAAAATACAGGGGCTTCCCTGGTGGCGCAGCGGTTGAGAGTCCGCCTGCCGATGCAGGGGACACGGGTTCGTGCCCCGGTCCGGGAAGATCCCACATGCTGCGGAGCGGCTGGGCCCGTGAGCCATGGCCGCTCAGCCTGCGCGTCCAGAGCCTGTGCTCCGCAACGGGAGAGGCCACAACGGTGAGAGGCCTGCGTACCGCAAAAAAAAAAAAGAAAATACAGAATTGTGCCATAATCAAATTGCTAGTGTAATACAGGCTCTAATAAAGGAAACAGCCTCCTGTGGATGAGTTTGTGGTGATGTAAGGTTACCAGCTCTTTAAGGATTTATGTGGTTCATCATCCCATTGATTAACATTTCCTTATGGTGAATGTTCAATTTACCTTATAAGGAAGGGGAGCTCCTACAGCATTTATGATCTGCAGAAAATGTTAGTTGATACATTTTCTCTAAAATAAATCTGCATTGCTGGGAGTCACTCCTTTTGAGCAGGAAAAAAATTATTAATAACTTTTTCCCATTTAAGTATAAAACCTTTCATCACTTAGGTTCCTAAAATGGGGTGATGCATTCATGGCCTCTGTATTGTCATTAACCTAAGTTGGATTTATGGCAAACATCACTTCTCAATCATGGTGCTGTTTGATATCAGACCTCAGAATCTTTCTCAATACACCAGTCCATATGAATTCATCAGAGTCGGTTTGTGAGATCAAACATTTTTCAAATTCTGAGACTTGAATAAATATGTAAATTTCACATCCCTTTTTTAATTGATATTTTTCTCTGTCTCTTAAAACTTTATCTCTGCTGAAATCCCCAAACCATAATGATAGGTGTTGGAAAAGTTCAGATAAAAATATATAAGTTCTCACTATCTAATCCAGCTGAAGAAAAATGACCATGGGATTACCATAAACCCCTCTTTGGGCACCAACAATATCACCAGTCTTTCTAATCTCTGAAATAAAACCTTTAGCAGCAGGGAGTCCATAACAACAAACAATCTCCTGACATCATGTCTGCCAAGAAAATTCAAACTAATTCAAATGTCAACCAATCTAGGTGTCAGTTCACCCCAGGGAAAATCAGCACCTTGTTCTTGAAGAAAGCATGCTATAAAAAGTCTTAATTTACCAAACTTAAAAAAAGATCCTCCTCTTTCTTTAGGCAGACATGTCATTTTGTTTAACTATAATCTTGACTTATCTTCAGGCTCCTTGGTAAATTCAAAAGCCCAAGGCAACATCAATGTAACTTCTAAATGTCTTGTCCAATCATTATTTCAGATCATAACAATATTCAAACTCAAACAGTACTCAAACTAGTTTTTCCTTAAAAAAAAAAAGTTTGATTCAATTTTTTTTACCTTTCATCTGGACTTGGGACATAATAGAAACTCAAATGTGAATTTCAAGTCAGGGTAGCCCAGATGAAAGCTGGATAGCTCTCTATTTCTTAATTAAAAATCCAGCTTGTCAAATAGCTCCCTATTCCTTTATATTCCTACAGACTCTGCCCATGTCTGGCTACACCCTTGGCTTCTTGCCCGCAGAGATTTCAGCTTATTTCGCTTTGATTTCCAGTCTCATTACAAGCAGTTCTATTTTCTCTTGCCCTTCCCCCAGGATAGCTCTCTGTGTCACTTCTTATATGCTGGACCTGCTGTGCACCAAATAGATTTCCACTTTACCATGTCAGGGCTGCAGTCCATATGGAAATTCTGGAAAATACCGGCATTGGTTTGGAGCAAGATCAAGCCTAAAACCACTTTGTGATGTAAGGAACATCCAGAGGCTTTGACATCAAACCCTACTGCTGTATACAGATTGATCATTTTTCTGAAAATCCAAGTCAAGTTTTACACATACATGGGGGCAGGGGCAAGGCCTGTTATTATGTCTTTACTCTTCAAACACCATTGTACAAAATTAATGACAAATTTAAAACATACATTAGAACCATATATAAGAATGCGCTTCTCCCTCTATTATCAATGAGTAAGCCACTTTTCTGGATCCTTCCCCAGTGTAGCAAAGTGAGAGTTCTTTAGATTGAACCAAGACAGATTTTCATGTATCTGCCTATTTGGTACCAAACAGACGGTTGATTGATGATTTAAAAGCAAAATATTAGGGCTTCCCTGGTGGCGCAGTGGTTGGGAGTCCGCCTGCCGATGCAGGGGACGCGGGTTCGTGCCCCGGTCCGGGAGGATCCCACGTGCCCCGAGTGGCTGCGCCCGTGAGCCATGGCCGCTGAGCCTGTGCGTCCGGAGCCTGTGCTGCGCAACGGGAGAGGCCACAGCAGTGAGAGGCCCGCGTACCGCAAAAAAAAAAAAAAAAGCAAAATATTAACCAATCGTTTTTGTATCTTGTAAGCCCAGTCTCTGCTTTTGTTTATCCTCCATTTCTTAGACCAATGATATCTTCCTCAAAGTAGTTCTTTGGGAAGATTTTTGTCCCCCTCTTTTGTTTACGTAAAGCTCTCTTTAAACCCACGTCTCCTAAGACCTTGATATGAAAAGCGTGGTTCATGGACCAGCAGCACTGCATCACCTGGAGGCTGGTTTGAAAATGCAGAATCATAGACCCCACCCTAGAATCTGCATTTTTACCAAGATTCCACACCCCGCCCCCGGGATTCTTATCACATTGAGGTTTGAAAAGCACTAGATGAGAACTGGCCAGCAATTTTCCAGAGCCTCTGGTGGGTGAAACAAAGAGATAGGATATATGTGGAGTGAAGGCCAAGAGATACAGCAGAAAGTACTTGGGCTTTTGAGTCAGACATGCCCAGATTCAAATCTTGCCTCTTGTTCATTTGTACCCTCTTCTTTTAGATTCTGCATATAAGTGATATCATATGATATTTGTCTTTTTGTGTCTGACTTAGTTCGCTCAGTATGACAACCTCTAGGTCCATCCATGTTGGACCATCCCTGTTCCAAGTGGCACAGGGAACTCCACTCAATACTCTGTAATGGCCTATATGGGAAAAGAGTCTTAAAAAAAAAAAAAAAAAAAAAAGAGTGGATATAGGTATATGTATAACGGATTCACTTTGCTGTACATCTGAATCTAACACAACACTGTAAATCAACTAGACTCCAATAAAAATTAAAAAAAACAAAATCTTGGGAGATCTGGGAACTCAGACAAATGATTTGTGATCTCTGAGCCTTGGCTCTAGCATCTGTATTTTGTAACTTCTATTATCAAACTATTTTTTGATGAGAATGAAATAAGATGCATTCACACAAACAGGATACACTCACCCTCAGCTGATGCTGAATATATGTTGGTCTCATCCTCCATCCCCTGTCATGTGCCTTTTCCCCATTCTTGATAGTTTTATCTTTTGAGCATCTCCAATTATTCAGAGCAATGATTATGCACTTTTTATGTGTTGGGCCCAGCTTGAATATATCTCAATATACGTATCCAGAAAAATAAGATCATAAATAACCCAATTCATCAAATATGAATAGTTGGAAGATTGTAAGCAAATACGCTGGAGACTTCTGACAGAATGAAATTATCGATGAAATCAGCACATGCTCCTAGGTTCTACCTTCCTGTGTTTAGACTGACAAATATCTCTAGGCTCTGGGCCAAATGTTGGTGAAGATGAAGTATGTCTTTGCTACCTTCTCACTTCTCAGCCCAACGTCTTCTTTGCATTTTAGTGCCCAGTCAGTGTCTCTGTATCACGTCAACCTTAACCGTCCAGAAGCCGCCTGTACGGCTGATCCTTGCAGCCCTGTGCAGTTTGTTCTCCAACAAAAGTTACTTGTCCTGGGTTCTGTTCTCTGTGCTGTTGAAGCTGGGTGTCCATTCTGTTAGAGGAGTGGTTTCCAAAATGTGATCCCTGGACCAGCAGGTAGCATCACTTGAGAACTTGTTAGAAATGCAAATTCTTGCGTCCTCTCCTAGAGCTAATGAATCAGAACCTCTGGGGGTGGAACCCAGAAGTCTGTGTTTTTCCAGGTTCTCCATGTGATTCTAACGTGCTCAGTTTGGGGAACCAGCTGCATTAGAAAGAGCTATAGAATTCTAGAAGGGGAAGGAACTGTAGAACTGTTAACAGAGCAGGATTTCCCAGCTGTAATGGTCCCCTGGTCAGCACCTAGCTGAGTGATTCTCCGCTCTGGCTGCGTGTTGGAATCACCTAGCAGCTTTAAACAACACTAATTGCTTGGATTCGCCCCAATGATCCTGATTTAATTGGCCTGGAGCGTAGCCGGGACACTGGGATTCTGTTTAATCTCCTAAGTGATTCTCCTGTACAGCCTGGGCTGGGAACCATTGGTGGAGACCGCTGCTGACAGTGGGTTCAAATCACCTGGGGTGGTGGTGGGGGGTTTCTAACACAACCTATTATACCTGGGCCCTACCCTAGAGCAATTGAAACCAAACCTCATGGGGCCTGGACATTTGTTGGTTGTAAAAGAGCCTCCTCCCTGATACACAGAGGAGGTTGAGAATCACTCATCAAGTTTAATGCATCGATTTATAGATGAGGAAATGTGAAAAACTCCTCCCCCAAATTCCATGCTCAGGGGTCAGTGTCTTCTAATGTGCCGCTGCTCTGGGTACTCCCATTCTAGCCGGGGAGCTCTCAGTTGAGGCTAGAGAGGAAGGCCAGCGATGGGACAATCCCAGGTCTTTTGAGCTGCCCTTAGAGATCCCTGGGGGCCTGGGGCTTCCCCCCATCTAGTGGGGGGTATCTTCCTTTCCTCCCCCATCATCCTTGCTTCAAACAAGCTGCCACAGAGAGCCCTTCTGAAGTGTGCTCATGGCAGCGAGTAGGCTGCAGCCCAAAACACACAGTATGATCATTATGGAAGCCTATTTTTCTTTGACTTCATAAATTCTGTTTTACCCTGTAGGATTTGCAAAAGTAGGAGAAGGGATTTCTGCAGCAGGGTCTAATATGGCTTTCAAATGCCACAGCCATCATTCCTAGGACCACAAGAGTGCTTTTGCCTAGGTAAATGTCATCCTAGACCTAGGGCATCACCAGGATTACAACATTATTGAATTTTCCGTCTGTACCTCTGATTTGCATGTTGTAAAAATAAACTAAAGATTTTATCCAAAAATTAGTTCTGGGGTGACAGGATAGATTTTTCTAGTTCATATTAAGCTGATGCCTTCTCTGGTGAGGGAAGGGAAAGACAATATCTTGGCCGGGAGTCGGAAGTGACTCCAAGACCTCCCCTGAGTCTCTTCCTGCCCTCGACAAGGTGAAAACTAAACTACTTTAAACACTTGTCCTGTCCTAGCCTCTTCTTTAGGTTGCCTGTGTTTCCCGAGCGATCTGCAATTCCTGTTGCTAACACCTGCCTGAAGTTTGGTACCCGAGTTAAGAAGTCCTTGTGAACAATTAAAAACATCTTAGCCTCAACACGTACTTAGCTGTGTGACCTTGAACATGTCAACCTCTCTGGGCTTCTGCAACCATATCTCTACACCAGGGAGAATATGAGCACCGCCATCAGAGGGTTCCTGAGAGGATTAAATAGTTAATATGGGTTTTAAAGCATTCAGTGCCTGGCATGCAATAAGCAGTATTCATGAATGTTTTATGTTTTAGTCCCATTATATATTTACAATCACTAACAGAAATATCACTCACCAGTAAGTAACTCCTTAACTAAGGCCTAGTTTCCATTCTGTAAATTTTATCTTGGTGACTCTTTTATGAACCATCTCCAAATTTCCACATGATTTTTTTTTTTTTTTTTTGCGATACGTGGGCTTCTCACTGCTGTGGCCTCTCCTGTTGCAGAACACAGGCTCCGGACGCGCAGGCTCAGCGGCCATGGCTCACAGGCCCAGCCGCTCCATGCATAAATAACCAGTGGTCTAGCCCTTTGCAATATAAGGTGTTTAAAATTTCATTCATAGCAGTTAGTAGACATATTTGTGGCATATTAAAGAGATAAGAATTACATTATAGGCCAATTCTACAAGTCATAAAACATTCCTTATTTTTGTTTGGGGGCCAGGAGTGGGCTATCTCATCCCAAAGTACTAGAACACCTAAGAAATCAAAGCACAGAATTCAATGAAAATGTCAAGAAGATTTTAAAAACCCATCATTTCAGATTTTTTACTTTTTAAAAGGAGACCATTCATTTGTTCATAAGAGGAAACAAAACATATTTAAAGTTATTTAAAGACAAAAAGACACTGGGGTATAGCTTTATCATTTTCCCTTCCACCATGCTTCCTGTTTCTGGTGATAGAACTCTACTGATGTCAGTGTTACAAGACACACTCCCTGTGAGGGTGCTTGTGATGAGATCTTTAGGGCAACTGCAGCCTTCGCCTGGTCACTCTAGTAGCGTAATGGCACCACTCAGCCAGGTGGTTGGCCAGATTTGTGGGGCGGGGGTGCCACAGTGTGTGGTCCTGGAGCAGCAGCAGTGGCATCTCCTGGGAGTTTATTAGAAATGTGGAATTTCAGGTCTACTCCAGAGCTCCTGAATCAGAATCTCAGGTGAATCTTGGCACAATGAAACCTGAGAAGTACATCTGTATATATGGTGGAGGACCTGAGTTAAAAAATAGGGACCAAAAATAGGGAGCAATCATTAAGAAGTCTACAGGGGCTTCCCTGGTGGTGCAGTGGTTGGGAGTCCGCCTGCCGATGCAGGGGACACGGGTTCGTGCCCCGGTCCGGGAAGATCCCACATGCCATGGAGCGGCTGGGCCCGTGAGCCATGGCCGCTCAGCCTGCGTGTCTGGAGCCTGTGCTCTGCAACGGGAGAGGCCACAACAGTGAGAGGCCCGTGTACCGCAAAAAAAAAAAGAAGTCTACAAATAACAACTGCCGGAAAGAGTGTGGAGAAGAGGGAACCTCCTACACTGTTGGTGGGAATGGAAGTTGGTGCAGCCACTATGGAGAACAGTATGGAGGTTCCTCAAAAAATGAAAAATAGAGTTTCCCTGTGATTCAGCAATCCCACTCCTGGGCATATATCTGGACAGAACTATAATTCAAAAAGATACACGTACCCCTATGTTCATAGCAGCACTGTTCACAATAGCCAAGACATGGAAGCAACCTGAATGTCCATCAACAGATGAATGGATAAAGAAGATGTGGTACATATATACAATGGAATACTACTTGGCCAAAAAAAAAGAAAGAATGCCGTTTGCAGCAACATGATGGACCTAGAGATAATCACACTAAGTGATATAAGTGAGACAGAGAAAGACAAATACCATATGCTATCACTTATATGTGGAATCTAAAATAGGCCATAAGTGAACTTATCCACAAAACAGAAATAGATTCACAAACATAGAGAATAGACTTGCGGTTGCCAAGGGGGAGGGCATGGGGGAGGGATGGATTGTGAGTTGGGGATTAGAGATTCAAACTATTATATACAGGATGGATAAACAACAAGGTCTTACTGTATAGCACAGGGAACTATATTCAATATCCTGTGAGAAACCATAATGGAAAAGAATATGATAAAGAACATATATATATATATATATATATATATATATATATCTGAATCACTTTGCTGTACAGCAGAAACTAACATAACATTGCAAATCAACTATACTTCAATAAAATAAATTAGAAAAAAATAGCAGGGCTGCTCCCATGGTGGTCTAATGGCCAGTCAGTGCCCTCAGGCTTGTTTGATGACCAGTGTCAATGTAGGCTGTAGGTTATGATAAAGCATAAGTTAGTAGATACCAAGGTTTCTTTCTTTTACGTTGTGTACCTGTCAAATCATATATGTGGACACATAGGTGGCAGTTACTGTGGAAAAAGAATTTCTGTTTCTTTTTCCTTTTTCCATTTTCACTTTATTCCTCTGGAGCAGTCTTACTTCCTATAGAGTTGTACATTCTCACGTGTACATTTTAAGATTTTTCTCTTTCTGTCAATATTTCTTTTCAGTCTGCGCACATATGGATGTATGGAGGGGATTTTCTATTTTTAATATTTTAATAACATCACATAGGGCTGATACACAGCATTCAAGACCAGAGCCATTGAATTTTAGATTAAGAAATAAATTTATTACAATTCGTCTTCATTTCAGGCTGATATCTGAGTAAGGTCTTTTGCCTTTATTATGAGGATGTCTGGGGAGACAACTCTGGTTATGCATTGCAAAAGTTTTGAAGTTCAAGCATACTCGTTAAACAACAAAAGGACACTCTTTTATTTCTTTAATTGCGGAAGAAGTATTTGTAGTTTTATTTACAAAGGTAATTAAGTCTTTATGCCATAGTAACATGTTGTATTCCTGTCACTATGAACAATTGCTAGGAAATTCATAGGGTTAGTCAATGTTCATTAAAAACACTTTAGGAATTATTTACAAAGTTAACATTCTACCTGCAACATACATTTAATCTTTCCCCTGAGAAATCTCTGTGCGTTTCCTAGAATATTAGAAAGCTCATAATAAATATTTTGTTCAGTAATTGAAATGTGCTTTATTACTGTTAAAATAATAAGCAGTGTGTTAGGAGAGCCTAAAACATTTAAACATCGAGTAAACAGTTGGAAAAGATCAGTGACTATCTGCATGGACCTTACTTTGCCATCACCTGGGAAGCTTTCAAAAAGACTGATTCCAGGATCCCACCCCCAGAGCTTCTGGATTAATTGTGCTAGTGTATGGCCTGTGCATCAGCATTTTTTAACTTCTTATTTTGAAATAATTATAGGCTCACAGGAAGTTGCAAAGATAATGTAGAGAGGTCCCTTGCACCCTTCACCCAGATTTCCCCAGTGGCAGCATCTCACATAACCGTGGTCCAGCATCAATGCCGAGAAATTGACATTGGAATCCTAACGTTAATAGTAGACCAGGAGCCTTATTTAAATTTCACCAGTTTGAAGATCAGGACTTTTAAAAGCTTCCCAGGTGATTCTCCTAAATAGCTAGCACTGCACACCTCTGCCCTGAGTGCCATTTAAGATCAATTCCAGCCATAAGTCTGTGATTCACACACACACACAGACACACACACACACACACACACACACACACACACACACACACACACAATATACGTATTTGCATTGTGTAAATGTAGGCCACACTCACCATACACATTCTAAATATTTAAAACTTTTAATAACAAATTGCAGAGTAAAAGGGACTGACATTTAGAAGCCAACTTAACTGCCGGAAAACTGCACTTCACCATCGTACAAAATATATCCTGGTTTAGATCCTATGTCAAACAGAAGTGTCTACCATACCTGAGAAAGTAAACTAGGGTTTATGACTCTCAGAATTAAAGTCCACCTGAGGAATGAGAAGAAAATCCCATGGGTTTGGAAAATGTTATTTATAGACACAATTTAAGTTTTAAAGTCTGGTAACATGGTAAGAGACTTCTGATGTACATAATTATGTATAAAAATTCCCATTTATCATGTTGTCAATGCATGGAAAAAAACTGTTGTTCTCTGTGCTGCCCGGGAACTTAAATACTGTCCTGGACAAGTTTCCATCCTTTTTCTCTTTAACAAGAGTTGAAATAGGTCTTCATCAGTTAAACAGTGGGAGGAATGAATAAACCTCACATCTCATCCTACCGTCTACTCTCAGGTATGAACTGTGAGGTTAAATAGGGACGTTTATAACCATAACAAGCTCTAAGCCAAACCTGGGTCAGAGGATAAAACTCACGCTCACCTTATACAAAAAGGAGGTTTCCCTTTACTTGGGATGCAACTTCTTCAGGTTAATGAAGAACCTTGCCATGGGGTCTGGGATGTATTTGCTGAGGCTTGTCTGTGCGTGACCGGTCAGATTCCACCTGCCCCCGCCTCCACCTGCACTGTCTGTATTTTCTGGTGTCTTGGGGTCTTTCAGAATGTCCCCCTCCGAGAAGCAGAATATGCCCAAATGTTCCAGATGTGGAATGGCTGACTCTTGTCTTCAGAAGCCTCCCTAGACGAACTTTCTGCATGTCTTCCTCTTTTTCAGGGCCCCTCTCTCCCCACCGATCCCTCTGTGTCCCCAGGTTACCCTAACGACTTCCTGTTCCTGGCCCTGAGCCTGGCTCTCCCAGAGGAATTTTACTTGGATGAGTTCCATGAAGGTACAGAGCACCACGCATATTTGAGTCAGAGTTCTGAGAATATTCTCTCTACCTAATATTTCGGGAGAGAGGTTTAGTTTGGAGTGGCATTTACAGGAGCTCGGGGAAGCCTGCAGAAGACCTCGGAAAAACCGTGCTGAAGCCTTGTATGCTTCAGCCAAGGGGAGAGCCTGATGGGGGCTGTAGATCTGGATTCTGTAATTCTCCTGCCCTGGGCCCAGGTCCCCGAGCTCAGTCCTGGGGGGAAAAGCAGGATGGGACGGATGGAGGGAAAGGGGCCACTGTCAAAGATTTTGATACACATAATCCTTCCCTCCTCTTTATTCTATCTATTGATCCATCAGTTTTTACTTAAAGCTGTGAACTTGTAGCAACCGGGTTAAGTGTTTGGAACATATTATCGTAGGTCAGCTGAATCAAGACATCAGGATTTTAGATGTGCACCACTTCAAGCCCTTCCTATGAACAGAGAGAGTGATTGGCCAGTTACTGTGGTTTCAGAGATCCCAGTAGGGGCGTACTCCAGAATTCCCTTCCCCCACTGGGGAATGCCTTAATGGTATACCCTAATGTTCACCTTGACATCCATGGCTTATTCTTGGAGGGACCCTGTCATCTGAGATGGGTTGCACTATTTTAAAGCTAAGAACCATGAATTCACAGTGTAACAGGAAGCATCTGACCCTTTCTAGAAGGCAGCATTAGGTGGGGGGGAGGAGATAAAGAACAAAAAACACTCCAAGTACACTGAGTTCCTGAGGACACAGGAAGGGGAGTCTGGAGGGCTGGTTGCCACAGAAACATGTCACCTGTCTCAACTTCCTGGCTTCCCACCTGCTCCACCCTAATTATCAAAATAAACAAAACCGATCTGCACCACCAGTTCCCCAGACCATCTAGGACTGCATGCAGATGCGTTTTGTGTTGTTCATCTATCATCACCAAGATATTTATTGCCTGGGTCCCGCTGAATCACTGATTTTCCTGTCCCTGAGCTGGCCTATTTCACCAGCTTGGCAGTGTGTGCTGTTTACTTAGAGGAGCTATTAAATTTCTCACCTGTGTGTCTTGTGAGAGCTGCAGCTAGGAGATAAAGCCTCTTGGCTTGTGGAGCATTGGTACACGAGAGATTTTCAGGAGTGTGGCTTCCTTCAAATCCCTGCTCAGGAATCTCAGATTAGAATCAAAATCAAAGGCTACCCTAGCCTCCCTGATGGGTTTCAGCACTCCGCCATAACAAGACATGCTCCAGGCTTGAGACGTTTTGACTAGAAAGCTAGATCATTAGCAGATTTTACACGCAGAATTAAAACTCAGATATCATCAAGAGAATGCCTGAAAGGGAAAGCTTTGACTGAGAGTTGTCACGTTCCAGAAGGATTCTAGCACTGGAAACAGGTGATGATAGCTAGCAAGGGTGTGCCAACAAGAACTTTGGGGCCAAACATAGCTGGGTTAAAATCCTGACCCCACTGATCAACTAGGTGACTTTGGGAAAGTTCTTGAACATCTGTATTTGATCCAGTAATTTCACCGCTAAGAACCGATGGTACAGATACAATGATACTAGGTAGGATGTTTGTATGTTAACTCATTGGAGCCCCGTGACAACTCTAAGAGACAATACTGTTGCTGTCCACAGGGCACTGAGGCACAGTGAGTTAGCACTCTCGTGAGAGGCAGCCTGGCCCATGGTTACGTGGATGGACTCCAGGGCCAAACTTCTTAGGTTTGACTCCCGGCTCTGCTGTTAACCAGCTATGCAAAGGGCCAGAATATTGCCTGCTACGTGAAAACTCCCATGTAGTATTTTACCCCGAGGGAAGCGAAATCTTCCCTGTTGTCATTGACACCTACAGTGTCTGCTGATTTCAGTAATTTCTAATTCCAGAAACAAGAGCTGTTCAACTCAATTCCTAAAGCAGTAGTGACTCCTGTATATCCTTTCTCAGTGGTTTTGTTCAGCCTTTAGCTAGCCTCAGCAAGTGAAGAATTAGATGAGTTTTACCATTCCTATTCTTGGGAGATAGACCCAACTGCCCAGAAATAATGTTATTTATACCAAATGGCTGTCCTCAAACACTGTATCTCTGGGATCACTTGTTCTCCTCCTGCTCTGGAGCTGTTGGGTTTGTGTGCCCCAGACCCAGGAGGACCTGCCCTCATCATGAAACAATCTCCTGCATCTCAACTACTATCCAAACACCTCTGTCCAGCCTGCTTACTTGCTCACAGACCAAGAAAAATCTTTTAACGTCAATCATTGCTCTGAAACAGAATCTAGAAGTGGGGACACACATTATAGTCAGTACTCCTTGGTGTTGTTCAGTATCAGGTTTTTCTCCAGTTGCTAACTTTATCCTGCTTTCATCATTCATTCAACAAATGTTTATTGAGGAGCTGCTGTGTGCCTCCCACACCCTATTGTGGTGCTGAGGATACAGCAGTGAATGTGACCATTGGTGCTCCTGCCCTCACAGATCTTGCATTCTAATGGAGAAACCAATAAAAAAGTAAAAAAATAAATATATGACGTGGTCGGTGGTAATAAGGGCTATTGAGAAAAATAAAACAGGGGAATGTATTAGGGAATGGGAGGTGCTATTTTAGATAAGATGGTAAGGAAAGGCCACCCTGACATTTGAAGAGAGGCCTGAGTCAAGTGGGAGGAAGTCGTGTGAGGTTCTAGGGGAAGAGCATCCCAAGCAAAGGAAACAAAGGCCCTGGAGCAGTATTATGTTTGATGGGTTAAAGCGACAACAAGAACAGCTTAAGGGCTCAAACGCAATAAAGATGGAGGAGAGCAAAAAAAAAAAAAAAGGTGAAGGAGAGCAATGGAAAACCAGGTCACGTGGAGCCAGGACCAGATGCGATAGGTTCTTATAACCTGTGATGAAAATTTTGGATCTCATTCTCAGTGTGATAGAGCGTCATTGGGAGTTCAGAGCAGGGAATGGCATGAACGAATTGGCTTTTCAAAAGGTGGATCATTCTGGCTTCTGCATGGGAATAGATCGTCTGGGGACCAGAGGGGAAGCCAGGAGATGAGTCAGGAGGCTCTGGCCTTCGTCCAGATGAGAGAAGATAGTGGTTAGAATCAGGGTGATACAAGCAGAAGAGGCAAGAAGGGACAGACTTGAGAGGGACTCCAAAGGCTCAGTTAGCAGGATCCGCAAGTGGGTTGGATGTGGATGAGAGAGGAGGGGGGTCGAGGAGGACTCACTCCAGAGTGAACAGTGCTGTCCTCTGAGATGGACATTTGTTCATATTTACTTGTGTTATCTGTGAATATCATTCTTGCCTACTAGATTTAAAATTCCTTGGGACCAGGAATCCTTATTCTGTCTTTCTCTCCTCTTGGGAGTGACTCTCCTAGTACTTTGCACATAGTACATGCACAATAAAGCCTATGACATGGGTAACTATAATGCCTATGATGTTTACTGTTGAGTCCGTGGCCCTCATTTTTACTGTTTGTTCTGGATTTGCTGTACTGTTTGGGGGAAAGGGCTCACTTTCTGACTGAATTTTCCTATTGTGAAGTAGGATTCATCATATTTGCCTCTGTCATGCAAATGCAGCGTCAATATACCTAATAGTGGGTAAACAGTATGGGATAGAGAGTCCTCAGTTCTCTGTAGTAAGGGAGAGAGAACAGTGAAAATAATTTGGGGAGAATGTCTTACTGAGGTATCATTTCATATTTGCATTTCAGACTCGGAGGATTGATTGTCACCACACCCCACTATGTTACTGGCAAACAGTGTTAATTAATTAAGTGTTCTTTCCTGGAATATCTGGAAAAAGCCTCAGAATGTTTCTTAATGTAGCCCTTCAAGTTGCCATTTCTGCCTGATCTAATCCAATCTGCTCATCTAAAAGTTGAGGAAATTAAAGCCCAGACGTAGTAAATGACTTGCCCTAGGCCACCCTCGCAGGTGGGGACAAAACCAGAGCCTGAACCTGAACTCTGATTCCCAGTCCAATGTGCTTTCCAGCAGATAGTGACAGAATGATAGGAGGGTTTATGTGGGGAAGGTCAGGTAGGACAGGAGGAAGCTTATGGGCGTGTGAAGGGCAGGGTGTGGGGCTCCACAGTGGACTGGGAGGCAGGGAAGTCCCTCAAAACAGGCTTGGAGTAGAAGGGGGTCCCAGAGCCCATTGCCCTGACAGAGGCAAAGCTTGCTGTCATCTAGGGTTCTTGTTTCAACATCTGTCTACTTAAAGACAAAGGACGGATCCATTAGCCTCTTTTATCCAATCAAATCATGGAGGATGTGATCCGGCATACTAATCCTGGCATTGAACATGGATTTTCTCTTGCTCCTTTTATTAAATATTTGCAGAATTAAAAAGCATTCTCTCATTGCCTGCTGAATCTGGGTCCAGTCACCTTAGATCGACCACAAAATGGCTGTTTAATTTCCTCAACACATAAAGTGACACAAACATTCCTTCAGTTGTTTTTCTAGATGTGCTGTCACTGGAAATCTAGCCATTATGGTTGAAAGTGATGGATGCTTTGATTTAAATCACAATAGAGTATTCTGCTCAGGTCTTCCTTGTAGCCAAGCTGTCTTCTCCAGATTTGGAACAATAAAATGTCTTGCTTATTTATTCTCACACAGGCTTAACATGCCACAAAAGAAATAGGCCTGTTGTTCTTTGGAAACGTTTCTATTAAACAGATATTTCTTAATGAGACAACCCAAATTTTGGACGTGAGAATGATCTTTAAGCTGAACCTTCCACTGAGTGAAACCTGACTGCTTTTCATTTTGGGGGGCCAGAGTTCTTTAATAGACGATTAAGCCTTTTAATGCAGTTGATAATTCTAATGTTAACGATTGTCTTAATTTGAGATTTTAGTGAATTCGTATATTTTTGACAATATGGAAAATATTATTAAAATTTAGATAGCCAGAAAAACCCACCTCCTTATAAAATATGCAGAAGTTACTTAGCCCTTACATTTTTGTTGAGATCGTTAATAGTGTGCTTTTAAGCATACGTTTAGATTCTTTACGTTTGAACCTAAGGTGTAAATCAGATTCATTTCTTGGGGTCACGGTCTGGAGAACAGTGATTAAATCTGAAGAATTTTCGTACAGCCAATAACAATGTCATTTTGCTCACCTTGTGACCCAAAGTGAAAGGTGTGGTATTGGGAGGAGGGAGATGAAGATTGTAGATTTGATTCTATCACTAACTTGATGCATGACCTGATGTACAGTATATGTATCCACCCAGGAAGGGAACTCAACTTCCCCATCTGTAAAATGCAGGCATAAGATTGATTCATTTCAAAGGTTCTTCAGAGAATTATCATTCTGTGAATTATAGTGTTGCGTTATCCAAATTTTTCTTTGTACAACAGATTAGATTTTTTCTATTATTAAATTATTGTTCGATTAAGTATTATTTTATCATATTATCATTTTATTCTATTGTTAAAGTGACACGTTTACATTGCAGATGATTTGGAAAATATAGCAAACGAAAAAAGGAAAACAAAAATTATTGGCAGTCCCTCCAATCCAGAGTTAGGCACTGATAATATTTCGGTGTATTTCTTTTCAGGCTTTTTACATGTATGCATGTTACATGTAATAATGGGATCAGACTACATTTTTTTTACTAGTGTCTTTCCCATGGCATTAATTCCTTTGAGAACTTACGTTTAATAGTTACATAATATCTCATCCTATAGATTTATCATAATTCATTTAACTAGTCCCTAATGGTTGGACATATTTTTTCACTGTTATAACTCTTGCACATAAATATTTATCCATACCTCTGATGATTTCTTTGAAGAGATTTCTAGACATATTACCAGTAAAAATTATGCATATCTGTGAATATCTTTAACAAATTTTGGCGTTAGGACCATGTTGCCCTTATAAAGCGACTTGACAATTATTTCTTCCTTCTCTATTTTCTGAAAGATTTTGTTTAAAATTGGTGCTTATTTTATTAATCTTACTCATCTTTTTGACATTGGCATTTAACCCTTTATATTTCCCTCTCTTCACTGCTTTATCTATATCCCACAAATATTGATATATTGTTTCATTATCATTTGGCTTAAATATTTAAAAAATTTTCCTTTGCGTTACTGTTTGACCGAAGGATTATTCGGATTATTCAGAAGAGTGTTGTTTTATTTCTAAATACGTGGGAGTTTCTAGGTGTCTTATTTTTATTGATCTCTAATTTAATTTCATTGCAGTCAAAGAACATTCTTTATCAGTGGTTATCAAAATTTTGATCTCACCACCTTTACACTGTTAGTTTATTGAAGACCCAAAGAGCTTTTGTTTATGTGGGTTACATCCACTTATATTTACCATATTAGAAATTAAAACTGAGAAGTTTCTTTTAATTTCTTAAATCATTTAAAAATAATATTTTTAAACATTTATTTTATGAAGTATAGTTGATTTACATTGTTGTATTAATTTCTGCTGCACAGCAAGGTGATTCAGTTATAAATATATATACATTCTTAAAAATAGTATTTTAATGTAAATAACATTTTTTAATGAAAAACAACTGTATTTTCCAAAGCAGACAAAAGTAGTGAACAGACTGAGATTGGTTTATACTTTTGCAAACCTATTTAATGTCTGAAAACAACTGGATTTTCACATTTGCTTCCTCATTCAATCTGTTGTGATATCAGAAATCATTCAGCCTACGGAAAATTCCACTGTACACTCATGAGAGAATGAGAATGAAAAAGGCAAATAAAGTCCCAATATTTTGAAAATAACTTTGACTTTATGGACCTCCTAAAAGGGTCTCAGGGACCCCATGGACCTGGAGGTTTTGAGAGCCTCTGATCTACATGAATTTGATCCTTTTGAATTTATTGAGATTTGTTTTACAGTCTAGTACATGGTCTTGTCATGGTGAACGTTCTGTGTTCATCTGAAATGAACGTATTCTGCAGCAGCTGGGTACTTTGTTCTATAAATGTCAGTTAGGTCAAACTGGTTTGTAGAATTGTTCCAATGTTCTTTATTGTTACCGATTTTTTTTATTTTCCCTGTCAGTTTCTGAGAGGGAGATGTTGAAAATATCCAGCTGTGATGGTAGATCTGTATCTTTCCCTTTAGTTCTGTCAAATTCTGCTTCATTCATTTTGAATTTTGGTATTAAATGCATTCACATCTAAGGGTGTTGTATTGATTTTAAAAGTATATTTGTATAATCTTATCTCTGGTGATTCTCCATGTCTTAAAGTCTACTCTGTGTGATATTAATATAGATGCACCGAGTTTCTTATGCTTACTCGTTGCATGGTTTATATTTTTCTAATCTTTTACTTTTAAGAAGTCTGCCTCTTCGGATTTCAAATGTGATATATAAGAAAGAGAAAGAGTATTGCTTTCTTGCTTTTTATCTAGTCTGATAATTTCTGCCTTTTGTTTTTTTTGTGGTACTCGGGCCTCTCACTGTGTGGCCTCTCCCGTTGCGGAGCACAGGCTCCGGACGCGCAGGCTCAGCGGCCATGGCTCACGGGCCCAGCCGCTCCGCGGCACGTGGGATCCCCCCGGACCGGGGCACGGACCCGTGTCCCCTGCATCGGCAGGCGGACTCTCAACCACTGCGCCACCAGGGAAGCCCAATTTCTGCCTTTTAATTAAAGTGTTTACAGTCCATTTACACTTGAAGTAATCATCAATATGGTTGGGCTTAAGGCTACCATCTTGGCATTTGTTTTCTATTTGTTCCATATGGATTATGTTCCTCAGTTACTCTTTTTCTGCTTTCTCTTGGGTAAATCCATTATTTTCTTAGTATTCCATTTGATTCCCTTCTGTGGACTTTTTAGCTAGTCCTCTTTGTGTTATTTTTAATGGTCGCTTTAGCCTAGAGACTACAATATGCATCTTTAACATATGACAGTCTACCTTCAACCAATGCTCTATTACTTCACAAAGTAAGAACACCACGACAATCTGATTCCTTTCTCATCTACCCTATCTTTGTGCTCTTATTGTCACCTACTTCTACCTATGCTGTAAACCCTACAATCCGTTATTGTTATTTTACTTTAAATAATTAATACTCTTTCAAAGAATTTTTAAATAAATATAATAAGAATGTCTTGTATATTTACCTATGAATTTATCCTTTCTGGTGTTCTTGGTTCATTTCTGCCATTCTGAGTTTCCACTGGGGGTTATTTCCCTTCAGTAGAAAGAATATTTTTTAGCATTTCCAGTAGTTCAGATATGCAGTAAATGGATTCTCATGTACTTTCTCTGTTGAATATGGTTTTTATTTTGTCTTCGCGTTGTTTAACAACCTTACTGAGGCATAAATTACATACCATAAAGTTCATCCAGTTTCAGCATACAGTTCAATGATTATTAGTAAACTTACAGAGTTGTACAACCATCCCCACAATCCAGTTTAACATACTTCCATCCCCCAGAAAAGTCCTTCATGTCCATTTTCAGGCAACCCTCTTTTCACCCACATCTGCAGGCAGACGTCAATCTACTTTTTTGGTTGTTTCATATAAATGGAATCATACATTATACGATATTTTTGCTTCTTTTCATTTAGCGTAATGCTCATGAGGTCTATCCATGTTACAATATGTCAGTAGTTCACTCCTTTTTATTGATGAATAGTGTTTTAATGTTTGAGTATACATTTCAATTATCCACTCACCAGTTAATGGACATTTGTATTGTTTTCAATTGAGGGCTATTATAATAAAGCTACTGTGAACATTTTTATACAAGTCTTTGTGTCAACATAGGTCTTCATTTTTCCTGGGTAGATACCAAGTAGTGGAATTTCTGGGTCGTATTTTAATTGTATGTTTAACTTCTTAAGAAACTATCAAATTGTTTTCCAAAGTGCCTGCACTATTTTACTTTCTCACGAGCAACAGATAAGGATTTGCCTTCATATTTGAAAGCCATTTTTGCTGGATATAGAAATCTAGGTTGACAATTTATTGTTTTTCCTTCTTCACTTTAAATATGTTGTTCCATTGTATTATGGCCACTACCGTTTCACAAAAGAGTCTTAATTCCTATTGTTGTAATATGTCTTTTTCCTCTTCCTGCTTTTAATACCTTCTCTTTAATTTTGAGTTTTAGGAGTTTCCCTATGATATGTCTAGCTCTGGTCATCTTGGGGTTTAATGAACTTGTTGAATTTATGTATTGATATTTTAATCAATTTGGAGAAAATGTTGGCCATTATCTATTTACATGTTTATTCTGCATCATCCTCTCTTCTACTTTTGGGACTCCAATTATGCATCTGTTAAAATACATTATCCCACAGATCTCTTTTTCTTTATTTTAGTTTTGGTCTGGATAAAGCAGTGCCTTTACAGCCTGGCTCTTTGTCTGGGGCTCTTCGGGATTCTAATCCATTATTCCAGCCCACATAAAACCATGAAAGTTTGTTAGGAATTCATCTGGTTCCTCTTTACACCTGTCCCTAGTGAATTCTTCTTTCTCTCGCTATTACACAGAAGAGGAAAACGGACATGTATCTCTTCTCTCATGAGAAGGGCTTATCGCTGTATGGAATTTAGTTCCCTTAGGATTCTTTTTCATCAGCTCTCTTAGGGGGTTTGAAAAATCTGTGATTGTGTAGTTCATGTGGCTTATCCTTTTTGAGAGAATAGCATGATAGTGTCCTGCAACTTTTACATTTAACTGGAAGTGGAAATTTCTGTGTGCTCCATTTATTTTTTTAAAGGCGCCTTCATTCCAGAAAGATTGTTTCAAGTTATGCCTTCACCAACAGAGTATTGAAAACTCCATTTATAGCAAAAATAGCAACACCAAAATTTCAAATGAGTATCCCAGAGCCATGCTTAATGAAAACTTCCTCTTTGGTAAGCCTATTTATGATTCCGCTATTGGAAGCCTACATTTTTCTCCATCATGCCTGCCATACCAGGTGTCCCAGAGACACAGCGCAAAGAAAACTCCACCCCAAAGCAGTTTTTATTCTTTTGTAGAGCATTTGTCCTAAGACTCTTCCTCCTTACCTATTTTGATGAAGTAGTCTGACTTTCCTGAAAAGTGACCTGAAAATCTCTTCCCCCTTCTTGCCTTGAGCCTAGAGACAGTCCCCCATAGCCAGCGTCTTATTTTCTCTACTCCTGACTCTCCAACTCTATGAAAACACTCAAATGAACATATCTTCCATCAAAGAAAGAGTTTGATTTCTCAACGCTTTGGAAATTTCCAAAGGTATGGCCTTGCCCAACAGACACACACAGCCCAAACCCCAATCTAGGTGGTATGAATGCGTATAATCAGCCTGCCATGTTATACTAGAAACTGCCATTTTGTGCATTTCCACCTGGCTCTCTTACCTCTCTCTCCCTTCCTCCATCCTAGCTTTTTTTTTTTTTTTTTGCGGTACGCGGACCTCTCACCGTTGTGGCCTCTCCCGTTGCGGAGCACAGGCTCTGGACGCGCAGGCTCAGCGGCCATGGCTCACCGTGGCTCACGGGCCTAGCCACTCCGCGGCATGTGGGATCTTCCTGGACCGGGGCAGGAACCCGTGTCCCCTGCATCGGCAGGCGGACTCTCAACCACTGCGCCACCAGGGAAGCCCCTATCCTAGCTTTTTGATTTACCAAAACCCCTCCTTGAAAAGGGAGAGGAGATAAAAGAAGACAGGGGTTATGAGGGAAGATTAACTTTTTTAGATGCCTTCCTTCTCAGGCTGGCCCTAGAATTGTTAGAAATACAGAGCAAGGCATCTGGTGTCCTTACCTGCCGTTTTTAGGCAGATGGAAACTTCTTCAAGTACAGCGCGTTAGTAGTCTGCAGTGTGACAAGATCCATTGACGTAATCATAACGTACTTCTAATTATTTCTAATTTATGTTTCTCTTTTTATTTAAACATCTGTTTCTTTTTTAAAAAATTTATTTATTCATTTTAGTTTTGGCTGCGTTGGGTCTTCGTTGCTGCTCACGGGCTTCTCATTGCGGTGGCTCCTCTTGTTGCGGAGCACAGGCTCTAGGGCAAGCGGGCTTCAGTAGCTGTGGCACGTGGGCTCAGTAGTTGTGGCTCACAGGCTTTAGAGCACAGGCTTAGTAGTTGTGGCACACGGGCTTAGTTGTTCTGTGGCATGTGGGATCTTCCCGGGCCAGGGCTCGAACCCGTGTCCCCTGCATTGGCAGGCGGATTCTTAACCACTGCACCACCAGGGAAGCCCTCTAATTTATATTTCTTACATATAATCCTGATGATTTATTTATTTATTTGAAATCTCACCAATCATAACCAGCATGTATTACTAATTCAGCTATCTTTAAAAATTATGAATTTTACCAGAAAATCTTTTCTGATCTTATTCATTTGATCTTTTTTGCTTTTCAGCTCTTTTCTCAAGCTCCATTTACTCCCTGGTCTCTGTCTTGACACAGACTAACCCTGATATGTCAAATAACAATATGATTACCTGCTCATTTGCTAATTTAAGACATTCAAATTCAATTTAAAATGGAAGATTTTCCACATTCAAGGATTAAATCCTCTTACTTCTGGTTCTGTCCCCATTTGGTTTTTGATTCTGTATAAAATTGGATTTTGCATTCACAGCCTACGTACTTCAACACAGACATGTACACGCATGCTGTATTAGTTAAGGTAAAGCTGTCTTCTGTACCCGATATGCCCTAAAATCTCAGGGGCTTACCGGAAGAGAGGTTTGTTTCCCACTCATGTAAAACCCCATTGACAGTGTGACGGAGAAGAGGAGGAAGGAGATAAGAGAGTGGTTCATGCAGTCATTCAGAGACCTAGGCTGATAAAGGCTCTGTCATCTTCAATACTTAGCTCCAAAGATCAGGTTGAAGAAATGAGGTCTTCTGGAGGTTCTTATGGGCCAGGCCTGAACGTGGCATTTGTTCTGTCCCCACTCCGATGGACAGAACTCAGACTGGGTACTGTAGCCCTGATTGGGGAACCACTTTCCAGAAACAGCTCTGCACCATGGAAGGAGCACAAGCTTCAGTAGACTTTCAGCCATCTCTCCTTATACACATTAGCATATCTGAGGCTGCATGGCTACGCTTCTTATTAATTCTTCAGTATACATCTCTAGGACTCTCAAAGCTTGAGGAATAGGGCAGTGGGGTAGGAGAATTCATGCTAAGCACCAAAGACTAAAGCATATGGAACTGCTACTGGGATAGATGGCTCAGAAATAGCCCATTCATGAAAAGAAGCGAGGGTGACCTCAGCTTGTCTTGTCTTTTACTCATGCATTCTTTCAGTCACTGATCAGACATTATCTTGATGACTTGATTTATGCCGGGCAACATGCTAAGTGCTGAGGACACAATAAAACATTTATCCCTACAGTGGGATAAATAAGGATTCATGTGCATTATGTATGTGGAAGTAAAAAGCATTATGTTAGTGGAGGAGACTTGCCTTCCACTAAGATAGCACGAGAAGTTCCCAGCACAAGGTCTCAGAGGTCTATTTGCGCATTAGATTTCTAATGTTTCCTTACTAAAATCCCTTGCATATTTGCAGCCCCTGGTTCCAACTTTGCACTCCACTCTCATGTGTAGTAATATGATTTATTTTTCTTAGTAGAACGGTCTCTCTGGCCACAGATCGTCTGAAGGATGGATTCAGTAGCAGTGAAATTAGAGGCAAGAAGAGCCAGGAAGCTACTGTTAGAGCCTTCACTGGGTCATTCTTCCCATGGAATAAAATTTAAATTTCTACCCATAACTCACAGAGCTCTTCATGGTCAGGCCCCTGCCTAACAGTCTAGCTGCATTTTCCACACCTCCCAATCTATCATCCCTAACTCCATCTGGGAATTTCTGCAATATTGGGCCACTCATAGTTTCTCTTGCCTTACCACATCATCCCATGTTCCCGCCTATACTTAAAATGTCATCTTACTACTTGTCTGCCCATCTAGATAACTGGAAAACTACTTATTTTTCAGTGTTTAGCAAAATGTTCCTTGTTTAGGGAAAGCTTCTCTAACACCTATTCTATATGGCAAACTTGGATACTCAATCTCCTGTGCTCATACCACACTTTGTATCAGCATCATTTATAGCAAATATAATTTCTATTATGTCACATCCTCATATCATATCATATCAATCATATTGTGATTCTTTACTCCCTTTCACAACGACCTCCTTGAGGAACAGGAAAGTGACTTGCCGTCTTTCTGTGGCCAGCGCCTTGCGAGTACTGGGCACACAGTATATGCACTAAATAGACATTGAATGGATGAATGGATGGATGAATTCTAATTGTAGGAAACCACCCATACGAAGCAGAGTGTTTTTAATCATATGGCATGTACTGAGCAGTTCAGTTTGTTTCAACAGTAGGATGTGTGCAGGGGAGTAGTTAGAAAAGAAATGGCTGGAGAAGTAGGTTGATGTCACCATATTAAAAAACAACAACAAAAAACTGTTTGATACTACCATCAATGGGAAGACAGTGAAGGTAGCTGAGCCAGGGGAGTGATGTGGTCAGAACCAGTTCTCACAAGTATGAATCTGGTGGTACCAAATAAAAAGATGGGGCAGGCAGGGAGGCAGAGTGGGTAGGAGACTGCTAGTGGACCTTTGTTATTTTTGAGCTTCCAGCATCCTCACAGCCATCTGTGTTGGGGAAGTCTCCCCTCCATCACCCATGGTGAGGATATCACCTGCCACTAAGAGGCCATGGGGACCAAAATTTTCCTACCCAGATCTCCTAGCTGTTGGGTTTAGGGTGATTCGGGATGTGACCAGTTGGACACCACACTCAAAACTTTGACTCCACGGAATACTGCACAGAGTCACAGGGACAGTTAGGGATCACTCTTGGCAGTAGAGGAGGAGGGACATGTCCAGGAGTTGTAGGTTCCGGTGGTAGTGTCCTATCCACATTCGTTCCGGTAGCATCACCTCGGAGGTCGTCTTCTGCAGTTTAGACCCTCTTGGTTCCTACCTAATTTCTGAAGCTCTTTCTCAAAATTCTTGTTAATTCTGTGATACCTGATAACTTCCTTGTATGTTCCTTTTCTGGTAATTAGCCAAGAGCAGTTTCTATCATTTGCAGCCGAGTGCCCTGACAGGTACAGAGCTGAAAGAGTGGTGGGCGTTGATGGATGCCCACCCAACATCCATTCCCTTCCTAACCCAGATCTTTGCTTGCATATCCGTCCATTCTCATGCAAGCCACATACTTTAGCTTTTTAACACCATTCCTTGCTGGAGGAGTAGGTTCAAGTTGACCTAAGCCAATCCGCACATTCCTCACCCCAACTGCAGCATGTTCAGAAGTGAACAGGTGACCTAAATGGTCTAGTTGTAGGATGAAATACAGGCTGTGATTGCTAATGGCAGCCAATTTGGAAATCAGCTTTAGAATGACACTGAGGTTCAGAAGACAGAGTCAGAGAAACAAGGCCCTTTGACAACCTCACTGAACCTCGGGATCAACCAGCCCTGAACCTTAGTCAAGCTGTGCGCTAGTCAAGCCAATGGAAGGGATCAAAGATGACTGGGCTTATGATGTAAGTTATTGGGTGGAGGGTGGTGTCACCGTTGAAACAGGGAGCACAGGAAGAGTAGCAGGCTTAGTGGGGAGATTAGAAGAAGTTCAGGTCCAAATATGCTACATTTGCTTTTTTAGACTTTTTTTTAGGCTGGGGGGCGGAGTATGCGGGCCTCTCACTGTTGTGGCCTCTCCCACTGCGGAGCACAGGCTCCGGACGCGCAGGCTCAGCGGCCATGGCTCACGGGCCCAGCCGCTCCACGGCATGTGGGATCTTCCCGGACCGGGGCATGAACCCGTGTCCCCTGAACCGGCAGGCGGACTCTAAACCACTGCGCCACCAGGGAAGCCCTGTTTTTTTTCTTTTCTTCATAATTCTTTAATTTCAAGTAAAGAGTAAGATTCATGGAATACTTTCATGTATTTACACCTCAACTAAAGTCTAGGCCTTTTTAAAAGAGAGTAGACGTAGTTGCATGGAAAGACCACTACTCATAGATCTGGTTCCATGCTATGGTCTTAGCATGAGAGGGAGAGTGGGGCTAGGCTGAAAGGGAATCTGTTTCTAGAGTTTTGATTAGTCAGAACCATAACAGTTTTGCAGTGGTATCCATTCCTAATCAATACCAAAAAAGACTAGTATCTACTGCTGTAAGTTGTAATCTCAGTTTTTACCATTACCCTTTGCTGCTAAGGTAAAGATTAATGTTACTAGCTAACTATTGAAATGAACAAATGTGGATGTGTATCTCACTGTCGTGGGTGTATAAATCTGATCACAATGTACTCTTGTCACCTGCATCGTGAAGTTATTTCAGATAAAGTTACCACTGTCTACACGGGCTTCGAATTTTAGAATCACCTTCCCTCCCTGCCTCCCCTTCTCCTTTTTCTGGTACCTCCAACCTCGATGCCTTCACTTTCCAGCCCCAGACCATTACCTTGACAGCCAATTAGTTGTTAAATCTTGAACATTCTATCTCCATGGTGTTTCTCATATCCATTTCTTTCCTCATATTACTGTTACATCTCCAAGATCCAGCCCCTCATCACCTTCTGGCTAAAGTTTGAAACAAAAATTTCCAATCCCTCTTCACTCCGATTCAACCTAGATCTTTTCATAAACTTTTGATAGATCCCATATCTTTCTGAGTGAAATATACTTACTCTTCACCCTGGCACTCAAACTTCTCACCTTTGTGGCTACAAATGTCTCTTCCCATCTTACAACTCACCATGGCCCTGCTCGGACTTGCCATTCAAACTAAATGAGCCATTTGCTGGCCTTTACACAAACCCCAACCTTGCTCAGAAGACCTTGATCTCTATTAGTTCTACTCAGCATCCATAGCGTACGCCCTCCTCTTTCATTGAAGGCTTTCTTGATTTTGCTGGTAGATGGGATCTTTCATCTTTTTAAGAGACCCACCCTTGTCACTGGCACCATCTTCTCCTTACAGATAAGACTTTGAAACCTTAACTGTGCAACACCTCCATTGCTTTTCCTGACCACCCCCCCCAACTAACTCCCCCACTGCCTACCCCGCTTCTAGTCACTGAGTTCTTTCTTATATTTCTACAATGTCTCATGGACGAATTTGGTCCCTCATTGCCACTGGCTTAGATAATCCAGTCAAATACAGCCAAGTATCTACTCTCTTAAATTTCCTTTGAGATGTCAATTTTCTCCCCTTCTGCCTTTGTTACATTCCAATCCAGTCTTCACATCAGCACCAGACTCCTTTCAAAAGTGCAGATGTGTTCATGTTCTCACTTCTAGAACGTTGAAGTGAAGAGTTCACACTTTGGAGATAAGCCCTTCAAGATTCAACCTGGCTCTACCACTTTCTAGCTATTTGACCTTGGGCAAGTGACTTCCTCATTTCGAAATGGGGCCTATTGTGAAGTTTAAATAACACAATGCTTGTGAATTTTTGCAGAGTGACTTCACAAGTTTTGCCCTAAGTCAATGATAGTGTGATGGGATGATAAATTCCAAGTTTCAACTGAGACGTGGTAAATACGACATTTCGAACAGACCAATAGGTCTGTTCTGCATATAGGTATCAGACCAATATGCAGATTTTTCAAAACAGGTGGCCCAAAACTAGTTAGATTGCTCTGAAACCTGAAGGAGGGAGAAGCAAGTGGAAATGGAAAGATGATTCTGTGAGCAGGTTTTCTTTGCAGAAATCCATCCTGGGACTCCTGCTGTTACCTCAGGCGGGAGGGTTAGGTGGTGGCAGCTCCCTCACCTCAAGTCTAATTGGAGGCCGGAGGCATTTCCATGGGATAGTTTGGAGACCTGAATCTGTGGTCCCTGATGAATGACTCCCACTTTAGTGTCCTCTGTTACTCTAGGGCTGTGTGTGTGGACTTTTTTGGTTGTTAGTGACAGAAACAATATCTGAATTAGCTTGGGGAAAAAAGGGAGGCCTTGGTTGGGATAGTACTAGAATATGTAGCATCACCAAGGGAAGAGTTGACTGAGGAGACCCATGCAAGGACAAGGTGCCCCCAGGCCTCAGGAGCAACCGGAAACGAGGACTCCAATGCTTCTAGGACTTCCTTCCTCCACTTTTTCTTTCAGTTTCTGTCTGAAGGTGGCTTTATGGTGAAAAAAACATGGCCAGCCACAGTCCCAGGGTTCCGGCACCACAGGGGACTGGCACTCCTGACCTACTTTGGGTCTGGGAAACCCTCTCGGGAACTCTGACTGGCTTGGACTGGTCAGGGCCTCCCTCAGATGAACCCAGGGCAGGGAGGAAGAACAGCTCCCAGAGAGACAGGGGTGCTAAGCAAACACCCTATTAAATTTCTGCCCTGTAACTTTTCAAGTGTGTTGGCTTCTTAGACATAGCACGGCCCGGTGTAATCCCCCACAAGCCGGTTCAGATGGGGAGGACGGGAAGGGGGATAGGTCTTCCTAAAGGTGGATCAAAGCAGGGATGAAACCCTGAGAACTGGGGAAGAGGGTAAGGCAAAAAAGAAGTGAGGGCTTCCCTGGTGGTGCGGTGGTTGAGAGTCCGCCTGCCGATGCAGGGGACACGGGTTCGTGCCCCGGTCCGGGAAGATCCCACATGCCGCGGAGCGGCTGGGCCCGTGAGCCATGGCCGCTGAGCCCGCGCGTCCGGAGCCTGTGCTCCACAACGGGAGAGGCCCGCGTACCGCAAAAAAAAAAAAAAAAAAAAAGAAGTGAGATGGCTTCTTCAGAGTGCTACTCGAGGATGAGCTGTAGGATATTCGTGGGGCCTCTGGAGGTGCCCACCGGGCAGTGGAGGAATGAGGTCGGTCCCCGAGTCTGACCGAGGGCATTGCAGTTGCCACTTAGCCGGGACTTGACTTGTGTAGGATGGGGAGCTGGCCTTTTGTGTCCCTCCTTCTCCCCTGTAAGTGTCCCTCTCACTTCTTATGGACCCCCTGGCTCCCACTGCACCATTCTCATCGCCCTGTGACCTGAGGTCCCTTCATTTGCCTCACTCTCCCTTGCCAGGTTCACGTTCCTTTAAAGGGACCGGCGGCAGCCCCTCTTCTCAGCTGGCTTCCACAGCTGAAGGATGCCACTCATTCCATTATCCAGTCACCCACACATTTATTTCCCTGAGCTGTCACTGTGTGGCAGCCCCCATTGTAGGCACTGGGGGAAAACACAGTGAGCAAGGTAGAGGGGCTCTGCCCTCATGGAGCTTTCATTCCAATGGAGAGATCAACAGAAACTACACAAATAAATGTGTGATATCAGTTAGTGGTAAGTGCTTTGAAGAAAAATAAAACAAGGCAGGGAGATAGTGAGAAGGGTCCTACTTAGATAGGCTAATCAGGGTGGGCTTCTCTGAGGCGGGGGCCTTTGAGCTGAGGCCTGAATGCTGTGGAGGAGTGAGCCCTGCTGAGATGGGGGAAATGGACTTCCAGGCGAGGGAAGCCAAGGGGCTGGAGGTGAGAAGGTGTTTGGCTTGTGATGACCAGACCTAAGTGAGGTATCAGAGAAGAAGTAATGCAGATAGCTCTTGACCAGATGAACAAATGCCCCACCAAGCTCATCATAAGAAGAATGCAAACCAAACCCCACTGAGAAGTGTGGTTATTTAGACTTTTTGCTTGCTCAGGTCAGAAACAGAATCTGAATTAGTTGGAGGAAAGCCAGGGAGGTATTGACTGGGACAATGCTATACTAGTTCACATACAGAAAGATCCTTAGATGTCCCCATAATAGGAGAAATGCACCGAGATAACCACATCTCACTCACCAGATAGGCAGACGTCCAAGACATTCTACAACACGTGCTGTGGGGAAACGCCTTTTCTCATAAATTGCTGGTGGGGAAGCAAAATGGTACAACCCCAATGGAGGAGAATTTGTCTAAATCTAGCAAAATTATCCATACATTTGCCTTTTAACCCAGCAATTTCACTTCTAGAATCTGTCCCAAAGTTACAGTAGAAAAATGTGAGTAGATATAAGCCAAGCCTATCCATTGCTGCACTATTTAATAGCAAAAGACTGGAAACAACCCAGATACTCATCAGTAGGGGCTTAGTTGCACCAATGTGGTAAATCCACATAGTACACATGGTGGAATACTATACAGCTGTGAAAAGGAATGGGACTACTTTTACATATGACTATGTGATGATCTCTAGGATCATGCTTTCTAGTGATAAAAGCAAGACAGAAAAAAATGTGCAAAGTATGCTATCATTTGTCAAAGAAAGGGAGGGAAAATAATACACATATATATTTATATATTTTTAAATGAGAGAACAGATAAACAATAAAGATGAAATAACAGTAACCTGTATGGGAAGGAGGGAGGGAATTTGCTGGAGGAGACAGGGAGAGAAGCTAGATTTCTTTGTAGAGTTGTAGTTTGAGTTTTGAACCATGTAATATGCTTTATACTTATAAAACAAAATTAAATTTACTGAGAAAGCAATCCCTAGGAATCAAATTTGAAGGAAACAAATGAACCTATCTTGGTTTCCAGTTGGTGGAGGAGAGGAACTATTCCCAATGACTAAAGCACAGGAATCTCTACCATCCTTATGGGATATACCCTTAGGACAAAAAGAACTGGGGGATAAAATCTTGAATTGTTCCTACTGAATAGTGATTCTGAAGCTGCTGTGTATTGAATAAGGCAAATGAGTAGTTACGTTACTGGTAAGAACCAAGATATTTGGTGTGGAAGAAGGAGGATACAGATGTATGACTCAAAAATTCTGGATTTGATTTGGAATTATCAGTCTGAACTCAAGTTGCACGTTATCTTTAAAACACATTTATTCAACTATACTTCAATTACAAAATAAATTAAAAAGTAAAAATATATAAGTAAGGCCTTGTTATTTAAAAAAAGTTTAAAAAACACATTTATATGTTTTCTAGTTCAGTCCACTAAAAAGTCTTGTAAACAATAGCTGACTCAGTGCCAAGAACACCTCTAAGTCTATAGATTATGATCTTGAAATATGTTGAAATACTAAATGAAACTGAGAAAGAAATGACTGATTCCTTATCTGGGGCAGGAAATGGACAGGATGAGTCTGGAACATTTTGGCCTGCCAGGAGGTGAGGTAGCCCTCAAAGACTACTGAGATTGTGTCAAAAGGACGCAGGAGCCAACCTGCTGAGATTCTCACCAGTAATTTAAGCATCAATAAGATAAAGCGACGGTGATGAATTGGGAGATTGGGATCGACATATATACACAAATATGTATAAAATGGATAACTAATAAGAACCTGCTGTATAAAAAAATAAATAAGATTCAAAAATTCCCCCCAAAAAAGATAAAACAACAGTGGATTTAAACCCACCAAATATGTTTAGTCCACGAGTTCATAGAGATGCTTAATAAAGTAAAAAACCTCAGTGATCTTCTTTGAAGGATAATGTGAAGCAAGTCATTAAAAAAAAAAAAAAGCTTGTTAATAAAGGAAAAGAATCAAGTGTGTATTTTGCCTGTCTTACAAAAATGTAGCTCAGGGGAACTCCATAGTAGATGAGAGGTAGTTCCTTGTAATGGAAGTACTCTATGAATAAATAAAGAGGGAATACCATCATTTTGCAACTTATAAAGAAAGAGTAAATCTACGCATTGAGCATGAAGGGCTGCTAATACCACAAAAAAGAGATGGCCAGGCATTACATACCCGCAATGAAAGTATACAGCACCATTCATGAAGGAGTCTTGCCAAACCCAAAATCTATCAAGCCTCTGGATCTAATGAACAGGACCTACAGGTAGGAGAGAAACCAATTAAATGAAACTATGTGGAATTCATCAAGAAAATCCAGACTGGGGAGAATTCTAAAGGACAAATAACATGGTTTTATCATCACCAACAACAAACTGCAAGGAAGAAAAAAGAAGACATGGAGGAGGACTCTATAGACTAAAAGAGACAGGAGAGACATAGTAGTTTAGATCCCAGCGTAAGTAAACAAAATGTTAGATAAAGGAAGGATGGGAGGATGGGACCAGGGAGGGGATGGAGAGGGGGCGGGGAGGGAAGAGAACATCGGTAGCGCAGCTGGAGGAATGTGAACACTGGCAGGACATTTGATGATACTGAGGAACTATTCTTGCTTTTGAGTGTGTGTGATGATAGGTATTATGATTTCAAAAGACAAGCCCTTGTCTTTTCAAGATAGACACTGAGATATTTACGGATGAAACGATATGATGTCAGACATCGGCTTCAAAATAACCGGGAGTGAGTGTGAGTGGCTGGGGACATGGAACGCTGGTGCTCAGACTTGAACTTGCGTCAGAATCACTGGGGGGGCTTGTTAAAATACAAATACTGGTCCTACCTACCCAGTCTTGGGTGTGGCCCAAGAATTTGCCTTCCTAACAAATTCCGGTGTTGTTGATACTGTTGGTCTGGGGACCACACTCTGAGACCCACTGGCAGAGAGGAAGGAAGGTTGATCCCAAGCTATTGTACTTGGGTGATGGGTACATGAAAGCTCATTAGAGTATTCCTTTGACTTCTGAATATGTCTGAGATTTTCAACAGTAAACATTAAAAAAAAAAAAGTGATCCAGAAGGACACATAGAGGGAGGAAAGCCTTTGATGACCCATAGTTGTGATGGGAACATCTATACTCATTAGCAAACTGGACTTGGCTGCTGCCTCTGGGATGGGAAGGTCCCCATCTCTTCCTGCCCACTTGGGGATTAGTGTCCCAGCTCAGCTGTCAATCCTCTTGGAGAAATACCTGGCCTGAGGGGTTGGGAAGTGGTCTTGTCTCAGGGTCTGCATCGTGCTGCATCCATTTCCTTAATGTGGTCCATCACTGGAAGAACCATGGTTTGAATGAATCCTAAGATTTTTCTGGCCACTTCACCTGGAAAGGGTGCTTCTGAGCCGAGCTGTGCCAGGGTTCAGCTGTCAGTGGTGGGGGTGATTCCTGAACTCAGATGCCCATGTATCCTGCAAGGACCTTTCTCAAACTCCAGGTCAGGAGGCACCGCTATGGGTTGGAGTCCTTCTGCTTGCTTTTTTAGATGCATTTATTTATTTATCCATGCACACTTCAGATATTCCTTAGAGCACCTCCTAAGTGACGGGTACTTTTCTAGCCCCTGAGAAGACAGCAGGGAACAGCATAGGTAAAAACCTCTGTTTTGTGGAGACTACATTCTAGTTGGAGATACAACAAAGAACAAGTCAAGAAATAAGTGAACAGTTTCAGACAGTGCTATGAAGAAAATTAGAGAGAAGATGCCGGATAGTGATTGAGTCCGTGTGTGTGTGCGTGTGCACACATGGGTACACGTATTTTATTTAGGTGATCAGGGAAGACTTCTCCAAGGAGATGACATGTGAGCTGAGAGCTGGATGGTAAGAAGGAGTCGGCCATGCGGAAATCTGGATATCTTTTGACAAAGGCAGTAGCAAGTGGGAAGGCCTTGAGATGAGAAGGAGCTTGGCATTTATTTTTTTTTTTTTTGGAATCCCAAGAAGACCAGTGAATCTGGGATGTGGAGAGGAAAGGGAGAAATGGTGAGCTCAGGTGGGAGGGAGAACAGACAAGAGCTAGGGTTCATAGGACCTTGTAGGCATATCCCGGGTGCTTATATACAGACCCCAGACACCTCCCAGGCTGCCAGTCATCCCCCAGCTATCTAAAGTACATTCTATCTGGAGAAATAGGGCACAATTTTAACGGGGAAGGCCCCTAGGGACTCTAATATGTAGGAAAGTGTTTTGTATAAGCAACTGAATAGTATAATATAGCCAATTTGTTGAAACAACCTATTAAAAATCCAATAATTTTATTTCAAAATCACTACATGCTCTCGATGCCTATAATGTCACCCTAAGTGCACTATTTACTCAATTTAAGATTTGATCCCCTATAGTATTACCCATCATACATATTCCTCTATGCCAGGTAGTACTGTAAGTTATCAGTCATTTCATGCTAATAGAAATGAATTGAAAGCTGTGTCCTTGGAAAGATATTTTAAAAAAGGAAAGCATAAAGTTAGTGGACTCAAGAGTACGAGAAGGGATCTCCAGGGAAGAAACAAATCAACAAGGAGAAACTGAAGATGCATCAGGAAACAACTACCTGTTTTACAGTTTGGAGTGAGGCTCTACTTCCTGGATAGACTAATGTCCTCCTGCCAAGATGTGTCAGAGCAAAGCTCTTTCTCTTGAAATAACGCATGTATACCCTCTATAGCTATTTCCTAAACAGAAAGTGTGCAGTAATTCACAGAGCGCTTTAAGTGAACAGAGCAATGGTTAACCTTAAACTCTGTGAACCATAGGAGCTGTCGTTAATACAGTGTAGCCTTTTCAGGACGATGAGACCGTTCTGTCCCCGAGGCAGCTCACGTGGCTGGGGTGAGCAGGTCAGTCACTCCCAACTTTGCATTCGGGGACTTTATATTGGTTGCTTCAAGTCAGCCATGATGAGGATATTTACATCAAAGGAATCAGCAAATGCTACACATCAGGCTTTTCTTTTCAGAGCTGATTGTTAAATATTTACCAGCACACTGCTGCTGTGACCCTTTAAAAAATAAATTTGGGGATATACCACGGCATATGAAAAAAAATAGCCTTGTTTTGGTTTTGCCTTTTGAACCGACGTTAGTGATATTTAAATTTGTATTCATCTTCTTGTATACTTTACATTTCAGCTATGTTTATGTATAGGTAGACCCGTTCACTTTCTCAAAAACCTTTGCCGGGCATTCCATGGTTGACCAGATAGATGCAAAGGGCCCCTCAAGGCTTTGTGTCACCTGGCTCTTTCTGCCTTGTTTATCCCTGGCTCTGGACAAATTTAACCTTAAATGTGCCTCATCCCCCCCAAAAAAATCCCTATTCTTTCTTTGCTCTGGATATTTCTAGTCTGCAGCCGCTGCCTTGGGGGCTCTCTTCACCCCTTCTCTGTCCGACAAAGTCTTACCGATGTTTCAAGGTCAGAGCAGAAGTCATGTCCTGCTCCTTGAGGCTCATCTGCCCCAGCTCCCTTCAGCATCCATTGCTCTTTTTCCAGTGCTCCCACCAAGTGCCATCTGTCCCTCCTTTGCCACCATCACCATTGCCTTGTTTTATAGGTGTTTGTCTCCATGTCTTATCTCCTCCCCTGGATTTTAAGCTCCTTAAGGATAGTGAATTTTACTTATTCATCATTTTATCCTTTAGAGCAGCTGGTATAGAGCTTTGTACATAGTCATCACGCAGTAAGTGTTAGTTGAATTCTCTGCAGACATGATTTCATATTCCCCACAGTGCCCTGGACAGCACAGTAAGTGCTGTACACACGCGCGCACACGCACACACACACACACACGCACACACACACACACACACACACACACATACACCACCACCACCACCACACACAGTTTCATCAGTCTAAATATTTCTATTTGTGGACTGATTTCATTTAACCTGGAAATGCCTTGTTGAAGGGGAACATTAGACTCACATGAAGCCCCAAATGAGGATCAACCACAAAACTTCTACCTTCAGTCTGAAATGTCACCTTTCTCATCTGCACGCAAAATTGGGCCACCTTGTCCAGTCATGGCTTAGAAAGGTGCCGATCTGTTACGAATCATGACCTCTGACAGCCACTGAAGGTGCACCTGCGTTCCTACTGGGCATAGATCCTGCCAGAATGTAAGTTCTACTGGTATTTTTGTAACCAATGATAAAATGAAAACGATTTGGATTTTTTTCCTTTGCTCACTTCTACTGCAAAAGAAGGCTGCCCCTGTTTGGTTTGTTCATTCATTAAACAATTACTGCCTTCTCATGCCAGACACTTGGCTAAAGTCTCAAGATATAAAGATGAATTATCCACGGCCCTGCCCTTCTGGGGTTCACATTTAGGAAAAGAGACTGAAAAAGCCATCGGACATGTTCAAAGTCTCAGGCGAAATCAAGCCCCGAGGCTCTGATAATGGCCCACATCAGTGCATTTGCCCGCTAGATTCTGCCATCTGTCCCCGCATGAGATGTTTGCTGTAACTCCTTTCCACTGCCCGCTTTTGGTTTGAATGACCTTGGAGACAGCCTGAAATCCCGAGCTTTTAGAGTTTCTGGTCTGCACATATGTGCTTCAAACAGAAATCCACAAACCTCTAATTATCTCCTCTTAGCAGGCTGCCTACATGACTGACGACCAGCGCTTTAGTCACTCCAAGAATGGATTTCTATGTAGCCTGTGCCCTCCCGGGATGCATTAGGATGCCCAGAACATGTGTGGCCGCTCTGAGCGGCACAGGGCAGTTAACAGAAGCCACGCAATTTGCAAAATGCCTCAACTTCCTGCTCATTTCTGAGGCAGAAAATGGTCACACCTTAACCTCAGGAGGCTCATCAGAATAATTCCCACCCCCACCCCAAAGAGAGCCTCTGGTGTCAGATTCCACCCCCTCCCCACCCTTGCTTTTTGCAAACATAAGCACTCGGGCTGAAACAACAGCTATGACTCAGTTCCTAGCGAACGCTGCCTGAATTGATTTAGTCTGAGTTCAGATTTAGCACATAATCATGTTCAATTTGCTCCACTGCACTGCCTAGAGATAAAAGGCTGGGGGGAAAAAAATAGCTCCAGCTTGTGTCAGTCTTTGCGGTGATGTCATTGCCATCAGAGAGCCAGCCGCTCTTACTCTGCCCTGCTGCCTGAGCCGCGGCGGGCTGTGTGCGTGCAGTGGAGTGGGCTCAGGTGCCCAGCTCGGCCGTCCCCAGGGCAGGGCAGCGCCCGGCCGGCCCGGAAACATCCACCTGGAAGGCTCTTCCCAGCCCGCACGACTCGGAGGCTGCCTAGCTGTTTATTGTCAATTCCGGAGGGGGAATGCCAGCCCCTAGCATGGACTGTGATGTTTCCACTCTGGTTGCCTGCGTGGTGGATGTGGAGGTCTTTACCAATCAGGAGGTTAAGGTACGCACCTGCAATCTTCTGTTTCATTGTTGCTGTTGCTGAAGCTGCTTGGAGCCTTGTTAGCTTAAGGGAACAAGACTTTGGTTCATAGTTTTCAGCTCACGATCTGCGCTAGAAATGCATGTGGTGAGTGCCTGACTCTATTAATTAGAATAAGTTAGACGAGGGACTGGCACATTCATTTTAAATGTGATGAGGTTGGAAAAACCACTGTCTGTTTGTTCTTGCCTTTTCTATTAGGTGATCCCCAGTTGTCCTTTTCACAGTAGACATGTTTTCATAGTCTCTGTGTCAATAAGAATTTGCCAGTCCTTAATGCTGAGAGGGGTTTTAAATCAATGATTAAATGAAGAAAGCACATATAATAAACATCGTACCCAGGACACCCTGATCGTGGGACATTAACCCCTTGATGGGACGTCACTTACATAGGCCGTGATGTGGTCTGCAAATTGAACAAAAGCTATTCTACAGATGGCAGTTTCAATCCCCAGCTCTCTGGAAGTCAGAGTTGGAGAGCAGCTGTCTAAATTTCCTTTGTCAGGCAAAAGAAGCAAGTCATCTTCCCTGAACAGTTGTCCATAAAGAAAGTTCAGGCATAAATAAATTTTGCGTAGTATTCTAGGGCGCTGGTCCTCACTGACTGTCTGCAACAATTGTTTGATTGTCATGGGTAATTGTCTCCTGATGACATACATTCTCTTTGCTTTTCCCCTTTGGTTTTATGTTCTGAAAAAGATGCCATGCTTGTGAAATGGGCATTTTGATTTCTTCTCTCATATTGAAAATAAGAACTAGCAGAAGCTTCTTATTTAAACAGTTCACACACAGGACGAAAAGGATAGTTGCTCATTGTGTGATGGGAGGCAGGAAAGGGGAATTGCACTGCATAATCATTTGTCACCTTCCCCGTAGTCTTTACTTAAAGGAAGACCCAGAATTCTTTATTTTGGGGTGTGCAGATGACACCCTGGTGCTTCCCAGGTGGGAATTTATGTGTCCACTAGCATAACACATGGCTGTGTCATTCAAGATTGCAGTTTTGAACACCCTTTTGAAATGAATTCAAGAATCTGTTTTGTTGTTTCTGCATATTTTAAACGTGTGGCCTGCGTTTACCAATTCTTAGGCCAGTGCTGTGAAGTGTCAACCACCTGTCATGCTGAGGTTCCGAAAATTAGAAGGTAATGGTTTGGTGCTGCCTGTGGTCGTGTCCACGAATGGAAACATGCGTGTAGCGACTCACAGCCCCGCTGGCCGTACACGCTGTGTACACTCCAGAAGGGAGCAGCCCTCAAAGCCCCTCCAGTTCAAAACCAATTTAAATTCCGACGTGGGTAACTGAGTAGAGAGCCATCTCCCAGCACCTGCTGGAACAGAATTATGCGTACATAAAGTAACACTTTACGATTCCCTTCTCTTCTGAACCGTTCCCTTTTAATTATGTGCTGGGCCTGTGAACGTCATAAAATAAATAATCTAGACTTTTTTGGTCCAAGAAATGATGGTGAGAAAATATTGATAAGGCATCTGGAGTCTGCCGGGCATTGTGCTCTTACAGGAAGGAGTTTAAAATATGCTTAGATGACGTAGGTATTTGTCATATAGACATACAAAGAACCACTTACCCAATATTTCTCTTTTTTAAATCATTGCTCTTTTTTTACTTATTTTTTATTGACGTATAGTTGATTTACGATGTTTCAGGTGTATGGCAAAGTGATTCAGTTATATGTGTGTATATATATATATATTCTTTTTTCAGATTCTTTTTCATTGTAGTTTATTACGAGATACTGTATGTAATTCACTGTGCTATACAGTAGTTCCTTGCTATTTATATTTTATATATAGGAGGGCATATCTGTTAATCCCAAATCCCTAACTTATCCCTCCCTCCCCCTTTCCCCGTTGGTAACCACGTTTGTTTTCTATGTCTGTGAGTCTATTTCTGCTTTGTAAATAAGTTCATTTGTATCATTTTTTAAGATTCTGCATATATGTGATATCATACGATTTTGTCTTTCTCTGTCTGACTGACTTCACTTAGTATGGTAATCTTTAGGCCCATCCATGTTGTAGCAAACATGCCCAATATTTCTTAAAGACAGACTATTTTGTGGAATTCAGGGGACACAAGATTCTTACAGCTGGTTGTACTTGAGTGGTTGGGATGGTGTCATGGAGCAGGTGGTATTTGAACTTGACGATGGGTAGATTTTGATACAGGAAGAGGGAGGGCACGGGGACAGGAAGGCATTCCATCTTGCAGTCAGGTGAGTCAGTGCATTTGACTGCAGTAGGATCTCTGTGAGAGACTGGAGGGGGGGGACAGAGGGGCGTCAGGGACAGATTATAAAGCCTCTCACCCTGTTGTTAGAAATGTATGGGGTTTTCTGGGAAGACTCCCACCAGAAAGATGCATTACATGTCCTTCCTGCTAAATAGCTTCGAATTACAGTTGATTTGCTTCTCTGAAACAAGTTACTTAATCATTCTGTGCCTTAGTTTTCTCATCTGTAACATGGGGATAATGGTAGTTCCTACCTTGTTGGCTTGGTAGGAGGAGTAAAGAAAATTATACATGTAAAACAGCTAATACGGTGCCTGACATACTTCGTGTTCAATAAGTGTTAGCTGTCACCATTATCGTCCATGGTCATCTTTTTAGACGTTCTCTAAAGGTGATAGGTTACTTTCCCCAGTTTACTGGAATGTCCTATCTCCAGCTGACTTTACAATGGCAGTCCAGGACGTAGAAAGTGTTTCCACTGCCATCCCCCTTCCCCCCCCCGCAACAGCCCAGCAACTTAGAAAACACTGCCCTTCCTTTCAGACATTTAATCATTTAACGTTAAGTCAGTGACGTTATTAACAAGCAAAATTAAGGCAGGCCAAAGAGGTCCGCTGAGAAAACCTATACGTTCCTCGTTCAGAAGTGAGCATGGCTTAGTGTCATGAAGGCACGTTCAGATGTCAAATTCTGGCACCAAAGTTTCTCCAAAGGTAAACATCATTAATTACCAATTTCAGATCCATAGTGGAGCCAGGAGTTCCTTTCTTCCGAGTCCAATATTTCCTGTCAGAGAAAAGGAAGGCACCGGTTGGGGGTCCTTTTCACCTGCTTGCATCCAGCTTGCTTGATCTCAGGCTCTTTTTTGCTTTTTACAGACTCTCCCTTTCTACCTGGAGCCCCATTGGGAAGCAACCACACCAGGGTTATGCCACCAGCAGACTTTCTTAGCAAATACAGTGGTTAAATTGAAGGAGGTGGAGAAAATGCAAATCTAGTGACTTATAGCAATTTAGAAAACCTTATCCTCCGTGGGGGATCTCAGCTGGTTGCCTTGGGGGCCCTTCAGGCTCCAAGTTCCTAAATTTTGCCAAAGCTGCTAGAGCAGTAATGCCAAATAGAAGAGGAAATCAGTCAAAACGCATCCCCATATTTGTCTTTCTCCGGAAACTCCGTTGGTAGTGTTGTGAGCTTAGCTGTCTGTTTGATGGCAAAGGACGCTTAGAAAGATAAAGAAATTTGAAGTCCTCAATAGAAGGAAAATGACATGGTGAACTGGAGAGTTTGTGTGCGCGCGCCTGTGTGCGTGTGTGTACGTGAACGCGGGCAGAATTGATTTTCTCCAGTGTTCTCATATTCTGAAAATAGTCTCCCCCGCCCCCCAACAAGAGCCAGATGCTTGAGGAAATGAAAGGGATCCAAAGATGGGCGATAAAATTTGTATTTTACTTTAGTCCGGTTGTTCTTAAACCTGATAACACATTGGTATCCCCTGGAGAGCTTTTAAAATATTGACGTAAACAAATAAACGTATACTGTAATTTCAGGCAGTGATAAGGGTTTTGAAGAAAGATGAAGCAGAGTGAGGGGGGGGAACTGCTGGAGGAGAGGTTGCATTGGGGGCCCTTTAGGCTCCTATTTCCTAAATGTTGCCAAGACTGACAGATCGATAGTCCCCAAAAGAGGAGGAAGTCAGACAAATGGCGTTCCTCTGTATTTGTCTCTCTCCAGAAATGCCGTTGGCCACTTTTGAATGGATGGCCAGTGGAAGCATTTCTGGTGAGGCGACAGGTTTTGAAAAGTCACTGTTCCCGTGTCATTCAGGGATCTGAAGTGAGTGAAAGGACCGTGTATGGATCTGAGGGAAAAGCATTCCAGTAGAGGGAACAGTAGAGGCAAAGAGAGGCCATCTTATCTGATGTGTTCTCTCTCAGCCCCCCCATTTAACCCAGTGGTCCCCAGCCTTTTTGGCACCAGGGGCAGGTTTCACGGAAGACAATTTTTCCACAGACGGGGGCTGGGGGTGGTTTCGGATGATTCAAGCGCATTGCATTTATTGTGCATTTCATTTCTATTATTATTACATGGTCACATATAATGACATAATTATACAGCTCACCATAATGCAGAATCAGTGGGAGCCCTGAGCTTGTTTTCACTTGCCACTCACTGACAGGGTTTTGCTATGAGTCTGCAAGCAATTGATTTATTGTGGTCTCTGTGCAGTCAAACCTCTCTGCTAACGATGATCTGTATTTGCAGCCGCTCCCCAGCGCTAGTATCTCCGCCTCAGCTCCACCTTAGATCATCAGGCATTAGATTCTCATAAGGAGCGCGCGACCTAGAGCCCTCGCATGCGCAGTTCACAGTAGGGTTCGCGCTCCTGTGAGAATCTAATGCCCCTGCTGATCTGACAGGAGGCGGAGCTCAGGCTGTAACACGAGCGACGGGGAGCGGCTGTAAATACAGATGAAGCTTCGCTCTCGCTCGCCCGCCGCTCACCTCCCGCTGTGCAGCCTGGTTCCCAAAAAGCCACGGACCAGTACTGGTCCATGGCCCGGGGGTTGGGGACCCCTGATTTAACCTATTTCCATCATTCATTCATTCAGAGACCTACTGAGGCTATCAAGATCTTATGCCATAATTTTAATTTTTTTAACGCTGCTCCTTTTTAGAAATTGTGCTTAAGCTAATTCCCTCATGTTATGTTTTAAGCCCGGTGGTTCTCTTGGAGGAAGGGGAAATATAAGCAGAAATTTGTTCTCAGCGTGATCATTTTTCATACGCTTGAAATCTTAGGATCACTGTAGGATAGGACTTTTCTTTCCCTTCTAAAAGTCTAGGGCCTTCCCAAGGTGACTCATAAGTCCTACTTTCTCTCCTCCGCTTTTGAGAATTTCCCAGTATCCTCCTAATCCATGCAATCTTGGACAAGTCTCTTAACCTTTCTGGATGCGTGGTGATTATGCTGAGAAAAATGCCAATGCTTTGTGTATTTTGTTTTCCTTTCTCACACAAAAGTGTGATGTGACTGACTCATAGTCTGTGTCATGCTGTTGCGTGAGTTCTGAAAAAAAAACCCAACCCAGCACATCTTGGCCATTTAGTACAAAGAAATCTCTTTGGCATTTGAACCACTGGAAATTTCACGACTTGTTTTGTTCGGCTGGATTCGTAGGAGGAGAAGGATGGAGCAGAGTTGGTGTGATACGCTTTGCCCTCTGCTTTGGGGAGAGACAATGACACAAATGAAGATGTGGGTATTGGGTATCGGGATTGATTGGGAAGAGAAACTTGCGGGTATTTGTTAGGAGAGCTTGTCAAGCTTCATGCCCATTTCTTATGCTTTTTGCAAATGCCGTGCTGGGCAGAGGATCTGGCTGCAATCATGACTTTTTGGTTCTGTAGAACTCGAAAGATTCTTTCAGAATCTTCAGAAACCATTGTGTTCATTCAGTAACTTACAAGAATTTAAGTTGTGTATGATTTCATTCTCAAACACTGAAACCCTCTGGAGATATTCATGGCAACTTTTAGGAACCAAAATGTTAAGTTAACAGAAACTCTTATTCTCTGTTCAATGACTGGAATTTTAAATAATATTTGTTACATGTCTGCAGACCACTTTTAGTTTCTGAAAACCAAAAGGGAGTGTGTGGGGAGGATGGGGGAGGGGGAATGGGGTGGCCTGCCCATAACAGATTCTAATCCTCCAGCACAACAAAAGCATGTTCTTCCTCTGCTAGTGAAATGGACTAGAATTGAGGCCATCCTGGAAACGAATGAATTAATACAAAACTGAATGTTAGACATTAACCCTAAAAAAATACTTCAAGAAACGTAACATTCTTAAGTGCGCTGTTGAATATTATCTTGCCTCTGAAGAAAGTAGCAAACACCTTTCACAGATTGGGAAGAAGGGATTTTATGCAAGTGACAGATGCTCCCTGAGAAGGTTAACAGGCAGATTTCTCAGCCACCTGTCACATTAGGGAAAGACAAGGTACAGTATTCAACTAATGACATTGTAAAGCAGGAAAGCCAACTGAAAAGTTGCTTCTCTGCTTAGAGTCTTTTTTTTTTTTTTTTGCGGTACGCGGGCCTCTCACTGTTGTGGCCTCTCCCGTTGCAGAGCACAGGTTCCGGACGCGCAGGCTCAGCGGCCATGGCTCACGGGCCCAGCCGCTCTGCGGCATGTGGGATCTTCCCAAACCGGGGCACGAACCCGTGTCCCCTGCATCGGCAGGCGGACTCTCAACCACTGCGCCACCAGGGAAGCCCTGTTTAGAGTCTTTTAACTGTTGGAAAGTAATTCAAACATTGACAGTTGCTACCTCTAACCTGAATGTCAGATTTATTCAAAACAGTAACAACAAAACAGTATCTTCATTAACATCGATCTCCTAAAGAAACCGATTTTAATGTAAAACTCAGAGAATACCATTTGCATCCTTAGTGATTCTGAGTACAACTATCAATAATTTATAATAGCCTGTTTTAGTACTTTCTGATGAAGCTTAAAATTGACGAAAAGAAAATGATACCTGAAATGTTTATCATCACTGGGTATATTTCGGTTGTAAGCTTCAATGGCATCACAGCTTTGTGGGGAAGGACCCAGCTTTCCAGGGAGGTCATCAACCCTCCAGCCCATTCCTGGCCTAGAATTTCTTAAAGTAAGGGGACCGTATCTTTACATAAAGGGAATGTATCTCTTCCAAGCTCTAAATCTAAGCTGATTCCAAAAGATTAGTCAAAAGAACATTGAGAGAGTATTTAATGAGGTCTTCAAGCAGGTAAAAAGAAGTTGTGAACCCTTCACTCTATCTAGAATGGATCATTTATCTTAAAACTGTTTGAGAATATAATATCCACCAACTTAGACCTTCCCTAGAAAATACTCACTGGATGTGCCTTTGTATTCCTCTTTGGGATAAATGTATCCAGGGGGAACAATATACACAGGCACACACACACACGTGAACATGTATTGTATGTATATACTATACATAAATATATTTTTTCTTCCGTAACCCTGGAAGGTTTCTTCCTGCTCTGCTCCGGCCCTATCTAACCAGCTATTGGAAACTGTGGACTCTTAACCATGTCAAGAGATGAAGAGCCCAGAGAAGGCTCCTGGCAAAAAGTTGAACAGAAGTCTAAACAATTGCTAAACAGTTTCTCCAGGGTGGGGTGGAGGTGGCAGGGGAGACACGAAGAAATTCATGGCCTTTTCTTTTTATTGTTACATGCCAAGGAAATGTTTACATCCTTACAATCCAGTAGCACAGTTACTCTCCAGAATCTAATATACCAGCTCTGAACTATGCATTTTTTAAAAAAGGTTTTCAAAACGATCTTGACCCTTCAGCTTCCAGAAGATAACTTTAACAAATGTATCCTTCTTTGTTATATCGGACTTCAGACCAGCTTTCATTCCCCGCCCCACCTTCACCCAAATAACGTCTTCACTAATATTCTACTTGTCCCAACAATCAGATTGTTTGCTACTTAGTTGTAAGATTTATTTCCTGCATCTCTGATAGGGCTAAAGGAATATGCAAGCAGTGTTTATGCTGTGCCCCAAAGATTTGATTGGGGGGGGCATTTACTAAGTTGAGCATTAAACCATCTCACATGATGGCAAATGTAACCCCCCAGAGATAGTCATTTTCATGGATCGATATTTTATGTTATCAAGATGGACAATTTAAAAAATTCTAGCAACCCTTCTTCTTCACTAAATACTTCTGAGTACATGACACACACCAGGGTACTCCTTGTCATCCCCATAGTAGCCCGGGGCATCTATTTTTCTGCCCTGTTTTAAACAGGTTCCTGATCAGAGAAGTTAAATTTTTGCACAAGATCACACAGCTATTAATTGGCAGAACTGGGACTCGAACTGTGGTCTGCTTCACTCTTTCTCCTACCAAAATATCCCTAAGGATTAACAAGCCATTAATCGATTATTGGGGGGAAAGAAAAGATATATATCTCAGAGGATAAGCCATTGAACTCATATGTAGTATTTCCTCTAGTGTTCAAAGCACTGTTTTTGTCTTCTATTACTTATCAGATTAGGGAGTACTACTTTTACATAAATCAGTAGTGGAGATCATTTTACTTTTCTCATCTAACATGATGGCAGTTCTAGGCATAGCATCTGTTTTGGATTTCATCTGAAAATTTGTTTCAAAACCTAATAATGCCATCTAGTTGGGGAGAAAGAAAAAAGTGCTGGAAAACCCAGGAGCTCACCAAGAGGCGGATGATAACTGGTATGGCAGTTCCACCACCTCTTTCTGCATGTCGGAGAACATTTTCCAGGACTGGGTGAAGGGTGATCTCTGAAGGGTTGTAGAACAGCAGTGTTGAAACTTTTAATTGCAATAATAAAATTTTACTTTTGGACAGGGCTTTCCAAATTATACAAAACTCAGCTTTCTCTCTGGAGATCTCCAAGGTTAAACAAGACCACACAGTTCCTCAGGGGAAGCTTGGACTGGGATTTGTTCACAACACTGCACAAGGTCTCTTGGTTTATTATTATAGCCTGTATCAATAGTACATCTAAGAGAATTGATTTCATCTTCTGTGACTTCACTGTACCTTTAGGTATTGACTAAGAAAACCTCTCAGGCCACCTTTCCTGCAACAGGATACATAAGCAATGAGCAAACTTAATAATAACAACAGTGTATTGAGCACTTACTATTCGTCAGGCACTGGACAAAGTGCTTTTATTCATTCGCTCATTCATTCATTCATCAAATATATATTGAGTGCCTTCCATACTCAAGGCCACACACTAGGTTCCAGAGATACAGAGGGTAACAGTCCTGTTGGACGCAAAACTCTGTGCTCTGTCATTATGCAGTGTTGGCCTTTATTCCACTCAGTTCCATTTTTCCCAAAAAAGACAATGCTCTTTCGACCTCCAAAGAGGCCTCCTTTGCTGACTTAGGGCACGTGAGAAGGAAGCAAGTCCAGCCTCCAAGTCAGACATCCTGGTTAGAAGTCTCTATTTGGCCACTTGGCCACTTACTGTGTGACCTTGAGCAAGGAGCCTGAAGCCTCAGTTTCCTCAATTACAAAAGGAAGAAAATAATAGTGCTTACCTGATCACTTGGCAGGCAGAACACACACCGGTAATGTTAACCTTTATCATCATCCATCGTCATCATCGTTATCATCAGTATTAGTAAACTTCTCATATAGAGTTTTTTCTTCTCAAGGCACTTCACTTATAATAGGGGCGCTGCCCCTATTTTATCAGACACTTGCCTGTGGTTTTCAACTCATCTTTGCACAGAGGAAGCAGTGCCCTACCTCAGCGACACTCTGAGGTCACAGAACCAGAGAGGGAACCAACTGATTCAGCAGCGGAGTGAGCAAAACCACGGACCCAGACGGTTGGTCGTGACTTCCAGACCCAAGGCCAGTTTTAATAAGCATTCAGAGAACAGGGTATATGGCAGAATATAGAGGCTTTAAGGCAGGATGCCCATTAAAGAAAAGAGAAGTTGGACTCAGAACTCATTTCTTCAAGACATATTTAAACACCTGTCTCTGAGCAGGAATTTTAAATGGAGTTGGTGACTAGTTTCACCACAGTTATGCTAAACCATAATTGCGGTACTTTCAATATTGACCTTCACTTCCCATATCTACTTTAAAACTGTGGTGATAGGTGGAAATTAGATTAATTATCCAGGCTAAGCTCAATTTCTCTTTTGATTAATAGGCCTTTTGCCCTAGAAACTCTGTTTTCTGCCATGCACACCTACCTATGGCTGCTTATTAACTTGTATCATAACTAGCAAATCATTCTGTGATACTTAAAACAAAACAAAATGAAAACTGAGCTAAAGCCCTACTCTTCATTGCCTGGTTGAATAAGCAGTAGACCTGAATTATTAATGAGAGGGAGAGTAGATGATCTATTTTATATTCTTTCTCTGTAGGGAGTTGTTCCATACATTGTAGTGCTCAGCAAAATAATATTCTATATTTAAATAACCCTTAGCATGTGATTAACCACAACTGATGTTTATGAAGGCCTCAGAAGACTTGAACCCTCTTTCAATGAGTGCATCCTCATGCCACCCCTCTGTTACAGGTGGGAAGTATTATTCTCTCAATGAGAAATCCAGGTTAGAAGTGTTCTCCAAACCCAATCAATAGAGAGATTCCAGTTTGCTCCTTGTTACTTCACATTCCTTTTTTTAAATTTATTTTATTGCATTGTAGCTGATTTATGTGTTAATTTCTGTGTATAGCAAAGTGATTCAGTTATATATATATATATATATATATATATATATATACATCCTTTTTCATATTCTTTTCCATTATGGCTTATCACAGGACATTGAATATAGTTGCTATACAGTAGGACCTTGTTATCCATCCTATATGTAATACATATAATAGTTTGCATCTACTAATCCCAAACTCCCAATTGTAACCTCCTCCAAACCCCCTCCTCCTTGGCAAACAAAGGTCTATTCTGTATGTCTATGAGTCTGTTTCTATTTCGTAGATATGTTCATTTATGTCCTATTTTAGATTCCACATATAGTTACTTCACATTCTTATTCCATAATTCTTGGAGGCGAAACCAAGAAACAACTTGGTACAACTTGGGACAGTGGTATAGTGGCTCGTTCTTTGGAGGCAGAAAGACCTGAATTCATGCTATGTCTTATTTATGACTTTCCTCATATGTTAAAAAAAGATACAGATTTAGGTTAAGGGCTCTTGAGACGTAAATGATCAATGAAGTATTGCTGACGCTGATGCCTGCATTTAGCGTCTCATCCATTCATTCTACGTTTAACCAACATGGCAGAGCCCTTGGTAGGTAGTAGGCGCGGCTTCAGTACTTGGGATGGAAGCATGCCTCCTGCCCTCAAGGAGTTCATAGCTGTTGGAGGAGTGAAGGTAATAAATAGATACACAGAGTTTAGAAAAGGCCATGGTTTGCATAAGCCCAGTACACTGTGGAAACCTCTGGGAGGGAGGTCTGGAATGAAGAGGAAAGGTTTCCCCAAGGAAGTAACTCTTGAGTTAACTGCTTTAAAGGTTAAGTAGGTGTTCGACAGGTGAACGAAAGATGGAAATCAGAGAGGGGCTCTCTGGGAGAGAGAGGAACCTGCACCACAGCAGAAATGCCAGGAAGAGTGGTGACTCCTAGGAAGTAGAGCCCTGGGTGGGTGCTGGATTGTACAGAGGCTGGGCCCACTTTGTGAGGGAATTTGGACGTTATGCTCAAGTCCAATCAGATGGGCCATGGGAAACATCTTAAACAGGGGCGTGACTGTCCACCTGGTGTGACACAGGGTCCTCTCTGGTGGTAGTATGACTGAGGCTGCACCAAGGCTGATGCTGCAGAGAGGCTAGCATGGGGGAGGAGCTGCCGCCAGCCAGCCAGGCAGAATGGGAATCTGCAGAGTCCGAGCATCCGTGAATTACGCTCATAATCTTTTGTGATTCCCTGTCTTGTGTTTTTAAAGAGGAAAGAGGTCAGAACAGGAAAGCAGCTGCTTGTGGAAGTCACTAGGTTGCCATTCGACGAGTTTGAAGGGGAAGGGCATGTATGTTAGTGCTACACCCAGGATATTCAGGGATGCATTCAATTCAGCAGGCGTATACTGATTGTCTTCTAGGGCCAGGAGTCGAAAACCCAGGAATCCAAACCCTGGTCCCCGCCCTGGGGAATCACTTGGTCTGTGGGCAAGGGGGGCTGACTTAGAATAACAGGCAACTGTCTTTTATCCAGTAAGTCTGCCCTATCGCTTCTTCAAATTTCTAATAACTGGGAAATAGAAATTCAGTGATGTTGAATGCTGGACCTAGAATATTCTGGGTTCCTCCTGAGAGCAAATACACATACAGGGAAAAAAAAAGAAACAAACCTGCAATATTTTGCTAAAATATGTTCCTAGGGGCTAAGATTCCCCCAGCGTAGCATACACAAATCAAACAGCAAGAAAAGTTTAGGAATTCCCTGGCGGTCCAGTGGTCAGGACTCGGTGCTTTCACTGCCGAGGGCCCGGGTTCCATCCCTGGTCAGGGAACTAAGATCCCACAAGCCTCGTGGCCCAGCCAAAAATAAAAATAAAAATAAAAAGAGAGAGATAGGGAAAGAAAAGTTTGATGCCATCTCTTGTTAGTTAACTGTTGCCATCATGCCAGTGGTCTTGTCCCAGTACAGTAGTCTATATATAATAGATGCTGAATAAAAGTTAGATGAGGAGGGCTTCCCTGGTGGCGCAGTGGTTGAGAGTCCGCCTGCCGATGCAGGGGATGCGGGTTCGTGCCCCGGTCCGGGAAGATCCCACATGCCGCGGAGCAGCTGGGCCTGTGAGCCATGGCCGCTGAGCCTGCGCATCCGGAGCCTGTGCTCCGCAATGGGAGAGGCCACAACAGTGAGAGGCCCGCGTACCGCAAAAAAAAAAAAAGTTAGATGAGGGGATGCATTACTGGGGCCTGCGTTTGTTGCTGGTCTTGTTTTAGGCGACAGGATGGAGGAAGGAAGAGGAACAGGGAGCCTTCTCTGCCTGTCAGGACAGACTCCAAAAGCTGCACCTATCACTTCCTCTCAGATTCAGCCGGACCAAACCTGGGTGCACGGGCACATCTGGATGCAAGAGAGGCTGAGGATAGCACCTTGTTCCTGGTGGCCCCATGCCCAGGTAAAATCAGGATTCTATTATAAAAAGAAGGGAAGAAAGATGGCTATGGATGGACCCACAATTTCTAGTGCTAGTGACAAATGGACCCTTTAAAGAAGTGACTTGAGAACTCAAGTTGCAGAATTCACCTATGTTAAATGACAGCCCAGAAGGAGTTCATGAATCCTCAAAACACCCAGTCTAGAAGAAGTTTGTCGAATTTCATGAGACAGGTAATCTTTGATCTGGGGTTTGAAAGGCGTGGCAGGTACTAGTAGGCTATCTCTTTCCAGCCTGGCTACTCCCTTCCAGGTCAGCTGGTGAGACTAGAGCCCCAGCAGGCTGCCTCTCCCATCCCGTCTCCATGACTTGTCACTTGCCGTTCTTCCACGCTGACTGAGCATCCCACACACTTCCCTGCTTTATGTACGGCTGCTGTCCTCTTGGGTAGTTCTGTCTGGTTGAAGATAGGTCTGTATTGACAGATGGCAAGGCCGTCTCTAATCAGATCCAGAGTATCATTCAGATCCTTTGCAGTCAGTGGCTAGGGCTGGTATTATGCTGAATAAGCTAGCAAGTTTCTACCCCGCTGGGTACCAAGACGTCTTCAGCCTTCCTCTGCCCTTCATAGATGCAACAGAGCCCATGATGCAGCCATGGCTTCGGGGAGACTGAAGGAGGGCTGAACCAAGACTCAGAAGCCCAAGGTGCAGGTCTTCAGGCCACTCAAGAAATTTAACTTCTCTCATAGACCACTGGAATGAAAAGTGCCTAGATGAGCAGTGGGCGCCATGCAGAGGGAATGGGTTTTGGATTCAAACCAGTCTGGGCTGGAGCCCTAACCCTGACAGTTACTGGTTTTGCAGCTGTGGGAAGTTTTCTTTATCTCTGAGTCATGGTTTTCTGATCTGTAAAGTGGGTATAAAAATGCTGCTCTACAGAGTAGAGTAAGAATGTAAAGAATGAAGGCACTCAATAAGCGGCTGTTATTTTTCTTGCCTCTTTCATCTCTAAACATTGATGATGAAAATACCTTAAATTCAGCCGAGTCCAATAGTGAGATTTAGCTCTGTTAAAAGCACAGGGGTTCTGCGATATTGAAGATAACGTTATTAGCTCCATCCACAGAATTATATGTCACTTTTCTGAAATCCACACAATTTTCTGAGTAACATTCCTGCATAGGGCATCATCCATTGTAGTGAAAAAATAAAATAAAAATCCATCAAGTCTTTCAAGGCTGCAAAAAATATATAATAACTCGGGTCAAATTCTCCCATGTCACTAATATTAATGATATCAATTGCTTGCTTTGGTTCAACACTGGCAAAAATCAAAAAAATGTTCAGAACAGCTATTTATTTGCCAGTACTGAGGAGAGAGAAGCAGACAGAGATCATGTGTTAGGTCAACTAAGAGGTTTCTTTGGAGGAACCATGAATCAGTCTTTATTCTTTTCTACAAGTATTGGAAAACAAAGTGTGTTGGACCAGGACAGTATGTGCCCCCATTCAACCCTCCTTCTCATTTGTGTTATAGAATAGAAGCTCTGAGCACAAAAATTTTATAATGACTTCCTGATGACGTTCCGGCTCCAGACTCTTTCTTGTGCATGAATGGGAAATAAACTCAAAAAGTACTTTAAGCTCTTGAATTCTGAATGAGCACAATATAATCAACCCTGAATGCCTCAACTTTCCCTTGAAACTTCTGCTTGATCCACCTACACAGTTATTCCAGGCAATTATCATCATTACCGGGGCTTGGAATCTGGAACAATCTTTACTCATCAGCCCCTTTTATTGACTTTCCACATAAGCAGAAGCAAATCTTTCCAAGTCTTTCTATTCAATCCAAGTTCAAGGCTATTTCAAGTACCTTATCTGAATGGAGCACCGTGTAATCTCCAAAGAGTAGAAAACTCAAAGTCCCACAGTCTAGCAGGACTGACTAGTATAAGTGCCAGGAGAAAGGTGCAAATTTAGTAACATGGGGCTTCCAGGAAGAATGATTCCCTTCACACTGGGCACCTCAGGACTAGCTTCATCTAAAAGTAACTTTTTTAGATCAGAAGTTGCAAAATGACCACCTGTGAGCCAGATCCACAGATGGATTTTATTTGGCCTGTACAGCACCGTTTTGTTAAATTGAATTCTTTGCTAGCCTTTAAAATTTGGGGAGGTTTTATATTTAAAATCTATATCCCTGCTTCTCTTAAAAGATTGGCAGAGCTGGCATCACTGAGTCACCACCAGCTACAAGTGGCTCAAGAGGTTGTCCTTTTCAACAGAACAAGCATTCTCCAATCCCCACCACTCTCTATTGCCCTACACTTGGCTACTCCACGTCTAGGCAGGGAGTAGTGGAGGACAATGCTGTAAAGTGAGGAGTGAGAATAGTCCTGCTGTGGATGCCCTTGAGCACCAACCAAAGCATTGCACTTAATTCCGTGAACCATAGGGATCATCAGAGTGTTAGGAGCCATCATTTAGGAAGATCACAGTGCCTCAGGCATCCAGCCTAGAGAGGAGAAAGGAGAAAACGAGGGAAGGGAGAGGACAGGGAAATCAGTAAGGAGGTTGTTATCATTCTTTAAAACCCACGTCTCCATTTATTATCCCTCTTTCTTAACCCTACATGGAAATTCTGTAGACTGAACTAGAAAGAATGCTGGACTGTAAGTCAGAAAACTGGGCTCCAGTTACAGGTCTGCCCTTGCTAGCTAGCACAGTGCGTGGGCAAGATTTGGGCTTTCTAGTCCTCCCTTTGCTCGTGATGAAGGGAGCCATGAGGGTAACGTTGACCTCCCAGGATTATGGTGGGAATTAAGCAACACAGCATTTTGGACGGTCTTCATGGACTCTATTACCAGCCCCTCCTGACTTCATTTCTGCAAACTTCTCCATATCAGCAGGCTTACCCCCATCTCTTTCCTACTGATCAACTTTGACTTTATTCCAATGATTTCCCAGCTTGGATTCCTCCTGAGCTGCTGCTTATTTTTTGCCTTCTTAGTTGAGGCTTAAAGTCAGGGTTTCAGGATGGAAAGGCCTCGAGGGACAACTAAGGGCCCCCTCCTTGCTGTAGCCATCTCCCCTCCAGTATCCCAGCCTCTCCTTGAACCCCTCCAGGAACGGAGCCCTTACTCCTCACTGTGACCGTTTTTGTGATTCTTCTTTTTTTTTTTTTTTTTTTTACTGAAACCCTGTAATTTCAACCCATTTGTCCTAGTAGTCGTGTGCTCTGTGAGCAAACAGAGCAAGTCTGCTGTTTCTTTGACAGAAAGATGCTCTTGTTCTTTGAAGACAGTTATCAGCTCGCGCTCCCCACTGCCGGATATTCCTCTTCAGATTAAATTTGCAGTTTCTCCGGCTTATCCTTTATATGACACGGTCACAAGTCCCCCCTCCCATCCTGAAGTTCCGCCCAACTTACACCATCTTTCCCCACCGGCTGTTCTTCACTTCCCTCCCCTCCCCTCCTTATCCAGCCATTCTGCACTTAGACCCTTGGTCTCATCCCACCCTGGACTATGCCAAGAAAGCACCCTTAGCCCACCCCCGCCCCCCACATTTGCCTCACCTCTCCCTTCATTCAAACTTCTCACATTCCGCGCTTTAAATTGGGCCATTTGTCTAAGATAAGGGTTCATGATCTCCAGAGTCATTAATGGAGCCGTATTTGGCGTACTCATAATGTTGAACATTATTGAGTGTTTACCCCTGTACTTAAGCGTACGTCCCATATCATCTCATTGAGTCTTCACACTCCCACGTAAGCCAGTACTGTTATCACCGTCCCTCTTTCACAGTTGGAGGGAGGGAGCCTTTGCAGATGAAGGAACCAGTTCAAGTGGCAGCACTGGGATCAAACCCAGGCCGCCTGGCTCAGAGCCTGTGCTTCTCATCACTGCCCTGGGCCTCCTCTCAGCATCTTTGTCTGAGGGCTATTCCTGAGTATCCTTTCATTTGTTTATTTGTTGCATAATTCCTTTAGGGCTTTCACAAGATTTAATAGAAAGTGTAATTACTGTAATCATTACTGTCATGCATGAAGACTTCTTTCCTTCCTCCTGTTTGTTTCAATAAAAGCCTCTAAAGCCGTAGCCCGGCCCCCACCATCTTCAGGAAGATTTCTAAGAGGATGTTACGGGATGGTCCAAAGGCAGGTGGATGTATTTAAATGCTAAGCATTGCAATGCATTTCCCCACCTCTCCTCATTCCCCATTTTTGCTCTGTTTTTGTCCATAGCACTTATTTTATCATGTACGATACAATTCACTTATTTATTTTTGTTTAGTGTCTGTCTCCTCTCACTAGAATGTAAGCTCCATGAGGGCAAAAATACCGTATTTTGTGTATTGCTGCATCCTCAGCTTGGCACAGAATAAGAGCACAGTAGATGTATCCTGAATGAACGATACAGCAAGAAAGCATCCCGCCTCCTTTTGAACACGGACCTTTGACCTTCGAGGTTTGTTGTTCTCGACAATCACCTTGACCCCCTTGCCTCCATCACCCTTATCCTCACACACACTCTTTAGCTAATGTCCACTCAGCCTTGAAGCCTGAGCTCGCCTGGGCTTGGATTTCTACCAGAGCCTTAGCTGTTCCCTGAGGCCCACATGCCCCTCCTCTGTGCTTCCTCGTCACCCTGTGTTTGTCTCTGTCACTGTCCTTCCTGCTTTGTATTCCTGCTTTGTAGCCCTTGAAGACAGACGTCTCCTCGCTAACCCTAAGCTCTCTGAAGGCAGGGGTCTTCTTATTCATGCTTGTCTCCCAGCACCCAGCCCAGTGCCTGGCATAAACTTGGTGCTCAATAAATAGTTAATTCGTGACTTAAAAATACTATTTTCCATAATGGAGCTTTGGAGCCACAAGGAGAGGCACAAACTAGCTTCGAGTGTGGTTAAGAACCAGAACTTACCACTGGGGGATAGAAGTTCTTTCTTCAGTTCGTATTTACTGAGTGTCCGTTATATGCCAGGTCCTGGTCTAGACAGAAGGAGACGTCAGGGAACGAAACAGTCAGAAATGCCCACCATGGAACATTCTAGTGGGAGGCGAGAGAAGAGAAGGAATATGATAAATAAATGAGTTGCAGAGTATGTTAGGAGTGATATGTGCTAGAGAGGAAAAGAAACAGCAGGCCAGGACGAGGGGGATTATGAGTGGGGGAAGGAGGTGGAATCTTCAATAGGGTAGACAGGAAAATGTCAATTCTCAGTAGTCTTCTTACCGAAAAGAAGACCACAGAAGCCTTCCAGAAACACTTGCTGCATTCCTACAATGAGCAAGGCGCTCTGTGGAAGCCTGAGAATTCCAGAATGGAGCTCAGACACTGGTGAGAAGACTGTCATATCAATCAGAGTATGATAAACGTGAGCGTCCAGAGATAAAACGGGATGCCAGCAGGCTCTGTGAATAAAGCAAACTGGCTTTCAGAATGCTGTGTAAATATCACCCTGGCCATCCTCATCCTCATCTCTCCTTAGCTCTCCCCTGCCCTTTTCTACACTGCTTCACAGCCTTTAAAATTGCTTACGGCGCTAGGACGGTAACTCTGAAACATGTCCATTCGTTCGGAAGAGTTGTAAAGTGTAGTCGTCTGGGGTGGTAGGATCCTTGAGGGTGTCGTGGATAACCGTTGATCTAGAAGCATCGGTGTGGCTGCTCCACTAACAGTAACACACACTGCCGCTGCCGAGCTGCCATTCCTGGAGGAGAGAGGCCCCGAGCGGGCCAGGGAGAAGGTGATTTCAGTTGAACCGTCTGTTGACACCTCTCATCCTTTGGCTCTTTGCACATGGCAACAAGCCGATCTTGGAGCCTGTGTGGCCCCCTCAGGCGTCACGCTGCTATTGGCCCGCTTCTCACCACATTCCCTTCCGTCGGGTGGCCTCTTGCACACAATAGCGTGCTGGCTTGATCCACGGCACTTCATTACTGCCTCTGGCAGTGCCTGTGAAGGCTGCCTCTTGACCACCTTAGCAGCATGCCCTGAGCACCTCGGCCACCAGGAGTGGTGCCAGGCGTTCCTGACCGAAAAGGCCTCCAGTTGAGAACAGGATTACGTCCTTGGTGTGGGAGCCAACGTCCAGTTCATGTTTGCAGAGCGGTCAGCTTTTTCCTACGTTTCTCATCTATTGAAGCGTTTCCGCTGAGTTCGATGCCTTGATTAGCTCATGAACCAGCATAAACTTGGATCCTGGTCTTGGCCCCTGTCCAACAGATGTCTATGGAAAAGTATTTTCAGCTCTGCGGCTAACAGAGAATCCTGTTGATTCTTGGTGCTGCTGATTGGAGGAATTTAATTCGTTATAGCAGTTTCCCTATGAAAGGTCTGAGTCTTCCTTGGGAGTTATAGAAGTGTAACATCGATCCACGTTTGAAATCGAACGCGCTATCGACCGAGTAGAAGTCTTATGCGGCGCCCTCTTAGCCTGGGTTCCCCAGAAAGCGGGGACTGAGATGAAGTTTAAGTGCAGGTGCTTCACTGGTGAATGGGAGCCAGGGAACGGGGGTGGGGGCCACGTGGAGAGAAGCGGGGAAGCAGGGGGAGCCAGTGCAAAGATGGGTAATGGGAACCCAGCCCCTGCAATGGTGACTGGTTTGCTGGGTTCCGTGGAAAGCCCGAGCAGCTGTATAAATATGGTACAGAACTTTCTGTCCAGGCAAAGAAAAGGAGAAGCCTTTATCCATTCGCTTCCAGCCACCACTGGCCAAAATTTCTCCCCATAGATTGTTACCGCCCTGACCTTCAGGGCTATGTATATACGAGCACCAAGCAGGCTCTTGGGTTGCCTGCTGCCTCTGTGTCAGCAGAGAAGCTTGGGATGGAAGGAGACAGGTACTGAGGCGAAGCAAGGCCCTGGGGTTGCAAACTGCATGAAGCTGATTAGAACCCACACAAAACTGGTCACTGCCGCAGGAGCGGGAGTATGAGACAGGTGTCTTATTAAAGACACCAGCAAACAACAGATCTTTATCATAATTGACAGCTGAGTCATCCTTTATACAAAAACTCCTTTCTTAGAGACAAAACCATCCAGATTACCTGTGCTGTTGAAACCCAGCAGGACCCCGTGGGACCCTCCTGGGTACAAATCCTTTCAGTGTCCATCACCAGCCCCCCCTTTCTTGTTTATAAGAAATAGGCTTCATTCAGCCTCCTTGATCTTCCCTGAATTCCAAAGGGCAGACTCAAACAGTTGCTAATCTGTGAAGGGAGGGAATGCAGAAATGTAGGAGGAGAAGTCAAGAAACAATAGTGTAGCGAGGGGGCAGGGTCCTGGTTCCTCCTTAAAGAATAGACAGAACAATACCTTTGAGTTCTTCTGCAGGAACTAAGGCCCCCTCCCAGGTGGAGGGTGGTATCTTCAGGCTGAGCACAAAATTCCTGGAGCACCGCCCTGTTACATCACCACCAACTAATCAGAAGTGAGGCACGTCCCAGGAAAGGCACGAGGTTCTTTGCATACCTTCCATTTGTGCAGCACTCTGCTGGAACCCCTATTCTAAACCTGGTCAGGTGACTGCTGCTCTTAGCAAAAGCATGGGGATGGTATCAGTACGAGGCTTGATTTAGATCAGATTTGTCTGATGGTTGCTACTGTCATTTTCTCACAAGAAAAATTCTCCTCACTCCTCAACTCCAATTAAAAGTCCTTGATTACTGCCTCCCCCCCCCCCCCCCACGCACTGCCAAGGGAATCCCATAAGTTTCTACCCACTTTGGTACCACAGTGCTTCTTCCCTTTTGACCTCTTGAAACCTTTCCTTCCCTTGCCTGAAAAAAAGCTTAATGGTTCCCATTTTCCCAAACCTATCAAATACACAACTTTTAATGGCTTCTGAGCTTCCTGAGTTTAAAGAGGCAAGATTTGAAGTAGGAAAAGATTGCTTAAACAAGGCACAAAAAGGACTAACCGTAATGAAAAGATGGATACATTGAACTTTACTAAAAATTAAGAACTCGTATTCATCAAAAGACACCACTCAGAGAATAAAAAGGCAAGACACAGATTGGGAGAAGATATTCGCCATACATACGTCTGACAAAGGGCCCAATTCCAACATATATCAAGAAATCCTAAACACCAGTAAGAGAAAGACAAACAAACCCAATTAAAGATATGCAAAATCGGGCTTCCCTGGTGGCTCAGTGGTTAAGAATCTGCCTGCCAACGTAGGGGACACGGGTTTAAGCCCTGGTCCGGGAAGATCCCACATGCCACGGAGCAACTAAGCCTGTGCGCCACAACTACTGAGCCTGCTCTCTAGAGCCCACGAGCCACGACTACTGAGCCCGCGTGCCACAGCCACTGAAGCCCACGCACCTAGAACCTGTGCTCCACAAGAGGAGAAGCCACCGCAATGAGAAGCCCATGCACTGCAATGAAGAGTAGCCCCCGCTCGCCGCAACTAGAGAAAGCCCACATGCAGCATTGAAGACCCGACACAGCCGAAAATTAAATAAATAAATAAAAGTAAAAATCTGCAAAATATTTGAATAGACATTTTGAAAAAGAAGATATCCAAAACCATGATTCATCAGGGAAGTGCAAATTAAAACCACGAGATAACCCTTTAAACAGCCAACAGGGTGGCTAAAAGGAAAATCACAGCCAATGCCAAGTGTTGGCAAGAATGTGGATCAGCTGGAACTCTCATACATTGCTGGTGGAAGGACAGATTATTACAGTGCTCTGGGAAACTTCAGTGTCTTCTGCAAATAAATATACGTCTGCCTGATGATCTAATAATTCTAAAGAGAAACGAGTGCCTCTGTTCACCAGGAAACACACACAAGAATGTTTCTATCAACCTTATTCATAAAGGTCCCAAAGGGGAAAATACCCAAATGTCCCTCCAGGAGAATGGCTGAGTAAGTTTAGATATAGTCACACAACAGAATGCTACAAAATGACATAACAAAGTAAGTCACTATATGCAACATGGATGATTCTCACAATTATAATACAGAGCAAAGAGACAGATTTTAAAGCACATATATATAATTGTGAGATTCATCCATGTTGCGTATGGTAACTTTTATATTGACTATGTAGCAGTGGAACGCTATACAGCATATTATTATGTATGGATGAATTTCACAATTGTATTGGAGTAAAAGAAGGCAGATCTTTAAAGTACATATTTATTATTACATTTGCATAAACTTTAGGAAGAGGCAAAACTAATCTATAGTGATAGATGTTAGAGTAGTGGCTATCCCCAGGGAGTCAGGAAGGTTGTTATTGTCCGGAAAGATGCAGAATGGAGCCTTCTAAGGTGTTGGAAACATTTTATATCTGGAGCTGGATGGTAGTTATATTGATGGTGATTAAGTTGTAAAAATTCACTGAACTGGACACTAAAGGTTGTGCATTTTATATATGTCTATTACACCTCAATAAAATAAATTAAGAAGGGGCAAGGTTGAGAACAGAAAGTTGATGATGCAACCCACCAGGAAGGGCTCCAAGATCTCATTGTCCAGTGGGAGAGGAGATAGCACCATAATGAGTTAGAAATTATTCTATCAGGTATGGACTCAAGAAACCTGATCTTCAAGTTTTAACTCTTTACGAATTAGCCATGTAATCCTCAAAAGTAACCTCTTTAGGCCTCAATTTCCCAATCTGTAAAATGGCTGACTTACGAGGGTATCTTGTGCCCTCCCAAGTTACAAGGTCCCAGTGACTGCCTTCTCACCCAAGGCCAGTATGAAGATATATGTCTTGTGTTGGTTCTGCTGTGCTGAATAACACTGAGGACCACAGGTCCCCCGGCTGAAGAGGCGGACAGATTGTGTAGTGACCAGCCCTGCAGGGAACCCAGCAAGTAGGTTGCTACGGTTCCTGTACCACTATCATAAGATCATGAATTTCCTCTCCGGCCCTCACTGAATCATCTCCAGTCATGGCAGTAAAAATCTCCTTCCAGCAGTGCAGAGCAGTGGTCACTGAGACACTTTGGCGGTCAACCTCACCTGGGTTTGAACCCAGCTCTAACACTTACTGTCTCTGTGACCTTAGACAGGTCACATAAGCCCCCAAGCCTCAATTTTCTCATCTGTAAAACAGGGTAGTTGCTACCAGTTCGGAGTTGCTGTTGTCATTTTAAGGATTCAATGAGATAAAGTATGTCAAAAGTCCTAGTACAATGCCTCTCTCATAGCCAGTGTTCAGTAAAGCACAGCCACTGTTCTCAGTGTAGCCAGTGCCTGCTGGGCCCACAATCAATGCCTGAGTTTCAGTTGACACCACGTTTCATTATAAAATAGCTTCTTAATTTCGTAAAGTAGTGAAACATAAAAGAACCTTAGAAATGATCTTGTACACCAAGGATTGGCTAAGGTCCTTTGGGGTGGCAAACAATAGAGGCTGAAAAGATAGCTTAAGCAAAAGGGCAACTGATTGAAAGGATGCAGGAGCATCTTATGCAATCACAGGAAAAGCTGAACAACAAGACTGCAGGATGGCAGGGATCGGGACCACCCTGTGGACAGCAGGGTCTGCAGAGCCTCTCCTGGACACCGTCCACTGTTAGTGTCCCTCAGCTCTGATGTCGCCCAACACCAGGACCCAACACATCATTCACTATCTGATAGAGCATTCATACTTCACTGGGCCAGAACAGGACTCTAGGCTTTTGCCCACACACCCCCAAACCTGCCCCTCTCACAATCTTCCCATTTCAGGAAATTGTACTAGCAGCCATCCAGTTACTTTGGCCACAAGCATAGCAGTCTTCCTTGACTCTTTTCTTTCCCGTACTCTCCATCTCAGCAAATCCTAGTGGTTGTACCTCCAACTCCACTTCCTACCCCCACTGCTGTAACCTTAGTCCCATCACCTTCCTCTGGACAACGGAGTCATTTCCTAACAGGTCTCTTGCTTCCACACTTGCTCTCCTGTAATCCAGTCTCTACGCCCATCTCTAGATCCCTCAGCCTGAGTGATCTTTCCAAATCACAAACTGGGTCATGTGACTCTATGCACAGTCCCTTCCAGTGGCTCCCTGTTGCACTTGGAATAAAATCTAAATGCATTACCAGCGGCTACAAGGCCCTGCATGATTTGATCTGTTTGCTACACTTATCTCTACTTGCTCACCCCCTTACTCATGCTTCAGGTCACACTGGTCTCCTTTCTGTTTCTGCCAAGGATGATCTTCCCTAGATTTTCTATGTAATTGACTCCTTTTTATCACCTCCCCAGAGAGGCTTTTCTCACCACGCAATGTGCAGTAGCTGTTTCTTTACTCACCATTGTCACTGCCCCATTGTCACTGCACTATTGTTATATTTTTTGCCATTGCATAGGATCTGCTATTTCCTTATTTGTTTGTTGCCGTGCCTCCCAATAGAATCTAAGCTCTAAGACAATAATATCCTTGTAAGTCTTGTTCAACAGAGACTAAAACAGTGCCCTTAGTAGGCACTCAGTAGATACTTGTTGAATGAATGAATGAATGAGTGAATGAATGAATGAATGCATTAAATGGGTTGTGAAGTGTCAAATGCTAGAGAGAATCTAATTGTCCCAGCTTGGGGGATACAGTGTTTTATCACTGGACCACTCATGTCTGGCCGAGGTCCCAGATCACAGGTATGGCCACCTGGAGGCCCATCCCTGTGTATCTTTGCAGTCCTACAGCCATTCTAACAGGGCTTAGGCCTCATTTTACAGATGCAGACAGTGAGGCCCAGAGTGAATAAGAGACTTTCTCAGTTATCGAATCCTGTCATTTTCTATGTTAGCAGAATGTGCTTAATCTGTTCTAGTTGAGACATCTCTATATCTCTGTCTTTTAAAACCAATGGTGTTAACTACATGTTGATAAATATTTTCCTTCATCTACACCTACTCTATTTTAACACCAGTGTTGGAATTCTCGTTTCCTCCTACAAGAAAGAAACATGGCCCAGATTTTCATTGTGGGACTAGATGTTTCGGCTTTCCCATGCCAGGTTTTTTGTTTTGTTTTTTCTTTATTTGGTACTTCTAATTTCTTTTTAATGACAATAGAGTCTTGCTGTCCCTTTAGGTGCTAAAATCTTAGTTTACATAGCTATCTATTCTGTCTTGTTTTGTTTTAATTAGGGCCTAGCACTAGCTGGTAGATTCTGAAAATAGGATCCCATTTTAGTTTCTTCTTCTAGCTAAATGAAATCTTTAGAATGTGGTCATTTAATAGTGAAATGTGTGCCTAATCCGTGACAAGAATCCAAATTTTTTCCAGCTAGTTAGGATTCATCTACAGCTTCCAGTCTAACATTCCTATTCACTAATTATTCTATTTGAGCTCCATCCAAAGAAATAAGTACCATAACATATGCTTTCAAAGAGTAAAATAAAAAGGCATTAATAAATTTGATATAGTATCTATAGAGCATATCAAGCAAAGTATTAAGTAAGATTAATTCTGTTTTATTTCTTAGTCTTTTTTTCACAGAACTTATCTGTGAGTTCTTTAATAGGGTGATCAAGAATTAGAGACAGAGATAGGAAATCTAGATATGATTACAGTTATTATATATTTAAAATTTTTATGTATTCATTACTATGATAATTAAACTTTAATATAGCCACGCCAGTTTTTTTTTTGTTTTCTGGATTAGTGTTTATATGTTATATCTTTTTCCATTCTTTGACTTTAAGCCTATGTATGATTTTGTGTGTAAAGTGGACTTCTTGTCAATGGCGTGTACTTGGGTGTTGCTTTTTTAATCAATCTAATAATCTTTGTCTTTTAATTTATTTGTTTAGATCATTTACATTTAATGCAATTATAGGTATGGTTGGATTAAAGTCTACTACATTTCTAATTATTTTCTGTTTGTTCCCTCTCTTTTAATTCCCATTTTCCTCTTTTCCTGCCTGCTTTTGAATTAGTTTAGCATTTTTAATTATTTCACTTTATCTCAACTATTGGCTGCTTTTAATACCTCTTTTTAAAATTTTTAGTGGTTGCCCTAGAGCTTATACTATACGTACAATATAAATTTTTAATTAGTTTATCTTCCCATATATGATAAAAGTTTCATTAGATTCTTGACCATTAGTATGATCACTTTATACCCAACTGAATATCGAAGCTGTCAGTTCCCATGTTTACATTTTTCTTAATTATATTTATAATAATAATACTAAATAACAATTATTGAGCATTTACTGTGTACAAGACACTACTGTGAGCACTTTTGTATTTATGACTTATTTGATCCTCATAGTTACCCAATGTGGATAGGTCCTCTTTATCACCATTTTACTGATGTGAAAAATGAGGCAGAGAGAAGACAAATAACTCACCCCAGGTTACAAGGCAGTAAGTGGCAATGCTACTTTTATTTTAGGAGAAAAGAGTAGCATAGTATTTAATCCATAAGAGGGGGGAGGGGAATGAAGCCTTCTTAGTTGCTCAAGTTTTCGTGCAAGAAAGGAGGAAAAGCTCTATTCTCAGGACAGAATGGCAGTGATGTGCCGCACTGTCACAGTCCTGTAGAGAGGCCAGCCCCCCATTAGGGCTGTGAGCCGCTGCTAATTTGAACTATACTGCTTTTGTAATTTGTGTCCAATTTGAACATTTGTGGTTTTTTTAAAATAGTTTTAGAAGAGCTTTAAGAATAAGGTGTTTAGGGGCTTCCCTGGTGGCGCAGTGCTTGAGAGTCCGCCTGCTGATGCAGGGGACAAAGGTTCGTGCCCCATCCGGGAAGATCCCACATGCCGCCGAGCGGTTGGGCCCGTGAGCCATGGCCGCTGAGCCTGCGCGTCCGGAGCCTGTGCTCTGCAGCGGGAGAGGCCACAACAGTGAGAGGACCTAGTACCGCAAAAAAAAAAAAAAGAATAAGGTGTTTGTTTATACCCTGTTCTACATTCATGAATATTTAAATAACATTAAAATAAAAATGATTGAAGTCAACATTAGAGAACCTTGAGACTTCCTTGTGTACATTGTGTACATGTCTATGGACCCTTTGGTTCAAAGATGCACTGGCCTCATGAATGTGAGAGCATTGTATGCGCTCTGTGCCTCGGTCAGCAGGAAATCCTAGCACTTCTTAGCATCTGTCCTCTACAAGATTTTGGTTTTGGTTGATTCTTCCTGTCTGGACTGTTCAGTAAGAATTCAGACTTTGGGGTGGTTAGTGCGCCTAGGTTCTATGGGAGGTAAAGGAGAGGAGCTGGTTCTCTACCCCGCTTTCACCATTCCAAGGCGAGGGAGGTGTACTCTGATTATTCCCTTTCTGAGAGTAGCCTCATTCTTCTTCATTCTCTCTCAAGTGACAGGAGGCTGCATCTTCTCATCTCCAAGGCCTGGCAGAGCCCGTGCTGAGCCAATCAGTGTCTGCAGAAACTTGGCACTGAAATCCTTTTTGGCAAAATCGGATGCCCCACTGGGGTGCCTGCTGCAGTAAGAGGGTGCCAGCTCTGCAGGGTAATGCAAGTTCAGGATCAGGCCCTTAAAACATAATAAAGGGACAAGTAGTATCGAGGCTTTATCACAAAGTTCTCTTGAAGAGTCAAAAATGAGAAAGAAAAAAAAAAAACTTAGGAGGGTTTTCACTGTAGGGAAAGAAAATGAAGAAGAAATTTAGAGTATTTTTTGGTGAATACATCAGAGTATAAAGGAAATAGACAGGATTTGACCTCTTCAGGTCCTGGCTTTGCATCTTCTCTGCGTGGCTGGTTACCTATATAGTGGCCACTCCATTAAAAGCAGAAACTGGTAGTGAGGAAGATTTACAGGAGATCATTTTTTTACCATTACATAAGAAGATGGTTCAGTGTTGGAATGAATCTTGTCATAGGTGGTTGGTAATTTTTCTTATGCCATAATATTATAATTTATATAATAATTATATACTATTACATATAAATTATATATTATTTTTATACTACAATGTGTATTATATAATTTATATAACATAATTTATATAATTACAATTATAATAAAATATGAACTTTAATTAGATACAAAGAATTATTGTATTGAGTAAATGCAATCTTAAGGAAGGAAAAAGAAACGTAAGCATCTATTTGTTTATTAGGTATCTTCAAAGTCAGATGGGATCCACTAAGGATTAATCAAATCCTCTACTTAGTGTAATTATTTTTCGGTGAGAAGGGAATGTGTGATCCCAAAATATGCTATCAGAGAAAGCAACAAGAGGTGTCCCCAGGTTACATTTTGTTGCTGAAGTCTTTGTTACATTCCAACAAATGGCCCTCCAATTTTTTTGACTCAGAAAGTTGGTATTGGCAATATACCAAGAGTGGCTCAATCTCTTTGGACCACATACATATTAAGCAAACTCATAGGAGATGGATGTGTAAATCAGAAGGCCATTTCCCTAACATGCAGTAAGAAATAGAACCACCAGAGCAACTGGTATCCAGATACTCTGACAGCCCTCCTTGCTGGGAGGTCAATATGGCAGGCTAAAGATAATCCCAAGATTCCCTGGTGATCATAAACCACAGCAATGGCTCTGTGTTTAATGGCTTAGCATTATACCTACTGTATCAGTTTGCTAGGGCTGCCATAACAAGGTACCATAAACTGGGTGGCTTATAAAACAGAAATGTATTGGCTCACAGTTCTAGAGGCTAGAAGTCTGAGATCAAGGTGTTGGCAGGGTTGCTTTCTTTCAAGGCCTCCGAGAATCTGTCCCATACCTCTCATCTAGCATCTGGTGGTTTGCTGGCAATATCTGGCATTCCTGTGCTTGAAGAAATAGCATCTGAATCTCTGCCCTCATCTTCAAATGGTGTGAAGTGTGTCTGTGTGTCTGTCTTCAAATTACCCCTTTTTTTGTAAGGACACCAGTCATACTGAATTAGGATCTACCCTAAGGACCTCATTTTGACTTGATTACCTCTTTAAAAATCCTATCTTCCAAATACCTCTTTAAAAATCCTATCTTCCAAATCCTATCTTCCAAATACCTCAGGGTGTGAGGTACTCCCCAGTACCTCACACCCTGAGGTACTGGGGAGTAGGACTCCAACATATATTTTGGGGGGAGACACAATTCAACCCACAACTGCTGTGTATCCACTTCCGTATTTGAGATGAACCTGCAGGAGACCGAGCTCTAACCAGTGCTGAGAGGGCTAGCAAACCCTTGCCTCTCACTAACATACAGTTCCTGTGGCATATGGTGTCCAACCTCATTTTGAAAGCAGCAGCTTCAGATATGTTCAAGGTTATGCTTAGGGCTCCACCTTGGGGGCAGTTTTCAGTTACCTGCTTAATTGCTTGGCTAATAGTGACTTTCCACAATTTCATCCTCGAAAGCTCTCCTCATTTTTAACTTTTGAGCAGGTTTTTGCTATTATCCTTGCATAATTTATTTAAACAGTCCTATTCTAGTAAATGTGTATTTATGATTCTGTTCAGTGCCTCGCTATTATAAGCCATATTTCAATAATAATGGCCAACACTTATGGAGTATTTACTCTGCTCCAGGTACTGTTCTTAAGTATTCTACATGTATTAACTCCTTTGTAGTGCTCATGACAAGATAAGATGCCAGTTCAATATCATACTCATTTTTGACAGAGGAGGAAACAGATCCAGAGAGGCTCAGTGAGATAGAATCATGATTTTCACCCAAGTTGTTTAGCTTGAGCACTTAGTAATATCTCCCTGCTTCTTAGCTGTGCCATCTTGGCAAGTCCTTCACTTATGCCAGTATGTAAAAGTGGAGATAAATAACAGGACCTACCTCGTGAGATTGTTCTCATCTTAGAACGCTACCATCTAGTAAGTGCTCAATAAGTGTTAGCAAACAGTTTTTAAAAACTGACAATACCAAGTGTTGGCAAGGATGTGGAGGAAGCAGAACTCTCATATAGTGCTGGTGGGAATGTAAAATGGTACAACCGCTGTGCAAAATCACTTGGGATTTCTTACAAAATCAAATGTACATGTACCATGTGACCCAGCAATTCCACTTCTAGGTATTTACTCAAGGGAAATAAAAACATATATCCGAAAAAGAAAAAGTGTTAGCAAAAACAACCCCCTCCTCCTCTGTTACCTCACCCAACCCCAAATGGAGAAACTGGAATACAACCCAGGCAGATCTTTCTTAACCCTTGTGCAAGAGGTTGCCTTATCGTCAATGACTATTGCTGTTGATAAAAGTTTGCCCCATTTCTTTTCCTTATCCAACTTCCTTCCTTCCTTCCCTCCTGTTCCATTGGAAGAAGTATTTCTTCTAACACTAACACTTAAGACGGGATCCTATCCCCTGCTGCCTTCCTGGATCCATCACCATCCTCTTACCTCTGAATCTTCAAACCCTCCCTCTCTCCTGACTTCTTCCTCTCAACCTGCAAACAGGTTTTTCCTGTCCTGACAGTGGATGTAGTCTTGATGCCAGGCTCACCACAGCAGCTTCCCATTTTTTTTTTCTCTGCATTATTAAGGGTCTTTACAAAGTAGATTGTTTTCCTCTGCTATCTCTTCTCTCTTCAATTCACTGCAGTCCCGCCTTTATCCTCTCACTATGGAAACTGCCTTTGCTTCCTGACAACTCCAATGGACACTTCTCAGTCTTGACCTTGACCCCTTCCTCAGCCTTTCACACAGGCAACCCCTCTCCACTCCTTGAAATGCATTTCTTCATGGGCTCCTGTCAGGCTCTTGTTTTCTGGTTTTCTTCTTTCCTCCAGCTCCTCTTCATCTTCATCCTAATCTTCTCTCCTTTCCTTCTTCCCTTCAATGTCAATCTTCCCAGGTTCTGCCTTGAGCCAGCAGCTCATCTCTGTCTTCCTCATCCCAATTCTGACTCCAGGTGTTACATAGATCCTGATAACTTCTGTATCTGTTTCTCAGGCCCAGCTCTCCAAGAGGAACTGTCTATTGCACATCTCCACGAGGATATTCCAAAGGCACCAAACAAAACACATCCCCAGTGGAGGGCTTCATATCATTATTCCTGCAAATCAGCTGTTCCCCCTGATTTACTGAGAACCTGGGAGCCTCCCAACTCCTCTGTCCTCCTGTGCCTCTATTCCAAGCAATAAGGGTTTGGCTGAGACTCTCTCCTCCTTAACATCCTTTGAAGCCTTCTTTTCTTCTCTGTGCTTTGCCTGCTGCTAACTTGGCCCAGGCCCACACCTTTTTCTCTGCATCACTACAGCCACCCCTGAATGTGCTCTTCCTCTTATCTTTTCCTCTCACCTTCCAGTTCAGCCTCCACGTTGCAGATGAATTAATATTTCCCTTTAAAAAATAACTTTAGAACCTAAAAGTGATACATGCCCATACCATATTTTGTTAAATCTTGGAAATTGCCTTGGAGACACAGTGAAGAAAGTAAAAGTTTTTCATTATCTTAAAACTCAGATATAACCATTTTAAACATATGGATGCATTTCCTTGCAGTTTAAAAAAAAAATGCATGTACAGTTTTTTTTTTTTCTAATCATCATTGGGATTGTGCTCCCTGTATCACGTGATTGCTTGATTTCTTCACACAGTGCACAATATGTTACCCCATATCATTAAAAATTATTTTAAAATATTATTTTGGTGACCAACTTGTAGACTAGAAAATAAAACAAATGAACCATAATTTAACTATTCCTCTATGGTGGAGCATTTGGATTGTGTCCTTTTTTTAAAAAAAAAAAGCTTTTTAATTGAGACTAAGTAAACAGCTTTGGGTTTTAATCTGTAACTCTTACTTCTCATTATTTCCTTTGGATCAATTGCTAGAAGTGCAATTATTGGGTTAAAGAATATGAATATTCTTGAAGTTTTTGACGTATTTTACCCAGTTGCTTCCCAGAAAAGAGGTAACAAATGATTCCTTCTGTGATGCTGCAGACTACATGCCTCACTCCCACTTGCCAGAATTGAATGTTCGCATTTAAGTAGTATATTTTCTGATTCAGTAATTGAAAGATGAAAACTTGGTATTTTCCAGATGACGTTGAACATGTTTCCATATGTTTATTAGCTATAGCTAGTTGTTATTCTGTGAAGTGCCTCTTTATGTTTTCAGTTTTTATATTAAGGTTTTAGTTATTCGATTATTATCATTAATATCATTCTTTGTGTGAGTGAGCAGTCATTCTGAAATTCAAGCCCTGTGTAAAAATCCTTTGTTGTTCCCTCTGACTCTCAGGGTGAAGTTGCAATCCCCGAGCTTGGCACACAATGCCCCCATTATCCTAACCTTGACTGTCTGCCCTTCTGCACCAAGATGCACACAGATACACCATAGGCTATTCTGAACTATTTCCAGTTCTCAAAATAATTTGTATGTTCTTTATGCCTCATGTCCGTGCAACATACTCTTTTTTTCTGTCCCAATCACTAGTCTCTACCTGCCCCCTGTTTTGCCGAGTGAACTGCCACTCATCCTCAAACTCACTCAGGAGTTCTTTCTCTTGGGTGGGAACTGCTCTTGACCACTTGGTCTGAATTATGTGTCTCTCTGCTGTGCTCTTATAGCATCTGGGAAGACCTTTTTCTTAGCCCTCACCACACTATATTACCTTTCCTATTCTCAAAGAGGGCAAGTCTTTTGTCTCTGCTTCTCTAGGGCCTAACAATACCTAGAAGATTGTAGATACACAAGAAGGATGGAAGAAATAGAGGGGAGAATGAATGAAGCTATTATTCTCCATCTTAAAAAGGGCTGTATTTGCCATGGGAAGTTTATCTCATTTTAAATTTCTTTTTTTTTGATTTTTATTTTATATTGGAGTATAGTTGATTAACATGTATGTTAGTTTCAGGTATACAGCAAAGTGATTCCGTTACATGTATACGTGTATCTTTTCTTTTTCAAATTCTTTTCCCATTTAGGTTATTACAGAGTATTGAGCAGAGTTCCTTGTGCTATACAGTAGGTCCTTGTTGTTTATCTATGTTAAATATAGCAGTAGGTGTATGTCAATCCCAAACTCAACTTGAATTTCTTATTTGAATAATATAATAATATATTCTGGCCCTTCATTTGTTCAAGCAGATAGAGTTCTAGTATTTTGCTAATTTATTAAAGTTCCTATATATAGGATGTATGGTTACCACGCATCTAGTGTTTATACTTTCTCATGAAGTTGTATGAAAAGAATTCTTTGGCACAGATTTGATTATCTCCAAAATTCATTTACTATTAAACACAAAGAATTAGAAATTATAACTTCATGAGGTCAGTTATCATAGCATTTGTTGTCACAGCTCAGTTCTAAGGAGAACATAGTGAGATGCTAAGAACATAGAGAATGGCAGGAGGATGGATGGATAGATGGATGGATGGATGGATGGAAAATAGATCTAATATTTTACATGTTGAGTAGAAAACACGTTCATTTATTAAGATACAGTATCTATTTCCTTAGTCCATTCAGGCTGATATAACAAAATAACATAAAATGTGTGGCTTATAAATGACAAATATTTATTTCTCACAGTTTTAGAAGCTGGAAAGTCCAAGATGGTGGTGTTGGCAGATCGGGTATCTGGAGAGAGCCTCCCCCTTCATAGACTAGAGAGCTCCATGGGTGTCTCCTTTATGAGGACACTAATCTCATTCACAAGGGCTCCACCCTCATGACCTAATCACCTCCCAAAGGCTCCATCCACCTCCTAATACCATCACATTGGGCATTAGGTTTAAACATATGAATTTGGGAGTTGCTGGGGCAGGGGTGGGCGGGGGGAGGCACAAATATTCAGACCACAGCTTTCTGTTATCTACACATCCTTTTGTATCATTTCAGACTATTTGAGGTTCAATTAATTTACATGCTAAAATAAAAAATAATAACTAAAGGTCTAAAAGGGAAACTGACAAAATTTTGCTGTGCAATTAGGACAAAACCAAAAAAAAAACAGTCTTTCCCAAGAAACTGTCAAAAAGATAGCATAATGAGAACATCCCTAAATCAGTTAATTATATTGGGAAGCCAAGATTCACTTTTTAAATGCATTTGTCTTGGAGAAAATTGAAATAATAATTGCATGCCTATAATTTACTTGATCAGTTTGCTTAATGATTTGGAGACCAACCAATCTTTCAAGTATAGAGTCGGCCAAGTTTGTCAGTGTCTATAGCCTCATTTCTTCATAGCTTTCAAGCACTACCCTTTTATCTTCTTCTCCCAACAGAACAGGAAAGAACTGAGGTCGGCATTATACCAGTTACCTGACAGACTAATCACAATTTAGTGTAATAAGGTTGCTGACGGGGGCAGTTCCAGGAGGTGTTTCCATTTTAAGCCTTTTAATTCCAATTTTGGAGTGTAAGAAATTTTAGGCATCAGTAAGCATCGGAAATATCTGAGCTATTTGTGTTGAATACTTTTCTGCTCATTCATGCCTCTGAGCTTTTGGAAGTACTGGCCTGTCTGCCTAAAACAACCCTTCATCACTTTAAATTCACTCCCTATTCACTAGTGATTCCTAGTGGATAAAACAAGTGTATATGCCACCCTATAAGACGGCTTCCTTCTTAGGCATGCATAGAGCACAGCAAAGCCCAGGGACAGGAGTGTCCTTGGAAGACATTGAGGACAGGAGTTCTAGCAAAGTAAGGCTGCAGAATCGCAGAACATTTGTGGTTGTGGAATGGAATGTTTCATTCTAAGTAGAGGTGACCTTGCCAATGGGGGAAACAGAATTTAAGGTGCATTTTTGTGTGAATTTTTTCTAGTGATCAAGAAAAAGACACAAGCTATTATTTAGTTTCCCTCCTGAAGCACCCACAACCCTGAGCTTTTAAATTAAAGCTCTGTGGTACCTGGAGGGGAAGATCCCTGAAGCTAGTGGCACCAGGTTCCACTGGCTCTGTCCTTCCATCCTTGGCCCTGTGTCACTCCATACCTCACATCAGTTTGTAACTCAGCATAATGAAGACACACTCATTTCTTCTCCTCATTTTCTCTCACCCCCTTCCCTTCCTCCCACCCTTCTTGCTTTCCTTTAAAAAGCAAACATTACGCCAGTGAAAAACTGTTTAATTATATTCAGTGTCTTTGAGTTCAGCTGGATTCAGCACTCTTCATTCTATTGTTGAGTTTTTAAGATACAAACAAAAGCCTTCTTAGAAACACACTGATTAAACTCTTCACCTTATTACATCATCAAAGCCCCATTTTGTTCTCTTCTCCCCTTTTCTGGACCTCAGCAAGATGTCTTTCATACTCCTGAACCTTTGACTCTTCCAACTCATGAAATTCCATCTTGTCCATTGAGTACAGGGTGTCATTGGGCCACAGTTACTGGACATTGCTTTGTGGGCCAGTCCTGGTCATGTTGAAACTTTTGTTTTGGGGGCAGAGATTATGAGGAAGTAGTAGAATACGCTTTTACTATCCCCTGTGAGTTTTAATCAGGCTTCCAAATTCCACCCAGAAATGTCATCATTCCCTCAAAGTAATTTTACTTAAATCCTATTGTCAGATCTTGCTACCATACTTCCTCGTACTTATGTGGACTGGATGAGATATCATTCTTTCTTTCAGGTTTCCATCTTCATGTTTTAAGTCCTGTATCTCTCACTAGTGCTTATTAACAGCACCATATTAATACTGCTCTAATGATTTATTTCCTTCTATGCTTTTCCTGGATTTGCAAGATAGACATTTCTTTCCTTAAAAAAAATATTTTAGGCACAACGATTTACTGATATTTAAAATTGTTCTGGAACCGTCAGCCATAGAAAATGTAAGGGTGACATGACTCTCATAAGATGGGGAGAAAGAGTTCAAATAGAGTTCAAATACTGCAGAGTTGCATTTGTCACCGAACGGAACAATCAACCAAGAAGAGACAAAGTGGCCTTCTGGAAGCTTCGTCCAAATTAGGCTTTCAGTATTTTTCTCTTTCTCATCCTTTACCATCCCAGCACTGACTTATCATGTTTCCTGCGCAAGATGTCATGATGGTTAATTCTGTTTACGATGTTGGAATTTCTTCCCTAATTTGCATTACTTCACAATTTGTTATGTTGTTCCTGCCTATCCCAAGCGTACTGAATGAATAACATCTTGTATTAGGGTACAGGCTAAGGCAGTGTAGAAAGAGAACTAAAGATACATGCCTTACATAAGATGGAAGGGTATTGTTTTGCATAGCAGCTTGGAGGTAGCTGATAGTCCGTGGTGGGTCAGTAGTTTTGCTTCACAGTGTCATGCAGGGATCCTGGCAGCAAGCCCCGCTATATCCCATACTTGGCTCCACCTTGAAGTCCAAGGTGGCTGATAGCTCCAGTTTTCTCCAATTTCCAGGCTAGCGGAGGGAAAAATGTTAAGCAGAGGACAAGCAGGTTTCTTTCCTTATCCTAAAAATGAGATGGAGACCTTGTATGCATCACTTCCTCTTGCATTCTGTCAGCCTAAACGTCGTCTCATGACCGTATTTAGCTGCAAAGGAGGCTGGGATATGTAGTCTCTAGATGAGTAACCACATTCCCAGATCCTTAGCATTAGACTCCAGATCATCCAGTGTTAGAATCCTCCAATCAACCTCTAGTTATCTAAGGTTACAGAAGTATAGAAGGTGGGTGAACACAATCACACACACACAGAACAAGGGGTTCAGTAGGGTCTCGGTTGTGTATGTGTGTGTATGTATGTGCAGGTGAAGGTAAAGAAATTAAGACCTGGTCTCCATTAGAGAACAGATAAATATTTGACAAAGGAAGGCAAATGCATATTGATCAACAAATACACACTATAAGACAGTGTACCAAATACTGTGTGGTACAGAATCTGATTCTAATAGAAGCAGATAACTGAAAAATTAATGAGGGTTGGAAGAATATATGTTGTTTTTATGGAGGCTGGGTGTCTCAAGATGCATCTTAAAGGGTGGGTATTTAATACTTTCTCAGATCCCCTAATTCATGAAGATGGCAACAGCACACTGCTTTTCCCAAATAAACTGCAGTAAAGAATCTTTCTGTCAGCTCTTCCAAGTTAGAGTTCCAAGAATACAGTAAACCGGGAGTGGCCAACACTGAAATGATGTAGGCTGTGGATGCCACGTGGCCACCAGCTCCCTACCTGGGTGACTCATTCAGCCTCATCCGTGCACCAGCCTTGCAGTCACTCATGACTCAAGGCTCCTCCCTCAGCAAAATTTCAGTTGCTCCATGTCCTAGAGCTTCAGGTCATTCAGCAATAGTCAAAACTCAAATGTCAGCTTCTCCATTACCAAGTGTCTGATGCAGCCTTACCTATGGACTCTGGTCTATCGGATGTTATTGAAATTAGTTCTTTTCCTTCCCTTTACCAATTTTGAAGTCCCTGTTTGCAAATTACTCCCTTCTAGACAGTTGTGACATTCTCTCTCCCTTCTGGGCTGGGAGGAACAATTGGAGTGTCCTCACTGGGCTGGATTGTTCACCACTATGGCCCTTGTTCTCCTCTCCCCCCAGTCCTTGGCATCTTGGTAGTGATGCCCACACTGCCAGGACTCAATAGCCTTACCCTGGCCTAATGCCCACTTTTGGGTTCTTAAGCCTTTCAACTAAATATTCTGACATTTGTTATAAATAAATAACACACATTTCTTTCACACTTGACAGTTTATAAAGTGGCAACTCTGGTTAATCCAACCCTCCTTCTTCCTACCACCAGGCTTTGATCAAACACCTGTTTTAACTCTCACTAGAGAATTCCATCTTGGAGTCAAAAATCCTCTGGGGTATGGGGGTAACTTTTGCATGAGGCTACTTATGATCAAAAGGCTTATAATCAGCTCCTTCCAAATGCAGCTGTGGTTACTTCAGATTCCAGATCTTTCCTGCATAGACCTCAGCTAACTCTCCTCACTCCCACCCCATCCCCTCACTAATATCTTAATGGTAGTCTCCTGGATTCTCCTTTTTGTTTCCAATTATTTGGCAGAAACTCAGGAGGAGATTAAAAGGTGCTCCCTTCTTTTCAGTATTTAGAGTTCTTAACCCTTCACCACCATGTTTGCAGTGAGAACGGACAACAAATTCACAGCTCCTGTTCATGTTAATTCTATCCCTTTATCCTTTAAAGTTACATATGTTCAAGCTATTCCTCAGTCGTTTAAAAAAAAATAAAGTATACTCTGAAGGAGCTTGAAATTATAACTAAGTTTACCAGAACTTTAAAGTTAATTATTAAATTTAAAGGTTATTGTTTGATTATTAAATAATTAATAATTAAATATTGTTATTATTTAATTAAATAATTTAAAAAACACATACAAGTCTCATTTCCCCTTTTTTCTAAGTCACCTGGCACCTGCAATGTGACCAGCCATCCCCTGGATTCAGTGTCTAGGTCTCTAGAAAGGTTTGTAGAGAGTGAAAGAAACCAGGCACACAGTAGGTTTGGGGTCCGTACTTATCATTTTGTTACTTATGCAATTAGGAAGGTCTGCTTTTTTCCTATTCACTAGAAATTCCATGATGATTTTGTAATAGTCATAATTATATTGAATTACAACAGTAAAGAATTCTTTTAAAACATCCTAATCAACTGGAAAAAGGATTAAAATCTCTCAGGAAGCAAAGTGCTCAGACTATAGCCCAAGTGTCATGTTGATGGCAACCCACCATGGAGGCAGGCAAATATTGAGGACAAAGAGACAAAGTGGTCTTAATTAAGACCACACGTGCATCTCCCTATGGGAGTCAGAAAACCAGAGTTCATGACCCTGCCTCTGACTTCCTGTGGTTAAGTCACATTTCCTGTGAGCTGCAGCTGGTATTAGTCAGTACACACTGATATTATCTGTACCTTTTTTTTTTTTAAATTGAAGTCTAGTTGATTGACAATGTTGTGTTAGTTTCAGGTGTACAGCAAAGTGATTCAGTTATACATGTACATATATCCATTCTTTTTCATATTCTTTTCCCATAGAGGTTATTGGTTTTTTCCCATATTGAGTAGAGCTCCCTGTGCTATACAGTAGGTCCTTGTTGTTTACCTATTTTATATAGGGTGGTGTGTATCTGTTAAGCCCAAACTCCTAATTCGTCCCTCCCCTTCTTTCCCCTTTGGTAACCATCAATTGGTTTTCTATGTCTGTGAGTCTGTTTCTGTTTTATAAATAAGTTCATTTGTATCACTTTTTTAGATTCCACATATAAGTGGTATCGTATGATATTTGTCTTTCTCTGTCTGACTTAGCTCACTTAGTATGATCATCTCTAGGTCCAGCCATGTTCCTGCAAAGGGCATTATTTCATTCTTTTGTATGGCTGAGTAATAATCCACTCTTTATCCATTCATCTCTCGATGGACATTTAGGTTACTTCCATGTCTTGGCTATTATAAAGAGTGCTGCTATGAACATGGGGGTGCATGTATCCTTTCAAATTAGAGTTTTTGTCTTTTCTGGGTGTATGCCCGGGAGTGGAATTGCAGGATCATATGGTAACTCTATTTTTAGCTTTTAAAGAAACCTCCATACTGTTCTCCTTAGTGGCTGCACCAATTTTCATTCCCACCAACAGTGTAAGAGAGTTCCCTTTTCTCCACCCCCTCTCCCTGTATCTCTTGTTTAAATTATTTAAATACTTTTATATCAGTTGGTGGGCGGCCTTTGCCCAAGTCCACTGCAAGGCCTCCTTGACTACTTTCCTGGAACTCCCTGGATTTCCCTGTGATCCAGTCACTAAAGGCTTATTTCTGGCCCTCCTGTGTGAGCAGTGCCTGTACAGAAAAGTTTCTGAGTATTTTGAGCATCACCCCTGCTCCAGGCTTAACATTTCTTATCTTTGATATGAAGATTTAGATTAAACAACTCGTAAGTTTCCTTCTAGAATCCTGATGTTTTATTTAACATGATTAGTATTGAGAGGAAAAGATATGCTTCACTTGGAGCCAGAACTCTGCCTTTGCCTCTGAAATTGGCTTTTGGGAAAGGGTGTGATGCTCTATTTGCATTGAAGGCTATGAAGAACCTCAAAGCAGTTTGCAGCCAAATGGGGCTGTAGGCTTTGACCCATCAATAACTCCCAGTGTAAGATTACTTATGGCGCCATCAATGCGTCTGGATATAGATGGCTTCTCCTGGGCTCTAGCTCAGTGGCCCACATAGCAGACTTTGGTTTCGTGGTATAATTTAGAAAGTGAACCCAAACATTTTCAATAGATGAAGACAGAGAACTTCTCTGCAGAGGAACCTAAGGGTTAAGACTGAGTCATTTTCTCTTAATACATCATGTGATCTGAGTTATCAGTAACCACAAGAATAGAGCAGAAACCTAAGTTGCATGTTGGCTATTTGAGTGGTTTCTTTTTGATAAGCATTTTCAAATCGTTAGGGAAATGTGATTATTTTTCCAAAATACATGCGTCTTGAAATTTTCTCCTTTATGCAATTAAAAACTTTTGATTGGGCAGCTCAGGATTCTGCCAGACCCTGGGAAAATGGAAGTAAACAAGACTGAAATGGCCCCTGGCCTCAGAGTACTTCCAGTATATTTGTAACTCAGTGAAAGGAAGATGTTATTAAAGATGATAATGGGGGACAGATTAGTATAGTGGTTGATATTGCAGGCTCAGGGGAAAGGCTGCTGCTTATTAACTCTGTAACCTTGGTCAGATTAGTTACTTAACCTCTCTAAGCCTTAGTCTCCTCATCTGTAAAGTGGGGGCAAGAATATTTACCTCGCAAGTCTGTTAATCAAAGAAAAAAATACAATGCCTTATAATGTCTTTGGAATAATGCCTGAAATAGAGTAAGTGCTAATACATGATATCTCTGTTCTTTTTTATTGAAGTATAGTTGATTTACAGTGATTCAGGTATACAGCAAAGTGATTCTGTTTTACATATATATCTATTCTTTTTCAGATTCTTTTCCATTACAGGTTATCACAAGATATTGAATGTGGTTCCCTGTGCTATACAGTAGGTCCTAGTTGTTTATCTGTTTTATACAGAGTACTGCATATCTATTAATTCCAAATTCCCAGTGTATCCCTCCTCCCCTTTCCCCTTTGGTAACCATAAATTTGTTCTCTATCTCGTGAGTCTATTTCTGTTTTGTAAATAAGTTCATTTGTATCATTGTTTTAGATTCCACATATAAGTGATATATGATATTTATCTTTCTCTGCCTGACTTAACTTCACTTAGTATGATAATCTCTAGGCCCATCCATGTTGCTGCAAATGGTATTATTTCATTCTTTTTTTCTGGTTGTTAATAAAGTAGAAGCACTGATAAGAATAAACAGGAAAATAATAAACCAAGAGAAAAAAAAAAAAGGTTTACCTTAGTTCTCTCCCTCAAGCTCCTTTTCAAGCACGTGCCGGTTGAAACTGAAAGCTGTTACGTCACACCCGGGCCTTCCCTCTGTCTGATTAAGTACCTGAGATCTCCCTTTTCACTTGTTTTAGGGTCACGACATTTTTCTGAACCACCAGCATTTTCTTATCCTTTGAATAGATTTTCTGAGGAATAGATCAAAACCGATAGCTGCTCAAGCATCACTTGGGAAGCTTGTTTATGAAAACACACACTCCCGGACAGCAATTCCAGGAATCTTTGTTCGTGGCAAATAAACCAAGGGATTCTTATGCATAAACCAACTATGGACACACGCCTTGCAAACCTCTGCCTATTAAGTAATGGCAGATGCTGTAAGCTGGACATGCATCCAGGGCTGGTATTAGCCAGCACACACCCGTTAAAATATCAAGCTAATTCCCTACTGCCATTCCTAACTAGCTTCTGCCCGGAGTCCTTGAGTGCCCTTCAGCTCCCCTTCACTCCCTCCCAGCCCGAGCCCCAGCTGCCTGACCTTCCCCCAGGAACCTTCCAACCCACCAGCAACTCAAGAGCCTAGCACAGCATGGGCCTCTGCTCTAGGGAGCTAGCTGATGTCTGCTCTAGAATGGGACTGATTAATGAATGGTTTGAACATTGCCCTTGAAAATGACCGATTGTAGGGAAGAGATGGCAGCTCTATTTCTGGATGAAACACACACATACACACATATACCCACCACACACATGTGCCCACACACCTCCCAGAGGCATTTATCACTTGCTCACCCCTTTACTGAGAGTCCTTCAGTGTAATAAATACCCAGCTTCTTTACTGAAGGGGCGAAAGAACGGGGTGACAAAGGCTGCCAACCCACCGGTTATGATGAATGTACTTTTCTGGCTATTCTTTCATAAGGAGCTACAGCCTCTTGGCAGTAGAAGTAATTCTCCAAGGCTGCCTTGGAACCAACAGAATTAGACTCCCTGTTAAAATACAGCTCTGGAGGGAGAGGAAACCCCTTCGTTCTTTACTTTATAACATGTTTGGTAGGTGCCTGGGGATGCCTGCTCTTTTGTGTAGTCTTCTACCCTGGAGTTATCCTCTTCACTATGTTCATCTTTCTCTGTCCTCACAGACAAGGGTCCTTTTAATAATTAAGGGTTGCAAACCAGTGACTATAACGAAAAGGAAGCAGACTCACAGATACAGAGAACAAATTAGTAGTTACCACTAGGGAGAGGGAGGGGGGAAAGGGCAATGTAGGGGTAGGGGATTAGGAGATGCAAACTATTAGGTATAAAGTAAGCTACAAGGCTGTATTGTAACAGCACAGGGAATATAGCCAATATTTTATAATAACTATAAATGGAGCATAACCTTTAAAAATTGTGAATCACTCTATTGTACACATGTAACTTATATTGTACATCAACTATACTTCAATTAAAATTTTTTTTTTTTTTTTTTTTTTTTTTTTTTTGCCGTACTTAGGCCTCTCACCGTTGTGGCCTCTCCCGTTGCGGAGCGCAGGCGCTCTGGACGCACAGGCTCAGCGGCCATGGCTCACGGGCCCAGCCTCTCCGCGGCATGTGGGATCCTCCCGGACCGGGGCACGAACCCGTGTCCCCTGCATCGGCAGGCGGACTCTCAACCACTGCGCCACCAGGGAAGCCCACAATTAAAAATTAAAAAAAAAAAACAATTGAGGGCTGATATCTTATGCAGGTTCCATGTTCTCTGGTATGGCAGTTCTTTGCTTGAAGAGATTAAAAGTATTTCTAATATTTTCTGTTCCCTTTTAAAAAAATAAAGCTATTTTCAGGGGATGATATGCCTTTAAATGCTCCATTGAACAGCCTTAGTTCTGACTTACCCAATTTAGAATGATTAATCACCTCACCTACACTGCCAAGTCCTGCTTATTACAGCACGGCCCAGAGCTGCCCGGCCAAGAGTTTCATCTTCCCTGGAATTGTCCTTGATCTTTCAAAGCTCTGTGTGGGGTAAAGAGCATTTCACTGGAAAACCTAAAGCACCGGCTCTGCTTCTAGCTCTACCACTGACCGGCTTTGTGACCTTGACCAAGACTTAATCACTCTGCACCGGAATTTCTTCATCAGTGAGGAGGGTGAAAGCAACCATGAGTATCTGCTGAGTTCTTACCATGTGCCAGGCACCATGTTCACCACTTTATATGAACTATTTCACTCAACAGTCCTTCTTTTTAGCAGTTGCAATTCATCAGATGCATTTTATACACGATCGCACTGAATTCTCACAACAGCTCTGTGAAGAAGCTATTCTGATGATTCCCATTTTGCAGAAGACAAGACTGAGAGTTACAAAGGCCACGTTCCTTGAGCAAGGCTCTCCTACAGGAAGTGGCAGAGCAAAAATTTGAACCCAGTCCAGTCTGATGACCAAGCCAATGTTCATAACCACATATATACCATACTGCCCCTGATCTGGCTGGTCTTAGAGGACACCTTGGGTTTAGATAAGAGGAGATGGGTGTGAATATTAATTTGACCAAAGATCTAGGGGCAGGAAGATCTAGAGCAGTGGTTCTCTACCAGGGGCAATTCCCCCCTCCCCAGGGGACATTCAGCAATGTCTGGAGACATGTTTTATTGTCATGATTAGGGAAGGCTACTTGCATTTAGTAGAAGAGGCCAGGGGTGGCACTGAACATCCTACAATGCACAGGACAGCCCGACACAAGAAAGAATTATCTGGATGCAAATGTCCATAGGTTGAGAAACTGCTAGCTCTAAAGCAGGACTGTTCTGCTTTGGCATCTCCAAAGAAGACAACTGGGCACGCTGTGGGTGTTGCCTGGTTGCTAAAGTACCCACATTTTTCCATTAGGTCATGTAGAATTCAGACTACCAGGATGTGGCATACAGTGAGAATCAACGGATCTTGCCAGCAAGCAAGACTCTGGCTTTTATTAATCAAGGGTAATGCAAGATGGGTTGAACGGAAAGGTCTTCCAACCATGTGAGTCCTAAGGTGCTAAGAAAATTTAGCACCTATGCAAAGGGAAAACAAACAAAAAATCCCTGGCTGTATGTTAGAATAATCTAGGAAGCTTTTTAAAATACCAGTACTCAGGTCTCAACCCAAGAAATTCTGATGAATATGGTCTGGCGTGGCCTAGATGGTCCCATGCACAGCCTGGGTTTGAGTCACTGGCTATATTGTTATCAAGGTGGGCGGTTGATGAGTAGAACTTGGATAAAACAGCAACTATAGAGATGAATTGACCGTTAAAAAATAAACATCCAGTACAAGGGAACTTTAAAATACTCAGCGTTCCAGAGATGTATAACCTGAATCAAATCAGGACACAACGGACAAACCCAAATAGACTGACATGCTATAAAACATCAGGCATGTACACTTTAAAACTGTCAATGTCAAGGCTTCCCTGGTGGCGCAGTGGTTGAGAGTCCGCCTGCCGATGCAGGGGACATGGGTTCGTGCCCCGGTCCGGGAAGATCCCACTTGCCGCGGAGCAACTGGGCCCGTGAGCCATGGCCGCTGAGCCTGCGTGTCTGGAGCCTGTGCTCCGCAACGGGAGAGGCCACAACAGTGAGAGGCCCGCGTACCGCAAAAAAAAAATGTCAATGTCAAAAACTGAGGCTTGTTCTAGACTAAAGGAGACTAAAGAGAAATGATAACTGAATCCAAAACGATGTGGGATCTTCTTTTGCTATGGAGGACACTAGTAAACAATGGGTGAAAACTGAAAATGGTTTGTAGACCAGCGTATTGTATCAATGTTAATTTCCTGAGCTTGATAACCATACAGTGGTTATGTAAAAGAATGACCTTGTTTTCAGTAATATACCTAAAACTTTTAACAGTAAATGAAATGATTCAGAAAAGAAGTGTGTGTGTGTGTGTGTGTGTGTGCGCGCGTGTGTGTGTCTGTGTGTGTCTGTGTGTGTGTGTAGGATGGGAGGGATAAGAATAAAGCAAATGTGAAACAATGTTAACATCTGGGGAATCTGGATGAAGGCTTTATGGGTATTCTTTGCACTATTGTATTCTTGCAGCTGTTTTGTAAATCTAGAAATTATGCCAAAATACAAAGTTAAAATACTCCAAAAGGTGTTAGAAGGATTCCTGTCTCTGGAACCCTTTGCGATTAAGATACATGCCTGTATTTCATGATGTCTTAGGTGACACCTTTTGTACAAAGAAGAGGGAATAAGTGGAAATGGACATGAGGTGGTCTGAAAGTTTTGAGGTGATTTTTTTACAACCAGGGAAATTCCCTTGTGACTTCTAAGCTAGGAGATCCCCCTAAGCGGGTCTCCTGATAACGCCAAGTCATCTCCTCAGAGAGCCTCTTTCTTTGCGCATCTAATGTTGAGTCAACTTCATCTAAGTCAATGCTCTGGTGACCTAGCCACCCAAGTGCTGCACTGCCTTTAGCACTTTGTCTTAGAGAATGCAGTCCTCCTCTTTTTAAACCCCTTATTCATGAGGTGGGGTGGGGAGATGGGAGGAGGGGCTGCTCAGGAAGAAAGAAATAGATTAAATAGTGAATTAAATATAATCCTCCACGACACTTCCCTCCCTCACACCCATCACACCCCGCCCGTCTTAGTTCCTTTGGGCTGCTGAAACAAAAATATCACAGGCTGAGTGACTTAAAGAACATTTATTTCTCACAGTTTGGAGGCTGGGAAGCCCAAGGTCAAGACGCAAACAGATTTGGCGTCTGGTGAGAGCTTCCAGGTTCATAGATAGCCATCTTCTTGCTGTGTCCTCACATGGTAGAAGGGGCGGGAGAGCTCGCTGGGGTCTCCTTTATAAGGGCAGTAATCTCATTCAAGAGCGCTCTACTCTCATGACCTAAGCACCTTCCAAAGGCCCCACCTCCTAACACCATCACACTGGCGATTAGGATTTCAGCCTGTGAATTTTGGAGGGACACATCCAGTCCATCACACTGCCCTGCCTATGCCTCCCTCTGGCATAAATTAAAAGTTAGGTGGAGAAAAAGGAGAGGGGGGGCCTGTTCTTTCTTAATAGACAATAAAATATGAAATACAATTAAAAGCTACTTTCTAGAAAGAAAGTGAAAAAAGTGAAGTGAGTGAGCATTTCCGGGCACAAAGTCATTGTCTATTTTGGAGAAAGTGATTTTTTTAAACTGTTCTTTGTGATCCCTAGGTAGGTGACCACACATCTCAATTTGCCCAGTCCTTTTAGCATAATTATCAGCACTTCCTATCATACTGAACAATGTCCCAGTTTAGGTATTAAATTCTATAGTCATCTACTTGTAGAAAAAACCATTTCCCCTCCTATGGAAGAATAATTTACACCGAGAGTGGTATTGGACTCGGATCACTGGACTTCACCGTAGAAAACTTCACCAGATCTGGATAAATTCCCATGTGGAAATCTGAGCCTATATGAGACAGAACAGAGATGGACATACAAATAGAAAATACATTCTACAAAGGAAACAGTAAAAGACCTGAGAACAGAAAGTCAGCTGAACCAGAGAGTTTTGCTGACCTTTCTTTTTTCTTCAACCACCATGCTAAATTTCTTTTTTTATTTTTTGATAAAACAAAGCTGTGTCACCTCCTTGCGCCTCCCCCAGGCAGAGCCTTTCAATCTCAGCACATTTCATTTATGTTCCGTTTTCACAAAAGGGCCTGATAGTACTGATGGTATCAGCTGAAGAACTTCATGAAACTCACATCTGGTTTCAGGGGAAGGGTACCTGGGGGAGGCTGCCATTCGCCATGTCTTTAGCTTTCGACCCACTTCTGTCCCTGTCCAGCTCACAAAATGACGTTCCCACCGGCTGCTCTAGTCAATTCATCTGGGAAGCAAAGGCTCCATCAAGATGAAATAAATTGTAGCTGACACACACACAAAGGGATGATTTAATGCAGTCCAGAGAGTTTTCAGTGCAATTCCAGCTCCCATGCTTCAGCTTTGAAAAAGTGTGACTGCCGTTTAAATTATTTATGAGTGTGTGGGATGGCTTCTTTCAAACACAAACGGGCTTTCATGTTTCAAGTGTTCCCCAAAGCAGCATTTTGTAGAAAGACTGTGTATAGCTCATGAGATCCAAGAGAGGAACAGTTTGATTGTGACTTGAGTTTAACTACATTCTACCTTTGGCTGAAGTCGAAGGACCGGTCTCATGGATGCCTCTTTTGATGGAGGAACATTTAAATTCTGGGTCCACAGAGCCCATAGCTGTGGCCACACCTCATATGCTCGTGGACACAGTGGCCACTCCAGCTGGCTTGTCTCTCCTCAGAGATTGTTTTGTGGCAAAATATGTCCTACGATGAACACTGCTGGACATCCATAACTGAGGGCGGATGTTACCAGCTCTGGTCTGACCTTTTAGGGAATTTTTTATGGTATATTAAGATATCCAGTAGAATTCTACACATCAAACCTTGTCCCCGTATTTTTTCCACTTGAAAACTTTTTATCTGGGAAGAGCAACCAGCTCACAGAAATGGTGATGAACTCATCGTGAATGTTCCTCCACTGTTGTTACATTTGTGGAACATCTTTTATATTTTAGGACACTCTAATCTGATTTTACCATTTTATATGTGTCACTTGCATGGATAGAGCATGAGAAAGGAACCAGGCTATCAGAGAAAATGGGGGGAACAGCCTGTGTCTCCATAGCTGTGTAGCAAAGTGAAGGTCTTTGTCCTGCGGTCACTCCATAGCCTGTGTCATCCCTGGTCTCTGACAACCAGATAGCTTTTCTTAAGAATTACGAAGTAGGTGATGCTCACACTAAGCTAACAGAAAAGAACTCATGACTTTTAGTGACCAGCTGTTAAAAGAACAACAGCGATTCTCTGTGCCATCTGATGGCTTAGAGGAGGTCTGTGTTTGGGGGAAGATGGCGGAGCCAAGTCCAGTTTTGGCAAACTCACCAACTGTTTTTCATTGTGATTACATTCTCATCATGAGCTCCAGAGGGGCAGAGAAGGTCTAGACTTCATGGACCATAGACTCAAAGATACAGGCAACAGTGCCCTTTATTTTTGGTAGCCAAAATGATATCTACTGTAAAACCGTAGTGTGCTGATTGTCAAAACATAACCTGGGAATTCCTGGTGGTCCAGTCGTTAGGACTTTGTGCTTTCACTGTTGAGGGTCTGGGTTCGATCCCTGGTCGGGGAACCGAGATCCCACAAGCCATGCATTGTGGCCTTTAACAGAAAAGTGATCTGAGGAAGGTAGAGATTTAAAAAAAAAATAAAAATAATCTTAGCCATTTCTGGCTTTTCTTGTAGTCAACTGCAAGGTTTTCTCAGTCAATTTAGATCACCTGTAAACTGGTGTTGAATTAAAAAGCCTACACATTGTCAGAGTGTTGAAACACGGCTGTTGGGAGTGAGGGTGGCATCGTTTAAGTTTAGCCAAGCGACTGCTGTACCCTCAGGCCGCTGATCCGCAGTCATCTGCATCCATCTGTCCTGGAATGAAGTACCCAGATTTCCATCTGCTGCCCTGGTAAAGTCTGTGAGGTTACCCTCTGTTCTTCTTGTCCCAGCCACAGAGTGGGTCCTTGGGTCTCCTGCCCTCCCTGCCTACATCTGCACTCTTCTTGGAGAAACCCAGAAAGTATTGGAAGCTCCTCCATGACTCTAGAGGAATGGGAAATCCACTGGGGCTGTCTTGGGCCCTCTCTGCCTGGACAGCCACTCTATTGCTTCTGTACAAAATAGGGTGAGTGGGGGGATTCTAAGGCCTTGCTGCTTTCCTAGACACCCCTCCCCGCAGGAAATGAGGGTCAGATGCTGTCTATTCCAGATCTCTAAACACACTTGGGGATCCCAGAATTCTACCCACCCTGTTGGAGCTTTTGACCCAGATTAGAGTAGGATATCGGGCCCCTACTCGGAGACCCACACCAGCCTGTAGCTCATTGTTCTCCTCTCCAAAGGAGAGGAGGATTTTTATCTCCTTTGACAGAAACAACTGACTCTGCAAATATTCTTCTAAATATTTCACATTAGCATCTGGACCTTAGCTTTTGAACTCAGAAGCTGAGAATCTGACCTCTTTGTTTTCCGCTTCCACAGTTGAGGGAGTAGACGACCCACGTTTGGCTACCTGATTAGAGTAATGAGATTCAAAGAAAGAAGCCATCAGTTAATCCATCCCTCAATAAATACAACTAACGTTCCAAACGCTTTGTTTGTGTAATCAGAGGTCTGCAGGTCGAACAGCTTCTTGTCTGAACTAAACTCTGTGTTAATCTTGGAATCACAAACAGGAAGGCGGCTACAACGCTGCTGGGAAGTAAGTGATAAAATAATCACGGCCCACATTCTGCTTGCTGCAGGAGCCACAGGAAGCCTCCATGCTGTGTCCCATTCAGCCAAAACTCTCGTCATCATCTTTATCACCATTTTATGCATCCAGCCTTTCACAGAGCTGACGACAGGCCAGCTTTGCCCAAAGAACCAGATGCAGTGGTTAGGCTTGGTCACAAAAGAAACACCTAACTCATGATTTTTTTCTTTTGCCACTTCCTTTCTGCTGTCTAAAGAGGAGATGACCCTGATTAGCACGGTAGCCACAGTACCATTTAGAACTAATGCTCACGTCCTTGATGGACCCAGCCATTCAGCTGTCTGTGGTGATTAATGTCATCTCTGCACTGTATAAGGAGAAAACACCTTCACAGGCTATTGGACTGAGAGCCTCAGTCCTCTCTGGAGGCTGGAGGGCGCCCTCAGCTCCTTGCTATGTGGGGCTCTCCAGAGAGCAGCTCCTAACGTGGCAGCTTGCTTCATCAGAGCAAGCCAGTGAAGAGAGCCAGAGAGAGAGAGAGAGAGAGAATATGACGGAAAGGACAGCTTTTTGTAAAGTCATCTCAGAAGTGATGTCCCGTCGCTTTTGCCATTTCTATTCCTAAAGCGAATGGCTGCATCCAGCCTGGACTCAGGGGAGGGGACCACACAGGGCATGAACACCAGGATGGGAGGATCACGGGAGCCACCAGAGAAGGCAGCCCTCCAGACATAGCTGGTCAGTACACATGACAGGTGAGACAAAGCTCAGTTTGAGTCCAGAGCCCGCCCTCGGAGAGCCTGGGGGAATTCCTCAGCAGGAATGGGCAACCCGAGGATCGCTTGGTGACCAGAGCAAAGGGAATCCTCCAGATCATGGTGAGGCCCATTGCCCCTCAGCAAAGTCCCGGCCAGCATCCTCACAGCTCTCAGAGTTGGTGTCCCCCTTCTCCGAAACACCCTGGTAAACACGGCGGAAACCTGCCCTGTCAACCTTAACTCCATCTTGTATTTTCTGGAAACACGTTCCTTCTTGATATAGAGAGATGTAATCAATGTATTTGGATTCATCCGCTTGGCACAAAATGTGACCACATTCCTTCAAATTCAAGACTCTGGACCTTTGTGCTTCCTACCGTGAGAATAGCTTACTTTCTTCTCGGAGTCCTTCTCCTCCAGTGCATCCAAGACTCAGTTGTCCATGGTATCCATTCTAGTGAGTCTCACCTCAAGGGAAGGGAAGGGTGGAAAAGGCGGCTGGCGCTGGAATTCTATTCCTGGCAGCACCGCTGTTGAAAGTAAGAGGGCATTGTTTTGCATGGACAGAACACACGCCACACTCGCTGGTGGGCAGTGGCTCTTCAGGAGGCAGGAGGGAATGAGGCTGGTGTTTGCTCCCTGTAATCGGGTGCCACCACACACCTGAGAGCACAGCGAGACAGCTTTCCCAACTTTCTGTATCTCTCTCTTGAACCCCACGCTCACACACAGCCATTTCCCCCGGGGTGTGCCCGGAGCCCCTGTGAGCCTGAGCCATTCCCAGTGCTGAGGTACCCTCCACGGACACCAGCATTGGCCCCGTCAACCAGTCAGAATGCCTTCATTCCAGCTGTGTTGTAGAATGAAATGACCAAGGAGAAAATGTCTAGCACAGCATCTGACATTGCATTGGAGCTACATTATAAATTCCTTGGCATTGAAGAAGGAATGAATAAAACAAAAAAGATACCTTTTTAAAAAGTTGATGGTTCATGTTATTTCGTTTAAGGGAGTGATGGAGATATTCCTTGGTTTATCTGCTTTAGTCAATGCCTCGTGGACTATTGGATTGAACCACAAGAAAGTACCAATATTCGATGGTTTTTAACCTCCATAAGACACAGTTCCATGTGCTTCAACCTAATATAACCTCAACAAGAAGTCCCAGCTGCATTTTTGGCTCAAAATAGCAGACTGAGAAAACGTTTAAGTCCTCTGTCTGCCAAAATGTGTCTGAAATGGCAGGAGAAAAATATAATGAGAAGCAGCGGTCCGTGGCACTGGAAATAGTGGAAAGTGTCAGGAGCAGGTCAGAAATCCTTCTGGGAGACAGCAGGCAGACGGGATCTAATGGGCAGGAGAGGTGGATGCGGGGTTGGCTGTGGTGATCTTGGACCCCCAGGGAGCAAGCACCCAGCTCTCTGGGCATCATACTAGCTGACCAGGTGAAGCAGCGCAGGCTCCACAGGGCAGCCACCGGGGTTGGGATGGGGTCCCTCCTTACAGGCTCAGCCTCAGCATTTGCTCCCAGGCGAAACCTGTGAGAAAATAATCATTCAGTAAAGTGTAGAATCAGCCGTATGTGGCTTCTTGAGGGTCATTGGGATTACAGGGAAAAGCAGAGCTGAGCCTGAGGGAAGTTGAGTGAGGTCACCCCAGTGGCTCATCCCAGGGTCCTGCACTCACTTAACTCCTCCTAGCTTCTGTGTCCTGAAGCCCGTTAAGACATCCCACCCAGGAGCCCTCAGAGTCCTCCCAGCATGCCTGAGACATGCTTTCCCAGTCTCTGGGGTCATGGCAGCTGAAGGAGCTCAGCTGAGTCCCCTTGTGAGAATAGCCTTTCAGCCAAGGAGAACGGGGGTCACCTCGCCAGGGCCATGCCCCTTCACTAAGGATGGCTCTCATTCAATGACTGCTCCAAAAGATGCAAAGTCCTGAACTGGGGACACCTCTGAAGGGCCCCCTCTTCCCCCATTGCTGCTATGGGATCTGCTGAAGCCTTTTTTGGGACTCTCGGCCTAGTATGATGGCAAAATATACACATATTTGACAATGCAATGGCTCAGAATGTTTACCATCTGCCATCTTTGTGGAGGAAGGGGGTCTACTCAAAGATGTTTTCCCATATAACAGAAAATAGTACTCCAAGAAAGAGGGAGATCCATAAACAGCAGAAGTAGCCCAAGATTGAAATGAGAAGAAATTCTGTTACGACCGTCGTACAACAGGCCTAAAACTTAGTCGATTGAACGTGGGCCAACAATTCAGAGGGTTCTGTGATGAATGACTTAAAGAAGACATTTTATATGATAACACGGATTATGTAATTAGGAACCTGGAAGTACAATTTTGTGGCGTTGCTAATGAAATAAAGGCTTCTGTCTTTTCAATAAGAATAGAAAGGCATTTATAAATTCTAGGAAGGAAAAAACGGAGACAGACATGATTCTATAATGAAACCAAGCAAAAAATCTGTGCCATTGATGAAGTGAAAGAAATAGTGCTTTCTAAAACAGCAAATCCAAACCCTCACCAGTCAAGAAATTGAACAGTAAGGAGAATTAAGAGTGTCATGGGACTTCCCTGGTGGCGCAGTGGTTGAGAGTCCGCCTGCCGAGGCAGGGAACACGGGTCCGTGCCCCGGTCCGGGAGGATCCCACATGCCGCGGAGCGGCTGGGCCCGTAAGCCATGGCCGCTGAGCCTGCGCGTCCGGAGCCTGTGCACCGCAACGGGAGAGGCCCGCGTACTGAAAGAAAGAAAAAAAAAGAGTGTCATGAATAGTTCTAGTCAATTTATTTTATGCCTATTGTACATACTGGTTGTAGTTACTTCCCTATGCTGCTATATTTTTCCCCACCCAGGCTTACTTTTGTTACCTTTACATGATATTTTACAAATTTGCTGTTTTCTCATTTTTTTCCCTTAAGTAGGCTTGGGGTCTTTTTTAAATTAAACACTAGAGGTTTAAAATTTTTGTTTAGATATCAGCATTATCTTCTGATTTTCGTAAGACAGATCACTTAGATTTTATACCTGGAAACATAAACTTACTTTTCTTAAGACTTTTTCTTTAAAACTTTAGAAGACTCCTTTAGGAGATTAATAGTTCTTGTTTTGGAGAAAACCTTTTTCTGAAAGTCAACCATATTTAAGTTTTCTTTAAATCTTTTATTCTGATAAATTTAATTAAAATTGATAAATGTAATGCTTTTGTTTAATTAAAAAGTTAACAGTGACTATCTTTGATGCATGGGGTCATTTTGTCCCTTAAATTTGTGTACCTTTTTCCAACTGGTCTACCATGACCGTGGTATTTTCTAAAGAGAATAACAGTAATCCTTTCCAGTTACAACACGGGTCAGAGATAGAACTTGGCAAACAGTTGTGAATTAGAGGCCTCTTATCAACATCACTTGCTCATAAACTTTAACAAATCACTTAACTTCTTTTGGCCTTGGTTTTCTGAAATGGAAAATTGAGATGAAATTTATATTTGAGGCTTTCTAAAAAATAATTATCATTGCAGACCTGTTTTTCCTAGGGAATATCTCATTTCCAGCACTACACCTCTGAATATCTTTGGGTTATTCAAAGCTGGCATCATTCACGAGGTCAAAATATATCAGAGAAGATTCTTGATTCTAAATGTTGCTGTAATTCCCTTGTTCATGGGACCCTCCAACACAGTGCCCCATCTACCCGATGGGTCTCCTCTTTGTAGTGAGAAAAGAACCCGGTGAAAACAAAGAACAAGATAATAACCAGAGCAAACACAATGCGGTGATTATAAGAACAAAGCCATCAATAGGACTAATGGCTAAGTGTAATTCTATAAATGTATTAATTAATGCAAAGAATCGAAAACCGCTAATACCGGAGGGCAGCGCTGGTAATTCCCAGTAGTGCAATTACATACATCAGTTTATGCACTGAGTCAGGAAGCTCTTAAATCTCAAATGGTCCAACCCATATCTTCTAACCTGGTACTTATCAAACTTAAAAGGGATACGGATTATCTGGGGATCTGGTTGAAATGCAGGTTATGAATCAGTAGGTCACTTGACAATCAGCCCCCAAGGCTACTGCTGCCGCTGGCCTGTGGTCCACGGGTTAGACTATCAGAATGACATAAGCACTTAGAATAGTGTCTGCACTTAGGGAGTGCTGCTAAGTGATGGTGATTATTATTACTGCTGGGAGGTTTGAGAATTCCAACTCGTCCTGTGTTCAAGTGCAGTAGTATTAGGAGTTGTGCAGCAACCAGGTTTTTTGCTGAATACATTCATCCCTCGGTATCCATGGGCATTTGGTTCCATGACCCCCACGGACATCAAATTCCGTGGATGCTCAAGTCCCTTGTGTCAAATGCCATAGTGTTTGCACATAACCTGCACACATCTCCCTGCATACTTTAAATCATCTCTAGATTACTGATAATACCTAATACAACGTAAATGCTATGGAACTAGTTGTAACTATGATGTAAATACCCATATAAATAGTTAGCAGAGCACAGCAAATTCAAGTTTTGCTTTTGGGAACTTTCTGGAATTTGGGTTTTTTTTACGATTATTTCTGATCTGTAGTTGGTTGAATCTGTACATGCAGAACCACGGATACTGACTAGAATCCTTTTATAAACTCATTTATGGATTTTAGTAACCCTTAAAAATTTATTCTGGAACTCTCTCCGAGATTACAAATAAGTAGCCCGTAGTGAAAAGAAAGTCTATGGAATATGCATGAGTTATTGCTAAAAACTGCAGAGGAGGCTTACGCATTTGGACAGGATCCGTCCATCAGAAGGACTGCCATTTCCTTCTAGTGGGCTGAGGACCACAGTTTTGGAATCAGTGATTCGGGGGACCATCCAGTTGGTGACCAAATATCCAGGGTGCCCAGGACAGTCCTCAGGTCACAGCATAACCTGTAACAGTGCCCCCTTCAAATTGTACCGGCTTCAAAAACATGTTGTATAGCGATCCTAATTATAGTAGACAATGATGACACGTTACGGGCTTCATCCAGCTTGCCTATTTCTCCCCAAACTTTCTACCACATGGAGAGAAGGGAATTCTCAGTCGAATCATACTTCTTGGCTAGCAACAGCTTTGGCCGTAAATCAGGCTTATGTTCAATAATCCTGCACTTCTGTATGTAGCACATATACACAAATGTGTCTCTTGTGGAAGAGACATGGTAATTTCATCATTTATCACTATGATACAATTTACAGATGCTTCTAGTCTGAACTGCCCATGTGAAGCTCTCATCTTTTTTTTTTGTGTGTGATACGCGGGCCTCTCACTGTTGTGGCCTCTCCCGTTGCGGAGCACAGGCTCCGGACGCGCAGGCTCAGTGGCCATAGCTCACGGGCCCAGCCGCTCCACGGCATGTGGGATCTTCCCGGACCGGGGCACGAACCCGTGTCCCCTGCATCGGCAGGCGGACTCTCAACCACTGTGCCACCAGGGGAGCCCTGAAGCTCTCATCTTTTTGACGGGAGGAGCTTCTTCTCAGGTTCCATTTTACCTAGGATTATACAGTAATTCTTCACACTGCTGCTGGCGTGTGAGATACACAGGAACAAAACTGACTGAAGACAAAAGATGGGTCCATCTCCTTGGGTGAAATGCAAGAAAGGGACGAAGCCATATCAACCCAGCTTCTCTCTGCCGTAGGTGGGGCAGCCTGGAGGTTAAGCCTGTGGCTCCAGGTACCAGGATGAAATCTGCATTCTGTCACTGACCGACCAGCTGGCCACATTAGGCAAATGGTTGAATCTCTTTCAGCCCATTTCTTCATCTGTCTCCTAAGTTTATTGTGAGATTGAAATGTGTTATCATATGGAAGGGGCTTAGGGAGGGCTTGGCCCACCAAAAGAATTCAGACTTTACCCATCCTTAGCCATACCCACAGTACTTATCTGCTGTCTCCTAAATGTCCAAGGGAAGATTTAGCCACTGTGCAAAACTGCCATTCAAAACTAAGCTCAGTGTTAGCTGCATCGTTGACTGCCATGTTTTAGTTCCAAAAGGCTTTCTTTTAGGTGTCTTGTGTCCCAAATTTGTGACAGGTTGAAACAATCATTTTAGTTTGAAATCTCAAGGAATCTGAACATGAGAGATTTCATTTTATATAAGGTTTCTATTATAACGTATATTCTTCTTACGTCTTTATCTAAAGCGCAGAGAGAATAAAACCCAAATAAGATAGAAAAGGTGTAACTGAGAGGAGGAAAAGGAAGAGAGAGGAAGACGATTGGGAACATAACAAGCTGTGTGTTTTCTTTCTAGATTTAAAGATTGAGTCATTAGAATTTGCTCATATCTGCATCTCAAAAGAATGCAAATGCCATCTCAATTTCAGGGAAAGAATTAGTTAAGGATACCACGCTGGCTTTGAAAAGTTTGCTTTGATCGTATGCCAAATGGCAAAATGAATGGATTTAATTTGAAATTGCCTGTCTTCAGAAGGATGTGATATGGAACATATTTAGGATTTAGCCCTTTCATTTAAGATTAAACATACTAAAAATGTCCTCATCAATTATTGACAGCCGAATATTAAAACAGAGGCTTCATTTCAATCTTGAGAGAACACTGCTTGTTTCTAGAAATACATTTCCTCCCTCTTTCAACTACAACACTGCATGATGTGCTCAAGAGGGGACATTTCCTAAATTGGTGTGGGAGCTGGCAAGCACTTTGTCCTGTCTGCCTCAGTAGGCCCACGACCTGTAGTTTAGGGTTCAAATGAAATGTATTCAGTGGAGCAGACTGCTAGGAAAATGTCATAAGAAACATGTAAGAGCTGACCCTTAAAATAATGAAATCTCAAAGCTTATTTGTTTTACGTTTTCTACGAGTAATTAATAACAGTTGTGAACGGGCAGCAAGGCCACGCCCATGGAAATGTGGCTTAGGACTGTTACATTTGTCCTCGGTCCCCCGAAGTCCCTTTTCTTAGAGGTGGCCTCAGATTAATAGGAATATATAAATCCTTTGATAATGCTGTCCTTGTCTGGAACAAAAAGCTTTGTCTAAAGTCTCCCGCCACCTCATTTCCACACATCGAAATTCTATCCACCTTTCATTTACCATATTTTACCTGAAGTCTTACTTGACCTCTTCCCCTTCTCCGTGCACACACACACCCTTTGATGATCCATTATTCTGAAAAGAGATTCAGAGTGTCTTAAATAACCGAAGGAAGTGGAGATTAAACCTAGATGGAGGAAGGGTATGTCAGGGGAAGGGGTCAAGAAAGTTTTCAGGAAAGAAATGTGTAGAATTTGATTTGGGCTTCCCTGTTACATTATAACGTGGAGGATCTGGATCCATGTGTTCGGTACGTATTTGCTGATTTTATTGAATGTAGCTTTGAAGAGAAGAAAAAATTCACCAAAAGGTAGCAGGGGGAGGTGAGGAGGACAGTTCTATCCACGTTGTTTTATTCATTTCATTACCAAGTGAGCCCATCCCATAGAGCAGCCATCATGCACGGTACACAGTTGGCACTCAATAATGAATCCATGAACAAAGGACACAGGACAAAAACATGAGCTGTTCCTACCCTTGAAGTTCTTACAGTCTAGTTAGTAAGGGAGCAGTTACCTTCACTAAGTAGATAACTCTGTTATGGGAGCACCGTGGGAGGCTGTGTAAACCTCAGTAGGGTTCAGGAAGGATTTCTCAGATGAGACCCAAGCTGGGACTTGAGAGACAATTAGAAGTTATCTGATGGGGATGGAATATACAACATGATAACTGTAGTCATCAACACTGTATCGTGTATTTGAAAGTTGCTAAGAGAATAGATTTTAAAAGTTCTCTTCGCAAGAAAAAAAATGTGTAACTATGTGAGGTAATGGATGATAACTAAACATATTGTGGCAATCATTTCCAATATATATGTTTATCAAATCATTATGTTGTATACCTTAAACGTATGCAAAATGTCAATTATATCTCAATAAAACTGGAAAAAAATAAAGGGAAAGAAAAGAAGCTATCTGAAGGAAAAGGGTGTCACAGGCAGAAGAGAGAACAAGTGAGAGACGGCTTGGAGATACAGAATAGGCTGCCTTTCGGAACCTATAAGTGGAAATTTGCTGGAGTACAGATTAGGCAAAGGGTAGAATGTGTGATTTGTGGGTGACTGATGGCCATTTTATAAAGGGCCTTTCATGCTAAGCCACGCCATGTTCTTAGAAGCTCTGTGAAGCCACCGAAGGATTTTATGGAAGAACTATATCATCAGCATTTTCTTTTTTAGAAAGACCTGTCTTGCAGTAGACTTTCAAGGTTGATTCGAGGGTGGCCAGACTGAAGCTGGGGGACCTAGTGCGGCCATCGGGAGAGCTGTGGCGAGCCAGGGAGTTGGTGAGGATGAAGAGTAGATGCTGGAAGATTGAGAGAACACAAGCTGACTGCTGGGATATGGGGTGAGGGAGAGGGAAAAGACCAGGATGACATTCAGCTTCCTGGCTTGAGCAACTGAGTAGATGGGGTCCATTTGTTGAGAAAGAGGAGAAGCAGATTTAGAGGTTGCCCCCCACAAAGAATGTGGCTTTAGAGGCATGAAGTTTAAGGCGCCTATCGAATAACCCAAAGGAAATGTCCAGGCAACAGCGGAATATGGGGACTAGAGTTCTGGAGACGGGTTTGTCTAAAAGATAGTTGAGGTGCATTCGGACAGGTGAAAGGAGACAGGTGGGAAAGGCTTAACAAATCTCCTATTCGTCTGAGCTTCAGATATTTCCAGTAGGGGCTGTTGTCTTTGCGATTTACTCACTGTCTCTCTGAGCCTCAGCCCCTGCTAATGGTGCAGGGTTTCCAAAGGCAAAGATTGAAGGCAATGACCCAGTTGATTTCCTCCTTAGAATTATTTAATTTACCACATTGTTTTTTTAAAGGAAACTTTTAAAGCTTAGCAGCCAAGAAAGAAATCTTGATGGTTAATTGGGGCTTTACATTTTAAGTAGATAACATCAATAAAATCACCTTAGTATAATTAGACTAAATTTTATACGAGATATCGTTCTGAGCATTCCTATGATTTCTCTTAATATTTTAAGGATTAGATACAGGTACAAGTATAGATACAAATATAGATGGATGTAGGCATAGATATATTTATATACTTGGATTTAGATATAGGGAGATTTGTACAGCTAGAGCCAGCGGACCAAATACAGACATATAAACAAAACATTGTTTATCTTCAAATGTGGGAATCATAATATTAACAGCTCGAATAAACTTATTGTTCTCAGTGATTTAAATATATTAATTTACTTAATGCTCAGAACAGCACTGTGAGGTAGATTCTGTTATTATCCCGTTTTGCAGATAAGAAAACTGAGGTGTTGGGTAAGTAAATTGCTTAAGGTTGCACAAATCCTGGGTCTGGGATTTGAACTAGGCAGTGTGGGTCTAGAGTCTATGCTAGTAACGTGGCTTTATATTGCCTCTCTTTATCGATCTCTAATGGGTAAATCAATATTTAAATAAATTTAGAATGCAGTTCCTGTCCTCAGGTAAGCTGTAAAGGGAGCCGTGCCGTTCATCAATGACGCATGCGCAATTAGAGCCTGTGGCTAATCAGGGCTGATGATAGCCGCAGGCATTCTTGCAGATTAACCATCAGAGAAGAGGAGCTGCTGGCCCAGAGAAGGATGTAGCAGCCGTTAGCTCTCAGCAAATGCCTCGAACCCAGGCAGCCATTGACACTGTAAACTGAAATGTAGCAGCTGTAAAAGGACTGTCGGATGCTCCCTTTGTATTTATAACCATGCAGAGACGTCCAACTTTATGGCACGTAACAGGCAACTGTGCTCATAACCACTTTCTCAGGGGTCTCGTTTTCCTGGCCCATCCCCCTTACAGGTCGGGGTGCTCCTCCCTGCCACTCCCTAGGTGTTCAGAGACCCCTTGGGAGGCTTACAAGTGTCCTGGGGCAGGAAGGAGGCATGCAGGCATCCACAGATGGTATCTTGCTTGGCATAGCCAGGCTCCACGGTCCCCTGGTCTCACTGGTGGGAGCAGTGAGACCCACCAGAACCAGTCCTGCATTCAGGTGCTGGGAGGGTCTTCCTCACCCAAAGCATGGGCAGTTGCTGTGCAAGGATCGTAGGCACGCAGACAGCGCCACCTGTAAGCTCCTCTCTTGGTCCCCCCGTCTGGCACTTACCAGCCCTTACTGAGCAGCTGCAGGACGGGGTCCAAGCAACCCCCTTACTTGTTCCTTCTCCTCAGGCCTCCATCTTGGGTATTTACAAAATGGGTTCATGTGTGGCAGGAACTCAGTCATCTATAATATGAGACCTGGGCGGAAACTTTGCAGATTTTAGTTTCTTGGTTCTCATCCTGGTGATTCAAACGTTTAGGGAAATGAACGTCATCAGCTGAGAGTTATATAAGCCTTGTACTTGTTTTAGCTATTCTGAAAACCTAGACTGCTGACTACTTGGTGATGGCCCAGGTGACTCATAATTCCCTCGGTCATACTTCCTGGGAAGTGAATGAAGTTGCAGCTTAAGGGCCCCTCATTTGCGTGGGTCTCTACCAAGGCCCTGGTAGGGCCCTGTGGCCTGTTCCCATGGTCATATATAGTCTGTAAATTTTGCAAAAGTTATTCCTTATGAATTTTTTGGTTCTCATTCAAAAACAAAATTCTAACTTCATGCCTAATTTTGTATTATTTTGCTTCAGGAGGGCTTCCCAAGTTGTAAAAGCTTCAGGCTCCACGATACTTAGATTCACCCCTATTCCAAGGTCATTCCAGTTTCTAGCCCTTGTACGGTTTCTTAGTTTTGGAGGAGTTTGGGAAGTTTTGTTTTTCCAGTTCTAAATGCATAGATGGCGGCTTAGTGGAAGTAGAGAACCAGAGATTTCCTTAACTAAAGAGAAGTAAAAATGGATGCTCACATGGCAATGTTATCCAGCCTCTGTGAACTTTAGGGTCACTGCTGGGAATGAAAGAACAGAACCAAACACAGACCACAGAAAGCATTCTGCCGAGAAAGGCGTGTGATGAATTCATGAGGTTTTAGGACAAAGTAGCTCCTTTTGGAGTTTGGATCTGAGTTTTAGATCTTTGTCTCTCACAAGGACTCCACTGAGAAGGGATAAAGTCTTTTGTGCCTTTACCAGTGAATTATCTTTTTTTTTTTTGAGCCGTTATGCGACATGAGGTCTGTCCTCTTCTTTTATCAGCAAGGAAGAGTTGAGAGCCTCCTTTCACAATGATTTTTTTAATTTAAGTAATATCAGGACCACAAAGGGAACAAAGCATGATTTAACACAAGTCTGCCTGGCCTAAGAAATCCTGACAGGTTAAAATCCAGATGAAAAAAAAATCCCTACATGCAGGCCTGGTTATGCCTGTCACGTAAGGAGCCTGCATTATGGAAGGTTTACAATAACAGTCCTTTTGACAGGAGGCCCTCCTGAGCAGCCTATAAAATCCAGTATGATCCTTAAACATGGGATTTGCACAGGGCTCACCCGGAGCATCCACTGAGAAGTGATAAACCTAAATGAATTGTTTCATTCCTCAGCTGTTTCTGGGAGGTGTTATCTGACAGACGAGAGCCTTGAGATTTTGAGGGAAGCTGAATTTCTTATTGAGATAATTTATACCCAAAGGGATCATAACTGAGAAAATTGAAAAATATATGAAGGCATAAAGCATCGTTTGGAACGCAGTAAAGTCACCATTGGATTTCTCTGGCAGCCACGTTTTCCAGGATAGGACTCTTCTTCTGGATGGACAAGGAAAGCTGGTTTTTCTCATTTTGGTTTTTCAGACTTCTCACTTGTTTGCATGGCATCCATGGTATATCGGTAGTATAAACAACTTGACCTTACTAGTTCTGGTTTTGCTAACTAGTTAGTCGGGTGACCTTGCGGAGGTCATTCACTTCTTTGGCTTTCATGTGTTACTCAAGGATAATAGTAATTCCAACTCTCCTTCAAAGGGCTTTAGTGAAGATTTAATGAGATAATATATTAGACAATATTTTTTATCTGCAACCTGTCTGGTTTAGAACTAAACTGAAGGTAATATTTCAATGTTCTGATAGTCTATAATATACCTTGGGGTTTTTGTATCAACCAATCAAGTAGAATCCATTGAGTACTTCCTAAGTCCTGAGGATGCTGTTAAAGGCTGTTGACTTAAAAAATAATTGTTGCTTCCATTTTGATCGGAAACTATAATGAATCACCTGCTACTTGATCTGTGTTCTGTAGCCACTGAGGCCAGCATTCTCCACATCACCGGAGCTTCTTTATGAGGACCCTGGACAGATCCTTCTGCCTGGTTTTAAGACCAGGCTCATCTTTACCCTGTTGGCCCTGAGAATTGCATAACTGCTGAGGATTATCATATCATGTCAGCTTTGAGAAAAATTAGTGGCCAAATGTTGGCCCACCCGTGGCAAATGGTCAAGACTCTATGAGAAGCTCTTCACCTTTTCTGAAGAGTCCTCCTTCTTGGCTTTATCTTTCTACCCTTGTTTTCCTCTTTTTCTCTACCCGATTTCTGGTTTTGTTTTATTTTGTTCTTATATGTCTTTATAAGGCATGTTAGAATCTGTTTTTAATGTGGGGCACAAATAATAAATAAAGGTCTAATTATAACAGAGATAAAGTAAGAAGGTTTAAGGAAAACCACAGTGAACTTCTCCAGGGAAAGCGACCAATGCTTCTATTGGTAGCAATTCGTCTATACCTGCCTCCACACTGTCCAGACTACTCAAGAAAAGCAAATACATTTAAAGGTAGAAAATGTTAAATTCCAAAGTGTTCCTATTTGAAACCATAGAATTATTTGATTTCACATGTGGCCTGAGTTAGGTCTGGATCTCCATTCTCTGGTAAGCAGCCACTTTCACAATTTTCAGGCATACTACCTGAAATGTCTTTATGTGTACCTTGTAATCCTTGCTATATAAAGGGTGAAGCTGATAAAAATTGATGAGGGTAAAAATATCAAATTCTGCTTTGGACCTCAAGCCCCCCAGACCTGCATGGCCTTACCACCTACCACACTCTCCTTTTCTGGTTATCTTGTCTACCCTGCTAAGGGTGTCAGTTTCTCAGGATACCCTCCATTGACACAGCATCCTCCCCTGTGTTCACGTCCTCATCCACCACCACTCTTCACCCCTGGTCCTTCTTCTCCCATCAACATCCTCTCCTAGCCTCTCTCACTTTCTTCTCTAGAGCCCCTTGTTAATTTTTCTAAGAGTACAATTCGTGTTCTAAAATAATCCCTCCACATCCTCCCCATACCAATCCTAGATTACTCTTTTCTTTTTTTTTTTTTTTTTTTTTTGCGGTACGCGGGCCTCTCACTGTTGTGGCCTCTCCCGTTGCGGAGCACAGGCTCCGGACGCGCAGGCTCAGCGGCCACGGCTCACGGGCCCAGCCGCTCCGCGGCATGTGGGATCTTCCCGGACTGGGGCACGAACCCGTGTCCCCTGCATCGGCAGGCAGACTCTCAACCACTGCGCCACCAGGGAAGCCCCCTAGATTACTCTTGACGACATTTATCCCCTGGGCATCACTCAAGTGGAGGCAGACCATTCCTTGACCTCCATCATGCTGTACCCTTAAGATTTTCACTAGACCCCTTGTCTTCACCCCATGCCAACTAAATCCTTACTTTTTCTGAAGTCCTATCATGCAGCAGTTCTCAAAGAGTAATCTACAGACTTCTGGAAGTTCCCATGAGGTCAAAACTATTTCCATAATAACACTAAGACATTATTTGCTTTGTCAACCATGTTGACATTTACACCCATGGTGCAAAAACAATAGTGGTTAAAACTCCTGGTACTTTGGTATGAATCAGTGCAGTGGCACCTAACTGTACTTACTAGCATTTGTATTCTTCACAGCCACACACACACAGTTAAAAACAAAAAAGTGCAATAAAGAAAAATGCCTGTTTAACTTCAGAATGTCCTTGATGAAGCAGTTAAGGTTATTGGTTTTATTAACTCTTTATTCTTGAGCACATGCCTTTTTAATAATCTGAATAACGAAGTGAGAAGTACACATAAAACAGTTCTGTGGCATACCAAAATACAATGTGTGACTTGAGAAAATGTTCTAAGATGTTCTAAGCTGCACTAGATACTTATTTTCCTCCTGGAACACAGAAAGAACAACGAACAGACAAACCACAGTTATGCAGACATAGATATTTGGCGGACATTATATCAAAAACGAATGAATGAGTGTGTCCTTGAAGGAAAATAACTGGCAGTGTCTGTTGCCAATGATAAAGAACAGACTTTCAAGCAAAAATTAGAATTTTGGAAAACTTGTATCCACCCACAAGGCTATGACAGCTTTCCAATATGGAAAGACTTTTTGATAAGATAGGTGGTAATATTAGTGAATGTGATTTTTGATATTGTGTAATGAAATGTGTCAACATTTGGAAAAGCTGTATAACTCAAGGAACCAATATTTTCCAAATGACCGAGGTACACTATGACAGAATCCTGCATGAGTAAAAAATCCACTAAAGGTGCAAAGTAGATTAACGGATTTTAATATAATCAAATAAAAATGTTATTTGATTATGGCTTCAGATTCAACATTGCAATAGACTTTTAGGAACTGCCACTAGTTGAGTTTTGATGAAGTATCAAGGAAGAATATTCACAATTATTTGAAAGGCTATTGCAATGCTCTTCCCTTTTCCAACCACATATTTGGGTGAGGCCAGCTTTTCTTCAAACCCTTCAGACAAAACAGCATAACGTAACAGAAGCAGATATGAGATTCCAGGTCTCTTCTATGAAAGCAGAAATGAAAGAGATTTGCAAAAATCTAAAACCAGGCCAGTCTTCTCATTAAATGTTATCTTTTTGGGGAAAACAGTTATTTTTCATAAAAAGATTATTTTGTCATATGATGGATTTATGATTGTTACTAGGAGATGAATTTATAAATAAATATTTTTCAATTTCTCAGTCTTAATTTCTAGTACAATAAACATGAATAGATAAAATTCACATTAACAAAGTTCTTTAGGATGGACTTAGAGATTCTCATACTAAGCGAAGTAAGTCAGGCAGAGAAAGACAAATATATGATATCACTTATATGTGGAATCTAAAATATGACACAAATGAACTTATCTCCAAAACGGAAACAGACTCACAGACATAGAGAACAGACTTGTAGTTGCCAAGGGGGAGGGTGGGGGGAGGGGAGGGATGGATTGGGAAGTTGGGGTTAGCAGATGCAAACTCTTATATCTAGAATGGATAAACAACAGGGTCCTACTGTATAGCACAAGGAGCTATATTCAATATCCTCTGATGAACCGTAAGAGAAAAGAATATGAAAAAGAATGTGTATATATATTTATAACTGAATCATTTTGCTACACCGCAGAAGTTAACACAACATTGTAAATCAAGTATATTTCAATAAAATAAATTGAAAAAAAAAAAGTTCTTTAGGATCTTCCATCATTTTTGTGTGTAGCAAGATCCAGAGACCAGAGTTTGAGATCATCGTTGTACAGCTTTGTCCAAACCAGTGGCTAAAAAGAGATTAACTATTGAGGAATTAACTTATTGTGTTTGTGGGGTACCAGACTGGAGGAAACTGGCAGCCAAAGGTCAGGAAAATATTACTGTGTGCCTGGTGGGAGCCTGGGCATCAAAACCATAGAAAATTTGCTGTAAAGGCAGGTGGAAAACCCCTGGGGCTGGCTCTGATCAAGTCACTGCTTTGTCTAAGGGTACACCTGGCACGTTCACTGCGCTGGGTCTGCCTCTCACCAGTTTGCTCTGGTATCCCCCTGCCTCAGCAAATGAAATGTTTGTCATGTCACTAGTGGGAAAAAAAATAGAGATAGCCAGCAAATTCCCAGTGCTTGGCCAGCCGTCACCCCCACCACTACAAGTTCTCAAAAGACCTGTGCAGAGGGGACAAGCCAAGTAAAAATTAGTTGTTTGTTATTATTATCATTATAGAGAGGGGCCCCAGATGGGCCAGTGAAAACCCTGGTCTCTGAGCCCTGGGCTGCACCCCCGGTCTGGTGGAAGACCTCTTTTTGCTTTTGGCCTAAGCCCAAAACAAGTGATATCAAAGAGGCTTCTGTCACCCGCCACCTCCAGCTTGCTGCCTGTATTAGCTACCTGGGACCCTCTTTTGAAGAGTACAATAGTGGAGAAAATAATTGCAGTCGTCACTGACGTCTGACATTCATATAACCCCTGCACTAAGCCTGAAGCCTCGCCTCCTGGATTCCTTTCTCCTAATCCAGGCTCTTGAGGCCAAAAGGCTGAGATGGGAAGCATAAAGAAGACATAAAACAAAAAGCAAGGAATTAGACTCCAAGGAAAAGAACACCTCCTCCCCCAAGGCTATGCTGAGGTCCTGGGGAGGGGGCAGGAAGGAAACTCCCACACTAGAAATGGCAAAACAGAGAGCAACAAAGAAACCCATGGATTTTGTCCTAAAAGATATGATATGCCACATAGAAATAAGATCTTTTAATTTCTTAATTCCTCCCATTCCTGAAAATTCTCAGATTAATCAAACCACCAGCTTTGATTTTACCAGCCGAGACTATTCCCATTGCGAGGAACCGGAAAGCGTTTTATTCACCAGGATTCTTGTTCAGGAAAACACAGGAGTGTTGGGAAAGAATTCCTAAGAAATTCTTAGGAAGCCCCAGGCTTAAGCCCCAGGCCTGGGAGTTGGCTGATCCCAAGGTTTGAGAGTTGAGAATGAAAAATACCCAAGGAACAAACAAGGAAAGACCCCTGTTTTGTTCTTGCTAAGGAAAGAGGAATAAGAACAGAGCCTGAAAAGGAGGAAGAACCCCTCAAATCTCTCCATAAATGTCATGAAACTGAAACAAAAAGCTGTTTTGAAAAGGGTTATTATGGGATTATTATGAAATCGTGTGTGTGAATCTTTTGAAAATTATAAAAGTTCTATAGAACGTAAAGAATCTTTCACTCAATTAAAAAAATGTGGAAAAAAATACATAAAGAAAAAAAAGAGGTTCCCTATTAATGACATTCAAATTCTTTAAAAAAAATTGCCATGGCCACCAAGGTTTCAATAAACATCCTTATATGTAAACAAAAATAAAAACAGAAAACAAACAAAAAACATACACACAGAAAAAAAAAAAAGACAACAAGTGTGTGTAGACATGAGTCAAAAATGGGAGAAACTATGGTGGGCCACACACTGGGGAATCTCAGAAATGTGCAGCAGCCTTTGGAAAGATCACAAGCCTTGGACTTGAGGGTCTGAGACAAGTTCACTTGGATGTCCAAGAGGCAGGAAGACCTTCCCGGACATCTGAGTTCCTCTTCCCATGCAGCCTCGGAGGGCAGTGATTCTCTAACCTGACATCACCTTGTTGATTCTATTAGATGTGGTCACACAGGAGCCTTGGGGAAGCTTATTGCTCTCCATCTCTTGCTCTTATTAATGCAACGATCTCTCCCTCTCGGTCTAGCAGGGTAATTATGGATGTAATTGAAAACATCTCTGTATTCTGGTCCTGGCTCTGCCAATAACTGCCCATGTGACCGTGGGCAGGTCCTCGTCTCTTCAGACCTCAGAGCCCTGATTTGTAAAATGATGGAGGTGAGGAGGGAGAGGCTGAGTTAATTATCCCTTTTGTCCCTTACAAATGCAAATGCAATGAATCTTGCAGTATTAATCTTTCATGCATCTTCATTCTCACTTGAACTCTTATGACAAAATGCCTTTTATTGTAGAAATAAAAGAATCAGCGTTTTTTTGTTTTATTTTTTTAATAGATGTTATTTCCTTAGTGACAATTTCTCCTTTAAGAACACAGAGTAACTTAACATGCACTGGTTTTGTTACTCATAATAGGATCTTTTTTTACTTTTTAAACTAAGAGGAACTAGATAGGTGGTGTTAATATATATATATGTATTTATTTTAATTCTCTAGTTTTCCTTTACGTCGTTCCCCATTCTTGCAGGTGTTCTCTTATTTGTGTCTGTGTCTGCCTCTCACCTTAGATTCTTAGATCATTGAGATTCAGAACAAAACGATCCTCATCTCTGTAGCCTTCTAAAACCTAAAGACCATCCTTTGTACAAAGTGAGCATTGAATGGATATTTCTTCAGTTGAATTGAAATTTGTGTCAAATCAAAATTTTTTAATTATTGCTTTGTATTGTGATAGGTTTGGTTGTACTGCAGAAATATCCACAAATCTCAGTGGTTTCACGCACTAGAGAGTTCTTTTCCTTTGCCAAGGCAAAGTGAGCTATAGGATGGGGTGGGAGTTGGGAAAAAGATGTTTTCTGTTCCACAGAGTCACTCAGAGACCCAGGCTGAGGAGAATCCTACTTCTGACTACGCTACCATCTGGAGCACATGGCATCTTCAGGGAAAGAGACTGAAAATTTTCTCGAGGGCTTTTTTCCTGCTTTCTGTACCCATTTCATTGACCAGAACTAATCACATGGCACTGCCTGACTAGAAGGATTTTGGGTCGTGTGGGCTCCCATATATGTAGGCAAGAACAGTGCCCCCAAGCTTGATAATCACTAGCAGTGGCCACCACATGCTTTACTCAATAGCTATAATGTTTCGGAGATAATGGACTCCTTTGAGAATCCTATGACCATTACGATCCCTCTCCCAGAAATAAACACATATATGTTGAAACACCCAACACTTTGCATAATTGTCAGGTTTTTCATTAATTTCTAACCCCATTCACTGGTCCCCCTACAGATCCTTAGACACAGGTTATGAATCCTTTGACAGAATCCACAGGCACGTTTAGTAACTGGTAACAGACCAACAGGTGAAAAAAAGTACATTACAGTGTTCTGTTTTAATTTTATGTTAGGAAGAGCCTATTTATTTATCTAGTTACTTGTTTTTGTCAGATCTGGCATAGTACAAGATATATGGCCAATGGGCTTTCCTCTGTGTTTGTTTTTATCAGGAAAAATTTGAGGGTCTGTTCCGGACCTATGATGACTGTGTGACGTTCCAGCTATTTAAGAGTTTCAGACGTGTCCGAATAAACTTCAGCAATCCCAAATCTGCAGCCCGAGCCAGGATAGAGCTTCATGAAACCCAGTTCAGAGGGAAAAAATTAAAACTCTACTTTGCACAGGTAAGATCATTCTTTACCAAAGTGAATCCTTTTGCCCTGCATTATTTTTTTTTTACCTTTTCAAAGTGTAAATGGAGCCCTTTCTACTTTCAGATTGGCTTGTAGTCTATAATTCGTTCACTGAGAAACAAACTTATGTCATGATTCCCAGGCAGGGACAGCACAGTGGTTTAGAAAGCAGGTTCTGAGGGCCAACAGTCTTGGTTCTAATCTAGGCAGGTTACATAACCTCACTAGGCCTCAGTTTCCTCATCTGTAAAATGGGGATGGTGACATACTCCCTACACTGTCATTATGAGGATTAAATGAATTACTGTGTGTTAAAGTGCTTAACATTCCGTAAATGCACAGTGAATGCCAGCTAGTACTTGTAATAAGAATGCTCTGATCCCGACTTAGCTAGCAGGGTTATAATTAAATTATATGACAGTTTTAATGGACTGTATACCTTTTCAGTGATTCATATCCATGAGAAAAAGTTACAAACATATGGAAATCAATATTGTGTTTTATTTTATCCAAGAATAAATTCTGGCTATTATAAAAAGGCACGGGTAATTCTTGGCAATATTTATGAAGTCCACAGCAGTAGAAAATCAATGTCCATAATGTTTCATTAGTGTCTTCATTTCATTATTAGTTATCTCAATCCATCTGTTATTGGTCTGTAAGGATCATTTCGGCCTTTGGACTCTGAAGAGATGACACAATGAAATGAACATAGACTTTACTTCTTTTTAAAGCTGAATAGTATCCCATTGTATGTATATATCATATTTTCTTTATCCATTCATCTGTCCATGAACATTTAGGTTGTATCCACGTCTTGACGATTTCAAATAGTGCTACAATGAATATAGGAGTGCTAATATTTGTTCAATGTCCTGATTTCAATTCTTTTGGATAAATACCCAGGAGTAGAATTGCTAGATCACATGGTAGTTCTATTTTAATTTTTTTTGAGGAATCCCCCCATTTTGTTTTCCAAGGCAGCTGCTCGATTTGCATTCCCACCAACAGTGTGGAAGAGTTCCAATTTCTCCACATTCACACCAACACTTGTTGTCTTTTGTTCTTTTGATCATAGCCATTCTGACAGGTGTGAGGTGATATCTCATTATGGTTTTGATTTGCAGTTCCCTGATGATTAGTGATGTTGATCCTTTTATCTTTTACCTATTGGCCATTTGTATGTCTTCTTTATAGACGTGTCTATTCAAGTCCTCAGCCCACTTTTGAATCAGGTTATTAGGGTTGGTTGAGCCAGAAGGTAGAAACAACCCAAATGTTCAAAAATGGGTGAACAGATATACAAATTGTAGTCTGTCCATTCAGTAGAATATTTTCCAACCATAAAAAGGAACGAAGTACTAATACATGCTACATCATGGATGAATCTTGAAAACATTATGCTAAGTGAAAGAAGCTGGTTGCAAAATATCACGTGTTCTATGAGTTGATTATAAGAAATGTCCAGGATACGCAAATCCGTAGAAACAGAAAGCAAATGGATGGTTGCCACGATCTGACCAGAGGCAGAAATGGTAGTAACTGTTTAATGGGTACAGGGTTTCCTCTGGGGTAATAAAAATACTTGGAATCTCGATAGTAGTGGTGATTGCACAATATCGGGCATATACTAAACGCCACTGAAATTGTTCAGTTTAAAATGGTTCAATTTCAAATTATGTGACTGTCACCTCAATTAAAAGAGAGAGAGAGAGAGGAAGGGAGAAAGATAGGAAGGTGGGAAGAAAGGATGGGGAGGGGAGGGGAGGGGCAAGGAGGGGTCTTAGGACCAGCACCAGCAGCATCGCCTGGGAACTTGTTAGCAATGCAGATTCTCAGGCCCTGCTCCCGATCTCAGAAACTCCAGGAGCGGGGCTCAGCAATCCGACTCAGTAAGCTTCCCAGGTCATTCTTAGGCAGCTAAATGTTGAGATCCACTTATCTGCAGATCAAATAAGGTAACTGAGCACATGGTATGTGGTCAGTAGTCACTATTATCGTAGCCTGGCTCATTGGTTCACTTGTCACACCTGGCTGAAAGCCAGGCTCTGCGTCTTAGTGGAACAACATGGCACATCTGAGGCCACAATGAACCATGTGTCTTCATTTCTACTGTGTTTGAAAGGTCCAGACTCCAGAGACAGACGGAGACAAACTGCATTTGGCTCCACCACAGCCCGCCAAACAGTTTCTCATCTCGCCCCCTGCCTCTCCTCCTGTCGGCTGGCAGCCCATCAGTGATGCCACACCAGTCCTTAACTATGACCTCCTCTATGCCGTGGCCAAACTAGGACCAGGTAAGCTCTGTGGGCCTTCCTGAAAATAAATATTTGTCAGCAACTTAGAAAAGCCAAACAAGATAACAGTCCTGAAATCCTGGGCTCCCGGTAACATCGGCATTTCTAATGGGTTTATCGCTGTATGTGGCCAGCGAGAGGAATGATGAATGAAAATGCAGCGTCAGACTTTGTACCTGTTCAAAAACAATTCAGAAACTGGCACGAAAATGTCAGTCCGTGCAAATTCTGGATTGCAATGAAGATATTCTAAGTTTGCAAAACAGGCAAAATGAGCTCTACCAGCTAGCACGACGAGGCTTCTATGCTGTGCAGCCTTGTTTTATGGCTGTGCCCAGGAATCTTCTGCTACAAGACAAGCCACCTGCCAAAGTGAAGCCTCTGAGTCCCCATGAAGCCAGTCACAATAGCCTCTAACTTTAGAAAAATCTGTGGTCATTTTGTTCCAGTGTTGGTACCTGTAGTTTGGATGCTCTCATTTTCACTGCAGTGTAGTATTCCACTGGGCAATTCCACCACCATTCTGTATTCATCCACTCTCCTGTTGACGGACATTTAGATGGTTTCCAGACGCACTTATCCAAAAGCTTATGTTTTATGCCTAGAAGTGATACTGTCCTCAGTTTCAGCAGATGGCGCTACCTTGTACTCCATAGTAGTTTTCCTATATTATAGCAGGAGAGGAAGTGGGGGAGAGTGGGTGGTCCGAAACCAGGTGGCAGCTGAGGTTTTAGGCACCAAAGATCCAAAGGTAAATAATGGCCATTGTGTCTTCTCTCTCTTCCAGTGGTTCTCCCGCTGTGAGAGGGGGCTGACTGCACCCCGAGAGATTCTGATTTAATTGACTTGGGTCAACTCAGGCATTGGTATTTTTAAAAATCTCCCCAGGTGATTCTGATGTGCAGATGAGTTCAAGAACCACTGGTAGCCAAATACCGGGGCTGTTAAATTTATAATAAGCTCATATCAGTACTTTTTAGTGTGGTCAGGAAAACATTTGGCATCAGAATCTCCCACCGCAGAAATCTGCAGTTTTAATGAGCACACGTGTTGATTCTTACATACACTGAAATTTAAGAATCCTGGGTATGAGGGTGACCCGCTCTCCTGGTTCACGCATACTCAGGGGTCCTGGGAACTTGTGATGCTAAAACCAAGAAATTCCCAGGCAATTCAGGGAAAGCTGACCATCCTACTGGGTCTTCAGATTTGATTAATAATTACTCCCTGCAAGAGAATTACTGGCTGTCCCATGTGTAGCATTAAAGTCAGATTACAGCACTTTCAAGGGGAGGGTCTTTGGGTGTTTCTTTGTAATCACCGCGCAGTCACTCAGCTTCCCGGAGCCTTTAAAATAGCCATTGTTTTCAACTACTGAGAAGCGGTAGGTGTCTAACTACTAAGATGGGCTGAGGAAAAAAGCGATATAATAATAAGGGAGATGTTTATGGAATGTGATTTCCTTGAAAGTCTAGTCCACATACAGGAATCCTGGACATATGCACTCCCATATGCAAGGTATGTGCAAATGTTGTAGAGTGTGTAAGATACATCAAGTCTGCTCGTCAAGGCTATGACCCATTTCTCCCAGTAATTCAGGGCACTTCAGCAGCAGGACCAACGAAAGCTGCCATCCTTGGAGCTGCTCATTTGACTCCCAAGCAGATATTAACAGGAACACAGTCGAACATCTGGTACAGCCGTTTTGCATGTCGGCAAACAGAGCTCTACACAGAATCACTAAGGTCTTGGCTAGAGGACCTAGGAGTCACTGGCCAACTTGCATTTTACAGGAGGGGAAACTGAGGCCCAGAGAGGGGGGTAGAAATGACTTGCCAGTGACAGGACCAGGGCCCTGAGGCAGTACTCTTCCTGCTTCACTCTTTATAAAGGAAGTCCAGGCTAAATCAAGACTTTCGGATCCCAGCTGGCCTCTGGTCTACTCCCTGTAATCCAGTAAATGAAAATCATTTTTTATCCAGAGCCTAAAAGAAAATTCATTTATAGTCAGTGTTCTCAAAGCTTGATGCAAAGGCAAGATAAGGACAAGTCTCAGACGCCTGCACTGGCTCACTGAGCTGAGTCCCAGGTCTGGAGGGCACTGCCAGGCACCAGTGTGACCTGGGACTGACAGAGGCAGAAGGAGTAGAGGCAATGGGAACCAGGTCTCAGAAGGGAAGCTCACAGAACCTGGTTCGGAGGAGTGAGAAAGTAGGAAGGAAATGGTCTTAAGGAGGCAGAAAAAAGGGGGTTCTTTTTAGAGTTGTGAATAATTTATCGACAGTGTTAAAAATTCATGCCTTTTGCCTTAATTGTGCCGCTAACCTATAAGCCTCACCTTCCCTTACCAAGTAAATCTACCAGTTTTGAAGTGCCCTGTGGTGCAGTCAACACGGAAGTAGGCACTATTAATATTCCCATTTTCCAGATCTGACCACCGAGCTGTAGAGAGGTGAACACACTCGCTTGGGGTGACACAGCTAGTTGGGGGCGGAGACAAATGTCAACCCTGGCTCTTCTGACCATCACTGGGCCAGATCCAATGGTCTCTGTTAAGGATCCTAGCTGCCTGGGTGGACTTTAGGCCAACTCTGCTCTGACATGGGCAGAACATTTATCTCAACCCTCCCTTGACAGTCACCTCTAACACCATCATAACTTCCAGAAAGTCTAATCCAGGGTCTTGTAAGTGTGCAAATGAAGATCTGTGCGCTATGTGGGCAACGGCGAATGTGGAGACTCTCCTGCTCTTTATAGGTGACTGATATCAGCGTCCCATAGAACAGCTGCAGTTTGGGTGTCTTCTCTTCATTTATCCTTCTCTCCATTCCTTGCCAGCAGTTTAAGGCTGTTTCTTTTTATTTAGTTATCCACGTGTCCTGTTCCAGTGTCCTTGAAGCTTCTGCACCCCACACAGATGAATGATTTATACCCAACAATTGAGCCGAAAATATCACAGAGGTTCTAGTAGAGGCCTGGGCCTCTGGCAGCTGTTTCGGCCGCATTGATGAGAGGGCAGGGCCACAGCCTGCATCCCCCCACCCACACCTCTGCCCCCTCCCCAACCAGGTGCCAAGGCAAGGAACTACTCCTTCAGTCTCCTCCTGGAACTTTCCACAAATGCTCACTTCCCCTTGTGGTAATTTTCTGTTGCTCATCTTTCTGTCTTTTCTGCTTTTTGAGGGGAGAATGCAGGTTTCATTCATTTTGGTATTCCCAGGGCCTGATAGCAGTTTGCACATAGTAGATGCTCAATAAATATCGAATGAATGAATGCATGAGCCCCCCTGGAGATAATTCTTCATTGGCAAATGGCTGCTGCTTTATGGCTTTAGCCAGACTGAGTCAGCCAGCACTGAATTAATGTTTTCTCCACCAAGAGGACTTCTAGCATTTCCATTTGAAAAAATAATAATAATTTAGTAAAATTCTTTTTTTTTTTTTTTTTTTTTTTTTGCTGTACGCGGGTCTCTCACCGTTGTGGCCTCTCCCTCTGTGGAGCACAGGCTCCAGACACGCAGGCCCAGCGGCCACAGCTCACGGGCCCAGCTGCTCCGCGGCATGTGGGATCTTCCCGGATGGGGGCACGAACCCATGTCCCCTGCATCGGCAGGCAGACTCTCAACCACTGCGCCACCAGGGAAGCCCTAAAATTCATTTTTTGTTCCCTAGGCAGAATCATTTCAGTAACAAATTATAAGTCATTCCATGTTAAGGATGACTACCTCAATTCCAGCAGTAGAGAAATAAATTAGAATGAGAGCAGAGAAAAGCAACTCAAATGATCAAAGGAATGGTATTCTTCTTCCTTCGGAGGAATGACAAATAGTGCTCAGCTGGTTCAGCTGAGTGACTGAGAAGGGATGCAGAAATCTAAGGATGCTGAAGAAAAGTAACTCTAACAAAAGAGCATCTCTGAGCAGGGATCCGGCGTGAGACAGTCCTCGGGCCCGGAATCACGTTGGCAAACCAGCTGACTTGTGGGAGCTTTGGCACGTGTAGCTGCCCATGGAAGGCAGTCGTGTGCTCTATTTAGACCCTTTCATGGAGGATAAATGGGAGAGTGAGGACACAGGCCTTAGCTCAGACAGGAAGGGGCAAAACAGCACCTCGTTCTTTAAGCAAGGCACACTGGTGACCCTCTTCCAGAGAGGGGCAACTTGTGCTCCCCGGAACTTCTAAAGAAGCTCTTGAAACGAGCATGGAGGGAACAGTGCAATTACGAAGGGACCATGATCAAACCCAAGCTTGTGGGTTTCCTCTGAGATCCTTTGAAATCCTTAATGGGATGTTACGACATGAGACCAGGGCCACCCAACACTGGAGAAGCATCTCTCTGTACTATTTATTATAGTGAGAACAAATTCATAGTCCGGAAAATATATGAGAGGCACAATTTCAAACATTTTTAACCACTGTCTCCATGACTATATGTTCTGTTTTTCATCCAGAAAGTAAGTAAAATAGATAAATAAGGGGAAAGCTGTAAATAGAAACAATGGTTAAAACTTACATATGGGGCTTACTGTGTGTCAGGCATTGTTCTAAACACCTTACTATATAGATTATCTCATTTAATGTTCACTGTGACTCTACGAGAAGGTGGTGTTATTCTCCTCATTTATACAGCTGGGGAATGTGAGGCACAGAGTGGTTAAGTAATTTGCCCAAGGCTACACAGCTGGTAAGTTAAAATACGTCCCTCTGCCCCTGGTGAGAAACAGAAAGGATTAATGAAGCCAGCACCCTTACCTTGAAGAGTGCAAAGTTTGCAAAACCAGGGAGTTCTCTTGAAGAGTAAAATTAATTTCTCCAAAAGAAATTCCAGACTGTTGCAAAAGGACATTTTAAAAATACAAAAGAACTGAGACATTTGTTCCTCCAAATTTCATTTCTCTGTTTATTGGCACCTCCTAAAATGTATCCACAGCATTGGTTCTTTAAAGCAAGTTTGATGCTTTCCTCTAATGTCAGGCAGGACATGTGGATCAGAATTCACCATCCTCTGCTTTTTTTAAAGGACAGGTCTATATAAAACAGAAGCTTTCTATGCAAATCAGAACTACAATGAGGTATCACCTCACTCCAGTCAGAATGGCCATCATCAAAAAGTCTACAAATAATAAATGCTGAAGAGGGTGTGGAGAAAAAGAAACCCTCCTACACTGTTGGTAGGAATGTAAATTGGTGTAGCCACTATGGAGAACAGTATGGAGGTTCCCTCAAAAACTAAAAATAGAGTTACCATGTGATGCAGCAATCCCACTCCTGGGCATATATCTGGAAAAGACGAAAACTAATTCAAAAAGATAGATGCACCCCAGTGTTCATAGCAGCACTATTTACAACAGCCAAGACATGGACGCAACCTAAGTGTCCATCGACAGATGAATGGATAAAGAAGATGAGGTATAGATATACAGTGGAATATTACTCAGCCATAAAAAAGAATGAAATAATGCCATTTGCAGCAGCATGGATGGACCTAGAGATTATCGTGCTAAGTGTAGTAAGTCAGACAGAGAAAGACAAATAACATATGATGTCACTTATATGTGGGATCTAAAGAAAATGATACAAATGAACTTATTTATAAGAGAGAAACAGACTCACAGACACAGAAAACAAACTTATGGTTAGCAAAAGGGAAAGGTGGGGGGAGGGATAAATTAGGAGTTTGGGATTAATAGGTACACACTACTATATATAAAATAAACAACAAGGACCTACTTATACACAGGGAACTATATTCAATATCATGTAATAAACTATAATGGGAAAGAACCTGAAAAACATTTTATATATATATATATATATATATATATATATATATATATATATATATGCTAGTTGTAAATCAACTATACTTCAATTAAAAAAAACAAAAAAACAGAAGCTTTCTACATTTATATTAATTCCCCTAGTGAATTTACAGACACCCATCATTTAACAATGACCTGGACAAAATAAGATGAGCTTTTTCCTGGTGGAGAATGAATCGGATGTTTTCTTTTGTTTATTTTATAATGCCTATTATTCCTGACTCCAGAAAGAGTATAATCCTATGTTCTTTTTGGATGTAAAACAAAATAGGAAACACAAAACCCAGCCCAGCAAAACAGCTTATCTGTACACATTAGCAAAATGGCAAAATAGAGAGATGTCCGTGGCACTAGATGGGTGGTCAGTCAGAGGTGGGCTGTGAAATGTCAGCTTATTCTGCTCTCTAGGATGGCTCTGGAAGGTCAAGTTCATTGTCACTGGAAATGCCTGCAAGGAGAAATATGGAAAGTCATCGTCTGGGCATTTTTTTCCTCCTGCTATTTTTAGCTCTTGTTAGAGAGATCAATTTTAGTTAACTGCAGAGGAGGGCTTAAAATGGTGCTCGAGTTTCGAGTTGCGTACATCGGCTATATTTAGATTTTTTTCCAAATTCTTCTCCATCAAAACATGTCATAGTAATTGCTGGTTTGCTTCTCAGTATACATTGTTTCTCCCCAAACAGAAAATAGATTTCATTAATACGTGTCACGTATAAGGAAGAAACATTTTCTATTCCAGGCTCATTGATTCCAAGGTAGGGAAAATTCCATTTTTTAAATATAGATGAACACCTATATTTGGGGTACCTGTAGCATGACCGCTATCTAAGCCCCAGTTCTTGTTCGACAACTGCTATACTCTGATCACAGACACAAAAAGCAAATAAAACAGCCAGTCCCAGGGTTCCATGTAGCGCAGTCTCTGCACGTCACCCCCGACCCGAGGGACACGCAGATTTGTGAGCCCAGGACGGACACGAGCTCCTTATTTTACACCTACTTTCGAAGAATTTTCCCGGGGGGGGGTGATGTTAAAGGGGCTTTTCTTCTTAGCACATATTCCACAATTATCCTCAATCACTACTGAGTAGCAAGATGAAATATTTCCTCTTCTTATTTCACAGGTAAAATATGCACGTTGTAGGAAAACGGAAAAGACACAGGAGCAAAACGTGGGGGTGTGGGCGTGTGTGCGCATGCGCCGTGCGCATACCCATAGTCCCAATGCCAGGTCGCTATTCTTGGGAAAGGAGGAACAGGGTGATCATTCCCAGACTGGAGAACCTCCTGATTCTATGGCCAAATACAAAGTGAGAGTGCGTCCACTTCCCTTCCTCACGTCTGCATTTTCCTCTCATCGCGGGAACACAAGCCCCTCCTCACAGGCTCCGGGGACCCTGTCTCCCTGGTTTCTCTTTATCTTTCCACCTTCTCCCTCTCTGGTTCCCTTGGTCCTTTACCTCCATCTAGGGTTCCACTCCTTTGTCTCAACCACTAATGCAGGGGCCTCAATCCGTTGTCCCCATGAATTCCCTTCAGGTCCTAAATGACTCAGGAGGGAATGAAGATAAATGGCCACCTAATCCAGTCTTAGAGGAAAAGCCCCAGAAGATAAGCAAACTTTCTTTTTTTTTTTACTGAAGGATAGTTGATTTACAATATTATGTTAGTTTCAGGAGTACAGCGTAATGATTCAATTTTTTTACAGATTATACTCCATTAAAAGTTATTACAAAATAATGGCTATAACTCCCTGTGCTCTTCAACATACCCTTGTTACTCATCTATTTTATACATGGTAGTTTGTATCTCTTAATCCTCTACCCCCCTCTTGCCCCTCTGCCTTCCCTCTCCTCACTGAAAACCACTAGTTTGTTCTCTGTATCTGAGTTGGTTTCTGTTTTGCTATGTTTTTATTTTATCTTCTAGATTCCACATATAAGTGATATCAAATAGTATTTGTCTTTCTCTGCCTGACTAATCCCTAGGCCCATCCACACTGCTGCAAGTGGCAGAATCATTCTTTTTTATGGAGGAGTAATATTCCATTGCATGCGTGCATGCGTGTGTGTGTGTGTGTGTGTGTGTGTGTGTGTATCACATCTTCTTTATCCATTCATCTGTTGATGGGCACTTGGGTTGCTTCCATATCTTGGCTACAGTAAATAACACTGCTATGAACATTGGGGTGCATGTATCTTTTCAAATTAGTGTTTTTATTTTTTCCAGATAAATACCCAAGAGTGGAATTGCTGGAACATATGGTAGTCCTATTTTTAATTTTTTGAGGAACCACTCGCTATACTGTTTTCTATAGTGGCTGCACCAATTTACATTCCCACCGGTAGTGTACAAAGGTTCCCTTTTCTACACATCCTCACCAATATTTGTTATTTGTAAGACTTTTTGATGATAGCCATTCTGGCAAGTGTGAGGCAAACTTTCTTTTATTAAAATAGAGCACCTCTTAAAACAAAACTATGGAAGTATTCTGCCTCTCCCCACCTCCCTCTTCCTCTCCCTCCCCTTAGCCCTCCTCCATCTTACCAGAGACCACTTCTGTTTTCCTAGTTTGTTGAGGGTCGGGGCTGAGGAGAGGGGTGGGTGAGGAAGAAGACCCCCGATCACTCACATGGATAATCTTTTCCTAACATGCACATATTCCAGACCTACTGAGGCAGGGAGGTCCATGTGTAGCCCTGATGTCTTTTCTGTGCCCTCCCAACCTCATTCCTGAACATCACAGGCAATATGGCGGTCATGCTTTCACACTCGGTGGACCTCCATTGGAGTCCTGTCTCCACCACTTGTTTGTGGTGACCTGGAGCAATTTACTTCCCCCGCTGCACCTCTTTTTATTTAATGGTGATTATTTGACAACTTGCAAGCTCATTATGAAGATACAATAAATAATATACATAAAGCACTTAGCCCAGTGCCTGGTACATAAGAACCATCAAATCCATAGTGGGTTCTGTGATCATTCTGCTCTGAGCAGTATTGTTTAGCAAGGCATCCTCAGAGAGATTTCTTGTTTCCTCTGCCAGTACATGAATTACAGAGTCTACCAGGCAGTAAGAACAAGGTGCGCGTCCTTTGAGGTGTTGGTTGTTATTTACATGGGCTTGTTCTCGGAACTGCCAGTGAAATATTTGGGTTGGTCTAGGCTTTGCTTTATACCTTCTGCCACCCAAGCCTAGAGGGCGTTTTTTGACAGAAACAGCTGCTGCGTAAAGGAAAGGGACAGAGTTGCTCTTCAGTGACTCATCCTGCCCTCATGTCTACCTACGGCATTTTTCTCCGAGGGTTTCCAAAATTAAATATGAGCTTGTGGAATCACTACGGAATCAGAGAGAAAAAAATTGCAGAAGACTTCCCTCTCTGCAAATACTTCTTCCTCCCTGGATTTTTTAAAAAAAATCCTAAATCCCTCTTTCTACTTCTGCTTAGAAAATCAGTTCTTTCTCCACTCTCAGACTGATCTGATGGATAGGTGGCCAACAAATAGCTGTGATTTTATTTATTTACTTATTTATTTATTTATTTATATTTTTGGCCACACTGCATGGCTGCGGGATCTCAGTTCCCCGACCCGGGATTGAACCGAGACCATGGCAGTGAAAGCACCAAATCCTCGCCACTAGACCACCAGGAAACTACCAGCTGTGATTTTTAAAGTTTCAGTAAGTCCCTGTGCCCTGGGTCATCTCCTCTTTTAATTTGTAGCTGTCAATCAAGCTCCAACTTGAAGAGAGGTATTTCTCTTGCTTTAGGATGATGATTAAAACTCAGGATGTGAGTTTGAATCCAGCCTCCACTTTTTATTAGCTGTGTGACTTTGAGCAACTTTCTTAACCTCTCTGTGTCTCAGCATCCTCAACCGTAAAATCGGATTGTTGCAAACATCAAATGAGATAATAGTAAACGCTTAGTGTGTGTTACCTACTTATTGTCACCTGATTTTCAAACCGTATCTTAGTCTCCTGCTCAAATGTAAGTGCCCATGTTAAGCTCTCAGCTCAGTGTTTCTCAGTGTGGCATTTTGGAACTGACAATGCAGTACATTTAGCATCTTTGGGCCTCACCTACTAAATGCCAGTATCCACACCCTACCCAGTCCCTATGACAACCAAAAAAAAAAATCCACATCACATTTCCAGACACCATTGGGAATGTAGCACCTCTGATTGAGAAGCACACTGATTACACTGTGGTGGTATTTATCAGGTGGTTCTCAAATATGGCAAAGAGTCGTCAGAGACACAGAGGCCAGGGGTGCCTAGTAAGGTGTCAGGTACCAGTGTGGGAGCAGAAACAAGTGGGGCAAGAGGGGAGACAGTACAGAGACATGCTCCCCGCCCCCTTCCCAGACACAGACACACATTTTCTTTCCTTCCCTTTGGAAAAATAGGGGAAGACGAGATTGCCAGTAAATAACTTAAAAATATCGTGAAATAACATATCCGTGGGAGGGAGGGGTGCAGCTTTGAGCAACTTTATGATGTTTTTCACTATAACTCAGTCCTTCTACTGAGGAACCCGTTGGTCCCCAAACCAAACCAGCATCTGCCCTGCCAGGATTGAGAGGGGGTTAAAAGACAGTAAGCTCAAATACTGGCTGGTGCCTGCGGTGGAGGAACGGAGGTACCAGTCACCCCTCACCCCTTCCCGGCTCCCCACCTCTCCCCTATCTGAGAGCCAGACCAGGGCCAGGTGCCTCCGTCTACACAGTTGACCAGAGAATGGTAATCCAGGGCTTGTGGGCCCTCCCCTCCCTGCCAAATGCTATCAAGTCCTAACCCTAACACTTGAAAAAAAAAGGCAATCCAAATGTGAACCCTTTCAAACACATTTCCAATCATTCTGAACCCTTCTCTCAGTCTCTGTGTTCAATCTCCCAACAGGCAGCATGTTCAGTAAAAATAACCCACATGGAAATTCCGTTTCACTTATTCCATAAATCAGGACTGATGCCCGCTACTTCCTCTTGAAAAAAAAATCACATTTACAATCTTAAAAATTGGGGGTAGGGGTTTGCAGTGTCAACTCAACATGATCAAGCCTGAAATGATTTTACTACTGGCATTTTCAGTTTTCTTCTTGATCAAATGTTAAAGGGCTGTTAATCCACACTGAAGTGTAGCACTCAGCACACAACACAGCATGGCCCTGCGTTCAAGGGTCGAGTCAGAGATGCTCTTGGCACTTGCCTTGATAAGCCATCATCCATTCTTAAAATTCAGTATAGATTAATAACTGACACCTGCTTTTTCCTGTTTGGTTCAGAACTTGCTGAGGGTTAGATAAGAAGTAAGGTAGATAAGATTAATAATGCCAGCTTTGTTTCTGATGAAAGGCTAACGCTGAGAAGGCAGCCAAGATGAGTGACAGCCAGGGCTCCCTAGTAGTCAAATCCAGGGAATTCCCTGGCTGTCCAGGGGTTAGGACTCTGCGCTTTCATTGCTATGGGCCCAGGTTCAATCCCTGGTCAGAGAACTAAGATCCCACAAGCCTCGTGGTGCATACAAAAAACAAAACAAAACCAAAAAAGCTAGCCAAAGGAATCCTATTTAAAAAAAATAAAAATAGTGAAACCCAGAGCCATGCAGTTTTACCCAGCCTGTCCCAGAGATGGAAACAGTCAGACTGCCCCACAGTGCAGGGTTTTTTCTGCTGGGCTTAGCACGTGGCCGAGAGCACGGCAGAGCACAAGCCCTTTGCAGGCAGGCCTGGATCAAGAGAGAGGTGGCACAGGGTGAGCTGGCATTGCCAGTTCCTTTCCCCAAGGGTACTCGTCAGATGTCACTCCTCTTCCACTGGGGAGGAGTAAAAGAGGGGCCAGAGAGAGGGGTCCCAGTGATGGGCTAATGGAACTCCCTCCCCTTGGAAGGAATCACTGGAACTGGTGAAGTATCCATTCTAACATAGCACGTGAGCAGGGAAGCAAAGAGGAAAAATCACCAAAGGCAATGAATTTCAACTCAGTTGTAGGGGGTCAGCTTGCTTTTGAACAAAGAACTTACATGACCTGTGCCCCACTTATCAATTGCTACGTAACAAACTACGCCAAAATGTAGGGCTTGAGCAACAACAATCATTTATTTTGCTCATGAGTTTGCTCTTGGAGCAGGGCCCGGGGGGGCGCTCATCTCTGCTTCGTGTAGCGTTGCTGGGGCCACTCACCTGGGGACGGGCGAATCAGCTTTCACGATGGTTCACTCACTTGGCTGGCAAGTTGGCATGGCTGTTGGCTGGCAGCCCAGATAGGCTGTGGTTTCTCTCCGTGGGAGCCTCTTCGTGTGCTGCTTGGGCTTCCTTATAATATGGAGGCGGGGTTCCAAGCATGAGCACCCTGGCAGAGCCAGGTGGTAGTGCCTGGCATTTTTGTGGCCTAACTCAGAAGTCGCACTGGTTGCTTCTGCCATACTGTATTAGTCAAGGCATCCTAGAGGCCTGAACAGGTTTTAGGAGAAGGATCAAAGAGGGAGCAGTCCTCAGTGCAGGAGTGGCAAGGTTCTAGAAGAGTAATGTCGGGCAGGAAATATTATGGCCATCTTTGCAAAACACGGTAGATCTACTACAACACGTAACTTTCCTGTTGAGAATTCACCTTGAATATGAGAGGTAGTAGAGGTAAAGCAACAAGAAATCATGGAGGATCTATTTGCAGAGAGTCCAAAGTTACCATAAGAGATGCAAATTATCTCAGTCTATAATTTGTAGTCCCTTTATTTTTTATAATTTACTAAATGTTGTCTTCTAAAAAGGTTCATTGTCAAGGAGATCTTACCTAGAATAACTAGCAATGGACCAAACCAAAAAGGGCGAGATGCAGAAGGAATGACTGCCCAGCTTTAGCTACAGACTGTTCACGAAAACATGAGTTGCCATGAGAGAATATTAAAAGTTAAAACCAGGACTTTCAGCAGACTTTCAACAGACTCTCTTGTAGAATCTGAAAGCAGTAGAGTCGTGAGAGGCGGGGCTGGAAAGGGATTATGAGCTCATTCTTTGAGGTCAGGTGGACCTGACTTTGAATCGTGGCTCTGCCATTCACTACCCGTGTGCTCTCAATGTCCTCCTGTATCATCGAGACATTATGAAACCCACATTACAGAGCTGTTGCCGTAATTTAAATATCCAATTTACGTGAAGTACTTAGAGCTGTGTCCGGCATCTACTAAGGGCTCAGTAAATAGCTGCTGGTGTGTTTCAGGTAGATGGCAAGTGTCTGTGACACCTCCTATGTCCTGGCACTGAGAGCTCACAGAAAATAGGACAAATACCTGCCCTTCAGTGGTTTTTAGCTTAGTGGGAAAGCTAAAACTTACACACGTCTTTTGAACTGTGCCCAAGCCCATGACAGTTCCAAAGGCCTGGATGAGAATTTAACGTGTGACCACGCGCCAGAGGAGTTTACACTTGCTTGGCTGGGAATTTGTTTCATGGAAGGAGGTAGAAAACCCGAACCAATGCCTCTTCTGAGGGCTTCTGGTCCTGGCCTCTTTTCTGAGGCCTAGGGAGAGGACAGTTTGAATACGAACTCGAGGAGTTGCGAGTGTGAAGGGTGAGCCTTGGCTTGGCCTTGAAAAGACACACTGGTCTGCTTGGCCACCCCTCCTCGTTGCCTCCTGAGCCCAGTGTGTCCCCAGGGGGTGACGGCAGTGACGTCAGCCTTCATGGTAGAGGAATTAGCTGAAGCCCAAAGGGAAAGTGAGGCCAAAAACAGAAAAGTTCAATCAAGCCAGACCAAAGCTATGTCTTTTGATTCTGTGGGCTCTCAGCAGCTATTGGGCTTTGCCGGATTTTGATAGTAAGAAAGTTTCCAAAAACATAACAGTGAAATGTCAGCATTAATGGGGTCACAGCAGTAAAACGGCTCTACTACCAAGTAGTCTGACTTTGTTAACTCAATGTGAAAGTTGCCCTGCACAGGGTGGCCCGCATCCCAAGCGTGCCCCCAGCACACTTAGTCTAAGAGGAAAGCGTCTCCTTTCAAATAGATAAACACACTGCAGCTAGAGGTGTCTTTAAGAGAATATTCTTTATCCAAGCCAGGGCAGAGAAAGGGTTTCATCAAACAGCTAGCTTCATTATGCACATTTTACTACTTTTTTTTTTTTTTTTAAAGCTAGCTTCTTTCCAACAGATGAAGAAAGGGCAACATCTGGTCAGTCCCCTGGCTGGGGTCCCTGCTGTCACCACCTCACCCGCAGGTCCCTTGGTCTCCATCTGCCATGGCAGATTCTTTTCTGTCATCCCCCCATCAGAAGATGAGAGGCTGTTGCTCGCCTCATCCCGGCATCACACCCAACAGGGCAACGGAGGGGACCACGTCAGCCACTAGTGTCTCTGCAAAAGGCACTGCTTCTCCAAACAGAAGGACGTCGAAGGAATCCTGTGCGGAAAAACAAGAACTACCTCATCTGATTACTCAGAAATTATCTCTTTCTCTGTTTCTTGTCTGAAGGTGTCTCTCATTCAGACTTGCAAAGCATTCCGGGAGGAAAGAGAAAAGTCTAGAAACCCTGGGTACGATGAACTCCATCATCGTCCACAGGATTTGCTGTTCTCCCAGAAACAAAGATGAGAAGGCCAAAGACGAAGAGTGCTGGTGGCCGGGAGGGGCCGCAGAGCTGATCTGGGATGCCTGGCTTCTTCTCCCGTGCGCGTCTTCAGCATCCCTCCCTCTGCTACCCTCTCCCCGCACTATTATCATTTTCCAACGAAAAATTGTGGTGCGGACTGGAGGAAGGGAGGGGGCAAGTTATTTGCACACCAGCATCCTCACAGGACCACTGCCCCCGGCCTGTCACACCAAACCACGTAAGAGTGTCCACCCAGACACTGAAACACGGAGAAGCACCTAGGGGCGCTGGGTACCGAAGTAGATGCCACTACATCCTCATGCTGCTAAACTCTCTTTGCAACAAGCGCCCCCAGTAAGCTGTCAGGTGTTTGAAAACAGCTGCTCAAAGAAGCTACCACCCAAGGTCTGCCCACCTGTTGCCCAGAGCCTCTCACGGAACGCCCAGGTGAAGCCGGCTGCACACAGCTTCCTCTCTTTAGCAACGTCTGCAGTGGCTCTTCTCCCTTGGGCTTTTGATAAAAATGACAAATTGCTTTAAAGGAGAACGGAACAAACACAATTGTGAGCTGTGAGTAGCACCAATGTGTACATCCCAACTACAAGGGCATGTAGGATAATAAGGTCAGTGTGGATTCCAGGGAAGTTAGGTTCGGACAGACTATCCATCCCTGCTAGCCGGCAGGGAAGCAAAGCGTAGCATGAGTTCTGCTCCGTGTTCCCTGTTTTTGTCACTCTCCTCTCCTGAATCCACACTGGCCCTGTCAGCTCTCTGTATCAAAAAAGTCAACCTCCCTGGTGGCGCAGTGGTTGAGAGTCTGCCTGCCGATGCAGGGGACACGGGTTCGAGCCCTGGTCTGGGAGGGTCCCACATGCCGCAGAGCAGCTAGGCCCGTGAGCCACAACTACTGAGCCTGCGCGTCTGGAGCCTGTGCTCCGCAACAGGAGAGGCCGCGACAGTGAGAGGCCCGCTCACCGTGATGAAGAGTGGCCCCCACTTGCCGCAACTGGGGAAAGCCCTCACACAGACATGGAGACCCAACACAGCCAAAAATAAATTAATTAATTTTAAAAAAAAGCTACAGTAATAAAGAGAGTGTAGTATTGGCATCAAGGTAGACAAATAAATGAATGGAATAGACTAGAAAGTCCAGAAATTTTAAAAAAGTCAACCTTATTCACATAACACTCTCTACCTACAATTTCACCCAATCTCGACTTCAAGTTATAGAGTCTTCATGGCCGTATTTCTGTGGCTCTAGCTAGTTCTCGCCCTCTTCGTTGCTGCCAAGATCCAGGGAAGTGCTGGAGGTGTGATGCTCCATTTTTGTGAAATATCCGGTGCCCTCATCCAGGATGTTGGTTCGGGGTGGGGTGTGGAGGTCCAGTAAAGACTTCTCTGACTCTTAACAGAGAGAGAACTCTCTTAGCAAGATGTGGCTCTACCCGTTCGCTAGGGCTGCCACGACGGAGGACCACAGACTGAGTGGCTTACACAACAGCAGTGCATTGCTTCACGTCCTGCAGGTTAAAAGTCCAAGATCAAGGTGTTGGATCAACACAGGGCCGTGCTCCTTCTGAAGGTGCTGGGGGAGGATCTGGCCCAGGCTTCTCTTGTAGCTTCTGGTCGTTCCTTGGATTGTGGCAATATAAGTTCAGTCTTCACGTGCAGTTCTCCCTGGATGAGTGCCCACGTCCTAATTTCCCCTTTTTATAAGCAAACCAGTCATTTTGAAATAGGGCCCACCCCGATGGCCTCATTTTAACTTAGTCATCTGTGAAGAGCCTATTTCCAAATATGGTCATGGTCATAGGTACTGGGGGTCAGGACTTCACCGTCTTTGGTGGGGACAGGGGCGGGGGCGGGGAACACAATTCAACCCGTAGCAACAAATGACTCTGAACACTTACATCCCCCTCGGCATTACTTAGAAGAGATTCGACGCTTATTGCATTGTCAGTGCTTCTCAGTGCCTAACGTCAGCACTAAATTTAAAACTGTGCCTTGCAAGCGTTCGCTGTTTTCACCATGGACACTTACCAAGGTGCACACAGGAGCCCGTAAATGCTACCCCAGCTCTGGCGCTGACAGTCCTGGCCCCGGCCCTCCGGAAGGGCACTGTCCACCGCAGACTGAGGAGGACAGGCAAGATGCCTGGACTGAGTGGTGTCTGGCTTTGATCCTGGAGGGAGGGCAAGACTTCGGGGACTAGGTGAGACTATAGCAAATAAAAGTAGCTGGTTTGGTGAGTATACAAATGTGGCTGTCATGATTGGTGAGAGACTGTGCGGCATCTTTTGTCCTAGTCTAAGAAATGAGGACTTGATCTAGTGAGACCTGGAGAGCCACTGACCAGGAGGGTGTCTGGGAGACATTGCTTTTAGGTGTTTCCCATTCATGAAGGATGGGAAAGGAAAGATAGGGCGTCGGAAGAAGATTAAGTGTGTCAGCAGTTAACCTGAGAAGTTACAAGCATGCAGATTGAGGATGCCCCTTGCACCCTCCCACCTCCTGCATGCCTCCTACTTGTCTTTTAGACCCAGGTCAGCTGTCGCCTCCACTGGGAAGCCTTTCAGAGTTACTTGCTCCTTGCAGTTTGGTACCACTGTCCTTGACATATATTGCCACCCCAGCGCTTACCATAGTATTTTGTGGTACTTTCTGTTTCCATGTGCCATCACTGGGCTCTGCTCTTGTGGAAGACACAAATATTTTTGAATGTGCCTTGTATCCTTTATGATTAGCAATGGGCCAGAGCATGGGAGATGTTCACCCTGAAGTGAAACAGAGACAGACAGGAAGCCTGCTGGCTAATAGTGAATTGACTACAAGAAGAACCAGTCAAGAATAGGCTACTAGGGCTTCCCTGGTGGCGCAGTGGTTGAGAGTCCGCCTGCCGATGCAGGGGACACAGGTTCGTGCCCCGGTCCGGGAAGATCCCACATGCCGCGGAGCAGCTGGGCCCGTGAGCCATGGCTTTGAGCCTGCGCTTCCGGAGCCTGTGCTCCGCAACGGGAGAGGCCACAGCAGTGAGAGGCCCGCGTACCACAAAAAAAAAAAAAAAAAAAAAAAAAGAATAGACTACTAGACTCTTGGAACTGGAGGGAACTTGACCGTCATCAAATCCTGCTACCATGTAACCACTGGAAATCCCAGATGAGCGGCGATTCCACCTTATTCCGTCCTGGGGCACCTCTTGCCATAAGAAATGTACAGCAAGAGGAGAACTTGGAGAACTTCTCCAAAAGATGAAGGAGTGAGGTGATGGGCTCAGGATTACTCAGCCGTTAACAGCCATGCTGGGAAATAGAAGAGAAACTGGTAACTTACTGCCAGGCCCACTGAGTCATCCCCCCAATCCCTTGGACCGTAGTTATTACCATTTTGAAGTTTACAGCTGCGGATGCTGAGGCTAAGAGAGGTGAAGGGGCCTGTTCAGGGCTGTACAGGTGACCGGGGGTAGAGCTGAGATGCAAAGACGGATCAATCTCATTTCACTTTCCAACACCACCCCTGGAGAAGACTCAGCATCTCCTGAGACACGTAAAATGCACCCTCACTTCCTAAACAAACTTCACCAAATCATTTGTGTAGAAATCCCTCCCGCTTTCTTACCCCCATTTCTCTTGCTTTTCAGGAGAGAAGTATGAGCTCCATGCAGGGACTGAGTCCACCCCAAGTGTCGTCGTGCACGTGTGTGACAGTGACATCGAGGAAGAAGAGGATCCAAAGACGTCCCCAAAGCCAAAAATCATCCAGACCCGGCGTCCCGGCCCGCCGCCCTCCGTGTCCAACTGAGCTCACTGCTCCACCTCGAAGAGAATACCCGTCTCCTCTTTATCATGCTTTTTCCCCCCCGCCCCGTTGTTTGTTTGTCAAAAAAAAAAAAAAAAATTGCCTTTAAATCCCTGGGTGTTTGGTTGTTTGAGATTCCTTCCTTGTAATCAAGCCTCTCGGACAAAAGGGCTAGGAAAAGGTGATATGTTTCCTGATCATATCATACCCATCAAGTATAAGACATTATTTAGAAGATTCTAGAAAAAAAAGTAGTATTTTCTTATTAAACAATCAGCACAGCCTAACCTTCGTGCTCTCCTGTTGATCCAAGCCGGAGACATCAGTGGCAAATAGCACCTGTGTTGCTTGTGAGCCGTTCCAGTCCCAGTCCTGACGTGTGTGCGTTGTTCTTTCCTGGCCACTTAAGTAGGACCATAAGTAAACCTGACTTTGACTGCATGAGATATCCCTATCTGGTCTCCTCAGTCCTCTGCATCCCAACATTCCCAGGACATGCATGATCACCAGCATTTATTTTCATGATTTGACGATATACTCTAAGTCACAGATGGTCAGCGTCCAGTCATGTCCTATCTAGATTAGCAAAATGATCAGCATCCTCCAGCTTATTAACAAGTCTGGGTGTAGTCACTCTTTCGAGTCAAAGACTTCATAGCTCTGTTAAAACTCCTGGAGAAAAAAACTGAGCTTGGCCCCAAAGACATCCCTCCGTAGATTTTTGAACACGATTTCATTGTAGAAGTTTCCCTGCCTCATTGGGGAGGCTCGTCCAGGATGATAGAGACCGATTTCAGACAAATCTATTTATCACAGAAGTTTCATGGTGTCTGAATGATTGTTTTTTTTTTCTCTTTGTATATTTGTACAAATGTTTCAGCTGTGCTTTTAAATATCTGGATGTCTTTTATTTAGGGATTGTTCAGCATTAGCTGCTTTAAAGCATATGTGCATCGCTTATGAATGCATTCATATACTAATACAGGTAATCTGATAATATTACACTCTATTATGGATAATGCTGAATTTTGAAAGGGCACAAAACTTCTCATGCCGATCTATAAATGACTAGCCAACATCTCTGCTATCAAGACCAGTTGCTTTTAAATAAAGCGAAGAAGCAAGTGTCGGTTGCAGACAGTTGAAATGCAGCTAAATCGATGTAGCAGCCACTGAGCATATTCAAAGGGAAAGACTGATAGATAAATGTATGCAGTTCCTACTCGTGCAATGCCGTATTGCTCAAAAACGTATTTGTTTTTGTTACATGTGATTTTTCTATTTCTCTAGCCCGAAGTGCATTATAGAAGATACACCTATAGAACCATTACCTTCTGCTCTATGTGCCAGGCCTCATCTACTCCTGTACATTCATGAATTACTTTAGATGCAAATGCCGATTACGATGGAGTGGGGAAATACTTTCATTACCCAAGCCTCAGAAAAACACACAAGAACAATAACACAGCCACCTGATGGAAGGATTGTTGTGGTTTTTGATTAAGGTGTAAGTTTCATCAGAAACGTAAACCATTAGACTGATTACTCAGAAACAAAAGTCCGTTCTACTGTGAATATAGCAATACAGTACTGGGTACGGCACAGGTGAAACTGAGGACAGACAGCATTGCTTGTAAAATCCTGAGTTTCCATAGAAAAATGAAGGCTCCTTTGAAAAATAAAATCTGAGGAGTATATAACAAGCAAATGCTTTGACTTTCCTTTTCTGCGAAGGTTTTTGGTTTTTCATGGACAAACGAAAAGATTAGATTTAATAAATAGTGGAGAATTCTTCCCCCTAGTGGAAGAAGTTGAGAACTACAGTCCATTTTGCGCTGATTCTCTTCTTAAGCGTCAGAATTTTTAGAAGGCAGCCTCTAGAGAAATCTGGGTGAGAGAAGCTATTTGGAAATGACTTTTCAATGTTTTAAAACAGATCCATCAGACATTGCCAACAAAATTTAGTAAAAGTTGAAATGGCCATTGTGTGTCATCAAAAAAACCCTCAGTGGAATGTATGACCCAAGTGGTTAGTCTTGGTGACATTTATTGCAAAGTGTCGATGTTAATCTGTCTCAGATCAAGTAGTTCTCTCACGAGGTTGGGTTTGGGGAGGTGGGGAGAAACACGTGTCCCAGGAGAGGGAGAAGAAACGGGGGACTCCTTGAAGGGTTTCGGTGGCCCCTCCGAGCACCACGAAAGTCACAGTTGCCTCAGCATCTCCGTGAGCTACAGGATGCAAACCTCGTCAGCACTATTTTAAGTTTGAAAAGTTTAAATATGGAGGAGGAGGGGGAGATTGCCACCAACTGAATCATTTGTGCACGTGTATAGCTCAAAGAGCTTAGATTTCAAATATACCTGGTGAATGACTCTGTCCACGTAGTGTAATTTCTGTGTTTTCTGCCTGAGTTGGATATTTCTGAGTGGTGATTGTGGAGGAGGGCGATTCGGCCTATAGTCTTTCCAAGATGTTACCGAGAGATGAAATTAACTCATCTGAGCTCTTCCTGAAATGGGGTGGGGGGAGCTGGTTGGCAGCATCTCACGAAGGAAGAGGAATTCAAGGCTTGGAGGGGCGGGAGGGGCTCTGATAAGGGGTCTGGGAGAGCCCCCTGTTTATTGTCACACTTCAGCCAGCTTGGCCCTAAAAGCCATTCCAAGTGTACACGGACACTTTTAATATAACCCCCACTCTATTCTTTAGTTTAAAACACTGTAATAGACCTGAAGTAGGCAAAATTTTACTACCTGGAACACAGAAAGCACTATCATAAAATAAAAGATGGGTACATTGTCCTTCATTAAAATTAAGAGTATCTGTTCATCCAATTACACCATTAGGAGAGTGAAAAGGAAAGCCTCAGAGTGGGAGAAGATAAATATCTTAATTACATAGAGTTGTTAAATAACTCACACCCAAAATGTAAAAAGAACTTCTGCAAATTAATACGAAAAAGATCTAGGGGGCTTGGAATTCATTTTAAGCACAGTGAGAAGGGTTTTCAGCAGAGAAAATGTATGACCCACTTCGTCTTGTGACAGATGCTGCTTTAATAGACACTTCCTAACACAAAGCCACAGCCCTAAGTGTCCAGATACTCCAGTGTGAGGGACCTGACCCTCTACTGCCCACTTTATCCTTGAAAAAGATAGCTTTGAATAGCTGTATTCATCACTGCAGCCTTATCTACCGAACTCAGCACCAACATCGGTACGCAATGTCTTTTCGTGACTCTAGAAAAGTTTGTTTTTGTTCTTATTCCTTCTCAAGTCGTTGACAAGGCCCTGGTGCAGGAAAGGGGAGACAGAGCAGGTGATGAAGAATAAGTCGGTGATGCAGGGAAACCTTCATTTATCAGCTGGTATAGAGTGTCCCTGCCAGAAGACACCATGCAGAGTCACGGAGCACTTAGCAGGCTCAGCCCTTAAATCTGCAATCTGAGAAACCAAAAATCTCAAGCAAAAAGTTTTCTGTCAAACTCATTCATCTGCTCCTTTCCAAGAGAGTCTGGGGAAATGTTATTGGAGTTGATTCAGGAGCTTTTTATGTCTCTAAAAGGAAACTGTATCCAAGGTTAATTGTGTGTGTGTGTGTGTGTGTGTGTGTGTGTGTGTGTGTGTGTGTGAACCCAAGTGCGTTTGGTATAAGTTGGAAATAGGAAGCCCAGAATGAGCTGAAATGATTGAAATACTTGGCACAAAAAAGTATCCCTCCTTGACTCTCTTGCCTTATTTTCCATTCTCACCCAATAATTGGGTTTGAAAACCTTAGGGCTGGGCAGGATTGTGGGGCATCTTTGACTAGTTGTAATCATTAGTGAAATTATTGTTCCCCAAACGGACTTTGGATTTGCCTATGGGGTCATTTTATTCCTAAAGCAAGATTTATAGCTGTTTCTCTAATGTGGCCAGCCTCAGCCCCCGATAGCCTGTTTCCCAAGCCCCAACCCCCTTTTGGGTGGAGACACTCCCGTCCCCAGATGCCGTGCTGTTGGTGGCCCTCCACTGAGTGGCCAGGCACTGCACTCAGCTGGAAGGATTCCCCCAGCCAAGGTCACACCCGCACCCCAGGGACAGCCTGCATGCAGTGACTAGCTATGTGGCAGAGGGAAAACCCCATCCTGCAGCTCTGAAAGGCCACCGCAGTTCCAGAGCTCCCTGTGGGGTCGGCTAAGGTCTCTGCATCTCAGTTCAACCCTTTTACTTTGCCTAATTGTATCGCCTTCACTCCCCCATACGTGTGGACCTTAAAGGCTCCCTGGTAAACTTCCTCTAGGCACATCTCCCTCTGAGTCTGTGTCCCAGAGAAACTAACCTCACACATCCTGGACCGCCTGTTCTCCATCCTTGGAGTTCTGGGAACTGTACAAGTCTTCTCCATATGTCCCACTGCCTTTGCATTCCTGGTGTGGATCAGTTATACCAGAGGTTAGTAGCTTCTCTAAAAGCAGCCCAGCGAAGCTCCATTCCATGCTTTCTTTGTGCCGTCCGGCTGAGTTCAGGGTTGGGGGAGTAGATGTGCTGGAAACTCAGCCCAAACTCCCATGTTGGAGAAAGGAGAGCTTCTCCCAATCAGCCCTGCGGGGGCAGAAGCACAATGAACATCTGTTTTTGTCTGTTGTGTCGACTTAAAAAAATGCACAACATGAGAGTTGCAAGTTAAGTTTTATTTGGGGCAAAATGAGGAGTGCATCTCGGGAGACAGCATTTCAGATAGCTCTGAGAAACTGCTCCAAAGATGTGGGGGGGGCGGGAAACGTCAATATATATGCGATCTTGGTGAAGTGGGAGTACATACAATCAAGCACATATTTTCGCAGAGGTTCTCATGAGGGTTACTGCTAGTCACGGGGAGCAGACATCCCCATGAAGGAATTTAGTGCTTTTCTAGATACGAAGAGATGCAAGAACTGGGCTCCTAAAATCAGCTCCCGGGGCTTCCCTGGTGGCGCAGTGGTTGAGAGTCCGCCTGCCGGTGCAGGGGACACGGGTTCGTGCCCCGGTCAGGGAAGGTCCCACATGCCGCGGAGCGGCTGGGCCCGTGAGCCATGGCCGCTGAGCCTGTGCGTCCGGAGCCTGTGCTCCGCAACGGGAGAGGCCACAACAGTGAGAGGCCCGGGTGTGCCACACACACACACACACACACACACACACAAATCAGTTCCTGAGAGCATCTAACTAGCTGAAGACCTGTTCTGCCAGTTTTTCTCAGAGCACCGAGGGCCTCATTCCTGATCTCCACCCTGAATTCCTTTCAGGGGGTGTTGAAGGTCAGCAGCCGCAGCGGCACCTGATTTAATCCTTGTAGAGTAGATGGCAAGTGCCAATTTGTGGTTGACAGTTGTCAGGGGTCCTTGTGAAAAACACAGATGGGCCTGTGGTAAAGAGGGCTGGACCCACCCTAATTCTGGCCTGTGTGCCACCCTTGTATCTGAGAAAGGGATAGAGATCGTGTCTATGACTTTAGACAAGTTACTCGAGTCGTTGAAACTCAGTTTTCTCTCCCGTAAAATGGGTATAAAAACCCACTTTGTCATGAGGACTTAATGAGCTAGTACTAATAACGGTAGCAATTATTACTGGTGACTGAATTCACAAAGTTTGGTGCCAAGTGACCCGGGTTTAAGCAACCCCTACCCCCTGCTCTGCTGCATAGCTCGCTTGTACTCTTCGCACAGTTTCTTAACCTAAGTCCTGGCTTGCACGTCTGCCAAGTGGACAGGACGTTAGCACCCATCTCCTGGGGTTAGGAGGGACTCAAAGAGAAAGTAACTCAAGAGCTGGGCACATAGGACGTCCACGGCCAGTGCTTTCTATGCATCGGGCCCCACGGGGAGCACTTGATTGACATTTATACTCTCATTTCATCCTCATGGCGGAGCTTTCATTTCTCTCGTTTCTCATAAATAATAGGCATCTTGTGTTGAGTGCTCACTGTATGGCAGCTGGTCTCCTAAGTTCTTTACATTTTCATTGCATTCTCTCAATGATCCTATGAGGAAGGTACTGATGTCCCCATTTTACACGCGGGGCAACCAAAGCCCAGAAGTGTTACGTCCATGATACGCAAAGGGTGTTCTGCACACTGCCCATGTCAGCATCAGCATCCTTCCGGGAGCTGGGCGGAGATGCAGAGTCTCAGTCCCTGCCCTGAACGACTGAGCCAGATCTCTTTCAACAAGATCCTCGTGCCCAGGATTCCTATGCTGTTTACAGTGTTAAAACCACTCAAGGTCAAGGGCCAAATCAGAGCCCTAGCAGAGCTGTAACTGCAGAGCAGATACTTTTAACTGCCTCTAGGGATGTAGTGCCCACCAAAGAACGTGCTCATAGGACATAATTTCCCTTCCCCCAGTAATGATCAGTTAGACCAAGTGCCTTCTCTGTTCCCACCCACAGTTCATCCTTTCCGTTCTGTTGCCCTTGCTGTTCTGGTTGAAATCCCAGCTCTGGCTGCCATGCTCCCCTCGAATCAAGCTCTGCCAGTGGCCATTCCAATGATCTCCAGTAAAAGTGCTCCTGCATAAGCTACAGTGGGATCTCCGGAAAGGCACTGGCCCCAGGAGCACAGCAGAGTTCTGAGAACCAGGCAAGCCCATACTCCTGGGAATAAGGTCTCAGGCAGGCCTGCCGGAGTACACTGGGCTAAGCACACAAATAATGTCATCTCCACTTGGGGCAGAAGCAAACCACCAGGAAAACCACTGCCTTCATTCCTTTTTTTTTTTTTTTTAAATATTTATTTATTTATTTGGTTGTGCCAGGTCTTAGTTGCGGCAGGCAGGCTCCTTAGTTGCAGCATGTGGGCTCCTTAGTTGCGGCATGCAGACTCTTAGTTGCGGCATGCATGTGGGATCTAGTTTCCTGACCAGGGATGGAAGCCGGACCCCCTGCATTGGGAGTGCAGAGTCTTATCCACTGCGCCACCAGGGAAGTCCCCCACTGCCTTCATTCTTATTCTCAGACATCATGCTAGAGATGCGGGAAGCCATGTTAGGGATACTGTTCCTATGCCGATGAGCCTGGCTGTAGGGTGTTGGTTTGCAACCTTCAAGTTCCCGGGACGAAATCTGAAATTGGTCCCTGTACACAGAGGACAAGAAGAGACAGAGGAAGGAAGCAGGGCACCCAGAGTGGCAGGTGGCAGGTGGCAGGTTTAATAAGCCAGAGAGCTCAGGTAGGAGGCTAGTTCCTGGGCAGCTGCAAGATGATTTGATCTCCACATCCCCCTGCCAGAATCATAAAAGTCTATGTGGAGGCCTTACCTGGGTTCAGTCGTGTTTCAGTCCAGATGGTCTCAACACTTTGCTCTCTCAAGGCTGCATCCTTGAAAATGGCTCCCACTGTGGGAAAGGTGGGCAGAACGTACATTCCATCCAAGGACGGAGAGGGGGTGAGGCGCCTCAGATTGCCTGGGTCCCTGTCCCGCCCTCTCCATGACCTTTTCCAACACAGGGAACCATAATGCTTCCAAAACCCAGAACCTAATTGAGCCCTTGATGACTGTCCTTTGGGCGGTGGCAGCAGAAGCCCACTTCCAGAAGGTTCAGAAGGCTCGAAACAAAGGGCAGATGATGTACTACAAATAATAACCAATTCTTCCCTTTACCTTCAACAAATGGATCTTATTTCAATACGCTTCACCCCATTTCAATGACTTGCTGCCATAACTCAGCAGAGAGGTGGTCCCTATCATCAGGATTGACTAAACCTCGCATTCGCTTTACAGAATTGAAGAGGAGAACCTTCAAATGAGGATAACACACAAATAAATGTTACTCTTACCACTGTTTATAAGTTAGAAGAGTGTCTTGGCTTCAACATACAATTGTGCCGGTTTAAGCATGGGACATGGCCACCCCCAGCTCACCCCACCTGGAGGACAATCCACCTGTCAGAGCCGACAACCACATCACCTACACTGCCAGTGTATGAGAGAGCAGAGATGCTGGACATTTTCTGAAATTAGAACTTGATGCTGAACTTTCCCGGTGATGAATAATCTCCTTTGCTTCTGGATAAGGCATTTCTACTTCTGGTCAAACCAAACCCTCTCCCATCCTGGTTTCTCCCATGCTAGGAAGGCCGAGCTTTCTTTTCAAGATCATCCTGACCCCCTACGCTCTTTTGGGCGAATCTCCTGTATCTATATTTTATATAGGCCTTAAATCTGGCTTTGTCAAACTATGCCTGGCAAGTTATTCGAACTTTCTGAACTTCAGCTTCCTTATCTGTACGTTGGGAGTAAGGTTGTGTTTATGTAAAGTGTTAATACGTATCATGCCTGGTATACCATTTGCACCCACTTTGTGTCTTCCCTACTTAGGTTGCTTCTGAACCCATTTCCTCCTCTGGTTAGTGGCATCTGGACTTCCTGTGGGGAGCCACACCCCCTCCTACTCTAAGTCCTGGCAGTTCAGTTGACATCATATAGCACCAGGTTTCAGTACATTCCCGGGTCTGGCCAGTACTCCAGCCATAGTGAATGGTTCTGGAATGGTCGCCTGATCCAAGCTAGGTAAATCAGAACCGATACCAGGATTTTTGCTGGTACTGATGGAAAGGTGAATATTTTCTACTTAGGTTACTAAACTGGGCAATGTAAACTTGAAGGGCCAAAAGCTACCACATGGATAGTTCTTCCCTGAGAATGAAGACAATCCAAAGGAAAGGAGAGCCGGACGACTGCAAGAAAAGTGTGGGGGGGATTGGGAAGAGATTTTAATGTCATTATTTGAGCAGCTGGATCAAACTATACCTGATGCTAAAATCCTCCACACTTCTCAGATAGAAACAACTTCCCTTTTATTTAATCCAGTATAAGTGAGATTTCTTCACTTTCAACTGACCAGCTAAATACCAAAGAAAATGTAATAGGTATAAATATAAAGTCCTATATTTAATTGTGTAAAAAAATACACAAGTATAAGGAGAAAAAGATCAACATTAAGAAGGAAAGTATAATAAACATTTGAGGGCCTTAGCTGAGCAGAGGCTCAATATGTGTCAATGTGGGAGAAGGGGCAAAATCTTCTATTTATGAGTCTTTTTGTTTAAAATGGTAGATGGAACACGTATGTTTACTGCCCAGCTGATCCTCTGAAATTGCTTGGAAATTACAGCAAAAGTTAGCAAAAGGAAATATACTTAATAGCTCTGAAACCCAATAAAGGGTATCATCAGCTGTCCAGAAAATGAGTCACTTGTGGAATGCAGAAAGCGGATCCACAGAGAAACCAGACCTGATGAAGCCACGATAGAAAACCTACAGGTAAAGGCGACCGTGGGGGTGGGAGCCATTCTTTCCAGTTGAGCCTAAGAGAAATCCAGAGTTCAGAGCCAGCCAATAGAGAGGAGTGGGCGGGGAGAGGAAGGAGGGCATTGGGAACAGCTGAGGCCCGTGGAGCCTCTCTGCACCACCAGCACTGGCCACAGCTGCAGAATGGCCTCACGACCAAGTCCCCGAGACTTGTTTCCTGACCAAGTGAAAGAGATTCCTGGTGGGTCCATCAGAGCCTCGAAACCACGTTTGACCTCCAGCGAACTCATGGATGAGGAGAAAGGTGTCTAGTTTTGACATAGGATATTTTTCTGTAGCTTCCCTCACAAAGGAAGCATGAAAAGTACATTGTACAAGACCTCACAGGTCTGAAAATGGCGTTATTATACCTTCACACTTGATGATAGTTTGGTTTGTTGGAATTTCTTCTGAATGGTGAAGACATCACCGCATTGCTTTTCTAGCTCCTAGAAGCCCCATATCATTCTAATTTCTGAATCTTTTATGTACCCTGTATTTCCTCCCTGGATGCCTTTAGGACTGCTTTGTCCCAACTGTTCAGAAAATTCAGGTACTGGTTTCCTCATGGGTCCTTTCAATATAGGACCTCATGGGTCCTTTCATATTCTTCAATTGTGGACATTTTTCTTGAACTAATTACTTGAAACTTCCCTCCTCTGTATCTTTTATGTGCTCTCTTTTGGAAGAGCCATTACTTGGAGCTTATATCATCTGAAATTATCCTCTAATTTTTTTTCTTTTCTCTCTACCATTTTCTGTCTCTTTGCCTTTTTTATTCTATTTTCTAGGGAATTTCTTCAACTTTCTCTTTAACCTTCTATTTAATTTTTTCTTTCTGTTAACATGTATTCTATTTATTTTTCATTGTCAGAATTTTTCTTTCTTATTGCCTCCTGTTCTTGGTTTATGAATACATTATCTTCTCACTCTGGAGATATTATTTTTTTGCTTATTTTTACTATTTCCTGCACGTTGTCTTTTCTTCCTATTTCCTTTTTAACTACTTATTTATTTATTTGGATAATTCTCTCCCTCCCTCCCTCTCTCTCTCTCTCTCTCTCTCTCTCTCTCTCTCATGCTTGGGCAGAAGTTCTCTACAGAGAAATATTTTGCTCACAGGGGACACTTTTGTTGTCACAGCTGGGGACTTGTGCTACTAATAGCTGATAGGTAGAGACCAGGGACGCTGCTGAGGATTTTACAATGCACAGTAAGCCCCCACGAGAAGAAATTATCTGGCCCCAAATACCAAGAGTGCTGGAGTTGAGAAACTCTGTGTTAGGAGTTCTCTCCAAGGTCCTGTGATCCTTGGTGCTTTGCTCACGTTTTGGGTGAAACAATGAACACGTGATTGGATTCCTTGTGTGGTTATAAGTGGATCTCATTAACTATGAACTTCACTGCAGGTTAACCTGGATGTCAGTTTCACTGTAGGGCTTCGAACTCTCTGTATCCCTCCCTTCTTTTTATAGACAATATAACTCTTTTTTTTAATTTTTACTTTACACAGGACTATAGTTGGTTTATGATGTGTTAGTTTCAGGTGTATAGCAAAGTGATTCAGTTATACATATACATGTATCTATTCTTTTTCAAATTCTTTTCCCATTTAGGTTATTACCGAATATTGAGCAGAATTCCCTGTGCTGTACAGTAGGTCCTTGTCGGTTACCTATTTTAAATACAGTAGTGTGTATATGTGTATTGCCCCCTTGTTGGAGTTTAGGAATAATTTAATTACACAATTATGGAGCTCGATACACTTAATAGCCATTTTTCCTATTAGACTTTATTTTTAAGAACAGTTTAGACTTACAGAAAAGTTGTGAAATGAGTACAGATGGTTTCTATAAACACTGTTCCCAGCTTCCCCTACCATGAATCATTTACATTAGTTAAGGTGCATTTGTTACAATTAATGAACCAATACTAATGCATTATCATTAACTAAAATTCACAACGAAGAGCCGATCTCCTTCCTAGAGGGTTGAGGTCTGGCTGCCTGCATTCTAGGGGCCCTCAGAAAAGGCAGCCATTCCGTCTGCAAGCTGCCTTCATGCAGAGGCTCACTTCCACCGCCATGTGCCCCAGTGGTACCCGGTACCCCTGATGCCTGAGGCTTTCTAGTTCCGACTCTCCAGGGAGGAGGCCTAGATGAACAAAAGTTAAATGAATAGCCCAAAGTGCTGAGCTTCGAGCTCAGGCAGTCTGTGTCTAGAGACTACAGGACACTGCACCCCACCCCTGTTGGGGTAGTAGTAGTAATGATGGCACAGTGGTGGCAGCTAGAGCTAACCCATACCTCACCGCTGGACCTGAGGGTTGATAAAGTGCTGGCACACGTGCTACATTATTTGACCTCATTTAATGCCCACGGGACACTGGCTGATGCCACAGGTGAAATACCCAGCACCGAATAGACGGCAGGGACACTAACACAAAGTGTGAAACTCTCCAGGGTGGCAGGACTCCTTCTGCGTTACTATTCATTCCTGTCCTAGGACTTTCTCAGCCCCACTCTGGGTCTGTCACCAGCTCAGTGATTTCCTGCCAAGTGCACAGTCTTGGTTTGTGCCTAACGTTGTTTCTGGTCCTAGAAGGGTAGGCAGACCTTCCCAGGAGTGATGGGCTCAGGTAGTGACAGTTCCGATCTTTGGTCTCTTGTCGTTCTTTCTTTCCGGAATTGGACAGTGGAAGTTGGCCCTGAGTCCCTGGATCCATAGATCCCTGAGTAGAGAGAAACATGAGCAAGACAGGTTCAGTTTCCTATACTCAGACAGGTCCGTAGCTGGTCTATGCAAGGCCCCACAGGGAACTAACCAATTCATAAATACTGGAAAATACTAGGGGAAATTATAACAAAATAGGTGGGATCCAAACATGCAAATGTGTAAAACATGGATCGAGTTATCTGGGGATTAAGGAGTGACTGGGCAAGCCCAAGCTGCTGGCCAGCCTCAGATTTAGCAGGTCTGGCTGTAATTTGACGCCACCTCGCGGTGGTTATCCTTTTCAGCTTAAATACCGCTGCGGACAACTCTGGGTCTTTGGCTGCCTGGGATTCCCAGGAAAGGCAGCAAAGATTTGAAGAATTTCCTTATAGATGTTGGCGCAGTCTGGGAACATCAGTCAGAAGGGTCCTAAAAACATAGGGACCCGTCCGTCCCTTACCTGCTTCCAGAGCCAGAGCCGGGCTGCCTGCCATGCACTGCAGTCCTTCCCTCCCTTCCTCAGCCTCCTTTCTCCCCTCCCTGCACCTTTGAAGATAAATACTGGAGCGTGCTCCTATTTGTGTATGGGAGCGTGGCAGAAGGTGAGAGGCAATCACAAAACACTCATTTCTTATTCTCTCATGTGCCTTGTAATGGAGTTTTACGCAAATAAGTTTTAAAGTGCTTCCAAATCTTACCTGAACTACTTCTACCAGTTCTTACGCAGTCCTGCGATCAAGAAAGCTCCACCTTCTAGCAGGTATCCTTTCTGTTTTACTTAGGACTAGATTCTCTTACTAATCTTCAGGGAAGCAAAGTGGGCTCTTTCAATGGTTCTTTTGTGTATATTATGGTTCTGTGGTTACATAACTGCTCCCCAAGGTCTCCACATCCCTCAATAAGCATGTGACAAATGTTTTAGGAGTAAGGAAGGTGTCTTACCCTCCTTAGCTTGACCCACAGCACTCTGATCCTGTGCTGAGCATCTATTAGGTGCTCAATAAATCTTAGATGAATGAAATGGGTGAATAAATCTGATGATTCGATATCCTAATGATATACACAAATCATATAATAAAACTGAAAAGGACTTTATACAAGACAATGTGAAAACTGTCCACATTTAATGAAAAAATAAATACCTGGCTACTTGGCTTATTCTCACAGACTCCTCGATTGCGATCTTAATCAGATGGGGAAAAAAGACTCCATCATTCATTCATTCAACAAACATTTTTTGAGAACCTACTATGCTCCAGGCACTGTAATAGGCCTTGGAAAAATGAGACATCGTGGTGAAAAAGACAATCCAAGTTCCTTCCCTAACTGAGCTTACTTTTTATAGGTATTTAGGGGTTGGAAAGTGTCACAGATTGAATTGTGTCCCCCAACTCAAAATCCATATGTTGAAGCCCTAACACCCAATGTGACTGTATTTAGCAGCAGGGGCTTTACAGAGATGATTAGTATTCAATAAGGTCAAGAGAATGGGGCCCTAATCTGATAGGACTAGTGTCCTTATAAGAAGAGGAAGAGGGACTTCCCTGGTGGCGCAGTGGATAAGACTCCGCACTCCTAATGCAGGGAGCCTGGGATTCAATCCCTGGTCAGGGAACTAGATCCCACATGCATGCCGCAACTAAGGAGCCGGCGAGCGGCAACCAGGGAGCCCACCTTCCGCAACTAAGACCCGGCGCAACCAAATAGATAAATATATATTTTTTAAAAAAAAAAGAAGAAGAGGAAGACACACCAGAGATCTTTGTCTCTCCCCACACACAGGGGAAAGGCCATGTGAGGACATGGCAAGAAGGTGGCCATTTATAAGGCAGAAGGAGAATCCCCACCAGAATTGAACCCTGCTGGTACCTTGACCTTGGACTTCCAGCCTCCATAACTATGACAAAATAAATTTCTGTTGTTTAAGCCGCCCAGCTTAGGGAGTTTCATTATGGCAGCCCAGGCTGACTAATACACAAAGTATCAGTGGTTACTGTGAAAGATAGGGGAGGAGAAAGGAAAGAAAGAAAATTGCTCACAGGACAGGAGTACTGAGTGATTTTGATCATCAGTTCGAATTCTTGTTATTTATCTAACAAGTTAAGATCACTCCTATTCTTTCAGGGATTCCAGTAAAGGAATATCTACTTCTCTTGACACTCCTCTTGATGATTACCTGGCATTCTCAGCCCTGTCGAAAGCCTTTCACTGCAAGGTTATGTTCATTGTTTATCTACCTCCTGAGACTCAGAGCCTCCTCCCATGTGGCAAGCCTCAGCCTCGTCCATATGCCAGCTGCTGTTGCTCAGAGTCTGGCCTAAATATGGCTGCATCCCTCTCAGGGTTTTCTCATTTCTCCTGTGAACAAAATGCTTTGATTCCCAGTTCTGGTTTTAATTGGACACCTGGGTAATTTATTTCCATAGATGAGCAATCTCTCTGCAGTCTTTTTGAATCACTAAGACAGTCTGCCCTCCCTTGCGTCTTGGAATTAGGTAAGCATATACCCCAGTCAGCCGCTACATGGGCCTGGTCCCCGTTCACATGGCTAAACTTGGGGTGTTTGCATTTGTTATCTATTGCCGTTTAATAAATTACCACAGAGTTAGCTGTTTAAGCAACACAGATATATTATCTTCATTTCTGTGGACCAGGAATCCAAGCTTAGCTGGCTCTTTTACTTCAGGGCCTCTCACATGGTTGCTTCAGTTTGTCTCATCTGAAAGCTTGACTGGGGAAGGATAAACGTTCAGGCTCACTCGGGTTATTGTCAGAACGCTGTTCCTTAAGGCCTGCTGGACTGAGGGCCTCTGTGCCCTGCTGGTCGTTGACCAGAGGTCACCCTTGGTTCCTTGCCATGTGGGCCTCTCCAACATGTGCATTTACTTCATCCAACCATGAAAGCCAAGTGGGCAAATAGAGAGAGTCTGCTCGCAAGACAGAGGCGACAATCTCTTGTAACCTAATCATTGGAATGACATCCCATCGTCTTTGCCATTGTTCTGTTGATCAGGAACAAGTCACCAGGTCCAGACTACTCAAGGGTGGTGTGAGCTGATTACAAGAGGATGTGGCTATGTGGAGGTGGCCATCTTAGAAGTTACCTACCACAGTGCTGGTGAGCAGAAAAGGAGCCACTCTGAGCCAATGGTCGTCTCTATGTTTCTTCCACACCCTTGGAAGAACTACTTACTCTCTTATTCCTTAAGGAAAGGAAATCTAGGAAGGTGATACTGATTTGATTGTGATCTGCGTTATAGAAGCCATGTCAATTCTGTCTATGAAATATCTCCATATTCCTTATACCTATTACCCTCAGCCACTTGAACGACTGACAGTTACCACCTGTTAAATGCATCCAAGATGGAACTTACATTATGTCTGCCAAACACCACTCTTCCTGTCTTGGGAAATGGACCATCGCATCCCACGTTCTCAAGCCAGAAACTAAGAAGTGACCCCTGACTACTTCCCCTCTTTACTCTGCCTTCACTGAATAAAATATTAATAAGTAGTTCAATAAGTTATGGTAAGTTATGTAGAAGGGGACCTACATGTCTATAGGAGTAATTATTTGGGGAAGGCAGGGCAACAAAAAAAATTCCTATGTGGGGCTTCCCTGGTGGCGCAGTGGTTGAGAGTCTGCCTGCTGATGCAGGGGACACGGGTTCGTGCCCCGGTCCGGGAAGATCCCACATGCCGCGGAGCGGCTGGGCCCATGAGCCATGGCCGCTGAGCCCGTGCGTCCGGAGCCTGTGCTCCGCAACGGGAGCGGCCACAGCAATGAGAGGCCCGCGTACCGCAAAAAAAAAAAAAATTCCCATGTGATTTGGGTAAATTAATTTACCTCCCTTTGATCTAGTTTTCTTTACTAAAAACGATGGGATAATACTGGGAGACATATGTCAAAGAGTTGCTATGAGGATCAAATTGAATGATATCTGTAAAATGCTTAGATTATTATTTTACGTCTTGGGAGCCCTCCATATGTCAGCTATCATACCAGCTATGAGAGAACCACATGGTGACTGCCATCGTTTGTTCACTAAATCAGCAGTCTCCTCTCTCTTCCACTTTAGAGGCTAAAAAGCTAAACACACATTTTCCCAACCTCTCTTGTAGCTGGGGATGCCCAGGGGACACAGTTCTTAGAAAGAAAAAGTCTTCTGATAAGAACCTCTTCCTTCCTTGAATAAGGATTCAGTGTCTGCCATCTGCATCTATGAGGTAGCAACATGCGGTTGAATTCCAGCACACTAATGATGGTGGAACGAGTGTGCTCCTAGCGACCTTGTCAAGCAGCAGAACCAATGCCAGCACCCAGCTACCTTCAGGCTTCTTGTCCTCTAAAAGAAAGAAACCGACCTCTACGTGTATTCTGTTATTTGCAGTTGAAAGCACGCCTAACAGATACCTGTTTCAATAGCCTGGAACTCCAATATCAGAAAATCTAGGACAGAAATATTTTCGCTAAGGTCACAGCTTCTATATCAATCCAAGATTGGAAATTCTGTCTTTTTCCACATTGAATACCATCTTATAGCTCGTATACATGCGGCAAAATTGTATGGACTTCACAATATGTTCCGTTTGTTCTTCTTCTTCTTAATTTAGTATATTTACTTTAAAATTATATTCCTGACAGTGAAAAGAGCTCCACACACTTAAGGCTTTAATATAATGTCAAAGAAGCAGTAAAGGAAAAAAGGGAAGGTGGGAGCAGAAAAAAGGCAGAGCCTCTGAAAAAGACAACAAACAGAAAAGGAGATAAGTATGTAATGTCAGCCTTGAATTGCTGAAGTTTTTACAATGTTGACCTTAGACTTTGCCTACAGGAGTAAATTTATTATGAGACATGTTTTCCCTCATCCTGTCTCTTCCTACGAATTCCCAAAAGTGGTATTTTAGGATCATAAGAGACATATATGTAGACATCAGATGCACGACATGCAAAGTAAGTTAAGGGCCCAGGAAGAACTTACTGATACAAAATCTTTGGTCTACACTCCTGCCTAGAAATGCCAAGACCTGGCTGAATGTACTGTCATGAGATTTCCTAAAGTACAGATAACACAGCCACGAGACTGACTGTAGAGGTGCAATGGCCACTCACCACCCATGACTATAGAGCACTTGACATGTGGCCGGTGCCATATGTTGAAATGGAAATATTTTGTCTATACTGGGATAAAAGAAAATATATCCTAAAATTAATTACACTTTTTCTTTTCATTTATAACATGGTCACTAGAATTTTTTAAATTATACATGTGGGGCTTCCCTGGTGGCGCAGTGGTTGAGAATCTGCCTGCCAATGCAGGGGACACAGGTTTGAGCCCTGGTCAGGGAAGATCCCACGTGCCACGGAGCAACTAAGCCCGTGAGCCACAACTACCGAGTCTGAGCTCTAGAGCCCGCGAGCCACAACTATTGAGCCCATGTGCCACAACGACTGAAGCCCACGTGCCTAGAGCCCATGCTCCGCAACAAGAGAAGCCACCGCAATGAGAAGCCCGCGCACCACAACGAAGAGTAGCCCCTGCTCACCGCAACTAGAGAAAGCCTGCGCACAGCAACAAAGACCCAACACAGTCAAAAATAAATAAATAAATATATATATACACGTGGTTCTCACTATATTTTTATCAGAGAGTATCCCTCTAGAACATGATGGCTCTCGTTAGCCATGAGTTTGACCCAACTTCACTTACCAGATTGAAAGAAATGAGTCTAAACAGACTAATGACAGGATGTGGACATTTCCACGTGGAGGACAGAAAGTTTGAAAAGGATGGGTCTAAGCAGAAAGCGGGCGTGATCCTGACAAATGAAGAGCATGCTTATGGAGGTTCATGAGAGGCTGGGGGATGGAAGAAAAGGGAAAATCCTTAAGGAAGACAGTGGCTCCAAAATCGCGCTTAGGCCATGGTGCAATCTCACCTGGGGCCCATTCCATCGCCTCTGCTTCTTGTACTGTTTGTCCACCGCAGTCACCTTCTCAGGGACACTTGGTCTCCACGAGCTATTTCTCTTAGAGCCCCTTCCAGGTCTCCCAGTGTGATGAAGGATTTTGATGCCCTGGGGCCCCTACTATAGAATTCTAGTTGCAAGGTGGGTTTTTTTTGTTTGTTTGTTTTGTTTTTTTGCGGTACGCGGGTCTCTCACTGTTGTGGCCTCTCCCGTTGCGGAGCGCAGGCTCAGCGGCCATGGCTCACAGGCCCAGCCGCCCTGCGGCATGTGGGATCCTCCTGGACCGGGGCACGAACCCGCGTCCCCTGCATCGGCAGGCGGACTCTCAACCACTGCGCCACCAGGGAAGCCCCGTGCAAGGTGGCTTAATGCAACCAAAATGACAAATGTTTTTCTGCACCACAGAGACCTAATCAGTTTTCTCAAACATGGAACTCCTGAGCTAGCCTTGAAATGAGCTGCTAAGAGACTCTCATCCATCTTCTGTTTGAAGCCTTGCAGGTCTCCATCCCCTGTGATATATTGTCAGTTTCCACTAAAAGCCTGGAGTCCCATAGCACTTACTCTCTGAAGGACCTTGGCTGTTCTGGAGAAACCTATTAAATGAACAAGTCAGCAGAGCTTCAATAAACAATCAGATTAACAGCCCAGTGGGAGAGTGAAAATCCCACAAGTAATAGATTTAAAACCCCACTAAGTCCCAAGTTGTGGGTCAGCAGAGGAATTTGTCTCCAAATGTTTTTTGGGCAAAGAGCCATTACATTACCTGGTGGTCTCTGTGTGGGTTCCTTTTACATTTAGTCCTATTTGAGAGTATCAAAAAAGGCATTTTCCGGATGACAGGACTTTGTGTTTTATAATGCTCTGTGAGCCAAACCCAAAACATTCCACATTTTTAAAATTAATGAAGCAAAAAGAAAAATATATGTACTTGGGGTTGGAGCTACTAGTCAGATTTGAAGGATGCTTAACTCCAGTGGATGCCTTAAGTATAGAGGTCCGCTGGCAAGGGCTTCTCCCTTTCTTTGAAGGAGAAGCCAAGCTATTCCAAGGCCTTCAAGTCTTCAGCCAGCTCAGCTAGCATGAAGGGGAGGCAAATAGTCACACAAACACTAAACCCTGAATGCAAGAAGAAAGATTCCCTCCACCTCAATGAAAAGTCAGTTGGTGAACAGCCACCAGGAAGGTCACATAGATGACTCCTGTATATGAATTAGAAATCTGGAATTGCAGGGAAGCCATCCATAGTGGTGCGGAAAGCTAAGAGCACACCTCCTTTGCCTGTGGACAGCCTCCAGGAAGATAGAACCAAGAGTCAGAGCATGGAATGCTGTGGCTGAGTGTTGCTAAGGAAACTCACCTACCTCAAGAAGGATTTCCCTGGCTGGGAGCTACTTGGGAAGGTCGGCCAAGCCATGGCGGGGTAAGAACTCACCCTGGGAAAAGTGGCCAGACACTGCCAAGGAAGAATGTGGGGATCCATTGACTCCCTTGGTAAGAAAGACAGTCAGTCATACCCCGATGCTGGTAAAGCCACTCATTTGAAGAGTGCAGTCAACTCTTGAATTCAGATACCAGTGCTGGGCCCTGGGATTTGGCCAGTACAGTTGCATCTCCCTCCTGCTGCCTGTGATGTGGTCACGGAATCACGTGGCAGGAGCCATTGCTTGCTCTTCCCCAAAGTGTTACACAGTAGTTTTTCCTCGCTGCCAGAGGTTCATAAAGGCCAACAATGCCAGATGCTTCTTTTCCAGAATCCTTGAAGTCAGAATTTATTTCACAGGGCTTAGGGGGAGTGTAGAGTGGGTTTTCAGAGGAAGGTTTCTTCTCCCTGTGAAAGAAGAAATGCCCCTTTCATTCCCCGTATTAGTTTCCAATGGATGCGATAACAAATGACCACAAACTTGGGGGCTTAAAACAAGAGAAATTCATTCTCTCATAACTTTGGGGGATAGAAGTTCAAAATCACATCACTGGGTCGAAAGCAAGGTGTTGACATAGCCACCTCCCTCCAGAGTTGCTAGGGGACCATCTGTTTCTTGCCTCTTTCAGCTTTGGAGACTGTTGGCATTCCTTGGTTTGGGGCCACATTGCTCCAATTTCTGCCTCTGTGTTCACTTTCCTTATTCTCCCTTGGAAATTTTCAAAACTTACAAATTTCAAGAAAATTCAACAACCTAATCCCAATTCCAAGCATTTGTTTTCCTTTCACATGTTCCCCCACCCGGTTTTTAAACACAATAACGGTACCTGATAGTATATCATTGGCTCTAATTCCTTCCCCAAACACTAGACAGGATGGAAATTAACTGTTAAAAATTCATAAATTATTTATGTCTAGAAATCCTGTTTCAGCAGCTTCTCAATAACCAAGGTAAGTAAACCCTTACATTCATGAGTCAGTGTGACTTAACTATTTATTCCAGAAAATTATTTCCCAGGAAAATGAGACTCTTTAATAATAATTGGACTGTGTAAGAAAATTCCTGCAAATACATCTGTCCAGTTTGCTGAAATGGAGAAGAAGTTCCCCTATCGAGACCATAGAGGGCGCACCTGGGCAACCCCCTCACTGATCGCACAGCAGTTCACTTTCTAGGTTCACTTCAAGACGCATGCTTGTTGCACCTACCAACCCAAAATATATGATGTCATAAATTTTGTCCAGTTCACAATCAGTCCTCTGCCTTGAAAGACCTGCCTTAAACCCCTTGGTACTCACCCCCCCCCAGCAACAAAATCCGGCAAATGACCTCTGGGGGCCTCCCCTCTGGGACATAAGACTCTGCCAAAGTGGAGTTCCCCTTCGCTGCAGTGGGTCCAATAAACTTGGCTTTGCTTGATCAGTAGATTTTTCCAGTGGTCGTTTGGGGAGTTGATGGCAAACCTCTACCAGTTCGCAAGTTAAATTTGTTTCCTTAAATAGTATTAAGTTCCAAATTCTGGTCTGGACCAGGAGGAGGACAACTGTAGGTGAGGGTTTGTGAATGGCTGCTCTTACATGACATTTTCCCTTTCGGTTTCCCGGAGGCCACTCTGGGGGTTCCCGCTCCCACTATGCAGAAAGCAGTTATTCGGAAGGTAGAGAATTGGGAGCCTTGTTTATTTCATACTCCCGGTGCCTGGCATAGTGTTTATTTTCCATTTGTCTCCCCAAATGCATCTAAAGCCCCAATTCTGAGAATAGCTCTTGAGAATGTAGCAGCCCTACATTCTAAAGCAAGGTTCTAGGCACATTACTTACGGAGTTACAAAATAGCAGAACTAGGCTTGTAACCTCTACCCCGGCACCCATCCCCAGCCTATAAAAGGGAAGACTGCATGTCTGAGAGTGGGCTTGGGGAGCCCCGCCAGGTAGAGGGTTGCTGACCTTGTAATGACAGCTATTACATTTTCTGCCCTGTTCCACCTGATTTTTAAAATCTGTTTATATTGGGACCCACAGTTGAAAATACTTTTTACATTGAGTCTCAGTACATGAATACGTGTGTGTGTGTGTATGTGTGTATGTGTGTGTGTATAAGCTGAAAGTTTTCATAAAATAATGGCTACCCTTGTTACATGTAGTGTACTCTGATACTCTGATATTTCTATTCCAATTCATTGTATTCTTTTTTTTTTTTTTTTTTTTGGCTGTCTGGCATGCGGGATCTTAGTTCCCTGACCAGGGATCTAACCTGTGCCCCCTGCAGTGGAAGTGCAAAGTCTTAACCACTGGACCACCAGGGAAGTCCCCTTCATTATTTTTAAAATGTAGTTACCAACCCCTAAATGAATTTGACAACCAATGGACCACAAACCCCGGGTTAGGAAGCTCTCTCAGAGATACACCTATAGAAATTGGAGAATCTAATGAAACAGCAGCCAGCCTCTTAATGCAGGATAGGTGATGGGGATCTCAGCTTTAAGTCTGCAATTTCAGTCCAGAAGAGTCATGGGGCCAAAGTGAGTCAGGCTGAATTGATTTCAGGGCTCGCTAATGAGTCACAATCCACAGAATGAAAGGCAATAACAAACCCAGCTTCATTCCTAGACTTCATTGGGGTTGCCGATTGCCAGATAGGGTCGGGAGAAATAAGAGCCAGTAAACCTTTCCCTGACATGGCCACTTAATCCTTGTGACACAGTTTTTCACAATGTTCCGCCCTTTCCTTTCTCCCGTAGATGGTGATTCTAAAATCCAGGGTGTACAAATAAAAAGAAAACGTGTTCCAATGCTCCTGGTAACTGGAGGAGAAACGGTTCTCTGGATTCCCAGTTGAGGACAGTAATAGTGAATGTTCTACTGGGAAGAAAGAGTCTTTTTTTTTTTCTTAAATTGAAGTATAGTTGATTTACAACGTTGTGTTCATTTCTGGTGTACAGCAAAGTGATTCAGTTATATAACTAAAAAAATATATATATATAACATACATACACATATATATATATTTTTCAGATTCTTTTCCCTTACAGGTTATTACAAGATATTGAATATAGTTCCCTGTGCTAAATAGTAGGTCCTTGCTGTTTATTTTATATATAGTAGTGTGTATCTGTTAATCCCAAACTCCTAATTTATCCCTCCTCCCTTACCCTTTGGTAGCCATAAATTTGCTTTCTATGTCTGTGGGTCTATTTCTGTTTTGTAAATAAATTATTTGTAGCATTTTTTATTCCCCATATAAGTGATATCATATTTGTCTTTGTCTGACTTACTTCACTTGGTATGATAATCTCTAGGTTCATTCATGTTGCTGCAAATGGCATTATTTCATTCTCTTTTATGACTGAGTAATATTCCATCATATCTATGTACCACAACTTCTTTATCCATTGAAAGGGTCTCTGCTTGGGGAGAAGTGTCTCCATCCCACAGCATGGCTAGATACTGTGTGACAGGCTTTGCCTGGGATATGCCTGTGTGTCAATGCAAGCACTTTTAACCATTATCTTCCAGAGAAGAAAGACCTTTCTCCTTATTTCCCATATTTCCTGAGAAACCACAATGTAGAAAGTTTTTTCACAATCCTAAAAGTCCTAACCATGAGAGAGGAGCAATATTGTAAATATTTCCTTCACCTTCCACCGAGAAAAACAGCAATATATGTAAAATCAGGAAAAATAATTTTCATAATTCCAGTTGTATACAAAGCTCTTTTCCCATCTCTTCAGAAACAAAGACCCCACTGGCCCATTTCCTAACATGCTCTAACTTCTCCCATTCAGATAGAATGTCACATTTAGAGTCAGACACTCACAAGGGTTGTTGAATCTCATTTTTAAAAAATCAAATAGATTCTGAGTCCAGGATGAGTGGCATAAGCCAGAAAGAAGGGACAGGATAAGAGAAATGTTCCTACGTATAGCAAAAATGACTTTGCCCGAGCAAGAACATTTAGTTCTGGAAATCAAGTTAATGATGAAGTTACCCAGACATCATGGGCTGAAAAAAAAAAAAAACAAAACCCTGAAGGCACCTGTGCACACAGTTGGTTCAGAAACCACCTTGTGGTCCAAACCTTCCAGGCAAGGCCACTGGACCACCCCTCCCCGCTTCCCCACTGACCCTTTGTCACACACTTCAGGGTTGTTTCCTTTATTTCCTCAAGGCCACCAACCACATTTCCCTTAGCTTGGGGACTGCTGAGTGCTGGGGACAGGAGAGAACCCAGTGTGACTTTACCTGGATGAACACCCCCGAGAGTGGTTCTGTGTCTTCCCCAGCAGTGCTGATAGCGTCTGGGAGGGGGAGTGATGAATGCAAAGATAGAACGGCCCAAAAAAGGGACATAGAACCTCACAAAAGCCCTCAGACAGCTGGCTGAAAAACACTACCCAGTGGCCGCTTCAAGAACCCCAAGAGAGTGAAACTCCCCTGAGGCAGGGAAATCATTTTTGAAAACATAACTAATAGGTTCCTTTATTACTTAATCTTACGACAGCACTAGGAGAAAAAGATCATGGAATGTTTCTCGTCATACAGATAAAGAAACTAATGAGAGAAGTGGAGATTTACTTAATTTTCCTCATCTAGTAAGTGGCAGGACCAAGACTCAAGCCAGTTATAACGCCAAGGTTAATGTTCTTTCCTTGGGCTTGTCAGGGGCAGAAGGGGCATGTAGAGCCTTGGAGAAGAGCAATGACATAAAGTGTGAAACAAAGTACTGGGTGATAGGCCCGCCTTCAAGTCCTAGTTACAATCTCAGCATCCCATCCAGGGCTGAGATGCTGATATGAGAGAAAATATTTCACTTCTGGGAGAGGGGAAATTATATTAACCCTCTGTTGCATTTTATTAAACAACATTTACCTATAAAACTTCATTTGGAATGAAGTCATGTATTCAACAATTTGGGGATGAAGTGATTTAATCCTAAAGGCCTGTCATGTTTATTTTGAGAAAGAATTTGCCATCTATTTGGGTCCTCTCTCTCAGGTCATTTGACTTAATTTTAAGGAGATGCCTTAAAACAGAGAAACGGGCTTCCCTGGTGGCGCAGTGGTTGAGAGTCCGCCTGCCGATGCAGGGGACATGGGTTTGTGCTCCGGTCTGGGAAGGTCCCACATGCCGCGGAGCGGCTGGGCCCGTGAGCCATGGCCTCTGAGCCTGTGCGTCCGGAGCCTGTGCTCCGCAACGGGAGAGGCCACAACAGTGAGAGGCCCGCGTACCGCAAAAAAAAAAAAGAGAAACATTCAGATGTACAACCTGTATCAGTTCTGAAGTTTTTCGAATGAAGAATGTTCTGAGTCCAGTAAAGTCTTGGATACTCTGTTTTGTACAGTTGGCCTGGCAGCCTCTCTTGGGTAGGGAACTTGTGTGTGGTTTACACAATGTCCTCCTTTGGAGCTGGGAAGATTTTAATCTACTGTTTCTTCATTACTCACTTTAGAAACATTGAGCTGAGCGCTGTGTGGTGCCTGGGTGTTGGGGACACACTGGTCTCTGCTCTCAAACAATCAGACAAATGGAGGAGGACCAAGCTATAAACAGGGCCTGACGATGTAAGGCAGTGGGTGGTTCAAGAGCACATGTGCTGGAAAGCGACAGACCCTGGGTGGATCCCAGCTTCAGGGCTCCTATGACTTTGGGCAGGGTCTTAACTGGGCTGAGTTCATTTTCTCCTTTATAGAAGCAAGTAATAATAAGACCAACCACACAGTTTCCTTGTGAGGAAGAAACAAGCAAGTACATGTGAAAAGCTAGGCATCACCTAGCACATAGTAATATCTCAATAAATATCAGCCTTGACAGAAGAGAATCAGGAAAGGCTTCCCAGTTCCCTGATGGTCTAATGTTAGGATTCCGGGCTTTCACTGTCATGGCCCGGGTTCAATCCGTGGTCCGGTTATTGGGGAATTGAGATCCTGCAAGCCATGCAGCATGGCAAAAAAAAAAGGAAAGCCTTCCCAGAAAATGCGACACCAGAGCAGGGAGAGGCAGAATAATGAGCAGAGCTTCTCAACCGGGGGCACATTTAGCAATGTCTGGAGACATCTTTGGTTGTCACAACTGGGGCAGTGGCGGGGTCGGGGGAGCAGTGAAAGCTACTGGCCTCTAGTGGGTAGAGGCCAGGGGTGCTGTTAACCTACAACGCACAGGATGGCCCCCAGCAAAGAACTGTCCAGTCCAAATGTCAATTGTGCTGGGGTTGAGAAACCCTGATTTAGAGCGTGGATTCTACAGCCGAAATGCCTGGGTTTTGTAAGGGAAGGAAGTCTTGTTTCCCTTCTCTCTTAGTTTCAATAACAGGAGACTGCCAATTAAGCTGACAAAAGGTCAACAGGAGGAAAAGGGTGATTCATATTGCACACAGGGGTCTAGAAATGAAGTAGTTGCTGCGTTACATGGTTACAGTGAAAGGCTTATATGTACACCTAACTTAGCAGAGGAAAGGGAGGGGGAGAAAGGCTTCTAGGGAAAGAACAAATAGGCATCTTTAGGAAGACAAATGGGTTTTTAGAAAAATAGGAGATAAAGTTTGTGATAATGTTTGTCTGCACAGGTATCAGTGGTCTTTTGTCTTCTTCCGGACCACAGATCTACCCCAAAGAGGGATCTATGGTAGGTTTACTTTTGAGAGTAGAAGTTGCCCTTTAGAGGGAATTTATGGCAGCCCTAATTTCTCAGAAGTCTCTGCTTTTGGTCAGATAAAGGCAGCTCTGAGAAGACTTGTTTCTGCATCTATTGAATTTCAAATATCTTCGGCTTAAAATAATCTTTATCCCAACTCTGAGGTTCCAGGTGAGACATGACAGTTTAAATTCTGGCTCTGTCACTTACTAGCTGTGTGACTTAGGACAAGTTACTCAACCTTTCTGTGCTTCACTTAACTCATTTGTAAATGGAGAAATTAAGAAAACTTATTGGGTTTTTTTTTTTCAATTTATTTATTTCTTTATTTTTTGGCTGTGCTGGGTCTTCATTGCTGCGCGCCGGCTTTCTCTAGTTGTGGTGAGCGGGGGCTACTCTTCGTTGTGGTGCGCGGGCTTCTCATTGCAGTGGCTTCTCTTGTTGCGGAGCACGGGCTCTAGGTGCACAGGCTTCAGTAGTTGTGGCACGTGGGCTCAGTAGCTGTGGCTCGCGGGCTCTAGAGCGCAGGGTCAGTAGTTGTGGCACACGGGCTTAGTTGCTCCACAGCATGTGGGACCGTCCTGGACCAGGGCTCGAACCCGTGTCCCCTGCATTGGCAGGCAGATTCTTAACCACTGCGCCACCAGGGAAGTCCACTTATTGAGTTATGGGTAAATAGCTGGAACATAATAAGTACGACATTTATACTTACATAAATTCCAATGTCCAAATCCTAACGGATATTTTCCCCAAAATCAGGAGTAACGACCTCTTTCTGTGCCTTATATAGCTTCCAGACAGATCACCCTCAGTCCTGTGGAGTTCTAGTGAGTCTTTCCTTTGGCCTCTATTATCTTTAGCCAAGTCTCAGCCTGGTTTACTTGGCTCTGTTAGTCGAGCATGATTTAAAACTCACATATAAGATGTGCAATGTACAAACATGGAGCATCCTGGGATGCCGCTGGAGAAAGGGCAAAGGGGGCAGGGAGGATGCAGAGCTGGGGGACCATTACTAGCATCTCTTCTGCAACTTCTGCTCTTATTATTTTATATTTACTCTCCATTTTCCCTTTCTGTTCAGGACTCATATCCCCAACACCTCTAAAACATTCCTCTGCGATTTTTCTTAAGAATTATCATGATAAGGCTTTATAGCTTCTTACTGTTCAAGGGCATTTTAGAATAATAGTCTGTGCTTGGATAGTTGAAGGATAGCTGTGCAGTCAGATTCTTGGATTTCTTTATGATTTCTCTCTTAGCAGAGCAAAAGGTCAGCTGGACCAGTGGTGTATTTATACAAGCACCTGCACGTGAGCCATTCGTAAAAGAAAAGGATTAGAATCAACAGCACCTATGGCAAGCGAGTTCAGAATGGAGCATATCTGAAACAGAATGATTCTTTTTTTTCTCTGAATATGTCTCGCCCACTTTTTTCTTCCATATTCCTTGTGACTATCAAAGGTCTGTCCTTCAGGCTGTATGCTTTCAGAGATTTCATCTGAGTCTTCTAAAAACTTTCTGAACCTAGGTAAGAATCCAGTGGTGGCCGTGAAATTTGAATTCACTCAGGGACACTGTCACCCCTCTTCCTCAGAGACGGTTTTCAGCCTCCTTCCGGATCATTTCACTGTATCATTTCTTGTTTGTTTCAGTCCTAAGACCAGAGAAACATTTTTCAAAGCATCAACACCACCTGAAAGGTCAACCAAATTCAGAAATTGTATTTAGGGTACTCACAATAGGATGAGGAGAAGAGACCAGCTCCACAATACATTTGAAATGCGGCACATCAAGTTGTTTGTTTACTTTCCTTAGACAGCCAATCCAAGACAGGGCATCAAGGTCATTAGCAAAAATACTTGCTCTCTCGCCTATAGCACGTTCCAAAAATTTGACATCGATGAACCCAGTTCCTTATAAAAAAAGGCTCTGACAGGGACTAGATTGCTTTTTCTATCTACTCTTCTTATGAAATAAGTTGTGGAATTGGAATTGGTTATTGAGGCAGATTTATAGACTTTTGTGATTCACCTTCAATCAGAGCTGATTTTACAAAATAGAGTTTAAAATATCTCATCATAAAACAGCTTCCTGTGCAAATATGTTCCATGAGTCTAAAAATGGGACTGCTTGGCAGGATGAGAAGAACAAGGATATATGTTGCCAGGGCAAACTTCAACCTGAGAGAATAATTCCTTGTTTTCCTTTATAAATAAACACTCAGGGGCTCTTAGTAAGTAGTCCTGGGCTCATTTGTTTTTTGTTTCTGCTGCTGCTTTTTTTTTTTCCTGCCTTCTCCGTCTCCTTCTCCCCCTTCTTTACAAAGACCTTAAAAAGACTGACATTTCTCTTGCTTCCTTGTTTCCTATTTGAGATTCTGTCCCCGAGGTTATTGGGTTTTCATAAGGTTACTAGTGTTGGGTCTCAGTAAAACTACATGGTTAATATCAAAATTTAAATTTTCTGGGGCTTCCCTGGTGGCACAGTGGTTGAGAGTCCGCCTGCCGATGCAGGGGACACAGGTTCGTGCCCCGGTCCGGGAAGATCCCATATGCCGCGGAGCGGCTGGGCCTGTGAGCCATGGCCACTGAGCCTGCGCGTCCGGAGCCTGTGCCCCGCAATGGGAGAGGCCACAACAGTGAGAGGCCCGCGTACCGAAAAAAAAAAAAAAAAAAAAAAAATTTAAATTTTCTGTGACCCGTTAAAATAAAAGAACACGGATAATTATGTTTAAAAAAAGGGAGGGGGCTTCCCTGGTGGCGCAGTGGTTGAGAGTCCGTCTGCCGATGCAGGGGACACGGGTTCGTGCCCCCGTCAGAGAGAAGCCCGCGTACCGCAAAAAAAAAAAAAAAAAAAAGGGAGGTCAGGAATAATTTTATTAGTGGCCCAAATCCCTAGAACAGAGGTTGCAATCAAATCCAGCACGCAGCCTGTTTTTCTACAGTCTTAGAATATTTTTACATTTTGAAAAAATTGCAAAAAAACAAAACAAAAAACTCCCGAAAAACCCAAACAGAAAAAAAATGCAGCAGACATCTTACATGGCTCTCAAAGCTTTACTATTTGCTCTTTGGTTTTTTACAGAAAATGCTTGCTGAGTCCTGCTCCACTGCGTCCTTTTTCTCCTGGCCTGATAGCTCACTAATCTAGTCATCTTCAGATTGTCCAGCTGAGCTTACATTTTCTATTTGGTCTATCTTTTTGGTCTAAAAACACTTGTAATATTATTCCTTGGATTTATTTTTTGTGGTGACTAATTTTCTGATGTCAGTCATGCATTCATATTTATTGTTACTAAAACATTCCAGCTACTGAGATACTACTTGGGGTAAACTAATCTGTGATTACCAATAAAACCCAAAGTCCAGTGGCTTAAAGATATATTTCAAACAAATATTAGACTCATTTAAGCTTCCTTTTAAAAATCGCTCTGATAGTAAATATGCATCTTTGTTATTTCATAACTTAAAAGTCTTCTATGGTTTCCCTTTCCCTACAGGACAGAGTGCAAACTACTTAGCCTGGATGGCTTTAGGGCTTCCCACAACTGTCTTTCTAATCTCCCCTCCCACTAGTTCCCCACAGGGACCCTACACAGGATCAGCTGGACTATTCATTCATTATCAACTAAACATAAGTTGTTCTTTGCTCTATTCATTCTGTTGAACACGCTAATCTGGTATCTTAGAAAAACACTCCAGATATTTCCACTAAAAATAAAATGAGTTGATAGAAAAGCTGTTATGAATACATGGTGGCTAAAAGTGGCAAACCATTCTTATACAAGTCTTGTTTAACATGAGGAACAGTTTCATCCTCAAATGTTAAAGGACAGTGAATTCAGAGCATTGAACAAGACTAATGTGTCTGGCCTGGTGCTGTGGCTGAAGCCCAGTCCTTGTTCTCAGAAGACATCAAAGTTTAGAACCCAAACTTACCTCTGGATCTCTCAACACTCTTCTCCTCCTCATTCACTCATACATTCATTCAGTAAGCTTTTATTGCAGTGACCAGGAACACACAAGTCATCAGGCCCCGTCTCAGCCACCTGGAACATTAACCAACAATTACAAATGCAATGGCTGAGGAACGCAGGGCCCTCTGGGGTACGTGGGGGCACATAACCAGGCAGGGCTGCAAAAGGGTGGGTGTCCTGGAGGAAGGTACTTATGACCTTGGTCTTTAAAAGTTTAGGGGAGGTAGCCAGGCAAAGAGTAGACAGAGAAGTGTCCAGACTAGATTTCTCACCTCAGCTGTTTCATCTGTAGCTGTGAATATTATTGCTTTTTGGAAGTACCATGCTTGTCCAAGAATGGGGGGAAATGTTGTAGAAGGGGTTGGTTCTTTTTTCTCGATTTTCCTTTTACTAGATTGCATGGCTTGACAACAGAAAATGTATCTTGCTCTTTGGCATATTTAATCTTTTGCCATAAGTGATAAGTCCAAGTTAAATATGTACCAGTGGGACTATGAGATTCCTACATCCATCCCCGTGGTGTTGCTAAGTTGAGAACTGATCATTTCAAGAAAGAAAGAAAAAAAAATAACTATAAATAGATGTAAAGGAAATGCCAAAGTAGTGACTTAAAAGGCAGGCCAATGAACTACTTTGCAAATTATCTTTGTGTAAAAAATTAATTATCATTGTGCTATTAGGATCTTAGGATATATTGGAGACAGTATAGAATTAAGAGTGTATACTTTAGAGCCAAACTTCTTAGGGTCAAATCTCAGCTCTGACAGCACCTAGCTATGTGAACTAGGTAAATTGTTTAATCTCTCTGGACCAGGGTCCTCATATATAAAATGAGGAATAATAATAGTACCCACCTCACTGGGCCGTTGTGAGAACTAAAGAAATTAATAGAGGGAAACGGCTTAAATAAGTGCTTGATACCGACTTTGTATCATGACTAAATCAATGAACAGGTTTCTGCAGCAGGATTTTATCAAATTCCACGGCAAATTACGTTTCCAGGTCCTAAAATACCACCGTGTGGAGGAATGGGGATGGAATGAGGTGAGTGAAGTACAATCAGGTCCCTCTGGGGGGTTATCCAGGGCCCCTTGGTGAGTTTATGCTGCAGTTGTAGTTTTTTTTAGACCATGCCTGCTCACGAGCTGTCCAAGATATAGCAGGGGAGATATAGTAGCAGTCCACTTTCCCCACATCATGTTCAATTCAAGTACCCACAGTCATCGCTGCCAGTCTCTTCATTCACTCCTGCCAGATGACACCCATGGGGTTTCCTACACTTTATTGAGCCAGTGAGTGCACTGGCTAACTCAGCCCTTTTTATGTGTGAGCATTACTTACCTCCTGACTTCGTGCCTATCTTTCTCCAGGGACAGATCCCTTCCCTTTCTAACTCTGATGCAATGAACATCAGATAATAAGTCTAACGTATGGCCCCTCGAATTCCTCCGTTAAATTACAAACAGATGGATAGAAGATGTGAGACTCCTGACATAAAGTTGGTCCTGCTTATTTTTTCTGCCCATTCTCATATCGAGGAAGATAATTCATGATCTGAGTATAAACAGCGCTCCCAATATAGTCACGCAGCCATGATCTAGAAGGCCAGAGGGCTCGTAACATCATTTATGAAAAAAATAGGAATTTCTCTGGCCAGCTGTGGGATGCAAAACACATCACTGGCTATTCTACCCAATAATGCTAAGATCCCACAGAGGAAATTAAATGTCGTGAGATGCCCTTAATCATGAGAGTTGGCAAAATTGTTCTTCAAAGAGTACAGGGCAACATAAAGAGCATCACAGGACAGTCAGGTGACAGAGAGAGACGGGCGCACAAAAGGCATGGTGCTGTGTGGAGGGGAGCTTATCCCGTCTACGTTTCTTGAGTTGTGCGGCCAGACTGATAATAAAATTGACATGAGACAAATTAACAGGAGAAAAAGATACTAATTTTAATCCATGCGCACAAGGGTGACCAGTCTATTTACTCGCCTTTCAAAAGAAAACGCCCATCCTACTGACCCATTCCTCTAAGGGCCTTTCCGTCCTACAAACTGTGCTCCTCTGAGTGAGTCAGACTTATCACACACGTGTGCAAGCCAATGGCTAACAGAGGTAGATTGGCATCACGCCTGCAAGAAAAGCCTTAACACAAAGAGATGACTTTCCAATTGTAAAATTGTAGCCATTGGGGAACGTGGCAGGGAGAACACTCCCATGGTTTTCTCTACTCTTCCATGCCAAGAAGGCATGAAGCCGTAAAAGCAATTGCTACCTGCTTTGTCTATTCATAAACTGTAATACTGACAAAAGAACCCAGGGCACACTCAAACTACATAATAGTTGCAAAGGATGTTTATATGTACATTTTAAATATAAATACCTAGAGTGTCTTTTTGGTCTGAAAGGGGGACCATATGTTTAGGCCCTCCCACGCTGAGTAAATTTGCCGAATTACAATTCCCATGATAAGCCAATGCTTTTCAAAATAAATGTTTTCACCCCGTACACCACAAACACGCGTGCAGCTTTGTATTTGGCTTCTTCTGAGAACTTCTTGTTTCAAGATAGACCTCAAACCAGATACCAGAAGACAACGGTCGCCCCTGCCTACATCAGCACATCCTAAACTGGTCTGGTGATTCAACAAATGACATTCAGTTCTAGCCTAGAAAATAATCCTTTCTTTCCTGTATGGTTTCCAGACTTCGTTTCATAAAGTGAAAGAACATGAAAAAGCAGCAGAGCAGGGGCCCCAAGGAGTCCCTAGACTTGCAAGTTCAAGTTCTTATATGCTGCGGACTGAGCTGATCGACTCACTGCTACACACAGAAACGTGACCACTAAAAGTCAATCTCCACTAGGCCTAATTCATGAACTTTGTGGGGGAAGACCACAAAGCAGGGCTTATTTTTTGTTGCTCTTGTTTATTGAGGTATAATTTACATGGAGTAAAATTCAATATTTTCAGGTATATGGTTCTCTGGATTTCGACAAACTTAGACAGTCATGTAACCACCATCACAATCAAAAGCCCCTCACATCAGAAAGTTCCCTTGTGGCCCTTTGTAGCCAATCCCCTCCCTTCACGATCGGCCCTCGGAAAACACCAATCTAATTTCTGTCCCTATTGTTTTGCCTTCTCTAGAAGGTCATGTAAATGGAGTCCTACAGTACATAGCCATTTGTATCTGCATTCTTTCATTTAGCAAAACGCTTTTGAGACTCATCCAGGTTGTTGCATGTATCAATACTTCATTCCTTCTTATTGATGAATAGTCTTCCATTTATGGATATACCAGAATTTTGTGTATCTATGCACTGTTGAGGACCTTTGGGTTGTTTCTAGCTTTTAATAATGAATAAAGCTATTAAACTTTGCTTATAACTTTTTGAGTGGATATCTTCATTTCTCTTGGAGTGGGACTCCTCGGTTATATAAGTGCACAGTTAACTTTATATGAAACTTTTCCAGAATGGCTGTACCGTTCCCACCAGCAATATATCATAGTTGCAGTTGCTCTGCAGTAGGTGTTGTCAGTTTCCTTGATTTGAGCTATTTTAATCATAATTCATGGACTTTGGATCTAGGACGAGCCATAAAATTAAACATTCTGCTAGCTACATATACTGGGTTGAATAGCAGCATTCAACCCACCAAATTCACATTCTCCTGGAACCTCAGAATATGACCTTATTTGCAAATAGGATCTTTGCAGCTGTAACTAGTTAAATTTAGATGAAGTCTTACTAGATTAAAGAGGGCCTTATTCCAATGGCTGGTGTCCTCATACAAGGCCATGTGGAGACACAGAGACATACAGAGGAGAACATCATGTGACAGTGGGGGCAGTGATTGGAGCTGCAACAGGCCCAGGAATGCCAGAACCACTGGAAGCCGGAAGAGACAAGGCAGGGTTCTTCCTTAGAGCCTCTGGAGGGAGGGTGGCCCTGCCGACATCTTGATTTCAGACTTCAAGCCTCCAAAGCTGTAAGAGAATAAATTTCTGTTGACCTAAGCCACCCAGTTTGTGGTGCTTTGTTCCAGTAGCCCTAGGAAAATAATATACTATGAATACAATTTGCAAAATCCAGTAATGCAAAGAAGTTTACACAGTTATATTCGACTGACATAAAGCTTTCTGAGAATAAAACATACTAATTGTGTGAAAATATAGTTCTAATTAGTACAAATATATCATTAGCAGCCTAAATTACTAATAGGCATATAATTACTTGGACTAAATCTTTGAATAATCTGTAATTTAACTTTTCACTCATTGGGTTGAACTTCTGCTAATGAGTCCAAATTAGTGGAGACCTACTATTTATCAAGAATTAAGGTCAGTCCTGGGGGGTGGGGGAGGGGAAGGGATAAATTAGGAATTTGAGATTAACAGATACACATTATTATATATAAAATAGATAAACAACAAGGACCTACTGTATAGCACAAGGAACTGCATTCAATATCTTGTAATAACCTATAATGGACAAGAATCTGAAAAGGGATATTTATATATACATTTATTTATACATATATATATATATATATGTGACTGAATCACTGCTGTACACCTGGAACATTGTCAGTCAACTATACATCAATCAAAAAAAAAAAGAGAATTAAGTTCTGTCCAGAACGAGAATCCTGATGATTCCTAATCTATGGATGTTCGATATGTGAGACCCATATTTTGCAGAATGTTCTATAAAGGATTAAGAGATAGACTTTGTTTATTTTAGCTGTTGTGGTGGAATATATTACAACCTTAAAGATTTTTAAAACTGTGAAATAATTTGCTCATTTTCCCTACCACATGGTATAGACTAGTTTTGAAAACAAAACATCTGTGGCAGAGCCAGTCTTGGCTATTTAGTTAAAAAAAAAAAAGATCCTATTCCAGTTTTACCACAAACCTCTTCCAGCTCCTGAGGAAGAAAATAATTCAGCTCTCCAGCCCCTATTAGGCAGGCAGAGGGACCCCCATCTCCAGCCCAAAACCCATGAAAGAAGTTGATTCTTCTGTTACACCATTATTCAGAAAAACATTACTAGCTCAATGATTACATATATTAATTCAATAATATAAAACAAAGGAATAGCTACAGTCAACAGGTTGTGGCTTAGGCGACCATAACTGGCTGAGTAGTGATTGCATTTGGACAGAAATCAAGGTAACAGGGAGGACAGAAGGGCTGGTACAGATGTGGAAGCAGGAATTCCATGTTTTTACAATCATTCCTGTAGCTGTACTGTGTAAGCCAGATTGTTTTTACCATTAGAGACGTAAGTTATATAACAAGCCTGCCAGCTGACACTAGATGTCATTATATGGGGATCTGGGCAGTGTCTCTGGCACTCGCTGGCCCCCTCATGCATCGTTTTCCGTGCTGTGTGCACTGTGGTTAACAGCTGCACCATGCCTGTTTCACAGGGGTGGGTCGTGAATACAATCGTGTCTTCCACAAAAAGTTTGCAGAGTCAGGCAGTGTCATCTGAACCGAGTCCAACAATGCTCAGCGAGACAGGCCTGTTTTCACTACTCTGCTCTCTAATCAGCACATGCTGTTCTCTGACTGTTTGGGGAGAACATAGAGGGGCCTATTCTAGGGGGACAAAGACATAATCCCGGGCCATCCCATTCCAAGTTGAGGCAATTTCAAAGGACAGGGCTCTGGGGACTTGGAACAACCTGTACAACTTCATTGTCACTGGGTCTGGGTAAACAGAGACACCGGCTTCCCTCTTAATCCCCATCCCACACGTGGAAAACCATAAACTCAAGTCACCACAAATAAAAGGCCATGGAAGAGTGCCCAGACACCCCTGGGGATGGTATGATGCATTTGGAAGGAAGCCATTGGGGCAGGGACTGTCCCTCTATGAGAAGTTGAGAGAAAGAGAAAAAACAAGGACCAAAATGTTTGCCTCATTTAATTAAATATCAGCGGGCCTGTCATTCATCTTACAGTCCCCGTATACCAGACAGGGGATGGGAGCCCTGGAGGGGACCCAGAGCTACTGGCTTTGCTCTCCATTTTAACGGCTTAAGTTGTGACAACCAAGCAGATATTATTGCCCATTGCATGGTGGTCAGAATTAGGCCTGGGAATTCTGTAGATGGACAAATTCAGAGGAGCTCAAAATCACTGCTACAATTTATGATAAATATAGTTGGGACCAAACTGGCAAACTGTGCACATGCCTGCACTCCCTCTGACCTAAAAATACCACTGATTACAAAAACACCTGAAAAATTAATGCACTGTGGTAAGGGAGCAGAAGAAACAAGGCCAAAGAAGACTTCCTGAAAGAGGCATCAGACCTTAAGTTCATAGCTTTATTGCATATTTGGAAACAAAGCTAGGAGCAGAGTGTGGCCCTGGATGCACCCATGTTGTTCAGTCTCTCACCCTGTGTAAATTAGCCCGATTGGGAAACCGGCTGGGTGTAATATGTGCATTCTTAGGTGCCACACTGTTGCAGATCCCTCAGAGACCTGACATTGCCAAAACCTGGACAATAAACACTGGGGCTGCAGAGCTCACTAAATTAAATCCTTTTAAATTAGATTTTGCATCGTCCTATCGGCATCCTGGGATGCTCAGGTGTTCCTCGGAGTAAAGTCCAGGGTATGGTGCCACCCATTTGTGGTAAGAAAACAAAACAAAAAAATGGGATAGCGCACTATGATCTCTCTGCATCACTGACTACAGGCACAACTGCCCGTCTAGAACAGGCACAGCGCATAAAGGTTTCGTGACCCGGCAGAGAAGACCTTAGCGAGGGCCCGGCGCCTTCGCCTCCCCGCCCTCTGGCCTCCCGGCCGGGTCCACGCCTCCCCGAGCTCCCCCGGCTCCCGCCCTATCCACCCTCCGAACCCCACAGCGCCCGCCCCGCTCGCGCTGATTGACAGGCGGGACAACGATCCCAGGAGCCCGGCTTTTGCTCCGCAACCCCAGCAGGAACCGTCCCACTGTAGCCAATGGGAGCCAAGAGGCGGGGCCTGCGTCGGGCCTGCGGTGCTGATCAGGTGCTCTGCGCTGAGGTGGCTTAAAGGTGAGGGACTGCAGGTTCGGGGTGGGGGTGCCCCTTGCTGCCGCCGCCTCCCCGCTATTGCCCCCGGTGTGCGGGAGGGAGCCCCCTCCAGGCCCTCCCTCCCATTGTCCCAAGCAGATGTGGACTGTGCGGATCGCCGCGAGGGTAAGAGTCCGGGAGTGTGGGAGGCTGGCCTGCCGGGGACCCACCCGCCTCCTGCGGGCTCCCCAAACTACCCTTCCACCCATTTCCACCGCACACATACCCAGAGCACGTTAGGGCATCTGCCAGCCTTGGTGGGCGGGAGGTTTGCGAATTGGAAACATACCCTACCTCGAGATCCTTCCAGGAGCTAGGATGGAATCCCGGTGAAGAAGATGGGGCGATGCATCACCCTCCTCTTGATGTATATTCGCTCTACACACACCTACTCCTCCTTCAGTGTCCTTCCTCTCGTTTCTTGGCGCCCCGTCCCTCCAGATTTCCAAGGCTGTCTGTGGGGGAAGGGTTGGAGGGGAGGAGGAACTGGAATGCAGCTCAGTGAAATCTGGGCCCAGAACTCGGGATTCCACCGCGCAGTGCAGCATTTTGTGTGTGGAGAAGAAATCAGATCTCCTTTCATCCCTACCCCCACTTCCCAGTTTGTTGCTTTATGTCATCGATGTGATGATGTTGTCTTACCAAACATTCCTAAGCTTGAGGCAACACTTAGCCTTTGTTTATTTTCATTTGTCCCAGGAAAGCAGTTCTTTCCTGCTTACCACAGTTGCTGAATTAATTTATTAAAATAGAGGAAAATCAGATGTTTCATATAGTTGATTCTTTTTTAGCCTTAAATTGCATTTGGTTCATGGTATCCTCCCTTGTGTTAGGAAGGTGAAGGAGAGAGAGAGAGGAAAGGATCACCGTTCTTAGCCAGAAATGTTAATAAGTATATTTGCAGTTCCTTGTGGGAACTGCTTATTCACGTTCCTTCCAGGTTTGGAAAGTTTATTGCTGTTTGAGAAATAGTTTTTAAATTTAATTTTTGAACCATTGTCTGGAGACCAATACCTAAAACAATTTCAGTTTAAGCAACAATTTCAGTTGTAAGTATGCTGAAATCAATTAAAAAACAAAACAGAATTCTTGCCCCTGACAGCAAAGCAAGCATGCCAAGCAGTTTTTATTTACCTGCACTTACAGCAAGGCAAGACAGGGTCTAATTTTGAGGTTTAAATATGTCTTCAGCATATTCAAATTAGGAAGATGTCAAAAGCTGAATTTGATTGCTTTTTTTAATATCAATTTATTTATTTATCTATTTATTTATTTTGGGGGCCGCGTTGAGTCTTTGTTGCTGTGCGTGGGCTTTCTGGAGTTGCGGCGAGCGGGGGCTACTCTTTGTTGCTGTGCACAGGCTTCTCATTGCAGTGGCTTCTCCTGTGGTGGAGCACGGGCTGTAGGCATGCGGGCTTCAGTAGTTGTGGCGCACGGGCTTAGCTGCTCTGTGGCAAGTGGGATCTTCCCGGACCAGGGATCGAACCCGTGTCCCCTGCGTTGGCAGGCGGATTCTTAACCACTGCGCCACCAGGGAAGTCTCTCAAGAGATTTCTTGACACAAAATATGGTTAGATCCAGGTTTCGGTGGGCTTATAAATACCTTCATGCAAGAATGGACAGCAGAGGGAGAGAACAAAAGATCCTTACTGGATTTGCAAACCCAATGGGAACTGACCAAATTTACCTATGTATTGTTTTTTCATATTTTCTCTTATTAGCTTTCTTGAATAGAATAAAAGCTTTTTAGAAATATAGGCGGATTACCAACGACAATAACAACAACCTTGATCCCAAGAGATAATTTAATCCTGGGAAGTGCCTTTTCTACACACATCACGGATAAGATTAAATGTTGATGAATTTTAATATTAGGAAGGTCAACATCAGGTTTTAGAATTATGTTTCAGTTTATACTTAGTTCATAATCTAATTGTTTTGCTTAAAGAAGGCTATGCTTTGATTGTTAATACATGAATGCAAATTACATTTCACAAATATATTTGAATGTCACAAATTTTGTCACTTCAGGATACCAAGTTCATCTATTTTCTCCTCTCTCTCATGACATCTCTCACATCTCTTACCATGATGGACCAGACACAAGGCCTTGCCTTTGAAAAACAGAGGTGTACACATGTACTTTTAAAAAGTATTATTTTTAAATTTGCTAGTGCAAAGTTGCTTGTTGCTAGGTCCCTATAGCCCATCTAACCATAATGATAAATATGTCCACAGGTATTTGACTATATAAATGTTTCTGACCAGGAGTCAGAAGTCTGAGTCAACCTGAAAATGTTTCTGAAAAGTTGTATGTAAATTATATCATCTTTTAAAATGATATTTGAGGAGCTTATTTATATAATTTCTTTGAGGGATGTTTCAGTAAATTCTTGGAAACTAAAACAGTTTCTAAAATGCAGATATAATTTTTAGCTTTATTTACACAGGGAGCCCCAGGTCTCTTGTTTTAAGATGAAGCTCTGCAGCATTGTGATTTATGATGTAACAGGGATTACTAAGCACCATCCCTCTCCATTCTGGGTGAAGTATACAAAACAGAATTATTGCCATTAACTTCTGTATGTTTCTTAAACAGATTGTCTTACACTGGACTGATCAAGTACTTTGAAAATGACTTCAAAACTTCTCTGGGTGTCCTTCATACTTGCTGCATTGACACTTTCAATTACATTTTCTCTCCAACCAGACCAGCCAAAGGTTCTACTAGTTTCATTTGATGGATTCCGTTGGGATTACTTATACAGAGTTCCAACACCCCATTTTCATCATGTTAAAGAATATGGTGTCCACGTGAAGCAAGTTACTAATATTTTTATTACAAAGACCTACCCTAACCATTATACTTTGGTAACTGGCCTCTTTGCCGAGAATCATGGCATTGTGGCAAATGACATGTTTGATCCTGTTCTGAACAAATCTTTCTCCTTGGATAATATGAACATTTATGATTCTGAGTTTTGGGAAGAAGCGACGCCGATATGGATCACAAATCAGAGGGCAGGACATACGAGTGGTGCAGCCATGTGGCCCGGAACAGATGTCAAAATACATAAAAGCTTTCCTACTTACTATATGCCTTACAATGAGTCCGTTTCATTTGAAGAGAGAGTTGCCAAAATTATTGAATGGTTTACATCGAAAGAGCCCATCAATCTTGGTCTTCTCTATTGGGAAGAACCTGATGACATGGGACACCTTTTGGGACCAGACAGCCCACTCATGGGGCCTGTCATTTCAGATATTGACCAGAGGTTAGGGTATCTCATACGAATGCTGAAAAAGGCAAAGTTGTGGAACATTCTGAACCTAATCATCACAAGTGATCACGGAATGACGCAGTGTTCTGAGGAGAGGATCATAGAGCTTGACCAGTATCTGGATAAAGACCACTATACCCTGATTGACCAGTCGCCGGTGGCAGCCATCTTGCCCAAAGAAGGTAAGTCTGAACTGACTGGTGGCCTGGGGCCTGGTCTGCGTGTGCCCAGTGCGATTGAGTGGGGGATTTTTGTTTCTGTGTCTTTCAGGTGTGCTTGCCTTTGTCATGGTAATATTCTGGGATTTAATCCTTAGTCTCTGAAAAGACAAACTCTCTTTTCTCAGAGTCTGATTTTTCACTTTTTCCTAGAATATTAAAACTGATTCTCTACGTATTTATGGTAGTCACATTTAACCATTTTGGAGTCATTGAATATGGTGAAAGCTACAGCCTCCATTCTCAGAGAAATTGAGATGGGAAGATATATACAAAATGTGCCTGCAGTTAAGAGTGATTTTATGGAAGCCCTAAAGCCTTCAGTGGATCCTTAGTTAGAACCTGCTTAACAGGGAAGCAGTGGGGTATAGGAAGGAGAGAGTTTCAGTCGTCCTGAGATTTAGTTTTCTTATCTGCAAACAGGGGAAGTAGTAACAGTACCTCAAACTTTTTACAAACCTCTCCTGGAAGCCTCATACCAGCTCTGTCTCTCGTTATTTCTGTTTTAAAGATAGGTGAACAAGCTCAAAAGGTTTAACATCCCCAGGTCAAAAGCTAAGTGCAGAGCAAGACTCAGACTTGCAACTCCTGACGTCTGTTTTACCACCTCCTGGGGTTAGTCTAGGTATCCAATGAGAAAACAGATCTTGAAAAGCTGAAGATCTCGCAAATGAGAGTTAGATCCCTCGCAGGGGAATTAAGAGGATCAGTGGGAAACAGTGAATGTTAAAATAGGCACGTGCAGCGGCACACAAACATTTCTACCAATTCAATACAAAACAGCAATCTTCTGTGGTTAAGAAAATTGCATTAACCCTTCAGTTCCCCTGATCAAATTGGTATGGTGTTCCCTTGTTGGCAGGGAGGAAGCCCCAACAAATGGATTTGAAAAGCAAGAAAAGGATGAAAGATATTGCCCAGGTTTACTGCGTTTGAAGTTACAGGGAGTACTTCTGCAACGCCTCCAGGGTTTCAAAGAATTTTCCACTTTACGAATTTTCTCGTCTTGAGATTCTCTATTTCTGTACTGAGAACTACGAGAACTTAGCTCTTTGGTTTTGTTTTGATGTTTCAGTGCCCTTGACATTTTACTTTGTGCCACCACTTAGTACCTGTGTGTGTGTGTGTGTGTGTGTGTTTAATCTTTAGGGATTAGAGATTTCTGGTTCTATAAAATGTCTTCTCTTAAGGTGAATTTACTTTCAGAGAAGATTATTTCTCAGTTTCGCCCACAAGATGATTTCCTCAAAGGGGATGGGAGTTCTAAAGTGTCTGGTGAGGCTTCATTACCTTGAACTTGCTGGCTGTCTACGGCAGTAGGATGTCTGCGTTGACTGACCTGTGTTGCCATGGCTGTTTCTTCGGCTGTAGCAGTGAGTGTCTTGTTCTGACTGCCTCTCCTCATCCTTCTCTTTTAGGCAGATTTGATGAAGTCTATGAAGCACTAGCTCATGCTCATCCTAATCTGACTGTTTACAAAAAAGAAGAGATTCCAGATAGATGGCATTACAAATACAACAGTCGAATTCAGCCAATTCTCGCAGTGGCTGACGAAGGGTGGTATATTTTACGGAATAAGTCAGATGACTTTCTGTGTGAGTATGTTATAGTATTTCTCCCCATTCTGCATCGTTGTCTGCTAAAGTGGAGGCTAAGTGGGAGTTGTTTCTGCCGTATTCAAGTCTGTTTATCGATTGAACAACTAGCTAGTGTCACACATTAATAGCTAAATAAAGATCCAATAAAGATCCCAATAAAGATTTATTGGGGCTTTAAAATGAGGTAACCTCCTAAAAGTGGAACATTTACTTCTCTTGAAGCCTTCAGACCAAAGAAAAGCACAGTGCCCTGTACTGCTTATTATAACCATTATGTTCCAGAGGAAGACCTAACTGAATTTGATAAATTGAATCATTTTCTGCATCTGTTTTATACTCTGATTTCAAAAGAGTTTAATCTCTATTTTTCAGTTGCTAGCTTTCTAGTTTCTTTTGCACTTCTGGCTCTACCAAATATAGGCCAGCTTTGCTTTACACCTTGGAAACATTTCTAAAAATAAGTGCATATTGGCATGGATAAAAATATATCAAGATATATTTTCCTAATGAGTATCTAGTGGTATAATTTTGGAGATATTTCCATTGAATAAATTTAGAATATAATGTAAATCCTATTTAAAATTAAAGCATGCAAAATAAAGAGCTTCCTGCTATCCTTTTTTTTTAAATTTATTTTTGGCCACACCATGCAGCTTGTGGGATCTTAGCTCCCCACCCAGGGATCGAACCCACGCCCCCTGCACTGGAAGCGCAGAGTCTTAACCACTGGACCACCATGGAGGTCCCCCTGCTATCCTTTTTTTTTTTTTTTGCGGTACGCAGGCCTCTCACCGTTGTGGCCTCTCCCGTTGCGGAGCACAGGCTCCGGACGCGCAGGCTCAGAGGCCATGGCTCACGGGCCCAGCCGCTCCGCGGCATGTGGGATCTTCCCAGACCGGGGCACGAACCCGTGTCCCCTGCATCGGCAGGCAGACTCCCAACCACTGCGCCACCAGGGAAGCCCAGTAGGTGCTAATTTGCTAGTCCGTCTCACCACCTTTAAAAATAAAGCCTTTCAGTTTTCTTTGGTTGCCGTCTCATCAGCAGTAGCACCCTGATATTATGCTAGACGTACATGCCCTTAAAAGGCAGCTTTTGGCAAAAGTAGAGACACAGATGTAGAGAACAAACATATGGACACCAAGGGGGGAAAAGTAGTGGGCGGGGGGGGGGGGGTGGCGGTGGGATGAATTGGGAGATTGGGATTGACATATATACACTAATATGTATAAAATGGATACCTAATAACCTGCTGTATAAAAAAATAAAATTCAAAAAAATAATAAAAATAAAAGGCAGCTTTTATTATGCAGGAGTTTTCATCCTTTAATTTTGTATCATCTTCTGACTTGATAAGTCAGGAGACTCCTCAAGTTTCTACTTTGTAGCCACACGAAAGCACACAGTGCTAAGTTGGATCCTGATCTGAACCACCAAAGTCAAGATTTTACCCACAAGTCTTGACTTTTTTGATAGCAGATCGTAGCTGTAGCTAGAAGTTTGATTTTTGTGGTGTCTTTTGTTTTCCTTTCTTATTTTCCTCCTTTGGTAATTATGAATTTATTGGCTTCATGACTAAGAGCACCTTTATCCCTTTATCTTTAGAACAAGCTGGAACGTAGTAGGTACCTCACAAGTATGTGTTGAATATTAGTTTACCTGCCACGAAAAAAATATCACTTTCATGTTCCCCTGACTTGCCTCAGCTTTGCTCTTTCCCCTTCTTCCTGTGCTGGTGAAGGTGGTGTTGCCTGGAGAGAAAGATTTGTGATCATCTGACTTTTCGTTTCCTGAAGTGAATTGTGGTGTTGACAACAGCAGAGATTATTTGTAAAAGATCCTTTTATTTAAAAGTCAAATTAGAAGGGCTTCCCTGGTGGCGCAGTGGTTGGGAGTCTGCCTGCCGATGCGGGGGACACGGGTTCGTGCCCCGGTCCGGGAAGATCCCACATGCCACGGAGCGGCTGGGCCCGTGAGCCATGGCTGCTGCGCCTGCGCGTCCGGAGCCTGTGCTCCGCAACGGGAGAGGCCACAACAGTGAGAGGCCCGCGTACCGCAAAGGAAAAAAAAAAAAAAGTCAAATTAGATAAAATTTGCATTTAAGTTCACAATTTGATGATACAATTATTTCTATTTTAATACCACATGGTTGGCTAACTTGTTCATGCATTTTATCTTCACAGTAGGCAACCACGGTTATGATAATGCATTAGCAGAAATGCATCCCATGTTTTTAGCCCACGGTCCTGCCTTCCGAAAGAACTTCACAAAAGAGGCCATGAACTCTACAGATCTGTACCCCCTGCTCTGCCACCTCCTCAATATCACTGCGGTGCCACACAACGGATCACTCAGGAACGTCCAGGATCTGCTCAGTTCACCAACTCCAAGAGCAAGTCCTTATACACAGAGCCCTCCTCTCCTCCATGGTAATGTCAAACCAAGAGAAAATGAACAAGAGGAGCCATATGCTTATTTCATAGGGGTCTCTCTCGGTAGCATTATAGTTATTGTGTTTTTAATAATTTTCATTAAACATTTAATTCGCAGTCAAATACCTGCCTTACCAGATTTTCAGGCTGAAATATCTCAACCATTATTACAAGCCTAATGCTCCTTTGATGTGGAGATTGCATAGTTATGTCAGTGTTTAAAGGTTTCAAACTCTAGGAAACCAGCTTCAAACATTTGCACAGACCATTAAGCAGTTACGTACATATGCAGAGGCAGTCATACACACAGACACACACACACACACACACACACACACACACACACACTCATGCACATGGACCAAAATACACATACCTGCAAAGGATGAAAGATGGGGAAGTATGTTTCCATTGTCCTCTCTGGCTTCTGGTAGGTAAGATCCTGCTTTATTTGGACTTGGCACATACAATGTATATATTTAACAACTTTGCACTATTTGAAGTACCTTAGATATTGCACTTTAAATTACTCTCCTAATGGGTACATTTATGTGAAATGCACTTTATTGACAATTACGTCTGATAACTCGGTTGAAAAAGACAACTTTTGCACCCATGTCCCAGAATACCTGTTATTCCTTGTTCAAACGGAATGAAATTTCTAATAATTCCTGAATACTGTAGAAATCTATCTATCTTCTTAAATTGGGAGAGCATGAAGAAAGTGAAAACTGTTGAAAATGAAATGTGATGACCTTTGAACACTGAATTTTGGAGAGGTGCATTCCCAACAGCAGGGTGCATCTGTGGGCACTCCTTGTCGTATTTCTTTGCAATGGACATGGGTTTTCATTTAATTTTTCCCCCCAAAAAGAGATCCAAATACTGACGGATTCATTCCAGGTATGTTGTTTCCATCGTGAAATTCATTATTGCTGTTTCCTGATTACTCATTTTACTCTGATTTTAATAGTAAGACACCATGAGACCTCTACTCTGTAGGCTTGAAAAAAAAATAATAAGACACCATGAATATACATTTCTTTTCTCTCGAGTCTAGCACTGGTCTGACTAGAAGGCATCAGGCACCATCTCAGCAATATTTTCTCTTGCTCTGTAATTATTTGCTTCCTTGAAAACGAAATCACTATTAATCGCATTACAAAATCAGATTAGATAAAACAATGTTTTCTTTCTGGTAATTTGTAGTGACAGAGCACAAGCATCTTTTAGATTTCAGCATGTGAAGGTCCAGAATTGCAAGACAGCACAAACTACATTAGGGAAAATGTAGGCCACGCAATCCTTGAAAAGAACTGTGTGGAGCTTGGGGGAAAAAAAATTAGACAGAAACTTGGGGAAAAAAATTAGGCAGGGCCATTGTTGTTTGCAGTGTACCCAGGACAACGCTAAAGGGTGCCTGGTGGCAAAAAATAGTGAAACTCCTAGAGGTAACAGGTAATTGAAACAAGAGGAGCTGAGATTATAGCCTTGTTTCCTGAAATATCTGAATATCCACTCACCAAATGCTCAATGGACTCAGAGATGAATCCAGGTTCACAAATAGACTTTACCTCCTGGGTAGGTTTTGTCACCTGCCTGTTCATCTCAGCTTCCCATTCCCTTCCATGGAAAGATGTGCCTTAGATCTCTTAAGTAGGCTGGCTAGGGAGAGGGTAGTGTTACCTATGGTTTCTTAGAGGAAAGAGAAAGCCCTGGAAAGAATAGCTTTCCTTGAAGAAAATAGAAACCAGTTTATAGACACGTGGCCCCTAGAAAATACTGTGATTCTGTGTGTTTATGCACCAACTCGCTAAAAGTAGGTAAAGTGGTAAATGTATTCCAGAAAGGATAAACTAGATGTAAAGAACAAAAGTGGCATAGTGAAAAATATAATTGAAGTGCTTCCTAAAGTCAGGTGAATGAATTATTTTTATTTTATTTTATTTTTTTTGTGGTACGTGGGCCTCTCACCGTTGTGGCCTCTCCCGCTGCGGAGCACAGGCTCCGGACGCGCAGGCTCAGAGGCCATGGCTCACGGGCCCAGCCGCTCCGCGGCATGTGGGATCTTCCCGGACCGGGGCACGAACCCACGTCCCCTGCATCGGCAGGCGGACTCTCGACCACTAGCGCCACCAGGGAAGCCCAAATGAATTATTTTTAAATGATGATACCAGTAAACAGTGTTAGCACTTAATTCTCATGTCATCAGTACAACCTCTAAATGGGATAGAATGGAATCGCTGGAAATGTACTATAGATGAAAAAGCTGAGAAGTGGGATGGTAGATAGCAGACTCCTCAAGAGGTCTGAACTCCGGATTAGACATTTTACAACATGTGACCACTCGTGTTGGCTTGCTTTGTAGCGATGAACTTATCTGCGTTATTGAGATGCCAATCTAATGACTAAAAGATGAAACTGGTCTATTTAAGAGCATTATTATTGATGTGCTCTCTGTGTATTTAAACTAATTGTTGCATTAAATTCATTTTAGAGGGTGCTATTACCTTAGTAGTAAGAAGAGAGTAGATTCTGTAGCACTGATGAAATCATGAAAATTCTGATATGAAGATTTGATTATTGAATGGTTTCCTTTATCTGCAGATACTTATTTTCCTGTAAATATCAGCAGGAGAGTTTACCTGAAGGAAAATAAAATTTTAAACTTTGCTGGGGAAATATCTAGTCACTCATCATTTTTCGATAGTTTTGTTGTTGTTTTGGTTTTATCTGCATGTCTCTGTGGTCAAACTTTGTATGCGGTCAACACAAATGAGCACATAGAAATAACATGTAGACCAGCTAACCTTCCTAACTGTAAGTAAGAACTTTTAAAAGGTCCCAGGAGTGGAATCCCCCCCTCACAACACTGACATGTTTGCTCTACATCCTCTGTCGGCTATTTTGAAGTTGATTAGTTGATACGATTTTTCTTGTTCAGCATGTATTTTGCAATGTCTTCTCCCTTTGCCACCTGCCATTTAAGTTGAAAATTGCTTTTCAAAATGCTTTCTGTCCTCTTAAGTAAAATTAGGATCGATTCTATTATTAGTTTCAGTTTCTTACAAGAACCTATTTCTAGAAAATCTATAGTTTTCTTTTTTTGATGCTATTTTTATCAGGTTTGATATCAATGTTATATTCCCCTCAAAAACTCATGCTTTTTTTTCTACAACACTAGTTTTATGAAGCAAATATAACAGGGATAATCGAACCCAACCAAGGGGCACTAGAAAAGATCACTGTTTTGGGGGCCAGAAACTTTTTTGTAGAATAGTTTATACTTTCTCAATCTTTAAGAAATTGGTTTTAATTTTCTTTCTCTATTGGAATCAATTTTATTCAGTAAATCTGGCATCCAAACTTCAGGAAGCGCAGGGCCTGGGAAATGGTTCTGGATCCAAGGATCTTAGCCCAGGAGTTAAACCGTGAGGAGACAAAAGTAATTTGTTAGTATAAAGTTTTACCACTTTTGAAATGCTACAGAACTCTCTTCCAAAGTAAAGTGCCTTTTTTTTTGTTTTCCCACAGTTCCTAGAAGTATTCAATGAATGTCAAAAGAGGAAATTAATCACTGCTCTATTAGAGGAAACTGTTGAATCTATATTAGAAAAGACATTAAATACTCTGGCTATGTACAAAACAAAGTTTAAATACTGTAATCCCGCCCTCACCCTGAGTGTTTTGTAATCACCTTTTTTCAAACTTCTTCCTGTCTACTGTAAGTCAATAAATTATAGTTCTAGAAACTCTGCAAAATTTATCTTGGCTTTCTTTCCAGTGATGTCCTTATGTTGGATTGCATATTTATACACTGCTTTAAAAATTTGGTTAAATGTTACAAACTTAATCCTGGTTTTAAAAAAATTGTAATGAATGCCTAGGTGGATTTTGCAGTATTACTAAGTCATGTCAACATCTATCACAGTATGTATGTTTTGCGAGAAGGTGACAAATTAAAAAATCATCAATGACATCACATTGTATATTGAATAATTGTGGTTAAAATGTTTTGGTAGATTTTATTCACATAAAATTTAAAATCATAACGAAGTCATAACTATGAATTCAGACAATACGGTCAAAATATATTTAACTTAAGGCACTACACACAAATTTCTTTAAAGCACACTCATGTCATTTATTTACATAGTATTTCAGGAATTTACAATAAATACACATTTCCCATCTCATCTTTGTCCTTCATTTGTAGCTTTATATACTCACAATGAAGTAAAAACCTCCAAATAAAAGGTATTAAATGCAATTATCCTTAAAGCTTACCAGATACGGGCAAGAGAAGGAAATACCCAAGAACAAGGCAAAGTTTTTTTTTAATCCTTTAATGTTCCAAGTATCTTTCAATTCTTATACCAAGCTTAATGGAACAGTAACACAAAACCAGTGGTACAGAGCATTGAAATAATCCTTATTCTATTGCTGTTTACCAGAAAAACTTGCACGTTAAGAATAGCAGCAGAACTGTCCCTACATTTACATAAGTAAACGTACTTATTCTGAATTCACTCACTGAATTAACAAACTTACTAAAAAGTTTTCCTATTACCTTTGAGTATTGTTGTCATAAACAGTTAAATCTTTCCTGGAGCCAAATACTTTCTACCACCCAGAAAACACAGAAGCATATTAGTCAATTATTTAACAAAATACACACCAAGTGAAAAAGGCTGGCTTTACTGAAATATTTTCTCAGTGTACTAGAGGAGTCATTGGCTTTAAGTGATCATTTTTAAATATACAACTGAATTAACATAAAGTTCAATATAATAATATATAAACGTCTCTTTGATTAAATACTCTTCTTGTCCCATCAACATATACATAAAACATTTACAACTTTAATTCAAGTTAGTATTTTGAGAATGGAATAAAGAACAAGACAAATAATAGGTCTTTTGTTCAAAGGTCTGAGACACTGATGGGGCATCCCTTCCTATTCCATCCTCCATAAAATCCACTCACAGGCTGGATGCTATGGACCGATTTCTGAAACTCATAACTGCCAATCAAGCCAGTACAACCACTAAAGCTCACACCACTGCAAAGACCAAGCTCTCCTCAATCAGTATTTGAGACATTTCAAAAAAACGCTCACTGCTTTAAATGTGACTGTGTCTTTTTTTTTATTTTTAATGGAAATGGAAGTAGAAAGAAATTTTTCTGTTATTTTGTTCAGATCAACTATTAACCTTTAGGATAACTTTTATGTGAGGCAAAAACATCAGAAATAAAATCTGTCAAAAAGCAAAATGAGCCCTGGTGGTTTTATTTATTTATTATGCTGTTCTTAATACAGTCACCTATGACTGCATGCATGGACTATTCATGCAGGGTGTAGAAGTGCTTCTCAAGAACCCCAAGTACAATAGGCACCAGATACCAGGATCAGGAGATCAGCAGTGACCACAGGATGAATTACATTTGATGACTGGCACCACTGTTCTTGACCACCACGGATAATCAGCATTTAAGTGGGCTGCATATTTACTGTAGATTATCTTTGTATCTGTAAAACAGTTCCCTAGTTTACTTTATATTGTCAAAACTTTAAAGATCGCACTAGTAATATTAACTGCTTGCCTCAGCTGCTGATGAATGGTTCTTGAACTCAATTTTTCCTCTAACAGATGGAATCTCGCCTGCCACAATTCAGTTTCTTCCCACTAATGATGATTGTTAGAAGGTACCACTTAGCAAAGCTAGGATAACAGTTATTCACAACAAATCCTTCGCTCTGAACAAGTATGTTTTAAAAAATATGAGTGGAGTGGTTATTTCTATGAACCAAATATGGGAGAAAAACGCAGAGGCAGCGTTCAGGCTACTGAAGGTTAACAGAGTCCTGAGAGTTTCTTCAGCCATTTAACATATGATTCATGTAAAAGATCAAAAGATACTAAATTCCATTTAAAATTTAGCTACCCTATAGCCTAAAAAGTAAGGCATAAAATTCCCAAAGGTAAATAGAAAAATCTCTTTTCCTCATGCTGACCCAATCAAAACCAGATTTGTATCAGGTCATACATTTCTCAGCAGCACCTGGAGACCTCTGGTTACAAAAAACAACATGAGAAAGTTAAAAATGGTAACAAAAATTAATGAATTTTTAAAAATTATGATTTTACCTTGTGAGTTAGAAGAAAGTACACGAAAGTGAAGTGCAGTTATAACCTTTCCTGAGAGCTGGGTTCTATGGGGATGTTGGAGGCTGCTCCCAGGCCACTCACCTCCCACCACCTGCTGTAAGTCACACAAAGTCTGTACACACATACATGCAACACACTGGTACGTACATACACACAACTAAATAACTTACACAAAGGCATTGAGTACAAAGTGAGAAAAGCACGTTTCCCTATTTTCTTAATTTCTTCTTAGCAATACTCTTCAAAAGGTTTAACTTTTGAGGCTTCAATAGCTTAAGGGTCTTAACAAAGACACACTGGTGAAGAAGACTTAGGCTTTGTATCACGGGGTCTTTGCTTGTTTTTTATAATAATTTTTCTTAAAATAATTTCTTCATATGCTAGATCTTTTCTGCCTGCTTGATCCATTTTAATTAACCATCACAGAGAATTTCCTACCTCAAGGGTTTACTTGGGATACAAACTCTATTAAAGGCACATATAAAAATATAGGAAAGTTTTCCTTCCTGATACACAAAATCCACACATTTTATAAAGATTTCTGTTGTATAATTTACAAATGTAAAAATTTATTCAAAAAGCATACCCACTAAATTTTTGCATATTTTCATCTATAGATGTGTCTAATCTTTGTTGCAAAAAAAAAAAAAAGGGCAAAGGCAGTATTTTTCTTAAAAAAAACCTTTCTAGTTAGGGAAACAGTTGGTGTTAACTAATGATTTACTAGCAATTTTTTCTACGGTCAGAGTTTTTTGTATTAGCTAATGCCGCAAAACAAAACACAAGGAAAAACAAAATAACTGTAGCATGCTTGGTCTAAGATCTTTGTCTTTCAAAGTATACTTTTTCATAGTTGTGACACCATTCCTTGGGTGTGTCCTAATCACAGCCACTTTGTATAAACCCCAGCACATGTCACCCAATTAAAGGATCATCGTCATCATCTTGTAGCTGAAGTCGGGAAAATGGCCGGGGTCCAGAGAGTCTATTCTGCATGATTATGATGAGGCAGGTCAGAGTAGTTAAGACCAAGAGCGCACCGATAACAATTCCTATGGCTTCTGGGAGATTAATGCACCACTGGTCCACTAACAAACACTTAGTGTGACCGAAGGTTCCATTATTGGGATGTGGCTTTAATCCCAGGATGTGGCACATCATTGGGTAAATATCCACAATGTTAATGGTGCTGTGCTGGTAGCCTTTGTGAAATGCAGGACCGTGGGCAGCTAGAAATGGATTCATACTAGGCAAAGAATTATCATAACCATGGTCACCTACTGGAAAAGAACAAGATGATGTCAGTAAATAAGAGCAGCTTTTCTACTACAAAATGACTTGCTTCTCATGTAAATACACTGGATTCTTGCCAGTGTCATTCCCATTAAAATTCTGATTAGTTGGGCCAAACAGGTGCCAGAAGTACAATCTCCTGTTTCCTTCAAGTCACAGCCACATCATCTATTTCACACACACACCAGCCCCACCTCTTCTCGATCGGTCATGACCTCAGGCTTTAACACTCTCTCTCAGTCCCAGCCCCACGTATTTCACCTGCCAGTGTCCAGCACTGTTTGCGCAAGCCCGCTGCAAACAGCACCAGTGATAAAAAGAGTGGTCGGCCTGAGGGTCCTGAGTAGCTGGGGAGAGCAGAAGTGAGTAAAACCAGTGAGTGGCAAGGAAGTGAGCCTGAAGCCTGACCTATGTCAGCTGCTCCTGGACAAGACACAGGATGTGGAATACACCACTGGTCTACTGACAGCTAGTGGACACCTCAACACCTGGAGGGCCAGGGGACTCAGCACGTTACGGAAGGGATTCTTGCCTTGAATGTGACTAACCTGGTGACTCCAACTTGTAACTCTAGTAAAAGTCTAACTCAAAGAAAAACCTGATGGTCCCTGATACCATTCCAATACCAGATTCTCAAGCTTTTGCTTTATTTTTTAAAATATTGCCTTTTAATGCAGACCAGTTACATTTAATAAGCTCCTACTTCCATATGAAGTGCAGGTGACTAAGCGATGAGTGTATCAGTGTTACATATTCTTTAATCGTATGTTTGAAATATTTCATAAGAAAAACCCATGTGACCAATACAATAAAAAGCACAATATAACATTATATATAGTATTATGATTTCAGTAATATAAATGAATATGATTATAATATGAATAATATAAACCATATGATTTAATAATAAAAATATGCATTTGTATGTAACAGAGAAAAAGATTAGAAGGAGGAAAACATCTACAATTAACATCTGACTGTACTTCTGTATTGAAGGATTATGGATAGTTTTTGTTCTCTTTTCTGAACTTTTCTGTATTTTCCAAGTTTTCAATAATTAGTATACAACATAAGTATCAATAATATATCAACTCTAATGGCCCTCAGTCTCATCCTTGCCTGATGCATCTGAACTGCTATAGATCAGGGATCTGCAGACTACAGCACCTGGCCAAATTTAGCCCTCCGCCTGTTTCTGTAAAGGAAGCTTCATTGGAACACCCCATGTCAGTTTATGTATTGCCTGTGGCTGCTTTCCCACTATAAAGGTAGGATTGAGTAGTTGAGACAGAGAACAGCTGTCCCACAAAGCCTAAAATATTTACTATTTGGCTTTTTACAGAAAAATTTTCTGACACCTGCTATGGTTTACAAAATCAGATTTTTGAAAAATGTACTTGAATTGAATTTTCCTTATGGGTAAAAAGCTGTAATTCTCCCCTATACATTTCTTCAGTTTGAGGAGAGATTTTGATCCATCTGTTTTGTTTACTTGGTCGATTTTTGTTTGCATACTTTCTGGTTCTTGCCCAGTGTTCTAACTAGCTGTAGCACTCAGGTAAACAATTTCATCACTGGGGAAAGACTTAAGGTTACTTGGACAAATTTTTTTAACACAAAAAAAGAAAAAAGGATTTGAACTAGCTAATCTCTCCCCTTCACTTTGTTTCTTGACTTCTCTCTCTTTTATTTTCTTTGTTTCTTTACTACCCTCTTATTTTTACAAATCAAGAGAACCAGCCTTGAAAGTTACTGACAGTAACTGAAGTTTTTGTAAAAAAGTAAAACTACTCCTTCACCCTTAAGATCACCCAACCTTCTAATCTAAGGATGAAACTGTGGTTTCTAAAAATTGCTCTCAGATGAAAACCTGAGGATCACCTAGTTGAAAATCAAACTAATTATACTGTGTGAACATCTCTAAATCAAAATATCCTGTTAATGGAACAAAGTCCCAATGTGTGATTTATCCCTAGGATACAAAAGAAAAATTCTAAATAAATACTTACATTTTGGTGATGATTTATTTAGCACAATTGTCCAGCCTTCATCAGCAATCAAAATAATAGGTTGAATTCGATCATTATGTTGGTAATGAAACCTGGCAGGAATGTCTTCTTTGAGATAAACATTCATGTGAGGGTCACAGACTTTCAGTTTGTTATAAACCTTTGTTCTGTCTGGAAGAAAAGGAAACAGCAAAGGAAAAAGTCATGTTGACTGATAAGGAAAAAATATTTCTAACTAGAATAACTGGAAATAAGTCCTGAACAATGTTATCTATTAAAGCCCTTTAATCATTAAAAAAACAGAGCAAAAAAAAAAAAAGAGCAATAATAATGATGTAACAGTGTTGGGGACACGGACACACACACACACACACACACACACACACACACACACACACACCCCTTTCCAAGCATTCACATATCTCTCTTTTCATTTTGTGATTATCCCTGGTGGACTTTTTTTTTTTTTAACATCTTTATAGGGGTATAATTGCTTTACAATGGTGTGTTAGTTTCTGCTTTATAACAAAGTGAATCAGTTATACATATACATATGGTCCCATATGTCTTCCCTCTTGCATCTCCCTCCCTCCCACCCTCCCTATCCCACCCCTCCAGGTGGTCACAAAGCACCGAGCCAATATCCCTGTGCCATGCGGCTGCTTCCCACTAGCTATCTACCTTACGTTTGTTAGTGTGTATATGTCCATGCCTTTCTCTCGCCCTGTCACAGCTCACCCTTCCCCCTCCCCATACCCTCAAGTCCGTTCTCCAGTAGGTCTGCGTCTTTATTCCTGTCTTACCCCTAGGTTCTTCATGACATTTTTTTTTCTTAAATTCCATATATATGTGTTAGCATACGGTATTTGTCTTTTTCTTTCTGACTTACTTCACTCTGTATGACAGACTCTAGGTCTATCCACCTCATTACAAATAGCTCAATTTCGTTTCTTTTTATGGCTGAGTAATATTCCATTGTATATATATGCCACATCTTCTTTATCCATTCATTCGATGATGGGCACTTAGGTTGTTTCCATCTCTGGGCTATTGTAAATAGAGCTGCAATGAACATTTTGGTACATGACTCTTTTTGAATTTTGGTTTTCTCAGGGTAGATGCCCAGTAGTGGGATTGCTGGGTCATATGGTAGTTCTATTTGTAGTTTTTTAAGGAACCTCCATACTGTTCTCCATAGTGGCTGAACCAATTCACATTCCCACCTGGTGGACGTTTATACAAAGAGGACAAACTTCACATCTAGCTTCCGAAGTAAATATAAACTAATTACATATTACTGCTAATTACTAATTCTAAGATCAGTAGACGAAAGGTATATCTCACACAAAAGTCCAAGATGTTTTTTAAGGATAAAAATTTCCTTTTTCCACTAGTGTGAACAAGTAAGAAATATATCAACAAGGACCTACTGTATAGCACAGGGAACTATATTCAATATCTTATAATAACCTATAATGGAAAAGAATCTGAAAAAGAATATATATATATATGTAAAACTGCATTTCCTTGCTGTACACCAGAAACCTTATAAATCAACTATACTTCAATAAAAAAATAAAAATTAAAAAAAAGAAATACATCAAAAAGCAAGGAGGGACTTCCCTGGTGGCGCAGTGGTTGGGAATCTGCCTGCCAATGCAGGGGACACGGGTTCGAGCCCTGGTCTGGGAAGATCTCACATGCTGCGGAGCAACTAAGCCTGTGCGCCACAACTACTGAGCCTGTGCTCTAGAGCCCGCAAGCCACAACTACTGAGCCCGCGTGCCACAACTACTGAGCCCATGTGCCTAGAGCCCATGCTCCACAACAAGAGAAGCCACCGAAATGAGAAGCCTGCACACTGCAATGAAGAGTAGCCCCCGCTCGCCGCAACTAGAGAAAGCCTGCATGCAGCAACGAAGACCCAACGCAGCCAAAAGTAAATTAATTAATTAACTTAAAGAAAAAAAAGCAAAGAAATAATCCCTTTGAACCTAAACCTTAAGCTAAGTGCCTAAAAACTTATACATCAGGGGAAAAACGTAATCCCACTCTGAGTGAGTATAGGAGTGTATGGCTGTGAACTACAAAAAGTCTGAGCTTCATTCTTTTACAAAACCCTTCCTCCTCAATCAACTGCCCCATTCAAATATTCCTTGGCTAAAAGTTTACTTACTTATTTTGGGAAGTATTGCAGCAACGGGGGTCAAGTCTACAAGAGTGTAGTCTGAGGGGTCGATGCAGCGATCCAAGTTTATCAGCTTGTCCTCAGAACACTGGGTCATTCCATGATCACTTGTAATGATTACATTAAGATCTTCCCACAGTCCTAACACCTTGAGTTTGTGAACTAGCTCACCGATATGGTCATCTATTTCTTTCAACACTCGGCGCATGTTTTCTTTATCTTCAGGGCCATATTTGTGGCCACTTGCGTCTGGCTCTTCCCAATAGAGCGTTGCAAAGGTGACAGGTGGGTTCGAATTGCTCAGCCACGTGGAGACATTACTGAGTCTCTCCTCAAATGACACTGAGGGGCTGTAATTCATGAAATAGGAAGGTGTGGTATTGTGAATGGGCACGTCGGTACCAGGCCACATAGCAGCAGCACTTGATCTGTTTTCCTGAAGCTGATTGGTCACCCAAATAGGGACTGCCTCATTCCACCAAAAAGGATCCTTGTCATTAATGTCAGAAAAATGCTTCTTTGTGATGACATCATACATGGAATTAGCCACAATGCCATGGCTTTCTTCATACAGGCCTGTCACGATGCTGTAGTGGTTTGGAAATGTTTTTGTGATAAAGGCATTTTTAACCTGCTCTACCAAGACACCTTCTTTGATAAAATTCTGGAGATGAGGAAATTCATAGTTGTGTAGATAGTCAGCTCTGAAGCCATCAAAGGATACCAGTAGTAACTTGGGTGGCAAAGTACAGGAAGAGTTCCCTCTACAACCAGTTATAAGTCCAGAAAACAAACATATCAACAATAACTTCATAGTGAACATGCTGAAGGAGGGCAGTCAGGGTTCCTAAAATATAAAAACGCAGTTCATAAGTAGTAATGCTATTTGAGTTGGATTAGGTTTCAAAAGTTCAGTCATCAGGAGAAGAAAACCAACATTTATAAACTTTTTATACACCAGCTTTACCTACATCAACTTGAAAATTAAATAATGTCACTTACTGAAAGATAACTGAATAAAGATAAAGTGGCAAAAAATAAAAACTGCCTTTACTTGTCCAGTTGTATGTCCTGCCCCATTTTTCATGCTCTGAAGGGGATATGGGGCATTCTTGTGGTCCATACCAATGGGCTGCCTTGTTTGTTTGCAGCAGGAAAAGTTATTCTAAAGGTTTAATAAGAACAAACGAAGAAACAAAAACAATCCTTTTGCACAAAACAGAAATAACGCCAAGCTTTCAGAGGCTCCAGGGAGGGCGATTATTTTTCTAGTTTAATGACTGGTACCCTGTAGTTCCTTTTAATCCACAGAAATAGGGGGTGGAAACTCTACCATACTGGCTCATCATCAGTTCCTGTTGAAAAATACTGGCATGAAAAAGGGGAGTAAGTAATAAATATTACTTGAGGAAAAGGTCCCACCTCAATCCGAACCTGCCCAGTATTCACAGGAGGCTGACAAACAGACAAAGCCTACAGGAACTTGGATGCCACGGTAATTTCTGAAGAAATGCAACAGCTGTTGAAAGGCATTTCATCACCACATCCCTTTTAAACTTCCTTTTTACTGTCAAAGACATACAGTTGGCCCTCCATGCCCACAGGTTTTACATCCATGGATTCAACCAACCGTGGATGGAAAATCCAGAAGGCTGACTGTATTCATGTACTATTGCCACGTTATATAAGAGACTTGAGCATCTGTGGCTTTTGGTATCTGCTGGGGCTCCTGGAACCAGTCTCCCTGTGGATAATGAGGGGCCACTGTAACTATCCTGCCTAACACCCTAAGCTCAGAGAGCTCCCTGACTTTTTGATTCTTTTTTTAACAATCTACTGATTACAAAAAAACAGATTTCCCCAAACAAATCTCCCTACCTTCAGACTCTATCTTCTTTGGTTCCTAAGAAAAATAGGGGATGTCATTTAGGTAGAGTGAGTCTCCACTGCTGCCGTACTTCTTTTTTTTATTATTTTTTAATTTTTTTGCCACGCCAAGAGGCCTATGGGATCTTAGTTCCCTGACCAGGGATTGAACCTGTGCCGTCTGCATTGGAAGTGCAGAGTCTTAACCACTGGACCGCCAGGTAAGTCCCCTGCCACACTTCTTCAAGTCCCCAGGGCCTCCTGTCCAGAGCCCTTCCATCTCTTAACTGACCTTCCTACCTCGATCACCTTCCCCTTACTCACCCAACATCCGCTCCCAACTTAACCTTCCGAGGAATAGCCCTGTCCATGACACTTCCTTAATAAAATCAGTATTCAAAGTCCCCCAGCCTATACAGAAACACCTATGCCTGGCATTCAAGTCCCTCCATTATCCAGGCACAACTCACATGCAAATTACTATGAAACAGTTACAGAAATCATGGTCAACCTTAATTCCCTTTTACCACACATTGCTGTCACAGTCTGTCTGAGATGTATTACAGAGACAATAATCGTTTATCTAGGTGACCTATAGGTGACCTATAACAGCTCTTCAGTAATAATTTGTGTTTCCAAACCTCTTAAAGTTACTTTCTACACATGAATTCTTTGCCCAAATACTCTCTTAGGTCAATAAAAAAAATCATTCAATAAATAATATAACTGAAGTCTATAACACCAAAATTTATGTATGTGCCATTTTTCAGAGGACAAGGGCTTTATACTTTTCAAACATAAAATACTCAAAATAGGGGCATAAATAATCAAAACAACGAATCTGGCTGTCATCTTGGAAGAACAAAGACGAACTTGAATGAACTCAGTTCTACAACACCACAATTTCTTGTAATGCTGCGCTTGAGACCCATACATCATAAAGCATTGTTTTTAAAACTAAGCCCTTTGAGGAATCATGTCACAGTATGTCTAAAACTTTTCCAACGGAGTTCCTCTAAGAGCAGAGGGGTGCCGAGACAACTGTATATCCACATGCAAAAGAATGAATTTGGACCCCTCAGCTCACACCATGTACAAAAATAAACTCAAAATGACCAAGATTAAGAGCTAAAACTATAAAACTCTTAGCAGAAAATATAGGAATAAGTCTTCATGACCTTATTCATGAAGGCAAAGCCTTCTAAGATACAGCATCAAAAGCACAAGTGACAAAAATCATAAATAAATAAATTGGACTTCACCAAAATTGAAAGCTTTTCCATTTCAAAGGATATAATAGAGAGAAAAGAAAACCCACAGAACGGGAGACAATATTTGCAAATCATATATCTGATAAAGGATTTATATCTAGAATATATAAAGAATTGTAACAACCCTAAAAGTTAAATAATCCAATTAAAAAATGAGCAAAGGATCTGAAAAGATATTTCTCCAGATACAGAGATGGCAAATAAGCACATGAAATTATGTTCAACATCATTAGTCATCAGGGAAATGCAAATCAAAACCACAATGAGATACCCCTTCACACCCACTAGGATGGATATAATAAAAAAAGATAATAACAAGTGTTGGCAAGGATGTAGAGAAACTAGAACTTTTATACACTGCTGGTGAGAAAGAAAATGGTACGGGCACTTGAAAAACATTCTGGTAGTTCTTCAAAAGTTTAAACAGAGTTACCGTATGACCCAGAAAATCTACTAGTAGGCATATGCCTCAGAGAAATTAAAACACAAGTCAATGATAAACCTTGTACACAAATGATCACAGCAGCATTATCTGTAAGAGCCATGAAATGGAAACATCTCAAATGTCCGTAAGTGATAAATGGATAAGATGTGGTATATCCATACAATGGAATATTATTTGGCAATAAAAAGGAATGAAGTGCAAATATATGTTATTACTTGGATAAACCTTTGAAACATTGTGTTAAGTAAAAAAAAGGCAGTCGCAAAAGATCACTTATTGTATGATTCTATTTAGATGAAATGCCTAGATAGGCAAATCTATAGAGATGGAAAGTATATTAGATTTGTCTGGAGCAAGGGGTTGAGGAGAAATGAGTAAATGCTAATGGGTACCAGGTTTCTTTTTGGGGTGATGAAAATGTTCTCAAATTGACTGTGGTGATGGTTGCACAATTCGTAAAAATGTACACTTTAAATGAGTAAACTAGACAGTATGTGAATTTTACCTCACTAAAACCATTACATTAAAAAAAAAAGAGTAGAGAGAAATGAAATTGTAATCTTAAAAGCATCTGGATTGTCCTGCCACAAAACAGGAAATATCTCTGATGTTTCATCTTACCTCAAAAATTATGTGAAATGTGTACTCTATACCACAGACCTGAGTTTTTTAACGTGAATGTGTTTCACCTCATTTCCCATGTGCAAAACAATAAAACAAGAACCTGTGTCTGCCCCTCTCTTACACAAAATACATACAAATCAAAATCTTTCTTCCCCAAATCTTGAGTGAATAGGAGGGTCAAGGCACATGTGCCGTTTACCCTGTGGTTCGCTAACCCCTTAGCACGCTGCTGGATTCTTGTCCCCAGACTTAGAAGCACAGACAAAGTGGAAAGATTAGAAGCTCTGAAATCAGAAGGATCCCAGAACTTGAGCTCACATTTAGTAGACGGGCGACTGTGGGGAGATCTACCAGCTTCCGTTTCTGTGTTTGTAAAATGCGGATACATAAAGTGTTAAACAATAGGCCCTCAAATTTAGTCTCTTTTTTATCCACAGTTACAAAGCTGTTATGTTAGGAAAAACGTCTGTACCGTAACAGGTGGAATGATACTATTGTGAAACTATAAAGTAGATAGAAATAATTTAGGCTAACCCCTTCTTTTACACAGGATGAAGATGAAGTCCCTGGATTGGCCAAACTCAGGAAGCAATTCGTAGCCTTACTGTCTGTACTCTTACTAATTTCAGGTCCTTAACAAGTTTATAAATCTAGTAACAGCGAGTTTACAAGTCTAGTTTTAATCTCCAAACTATGAACGGGACTTTTCCTGCTTTCATTAATGGTGCCTGTATCTATGTCTATTGCATTCTGTTTCATCCCAACAGGAGTGTTAAGCTATAAACAAAACACCAGTGAGAAGTTCTCAAGTATTTCCAAGGAATAAAAAAATCACTAATTGCTATATTACAAAGCACTGGGAGAAATTCTGTAATTTTTCAAACCAAAAAGATATCAAAGGGAAGGAAAAAAAGCAGAGTCACCGGAACTACACCCAGATAATCCCAACCGAAGTTGTGTGTAGTTTTCTTCAATTCAGGGGCCAAAACACACTCTCCCTCATCTGGGATGACTTTCTTACTTGGATGAAACGTATCTTAAGCAGTTCTCACTGGCATTCTTAGCTGAAATTGGGGGAGTGTGATAGTCAAAGGATATGATGAAAGCTATTTGCCACCATTAGCATGCCATCTGCTCTGTAATACAAAAGCCTTATTCTAAACACTTCACAAATACTATTTACAATGAAACTCTTACACAGCTTTAAAATAAAATAGCACTGTCTATGCACATAGATAACATTGGTGGTTTTCCCTAGATTATTAATTTTCTTGATATTCTAAAGAAAAACTAAAACTACTCTCTGAAAGACTCTATTTCTTAACAACTCTAGGATTCTAAAGTATTCTTCAATTTTCCAGCACATACAAACTTTTACGGCATCTTCAAAACAGCTATACTTAGTCTTACTTTCTACATATATTATTTCTTTCTACAAAATAACTCCTTGTGTACTTCTTCTGTGTTCATCGAATTTCTCCCAAATTATATTTTGTAGCTGATTTAAAAGCAAGGAGGAGATATTTATATTTTATATATTTTAGTTATAAAGTATCTCCTCCCTGCTTTTAAATTCGTTTAATTTCCTTAAAATAGCTTGGAACAACCTCTGGAAAAAAGGAAGAAAGAAAAGAAAACCGGAATATTAAAAGGAGCAGTTGACTTTCTATAGTACTGGCAAGGTTTCCAGCTTGGGTCCACCAGATGCCCTGGTGGTTAAAGAAGAAACCCTAGTAGAGTCAAGGCTGGTATAAACCTGAATCGGCTCGTGGTCACTAGCTGTGCTTCACGTCTCTGAGCAGGACTTTCCCCATCTGTATAATGGGACGCTGTGATCTCACAGGGTTGCAGTGCCCAGAAAAGGAAGCGTTATTTGTAAAATGCTTAACACAGTGTCCGGCCGATAAAAAGCACTTCAGTGTTACTTTTCTTGTTAGGTTTTCTAGGAAATTCGTTTTTAAATTTGGCTGTGTCACTCCCATCAACTCTAATCGAATACTCAGGCGGAGGTAGGTCGATCGATACCTTGGACCGCGTTCCTGTAAAATCAAACGCCCGCCCCCTCGGCCTCCACCTCTGCCCCGCCACCGCCCCCCGCCTCCACCCCATACCCCACCGTCTGCCCAGGCCGCGCCTACCCGCTCAGTTTCCTTTCCTCTTCCCATCCCGCCCTCCGCCGCCCCCAGCCAGGTACCTCCCGGCCGCTCCGGGGTCCCTCGCGGCAGTTCGCTAGAGGGATGTGTGTGTGTGTGTGTATCAAGGGTAGGGGATCTCACCACCTCTATTTTCAAAGCCCCTAGTGGACGGGGGAGGGGGTGGCATTTCCCTCCGGAACGCCGGGCGCGCTAGGCTCACACTCACCCGCTGCCGCCGCTTCTCTGCAGCACGCGGAACCCGGCGCGCGCGGAACCCGGCCCTCCTGGGTCTTGGGAGCGACGGAGACCTGAAGGCGCAGGAGCCAGACCGAGCTCTTCCTGAGGCGCCTGCGCACTAACGGGCGCCCCCTGTTAACAGCCCCTTCCTCCCTGAGATTCGCGCTACCCGAGGCGCTCCGAGGGTGCTCGGCTGCCCCGCGCGCGACTGCGGAACAGTTTTACAGCTCGTGGGGACTCAGCGGGCGACGGAGTGTGACACATGTCCTCGGATTGGACACCTCAGCCGCCGTCGATGTAACTCCCTTTCCGATTGGTTGGATTCAGGTACAACCTGGAGACAGAGGCCTTGGTGGGGTCGAGTTGGATCTAGTAGGAGAGGTTAGTTCCACTCTCCTGCCACGCCCCATCTTCTAGCGTCCCAGGGCTGGTTGCCCTTCAGGGGACCTGAAACACAGCGAGTCCCTGAAAGGGCACCTGGCTATTGTCAGCCTCAGGCTTACTGACATTCTCCGTTCACCCCTAGTTAACATGCACCTGGCGGTAAGGTGTCTGCAGGAAAAACGACTTTGGCAGCCCCAGGGCCCAGCACGAATCTAGAGCAGCTTTAGCCAGTTCCAGTTAGTTGGGAAAAATACAGTGTGTCTCTACCAAAGCAGTATGTAGAGTCTCCGTGTTGCTGGAGAAGTGATCACCGTATTACATGCGAATTGAGTACTAGGCAGTTTATGAGTAAGATTGCAAGAAATACAGAAACACGGTTCTTGCAGTAAGGAACTAGGAACGGCTGCCAGCTGAGAAATGGGCGTTTCTTTTTAACACATGCGTGTGGGTCTGGAGCTTTAGTGTAGAGCCATTACCAAGACCCCAGAGTCTGGAAGCAGCTGCAGAGACAATCTGGGGCTGGATATTTTCTGTGGATTATTAGTTTGTACCTTCAGAAGTTAAATTCCAGTTTCAAAGCTCAAGGCTGGCCTGTGCACTGGTGAATTGGGGCATCTTAGATCCGTCCGTGGGCTGCCAGAGCTGGAAGGAGTGGCAGAGGCCACGCTGTCCAGTCCCTGCGATCTGCCAGACCTGAGTTTGAATCCTCACTCAGCAGCTGAGCAATCCTGGGCCAGTATCTCCGCCTGTTTGAGCCTCCATGCCTTCATCTGCAAAACAGGCCCCCTTACAGTACTAGCCTCTTCGGGTTATTATCAAAAAATGAGATAAAACAGTAAAGTACTCAGCACACGTGCTAAGTGTCAGTGACTGTTACTGCTATGACCAGAAAAATGTTCCTCGACGTGAACAATGGTCAGGGGAAAGGTGAGCTCTGGGGGAAATTACATGACACACAACTGAGTTAAATTTAAACGTCCTGGCATTTGGGGCGTAAGATTATGCATGTCCCGTTTGTTCATTCACTGGGTACATGACTGCATAAAGAGTAGACGGAAACTGGCTGCCGTATACGTCAGGTGGTGATGGATGGAGACAGCTGCTGTATGGGCATCAGGAGAGAAGGGCTCCCTTCATTCACTGTCCCTGCCCCTGCCCATGTGACTGGGTCAGATCAGGGAGTCCTATGCAGCCTGGTCTCCTCTGTAAGATAACGTGGTCAAGAACAGAGGGACAGAATGATTCATAAGGATCTTTTTGTCCCAAGCATCTGTTATCCTACAAATATTTACTATGTCAACCACAAATGAAAATCTATTTCAGATGCTTAAATAATAAGGATATTTCTTATCTCACAAAACAGGAAGTCCAGAGGTAGGGCAGGCTTCAGAACTGGTTGAATTAGTAGCTCAACAATGTCACCGTGTCCTGAGTTCTTTCTAACTCCTCATGGAGCTATTAACAGAATTGGCTTCTGGTTCCTCTAGTGGTAAAGATAACAGTAGCAGCAGGGATCATATGATTCATTTTTCACTTCCTCTGGGTAATGGACATGACTTCTTAGTTTTTTTGTTTTTTGTGTTTGGCTCCAGCAACTGTCTCCTCTAGTCAGTCTACAATTGTGTCATATGCCCAAACCTAAGCCAGCATATGAAATTCAGCAGACCAATTCAGTCTGCGCTTCGAGCTGAGTTCTCTTTCCCAAACTGCACTTCTTCTGTCAATGGAAGTGAGGTGTAGTGGGTGCTGGGAAGGCCACCAGAGAGTCCACTATAGGGTCATTGGAAGCATTTAATGATAATAAAAGAAAACATAACAGTAACAAATTCTCCATTTCCAGTGTAATTTTTCTGATATATTCCTTTATATAGATAGACAAAATAATAACGTTCATTTATAATTTTCTTTCAGCTCAGCTTTTGAAAAAGGAATTTCATATAAATCTTAGAAATAGGGATGAAATTTAAGCCCATTTTTGTGTTGGAGATTGAAATGAACTAGGAGCTATAGTCTAAATCCGTCATGTACAAATGAATGTGGTGCCCCAGAGAGAACCGACTTGGCTAAATTCACACAAACTAATTACAACTAGAGTCTTTGCCTCCATGGCCAATGTCAAGTTTGGAAGCAGCATGTTAGAGGGAGTATCTTTTTCCCCCCATTAAGTAGACTCAAGACTTAGCATTTATTCATTAGTGTAAAATATTTAAAATGTTTTATCCTGTTTTCAAAATCAACGACATAGCTCTTCATGCAGTTATTTTTCTTTTAAACTCCTAATTGGGATGCATCACTCATTGCTGGCAGGAATGGGTCAGAAGCTAGAAATTACAGGAAAAAAGTTTCACAAGGAAAGTCACACCCTGCCCCAAGAAAAACAGTTCCTGTCCACTGCTCAGTCTGGTTTAACGACAAAACTGAAACTAGTGAATCAAATTTCAAGTCGCAAGGAATGTATTTTAAGTTTCACTTTTTAATATATATTAGATGTTAATGTAAAGAAAACATAATAGAGGTTTTCTCTTAAATATGATGGGGAAAGGACCTTAGGAATCATAGTACTTTAATAATTTTGAAAGTTTAACACAAACTCTGCACCCACCCCATTTTCAGCAAGATTGCATTTCAATAATCTCAATCAAATAAGACTATAAACTATTTAAAATGCTCATGTTAAATGTGATCCTGTATTATCCATCATGAACTACTTAGTGTTAGACATTCTTCCCTCTACAGTAATTTTTAAAAGTATTTAATAAAGTTGTGCAAGAAATAGGAGAAATTCTTTTGAGGCCCTCCTATGTGGAAGGCAGTGTGCTAAATTTTAGGAAAGATGCAAGAATAAGTAAGATTCAATCACTGTCCTCAAGGTATCTCTAATCCAGAAAGGCACATGGAGAAGATACTACTTTGTTACTTGGCCTTCCCAGAATCCATTTCCCCTTCTGGGGGTTCCTCCAGAAAACCATCCCACCTTCACTCCTAGTCGCAAGAGTCTTTTGGGGCTGACAACACTCCCCTCTTCTCCGGCATGGACTTCTTTAGGGCAAATTTTGACCTAAATTGAGGGGTTTCCTGGGGCATGGGACTTCTAGTGCCGAAACCAGAAAAGTCCCAGACAGATTGCGATGAGCTGGTTACACTTAACTCAGACCCAAGCCTGGCCTATTCGAGCGAATTCTGCTTCCTTGACCAGAGGAATTAGTTCTGTGATGGGTGGTGGGGACACGCCCCAGGCCAGACTAAAGAGATTCAATCCTGAAACATTTGTTGAAACAATAGAGAGTCACTCTTTCAGCAGGAGCAGCTAAATAAGTAGAATACAGGCATCCCTCATTTTACTGCCCTTCACAGATACTGCGTTTTTTAACACATTGAAGGTTTGTGGCAACCCTGCTTCGAGCAACTCTATCAGCACCATTTTCCCAACAGCATTTGCTCACTTTGTGTCTCTGTGTCACATTTTGGCAATTCTTACAGTATTTCAAACTTTTACATCATGATTATACTTGTTATGGTGATCTGTGATCAGTGACCTTTGATGTTACTCTTGTAATTGTTTGGGGGCACCACAAACTGCTCCCATGTAGGACAGCACATTCAATCAACAAAAGCTGTGTGTGTTCTGACTGCTCTACCAACCAGCTGTTCCCCCATCTCTCTTCCTCTCCTCACGCCCCCGTATTCCCTGAGACACCACAATATTGAAATTAGGCTAATTAATAACCCTACAGTGACCTCTGAGTGTTCATATGAAAGGAGGGTTCCCATGTCCCTCACTTTAAATCAGAAGCTAGAAATGATTAGTCTCAGTGAGGAAGGCACGCTGAAAACCAAGGTAGGCTGAAAGGGAGGCCTCTTGTGCCAAACAGCCAAGGTGTGAAAGCAAAGGAAAAGTTCTTAAAGGAAGTTAAAAGTGCTGCTCCAGTGAACACGTGAATGATAAGAAAGTGAAATAGCCTTTACGCTGATAAGGAAAAAGCGTTAGCGGTCTGGATAGAAGATGAAACCAGCCACAGCATTCCCTTAAACCAAAGCCTGATCCAGAGCAAGGCCCTAACTCTGTTCAATTCTATGAAAGCTAAGAGAGATAAGGAAGCTGCAGAAGAAATGTTTGAAGCTAGCAGGGCTGGTTCATGAGGTTTAAGGAAAGAGTCTTTTTCCGTAACATAAAAGTGCAAGGTGAAGCAGCAAGTAGCGATGTAGAAGCTGCAGCAAGTTATCCAAAAGATCCAGCTAAGATAATTAACGAAGGCGGTTACATTAAACAACAGATTTTCAATGTAAATGCAACAGCCTCTAGGACAGCATCTAGGACTTTCGTAGCTGGAGAGCAGCAGTCAATGCCTGACTTCAAAACTTCAAAGGACAGGCTGACTTTCTTGCTAGGGGCTAATGCCGCTGGTGACTCTAAGTTGAAGCCAGAGCTCATTTACCATTCCAGAAATCCTAGGGCCCTTCAGAATTGTGCAAAATCTCCTCTGCCTGTGCTCTATAAATTGAACAGCAAAACCTGGATGACAGCACATCTGTTAAAAATATGGTGTACTGAATATCTTAAGCCTGCTCTTGAGAGCAACTGCTCAGGAAAAAATACTTCTTTCGAAATGTTGCTACTTATTGATGATGAAGTGAATGAAGGGAGCCCTTCTCTCCTGATGCCCATACAGCAGCTGTCTCCATCCATCACCACCTGACGTATACGGCAGCCAGTTTCCGTCTACTCTTTATGCAGTCTTGTGCCCAGTGAATGAACAAACGGGACATGCATAATCTCACGCCCCAAATGCCAGGACGTTTAAATTTAACTCAGTTGTGTGTCATGTAATTTCCCCCAGAGCTCACCTTTCCCCTGACCATTGTTCACGTCGAGGAACATTTTTCTGGTCATAGCAGTAACAGTCACTGACACTTAGCATGTGTGCTGAGTACTTTACTGTTTTATCTCATTTTTTGATAATAACCCGAAGAGGCTAGTACTGTAAGGGGGCCTGTTTTGCAGATGAAGGCATGGAGGCTCAAACAGGCGGAGATACTGGCCCAGGATTGCTCAGCTGCTGAGTGAGGATTCAAACTCAGGTCTGGCAGATCGCAGGGACTGGACAGCGTGGCCTCTGCCACTCCTTCCAGCTCTGGCAGCCCACGGACGGATCTAAGATGCCCCAATTCACCAGTGCACAGGCCAGCCTTGAGCTTTGAAACTGGAATTAACTTCTGAAGGTACAAACTAATAATCCACAGAAAATATCCAGCCCCAGATTGTCTCTGCAGCTGCTTCCAGACTCTGGGGTCTTGGTAATGGCTCTACACTAAAGCTCAGACTACTGGGGTCAGAGCCCAGCTCTCTTAAATGCTGAGGCACACACTCTAACAAAAATAATTCAGGGGGCTTCCCTGGTGGCGCAGTGGTTGAGAGTCCGCCTGCCGATGCGGGGGACATGGGTTCGTGCCCCAGTCTGGGAGGATCCCACGTGCCGCGGAGCGGCTGGGCCCGTGAGCCATGGCCGCTGAGCCTGCGCGTCCGGAGCCTGTGCTCCGCAGCGGGAGAGACCGCAACAGTGAGAGGCCCGCGTACTGCAAAAAAATTCAGGTATATTACAGAGGAGGATGGAAAAAATAGCAAGAGTCTTTATAATTATATCCAAGATTTCCAGATAATTTCATATTTGCTTTGAACTGCTTTGGAATGTTTCAGGCTAGTTTTCTTTCCTGAAGATTACAATCCTTTCTTCTTTGCCATGAGAGAAACTGGCTGTGCCCTTTCCTATTTCTGACCGGTCATGAATGTAATCTGCCTTACTTAACCTAAGGCATCTAGATCTGTTATGTAATTGGTTCTGTTAGGTGAATTATCTTTGTTCCAGGTATGGTACAGGAGCCCTGGATATTCTGATGGTTTCTGACACCCCTTAAAATAAAAGATGTACTTGTTCCGTTGACACAATTTGTCGGAAATAAACAGAAGGCTGTTTCTGTTTTCTAGAAGTCACTTTTCTAGAAGGAGTACAAAATTGGTTAGCAAAACTTAATTGGGTTATTGCTTCCTGAATGTCAAATCATACCAACAAACAAAATGGAATCTTTTAAGAAATGTCACTCTTTATACTAAAACTCAAAATGGAAAAAAGAAAAAAGACCTTTATAAAATCATAGGGCTGGATGAGCGCACAGAGCAGCTTATCTGTGCTACCCTCCCGGGCCTAGTCTGGGTCTGAACAGATTCTGCAGACACAGAAACAGGTGAGGGAGCAAGAAATGTGGTAAAGCTAAACAGCTGGTAAGAAGAGAAAGTCAGGTTATGCACTCAGCTCCAGTGTACCGCCTCAGAGGAGAATTAGGTGGATTTCTGGCCCCTTTTCCAGAAGCCAGTGGAGTCCTGACTCCTCACTGCTGCTGCTTTAGGTCCTAGTGGTATCGTTACTGACTCCCCGCAGGGCATCCAGGCCCAACTCCCCCCCGCCGGACACCCAGCATCATGGTTTTTCAACTGCCCACACAAGCTTCTCAACCACAGGCCCTGATGTCCTCAAGGATCGCCTGCTATGGTCCAGCCTCAAGGGATTCAGTGGAGTCACCGTGCTGCTCACCGAAATCCCGCATCTTCTCATTTTCCCCACCGTGTAATGCATCTGCAACTCAGATACTCTTGTTGCCAGTGAGCTGTTTTGCTCTCATCTCGGATGTTTGCCAGGTCACCCACTGATTGGCCGAATCCCCCCCGTAGCACGTGAACTTCAGCTGATCCCTGCACGTCTTCCATGTGCTCAGCAGCCTCTCTCAGCTACTTGGATGTGGGACTCAGACCATGCAGGACCTCCCAGAGATTCAGGGAAGTTATCCGCCTGTATTAGTTTTCTGGGGCTGCCATTACAAAGTACCACAGACTGGGTGGCTTAAACAACAGAAATTGATTTTCTCATGATTCTAAATTCCGTGAGAAACTTCGAGTTAAGTCGAAGTTTCTTGCACCTCTAGCTTTCAGAAGGTGTCAGCAGGGTTGGTTTCTTCTGAGGGCCTCTCTTTGACTCGTAGGTGACCATCTTCTCTCTCTTTGTCTTCACATGGGCTTCCCCTGTTGCATGTCTGCGTCCTAATCTCTTCTTGTAAGGACACCAGTCACATTTGGATTTGGCTCACCCTTAGGACCTCATTTGACCTTAATCACTTCTTTAAAGGCCCTGTCTGAAGTGCTGGGGGTCAGGACTTCAACCTCTGAGTTTGCAAGGGACACAATTCGTAACCTACTCAAAGAGGTGGCTGGTCCACCTGCCAGAGTAATTTACCTGATTGCAAGTGTGCCCCACCTGCTGGTCAGTGTCCCATACTTGCTGGCCAGGGTCATGTGGCTGCTTGCTGACATCACCCACCTGCCTGTGACAGAACCCGCCCCCCGGGCTGGGGTGACCGACCTTTGCCCTAAAGAAAACCCCGGCTTCCTGACACAACAGCCTGACCCCTGACCTCACCTACTTGCAAGGATACCCCCAGTTTGCTTCTTACCTTCTCCTGCAGTACCTCAGCCACCTTCTCTTCTTCCCTGGACTCAGCTACGCCCCCTCCTGGGCTGCTTGCTTCCCTTCCTGCCCCTTGCTGTCTAATACTCACTCAGCATTCAGCTGGAGCTTTTGTTAGAAAATCCCTTCCTATGGCTCAGACCCCACCAGTGGGCTCTCATCACATCCAGAACTCATCCAGGCTCCTACAGCTGCTGCTCTTTATCACCTGAGTATTCCTTGGACCTCGGTTCCCTCCAACTCACTGCCTCAGGCACATCATTCCTGACACACTGGCCTCTCTTCTTCCCAAAGACACAAATCTCACTCCCACCCTGAAACTTTTGCCCCATTCCCACTGCCCGTATCACCCTCCACATGAGCTTTACACGCCTCTCTCCCCATACTCATTAAATCTCTGCTTATATAGAAATTCACTTGGTTAATAGAGCTTATACAGTTGTTCATAATTTCAGATGTTTTGAAGACTGCAGTGTTGTAAAAACTTAAAATTACAGAGATAAAATTTATACTAATTAATGGTCTTTTCAAGAAGAATGACATTTAAGGCACCCTAGGTAGATGGTTATTTATCTCCTTTCTCAAAGTCCTACACAAAGGGAGATTGTATACAATTTTTCAGGAGCCCATTTTTTTCTTCAATGATCCTAATTATGTGTTCCACCAAAACTAGTTATGTGACTACAGGCAAATTAGTTAATCTGTCCAAGTCCTTTGTAAATGGAAACATTTCTGTTTGCCATCCTCAAGAAGCTGTGTGATATACACATGGGGCAAACTCAAATGAGAGAATACTTGGAGTGGGTATTGAGCAAGTTAAAGAAGAGAGAAAAATTTTAACTCGTCTGGATATTTCATGCTATATTTGAACGTGTGCCCATCCATAAGGGAGAGATGGAGACTATTATCACTGGCCCTTTGTATGGCATTCTCTGTTGGAGTTTATCCCAACCTTGTTTTTCTTTTCTCTGATTTTTACTTTTAGTTTATATGATGCCACCTTAAGTCCTTTCTGGAATAAGTTAAAGTTACATATAAATACATTGTTAAAACAGCACTCATCCTTTGTATACTGGAATCATGCTTTTAAAAAATTAATTTAAAAATTCAACTACACTGTGAGCTCTGTGACGTATTAGCCCTTTCTTTTCAACCTATAATTTGAAGATGGCTGGAGTCATTTTGCAAATATGGAAGCAGAAAGCATTAAAATAACCTAGGATGTGAGTTTATCCTTCTATTATCTCATTCTTCACCCCCACTCACACACATTTTTTTTTCTTTTTGATTTCTCAATGTATCTAGAACGTACCTGGAATGAACCTTAAAATATTTCTTCCCTGAGCATGGTATGTAATATATGAAATGATTATTTCCAAGGTGTTTAAGTTTATGAATGACTACAGAAAGTTAAAGCCAAAAAGGACCTCAGAGATGATTGAATTCAAGCCTGCGTTTTACATGTAAGAAGCTTTAATTACCTACTTAGTTCTGAATAGCAAATTTGAAACACTCATGTCTTCCCTCAGGGCATTATAAAGCTGTCAGATTATATCCTACTACTTTGAACAGCCGTCTGGGGCATGTTTGTACCTGCTTCTTGGATACTTTAGGAACTTTCTAAGCACTGAAGCAGTCTTGTAACCCGACTATCTTCCATCTGGGCAGATTCGTGTGTCTGGATCTGTTCACTGAACAGATTGGCATGGGGTGCACATCGACCCTGGGTCAGTTTTTTGAGCATAGAGAATTTTCTCCTCTACAAGGTGCATTTCAAACCCCCAAAGCCTCCACGGGACATTCTTTGTTTTATGGTGGATTCGGTGAGAAGGGTAGGATGTCTCAGTCCAACTCTTTTCATTCAATGCATTATTGAGGGCCTACTGTGTGCATAATTCTGTGTTAACCCAGGTAAGAATAGTCAAGAGTTTGCTTCTTCCAGGACCCTGTAGTCTAGTTACCCATCAATCCAGCTAGGAGACTGTCACCAAGCAAATGCCTGGATGGTGGTCAGGTGCACCATCTTGGTTAAACATGTCAATAAGCCATTTCCTGGTCTTAATAATGTGGCGCAGTGGCTTGGGTGAGAAAGAAACTTAAGTGGCTTCTCCTGTTTCAGTAATGGAGGCAAACATAGACTCATCAAATGTGAAAGTTGGAAAGGACCTTAGAAGGTATGTGAGTCCGTCCTATTTGCTGTCCAGGTAGGGAGGCTGAGGCTCAGGGGGGCAGGTTCGAGATCACAGCCCATTACTGTCAGACCCGGAACCTCCAGCTGGGTTCCCACTGCAAGTCCTGAGCCCTCTTCCCCTCTCTCCATGTCCTCAGGACTAACTGTGCCTTTAAGCAATAGCTCATTGCCCTGGGGCAATTGTATTGACGCAGCTAAGGTTGAGGTCCAGGGGGCAAAGACGTAGGGGATTCTCGCCAACATTCAGGCATCCTGAGAAAGCATATGGCAGATCTCCTTGTTTGATTCACGATCTGGGTTGTATTCTTCATCTTAAAAGGTAGAGTTTAGGATGGAAGCACTATGAAGTTGCTCCCGAGCTGATAGCTCACACCGGTCTTAGCACACCACGCCCCGCTTGTCCCACAGTACTGTGCGTGGACCACAGGATTCAGGTGGACAGAGAAGAAAAATACTGCCAGCGACATCAGTGGTCAGCTGGCCCCACGTCTGTGCTGGTGCCAATGGCTGAAGGGTGTGTGCAAAGAAATAGCTGAGAGTGGCCAGTGACCTAAGCTCCATCCCCAGCTTGAGAACAAGTGTTCTGGACAGTTCTTTCCTGCCACCCCTGCCTGTGATGTCAATTGAAGCATGTATCTTTGCTACCCGTCACTTTCCTGCTTTTGTGACCTGCCATATACCTCATTAACCGGACCCATTCGCGATGGGGGTGGGGGGTTGCTAAAGAGATGAGCCAGGTTGTAGATGCCAGGAGGAAGTTCATTCTGGCACACAGAGCCCTGTGTTGGGGCCAGCGCAGGCTCTCAGGCTCTGCTCCTGGGCTGGGATTCAAGGGCGGGGGACACTTGAGGGCAAGGACAGCCCACCAAATTAAGAGGATCGGGCTTGCTGAGCATGTTAGCAGTACAGCGATGTATCATGGACCCACTGATCAGGTCTAGGGTACACCATCAGGGTTGGACCCTGGTTAGACCCAGACAAAAAGCAGAGTTGATGCTGAGGTTTAGAGGGCTGGGAGAGAGCTCATTAAAAACCTCCTTCTTGGGCTTCCCTGGTGGCACAGTGGTTGAGAGTCTGCCTGCCGATGCAGGGGACACGGGTTCGTGCCCCGTTCCAGGAAGATCCCACATGCCGTGGAGCGGCTGGGCCGGTGAGCCATGGCCGCTGGGCCTGTGCGTCTGGAGCCTGTGCTCTGCAACGGGAGAGGCCATGGCAGTGAGAGGCCCGCGTACCGCAAAAAAAAAACAAAACACAAAACCTCCTTCTTAAGCCAGTTTTGGTTCTAGAGAATGAGAAAGGAGATGTTCCAGGGCTGGTCTGTGGTAAAAGAAGAGATGAGAGGAAGGGGATGAGGCAGGCCACGAGGTGATCCCAGACATGGCACCAGAATAAACTCTGTTCACACCTGTACCCTCTGCGCTGTTTCTACGGCCCCCGCTCTTGTTCAGACCTGCATTGCTACTCCCCTACCTTGACTTGTCCTCCTTACGAGCTATCCCAGCCCAGGCCTCATGTTTCGGGAACATGAAACTGGAAAGAACTAGAGCAGGAGGCATATAGCGATCACCATAGCAAGCGTTTTGACAGTTGTTTTGCTGGACAGTGTGCACCAATGACCTTGTGGTCGCCTCCGGAGACAGAGTGAGTCTTCGAGTATGTCTCTTGAGGCAGGAGGTAGATGAACACAGGGAGATGATTAAGAAGGCTTTTCACTTTTTATTTTATATTCTTTGATAGCCTTTGAATTTCTTACATTGTGCCTGCTTTCATGTATTTCTTATATAATTTAAAATTAAAATATATAAAATGACTTGTAAAAATTAGAATGATTGGGGCTTGGGCCCCGATAACTCGCTGCCACTGTGGTCTTAACGGTGTGGAGCTGGCACACGAGGAGGGGCAGGGCAGGGCAGAGGGTGGGTACAAATTTGTAGCCGGTGCCAAGGCAGATGGCATCATGGGCCAGACTCTGGCACCACCATGGGGCAGGCAACACGAGAGCAGAGTTGGGGAGCTTTTAACTCAGGGCACCCCCAGAACCTTTCCATGCCTCAGTTTCCTCATCTTTAAAATGGGAGTAGGGGCGATGACATTAGTCTCAGCCAACTCACAGGATTTGGGTTTTGTTTTTTTCTTTGGTTTTGTTCTTTCCTGGTGACTTGATGTTCCCATGCATTGTGGGTATGACATAGTGATTGGATATTGAAGCAAGGTGAAGGGTCAAAGGCAGACAAAATGACTGGAGCCACGGTGGGACAAGTTAAGGACCTGATACATGTTGTAATGACCTACTTCTGCTTGGCATCTCCAGAGAGCTAAAAGCAGGACCTAACCATCATCGTTTCCAAGAAAAGAAAGCTAGTGGCATTTTGTCAGAGGGGCAGAAGAGAGGGCTCAGCCCTGTGTTTGATGGTCTTACGAATTTTAAATGACCACAGGAAAGCAGTGGAGACTTTTCTTGAGATATAAATCTCTCTCTCTATCCTTTAAGAAAGCTCCATAAACAAAATATTATCAAAATGATCACTATTCTGCCAGTCATACTAATGAGGAAATGTACACTTAAAATTTTTCCCTTCCCTCTCCTCTTGAGGGAAGCCCAGAGAATGCCAGCTCCAAGGCCAAGTTATCCATCCATGCATCCATAATTAAATGCATGGGCAAGAGCGTACACCTGCAGTTTTTTAATTGAAATATAGTTGATTTGCAGTGTTGTATTAGTTCCAGGTGTACAGCATGTGATTTATATATATATATTTTTTCAGATTCTTTTCCCTTATAGGTTATTACAAGATATTGAATATAGTTGCCTGTGCTGTACAGTAGGTCCTTGTTGTTTATCTATTTTATATATAGGAGTGTGTATCTGTTCATCCCCAGCTCCTAATTTGTCCCTCCCCTCCCCTTTCCCCTTTGGTAACCTTAAGTTTGTTTTCTATGTCTGTGAGTCTGTTTCTGTTTTGTAAGTAAGTTCATTTGTATCAATTTTTTCGATTGCACATATAAATGATATCATATAATTGTCTTTGCCTGACTTACTTCACTTAGTATGATAATCTCTAGGTCCATCCATGTTGCTGCAGATGACATTATTTCATTCTTTTTTATGGCTGAGTAATATTCCACTGTGTATATATTCCACATCTTTTTTATCCATTCACCTGTTGACATACACTTAAGTTGCTTCTGGGTCTTGGCTGCTGTAAATATATCTGCAGTTTTTAAACTGATTTTACTATAGAACTAACTTCATGGTTTTCCTGAGTTTTAGATGTTCATGGTCTTTGTATAAATAAATAAATATACACACACATATATACACACATAAAGTAAGGTGTTCTAGAAATGTAGAAATAAAGTTCTTCCACAATCCCACTGCCCAAAGATAACTGCTTGTGACAGTTGTGTGTGTGTGTGTTTTTGAAAAGTGTGTTTTCTTTTGCACACATTTAAATTTTTTTCCTGCATTGATACATCAGAAAGACCAATAGCAAGATGATAGCTGTACAGTTTTTACCCTTTCAATGCATAGTGATAATGGAGCAAAGCCTCTGTTCTGCTTTCCAGAAAGTCCTGCTTCTGAGGGAGGTTGCTTCATTCACTCTCTCTCTCTGTTTCTTTTCTTTTTTTTTTTTTTTTTTGGCCACACGGCATGTGGGATCTTTGTTCCCTGACCAGGGATCAAACCGGCATCCCCTGAGTTGGAAACACGGAGTCTTAACCACTGGACCACCAGGGAAGTCCTATTCACTGTCTCTTATTCAAAATGGGGGGCTGCCCTGCAGTTGAAGGGATTATTCCACGTTGTCCGGGAGGGAGAACTTGGAGAACTAGGTCTGGTCGTTTTTCTGGCCCTCCTACTTGCTACAGGTCAGACATCCTGAAGGCCAAGAAGAGTTTTGACATTTGGACAAAACCCTAACTCTGGAGGAGCGTCTGCACATTTAGTCCAGTGGAGTTTAGTGCGTTCTTCCTGGAGTTTAGTGTTCTGATTTGATTGTTACTGGCCTGACTTTTTAGCCATTTTCTGTCCCTTTCTCTAATAAGAGAAACTCTGAAACCTGTAAATTGTGGGAAGTTTCTAACCGTCTGTGGAACACCTGCTGTGTGCCCTCCCCACTTCTACCCCCAGGCAGCCAGTGCTAGTTCCCCACACCTGATCCCCAGGCTCTGGAAGCTTCTCAGGGCCAGCTCTGCACTGGCTCCCGGCCTAGCTCAGCAAACAAAGGACAATTAGCACGTTGTTCTCAATTGAGTTCATAATGCAAAACCTGCTGGGCCAGGCGCAAGCTCTCTCCGCCGCCCTCCTCCTCGGGTACTTTGACTTTCTAATTGACTGGTGCTGACTCCTGTCTGGGGACCAAAGGAGAACAGAGGGCGGCGGGAAGCAAGGTGATCCCTCGGTGCAGAAGCCCCTTCCACTCCCTCAGCCAGGCTGCGAGCAGCTTTCATGTCCACAGTCCTGGCAACGGCCATGGTTCCTCCCAGCCTCCCATAGATAGAATAACTGTAATCAATGCTAATATAATTATTTTTTTTTCTTTTTTACCATAATGACTCCTCCCACACAACTTTTGAAATAGCAAATATAAATTTTTTTCCAAGTATATATTTTGGCATCTGCCCTAAACCCGTGCTGAGCCCACCTTTAAGGTAACCCAACTATGCTGATCAGATATACACACGTCAGAATTTGGGACACTGGTAGCGTTCTCCTAGACGTCAGTTTCCATAGGATTAAACTAATTTCTGCCAATGAGATCTTATTAACTCTGGGAATCTAAAGCTGAAGTTTGTCCTGTTTTAATGAGCACTCATCAGCCTATATCGCACTTTGACATGTATCTCTAAGAGTTGGAAGAAATAGATGCCCACAAAACTTAAAAACCTTTACCCAAAACGGCATTTTTTAAGTAAAATTTTATCTTCTTCGCAGTCCCTTTGAAAACTTTTTAACTTTGAAAATTTAAGGTCTAGTTATGTGACACATCTTAAACTCACCAGGAGAGCATTTTAAAAGTACAGGGGAGGGAACTCCCTGGCAGTCCAGTGGTTAAGACTCCAAGCTTCCACTGCAGGGGGTGCAGGTTTGATCCCTGGTCAGGGAACTAAGATCCTGCAAGCTGCATGGCGTGGCCAAAAAATATATAAACAAATAAAAATAAAAAGTACAGATGCCCAGGCCTCTCTCCTACCCGCCTTCCCATGTAGATTCAACTGTCCTAGGGGGGCCAGCATCACCCTGGCTTTAAAAGCTCCCCAGGTGATTCTAGTAGTAAGCCAGCTTTGGGGAATCAGTGTTCCACTCAGTAAGAAGAGGCGCCTACACCCCATTGGATGGTCCAGCAATGAATGACATTGCTGATATCCAACTGAAATCAATTAACAGAGAAGGTTACCATTTCAAATTAACCCAGCAGAAAGACTATGGATTAAATGGACAAAAAGTACTAAAGAGTTAGATTTACACATAGAATTGCAGACATTTCTAAGTTAACTATGTCAACATATGTTAGATTTTAACCACCAAGACATTTCATTAGGGTATTTGTGAATCATGTATGGCCTGGAATGATGAACAGGTCTCAGATTTTCTCTCTCCTGTTCTCCCAGCCACTCTGGTTGCCACTGGAAGCTTCAGTCCATGTCGGTCTGTGTTCTTCAGGAGGCTTAGATCCTCTGTAAGTAACTGAAGGTCCCACGTCGACCAGTATTTCTAGACCTTTGCCATGTTGCTCTCCATCTGTCCGAGTGCACACCTGATTTTTTTCTCTCTGCACAGGTGGTGAGCTGCACAGTGCTGTCAGGGCCTCTCCAAACGGATGTTAGAGGCATCAGCCCTGAGCTGGGATCAGGGGTACAGATATAAGCAGAAGTGTCTCCTCACTGTTGTTTTCTTTTAAACATTTTATTATGAGAATTTTCAAGCATTCAGAAAACTTAAAAAACACCCATATGCCCACCGTCTAGATTCTGCAGTACAGTTGTCCCTTCAACAATGTGGCTTTGGACTATGTGGGTCCACTTATATACGGGCTTTTTTCAAGAAATAGTACTATAGTACTACACAATCTGCAGTTGATGGAACCCATGAATATGGAACCATGGATACAGTTATAAAGGAAGTTATAATCGGAGTTTTGACTGCACGGAAGGTCGGCACTCCTCACCTGACGTTTTTCAAGAATCAGCTGTAAACATATTCTGTACTTGCTTTACCCACGTATCTAGCCATCTGTTCATCCATCAGTTCATCTTATTGTTTGATGCATTTCAATGTCAGTTGTCATTGTTATCAGTACACCTCACTGAGAACCATTTCAGCAGTAGCATATCAATAGTGGTAGCACAGGATTTGTTTAGAGTTATTCTTCTTTTTAAATAAAATTTACAAAGACTAAAATGTACAAATCTAAAGCATACTGTTCTGAGTTTCGACAAATACATACACCTGTGTAATTCAAAGTCCTGTCGAAACACACGACGTTTCATTCCCCTGGGCAAGTACCTTTGTAACCCTTCCTGTCTACCCCTTTCCCCAGGTAACCACTGTTTGACTTTTTTAAAAGTTATAGATTTGTTTTACCCTCTGTAACATCATATAAAAGGAATAAAATCATATAATAAGTACTCTTTTGTGTCTGGTTGTTTCACTAACATGATGCATTTGAAATTTACCCATGTTGTTGTGTGTATCAATACTTCATACCTTTTTATTAGGAGTCTTTGGCCCGACATTGACCAAGAAAGCCTCAAGACAGGCCTGGCAGCAGGTTGGAGCCAGGCAAGGCCACAGCAGTCCTCTCTCATGGATCACTCAGTGACAGAAGTCAGTGGCCTTTCATTAGGAACTCATGCAGCTCCATGGAGAGCAGCGTGTGGGAAGGAACTGAGGCCCCCTGCCAACAGCCAGACGAGTGAGCCTTCTTGGAAGCAAGTTCTGCAGCCCCAGGCAAGCCTACCGATGACTGCAGCTCTACCTTACATAATTGCAACCTCATGGGAGAACTCAAGCCAGTATTCCATGGTGTTGAAATAGTAGCCAGCATCGCACAGTACAGATATACCACAATTTATTTATCCATTTACCAGTTAATGGACACAGGAGTATTTTCAGTTTTTGGCTGTTGTGAATAAAGCTGTTTTGAACATTCTTGTACAGGTCTTTTTTGTGGACGTGTGTTTTCATTTCTCTTTGGTAAATATCTAAGAGAGGAACTACTAGATATAGGGTAAGTATATGATAACTTTGTCAAAAAAAGAAAAGGACAGCCAGATCTTAAAGTAGGTGCACTATTTTAAATCCCCATTTTATGAGAATCCAGGCACTCAGACATCCGTACCAACAATTGATGTTGCCATAGTGGTGGTTGTGTAGTGCTATCTCATTTTCTTTGCATTTCCTTTCTAACTTTTAATTTTCTAGTACATGTGAGTTAACACCTGCCATGTGCAAAACATTATGCAAGGGCCTTGCTGCTCAAAGCGTGGCCCATGAACCTGTAGTATTAATATTCTCTGGGAAATGCAGAGTCGCAGGCCCCACCCCAGGCCTACTGAATCAGAATCAGTATTTCAACAAGATCCCCATAGAGTTCTTATGCACGTTCACGCTTAAGCATGGCATTAGGGGATGTAAAGGTAAATAATATTGTCCTCAAGAAGTGGTGCAGGATAAAAAAGGTGCTGGGGAGGGAAAAAAGGCGAGGCTATTTTAATAGGTAGGATATGATGCTTGTACCATCAGACATGAAAACAAAGTCTGGAGAGATGGGAGAGGCCTTCATGGGAAGGCATCACCTATCTGGGTCATAAGCAATAGATAGGAAAGAGGGAGGAAGACACGTAACCTTAGCTGCACTGTAGGTTACTTACCCTGGTAAAAAGCAGGAGTTAGATTGAGAGGTGGTGGTAGGAGAGAGAGAAAGCAACCTTTGGACTGGAGTGACAGTCCAAATAAGAGAGAAAGATGGAAAATACAGTGACCTCATGTCCCCCAATCCTGTATGCTGTACACATAAAAGATTGTGTAGATAGGTAGATAGATAATGTTCATTCATTCAAGGAGACTCCTTAGCTTTTAGTTTGAGACCTCAGGATGTAGAACTAATAAGACAGACACTATGTGCCATAATTATTAGTACTGAAGAAAATCACACAGATTTTCTTCAGTGACAGTAAAGAAACTGCAAACATCAAGACCCAGGACACCAAAAGTGCCACAAAGTATTGGTATGGAAATTGGGTACAAATGTAATTTTATATGTATATAGACAAATGTACATACACAAAATGAAACCATTCGAATTTTGGTGTGGACAATCCAGAATTTAGACAGTTATCACTACTTTTTCTCTATTCGATTTGAACGTTATCAGTGTTAGGAGCTAAGACTTGGGGTAAAATGTTATGAATACTTAGTTACTTAATAAAATGAACCAGAGCAGGAGTAAAACACATTCAAAGGGAGTTTGTAGATTGACTCTAGGAAAATTTCTCTGAAATTGTTTCCTCGGGTGTAAAATAGAAAAACGAATTGCCCTATAGGGTTGTTGTGAAGATCAAATGGTCCTCATGAGCTCCTTTCTTCTTTTTTGAAAAATTTAATACATGTTAAATGAGCTGTAAGGAATTTTTTAAAGGGAGGGAATTGAGCTCTAATAGGACGTATATAGATAAAATATTTTAAACATATGTTTTGAATTTGAGGCACCTTATCCTCAAAGCAAAATAATTGGGAAATGGGAAAAAAGCCCTTAGACCAGGGAATCTGTAAACTTGCGATAGTTACCTAACTTTTTAGACTGGAAGAAGGAAACAGCTCCTGAGGTGGTGCCAGGTCTGCCCTGAGAGTGGGTAACAGTGCTCCCTAGTGGACTAGGAATGAAAGAAAACGCTCAGTTTTCCAAACCCTGAGGGTTTCTCAGCTTGATCTTTCTTGTATATTGTGTTTGCCTTTGGTAAAAACGTGTTCATTTTTGTTGCATAATCTATCATTCTGGTTCAGTTATAGACATCTGATATTTTCCCTTACTCTACAGAGATACTTTACAGAGCATACATTTTAAACTTTTAATGATCACAACATTCTTGAGCTATGGACTAAGTTCAGTGGCAGCTGTTAGGGGACCTGGGCCCTAACCTTAGTGTTATAAACATGCACCAGAAAAGCAGCCTGAGCCACGGCTTTTATATCTATAAAACGGATTTGGTAATACTTGCCTTACTGCGTTCTTGGCCAAATCATGCAAAATACTGTCTGTAAATGTCTTTTAAGTTTGCAGTTACTACAAAATGCAAAATATAATTATGATTTAGAGGAGGTATCAGGGTTATGGAAAGAAAATAACTCCAAAAATACATAATAATAAATATAATTCAGAGTAGAACTAAGTTCTATTAACATACTAACATGTCATGATGTTACTTATACATTTTTTTTTTCCCCTCCAGAATCTCTTCATTCTGAGCTCTGAAACCAATGCAGCTTAGCTGTGGGAGAAGGATTGGAAACTAACACTGAACACGCCTGTCTAATCTATCAGGCTCTGAGGCTTCACACGTATCTTTTTCATTTAAGCTTTCCAACAACACTTTGAGGAAGGTGTTATTTACATTTTTACAAATAAGGAAACCAAGCCTCAGAGAAGGTAAGTGGCAGAGTCTACATTTGCACCCAGGTCTGTTTGGCACCAAAGTTTCCCTTACCCCATGTTGCTAAAACATTCCCCCTTCATCTTCATAATTTTTATAAACAAGAAACACTTCAATTAACCTCCAGTTGTTTTTTGTTCACCCCACAATTCCATAATTTCCCATCTCTGCTCCCCAGGTCTGCCACTCTGCACCCAAATGTAAACTAAAACCAAAAGAGAATTTAAATGTGTGTAGATAAATTGAGTATGTTATCTGCAGATAGGGATATTTAAAGGAAAATCATAGGCAGTCTTGAAATCGCTTGCAAAGCATTCAGTGAGCCCTGCCCTGCTGTGAGTATCACCCAATGTTACTGTAGAGTCACCATGTCACAGCCTGGGAAGCGCACGGAAGCAAGAAGAGTGAAAGTTTCCTATGTTATTGTCCCGTTAGTTGGGCCAACCCCTTACTTAAACAAAATCCCTTGCCTTTTAAAAAGTCTTTTGGCTAGACAGTAAAGAAAAGTATCTTTGAATCTTCTACACTGACAAATTACATCAGCTAATATTTGAGTTGACTGTCTGAAAAATACTGGTCTTATATAAATATGCTTAAATGCCATGTATATACACTGTATAATGTCAATTTTTTAAAAAGCAGAATACAAAGACAACTATGATTCCAATGGAAAATATAAACATACAGATAGAAAAGGAGTAAGAGAAAATTAACATAAGTACCTTCGGGTAGTGGAATTACAGATGATTCTTATCATCTTTTTTTTTATAATAAGCATGAATGACATTTATAATGGAAAGAAGTCTCCTTAATATAAAGAACACAGAGGGCTACCCTGGTGGTGCAGTCGTTGAGAGTCTGCCTGACAATGCAGGGGACTCGGGTTCATGCCCCGGTCCGAGAAGATCCCACATGCCGGGGAGCGGCTGGGACCGTGAGCCATGGCCGCTGAGCCTGTGCGTCCGGAGCCTGTGCTCCGCAACGGGAGAGGCCACAACAGTGAGAGGCCCACGTACCGCAAATAAAATAAAAAAAAAAAAAAAAAAAAAAGAACACAGACATCTTTGATGCCACAAAAAGAACCTAAGAAGCTGAAAATGACAGCTGTGTACTTACTTATTTCTCAGTAAGTGTGTTTCTTGTGGAGTAACTTAAGGGCAGTCTCCTTCGTCAATAATGTTTAGAAAATGTAAAACCAAAGTATGAAAGGACAGCTTACTCAGGCATTTGTACCCAATCCAGTGGAATTATTCCTCAAGTTTCATTTTCAAAGCCCACAGCTCTTTCTCCATCTTTTCTGGATGGCTCAGAGTAACAATTTACATTATATTTGTTATACAGTCTGCTCTGTATCTGCATCCAAGGATGCAGAGGGCGACTATACTCCATTTTACATAAGGAACTTGAGCATCCGTAGATTTTGGTAACCCCTGGGGGTCCTGGAACCAATCCCCTCAGATATCGAGGGATGACTATCTAGAGAAGTACACAAATACATTACTGAGATAGATTGCCTTTGGTTTTATAATACAGAATCAAACTTCCTGGATGTCTGGAGAAAAGAAAAATCCCCAAACGGTAAAACCTTAAAACCCCTCAAACCACAAAGTAAAATCTCCAAAGATGGAAAAATGTACTGGAAGAAGGTGGAGTGAGAGAGCTCAGTGGAGTCAAGTTGTCTATGGTGGAAAGAAGGCACATTCCCTTTAGGCAGAATGATGGAGATAAAAAAATAGCCCAGTAATACTCCATTAAGTTACTAAGTAAACTTGATATTTCCTCAAGTTCCTTCAACACTGATGCAGCACGCCTTTATTCTTGTCTGCAAAAGCCCAGCTAAAGGGATGCCCAGCTCTCCTTTCCTCTCTTCTCAATGGACTATCTGGGCATTTCGTTCTTTGGATATCTGCAAATTCATCTGCTTCAAGTTGCTTTTTTCCAGTACTAAAGGTTCTAGAGAAGTGATAGAAGGTTCTAGAGAAGTGGTAGACAGCTACTAAGGGGTCAGACTTTGGTCATATTGGAGAGAGCAGAGGGAGGAAGTGGAGTGAGAAAACTAGACCCAGTCTGAATAAAGAGGAAGGGCAAGGGGACAGCTGGGAGACATCCCTGAGGGTGGGGCCCTGTGGTTGAGTGTGTAGTCCCAGCCTGGGTAAGTCGACAATGCCAGGGGCAGGGAGAGGATGAAGCAAGGGTTTCCCTGCCTGAGGGCTTAAGGGTATATAGTTCATCCAATTTTAAAAATGATGTCATTTTTCCATGTTCAATTTTTTAAATCAAATTTATTTAAATAACCTTGTTGTCCCTTCCATTTATGTTAAATTGTTTGAGTGAAGAGCATCCCATCTTACATAAGGAACTTGAGCATCTCTCTCCCAATGTTTAATATTACCCTTTTCCTATTTTCTGTATTCATTTCCTCTAAGTAATAAAACATCATAAATGACTTCTACCCAGACTTCTAGGACCTTTAGGACTTTTCCAAGATTGTATAAAGTAGACAGCACCGAGGTGGACCAACTATTGTAATGACAAGTCAAGATATGGATGACTGTTCACAATTTGAAAAGTAAGAAAGTGCAGTAAAATTTTAAGAGATACCTATGGTGGGTATAATGGCAGAGTCAGAATTGTGAGGAATGAAATTCAAAACGTTGGAACAACTAGATGAAGGTTACAAAAATAAAGCTATGCAGTGACCAGCTGGGAATGGTGTTTGAGGGAGCTCCAAGGAGGAGAGAGAGTGCCAGGAGAGGTAAATGGGAGCGGGGCACATTCACAGTGACTGAAATAAATCTAGAGAACCATCTGAAGTTCTCAGGTACCTTCTACACAGTCCCCTCCCTGTGCCCATATTGAAATGTGGTTGCCACATTGTGATGTGACAGTAGACCAAGTTGCTCCAGTAAGCAACACCAGCTACTGGAAATGGTTTTCTCCGAGCACCTGCCTCTGTCTTGAAGCCAGCTGGAGTGTAAATGATTGTGGGATTGAACGACTTTCTGTGTTATGTGTCTGCCTATCCTTGATATCATCCTATGAACATAAAACTCAGATTCTGATCATGGCATTCAAGGCTATCCACAATCTAGCCCAGTACTGCCATCTTCTCTATTTTTTCTGGAATCCATATACTCCATCCAATCTGGTTTATCTCCATCATTGTGAATTCTCGATTCTGCATCATATTTCATACCTTAATCCCCCTTCTCCACACACAAAAATTGAAAGTAAAAACTTGGGAAAACATATACATAAACACTAACCAAAAGAAAACTGATATCAGAAGAAGGCAAAAAATAATGCTAGAGATAAAGAGTGACATTTTCTACTGAAAAAACAGTCCATCTACCAAGATTATATAACAGTTCTGAATCTGTGTGCATCCAATAATATAGCCTCAAAAATATATAAAGCAAGGGCTTCCCTGGTGGCACAGTGGTTAAGAATCCACCTGTCAATGCAGGGGACATGGGTTCGAGCCCTGGCCCGGGCAGGTCCCATATGCTGCGGAGCAACTAAGCCCGTGCGCCACAACTACGGAAGCTTGCGTGCCGTTCTCTGCAATAAGAGAAGCCACTGCAACGAGAAGCCCGTGCACCACAACGAAGACCCAACGCAGCCAAAAATAAAAAATAAATTTATTAAAAATATATATATATAAAGCAAAAAATGAGATAACTGAAGTAAGAATTAGACAAATCCATGATCATAGGAAAGATTTTAACTTTCCTTTTTCAATACCTAATAGAAGCAGATGAAAGTCAATAGGAATATGAAATAATTGAGTAACAAAAATAAACAGACATTAATTTATTATCATCTACAGAATACTATACCTAACAATGGAGGAACACCCATTATTTTCAAATGCACATGGAATATTTCCAAAGTTGGCCATATGCTGGGCCATAAAGCAAATCTCAAAACAAATTTCAGTAGATTAAAACCATAACAACTATATTGTCTGATCACAGTGAAATTAAGCTAAAAATCAACAAAAAATATAACTAGAAAACCTTCAACTGTTCTAAAACTGATCAATACATTTATAAATAACTCATGGATAAAGGAAGAAAATCTAAACAGAAATGGGAAGTATTTTGAACTGGATGATAAGGAAAATAAATCATATCAAAACTTGTGAGATGCAGATAAAGCTGTACTTAGAGGAAAATTAATAATCTTAAATGCGTATATTAGAAAAGAAGAAAAGTTGAACACCAGTGATTTAAGTGTCCATTACAATTATCTTGGGATAAAAAGCAAACAGCAACAAACAAGTAAAAACAAAAAGAGAAGAAAGGAAATAATAAAGATAAGAGCAGAAATTAATGAAATTGCAAAGAAATGCACACTAGAGACTATTAATAAAGTCAAATATTCTGAAAAGAAAAAGAAAGAAAATTTTAAAATCCCTAATAAGACTGATCAAGATAAGAAGAAAAGGTACAAATCACTGATATTGGGTTTTAAAAATACCCCTATTTTTAATAGGGGTATTGCCTCAGATCCTACAAACATCACATAAAAGTAATATGAGGATATTACCTTAACTGATTCCCTATGTAGAATTTGCTACCGTGAAGAGATCATGCTTATTATCTCAAGCAAATATTCAAGTCAATGTGGCAGTTATGTTTTGGGGGGTAAAGTTAAAAATTGGCCTTTATGTTGCTAAACTGAATTTTTTGTTTGTTTGTTTGTTTAGTTAGAGTGACTCAGTTCTACAATGTTTGAAAAACCCTGTGTAAACTGACCAAACTGAGTCTTTGTACGTGCAAAACAGAAGACTAGACATTGGCCCCACAGTTATCCAAGACAATGGGCAGGGCTGCTGTAGTCCCAGTTGGATCCTTTCTGTGGAATAGCTAATTTGTAAATCTCCTCCATTGTACATGCAGGTAAGATCACGTTTTCTGTGTATTTATAGCCTGTATCTAGTAGAATGAGTAGCATTTTGCCCAGTGGAGGCAACATATGTGCAAAAGCATAGGGGCAGGAAATGGCATAGTATATTCGGGGAAGAGCAGTGTTTCTACTGCAGAGTAGGACATTTGAAGGGGTGCTGAGGGAGAGGCTGCCTGGACAGATAGACTTGGTTTCATTTGTGAAAGTTCTTGGAACACACATCTTCCTGTACCTGCTTTATCAAAAATTTCCAAACATGGGTATGATATAGGCAAACTTGTATTTCAGAAAGCACGCAAATTCATTCTCAGAACTTCTCAATCAAGTGAATATATGTCTTGTTTCCTTTCTTGGGTTACATGTAACAACCATATGGAGCCCTCAGAATACTTCCAATCGATTAACTGGTTGATAGACTCTTTCTTTTATCAGTCAACAAGCCAACTTGTTTTATACAAAGTGCTGTGGAACACCCAGGTATTAGTTTTCTTCCTGCAGGCATTTACAATATAGTAATGAAATAACACTTACGCACATAACACAGGAAGAAAATGGACCAGGAGTAAAAGGACTTGAATTCTGGATACATCTCCCCCATTTTAGTTGTTTATAAAAACAAATATTTAATAAGCACTTATTATGTGTCAGATATCCGTTAGACTTTAGGTATGCACTGATGAGCAAAATAGTCATGGGATTTGTGTGTCCAATGGAGGATGAAGACATCAAACAATCACAAAAATTTATTCAACAAATAATGTATTGAGAATCTAATATGTGCCAGGCACTGTTCTAGGTGCCTGAAGCAATAATGAAAAAGCAGACAGATCTGTGCCCATACAGGATTTACATTCTAGTGGGAGAAGACAGAAAACAAACTCTAGATGTACAATAAATAAGTAATGTATATATCTTATTAGAAGGGGATATGTATTATGGAAAAAGAAATAGAAAGTCAGGTAAGGGTTTTTAGTAATGAGGAGGGGGTACAGATAGGAGTTGGGATGGGTTGTCATTTTACACAGGACAGTTAGAGTGGTCTCATTGAGAAGGGAGGCATATGCAAAAACTTAGAATTTTGGAGAGTTGACTGCAGATATCCAAGGGAAGTGTATTCCCGGCAGAGGGAACAGCCACTGTAAAGATCCTAATATGGGAGCATTTGGGAGGGTTCCAGGCACAGCAACGAGGCCATATCCCCTGAAGCAGGTTAAGCAAGGGGGAGAAAAGCAGATGTAGGAGAGTTTGTATAGATTTTATAGGGCCTTGAGGGTCACTGTATGGACTTTGGCTTTTCCTGAAAGAAATGGAGAGCCATTATAGGAGTCTGAGTAGGGAGAGAGATGATCTGATTTATGCTTTAATGGTATGACCGGTTCCATGTTGCAGCCTGTAACTAAATCATGATAGGTGTGTCCTGAAATGGGATAACAAGGGGACCAAATTTATAAAATACCTGTGTATTGGGCCCTAAGCTTAGCTAGCCCCCTCAGACTCACTGGGTCACCTTGGTGCGGACCTGGTATCATGCGGTATATATAAGCTCACGTAGAATACTGTTCCTTGGAAGTGATGCAGAATGACACATAATCTTGTTGTAGAGTGGCACATAATCTAGAAGTGTTCTAGCAGTGAAAGCACATATTCTCAAAAGGAGCGATATCACCCCCAAAGGGGTGAAAATTGGTTCTTAAGGGACAAAAACTTACTCTTTTTTGATGTATAAAGCACAGATGTACATACAGTATGTAACAGATATGTAATATATTGGCAGTATTTTAATTTCACGGGAAAGATACCTAAAAAGGATCCTTTAGGGATGGGGTGGGAGTGGAAGGTTGTATGATCATAAAAAAGGTTGGAAAACACCGACTTAAGAAGGGAGTGAGTGGCAGGAAGATCACTGAACTGGAGGTTAGGAAATCACAGCCAAAATCAGCTCCATCATTAACTCTGTGAACTTGGACCACTTTCTTCCCCTTTCGAGGTTCCAGCCTGCCTTCAAATGTAAAATCAGGTAAACTGTATGACCTTTTAGCTTTTCTCTGGTGCTAAAATTATAAGAAGGACTTGAGCTGGCTCTCCACTGAGTTATAAACACCAGATTATGGGAACTATGGTAATCTATCAGGTATTTGGACCCATCAAACCTCACCTTTCAATAAAAGAAAGGGATAGCATCAATAGACTTTAAAGTCTGTCTCTGGTCTCTTTCCCTTTATCTATTCTTTAAGCTATCTCAAAAGCTTGAATTCTAGAAATACTGCTTTAGTTCGCTCCAGAAGATTCCTGGATGCAACATTGGAGGCAAGGGTACAATGAAGTTTTGTCTATAAGATGCTCATCAGGGCTTCCCTGGTGGCGCAGTGGTTGAGAGTCTGCCTGCTGATGCGGGGGACACAGGTTCATGCCCCAGTCCGGGAAGATCCCACATACCGTGGAGCGGCTGGGCCCGTGAGCCATGGCCGCTGAGCCTGCACGTCTGGAGCCTGTGCTCCGCAACGGGAGAGGCCACAACAGTGAGAGGCCCGTGTACCACAAAAAAAAAAAAAAAAAAAAAAAATGCTCATCAAATGCTTTGGAACCTGTCAACCAGAGTTGCATTGCTTCTCAATTTTTACACGATTTCTAGACACAAAAGTCCCTTTACAATCCACCTGGGTTGTCACTTCAAAGAGAACAATGTACGTGGTGGGTGAAGGGATGCAGGAATTAGCAGGATAGAGTACCAGGTTAAAAAACAAAGAGCCTGTGTATTCGAGGCATCTGTAGATGACATCAACTAGACAACTTTGTGCATACGGTTCTTTGCTTTAGAAGTCCTTTGAGGACAGAGAATGTATCTGCTAACTCAAATGTTTAGTGCTCAACTCAGTATCCTGTACATAAGAGGATCTTTGTGATGGTGTCTTGACTGTGATGATCACACGGGTCGAAGAGAAAAAAATAAAACTCAAAGCCATAAATCTTTGAGTCCCTTAGTTTGGGTGATCTGTACTGATGTGACCATAGACAAGGGCATTTATCTTCTTTTCCTTCTGTTATTTAATCACCTTGTGGTGTTTCCAGATAAGAAACGTAAATGGCACTCATTACCTAACTGGAGCATGTGTAGCACATTTATCATAGGGTATCAATACTCAAACAATTGTTTTGTGTAATGAATTCAGCTATTCGTAGATGAGTTACTATTGTGAAGAATTGTGCTCCACTGAACTGCAGGGACTTCTTGAATGCTGTCAACATTTGGAGGCAATTGAAAGAGGGAACACTATTTAGTGACAAATGGCTAAATATTCAGAATTTCATTGTATACTGGGAAGATAATTCAAGTCAACCTCTAGTTGATCCGAAGAATTTTGGAGTTACTGGCAATGAGGAAGACTATAGAGTCTGCTTGAAAATATCCTTAGGAGTGAAGGAGTTAACTGAGTGTTTAAGCTTTACCTCATGTCCAGTGGACTTGTGGTTTGCCGATTAAAGTCTCCAGTCAATAATTTTTAGGGACCTGTCATTGATAGCTGTTGCTAGTTGCTGTGTTTCAAAACCCGTTGATTCTTCTGCAAGGTGATACAGCATCCTCTATCCCTTTCCTCATTTCAGACCTACTCAGGTCTGCCTGCAAAAGGATCCACCAAATCAATAAACATGAATGATGAAGACTGCAGCACCATCTGTGACAGAATCCAAAAAGAGAGGGCATATGAGGATTCAGACCAGCCAGCAGAAGACAAAGGTCCCCTTTACAATGATGTCCATGAAGACTTGAAGGCAGAAGCCAATTTATATGCCACTGGGTTGGAAACCCATGGGTATGACTCTGTGGCCATTTATGCTGTTGTTGGTCAGGAGAGCACCTCAGCCTCTTTTCAACGAGAAACAGGAGAATACCTCCTGCCTGAAAAAGTATATCCTGAGGCTCAGCATCCTCAACCTGGGGAGCCCCAGGAGAATGGAAGTGAGATGGAAGCACATCTGACTTCTCCTTCCAGCTTCACCATCCAGCACAGCAGAGCCTTCTCCACCAGCGAGGACTCCCCTACCAGCTATTCTGCTGCTGATGTTTCAGAAGAAAACGAATCAGCTTCCACTAACCCTGAGGTTAACCTCTTTGTGAAGGTAAGGGCTGCCTCTGACAGACACACCCGCACACGCAGATGGTGTTTTATTTTGCTCTGAGTGACCAGGGAAAGATGCATGGTGTCATGGTCCTTGGGGGTCAATATATATTAAAGAGTAGGGCTGATGGAACGGGTTGTTCCATAGTTCACCCAGGACCGCTCAAAATTACAAGAATTGGTAAGTGCATTTAAAAGTGTGTGTCTAATCATTGACTTCTCTATACCACAGGCAAAGCATTTTTTAAGAGTTCACTTATGAGGGAGCAGAAGTTGTTGCTCAGATCCTTTCCTTTGTGACAGACATTAAGTGCCTGTTCCTGTCTGGTTAAATTTCTTTCATCATCATCATTTTGAAAAACGAAACTAAGGCTTGTTGAAGTCAAATCGATGGTCTTTCTTAACGTTTCTAAGGTCACAGATAGTACTTCGTATGTATGGTCGATAAATGTTACGTCTGTCACCGAGCTTGCCCTTTTGGCACCAATATAACTAAAATATCTGATGAGATAAAATGATTTCTCTAGTAGTAATACACTTAGTGTCAGTGTTAATGTTTAGCCCTTAGTATATTTAAACAAAGATCTTTGCATTAGACTGATATTCTAATAAAGATTATGGTTATGAATGTTATCAAAACATAAAAATCATTTCAGGGCTAAACAAATCATCTTTATAGATCAAGATGATGTTTTCCCCAACATTCCCCACCCAAATTCATATTTACACAAATTTTTATGTGAAGACAACAAAAATGATTACTCTATGAACCTATAAAAACCCAGTCAACACTCATTTCTCCCCTTTCTGGTTTCGAATTAACTCCTTTAATGAAATGCGCTTTCTTTTCTAACTTAATACATAATTATTTTCTAATTTTCTCTACCTGTTTGGTGTATAAATCGTCTCCTTTATTCTACCACAAGGTCCATTTCAAAAGCACCGAGAGCGTTTGGTTTGGTTCATATTTAGGTACCTGGCAAACCTTGCCTGGGATTTTGTTGAGCATTTGGGAGAAAGAAGCGTGTGTAGACAGAGCCCTTGCTCTCAAGAAATAACAATGTGGTACAGGAGACAGACTTGCAAGTTGTGAATTTTGGTGAAATGGAGGAGTGAGAGAGCATTGTGCTGTGGGTATTCTGGGGATGCCCAAGGGTGGACGAAGGAGTAAGGAAAGGCTCCACAGAGGAGGTGACATTCAAACAGGTGCATTCAAGCAGCATTCCAGCCATTATATTCACATGACCGTTGTGTTAGTTTCAAAAAAACGCCACCTTTTTAAAAGTGAGGACTAGGTGTATTTTCCTCAAGACGGAGGCATCCCTGCAACTTCCTGCAAGAGACAAGATGAATCAGTCATCATCGTCATGATCACCATCATCATTATGGGCACATCAAACCATTATTTGCATGTTTGGCAAAGTGTTGATTTCATCAGAAATTAGGCTGAACCAAACAGAAGTAGGAGGAAATAGAAGTGTTGGCATCTCTAGCTGGTACAAGCAACAGGAAAAACTACTTGATAGTGCCATGTGGTTCCTAAGTTATTTAAGATCCGTGGTTCCCTAAAGTAAATATTGGATCTAATTAACTCTTTACACTTACATTCTTTTTAGTATAATTTTGTTAACTAAGTGGACGTAGAATGTACCATCAACCTCAGCTCCTATGTGTGAACTCCTTTTTAGAGATTCTCAGCATCACTCAGTGAGAAGAAGGGCAGTCATAATCCTGGCTTCTCCACCCCCCAGCCCACCTCCACTGCGGTCCTTTATTCAATGAGGTGGGAAATGAGTAATATGAAAACAGGTGATACAGGGCTGCAGGGCTTGCGTGGGAGTGGAGGGCGTGTGTGTGACCAGACCAGGCTCCTCCCTCCTCCCAGCTCTGCTGCAGAAGGGCTGCTGGAACCCCTGTGTTGGACGGGGATCACCATCTTCCTGGCGGGCTTGTTGCTGGTGTTCTGGGGTTGTTCTCCTCCTGGGCTGTTTTGGTGTAGACCACTTGGGCTGCAGGTACACCTGTACTCATTTGTGTATGTTTCCACCCGTCTAGACAAGTCAGAGAAAATGTCATGCAGGTTAACTGTGTTCAACCAACTTTTCATTGAGGCTCGGCCATTTCAGGGTGTTGACCTGTTACTTACTTAGTTAAAATATGTCATTTATTTATTCTTTCAACAGAGAGTTATTGCGCCAGGTTCTGGGTGTACAACAATGAAGAAAACAAAGGCCTGGCTCCCCAGCACTTTGCATCGTAGTGGGAGAGACAACAGATGGACAAATAGGGAAGTAAATATAAAATATGCCGAGTGGTGATAGTGCCATAAAGAAACATAAAACAAAACAACGGGTGTGTTAATTTCCTACTGCTGCCGTAACAAATTACTACAAACATAGTGGCTCCAAACCACATAAATTTATTCTCCTGCCTTCTGGAGATCAATCGGAAATGAGTCTTAAAGGGCTAAAACAAGGAGTCAGCAGAGCTGTGCTCCTTCCGGAGGCTCCAGGCGAGAATTTGTTTCCTCCATTCTTCTAGAGATGGTCCTCATTCTTGGCTCCTGGCCCATGTCACATCTCCCTTTCTCCCTGGCTTCCAGCTTCACCTTTTTTTTTTTTTTTTTGGCCACACCATGCAGCATGCAGGCTCTTAGTTCCCCGACCAGAGATCGAACTCGTGCCCCCTTTAGTGGAAGCGCAGAGTCTTAACCACTGGGCCTCCAAGGAAGCCCCCAGCTTCCCCTTGCCTTCCAATCTGACTCCTTCTGCATCCCTCTTATAAGGAAACTTGTGATTAGTTTGGGCCCGCAGGATAATCCAGGTTAATCTCCTCATTTCAAGATCCTTAATTTAATCACTTCTGCAAAGTCCCTTTGGCTTCAAAGTTTCTGGGAATTAAAGCATGGGCCTATTTGGGAGCCATTGTTCAGCTTCCCACAGTGGGACGAGAATGATGCTGAGTAGGGGTGGGAGGAGTAGGGGTAGCCGGGGCGTGGGGGCGGGGGAGATAAGAGAGGTGGAGGTGGGTACAGGTCACGCCTAGGCCTGATGAGCCCTTGACAGAGATTCCACTTTTTTTTTTTTTTTTTTTTTTTTTTTTGTGCGGTACGCGGGCCTCTCACTGTCGTGGCCTCTCCCATAGCGGAGCACAGGCTCCGGACGCGCAGGCTCAGCGGCCATGGCTCACGGGCCCAGCTGCTCCGCGGCATGTGGGATCTTCCCGGACCAGGGCACGAACCCGCGTCCCCTGCCTCGGCAGGCGGACTCTCAACCACTGCGCCACCAGGGAAGCCCAGAGCTTCCACTTTTACTCTGAGCGATAAGGGGAGTCATCAGAGGGTTTTGGAAGGAAAATTCTGGCTGCCCTTTTGATGATAGACTACAGCAGAGAAAGGGTAGAGGCAGGGAGGACAGATTGGAGGCCCTTGAAAAACTAGGCAGGGGAGGACGGTGGATTGGACGATGGTGACAGCAGTGGAGCTGGTGCCAAGTCGATTGGGATTGTTGGGAAGAGAGAGCCCAGAGGTTTTGCTGGTGGGTCTGATGTGTAGTATAAGGAAGGGAAGGAGCTAAGTTTGACTCTAGGGGTTTAGACAAGAGCTATTGAGTGAATGGAGATGTTATTCTCACTTCACCTGTGGACCTCTTCTCCAGGAACATATGATCCAGAAAATGTGTTCACAGTCATTCATATATCCCTCCCTCCCTCCCTCCCTTCCTTCCTTCCTTCCTTCTTTCCTTCCTTCCTTCCTTCTTTCTTTCCAACATTTACAAGATACTACGTCCCACGTACTGGATGTAAGAGATGAATGCAGCACAGCCCAAGTGCACTGTCCTGTGGGCAAAGACAGAGAAACACAATTCTTGAAAATAATAAGAGGAAAGAAATAACTGCTTCTTGGTCATTGGCTGAGATCCAGTGAAGGAAAAGTCTCTAGTGAGAGCTGCAATTCATGTCGTAAGGCAACCAAGAGGAGTTGTCAGTTCAGAATTTGCTGATAGGATTATAAGAATTTCTTGCTGCTTTCTGCTAAACTTGAAGGACCTGTAGACATTTTCCTAATTGTGTGTGTGTGTGTGTGTGTGTGTGTGTGTGTATGGAAGAGAAAGAAAGAGATGGACGAGAGGGACAGAGACTGAGGGAGGAAAGGAGATAGAGATATAGATGGAGATAAGAGAGATAAGAGAGAGGGAGATGGAGAGGGAGAGAGAGAGAAAAAAATATTCTGGTATTTCACACAAAGGAAAAAAAGTAATCTGACGATGACAGTTGCAAAGAAAAATGGTACAAATGAACACCATTTGTCCTGCACATAATTGATGTCATTGATTATGGAAGGCCGTATATATATGTATGCTGTAGAGCACGTTTTCAAGTCAGGTTGCATGGTTTGAATCCTGGCTTAGCACATTAATTTCTGTTACATTGTTTACCACTTTTCTCATTGGTAAAATGGATGTCATAATGATATGTTCCTCATAGGGTGGTTATGAAGATTGAATAAGAGAATCCATGTAAACTGCTTAGTGTGGTATCTGACGTATAGTAAATGCTCAATATTTAGGAGGCTAAATTATTATTGTTTATTGTGATGAATTTGAACCATCCATAAAATAACAATTTTTATTTTAGGCACCATGCCTTATAGTTACTAGACATTATAAATGTTCTGCTAGCTGATATTAATGTGACGGTGTAATATTGTGGAAAGAGCACTGGTCAGGAAATTCTAACACGACTTTGTCAATGATTCACTATGAAACATTCTTGGACCCAAGTTTCCTCATCTCTGAAGTGCAGTCCATTCCAGCTCTTACAGTCTTTGACCAGGGTATGTGGCTCCAGCTCTGTATCAGTGTCACGTGTCTGGCACCATCTATTATCCACTTGAGCAGACCGCTTGATAGTGATTAGGGTCTCTAGATTTGGGTGTGGTAGGGAGCGCCAGCAGGAAATCAACACGCCTTTCCACCCTCAGCTCACGTGAAGCCTGTCCCTTGGAAGGCATCCTCAGGGTCTGTCTCTGATTAGGCACTCACAGAGTCCCCATGTAGAGTTGCACAGGTTGTGCACTGAGCAAAGTTAGGGGGCCCCATTTACAGAAAATATAAACGGCGTCCTTCTAGAGTCAGGCAACATATGAGCCCTGATAAATGTTTCTTAGACTCATAGCCTGGAGTATTTTTGTCTAAAAGAGTGACTCTCTATAATTTGGTTCAGCATAATGGAAAGAGTCACAGAATTGTCAGTAGAACTTGTTATTATTGCTGTAACACAGGAGCCTGATGCTGTTCCAGGGGTCATGGTATCCGAATAGAGTATTCAACCTAATCCATGGGCTGTTAGAATACTGTAATTAGGATAAAAAATATTAAGCAATATTTCTATTTAACCTAGTCCTCTTAAATGTTATTTTATATATTTCATCACATGTACAGTGTATTCTTGCAGTAGTACATTAATATAATTTGTAAATGAATAAATATACATATATTGTGGGGAAATGTTTAAGTTCTGTATTGAGAGGCATGCTCAGTTTTTACACTCTTATTGACTCATAGGCTTTCCTTCCTTTTCTGCCACCACCTGGGGTCTGAGACTCTTTGCTCAGCCAAGAACAAGTGAGAATAGGTCCCCTCACCTCCCGGGTCCTTCCTGGGAGTTTTCATAAGCAACACACTGAGTCCATTTGCTTTGGAGGCAAACAAAAATTTGCTGTCTCAGTCGAGGAACTAAGAAATCGCATGGAGGAAATGAGGGACATGCAGCTAGATTTGCATGTTGAGATCTGATTCAGGTGAGGAGCAGTGGGGATGTGCCGGGTGGTGGTCTCAGCAGACGCAAAGGCACAGCACATATGCACGTATATGTGAGGAGATATATTTGGCTGGAAGGGAGGGAAGGTCCACATTGGTACAGAGCAGAGGCTGAGGTCGAAGAACCAGGAGTACAGTCTTTTTTTTTTTAATCATATTTTTTATTCTCCTATTATCTTTGGGTTTTTTGCTGTTGGTTTGTTTATTGAAGTAGGGTCGATTTACAATGTTGTGTTAGTTTCAGGTATACAGCAAAGTGATTCAGTTATACATACATATATAATTTTTTTCAGATTCTTTCCCCTTATGGGTTATTACAAGATATTAGGTATAGTCTTTCATGGCAAACTGAGCAGCTTGGATTTTATCCTGAAGGCAACTGAGTGTAACAGAATGTTTTGGGAGAGAATATCATTAGCGAAGCAATGTTTAGGGTGATGGATAAGCCAATTAAAAAGTATTTCCACCTGCTGGTGTAGAACAGGACAAAACAGACATCTGCCCACTTTCATTTCTAAGATTAGTTCAAGCATTTGAATGCAAATACACTGTGTGTAACGATTCTCTCCTTTTTTAGTTCTTTGTTCATTCAGCTGTCTGTCTGAATATGTCCAAGTGTTTAGATCCTTGATTTCATACAGACAAATTTCTGGAAAAAGTTACCAAACGTGATGCTGATTTATATACTATCTATATGGGTATCTAGGTACTTTATATTTGGTTGGGGGAGAGGGATAATGTGGATTTGGCACCAAGTTTGTTTGTTTGTTTGTTTGTTTTTGCGGTACGCGGGCCTCTCACTGTTGTGGCCTCTCCCCTTGCGGAGCACAGGCTCCGGACGCGCAGTCTCAGCGGCCATGGCTCACGGGCCCAGCCGCTCCGCGGCATGTGGGATCCTCCCGGACCGGGGCACGAACCCGTGTCCCCCGCATCGGCAGGCGGACTCTCAATCACTGTGCCACCAGGGAAGCCCTGGCACAAAGTTTTGATTGATGTTGTTTTAGTACAGTTCCCAATAAAAAAATGTGTTTGTGAGGTCTGTCTTAGCCTGGCTGGACTACTCAAAATTTTACATTTAGATGCCTGGAGATAGCTGGAGCCCTGCAAGGGGCTCCCTGTTCACAACCCCTAGGAACAGCCTGCTCTCATGTCAGTAATAAGCACACATCAAATATGTCCTTGGAAACGTTTGTGAGAAAGTGGAAGTCTGAGCCAGTTGCGTGTGCCCAACTATGCTTTCGTGGAACCCTTGAAACATATGAGTATGGAAAAAGGGGCAGGTTTGAACAAAGGTTTCTACTTCTTGTCATAATGTCCTCTTAATTAGGGAACAGTCAAGCCAAAATCACTTTCTAGGTGCCCGTATGAACTACTCTGCTCTCTGAATCAATGCCATCAATCAAAGAGAGAACAGAATCCTAGTGCTATAACAAGAATATTGAAAACCAGATGAGTCAAATAACTTGCCCAAGGCTGATGACAAATTAGTAGCAAAGCCAGGGCTTTAACCAGCCCGCCGCTTCCAGGGCACTTTCCTTCCTATTGGCATTCCTAGCCTGGGGTGCTGGATGCTCGTGAATGTGCTACAGGAGGTCCAGGAACATTCTAAAACTCCGTGCAAATTTTTTGTGGAAGCTGCTTCCAGGAGGGTCCATGAACTCTTGCTGTTGTCTATCTCTGTGATGCATTGCGCTTCCCTACCTGGGTCCTCATGCCTTGTGTCTCCATGTGGGAGGGGGAGAAGGACTGAGCAGCCCAACTAACTCCTGTCCTTTCCGTGGAGTCAGCCGCTTGCTATAAGCCTTTTAGCAACTTGAGAAACCATGGGAAAGAACACTGACGAAAGAGTAATAAAGATGCATTACCTGAATCATCACGGGGGGATTATGTCCACTCTGAAAAGGAAGGTGATGTGATATTCTGAAATACATACCACCAAATTAGAATCCACCTATTTTCCAAGGGAAATTTTGGACATTTTTTCCCCAGAGGGACTGCTAACTCAACCGCACCTCGTCCCACCACCTTGGTGGGCAGTGTCACCAATTGTACAAACTAAAACTTTTTAGTAACTTAGATTTCTGCTTCTTTACTGCCCAACATTCCAGTCAATTTCACCTCCTAAAGTGTTCTCATCTCTCCATCTTGGCCGCCATTGGCCATGGTCATCTTGACCACAGTCATTCAACTTGTCGCTCTGCCTCTAGACTTATCTTCCTCCTAAGAAGCCCCACATAGTCACCAGAATGACATCTGAACACACCATTCCCTGTTTCAAGCTATACAGTGGCTCCCCACTGCCCCCAGGAAAAAGGCTGGCATGAGAGAATGTACAGAAAGGTCTTCATGCCTCATCAGGCTTTTAGCCAAGACCTCATCACCTGCTATTCTTCACTCACACTTTGCCTTGAAAAATGTTGACTTGTATTTCCCTGCATACTTCATGCCAATTCATGACACTGGGTCTTTGCTCAAGCTGTTCTCTTTCAGTGCTCTCCCTTCCTGGGATAGCCTACCATCCTTTCAGACCCAGCCGAGACGCCACATTTTCCGGAAGCTTTTCTTGGCCCCTCCAGGCAGGGCTGGGGTGGGTCTTACCTCAATGTACCAGTCTGCTAAGGCTGCCATGACAAAGTACCACAGACTGGGTGGTACAAAGTACACAGAAATTTATTTTCTCTCAATTTGGAGGTTAGAAGTCTCCAGAATTCTCCAGGAGGCTAGAAGGCTAGAATCAAGGTGTGGCACGGTTGGTTTCTTCAGAGGCCTCTCTCCTTGGCTTGTAGATGCTGTCTTCTTCCTGTGTCTGCCCGTGGTCCTTCCTGTGTGTGTGTCTGTGTCCTAATTTCCTCTTCTTATAAGGACACAAGTCATATTGGATTAGGGGGTCCACTCTAATGATACCATTAGGATCACCCTAATGATCTCATTTTACCTTAATTACCTCATTAAAGACCCTGTCTCCAAATACAGTCACATTCTGAGGCACTAGGGATTAGGATTCAACATATGAATTTTGGGGAGACATAACTCAGCCCATAACACTTAATGTTATAATTCTCTCACTGAAGGAGCATCTGTCTTTTATCCTTTTTCATATACACAGTCCATGGCTACTTAAATGATGATTGAATTAGGAAGGAAGGAGGGAATAAGTTACTCCTAGGGAGGCTCAGGGCAATGGGGGGTGGGGGAGGAAGGCTTGTCCCAGGGGCCTGCAGCTGTAATGAGAACGGTGCTCCAAGCCCCTGTGTTAGTCTCACAGAGCTGCTGTAACAAATTGCCATAAACTTGGTGGCTTAAAACAAAAGGAACTTATTCTCTCATCGTTCTAGAGGTCAGAACTCTGAAGTCAAGGTATAGGCAGAGTCACACTCCCTCTGACAGCTTTAAGGGAGAATCCTTCCTGCCTTTTCCAGTTTCTGGTGGCTCCTGGCATTCCTTGGCTTATGGCTGCATCACTCCCATCTCTGCTTCCATCATCACATGGCCTTCTCTCCTGCGTCTCTGTATCTGTTTTCTCTTCTTTTCTTTTATAAAGACTTGTTAATGGATTTAGGGCCCATCCTAATCCAGCATGATCTTACCTCAAGATTCTTCATTTAATTACTCTACAAAGACACTTTTTCCAAATAAGGTCACATTTACAAGTCTGTTTGGGCATAGCTTCGGGGAGGGAGGAACACTTCAACCCACTACATACAGCCCCTGAAGGTTGGACTGGGTTGAGTTGAAGCATGGGAACTCTGGACATGGACAGCCACTCCTGGGACCCACATATCCCACCCAATGCAAGGGGTTCTATGAGAATTCAGTGGACTGTTTGCACCTTCATCTCATTAGTTCTGCAGCATTCATGAGACTGCCTGGCACGTGCCTAGCATCACCCTGAAGTTGGGCAGGAAGCCAACCACTGAGTGCTTAATGTCATTTGCTGGGCTTAGAAGGGATGTTTGAGTCCAAGGACTTGAGGATTCCCACAGCGGTTGGTGTGAAACAGTGTAAGGAATGGCCTGCGGAAACAGTGTGGCCATAGCTCATTCAACATGTCCTGGTTCCTGGGTCTAGCTTCGTGTTTCTGCATCTATATAATTGACCAAACGCTGTTCTGACAATAGACATGAAAGCCAGATCAAACACAGTGACCAAGAGGAGGTGAGTAGTGTCAACACTGGGAGAAAGAACGGCAACTGACTGGGATGGGGCTGACAATCAGAATATTTGGGGAGAGGGACAGTGACACGGATGATGGATTCTTTTCTGGACTCCCATTTTTTAAAGGGTAACTCACCAGACTGTCAGCTCCTTGACGGAATGGATGATGTCTTTCTTATTTCCACAACGCATTGTCCTGTGGGGTGCTGGGCTTGTCGTAGGGGGCTCCATAAATGTTGGACAAACTGAACTGACCCTTCAGGTAGCCTTCACCCCGTGTTCTCTAGCTACATCTTACTCACCTGTGTTTGTACTCCCACCACTAGTGTGGAGGCTGGCCCATAGTCATAAATATTTTTCAAATTGAATTAAACTGAACTTGTTTTGGGAAAAGTAGTTAAGTTCTTTTTTGAAGGGAAAGCTTATTAGTGTATTCTGGGAAATGTGATCAGCATTTTCAAGCAAAGGCCCTATGTCCCTGCATCCATTGATGGGGGATGGGGGATGGGTGAATGGTAAGTCATGGTAAGAAGCCAGCTGATATGGGGGAGAAAAGAGAAGGAGAAATTCATATTACCTGAATGTTTTCTTTGAACTATGTGCTGTAAGTCACCTGCTTTATTGAAATTATCTCTGTAATAGGACTTAGGAGCAAGGTCCGCATCTGGATTCTGACACTGGGTAACCATGCAATGTTGGGGAAGTCGTTTGCACTCTCTGGGCCTTAGATTTCTCAACTGTAAAATAAACAGTTGGAATAAGTTGAGCCCAAGAGCCCCCACTGGTTCTAACCTGCGAAGCGTGGAAGCTTCATTCTCCTCTACAGTAAAATAGTCTCCCTCCCACGCCCCCACCCCAGCTTAAATTTATATTATCACGAGGCTCTCTGAACTATATACTGAACATACTCCTAGACAGCCCTGTGACTTGTTAAATGGGGGAAAAGGGAGATAGTGAGTAACAAAGAAAAAGATGTTCTCACACAGAAACAGGATTTTGACTCAACTCATATTGAATAGTAACAGGTTTTGGAGCCCCATTGACTCTTCTCCCCTTTTGAATAGGTTTACCATTTGCATGGTTCAAAATTTGAAAGGTACAAAAGATAGTCTCTCCCCCACCATACTCCTTCAGACATCCCATTTCCATCTTCTGAGGTGATTTATTCTAAACTTTCATGTATGTGCTTCCTGAGACATTTTACACACATCCTGGCAAATATATGTATGTTTGTATATTCGAAATTATCTCTTTTCCCTTTTATTTAATACAGATGGTATTACACTACATATCCTATTACGTACCTTCCTTTTTTGAGAGTCAGTTTTGTTGGGACATAATTTACATACACTAAATTCAGCAATTTTAAGTGTACTCTTCAATGAATTTTGAACAAATATGTACAGCTGTGTAACAATCATCACAATCATGATATGGAACATTTCCATACTCTCAAAAAGGTCTCTCTTGGCCCTTTGCCATGAGTCCCCTCCAAGCCACACCCTGAATCCTGGAAAACACACATCTTTCTATCATTATAGTTTTACCTTTTCAAAAGTATCGTATAAATAGAATTAAACTCTGTAATCGTTTGTATGTGGTTTCTTTCTCTTAGCATAATGCTTTGGAATTCATCCGTGTCAGTACATATATCAGCAGCTGGTTCCTTTTCATTACTGAGTAGTATTCCATTGTGTGAATATACCACAATTCATTCATTCATTCAGAAGTTGATGGACATGGATTCTTTCTCAGTTTTTGGCTATTATTAATAAAATGGCTATAAACATTCACATATAAGCTTTTGTGTTGATTGTGTTTTCATTTCTCTTGGTCGAATACCTAAGGGTGGAATTATTGGGTCATATGGTCAGTGAATGCTTAATCTTATTAAAAACAATCTTTCAAATTATTTTCAAAGTGGCTGTAAGAATTTATAAAAGATTTCTTTTTGCTCCTTTTCCAGTACTTGGTATTTTCAGTCTTTTAAGTTTTAGGTATACTGATAAATATATTAACGGTCTTTCATGGCAGCTTAATTTACATTTTTTCTAATGACTAATAATAATGTTAAGCATCTTTTCGTGTACTTACTAGCCATCATTAGATCTTCTTGATGAAGTATCTGTTCAAATATTTTGCTTATTATTGTTATTTTAGCGTTATCATATTATTGAATTTTAAGAGCTCCTTATATGGTCAAGGTACGATTTCTTTATCAGGTAAATATTTTGCAAATAGTTTACAAAGTGACTTGACTTTTCATTTTCATAAGTGTCTTTTTTTTTTTTTTGGTGATACGTGGGCCTCTCACTGTTGTGGCCTCTCCCGTTGCGGAGCACAGGCTCCGGACACGCAGGCTCAGCAGCCATGGCTCATGGGCCCAGCCGCTCCGCGGCATGTGGGATCCTCCCGGACCGGGGCACGAACCCGTGTACCCTGCATCAGCAGGTGGACTCTCAACCACTGCACCACCAGGGAAGCACCCATAAGTGTCTTTTGAAGACTAAAGATTTTGATTTTGATGAAGTCCATTTATCAATTTTTTTTCTTCTATGGTTTGTGCTTTTTATGTTCTAAGAAATATTTGTCTAGTCCATGGTCACAAAGATGTTCTCCTATATTTTCTTCCAGAAGTTTCTCAGCTTTAGGTTTTATATTTAGTTCTATGATCCATTTTGAGCTAATTTTTCATAGGGTGCAAATATGGCTTGCATCTATCATCTATCTATCTATCTATCTATATCTAACTTTATCACAATCTCTCTCTCTTTCTGCAACTCCATCCCTACTGGTATTTAGATCTGCGAATTCTAGCTGCCTTGACCTTCTGAAACACCAAACTCTGTTGTCTCCTCAACTCAGAAAGACCACCAGCCTCTATTTGGGTTCTATGCTGTCTGTCTCCAATGTCTGAAAACCATCACTTTGTGAAGTTTGTCTGCTTTACTCAATGTTTAAAGAAATCTTCCAATTGTTAAGTGTAAATCTGGTTCCTTTTAATCCATCCTGGCCAGAAATGGAGGTTGTCAAAATTGACTTTAAGATCCCCATTTCACTTGGGTTGCTTCTCCTTTCTTTCCAGATATTGGCCCCTTAAAGTCAAGTTTGAATTGGAGTTTGGAATATAGCCATGAAGTTCAACTAGACTAAAGTCTAATGATAATGACATTAAAGTGATATAGTAGGAGTCAGCTATCGCAAGTATGTTGGCCTTCAGGCAAAGACTGCTTGCTGATCTTCCATCTTTCTATTTTCTTTTAAGACTATGTTGTCTTTTGCAAAGTCTTTATTTTGTACCTTAAGTTCTGAGTAATGACAAGACAGGAAAACAAATGTCCCAGCTAATCATTCACCAACATAAGTCATAATACAATTCCATCTTCTCATCTTTTAACCTCTTACCATTCAAGCCTCTGATGATTCCATGAGTTCCTTGGATGACCCTAGGAAAAGAGGTCTTCACTACTATAAAAAGGGAATCCTAGGGGCTTCCCTGGTGGCGCAGTGGTTGAGAGTCCGCCTGCCGATGCAGGGGACACGGGTTCATGCCCCGGTCCGGGAAGATCCCATATGCCACAGAGCGGCTGGGCCTGTGAGCCATGGCCGCTGAGCCTGCGCATCTGGAGTCTGTGCTCCGCAACAGGAGAGGCCGCAACAGTGAGAGGCCCGCATGCCGCAAAAAAGAAAAAAAAAAAAAGGGAACCCTATGTTTAAAAAAAATTTTTTTTTTAATTTATTTTTGGCTGCGTTGGGTCTTCGTTGCTGTGCGCGGGCTTTCTCTAGTTGCAGTGAGAGGGAGCTACTCTTCGCTGTGGTGCACGGGCTTTTCACTGTGGTGGCTTCTCTTGTTGCAGAGCATGGGCTCTAGGCGTGCGGGCTTCAGTAGTTGCAGCATGCAGGCTCAGTAGCTGCAGCACATGGGACCTAGAGTGCACAGGCTTCAGTAGTTGTTCCATGCGGGCTCAGTAGTTGTGGTGCATGGACTTAGTTGCTCTATGGCATGTGGGATCTTCCCAGATCAGGGATTGAACCCATGTCCCCTGCATTGGCAGGCGGATTCTTCACCACCGTGCCACAAGGGAAGTCCCAGGAATCCTGTTTTTAAGCTACCTTCCAATACCCAGGCCCAAAGTGTCCAGAATGGATTTGTGTATAAATTGTATTGTGTACACGGGAAAATGCACTGACTGGCAGCTCTGCTCCCAAATGACACTCCCTTAAAAATATGAGTTGACTCTCCCTGTGAGTGGAGCATGAAGTTTAGCCCTGAAACCAAATATTTTGTGTAATCTTGTCGAGGTCAAAGATTAAAGAACCTGAGCTTTAAGCCATGCCCCATTTTTATGCTTTATAAGCAGAACCTTCCTTTCATGAGCCTGTGGGTTTGCAAAAGTGCTAGCCTCTCATTATTGCCTGGACTTGGTACACAACAGTAACATGGCAACAGCTGAAATAAACAAGAGAATGCATTGTTTAGGAAACCACTAAGGTTCTGAGGTTTCAAGGATAGCAATTTCAGGGTAAGTATGTAAGGTGGTAATGAATAACTGAGGTGAGCGCCTCTTGTTAATTGCAGTACAACTGCATATTTTCTTCCCCCTACAGAAGTATTTTTGTCCTGTTCTCCTAAGGTGGCAAGAAAGGAAAGAATTTGGTGGAGGGTCTTTTTATATTTACAATAGCAACCCTCTATAAACTGGCTTGGTTCTTCTAGAACCGTGCTATTCAAAACACTAGCCATTAGCTCTGTGTGGCTATTTAAATTTAAACTAATTTAAGTGAAAAAATCTTAAAAATGCTTTTCCTTAGTCATGCTATCTGTATGTGGCTACTGGCTACTACATTGGAAAGTAGAGCTAGGGAACATTTCTAGCATTATAGAACGTTCTATAGGACAGTGCTACTGTAGAGTGTCCTGGGTTCAGCTGTGGCATGAAGACCAATCATTTATGTGGTCACAGGCCCTTCCTTGGGTCTTTATTCCCTTGTCTAAAAATAAGAGATAGGGTGATTGCGTTTAGTGAGACAGAAGAGTGGTCATGCCCACAAAATAAAGAAATCACCAGTGAAATTTATTCTCATCGATAAATAGTATCTGTGCTACAAGTTCATATGAATCAATTGGTTTAAAATGGCAACTGTTTAGGAAAAGCTCTACAACTCATAACCAGCGCTTGTGAATCTCAGTAAATCTGTCAATAGCCATTGGCCATGCCCAAACCCATTGAAGGTGTCTCTGTGGCAACGTTACCCACCAAAGCTGCAGTAACTTTGAGGACTGAACATGCTGCCTCCCCAGCCACTTGGACCAAACATAGCCTTAAGCCTGGAGCCCAGATACAGAGATCAAGGTCCTTCTCCTCAAGCAAAACAACTTGCCACAATAAAGCAGGGAGGGTTATCTGGGGTGGGGGAAGGTGGCTGCTTACTGAGAAGATATGAGGGTGAAGGCTGAGCAGTTCTCTTGTAAGTGTGATGAGTTCTTATTCCATAATAAACATTGTATTGCTGAAAGAATGAGCTCAGTTCCTTCCTGTGTATCCCTTTAATCCATCTCCAATAAACAGGTTGATGAGTCTTTATGGAGCCTGCACTGCACTTGGGGTACAGATGCTGTGAGAGGTAGAAAAGCAGCCTTTTCTGTGAGGCTCTGACCTGCTGGCTAGAAGGAAGGATTAACACACACCATGAAGCATTTAGAAATTAATATGAGAGTTGAGAGAGAATCAGTTGCCAGAATACATGATGTATGGTATCAAATAAGCACTGAAGGTAAGAGTGCTGGACTTATCAGGGAGGGCTTCATGGAAGGGGCAGACCTTAAACTTTGAAGGAAATGTAGGCACACAGGTTGCAGACAGGACGAAGGACAAGATGCCAGGCCTCAGCAATCACATCATCCTTCTCAATCCTATGTCACTGGGAGGCAGTTTAGCATAGTGGCCAACAGCAGAAAGCCTTGGAGCTAGACTGTGTGACTCACATCCTGATCCTGTCTCTTATTAGCTATGTAGACTTAGGCAATTTATTTAACCTTTCACTGGATTATTATGAGGATGAAATAAGTTCATATATGTAAAAGTCTTAGGTACAAAATAAGCATCGTATAACTATTAGTGGCCCCCTCCCACTCCAATCTCTTTTTCTCAGGCCTTACTTGTTTTTACCTGTATTTACATTGAACATCTCTTCTTTTACTAGAAGCCTCAATAATTCATATTGACTTGATATTTCCCTGACTTTATTCAGTTTGGTTTTCCTGATTTCTAATTTTTGCAATAAGTAAATATACCTTATTTAGGTCAAACCAACCCACAGAATTGTCCTGGTGAATGCCTCAGTTTTCTTTTTTAATTTATTTTTTTTTGAAGTATAGTTGATTTACAATGTTGTGTTAATTACTGCTGTACAGCAAAGTGACTCAGTTATACAAATATATACATTCTTTTTCATATTCTTTTCCATTATGGTTTATCACAGGATATTGAATATATAGTTCCCTGTGCTATACAATAGAACCTTGTTGTTTATTCTGTATATACTGGTTTGCATCTGCTAATCCCAAACTCCCAGTCCTGCCCTCTCCCACTTCCCTCCCCCTTGGCAACCACCAGTCTATTCTCTATGTCCCTGATTTTCTCTCTGTTTCATAGATAGGTTCATTTGTGTCATATTTTAGGTACATATAAATTATATCATATGGTATTTGTCTTTGTCTTTCAGACTCACTTTACTTTGTATGATAATCTCTAGTTTCTTCCATGTTGCTGCAAATGGCATTATTTCATTTATGGCTGAGTAGTATTCCATTGTATTGTATATATGTACCACATCTTCTTTATCCATTCATTCGTCGATGGACATTTAAGTTGTTTCCATGTCTTGGCTATTGTGAATAGTGATGCTATGGACATAAGAGTGTGTGTATCATTTTGAGTTATAGTTTTGTCTGGATATATGCCCAGGAGTGGGATTGCTGGATCATGTGCTAATTCTGTTTTTCTGAGGAACCTCCATCTGTTTTCCACAGTGACTGCACTGTTGTTCCCACCAACAGTGTAGGAAGGTTCCTTTTTCTCCACACCCTCTCCAGCATTTGTTATTTGTAGACTTTTTAATGATGGCCATCCTGACCTGCATGAGGTGGTACCTCATTGTAGTTTTGATTTGCATTTTTCTAATAATTAGCAGTGTTGAGCATCTTTTCATGTGCCTACTGGCCATCTCAGTTTTGGGGTGTTTTTTAATCAAAATACTCTTGTCATCGGAGCCCTGGGTAGAATCGAGTTAATCACCAAATTTGAGGCTGGGTCTTAATGTGTTTCCCAGGATTATACCTAAATTATACAAGAGGGATTATTTGGTTTAGGAAGACCTCTGTGCTGCATCAGTGTTCTTTCCTATCAGACTCCAAACTCTTTGACGGCAAAGACTGGGCCTTTTCATCCTTGGGTGCCCAGCCAGCATCTTGAATAGCACTTGACATCTCCTAGCTGGTCCATGATGCCTGAATTAAACGGACTTCTTTTTGTAAAATGAGCTAGTGATGCTTAACTCCCCCTGGCTCCTATAGGGTAGCATAATTCAATTCCATTCCATTCAACACATTTAATGAGCGTCCCCTCTGTGCCTGGCTTAGTGTCAGATGCTGGGATCCAGTGGTGAGCAAGTCAGGCATAGTCTCCCCTGTCATGGGGTTAATGAGACCAGTCTATTATTTCTTTGCTTCTCCTAAGGGAAAGATATGCAGCGGAACCTTGTAAAGCATTGCACTGCCCTTACAATCTCAGGACACAATACCTTTAGCCAAAAAAAAAACAAAAACAAAAACAAAAGAACAACCATTGAATTCAATCTGGATTATGATTGGCCAGAAGAGTTCCCATTCCCAGATGTGGCTGATCTGTGCCCTGTAATGATGCTGAAGAGCATGTTGACCAGGATGTGACAATGAGGTGACTCTGGTTTGCCCAAGGTCTCAGTGGTTTCACAGCTTGAGATAAGGGAAGAATAGAATTTCTAAGCCTCACCTTCTAATTGGGATCCTGTTCACTTCTTATTGTGACCTCATCATAGCATTTATGAGATTTCCTATGAATTTTAAACCCTCTGTATGTGTTAAATACCTCGTATAGTAGAAGTATACAGTAAGTTTCACCATTTTTTAAATGAGGATAACAATATCTTCGTAGTAAGGTGATTGTGAGGATTCCAACTAGACATGGAAAGCATTCTACACATGCATAGAGCAGGCACTCAGTAATGGACAGCTATCATTTTTAATATATTAAAGATGTTGTTAGATTATTATAGGGGACACAAAGGTAAACAGGACACAGTCCCTTTCTTCAAGGCCCTTCAGCTCAGTAGGAAAGATTTCATATTTACAAGTAACTATTACTAAGTCAAAAAGTGAAATTTTTCAAAAGAGAAGTGCTGACAATGTTCTCTTGAAATTTAGAAGAGAAAGGCATTATTATTGGCTAAGAAGATCAGTGATAACTTCACAGAAAAAGAAGCATTTATTTGAAAGATTTGGTCCAATGGAAATAATGAAAGGGACACTCTGTAAATAGGGACTGCATGTACACAGACATTGTATCAGTCAGCTTGGGCTGTGTAACAAAACACCACACACTAGGAGGCTTAACAACAGACACTTATGTCCTCACAGTTCTGGAGGCTATAAATCTAAGGTCAAGGTACAGGCATGGTAGGTCTGACGATAACCCTCTCCTTGGCTTGCAGATGGCAGTCTTCTCACTGTGTCCTCATAGGAAGGAGAGAAGGCTCTCTGGTGTCTCTTCTTATAAGGGCACTAATCCTATCAGATGAGGGCCCCACCCTTCTGATCTCATTTAACCTTAATTACTTCCTTAGAGGCCCCAACTCTAAATACATCCACATTGGAACTTAGGGTTTCAACATATGAATTTGGGGAGGACACAGAAATTAAGTCCATCACAGGCTTGGAGGTGGAAAATACCTTTATAAGGAACATTTGATGATATAGTTTGATTGGAGCATAAGAGGGGCTGAAAGTGGAGGCATGGGAGAAGCAAAATTAAACCTTGGGATTGTCCTGGATTACGGAAGGCCTGGAATGACAGCTAAGACTTTTAGAGGGTAATTTGTCTGCATCAGGGAGTATCTAGGGTTTTAAACCAGGAAGTTGCAAGTTCAGAACTGTGCTTTGGCAAGATGATTTCGGCAGCTATGGGTTTTACAGCCAGTCTTGCCCTTGTTATCTTGGAGCAGAGAAGGAGGTGGAAACACTAGCAGATTAAGTACCTAGCTCAGAATCTCCCAACCAGACCTTCCAAGTTGCTTTTCTGAACGCCAGTCAGTGTGTTGTTTGACTGGTAAGGAAAGAACATGCAGCTTGGGACACTGACTCTGGGGTGCCCTTGTGAAAAATCAATATGGGAGGCATCTTCTCTGGACCTACCCTCAACCAAGACTTTCTAAGCATCAATCCCAAAGCAAGACAGTCCTTTCTATCTCAGCGAAAGGTTTTGAATGGGAACTATTGCCCCATTGACCAAAGTAACTTTGGACGGTTTCTTGCTGACTACTGGGTACACAGCAGAGCTACCTGATCTTGCATTTCATGAAGGAGGCAACCAGTTCTCAGAGGTTATAAATCCTCAAATGTCATTAGAGAGCTCTTCAGGCCAAGATTACAAAATGCAATGCCTCTCCCCTGGGTAAAGTTCTCATCAGCCCCTCCTGAGGCAGTAGGTCCCAGCAGTCACTGCAGGCGACCAAAAATAGCCCCAGTATAAAATCCCAGCTCCCAGGACTGCTGGGGAGGTAATTTGCTGAGAGAAGCAGACCAGACTGTGGTAAAGCATTGCTTTGGGTCTCCTAACACATCGTCAAATGGGATATTCCCCGAAATCACTAATGCCCGGCCTCAACAATTAGAGTGGATCTTCTGGGTGAGATTGAAGGCTGCTTTCTAATTACCATGGATGGGCCTTGGTGATTATCTAGTGGAACTGCACAGTTATACCTGAGAACAGTGAGGTCTGCCTTCCTCAGCGCCCTAACAGTCTTCCATCCACATTCTTTCATTCTTTCCTTCTTTCAGCAAATATTGATTGAATGAGGCTCAATTCCTTTATTCAGTGTCTCTGCTCAAATATCACCTCCTCACCATCCACAACAGAGCTCTACCAATCTTTTTCCTTATTCCCTGTTTGCTTTATGCCCCTGCCATCGCACTCTGTTATTGTCGGTCTGCCCTACTAGAAGGTTGATTGGCTCCCGGGGCAGGGACTTTGCCTGTTTGGGGTCTGGCTCTTGAATGGCTGTGCTGAGTATATGGTGTGTCAGGCGTAGCCCTGCCCTCTATTTTTCCTGTAACTTGTATTAGTTGGGTGCTGTCCTTCTGGGTTTGGCCTCTACTTCTTGTTACTTCTCTCATCTTATCTGTCTCTTTTTTTTTTTGCAGTATGTGGGCCTCTCACCGTCGTGGCCTCTCCCGTTGCGGAGCACAGGCTCCGGACGCGCAGGCTCAGCAGCCATGTCTCACGGGCCCATCCGCTCCGCGGCATGTGGGATCTTCCCGGACCGGGGCACGAACCCGCGTCCCCTGCATCGGCAGGCAGACTCTCAACCACTGCGCCGGGGAAGCCCCTGTCTCTCTTTTTTTTTTTTTTTTTTTTTTTTTCTTACGCGGGCCTCTCACTGTTGTGGCCTCTCCCGTTGCAGAGCACAGGCTCTGGACGCGCAGGCTCAGCGGCCATGGCTCACGGGCCCAGCCGCTCCGCGGCACGTGGGATCTTCCCGGACCGGGGCACGAACCCGCGTCCCCTGCATCGGCAGGCGGACTCTCAACCACTGCGCCACCAGGGAAGCCCTCTCTTTTTTTATTCTATGTTTTATCAACTGAAATAAAATGCACAACCTAAAGGTTGAGAATTATGTTTTATTCCATGGACTTAAGCCGGGAAGACAGCCTCTCAGATGGCTCTGGGGGACTGCTCCCGAGCGGTAGGGGAGGAACCAGGATGTATAGGAGTTTTTGCAACAAAGCCCAGGTAGTCAGAACCTCAAAAGATTGCTGATAATTAAAAACACAAAAACAAAAACAAATCAAAAACCCCCCAGACATCTCAAGTTAATGATTTTAGCGCTTTTCTCTATATGGGAAGATGCAAGAGTCTGGGCTCATTGAAACGATTCCTTTGATATGCACCTTAACTATCTAGGACCAGTGTCCCGCTTTTCTCCATCCTGAGTCTCCTCAGGGCTGCAGTGGCTGATGGCTTGATGGCTACAACATCCTTCATTTACTGATATGGCAGGCAGCATTTGAAAGATTTTCTTTGTTTTCCAACTCTTCTATTACATTTTTCATTTTTGATAGTGACATTCTTAATTCCTCAGAACTCTGGTTTTATTCTCTACTTGTTCCTTTTTCAAAGCTTCCCATGCTACCCTACAAGGGAAGAGAGACAGAGGAGGCCACCACTGGGTAAGCAGGAAGGAAGTGGATTTCCAAACGCCAAAAAAGTGAAGGATTGGGGGCGCTGCCACACCCACACTGGAAGCATCTTTCCCCAGCTCCTCAGATGGCTTCCTGTGGAGAAGAACCTTCCATTTAGAGCCTGGAGTTAAAGTCCACCTCCAGCTGGGACAGCTGTTCTAAGATAGACTTTTAGTGAGTCACTCCACCTAAGCACCACATCATACCTCCCACCTGCTGCGGACTTGGCCAAGTTCAAGCCCACAGCTTCTCAGGTGTCCTGGCAGAGAACATGGCCCCCACCTCCTCTGCAGCCCCCTTGGGATTTATTCTGGGCTACAGTTTTCTCTGTCCTCTATCATCAGTCAATGTGTTGCCTTCTCTCCTCCAGAAGTTTGTCTAAATCCCTTATCCATTGGTGATCCTGTCTCACTTCCTTTATTCTTGTGAGATTATTCCTTTTCATAGGTCTATACTGTTATTCCAGCAGGATCCCAGGAGGGTCTGTGGGCAGAAACCTGGCAATATTTCATGTTCAAGGTTCTAAATATAGTTTGGAACTATTGAATTTACAAGTGTTTAAATAGGGCTCTTTACTGCAGAACTTCTCAGCCCTTGCATTTGCAAATACCTACTGCAAAGCTCTAAGAAAGGGTGTAGATGGAGTATTTCCCAATTATTTGACTGTAATATTTTCTTTTTTTCAGGGAAATCTCATCATGCTTCATGAAATACACTGTGGAAAATACTGGATTAATTTACTGGCATTATACTAGCTCTGGGACTGAAATACACGAGACATTAACAATGTTTGCTGAATGCTTGTGCAAAAAGAGGTTGAGGGGATGGGTCCTAAGTACCACCCTCACTCCACCCAAGTTACAGATTTACTTCCTGGCCATGATGCCAAACTTCAGAGTACAGTGGAAAGAACACCCAGGCTGAATTCAGACTAGCATAACTACTGGGTGCCTTCAGGCAAATTAACTTCTCTGAGTCCTGATTTCCATATCTGGGAATAATATCTACTCTTCCTACTTTGTGAGGCAGTTGTGAGTATCAAAACATAAATTATATGAGCCAGTATTTATAAAATATAAAACAGTAAACAAATACGAGGAATTATAGTCCTTGTGGTGAAATTTAGTCGCTATGTCATGGGAGTTAGAATGTGCAAGGGAACATTTGAACATTCTCTAAACATATCCTAGGGCTGCTGACCTCCTCATCCTACATCTAGAGTCACGGCTCACAGGGATAAGCACTTAGGAAAAGAGGAGAGAAACCCTACTCATGTCTATGTCTGTACCCAGAGCTAAATCAGGACTTCATCCCCATTTCGCTAGTGAAGACTTTAAGGTAGAGAAACAGACTCCGGGATCTTCAGATCTAGAGAAGATCTCAGATGTCGTTTGATCCAACTTGCTTGTTTTAGATGCATAGAAACTGTGACCCAGAGAGGATAAAGAGTTTGCCTCCAATCATACTGAAATAATGGTAGCGAGTGCTAGCAAGCAGGTGTCCAAGTTCAACATAACTTAACCTGGCAAACATTTACCCAACCTCTGGTGCCGGCTTGCCGCTGCCCCAGGGGCTGGAGGACACACAAGTGGGAGCAAGGTTTCCACCCTGAAGGAGCTCACAAGTGCTCAGAGGAGAGAGTAACAGCAAACACTAGAGCAGAAGTGGACTGTTCAGTTAAGTGTTCTAGGAGTTCAGAGAAAGGGTCATTGTTGATAGCTGAGATAGAAATTTTTTTGTAGTTGGTATTTTCCATTTTCAGAAATTCTTCCCCTTACCTCAAAGATTCCTTAATAAGGAGACTATATATCACATACATACACACATATGTATATACTTTTATTTTATATACATATATAAATATATATACACTTTTAAATTTCACATACATATGTGACATATGTGATTTGGAGAGGCTATTATTCTTCCTGTTTCTCCTTTTTGGTTATCTTTAAAATAGTTTGAGATGTATACGGATGCAAGCTGAAGAATCTGTTGTAAACGTCAAGGGAAATTTCTTGACCTTAAAAAATTCCAAGAGAAATGGGGACCTGCTGGTGGAGTCCATTCTGCCTAAAATATATTTTTTTCCACCTGAGGCAAAGTGCCTCAGAGTCCATGTTCCTTTTGTGGCAAAGAAGTAGAAGAGAAAACGTCCCTTTCCCTGGCAACAACGTTTATTTAGTATTGAAATACTATCCCTGTGTTTGGAAAGCCCATGCATCTATTAGTGTTTTAATTTCTAAACAGAGCAGCAAATTGGTTTGACATCTGTTAGTAACTCTGCCCTAAGATGGGATGATTCAATCTCGGCAATTAGTGGGCACTCTCTCCCATTAGGAGATATGATGAAGTGATGTGGTTGAACATCTCAGGATGCCAAGTTTATTCTGTGTTTGGACAAATGGCATATTGTCTTGGTTCCCATTTCTTAAAAAATCTTTTTAGAAAGACTCCTCTTTTTAGTTTATGTTGGAAAATTCAGTTTAACCAAAGAACCAGAACCAGAGCAGGGCATTCAGCAGTGTGAAGGGTGTGTGTACCACCCTGCGGTATTCTGCCCACAAAGCAAGGACAGTTGAGAAGATTCGTTTTGGTGGCTCTGCATAGGGGTGTGGTACAGGGACCCACAGGGACCCAGAGAAACACAGAGACAGATTAATGGGCAACTAAATAAATACCCTGCTGAGATCCATGTGGCTCAAAAATGGTTTACTGTTGAGGATATGTGTGGGCAATAGTCATAGTGTGATCTCCTAAGACTGGTGATTACGTCTGAAGGTATAGCCCACAGAACACACATCCTTGACATACTCCACCCAAAAATGGATCCTCTGGCTAAAAAAATTTGAGAAACAAGACCTACTACTTCCTCCTCTTGCAAATCCACAGTGCACATTAGCCTATAAAGGAGAGAAAACTTAGTTAAGAAAACTTGAACCTTGTTTAACCCAACATTTCCCAATATTTTGGAAACAGTAACTATAACATCCCATATAGTGGAATCAATGCATCTTATTCTTTCTGACTGAAGCTATTTATACAGCACATCAAAAACTAATTAGTGGGCTTCCCTGTGGCGCAATGGTTGGGAGTTCGCCTCCCAATGTAGGGGACACGGGTTCAAGCCCTGGTCCGGGAAGATCCCACACGCCGAGGAGCCACTAAACCCGTGTACCACAACTACTGAGCCTGTGTTCTAGAGCCCGCAAGCCACAATTACTGAGCCCACACACCGCAACTACTGAAGCCCGTGCACCTAGAGCCTGTGCTCTGCAACAGGAGAAGCCACTGCAATGAGAAGCCAGCCCACAGCAACGAAGAGTAGCCACCGCTCACTGCAACGAGAGAAAGCCCACGCACAGCAACAAAGACCCAATGCAGCCATAAATAAATAAATAAATTTATTAAAAAAAATAAAAAGAATCCACCTGTCAATGCAGGGGACACGGGTTTAAGCCCTGGTCTGGGAAGATCCCACGTGCCGCAGAGCAACTAAGCTGGTGCACCACAACTACTGAGCCTGAGCTCTAGAGCCCGTGAGCCACAACTACTGAGCCCACGTGCCACAACTACTAAAGCCCAGGCTCTTAGAGCCTATGCTCTGCAACAAAGAGAAGCCACCGAAATGAGAAGCCCACGCACGGCAACGGAGAGTAGCCCCCGCTCGCCGCAATTAGAGAAAGCCCGCACGCAGCAACGAGGACCCAATGCGGCCATAAATAAATAAATTTATATTAAAAAAAACTAATTAGTGACAAAGAAAAGAAAATTTAGTTTACATGAAATCTATTTGAGATGATGTAGCCAAACCAGTGTTTTGTCACTTGATGAAATTAGTCCTGCCTATTCCTACAGCCAGCTGGATGGCTCTTGCCTGGATCTGAAGGCTCTATTGAAACTGGGTCTCATACCTGGATCTGTTGGTTTCCAAAGCCCATGTTTTTAACTATATGTTATTCTACTTGATATGTGGGTGCATATAAACCCCTTCTCTCTGAAGACCATGTAATAGTTGAGCACTTTCATTTCCCCTACATTATCCAACTTCCCTGCTAGAAATGAAAAAAAAAGAGAGGAGGAGAGGGAGGAATGAAGGAAGGAAGAAGGAAGGGAGGGAAGAAAGGAAGGAAGGAAGGAAGGAAGGAAGGAAGGAAGGAAGGAAGGAAGGGAGGGAAGAAGGAAGGAAGGAAGGAAGGGAGGGAAGAAGGAAGGAAGGAAGGAAGGGAGGGAAGAAGGAAGGGAGGAAGGAAGGGAGGGAAGAAGGAAGGAAGGAAGGGAGGGAAGAAGGAAGGAAAGAAGGGAGGGAGGGAAGAAGGAAGGAAGGAAGGGAGGGAGGAAGAAGGAAGGGAGGGAAGAAGGAAGGAAGGAAAGAAGGGAGGGAAGAAGGAAGGGAGGGAATAAGGAAGGAAGGAAGGAAGGAAGAAGGAAGGGAGGGAAGAAGGAAGGAAGAAAGGAAGGGAGGGAAGAAGGAAGGAAGGAAAGAAGGGAGGGAAGAAGGAAGGAAGGAAGGAAGGAAGAAGGAAGGGAGGGAAGAAGGAAGGAAGGAAGGAAGGGAGGGAGGGAAGAAGGAAGGGAGGGAAGAAGGAAGGAAGGAAGGAAGGGAGGGAAGAAGGAAGGAAGGGAAGAAGGAAGGAAGGAAGGGAGGGAGGGAAGAAGGAAGGAAGGAAGGGAGGGAGGGAAGAAGGAAGGAAGGAAGGGAGGGAAGAAAGGAAGGAAGGAAGGGAGGGAAGAAAGGAAGGAAGGAAGGAAGGAAGGAAGGGAGGGAGGGAAGAAGGAAGGAAGGGAGAGAAGAAGGAAGGAAGGAAGGGAGGGAAGAAAGGAAGGAAGGAAGGGAGGGAGGGAAGAAGGAAGGAAGGAAGGAAGGGAGGGAGGGAAGAAGGAAGGGAGGAAGGGAGGGAGGGAAGAAGGAAGGGAGGAAGGGAGGGAGGGAAGAAGGAAGGAAGGAAGGAAGGGAGGGAGGGAAGAAGGAAGGGAGGAAGGGAGGGAGGGAAGAAGGAAGGGAGGAAGGGAGGGAGGGAAGAAGGAAGGGAGGAAGGGAGGGAGGGAAGAAGGAAGGAAGGAAGGAAGGGAGGGAGGGAAGAAGGAAGGGAGGGAAGAAGGAAGGAAGGAAGGAAGAAAGGAAGAAGGAAGGAAGGGGAGAGGCAGGGAGAGAGGGAGGGAGGAAGGAATGGAAGATTAAGTTCTTGTAGAAGCATGGGTAGGACTTTGCCACAGGAATACTTCTGAGCACTTGTAACATTTGTTTCCTTATTACACTTTCTAACAACTATCACAACTCCCTGGGAGATTTTATGCTTGGACATAGGTTAAAAACATCATTATTTACAGGATGAAAAACTTCTGTCTTCCTAGGAAGGGGAGAGGATGGCAAAGATGATTGTGAATGAAATGGTCTAGGGTGACTCTTGAAAGATTGTCCCATGAGCAGCCCCCAAGCCGTTCTTCTCAGCCTTCATTTGCAAAGCAAAATAGTATTAATGTAATCAGCCTCTTATCTTTTTCAAATCTACGTACCCTAGGGCTTGCGGGGGTTATTAATACAGGAGGCATTTAGGAAAGTGCCTTTGAACAACAAGCTCCTTTGTTTCCTCCCTTGCCTCTGACCACTGTGGTTTTTAAATTTTCAAATTTGAATTCTCAAATTAAGTTTTGTATGACTTTTAGCATCATTTGCAACCAAGAAGCGTCCATTGTCCTTGCTATTGCCATCGTCTGGACCATGAATTCTGACGGCTAAGCCACCATGGCATGACCTACTGAGATGATGTTTCAGGCTCTCAGCCCTTTCTTCTCCCTGGAGACAAGTGGCCCCTGACCAAGCTGTCAACTTCTCATTGGCTAACTCTCCTGAACTGTCCCCTCTGCCAGCCTGAACTCCTCTCCCACGCAAGGAGGGAGTCCAAGACCCTGACCAGGGTTTGGGTTCCAGGAGCTGGACTGGAACCACAGAGCTGGGGAAGAGCATGGGGCAGGGGTCCCTGCTGGGTGGTGTAATGCAGGCAGCAAAAGTGAAATTTGGAATAAGGAGGCAAAGAGGCTGGGAGGAGAGGGATGTAAGCTGGACAGGAAGCCAGGGAGCAGGTAGAAAGAGCATTTGAAATTGGGAGGATGGAGAAGAGGCTGAGCTTGAAAATATTCCCACATCAAGGGTTAGGTTAGGAACAAGGACAGATCCTGGACTCGTGAGGCCTGAAGCTTGTCTAATCAGGGAACCGTCCTCAACAAACGGATCCAAACTTACAAATATAAAACTAGACACAGAAGTGAATATTTATTTATAATGAGAAAAGAAATCAAACAACTGAGAAACTTACAAAAAAGCTGTCAAATACCACAGATATCCAAAAATTCAGAAAAGTAACCATGTTTTATTAGGTCCCCAACACACACCTGCGATACTTTTCTCCCTGGGTTTTTTTGACTGCACACATTTTGATTGCTTCCTCGTTTGACAAGGACTTTGTAAATATACCCTTTTTTATGGGAGAAATGAAAGAAAGTCTAATTCCTCCACTAGAACAATCGATCAATATATGAGTTTTAGTATTGATGGTTGGGATGCAAAGATGCAACTAGTTATAGAACGACTACAGGTTTACATGCTATGAATACATAAAGTCTGTTTTGGCTACTTCCCCTTAAAAGTGTATAGTGAATTTATTATTGTATATGCTGCATTATTGAGTATATTCCTGATGGGCGAGAACTTCTGTTTGACCAGGCATTGGTGAGAACAAAGTCCTCTGCTTGCAATTTTACGCATCTGATAAATGGGGGAACTTACCAGAGACTACCTTGTGACTCTGTGTATTTCAAACCTTGATTTTCCTCTATCACCCGCGTACCTCTGATGCCTGGTGCCTTAGCACACATTTATATCGCAATATGACCTCTGACCTTGCACCTTTGTGTCATGACCTGGGTAAGTCAGCATACTGGACTGCAAGAGTCTTACTAGAAGCCAGTCCTTCATGAGGAGAGCTAACAATAATATTAACAGAAATGACTTAGGACCACACAAATATCTCCCACTAAACCCAAACTAAATATATCCCCAAAATGAAGTGAAGTCCCCAAAATGACCATGGCCACTTCAGTATCACCTGATACTAGACAAAATGTAACAGAGGTGAAGCTGTAATGGAAAAACACCGGTCTCACCCAATTGCAGCGCAAATATCTTATGTTTGCAAATTTTGAAAAACAAGATCACGTGAACACTATGGTAGGTCCTTTCTGAGCCTTGGAAGAGATGAATGCAAGGGGTGGTGGGGGCAGGGTGTCAAGGATTTTGAGTTTTATTAGTGTCACAATAAAAACTGCTTGGGTTAGGTCACAGGTTGCTAAGCATCTTCCTATACCGACCCAGTATATAGACCCAGATTGTCTCTGTCCTGATCACATACGCGAAGGCTGGGCCATCGCGGACTCCACACTTGCACCAGGCACGCTGTAAAGACAGGTGCCTCCCGCCCAATCCGTGCTGCCTGTTAGGAATAAATACCTCCTGTGTGAGAGATCTCACTGCCAGTTGCTTCCATATAGAAAATCACTGTTATTAAAAGAAGGACATTAAAACTACTTTAAATGGATTCTGCTTCAAAGCGCTTTGCCTGGGGAATACACCCAACTAAACGTAAAAAACACAGTTTTCAGGTGAGCAGTGGGGTCTCTGGTGGCCACACTGATGACAATACGGGCTGATGTAAAATGTCTAATCCCAGGACAGGCAGTCACTCCCGGGTGGTCAGACAGTAAAGAGGCTTTTGACTTTCCACCCTCTTGGCACTGTTAGAAAAGGGTCACAGGTTGTTTTGAGGACACTGTAATCCTTAATCATGTTTCTTTTGTTTCCATTAAGATAGAATTCATGAGCCTGTCTTGCTGATAACTTTACTTTGACCAGGAAGGTCTTTAAGTGAGGCAGACCAGATGGCAGCAGACTGTCAGAGGAGAAAGGAGCCTTGGAGATATTCTTCATGGCACAGTGGAGGGAACCAAAGTCCCACAGGCAAAATTACAAGTCAGAGTTAAGGAAATTGGCACACTTATTGGGAAGTGAGGCCAGAGTCCTCTCTGGAAATCAAGTCCACTTTGTTTACCTTCAACGTAAACTGGCATTCACTCAGAGTCTTTGTAGAGAAGATAATTCAGGAAACTAAGGGGGTAATTCAGGCATCGTTCTTCTCAGCCCTATCCCCCTACCCCTGCTCCCACCTACCTACCCCAAAGTGTCTGCACCTGTCTGTACACAGTTAAGGTGATTGTGAAATTTGTATTTGAAGGTAATAATGAAATAATAATAATGAAATATTAATAATGAAATAATAATGAAATATTTATATTCATCACACAATTATTCAGGGCTTCCAATGTCTAGGGCTGGTAGAAATTTTATGGATACTATTTAATAAGAAAGAAGAAGATGTGGAAGATAGTGGGATCTTGATACATACCAACTGGTAATACAGTATGATTTCAATTTTGCAGCTGTAAAAAAATAAAAAATCTTGTGTAGAACACAGAGAGAGAGAATTGTTAACAGGGGTTATATTTGCATAGTTAGCCCTTGCCATTTTTTTCCTCTTTGTATCTCTCTATAATTTTTAGATTATTCACAATTTATAGATTACTTACTACATTTTTAAAATTAGATATATTTTTTTAAAAATAAAATAAAATTACCTTGAATTTGAATAATAACGAAATTCATTTTATCTGGCTTAGTGCTTCTGATTTTGGTTATCTTGTTTGATATACCAGGAACCATGGACCCAATGACATTAAGTAAATTTACACATAAGATCCCCAAATTTACACATAACACTATCTTGTTGCCCAGAAGGCCAGTGGTTTCTTGGTACCCAGCATCATGGAGAATGGAGCCCCTGAGACCCCGACTCTGTGAGTGCTTTATGAGGTCACACTCTCTCTGAGCCAGTCTAGGGTGAGTCATGCTTACCATATCAGTGAGCGGAAGGAAGAGAAGGAAGTAAGAAAAATAATAATAACTTGGTTGTTATTGTATTAAATAAAGTAAATTTCAGTGTGTCAGGCCAGGTGGTAAAATTATAGAAGCCAATCTTTCTGAAAGTGTAAAATCAACTGTGTTGAGTCATGATTTTTTTTTAATTAAAAAAAGATTGTTGTCAAATTTGTTTATTTTCTGAACACTTGGAACTGCCTATTAAAAAGAGGCAGCTAATTACTCTGGCAAACTTTGTGGAAACTTGACACAGAGTCTTGGGAGCGGCATTAAAAATGTAAGAGGGCGTTTTACTCTCGGAGGAGAGCAGGGTGGAGAAGGGGCAGCTGCCTCCTCACTGCTCCAGGTCAGCAAACTCAGAATTATTTATTTATGGAAAGTGTGCTAGGTGCCAGCGGGGTTCTGGGGAAGCTGAGTGCCCAAGAATGAAGTCTTCAAACACAGCAAATGAATTCCCACAGCCTTGATGATTTAGGAGAGAGTTTTGCATTTGATTTTCATTGTTGGATGATTTTTCCAGATCCGTTTCGAATTCAAGCTGAGAATTTCTCACTTTCTTTGGCTTCACTAGGATAAAACGTAGATTGTAGCTTTTATTCATTGTGTTGTAACCCTAGGAATTACTGGAGATGCATTTTTACACCTTTACACCTCTATGGTCCCCCAAAGACAAACCCTGTGAAATCTATGACTGTTTAATGAGAGAATCCAGTTCCCCAAAACATCCTCGTTCAGGTCACCCGAAGGAATCTAGATTCCCAGTTCTCCAGGTGGGCGGCAAGTCTCCATTTACATTTTACCTGTGCCCTGAAAGTTCATAACAGTAACGAAAGCAAAAGGATTCAGAATCACAGCATGAAACTTCCAAATTTATGTATATTTCTAGAGAGGTATGTAAAGCACCTAGCCCAGTACCTGGCATACGGAAGGTGCTCAGTAAACATTAGCTATCAGCATCATCATTATCATCAATGGTCTCATCATCACCATCCCATCCAGTAGCAGCAACCAACTCTGTTGGTGCTAATGAGGCAAAATCATTAGGTGTGATTTATGAGCAGGCTGGGTAGAGTCGCAAGGTAGAAAATCCCGGTGAATTATACACTTTTAAATATATCCCTGCTTGTCAGTCATCGACAGTGCTCCTTGGAAACAAAAACTATAAAGCAAGGGAGAATGTGCACCCAAAGTGTGTGTTCAAGGTTCCCGCCTGATGGATATTGTGTTTTACCCATTGAAATGGGCAAGTGGTGGAGGAGAGAAGGTCTGGGTCTGAGGTCTGGATCCTAGCTTTCTGTCTACTTCTAATGAATAGCAGAGTGACCTTGGCCAAGCACCGCACTTCTCTGGGCTTCTGCATCCTCACCGGGGAAACAGAAACTTAGCGTCCATACTCTCGTTCCCCTTGGGCGTGCACAGTCTCTGTGTTTCGTTTACTTCACTCTTCCTTGCCTTTCCCAATTGAGAAAACAAGGGGGAGGTGAAAACAAGTCGGAAAACAGCGCCCTCTAGGGGTTTTCAGAGGCATGTCTCTATTGAGGACGTAAGAGTATGAAAAACGCCTGGGTGAACACCTGGGGGCGCCGTACTTCCTAGGGCGTACGTTACCTGCCTGCTTCTTAAGCTGTCCTTGCATCCTTTTTTCTATCTTGATGGGAATTGAAATTGAATTTGTTTTGAAAAATTTAAAAACTCCAGAAAAAACAAAAACCCTAGTGAAAAATTGAAGATACAGAAACTCAAGTCAAGGAGGAAATTATTGAAAAAAATTTATTAAGTCCAACTTAGAGAAATTAGCTATTATTTATTTCAATGATAAGTAACATTTGAAGAAGAAATACAGTCTTTTTGGCGCTTCCATTAAGAGAGTAAAGAAAATGTTCAGAATATTTAAGCGAGGTAAACTTTAGTATTTTATTAATGCAATATTTAATTTTTTAAAAATAAGAGTTTTGGAGGAAGTCCATTTTAGTTTCTGTTTCTTGAGTTTATTATTCTTCTTGACATGAAGCAAAAAGGAAGAAAACTTTATTCTTTCCTAGACACAGAATGTCACAAAATCACCTGAACTAACCCTCCCATTGTATAAATTAGTTGGAAACTCAATGCTTTTGTTTCTGGTCTAGAGCTCTTGGTACTTTCTGGAAGAGTACATATAATAATAGCAATGATTGTATTCAATACAAATAATAATGGACATTACCTTACTCTGTGCCAGGCACTCTGCCATGTTTTACATGGAGCCCCTCACTTAACCCTCGCAACAGCTCAATGAATTTGCTACTATTGTCGTTACCATTTTACAGCTGGGGAAATGGAGACACAGAGAAGTCAAGTAAGTACTCCCAATTTCACAACTTAGCAATACCTGTGGGATTTTTATATTCAACCACAAACCTAACTCACATTCAAATTAATTGATACAGACTTATTGATACATACATACCTACCTCTAGGTTCTTTTCTGACCTCTTTTTTGGGGGTGGGGCTTTGAAACAAAAAAATTGTTAGGTTTTGAAAGCTCTTTCTAACCATTGTGAGGATAAAATGAGAGTTGGGATGGGGGCTAGAAGACAGGTGATAAATGGACTCCAGAACCAGTCAGTTAGCGACCAGTTGTTTGGAGTGAGGTATAGCCTGAGTTTAATCATGACCTTTCCTAAATTGAGTCTATGGAGCAAGAATTTTAAAAGGGAAAAACTGAATTCATAAACCTTTATTGAGCTCTAAGCACATGTATTTATATTTTCTTCTGTTCCTTGGTAAAAGCACACTGACTAAACACATGGTTTTGTGTTGGTCTAATGCCGTTTTTTATATGCATATTTCCTCATGTTTCACTTTAAATAACTGCACGATATTATTCCATCATCTTGATGTATCATGATTTGCTTAGTCATTTCCCTGTTGTTGAGGCTTTGGATTGTTCCCAGTTATAAAGAGCACTGCTATCCCATTTCCAGACCATTTTTAATCTGGGAGATATTTTTCTGATGTATATTCCCAAGCATTTAATTTCTATATCAAAGTGTACAATATATTATATCTTTTTCTATATATTTCTAGATTGCTTTCCAGAAAGACTACAGAATAAATTATGAGGCCAATAGCACTGAATTTTTAACACTTCGTTTTTCTGATTTATCCACCAAGAATTGTAGTTATTTTAACATTTTTTTGACCACACCACCATCACGACCAGTGCCCCCAACATCACGACCACTGCCCCCAACGTCACGACCACTACCATCATCATCACCTTAATCAACACAAGCAAAAACAGAACCATTAATATCATCAGCTACCATCACCATCAATACCACCACCAGCATCCTTATCCACCACCACCATCACCATCACCATCACCTTATCAACGACCACCATGGCACCAATGTCACCATCATCACAATCACCTTCATCAGTAAAACAACCACCACCATCACCATCATTCATTACCATCACCATCATCAAATCCACCAACACAAGCACCACCACCACCATCACCATGATCTGCTACCATGATCTGCTACCATCACCACCATCTTTAACAGCACTAGTCCTCATCCACCACTACCACCTTCACCTTCACCACCAACACCAGCACCATCACCATGATCAGCTATCATCACCATCAACACCACCACCACCAAAACCAGCACTACCACCCATGAATTTCACCAAGAGCATCAACACCAAGATGGTCATCCACACTACAATTACTATCATCTTCACTACCAACACCATCAACACCTCACCAGCACCAGCACCAATACCACCATTACTATATTCCATCACTGCTGTTACTATTAATGGAAATATTCAATATGTGCCAAGTACTGTAGTCATTGACGTTAATGACTTTGTCCCCACAGTAACTCTTGTAAGTATATAATAGCCTCCTGTTACTGATTAGAAAACTGATGTTGAGAGTTTAGGACCCTTGATCAAAGACACAGCTGAAAAGTGTCAAGGCCAGGATCCATGTCTATATCTGTCTACTCCACAGCCCATCCTCTGAACAGCCAATGTCTCTGCTTCCTTTAATCGATGTACCGTGGTGTTGCAAAGTTCTTTTGTTTGCATTTCTTTAGTTTCTTTGGAGACTGAACATTTTTCCAAGTGGTGATTTATTGTCTGCATTTCCTCGGGTGTAAACTCTCCATTTATTTCCTGTGACCTCATTTTGAATGAAAGCTGAATATTGATCTTAAATAATTAGATGAATTCTCCATTTTCTATGGTAAAGCTTTTCTTTTAACATTTATAACATATAATTTTCTCACTCATATTTTATCTTTTAAGCCCTTTTGTATTCTAACTATTTTACATCTAATTATATATTAGGAATCAAAAGTATTTCTTTCTTAATTGGAAAGAATATGCTTATTTTCTTCTAGCTTTCTTTATATGTTCATCATTTTACTTTGACCAAAATGTATTATAGTATACAACATGAGGTGTGAATCTAATATATTCTCCTTACTGTGACTTGATTGCCTCATGTATTAAATAATAATTATTTCTTGCATTTGTATATTCTTTTGTTCATGTATTAATAAGTTCTTATAATAATTTTATTTACCGTTGAAATATCTATTCTATACCATATTTTTCTTGCTTTTAACCCAGTATCATATAGTTTTGGTAATTGTCACTTGTTTTAAAACCCAAACACTAAATCCTTTATCAATCCTTTTGGGAAAAAACAGTTTGGATATTTGTCCTGCTTGTTCTTCTGGAGGAATCTTAAAACCAGTGTTTCAAATTTTATAAAATCTAAAACATAAAATCAAAAAATACTATGGGGCTTCCCTGGTGGCGCAGTGGTTGGGAGTCCGCCTGCCGATGCAGGGGACACGGGTTCGTGCCCCGGTCCGGGAGGATCCCACATGCCGCGGAGCGGCTAGGCCTGTGAGCCATGGCCGCTGAGCCTGCGCATCCGGAGCCTGTGCTCCGCAACGGGAGAGGCCACAACAGTGAGAGGGCCGCGTACCGCAAAAAAAAAAAAAAAAAATACTATGAAGACTTAAATTGTTATCATACGAATAGAGTTTTGTTATCTTAAGGATACTTGGCTTTCCATCCATGAATAAGCTTTCATTTCTCATTTATTCATAGTATTCTTTTTCTCTTATAAGATTTTTTCCTTTCAAAATAATTTTCTCATTTGGAGCTAAATTATTATCTGAGCATTTAATGGTATTTTTATCACCACAGTACACAGATTTTATAGCATTATTAAGTTATTCATCACCTAAGTATCCGGAAACAACTAATTTTAGTGAATTAATCTGTTCCCAACTCATCAACTTTTGCTGTAACTACAAAATCTAGGAAGATAAATGGTTCAGATGCTGTAACAATTTTCTGTGTTTCTTGAAAAACAACACTCAAATTAATAAAAACAATGACAACTTCTTTAAAGCCAAAAGAGTTCAGAAAGGCAAGCCCCCAGATGAGCCATTCTGGGAGAGAGAGTACAGTGGGAGGAGGTGGGGTGGGGGGGAGAGATTCCTGGCACATGTATACTCACTAATGTAAATAGCTGAGCCCACTAGGGCTGAGTTTTTACAACACTGTGATGTGAAGTGGGATTTTGATGCCACTAAACTTCCCTTTCTCCCAGTTCCCTCCTTTTCCCTCATCTGGGGCTCCTATGTTCTGACTTTGGCAGAGAGTAACAGTCAAGACTGGGGTGTAAGCTGGAAAAATGGTTCCAGAGAAGGGCTTCTGAGAAGTCAACCCACTCCACCCTTGTCTACCCGCTTTCTCCCAAAGATGGAGCCCTGCCCCTGGGTCCTAATGAGATCCTGGGGGTATGGGGTCCCACCTGGGTGGGCAATATTTCTCTGACAGGCAAGGTCTTTAAGTTTGGAGACTAGATTTGCAGTCACAGCAAAAGTAGATGAGTCCACTTCCTTTCATTTATTCAACAAATAATTATTGAGTCTCACAAGCCACTAACTATGGGACCTGGATTTGATTATTTTTTTTTTTTCATCGATAAAAAGTGAAAGGGGGGAAAACGAAGGCATTGGGACCGAGGTGAGCTCCTGGGTCCCCTTCACTTTAGCGTTAGTATGTCTGATATCACAGAATGGCTGCCCGAGGGGCTGGCCAGTGCGTCCTGACCAAATAAAAAGCTAGTCTTGGTAAGTGGGGGCCCTCCTGAGTGCAGTAGGTCCCGGGCTCAGGCTGAGACCCAGCCTCTAATGCTGAGGTTCATTGTCACTGGCTTAATCTTCTCAATACAATTTCAGTAACTTCTGAACCGACTCAGCAATCTTCCTCTGGGTGAATCCCTGTCTGTAACCCAATTACCAATCCTTGCTGTGATTCTCCAGTTATATGCTCCCCTGTGCTTTCAGCCACCCAGCATGACTACATCTCTGGTACAACACCCAAGATGGGCAAGCACCGTTCAGCAAACTGGGGGAGCTCTCTGACCATTTTGCAGATGGTCCATCCACTTACTTATTTAGTCCTTGTGCTTTCATTATTTCTTAGTGAGCACAACCCATGTGCCCACACCCTCGGAGGCCTTTCTGCCCAATATCACAACTGAGTAATTTGTTCTTTCAAACTGGGCCAAGGCATGTCATTCAGGTTGATAAAACTGTGATCAAAAGCTTGTGCTTTTGATTTTTGAGAACCAGACCGAGGTTTGGGTATTCATTTACAAAAGGCTTCTTAGCACTGTTTTGAGTAAGGGGTGGAGGAATAATTAATAGTCAGTCGCCACCAGAATCACAGGGATGTTCTTCTTATGGGAGGGAGGGTCCCTTGAATTCTCATAAGGGAAGCAAAGGAGATAAAATACAGTACGTGCAAAAATATTAAGACCTTCTTGATATAGACAAATATTGAAATATTATGTTGTACACCTGAAATTAAGATGACATAATGTTGTGTCAGTTATATCTCAATAATTTTTTAAATGTTAAGACCTGAGGTTAAATAAGAATTGTTAAACTAAGAGTGGAAAAAAAATTTGGTGGGGGGTATTTTTTTCCATGCTTCTTTTTCTGCAGGAATCTTATAATCAGTTTTTCAGCTTTTATAGAATATACTATGGAGACTTTATGTTATTTTATTTTTAATTTTGGAGTAAGATGGTAGACAGAATTTGGAGGGCAGTGATTTCCAAGGAGAAACTTCCCATATTCTTTTCAAAACAAGCTATCATCACTCTTATACTGCAAAACACACAAAGTTTATAAACCTTGAACCCTTGGGAATCCTCTAATAAAATACTTGCTATTCTGCAATGCCACCGAATTAAGTCACCATCTGTTCATTTATTCAACAAGTACTTCCTGAGCACAATTCTAGCACTGTGGGTGCTCTGTGGGGAAATGAAAAGAACTGTAAGACATTATTCTAAGCTCAAAAACACTGCAGTCTCATCAGGGAGACAAGATTTACAGAGCGAAAGGAAAACTAATAATAGAACACAGTTTAGGATTAAACAATAAGGGTAAAAATAAATAAATCGCCAAATGCTAAATAAATGCCAAATGAAACAATAAAAGTGACTCTGAGTTTCAAAAGGCAAAAATCACTGCAGGCTGAAGGGATAGGAGACCCTTTCTGGAGAGGTGAGACTTGAGCATTTGAACACAAGGAGGACATAGATCAGGCTGTTTGAGTGGAGAGGGCTTATTAAGAGCCAAGTCTGGCTGTGATGCAGCCACCGGGTCGGCTGGTGCCCCCATCAGACAAGTGGCCCTTAGAGTGACTTGACTAATTGTGCAAACTGACCAGGTACATCAGCCCAAAGGCCCCAAGTGAGAGCCTGGGGTAGATACAGAGAGTGCCCAGGCTTGATGTAAGTCAGTGCTAGTTTTTCAAACACAATTCGGAGAGATTCAACGTCCAGAGGCAAACAGACCCAGAGAACTGTAGAGATGGAGGCATTATGAGGGGAGTTGAGGCCGGGTTATATCATTTAAAAGGAATTGAAGCATCGGGCAATTGCCAGGTAATATTAAGCAGCAGGTTTGTTTAAATAACATATCCTAAACCAAAAGACTACTTGTCACTGAGTCAAAGTGCCTTTTACTTGAAGGGAAATATTTTCTGTTCCATTAGCTTTTTTTTTGTTTTTTCTTCTTCTAACATTAGTCAATAAGTTGAAAATTCCTACTGTCTTTTGAGGAAAAGATCCCAGCACAATACAAAATAGGGAAAAGGCAGTGACTGGTAGTAGCCAAGAGATCTGAGTTCCTGACCTGGTTCTGCCATTGATACCATTTGAAATATGAGATCTGTCACTTAAACGCTCTAGATTTGCTTTAGCCCCACAAGATGACGAAAACATGGACTGCCTTAATCATCTTACAGGGTTATTTGGGTTGGAGGTAAGGTAAAAATTTTTAATGTTTTGAGCACCTCCTTTTAACCAAGTACTTTCACATTCTTTATGTCGTTTAATGATGAAGACAAGAGTCCATATTAAATATGATTAGCCCTACTCACAGTTAAGGAGACTACGAATTGGAGAGGTTAACTGATTTGTGAAAAGCCACACAGCCATTGCAACCCCAGTTCTCCAAACCTTAGGAGTCACTCTTCCCTTTATTGTCCAAAGGACACAGTTTGAGCAGGCGCACTGCATGCCTGCTCTCTCCTCCATCAGCTGGGTGCCGCTTTTGCTCCGAGAAGGTCTGAGACAGAACGTTGAAAGAGTGTAGTCCTCCTTGAGGTGGGAGTGTCAAGTTCACACTGAACCACCCGATGAAGCTACAGCAGAAAAAGGGGGTGGGCTCCTGGCATGTGACATGGAGTGCCCCCAGCATGGGCTGCGATATGTTCACCGGCTCAGCCTGAAGCAACTGTGTTAGAATTATCCCCTGGCTCAGGGCTACCTGGAGGGGACATCTTGCCTTCCTTCTGTGGACCTAAAAGACTCTCTTAAAAGCAGTTGGCTCAACTTTGGCTACACTGCATCAGCTGGGGAGCTTTAAAAATAATCCCAGTGCCCAGACCACACCCCCGGACCAAGGACATTAGAGTCTCTGGTGATGGAAGATGGGAATAAATATTTTGATAGGCCCCGAATGCAGCCAATTTTCAGAACCACTGACCTAGAGAACAAAGGAAGGCTCTCCCCAAGGGCAAATCTGAGCTTCCAGTATTTTACGATCCAGACTCTCCAGAAACAGGGAGAAGCTACTCTGGCACCATCTCCATTAGTAGCTTTGTTTGTTTGTTGTTTGTTTGTTTCTGATATATTAGCAAGTGGAGAGTAGCAGTCCCAGGGCTCTACCCTTAGTCTTCTTACTCTAAGATGCCATTGTTGCCTTAAAAAACTAAAAGCCTCAGCTTCCCTGGTGGCGCAGTGGTTGCGAGTCTGCCTGCCGATGCAGGGGACACGGGTTCGTGCCCCGGTCCGGGAAGATCCCACATGCCGCGGAGCGGCTGGGCCCGTGAGCCATGGCCGCTGAGCCTGCGCGTCCGGAGCCTGTGCTCCGCAACGGGAGAGGCCGCAACAGTGAGAGGCCCGCATACTGCAAAAAAAAAAAAAAAACAACAAACAAACAAACAAACAAAATCACTAAGAGCCTCTTGTGTTAACTTAGCATTTGATGGCCATCCACCGGGGTTATTGTCAAAGCTGGCTCTTCAGATGCCATTTAAGTATCAAATGTTGATTGTTTTTAAATTTTACTCCTATTAAATAGATAATTGGTGGTGATCAGCCGTTCTGGCTATCGTGATGGAAGTCAGTGCAGAGAGGACCATGCCGTAAAGATGCTCCCCAGATATAGATAAATCTACAGATAAATGAATCTATGGATAGAAGTTTATTTGTTACAAAGTGATGCTAGTTTCCCACCCTTTGGCATTTCTTCTCTCTTCTCTATACAGGGTCTTTGTGGGACTCTCAAAGTCAAGACTTAAAGCTTCCTGGGCTGATATTATCAGGAAACAGGGTGGGTCTTCCTGTGTGTACAGAATAAAGGTAGAAGCTGTGGAGGGGCACGGGAAAGTGTCGGGCCGCCACACCCTCCCCTCCCCTCCTCTCCGCCTCTGCTGCGGGGCTACAGAGCTTCAGTGGGCAAGAGACTCACAAGGGGAGGTGGGGGGAACTTATAAAATGCAGATTTCCAGACCCCACCCTCCGATTCAGTGTTTGTGGGAGGGGCTCAGAGGAGCCCATTTTTAAGATGCTCCCTGAGTGATTCAGGAACGGACTGTCCTAGGAAACTCTGCTGGCCCCACACCCTTCTTGAAAGGCTGACTTTTGTGCTATTTATGGCCATCAACCTGCATTGTCCTTTGTAAATGCAGATGTGACGGACTGAGCCATTGGCTAATTTCCTCTGTGCTGCCTGCAGATGTACAAACAAGGGCAGTGGGAGGGTCTCCAGAGGAAAGTAGGATCTTCGCGTGTGAGGATGTCTGTGGGGGACGAGGGTCCTGAATCCAGGGCAACTCTGTAGAAGAGGGAATTGGCTTCCCAAAGACAAACGTGATTGACTTTGCAGCAGTGAGGGACCCACATCGCCCGAGGGAGCTCTGACAGTCTCCTGACCTGCCTGAAAAAAAATTTCCAGCAACATACGAAGCAAAAATTGTAAAAAGTGAAAATAAAAAATTTCTCCCTCCCTCATCCCACTGTTCTGAAATAATCACTAGAGTTTTGTGTATAGCCTTCCAAACAATACGTGTAATTGTGTAGAATGACATATATTTTACAAAAACCAAATAAAGGCATGCACTTTTCCACAATTTGTTATCGTTTTCTATTTAACAATATATCCTGGACATCTTTCCATGTCACACAATCTATGTCTTTCCTGTGATAGCCTTCATTATGTGGATGCACCAAAATGTACCCAGTCTCTTTCTGGTGGACATTTAGTTCACTTCCGATTTTTCCTTATTTCAAACAATGATGCAGTGAACATCTTTGAATCTACACTCTTTGCTCACGTAAGAATTTCCTATCAGTGGACCTGTTGGGTCTTCATATGACCCAAATTTGTCTTCAAATTTGATGGATAACAGGCCCTCCGAAAAGATATACCAATTTACACTCCATACCCATATTGCAATATTTACCCGCAGATTTTATCATGAATCTTTAAAAATTTTTACGAACTAAATAAGTGAGAAAAATTGTTTATTGGTGCAATTTCAGTTTCTTAGCTAAATGGCATGCCTTTTCATTAAACATGACTAATATTAATTAGTCCCCACTTCCTGTTTTGTGAACTAACTGTTCATATCTTTTACCCAGAGTCAGGCTCACCTTTGTGTTTTCACACATCGTGTTTCTTATTTTCACTATGGCATCTGCTGGCAAAGAGTGAATAGTCTTGTGTTGGAAGAGTAATGCCATGGAGATGGTGAGGGGGCAAGGGAGCCATTTCCCAATTAATCAAAGGTATCAGAACCACCAACTCAGTATTAAAAAGCGCTGCCTATATTATTAGTGTGTAAGACCTTTAAGAACTGGAGGCAACACACTTATTTCTGCAAAGAACAGGAAGAAAATAGACCTTAATAAGGATTGTTGAACAAATGGAGTAGATGTGGACAGTATAGAGCTAAACGTATACCATGTGTTGGGCATGAGGGGAAACAAAGATAAAGAAACATCACCCCTGCTTTCTCAAAAGCTTGAGAATTTGTTGGGGCTGTCGCTGTGTAAAGTGATGAGTACAATACAAAAAGGTGGTTAAAGTAAAGGGATGAGTAGATGCCTCCTGTACTCGAAGATCTTAGCTCTAGAAGGGCAACAGATACATAAATAATTTCAATGTAGTAGAACAAGAAGAGAGATTTGTGTAATGGGTTATGGAGGCATGAGTTTAAGGATGAGAAAGAGTTTGGCTGGGTGAGGAAACGTGCAAAAGTATCTCAAGGAAAGGGAGCATAAGACACAGAGATAGGAAACAGCAGGGGTGTGTATATAGGAAATCAACCGTCATAGACTTCCCGGAATCTTTAAGGGGCCTGAAGCCAGCATGTCCACAACCTGTCACATCATGGTCCACACTGAGGCCACTGAAGAGTTTTGAGCAAGGGCTGGTGTGACCCAATGTGCTTTTTTTTAAAATTGTTATTTATATTGGGGTATATTTGATTTACAGTGTTATGTTAGTTTCAGGTGTATAGCAAGGTGGTTTAGTTATACATATATCTATTCTTTTACAGTTTCTTTTCTCATAGGTTATTACAGAGTACTGGAGTAGAGTTCTCTAATGCTTTACAGTAAGTCCTTGTTGATCATCTATTGTATATGTAGTTATAAGGGGTTAATGCCAACCTCCTAATTTAACCCTCCCCCACCTTTCCCCTTTGGTAACCTTAAGTTTGTTTTCTGAGTCTGTTTTCTACTTTGTAAATAAGTTCATTTTTATCATTTTTTTAGATTCCACATATAAGTGATATCATATAATATTTGTCTTTGTCTGACTTACTTCGCTTAGTATGATAATCTCTAGGTCCATCCACGTTGCTTGCAAATGGTGCTATTTCACTCTTTTTTATGGCTGAGTAGTATTTCCGTTGTATCTGTGTACCACATCTTCTTCCTCCATTCCTCTGTTGATGGACATTTAAGGTTTGTAGATGGCTTCCTCTGGCCACTGGGTGGAGATGGACTTAAGGGCAAGGTGAGTGGCTGAGGGTGGAGGGCAGTTAGGAATGTTCTAGTGACCGTTTAGGCAGGAGGCAATGCAGCCGCGGCAGTGCAAATGGAAAGTGGGGAGATTTGAGAGTAGGGACTTGGTGACTAATTGGATTTGGGATGACGGAGGAATCAAACAAAAATATGGGCTTGGTTTCTGGGTTTGGGTGACTGGATAGATGATGATGTCACTGGCCGGGAAAGAAAATACAGGATAGGAGAGGATTATTCGTGTGGTATTTGGAAATGTTGACTTTGAGGAAACTGGGATAACCCACGGGATTTACACGGCACAGTTATATATTAGCATGAGGCTAATATCAGGGACGAGATAAAGGCTAACATCTAAGATCTGGGAATGAATGAAGGAACTCCAGATGGTCTTGGATTTCACGGCATAAGCCTCATTCATAACTCACTCATAACCAGGCATCACTCCCAGAAGTTCATTGTCCCCTGATGGCCCATCACACTGCAGATCTGAAATGAATTTGGGCCTAGATTCTTGAAGCTTTTGATCTCTAACACAGCAGAGGAAGCCCAGCAGTGCATTCTTTGCTGTTGATGGGTATGAGCTGCTCATAGATCCTTGCTCAAGTTTCCTTCCCCAGAGCTCAATTCCACAGCCCAACAATAGCTTGCTTGTGGTGAAAGGAAAATTGGGGTTCTCTTGTTTTGTGAGAAGATGCGCTCCCCTGAATAACAAGATTGGGATTGGTGGCCCTCACCTGTCACTATCTCAGCATGAATTAGTTTCTTGTTTACTATTCCGCTAGTTTGAATGACCAAGAGCCTGCTTCAGGGGAGACTCTGTATAGGATAAAGACATCAGAGTACATCAGAGAGTTCCAGAGGCAGTGGTGGCTCTGCTGCTCTCCAGCACAGGGAATTTGGATGAGTTATTTTACCTCTCTGAATCTGAGTTTTCTGATCTCGTTAAAATGGGGATAATAAGAAAAATACCTGTTCTCCTACTCTTCATGACTGCTGGTATGATAAAATAGAAATATTTTGGAGGGCCCATGCAAACGTTCTTACTGTCTGAAGATGCCCGGCAGAGAGCCCGCACTGACCAGGCCTCCGTCAGCAGTCATCAAAGGAACTCCAAGAACTATGCTCATTCGTTTGCTCCTTTATCAACCCATTTACTCGACAGATGCCAGTTGAGTGCCTCCTCTGTGTGAGGCTCTGTGCTCACTGCTAGTGACAAAGAGAATGAACGCCATGCAAGACATGGAGGAGCCTTAAATGCACAACGCTCAGTGAAGAAGCCCGTCTGCAAAGGCTACATATTGCACGATTCCAACTATAGGACATTCTGGAAATGCAAACGATGGAGACAGTGAAAAGATCAGTGGTTCCCAGAGGCTAGGGGGAGAGAGGGATGAATCGGTGGAGCACGGAGGGTGTTTAGGGCAGGTGAGACGACTCTGTAAGATACTGCAATGGTGGACGCAATGTCATCATACACTGGTCAAAACCAATGGAATATATAACCTCAGGACTGCACCCTAATGTCAGTGTGGGCTTTGGTGATAATGACGGTCAGTGTAGCGTCTCTGATGGTAACAAATGCACCGATCTGGTGCAGGACGCCGATAGTGGGGAAGCTGTGCAAGAGTGGGGACAGGGGGTTCATGGAAACTCTGTACTTACTGCTCAGTTTTTTAGTAAACCTAGAGACAGAGAGAGAGAGAGAGAGAGAGAGAGAGAGAGGAGAGAGAGAGAGAATGGATGCTGTATGCCTTTTAGGCCCCTACAGCTTACTAGAGGAGAGAGGAACATAAACAGATCTTCAGACGTCGATAAACGGGAGTAAGTCCTGCGTGCATACAGCGCAAGCAAGCGCCTTCCCTTTTTGTTGTTCTGGTATTTTGTCTTCATTCGTGACACGTGCATGCAGAGGGGTCAGTACTATTTATCATTCAGGGCAAGACCCCCTTCAGCCTTATTTACTGCAGGGGCGAGCAGCTTCAAAATGCCTGTGGCCTTCCGAGACAGGGGTGAGGGGTGCTGAGTGGAGAGCATCCACTAGGCTGGGTGCACAGCAGCCCTACAACCAGAGGGAAGGAACAGAGGGAGTTGGCCTTGACTGATGAACTCAGCCAGACCACTTTGGCGTGGCTGTTTTGCATCCCTCTGCCCTTTAATTTGATGACTTCCCATGGGGAGCCGAGTGTGGAGAGAAAGGCAGAGCTTAGGTCAGCGTTTGTCCCTTTGGGCCTTAAACTTTGGGAGGCTCCATTAAGGGCATTAAGTCTGGTGTCTAGTGATGCAATTACCCTGTGCTATGTGACGGAAGATCGGTGACTGACTCCATATTCAGCTCTATTCGTTCGGAGGGCTTAATTTTATGACTGAGGAAAAGTGACAAACGGTTGGGTTTACAAGATTCCTAAAGAGCAAGGTGAAAAAGAATTAGTTCCACTGTAATTGAATGAATTTCAATGCACTTTTTAAACATAAAATCACTTAGATAAAATATCAGCCTTGGAAGTGGGTTTGCCATCCCCCCCATACCCCCCCAGCCCCGTCAATGTCCTAGCCTGGTCTAGATGCAGCCAATGAGCCAAAGCAGTGGGAGAGTATCTTGAGGTGAAAACAGATACTGCAAAGGGAGTCTTAGACTAATGTCTACCTTTTGTATGGGGGTACATTGCAAACCTTTCCAAAGTGTATTTAACTGAGGAAATTACGCATCATTACAGAGCAATACAGAAAGTGTATCGGCTGCAAACTCAATATACATTCAGTGGAGCTGTCATTATTTCTTCAGGCTGGAACTTTTTCACTGAATGAAAACCTCCAGGCAGATTTTCTCCAACAATTCCAATAATGTATTGAAATTACAAAGGTTGTATAATGTAACTAAATAAGAAAAGGTGAAAATGTGACCCCGCAAAGTCACATAGGGGTATCATGGAGGATTTCAAGCTAGACTTTCATTTCTTCAACGTAAAATGCTTTGTTCTATCTACCTCAGGGGCCCTCACACATGCTGTTCCTTTCTCTCTTCCCTTCAGTCTTCAAGTGACTGGCCCCTTTTTATCATTCAGAGCTGGGCTTAAATGTCACCTCCCCTGAGAGGCCTTCCTCAGGAACACCCTACGAAGGAGGTCCCCTCATTCCTCACTGTGACTCTTTAGCACTGTAACCAGATTCCCAGATAATATTGAGCAATTTTATAACTATACATCTATCTATTTGTTTACATGTTGTGTTCTATCTCCCACAATGAATTGCAAGACCCACCAGGCAAGGGGCCATGCACAATGGTTTTTTCCCCCAAGGTACATCCAGTGTTTCTAACAGTATTTGGCATATAATAGGTACTCAATAGATAAAGGAATGTGAAAGTAACCCCGGCCATGGAAGTCTTAGTGGAAGAGGACTCATTCATGAGGCAGCTGGTATAGATTCAAGTGCTATCTGGTTACAGAAATGTAGGTAATGAGCATCTTTTCTCAATACTATCAGATCTATTTTGATTCTGTGTTCCTAAAAACACATTGTATCTACTGAACTAGCCGGGCTGAGGAATGGGAGCACCCCCGCTACCCTACACACACGCACACACGCACGCACGGCACGCACGCAGCACGCACGCGCACGCAACTCGCGCCACGCGCAACGCACGTGCGCGCACACAGGCACGCACGCACAGCACACACACACACCACACTTGTTTTAGGCACTGTGAGTTCCGTGGGACAGCGAGCGGCTGGGTTTTATCATAAATTTATCCCTAGCATTGAGCATAGTGCCTGGCACAGAACAGCCAACCATGTTTGCTGAATTTAACCAAAGTGAGATATTTGAAGTGCTTTCTGCCTTCTCCCTGGAAGAAAGAAAACTGAAGCAATTCAAGGTAATATTCTCTGATTTTCTGTCCAAGCTTTGTGGAGTAGGGTTAGTCTTCCTGGCAGCTTGTAAAAGATTGCACGGTTGGCGAAAATATATGACAAAAATAGAATCAAATCTTCCTCCCTGACTATAGATTAAAGAGAACCACTTATTACTGTGCTGCAGAAATAAATTTCTCTGTATCGGCCTAGCTATGACCAGGTAATAAAGCACAGAAATGTTATGTTCTGTTTCTCTGGGTTCCTAAAGTAGAGAGAGAGAGAGATACAAGGAAATATACGGAAAGGAAGAAAGACTGAAAACACAGATATGTTCCTAGAATTCTAGGAGAGGAACAGACTTATACTGCTGCTCCCACTTTTAGGATAGATTATTTTAAAATAATAATAACAATTCAGTTAGATCAATTCTGCCCATTTCCAAGAAGGAACTTGTAATTTTCTAAATAATATACTATGCCTGTCAGGAAATAATTCCTTATGTAGCTTGAAGAGCTGATACGATGGCAGGCAGACAGTCAGATAAAGATAAAGGATGAAGGCCATCAAGCGTGGTCAGGGTAATTACAGGGTACAAATTCCACTCTTCACCTGGGAGCATTGCTTTTTGAATGTTCCAGTAGCTGATCTTCAGCTTTCACTTCCAACCGGGTGTTTACTTCCTTTCTCTGTCTCTCTCTTTCTCTCACTTTTCTATGCATTTAAATATAATAAAATAATATTAAATAGTGCTTATTTATTGAGATCATTAAAGTAGACACTAGGGAGTCAAACAGACCCGATTCAAACCCCAGCTCTAGAGCTCTGTGGTCAGTTATGCTTACTGACTAATTTGTGTGTATCAGTTTCCTCATCTGCGAAATAGAGTAATGATAGTAGCTACCTTGTGTGTGGGGTTGAAGTGAGGGATTAAGTGAGAAACTGCCTGTGAAATGATATACATTTGGGGGAAAAGAGCTCTTTTGTCCTTTGTTTATGGGTCAGTCAGTATGTTGGCTGCATTATGGATATTCATAAATAGAATTATTTAAACTTTACATAAAGTTGAGGCAAGATACAGTTATCCCCATTTTACACATAAAGAAACTGAGACTTAGAGGAGTTGGATGACCAGGTTACAAGGCTAGAAAATGGCAGGAGCCAAGTCTTCAATTTGGAACTTCAGGATCTAAGCCCAGTGCTCTTTTCCACTGTATTGTAAGACTTTCAAAAAAAAATCAATTCCTGGAGACACTGTTTTATGATTTTGTCATTTTATTGTGTAGCTATCTATGATCACCTTCAATGTACACATAGGACTTTTCTCTGTATTTTTGTCAATTTCTGAACATATTTTTATTTTCATCTTATATCTTAGCTTATGAGCCTGAGAAGACTACATAGTGTTTTTATGAGGACTAGACCTTTAAAAATAATACTTTTAATTCATCTCAGGATGTGGCCTCCTTTTTAAAGTGCATCATTCTGTTGCTGAGATCTTATTTCTGTCATATGGACCATCTCTTGCCCATGGCCCTCTTTAGTTTATGCAGGTTCTAACTGCTGTGGATATAAATCTCTAGTTGCAAACATCAGAAAACCCAGCTGAAGATGGTCTGAGCCAAAAAGAGATTTTACTGACCATCAGGACAGGAAATTCTAGGCACAAAGAGGTCCAGTCCCTCACAGAACATGGTCCTCCTCTCTCCATCTCTTGGCCCTTGTTTTCTCTCTGTTGGCTTTACTCTCAGTGAGACTCCATCTTAGCGGTGGCAAGATAGCGCAAGCAGCTCCAGGATCATATCCGAGTTTCTCCATAAGTCCAGCTGAAGGAAAAATTGTCTCTTTTCTGACAGAAGTCCCAGAATTGGATCTCATTGGATCCAAGTTGATCGTGTGTCCATTTTGAACCAATCACTGTGCTCAGAGGGATTCAGAGGCTCCCATTGGCCAACACGAGTCACCTACCCTCCCCTGAAACTCCACTTGAAGCTAAGAGGCTGTGAATGGAGGAGGTGTAGAATCCTAAGGAAAATTAGGGGCCCCTTTAACAAAAAGAATGGATTCTAGTTGTCAATCATTATAATAACACCTAACTTTTCCTTTCAGAACTGTAATCTGTTTGGTAATGGACATTTGCCCACTTCCCTCAGAACATTCTATATTCTGCTCCCACTTGTATAGATGCTGACTTTCCATCCCCAGTGTCCCTCACCTTGCTTCTTCTCCAACCCTCACTCTCTTTAACAGCACACCATTTTTTGAGTTATTAAAGGCTGTCTCTGGTCAATTGGCAAAATGAACCTGTTGGCCAAAATAAAATCAGATGTGTGGGTAAGAGTAATATGGGTCAACAGTTGTTCTGGAATTTTGTTATATGTATTTACCTTGGACCAAGGTTTTTTAAGTGCATTTGTGTAATAGCTGTGTTTTTATGTGATCTTGCTGTGACTGAAGTATGAGCTTTGCCATTAAGTGAGGGCAGTCACCAGAGTAGTAAACTCTGTCAAAAATGCATGGTGATGCAACAGAACATGACCTGAGATCACTTTTCTCTAGCCTTTTGTCTCCTGTGGTTTTCCATTCTCCAGGGACTGGGTATTTTCTTTTTTGGGGGGGGGGGTACGCGGGCCTCTCACTGTTGTGCCCTCCCCAGGTGCGGAGCACAGGCTCCGGACGCGCAGGCCCAGCGGCCATGGCTCACGGGCCCAGCCGCTCCACGGCTTGTGGGATCTTCCCGGACCGGGACACGAACCCGTGTCCCCTGCATCGGCAGGCGGACTCTCAACCACTGTGCCACCAGGGAAGCCCGGGGCTGGGTATTTTTTATTTTTGATGTGCTACTTCTTGGTCCCGATTTCTTTTTTCAGCGTATCTCTGGCTGTCTCTTAGGGTTCCAGAGTCCCCAAATCCAGTCACTCCTTAATCTAAGACCAGCCATTCACTGATCCTACCAATTCAATAAGCAATTTCTAAGTCTCTGTCAGCATCTTAACCTCGTCCAGCCACATCCTACTTCACATACACAGTAAATCCTGGTGGTTACGAAAATAGGCTTTAATGATGGAGAGACTTGGGTCAGAATACCAGCTGTGTTGTTTATAATTATCTATGTGACCTTGGGCAAGTTACTTAACCTCTTTAAGTCTTAGCTTCCTCATTTGCAAAATGAGACTAATAGCACCTGCCTTGGGTTATTATGAAGATGAAGCAAACTAGTAAGAGATTCAGAGTTCCCACACATGGTGGCCTCTTAGTAAATGTGAACTATTATTTTTGTTGCAGAACCCTTTCCTGTGTTTCAGTTCAAAGCTAGAATACTTATAAAGACTTCACACTGTAATGTCCATTTCACTAATATCAGCCTTTGAGAGATATGAGTACAGAAGTCCAAGAGGAAGAAGAGGCTGTGAATAAAATAGGTGCCAGTTATCTATTCACTGATTCCGTCAACCTTTATTCAGTGAGCATGTACACTGTGCTGGGAATATTATCAGTTTGTTTGCAGGTTTATAGCCGGGGGCCATTACATTCTGTGGGTTGTGCAGAAGAGACATAAAACTGGATTCCTCTCCTCAAGGAGCTTTCACTCTTGTGAGAAAGACATGACTCAACCCTTGAAGGAATTCCATGAAGAAATAATGCAGGAGCTAAATCTGCTCATTGTCAGGAAGTGATATGCACACTGCATGTTCTCAGAGGGTTCTAGAAAGAGCGTGGCACCCCCAGAACTCTAGTGGAGTAATGAGTGAATCAGTGGGATGAGTGACAGTTGTTGACAAGGACCCCTGGCTTCAGTCCAGCCTACTCCCTGGCCTCTCCCTTTGCTGAGCACAAGTAGGCAGGTTGCTGCTAGGACAGAGATCACTGGCGATGTTGAGCACGCCCAAGAGCACGTTAGTTTATGAAGGAATAGAATTAGCAACCCACCCCGTCCTCCTCAGGGCCCGACCTGTGACCTCATGCGGGTGGAAGCCCTCATGTCTCTGTGTCTACCCTCCCTTGATCCTCCTTCAAAGACACAATACGACTGGTGCTTCGGCAGCCGTCAGCAAAATCTGCCAGTCTCCTCAGCTTGAACCTGAAGCCCTCGAGCTTGTCCAAGAGATCCTCCGCAGAGAATGTAAGGGTTGAACAACCTGACTCCTATATACATAGCTACCTTGGGCAGAATGAGCGGATTCAACTAAATACCATTAGGTACATAAAAGTTAGAGCCTATAACTAAATGATATACTCTGGTACTGTGTAAGGTGAACATTTTTGGAAAACTTCCTTATAAGGATCATCATTGTTTCATGATGATATATTCTTTTTCTCTCGTAAATATAGCGAGAAGTTTATTAATTTTATCGATGTTTTACAAGAACCAGTTTCTGCTTTCATTGATTTTCTCCATTGTTTTATCTTTTTTCAATTTCATTAATTTCTGTGCTGCTATTTATTATTTTACTCCTTCTTGCTTTGTGTTTAGCTGGCTCTTCTTTTTCTAATTTTTTTAAGGTGGAAGCTTAGGTTATTGATTTGAGACCTTTATTCTTTTCTCAAAAGAACTTACTTATAAATTTCTTCCTAGGTGCTGCGTTAGCTGCATCTCACAAATTTTGGTATGTTCTCTGTTCATTTGTATTTAGTTCAAACTATTTTCTAAGTATCCTTGAGACCTCTTTGTTAACAAGTGAATTTCTTAAACTGTATTGCTTAATTGCCAAACATTTAGGGGTTTTCCATATATCTTTATTATTGGTCTAATGGATTCTGTTATAGTCAGAGAATATATGTTGTATGATTTCATTCTTTTAAAAATAATAAGGTTTATTATGTAACCCAGAATATGGTTTATTTTTGTCTATTTTGGTGAATGTTCTGTGTGTACTTGCAAATAGTGTGTATTCTGTTGTTTGGGTGGGATATTGTATAAATGTTTATTAGATCAAATTGTTTGATAGTATTACTTATGTCTTCTATACTCTTGCTGATTTTTTTGTCTTCTTGTGCTATCAATTTCTAACAAAGGAGTGCTGTAGTCTCCAAATGTAATTGCATATTTGTCTTTTTCTTCTTTCCGTTCTATCGCTTTTGCTTCATGTACGTTGTAGCTCTGTTATTAGGTACATACACATTTGGGGTTGTTATAGCTTCTTGATGAGTTGGCTCTTTTAACATTATGTAATACCCGTCTCTTTATTCGTGATGATTTCCTTTTTCTGGAGTCTGTTTTGTTTGGTGTTAATATGGTGACTAACTTTCTTTTGATTAGCATTTGCATGGCATTTTTCCTCATCTTTTTACTTTATCTATATCATTATGTTTGAAGTGAGATTCTGTAATGTGCCATGTATTAGTTTTCTGTTTGCTCTCTTTTTCCCCCTTTTAGATTATTTGAATATTTCTTGTCATTACCTTTTAATTTACATATTGGTTTTTTTAAACTGTAATCTCTTTGTGTAACTTTTATAGCTGTTGTTTAGGAGTGGTTACCAGATACATACCTAACTTTTCTCAATCTGCTTAGAGTTCATAGGTCACCACTTCAAGTATAGAAACATGACACCTATATAAATTCCTTTGCCTTCACCCTTTATGTCATATCATTAAATCTGAATATATTGAAAATCCAATCACATATGTTATAATTTCTTATTTCAACGATCATACAAAAATATGGGTGTTGCACAGATGTGCACATCATCCTTTCATTGGGGCCATTCTAATCTTTGCTGTATTGTTCTAATTTTAGTATATGTGCTGCTAAAGTGAGCACTGAATATGTTTTTGAAGTGCTTTCCTAATAAGGATTTATCCAAAACTTGCAACAAGTTTGTGAAACTATGATTATTAGAAGTACAGTCTATATGATCAGGGAAGTGTTTTTCTCTGAAGAAAGCTCGAATTGCTTAACCAATTATGCTTTGACATGAAAGGGTACAAAATAAGGTCTTTTTTTATCATGAACTAAAACAAAATGTCGAAATAAAAACTAGAAATATGCACAGAAATATTTTATAACCAAAGAAGAAATATTTTTTTTTGCAAAATGAAAGTTTATAATATCAAAACTATCAGTCATCTGCAGAGATGTCCAAATGGGAGGTATTATCTAGAAATTAAAAGGGAACTGTTCCTTTTTTCAGTAAGTGGTAGATCTTTGAAGAAGATGAAATAAAAGCTAACTCTGCTAGGTTTGGGATTAGGGAAAGTAGAGGTCATACCACACGTTGTTTAGCTCATAGCCAAGAAAATAATCACATGTGTAAAGCATCTTTCATTCATTCAAAAAACAAAAACCCTCAAAGGCACTTTGGCATCTAATTTTATTTACCTCTTTCACATTGCTATTGTGAATATTGTCCACTGTCCAGAGCAGGAAAGTGATGAGTCTGTGCGGCATGCAGCGAACGTAGCAGTCTCCCTCTGTAACCTTGTCCTTCCCGGAGTATGCGGTCATTGGCTTGGAATGTACAGCTATGAAGGTGACTGCTTCTCTAAAGGCTTTGGTGATGTAAGCCAGAAACCAAAGAGGAGGAGAGAAGTTAAGCCTCACCTTGATGAAGCTATAGCGTACCATGAGGGTTGCAAGTTAGGCTTGGTGACTGTTTTCTTCAGTGAATAGGAGACATTTGCACTTGGAGTTTATGGGGAAACAGCCTGCCATAAAGGGCGGTCAGGATACCTTGCCATTTTCTCTGCCTATCAGATGCCTGACTATTCAGGAAGGTTCAGCTGTAGTGCCTTCTGCTCTAGGAGGTCTTTCTTTCCGGCCACTCCAACTGTGGTGAATAATCTCTCTAGGTGCTGACTTATGTAGCCCCTCCATGTGCCATGTGTGGCAGCCCTAGTCTTCCTCTCACGGGACTATTCTCCTGAAATAGATTTTAATCTACATTAAGACCAGGGCAGTGCCTTTGTTTCCCCAAAGTGCCTGAAGTTTGAGAGAGGCAGTTAGTAGAGTCGTTAAAAGCATGGGTTTAGTCTGTCTGAGTTCAAATCCTGATTCCACCATTTCCTAGCTGCATGACTAGGGGCAAGTTACTTAAATAACTCTATGCCTCACTTTCCCCACTTGTAAAATTGGGATACTAACACTATCTGTAAAGATTAAATAAGTTAAGACATGCAGAGTGCTTAGCATTTTTTTGCCTGGTACCTAGTAAGTACTGTTACTTATTTTTATTAAGTGATTACTTTTTTTTCTTAGAAAGCTGTGGAACAAATATATATTTGTAAGTAAGGCAAGAAAGAGCACAGACAAGCGCAGCTAAAGAGAAGGCAAAGAACACAAATAGAAGTTGACCAGGTACCAGATGCGAAAGACTTAGCACCTTTTTTAAAAGAAATGGAGTTTGGGAATGTAAACTGGTACAGCCACTTTGGAAAACTGTCTGGCAATTTTTTTTTTTTTCTTTGCGGTACGCGGGACTCGCACTGTTGTGGCCTCTCCCGTTGCGGAGCACAGGCTCCGGACGCGCAGGCCCAGCGGCCACGGCTCACGGGCGCAGCCGCTCCGCGGCATGTGGGATCTTCCCGGACCGGGGCACGAACCCATGTCCCCTGCATCGGCAGGCGGACTCTCAGCCACTGCTCCACCAGGGAAGCCCCATAGCAATGTTTATTCAAGAACATTCTAATAGTCTAGAACCAAGCAATTACATTCCTGAGTATATAGGCAACAGAAAAGTGTCCACGTATCGTGAAAGGATTTTTATAGAATGTTCATAGCAGCCCCAGGGTAGTCATTAACTGGAAACTATGCAGATGTCCATCAACAGAAGAATCAATAAATAAATTACGGCAATAAAAATGGGTGGTTTCCAACTACACACAGCAGAATGGATGAATCTCACCAACGTACTAGTGAGCAAAGGAAGCCAGACACGGAGGAGAATATACTACGTTTATTATAAGATTCCAGGCAAAACTACCCTGTGCTGTTACAAGTCTCACCCCAGGTGAGTGAGAGCCTTGGAGAGGGAGGAGAGCCAGAGAGGAGAGATCAGAATGAGCTTTTGGGCGGGTAGCTAACATTTTACCTCTTCATCTGGTGCTGGTTTCATGGATGGGTTCAGCTTGTGAAAACTTATTTAACTGTCCACTTATAATATGTGCATTTTTTGCCCCATGCGTGTATTATCCTTCACTAAGCAAACAAACAAAAAAACAAACAAAAAAGAGAGAAAATAAGTAAAATAAGAATAGAAAAGAAAGAAAAAAGAAGAGAACGCAAAAGACAAAATGAAAGGAAAAGAAAACCAGCCCAGAAGGTTACACATCACCCCCTGCCCATCCCTGCCTCCCCCTGCCCCCAGCCCTACTCTATTGATCCAGCACGAGGATGGCGAATGCATGGTTTTCAGGGTCCTTCCGTTCTCTTCCGCGCTACCCGCAGCCCCTCCCCACTCTGAGCATCCCTAAGGCAAGAAGGGGCTTTCCTCGTGGGTAAAGCTGCTAAGAGAGTAACTTGGAGGAACTGATGCTTCGTTAATGAACGTAAAGCTTAAAGCCATCTTCCCTTTCTCTCTCTTCTGTTCTCTTCTCTTCTCTTCTCTCATCCTCTCCATCCCCCCACTCCCATCCCCCTTTACCTTTCTCAGGGCATCCTCCTACCCCAGTGGCGGTGCCGCCCGGCCGGTCTGCACGCGCCCCGCAGGGCCTGGGGTGCGGGGCGGGGGCCGCGCTCGCGGGGAGCCCCTCCCGCCCGCCGGGGCTGACCCCGCCCCGCGGCGCCGGCTATTTTGGGCGCGGGCGGCGACCGCGGGATCGCTGCCGGGCGCGGATCCGGTGACACCTCTCAGCGCGCGGCACTTGTTGCTCTCAGGACCTGCCGGCCATCCCTGAGCCCACCTTTCTCCCTCGCCGCCCCCTGTCCCCTCCTGGCTTCTCTCCTTTCCGTGCGATCGCCCGGGACACCGATCTCTCAGGCACCGCTGTCACCGGCTGGAGAAATAGATTAAAGGAAATAAACTCCCTCCGCAGGGGGCCCAGCCGGGCAGCAGCAGCGGCAGGAGCTGGAGCGCTGGCCCGGGCGCCGCAGAGGTGGCGCCTCCCCGGCCCGGGACGCTGGCCCCGGGCGCCGACGGCATGACGGACGCGGCGACGGCTAACGGGGACGACAGGGACCCCGAGATCGAACTCTTCGTGAAGGTAGGTCGGCGTCCCGGCGCCGCAGCACCTGCCGCGCCTCCAGCCAGGCTCGCGGCTCACGTGCCCGGGCGCGGAGCGCTCTGGGACGCGGACCTTCCCCAGGGAGCGCAGCCCAGCCCTGACGGTCCCTTGGGTAGCCTTTCTGTTGCTTCGGGGCTCCCGGGAGGGATGGAGTCAGGTGCAGTCTGGCAGGTGGCTGTCTTCTCGGAGAGTCTGCTAGGCAGTTTGTCAAACCCGCCGCAGGACCAGCCGTCACCCTACCCCGGCGCGATTTTGGCCTGCCCTGAAGGGCATCTCCAGGTGCAGGGAGATGGCAGGAACCTGGCTGGACCCCTGAAGCTTTCTTCTAAAGTTGCGGGGTGAGGGGAAGGAAGAGGGAGAAAAGAAAGCATTACTGATAATATGACCTTTGGCAAAGCAAAAATAACATTTCTTAAAATCCCCCTTTTCTCTTTTACTCAGTGCTATTAAAAGAAAAGCAAAAGGAAACAAAGACGTTTTCCTGCTCTGTGACCGGCAAAGCAGAAACCAAACACTCCACTCGCCCACATTATTGTAATTGTCATAATTATGCTTCCGCGGGGTTGTAGCAGGAAAGGCTAAGGGTAACCTGGGGCAGACTGGGAGGAAGGGGCACAGGGGAAAAAATTAAATTAAGTTGCCTTGCTCCCTGGGCAGAGACGGGCTAACATCCAAACCTGCTGCACTTCCTTTGCAACCTGGAGGGGGAAGGATGGAGGCCGAGGCAGCGTCTCCCGGTCCTCGAGCGTAATAAGAAAGAAACATTTGATAGGTCTTCGTGCAGCAGAAGCGGGGAAACCTGAGGCGCAGGGAAGTTGCCTCCGGGGCGGTGCAGAGTCGCCAGAACTTGGGGGAGGGGGCGTCGGCTGGCTGCCTGAGCTCAGAGACCTTTCACAAAAGGGAAACACCCGCAGAATGCAGTTTCCCTAGACATACACAGGTAACTGAGAAGGGAAGAGAGCTTGGTGCCTGTCCGGGGCCTCCTGGCTGAATTTAAAAGGCATATATATTCCCCAGGGATGGGGAATATACACATCGTTTAAATTTGTTTTGACCAAAGGATCCTTATCTAATACAAACTAATTAAACAAATAGAGTTTCACAGAAAGTATAAGATCTATATGACCTTTTGGTTTTTGGTACCTTTTGTCACCTACAAAATAATAAAGCAGTTGTGACTTATCTTACACTTGGAAATTGCTCTGTCTCAGTTTGGTCCAGCCTACCACGAAGCTTTGTTAAATTTTTTCGGCTGGATTTTTTCATTTTGGAGAGTTATTTTTCAAAATTATCCATAGATACTACATTTGTTTTTTAGTGAGACTTACTTTCCTCAACGTGTTTCTCTCCCCCCAGATGAGGCTTCTGTTTCCCTCATTTGGTTTCTGGGACCCCTCTGGGAGGATTTCTAGGCTCTCTGGCAGACCAGGTAATGAAAGAGGTCATGTCCTCCCAGGCTGGGCAGTGTTGGACCCAGGGCCCGGCAGGTCTGCCCTGACCCCCAGCGTCCAAGCCTGCGATCTAGGGAGTGAATACGGAGAGCTTTTACAGAGCAAGGAGTCTTGCTGTTCTTCTTGAGGAAAGCTATTCTAGGACTTTCTCAGATTCCTTGGGAGCAGGTAGTTTCACGGTGTCAAGTTCCTGAAAGATATTTGAAACACAAATTGACTCTTTTAGAGCCAAAGGAGCCCTTTGCCCCGCTCCTAGGTGAGAAGACCATTCTACCTGCACCTTCTGAATTTCATGTTGGCAGCTTGGAGGGTTTCTCCATTTGTATAGAAAGCTCACTTCGCAGCCCCCAGTGCCCGCAAGAATTCTAAAGTACCCGTGTTGTCATTTGCTTTTTTTTCCCTAAAGGAAAGGAACCCATGAGAGCCAGGCAGGCCTTCTTGGTCAGCGCAGAAACCAGATTGATGAGGGAACAAAAAAATCAGATAGGAAAGCTCTTTTGATTCCCCCACCCCCCTTTTGAGCTTCTGGTCAGTAGTTATCATTTACAGGGACAAGTAAAGGCTGAAAAAAAAATTGTGAAAATAAAGACACTGCCCAGGTTTTGAACGGTTTCCTGTTAGGGAAGCAATGTCCTGATTTATAGAATCAGGCATTTCCATAGTTTGCCGTGTCTCTTAGCTGTATGATTCCCGTCAGAAGAAGGTCCTTCTTTTTTGTTTTTTAAAGAAGATGTTGGGGGTAGGAGTTTATTAATTAATTAATTTATTTTTGGCTGTGTTGGGTCTTCGTTTCTGTGTGAGGGCTTTCTCTAGTTGTGGCAAGCGGGGGCCACCCTTCGTCGCGGTGCGCGGGCCTCTCACTATGGCGGCCTCTCTTGTTGCGGAGCACAGGCTCCGGATTCGCAGGCTCAGTAGTTGTGGCTCCGCGGCATGTGGGATCCTCCCAGACCAGGGCTCGAACCCGTGTCCCCTGCATTAGCAGGCGGAGTCTCAACCACTGCGCCACCAGGGAAGCCCAAGAAAGTCCTTCTTGTTGAAGGGGTCAGGTATCCGAGGTGATCTCTGCAGGCCCAGCGGGTTGGTTTCTAGGAAGCCTCCCAGGCAGGCTTGCCTCACCCAGTTAAGAGCTGTGACGTGGTCATCTTCAACAGAAGGGGACACGCTTCCCCCCGAACGTGGCCTGTCCCCTGGGTGTGTCATTCAAAGCCTCCATAATCCAGAGAGTTTCAAGGACATACGATTCTGTGCCACATCAATTGATAATCATCCGTTACTACCGCCGCTGCTAATAATAATAGTAAACGGCAGCGTTTTAGGACTCAGGGAGCGCATTCAAATACCTTATCTCATCAGGTCCCCAGCATCCTTGTTCGTGAGCCTTGGTTCACTCAGGAAAAGTGATGTAAACAAATAAATGTGGCTCCCAGGGACCTCCTGAGACGTGATGCTGTCAGAGCACTTGGCAAGCGGCCGTTTGCTCTCCCTGTAACAACCTCAGGAACGAAGGATGATGATCTGTCCCGTTTTATGGTTGAAGAACTCAGGTGCTCAGGGAGCGTGTGAGAAATGCCCAGAAGTAGATGGCAGTGAAGAGCAGTCCTCAGCTAGCAGTTTAGACTCTAAATTTCTTACTCTTTTCCAAACACCCATATGTCAGGTCTTGTACCTTCTTTTGCCAAGTCAGGCTTTCAAGTGTTTCCAAGAGGACACTTCCTGGCAACTTACTAGTCCATTCTAATGTGGTCATAAAACGCTGTCAAAGCTCCTGCCCAGCCCTGCTCTGTACTCCAAGTCTCTCCCGTCCAGGGAACTTTCTAATGGGGATGTTTAAGAGATCACAGAGGTTTGAGGAGGTCAGCTCTGATTCTCATTTCCCAACTAATGTGGATGGGGAAGAGGAGACAGAGACCTGGGTTCAGATCTTGTCTCTGCCTCTCATTTGTCGAGTGACTCTGAACAAGTTCAGAGTGTATGAACAAGTGTATGAGTCTCAGTACACCCCTCTTAAAACAAGAGGGTGGTTACAAATAAGGTGCCCGTATCTTGAACTGTCCAAACCAAGACACTTCTGAGAGAGAAAGGAGGTGCTACCAATGGTTAGGAACAGGTGTCACCGATGTTGTGCAGGACGTGTGGCCACCCTGGTTATGAAAATACCTCCCCCACAGACTGGCTGTGAGGATACCACAGGAACAAATAGAGGAAAGCATTTTGTAAATTGGAAATTGCCATGAACACATTGACTTCGATAAGGATATGAGTTCCATGGCAGATAGAACCTTTCTTGATCTGCAGGTCCCTGATTTGCCTTAGAGAACAATGGCCTGGCTGATTCCTCACTCGCAGGGCTATTTTGAGAATAAATGAGATCATACGCAGCTGGGACTTTGATCACAAAGGGAGGACAACAGGTTAGAGTTGATAGTGGCAGTGAGTGTGGTTTATTGAAAGAAAAAAGAGCACGGAAATAAAAGCAAAACAGAAAGTGATTTGGGAAGACAAATACAGGATGTACTGCATAGTTAGATCTCCATCTGTGTCGACTCCCTCACCCCCGGTGCCACCCCTAGACCCCGGAGGTAGAAAGCCACCAAAGTGAAGTGATGATGGTGTACCAGTTGGCAACAAGTGTCTCTTGGGGCCAAGGGTGTGAGTTTCAACAGAAACCAGTGGTTCTCAACTTTGGCTACATATTCAAACCACTTGGGGGAGATTTTAAAACTCCTGATGCCAGGCTGCTCCCCAGGTCAATTACATCAGAGTTTCTGTGGGTGGGACCCAGAAGTGGTATTTTTTTTCCACACCCCCAGGTGACTTCGGCGTGCAGCTCTGGTGGAGAGCCACTGGGTCCTCATCAGAGGCGGGTCCCGAGGCAGTCAGCTTTGCCACAGCTGAACTAGGCGGCCTTGTTAGTGCAGATGAATGTCTAGAACTTCTAACAGCCTCTGGGCATCGTGTTCATCCCCATCAGGAGCATTGTTGATAGAGAGCTTGCAGCCAACCGGTGCTCCGTGAACAGATGCTGACGGACTATAAAGCCCTATCTGCAGGACTCCAGAACAATCCGTGCATGGGGTCGGTCTAGTAAATGATCATCAGTTCAGCCTGGGGGAAACAGAACGGAGTCCTGCTGTTTGTCTGATGGAAATGACTAGTCTTTTCATTTACTGAGTGATCCGAAAGGCTCTGACAGTGGTGCAGAGCACCAGTCAAGACGTGGTGACCCGTGGTGTGGTCATCTGACTTCCAGAACAGGCAGGATCAAATCTTCTTGTGCTGCCTCTCAGACCCCAGCTGCCCACTGGCTGCCTGGTCACCTGCCCAAGCATGGGTTTATCAGGTTTTGAAGCTCCTTTTATCACATTATGCCACTGTTTTTCTTTCCCACTACCTCCTGGTTTTGATCTTCGGTCAATAATCCAATACACCGATTCATCTGCCCTGCTGTGTCAGCGAGTGCATCCTTACGTGGTAACACACCCATGGGAGTGCTAGTGTCAAAGGGTAACTCATACACGTCCCAGGTTCCCTGGCAGGTGGTGGGAGTGAGGACTGAGGGTCTCAAGGTGCTAAAGCCCACAAGCCAGTGGTGTCAGGTCCTGCCTCCCTGCCGACTTGTACTGTTTCTCTGGGTGTTTGGTGGCTCTCTCCACCCAGGGCAAAGAGCCCATCAATTTAGACAGTCAGGTCAAAAGCTTTCCATTCTTCGTTCCTTTTGAGATTCCAGATGCTGGGCCCATGTGAGTGGCGACAGGAGGTGTAGTAGAAAAGTGCAGTTTTCAGTGTCAGACTGAGGGTCGTCTGCTGTGTGAGCTAGGACAGGCTGCTTGACCTCTCTGGGCCACAGTTTTCTTACCACTGCAGTACTGATAATGGCAATACCTATTTCCTGGGGTGGGTGTGAGCACTGAATGAGCTGTGTATGAATCTGGGGTCTAAGTAAAGCTTCCTCTGCAGGCCCAGTATAGCCCAAAAAGTGAGAAGCCAAGCCTTTGCTTGTCCCTTCCTTGATGTGTCCCAGGACTCAGACACTCAGTCCTATGTTCTGCTGCCTCGTTGCTGGAGCCGGGACAAAGGCCGCTGGGAGCCCAAGCACAGGGCAGCTGTCTCTGGATCTGATCACCTCCCACAGGGCTGCTGCTTCAGGAGCTGGAGTCCCCCACAGGCCACTGTCTGAAGTAATGTAACCACAGGGAGAGTGTAGATCTCTGACCAATGGGTGGGTTCTTCCAACTCAAGGGATGTTGATTCCTCCTGTAGTTGCTCCCACATAGCTCGAGGGGCTGGACCAGGATGCATCAAACCACTGGGGGTGCCCCTCCCCTTTCAGCTCCATGGAGATGATACTTCCGGGGTTTTATCCCCTTCTTGTCACTGGATGCCAGGTGGGGCCTCCCAGGCTCACCTGTAGGTGCTACAACTTTGACCCTTCAATACGGAGAAGGCTCTGGAGTCCAGGTCCTTTAGTTCCAAGAGGACCCCTGGTAGATTTTCTCACCTGCTTGCAAACTTCAAGCTCTGCCTAGCCATGGTTACTCTCCTAGAAAACACACACACACATTTACATGTATTATCTATCTGGACTATAGGAAAAACATAATAGACTCTCAATATCTGGTACCTTTAAAAACTGTTACCCGGGAGACATTCTCAGTTGTCTTTTTCATCGAAGCTGGAAGACCAGAAATAGTGAAGAGGCGAAGTGTTTAAAGCATGGGCTTCCTGAAGGTGTGTCTCCACCCCGGGGCATCTTAGATCTGACGCTGCTTGTGAGGGGTCAGCTCCAACTACCAAGGAAGTGTCTCTGCCAGCTCCCTGAGTGAGAATCTACTTTGCGCACTCATATATTTATTCAAGGAGTATCTTAGTTCTGAGATGTGAAGTGCGTTAAGGATAAATAAGATAGATAATCTGCTGTCAGAACTAAAATGAATTCTTTCTGGTAAAAAGAAATGGAGTTTTTAACCTCTAAAACAAAGTCCCCTCTAGCTCTGTTAGCACTGGAAGTTTCTTTGAGTTATGTTTATTGCAGCGCTTATGGTGAACAATGGCTAGGCCACTGGCGCACAACCTTTGGGGCATGAAAAAGTCACTGCAAGGCTTTTTCATGTGGACTTGCCCAGCCCTGTCCCCAGAGATTCACATTCAGGAGGCGGGGTTGAGTCCCAGGCATCTACCCCTGGGTGATCCTGGGATTCATCAAAGATTGAGAACCACTGGCCTAGATCATGGGTAAATAGGGTTGAACCTACCCAGTGGAGGATCCAAAGGGCAAGAGAAAGTCGACTCCCCACTGGAAGCGTGCATTTCCTGGGATGGAGGAGGCTGAGGCAGATATGCTTATTAGCATGAATCACCCCAGATTGACCCTAAATAAACCAGAAAAGGGAAGAAAGGAATGCTTTTTTTTTTTTTTTTTTTTTTTTTTTTTGGCAGTACGTGGGCCTCTCACTGTTGTGGCCTCTCCCCTTGCGGAGCACAGGCTCTGGACGCGCAGGCTCAGCGGCCATGGCTCACGGGCCCAGCCGCTCTGCGGCATGTGGGATCTTCCCGGACCAGGGCACGAACCCATGTCCCCTGCATCGGCAGGCGGACTCTCAACCACTGCGCCACCAGGGAAGCCCGGGAATGCTTTTGACCTTTCTTTTACACTTGCTTTTCTTCCTTTGTAATTTTTTTATGATATAGGTGTGACAAGTAATTTAAAAAGCTGGGCACGAAGGAAATATTAGTAAGATAAGAAATGTAGGGAGTTAAGAGATTAAAAACAATCCATCAATCAATTAACCAACTAACAAACATGTTTATGGAGCCACCTACTCTGTGCCAGGCTCAGTGAAAGCTGAAATCAGGGAGGGGAGATCAAAGAAGATGGGGTCTCAGCAGCCCATGAACTTGCAGCTGAGGGGTAAAAATGCCAACATAATGCCCCGTGAGTGGTAGGAAATGAAATGAGGGGAGCCGGTGACGGGACCCATGTGGCTCAAATGAGGTCTCCAGGTCTAGTCTGCGGGGAGCTGGGGCCTGAGTTGTGCTCTGGAGAGTGACGAGAGTCACTGAGTTACTAGGAGCGGGCAAGCATGTCAGGTCCAGAAACAGTATGGAGATGAGGATGTGCTGGGCCCAGTGGGTATACGAGGTTGGCTGAAGGGAGTGGTATATGGAGGGCCACAGTTGGAAATAAGATAGAAACACAGCAGTGGGAAGGGGTTTTGAATGGCAGGTAAGTGGTTTTTGTCCCCTGGTAAGTAATGGGGAGTTACCAGAGGGTTCTGCCCAGGGTAGGAGCTTGATTTGGTCCCTGCTTCGTTAGAATGGTTGCTATGCTATTTTGCACGATGTGGTGGGAAGATTAATGAATTAAAAGTAAGAAAACCTGGATTCCAGGTCTGGCTTTGCTACATATTGGTTGTGTGGCTTTCTTTAAGGCCAAGCTTCCTCTTCTGTAAGATGGGCTCCACAGTCATAAAATCATAGAATTTCTGATTGGGAAAAGCCTCTTAGAAGTCATCTGGTCTGACCCCCTCTTTTTTTTCTTTCTTTCTTTTTTTTTTTGGGGGGGGGTACACGGCCTCTCCCTGTTGTGGCCTCTCCTGTTGCGGAGCACAGGCTCCGGACGCGCAGGCTCAGCGGCCATGGCTCACGGGCCCAGCCGCTCCGCGGCATGTGGGATCTTCCTGGACCGGGGCACGAACCCGCTTCCCCCGCATCGGCAGGCGGTCTCTCAACCGCTGCGCCACCAGGGAAGCCCTCCATGGCTTCTTTTTTCCTTTCTTTCTTTCTTTTTTTTCTGGTCTGACCCCCTCTTGTCAGATAAATTCACAGTCTCGCATTTCCGGTTACCTGCTCTATGGGTTTAAGGAAGAGAAGCGAGATGACGCGTGAGCTGCTGCTGTTTTTGCCTTTGCTCTTATGATTGTGTTCGCGGTGATTATGAAGAAGGAGAGCCTTGCAGCAGAGGCCGGGGAGGAGGCTCCTCCAGTGTTTGCTGCGGGGAGGCCACCATGAGCCCAAACTGGGGCTGAAAGGAGGAGCCTGCTGGGGAGGAGTGATGTGGGTACAGAACGAGCACAGGCCTTGGAAGAAGCCTGTGCAAACACAGGAGGGAGGCCCGAGTTTAGGTTCATGGTCAGTTCACCTCTGGAGAGACTGGTTTCCAGGTCTGGAATGGTGATGCTATCGGTGGGCCTGACCACTGTTGTCCAAGCTGTTGTGAACGGAGTGCAGATGAACGAACTGAGCTTCAGCTTTATGGTCCCTTTTAAACCTGGAAACCCTACGGATCTAGGATAGAAATAGAGCCGCGAGGAAGGGAGTTGCTGGTAATGAGACTCACCTTCTGGTTTTAGAACTGTTCTGTTTGAGGTGATGGCCCGCTAGTGGAGGGCAGATGGCCACTGGGGTGCTGGAAAACCAGAGCTAACAAAGAGAGAAAAGTCAGGCTAGGGGCGTGGATCTGAACTTGTGTTTCCTTCCTACCACCGTTGAAGGCATGGGTTCGGACAAGGGAGCTTGGAGAAGGGGTAAAGAGGTAAGGACTGTGCTTTAGGAAATGTCCATTTGAGAGGGAGGAATGAGGCCCAGCAGGATTTAGCAAAGGTGATGAAGAAGCAGAGCGGTAGGAAATAAACATGATGTCCCAGACGGAGGAAACCATCGTATGGACGATGGCTTGTAGAGGCAAGGAGTGTCAGGAAGCGTCTAGAAGAACTAGGCATTCTACTGTTCTTTGGCAAAGCGTGTGAAGGGATGTGGGGAAGGCAGGCAGATATATAAGTTTGGGTCGGATCGTGAGGCAAACTGAGCGATTTGGGTTTTTATTTAAAATGCAGAAGATCGCATGTGTTACCTCCTGCTTGTGGGGCAATTATATTTTAAAAGCGAGGAAAGTGCTTAATAATCTGAACGTGGCGTGCCTGGCCCCTTTGTATCTGAGGAGAGGTATCCTGAAGTGGAGTTCGTCACACTGTGTCCCGGTGACCCCCAGGCTGTGGCGTGTGGAAGTTTGGTGCTGGTTACCCTATACCCTATACCAGCCTCTACGGAGCTCAAGGCGATGCTTTCCACTTCCGTTTATCATTATTCTAGGCTAAGCGGGGAAGACTCAAGTATCAGACTGGAGATAACACAAAAGGTGAAGGAGGGGAGGGTGTGTAGTGAATGGACGCCAACTGCGAACCCATTACCTAGAACGCAGAGGAAGTGAAAACCACGTCCCAGTTACTGTTGCTTAAAAACTCAGTTTGGGAGGTTGGCATGACAGCAGATAAAGACTTCTTGACTCAGCCCAAGGCTCTTCTCCCCTCACTGCCCACCTGTGTTTCCCAAAGCTGACGGGGAGCAGAGACCCAGGAAACACAGCAGGTGGGTGGTTGCAGGGAGGGGCAATCTCACCTGCCTTTTATTCATTTTCACATTTGGATTCTGTGGCGTTTTGTAGACATATCATAAAATCTAGCATCCACTCTGTCTTTGTTTTTTCGCCTTGGAAACCAAAGGAGCCATATGTCTGTGGTCCTTTATCACAAATGCCTCAGATTTTTCCTGTGGAGATAAAGGGTTCTGAGCAGGGCTGGACCACAGGGCTTTCGGGAGAGAAGGATGCCACGTGGGGAAGGTTACGTGACCTCTCCTCCTTGGAGTACTTTAGGAGTACGTCAGAGGTGTTATCTGTCTGGTCAGATTATTATAAGGGTCAAATAAAATCAGAAACATGAACTCCTTTTGTAAACTAGAGTTTTCATTGTTTAAGTGTAGGGCATTGTATTGGTCAGTATGCACCCATCACCTTGTTCCCACAATAGCTCAGTGGAGGGTTTGGTGAACAATCTTCCTTCTTCTGGCTCCATCTGCCCTGTGGTCCTGCCACTCCCTAAGGCTGCCAACTCCTCTGCTGGACTCTGCATTCGACCAGCACAGGGGGAAGGATGGAGCGTCATGGGGAAGAGGCGGAGGACCACATGGAAAGTGTGCATGGTCCCTGCCTGGAAGCAGCCAAGTCACTTCCAGCCTCTTTCCATAGTCCAGAACTCAAGTGTCATTGAGCTGTGTTTTCAGGAAAAGCGGAAGCAGGTTTGACAAACAACACACCAGTCTCTACCGTAGAAATGATTTATTTCCTTGTTTCCTACCACTATGTCATCTCATCACTCCCTAGGACGGCATCCTGCCGACAGCCTCTCTCTTCTCCTGTTTGCCATGTTTGATACCATGAGCTTAACCTTCCTGGAATACTCTCTTTGTCATAGCCACTCCTCTACCTGCTAGATCGAGTTCCCCTGCTTCTACCTGACATTGAGGACACTCTAACCAGGCCTGCATTCCCTTTCCCAGCCTGATTTCCTATACTCCCTTAAAACGGTTCCTTATGTGTCCGTACAGTTTCGGAAGCATTTTCGAGTCTCATCTGATTTTATCCTCACACAGTCCCTTGGAGGAAGGAAGAGGTTTAATCCTCATGACAGACAAGATGACTTTCTGGGGCCTGTTCTCTGGTTTCTTCTGCACAAGCTGAGGGAGAAACCTGGAGATCCTGACCCCAGACTTGAGTGATCTCAACCAGCACAGGGTGTCCCAGCCTCGCACGATCACATGATCTACCTGGGACGCTTTACAAATTCTGGCACACACTTAGGAATCAGAGTCTTGTGGGGAGGAGGTCCCGGGCATCTGTAATTAACTAGTGTCCCAGGGATTCTGATGCACAGTGCATTATGGGAACACTGCCCATGACTTAACAAGGGCCCATGTGGATACCCTGAACCCAGAGAAGTGAGTCTGACAGTGGGAATGTGAAGGACCGTGACACGCACTGGAGAGAAATCTGAGGGGCAGCGGGTCTTCCAGCTGCTCCTGGGTCACCTCAATGTACGTTATATTCCAATCATCTTAAATATTGACCCTTGACTTTAGAACCTGCTCCATGGCCTTTGGAGTTAAAAAACAGTCATGGGCTTGTGTTTTCTGCACAGCTGTTCACCCCTATTCCCGGAATATAATGCGGTGGAAAATGTCGGGAATTGATGGGTGGGGGGGATGTCAGGGGAAATAACGTGAGATAAACAGAGGGGAGCTGACCTGACTTATGAAGTAGAAAAATCAACCCTCATTCCCCAGTCCTCTTTGGTCCCATGAGTGTCTCTGCACTTTCAGAAGTCAGAGAATACGTTTGGAAACTGAATAACCATAGCCATGGCCCTGTGCTGGTCTGAATGCCTTGCTTATTTAGCTCCTTGAATTCTATGTGTGGGTCCTATTATTACTCCCAAGTTACAGATGAGGAAAGTGAAGCTCAGAGAGACCGAGTCCACTGTCCAAGGCCGCAGAGCTAGGACACGGTAGGACCAGGCTTTGGCCCCCGTCCCCAGGCAGTGGGATCTGTGCTCTCTGCTTTCTCATCGCACCCAGACCCCCCGAGCTGCGTGAAGAGGAAGTGCTCGCGCTGAGTCAAGAGACATTTTTTTAAATGGCCAGCTAGAGTGGGGTGCCCAAGCCTTCGCCTTTCCTTAGTTCTCCATAGGTGACAACAAATAGTCCAAGGCCAAGTCAGATCTCTACACTTAGGCAAACCAGGCGATGACCAGACATGGAAGGTAGAGCCGCCTAGAGACCCACCTGTTCTCAAGTCTTCTTCCTATTTCTCTACCACTGTCAATCAATTCCCACACTTTGATGTCAATCAGTTCCCACCCTTTGCTCAGCCTCTTTGCTTTAAGGCCTGTCCCCCAGAGGTCCTTTTTAAAATGTGAGTGTTACCCAGGATGGGCTATACCTGGACACTGTAGCCCCTGCTTCCACGTTCATTGGCTGGGATTGCTTTATCAGGTCAGGATGCAGGCGGAAGAGGATCCGAAGGAGGGGCAGAGAGAGACGAGGAGAGCAGCTTGTGTACTGAGCTTGCTATCTTTCAGGCCAGGAGTAGAGGTCATGCTTGCTGTGCGACCTGGGGGTAGCTACCCAAAGCAGACCCCATCCCCTTGCCAAGAGATGGCCATTGGCCAAAGTGCCTCAGGCTTCTAGGGTAAGCTTTGAAACTCATCTTTGCAAGGATGGAACCCTTGGCTTGAAGGAAACCTGTGTTTATTCCAGTTACTCTGCCCCTACTCCATTACTAAGAACTAGACTCATTTAAAGAGGTACGATAGAGTCCTACAATAAAAATAATTACAACTTGCCGGGGCCCTCTAAAGATGAAAAATAATACATCAAAATAAATTTAACAGTGTTACTTCTGGAATTCAGTGGATTCCATTGAGTTCTCACGGGATTCCAGCAGCTTCTGAGGAGCCTGGTGGTGCTTTTGTTCAGAGGACGTTGAGGCCCAGAGAGGGTAGGCTATTATATTGCCACACACAGCAGACTGAAGTCAGCAGGGAGAATAGAGCTATTGGCTGTGGTTCACTTTATGGGGGCCCAGCCTTACAGATGCTAGGCCCTTTCTGAATCATTCTGAGACACATGGCATAGTCAAAGGTAGCAAAGCGGTGGGAGGCTTTTATAATAAATTCAGTTTTTTGAGCATCTCCTATGCACTAGACGTTGTGCTTGCCACCCCATTTAATTCAGTATCCCTGAGGCAGACATGCCATGGGGTGGGTACCTTGTGACTGATTTACAGATGGGAAACCTAGGGCTTGGAAAAGTTAGAGCTTAACTTGGGGTCCCATGGAAAGTAGTAGAGTTAGGATTCAAAGCTAGGTCTGACTGACTACAAAACCACATCTTGTAACATATGTTAGTAATGAAAAATAACAAAATTCAAGACAAACGTGCTTGCAACGCACTCTAACACGTGGTAGCTGTTGCATGAGGTCGACCAGGTGCCCAGCCCCTGGTCTGGAAGGGAATAAGGTACACAAGGCAGACACAGTCGGGCCTGGGCAGAACTTGCAGTCTGGGGTGGAGGGGTAGGCAGGGCAGCCACTGGGTATGCAGGAGGACTGGGACCCAAGGGCACATACAAGGCTGGAAGCGAGGGCACCTGGTATTAGGAAGGCACTGAGCTGAGCTTTGTGACATAGGCAGATAAGGGTTTGGGGTTCAGTTCAGGGGCAGGGTGTGAGGGGATACTCCTGGCTAAGCTGAGGCAAAGAAGGGGGATGAGGCCATCCACCTCTCCCCGCAACAGACCTGCTGCCAGGGCAGGTTCTGGAGGAGCAGGTGGTGAAGGGCCTTCTGTTCTCCATCAGGACCCCGGGCGCTGCTCTTGACCAGGAGAGCAAGGGCACCACTGGAGAAAGCCCAAGGCCTATCCCTCTGGCCCCGCTCCCACTTTAGGTCATCGTAAAGGGCAATTGGAGCCTATCTAGGCCTGATGCTCTTCAGAAAACATTTTTTCGACTTGTGTGCCAAGAACCACATTATCAAGGGTGAGACACCTTTCATTCCTGAGTGGAGATAAAGGGTCCTTGGAGGGAAGGTCTGGCGGGTTAACACTTTGGGGTGAAGGAGTACCTCCCGATGTGTGATCTGACATCAGCCAAGGAGGGCAAAGGAGCGGTTATCAGATGCCCCTCGATGACGAAGGACTTGTAATGTGGGGGGAGGATGGTCTACGAGGATCTGGGAAAAGAGGCCAGGGATGGAAGACAACTGTCAGCTCGTGCCATGGTTCTGCCCCCTGGGCTCGTGCTGATTTCCTTTTGTTGGGTTCAAGCAAGGAGGACAGTATCCAACTGACACGGTTACTTTGACGTCACAGATCAGATGGAGCCTTTCCTCATGGCTGGCTGTTTCCTACAAGGGAACATGTGTACCGTCATTTTAGTATTGCTTTACACACACACACACACACACACACACACACACATTATCATATTTATATTATACATAATATATAATATACATGTAAACTTTTTATGTCTACACTCTTCTCCCAAGGTTTGAGGTCCAAGACGGAAATGCCTATATTCATATGGTGTTTGGCATATACCATATGCTCAACTAATGGTATTGCTATATAGGTCCATATGTATCTTTGCATTTATTCCCTATTTAATGAGTATTTACTGGGGAACATAGCAATACAGTGGAATTCAGGAAAGTTGCTGTTTGCTACTGCTTCCTGCCACTCTAGGATTGTGGACTGGTCGTTTGAGTTTCTTCATCTCTAAAGTAAGAGGATTGGATGAAATGATATCTGAGGTCCCTTTCAGCTCACAAGTTGATTCTCGGATGGATTCTACTGTGTAATGAGCATTGTGGGAGGCCTGGTGGGAGATTCCAAAAGGACCCTCTCAAGCAGTTTACTATCTACTTGGTGAGGGGTCTTCGTGCTCCCATAACCTAGATTGAGGTCAGCAAACTTTTTCTATAGAGGGTCACATAGTAAATATTTTCGGCCTTGAAGTCCACACAGTCTCTGTCACAGCTACCAAACTCTGCTGCTGTAGCAAGAAAGCAGCCGTAGACAATACATAGATGATGGGCATGCTTGTGTTCTAATAAAACTTTATTTACAAAAGCAAGTGTTGGGCTGACCCCTGACCAAGGGGCCCAGCTGACAAGGAAATGAACTGACAGTGGTGTGTTACCCAGAGCAAAGGTCTTAGCCTTTGCTGTCATGTGCTGAGGTTGGAGGGGCTGCCGTCTGTGGAGGTGCCTATACTCACCTGTCACTGTCCTTGCCACTAAGCACTGAGATCTGGCCACCCCAGAGTGGAGCTGTAAGATGAAGCATTCTGAATTTCTTAGAGAATGTTCCTGGGTGAATCCAAATTAGTAATATTCCTGTTCTGCCCGGGATGAAATGTTCACGGAAACTGAGGCTCTAGACTTTGTTACCAGACCCAGGAAAAGGTTTCTGTGGCTGTGGACTCAAGTCCTTGTGTGGGAGAGCAGTGTGTGAACAGAACTCATTCCCCGCTCCTGGCAGCATGATTTTTCTCTCATGCCCTGCACTCGGGGTGTCGTTCTGTCAAACGATCCCCTTGACGTTTTCTGCTTGGCCTGCCTTCCACCAAGCCCTGTGCTGCTGACACATGCTGCTTCTCTGGGCAGTGCCCTGACATCTGTGTGCTGGGACACAGCCACCTGGCAATGGGGAGTCGCTAGGGGGTCTGTCCAGGAACGTCACTGGGTAAAAATACAATAATGACTGCATTTCCCAACCAGTTTTGTACCCACATGAGATAGGTAAGCGATTCAAACAGGCAAGCCAATCTGTGAGGCCTCATACATCTGCCGCAAGAGGTAGATTTTCTGAGAAAGGAGAATGTTGTCTTATAAGGCAAACATTCCTAACAGTAAACACTTGGAGTGGTTTATGTCCTTGACTCCCCTGGGCCCTTGACCAAGACACTTGGCCTCTCTGGGGAATTCTTCAACTATGAAATAGATGGAACTACATTCCTGGGCCTGTTAGATCCTGGCCTCAATTCAAATTATATAAATTCATGGAATCCACTTACGGTCTCTGGCTACTGTTGACTTATTTTGATTAACTTTTGCATTGGCCAGTTTCATTATGTGTGTTTGTGTGTGTGTCTGTGTATGTCTCTGTGTGTATCTGTATGTGTCTGAATGTGCGTCTGCATGTGTCTGTGTCTGCATGTGTGTGTCTGTGTGTGTGTGTCTGTGCATCTGTGTGTGTATGTCTGTGTATGCCTTGTTTCCTCAAATTCAAGGTCTTTTCTTTTCAGCAGTCTCAGATACAGTGATCTGGCAGGAAACTGGTTCTTTTGAACGCCAACAAAGTAATAATAAAGGGAACTTTTGCTCACTATTCACATGTTTATATTTTGGAGAGTATTTTCAACTGATTTCAATATTGACGCATATAGGGGACATTTGTCCTACTTTGTGGCGACCCAGCGCCATCTGAGCATCCTTCTTCTGGGCCCTGCTTCTTCAAGGCAGAAGCCAGAAGTGGACTTTCCAGCCCATTTCCTTTTCTGCTTAAATTAGCTACAGTGAATCCTGTGGTTTGCTACCTTCTCAGTATTTCCTTAGAAAGAATTGTGCAACAGAATCTTCTTTGAAGTCTTACTGATCCTACGATATTAATTATAATACCTAGTTTGAGTGCTTAGACTGTCCTATTAGGATATTTAACACCAAATATTTCTTTTACGACTTCAGTAAATTCTTCGGGGTGATTTTATTGGAGACTGACGGAAACGTAGATCCAGGTTCCTATGTAGTTCTTGCTATGAATGTGGAGCACCTGACTCACTGGGAGAAAGACTGGGGTCAAGCAGATCACATTGTGAGTTTTTTCTCCTCCCTCCTCACCCCCTTTAGTACCACCAAAGTAAAGCCTTTTCACTGGGTGGAAACAGGTTACAATAATTCCCGAGAGCCTCCTTGCCCCTCAGATATTATACCTGGTTTAAGTTACAACAAAACTGGGCTATAAGACATTTGAAGACATTGACCTTTACTTCCACAGCCCCTGCAAGTCTTTGCACAGAACTAAACATTTGACAGATACTTAGTGAGTTTTTCAGGGATTCACTGGTTGACTGTTCAGTAAAATCTTGCCTACCCTGATGACCAGCTCTATAAAATGATAAATACGCCGATGGTTCTTTTTGCCCAAAATGTGTTTTGTTCACTTACTTTAAAATAGGCATTTGAGCATAGTAGTTTGCAAGGGCAATGCAAAAATTAGAATTTTGGTATTTTCTTTTCATAAACAATTAAATGTCTTCTGCTTGTGTGGCCTATAAAATCTCTCCCAACTCTGAAGATCCGGAAACCAGGTCATGCCCAGTGAGCTTCAGAACTGGCTAGAGTTCCCCGGTTTTCTAATTGCTGGTGTGTGTTTCCTACAAGAACCACTGGACCAGGGCTGCTCTCTGGTTTGGCTGTGACTAGTGGGGAGCCTCCCCTCTAAGAGCTCAACATGCTTTGCGGGTCTCTCTCCCAGGAGCCGTCTAGCTAGCTGGCTAGTGGTGTGCATGCGTGTGTGTGTGTGTGTGTTTGCGTGTGTGCACAGATGAATGTATAGGCCACGCATTCTCAACGGGGGCAATATCTCCCCAAGGGGGATAAAATTGGTTCTTGAGGGGTGAAAAATCTTACTCTGCTTATATATAAAGCACAAATACACACACAGCACATCAACAGGTAGACAGTATATCTGTGGTATTAACTTTTCATGGGGGGTTAATGAGGGAAAAAAAGGTGTGAAAAGTCTCCTTAGAAGAGGTGATAATGAAAAAAAAGAGGTGAGAAACACTGATATACAGCAGATGGACTGACACATAGATACACATGGATGTGGGCATCCATATGTATACCATGCATACATGTGTGCCTATCAGGGATAACACATGCTGTAACAGATTCACCTAGAAATTTGAATTGGTGGCAGGGGCAGGACTGAATTCCGCGTTCTTTCTGACACTTTCTGCAACTAAGGATCTGCGTTCACTTCCATGATTTTTTGTGAACTGTCGTTCTCATTTTAAATTGGAAACACTTCAGTTAACCTGGCTTACAGTCTCCAAACGCAGATAATCCATGTTATGATCCATATTCCTGTCATCCTCTGGAAAGGCTGCCTGTTAAAAATGAGCTGGGTCAGCAATTCATTTCACCAGTCACCTGCCAAGCACCTCCTCAGTGGGTGGAGTTGCAGTGTCTCCCATGGCACGCGAAAAGATGGAGGACAAGGGCGCTGGGTCAGGGACCCAAGGCAGGGTGAGGGTGAGGGATGGAACTTACAGGTGTGAGCACCCTAGATGCTGCCGAAGGATGGTTGATGACTTGAATAGCCCGAGACAGGGGAAGGGGCTTACCTCACATCCTCTGGAACTCTTTATCCAGTTTTCTCTTGCATCACTACCCTTTATCCACCTTATTCTGAGGCCTCTTGTTAATTATTTTTTGCTATGATCATACCTTTTGGGAAATAGATGGTATATGCAAAATCCATAAAAGTCAAAATTTTAAAGGTCTTATTAAAAACAGTTTCAATTAATACCCGTATTTGACCAGGCTGTCAAGTGTCCATGTTGAATCCCTCACACTCTATCTCATTAAGCTCCTTTGCCATTATCCTGACCCTCTGTTTGTACTCATCCCTGCCTGTTACCTTGATGCTGTATTCCCAACCCTCCTTAGAAAGCACCTGGGAGGCCTCAACAAATGTCAATGACTGGCCCCGCTCTGGACCAATTAAATCAGAATTTCTGTGGCTGGGGCCCGAGCTTCAGCATTTCTTACAAGCTCCCCGGGGGGTTCCACATGCAACCAGAGCTGGGCATCCCTGGTTTAATCCGTTAAGTCCTCAAATGACTGCACATCGGAACGTTTCAGGGAGCTTCTGAAAAATACAAGCCCCTATGCTCCACCCAGGACCTCTGGTATGGGAACAAATCTGTATTTACTGTTGCCTTAATGCCAGATTTTCGCATGATAGCCTTGGCTTCCGATGCACCCTATCCTTTGCTTAGAATGCTCTTCTCCTTCTTCTCTCCCCTTTACCTTCTTAGAAACCGGCTCAGGATTGTGTTGCTTTAAAGAAACCCCCTTCTGATTCACAAAGACTCTCCTGCATCCCTCTGGCTCCTTGCACCCTCCTTCTTAGTTAATAGAATATGGATTTGCAGTACTAGCTTTACGTATGATTAAAACAGGTGTGATTTCAGGGACACGAAGAAAAACTCTTGCATTTTCCCAAATGGCGCCGCCTCCCCTTGGAGACTTCAACGGTTATCGTACTTTAGTGTGAGTGAAGCATCCGAAGTCAGATGTGGGGTACGGGTGGGGGAGGTGCATCATGAGACAGGACCCTGAAGCGGGCGCGGGGGGGAAGGGAGGCGCCCAGGATGGTGGAAGGGAACACGCCTGCCTTTGGCTGGTGGGCCGCCGCTCCGTGTGGAGACAGGGCGGGTGATGAAGGGCACGGTCCCCGCCTACAGTGAGCTCGCTTCCTGTGAGGTGTGCAGCATATGATCCGCAATTTCAGGACCTCCTTCACAGGGCGGTTGGGAGGATTACGTGAGTTCAAGTATGCCAAGTGCTTCAGACAGTGTCTGCCTCTTAGTAAGTGCTCAGTAGAGCTGGACTGTCCATGACCCTGTGCTGCTCTCCTGTCTACAAAGCTCCATGGCATTTCTTACTGAAAGCTTTCTGGCCTTTACTCCTTCAACAGGCACTTATCCCGGCATTTCATCTTATGTCAGCAAAGCTTCACTGAGGCTTTCAGCATCCCAGGTGGTCACCACGCCGGGCTTAGCAATGACAAAATGAATCAGGGTGTCTGTTCTTGATCAGACTGGAGGGGGAGACCACTTCCACACCTGCCTGACGCTGGGAGATGGAAGGAGCCGGAGCCAGGTGGAAGGCCGATGGAGACGGTTGTAGAGTTCAGAGCAGGCAGCTGCCACTTGAGGCTGAGGGGCCGGGGGAAGGCTGCATGGATGCCTGCATTAGAGGAGAAGCCTTGGGAAGAGCAGGGCTGGTGATACGAACAGGCCGCGCTCTACCTCTTTGCACCTAGAAGTGTGGTCAGGCACCACCTGCACTGTAGGTCCTCTGAGAAGTCCCACTTTACGGATGGGGACACTGAGGCTTAGCGAGGTGGCTGCCAGCACTCGGTACCTCAGAGCCATATTCCTATATGGTCTGCAGAGAGCAGTGGGGAGTAGAGAAGACATTCCAGGCAGAGGCAGCAGCGGAAATATGACAGGGCATGAGAGTGTAGGGCACGGGGTGGGTGTGGGGGCCTCCAGTGAGAAACCCATTTGGTTATGCCCAGGGGATGAGTAAGAGCTACACTTAGAAAGCTTGGTTGTCTAGATAATAGATGCTCTAACGTTTAGCGTCAGTTACAGCGCTGGGGCAAGGTCTGGGTTGCCCCATGCCATGTCTGCCATTAATCCATTTGTGCTGGATGCTGGGGAATCAGGGGGATCCTGAACGGGGTGGGGGGTGGGGAGGTGCCCTACAGCAGTGGCTGACCAACCAGTGCAGTTACTTCAGTCCTTGAACAACTGGCCTGAATATCTGCTCTGTTTGTGACCAAGTCATGATGGTTCCTGACTATAAGGAAGAGGAGTTTGGAACTATTATTTTTGTTAATGATTTTTGTTATGATCATAGCTTGTTTTGATTTTGAGTGCCCTCATAACTTTTGGGGGGAGTTGGTGGAATATATAAAATCAATAACATGAAATTAAAGACTAATTTTTAAAAATTTCCTGAACAATTTACAGCTACTGTCTCTACTTAGCTTTGAGTTACTGAGACCTCAGAGCTATTGACCCTGACTCTCCCCTGTGGGTGAGAGCAGTGGCTGTTTCCAGGTTCCATTAGAAGCCCGCCCTTTAAGGGGCCAGAGATTGCCCCTCTCCACTCGTCAGAAGAATGATTGCTGCCACTCTTTTTTATTTTAATTTTACAAAATCTATTTCCACTGTGATTATGTTATCCTTACAACATCCTTCTGAACTGAGCAAAATTCATATAATTATACCCATTTTGCAGACGTGGAAACTAAGGCAACCCCCCCCACACACACACAGCTGAGAATAAGAGACTAACCCAACTTTATAGGGCAGGTCAGCAAACCAGCACCAGGTGGCCACTGGGCAGCCTCATGGAGACCTGGGCATGACTGGGGTGGCAAGGGCCAGGTGAGGTTCCAGAGTGCTGAAGTCTTCCCAGCGGCCACACCAGGCACAGTCCTTGAAAAAGGGACCGATGTGTCTGGGGAAGCTTCCTTTCCTTTCCTTCATCCCTATACCCAACAGTTCTGTAGATGGATAAAAGTAAAACCCTGTCCTCCTTCCATCCAAGCCTGTCTCTAGAAGTGATTTCCAGAAGCAATGGTGTATTTGTTTTCTATTGCCGTGTAACAATTTACCAGAAACATAGTGATTTAAACCAATACATTTCTTTTTTTTTTGAATTTTATTTTATTTTTTTATACAGCAGGTTCTTATTAGTTATCTATTTTATACATATTATGTATACATGTCAGTCCCAATCTCCCAATTCATCCCACCCCGCTCCCCTGCTTTTCCCCCTTGGCGTCCGTACATTTGTTCTCTACATCTGTGTCTCTATTTCTGCCGTGCAAATTGGTTCATCTGTACCATTTTTCTAGATTCCACATATATGCGTTAATATATGATATTTGTTTTTCTCTTTCTGACTTACTTCACTCTGTATGGCAGTCTCTAGGCCATCCACGTCTCTACAGATTACTGTCCTTTTTATGGCTGAGTAATATTCCATTGAATATATGTACTACATCTTCCTTAAACCAATACATTTCTTATATCAGAGTTTCTGTGGACCAGGAGTCTGACTGCTTTGCTGGGTCCTCTTCTCTGCATCTCACTTGGAGCTCAGAGTCCTTCCCAAGCCTTTACGGGGGGTTGACAGAAATAGGACTGAAGCCCCCAGCCCCTTGAGGCTCCTCACGGTTCCCTACCACATGGCCTCCACATGGGCGGTTCACATCACAGCAGGCTGCTTCTCCAAGGCCAGCAGGAGAGCCTCTCTTTCATGAGCTTTCTCCTGATTAAGTGAGGTCTGCTTAGGAGTCTCTTTTGATTAACTTATGTTCGACGGATTTGGAGCCTTGATTACACCTGCAAAATCCTTTCACCTTTAGTATATTCTGTTAGCTAGAAACACGTCCTAGATCCCATCCACACTCAAGGGAGGGGATTATACAAGAGCATAGGTGCCAGGAGACAGGGGTCATGGTGCTGTTACCTTAGGGTCTGTCACAAGTAGGTTGAGCTTACTTTCCTCTACCAATAATAATACAGCCCAGCACTTCATATACACCATCTTCTCATATCGACACAGCTGCATGAGGAAGGAATTGATATGGGCCCATTTCATAGGAAAGGAAACTGAGGTTTAGAGATCCAGTCCCTTTCCCAAAGTCACACAGCTCTAAGGAGCAGAACCTGGTCTTGAATTTAGGTGTGTCGTACATCAAGCCAATCACCCAAAAACTTATGAGCCTCTTAAGGGAGTTGACAGTCTTAGGTACTCAGAGGACACTATTGCATTGGAAACTCGGGTTTTACTTTGACCTTGCTAGATGCTCACCAACTTTATTTATATTTCTTCCCAAGCTTAGATGAGCTCACATCTAAGACCTTGGAGTTGGCATGATTCTGTTTTCTGAGAGAGGAAGGAAACCCTTACTATGTGACAGCATTTTTTTTTTTTTGCATATATTCGCTTATAAACATTCTGCAGTGTAAATGTTGTTATCCAAATTTTCTCTACCAGGAAACTCCCCCGCAGGCTCAGGGAGGTTCTGTGACATTCCACGTACAGTTGTTGGGAGAGAGATGTTAAACCCACCATCTGTCTATCACACTTCATTCCATCGGACACTTATGGGCCAGCTCAAATGGAAACAACAGTCAAGATGGAGGTTTCTTTTTGTTTGCTTTAGACAGTTATATTTTTAGCCAACTCTGTAACTCACTGACCCATTTGCTGGAATGGAAACTGGTAACTTAAGCATGAATGGAAACCACTTTAAAAAATAATGGTCCAACACTGGTCAGCACTGATCTGTCATTGCCACCTGCAGTGACAGAGAGGGTGAGGTTTTTAGAGGAGTGCAAAGAATCTACCTGGTTTCGCTTATCTTCATCATCCCTTTTGTTTGTAAAACAGACTGCAGCCTATAAAGAATATTTGCATAATTATGTCATGGAATTGTCCTAACAGCTCTGTTTCCACGTCCCTAATTTGCAGATGGGGGAAGGTTTCAGGGAGAGACTCTGTGTCTTGGCCAAGGTCACACAGTGTGTACGAGGAAGAGTCGGGTCTCCTGCCTAGGCATTTACTGCCAAGTTCCCCATCCACTCCCCTCTCATGAGCACAGATGGATATATGGGGGGAGATGTCATTGAAGAAAGCTTACGGATGTGAAATAAATCCCATCCTGGATCCACAGAAACACCCAAGAGTTGACCCCAGAATTCAGCCATCATCCTGTTGGTGAAACTCCTCAAAACACTAGCCCAGGTCTGGTACTGTGCCACTGGTTCCCATCCTGGAGGCCAGTGTGACTTGCCCTGGGGGATCCTTGGGGGATTTGGGTACTTTTAATGGGATGCCTAGCTTGCTCAAGCTAATTTTTTGTGTATTTTAATATCCCTCATTTACAAAACAGAGCCAAAGCTGAGAATCCTTGTAGAGAGAAAGATGGGCCTTTCTCATTTTCCCATTCAGGTTATACTATATACCTGATTTACATGTTTATTGACTTTGTGAATGTGATGTTGTGAAGGCAGCACCCGAGATACTGGTCCAGCAGTGATGTTAGGCACAGAAAAAGGGTGACTCTAGGAAACTACTTCCATTGATCTACATCTTAATCGGGGTATTTCCCTTAATACTTTTTTCCAAAATTTCAAAGTAGCCCTGACTTTTGTCAGCCAAAATTATTCCTTCTTTACAGAGGTAGTATTGGGAATTAGGATACTTACAGAATAATACAGCTTTAGCAGGATGATGGGGGCTACGGGTAGGAAAACCTGGAAGGGGGTCTCTGAGGTCTTATGATGAAAGTCAGGAGTGGGGACACAGTTCATGTAAAATGACACCTGGAAAACATCCGTGGGGGCAGGGAGAGTATTCAGAGTTAAAGCCAGTCATACTTATATACCCCCTTCCTCCCGACATTTTGATGGAATGAAACAAATTCAAATGGATGTCAAGTGCAGCCTAGGAAGGCAGACCAAGTCCCCCGTGCACATCAGCACCTCCAGACTGCAAAGCAGTTCTAGCCAGGTGGGTAGGAGATTCATGCTGCTACCTCTGAACTCACAGCCAGGGCCCTATGGACTGAGACTGGTCTTTAAGCTTTCTCCCCGAGTCATCGCAGGTCAGACAGCCTCCAACCAGAGCTGCTGTGGTGAAATCGCCCGCAGAGCCTTGGGAGGGAGGCTTCCCAGAGCCGTGGGGGCAAGACTGTGTGGTTTGAAAGGCAAGACATCGAGCTAAAGAGGTTTACTCTTGAGACTTGAGAGCTAGCTGAATTTGCTTTGCTAGGTTTGGGACTTGCTTGGGACCCATCATCCTTTCTTCTTTTGTATTTCTCCCTTTTTGGAATGGGAATGTCTATCCTATGCCTGTCCCACTATTGTGTTTTGAAAGCACATAACTTGTCTGGTTTCACAGATTCACAGCTGAAGAGAAATTTTGCCTTAGGATGAATCATACCTGGAGTCTCGCCTGTATCTGATTTAGATAATATTTAGATGAGACTTTGGACTTTAGACTTCAGAGTTGATGCTGCAAAGAGTTAAGACTTTTGGAGCCATTGGGGTGGAATGAATGTATTTCGCATGTGAGAAGGACATGTATTTCGGGGGGGCTAGGAGTGGAATGCTGTGAACTGAATTGTGCCCCCCCCCTCAATTCATACGTTGAAGCCCTAACCCCACAACGTGACTGTATTTGGAGATAGGGCTGTTAGGAGGTAATTATGGTGAAGTGAGGTCATAAGGGTGGGTCCCAGGTCCAATAGGACCAGTCGCCTTACAAAATGAGAAAGAGAGAGATCTCTCCACTGTGTAAGGACACAGTCAGAAGACGGCCATCTACAAGCCAAGAAAAGAGCCCTCACCAGGAACCATATGAGCTGGCATCTTAATCTTGGGCTTCTCAACCTCCAGAACTATGAGAAACAAGTTTCTGTTGTTTAAGCCACTCAGTCTATGGTCTTTTGTATAGCAGCCCAAGCAGAATAAGTGTTGTGATTATCAAAAAACAAAAAAAAATGCATTCTGTAAGTCCCTCTCTGACCAACTTTTACCATCAGCTAAAATCAATAAACAATAAACACTGCAGAGAATATAGAGATGTATACATCATGTTCCTTTCTCCAATGCAGTTCAGCAGAAGAGGTAAATGTGGATACGGACACCCACAGGTATCTAACTTCAAAGGACAGCAGAAGATCGTGCTAAATGTTGAACTGAGAAGGATATGTCTGGCAGGGGCATTATCAGGTCAGGTTTTGTAGAGTGAGAAGCGATGCTAGTAAATGTCTTTAGGAAGCAAACTTTTTGCAGAGCTTCCCACATACCAGCTAGGTTAATGGGGTCAAATGCTTGGGTGAAGTCCACAGTACCACTCATGTTGCTATTCTCAGCATCTTCCACTGGCTGCCAGTGGAAGAGTATCAGGTCTCCAGTTTCATGGCATCACTGGAGCCACACTGACTTTCAAGTGAGACACAACTGCCACTGATACGTATGAGTAGTTCATGGAAAATGACTCACGTTAATGCTGTTCTGAAACTGTGCACAAACAGTATGGCTCCAGGTCGTCTGTCCCTGCACAAGCCTCCTTATGTTGGGCAAGGTCACAGTTACTGTCTCTTTGTAATCTAAGCAGTTAAGTGATGCCATCCATGCTTGAGCCACTGGCCACAGTACCTGTGGATTGAGAGGAGAGCGCATCCTTATGAGGTTCTCTACCCAATGAATGAGCAGAGGGGAAATCTCAGCTCTAAAAATCAGAAAGGACCTCGCAGCTTCAAGTATTTTTCAAGTATGTCCTGGTGGCAAGGAATTCTTTTTTGGATTCCACTTTTTTGGAGTTCACTAAATCATATATGGAACCTCATATATAAAAAAGATAAAAGGAGGGGAGCTCTGACTCCCCTTCTCCCGCCCCCGACCCCAAGGGGCCCTGAGGCACCTCCACGGAACACTGGAACTCCAGAGACCACATGGTCCAAAACCTTCAATTCATGCCTACCCTTTCCAATTGCAGATACCACTGCCCTCTAAGGCAACAAAGTCCTTTCACCAAAATTGATGCTGAGCAGGATTTGTACTTGCCTGAGGTCACACAGCTACTCATGGGCCAAGATGAGACTGGAAGCTGGGTTTCCTGACTCCCAGCCGGTGCTCTTCATCCTTTGGGTGGCTTTGTTCAATGGTACCAAAGACTGAATGTTCTGTGTCTGCCCTTGAGGCAGTCGTGGGGTCAAGGATGGTGATTATTAACCTTATTGCCCTTGTATTAGGACAGTGCCTGACCCAGAGCTGCTCAATGTTTGCGGACAGAAAGGATTTCCTGCATCCTGGTCTTCTCACCCTTGAAAACAAAGTATCATGGGAAACGCAGTGCATTCTTCATGAGTGGTTTTGAGCGATGGCTGTAAACAAAGGCACTCAGCTCCTCATGACTTTTTTCCTTAAAAGTCCACGCTTAGAACCCCATTTTGTGAGTAACCAGCCCTAGCAAAGACCTCTGCCTGCAGTGAGTCCCAGGGGAAGGCATCTTGGTGACAGTCAAATCGTGATTGTCTACACGTGATGTCACAGTTTATGGAGCACAGGCACTACATGATCTAATGTGTCCTTCAAAACAAAACTGTTGGAGGGGGGGCACTTAGTCCAAATGTCATCATCCCCATTTTATTGATAGAGGCCTTCTGATTTCTGCCAGTGTCCTTTCCGCTCGAGCACAGTGGGTCTAAGGATGGCCCGGGCCACGTGAAAGAGTGTTGGCATCATCTAGATGAAGACAGTAGAATCGCAGACCAGGAGGCCTGGAAATTACTGCAGACTTAATTCTGCTCAACCCTTGCATCTCAAACACAAGGAACCAAGGCATTGATGATTCCTCTGATGCTTTGTTATTTGATGCCAAGTACCTTTTTAAATTTGGGGAGGGTGGTGGAATTCAGTTTCTGTGCTGGTTTTCCCTTTCGTTTTCTGCCTCACTACATGTTTTTCTACACTCTCTTAGAATCTCTTCTCGAAGGACCAAGGTCTGTTCATCTCTGTGAGTCATTCCTTCAAAAAGCAGTTTTTTGAGGGCCTGCTATGAGCCTGGCACTGTTCTAGGTGCCAGAGTACAGCAGTGAACAAAGTAGACAGGGTGCTGGCCTTCATGAGGCTTATATTCTAGTGGATGAGACAGGACATAAAGAAATAAAAAGTTATACTCCATTTATAGTTATTGTAAAATATTTGCTATATTCCCCCTGTTGTACAAAATATCCTTGTAGCTTATTTTATACCTAATAGTTTGTACCTCTCAATCCCCCACCCTTATATTTCCCTCTCCCCCCTCCCTCCTGTGAATAGAGCACGACCTTTACACTCGTGCATCACTATATTGTACACCTGTAATTTACATGATGTTATATACATCAACTATACTTCAATAAAAAATGTTTAAAAGTATATATATAAGGTGCTATGAAGGAAATAAGCAGGGGCTAATTTGGAAGAGGGGAGGAAGGTACAGAGCTATCTGGGAACGACTATATTTTAGCCCCGAACTCAGGGCTTAGCCCTTATTAGGGGCTGAGGAGATGTTTGGTGAATGAATGCATGTATGCATAAATTAAAATGAATGAATGAGTGAGTGAATGGTTATTCGTATCCTCTTTTAAATCAGACGTGCCCTCAACCCACCTTGACCTACCTGTTGCCTTTTGGTCCCAGCTGGTCCATACCTAACTCTTCCATGTGGCTCTTCACCCTCCCTCTGCCCCGTAATCCCATAACTCCCTGTGGAGAGCTGAGTAGGGGAGCAGTGTGACCCCAGCTGGGCTCTGGAGGATGCCACTGTCACCTGCCCAGCAGGCTGTGATGAAAGCAACAGGACCACGTGCTGTGCGAGAACGTTTCCTGTCTTGACCTCATGCGCCAGTCCAACCCCCACTCAGGAGGGTAGGAGGGACATTACTCTTTCAGTGACACTTGGGTGGCTCGGTGCATGACTGCCCACACCCCTTCCCTAAGGTCTGGCTTTTTACAGCTTCCCAGTAAGAGTGCCGGTAAAGCCTTACCCAGTGATTCCCTTTGCTCCTCCCTTTCTGCGCTGCTTCAGGAACTTTCCATCAGGTGCGATCAGGCTGTGAGAGAGTCCCTGGGTAGAGGTCTGAGGCTTTAGCAGATTTATTGAGAATTGTGGGCTGTCACCGAATATATGCCATAAGGATGCTCAGCTCCTCTCTTTTATTGCTTTTCCATGTTTCTCCCTGTCCTACAATGTGCAGGCTTTTCCCTGGACAGCCCATAAAATTAGCCAACCAGCCTCAGTTATTCACCTTATCCTCGAATTGTTTCTCATCTTTTACCAAGGCTGTTCCGTTTCTGGATATATCGTTATTCTTTTCAGTTCTTCCCAACTCCAATAGCTTGTCATTTAGACTGAGATAAATGAGAGAGAAAAATGCCAGTCAGCGCTGAACGCTAATCATTACCTTCTTAAATGTCTCTTATTAAAACCACTCATCTACGCAGCCAGGCAATCTGAGACAAACAGAGTGGATCCAAGTCTGCATCTCCACGTGCGCAGTCTCTCGTGAGCTTATATGGATATAATGTCATAGACTCATCCACCAAAAGAACCGGAAAAGCCTTAGAGACGAACTAGTTCAACTCATAGGAAACTGAGTCCCAGGCGGGGGCAGGAGGGACTTCTCCCAAGCCACCCAAATGGATAGGGTGGGGCTGGCACAAGCACAGGAGCCCCCGCTGGGTTCGTGGTCCGCTGTTTGTTCATTGTTCCGAACTGCTTGTTGTGTGGCCACCTCCTCTCACATCTGAACTTTGCCCCAAAGCCAGGCTCCCTCATGTTGGCTTTGCCATCCCCCAGGTTCCCAGAGCAAAGTCTCAGGGTCACCCTTGACTGCTCTCTGTGTTCCATCAGACAGCAGGTCTTCCTTCAGAGTGGTCCTCTTGGCTGACGCCGTCAACACTGAACAGCCATAGCGAGGTGCAGCCCCGCAGAGTCCATGGTCAGAGGAGCCCCCATTGTACCCCCTCCGAGTATCACCCGCGTACAGAAGATGGATGTTATACACTTTGTGGCCTCTGACAATCAAAAACATTGACTCAGATTTGCCCACTGCCTCAAATTCTCCCTTGTTGTAAACATAAGCCTTTAAGGAACAGGTGTTTAGAAGCTGCATTATTTAACTTGTTGAATTAAATGTTTCACTTGATGTGGCTCCCTATTGCATTTTTTTCCACTCCAAAGTGTTTAGAAATTTCAGAAATTATGTAGGACAAGAAGGTTCTACTTGTCTAATAAGTAAAAGCTTAAAGTAGGAAATTGCAAGAAAATGAAAATAAGGACGCTAAGAACCTACGATCAAAGTGAGCATAGCTATTGAGAGTGTGTTTCAAATATGATTTTGAGCTTCTTGGAAGGCAAGGGGAGGAAAGAAAACAAAATCAGTTATAGAATTCTCTTTTTGAGAGTGGAAGAAGCCATCTAAATAAAATTCCCGGGCTTCCCTGGTGGCGCAGTGGTTAAGAATCCGCCTGCCAATGCAGGGGACACGGGTTCGAGCCCTGGTCCGGGAAGATCCCACATGCCGCGGGGCAACTGGGCCCGTGAGCCACAACTACTGAGCCTGCGCTCCACAACGAGAGGCCGCGACAGTGAGAGGCCCGCGCACCGCGATGAAGAGTGGGCCCTGCTCGCTGCAACTAGCGAAAGCCCTCGCATAGAAACGAAGACCCAACACAGCCAAAAATAAATAAATAAATAAATGTTTAAAAAAAAAAATTCCCTACCACTGCATTACCTCGAAAAATAATTTTTTTCTATTTATAAAAGTAATTCATGCTCCTTGAAGAAAATTGGGAACAGATAAATATATAGACCACCTCTCACAATCTACCACCCAAAGATAATTTCTGATAGCATTTTGGTTTCTTTCTTTCAGTCTTTTTTTTTTTTTTTAATATTGGGATCGTATAGCCTATACATTTAGCAGGATGCTTTATTCACAGCATTATATCACTTGCATTTCCCCTGAACATTAAGTGTCTTTTTATATGTGGCACTGGGTCTTAAGGTCACTTCTCAAATGATGTTTTATGTGTTGTGTGTGGGGAAACACTGAAGAATTTAATAATGTCATCAACTTTTTAAAAACAATAAATGCAGTAGAAAGCTTTGTATGGTGATTTCTTCTAGTGACAGCTGGCAAAGGCTGAGGCCATGACATTAAAATGTAATTTAGTGAGGGTGATTTTCACAGGTGCTAATCTTATGCGGTAGAAGTGTTTAATTAACTATTGGCAGTGCACGGTGATTCCAGACGAGGCAGAAGGCCGGAGGGGTAGACGGATTGCTTGTAGCCCTGGGCATACCTTCCCTAAATGTCCCTTTCCAGAGGGGCTCTTGATTCAAAGCTGCTTTAAGGTTTTGAGTTACTGGGGAATCTATTCAGGGAGTTGGGTCTTTAAGATACTAAATAATACTTCAGTGAACTGGGAAAGAATGCAACCTGCTTAGAGGGTATCTCTTCCACTCAAGGGGTCATTTTGGACTGGGAAAGGGGAAAGATATGGCCCCTCAAAATATTGGCTATATTTCCCATGTTGTACAGTAAGTACCTCCTTGTAGCCTATCTTATACCCAGTGGTTTGTACCTCCCACTGCCCCACCCCTACGTCGCCCCTCCCCGCTTTCCCTCTCCGCACTGGTAACCATTAGTTTGTCTTGTATATCTTTGAGTCGGCTTCTTTTTCGTTATATTCACTAGTTTGTTGTATTTTTTAGATTCCACATATAAGGGATGTCATCCAGTATTTGTCTTTCTCTGTCTGACCTATTTCACTTAGCATAATGCCCTCCAAGTCCATCCATGTTTTAGCAAATGGCAAAATTTCATGCTTTTTTATGTCTCAGTAGTATTCCATTGTATATATATACCACATCTTCTTTATCCATTCATCTTTTTTTTTTTTTTTTTTGGTGGTATGTGGGCCTCTTACTGTTGTGGCCTCTCCCATTGCGGAGCACAGGCTCCGGACGTGCAGGCTCAGTGGCCATGGCTCATGGGCCCAACCGCTCTGCGGCATGTGGGATCTTCCCAGACCGGGGCACGAACCTGTGTTCCCTGCATCAGCAGGTGGACTCTCAACCACTGCGCCACCAGGGAAGCCCATCCATTCATCTTTTGATGGACACTTAGGTTGCTTCTGTATCTTGGCGATTGTAAGTAATGCTGCTATGAACATTGAGGTGCATGTATCTTTTCAAATTAGTGTTTTTATTTTTTCCCAGGAATGGGGTTGCTGGATCACATGGTAATTCTAGTTTTCGTTTTTTGAGGAAAGTCCATCCTGTTTTCCATAGTGGCTGCACTAATTTACATTCCCACCAACAGTTCACAAGGCTTCCCTTTTCTCCGCATCCTTGCCAACATGTGTTATTTGTTTTTCCCATGACTCTTAAGTTGATCTCCAGTCCATACATATAATACTTTACATTTGTCCCAGATCCTGACAGCACTGTGAGGTATAAAGGGAATATTCTTATCCTAACCTTACGAGTAAGGAAACCAAGGCTCAGAGGAGGTAAATGACTCGTCCAAGGTCATATTCCAGTGAAGGATGGAACCAGAGCTGGACTTTGGGTTGTCTGAGTCCAGGGTTTGTCCCACTCTGCTGTGCGTTTTCCTTAGACCTTGGCTGGTGACTTTTTCGGAAGGCTGAATTGTTTTCTCTCTCTGGCACCAGCACAGAGGTTCTCAAAGTGTGGATCTTATACCAGAAGCATCCCCTGGGCATTTGTTAGAAATGCAAATTCTTGGGCTCCACCCCAAATCTACTGTGTTTTAACAGGCCTTCTAGATAACTCTGAGGTATGCTAAAGTTTGAGGACCACTGTTCTAAAAGTTTTCAATAAATATTGTTGAATAAATACTTTCTAGAATTCCTTTCAACATGTTTAAATAATAGTCTTTCATTAACATGTTTAAAGTATTTAAGAACTCCTATTTATATTTTTATTTGAAAACTTCCAATGACCCCTTATTAACCAATCCCCAGTGGGAGAGAGGAGTATTTTATCATACAGTGAAGACGGGGCCCAGCCCTGTTTCTCTGTGTGAAAGGTACAGAGAGAAAAGAAGGCATCACAGACACAGACGATATGGATGGGCGAATCAGACCAGCCAGAAGAACGTAATGTAAATAACGTTTATTGAGCTCTTAGTTTGTACCGCAAACTATCCCTAAATGCTTTACATGAACTATCTCATTGAATCCTCACTACAACTTTATGAGGTGTGTACCACATTGCATTCCCAGTTTACAGATGAACAAACCAAGGCCAGGAAACTTGCCCAAGATTACAAAGTTAGTAAGTGGCAAAGCCCAGTAAGATTCCAAAGCTCAGGAGCTTACATACTGTTGTATTTTGCCTTCTCATGTTCTGCATCTTCCAGAGAACATCAGCGCTGTAGCGAGTCATAGGGAGAGATGCTGAGTGGAGACTTACTGGGCATCCCTTGTCCCTAGAACAGTACATAATACATTGTTGATACCTAATATGTGTCTAGTGAATGAATGAAATGAACTGTTCACAAAATAATCCTATTAGGAGTGGGCATAAAAAGCCTTCCAGGGAGGGTCGGGTCGGGGCTGGTATTTGAAAATGGAAACGTAGGGAAAATGCAATCCAGAAGAGAGAAAGGGTACGGATAACAGTACAACTATAGCAAATCAAGTTCCAACAGAGGTGGTGGGCAAGCGGTTTGCCTGGAGGAGTGAGGAGGTAAGGGAAGGGGTCCTGAAAGGGGACTATTGCTAAAACTGGGAAGAGAGAGTGGGACCCCCTGAGAGGCAGCCCACAGAGCTGGACTTTATCCTGTTATCAGTGAGAGGTCATTGGAGGGTTCTGAATATGGGCTCCAAAGGGCCAAGGAAACAACTTGGAACATTCTAGTATATATGTCTGTTATTTTTAATTTTACAGACGACAGAGGAAAGTCAGCTGGACTACAGATCTGGGAGAGTTTGCTGGCATGACAGCAAAAAGATAATCTTTCCAAAAGAGTCCCATAGCCATTTTGATTCATTGTCGTTTGCATGAAGTGCTAACAATTACAGTATGCCTGTCTGTAAAGCTTGCAGTGGCATTTGATAAAAATGAGGTTTTTCTGAAGCCTGAAGGGCTGTCATAGAAAAGAGGGATGCAAAATCCAAAAGGCCACAGGGTCAAAAATGAAGAATGGAGACGTTGCTATAATCCCAGTTATTCAAGGGTAGAATAAGAGCAAGTACCCAATCTATTTATTTAAAATAAATGTTTATTACAAATATTTATTATCAATCATCACATAGCTTAAACACAGCTTCCTTGCAAAGCAGAAAGCTCTGAAAGGAACTAACTTCCTCTTTTGATATGTGGGCAGATCTGTTTGAACTACACTGCCCATTCAGTCAAAAGTCAAGCGAATACGGCAATACAGTACGCACCTCACATACACATGGCACACTCAAAAACTCCACCTCTCAACAGAATCAGCAATACCCATCTGCTATTGTTGTTTTTCTGACTAGCTGTCTTTTATCTCTTCTAGTTATTTTAGGAACACTCATAGGTCTGAGCCACTACAATGTCCATCACCCACTTAAACAAAGTCTGGAATGATTTTTTTTTTAATCTTTTACTTTTTAATTTTTATTTTATATTGGAGCATAGTTGATTAACAATGTTGTGTTAGTTTCAGGTGTTTAGCAAAGTGGTTCACTTATACATATACATGTATCTATTCTTTTTCAAGTTCTTTTTCCATTTAGGTTATTAGAATATTGAGCAGAGTTCCCTGTGCTATACAGTAGGTCCTTGTTTATCTATTTTAAAAATAGCAGTGTGTACGTGTCAATCCCAAACTCCCAATCTTAATACTGAGAATCACTAGATTTGATCCTATGAAGGATAAAATTGCAGGATGATAGACCAAAAGTGCTAAGAAAGAATTATTTGAAATTTCTAAGCTGCTTTGAAGTGAATGAACTCTGTCTACAAGTAGGCTTTGTATGAATGAGTTTCTTAAATTGAGCATCTATGTTTAAATGTCCCTTTAAATCCTATTTTGAAAGTAGAAATGTGCATATATAGTGTTAGCAACTCATTCCAGTTTGCCGGGGACTTTCCCAGTTTTAAGCCCTGAAGGCTCTGAAATCCCCTGTGTCTCAGGCAAGCTGGGATGGCTGGTCACCCTACACATTTAACAAGCAAGCAGACAAAAAAATAAATCCGTAGGAGATGGTGAAAATGAAAGGACACTTTCCTAATCTCCCACCCAGAAGTGAACACTGTTCCCCTGGATACGTAGAACACATTGGTGGGACTGTATTTACCATTTATTCCATTCTGCCTTATATATAACTTTATTATTATTATTATATTCATCTTTTTATAGGTAGCTGGAAGCTGGAACCACTTCCGGTGATCAGAGCCCTTTCCCATTTGCATGGTCTCATTTGACCTTTGTTGTCACTCTGAAAGATGGACAGGGCAGGTGTCAGAGACCCAGGTATGAAAGCAGCTCCCACTTTTAGGGGAGCATCTCGACCAGACCTAGGATCTCTGATTCCTGGTCCAGTGATTTCACCACCACTGATCATTTGTATTCCCTTTGTGACATTCAGGCCCTGATCCTTCACCTCCCTAATGTAGAGAAATAGGTCATTTATAACTAACAACATGTATTAATCCAAAGGCTTTTAAACACCTTTCAATTTTACTGATTACCTTCCAGGTGAGGGTGGTGAATGGTACTAACCCCCCATTTCACAGTAAGAGAAACAAAGGCTCCAATTGCCCTGGCTTAGGTTATCCAGGACTTACAGCTTGGAGACTGACAGTTAAAATACTGTCTTGTTCTTTGTGATTTGGTATAATTGGACACTTGGTACCTTTGAAGATATTTTAAAGATCAACAGCATAACTATTTATATTTTTATAAGAAGTGTCTAGATTGATGGAGACCCACGAAAAGCAAAAGCTCACCTGCCCCAGTGAGAATCTGAGACCATCACTGAACAAGTTGATGGTGCACTGGGGCTGCCATGGATACGTATGTTGGCCTCTCCCTGTTGATCTCACACAATGTGCATTTTAACTTTGACACAGTTGCTTTGGTTTCAGTTGCACATTGAATAACAAGAGCCACATCTTAGGAGCTGGTTACTCCCTAGCACCTAAGTTACTTTTTCTGTTTTGTTAAAACAATTTCTTTCATCTTCTTTTGTGTTCTCCTGTATCTGCTACACAGCAGTCCAGCCGGCTTGAATTTGCTAATGTCTCAAATGCACAAACCCACTCTCTGCACGTGTTTCACCAAACCTGCGTCCACGGGATCACTCTCAAGTTCTAAGTCAGAGCCCTTTGGAGGCACAAGTGCAAGTACCCAAGGGTACATCAAAGGGAGTTCCCCTTTATTTTTCCTTTCTCTTTTGTCCCTTCCCTTTTATTTTATTCTATTGGTTTAAATTACAAATACGCGATCAGTGTGGCAAATCAGACCCTAAAGAGATATATGGATCCAGAATCCTGAAATTCAAAAAGCCCTGACACCTGAAAGTTCTTTTGGAAATTTGTGGCTAATTCATTTGAAGGCAAAACTGACCTAAATTTTTGGAGGCTGTTTGTTGCCTCTATGTGTCCGACTTTGTGCTGCAGAAATGTGAATGGACTTGATTACAGGGTGGTGCCCATAGCCTGCTGAGGATGGTATGAGGTTACATGCATCTTGTTACCTTTCTACATGCCAAAATATTTAAAATTTTGCAACATATCCGGCCCAAGGGTTTCAGATATTTCCTTATCTGAAACCACATAAACCACGTAAAGAAAATATGAAGACTCTCCCTTCCCCACCCCTCAAATGCCTCCTACTGGAGAAAAGCTGATGTTATTGGTGTTAAGTACTGCCCTCCACTCCCCTCCGTCTATTGTCTCTCTCTCTCTCACACGCACACACACACACACACACGCCACACATACATACACACACGTTTTTAACTTAAAAACAAAGCCCGGTGTGTGTGTTCATGTGTAACACAGCATTTTGTTTTTAAATAAAAAGGGATCATACTACTCACAACACTTTGTGACTTGTGTTTTTCCCCCACCATGATATTCCAGGATAAGACTTAAGACTCCAACTCATTCCTTTTACTGGCCATATGCTATTGCATTAAACATGGCTGGCTCCTCCTGTAATCAACCATTCTGCTCTCAACAGACATGCTGTTAACAGTATTTTGTTTTTGGGGATCGAACATGCGTGATTATAAAAGGACAAGTTATCGACAGAGGTTAATTTGTTTTATAAACATTGGCACGTTGGTTAGCCAAGAAACCTTTTCTCTCCATTGTATAAGTAGAAACCCTGAGGCAGAGAATGTTTTTCTGGTTTTCTTTTATTCTTTATTTTATTTTATTTTTTAAGAGTAAGTTGCAACATACTGGCTTTCTTGTTTTTCTGCCCCTCTCTGTGTAAGCTTTCTATGCCCCAGGGGTTGCAGGCAGGCAGGAAGCCTGCACTGCGCAGCCGTGGGCGCTGACATGACACCTTCAGAAAGCCCAGGTCACAAACCACAACTTGTCAGGTTTCCATAACTTAACCTCTCAGGAGAGGGTCCAACATCTGACTGGTCCCCACAGGCGAAGAGGCAGGGGGCTTCACAGGGATGGGGGCTTCACAGGGATGAGGCCTGCACAGCATGGATAGGCTCAGTGACTCTAGGCTCTGCTGGCTCCTGATGGACAAGCCACATCATGGAATTTCAATAAATAATTTAGCCCCGGCTCCAGTTTCAGCTGCAGTGTTCGCTTTCAGCGCCAGGCTGCCATTGCTACTTGCATTCAGGCTCCCCTCCTCTGCGCAAGGTATGGAAATTTGGCTGAGATTCACTCACATTTCTAGAACCCAGTAGGGCCAGATTCCTAGGTACAAGAGTAGAGATTTCCCCCCCACACCCCCAAACAGGAGTGATGTCAAATCCAGATGTGCAAAAATGTACCTTTTAAGATCAAACAGAAAAGCTGGACATCACTGACCTAGTGCACAGATCGTGAACGTCTTTGCATTGTTGCTCTACGAGGCCTTTGTCATCCAAAGGTTCTGAAGACCAGCCTTCACCAACGCTAATAGGCATAAATCACCTAGAGATCTCGTTGAAAATGGAGACTCGTGTTCAGTTGGTCTGGGGTAGGGCCTGAGAATCTACATACCTACCAAGCTCCTAGAGGAGGATGTTGCTGCTGGTCCGTGGACCTAACTTTGAGTAGCACGGCTGTAGACAGCCTAGAATTCCCTCCTTTGAAGATAGTTGTTCCCTTCAGGGCCATTGCTGGGAATTCTGTGGGAGAGACCGGACATTCTTTCTGGGACTCGGTGGAGGGTTGGGTGCATGTTCATCCCCCTACTGTCGAGCTGTTGGGCATCATAGTCTAGCTGTAACTGCTGATGAAGGACCAGATGTGGGGTCATAGTGTTATTCTTGTACCCCTTCCTTGCAGGGCACTTGCGTGTACATCATCTCATTTGAACTTCACAGAGAACTTGATGCAGGCGGGCAGCTGTTTTTATCCCCCGTGACAGATGAGGGAGAGAGCTCTGAGGCCAGTTCAAGCCATCTTTTATTCCCCTTTGGGAGAAACAGTTGAGAGAAGAAATGCCATGCTCAAAGCTAGTTCCAGAACTGCAAATATGCCAGAGCAAAAGTCCTGGATAATCATATTCTCTACTCACGTTATATTGTTCCTAAGGCCTTGTTTCCCTTCAGCCCTACCATATGTCTCCAAGACTGTGGTCTTTGCGTGTAAGCTATATGTTGAACAACTAGAGTGTTATATCTGGCCCTTAACTATATCACGGGACTGAAAAGAGAAAAATAAAACAGGGTCTGTTTTATGACTTAGCAGAAAGAAATTCCATTCAAGAAAGATGTGATAAGAGCCAAATGGGAGAACACAGAGGGAGATGCTGCTTCTTCTTTTAGCTTTGCCCTGTTTCTTCTACCTCTTCAAATGTACGCGTGGAAGTGTCTGCAGAATTCCATCTAATGTTAGCATGGTCAACAAAGCATGTGATCGCCAAATGGCACTGACATTCTTGCCCACTGATCCTAGCTGAGACCTCAGAATTTTCTTTATCATGTTTCCAGCAGCCTCTTTCAATAGGTGGGAGATGAAGCGAAGTTGAAAAGTCTATGTCGTTTCTGAGCCTCCATCAAAAGATCATTGGAAGGGGTTGATCGTAAACATTAGGTACGATCTAGAAGACTATTTGCTGTTAATCCCTGCGGCCCATAGACGCTTAGCATCATCTAGACTAAACATAGCCCAATAGCAGGCTTCCTTCCTTAGATAGGTTTTGCAAGTAAAGAGAAGCTGTTGTGACTTTGGTTTGTCCTGGCTTATAAGGGTGGATACTGTTTGATGGGGGTTGGGGTGTGGAGGACATGGCATTAGTACAATTTTTTTTTTTTTTTTTTTGCGGTACGCGGGCCTCTCACTGCTGTGCCCTCTCCCGTTGCGGAGCACGGGCTCCGGACGCGCAGGCTCAGCGGCCATGGCTCACGGGCCCAGCCGCTCTGTGGCATGTGGGATCTTCCCGGACCGGGTCACAAACCCGCGTCCCCTGCATCGGCAGGCGGACTCTCAACCACTGCGGGACCAGGGAAGCCCACATTAGTGCAATTTTTAACACACAGGTGCAACAATTCTACTCGGTACCTTTATACTAAATGGAAATACAAATGATATGCTTTGATGACTATCTACAGTGACATACACTTCCATGGATGATCTCTGTTAGAGCTGGAAACGTGTCTTCACATCTTCCGCACTACCAAATGGCTGATCTGAGGGATTCTCTCTGTGGATCCCAGTATTAGGATACAGAAGCCCAAACAAGGGGTTTTGTGGTACTTGTGAACTTGAGGTACCCAGAAGCATCACACCAAATTCTGAGATGTACAGAAAAGATTCGGTAGAGGAGAATAGAACTTCTGCAACAAAGGAAAGGTAAAGAAAGGAAAGGAAAGGAGAGGGAACTTCTGCGCCTCACTTACTCTGGAGTTATTTGGGGCAGTTTTCTCTCTATGATGGCCACTTTCAGTGTTTTCTCCTAGGCATTAAGTGGAGAATTTGCATTATAGCTCTTCACAAGCAAGGGTTATTTCTAACTTCTTGGTGCCCAATTAATAATGCTGAACAAGTGAGCATGGAGAGAAGCAGAGAATTCAGAGCTAGACATTGTCCAGTCATCCCTTCATCTTACAGGCGAGGAGGCACAAGACCACACTGAGGCAGTGGCTTTCTCAAAGACATATTTACCTTGCAGAACATCTGGGACCAGCCCGAAAATTCTTCTGACTCCCACTGGCCAGGCAGAAAGCAGGGTGGGCAGTCTGTCTCTTGTAACCGTAGAACTTGTGAAAAATAAATAAATATGGTAGGTCTTGGAATGATTCCCTTTTTGGAGAGAAACGCAGACTCCATCTCAGGTTGTGGCTTCCTGGGTGAAGACCTGGACTACTGTGTGTGTGGCATAATTACTGGGGTCATTAAAAAAAAATTTTTTTTTTATGGGAGTACAATAAATAGAACATTTCCTGCCTTAGTCTGCCATTTGGGAAAGCTTTTCATTTTCCCTTTGGGCCTAGGGAATTACAAAAGACAGACTGCTTTTCAATTATAGCTTTGGCTTGAGCTTGAATATATAACTCAGCCAGGAGCGAGCTCAGACTGAAGTTTTTAAAGGTGGAGAAAATGAAATGAGGTCTCCTTGACGCACAACCTGGCTCCGTTTCTGTGTCTGTAGCTGGGATGCTGTTTGTAAAAAGCCCCCCTCTGAAGCAGGAAATAGAATCATCCAGCATGAAACTTTACAGTAAGTTCTGCAGGAGCTTGAAAGAAATGAGTAGGGTGGGCTCATGGGACGGAAGGCACTTGGCTAGTAGAATATTCCTGTCTTGCATGGTTGGCAGAGAAGACCCTCCAGGCCCATGACCTTTAGCGACCTGGGGGTGTGAGAAGGAGGAAGGAGAGGTGGTCCAGAAAGCAGAGGGACAACGATGACAGCTGATGTATTGAGTGCTTGCTCTCTTCCGGCCCCTGCCCTCGCGTTTTACTTGTGTTATCTCCTTAATCTCCCCCATCACCTCTGGGGAGGGACTCTGGAGAGGAGGGATTTAGCTACCCGGCTGTTCTTCTATCTGCCCCCTGGGGGATCAGGAACTTCAGTGTGAGACTGGCTTCTGGTCTTTCCCCTGAGGGAATCCTCCACATTAAAGCAGAATAAACCTTGATTAGAATCTGTGGCCTACAATAATCAGAACTTCTCTTTTCATGTCTTCACCATTTTACTCTTGAGAGAATCAAAGGGCAGGTAAGCAGGACTTTTGAAAGGATTCCGTTCTCATGGCTTTGGTGGTTATGGCTGAATTACTTACATTAAGGACTTCAGCTGAGACTTCAGCCATCTCCATTCTACTGCAAACTCCACCCCCACTGACTGTCGGTGTCTTGGACAGTCATCTAAAGTCTTTGGACCTCCAGCTGGCTGGGTCTGAAACATAAGAGAGTTGGATGAAGCTTGAGGGATCAGGGTGGGTGTGGGGAGCCTTCCCAGAGGGATGCTTCTTTAACTGCTGTTGAAGGTGGTGTACTGAGAATACTATGGAGAGATGTTAGAGGCAAGCTGTGAGAAGGCAGAGCCTCGAAGGAGCCTCTGAAGGTGGTCACAGAGGCTTCTTGCTTTATGTCTTCATTTGCCCTCCAACTTACAGTGCTGGCCGCTACCCCGCAGGTCCATCGTAGTTGATTTACAATGTTGTGTTAATTTCAGGTGTACACCATCAGAATTCTTAAATGCAAATAAACGATTCAGTGATATTCACCTTCTCCCAGTCACACTTTAGAAATATTTTGGAGTATCTTTCAACATCATCTCTTCTAATTCATCCACTTTGTAAATAACAAAACTAAGGCCCAGGGAGGGGGAAATTACTTGCCCAAGATCACACAGTTCTTTGTGCCCAAACTAGGTCTAGAACACAGGACTCTGGATCCTCTGCTTTTCATTACGTGCTCTTTTGCTTAAAGGGCTACCTAAGGCATTCAGTTCACCCGACCATCCTGCTTCTCCAAAAATTCTGACTAAGGCCTTATTGCACAGCGTATAGGAAAACATAACTATCCCAAATTCACAGTACTGATATTAAAGGCAACACTTAATATGCCTATAGTTTCCCACTTGCAAATTAATTAGAAAGGAATGTGTTAGTTTTGTTTTTAAGTCTTACTCTTCCAACCAGCCCTGAAGTGATTTTAAATAGAGAATTTTGAATGGAAATGAAAGCAGCTTTGCAATAAGAAGTGCTGCCCTTTGGCCTGGGCACCCATTATAGACGCTTGTCCTTGTAAGTTGCAGAGGTAAGAACTGACTGGATCTCACACAGGATGCGATAGGTGAGAGCCCATGTGTCTTGTTTCAAGACTCCAGGAAGCTCCTGCAGTCCTTCTTCCTCCTTTCCCGGTTCCTCACCCCCCTGCCAGAGGCCTGAAAACCCACCACTGGAGCTTTAATCCCCTCTGCTTACATCTGGTCCACGATCAACGTTGAGACGTTATCCAGAATCCACACTTCAGTGGGAATACTTTCAGAGTTGGCTTTGAGAAAGGAAAGTGGGAAAGATGCCATGTTGGCCGAGGGTGGTTGGCAGGATTAGAGACTAGTGAGGGTAGGAATAGCAGACCCAGGGTACAGGTGGTTCCCAGAAGATAGGCTTTTGACTGCTTTGTGGCTTGGAGTGTGGTTGGGCTGGCATCCTCAAGCTGGAGGAAGAAAGGGAACTGGAGAATTCCTGTGTGGGCTTTCCTGATAGAGCACGAAGAACAAGCCCACGTGCTCATGGTTCCTGACACACCTGGCATCATGTCATCAAGCCTCCAGACCCATTCTTGGTCACTTTTGCTCTGATGTCCTTCCCCACCACTTTGCTTGAACAAATCCTCTTACCCTTCAAGTCTCATATCAAGGCAAGCTGTGAGAAGGTAGAGCCTTGAAGGAGCCTCTGCTGCCCCAAAACCTTCCCTGAGGTCTCAGGGGGTCTCCTTCCTGCTCTCACCCCACCCAGGCTCTATCACTCCACTTATGACCAGGTCTCATTCAGCACCACCCTCCTGGGCTCTGCACCGAGGAGGCCGTTAGTGGAGACGTTTGTCCCCTTCACTGCGAGGACCCACCTTGCCCAAATGGCTGGGTGATTACACATTGTTGAGGGTGGAGCTAAAGCCTCCTAAGTGCCCCCCCACAGCCAGGAAAGCCGAACATAGGACTTGATGGAATTCTGCGTTGGAGAAGCAGCAAAGTTTCCCCCCACCGTTGGCTAGAGGATAGTAGAGGATAGTGCCTGGGGAGAGGAAGGTGGTTGAGCACATCTGACCATGTGAGAAGTTTGTCCAAGCGGGTAGGATTTCTGGACCTGGTCGCAGTGCTGTCACCTTCAGGGAGGACCCACCTGCAGAGCTCTGTGTGGATGGGCAGCTAGAAAGACGTCAGTTTGTGAGTGGAGCTCCTGACGTTGTGGCTGTGTTGACTTGAGATTCTACCAATGTTCTCATCCAAAATGTGTCCTCCATTCCCTGAATGACTCAAAGTGGTGCACTTCTTCCAGGGCAAGGACTGATGGTGGGGAGAAACAGCAGTAGAAGTGGTGTCGGTGGGGAGAAGGGGGCTGTGATCCAAAGGAGTTTCCAGGTTAGATAGGGAAATAGGGAACAAACAGAGCGGAGGGCACCTCAAGGGTCTCCTGAGACTCTGGCCTCCCTGTGTCTGGAGTGGGCTCTGGGAGCTCTGTCGTCACTTTTCTTTTTTATCATGCTCCTTAGGGGGTTCTATCGTCCATCCCCAATTTTGAGCACCACTGGGTCAGAGATGGCCAAGCGTTGTTGAACATTAGAATCACTCTAAGAGTTTAAAAAAAAAACCAACTCACTTGAGTCCTACCCCAGATTAAATAAATCAGAGTATCTGACCATGGGACCTGGCCATGGCATTATTAAATGAATATTAGAATAGACTTTTCAAGCTCTATAAGCCCTACTTCACTGACATATTATAAAATACTAATTTTGCAAAGAATGTTCCGTAGGGTCCTGGATTTACATCGCCCTATTTAGTGAATCTCATGATTCAGATTTGATTTTAGTACCACAAGGCTTTTAATCTCTCATATTGGAGAGGTTTGGATAGATGAGAGCTTAGTGAACCCAACTGAGAGGCCCAGTGACAGATTTTGTGATTTCTCTAAAGTCTTTTCAGACCAGATTGTGATATTAAGATACTCAAAAAAACGCAGACATCCAGAGCAGAGGGCAGGATGAAGAACAATTGCAGAATTTCCATTAGCACAGGATCCCAAACACCATTCTCCTTGTCAGAGAATCAGTATCAAGATACCCTCATTTGGTGTGAAGATTATAGGAATTGCAGGCTCATTCCATGAATGTGGGGGGAACGGATTCATGATCAAAAGCTGGAACTAATTTCTATAGCATCTTGACTAATAAAAAGTATGTCATGGGAGGAAAGCAAAACTTTTGACAGCGGCCTAATTAAGTGGAAGGCATGTTTCCTCCATTAGGGACTGGTATTCTCCAGGGGAGGCTTAAGTAAGAAGATGTCTTCTTCAAATTAAACCCATGTGGGAAGGAGTTCTGTTTATATGAGGCTGTAGATTTGCGTTGTTCTTTGGTTTCCTATGCTTTGGTGCATTTCTGAGGTGGAAGAATTCCAGCTTTCAGTTCTCCTGATCTGAGCATAGAGAGCCCTAATCAGGCCTAAAGAATAGCATGACGGTCCCATAAATATTTGTGGCGAAGGTTCCTGGATATTCAGAGGACACAAAGGCTTCCACTGGGCTTCAATATAAAACCGCCAGGAATCTGTCACAGACCTGATCCCTTAGCTTTACCCATCCATCTTCCTTGAATTCCAGACCTTTGAGTCTGGTTCCTGACTCTGCATAGAAACTCAATGGCCTTGTGGAGAGCAGATGTGCATGTGCCCATCATTGTACCCAGAGCTAAGCAAATATGAATCACTTTCCCTTTTCCCCTTCATGGTCAGTGGGATTCTGCCCTAGCTTAGGACCACCCACCTCCGGCCAGTGGACAGTGGCCATAGTTCTTCCTGTGTTTACTATCTCCATTGAATGTATTGCTCCACACACAAAACCCTGAACATGGAGGTATTGCTGAATTTTTGTGCCATCAAAGTGAATCAGTTATACATATATGGGATATTATATGTATATGTATAACTGATTCACTTTGTTATAAAGCAGAAACTAGCACACCATCGTAAAGCAATTATACTCCAGTAAAGATGTTAAAAAAAAAAAGAGAGAGAGTGAGATCTACTGACTCTTTACTAAGGCATAGCATTTCACAAACAGGGATGTTTAATTAGCTCTTCCTAAATGGTTGTCTTCTGTGCTCGCGATGACAATAGCTCTAAATTTATAAAGCGAAAATTATGTGTTTTGTACATATTATCATCTAGTCGTGGAACAACCCTGCGAGGTAGACGTTTCTTGCCCCCAGTTTGCAGACAAGGAACCTGAGGCTAAGTGTGTATGTGAGTTATATGCTGGATAAGAAACCACCCCAAACTTAGTGGCTTTAGACAGTGACAGCATTTATTTTGCTCATGAACCTGCAGTTTGGCCAGGGCTTAGTGGGGATGACTCATTTTACTTCACTAAGTATCATTTGGGACAGCTCAAAGGCTGGGGGCTAGAATCATCTGAAATCTCATTCATTCATGTGTGTGGTGGTTGAGGGCACCTGTCAACTGAGAACTTAGCTGGGGATCAGCCAGAACACTACACAGTGCCTCTTCATGGGCTCTGGGCTTCCTCACAACATGGTGGCTGGGTTCCAAGGGTAAGCATCCCAAATGAGAGAGAGGTCCAGGCAGAATCTGAATCACCTTTAATGATCTGGTCTCAGATCTCACACTGTGACATTCTTCTATTCATCTACGCTGCCACAAAGGTCCACCCAACTTCAAGAAAGAAAATATAGGCTTTTCCACTGGAGAGTATATGGGACTGAAAATAGTACTGTAGCCACTTTGGGAAAATAAAATCTGCCACATCCAGCTGGTTGATATCAGGGCTGGAGTTTGAACCCAGGTCTGCATGGCTCTACACCAGGCCCTTTCCACTGTACTACTGAACTCTGTGAAGTCAAGGACACAAGCCTGCCTCTAGTGCAATGGAATTTCGTTTTTAAATGTTACATGTGGGGCCAGTGCAGCAAAAGAGTCAAACTTAGAGGCAGAGGATTTGGACCTTGGGACCTTCTAAGCCTTGGTGCAGGTTTTTGGTATGAATGAGAGCCATTCTGCCTTGCTAAGCACGATGGAGTCATTTGGAAGACATATCAGGGGAATCAAATTTACATTTCTTGAGCCCTTACCGGGTTCCTAGGGTTTCATAAAATAAAGAACCAAAATAAAACAAGTCACCAAGTCACATCCATGCTAATGGAAGGCTTACCAACTAGATGGTTGGAAGGACAGATCATTTGGTATAAAAAGAAATAATACGGAATAGTGTCTGACTTACTAATAAGAAAACCTCACGTATCTAGTAATTCTAAAACAATCTAATAGAAATGAAGCAAATCCTAGAACAATACATAACACTAGAGTGAGAACACTACGAAAGGAGAAGGAACTAACAAGGAAGACTTAAAGCAAGCAAGCCCTGAAACATTTCAACATTTTTCTTTTTCTTTGTTCCCTTTCTTTCCTTTTCCTTTTTTTTAAGCTCCGGGTAAATAACATGTTTATGGGTCTAAAAGCCAGAGTTCTTGCTGTCTTGGGGAGGTTAATCATGTTCTTAGGAGTAGATGAGTTCTCAAAAGTGTACAAAGTATGGTGGGGGGAGAACAATTAGCTGAGAGGGCAAAGGTCAGGAAGGGGAGGATGTCAGTAAATGAACAGGAGAGTCACATGCAGGACTGGCTGCAGCTGGCGGGGTGCACTGCAAAATGAAAACCAGGGATCCTTTGTTCAAAAATGATTAAGAATTTCGAGACAGCAACAACAGAGCATTAAGCCAAGTGTGAGACCCTTCTGAGCTCAGGGTCTCGTGCATCCACACAGATGGCACGTCTGTGAAGCCGGCCCCGGACACAGGAGAGGCACCAGGTGACAAGGCAGGTAGCAGAGGGCTGAGTTTTAAGAGGAAGAGATAATCGAAAGTTCTAGCTACCAGAGTTAAGTAAGGGTAAGTCAGAGAGGAAAGAAGGGAGGGAGAGAGGGAGGGAGGGAGGGAGGGAGGGAGGGAGGAAGGAAGGAAGGAAGGGAAATTGCTTAGTCCCAGAAAGTGACTGAAAGAGAATCGCTTTAGAAGTGGGTGTTAAGGTAGAAGACTGGCAAGAATTTTAAGAGAGACACAGTAACCTATTCAAATAGTTTGGACATGAAAGGATAGGAAGGAAAACATGTAGGAGTGGAAAGAAGGGTCATGGTGTTAGGGTGTGGTGTTGGGCTGGAGAGGGCAGTTCTTTCCCGGAGGGTGTGTGAACGAACAGGAAGGTGAGTACAGACTCAGTGCAGAAAGCCATAAAGCTCAGCATAGGTTGAAGGTCACTCCCAAGAGGCCTCAAGCACAGTAATATTACGCAACACATTGAGTTGTAGGCAGCCTTGGCCCCAAAGCCACTATCAGACCAGGCTGCTAACTCAGGGTCCAAGGTACCCCTGGACCCTGCTCTCTTAGTCAGACACTTGAGCTGAGTAGCCTTCTGGGCATGGAGCCTAGGAGGTTCTTTGGGAGGGGATATTTACATAACTATGTTCAGTTGTTTATAAAACCATTTGGCAAGCTGAGGTGTTGATGACGCATACTAAATTGATGGGTTACCTGTCTCAGGTAATATTTTTAAATTCATCTGGTGTGATGTTTAATTTTTATGTGTCAACCTGGCTAGGCTGTGGTGCCCAGATATTTGGTCAAATATTATGCTGACTGTTTCTAGGCAGATGTTTATTGGACTGAGATTCACATTTAAATTAGTAGCCTTTGAGGAAAGCAAGTGACCTTCTGTCCTGTGCGTGAGCCCCATCCAGTCAGTTGAAGGCCTTAATAGAGAAACGACTGACCACGCCTGAGGAAGAGGGAATTCTGCCAGCAGGTTGCCTTTGGACTTTAACTGCGACTCTTCCCTGAGTCTCCAACTTGATGATGAGATTTTAGATTCACCAAACCTCCACAATTGGGTGGAGACAATTCTCTCTCTCCTCTCTCTCTCTCTCTCTCTCTCTCTCTCTCTCTCTCTCTCTCTCTCTCTCTCGCTCTGTCTATATATATATATATATATATATATATATATATATATATCTTTCTCTCTCTCTCTCTCTCTCTCGCTCTCTCTATTTATCTCTATCTCTGTCTCTATCCACACACAAATCCTATTGGTTCTCTTTCTCTGGAGAACCCTGACGAATACACCTGAAATTCCTCATATGACATGATATAGGCAGCCTTCTGCATAGAGCTGATTCAACCTTTATAATCAGCTTCAGATAAATGCTAAGAATCTCTGAAGCCTCAAATGTATACTTATTACCTGACTGCTTATTGAATGAAAAATGCCTGAGTGACCCCAGTGAGTTAAGCCTTATGTGACTACTGAGAAAAAGAATGTTGTTTCTTCAAGGGTAGAACTCGCCATCTTCAAGCGGACCACAACCCGCCCCAAATCCCATCTCTGTTCATGGGAAGCTGACCAACCAAATTATTGGAACGGCAGATAATTTGGTATTAAAAAGAATGGTCATAGGAAGGAATATTATCTGACTTACATGAATAAGAGAAAGTGGGCAGATCCAGATATCGCTACTGTGAAGAAAAAATTTCTCTCCCACGTGATATGCATCCGTTTAGTGCTATAAAGATGAGTCACTTTATATCCAAAGAAGGTCCTCTTCCTGTGGTCTTTGTCGCTTCAACACTCTTCCATAAGAGAAAAACCAGCCTGGCGTAGAGAAAAGCTAGGAATTGGGAATCAAGAATTGTGTCCCTGGGAGTTCCCTGGTGGCCTAGTGGTTAGCATTCCGGGCTTTCACTGCCATGGCCCAGGTTCAATCGCTGGTCGGGGAACTGAGATCCTATAAGCCACGGCGCGGCATTAAAAACAAAAATTATATCCTAGATTCTGCCATGGGACCAGGCTGTGCCACCATGGGCAAAACGTCTAAACTTTCTGGGCCTATTTCCTTACCAGTAAAAAGAAAGAGCTGGACCATATCAGCCTTGAGGTCAGTTCTAGTCCAACTGTTGTAGAATTTTTATCTGTAACTTGAAAAAAAATTTTAATCACTTGAGTCTTCAAGGATAATTTTCATGGACTAAAGTAACACAAAGTTGAAATGTGACATAAATGGTGACTTAATTAACTTTCTGGAGAAAATTCAGGTTTCTTTCTTCTAGTACCTCATTTAGGACTTAACCGTGTGAGAGTTTTAAAGGAATCAGTCAAATAGCCTAAAAATCTTCCATTTTGAAATATCTGACATCTATATCTGACATCTAAGCATCTGTCGTAGTCTGGGTCCAATCAGGAGAGAGAAACCACACGGTGATTTTAGCAGGAGTTTAACAGAGAGCAATAGTTAACTATGATAAAAGAGTAACCATTACATATAAGGACACTACATGGTACCCTAGAGTTGAAGGAGAATAGCCAAGGGATGACAAACTTAGAAGGGTTTCAACTCTCACAGGGGAAGTGTGGTCAGCCCAGCAGAAAGCGTAGACGTTCACCGGTCTGGCAAGGCTAGAGCTGGTTTGGAGTCGCTGGGCAAGCAATAGCCACCCTCCAGCGCTCAGGACGGGAGCAGACGGTCAGCAGTGGGGGCATAGGTGTGCACTGGGGTCCAGGTGCCGGCGGGAATGGGGGGCTTCAGGCCACACGGGGCTCGCGGAGTAAGTGGCAGATCTGTGTGGACACCCTGGCCACAGGCAGACTTACGCAGGCTACATGGAGGCTTTGCCTTCTGTGTCCGGAGGGCTAGCAGCAGGATGAGCCCGCAGGGAACCGGAGGGATCACATTCTGGGTTGGGGCGGGGGCAGGCTCGCTGCTGACCCCCCAGCCCACGCCAGAGGCAGCGGAAGAGCCCCTTCTTCCTGCAGGGTCCCTCCAGTCCTCCCTTCTGGGAAATCCTACCTTGGTGCTCACTTTAGAAATGCCGAGAGGAATTGCCACTGTTTCTCACCCAGCATTTATTGAAGGGTGCCTTCAGAGCTGGGAAACAATAAATTGGTAAGGGACACGACATCTGTCAAGCTTAAATGTCATCTCTCCCCATTCCGCTATTCCTTTTTGGATCCTTTCTGAATAATTCTTCCCTCTTCTGGACCTTGGGGCCCTCAAATGATTTGGGGGCAATTATCAACTTCACTCTATTGTCTGGAGAGGAAGCTCTACGTACCTGGTCTGTTCATGGGGTATCTTATCCCAACAGATCTCAAATGTTGTTCATGGACTCCTGGGTCCATGAGATCCTTTGGGGGGGTTGCTGAGAGGTCACAACTATTTTCAAAGTCATCATTTTTCCCTGGGGTTGCTGTTTTGTGGGTAAAATTTGCTGGCATTTTAGGGCAAATAGAGGCAGTGGTATAACGGAGGAGTCATGCATGGACAGAAAAGAAAAAAAAAAGCCAGTCTCGTTTGTGAATGATCTTGATGAAGCAGTAAAAATTATCGAATGTAATTAAATCTCAACTCACAAGTACATGTCTTTTAAACATTCTGGCAGATGAAATGGGAAATACACATCCAGCTCTTTGGCCTCATCGCCAAGCACAATGGTTGTCTCAGGAGAAGCACTTGTGCGATTGAGCTGTGACCAGAAGTTTCTTTCGCAGAACAGTTTTTACCTGAAAGACAACCAACAGAAAAACTATGGTTTTTACTACTTGGTATTTATTTGCCAGACATTTCCTGGGAAATCAAGGAAACGAGCTTGTCATTTCAAGACTAACAGCTGACAGTATTCATTGTCAATGATAAAAGACAAGGTTTCAGGAGAAAATGAGAATATTGGAAAACAGGTATTCGCCACCAGGATCTTGGCAGCCTCTTTTTGCTTGAACTTTTCTGCTGAGCTTGGTGGTCATATTACTGAAGGAGATATTTTGCTACTGTATAAAGAGATGTATCACCATTTGGAAGATCTGTTTAATTCCGTGAAATGCTATTTTCCAAAAGATGAATTTGTGACGTGACAAAATCATTCATGGGTAAAAGACCCATTCAAAGTGTGAGACAGATGAATGGGTTTTAGTGGAACAGAAGACTTTCATTGATAGGGTGTCAAATTCCACTTATCGACTAACCTTTAAGAAACTACCACTTGTTGAGTTTAGGTGTGGTTTAAAAGAAAAATACCCACAATTATCTAAAAAGGCTATTAAATTACTCCTCCCTTTTCCAACTACATATCTGGGTAAGGCCAGATTTTCTTCATATACTAGCAAAAGACTGAATGCAGAAGCCAACTGCTGTTAAGTCATACTTTAAAGATTTTGTAAAAAGATCACAATTCCACTCTACTTACTAAATTTCTTTTTTTTAAATATATGGTTTCTTTAATTAAAACGTTATTTATGTTAACATGTAATGTGTTTATTATTAGTATTATATTTTGATGAATGAGTAAACAAATATTTGAAATACTTTTTAGCTTTAATTATAATACAGTAAATATTGATAGCTATAACCCACATGAACAAAAGCTCTTTGGGATTCTCACCAATCATGAAAGGCATAAAAGGATTCTGAGACCAAAGAGTTTGAGAACTGCTGTCTTAAACTGCTTAATTTCATTAGGCACTTGAATTCACAACACTGAGGGAAGCTATAAGTGCAAAGACTGAGACTCAGGGTCACACGGTGAATTACAGACAGAGGTGGGTCTAGAACCGTGATCTCCTGCTGTAATGTCTTCTACAACCCAAGCTTCTTTCTCAGGATGCTCTTCAGAGGGCCAACATCAAAATTTGGGGATACTCAAGCCATAAAAGTGGAGCAGTATCACCCTCCCCTCAACATGTATCCATTCTAACAGGCACTGAGTATCAATTCAGTTTCAGGTACCTGTGCTTGTTGCTGCTGAAGGTAACGTGAATAAAACATAGTCGTGTTTTGGGGACAGCCAAGCTCACCATATGGGGGAGAGACTATATGGAAGGCAATATTTCAGAACATATAATATGACTTAGCTGGCATACAACATATAAAGTATAATCATACAACCTATATAATTACATCATGCTATTACTATTTTTTTTAACATCTTCATTGGGGTATAATTGCTTTACAATGGTGTGTTAGTTTCCGCTTTATAACAAAGTGAATGAGCTGTACATATACATATGTCCCCCTATCTCTTCCCTCTTGCATCTCCCTCCCTCCCACCCTCCCTATCCCACCCCTCTAGGTGGTCACAAACCACCGAGCTGATATCCCTGTGCTATGCGGCTGCTTCCCACTAGCTATCTACCTTACGTTTGTTAGTGTATATTACTATTATAGTATGTAATATTATTATATAGTATGTAAATTATACAGTGTATAATATTTTATGTTTTATTACAACTTAAATAATATAGTATATAATACCGTATAGTATAACAAGGTATAGTATAGTATATACGCTTAATAGTAAATAAATTTACTATATCTAGGGAACAGACAGTACTTTGGGGTCATAGCTGGCTGGCAGCTGTGTGCACACGAGGCCCATGGCAAAGCAGAACTGTGAACTTGGGAAGTTTGCCAGTAGCTGTACACAATTCTCCTTTGACCCTACTGTTCGCTTTTGTTTCCCAGTGCTGCCAAAATAAATCACCATAAACTGGGTGGCTTATAACAACAAAAATGTATTCTCACAGTTCTGGAGGCTGGAAGTTTGAAATCAAGTTATCATGAGGGCCATGCTCTCTCTGAAATCTCTAGAGAAGACCCTTTCTTTGTCTCCTCTAGCCTCTGGGGTCTGCCGGCCATCCTTAGTGTTCCCGGGTTTGCAGACAGATCACTCCAATCTCTCTTCATATGACCTTCTCCTTTATGTCTGTGTCCAAACTTCCTTCTCCTTATAAGGACACCAGTTGTGTTTAGGGCCCACCCAAATCCAGCGTGACCTTATCTTTACTTGCTTTCATCTGTGAAGATTCTGTCTCCAAATAAGGTCACGCACACAGGTTCTGTGTGGACATGAATTTAGGGGGAACATTATTCAACCCAGTACACCATGTTTTTGCCTGTCCCCAGCCCACATTGCTCAGAGCCTCTTTGGACCACAGCCCATCTGGATTTTCCCTCATACTTTTCAGGGCCTGGGGTCCCATTGAGCCCCACCAAGTTCTTGGTTAATGTTTTAAGTGGTTGCCACAAGCTCACCACATTTAACCCATGAGTTTAGCAAATGGTTTCCATGGGCAACTGGTGAGTTGTGAAGGAAGAAAAGAGGAGACTAAACAACTCCATAGTAAAAAAAAAAAAAAAAAAACAACACCCTAATAACCCAACTGAAAAATGGCTAAGGACTTGCATAGATGTTTCTCCAAAGAAGACATACAAATGGCCAACCGGTATATGAAAAAATTCTCAATGTCACTAATCACGAGAGAAATGCAAATCAAAACCATGATGAGATCTCACCTCCCCCCTGTCAAGGTAGCCCTTCTGGAAAAAACAAATGAGAACAAGTCTTGGTGAGGATATGGAGAAATTAGAACCCTTGCACACTGCTGGTGAAAATGCAAAGTGGTGCATCCACTATGGAAAACAGTATGGAGGGTCCTCAAGAAATAGAGCTACCATGTGATCCAGCAATCCAACTTCCCGGTGGCTAGCTAAAATAATTGAAATTGGAATCTGGAAGAGATCCTAACACCCTTGTGTTCATTGTAGCACTATTTAAATAGCCAAGATATGGAAACAGCCTGGATGTCCACTGACAGATGAATGGATAAAGAAACTGTGGTATACACACACAGTGGAATATTATGCAGCCTTGCAAAAGAAGGGAATTCGAAAATATGCGACAACATGGGTGAATCTCGAGGACGTTATGGTGAATGAATTAAGTCGATCACAGAAAGACAAATACTGCACGATTCCAGTTACATAAAGTAACTAAAATAGCCAGAGTCATAGAGTCAAAGCGAGGAAAGGTGGTTGCCAGGGGCAAGGGGAGGGGGAGGGGGAGCGGGGAGTTACTAGTAACGGGAATACTGCACGATTCCAGTTACATAAAGTAACTAAAATAGCCAGAGTCATAGAGTCAAAGCGAGGAAAGGTGGTTGCCAGGGGCAAGGGGAGGGGGAGGGGGAGCGGGGAGTTACTAGTAACGGGAATACTGCACGATTCCAGTTACATAAAGTAACTAAAATAGCCAGAGTCATAGAGTCAAAGCGAGGAAAGGTGGTTGCCAGGGGCAAGGGGAGGGGGAGGGGGAGCGGGGAGTTACTAGTAACGGGAATACTGCACGATTCCAGTTACATAAAGTAACTAAAATAGCCAGAGTCATAGAGTCAAAGCGAGGAAAGGTGGTTGCCAGGGGCAAGGGGAGGGGGAGGGGGAGCGGGGAGTTACTAGTAACGGGAATACTGCACGATTCCAGTTACATAAAGTAACTAAAATAGCCAGAGTCATAGAGTCAAAGCGAGGAAAGGTGGTTGCCAGGGGCAAGGGGAGGGGGAGGGGGAGCGGGGAGTTACTAGTAACGGGAATACTGCACGATTCCAGTTACATAAAGTAACTAAAATAGCCAGAGTCATAGAGTCAAAGCGAGGAAAGGTGGTTGCCAGGGGCAAGGGGAGGGGGAGGGGGAGCGGGGAGTTACTAGTAACGGGAATACTGCACGATTCCAGTTACATAAAGTAACTAAAATAGCCAGAGTCATAGAGTCAAAGCGAGGAAAGGTGGTTGCCAGGGGCAAGGGGAGGGGGAGGGGGAGCGGGGAGTTACTAGTAACGGGAATACTGCACGATTCCAGTTACATAAAGTAACTAAAATAGCCAGAGTCATAGAGTCAAAGCGAGGAAAGGTGGTTGCCAGGGGCAAGGGGAGGGGGAGGGGGAGCGGGGAGTTACTAGTAACGGGAATACTGCACGATTCCAGTTACATAAAGTAACTAAAATAGCCAGAGTCATAGAGTCAAAGCGAGGAAAGGTGGTTGCCAGGGGCAAGGGGAGGGGGAGGGGGAGCGGGGAGTTACTAGTAACGGGAATACTGCACGATTCCAGTTACATAAAGTAACTAAAATAGCCAGAGTCATAGAGTCAAAGCGAGGAAAGGTGGTTGCCAGGGGCAAGGGGAGGGGGAGGGGGAGCGGGGAGTTACTAGTAACGGGAATACTGCACGATTCCAGTTACATAAAGTAACTAAAATAGCCAGAGTCATAGAGTCAAAGCGAGGAAAGGTGGTTGCCAGGGGCAAGGGGAGGGGGAGGGGGAGCGGGGAGTTACTAGTAACGGGAATACTGCACGATTCCAGTTACATAAAGTAACTAAAATAGCCAGAGTCATAGAGTCAAAGCGTGGAAAGGTGGTTGCCAGGGGCAAGGGGAGCGGGGAGTGGGGAGTTACTAGTAACGGGAATACAGTTTCATTTGAGCAAAGTGAGGAAACTCTAGAGAGCTGCTTACAGCACTGGACCTACAGTCAACAATACCGCATTGTGCACCGAAACATTTTTGAAGAGGGTAGATCTCTTGTTAAATGTTCCTAGCACAAGAAAAGGGAAGGGAAGGGGAAGCTTCAAGAGAGATGCAAAGACAGTAAGGGTGTAAATCATAAAATCCTCGCATACTATTTCTCTTGGTCTTTCGGCAATTTTTGTCTACTGGGTCTAGAATTATAATATAAGACAGTAGTGGAAATGTGGGGAGCTGTGACAACCACCAGCCTGTACACCCCGGCAGAGCTGTGGCACATGGACTGAAGGCGGGGATGCACCACGCACATCCAGCACCCACACCTCCTGCTCTGCGACCTTGGGTGAACGTGCTACCCGTCTGGGCTGGGCCCTCAGGGTGGAGTCTGCGCATGGCAGTTAAGAGCTCAGGATCTGGAGCCAGATCGCCTGGGTTCATTCCAGGGACCCTCAGACCAGTGATTTCCCCTCTCTGTAATTTCCACTGAGCTTCCACATCTGTAAAATGGTGACACTATCTCACTACACAGGTTTCACATGAGCAATAAGCGCGTTAATAATATACGTAAAGCACTTCGAACAGTGCCTGACTATATAGACATTCGTTGGTATTATTAACATTATTATATGAATTTTTGGTCCAGCTAATAAGAATTCCAATAATTCAATAGTACCTCCTTCAATCCCCTTATGACCACCTCCACCCCCGGAGGTAAACCAGATGAGAGTGTGTGGACCGTGGCTTTTGTTTTTTGTTTTTGTTTTTTAATTTCTCCACTTGTCACTTACACCATAACCGGCCCTGGGGAAAAGTTCCTTTGTCAGGATGTCTTAAAGGACCAGGAACCTGCCAGATGAGTGCTTCTTGGGAAAGAAAGTCTTAGGGAACTGATGTCATCAACTCAAGTTTTGCAACGAGCTATTATTAAATTCATAGTCGCCTGTCTGAGTGTGGCTTTATCAGTAACTTTAGCCCTGTGGGCAGGGGTGGCGCCCGCCCTGTTGCCCTCCACCTTTCTGATTTTCTATAACCTAGCCGTGGTGTCTGAAACAATCAGGGTGGGTCTGTCTCCAGCACTAAGGAAAGTGAGAACTGGATCAGGAAGGGGCTCTGGGTGGAGTTAAGAGAGAGGTAAAATAACTGTAATTTCATAGCAATTACCTACAAGCAATACCGTCAAAGGTGCCAGTTTTCCATTATAAACCTGAGCCTCTGCTGGGAGCGATGGGCCAGGTAGAAATAAGGACACAAACCTGCCTTCCCACCCGAACCCCACAGCAAACAAACCTCGAGGGGAAAAATAATGTGATGAGCTTGGAGGGTAGTTTTTTTCTCCTTCTCTTTCAGAAAAAGAAACTCTTAGTAAGCCCCCATTCCAGGATGTTGGTTGGATTGCTGGCAGCTTTGCAAACAAGGCTTGGGGGCCTTCCCTCTTTGAACCCTCCCTGTTAGTGGAGCCTGGTCCTGATGCCACCACGATTTCCAGGGGAGCCAACAGCAAACTAGAATGAATGGGTGATTTCTCCCTCCAAGTACCATTTTGGGGCCAGTAAACCACTCACTGGAAAAAAAATTACACAGAGATCAGTTCCCCAAACTTTTTGTTCGTATGTTTCTGAAAGTGTATTCTTTATAAAATTCACATCTCTGCAGGCTACTCAGAGGTAAAGATAGACCTGCCTTTCAGACAAAAAAAAAAAAGAAATCTGCTGTTTTGAGGAGGGTACTAGGAAGGGGAAATGTGGAGAGCAGAAGTGTGCAGGTCCTCAATAATGCTATCTGTCATGCTTTCCTATGTGCTCCCATCTCATCCCCCAGGCCACCCCACAGGAGGCCATAAGCTTCTGAGTAAATGCAGTTTTGAATCCCCTGTGTAATTTCTTCCAGTGCCTTGTACATGGTCAATATGTATTCGTTGAGCAAAAGGATAATTTAACAAATGAATGGTTTATTGACACTAGGTCAAGTAGTAGTCAGAACCTAGTGGGACATTGAGTAACGTCTCGAGCCTGCTGACAAGATAGAAAGACATAGGGTCAAAATCTGAGGGTCTGTACTCACGACGTCTTCATGGAGTAAGGACCAGAGGGTAGAAGATAAACGACAGAGGAACATACTTTGGTGAGGTATAACCAAAGAAAAGCATTTCTTTGGTTAGAACTGGTTTAGAGCTATCCTCAGAATGGACTGATTTGAGAGATATACATTGCCGGTGAGTGGAGATATTCAAGCATAGACAAGATGATTACTCAAGAGTATAGAAGTTGGTCCGACATCATTTGTGTTAGACTATGTGATGCTGAAGGTCTCTCTTTTTTTTTTTTTTTTTTGTGGTACGCGGGCCTCTCACTGTTGTGGCCTCTCCCGTTGCGGAGCACAGGCTCCGGACGTGCAGGCTCAGCGGCCATGGCTCACGGGCCCAGCCGCTCCGCGGCATGTGGGATCCTCCCGGACCGGGGCACGAACCCGTGTCCCCTGCATCAGCAGGTGGACTCTCAACCACTGCGCCACCAGGGAAGCCCTGAAGGTCTCCTTTTACCCCGAGATGCAAGGGTTCAATGGTTTCAGAAAGTTATGACTCTCCATAATCACCATGCTGGAAACTCACATTCAGTTCTACACGTGTTTATCGAGCCCTTACCCTGTGCCAGGTGTCACCTTGCATAAACATTAGGAAGACAAGGATAAATCTTAGAGGGCAACTTTAAAGTAAGGCTGGGGCGTGGACTTTCGGTTCTGCCCAGACTGGTGTCTGGCTGTTACAGTCCTATATTCCTTCTCGCCGATGTGCACAAGCTAACTCAGGACTCTGGTGCTCTTCTTTCTAGGCTGGAATCGATGGGGAAAGCATTGGCAACTGTCCCTTCTCTCAGCGTCTCTTTATGATCCTCTGGCTGAAAGGAGTTGTGTTCAATGTCACCACTGTGGATCTGAAAAGGTAAAGCAATATGCTTCTCTGCAGGAAGAGAGACTCTTCCACGAGGGAGGGCGAAAACCTCGAGGCTCCCAGCAGCCTCCTGCTCACACCTTGCTGGCCAGAGCCCTAAAGCCCTAGTTACAAGGGAGGCTGCAAAAGCGAGCAACACCCTTGGAACAGAGCAAGTCCCGATTAGCAAGGAAGAAGGAGGGAATGGACAATGGGTATCTCGACTGAGAGTGTCTGGCACAGAGATGGGCGCAGCATCTAAAAATCTGGGAGGGAGCCATTCTGGTCCTACTAATGCCCCCAACCTAGGGGACCCCAGCCAGACTTCAGGTGTGAGAGGTTGAGTTTCCAAGGAGCTGGGATCCAGACTATTTCTCCCACTATGTTCCCATCTTTAGAACTCCTTAGTGTGAGAGCTCTGGATTAGAGACTGGGATGGAGAGTTACTAGTGTTCTGCTTTTAAAGTGCAGTTGTAATAGCTGTTGAAAATACGGGCATTGTTCACCATCACAAGCCACACCGTTTCCATCTTTATTCTCTTTCCCCTCCTCCTCCTGTCCTTTAAATGCGGACTGGCTCAGGCTCCCTCCCTGGGTCTTTATCACCTGCCACAGCTTTCCCCCAGTGAGCTTAGCATACTCTCCCTGTCACCTTGATGTCAATTATTCCATACCCAGAGCCCTGCTCTCTTCTAGATATTTCCACTTGGATTTTCTGTCATCACTTTGAAATCAGTGTGTTCAAAAATTGTACCTTCATTCTCCCTTTGGATTGGGGTCCCCTCCTGAACTCCTTTGTTCTTCCATTTTTCTAGGCACTGAAACGTTTCCAGCTCCCTTCTCTTGCCACCCCCATTGTCCATCAGTCGCCAAGCCCAGGGCATTCTCTCACCCCGCTGTCTCTTACTTCCAGGCTCTCTTGTCCATTCCCAAAGCCCACACATGGTGTGGGTCCCACCACGGGCAGCTGGACTGTTTCTCTGTTCTTCAAACTGGTCTTCATCCTTCTGGTTTCTGTCTGTCTCTCTCTGATCCATCCTTTATATTATCATAAGGATAGTCTTCCTAAAATAATCCTTTCATCACGTGGCTCTCCCTACTCAGAAAACCTCCTGACGTTTCCCGTTGCCTGCAGCGTAAATGCATCTGCAGCCCTCCTTTGTCTTTGCCTTGGTTCTTCCCAACATTATCTCCCAGGACCTACCTGCCTCTGGCGGGCTGGACCACCTTCTGCTGCCCTTGTCCCTCTGGCCTCCAGCCGTTGCCTGGGATGCTTGCTCTGTCTCACAGAGGCTCCCTGTTTTTCCTGAATGGAGAGATGGTGCCCAGCCCCCAGAAGCAACCCCCTCCCCTGGGAAGCTTCCCCCTCCCACCCTACCACTCTCAGGCAAATCTATCACTCAGCCTCCCTCCAGACTCACCCAGCATCTATGGTCCGTTTTGCATCTCACCAATTTACGATATCTGCAATCCCGATGCTTTACAACTAGTGCATGCTTTCCCATAAAAAAATCACATAAAGTGTAACCCTGTGAAGGAGATCTTATTTCTTCGTTCTATAGGAGGAAACCAAGACAGACACATTTAAATGACTTGTCCAAGGTGCCCACCTGGAATCGGAGGGGCTGCCACTAAAACCCCAATCTTCTTGGTTCAAATGGCACGTTCTTCAGGACACATCAGTTATGCAGTTTGTCTTGTCATTCGCATCAGACCTTCAGTTCCTCAAGGGCAAGTCGAGATCATGTTTTAAGTTTCTTTGTATCTGCCACAGCAGCCAATGCATCCGTTCGGGGCCCTGACTAATTTCTGTTAAATGAATGAAAACACACACGAAATGCAGACATTGTCTGTGACAACTACAGAGAGCAGACTTTCCTGCAGTTGGAAAGATTGGCTTCCTCCAGTGGAGAATAGGAGGCCTTTGGAGTATCATCTGTGAAAGTAGACTCGTGTTTGTCTGGGGATCAGAATGGGAGAGGGAACCATCCCAGCATTCCTTAGATCCTTGCAAGGCTCTTTCCTAGCTGTCATCACATCCGATCCTGCCAACACCCTTTGAGGTGGGCCAGTCAGGTATCACGACTCCAGTTTTATAGATAAGGAGAATTGCTTACTGAAAAAAAAAATTATATATATATGTGTATATGAATTAAGGAATTTAAAAAATGTATGATACAGTGAAGTTTAGCAATTCCTAATAAAACGAATTTCTTATCCTGGCACCACCATGAATTGGTGGAGTGACCTTGAATCTTCTCTTTTCTGAGCCCGTTGCCTTACCTGTACAATGGGAATAAAAGTTATGCCTTGTTTCTAGAGTTATTGTGAGGATCTGATGAGGCAGGCCATGGACCACTTGCATGGTGTAGGGCTGGCTTCTAGCAAGAACACCGCACATGCTGGCTCTCCTTAGCATCATTCTGCCCTCAGGGAGCTGGCAATCCAGGCAGGGAAGGAGAACTGATATACATTAAATAATCTGTAAGTTAGACTTGGCAATATGTAATTAAGTTCTAATTACATAATTTCATAACTACTGAAGAGGGTCAACAAAGAGAGGGGGCCACCCCTGACCAGTGTCCACTGGCAATGTCAGCTGAGCTCCAGCGGTCAGGGCAGTACTTCCCAAGGATGCCAGACTCCAGAGCCCGTTGTTCTCTTGAGTCCTAGAAAAAGAAAATCATCCTTCATAATTTCTGGATCTTTAAGCCACAGAGAAGTCATTGCTGAAAAATAAAATCAGTATAGATTTTCCCTCCCTGCTGAGAACCCAAGCATTGCTGCCTTAGGTGAGCTTTCAAAAACAGGAGGAGAAGGTAAAGAATGTGTGAAAGAAAGAACACTCACAAAGCAAACACAGGGACCAAGGAAATTCGATTTTAGAAATGCTTTTCTCAGTGTCAGTTGTCTGAGGAGTTCCAAGTGCCATAGAAGGCAGCTGGAGAGTGTGCGTGTTGGGCGAGGATGTGGGAGGGGCACCTTAATTGAAATTCTTCTCTTCCCCTCACGAGCTGATTATGCCAGGAATGTGTTTCATTACAGACTCCTCTTCCCTGTTGTTTACTCCTTTTGGGTTCCTCCATCTAATGTTTTCCACGCTTGCCTCCCACAGGAGTGTGGCATTCTCAGAGAGAGCGTTTGGGGTGACTGATGGTCCATCCCTGCCCGGGGAAGTTTCCATCATTATTTCTCCTTTTCCTCCCTCTGTCCTCTGTGCAGCTTTCTCCCTGCCCACTTCCCTCCATCCGTCCGCCCGCCCTTCTTCCCCTCGCTTTGCTCCATCTCTGCACCTCCATTCTGACCGGCTGTGGGGAGCCCAGAAGCTCAGCCTTGGACGTGAATAGGGGCCCACGGCAAACACAAGGTCACTCCCTTCCCATTGCGCAAACCTTAAAGAACAGAGAAGATCGTTCTTCGTGTAAAAGCGTGACTGAATTCATGAACGTTTAAAGTTTGGGATTCTGCCTCGTGCATTTTTGTAAAGCTGGTGGGTGAAGGACCTTTTGAAAGCAAAGCCCAACTTCCTCTCTGGGTATCAGAAGCTTGGCTTTAGCTTAGATATTCACCTGTGATCACACTGCTTTTTCAAAGTCCATCCGACTTGCTCCTCTCTCACTGAATCCCACCGATCGGATATCCTGTGTCACACCACATCCTTCCAGAATCTCTCCGACCTCCTCTGCCCTACGCCTCACACCGGGTCTGTTTTTGCCGACGGGCGTCTAATGGACAGTACGCCCTGGGCTTCCCTGTCCGTGAAGCACCCTGGTGTAAGCCACCCCTGAACCTTGCTCTCTCCACAGAAAGCCAGCCGACCTGCACAACCTCGCCCCTGGCACCCATCCGCCCTTCCTGACCTTCAATGGAGACGTGAAGACGGACGTCAATAAGATCGAAGAGTTCCTGGAGGAGACTTTGACCCCCGAAAAGTAATGAGCTGCTTGTTTCTGGAGCTAATGACAGGGAGGGGGTCCTTGTGCTTTTCTAGATCCTGGGGGAGATTTCCAAAGGAGCCTCATCAATCCAGAGCCCAGGACCCTCTTTGCAAAGAGAGAGTCCCGCATGGCCCTCCCCACCCCCAAAGGGATGCCAGTCTCAAACCTGCTCCACAAAGTCCAACCCCAAGAGTTGATGCCCCTTAACGCCAGGTCCCTCGGCCTGAGTGAAGGCCAAGGCTCCCTCATTGCAGAACAAGAGCTGAAAGGCCGACGAAGTGAAAAGTCAGCCAGGAGAGAGGTAATCCCATGACTTAAAACCACACCAAGTTATGAACAAGAGTCATAAATCTGACCCTGTCAGGTCGGAGCCCATAATTAAACATGAAAATCACAGGCTGAAGGCAGTTCCTCTTCTGAAAACAAGCTCAGGGGGAGGAGAGACCAGAGGGCTGTGGGTTCTTGTCCGGTAGATAAGCTGCTCCTGATGGGAAAAAGGAGTGAACAGAAGAGAGGAGAATTCTAAAAGCTGCTGGAAGCTAGACTTGTTCATTGTACTCTACTGAAATCAGGGATTCAAACAATCACCTTTTAAAAAAAAAACTGGAACAATAATATTACATATAGAGTAAGGTGTGCACAGACTTTATCCTGTGGGATAGTCACTGAAAAGCTTTAAGCAAAAGTGTTGGAGAATCCGTTTTCAGGCTTACTTTGGGGGATGGGGGGAGATGGGGAGGGCAGAGGAGGAAAAGCTCCTAGAAATCGACTAGGAGGGAGCCAACTGGTGACGTTCCGTGTAAGATAGACTGGAGGGCTGGGCTAAGGCAGTGACAGGGAAATGGGGGGAGAGGGGTAGGAAGGATTTTAGGACATACTTAGTAGGTAAAATAAGTGGGATTGACTATAAAAATGACCATCTTGCATTTATTTTAAAGTTTTATTTTTCAATTGATATTTATATAGCCCTCACTTAGTGGGCCCTTAAAGGTAGGTGCTATCATTATCCTAATTTGATAGCCGGGGAATCTGTGGATCGGAGAGGTTAAGTAACTTGCCCAAGGTCACACATCTAGCAGATCACTGTTAAATCAGAACTCCCAGTCGTGATCTAATTAAGCCTCAACCATTTATACATTCTTCCTAAAAATGTATTCTCAGCCATCCACATTAGGACAGTTTATCTCCATACTGAGTGTGGGCAATTGCCGCAAGTCCAATAAATGCATTGATTAAATCAGCTGGGCAGCCCCACCCATAATACCAGGCCAGCCCCTTTGCTGAAAAGACCCCCAGGGGGCTCAGCCTCCTTCTTCCTCTCTTGGGACTCAACCTCACTGCTGGCTCTGGTTTGGAATCCAACAACAGAAAATGAATGCTGTTTTCAATAACTAAATAGGGTTTGGACTTTGTCTGGGAGATCCAGAGGGGAAAGTCCACGATTAAGTTAACATTTTCCCTTCTAGAAGTAATACCCGCACGCAGGAGTCCTTGCTTCCATCAAGGCCAGGGAATGGGAATGGGAAACTGAAACAATGCGGAGGATGGATAGCCAGCCTGGTGGGTGGAGGCATGCAGGGTTGGGCTGGGCTGGGCCTGGAGGCCTGGGTCCACTCCTGGATCTGCCAGTGATGCACTGTGACCCCTCGAACCAGTCTCTTTCTTGCTCTCGGCCTCCATTCCCTCCCCTGTGAAAGGATGACCCTTCATGCCCATCTTAGCCAGGCTTCCTCAGTCCCCGTTCAGCGGTGCCTTTGGGGGGCTGTTTCTCTAACTCAGGGCTGTCTAATCTACATCCCCAACAGGACCAAGGGGGCCCATGAGGATCCCCCGCCCCCGGAATTGTATGGCCATGTGTACAGGTAGATTCTTCCAGACAAGGGCCGTGATCAGATTCATCACCATATCATCCGATTCTGGAAAATTTCCATGATCCCTATCAGGCTAAGCTATGCAGGACATAGACGCCGCCTCTTCACTTCTCTCTCCATCAGTCCTGAGCTCTGCTTCATCTGGTCCAGGTCCCTCTGGACTGCAATGTGTGTAGGAGGTTTTACTAAGTCCATTCCTGACGTGTCAGTGACCCTACGGTCCACCGCACCACAGTAGCAGAACCTCAAAACTCTGAAAATGCACAACTCCAGAAGGGCACCAAGGTGGGACCCTAGTGGTGAGACCATCAACCATTTCAGAGCCCCCAGAAGTGTCCTTTAGATGCCTTTGTATGGATCAGACTGGGGTAGGTGCCATAATTACCTCCCAGGAAATGTCAGCAAACCTGTGCTTCAGCCCTGCAAAGGGAGACCGGCTGTTCTGCCCACAGCAAAGCCACCCACCTCGGCTGGCTTCCCACCAACTCTAGCTGGGAGGGCGGTCAGGTGGCCCATGTCCAGAGGCCCCAGGAGGAGGGCAGCCTGGCCTTCTGGTTCTCTAGGGGGCAGCAAAACCCCCGTTTCTGTTCCACAAACGCTGGTCAGCATGTGTTTCTCATCACACTGCTGTTTGTAAAAGCTGCCAGAGAGCCAAGAAATTGTGGGAGCCTTTTTCCCCTTAGCTCTATTTTTTAAAGGAAAAAACCCACACACAAACACTCCAGCAATCTTTTTAAAAGATCACATTGGGTTCCCAAAGCATTTGGTGTCAAAGTGAGGAATCTAGGAAGTCTCAAGAAGTTTCCAAATGAGACGAACTTCCATCCTTCTCCTTAGACTGACCCAGTTAATGCTGCACAGGGAAGCGTCGGGATTATTGTTGACATGCTGCCTTTACCTTTCATCCTCATCCTCGTGGAATGGCCCGAGTTAATGGGATCCAGAAGTGAGAGTCAGGAGACCAAAGTCCAGCCACCTTTCTACACAGCGCCTGTTGTATGAACTTGGCCAAGCCTCGTGCCCTCTCAGACCCTCCCCATTCCCTCATCTCTGAAACTACATAGTCTCTAAGATGCCTTTCAGCAGAAGTTCTATGATTCCACGAATTTTTCAAAGTGCTTTCCCAGAGCTGGTTGCGGTTTGAAGTAAACAGTGGTAAAAATTCAGGGGAGTGAACGGGTAAAGTCTAGTTACATGTCTTGTCATTTAGTCAGTCAACTATCACGCAAGTACTAACAGTGTTCAGAGCCATACCAGAATTGGAAGACACTTTGAATTCATTATTTTAAGAAATGTTTATGGATATTTCATGATAGTAAAAATCACGAAGTTTCTTCTGATCCTCTGGGAGGTGGAGAAGCAGCCTCAGTACCAAGCACAGGATGGCATAGTGGCTGAAAGTACGGTAAGTCCCCTACATATGGACGAGTTCTGTTCTGAGAGTGTGTTCTTAAGTCCAATCTGTTCATAAGTCCAACAAAGTTAGCCTAGGTACCCAACTAACACAATCGGCTGTATAGTACTGTTCTGTAATAGGTTTATAACACTTTTCACACAAATAATACATAAAAAACAAACAAACACAAAAAATAAAGGAAACATTTTTAATCTTGCAGTACAGTACCTTGGAAAGTGCAGTAGTACAGCACAACAGCTTGTGCTTCTTAGCGGTACCAGCTACATCACTGCTGCTTTTACGCTTGCTTCCGGACATCCGGGGCTTGCAATAAAGATACCGTACTCTATACAATACTATACAGTAAAGTATAGTAAAGTACACAGAAAGCACAACCACTTGTAGAGGATGCATGCACGTGACAGTGTACGCCAGACACGTGAACTAACTTACATGATTGGACATGCGAATGCACGTTTGCATCTTTGAAAGCTTGCAGCTTGAAGGTTCGTATGTAGGGGGCTTACTGTATGGGCTTTGGAGTCAGACTGCCTTGGGTTCTAATCTGAACCACCAGGTTGTGCTACACCGAAGTAACTAATTGACCACAAAATCTCAGTAGCTTAACAGAATACAGGTTTATTTCTCACTCGTGCAGAGTCTGAGTGGGTAGTGTGGCCCTCTTCTATTTTGTAGCTGTTGAAATACATTTCTTCCAAGACTCCTTCAGCAGGGAAAGAGGGAGGAGAAGGATGACGCAAAATATTTTTAAAGCCCAGGGTTATGAGTGGTTACATCACTTCTCCTCCCATACTATTGGTCAGGATCCAGTCGCATGACCCCAACCTATCTGAGAGGGAGGGGCAGGGAAATGCAGAGAGGCACATGGGTATTTAATGAGCATGTGTGGTCTCTGCTGCAGATAAATGACTCATTCCCTCTCTGATCATCAATTCTCACATCTATAAACTGATGACGTCATGTTGATCTCGAGAGACTATTATTGAAGATGATACTGCTTAAAACCTAGTGGCTGACGTAGAGTCAGAGCTCCTTATATGGCAGCTTGAAGAGCTAGAGAGGTCGGTGCCTCTTTTGTGACCGTCTCCCAGTAATCATAAAAACAACTGGTGAGCTTAGGTCTTAAATCCACGGTTCCCGGGGTTGTCTTTTTGTGAATAAGCCAGACCCCATCCACCTCCAGGGATCATTTGTTTAAGTAGCAGGGACAAGACAAGGCAAGCTCACAGTTCTGGAGCAGAAAAGTCAGAAGCATTAATCCGCTTCTCCAGTGAGGGTTTGGTGAGGTGAGGAAGCAGGAATAACAGAGAAGGGAGAGACGGGACATCCTTCCACTTTTCAGCTTATTTGAAAACGGAGGGTCAACACTCAGGCTGCCAGAAGAGCCCCTGGAATCAGCAGAGGTCACCCCATGAGGGCGAGATGACTGTTTCTCTTTTTCTCCAGTGTATCCCCAATGCCAGGGACAGGGCTTGGCCCCTGGTAGGTGCTTACTGTATGTTGGTTTAGTTGCATGGAGTCCTTTTGTTCAGGGGCGTGGTGGCCTATGGTTAGTCAGTGAGACGTCTTTGGGGACTCTAAGCCAATCAGAGCATTTCCATCTGCAATCCTATCTTATTTTTTTTTGCTACTATTTACAAAAAAAAATTGTTTTGATGAGTGGCCAACTGTTTTACTTCCCAGAATGAAGCTTAAGTGCATATCTAAAATGAATGCATTTGAAATAAGATATCTTAAAAACAGAGTGGGGAGAAATTTTCATTATTGAGAGCAGGGGTTGGCCAACTTTCCTGGAAAGAGCCAGGGAGCATTTTTGACTTTGCGGCCATATAGTCTTAGTAGAGTAAAAGCAGCCATAGACAATATGTAAGTAAATGGATGTGGCTGTGTTCTATTTGTGAATGCTGAAACTTGAATTTCATATTATTTTCACATGTCACAAAATAATATACTTCTTCTGATTTTTTTTCAATTATTTAAAAGTATACAAAGTATTCTTAGCTCATGGGAGGTACATAAACAAATGTTGAGCTGGATTTGGCCCATAGGCCATCATTTGCTCACCCTTGAGTTAGAGAAATTGCCGATCTCTTTGATTGTCACCAGATGACATCACAATCTTATTTCAAAGATGTTTCTATAAATGAAGTACTATTTGTTAGCCTTTTAGAGAAACAAAATGTACCCTGGAACCCACTTATTTGCATATTTAAAATGCAGTGTAAATATGGAGCTAAAATAAAAGTACTTAACATCCGGTACAGTAGCTGCCCCAAATCTAGTTACCAAACTCTGTAAGGTTAATATATGAAGACACACTTCCCACAAGGACAGTCTTCAAGTGGGACATTATGCTGTAAAGTCAAATCTCGATGAATCATAGTGCTTAGAAAACAGGACGGCACTCGCATGGTCTCCCTGAACACATGGCCCTTTTTTTTGCCTGTCTTGGATTTGCTGCCACCCAATCATGTTTGGCCCACACTGGCCATGAAGAAACGGTCAGATTAGTGGAAGTCTGATCAAATGATGGCATAAATAAAAAAAAAACCAACAAACCCAAAGGAAAAATGCATTATCTAGGCCCTTCTCTCTTTACATTATTGCCTTATCAAGCAAAAACAAGGAGCACTTGGTATATATTAAAATAATTTAAGACATTCCATTTTAAGAGCATGCCTAATTCTATGTGAGAAAGCCAAAATAGGGATGGATGATCCTAAATTCCCTTGTCTTGGAAGATTAACCCAGCATCCTGCAGGAACAATTGCTTTGTACCCCAAGTCAGAGCAGATGAATTGACGATTCTCAGGGTATTCAGGAAAATATGTGTGCAGAACCTGTGCAAAGCGCCCCCTCCTGGTGGTTGAGGGGAGTTCCTCCATGGTGCTCAGCCCAGCTCCAGGGGGTGTTTGAGAGATTGGAGGGTAAACAGCAGAGTCGGTGAGAGGCCACAAGACATGGAACTTAAGATCTGGGCTTCCAGAGTGAAACTGCCTGGGTTGGGCTCCTGGGTCTGCCACCTGGGCACGTGAACTTAGACGAATTGCTTAGCTTCTCTGTGTCTCGTTCGTCTTCTGTGGGAAATGAGGCTAATGACAATACCAATGAAATTGTGAGGAGTAAATGATGAAACTGCGAAGGGGTTCGAACAGTGTCTGGCACGTAGTGGACACAGTACAAGTTACCTTTTGCTGATATTGGAGAAGTGATGTGATGCAGTGGGAGGGTCACTGCTTCAGCGCCCCAAAACTGGGTTCTCAGGGTCCCTCCACTATTTATTCCCCACGAGCCCTCAAATAGCCATTTAACGTCTCTGGTCTCTGGTTGCTTCCCCATAAAATGAGGACGATAATGCCTCTGTATCTGACTCTTGGCAGAGGGCTGGACCCAGTGGCTTTCCGTGGACTCGTCCAATGGCAGTACCTGAAATTTGACAGCCACCTCATGTGGCCCAGGAGTGGGTGGTCCTAGCTAGTGGTCAGCGGAGAAGCCAAAAAATGAAAGAACACAAAGACTTGTTACAGGCATTTTGGTTCAAGTTATTTAAAACATTAAACCAAAAAAAAAGATTTTGCATTTTAAACATAAAGTAGCCAAATAGTTTTCAGTCCACACTATTCACCCAGAGATCACAAAGGTCCACATACTTGGTGATAATGATGACGAAGCAGTTGTCCCCCGTCTCCTCCCACCGTTGCCTGGCCATCCATGTAAAATGTTTGTGAAATAATATTTTTTGAAAATTGGAATGGCTTGTTTTGATGGTGCCAGTGGGGTCAAAGCAAGTTTGCCTCATTTGGTCTCAAGGCCAGTAGGAGAGAGCCCTAGCCCCAGTTTGCCTCTTATACTCTTCTGGCTTCAAAATGGAAGAATGCATGAGGGAGAGGCGCTGGGTCATTGCAAATATATCTCCATGCCTGGAAATAAAACAATTGTAAATGCTTGTCCCACTGACGTAGCCTGGTAGTTTCTGCATCTGATTCCTGCACACAAATGAGAATATTTCAGAAGAGGACCATTCCTTTCAAGAGATGATTTCGAGGCCTCAGTGCCGAGGTGCCTAGCACCTTCTTGCTCCTAGAGTTAGCTCCATGCAGCTAGGATTGTAATCGCAGGCCTGGCAGTGGATAGTTATTTTAACACGGGTTGGGGAAAAGTCTGGGACCCCACCTGATGCAGAGGAGAACTCACTGAGAATTTTGACTAAGGCCTGGGCATTGCCGCATCCTTGTTGGCGGTCCCAGGAAGAGAATACACCCTGGACCCTCTGAGTGGTGCTCTGCTTTTCTGCCCACAGGCTGCGTTCCTGGGCAGTTCTCCACACCTCACTGGACTCTAGTTTTCTCTATCATTAGAGATGCAAGTGCCCACCTCCCTAGAGGATGGGTTGGAAAAACACCAAAAGATTTGTAGATCCTGCTAGAAACAAGAGTGTTTCCCGCTAGAAACTCATCGTGAGGTGATGGGAAGGGGGTCTGAGTTCTCACTGACCCTAGAACACTGGTCTTGCATTCCAGGTACCCCAAATTGGCTGCGAAGCACCGGGAATCCAACACAGCGGGCATCGACATCTTCTCCAAGTTCTCCGCCTACATCAAAAACACAAAGCAGCAGAACAACGCTGGTAAGTGGTTCCCTTCTACCCAGAGACCCTGGTGGCACTGTCCCCTGCCCAGGGCATCTTCAGATGCTCAGACCAGAGAAGCAGCTGGAATCAATGCTTTTATTCACTCGCCCTGAGGCCCCCTTGATGCAGGAGAGTGGGTGGTAGATCTTGCTTTCCGGCCAGTGCAGGAGAAACGGCCAGTGAGCCTTACTGTGGAACTGGAGGAGGGATGCAGTTTGTGTTCTGAGCCTGCCATAGCGCACGTCATGATACACCGCACACAGCGTCCTGCCTCGGCCGTACTACTGTCTGTTTGTCCCCAGTTCATGACCCTGCTGCGCTCACAGGAAGTCCTGTTTGGAATAACACATTGCGGCTTCTAGGGGGTTGACCAGAGCCCATGGTGGGACAGGGCAATCACCGTGGTGGTAAATGCTCAAGGCAGAGCCCGGCCCTCTCCATTCCCCCCAACGGCAAGTGCAGAAGGTGCTGGGAAGCCTCTTCTCCAAGCCTGGCTCAGCCTCCACCCGGCCCTTAATTTCTAGCATTGGCCATGGAACTCAGACTTGGTTCTCTTCTGGTGCCTTCTCAGAGGGGTTCGAGCTCCTCATTTAAGCTGGTAGTACTTTTAGTCCCTCACTTGACTTGGTCCTTTAAGCATGAGCTGAAGCAATTTGAATAGAACTGTCACATCGAGCATGTGTAACTTTAGAACAGTGTTAGCTCCTGTGAGGAGAAGGAAGAAGGATGAGGAAGTTTGCTTGCCGTCCGAATAGGAGGATGGAGCCCAGTGCTGAGCCAGGCAGAGCAAGGGCATCACGAAAACTTCGTGAATGAGTGAGTGAATGAATGGTGATTGGCTGGACAGCACTTCTTGAGTCTTCATGAATGAACAAGGAACTGAATGTATATCAGACGAACACACAATGGCTCCTGAAACAAGGTGGTCCATTTGTTTGGACCACCTTGGAGCTAACTGCTGCAGGAGCTCAGAAGAGAAAGACATCTCTTTGGACCAAAGTGACCAGGAAAGCCAGCCTGGATGAACTTTTGGCAGGAACAGTGGTGTGGTGGGAAGTAAATGATCCAGTTAACAGCCGCTGTGGAACTGGATCGTGCCATGCACAGAACTAGATTCTAGAAAAAGAACTAGAAAAAGACACGCAGTCTTCAAGGCCTGACTGGTACAGAAGAAAAGGCTTAAGTTCACAAAAATAACAAGACAAGATGTAAATGGTGGCTTCATCAAAGGGAGTCTGATTATCTGCCCTATGAGAGGAGGAGAGTATCTGCCAAAGGGGTTCAGGAGTAGGAAGGATTCACCTTTGGGTCATCTGAGAAGATTTCCTGAAGGGGTTTCACCTGGGTGGTGAAGATCCAGGGGGAGTCAGTTGGCTGGAAACATAGGATGGAAGACGTGGGGAGGGTGAGAAAACTCCAGTGACAGAGACCAGAGAAGCATCTGGAGTCTGCAGTGCCAGCTGGGGGGACTGGATTTTATCCGTGGCAAGGCAGTCATTAGAGGTGCATGAAGAGGCACTGCAGCGAGAGTGGCCTTTTAGGGACAAGAAAAAGGAGAAGCATGAGGGAAACCTTTTAAATGTACTCAGCGCTTTTGCTTCATTGATGTTTGCAGCCTGTGGTGTGTTGAGTATCATCCCGCAGTCTGTATCTGCCTGGGACCTCAGAATGTGACCTTATTTGGAAATAGAGTCTTTGCAGATGTAATTAGGTAACGGTCTCGAGATGAGATGATACTGATTTAGTGTGGTCCCTAAATCCAATGACTGGTGTCCTTAGAAGAAGAAAAGGGGACACACAGAGATGGGGGTGGGGGCATGTGAAGACAGAGCAGGGCTTACAGTGCTGTAGCCACAAGCCAAGGACCGCTTGGGGCCACCAGAAGCTCAAAGGGTCAAGGAAGCATCCCCCCCAGAGCCTTGGGAGGGTACGTAGCCCCGTGACATCTTGACTTGGATTTCTGGTCTCCAGAACTGGGAGAGGAGAGATTTCTGTTGTTTTAAGCCACACGGTGGCTTAAATGCAGTGGTCCTCTGTGGTGGCAGCCCTAGGTGGCTAATGCAGCCCTCACAGCCATCGATCGTGTGAAAGGCAACCCCCACCCTCGCCCTGCTGCAGACACAGAAGCAATGGGATGGCAGTGGCTTGTCCTCGCCCCCAGGGCCTAAGCTGGCTCTCAATTCCAGTTTTCAGATTCCACATCCAGCGTCCTTTCAGCCGCAAATATCTTCCTTCATAGCCGTTGAAGCGCCAGCAGACAGATTGTCTTAGCCGAGCCTTCCAGACTTCTCAGGTTGTGAATGGTATTTACATATGAGCCGTATTTATAGTTCTCCTGCCCCCAAAGCCAAAGCAACCACTGAACATCATGTATCGGTCTCTCGTAAACTGAACACTCTCCAATTTTCATTGTTTCCGCTTCTTCTGTTTTACCCTGTTTTCCTCTATGATGGGTTTTGCGCTTGTGACTCCTTCTCCCCTAAAACTCATTTGCACATTTCAAAGCGCCAGTGTTTCCCTTGTCCCCAGTTGCCTGTCCCCCAGATCACAGTCCTCTGTGCTGTTCGCTCCTGCCTTTTAACAAGACACCAAGTTCTTCCTTCAGTGTGACTATAGCTTCCCCTCCCGCCCCCTTCGCTTTTCTTCCCCAAGCCCACACCCTCAGTCACGGTCAGCTGGTCAGCTGGCTCCACAAGTTCTTAGGCTCAGCCAGCCAGCACCCGGAGCTCCGGTGGGCCCGTCCGAGAGCTGGCACCACGGCCAGCTGGCACCACGGCCACCCCACCCAGCCGCTGGCCTGTGAGACCATCCACACCCTGTCTCTGCTTTGTCCGAGCTCTGTACTCACAGGTCTCTGCAAGGGCATCAACGTCAGCCCCCAGGCTTCCCCTGACAGCCTTCTGCATCTTCAGCTCTGCGTTTGTTTTTCCAACATCCTTTTTTCAGACTGTCCCTTTTGTGTTTTCAATTTTTTTTTTCTCTTGAGCAGAGCCCTCCCTCCACATAATACCCCAGCACCCGCCACCCAGCCCCGAAACACACTGACTGTCTTCTTGGTCCTTTTCTGCCCTGTCAACAACAAAGCGTGAAAACACCCCACACTGTGACCTGGTTCTACATGATGGATCAATTCTCCACTCCCGTGGTGGATACAGAAACCACCATTCAGAATCTCCCTGTTGTTCACAAATCCTCAAAAAAGACCCCAGCTACTGGAACTCAAGACCCCATCCTGGAGGAGCCATCCACAGCTAGCACCCAAGGGAGTTGTCCGTTAGTTGGTACTTTCAGTCATTCATTTATTCGTTCAACAAACACAGATTACACGAAGTGGATCCAAGTCTGAGCTAATGTTTAAAGGGTGCTCCTTGTGTGCCAGGCACCGGGCTGTGTTCCGGACTTGCCAAGACAAATGAGACAACACCATTGTCCTCGATAAACTGACCATCGACAGGGGCCTGTGAAACATGCAAACGTGCAGTTACTGACCTGGGTTTGAGTCCCAGATCTGCCACTTAGAGCTGTACCACTTTGCCCGAGAGACTTCTCTCTGAGCCTCCGTTTCTGCATCTATAAAGCATACTTAATAATGCTTTCAATTTCATCAACCTGACAAATAAGGCCATTAATAGCATATCCAAGGTTTGTCATGCAGAGTCATTTATTTATAAGTTAATCCTTTAGCACACTGCCTGACACGTCGTAAGCGCTCTTTAAATGTTAACTTTGATTATCACTAGAACAAAAATGAGACAAACACGAATACTGGCATCGGAAACAGCTGCTTCAGCTCCTGCTTTTTGACCCCCAACCAGCACTTCCAAATCTCCCACTCATTTAGTCTCTTTTCTACTTGTTTAATTTTGGTTCCCATTTTCTTGGTGCATTTTCCTCCTCTCCAAAGTATACAGTGGCTCCCTTGGTCCATGGATGTGAAATCTGCAGATTCAGAGGGCTGACTGTCCAGTGCCACTTTATAAAAGGGACTTGAGTGTCTGTGGATTTTTGATACCCGAGGGAGTTCGTGAGTGAGAAGAGCTCTAGGGATGACACCCAAGGATCACCCACAGCTACGGGGTCAGGAGGGTCTGAGGGAGCGGAGCCAGGGAGGAAGATAAAGAAAGAGTAGCAAGTGAGGAAGGGGGCAGGGGGTTGGGGGGTCGTGAAGATGAGGAAGAAAAACTTTACAGAAAAGATTGATCTATGATATAAGACACTGCCCAGGTCATGGGAGGCTTTGCCTTTTGTGTTCAGCTTTCTGGACTTGTCCTCAGGCATCCTTCTCCGACTGCTTCTCTCACCTGCATCAGCCCATAACTCAGACCCTACTCAACGGGAGAGTCAGGCTGACCCAGAAGCACAGGCCCTTCTCCCTTGGAACTCGGAGGTGCAGCGAGAGACCAAGAAACCATGTGGCCTGAGGAAGGGCGTCTTGGAGATGGGAGAGAGCAGCCCTGCATTTAGATTCGGCTGCAGGAGTCCCTGCCCTGGGCCCCGCACATTCGTGTTTCAATCTTGCAAGGAAAGGTTTTGTCATTTGTTGAGTCTTGAAGGTTTATAGAGTTCTGAAGCAGAGGATGGTGGGGAGGGCGCCAGCATGATCCATCCCACCTTTGGCATGTCCGGTAACAAGCCTGGAGTTAGCCGTGCTCAGCTCTGCCCTGCATCCTGCATCCTGCATCCTGCATCCTGCATCCTGCATCCTGCCTCTGCCTGGCAGAGGCCACTTTTCAGCCACGCTGGTGGCCCCATCTCTAATGTCCTCCCTCTCTGCGAGTACCCATCCTGGCACTTCTCCGTTCACCTTCCTCAGAGATGCCACCGTGGCACACAGACCCCAGGCGACCCAAGACTGGGCAGCAGCCCCCAGACTCAGCAGTTCCGGCTCCCCTCGCTTCCCAACCCCACAACTTGCTCAGCGCTCTGCCCGCTGGGATGTCAGTTTGGTGTATCCCTTCCCTCGAGGGGTTTCTTTGACACCCTACTTTACCTTGTCACTCCCACTCTTCTCTGTCATCTTGTAAGAGGACCTGGGCTTTTCTCTCTGAATATCCATCTTGTATTTTGCACTTTTTACGCTCAAGCTGCCGTTTGAACAGACTCTTAAAAACCTATGCCAAACCCCTTGGCTTTCAAGAAGCTCATTTTAGCTGTTTATTCTAATCCGGGCATAAATTACTATATTTTACTTTCTTTTCCCCCAACCTCTCTTTTTTCTTCTGCTTCAGTCCTGTCCATTCTACTGGTTTATTTCACTTTTTGTACATACTGCAGGGTCCAGGCAGTTAACAAATGGATCTCATGTGTGTTTTTAGTTCTCTATTCTTATTCGCTATTTTTAAAGTCCTTTTTTAATTCCTCCAGCCCTATCACGTGTCCCTAGATGTAGTTAATATCCCTGCCCACGTGACCATCTCATTTTTGGCTTGTGTCTCATTCTCATGTACTTTCCCCCATTTTCCATCACCGTTCCTTTATCCTCTGCACAAGCCCATGTCCACGGGGCTCTCTTCCCCTGCTAAGAGGTCTAAAAAGTCCCAAACCCCTCTGTTTGTATCTAATCCATAGATCATATGCAGCCTCGTGGCTTTTCCTTCCTACATTTGCATATTCCTTTTTCACACATCTGACACAGGCTGCCTGTACCACCTATTTCTGTGCTAAGTGGTGTTTTTCCCACCGTTGGTCCTTCAACGCTCCCTCGAAATTCCCTCATCTCATCCCCCCTCAAGTCTGGCTTTCTCTCTTATTTCCGCCTCTGTATGCATCCGTCTTGGGGGCTTTCTTTCTAATTTTGAAATGTATACGAACGGCTTTATAGCCACTCACAGGGACACGTAAAGCTCTGCAAAGCAACATACCCTAGAAGGAGGTGAGAAAGAAGAACAAGGCGGGTCATAAAACGAGCTCAGGACGAGCACGACAGGAAAGGCAGCTCCCAGAGCCCCAGTGCTGAATGCAGACGGCAGACCACGAGACCCTGGTCAAGATGAAAGCAAACCAGCCTCCCAGGAGAATGACAAGTATTCCCGATTTGGGGCTTGAGTCGTAGTCATAGAGGAGCTGTTATTGTCATCTTCTTTGTCTATTACCTCCTGTGACTCCCCTTCCTGTTCTCTTGGAGCCCAGGCCCGCTGACTTCATGGCAGTATGACTCCTCCGTCTTCACCCCGCCCTTTGGCTGCACCCCTCCCCGCCCGTCTCCTCTTCAGTCCTCACTACACCTGACATCCATGTTCTTCTTTTCCCTGCCTAGGCCTGTTTCTCTCTCTGTCTTTTTTAATCTCCTTCATAGACAGAGTCTTTTTTTTTTTAAGTTTCTTTTTAAGTTTTGGTGTTTTTTTTCATGTGGATGAATTTTAAAGTCTTTATTGAATTTGTTACAATATTCCTTTGGTTTTTTGGCCGCGAGGCATGTGGATCTTAGCTCTCCGAACAGGGATCAAACCCTCACCCCCTGCACTGGAAGGCAAAGTCTTAACCATTGGACCACCAGCTAAGTCCCCCATAGACAGATTCTTAAATCCACACTACACTCTGTATCTCCATTTATTCAGTTTCCATGCAACCCAATCAGGGATGGCCTAGACCAACCTTCATAAGTGTCATCAGTGATGCACGTGGGGCTAAATCCAACAGGCATTTAATTAATTAATTAACTAATTAATTAATTATTAATTTATTTTTAGTATAGTTGATTTACAATGTTGTGTTAGTGTCTGGTGTACAGCAAAGTGATTCATGTATATATTTATGTATATATATCTATTCTTTTTCAGATTCTTTTCCATTATAGGTTATTACAAGATGTTGAATATAGTTCCCTCTAGGTCCTTGTTATCTATTTTATATATAGCAGTGTGTACTTGTTAATCCTGAACTCCCAATTTAGCCCTCCCCCTCCCTTTTTATTAATTGACACATAACCTTGTCTTAGTTTCAGGTAGACAACATAATCATTCAATATTTGTATTCATTGCAAAATGTTCACCACAATAAGTCTAGTTAACATCCATCACCACACACAGTTACAATTTTTTTTCTTGTGATGAGAACTTTTTTTTTTTTTTTTTTTGCGGTACGCGGGCCTCTCACTGTTGCGGCCTCTCCCGTTGCGGAGCACAGGCTCCGGACGCGCAGGCTCAGCGGCCATGGCTCACGGACCCAGCCGCTCCGCGGCATGTGGGAATCTTCCCGGACCGGGGCACGAACCCGTATCCCCTGCATCGGCAGGCGGACTCTCAACCACTGCACCACCAGGGAAGCCCGTGATGAGAACTTTTAAGATCCACTCTTTTAGCAACTTTCAAATATGCAATACGGTATATTATTAACTATAGTCGCCATGTTGTACATTACATTCCCAGGTCTTATTTATTTTGTAACTGGAAGTTTATAGCTTTTGAACCCCTTCACCCATTTTGCTTGCTCCCCAACCCCTGCTTTAGGCAACCACCAATCTGTTCTCTGTTATCTATGAGCTCTGTTTTTTGTTTGTTTTGTTTTTAGATTCCACATATAAGTGAGATCATACAGTATTTGTCTTTCTCTGACTCATTTCACTTGGCATAATGCCCTCTAGGTCCATCCATGTTGTTGCACATGACAAGATTTCCTCCTTTTATGGCTGAATAATATTCCAGTGTGTGTGTGTGTATACACATATATATCACATTTTCTTCATCCATTCATCCATTGATGGACACCTAGGTTATGTCCATGTCTTGGCTATTGTAAATCACGCTGCAGTATACGTGGGAGTGCAGATATCTTCTTAAGTTAGTGTTTTTGTTTCTTTGGATAAATACCCAGAAGTGGAATTTTTAGTGTTCTTGTTTCTTTGGATAAATACCCAGAAGTAGAATTGCTGGATCATGTCTGTCTCTTTTCATTATGACTGATGGGCCCCTGTGCTGTGTTTGCAAAGATGTCCCCCTTTCTAGCTATGGAAGACACTGGCATATCCTAACATACTCCTGCTAAAATATTTGCCCTAGTAAGATACTTCTAACTTCCTAAATAAAGTCCTAAAGCCCCTTCCTTGGACACCCATGGTGTGCTGGCCCCAGTGCTATGTGTTTAGAGTCCCATGCTTGCACTGAGTTGTCTCTCTAGCTGTTGACCTTATTAGTTGTAAGTGCAGTGGCCATATTTTCCAAACTGAAAAATCGCATGTCTAACAAATTGCCTTCATTGAAAATAATCAAATTATAAGAAATCAGTACTGTCCCAGAAAATCCAGGACATATGTCTCCAAATGAAAAGCACCTGGCTTTTTGGTCCCCAGTCCAAATCCACACCTGGCTGCCACTGCGTGGGGGGAAGGCAAGTGCATCACATTTCCTGCCACCTCCTGGCCCCAGATCCTTGACCAGACAAATGAGTCTCCATTAGCCATGAGCTTCTCTGAACAGTCTTGGTTCTGTTTCCAAATAAGGATCAAGGTTTCCTCCCTTCCTGAGGCTTGTGTCAGCGGCTTCACTTCCTGGGACCTGGAAGCAGGTAGCAGGCACCCTGGGTTTATTCTGAGAAAATTGATAGTCACAGCCACGTATCCTGAAGAAGACCCTCAGGGTATCTAGAAACCTCGGTGAGCTCATCTCATCATTGGGCTGGTCATTCTCTCTGGATGGACATGTGACTGAAGACCTACATCGTGGTTATCAACACAATATCAATTACTCTCATCCTGCCTCTCTCGCCCCCAGCATCTCCCGGAGCCCTCAGGAAAGGCAGCTTGAGCAAACCAGCCACAGCTGGATTCCTTACTCCTTCCTTGTCTCCCTCCTCCATTCAGGCCCGAATCTTCAAAGCACTCCTGTCTTCTCTTCTAAGAGGTGCCCCCCGAAGTGGGCCATGCTCCGGGTGGATGCTAGTAGAAAAAGAATCTGCCTGTAGCACTGGCGATCTTTCCCTGCCACGTTCTCCAAGGCTCGTGTCCGCATGAGCTCACCCCTGTCCACAGCCTGCCTGGCTCCATCAGACCAACACACAGACTCCTCCTGCGTCCAGCTCTGCTCATGCTTGCCCCTGCGTCAAAGTGCCTCTTCCCTAGCACATGCCCCTCACTCCCTTTTTTTATTTAAATTAATTAATTTATTTTACATTTATTTTTGGCTGTGTTGGGTCTTCGTTTCTGTGCGAGGGCTTTCTCCAGTTGCGGAGAGCAGGGGCCACTCTTCATCGCGGTGCGTGGGCCTCTCCCGTTGCGGAGCACAGGCTCCAGACGCGCAGGCTCAGTAGTTGTGGCTCACGGGCCTAGCCGCTCTGCGGCATGTGGGATCTTCCCGGACCGGGGCACGAACCTGTGTCTCCTGCGTTGGCAGGGGGATTCTTAACCACTGCGCCACCAGGGAAGCCCCCTCACTCCCTTTTAATAAGATCTGTAAGAGCCCTTAAGTACATATATTAAACAAGACAATCACCATTGGATGTATAGAAAATTGAGGCTCACAAGACTTCAGCTCAGTATTAAGAAGTTTACAGTTAAATCTGCAGAATGGGCCACCAACTAAAGAAGAGAGGGTCCCGTCAACGGAAGGGTACAAAAAGAGACTGAACCTTCAGAGGTTGGACCTTTTCCTAACCTAAGTGGTCGACTATTATAAGACACTTATTTTAAGTACCACTAAGAAACAAAAAGTGCCTTCAAGTAAACAAAAATGCTTTCACTTAAACTCTAAGATTTTCATGGGAAGACGCAGTCTGATTTTGAAGATGACAAATGTGAAAAAATGTGCATCTTAGTCTCGATGAAATATGGAAGGCAATTCCCATAGCCCTCTTTTTCGTGGGCCTCTCACTGTTGTGGCCTCTCCCATTGAGGAGCACAGGCTCCAGACGTGCAAGCTCAGTGGCCATGGCTCATGGGCCCAGCCGCTCCGCGGCATGTGGGATCTTCCCAGACCGGGGCACGAACCCGTGTCCCCTGCATCGGCAGGCGGACTCTCAACCACTGTGCCACCAGGGAAGCCCTCCCATAGCCCTTTTTAAATCTAACATTCCGTTACTTCCTAGAGTCTAAGCGTGAAATGTCAAACCCTCCCTTCTGCTTGACCTTGAGCTACCCTGTTGGAAGGAAAGCGAATTGAGGTCAATACTGCTTCCAGATCCCTCTGGGATGGCTGTCCTAACCCCATATCCCTTTGTCTCTCCTGCCTGGAAACAAGCAGTGCTTATCTCTTAGCTCAGGGTTTGGCAAACTTTTAGACTTTTCAGGCTCTGCAGGATGTCGCCACTGCTCGACTCTGCTGCTGGAAGAATAAAGTGGCCACGGACAATACGTCAACCGATGGGCGTGGCTGTGCTCCGATACAACTTCCTTTATGGCACTGAAATTTGAATTTCACATTTTCAGGGATCACAAAGTATTATTCTCTTTTGACTTTTTTTTCAACCATCCAAAAATGTAAAAAACATTCGTAGCTTCGGGGCAGTGCAAAAATAGGCAGTAGGCTGGATTTGGCCCTTGGACTGTAATTTGCTGAGCTCTGTCTTAGACAGTCCAGGGCTACACTAGCAAGTTCTCTTAACTTCTATGCCTCTCATCCTCCTCATGTCTAGTATAGAGACTATAATAGTGTCCTTTTTGGCACTATCATGTTAATTAAACGAATGAATGCATTGAAGCGCTTCAGACAGTAGGCACCAATAGGTGATGGCTACTACTGCTTCTGCTATTCATTTCATGAACCCTCCCCCGGATCCCATGGAACCCACCCTTTGGACTGGGCAGTCCAGCTTTCCCGGTAATGTAGAAGTATGTGCTGCCCTCTTCTGGCAGGTGGAGGAATCAGCGCGAGGGACAGCTCCTCATGTTTTAGTGTAAGGAAGCCCGTGGACTTTTAAGCATCTCCTGCGTTCAGGGACTCGGTTATCCTGAGCTTTAGTTGGGAATTCCAGAAGACGCCAGGTCTCCTTCGGGGGCTTGAAGCCATCTTGCTTTATCTGTCCCCTGCACCCAGGGTGGGGCATATGTCCCAGGCCTGATGGATCCTCCAGAGGTCGCTGGCTGCCTGGTGATAAGCTGTCCTCCATCAACTACTTCTTCCTCCCTTGCCTCTCCCCACTCCATCACCTCCAGTCTTTGCTTTTATGAACTTCCTTGACCTAAAGTAGGAAAGTATTTGAAAGGAGTCAGAGCGGCCTGGGAGGGCCGTTAGCCCAGAACTAACAAGCCCCTTACTATCAAAGCCCCCTGTGCTTTTTCCTGCAGCCTCGTGAAAGCCAGCTTCTGTGGGGGGCAGGGGTGGAGCGTTTCTCCAGATTCCCCAGGATGTGGCAAGCCGCGTTCAGAAGCCAGTGTGTGCATTTATTATTCCAAGCCAACCGTTTTCATCCCAGGCCCTTCCTTCCTTCACCTCTTCCTCCCTTCTGCCCTCAGCCCCAGGTCACGGTGGGCCCAGGCTGGAGGCCAGGCGTTCCCAAGGGGATGGGCACGACCCTCCCTTATTCAACCTCGTGCTCAGAGATGAAAGCTAAGGCGATATGTCAAAAGGAGAAGGAACGTGCGTTGTAATTGCGCTGCTCAGAGACAGAGGTCCTGAGGTGGCGTGGGCTTCCAGATCTATGCTATAAGAAACCCCAACGTTTTCTTTTGGAGGAAGATAGCTGTGTCCAACTTGGGACAACGGGTTTCCTGGAAGGAGGCCTGAGCCCAGGCTGTTATCACGAGGGCATCTCCGGGGTGGTCCCTGGACTACCACAGTGCAGAGGGTAATGCGGGGGACTGTCTTCCCACTTCCTCACAAAGCAGCCACTGCTGTCTCATTTCAAAAACGCCTCTGGTCATAAAGGAGCCCTTCAGCCTGCCTTCCTTGGCCACCCTTGCGTGCCCAGTGCCCAGGGCCAACTTAGGGTATTTCGTTTGTTTGTTGGGTTACCGTTTTGCTTTGATTAACAGTCTTACGAGGAAAAACCACCTAGGCTCGGTGGGACCCACCTCCGAGGTGTGGAGCGCCCTGCAGAGATGCTCGGCTGTCTTCACACCCACGGAGGGTCCTTGAGGCTGAGAGCCGGAGGGAGGGGGAGGGTCGAACAATTCCTTTTGGCACCTACAGCGGTTGCCCAGAGCATCCCTCCAGAGGGTCTTGGATTTGGCTTATGATCAAGGCCGTCGCTCTGGCCATGTCTAATTTCACAGATGTTGCTCCTGAAATGAAGTCTTCAGGAAGGCGGTTGGTGGCATTGGGCTGTTGAAGGCGGCAGGCCTGGGGAGGGAGGAGGGGGAAAGGGGGATGGCAAGCAGGGTCCTGCGTGGGTGGGCGCATTCATTAGTGGAGAGAGCCGCCGTTAGCTGTGTGGGCTCCCAGCAGTAGAGCTGAGACCACCAACACCATTCCATGTGCTGGAATTTCCCGCCGTCTGACCAGAACGAGCTCGCCTGGTCTGGCCTGGCCTCGGGTCAAGGCCTGGGGAATAAGGAGCATTAAATGACTAATTCGAACACGAGTTCAGTGTTCTTGCACCTCGGGCTACCGTTACTTTATCCTGTGCAACGGATACAGACTCTTACACAGTCTGCACGTGGGAACTCAATCTCTACCTTTCTCTCTCTCTGCCCCTCCATGCAGACACACACACACACAAACAGCTAGTGTGTGTTCTGATATTTCTATGTGCCAGCTACGGCCATTACATGGCTCCTCAAATAAACAGGGTCATCGATCAATTAATCTGAAAAAAAAAAAAAGTGCTTGCGTGTAAAGTTGTATTAGTGCCAAGACATGATGGGGTAGCTTTGCCGTTAAGCCCCATGGTGTTCAGACCACAAAGCATGGGGTGAGTGTGGGTGCAGGTGTCTACCTGTCATTGTGCGCGTACCGGTCTGGAGGGCTGTTGTTGGTTTATACGGTGACTGCACTCATAGTCCCTCATCTGTGATTAGAAAGTAGCTTTGAGGGAAAAGTCTCCCTCTTCTCTGTTGACTCTCGGTGGAGAATGGCTCTGGGGAAATGAGCACGTAGAATGGGTTCCCCATTTGTGGTGGAGCTGGGGCTGGAAATGACAAGATGTGAAATCCAGGTAGTGGGTTGAACCTTCTAGCCAAAACTTCAAATTCACCCCAATTATGAATCCTCCTTGTCAAATCTGTCGCGATCTTATCCAGGCAGGATGGGCAACATTCTCTCCATTTCACGTGAGAAAAGCTGAAGCGTGGATAAACTGTTCAGAAGACATGATGGAGCCAGCGATGGACGTAGGGCAAACCAGGCATTTCTCAGCTTTTAAACTCTTTTGCTACAAACCAGTAATACTAAAACATAAGAATTGAAACCAGGGGTTAAATCCAGTCTGGTATTTATCAGCAACTTAGAGAGGATTATTTATTCATTTATTTAAAATACTTTATTTTCTTCCTTCTTTTTTTTTTATTATTTTCTTTATCTTTTTGGCTGCGTCGGGTCTTAGTTGCGGCACGCAGGATCTTTGTTGAGGCATGAGGGATCTTTCGTTGTGGCGTGCAGGCTTGTCTCTAGTTGTAGTACGCGAGCTCCAGAGCGTCTGGGCTCTGTAGTTGTGTCGCGTGGGTTCCAGAGAGCGTGAGCTCTGTAGTTTTGCAGCACGTGTGCTCTCTCGTTGAGGCGCCCGGGCTCAGTAGTTGTGGCACGCGAGCTTAGTTGCCCCGCGGCATGTGGGATCTTAGTTCCCTACCAGGGATGGAACCCGCCTCCCCTGCAGTGGAAGGCAGATTCTTTACCACTGGCTGGACCACCAGGGAAGTCCCAAGGATAATTTATTGAAAAACAAAGTTGCTACACAGAATATTGACTTTAAAACCTCTAGCTTTCTTTAAAACCCTGCTCTAGACCTGTCTTTCCAGAAGGCATCCCAACCCACCTCCAGCCTATTGGTGAGTTCAGCCTGAGAAGCCTCATGAACTAAAGAGACACAGAAGTTCAGGACTTAAGGCTCAAGTGGCACTTCACTTTGTGATCCAGACCATTATCCAACTTGAACGTACATTCGAATCCCCCAGGGGTCTTGTGACAATGCAGATATTGATGCAGTGGGTCTAGGGTGGGGCCTGAGGGCTCCCAGGTGGTCCTGATGCTGCTGGTCCAGGAGGGAGCTTTGGGAAGTAGGGTCTAGGCAGCAGTCTCCATGGAGACAAGCTGCCTGTGTCTCATTCATCATCCTCATCCCCAGAGCCCAGCTCATCATCTAGCCCAGAACAGGTGCTCAATAAACATTTGCTAAATGAATGAACGAACCATATCCCAAACACCTCGAGCTGCCCCAACCCTCTCTGCTCATTTACTGAGAGAGGATGGAAGGGCTGACCCTGCTTCATCCGTGTCAGGAGCATTTCCTCCAGGATGCTTCCTGTTCCAGCCCGTCCCGCACTCACCTTTAAGCCTGTCCCACTGTACAGCCCCTTCCATTCTCTTTGTTACCCCTGACACTTCCCAGTCTCCTTTTAAATTTTATGATACTCTATGGCTAGAACTGTCTCTCAGCTGAGAACATGTCATGCTTATATAACCTCTGTTATATTAAATCCAGTATCATGGTAGGAAAAAAAAAAGAAAAACCTCATTTAAAACCAATCAATAGGGCTTCCCTGGTGGTGCAGTGGTTGAGAGTCCGCCTGCCGATGCAGGGGAACGGGTTCGTGCCCTGGTCCAGGAAGATCCCACATGCCGCGAGCGGCTGGGCCCGTGAGCCATGGCCGCTGAGCCTGCGCGTCCGGAGCCTGTGCTCCGCAACGGGAGAGGCCACAACAGTGAGAGGCCCACGTACCGCAAAAAACAAACAAACAAAAAAACCAATCAATGAAAGTGTAAAAATCTGAACAGTTCCCCCACGAAAACTGTCAGTGTGGGTGGTGGTGTTGGCTTAAATGGTATTTTTCTTCTCACCCTCATTTTTATAACTACATTCAAGGAACGTTGTATTTGGTGTTAAAGGTGAAACATCACCAAGAGTGGGAAGAGTAAGCACCCAAGACGAACTTCTAGTGTTCTTCCAGCCAGAAGCCAGGGGTCAAATTATTTTTCTAGGAACTCCTAGTTGAAGAAGCATTTAATGATCTGGATCATAGTAAGAAATGCGTTTCTCTGTGCGCATGTCCAGAACGCCTTCCATTCCTGAATATTCCAGGGAAGAGGGTCCCACCCAATGATTTCTCAGCACCCCCCTGCCCAGCTCTAACTCTGATGGTCACATGCCCACTGGCATTTGCATTGACGGCTACCCATGTTTTGTTTCCATGGTGGAGATCTCAAAGCAAGCTTCCTCAACACTCTGCCCAGGTCCGGCCCTGGCCTCCATACTGCTTGCGTCGCTTGGCAGGGGCTGCAGATTGGTGATGGCCTTTGCGTCTCGTTTGGCTCTGATGACCCTGCAAGAGGGCATGCCAGGCCAAGCAAATGGAATCCCTGCATCCATCCCCCAGAAACCAAGGGCTCTCAGCACACAAAGGAAGGAGCCATCCTAGGTCCTCTAAGGACAGGAAGCCAGTTGCATAAACATAGGGGGACATGGAGTTACAATTTAGGGCCTCTCATCTTTCCTCAAACCCCACTGAATAGCTCAGTCTTTCAACAAATACGTATGCAGTACCAGACACTGCCCAAGGTGCTAGAGTAATAATGTAATAATGAAATATTGGCAATATCTATGTGTACTGGCAATGGTTGTGTTTGGCTGCATATAATACAAACCTGATCACAGAACCTAAAGCAAATATTTATTTCATTTTACTTAGCAAAAACCTATGTAGCATTTTATCAGTGCTATGTGCCATGCCCTGCTCTAAGCACTCTTTATAAATGTTTACTTCTTTTTTAAAATTTATTATTTTTATTTTTTATACAGCAGGTTCTTGTTAGTCATCAATTTTATACGCATCAGTGTATACATGTCAATCCCAATCGCCCAATTCAGCACACCACCATCCCCAGCCCCCTGCGGTTTCCCCCACTTGGTGTCTACGTTTGTTCTCTATATCTGTGTCTCAACTTCTGCCCTGCAAACCGGTTCATCTGTACCATTTTTCTAGGTTCCACATACATGCGTTAATATACGATATTTATTTTTCTCTTTCTGACTTACTTCACTCTGTATGACAGTCTTTAGATCCACCCACGTCTCAACAAATGACTCAATTTCGTTCCTTTTTATGGCTGAGTAATATTCCATTGTATATATATATACCACATCTTTATCCATTCGTCTGTCGATGGGCATTTAGGTTGCTTCCATGACCTGGCTATTGTAAATAGTGCTGCAATGAACATTGGGGTGCATGTGTCTTTTTGAATTATGGCTTTCTCAGGGTATATGCCCAGTAGTGGGATTGCTGGGTCATATGGTAATTCTATTTTTAGTTTTTCATAGAACTTCCGTTCTTTTCTCCATAGTGGCTGTATCAATTTACATTCCCACCAACAGTGCAAGAGGGTTCCCTTTTCTCCACACCCTCTCCAGCATTTGTTGTTTGTAGATTTTCTGATGATGCCCATTCTAACTGGTGTGAGGTGATACCTCATTGTAGTTTTGATTTGCATTTCTCTAATAATTAGTGATGTTGAGCAGCTTTTCATGTGCTTCTTGGCCATCTGTATGTCTTCTTTGGAGAAATGTCTGTTTAGGTCTTCTGCCCATTTTTGGATTGGGTTGTTTGTTTCTTTAATATTGAGCTGCATGATCTGTTTATATATTTTGGAGATAATCCTTCGTCTGTTGATTCATTTGCAAATATTTTCTCCCATTCTGAGGGCTGTCTTGTTTATGGTTTCCTTTGCTGTGCAAAAGCTTTGAAGTTTCATTAGGTCCCATTTGTTTATTTTTGTTTTTATTTCCAGTACTCTAGGAGGTGGATCAAAAAGATCTTGCTGTGATTTATGTCAAAGAGTGTTCTTCCTACATTTTCCTCTAAGAGTTTTATAATGTCTGGTCTTACATTTAGGACTAGAATCCATTCTGAGCTTATTTTTGTGTATGGTGTTAGAGAGTGTTCTCATTTCATTCTTTTACATGTAGCTGTCCAGTTTTCCCAGCACCACTTACTGAAGAGACTGTCTTTTCTCCATTGTATATCTTTGACTCCTTTGTCATAGATTAGTTGACCATAGGTGCATGGGTTTATCTCTGGGCTTTCTATCTTGTTCCACTGATCTATGTTTCTGTTTTTGTGCCAGTACCATATTGTCTTGATTACTGTAGCTTTGTAGTATAGTCTGAAGTCAGGGAGTCTCATTCCTCCAGCTCCGTTTTTTTCCCTCAAGACTGCTTTGGCTATTCGGGGTCTTTTGTGTCTCCATACAAATTTTAAGATTATTTGTTCTAGTTCCGTAAAATATGCCATTGGTAATTTGACAGGGATTGCATTGAATCTGTAGATTGCTTTGGGTAGTATAGTCATTTTCACAATATTGATTCTTCCAATCCAAGAACATGGTATATCTCTCCATCTGTTGGTATCATCTTTAATTTCTTTCATCTGTGTCTTATAGTTTTCTGCATACAGGTCTTTTGTCTCCCTAGGTAGGTTTATTCCTAGGCATTTTATTCTTTATCTTTATAAACGTTTACTTCTTAATAGGAGTTTGCTTTTCTTACATCACAAGAAGTCCAGAGAAGAGAGAATTCTAGGCAGTTGCAGTTCTTCAAGAAGTCATGGATCCAGCTCCTCAGAGCACCTGATTCTCCATCTTGAGTGTGTGACTCCCATTCTCATGTCACAAGATAGTTGCTCCACTTCCAGACATTACATCTGAGTTCAGGCACTGCCAGCTATGTCTTGTCTTTTCTTTCCCAGAAGCGTATCCATCAATTTCCACCTAACATTTCATTGGCAAGGACTTGATCATTTGGCCTCCTCTAGTCCGGGAGTCTGGGAAAATAAGTATTTGTGACCTAGCATGTTGCTACTCTGAAAAAAATCTGGGTTCTCTTGGTAACAAAGAAGGTGAGAGTGAATTCTTGCATATAATTCACTTTCAATTTAGTATGATTTTTTAAAAAAACTGCGGTGAAAATATCTCAGCTAGCCATGCCAAAAAAAGGCATACTATTTCAAATTCTCCCTTGGGGTTGACCAATTGTGAATCATTACCCCACCTAGGTTTTAGGCGAGTTTCCACCCCCCCCAAACTGTAATACATGGGGGGGCAAAAGCAGGCACCCAGAGATCTGCTCTGAACAAGGGAGGGGGCGGGTGTTATTGTGGCCTGTCTGGAAAATTCTGCAAAAGTGTCGGTCACCCCCAACCCCCGCTCGTCTTAGCCTCTAAATTTGCCTCATTGCATGACTGTTAGGAAGAAGGCCCACTCTGGTGGGACTGTGGTCACGGCAGCAGAGTCAGAGTGAAAGCACCAGCTGAACACAAGAAAAAAAGACTCTGCCTAATTCATCCGGGGTGACTTTCTCGAGGCAGACGACCAGTCAAGCACAATATTTATCAAACATTCCTTTTCCTTGCAACTCTAAGAACTTATTAGCTGTTTTGTAGCTTTGATCCTTATACACCAGCACCATCACACACTACACATAACGACCACTTACTGCCTGCCAAGCGATGTCCCAAGCCCTCTGCAGGCATTATTCACGGCCACCCTATAAGGTGTGCTGTGCTAGGATGTCTGTTTTGCACATGAGGAAACTGAGACACCAGAGGTTAAGGTAGTATGTGGCAGAGCTGGGATCCCAACCCAAGCAGCTGGTCCCATGGCCTGTGCACTTGATCTGGGCACAGTATATGCATTTAATACAGTTCATTATTGAAAATGCATGTGGTACGGAGTTTTTGAACGAGAGTAGGTAGGTCATTCCGGAAACTGGGATCAAATCAACTCATAAAACAACACATACTGATTGAATAACTACCATGTATGTTTCGCTATATATACCCAACCATCCCAGTTTCACCTCTAGAGTCCTAACTCAGCAATCTGGGGGGGACTAGGAGTCCCAAACCTGGCCCATAGAGGGCGCTCCAAAGATACCCGTTTAACAAATGAAAGAATGGACCAACGGGAAAGGAATTTATAATCACAAAATGACTAGAACCAGTAATCATTTAAATACAGAGCTGTGACAGCAGGGTGGCCGTTTTCAAAGCTGTTAATAGCTCTTACATAAAAGATGTGGCCATTCGAGGATGAAGCAAGACAGAATGTGGTTAAATCATTTCAGCCTGTTTGGAGGGGTTGAGAGTTGAGAATGAAAGTCTCTAGGTCTAAACGCTGGAACAGATGACTGAGAAAGTTAGAACCTCCCTTGACCAGCTCCTTCCAAATGTTTGAACATCAACACTCCAGCTAATCTATGGCCTGATACTTAAAAATAACCTGTTGGAAAGTCACTGTAAAAAAAACTCCCAGTTTTCAGCCTGATTCAGTCCGCTGCATAAACTACAACCAGCATTAATAGCTTTAGTCAGCATTTATGTCGCTCTTCCTATTAGCACAATGGGTTTTACAACCATTTATGAGTTTCTGGAAAGCCTAATAGAAAACACACATACGTGTTCGCTGTGGAAGTTGCAGAAGAGTTTTTTTTTTTTAATCTCCTTCAGCCAGTAGGGGGCGCCACCTCCCCGTCACAAAAGTCGGGGCCAGGCTCCCTAATGCGGACCACATTCCCTCCTGGCGGCTCCAGCTAGTTTTTACCCTCCCTGGTGAGTTTCTGCATTTTCCTCTTCGGCTGGCTGCATTCAGTGTCTCTCTGTCTCTCTTTCTCCTCCTGTTCATAAATAAACATTTGGGGCGTTTACATGGTACAGACTGTGTCCACAAAAGGAAACCTACATGTGAAGAGCTAAGTGATAATCATTCTCTTCAAATTTACTGTGGCTTTTAGGAGATTTAGCAAATTATCTGAATCTGGAATTGTCTATGTGATCCATACCTCCCCTCATACTTTAAAATCATAGCTTATGAAAGGCATGTTGGATTGTCCTAACTTCTTTACCACGCTGGTGTTTTAAACACAGCCAGGTGATTGCCAAAGACTCATCTTTCTTAAAGAAAAATATTTGTTTTCGTTGTTTGTTGTTGTTGGGAATCATACTTCTGAACAAAGGGCAAATATGAAGTTGATGATTATTCACAATGATGCCCTACAGGGTTTGAGGAGGGAGCTATGCAGAGGATCTGTCTCTTCCTCAAGGAAAATCCTCTGGAATTCTTTGGAAATCTGTCAGAGTGCCCCATTCACTCGGTGATTCGCTCCACGAAAGGGGGTTAAGGAGGCATCCAACGATGTCCTAGATCCCAATCCACCATAGTTGTAAGAGTTGAATCCTGCCTTGAGAGTAGAGAATTATCTACTGGCCTCTTATTGGAAGAACCACAAGAATTTGCCATTTAAAATCCCTCTCATTCAAGGCCAAAATCCCTTCTAGAATGGAGGAACAATACTCATGACAGCATGAGCTGCAGACTCTTCTCAAGACCAGGTGACGCCACACAAGGGAACACTAGGGGGTCTGCTGAAATTGTCATTGCTTTTTGCTTTCTCATAAACTACTGTTTTTCTGCCTTTCCTGTTTTCACCAGTGCCTAGAAATGGGGGCCTGGGAACTGCTTCCCACATATGAGCCCGTCACAGACAGAGCCCATTTGACAGCATGCTCCCCTCTGTGAGGCCAAGTCCACCATTCCTGGTCTGATGCCAAAGTGGACGTGAATTCTCCAAACCATCAAACCAAGAATATTTGATGCACCCAAAGAGCCCAGAGAGAAAAACGCTCAACCCAAAGAAATGATTCCAGGAGACTTGGGGTCCTGAGCATGTTGGGGAATGCAGGAGTGGGCTTCACCCTCTGAGCTCCCTCGATTCTCCTTGGACCTATGAAGTTCTGGGGTGATGGGATAAGCCTCACTTCAGACAGCCAGCTTCTGCCTTGAGTTTATCTCTTGCTCTCATCTTTTACCCGCTCTGTCCTTGCTCCATCCTCAGACTTACATTCTACAGCCATAATAATGATCATAATTACTATAATAACGATGATGTTTCATTAAGTCCCACCAGACTCTGTAGAACAAGTGGCGGGATTCAAACCCAGGTCTCCTGAACACCGGAGCTCTGGACCACCTTGCCTGGTATCATGCCTGTTATCACAGGCCCTCTCGGGCAGCCTGGTCCAGGGCTGTCTGACACCCCGACCCAGGCTCTCTCCACCCCTTCCCTGATGATACCAGTGATATGCCAACATAGCCGGAGGACCCAGGCACAGCAGAGAAGGGCCCACCAAACCGGAAGGAAAGCCATTCCCATCTCCTACAACCCTGCTGCCATTTTTGCCTCACTGTGGTCTAAGGACCCGGCATAGACACTGCTTCAAGAGTTAAGGGGCCGAGGGGATCAGTCACCCCTCACCTGCTTTGTGTTCTAGAAGGGTCACTGTGAATCACAGTGGGTGTGGCCCCCAGTTTCTACCTGCTTTATAATTTTCCCTCTATGTGGTCATTCATACTCATGTGACCCAAATATAACTGGGCCACCTTCCTCTCTTTAAGGACTCTTGCAAACAGAGAAAAGCTACCTGACTCTAATTCCAAAACCTGGAAGAGGAATTCAGATCTTTACAGAAGATGTTTAGTGAGAGGAAATTACACTGCCCGTCACAAAGCTGAAAGTCCTAAATATGCCCTTAGAACATCTTTTTCTCTCCTCAAAATTGTATTCTTTATGACAGCATCTACGTTTCTGCTCACCTGGCCCACCGCTTCTCTTCCCCCACCTCCCATAACTCTCCTGGGCCTTTCTGCTGCCCCCGCCCCCTCCTGTCTCCTGGATCTTTGGCCCTGGGCATCTCATGGAAGAACAATTTGACCTCCCTTGGTTTCTAAAGAAAGCCTTCTTTCTCCAAAAGGTGAGGAAGAAGTGATAGTAAATTCTGACTATTTGATTTTTTGTTGTTGTTTTTCCCATCACATTTTCATTCATGCTTAAAGCTATCGAATATCAACAAGGTGAGGCCATCTTTGTATTTTCCCTCCAGTGATGGCCAGAAACATCTCTGTTGTGGTCTCCCTCAAACCACAGCAGCATTTTTTTTGTTGTTGCATCCTTTATATTGACATGGTCTCAAATGAGAAGATGAAAATAAAAACTTCATTCAGTCAGCCAGGTATTTCTCAATATCTAGATATTTCTTCCTTCATAGGCAAAACCCAAATGTATTTCTTTCTTCACCCAGATGTTTTGCTGTCACTGAGGCAATGGGACAGCACTGGCCCGAGTACAGGCAGAGTTGCTGTTTGTTATTGAGGAATGATGTAAAGGGCCCTGGTAGGCTCTGTCTTCAGAGATTACTCCTTCTAGAGCCAATCATGGTTACTGAGAGCACCAAGGATTATAGCTAAAATCAACCCGTTAATAGTAGAGTACAAATATGTTATCAAATAGCTGGAAGCTAGGGCTTCCCTGGTGGCGCAGTGGTTGAGAGTCCGCCTGCCGATGCAGGGGACACGGGTTCGTGCCCCGGTCCGGGAAGATCCCACATGCCGCGGAGCGGCTGGGCCCGTGGGCCATGGCCGCTGAGGCTGCGCGTCCGGAGCCTGTGTTCCGCGATGGGAGAGGCCACAACAGTGAGAGGCCCGCGTACCGCAAAAAAAAAAAAAAAAAAGCTGGAAGCTAGGACATGAGGAATGGTATCCTGACAGCCACACTCTTGCCAGGGGATAAGGGTACGTGAGAAAGGTCTGCAGTATGGAAGGAAGACGGCAGGCTGGGTGGACCCCCAAGGAGCAGTGGGCCAGTGCATAGCATCCAGACATGGCCTTGCAGAGTAGAAGAAGTTTAAGTTTTACAATCCAGCAGCCCTGGTTTTGAATCCTCATTTTGCTTTTAATTCATATGATAGGTTTACTATTTTGAAAATATTTTCCTGAGTACATAACTCTAATCTGTCCTAGGCCTCCATCAACTCCATGAGAGATGAGGGTTTCTATAGAACGAATTCTAAGAAAGAAAAAAGAATTTAATATTTAGCTTCTGATATTCAAAATAGCATTTTCAACAAGACAGTAGCCTTGCAAGCCAAGCTATTGTCTTAAAATGTCCTAGATGCCTTTTTCTCTCAATTTTATCACGTCAGGAACCAGGCCTGGAGGACTCAGCTCACAGGGAGGATAGCTGCTCTGTGGTTGATGGAATCTTGGACGTAGGAAACTGAAACAGGGGTTTTGGGGATGAAGGAGGAGGGAGAGGCAGGGAGAAAGGGAACCAGAGACGTGTCTGGGGAGCCCCATGGGGTGCTTTGCTTGGGTATTCTTCCCAATAAAAGTTTCAGACAGAGGCAAGCAGCGTCCCACCTCTGACCACCACCCAAGGGTCAACATCCCCACGGTCACTCTGGAAGGATGTGGAGGGTCAGCGTCACTGAGAAGAGATAGAGCCCCTGTGGTAGCCTCCCCAAGCTGCCCACCCACCAGACCTCAGGATTCCCATGTCCCCAGTGCCAGGAGGTCCCAGGCTCCTCACATACCCACCCCCCATTTACCCACAGGGAAGCGCAGGGGAGAGCAGGCTCTCTGAGTAACTGAGCATTTTTATGCAAAAGAGACTGAGAATTCCCTAGAGGGACTAGTTAGATTATTACATCAACTAGATTCTAATCCAGAATGGACTAAATTAAAGTTGTCGTTTTCCCATGGCCCACGCATTGGGAGCTTGTCAGGAAGAGCAAAGCGGTTAAAGACAAAACAAGGGGGCTTCCCTGGTGGCCGCAGTGGTTGAGAGTCCGCCTGCCAACGTAGGGGACATGGGTTCGTGCCCCGGTCCAGGAAGATCCCACATGCCGCGGAGCGGCTGGGCCCGTGAGCCATGGCCGCTGAGCCTGCGCGTCCGGAGCCTGTGCTCCGCAGCGGGAGGGGCCACAACAGTGAGAGGCCCACGTACCGCAAAACAAACAAACAAACAAACAAAACAAGGTACGTTTTTCATGGTATGTCCCAGGAGTTGTTTGGACAGCCTGCTGGCACAGGCCTGTGTGCCTTGGATGGGACTAAGACACAATGTCTTTATCTGTTCAATGGGGATGAGTAATAACTCTCATCTCGATAGTTTCATTGTGTATTTAAATGATCAGTGGCGTAAACACCCCTGGTCCACTTCAGAACATCAGTGAGTGTATTTCGTGCCGGTGCTGGAGAACAGGTTTCGAGCAGGGGAAGGAACACAGCAGGGTCCAGGGTGCCCGCTCTGGGGTAGGCTCCCAGTGACCACCATCTCCTTCTCCACGGGAGAGGTGAACAGACCCCCGTCCAGGCTGCGGACCATGATCAGAGGTGGACCCCCTGGTCCTTACCTGTCTGCAAGTTCACGTGCCAGAGAAAAATAACACACGAGAAACTGAAAACATAGCAACCTGGGCCCACAGGGCTGCTCCTGTCCTTTCAAAGGCCACCTGTGACATCGCTCAGCTCCAAGTGAATTTTGAGCCCCCGGGGTCTGCGTGGCTCTTTGCTGCTTGATATCCCCGCTGCACAAAGCATGCCAGCAAACCCAGGCTGGGCCCTGCTTGCAAGAGCTTGTTGGAGGCTGAGTCTTGGCTCCCTGGTCCCCATTCAGCCTCCATGCCCGGGTAAGAGTATATTATTTTCTTAGCTCAAATTGCCGTTTCCAAGTCATTATTTCTCTACGAAGAGAAAACAATATTGGGTCTTATGTAATATCAACCTCAGTGAATCTGGAAGTGATCATGGAATGGGTGGATTTTTTTTTTCCTCCTTAAAAAAGAGAAAAATAAATTTGAGATTGTTTGCATATGGCTGAGAATATTTATGAACTATTCCCCTTGTTTCCTCATCACATATTTTACCCAGTGTGTTTGTGTGTGGTACGGAATAAATCTTTACGGGAAGGGTGGGGTGGAGAGGGGAAGAAAGCAGTTCAAGGACTGGGGATCCATCAAGTGCCTGGGACGTTAGTGGTCCCGGGTCTCGGGGTCCCCTGGCCTCAGGCTGGCTTGCTGCTCTCTGAGGTTCCCCCCCACCTCCCCGCCCAACGCCGTCCTGCTACTCAGAGGAAGTCTTTTGGAGGGAGGGTTTCAAATGCCAACACAGAAGGAATTAACATCTTCTTGTCGCTCTGGTTTCTTTCACATCCCCTTCACTCTCACCAGAGCAGAAAGTTTAACAGCAACGGTTTCATGACCTGGGTACCATTAGCCAAAAGAGATCATTAAATTCTATGGATGCCAGATTGAGCAGGGGTCAGAAGGAATCAGTTGGCAGGTAGGGGGGAAAGAACCAGCAGAGAATGTATTGGCGCTGGTCTTTGTCATTCAACAACACAGCAGTGTGTTAGCACACAGGCACGTCTATCTCCCTCTGGCCCTGCCTCTCAAAACAGCTTGTCACCGAGAAGGATCCCGAGGGAGGGTAAGGGACAGGGCTGTGGCTGGACATTCAGTCAGTAAGAGAAGCCAAGCTGCAGGCCATTGAATTTCCTCCTCTAGGGACTGGGCTTCAGAATCGGAGCTTAGAATCTCTCGTGCTCTGCCGTAGCTCGGATTTTTTGAGGAATATACTGACCAGGAGTGTGGGGTGAGGGACAGAGCAGGGGTGACTGGCACGTTTGGTAACACAATGGCAGTAAGTGTCATTAACTGATGTCCTAATAGGAGCCAGGCACTGCATGACACGCTTTCCCCGCATTGGCTGAGTTAATCCTCCCGATGGCCTTAGGGGAGTTAGGGATTTTTAATCCTTCAGTTGAGATGAGAAAAGCGATGCTCAGAGAGGCTGAGGAACTTGCCCACCGTCACACTTCGTAAGAGCTAGGATCAGGGTCATTTCCAGGATTTGTGGAGTCGGAAGCCAATACAATAAATAGGGAATTTGAAAAGTCAAGTTCAAGGCCTTGGAGTGTAAACCTCAGCAGATCACAGTAAATTCACCCTGGGAGGGGCCAAAATTTAAACACAGGGTTAGCTCTGTCACGTGGGCCCTTCCCTGCTGCCTCGTCTCCTCTTTTCTCTACCGTGATTATCGCCAACTCTGGCCTTCACGTTCCTGATCAAAAACGCACAAACACGAGTGATGCAGCTGACACTCGGAAGATGTCCTCAGGACATCCTGACTTGATATGTTACATGGCGTGTCGTCGTTGTGACATAAGACAATGACCCTGCCCATTGCCAAACTTTACCCTTCCACCTTAAGAGACGGCTGGAGAGAGAGTTGAAATTTCTCCAGAACTATCCTCCCAGAGAGCTTCAGCTGCTGTTCTAGGCCTCTCTTACCAAAGTTCACGTTTCCAAGACTGGGCACTCGGGCAGGAACCTGCTCAGGTGTCTGGGGGCATTTGGAGTTAGAACCTGCAATGTCTCGTATCCCATCAATGTCTCTTTCCCTCGGGTGATATCAGCTCATCAAATTTCAGCAGGCATTCTATCTGATTTTTCCTTTCTCCGTTAGAATCAAGATTTTGTCATCATCTCCATAACTGAAAGGGGTGGCGGGATTTGTGGAAGCAAACAGACCCAGTATAAATCACAGCTGCTTCACTGGGGGTGAGCTGGGGTGCTAAGAAGTATTGCTGGCACCCTCTGCTGGTACGCTTGAATAGGCTTGCCGTCCCATCCCAGTCTAGACAATTACTAAGGGGAATACAAGCATTTTTCCCAGCCCCGCTCACTCTGTTCTCCCAAACTGGAAACACAAAGCAGATGATGAAGTCCAAGTTCAAATGCCAGGGAGAAGGAAGTGTTGAGAAACCACATCCAACCTCCAGCCTGTTTTCACATGTTCCAGTAAGCGTTCAGTTGATGTATCTTGGGCTGGTGTCGTTCCATTGTCTCAGACAAAGTCTTTCTATGAAAAGACAAACACGGGTTATGCGAGGAGGAGCTAACAGAAGACACATTTGGGGAAAATCTGAGCGAGAGCACAGTCCTCTGGGCTCTTCCTCCAGAGGCAGCTGCCTCCTTTTAGCTGCTGAAGTTAACATCCAGCCTGATGCCCACCGTCTCGGTGTCAATCTCTAAACTAGAGTCTGGAAAAAAACAGTCATTGGAGGGTGGGCTGATGACAGGTGCATTGGCCAATGACCTGGCCAGCCACCTCCTCCAGCGCTCAGGTGGACAGGTTCTAGGTTAGGGTTCTCTGACTGGAGTGGTCGGTGAGATTTCGGGTGGAATGACTCTGAGTGATAGTGATTTTCTATAGCTGCTCTTTTGAGTATTTTGTTCTGTTCTTATACGTAAGTGAATTATTTGCTAGATAATCACTGGGGCAAGACAGGAAAAATCTTCTGCCACATTGTCTTCCCTCGGATTTTCACCCTTTGAGCTGTATCCGTGACAGGTTTCCATGCAGGCAGGGTTGCACATTTCTGGTGGAGCCTGCTGCCCGGTGCGTTGGCCATTCCATTTTGGACCGCTCTGATTTTTAGAACAACCCCTCTAGATTAAACTCAAGGATGCCTCCTTGATACCCGCTGGTTCCCTGGGGGCAGCCCCGGACATGGGTGCTCACTGTCGTATGTCATGGCTTCCTGGAAGCCTTCACACCTCTCCTTCTGAGGTTGGGTTAGCCATAGCTAAGGCTGCCCCCAGATCTGGTGCCTATCTCTGTCCCAGGACCTCTATGCAGTTGTTGTTTACGTATTCAATAGTTCTTTCTTTCTACAAAATCATTATGCGGGTTGATTGCGGAATATCGGCAAGATTTAGATGAGCAAAAGAAGAAAGTGAAAACTGACAATTATTATTTCATCTGTTGGAGAGGAACTGTACAAGCTTTGACAGATATCCTGATGGTTGTATTTCTGTATTTATATGATCTTTTCCAAAAAAAAAAGGATTAGCAAATGTTTATTGTTTGGTTAAGGTTTGCTCTTTCAGGCTGTTTAATACTCTTCTATGGCATCGTGTCCCTGGCTGTCAGGTGCTCTGTAGTATGGGGGGAGCCAGTACCATGAGGCGGACAGGATTCCGGATAAGCTCCTTGGCTCTGAAGACCCCGTGGCTGTCTCCAGCGGCAGGAAGGTTGACTAAAGACACTTCTTTTGCTGTTCCACGCCAGCCCTTGAGCGAGGCCTGACCAAGGCACTGAAGAAACTGGATGACTACCTGAGCACCCCTCTGCCGGAGGAGATCGACTCCAGCACTTGCGGGGACGATGACAAGGGCTCCCGGCGCAAGTTCCTGGATGGAGACGAGCTGACCCTGGCCGACTGCAACCTGCTGCCCAAGCTCCATGTGGTCAAGGTAAAAATGCTCTATCTATCCGCAGGTGCTTCCCAGATCCAGCTCCATCAAAGGCCCGGGTCACCTGTGGAGGTGAGGCGAGGGCAGTGCCGCCTGCTGATGGAGAGTCAGAGCTCGGAAGTCACGCGAACCGGGACCCCAAGTCTGCCTCCGCAGCATGCTGGCTGTGTAACCTCTGTGAGCTCCAGGTTACACCTGTAACATAGGCGTGTATTGTTTAACTAGGGCTGTTGGGAGACTAACTGTGGCCTGAACGTTCCTGCCATATTGTAAGGGCTCGATAGATAATAGTTGCTATTATTGTCCTGTTATATATAGTCCTGTCACTCCACAGGCCTCTTCCTTACCTCTTCCTCATAGGTTTTCACTGGCCACACCTCCACCCCGACACCTCTGTTAAGCGTGCCCTCATATGCGTGTTTTCTTTGTGGGCGGATGCACCTTCTGTTTCCCTGTAGCCACTCTCTGGGGCAGGCAGCCATCTCCCTCATCTACCAGTTGAAGAGCTGGATTTTCTTGCTACCGCTGCATTTACTGATCACGGTTAACCTGCAGTGTAATCCTTTCCTATACCAGCCTTAGGATCTGAGAATTGGAAAGAGGAGGGAGATTCTGAGGTCACCCTAATCTCCCACCCCAAAGTGGACCCCTTCCTGTGTGTCTGTGACAGGCTTCTGTGCAGCTGTGACTGCACGTTTCTGATGATGAAGAGCCCTCTGCCTACCGAGCCAGCCCTACTATTTTGGACGGTTCCAGTTATTAAACCATCCTTCTTTATATGGAGCCCAAACGTGCCTCCCTGCTCCTTTGGTTCTCTGGAGCAACACGAAACAGGGCTGCTCTCTTCGTCTCATTTGAAGACGGCAGTTGTGTCTCCCACACTTCTCTACACTAATACTTCTTCTCACATCCTTTTTTTTCATTTTTATTTTTTTAACCATATTTATTTATTTAAAATCATCTTTCTTGGAGTATAGTTGATTTACAATGTTGTGTTAGTTCCGGGTGTTCAGCAAAGTGATCCAGTTATATATATATATTCTTTTTCAGATTCTTTTCCATTATAGGTTATTACGAGATATTGAATATAGTTCCCTGTGCTATACTGTTGTTGTCTATCTATGTTATATATAGTAGTGTGTATATGTTAATCCCAAACTCCTAATTTATCTCCACCCCTCGCCCCCCAACTATCCCCATTGGTAACCATAGTTTGTTTCCTATCACATCCTTTTCTGACTGTCACCAGACCAGAGAAAATTACAGTGTGATCGTAGAGCTAGACTGCTCTCTGCGTTTACATGTGTTAATATCTTATTGTCTCAGACAAAAAGCTCTGTGAGGACAGGTCTTCTCCAAGCATGATGGTGGGTACATGGTGGCCCTTTAATAAATACTCATTGATTGACCATTTGATCACCTAGCGTGTGATCCCCAGTTTCTTTCCACCTGTCACTAAGGAGAACCAGATTCAATCATTTATCAGCTGGATATCTGCCTACTGGTTTTCAGCTGATGTCCTGAGCTGGAAATCAGAGCCCTCCAATCAGAACACACGCCAGCTTGAGTTGAAATGTTAGCTGTGCACACACCGGTGCTCCTGCGGGACACGTCAGGGCTGGAGGCTGGGAGAGAATCATGCTTGCCAGGGCTGATGGGCAGAGCAAATTCAGTCTATTAATAGGAAGACACTTTGGGTTTGGGCCAAGCCAATGGTCACTGGTAAGTCCAGCCAAGCTATGTCTTTGAAGTTATTAATTACTGCATGCCCACCCCACCTCCTAAACATCTTTTATTCTCATTTCCTGAGGAACAAGTGGCACCATTAGGGGTGATATGATTCTATCAGTCACGCTGTCAGAGTGAGGTAATGGAAAGAACCCTGTTCTAGAAGTCCGGAGACCCAAGTTCTGGTCCCGTGGGTGCAGCAGGAGTTGGGCCAGGCCTTTTACTCTTTGGGGGAATCATTTCTCTCATACCCAAAAGAAGAGATGTGGATTACATTCCTCCTCGCCTCTTCCCCTCACTTCCGTCCCTCCTCCTGTCACTCACACGTGGGTTGACCACCCACTCAAGAATCACGTGTCTGATCAGGTGAACAAATGGATCTTCCAGGCCTCGTGCTTCATCCTCTGGTTTCTCCAGTTCCTTCCAGCCCTGGACGACTAAGTTACACTCCTGTCCTGGGATGAAGTTCAGTGTGTCATTTACTTGGAGGAGCTGGGGATCAGAGGGAGGATGGCCTGCAAAGGGGACAAAGGCTGGGCCTCACCTCCCGTCTTCTTGGATTTCTGCTGACCCAGCTTATCAGATCCCAGAGCCCTGGCAAACCTCTGGAGTGTGGAAAGCGCGAAGGGGCAGCCAAGTCAGACCTCCATTTTGGCTTCAGACGCCAAGACTTAATCTGGGCTGGGGGAGCTAACTGTTTTCATATGAAAGCAAATTCAGAACATGAGCATGGACGTTCCTGCGGACATCAGAGCTTCTGCCGTGCGCGTCCTCTCCCTCTCTCTTTCATTGGCTCTCCTTCAGTTTGTCTGCATCCTTGGAGGCTGAGTTGCTCTGGCCCCACTGCTCACGGACAGCCTGGTTTGAACTTTCGTTGCCTGGCTGCCTTCTATTCTCATCTCCCCACACAAGCCAACGTGTGAGGAAAGAACCAGCTCTGGCCAAGGTCATGGTCCCTCCAGGCAGGGAGGGACACACGGGACTCTTGTGGCTGCCCCTGGGACCCTCGGCCCCTGGACCCTCACGTGGCACAGGGACCTGTTCAGCTGCTGAAGCAAACAGGAAGGGAGCTACATATATAAATACAAATATATATTCATAAGGTGCATCTCTGCCGTTTTCAAGCTCATATTATATATATCCTTTAAAAACTTGAAAATGCGTTCCAACACGTAGAGACTTGAGGCTGCCCCACGGATCAGTTTATACTTTTGAAAAATATTTTTTTTTAAAATATTTTTTGATCGATGCCTTGACCTTATTGTGGGCCTTTTTCTTTCTGTTTTTTTCCATTTTTTAAATTGAAGTGTAGTTCATGTACAATATAAGTTACAGGTGTACAGCATAGTGATTCATGGTTTTTAAAGGTTGTACTCCACTTATAGTTAACTATAAAATACTGGCTGTATTCCCCGTATTGTACATCTTTGTCGCTATTTTATACATAGTAGTTTGTGCCTCTTGATCTCCTAGCCTCTATTTTGCTCCTTCCCTCTGGTAACCACTAGTCTATTCTCTGTGTCTATGAATCTGTTTCTGTTAGATTCACTAGTTTGTTCTCTTTTTTAGATTCCACATATAAATGATAACATGCATGATTTGTCTTTCTCTGTATGACTTCTTCCATTTAGCATAATGCCTTCCAGGGCCATCCATGTTGCTGCAAATAGCGTTATTTCATTCTTTTTTAAGGCTGAGTAATATTCCATTGTATATAGACCACATCTTCTTTATCCATTCACCTGTTGATGGGCACTTGGGTGGCCATTGTAAATAGTGCTGCTATGAACGCTGGGGTGCATGTATCTTTTTGAAATACAGTTCTCGTGATTTTAGGGTATAAACAGGAGTGGAATTACTGGATCATACGGTAGTTCTAGTTCTAGTTTTTTGCGAAAACGTCATACTGTTTTCCACAGGGGCTGCATCAATTTGCGTCGTGTGGGCCTTTTTCATTCACTCTGGAAATTTCCAACTGCGTCCCTTGGTGGAGCCTCCACCCCTGCATGGATTTTCTCATTACCCAAGACAGCCTTTTCTATGGGTTCGCGAGCAAACCCAAGGAGCTGCTGTCTTGCAGTGAGCAGAGGGTTCTGTCGAAGGACCCTGATTCCATCACCTGTGTTACAGGCCACACCTACGCTAGACACACATTGCCAGGTGGCTTCTGTAGTGACCACCCCAAACCAGTTATTTTAACCGAGATAATGTCATATGAAGAAGTACTAAGAACTAGGAAGCCAAAATGTCCCTTGAGGTTCCTCCTTCAGGGCAGCAGGGCAGAGGGAAGAGGTTGGGATGATCCAAACTTGAACTATACAATAGCCAAGACATGGAAACAACCTAAATGTCCATTGACAGATAAATGGATAAAGAAGATATTATATATATATATGTGTGTGTGTGTGTATACGTATATGTACATATGTATATGTAATGGAATACTACTTAGCCATAAAAAAGAATGAAACAATGCCATTTGCAGCAACATGGATGGACCTAGAGATGATCATACTAAGTGAAGCAAGTCAGACAGAGAAAGACAAATACCATATGATATCCCTTATATGTGGAATCTAAAATATGACCCAAATGAACTTATCTACGAAACAGAGTCACAGACAGAGAGAACAGACGTGTGGTTGCCAAGGGCAGGGGTGGGGGAGGGACAGACTGGGAGTTTGGGATGAGCAAATGCAAACTAGTGTACATAGACTGGATAAGCAACAAGGTCCTACTGTACAGCACAGGGAACTCTATTCAATATCCTGGGATAAACCATAATGGAAAAGAATATGAAAAAGAATGTGTAATACATACATATAACTGAGTCACTTTGCTGTACAGCAGAAATCAACATGACATTGTAAATCAACTACACTTCAACAAAATAAATAAAAAACAAAAAACCCCTAGAACTCCATGAGGGATCCCACAGAGCTACACCTTGGACCTCCGAGGTGGGGTGCTGCTTAGCTGGGGCTGAGGACTGGGTTCAGAGAGGCCCGTGGGGCTGGGACCAAAGCTCAGTGGTGGGCTCACTGTTGTGTGCCGGCCTCTCTGAGCTGGTGTGAGGACACGGGTCCTGTGAGCGTTTGCAAAATGGCAAACTGGATTCAGCTGCTGCTACTGGAGAAAAAGAGACTCTCTGTGACTCACAGGTCTCACGTCTTTGAAGCCCTCCCTGGCCAGAGAGACCTTATTAAAGAGACCACGTAGCCCCTACCTAGGAAGGAATGCATGCAGTGGGCAAAAGGTGGGTCTCAGTGAATTCTGACAACAGGTCATCTTTATTGAGCACTTAGTATGAGCCAGCCCCCCCACACCTCCAATCATTTTATGTGTATTAACTGATTTATTACTCCAAGGTAGCTCGTCTTATTACCTCCATTTTAGAGGAAAAGAATTTGGGGCTCAGAGAAGTTAAGTAACTAGTCCAAGGTCACACAGCTGTCAAGTAGTGTGGTCAGGATTGCAGATCCAGTCAGCTGGGATCCAGAGCCCACGCTTTTCACCACTATGCTACTGTGTCTCTCAACACAAACACCACTTCCCCAGAACGCCCAAGTCCACAGCCCCGAGTGTGGTAAACTAAGGAGAGAACAGAAATCACTGTCTGTTCACTCCCACATACCCTGAACCTCCATATACATTGCTATACCTAACTTACGTTTTATGCTTTGTATTCTCTTCTGTAAATAAGGATGCTTAGTAAAGCAAAGTGGTTGGGGAAAAAAGAAAAAAAAAGGTTGTCTATAATTCTATCAAGCAGACATAACCACTGGTAATAGATTGGTGTATATACTTCTAGTCATCCTACATATTTCTCCAAATGCCTTATACTACACTTCAAACTTAACGGCCTCTCTTGAAGCGTTTTCCAAGTCACTGGGATTTCCTCTGCAGCATCATTTTTCATGGCTCTCCAGATATGTATGATAACGTATTTATCCATTCACGTGTTGCTGGACATTTGTGTCGGATTCCATGTTTTGCTATTCCAAATAGTCCTACGGTCCTATGTGTGTAGCTAAATCTTCTTGTACACCCATGGTATTTCCTAAGGAAAAAAATCCCTGGAAGCAGAATTACTAAGTCAAAGGGAAAATTATATTTGCTTGAGAAAATACAATAAAAATAAATAAAGTATAAAATAAAATAAAATAAATTGCATTAAAAAGGCAGCACTGCCATCTTGTATGACAGGCATCTTGCTGCTGGCCCCTTGGGATGCATGGAGGGTCTTCCCTCTGGGCACACACTCGGTCACACCACTAACACCTTCCCGGTGGTTTGTTTCATGCTTTAACACCATCTCCATCCTGCCATCTCTGTTGTAGACTGTGGCCAAGAAATACCGCAACTACGATTTCCCGGCTGAGATGACGGGCTTGTGGCGGTACCTTAAGAACGCCTATGCCCGGGACGAGTTCACCAACACCTGCGCGGCCGACAGTGAGATTGAGTTGGCCTATGCGGATGTGGCCAAGCGCCTCAGCCGATCCTGAACTTGGCCGTCTTGCCTCATCACTGCTGCAGAAAGACTCACCATCTCCCCTAAGGACTCCAGCTTCACGGACTCCTTTTCCACGGCACCTCCAGAAACTTCTGTTTTTATCAGGCCGCATCTTGCTGGCATCATTGGAACCCCAGCCTGCTGTCTTTGATGAAGGTCGGCACCACCCCCATCTGATCAGGCAGGAACCTGCAAGCAGAAATGAGAGAAACCGTCAAGCTCTCAGCCTTTCGGGCCTGGGCTGGGTTCAGTGTATTTGGGGTCGGTGCGGGAGAACGAACCCGTCTGTGGGATTGTCACTGGCCCCTTTTGCCAATGTCAAAATATCTCCTAGGCTGCGTTAGACACGTGCAACACCCTGTCCTCGTCCACTCACCTCTTTGTCAGTAACTCCAAGGCCAAGGCCAAACGCCATCTTAGTTCTCATTAGAAAGAGATGCAGTGCTTTGTTAGGGGGAGACAGAGAGTGAATGGAAAGAATGGAGCAGGTGTGCATTTGGGCGTCCGGCAGACACACCTCCAGTCACTCACCACTTTCCGGCACTCCTGTCCCTTCGGGCACTGAAGGCCAGATTGGAAAACTATTTCAGACACAGTCTCAGTTCGCTGCAGTGCCAGGTGCAGTCTGATGCTATCGAGTACCTGGCTTGATGCTGATGCCCATTTTTATCTGTCCAGGCCTTGCCAGGAAGGGAAATTGGCATGTAATTCCAAGCTGGGGTGACTGGGAAGGGGAGGGGAGGGGAACAGTGTCAATGCCAAAAGGCCCAAGGGGTCTACCAGCCATGGGGTTTGCTTGCTTACGGGAGTGGTTTCATTGGAGATTACATGCCTGGGTTTGACTGTGTTTATCCACGAGTGAATTTTGGTCTCTGAGAAAGCAGATGGGAGTGGGGGGTGGAGGGATGGGTGAGGATTAAAAAAAAGTTCTTTAGGAGGCTCAGGGTTTGCCGGGAATCTTTTAGATAGGTCTTCTCTCTTATGATCTAACTAAGTCTTGAACTGGTGATGTCATGTAACTACCCACCAAAATCCAAGAATTGGCCAAAAATGACTGTCCGGTCTCTTCAAGTTGTTCCTGGATGTGAGTCTGCTAAGCCGGGTGCTCTCTGAATCAACTGTAGCCTCTGATGGGTGACAGATACATTTAGGAGGTGGCTTGATCACGGAGCCTTAGGAATAAAGTCCATGGGCCTTTCTGATTGGGAAACCATGTGGTTTAAACTCGAACAGAAAATACATACACATCTGGGTAAATTTTCCTACCATCTGACTCAACTGCAAGATGAAAAAGAAAAAACTGTTTTTTAGCTAATATTTCGCTCTGCAGTCATTCTCCTTGAATTTCACCTCCTTAAAAGCTCACCCTGCTTGAGCACGGGGACCTGTGCAGAGGAAATGAAGAAAAATGAGCTAGTCATCAGCTCCCTCTTCCCGTGAACACCCTGGGAGAAAGTCCACCCGCCACAGACCCTCACCTCCAACAATCCTTCCTTCTGTGTTGCCTGTTGGTGGAGAGAGAGGCTCCCAAGTGCCCGAAAGCCCCAGGACTTGGCTCACTGGTCAGTGAGGGCAGGACGGCACAGGGCCTTCCCGTAGAAACATCACCAGATTCTAACCCAAGCGATCCCCGGACCTACCTGCCTCCAGGGATCTCTGGAGATAAAAGGGCCCCCTGATCAGAGCCAAGGAGAAGAAGCAGGAGGGTCTCCTTTAGCCCAGGGAGGAAGACGACGTTTCTCAGCAAGACATCCTATAAGCCTGAGACCTTTCAAAAAGCAGAAGGGATTGATGCATTTTCACCTCTAAGGGAACCTTTCCACAGACTCCCTGGTAATTTTGTCCCTGGAGATGTTTGAAAAGAACTGGTAAGGAGACAGTCCTTTTGACTGTAGGGAAAAGCCCCAAACTGGCCTCCTGGGAGGTGAAAGCTTGAATGATCCCAAAGGCCTTTTAAGTAGTGTGAAATCCTGTTGTCCCAGAAATCCTTCCCTCAACGTCACAGCACAAGCGTGATGATCTAAGAGGCAGTTTACTTTCCTGAGACCCAGAGAGGCGCTTTTCTTAAAGCACATCTGAGAAGCATAGCCAGCCAGCGACAGAGAAAACAGGAGGAGCTCAAGTGGAGTAGCTCCCCCAGAGGAGTTTTTGCACACCAAGACTCTGCTTTGATATTCAGAATTCAGCGATTGGTGAGTCTTTAAACACAAGCCTTTAAAAACAAACAAGCCAAACCAAATCAACATTGTTAGTTCTAGATGTTCTTTCTGTGGTTGACTTAGTTTTACATAAATAACAATATTAAGGCGAGGGGGTGAGGTTGGGACAGTTATATGATCCATCGTAACCACTTAGAAGAGGGAGAGGAGTTATAGATGGACGGCACTTCCTGGTACTCAATCCAGGACTATCTTTTTATTGCAACAGGAGATTATCATGGGATGCAACTGACTATTGATTTAAAAGCTTTAATGTCTATGACCAGATTTATCAGAATATTTTTAAATAATAATAATATTGCCTTATGATTATTTTTTTCCAAAGAGATTTTTCTCCAGATCTTTCAGCCTCCCCGGGTTTTGGCCATGACCTTGTCATGTACACAGCTTATCATCTCCCAGCAACAGTGTGGAGAGGTCCTTAGGTGTCCCCAGAACCAACTCAGGGAGTATTGATGGTCTGCAGTTTGACCCTGAACTCCAGAGTGTTAAGACGGGAGGTGACCTTTGTCATTGGTCTGGAATGCATATCGATGCCTTAGAAAGCATTTCACTGATGCTGAAAGGGGATGTATTTGGGTTAAGATCCTGTTCTACTCTGGATTTAATTCTCTCCTTCGACTTTCACATCACCGTGGCTTTTTTGGTGGAGTAGCATAGTGGGGTAGCATATAACAAGAATCATACTCGGAACGACTGTGTTGAACTTACCCATCTTCTCAGTCCTGCCTGCCTCTCAGGTGGCCCCAAGAGGGTATGGGATAAGATTTTAATAGCTATAAAAGATGAGCTGGGTCAGTAAAATCTGGATTGGTCCAGAGCATAGTTCCTTCTATCGCACACCTTCATCACCTGACAATTCAGAATCACAGGCATGAGTGTGGCTGTCTCGTTTTGAACAAGGATACAGCTACCTGGCACCAAGCTCGTGAGTTGAAAAGTGAAACCCACACTCCACTGGGTTATTGGACCGCAGGATCCCAAACCGGTTTCAGCTTCCTAGGAAATGACACTGTCTTCAGCGTTCACTTCTCGTGCTGGTGGGGCCACTGAGGAGTTTGATCTTTTCATTAGAAAGGGGCCGTGGCAAGAGTGAGGTGTCCTGGGCTGAATTTTCTAGCACTGAATGAAATAACAGAAGCTCACAACACCTGTGCCCACTGGCCACTCTGCAGAAAGACAAGACCAAGCATCTCAGAATTGTTGCAAAATGCATCATGCCCAGAATGGACCCTGAAGATCTAAGAGTCTTAGAAGTCAGCAAGGTCTGGAGAAAGAGAATTAAAAGGGAGGCAGAGTCAGGAAAGTGCAGATCTACCTAGCAAGTTTTCCATCAGGAGGAAACAGGGAGAGTCTGTCTGAAATTAAGTTGGTCTAGGGACAGCAGACGTCCAGTAGGTACGTCTGTGGCTCCTATTTCCACTGACCAGGAGCCAGTTCAACAGCAGAGGGAATCAAGATGCCGGTGTCTTCCTCCTTGGAAAGATGAAACAGTAACTCGTGGTTAAAACTATGCTCGATGATTCACAAGGGATCACTTTCTTATTTTTTATGTAACATTAAAAAGAACCTAAAGCATTAGAGAAAGGAGTGTGCCTGTGAAGCATCCTGGTTCTGATGTTGGGACAGAAGTGATCACATCATTGGCTTTGGGGCCCTTCTAGCACAAAAGGCCCATTATCTTCTATCCGCTGCTCTTGGCATTTAATCCAAACAACACGTGCCCTCCTATGAATGCATCCTCCTCTCCCTTTGTCAGTATTCTCCTCCCAGTTTACTTTCAGGATACTTTCATTTCGTAATTAGGTATGATCCAAAGTGTACGTAATCTTACTTAATGTTACTCAAGGAAATGGACCCAATGCTACCCTCTGCAACCAAAAATAAAATGTAAAGTTGCCTCGTTGTAGGGTTTGGGCTAATCTGTGTTTCTCTAAAAGCAATCTGTTTTTTTGGCGAAATACAATTTTAAGGATACAGTTGTCTAAGGTATTTGTGTATAATTAGAGATTTTGCAATACTGACTATGCATATATTTAAAATATAAAATACCCAGCTGATGTTTGAATTTGTCTATCTTTCCTGACCACCTGCCTATCCCATTTTATAAGCTGGAGTAGCTTTTATAAAAGATCAAACATATCATTTTATAAAGACACTCCCAATGATGGTAACTTGATTTTCTCAGGACCTTTAACTGTGGTGATAAAATCGCAGGTCTTGCTTTCAAGCCTTAATAACGTAAAATGCCTTTTAATGAAGATGTTGCTGAGTGTCTTCCTCATGAATCTGAACCAGTTATAAATTTGTTTTGCAGTCTTGATTGATATTGACTGATTCAAATAAAGTTGGTTTATTTTCAAATATTACAAAGGCGATCATCAGACTTCTTACTGGAGGTGGGGATTTCCTATGCTGTTTGAAATGTGTACGAAATACCTCTTTTTTCCCCCAAACGTTATTTTATTTTCCCATTGTAAAAGAAAACATGTTCATTCTTCTTAAAAAGCAAAAGCAAATAAAAATTACACAGCAATAAAAAAGAATGAAATAGGGAATTCCCTGGTGGTACAGTGGTTAGGATTTGGTGCCCTCACTGCCGAGGCCCTGGGTTCAGTCCCCGGTTGGGGAACTAAGATCCCGCAAGCCCCACGGTGCAGCCAAAAAAAAAAAAGTAATAAAAGGAATGAAATAATGCCATTTGTAGCAACATGGATGGACCGAGAGATTATCATACTGAGTGAAGTAAGCTGGACAAAGACAAATATCACATGATATAGCTTCTGTGTGGAATCTGAAAAATAAAAGATACAAATGAACTTATTTACAAAACAGAAATAGCCCCAGAGACATAGAAAACAAATTTATGATTACCAAAGGTGTAGGGGGGAGGGATAAATTAGGAGGATGGGATTAACAGATACACACTACTGTATATAAAATAGATAACCAACAAGGACCTACTGTATAGCACAGAGAACTATACTCAATATTTTGTAATAACCTATAAGGGCAAAGAATCTGGAAAAGAATGAATATATATATATATATTTATATATATATAAAACTGAAGCACTTTGCTGCACACCTGAAACTAACATGACATTGTAAATCAACCAGACTGCAATTAAAAAAAGGAAAGAAAAGAAAAAAAAGAGGAAGAAGAACAGAAGGAAAAGCAAAAAGCTTGTGACTCAGCCATCCAAAAACAGATTTTTATTTTAGCAAGGCTAAAACGTCTATCATGGTACATGGCCCAGGTGAAAAAAGTATACTGATGTTCCTTCGTGGGTCTTATTTCAATTTCCTATGTGTATTGTACCTGGGGGTGGGCCAGCAGTGACAGTGTAGGTGCGATTTAAGGAACACCTTAAAAGACTGGTCTATCTGCACCCAAAGCTCTCTCTTGGCCCTCGGTGGCCTCGCCCTATCAGCTTTCCTGGCCTGAAATTCCCACCCTTAGCATCATGTCACTGATTCTGGATTAAGGTCCCCAGAATCCTCAGTAAGAATTTACCTGTAGGGTCTTCCCTGGTGGCTCAGTGATTAAGAATCCGCCTGTCAATGCAGGGGACGTGGGTTCAAGCCCTGGTCTGGGAAGATCCCACATGCCACGGAGCAACTAAGCCCGTGCGCCACAACTACTGAGCCTGCGCTCTAGAGCCCAATAGCCACAACTACTGAAGCCTGCGTGCCTAGAGCCTGTGCTCCGCAACAAGAGAAACCACCGCAATGAGAAGCCCTTGCACCACAGTGAAGAGTAGCCCCCTCTTGCCGCAACTAGAGAAAGCCCACGCACAGCAACAAAGACCCAACGCAGCCAAAAAATAAATTAATTTATTTATTAAAATAAAATTAAAAAAAAGAATTTACCCGTAGTCAGCATAGCACCTGAGGAGGACCTCTGTGAGCATTCACACTGCTGAAAGGTGCAAAGGTCCTGGCAGTCCTCTGTGCTCTCCGTGCTCTGTCAGAACAGCTTCTCATCCCTTGGAAGAGATCAGACCCTTGACTCAGGGAATAAGTCCTGGTGGGAGAGGCAGCCGGCAGCTCAGAGCAGATACTGTTGGTGGTCATCTCTCCATCCCGACCACCCCTATCTTCCTCTGGTGATCTCTGATGGGGTCGGAGTCCACTTCCCCATTCCTCCCTTCTCCCCACCTGCCCACTCTCTCCCCACCCTCCTGTGACTCAGGTGAGGATGGTTCCAACCCCAGGTTCAGGGGTGAATTATGAATGGTCTGAGCCTGTCCTCCTGGCTGTGGTTGGTTTCAGAGTGGACTCTTGACCAAGTTTCACCCAGTGTTGTGAGGGGAGGTTTGTTCAGGAACTGCTGAGAAAGATTTCCTTGTTTTTCAGAAAGTGACTCCCTAAGTCACTGCCTCTGGTGCTCCCTCGGAATGTGGGTGTGAGGTCTGGAAGCGCTGCCGCCCTCTGGAGACCATGAGGGCCAAGCCTCAGGCAAAGGCACTAATACACTGCAAAATGCAACAAGAGTGGAGAGAGCCTGGGTCCTCGATGGGACCCCGAGCTGCTGAAATGTCAAATCTTGAGACTGGTTCTACCTCTGCACTTCCTGTCCTGTGATACATCCTAGACTGTTTGAGGATGTTTATTGCTTCTTTGTTTATTATTATGAGTGGCCAAAACATCCTAAGTGGTATATTAGCCAAGTTTGTTGTTGCTGTTAATAGCCAGTTAGATCATCAGCTTGTTCACCCAGGAGGTGTTCTGTGTTTCTACTGTTTGCGTGCAGAGGGTCTGTTCTACATGCTGACCAAGGGCTGGGAACATGGGTCTTCATCTCTCTGCATCTTGTTTCCTTCCCTATGCTATGACAAAACCAAGGGGCATGCGAGTGGCAATCACTGTGCTTGGCATTGAGGAGAACTGCGCCTTGTTCCAGAGGAGTTTCCAAAAGGTGGACTTGGAGATGGGAGCATCTCATATACTCAAAGGTGTTGTGAGCCGTGTCTTTTTTACTCTTATGTCTAGTAGCTTAAGATCGCCAGAGTCCCCAGTAAGTTTTGCCTTGTGGGGAAAGGCAAGGGGTATCAGACTAGAGAGGTAGGAGGCTGAGGATTAAAAACAAGGAGATCAGGATTTTAATTGTAGGTCCATCACTTAGTTACTATGTGACTTGGCATAAGGTCCCTTTCTGAGTCTCAGTTTCCCCCAGGGGTTATTAAGGCCTCTTGCCTATGAGATGATGAAATCCCTGATGAAGAGTATTTATGAATAATAAAGGGTTATTTCAAGTGGAATGACATTTTGGCCAATTGGAATCTTCAATCTGTTGGAAGGTCTCACTGTAGTCTTTAATGGAAAGAGATGATCACCAGAAAACACATGGATACTAGGAATGTGTGTGTGTGTGTGTGTGTGTGTGTGTGTGTGTGTGTCGGGGGGGGGGTGTCTTGTAAATTTCAGGCTATTTTTGAGTCAATTCACATCCACATCAGCCTCCTATCTTTCTCATCTACACTGAATGAAATCTACATCTAGATGCAATGAGAATGACTGTGGGCCCCACAATTAGGTTCACTGAGCTACAGTTACTTATGCAGAAAGTAAAGCAGACTCAAGTTTTGGAAAGATTTTCAATATAAAGGAAGGACATTTTTAAAAATTTGAGTTTAACCCATCTTTAAGTAGAATATCTCAATGTCCCAAACCTTCAAACCAGTGAATTTGTATAGGACTTGGAGTCTAGACCACACAAGATGCATAATACAAATGTCATGACAGAGACCAGCATAGAATCAAGACCTGATCCACCTGTGGCTTGGTTATATGCCATCTTGTAGCTACTTGGAATTGTTCGCTGTGTGTCAATCACCCCTCATAGCCCCTTCCCCAATGAAAAACTAAGCTCCTTTAAGGACTGGAACGTAGGTTATCCAATTTTTGTGCCATGCCTCACCTGTCCAGCACTCAGCAAATATCAGATGCTCAAAAATATTTATCAGTGGTTGATTGGAGACATGAGACAGTATTCGAGACTTCTGGTTCACCACTTGCCTGGAGTCCCTGATCCCCACTGTATCGTAATTCTGAACGTGGAATGATGATTCCAGGACAGAAATGCATGTCTGTGTTTGTTAAGTATGCTTTCATTATACATCTGAAGAATGGATCCTTCTAATACAGTCTGTACAGCGCTTATCTGTCTGAACAGATGAAAAGCCGTCTAATGCACATTGAATCGCGTGGTTGTGATTAGGTAATGATCTAGCCAGTTTCCCAAGTAGGCCACAAGATTCTGCCTTGATCTGGTGTACTTAGAAATGGGTTAGAAGTTCTGAAGTGAGAGTGACTATGGATGCTATAGTCCTGCAATTGTCTGGCTCAATATGAGTTAAACGAATGCATCTTTTTTCCTGAATATATGTTCATTAGAGGAAACTTAGAAAATACAAACTAGCAAGAAAGAAGAAACTAAAAGAATACCTGTAACCCCTCCACCAGGAGATAACCACATTTAATTTACACATAATTATCTAGTGAGATTGAAATATAAATATAGACAATTTTTTTTAACAAAAGAGCTATTATTGACAACTGAAATCAAAGTACTTTCTTGTCTCTATGGTAAACAATTGTGAGCAAAACATATATTCCTGTTTCTGTACCAAACTATACCAGGACTAGGCACAAATAACCTGCTATTTGCTCCAGAAAATACTTGCTTACTTATCAAGATCAACAGTTTGCTCAACAACGTTTGTTTCAAGACCGTACCTCACTGTGTCCATCAATCCAAAGCTGTTATGTCATAAATCGTTCAATCCCCACCAGTTCCCCACCTGGTAAGACCCGTCTTATAATCAATCACTCAGCTCTGGCGTAAAACCCTGTGAATATCGTCCTCCTGCAGCTTCCCCTTTCTGCTCTACTGCTAAGACTCTGTATTCTTCTTTACTGAAATAAATCTAATAAACGTAGCTTTTCTTAATCAAGTTTTTCTAGTGTGTTTTTTGTTTTGTTTTGGTTTAGTTTGGTTTGGGGTTCTTTTTTGGGGGGGTGTAATTGTCAGCTAACACTCTTTATACTGTTTTTCTAATTTTTTTTCTTGCTTATATATCAAGAACATCTTTCCAAGCCCCTTTTCATCTATGACATCATTCTTATGTATCATAATCCATTTAACCAATTCCCTATTACTTGGTCCTTAGGGTATTCCTAATTTTTTACTCTGATAATCAATGCTATAATGAAGTTCCGATTGGTGAGATTCTGTTACCTCTATTTTTTCCTTGGAATTTCTGGAGGTGATTTGCCAAATCAAAAGGCATGCAGATTTTAAGGCTCCTGATATATAGTATTGCTAACTTTGCCTCCAGATTGTTCCAACTTATTCTCTCACCAGAAGAATATGAGTGCTTATGTTTTCACATCATTGCCAGTATCGGGTTGTATTATTTTTCAATTCTTCTCAATTTGAGAAGTGAAATATATCTGACTGCTATCTATTTGTCTACTTGTTGAAGATCTCTCCCAAGTGCACAATTCCATTTTCTTTACTGACTTTAGGTTTTCTCTGTCTTGGAGAGCACAAGAAACTGTGCTCATTTCTTCCTCTGTAATTCAGTTGCTACATACCCATGAGGCTGCCACATCATGGAATGAGTTGAGTATAAACTGTTTCTTGAGGAAGTTGCCGATCCCCTTGTAACTTCTTGGTATAGTTTTAAAGTAGAAGGGGGAAAAAATGTAGAATTCCTCCTTTAAATAAAAGAAAATTAAAAGATAAAAAACACATCCTTACTTGAGGCCACATAAGATTAAGCCAAGTGTACACCCTGCCAGTATCGTCTTCAGGGTATTGGGAACATAATATGGGAAGGTGTATTTGTGTGTTGGTGGTGGGGAAAGACAGGGGGTCCTCGCTGGCTTGCAGCTTTGGAAACATTAGTATTGGGCTTGTGAAGTGTTATTTTCTACTAGAAATTTCCACAAGAAATTCTCACCATTCATTGAGCTTTTGACCTTCAGAATAAGGTTGGGCCCACCCTTAGGGAAGATGAGTGTGGATAAAGGAAAGAGAAAGGAAAATGGCAAGTTGGCAGGTCCCCCACTGGGATTTGTAAAAGTGTGGTAGGAAAGTGACGAGAGAGAACCTGAAATCCAGGTCTGTATTTAGGGTAAATGGTCTCCAAAGTACTGTGACATCTAAAATAAAACCCAAGAGACAGACAGATCTTCGATCTTAAATCCTAGATTAATTAATGGGGAAAAGACACTTGACATTCACCCGGAACCAAAGGACTTTTGGAAAACGGTGGTCTTCAGTCTTTCCTTTCACACCCACTACATTCTCGTGATCACATGACTCCTTGAGCACAATCGCTTATCACAGCGTCAGTGATTCTCAGAGGGATTCTCAGAAAAACAAGCCCAGATAGTACTATCTGGCCCTTAATTTATCAAGATGCCATATAACCTGAAAACACACACTAGGAGGAAGATGAGGAATGGGGACAAGCGTGAGACCCTAACTGAACCACTATATAAATAAAGACCATAACAGGGCCAAGTTCAACATCTAAAAGAGACATGGAGCCCAAAAGCTATGATGTGGTTATTTAATTCTAGAAAAGGGAACTACGTGAGGGTGTTGCGAGGGGTAGTGAAAGGAGCAGTTAAAATGTAAACTGCCCACTAGACACTATTTTAAAATGCTTTTTTGGAGTACCTTACAAGGAGCTCCAAAGTCAATAATAAAAGACCCTGGTCAATGCATCAAGGCAGAAAGCCTACTGGATAATCAGTGAGACCAGTTGACCCAGAGCTGCCCTGGGAGATGAAACGGAGAGACAGTGGAGAGGCAGTTCTTTTTCTTTTTAACTCTATAAAAGTGAAGAAAGACAACATGGGCATCCTCACTTCCTCTTCTGAAAGACATTGCTATAAACAGAGACTCAAACACAAATAGGACTAATGGACCCAGGGCAACAGAAGGCAGCGAGAGGCATCTTGCGGGAGTGGGGAGGAGCCACTAGATACAGTTCATGCTTAAAAGATGAGAATAAGCTTCCCTAAGAGGGGCTTTAAATGCACCGTATAAGCAAAACACAGCCCCAGTTGCACCCAGAGAATATTGAATTCTGAACTATTATTAGTAGCTGCTTCTCTGAGACACAGGCTCAAGGCTACTGTGGCCAAATAGACCAGCCAAACGCTAGGCTTCCTCTGGAACAGCCTTGATGACGCACAAAGCCTTGCCTCCCCTCGTGCAAAACCAGGGTGTGGTCCCTCCTGTCTACACTTCCGATGGCCACATCCCAAGGAATATTAATGATAGTGACAGCCACCATCTTGAAAAGTGCTTACCCTTGGGTCCTTATGTGCTAAATAGTTATTGCAAATTCTTACAGCATTCCTGTAATGTATTCTATTTTTTTTTTTTTTTTTTGACGGATGGGGAATCTGAGGCCCACAGCAGTTAAGGTGCTTGTGTCCACAAGCCAGTAGGAGCTAGGATTTCAACCCAAAAGACTGGTATCAAGTCTTAGAGGTGAGGAAGACATACCAGAACAAAAATAGTCATCCTTGACCTGAAAGGCAGGGATGTGACATGTTCATACCCCAAGTAATGAAAATTGGTGTGGGTTGACCACCAGGTAGAAGTGTCAACCAAGTAACACATAGCATGGGAAACCCTGAAGCAGCTAAAATTTAAAAATATATTGTTTAACAACGTATCTTGGGAACTGTTCTGTATAAGTACATAAAAATCTTCCTCAGTTGTTGGTTTTACAGCTGCAGTTTTCATTGTATGGATATACTTTTATTTGTTGATTTATTTGTAAATATTTTTAATCGAAAAAAAATGCACACAGAAAAAGGCATGTAGTTCAAAAGTCATTACAATGAAAATTAGGTGACTTTCCTACCCTACACACTCTCACCCCCTTCCCAGAGGCCACCACCATTAGCAAGTTTTCGTATTTGCTTCCAGAAATTTTCCACGTGTGTACACACACACACACACACACACACACACACACACATACACATAGCGTTGCACGTCAAGTTTTTTGTTTTGTTTTGTTTTGTTTTGCGGTACGCGGGCCTCTCACCGCTGCGGAGCACAGGCTCCGGACGCGCAGGCTCAGCAGCCATGGCTCACCGGCCCATCCGCTCCGCGGCACGTGGGATCTTCCCGGACCGGGGCACGAACCCGCGTCCCCTGCATCGGCAGGCGGACTCCCAACCACTGCGCCACCAGGGAAGCTCCTCAAGTTTTTTTTTTAATAGAAATACAGGATACATGGGAGTACGTGCATGCATCAAATTTATTTTATCAAAAATGGGGGCACAATGTTTTTTATGTTGCATTTTTTTTACTTATATCTTGGAGACCTTTCCATATCAATACATATTTCACATTCTTTGGGATATCTGCATGGTGTTTCACTGTTTGAACGTAACTTAATTCACTTAACCAGTCTACATTTAATAGGTATTTAGGTCATTTCCAGTCTTTTGCTGTTGAAATAACGCTACAGTGAACTTCCTTGAAGGTATTTTTGAACATGTGTGAGAAATATTTGTAGGGTAAGTTCCTTGTGGTATGCTTATCAGATGCTGGGGATGTGCATTTAATTAATTTATTTTAATTGTATGTCTTGTTTTAAAGAGAAAACATACTTTGCATGGTTCAAAAGTTAAAATACTATAACAAAATAAATATTGGAAAATTTCACCCCCTTCCCTGTCTCTGATCATTTTACTACCTTCATTCACCATCTGTAAGTAAAGACTTTAGTAGGTTCTAGTGAATCCTTCTAGATTGTTCTTTATTCAGATGCAAGAAATGAAAATATATCTATTCTTATCTCCTTCTCTTACCCCAAATACATACTAAATACACTACTTATACATTAAACTTTTTACTTAATGCATCCTACAGATCTTTTCATATAAGTACATAGGGCTCATCCTCATTACTATTTTTTTTTTACCACCGTGTATTACTCCAAAGTGGAGATGTTCCATAACTTAACTAGTCCCCTTTTGATGGACACTGGAGTTATTTCCAAATTTTTGATGTTGCAAACAACACTGTAATGAATAAACATGTACATACCCCATTTTACACTCATATGAATAGTTGTAGGAAAAAGCATATCGCATGCTACCTTGGTATAAAATATTAAGGTGAAACAGAATTATATATCTGTGTTGGCTGGCAAATTTTTAATAATTCCTTGGAAGGATAAATAAAAAACGACTATTAATGTTCCTTGCTGGGAAGGATAGGAACTGAATGGAAGCAGAAAAGGTAGGAAGGAAATTTTTCTCTGTACACATTTTTCTATGTTTTAATTGAATCGTGTGACCATGCTACAGTGCTATCCACCAATTTTGAAAATTATGTAATATGTGTCAGAATCTGTTTACGATAGGCTCGGATGAACTCATAGGGTTTACTTTTTAAAGCCAGACCATTCACGGCATCTTTAGGCTCCGGAAGCAAAGTTATAAACGGCCATAATGCTTCTCCCCCAGATTCAGCCCTTAGTGCTCACCCTGACTTGTAGCATGACCATCTGCATCGATTGTCATGTGTTTTCTTCCCCAGGTGTTTAATTTAATATTGCTAGCCTTAGCCCCTCTTCCTGGAACCCTAGGAACATTAGAAACACCAGCTAAGAGAGCCTTCTACAGAATTCAGTTAAGAACTGTAATCGATAGATAATACCCTTTATCACATGTAGATCGGGGCCAAGGTCAGGTGAAGAGATGATGGGAATCCCAGGGCAGCCTTGGTTTGCAAGGCCCCGCCCACTTGGCCCATGTGTGATATGGAACCACGCACTGCTTTGTGTTTCATGCCCCACGCGTACCCCTTGAGGGAACCCCACGGACCTGCTCTCACCTCAGTCCTCTTCTTGGCACCACTACTTCTGTGAGCACGCAACAGTCTCCCACCACTAGGATCTTCTGGAATGTTAGGACCACACACTGTAAGCTGGTGCTGCCTTGTTTGTTTTTCTCTAACTGTGCTCCCTCGTCAGTGTCATGCTACAATCTGCCCAAGGTACTGGGGGAATTCAATCCATGAAGCTTCTCTGATCATTTTTCTCCCTCTTCTCAGTCCTCCCCGCCCCTTCTAAGAACACTTCATGTGACAATTAGGTCCCTAGTAGCTTCCCTGCCCCTTAGGTTTACAGCCCCCTTCTATATCTGTATTATAATTTCATTATACCTGAGTTTATTATACATTATATTACATCATACAAGATTATCTCTTTTTTGAAATTAAAGCCAAAAATAAAAAGCCATTGCCTCTATTAGAGGATGAACCCAAAGTTGAAGTGACAATAGATCCAATAAATCATATGAATAGCATCTTTGCTTTTTCACATATCCATGTGTTACGGGTTGAATTATGTCCCCCCCAAAAGATATGTTGGAGTCCTAACCCCAGGACCTGTAAATGTGACTTTATTTGGAAATAGGTCTTTGCAGATGTAATCAGGTTAAGATGAGGTCATATTGGATTAGGGTGGGCCCTAATTCAAGATGACTGGAAACCTTATAAGAAGATGAAAATTTGAACATAGACAGACACACAGGGAACACAGCCATGTGAAGACAGAGGCAGAGATTGGAGTGATGCTGCCACAAGCCAAGGAGCCACCAGAAGCCACCAGAAGCTGGAAGAGGCAAGGAAAGACTCCTCTATAGGCTTAGGGAAAGCAAGGCCCTGCCAAGGCTTTGATTTTGGACTTCTGGCCCTCAGAACTGTGAGGCAATACATTTCTGTTGTTTGAAGCCACCCAGACTGTGGTACTTTATTATGGAAGCCCTAGGAAATGAATAGACCATGCATCTGTCTCATTTCTAAAAAGGTCCTGCGTGTGCCCCTTCCCAAATCTGTTGCCACATATTCCAGCCAAAACGGGATGTCAGTCAAGCATCTTCAGAGAGGCTGTCTGGCTGCATCAAAAGTGGGATATCCGTGTCCTGTGCCCTCAAGTCTGAGACCAAGTGGCCTGTTCATGTCACCTCCCTGGCATCCCCCCCCGTAAGCACTGGAGGGCATCTGCACTGAGCAGGTGCAGGTGATGTCCTGGGAAGTCCCAGGAGATCAGAGGTCTGGCTCCATGAAGTTATTTTATGCATCATCCCACATCCAAAGGGCTTCTCAACCCTGTCATGCCCTGGCTCCAGGCAATTTGGAAAACACGTCTTCCTTTGCTTCCTTCCACCTCCTCCTGCGAGGACGCACCCACCCAGCTTTGTCCACCCCAAACGCCTTTGAGCTCTGCAGTGACGAAGGGCAGAGAAGACCCATTTTCAAAGCCATTTGCCTGAAGAGCACCTGGAATATTTATTTAGCAAGTTCTTCCTTCAGATTTCCTTTCAGGTGATCATGGATTTGGCAGAGATGCCCTTGGCGAATCCTCAAAGAACACAAATCAAAACGCCCCATCCTCCTGCCCCATAATTATGTTATCCAGTAACTCCCCGTGAGGCGGTGATAAGAGGAAATCTACCCAGTGGGTGCTCAACAGGTGGTCTTAAAAGGTTTAAATTGCCACTTGAAGCTGGGCTGATGCAAAGCGTCTGTGCAGGTGTGACTTGGGTAGATGGGGACAGGACACACTCGATCAGGACACACACAGAGCGCTGGGGGGGGATGGGCAAGTTTCTTCCCCGGGTTCACCTTTCTTTACTGACCCGGATGCTGAGGAAAAAGCCTGGGCAGCCTTAGGACGGTGGGTGGCACCCGGGAGAGCTGTTGGGGATTCTGCTTTCTTTGGCCACGTGGTACCATCTCGAACCACAGACCAATCCATGTCAGGACCTATTCCGACAAGACCCCCAAAGAGCCCCTTATGGTGGTTTTAGAATTTCAAAAGCTCAGCTCACTTGGGACTTAATCTTTCAGATACTGTTCCAGCCAATTGGTCCCACCCCTAAGCATCCATCTTCAGTTATGTTCCCCTACTTTCATCCTGTGGAAATTTGCAGAAGTTCTTGTGCTATATTGGTTTCCTTAGGTTGGGACCTCTGTTCCCTCCCAAAACTCATGTTTTTATTATGTCTTCAGAATTTGGAGGGCCTCCCACCCGTCTTGGGCCATCTCCACACTTGAAGCTTCTTGACATGGCATCATATTTATTTTTCTCTATGCCGTGCATAGTCTCCTTAGGATACCTTTCTTCTACCTCGGTGACAGCTACCAGCTACCAGCTGTTTCACTGTGGCCATTTGTTAACACCCAGTCTTCTCCATGATTAGGAGCCACTTGAGGTCAGGGGAAGTGTTTTCCATTTCTCTGTGTTCCTGGCAACAGAACACTACATTTATCAAACTATATACTATTATTATTAAATTATACCTATTTAACTCTATTTATTAAGTACACTATAGGTACTTAATAAATGTTTCTTTTTGTCCAATTAATATTTGGTTTCTGTTTTGTTTTGTTTTATTGAGGGATGGTTGATTTACAACATTTTATTAGTTTCAGGCATACAGCGTTATGATTCAGTATTTTTGCAGATTATACTCCATTCTAGGTTATTACAAGCCTATAATTCCCTGTGCGGTACAGAATATTTGCTTATCTATTTTTATACATGGTAGTTTGTACGTGTTAATTCCATACCTCTAATTTGTCCTCCCCTCTTCCCCTCTCCCCACTGGTAACCACTAGTTTGTTTTCGATACCTGTGAGTCTGTTTCTGTTTTGCATATCCATTCATTTGTGTTGTTTTCTATTTTTATTTATTTTCTTGCGGTACGCGGGCCTCTCACTGTTGCGGCCTCTCCCGTTGCGGAGCACAGGCTCCGGACGCGCAGGCTCAGCGGCCATGGCTCACGGGCCCAGCCGCTCCGCGGCATGTGGGATCTTCGCGGACCGGGGCACGAACCCGTGTCCCCTGCATCGGCAGGCGGACTCTCAACCGCTGCGCCACCAGGGAAGCCCCTTGTGTTGTGTTTTAGATTCCACATAGCTAATACATGTTTCTTGATTGATCAGTTGGTAAAAGTGTTCCTCTCAGCGATGACACTTTATGCCTGAGCCAGGAGCCCAGCACTCAGCTCACATCATTTCTCGGAGGCTTTCCTCTCCCGTGTGCTGTAGCTCCACATCGGCTCGTGAATTCCTGGAATGCTGAAAGAGACCTTAGAGTTTGCCTAAGGTTTATTACAGCAGTAGCAGCTATTGACTGAAATAAAGGATTTGAGGAACAAATATATTTGGAAAACACTGAGTGAAAGAAAATCTGAATAAGTCCTTCACTGTAGAACTTCTCTGAAGTGAACTTCTAATATTATATTCGCCCATGATATGCTAGGATGTGTTGGGAGTCTCTGAGAAAGGAATAGAGTGCCATTTCTCAATGCCCTCTCACTGCACCCTCACAGTGGAACCCTTTTCTCTCAAAGCTTCCGCTTGGACTCGGTTCTGTAGAACTCACCGTGGGACACTGACCCACCACAGACCCCTCGTCCTGCAGGTGGGAATTCACATCCTTGGATCGCAGCGCTAACCCAGCGGTGAGGCTGCCTGCCTCCCGCTCAGTCTCTCCATCTCACTCTGAGGCTCCATCTTGATCTGCTCCACCACTTCTGGCCACACCACTAATTTAGCGCTTTGCATGGTTGGTCGTGTATGCACTTCTGTCTAGAACGAAATTATAACTTTCCTAAAGGGAGGGGCCGTTTCAACACTCTCCTCTTCTCCTCCTGAGTGCAGAGTCAGGCACAGGGCCAATATACTCTGACCGAAGACAGAATGGCGAAGAAATGAGTGAGAGAGGTAAAAGTTTATCACAGTGTTTTGAAAAGGGATCTTATATACCTCTTCGGGGACTAGAATAGATGCACCATCATTATTCTATGTTCCACTAAACAGGAAAATGCTTTCCATGACCTCACCATAATACTTCCCCATCATCAACTGTAAGGAGTGCCCTAATTTCAGGGCTGTTAAAAACAAATCTGTATCTTAAAAAATTGACGAAATACAGCAGACACTTACTCAAAGCAAAACTCAGTTCTACAGATAACCTCGTTCCACTGGAAACTCATTTCGAAATTTCCCAAAGCCTCCGAGTAGGAGAGGAGTGGGCAGGGAGTGGGGAGAAAGAAAGGTCTGTAGTCACAGGGCTAAAGAAGGACAGTGAAGGGAATTCTGCCAAAGGCCAAAGTTGTAAGTGCCTTGAGGTTTTCAAGGGTGGTGGCCATTGCCATTGGGCCGACTCCAGCTGAAACCCAAGAGGCAGGGCACACAAATGACATCAATTAATCTGAGATCGGTAATGACATGTTTGTTTTGGATGGAAGGGATGCCATTGTGGCTTCAGTGCAGTGGTTGGGTTGTTGTGGACGGAGGGTGGGGAAATGTGTGTCCTGGGTACACTTGTGCCATGGCCCTTGGAAGCTAGCCAAGAGGGTTCGTGGGTGTTTCTTGGTAGTTGGGAGTCTCTGGGTTAAAAACATTTTCTCAAAGAACCTAAAACAAAAGCAACAATTGCTCACTCTGAACCTGCGAACCAGAGGCTAAGACTGACATGCCAATGGCCACGGGGTAATGCTCTAGAGTTGATCTGAACATCTTCACTATTTTTTTTTTTTTTTTAACGGAAGGCTTCTTTCTCTGATTGTGTAAACACTGGGACCAGAATTCATTTCCCCATTGCCAGAACACTGTCCAAATTCACGAGTTCGACATTTCAAACCAGACCCATGGCCTCAGCGGTCAGGTTGGTTTTCCTTTGGCCAAACACAACCTTCTGTACTTGGACGGGGCAGCCTGGGGTAGAAGGGCACTTACAGGGCTTCTTAAAAGGGACTCCAAAATCTTCTGGGAGAGAAAAGAACTCTTTCCAGAGGGATATTTGTGATTAAGTGCAAATGAATCTGAGACACATGGATCAAATTTCCCTGAAATTACACACAGTTTTAAAAATTAAGGGGGGAAAGGGAATGGGTTTTCTGGTAACCCCAAAACATCTGAAGAAGAAACACACACACTCGGGCACACAAAAATAAACCAAACCATGGTGTCTGAGGGCTCCTATAAATGCAGGCTCCAGCTGAACTTGTCCTTGAGTTAGGCTAAGACCTCCCCTTGGAGCAGCTAACATCAGCGAACACGAGAATCTGGGGCTGGGAGCCCATCTGCCACTGAAATGCCCTAAACTTTTGAAGAGGGAGTCAGGGCAGCCGGGGAATAAAGTCCATTTTCTGTCTGTTAAGCCTCTCCATTAGTTACCTTTACCTTTATGAATGTTGTTAAGATTTGGGCTTTAACATACATAACTTTAAATCAGTAATATCCTTCATGGTTCCATGATTTGTTGGCTCCATATGTAACCCCTTGGCCCATTAAATTGGCTCCAACTCAAGTCCTATGGTTCCTGTCCTTTCAGCTCTGTCTTTGCTGGGAAGGGGCATAGAGCAGAGGAGTGCGCAGGCAAGAGAAATGAGAAGAAGCTAGAGAAAGAAGAAAAAACGGAATTCCTTCTACTGAAATTTCTCAATGTGGAACTCATTGTCTGTACTGGCTTTGAGGCAGAAAAAAAAAAAAAAAAAAAAAAACCTAAGAGTTTAAATATTTGTTGAAGTCTGGATTTCTCCCTGCACCCGTCCCCATCAACCCCCACCCCCACCCCGCCCCGCCCATTCCCTCTTGTAAAATTAAAGCTGAAGCTAGCAGTTCACATCTCGCTCTTGAAATGTCACCAGCAACACTGCTATTATTCTGATTTTCTGGGCAACGCCCATCGGTTCCCGGCTGCAGCTCAATTAAGCAAACTCTGCTTCTCTCTGCTCTGGCCTGACAGCTGCATTGAATTTGGGTTCGTGGGGTGATTTATCGGGCCCGCTGATGTCCAGCCACGTGATTTTGGAGTGCAAAAAACCCTGGAATGCACCAAGAAGCAATATATGCATTATTATTAATAATAATAATAAAGATAAATGTCAGCCCCAAGTGACTCTGGTGACCCTTGCCACTCCATTTAACATTTTAACGGTGGCATGTGGCCCCTGTGTGGCACTCGGTTCTGTCTGGTGCCTTCAAGGAGGCTAAGAAAAGGTTATTTGTCAAATGCTGGGTCAGAGTTGGAGGGGGAGAGTGGGTATTTTTAAAGCTCTAGGTCAGCCCAGCCCAGCTGCATTCCTGTCCCTGTCATTGAAGGAGCTGAACTTTGTCACATTATTAAGCTGTCAGCAACACCAGGGCGTTGTTTAGATTTCTGGTGGGAACCCCTCACACATGCTCCAGGGCTCCATGGGGATTTTATCAACACTATTGTAAAACATGCACAAATGAGCTGTGCTGGAATTGCCCTGGGAAGACCCGGCTGCCAGGCCTCATCGGGCGGCAATACCAGAGCCGGGCTCTTGTGCTACCCACAGCACCCTCCCCAGAGCCCTCTGCAAACACCCATGCATGGCGGGTCCCTCCTTTCTGCTGGGTCCCTTCTTCCTGAGTGCTGATGGTTGAGAGCCCTGCTGTGGCCTCAGCCAGACTGGACGCAGAGAAGCTCTGAGTTCAGGTTCATGTGGCGCTGATGTGGCCCAATGGGGCTGTGGTCCAAGTCCAAGTTCAGCTTCCCCGTTTATCTCTCTTTCCCCCCACAGGCCAGTTCCTCCCTCACCCCTGAGAGCCGAACGTTCCCTCATTGTTCATCTTCCAGTCTGGGAGCCGGGAAACCTCCGGATACAAATTAGGGAGGTTGAATGGTCAAGAATTATGGGGTGGGGTAAGACAGGAATAAAGACACAGACCTACTAGAGAATGGACTTGAGGATATGGGGAGGGGGAAGGTTAAGCTGGGACGAAGTGAGAGAGTGGCATGGACATATATATATACACTACCAAACGTAAAATAGATAGCTGGTGGGAAGCAGCCGCATAGCACAGGGAGATCAGCTCTGTGCTTTGTGACCACCTAGAGGGGTGGGATAGGGAGGGTGGGAGGGAGGGAGACGCAAGAGGGAAGAGATATGGGAACATATGTATATGTATAACTGATTCACTTTGTTATAAAGCAGAAACTAGCACACCATTGTAAAGCAACTATACTCCAATAAAGATGTAAAAAAAAAAAGATAACGTTAAAATAAAAGAATTATGGGGTGTACTCTCTCTGTAAGGAAGGGCTGTATTCACAGGGGGCTGGAAGCCAGAGTTGGGCTTCAAATTTTAGCTCTCAGCAACAAGACTCCAGGGAAGGGGCTCAGGGCTGGGGGTTTCCAGCAGCCCTCAAATCACATCACGGTGCACAGCCCACACTTCGCGTCCATATGGAGCTGCCTCCAAATAGGGCATAACGGGGCGGGGAGAGAACCAAGGGCAAAAATGTATGATACTAACACACCATTGTAAAGCAATTATACTCCAAAAAAGATGTTAAGGGCTTCCCTGGTGGCGCAGTGGCTGAGAGTCCACCTGCCGATGCAGGGGACACGGGTTCGTGCCCCGGTCCGGGAAGATCCCACGTGCCGCGGAGCGGCTGGGCCCGTGAGCCATGGCCGCTGAGCCTGCGCACCCGGATCCTGTGCTCCGCAACGGGAGAGACCGCAACAGTGAGAGGCCCGCGTACAGCCAAAAAAAAAAAAAGATGTTAAAAAAAAAAAATGAGCAGTAATGAGAACACCTGCAAGGACAGGCCAGAATCCCTGAGGTCTTTATAAAGCTAGGAAAGCATTGTTCCCAGCACACACCACAGCCAACCCCACTACTGGAAGAGAAGAAGGGAGGACAGCCCGAGACTCTTGGGATCCGTTTAAATAGCAGGCTAGACTTGAGCAGGGTGAAAAAACCCTGTCCCCTATCGGCTCTGTGACCTCAGACCACGACCATCTGTACAGGAGATATAGAAGCAGCATGTGCCTTGTGGGCTGTTATGAGGACCAGGCCAGATAACGGAAATATCAATGTTGATTATACTCCGAACGTGATAGCTCTGCCACACTGGTATTTTAAAGAAAGCAGATCCGAGCCCTAGTGCTCCTTGGCGTGTCTGGCTTATTCTGCTCTGACTTGGGGCTGTGTTGCTAACTGGCTCTGTGAACTTGGGAAATGACCCTCTGACCAGCAAGGAAGGTGCCCTCAGTCCTCCTGGAACATCTGTGATTCTTTTTCAACTTGCGTGATCAAAAACAGCACGAAGGAGTCAGAGCCACTGTTCAGAACCCCGGGTCCACACGGGACCGAAACACGTAGGCGGTGACACTCGCACAACTGAGCACCCCACGCCTAAGTGACAACACATGGCCACTTCACTGCCCCTTTCCAGGGCACACAACACGGGGCTGGTCCCCGCAGGGAAGTGGAAAAGACCGTGTACCCACTGAGAGGATTCTTTTCCACATAAGAAGAGCCCAAGATCTTTCTCCAGACTTCCCACTGCCAACAACTTTGTCCATCACCTGGCAAAGAACTCCTCAGGGATGGGACACTTCTAACAAGGTCCCTCGTGACCACTGTGGGGCGCCTGCTAACAACCTCATTAGATTGGGTTTGTCAGACGGATGCTCTGGGCACATCAGGTAGAAGCCACAGGCCTCTCCCAAGACACGGAAGGCATTACGATTTCCCCTCCTTTCAAGTTTGTGGAGGTGGATATTGTTAATGACAAGCGAAGATGCTACCACGTTTATTGACAAGCAAGGCAAATCATCACTTGTGGGCACGAGACACCGAGAGACTGGGACAGGTCACTGATGCATCGTGGTTCAGACTTAGGATTTAGATGGAGGGACACAGAGCTACGTCCAGGTCTGCCATCATGTGGCCCTCAGCAAGCCACTTCCGCTCACCAGACCACCTCCTCAATTCAGAACGGAAAGTATGAGGCTGCACCTGCCCTCCTTAAAAGGCTCTGGGGACTAGGAATAATAAGTGGAAGTGGGCTTTTAACAACACCCATCTCCAAGAGGATTTCATAAAACAATAACCTAAAGTTCTTGATACAGAGGTAGGCATGCAGTAAGAGCTCAATAATTATTGGCTCTTGTTATCATTGCCAATCTGTCTCCTTTCTAGATGTAGTTAGTGCTGGATGCCATGAAAATATTATTTCACTTAATCCTCACAACTTGACAGGGACTGTATGATTTTGCACATTTTACAGGTGAGGAAACTGAGGCTCAAGAAGGTAGTTTCTTTCTCAGGTCCTCTAGATGCGGCAGAGATTCATACCCATGCCCTCTAACTCCAAAGCTGGTGCTCCTTCATTTCTAACTAAATAATGTGCACAGACGTACAATATCGTTGATAACTCTTACCAGTATTATTTCACCAAAGACCCTGGCTTCCTAGTATAATGTCTATCAGTTAGGATTCCATTCATTTGGCCACATGCAACAGGACACTGAGTGGCCCAGGTGATAAAGGCATTATATTATCTTACACAAACACAAGGATGGAGGAAGGTGGTGCTAGGTTCAGCAGCTCTGTGAAGTCAGAACACCAAGGAGCTCGGTTGGCATTTCTCTGATTCTCTGGTCTTCCCCCTCATTTATGCAAGATGGTTGCCAAAGGGCCAAACATCACATCTTCACACCACAGCATCCCAACAAGGAAGGAGGGGAGGGGTCAGAAGAGCTTTTTCTCATGCAACTTCCTTTTTTGTTATTATGAGAAAAATCTTTTCCAGAGGCTCCCAGCAGAGTTCTAGTTATGTCTTATTGGCTGAATTGAGTCGGTGGCAAGGGGAAGAGAGTGGCTGTAATTGAATTAGAGCAATCAAATCCATATCCTGGGACTTCAGGAAGAAAAGTGGAGGTCTGATTAGCAAGGGGAAGGGGGAAAAGTCAGCAGTATTGGGTGGTCAGTGATTCCTTTACATAGTATTCAAGCCCCGACTCCCTTCCCTACCTCCCCTTCGCATCCCCACCTTTCTTTGCTCTCCCATTGGACCCTGCTCTGGCCAGCCAGCCTCCTCATTACTTGACCCATATGCCATGCTCAGGCCCACTTGCACATTTCTTCTCTTGGAGTTCCCTCTGTTTACAATATCTTTCTCCTATACCTTTACCAATGAAAATTCTATTCTACAATCAAGGACAGTCATAATTCATAATTCATATTCATCCCCCATAAATGCAGTCCACACCAGTGTTGCTTTTTTATAAACCTGGGAACATTTAGAATTTGAAAGAAAGGGTGTCTAGCATGGTGGTTAAAAACATGGACTTTACACCGCTACCCTGAAGGTATTTGATTCCCGCCTATAGTATCTACTAGCTGTGTGACCTTGGGCGAGTCACGTGGTCTTTCTGGGCCTCAGTTTCCTCATCTGTCAAATGAGATTAATAATGGCTTCTACCTCACAGGATTGTTGTAAGGCCTAAAGGAATTAATGTAAATGACTTTAGAGCAGTGTCTGACACATAGCGAATGCCATTTGTATACGCTCATTTTACTATTAAACTATCCCTTTCATTACTTAAATCCTAGGTTACAAGACTGAAGGAGAATATCCAGATCCATCAATTCACATGGCAGTTATGTGGATTGAGGTCTAGAGTCTTTAAAAAGGATATTTTCAAGGTCACAGGAGCAATCACGTACTGCTGGCAGGTCCTTGAAATACAGACATTTTGGTGCCAAGGGTGCTCTTTCGGAAACTTTGTAAAATGTTTCTGGACCTCTGGATCTGGGTTTCTCGAAGCCTGGGGCTTCACCACCAACAGAATCCTCTGGGTGCTTATTAAAATTTATGATTCCTGGACCCCATTTCAGATTCTCTGAATAAGAGTCTCTATGAGTGAGGCTCACATCTGCTATTTGAACAAACTGTCCAGACGTTTTATGAACCAAAGATTGGTACCTGCTGCCAGAGGGGTTGGCATTTCCTCCAAGGAAGACTCACATGGACAAGACCTAGGCTAGGGAGAAGGATATCGCTAAGGACCCAGGCAGACCTCCATGGAGATGGGAAATTACGCTTAGCCAGGAAGACACAAGGTAAGGATCTCTTGGGTCTATGTAATCACTGTCTGTCAGAGCCCTGTGGGATTTTAGAGACTGAGAAATTTGTCCAATGCTGTGAATTTTCTCAAAGGAATCATGTTAGATGGGAAGGGGCAACTCTCCTGAGACCTGGTTTATGACCCAGCTCTCAAGCTTGGGCATTTATTTTCCAGGGCTAATTCATGGAAAATGTCACTGGAGAAGTCTGACACTTGGAGGACAAATGGGCTAAAAGCCCCTTGTATTTGTTTTCTTTGGTACATAACAGATTACCACAAACTTCACAGTTTAGAAGAACACACATTTATTATCTCACGGCTCCTGTGGGTCAGGAGTCTGGGCACAGCTCAGCTGGCTCCTCTGCTTCAGAATCTCTCACAAGTCTGCAAATGAGATGTCATCTGGGGCTGAGGTCTAACCTGAAGGTTTGACTGGGAAGAATCTGCTTCCAAGCTTACGTGGTTGTTGGCAGCATTTAGCTCCTTACAAGTTGCTGGATTAGGACCTTGGTTCCTTGTCAGCTATTAGTGGAAGACTTCTGAGAGTTTCTGATCATATGGGCAACTTCATCAAAGCCCACAAAGTTGTCTGCTACCAAGAAGGAAGTGACAACCTTTGTAACCTAGTTATAGAAGTATACTTGATCATATAACTTAATTAGCATTGCTGTATTCTATTGGCTAGAAGCAGTTTACTCAAGGGAAGGGGAATATACAAGGCTCTGAAAACCAGTACATGGGGATCATTGGGAACCTCCATACTGAAAATTTTCTCTCTCAACCAAAGTGGGTGAAACCATTGGAGAGAAGTGTGGATAATGTTAATACATGATGTGGGCAGGATTATATTAATCCATATATACCATCTCTCAAATTACTTTAGTACGTTAGCTAATCTCATATTTATTCATGAAATATTATTGATGAGGGTATAGCAGTAAGTATTTCCAGGCAAACTAGATGTATAAAACAGGGGACTTCCGCCAAGAGGATTTTAATCCAGAAGGAGAGATAAATTATTATAATACTTGCTTTTAAATTCTCCCTGCCAAAATCCTCACTCTGAAGCCACTTCTGGGAGTAAGAGCACAGGATCTCCTAAAGGTTCCTATTAAATGCAAATATGTTATCCTTGGACAGAGAACAGAAGTGATGCATTATATTTCAGCAAGATTTGGCTAACAGTCACGGAACAGGTGTAAGCAGAAACACCAGCTCAGACATGGTGACAGACTGATGGGGACAATGTGGTCCAGGCCTTGAGAGGGCTATAGAAGGGCCTCTTTCTGACTGGGGAAGGGGCTGTGACAGCAAGTGCTGGAAGGGAGTAGGCAAGCACACTACCAAAGGGACATTCTTCACCAACAATTCCGTCCGGGGCGGACTCAAGTTTCAGCCAACAAAAAGTTAGCCAAGAAAGGTGCTTGGTAAAGTATAAAATCCTTTAACCAATACCCTCCATTTCCAAGCATTATTAATGCAAAAGGAAGTATAAAAGGAGGATCTGTCATTACTTTCACGCACCCAACAAGCTTTTATTGAATGCTCTCTCTGTGCAAAGCATGGGGGCCCTGTCTCAGCTCCTGTGCTACTTTTTGTGGGACCACAAGCAAGGTAGCTCCACGCTCCCTTGTAATGCTCAGGGAGAGTTATTCTATAGCTCCCATGGGAATCTGCAAAACATGGCCCCAGTCCTCCTTTCACGGAGCTCTCCTGGAGAGAACAATGAGAGAAGCCAGCCTGACATTTCTAAAGTGGGAGCCTCAAGTGAAAACCTCTTCTTGGAAAGACAGCAGGAAGAGAGGAGCCTGGAGGTTTGGAAACAGCATTTGATAACAATAGCAAGGGGACTGCTTTTTTGAGGGATTTAAACATGTGCACTGAACTCCAATTGGTGTGGGAGAAACTGGGACGTAGAGAGGAATGAACCATCTATTGGAAGAAGGCCTGATGCATGCCTCCCAGTACTAGGCCAGGGACAGTGTGCCAGGCTCACTCCGGGCCAGGGAGGTGGGGGGGACAGACCTCTAGCTGAGGTTCCTCAGCAGAGTCAACTGCTTCGTGATCTCCAAAAATCACGTTGGTAGAAGAGAGGAGAGAATGTTTGCCCTGCGCTCCCCGATTCTTGTTCTAAGCAGCTGAAGTTCTTTATTAACACGACAAGATCTCTAGCACACATCCAACCATGTTTTAACCTTGCCTATATTGGTCCTTCAAGTTCATGACAGCTCATGGAAACCCCTTATGCAAATGAAGAGTGCCCAAACCAATGGCTCTGACCTAGACTAGCCTTATGAGCATCGGGCCATTGTCTTGGTGTTCAAGGGCTCTTGACATTCAGCTCATTCTGTGTAGCAGGCATGGCGGAGATCCTCAAAGATGGACATTCAGAAGCTCTGGCATCTAGAATGGACATCTAACCCCAAGGGCTCTAGAGGGAAGAATTGGAAATTTCAACAGAGATTTGAAAACTTAAGACCCTAATCACAATGCAAAACTCGGGGCCAAATGAGGTAAAAAGGTGTTTCTCTATTAGCGCCAGAATAACTTGTCTCTCTCAAATCTTACCTTCTTCCATAGATGCTGAGTGACAAAAATTCGTGGCAGCTGGGGAGGAGAGACACAATCTAAATAGGTGGAGGGTCTCTTCCTGAGACTGTGCTCATGGTCTTCCTTTGTATTTTAGTTTCTCTCCGGATTTTAATATTTGTGATCTTTATACAATCAGAGAACAAAGACATACGTAACAGATGTCAATTTACTATGATGAGTTTATGTAATATTATGATTTGTTTTCTGTCACATTTCTAACGTTTACCCCTTTCCCCCCAATCATTTTTCTTCTGACGCATGAGGACACTACGTTAAGAATCACCAGGGTGGCATATATCCAGACAAAACTATAATTCAGAAAGATACATGCACCCCTATGTTCATAGCAACACTATTCACAATAGCCAAGGCATGGAAACAAACTAAATGTCCATCGACAGATGAATGGGTAAGGAAGATGTGGCATACGTATATATATATATATATATACAATGGAATACTACTCAGCCATAAAAAGAATGAAATAATGCCATTTGCAGCAACATGGGTGGATCTAGAGATTATCATACCAAGTGAAGTAAGCCAGAAAGAGAAAGACAAATACGATATGATATCACTTATATGTGGAACCTAAAATATGACACAAATGAACCTATCTATGAAACAGAAACAGAGCCACAGACATAGAGAACAGACTTGTGGTTGCCAAGCAGGAGGGGGATTAGGGGAGGGAAGGATTGGGAGTTTGGGGTTAGCAGATGCAAACTGTTATATATAGGATGGATAAGCAACAAGGTCCTACCGTATAGTACAGGGAATATCCTGGGATAAACCATAACGGAATAGAATATGAAAAAGAATGTATATATATGTATAACTGAATCACTTTGCTGTACAGCAGAAATTAACACAACATTGTAAATCAACTATACTTTAAAAAAAAAAAAAAAAAAGAATCGCCAGGGTGGGCGATTGATACGTGAGTACTGGGAGGGAGAAGCGTGGGCTAGGATGTAGAGGGGCTACTCATCCACTTCGAATCCCTCCTGCCCCCTTGAAACTATACTTATGAGCAGGAGAAAGTCTATCAGATTGGCAGAAAAGATATTAGAAAATGAGGAATCTCTGAATTTTAGAATAAAGGAGCCGCTTAGAGATCCTCTGCTACAATCCGTTCTCAGAAGCCAAGAAAGGATAGGGAATGCACCCAGGTCACAACAAAGAGCAAAACTAGGATACAATGCCAGGTGTGTCTGGCTCCCAAGCTTAGATTCTTTCTCCATGCTGAGCCACCCCTGAGATGCTCAGACACTGACACCACAGAGGGATTCAAGCATCAGACCCATTTCTCCTCAGGCCATTTGCAAAGACCACTTTCTACCTGAGAACATAAATCTCTGTCCTGCCCTACAGTGGGTAGCATGTCCTAATTCCTGTTGTGTCTCTTCCCTGGTTTCCCCCCACCCCCTTATGTCCAGCCATTCCCTGGGCCCCAGTAGACAAGAAGAGGCTTGTCCAGTTGAGTCGAACCCCATGGTGGCCAAGTCCCCACCCGCCTCCATTTTGTAAATTTCCCTATGCTAATCTTATAACAACTTACACACACGTATGCACAGAAACGAGCAACAGTTAACAAGAAGAATCTCAGTTGAGGGAAACGTGAATGTTTAAAAAGCAAAGCATATATTTTAGCTCATAGAGTGGGGCTGATCTGGAAATAATCTGGTTTCGATATGCCTCTCGTGTAACCCTTCGAAAATATAAGACCCTTGCAGAACTCCCTATCTCTAATTTCTTTTGTTGCAATTTTCCAATAAAATCTGGCCCTGGCCCAAGTTCTCAGAGGACTAATAAGGATAAGAATGTCCCTGATTTTCCTTCAAAATGAGAAATCATTTCAACGTGAGGAGTTCGGCCGCAACTGGCACAATCCCCCTGGGTCTCTGGATTTCAGGAAAAGGGACCCGGGCCTCTTTCTCTGGCCATCCCAACAGCCTTCCAGACTTATAATTATTCAGTCAGCAGCCCAGAATTGTGGCCTACTTAGTTTTCTCTAAAAGCACTTAAGGACAGTTTAATGAAAGGAAAGAGCAGCAAAGAAAGGGGGAAAATGCTTTTTTTAGGAACAGAACAAAATATCATGTTTTCTTCTCTTTCTCTCTTTTTTCCCTTTTTGCAATATTTCTCCTCAGAGAAAATTATAGTCTTGAAAGCCAGCAATGTGCTCTGTATGTTTTGTTTATTACAGTGGTTAAAACGAGCACCACGGATGATGGAGTATCGTTATAACATTCTTGATACCCCTGATATATTTGTGCAAACATAGTTGTGGGCGATGCATGCGCAGCGATGAGCCTGTGTTGTCTGGAGAAGTCTCTCCCCATCTTTGTTTATTCACACAGCTTCCTGCCTTTCTCTGGAATCCATCCTTTGTATTCCTTTGTACAGCTTCTGTCTCTTCGAGCTCCCCTTTTCCTGAACTTACCTTCTTTCCCACCTCCCTGGAGCAGTATCGCGATGTTTGGGTGCCAAACGATTTGCAAAGGAAGTGGTTCGAGTTAGAAATGGAGTAAGATGGAGGCTGTAACCACAATGTTGGATTTCGGGTCGTTACCACTTCATTTCCTCTGGTTTGCATCTGCGCCTTTCTCGATTTTCTGTTCCTGTCTACAGGATCCCAGCAAGAGGCCCCCGTTTCCTAGCCGGTGGAGCGGGAGGGCGTCTAAGAGACAAAAAATAGAAAAATAAAAGCATAACACCCTTCAAAGGCAATATTGCAGAGCACTGAGTCAAATGCTTTTGGTACAATGAGGAATAATCTCTTCCTCCATTCCACTCCTTGCTCTAAAAATGTTTACAATGTGCAAAAAAGGAAAACATGAACCGTTAATAAGGCCAGACAGGTCAAGGGCCATAGGAGTTCAGGAAATAAGGGCCCTCTGAGGGCTGGAAGATTCTAGGAAGGCTCCATGGAAGAGCTGGCCCTGAAGGATGGATGGGGCCCAGGAAGAGTAGTGAGAAGTTAGGAGAACTTTTCAAACAGAAGAAGCCATAAACTTTAAAAGCATGTCACTCACGGTTGTCCTGTGGGTCAGTTCAACACTGGAGGGCTGGTGGGACATTCCATAAGAACACTTTCTAAATAAGCATTACTTATATTCTAGATGGACTGATTTGCCCACTTCGTTGGCCTCTGGTGCTGATAATGCAAATCTTTTGAGTTCGAGCCTTCTTCTTAAAATATGGTATCTGCTTAGTTATTGGATTCTATCTGTCTGTGGACACAAACACTTTGGGATTCTGACACAAGTTATGGACTGTTCCCTAGAAGAAGTCACATGAACACAAAATGATGCTTGTAATTTCAAGGGCTTCCAGAAGCCTCTTTATGAAACCCAGGTGAAAATGCCTGGACTAAACCATCCCCGAGACAGAGATTGACTTTGACTTATCATGGTAGCCTGATGTGCAGAACACACTAGTTGGTCACTGAAGGTTGAATGAATAGGAATGAATTCTGTGTTCCCCCACACTTTCTGGCCCCCGGGACTTCCGTCCATCTGCCCTCCTGGGGCCACAGACTCAAGTTTCCTGCTGATCTGGATGTCAGTGTGGAAGACTCTCACAGAACCTGCCCATTGTGCTTCCAGCTCCTATCCTGGTATCCAAGAACCTGTCCTTTTCTTGAATCCATCTTCTTATTGTTCTGGGCCCATCTTGCATCTTATCTCCTGAGGGCTGGGCTCTCTCTGCCATCTAAGGTAATAGTTAAAGGGATCCATGTCAACATGATAAAGGAAGAGAAATAGACAAGCCTCTCCTTTCTCTTGTTTCTACCGGACCTTAATCTTACTTTCCAGTCCTGAAGTGCCTCCGGTGAGAGGAACTGAAACCTAGTGGAATGGGATGTATCTCCTGGGAAGGTCAGAGAAGAAGATGCTTTGTGGCAGGAAGAAGCTGGTCGCCCTCTCTCTAGTCATACTCTGATCCAAAATTTGGAAATAACACAAAAGATGACTGAGTTCCCTTTTGGAGTCATACTAGAGCACTGCCTCAGAAGCCTTGATTTTGTCCTGGGGATATAGCCTTTTTGACTTCTTATTTAATACCGATTAAGAGCCCGGACTTTGTAAAGTTAGTTGTTAATTTATAGAAGATTGATAGATGACACATAATTTTTATCTGGTAGAGATGTAAGTGAAGTCTGTCTAATAAAAAACATAATCTCAAGGGATAGAGTTGTATGGTCCTGTAGGACATTACCTAATTTTGTATTTAAAGTGTCTATCTTACTTCATCAAACTGTCTTGCATTGACTCTATATACTGCAGTCTCTTTCATTCTCTTGTAAAGCAGTTTTAGCATCCTGCAGTTTTCTTGCTGAATGAGTTCAATGAATCTATGAATTCACTCTACAGTTGTATGGGAATTACGAGGTTTTTTTTTTTTTAAACTCTCAGCTACATCTCAGCTGTGGGCAGAGGCCAATGTCAGAGGTATTTTAAGACCCAGAGTGCTGTAGGGCAGCACTTCTCAGACTCTAGCGGACACACGAATCACCTGGGGGCCTTTTAAAATGCAGATTCTGATTTGGTGGTTCTGGAGTGGGGCACTTCTCACAAGCCTCCCAGGGATGCCCGCTATGCTGGTCCATGGACAACACTTCACTGAGGCTGTAGAATGTACATAGTCTTCACCAAAGACTGGATGGATCTGTAAATCTGTGTCCCCACCTCCACCCACCACCCCCTGCCCTTCGAAAGGCACAGCAGAACCAAGCCAAGAGACAGCCCTGACTACCAAAGACCTGGGCTTGGTGGAGAGTTTCTGGAAACTTTCTGGGGAGGTTCAAGTGTGTGTAGAAGGGAGTGGGTAGGAGGGTGGGGCAACCAAAAGGAAATGAAGTGATTCATGCTCAACTGTGATTGCATGAGCATTAAACACAATCAGAGGGAAACCCAATCTCCCTATTGCAAAGGGCAATATCCAACTTGGAGCGCTGCTCTCCAAGCAATACAGCCCCCTCCCTCTCCTGACGGACCCACCCAGGCTCTTCCCCAAGGAGCCCTCAGGGCTGTCAAATGCATGGGCAGTGCTCAGACTTCGTGTTTTCCATGGCAGTTGAGCTCTTTCACCTCCTTTGGGAAGAGGAGAGGTGGGTCCCTTTGGTTTTCAGTGGGCACATTTCAGTACGTTGGTGCCCTGCCTCCGCTCTGCTACATGCTCTCTTACATCATGGTGCACTCATATTTTTAATCCTGAACATTTCTTGGAAACACACAGATCTCAGAGACTCCAAGAAACACACAATTGGTTTAGTTCACTCCTACCTCTGGGCCTCTACCAAATCGAAGAGGTATCTGTTTCCAGAGAGAATGGAAAGCTTCGATTCTGGAGCTCAAAGACCTGCTCGTGGACTGCACTGCACTGTAAAGAGGAGAGAGAGAGAGAGAGAGAGAGAGAGAAAGAGAGAGAGAGGAAGAAAAGGGGAGAGAGGAAGGAAGGGAGGGTGGGAGGGCATTGTTCATAAAGCTAGATTTATTCTGTGAAAAAGATGTCCTTTATTCTGAGAGTATGTTCTCTCTGTCTTTTTTGGAGGTCATGTTAGATATCTTCATGGAGATTATATTGGTAGTAAGATGACAGATTTTGTGTTGCTTTGTTTTTGCTTTTGTTTTTTATGTCCTTGTTCAGTAAAATAAAAAAGTTAGTCCTCCAATTTTGGGGGAAACTGTTCTACTCTGGAAAGCCACACACCCAAGAATCACTTACCCTGGGCTCTCAGGCTATAGCTGGGATACCCCTGAGTAACTGAGTCTCTTCTTGCATCTTTCTGCAAAAACAGCCTTTGATTCCCGGGGCTGGCCAGTGTGGGAGCAGGTAACTTTCTTCCTGACATAGGAAGCCTCTCTGCTCCTCCCTTCACCAGTCTGCTTAGAGGGAAGAAACACTTGGCTAAACAGATAACGGAGCATCTTCTACACTGACTTAACATAAAGTTTGGAGACTGGGAATGAATTAGAGTTTGAATACCTGGGAGTGAGTCTTGGTTCTTCCACTTAAAAACTGTGTGAACTTTTGCAAGGGGTGTAATATTTTTGAAGCTGAAAAAACTTTCAGTTGCCAAGAGAATGAAATCAGTAACATATATGAAGAGCTCTGTAAAACATAACATAAAAGAGCTGTGAAAATATAATCTATTGTTACAAGACCTCTCCCTCCCTCCTACCAAATTTCCACACACAAATGAAACATTGTTGGGTTTATAGCTAAGATTTCTGGCTCCCTTGTGCCCACTTTTGGTGTGGGGACAATTAAATGATCTCAGAGACAAGCAGTCTAATTTTCAGTTATTTATTAGATTTTAATATCTGGAGTTTGTCAGGGCATCAAGAGCTATCTGGGTAATTCAAATGTGCATCCAAGGTCAATAACCACTGTTTATAGAAACTGGGTAGAGAAAAGATATCTAACATAACTAGCTAAGTTGCAGCTTATCAAATGTTCTGACATAATAATCTCATTTCAGTCTTAAAAAATTGAGTTTTACTGTTCCCAATCACACATGAAAAACAGAGGTTCTAGAGATTAAATTATTGCCCAAATTCACACCAGCAAGGACAGGATGCTAATATATTTCAGCGTGATTCAGAAGCCCTGCCCTTTACCCATCACTACCTCATGCTATCAGAGAGCCAACACTGAATCTTAATTCACTCACCATAGGGGAATTTTTTTGACAGGGTACCAACTTGGATAAATGGTCCCAACTTGACCGTTTATCAAAAGTGTAACTTCGGACCCATCTCTTTTGATAGATCCTGTACCATTCATAGAAGAAATATAAAATCTTCTCAAATAATTTCCAGGAAAGTGATTATAAAAAAACAAAACCAAAATCAAAATACTTTGCAATTGTAAAAATTATGATTATTAACTTTCTCTAATGAACTAACTTACCATTAGCCAAGACTTGCTCTTTTTGCCATAACTGAAATGTAATTGAAGTGTCATTCCTTTTCTTAGTAGGGCTGGTAAATGGAGCTGCTCATATCTGAAGGGTTAAATAAAATATTTTTAGACTATTTACACTGAGTATTAGCTAACTCCCTGGGCTAATATTGGACATTATCCCATCAGTGCACATTAGATGTGACATGGGCATCTGTTACTGATGCTAAACATCTAATTGGGGGAGTGGAAATATAATATAATAAAGAGAATGTATATATGAGGAAAACTGAACTCCAAAATGCTTTAAATTACAACATGATGCCTCCCACTTTATTTAATCAAGTCCTTTCTTATAACTCAGTTAAAATGAGAGGGAAGAGAGAAAGGGAAAGTAATACTAAAATTTCTTCCTAATTTTAACTCTGAAGTATACAAATCATAGCGATTTGGTGAAATAGTTTGAAGTTTTCCCCCCCAAAAAAAAGAAAAAGAAGAGTTCTGTGTTTTTCCTGTAAGGCCTCTCTTCGAGAAGATAATTACAGAAGCTATGCCTTAATCATTCTAATATTCTGACCCAAGAAAATTTAGATGTTGCTAATGTTAGCACAGATGCTGCAGAAATAGACATGGACCAACAGTGGCAGGTCTGGGTGATACGGGTCAGTGCCAGAAGGTTCCTGGGGTCCTCACAACCTCAAAAAATAGACGAAAACAAATTCGACTCACCAAGTATTTCAGTTACATCTGGTGAGGTGACCCAGGTTAGCCGGGAGAACCACAAGTCTGCTTCTACAGTATGTTTGACTTAAAAATGGCAGGAGGAAGCAGAAAATAAAGTCTGTGTCTCTGAAAAGTGCTTGGTCTTGTCCATCTCATAAGACATCTCTCTTCCTTCCTCCTGTCCTGAAGTCACCAAGAGATGGCAGACGCCAGTAAAGACCCCCTCACATAGCAGCAGTGGAAGGCACACTCCCTCCTTGAGAGCTTCCGTGCCCTCAGTAAAGGAACTCAAGGGAGATCTGCTAAAACAGGGGTCAGCAAACTACTCCTGTTTTTTTTTTTTTTTTTTTAATAAAGGTATATTGGAACACAGTCACACAATTTGTTTATGTATTGTCTAGAGCTGCTTTTATACTGGGAAAGCAGAGTTGAGTAGTTGCCACTGAGATCACATGGCCCACAAAGGGTAAAATATTTACTACATTTACAGAAAAAGTTAGCCAACTCTTGTCCCAAAAAGGGCACCAGCTACAGAGCACCAAGATTGATATTTTATCAACTCCCAAACTCTGGTTCTCAATCCTTCTGTAACCCTAGCACACCTTAGGGAAAAAACATATATCCATCGGTAATACCATCTACCTCCTCTAAGAAGTAAGGATTTTCCATGAAGCTAGTGCAATTTAAGCTTCGTGTCACTCACTTGCAGAAGGTCTTGTGAAGGACCCTAGGGATGTGTTCATACGGTTAGATGTTTTTATAACATTTGAAAACAGAAGAGATAGAGACTATTGTGTCTTTCCATTCCAGCTTCCCTTCCGCTAATCTTCTCCATGCCTTGGGTAGTGCTGGAAGGAAAGTGGGAATTTTGTGGATCCAATTAAATAGAAGTTGAGATGGGGAGTTGGGGATACATCTAATTGGGTTTCATGAGACATGGATAGAGAGAGACAGAGAGATGCTATTTCATAGGCACTTCTCTTTAGATTAAGTTTCTGCCAGTCCTCCCAAGATACGAATAACTCTCAGGACTCTTCTGACCGCCCACTGCGCCAAACCGTTGTCATTGTGACATAAAAGTACAGGCTTAACTGTCCTAGCACAGCGGATACATCCTGTGACGTCCATCGTTGAAAGTGTGTGGTTGCAGGGGAGAAAATGTGAAATGTGTGAAGTCAGAAGCTAGTCTATGGGAAATTCTACCCAGGCTTACAGTACATAATGGAAAAAAAACATGATAGATTTTTTTCCCCCCAAATCTGCAAACAGTCTAAAAATGTCAGATGGCACTGTTAATTACAAGTTATGATGCTAAAAAAAAACTTTTCTCTCAATAATAAAAATTTTTTTCAATCAACCACACTGAAAAAGGTCAAAATATCTATTTCTCTTATAATAACCTATAATGGAAAATAATCTGAAAAAAAGATATATATTTCTTTTGCTGTACACTTGAAACTAACACAACATTGTAAATTAACTATACTTCAAACCTTCGAAAGAAAGAAAGAAAGAAAGAAAGAAAGAAAGAAAGAGAAAGAAAGAAAGAAAGAAAATGTCTCTTTCTGTAGAAAATGATATAATATTGCAATTATATAAAGAAATGCTCAAAGAGCATGCAGCCCACATATATAGGAAAACTAGTATTATAGAGTGCATCAAATAATTAATAAAAACATCATGTTGTTTTCTGGATTTTGTGATGTTTCTGGTCACCTTTTTAAAATTAGTAATGTCTTGTGATGTCACCTTCATTCTAAAAAAATTGTATATCCTTTTTCATAAATAGGGGCCCCCAGGTCAAGTCAGCTTTAGGCCCACAAAACCTGGCCTATGTATGTACATACTTACACACACTTGTGTGTTATTAAAACACAGATTTTCTTTCTTTCTTTCCTTTTTTTTTTTAATGCTGGTCATTATAACCCACTACATTGATGCAGTGATCTAGTAATGCATTAGGATTCCCAGTAGAAAAAAGCTTCCTTAAAAATCTATACAAACAAATTATCATTTTAAGTGAATCTATTACTAAATGGATATCTCATGTCTCATCCCAAGTTACCTTGCTGCAGTGGTCTGGATGGGATAGAAAGACATAAATTTCAGAGCTCGGTTGACCTGGATCTGAATCCTGACTTCACCTTTTTTGCCCTCTGAACTTCCCTGAGGCTCAGTTTCTTTATCTGTCAAACAGGGGAAATGGTGCCGACTTCATAAGGTCCTCGTGAAGGGGAAATGAAGGAACCAGTATTAAAGGCGTAGCTCAAAACCTGGTGGACGGCAGGCCCTCCACCCTGGAGGTTCCTTCCCTTCGCCATCAGCATCTCTCTGGGAGCCCCCATCGGCTCCCGCACAGAAAACACAGCTGGCAAAGAGACACTCCGAGGAAAGCCTCTGTAATTAATGTCATATTCACTCAATTTCAGGTCTAGACAATATTTTTCTAAAACAATTGCTTCCAAGGGCCAGTAATAAAAACAGAACAATGTCAGTCATCAGAACTCAGAAAGGGGAGGATAAATACTGCCTGACGGGTCCCTTCTAACTTTGATCCGAAATTCTGCATTCCTCTGGGAGACTTATACTAAATGATTTCCACACTTCTCCATGGCTGTTGGTCCTTGCTGTGCATGGCCCTGTGTCTCAGGAACAAAAGACAGGAATGCAGAGAGAAGACGGCTTTAAGACTCTCCTTTAAGGGATCCAGAAGCCTCAGCGACTGGGGTAGCAGATGTTAATTGCCCTCTGGAGATCCCTGTCCTAGATACAGTGTGAGACGGGTCCTCTGAAAGCTATGGACAGCCCCAGCCCCAAATCTCTGAGCTAGACTATTTCCCCAACCAGCATGCCAGGGGTCTGAAATCCCATCTGCTACTTAGGACAGCTGCCTGTTGTCCTGGAGAAGCAGAGGAGCAGATGAAAGGGAACTGGAATTTTCCCTGGTATTGGGCCTGTTGAAGGGGGTCTCTGCTCTTCCTCAACCCACCTCTACGCTCACTCTATCCTCATTCTTCCTAACTAGTTAGGAGCAGGGACTAAGGAAAGCGCTGGCCACAGTCGCCAAAGTATCTCGACTCTGAGAGGGTGCCATTTTGATGGAATTCTTTGCAAATGGCACCTCCTAGAAACGGACAAAGTTGTTGTTCAGGGGCTGGTAATTTAGATCTTCTGTCCAGAGAAGTTTCTTCACATCTCCCTTCATGGGGAGAGAGAACGAGAGACTAGAAACAGAGAAATGGAGAGGCTGACGAGAGGAAAAAGAGAGAAAGAGGAGGCCCAGAGGGAGACACAGAGAGAGGAAACTGGAGACAGAGGCTGAGTGGCCTTTGTTACAGTCCTTGGGAATAAACCCAAGGCTCTTCAGTAAATAGAATTCAGCAAAGAAGCCAACAGACGTTCCCACGAACGCAGGGCACAGACCACCCAGCGCTCAGACTCCTTCACCAGATGCTGGGGTGTTGTCACCAGAAGGCGTATCTCGGTCAGCAGAGGCCCTGGGAGTCATTCGTGTTTGCCCAACCCCCGACCTTTGATTCCCATATTTGAATGAGGACGAGCCTTTGTGATCTGAAAACGAAAATCTGCATCCCTCTCTCTCCCTCACCCACCCAGATTCAGTAGCTCCTCCCAGCAAGAAGGAACAGCTCAGCTCAAAATGGCACGTGGCCTCCTTGGGCATGCTCACCCACCGGGCACCCAGCAACCCTCCATCATTTAAAAATAGGTCTTCCGGGCTTCCCTGGTGGCGCAGTGGTTGAGAGTCCGCCTGCCGATGCAGGGGACACGGGTTCGTGCCCCGGTCCGGGAAGATCCCACGTGCCGCGGAGTGGCTGCGTCCGTGAGCCATGGCCGCTGAGCCTGCAAGTCCGGAGCCTGTGCTCCGCAACGGGAGAGGCCACAACAGTGAGAGGCCCGCGAACCGTGAAAAAAAAAAAAAAGGTCTTCCTCCTGCAATTTCTCCAAACAAATCAAAAATCCCCTTCTCCCGTGAAGGTATTCTCCACCAAGTCAAAGGGGAGCCTGATTTAATTAAATCTTACGTATGAGTGACAGATGATGTTCCTCAGTACTTCCAGTAGCATCTACACTATAAAAAAGCAATTTATGACAAAAAGAAACAAAGAAGCAGGAAGATGAATCTCTCCTTGGTAAGGCTGCAGGGAGGGAGGCAAAGAGAAGGGATTAAGTTCAGGAAGGGTGGAGACTTCATGGAAGGCCCAGCTGGTCTGCTGGTGCCCCTACGTCACACCACAAGGGCAAGTGCTTGCTCTATCTAGGTAGAAAGTTGCTTCAGCATCCAGGAAGTCACAGCTCTCCTCGGATCAGAAACCTGATACACCTGTTTTCTGCCATAGCACCTAACAGGAGAGCCAAGGGGGTGTAAGGCAGCGGTTCTCCAATTGCGAGCCCTGCAGCAGCAGCATGGGTGTCGCCTGGGATCTCATTAGAAATGCAGAATCAGAAACTCAGGGGGTGGGACCCAGGAATTATACAGCTTTGAGGGCAAGAGGTGAGGCATGTGGGGAACAGCAGGAGAGGTGAGGAAGACATCCTAGGAGGAGGGGAGGTGTGGTGGACGGTGAACTCCTACAGAGAATAGAGGGCCCTCGGGAGGGATGAAGCTGACTGTCCTTGGCCATCTGCAAGACTGCCAGTAGCACTTCACAGTTTCTCATTTCTTAACCCTCTGCCCGTCTCAGAGGGCAGAGAAGATGAGTCACATGCATAAAACACCCTGATCTCTGAAAGCAAGGGATGCCAAGGGCAATGATGATTACTAAAAATCATTAGAATGATCTGCAATGTACAGAACATTTCTGTGTAGATCCTTCCTTAATCTTGGCGATAACAAAGCTGTGAGGTAGGAATTACATTTTATTCCCATTTTGCGAATAAGAAAACCGAGGATCAGTTGGGATTGTTTTTTCCTGGACAAAGTTCAGGAAGGGTGGAGCCTTCATGGAAGGCTCTGTAACTGGGAGTAAGTGGATTCACTAAAAGGATTCTTCCACCATCCCAGGTGACAGTGGTCTCCAAGGGCACATGATCTATCCTTGTAAAGCCACTTCCATTCAGAAGTTCTCTCTGGTTTGTGCAATGTTGAATTCACTTCACATTAGCCCAATGCAGTCCTGGCAATCCCCTCCCTAATAGTGTAATGGCTCAGGACGTGATTCTAGAACCGACAGCTCAGGATCAAGCCCCAGGTCCTCACATCAGTTGTATGATTTGGGGTTTTGTGGGACTAACTGTGTAAAGATTTTAGCACAGTGCCTGGCACGGCAAGTGCTCTCTGAATGGTAGCTCGTCATCCGTCATTGTGAGAAGACAAATCTTAGCTGAATTCAGGCACCAGGAAAGGGAGTAGTAAGAACTAGAGGAACGAAAAGTCATAGTCCGTGACTATCCCAAGACCAAGGAGACCAGTAGACTCAGGACTGAAGGCTTTGGTTGGAATCTTGACTTTGCCATTTAATTCCAAGTGGACTTGAACAGATAACTGAACTGTTCAGTTTTCTCTTCTGCGTGTTGGGGGTTGTCATGCCTTACTTTCTACATGAGGCTGTTAGAAGGTTAGACAGACCAAGCGTGCCCCTTCTAGCAGACACTCTTGGTTGCCTACCTAAGAGCCACTTACCCCAACTTCTTGGTAACTGAAGCCTGACTTTGTTCAGGTTCTGCTCTTCTCCATAGTCGTTTCCTTTAGGGGATGTGCTCTGGCTGGTCTAAGCTCATAAAGGCAGATCCCTTCCTCTTACCAGTGACTGGTGGAAGTCAGGCATGTAACTCACTTCTGACCACTGGGATGTGGGGCCAGGTCCTCTTTGAACTCGGGGAAAAGATTTTCCTGATTTTAAAAAGATGCATAGGAAGAAATGGTATCTCCTTCCCCTGGACATGGTGCATCTAGATGTGATACTGGTCCTACTGCAGCAGGTGTCTTGCTACCGTAGGGTGACACGCCTAAGCACAATGCTAACTCTGGGAAGATGGCAGAGAAGAGGGATGGAAAGCACCCGGGTCTCGGACAGTGTTGCTGAGCCACTTAATTAGCCAATCCTAAGATGGCCTATCTCTGAAATTCTTTAAGGGCAGTGGAGTCAGGGTGTTGTGCTGTTTACGTCTGAGGGTGCCGTAGCGTCCCCGAGGTGATAGGTCACTGTAAAGTACTATTTTATGAATCTGTGGAACTATTTTTTGCAGTGAATGCTCCAAACTCAAATTACCCAGCAAAACCGCAGCGGGTCATAGCACTCAGGTGACAAGGCATAGATCAGTGATGCAGAATAGAACCTTGGTTCAAAACCAGCCTAACTGAGCTTCAGTTTATTTCCCTGTAACGATGTTCAGAACTATGCTCCCCCATATTTTTATGTTCAACAGAAGAGTGTCCTAAAAAAATACCATATGGGGCTTCCCTGGTGGCGCAGTGGTTGAGAGTCCGCCTGCCGATGCAGGGGACACAGGTTCGTGCCCCGGTCCGGGAAGATCCCGCATGCCGCAGAGCGGCTGAGCCCGTGAGCCATGGCCGCTGAGCCTGCGTGTCCGGAGCCTGTGCTCCGCAACGGGAGAGGCCACAGCAGTGAGAGGCCCGCATACCGCAAAAAAAAAAAAAAAAAAAAAAAAAAAAAAAAATACCATATGATAAAGGAGCACATTCTGCCACTTTACGAAATCCATATGCCCTCTCCCTTGCCATCCAGATTTCCAAAGCTGACATTTACTGTGCATCAGAACATAGGCAAACCAACTGCATGAAATCATCTGGAAGTCACAAGTCCATCGCTTCAGCTTTTTAAAAAGTGAAATCGAGAGATGCTGGCTGCAGCAAGTGTTCCATTTTCTAAATAGAATGCTTGATTTGGCCAGGCCAGATATGACCTAATGACAGAGATTCAATTGCATCCGAAAGGAACATAAATTAAGATATAAGTAGTAAAATTGCATGTTCTTACTAAACTGAACCTATGACAGGATTTTTTTTTCTTCTAATAGCTGTTCACTCTTACTATTTTCCCTGGGTTGACAGCAAATGGTCAATATCTTCAAAATTATTTAAAATCCTGTGGGATTATGTTTGTTTTAAATTTTGTATTGGGAAGGCAGGAAACTGTTCCTGGTAAAGAATCGGGAAAATGTCACAGGGATAATGTCTTGATCGGAGTTGTGACTTTCAGTAATGACAAAGCCTGCATTCATTCCTGGCACATAGTAAGTGCTCAACAAATATGTTTGAAAGAACTAAAGCACAGTAGCCTGTTTATTCTAAGCAGAAGACCCTGAGTGTCCTCTCAAGGTGGCAGTTTAATGTTCTGTGAACAGGTCTGAGATGTAAATTGTAATAAAGTACTAGGATAAATGTTGTCTTTATTGGAAAACCTATGATTTTTCAAAAATATATGACAGTGATAATTGATGTACATGATGAGCCACAGGGATTCACAACCTCTAAGTACCTTAAAAGGAAGCATTATTATAAAGAGCATGGAATTTGGAGTCCACAGAACTGGGATTCTGTCCCTGGTTTCTCCACGTAGTAGTTGCATGACCACTGGCAAGAAATGCAACATCTGTACCCGTAGCTTCTTTTTTTTTCCCCAAACAAACAACTTTTTATTGAAGTACAGTTGATTTACAATGTTGTATTAGTTTCAGGTGTATAGCGAAGTGAATATATATATATATATATATATATATATATGTATATATATTCTTTTGCAGATTCTTTTCCATTATATGTTACTATAAGATATTGACTATAATTCCCTGTGCTATACAGTAGGACCTTGTTGTTTATCTATTTTATGTATAGTAGTGTATATCTGTTAATCCCAAACTCCTAATTTATCCGTCCCCCCATTTCCCCTTTGGTAACCATAAATTTGTTTTCTATGTCTGTGAGTCTGTTTCTGTTTTGTAAATAAGTTCATTTGTATCACTTTTTGAGATTCCACATGTAAGGGATATCATATAATATTTGCTTTTTCTCTGTCTGACTTACTTCACTTGGTATGATAATCTCTAGGTCCATCCATGTGGCTGCAAATGGCATTATTTCATTCTTTTTATGGCTGAGTAATATTCCATTATATATATTATATATATATATATTCCATTATATATATCTATATATCGCATCTTATTTATCCATTTATCTGTCAATGGACATTTAGATTGTTTCCACGTCTTGGCTATAGTAAATAGTGCTGCTGTGGACATTGGGGTGGATGTATTTTATTCAAATTAGAGTTTTCATCTCTTTCAAATATATGCCCAGGAGTGGGATTGCAGGACCATATGGTAACTCTATTTTAGTTTTTTAAGAAACCTCCATACTGTTCTCCATAGAGACCACACCATAGCTTCTTTATTGGCCAAATGCATGGCGACAATAGTGCCTCTATCTTATAATGAGGTTTTGCGGATTAACTGAGGTAATGCATGAAAAGCACTCTCCAAAGTGTCTTTGTTAGAATCACCCAAAATATAACAAATGAATGAATGAAGGAAGGAAGGAAAAAATGAGCTATGTTGGTGATAGCTTTCAAATCCAATCTACGATACTAAAGCCTAGTTCTGTATGACTAATTCATGGATGACACATAACAGGAGCTCAACTAACCAGACTCTGATTAACTAGAGTATGCTTCTATTACTGTGCTTACCTTATTGTGTCACCATTATTTGTTTGCAAATTTCTCTATAGCTATATTCATCTTCATTTTTTTTTTTTTTTTTTTTTTTTTTTTTTTTTGCGGTACGCGGGTCTCTTACTGTTGTGGCCTCTCCCCCGTTGCGGAGCACAGACTCCGGACGCACAGGCTCAGCGTCCGTGGCTCACGGGCCCAACAGCTCTGTGGCATGTGAGATCTTCCCAGACCGGGGCATGAACCTGCGTCCCCTGCATCGGCAGGCGGACTCTCAACCACTGCACCACCAGGAAAACCCCTATAATCATCTTCTTATCTCCAACAACCCAGCGTTCAGCATATAGTAAGCACTTAATAAACATTTATCAAATAAGTGAGTGAGTGAATAAAAAAACTTCCCTGGGGTCAGAACGGTTTTCTGTAAAATATTAAGTGACTGACAGGGGACCCATTGGTAGCTGCTAAGACAAGTCAAGATGAAGCCACTACAGAAAGCCTTCTCTGAAGGCAAAAAACTACACACTCCCACTGCTGGCCCTGCTGCCAGATGAAAACCACATCACGTGGCAATTTACATCATGTTCTTCTAACATGGACAGATTCAAGACAGCCTGGTTCTTGCCATCTTATGAACCATTCTGCCCCAATGCACTGGCTACTGTTCTTTCTATTGAATTGCAACTTCTTTTTTTCCTGGGTATCGATAAACAGCTACAGAGTCAAATTAGTACTGTTTACTGTCAAATTAAGATGGAAACCGATCCTTTCTGTTCTTTGTTTACAATGCCTGTACGGCTTGTCCCAAACCTCCAGAGTAACTAAATGCAAACGGATGGCTTCTGACGATGGATGCTGTCCCAGATCAAACAGAAGGCAGATTTTGTTTGTCTTCTAAAATAAACTATCTTTTCAGGTTCATGGGCTCGGAATAACAGCTATCATATTTCTCCAGCTGGTTTTTATTCCTTTACTAATTTTACAGCTTGGTCTTTTAGAAGGAGAGTTCTGTCTTTGTTCCATTCCTATGGGGCTAGTTCTGTGTCAGGGGAACAGAATATTCATAGAAGTTCAGGAAGCCGAGAGAGAGAGAGAGAGAGAGAGAGAGAGAGAGAGAGAGAGAGAGAGACAGAGACAGAGAGACAGAGAGACAGAGAGAGAGACAGAGAGAGAGTGTCTGTGATTTGGATGCATGGATAATATTGTTCTGAAAACGCATCATGAAATAAAGTGTTTATTGTCAAAACCTAAATACTGTAGCAATCTCTAAATAATAGAATTTTTTAAATCCTGGTCTTATTACTTAACTTTTACTTTCCTTCCAGAGTCTTTGCCGTTTGCATATTCGATAAGCAGACCTGTATGCTTCTCTATGTTCTTTTCTTAAAATGTTGAACTAAATGGGTAGCATGCCACTTAGAAAACGTCTGCAGCTTGACATCACTTTGACTGATTCCACCACTTTGGGGGACAAGTTTTCAAACCAGCCAATGCACTGTCCTGCAGTGCCCTCTTCTCTGTTGGTCATCAGCCTGTTACAAAGAAGAATCTTGCAAGTTGTCTCACTGAAATCCAGACATGCTACTTCTGCTGCCTTTTCTGGGTGAGACAGGCAACCATCACAACAAAGGGAATGATACTGTGCTCACATGAAGAGTTCTCATGAAACCCAAGCTGCCTCCTGACAGTGACAGCTTCCTTATTTCATGCTTGCAAACCACTAACCAAATTCCCAATCGTTTGATCTAGAATCTCACCCAAGAACCCCACCATGTTGATTGTTCTGCAATTAGTAGAATCTATCCTCTTACCCTTTATGAAAATGGGACCAATAATTTGCTAAATTCATTTACCATTCATTTCACAAAGAGTCATTTTACGTATGCTATATAATCTAATCTACATGACAATTTTATAGGAAAACTACCATAGTCCCACTTGATAAATAAAGCACCACACAGGAGGTTAAATTCTAGAGCAAGAGTTGACCTTCTTGTTTGCCACCCTAGTTCAGATCCTCCTGTCACCAGGCCTGCCTGCCTTTCCCTGGAATCTGAAGCCTCAGACCTGGCTTTCAAGCCATCTCTAACATGACCTCATTCTTTCACTTCAAATTTCCACTCTTCTAACACTTGAAGCTCCAATCAAACTGGGTTACTCCCTGAGCCTAAACACGTCTGTACAATCCTTCCTCCATGTTCATGCCATTCCCCAGTCCTCGTCACATAGCCAGGTTCCAGTTGAAATATCTCAGCTTCCATGACCCTTCTCACATGGACACATACAGACACTCACTCAGAGCTGTTGCAGTGGCTGCTCAGTCATTTGACAGTGAATAGAAGAGCACCTTGCTGGGAGGACCGTGGGCATTGCAGACGTTAAAGCCAGTGAGCTGAAGACTCCAGCTGAAGAAAATACTTAGAAGGCCCCCAGGGGCTGAGGCAGATCATCCAGGAAAAACAGGCTGAGCAGACATGGGGCTTGCATCGGATTCATTCTCTCACTGGTGTTACACCTGGGGACACGGATCTTTCCACCATCTTTAGTGCATCTGATACAGTAGAAACTATCAAATTCACATAGTCTTTGGCAGAAAGACAGTCTTCCCCTGCCAGAATCAAGTGGGAAGACTGCAGCTGGAATGCTTACTATTAATACAGTATCACAGGTAGTCAACTACCTGAAGGCAGAAGTTGCAAGGTAAGTTCAGATGAGGACAAGTGGATCGAGGCTATAGTACACATTCCCTGAAGATCATGGGGACCAGTCAAGGTGAGACTGAAGCCTTCTGGAGCACCAGGCTAATGAATGTGTACTCTCTGCATGTTTCTGGGTGGGTGATGGCGAGCCCTTGAAGGTTTTTGAGCAGGGGAGTGACGTGATGAACACAACGTTTAGGAAAGTTAATCTGGTCATTCTATGGAAAAGGAAATTGCACATGCCATATGCCCTGACTTCTTCACAGTTGGAAATCCTGAATATTCTGTGAATCTTCTCACTTCTTATTCACCTTCACTCATCACAAATTATAAAGAAGCCTGGGATGCAGTTCCAATGTCCTTTTTTCTTGTTGTTTTCTTAATTTTTTTAATGAACAATATATCTACACTAGTTCTAGTTATGAAAAACAATGGCTATGGTCGAGTCACACAAGTTGCTAAAAAATGGAAGAAACCTCAAGTTAGGGACCTGAATCTGGTGTAGTACAAATTTCGTCATTGTCATCTTAAGCACCATCATCATTATCATCATCACCGTCATCCTCATTCATCACCATCACCACCATCATTGTCACCATCATCACCACCAACACGATCATCATCATCATCACCATCATCACCACCATCATCACCACCATCATCATCACCATCATCATCATCACCATCATCACCATCATCATCACCATCATCATCATCATCACCATCATCATCACCATCATCACCATCATCATCACCATCCTCATCACCATCATCATCATTATCATCACCATCATCACAATCATCATCACCATCATCACCATCATCACCATCATCCTCATTCATCATCATCATCACCAACATCATCACGACCATCATCACCATCATCACCACCATCATCACCACCATCATCACCATCATCACCACCAACACGATCATCATCATCATCACCATCATCACCACCATCATCACCACCATCATCATCATCATCACCATCATCACCATCATCACCACCAACACGATCATCATCACCATCATCATCATCACCACTAACTAACTATCGAGCATTCACTCTCCCCACTAGGTACTTGCTAAGGACTCATTTATTCCTTATCATACTATAAGCTAGAGGAAAGTGGCTGACCTTTACACTTGATCACCACAACATTTTGTTTCCAGGTTCTCTTTGGTGTGTGTCTAGTCCAGGACCAGAATAGAATTTTCAACCTACATCCTGGGAACCAGCTCAGGGCTCAAACTGGTTATAATCTGGAATTTTTGTTTGCTTCACTCTTTGGTCCCAATCAATATTCAGATCTGGATTTCTTTCTTTCATTCTTCAAATATTTTGTGAGCATCTGCTATGTGCCCAGCACTTTGGTGAACAAGACAGATGTGTTTCCTGCAAGCATGGGTGAGTTTTGCTTGGAATGCTTGAAGGTAGAAGTTTCAACCCCTGCTATGATAACAAAGAAACCTGGGTATAAGACTTGGCTCAGATGCTAATTATTCTGGGACCTTGGCCAAGCATCTAAATCTCCCTGAGCCTCAGTTTCCTTGTGGTTAGAAAGGCAGAATTCACCTGGAGACTCTCAGTTCTTCATCAGAGTCTGGTTTTCAGAGTTTAAAAGCTGAAATTATGCTGCAGTCAGATGCCTTTCTGTCTCCCCATCTCGGCCCTTCTACTCTCCAGAGCTGCACAGTTTAGCCATCAGTGGAGTGAACATGCCACATTGCAAGCCCTTCCCCACTGAGGTTAATTGGAGTCATTCTTGTCTTGGCCTCCCCACTTCCCATGGGGGCCTGAGAGGTCCAGCCTGGCTATTTGCTCAGTGTCACTCTGAATCTAAACCTGTTCCTTTTTAACTTGATATTGTGTCTCTGTTTACTTTACCTAATAAGCAAATCATTTCCTTCATAAAAAGCTCATTTTGCAGATGAGGTGGGATTCAGAAAAGGGCGATGCCGGTCATTTTTCCTGACCTCTTCCATTAGCTGAAGTACTTGCTGAGAGGTGATGTCATTCCCTGAAACAGAGGCTAGACATACAGGCATAAACAAAGTTGCTCTTCTCCTCCCATTGAAAGAGACCATGCCAATGGAGTTATGCTGGGTTCTTCAGAAAAGGGAACCCAGGAACTCAATACCAGGCTCATTATATAGACCCCACAAAGTCTCTTTGAACGTAGGACTCTTGACCTAGAGCATGTTATTAAACTGGAAACAGGATTAAGTAAGGCAGCTGCAAAGCACTTGAGCTGTCATTTACTTTCACCCTTCTCTCCTTCCAAATAAGCATGCAATTTCCTTTGTGCAATGGCATTTGGCATATGCCAACCCAAAGCCATTTTGATTTTTCCTATTCTTCTGTGGTTTCAGCCATGCATCAGAGGCCTATATTTTTCCTTTTTGCCCACATAAAAAAAAATTCATAGTAGAGCAAGAAGTTGATGGGAAGACTGGAACTCTTTCACTAAGAGGCAAGAGGAAAAGTATGAAGTATTCAAAGAAGATATTTAACACCTTGGGCCAGCCATTATGTTCTCTGAGCCTCAGTTTCCTCCTTCAGAAAATGGGGATGAAAGCTACTTCCAGAAAGCTGGAGACACTTCAAGGAGATACTGTATATAAAACACATATTCATTCATTCAACAGTTAGTAAGTGCCTACTCTGTTCTACACCGGGATGACTTTTAACTCCCTCAAAAACATGAGAATGCAGACCTAACTACCAATCCTATTAAAATAGATTCAAGAATTTGTTTCGGAAAATCACTGGATTTTCATAGCCTTTTTCTCTTTATCTTTTTCCCTTCCCTCCCATCCCAAACTTCAGTGTGAAGAAAAACCTCCTCCTTCAGTGGCCCCAACTCAACTCCCTTCTCCATAAATCATTCCTTGAATCCAGGAAATCAGACTCGGAAAAGGTGTCTTGGAGAAAAGACACATATGAGAAAAAAGATGGGTGACTTTTGACTGATTCGGTTCCCAGTAAAAACTCGAAGGGTATGTTCATTCAATTCCACAAACATCTAGTAAGTGCCTATTAGACACACTGCCGTGCCATGTGGTAGCTCAGAAAGAGCTGGGTTCTAGTTGGCATTCCATCACTAATTGATTCCTGACATTGGCCAATTCCAATTCCATTGCCTCTCTGGATCTCCTTCTCTATAAGGCCGGCTGGAGTAGATGGTCATTAATGACCCTTCCAACACTAATGTTTTATGGTGCTGGTGAGTGCAGGGAAGGGAACTGAAAAGTAGCTCCTGCAAAAATGGAACAGCTTTGCCATTTCTGTTCTTTATTTGACCACAATCACTTAAATTATTTAGAACATATTTCCATGTTGAGGTCTAATTACAGAATTTTCTAAATTTTTTTTTTTTTTTTTTTTTACTGCTGTTTTTGCTGTTTGAATCAAACTTGTTTTGCTCTTTGCCTCGGGTGGAAACTTTTAATGCTGAGTGTGTTTTTATGAGTGTCTTTAAAAGCGAGATTTAGATTCAGCCCCTCTGCCTCGCTATGGAGGTCCCTGAAATTTACAGGGGAAGAAAAAAATCTAGTCACTTCGAATCTAGGTCAAACCAAATTTTAATATCCAAAGAATTTAATCAGAAGGCTGGAGTCTACATTACTGTTTTAAGATACCAGATTTGGCAAGTGTTCTATTTTGTTATGAAGGACCCTACCCATCTCAAGGCTAATGCAGTACATATTAGCATTCAGGACCTCAGCAAATCTCATTTTGTTTTGAATTTAACTCTATATGTCCCAGCATTTGTTAGATAAAGGACTCTCTGCTTCAGATGTAGTCTCCTAGGTCATATCATATTTATTTCTCTAGTTTAGGGTATTTCAAGAGTTAGTTATCAATTGATTCAACACATTCCAAAAGTAAGTGTGATAATATCTCATTAATTCAGACCTCACTAATTTAGAATTTGTGCACCTTGGGGGCACATAGGCAAACCTAAGCCAAATAGTAGTGTAAATGCCATTTAAGAAATTTTTAACGTGCTTAAGAAGACATAGTTTTAAGTACAAAAAAAACACAACAACTCTTGCATTTAAAAAAGAGAAAAGGGTGCTACATACAAATGATCCTAAGTTAATTTCCAAAGCTGACACAGTAGCCCCTCTTTGTACAATATATTTTTGGCCATTATTTGTGACACAGTTTATAGCAGAAATCATTTTTTTATACATTCTGCAATTCTAGCTTTTCCCTTTCTGGATGTACTGGTGCTGCAACTTAGTAAAAATTAATAATATCACTGCTACAGAATATACCGTGTTGGAAAATGTGACATGTTCGATCACAGTGTGAAATTTGCTTTCTATGACTCACCCCAGGGTAATGATGAAAGCGTTTGTGGTGGGAAGAATATTTGAGTTGAGTTTGGGTAAATGCAGAAGGAATGCATGTTGTCAAATAATTGACCCAATCATCTCATTATGAACAAAGTAAGGCCCAGAGAAGCAAACCGATGCGGCTCCCTCCTCAGTTTAGCAGGAAGTGGAGCAATACGTAGAAAGTATGGCTCTTGACTATGGGTTCAGGCTTTTTCAGTACCCAGTCTTTATGTGATGAAAGGGGGAAACCTCACTAGCACCATCTTGCTCTGTCATAAATGCTCTTATGCTGACCTGGTGCCTTCACAAGCAGCCACAGAATCCCTGGTTGAAGTTACACTGAGAACCTGCCTACAGAGTTGTTCAATTTCCTCCGAAAACCATGTACTTAGCCTCTAGATTTGTTTTTGTTCCAAGGCATCTGACTCAGTGGCAGCCCCATAGAGACACAATGTTTAGGTGGGGGTGGGGAGATGGATCTATCTATCTATCTATCTATCTATATTTATATATAGATAGATGTATAAAAATATATCCTGCCACATTATTGAGCCTGACCCTTCCGCCCATTTCCACCCCCTGCTTACTGGTAAACCAAGGGTAAGTGTGTATTTTAAGGAGAATGTACTGAGTGATTGCCAAAGCAACCTGAACTTAAGTTGAGCTGAGAACCACAGGCCACAGTGACCCGATTCTTGGAATGTTCACCACAGATCTTGGCAGCCGTTTTCTTTCTGGTTTGTGATTTTCAATAAGATCCCAAACAACCAAAGAGGGGAGGAAAAAGAGAAAAGAACAAGCAAAGGGAGAAAAATCCCTAACCTTCCCAAACCAGCCATTTATCACAGTCATTCACAGAACAACCTCAAGGGAGGTCACCACTACTTAGGAGTTGGCGACGGTGCTGTGATGAGCACTGAAAAGGGCGTTTTTGGCCTAACAGACCAATTAGCCAATGATCATATCCACTTCCTTGCTCCTTCCTGAATTTCTTAAACGTGTGTTTCTTGGAATCCACCTCTATTGCCACATAGACCCAAGTGACAAATCATCAACCCCCAAGAGCCAGTGCTCTGCAGCAAACCTGCAGCACACATTGCGACTTGCCAGAGGGCAGGAGGGAGCGATAAGCCAGGCTACCAAATTTGGTTAAAAAGAACCCAAAAACCTGTTTGCATTGGCTGAGTAGTATATTCCAAAGCACAGTGGTGGTACTTACCTCTTTGCAAAATGTTCTGAGGTCTATTACACTTAAGAGGGAGCTTGGTGAGAGGGAAGGTGTCGTCAGGGGCAGGCTGGCCGGCTCCCAGAGAAGCAGTAGCCTGATGAAACTCCAGTCGTCCACACACTGGTCCTCAGCCCGGTGGGTGCAGCAGTTAGATTTAGCCCACACGTGCCCAGATATGAAAGATGAGTTTCTTACAGGCAGGTGTTTGATAACCAAACACATAGGAGGCTGATATATAAACCAGAAGCTAGTCTGGATCTGACATGCTCCCTCCCTTCCCGTCCCTGTCTGGAATGGTCCTCTGGTGATGAGATGCCAAAGTCTTCTACTTACAATTTTAGATATGTGATGTTGGGAAGACTTTCCCACAGATTGGCTTCTGGCTCCACACCATTATACCTGGCTTCTCCTTCAGTCTCATCCTACCAGTGCCAGGCACCTTAGGACACAGTCAAAATGAGATGATTTTGACTCTGCACCTTCAGGCCATGATGGGGGGCAAGTCCACCCAGCGGGTAGTAGGATTTTCCCTGACGTTCCTACACGAGGAGGGTTTGCAATAGCATAATCGTACATGGGTATGATGACAAACGACACTAATATACACCCGAGAAACCTGAACTTATGTATCCCCAATGCAATTGCCCTTTATCCAGATCCCCCAAGTGCCCACGGCCACTCCAATGTCACCTGACAGGAAGGGAGGTATTGGAGGGAAGGTTGGGGAGAAAAGACAGAAACCTTGACTACCTTAAAATAGCTTACTTCTGCCAATTTTACAAAGACGTATGAGCACCAGGGCCTCTCGCATGCGAGCGGGGGAGGGAGGTCCTAAAACTTAAGCCTTATCAGCTTCATAGTAAATCCAGCCCTTAAATCTGGACATGCCAGACCTGTTGCTAAAGCTCGGTGCAATCCCCTCCTCCCAGCAGGCTGGCTCATCAGATGTCTGGGCTGAGGAACTGATCTTCTAGGTCTGTAGCTCGCGGATGGAGGCGGGGGGTGTCCTGGATAATCCTTAAAATGAATCCATATGTTGCTGGATTTGTCGGATGAGTGGGGAGGAGGGTGAGGAACCAAGACCAGCAAACATCTATATTCAGGGGTTGATTAGCGTCGTGGGGGAAGGAGACCAGCGAGCAGCCTGGCGTGGAGTGTGGGAAGCAGGGGGTGGGGGAGGGGGAGGAGGACGGCACAGAGACACACACATACGCACACACCCACCAGGTCCAAATGTGCGGAGCCAGCGGCTGCCACGTGAAGCTGGAGGGGAGGGTTGCTGAAGGACTTGGTAAGCCATGGGCACTCCGATCATCACCTGGTCAAGCCCCAGGTGACTGGGTGTGTGACGAAGAGTAGGGTAGCAGCCCTTTCCCATCTAAACAGAACACTCACGGCTCTGGCACCTTTAGGAGCCGCCACTCTCCAAGGAGATGGCCCTGAACGTGGACGGCGGTGCTCCGGAGGTGGAGAGGCAGCTCAGGAGGCCGGGCACAGAGGGCACATCATGGGTAGAGAAGGGAGGTGGAGGACACCATGTGCTGACTACCGCTGGCACCTGTGACACATCCTCCCAGGATCCCCAAAGTGACTGGGTGGGGCTGTGCAGAGCGCGGAGACCCTTGTGAGCAGGTGAGGGCAAAACCCAGCTCAGGTCGCGTTGTTGTCATTGAGACCTGGGGACATGGGAGTTCCACTTCACAGACATTAGCATCTTTGCCTGCGCTTTAGAAGGAACCCATCTAGGCAATATTATTGCTCTGATTTTGAAGGTTGAGGAAGGATAGGGCAACCTCAGGCCCATCAGTTAGGGGTGAGGGGGTCAGATGGGAATGAGATTCTACTTATGTACTTATTCATTCATCCATTTAATACTTGTTGAGCTTCTACTATATGCAGGCACTGTTTGGGGGTAAAATAGAGAGTTCCAGGTGATAGACTGCCGAGGGAACTGGCCATCTATGAGTTAAGGCATCTCTCCATCTCATGGAAGCTGGTGTACAAACCAAGTGGGAGGGCACACCACCCAAAGGTCAAGGTTGTGGACTCTGGAGCCAAACTTAAACTCATAGCCAAACTTTACCAGCTGTGAGAACTCAAGCAAGGTACCTCGTCTCTCCCAGCCTCCACTGTTGTGATCCTTACCTGTAAAATGGGAATAATAGTATTTGCTTCCAGGGTAACTTTGAGTATTAAAATGTAGAATCCACAGAAGTGTTTAGCATCGTGTCTGATGCACAGGAAAGGTGAGGGGCGTGTGAGCTCTTCACAGTATATTTGTATGAGGATTATTCTCTCCTTGTCCCCGTTTGGGAGTGGTTCAGCAACACAGAGCTGTGAGCCAGACCGGCACGCATAGGATACAGGAAAGAAAGCACAGGCTTCCACAGGCAGCAGAAGACAGCACTGGGGCACAGTTACCCCAGAGCATGCTGACAGCAGCTGCGGGGGCCTGGGAACTCGCTTCACCTCATCAGAGAAGGAAACTGGCAACTGCCATGAGGGAGATGACAGCCGCACACACGAACACTCAGACGACATCTTCTGGAGACTAGAAGGAAAACCAGAGGAGGGAGCTTTTGAAAGACTGAAGGATGGCTGAGGTTCCCATAGTGACAGATGGAGAAGTGAACTCTGCTGATTGCATTTCTCCCTCCAGGCTGGAGGCTGAGGAACTGCGGGCGACAGAAGTATCCTCCTCGTAGTAGGCCTGGGAAGGGAGGAGGCATTGGCTGGGGATGAATTCGCCTGAAGGGTGAATAGGAGTTTTCTAGGTAAGACACCAGTGAAAGGAGACATCAAATTCTAGCAAGAGGATAGAAGCAAATGAGAATGAAGTTGGAAAGTTAAATCGGAGGCAAATTGCGAAAAGCCTTCTATGCCAAACCTACCCAATCTCGCAGTTTGGGAGGCCCAAGGGAGGTTTATAAGCCAGGAGTAAAAAGCAGATAGGACAATCAGGCACGCATTTATTAAAGGTTCCCTGTGGCAGCGTGGAGGGTAGATGATGGAGGTGCCGGCGGGGGAGGATTGGGTGTGGGCAGTTATCCGACAAGGTCAAAGTTAACAGTATTCATGTACCGAGGGCCACCCAGTTGGCCCGTGAAGATGCACTTTTTCTCTCTCTGCAGCTTTTCTAATCTTTCTTTCTCCACGTGCTAATAGCTCCTGCTGGTATCCTCCTGCAGGGAGCATCTTGCCCCTCTGATTCTTCATCTTGGGGGTACATGAGAGACCAGATCGGTGTCTAGACTTTGCAGAAGTCTAGAAGAATAAAGGAGTATTCAAACGAAGTAAGATGAAAGAACAACTTATTTTGAGGCTATCTTTCTAATATCTTAAATACCAGGGTGAGCTAGATGGGGGCCCCTGGGGCTCAAGTCGTGTTTATAGGCTGACCTAAGACACCAAAAGCTGATTTGAAAACGTTAAGAAATGCCCCTCCATGCCAGGTTGATCCCCTTTACCGAAATGATTTACTAGAGTGGAAACAAGAAGAAACGTTGACCTCGGCTCTTTGCCTCCTTCTGTGGTGCGTAACCACATGGACCTGAGAAGGGGGTGGGGGACGAGAAATGCCTTTTGTTGGAAGCATAGTCCCTGGAGCTCCCCTCCCCCAACCCCTCCCCGGCCGTCTTGGTCCTCAGCCCTCCTGTCCCCTCGCTTCCCCAGACACACCTTCCTCCTTCTTGCTTCCCCATCATGGCTTCCACCCTCGGCGACATGGGAAGTGCCTTCATCCTCCTCATGCCTTCCAGCCCTCCGGGTCCAGAGCACTCTCTTCATCTTCCACTGGCCTCCCCGAATCAAGCCAGTCGTCACCCAAAATGAAAACATCAGTAAGGACAGTCACCCATGCGGAGCCGCACCAGCCAGACACTGTGAGCACTGGACTCAGCCGTGCACTCATTCTATAAAAAGTAAGGGGCTTCCCTGGTGGCGCAGTGGTTGAGAGTCCGCCTGCCGTTGCAGGGGACGTGGGTTCGTGCCCCGGTCCGGGAAGATCCACATGCCGCGGAGCGGCTGGGCCTGTGAGCCATGGCCGCTGAGCCTGCGCGTCCGGAGCCTGTGCTCCGCAACGGGAGAGGCCACAACAGTGAGAGGCCCGCGTACCGTAAAAAAAAAAAAAAAAAAAAAAAAGTAAAGAGCGCCTATGACAGGCCAGGGGACCAGCAGGAGCAGGGATTCGGCAATGCACGGGACAGGCTGGGGCCCTGTCCTCGCTGGGCTCTGCAGTGCTTCATAGCATCCCAGGGACCCTGGGAATAAGTAGGCTGTCCTATTCTTTACAGATGGGATAATGGAAGCTCAGCCAGCCAGAGCGTGTTCTCCAAGGCTGTACAACTGGTAATCGGGGGATAAAGCTTTAGACGCTGGTCAGTGTGACGCATGGCTCTCCAGCTTTGGACACACGGGTCACCTCCTACAGCATCTGCAGTGGCACCGTGTCTGCCCTCCAGTACCTACGATGTTCTTTCATTGTTTGGTGTGTGTTGGATGCAGCTCCTTAACTGAGATCATTTAAGGTAGAGGCCCGATCATTTGTGCCATTTTCTCCTATAGCACCTGGTGCCAGGCTGAGCCCTAAATACTTGGGGAGTGAGGCCAGGCAGGCCTTATCTGGCTCTCCAGCTCCTGTCTCAGGTTTTACCCATAAATTCAGCAGCAGAGGGAGGGCCAGTGGGACTCCTGGATACTGAGACATATCAGGCTGCTCTCCATGTCCCACCATCTTCAAATCCTCCTACGGACCTTCTCTTGCAGTAGGAGGACTTGCTAATCCACTTGATATCCAAAATCTTCTAAATGTGACATTTAATCATGTCATGTATTCCAAAGATACTGTGTGTTCTTTTTTTCATTTCTCATGTAAATAATGAATAACAAACAAATCACACAGCACTGGTCCCATGCCAGGCATTGTTCTAAAACATGGTGTTTGATATTTTGGGGGCTCTCGCCTTCTGAGATGGCCCACGCTCTGTATGTGGAGTGTGTTTCTCTCTAAATAAATCCACTTCTTACCTATTAAAAATAAATAAAGTAAAATAAAACAGCATGCTTTGTTGGACAGAATCAGCATCACCTGGGAACCTGTTAGAAATGCAAACTAAAGGAACACTCTGGGATGAGGGTAGTGATCCAGCAATCTGTGTTTTATCAAGGTTCCAAGTGTACTGAAGCTGGGAACCACTGTCCTAAGGGCTTTTCGTGTATAAACTAACTCCCTGAATTCCCATTCCAACCCTCTGAGGTAGGTTCTATTGTTAACTCCGTTTTGGAGCTGGGGGAACTAAGGTACAGAGAGGTTAGGTTACTTGCTCAAAGTCACACAGCCAGGGAGGGTGGAGCTTCCAATCCCTCAGTGGGGGAGAGGGCTTGACCTCAGGAAATTTGCGGAGCTCATGGTGACATGTGTCTCACCCCTGGAAAACATATCTGGAGACAAGAGGCTGGTGGGCACAAGACAGGGCTACCCTAGGACTTTGGAGGCCTAGGGACGTGCCAGTTTTCCTGGGGGTCATGTGGACCTGTGAACTGTCACTGGCCCCAAGACCTTGAAGAACAATATGACTAAATGTGTCTGAAGATGGTGTTGTAGAAAAAACAAGGCGCTTTAACAACCATCCTCTACCATTTGTAGTTATTACAAAATATTGGCTTTATTTCCTGTGTTGTACCATATATCCTTGTAGCTTATTTTTTAATTGAAATATAGTTGATTTACAATATTTTGTTAGTTTCAGGTGTACAGAAAAATAGTTCAGTTATATACATATAAAGAATTAAAAAAGAATATGTATATACTTTCAGATTCTTTTCCATTATACGTTATTACAAGATATTGACTATAACTCCTTAATTATATTTCTCTTTAACCCTTTCAACATTTGGAACATGAATACCACCTATCAATCATGTTTTCTTCTTATCATGTTATGTGATGTATCAGTTCATTCTGATGTGCAGGCCTGGCTGTATCGAAGGGCTTGTCATGAGCTTAGGGAGGTGGAGGGTGTCAAGTTGAACACATTTGGCAGGAAGCTGTGATTCCACTGACACATCCAACCAACACTCCAAGTAGGTGAGTTTATGGGTGTGTGATGTGAAGGGGTACTGGGAAGACGTTTAGTTATCCCCAGATACCCCTTTCTCACTCATGATACTGAGATGTCACCCTCAGATTCACTCCTTTGGACCTTTAAGAATTTTGGATTTCTCCAATCCCCTGTGACAGTGCAAGGGTCTCTGGGGCTGCGACTGGAAGGGGCAGGTACCCAGCTGAGAGTACAGTCTCTGGGGACTAGACCACTGGGGAGGGACCGAGGAATGAATGTAGAAAAAGAGAGAGAGAAACAGGGAAGCATTGAAGGGGAGGCACCAAGGACTAGTCCACCAGCCCCCCAGGCTTCTTCTTCCTTATGACCAGGTAGAAACAGCATCCTCCCGAAGGATGCTGGATGGGCAGCATTAAGAGCGTACAGGTAAGCGCACAGGTAAGCGCGCTATGCACTACGTAAGCACTGTGCTGACACTTCACAGGCACTAGCTAATTTAATCCTCACAACAACCCCGTGAGAGTGTCACTATTATTATTTCCATTTTACAGATGGAGAAACTGAGGCACAGAGAGGCTAAGTGTTACACCCAAGTTACACAGCTGTGTGACAGAGTCAGGAGCACAGACAGCTTGACTCCAATGCCATGCTCTGTGCCATCACACCAGAAATATGGTCCTTACCCCATAACACACACGCACACGCACACACGCACACACACACACACACACACACACACACGCCCTTGGAGGACTGCCAGGGAACTCCTGCTTTCAAGAACGGCTAGTTGCCACGTTCTGCCTTTTAGAGCCAACGAGACAATAAGAACTTGTTGGTCGTGTGTTAAGAGCGCTTATTTGATACGGACGTAGTAGAGTTATTCGCTGTCACTTCAGAGCACAGAACTAAAACTGAAAGGAGGGATGTACAGGAGGCAGACAGTGGCTCAGCAGAGGCTGTGTCATAAGACAAAAGGGCTGTGGGAGGTAACGAGCTCCCTGTCAGTGGAAGTGTTACAGCTCGGGCAGTCACAGGCCAGGGAAGGTCTATACCCCAGGGACAAGGTTGGAAGAGACCAGAATCAAAGCCCCCCACTCCTCGCCCCCAATCCCTGGCAGTCAATCCCAACACACTTCTCCAGATCCGCCATCTCCAAGCAGTGTGCTCACCCAGCAGGAGATGTCTGATGAATATTTAATATCATCTTCCTAGACTTCCTGGGAGGAATTTAATAAAAACAGCAAGCATTCATTCTTTTCGTCTCCTAAGGGTAAGTCCATTCTGAACTGCCCAGTCACCCTTTCTGTTCTCTATCTGCTTCCGGAGAGCCCTATGGGGATTCACGCTTATTAAAAAAAAAAAAAAAAAAAAAATAGCACATGTATAATAGGGTCTATGTCTTTGCCTCTGCAGAGGAAATGCTCTGTGTTACTGTAAATAATAATTTGCAGGTCAGTGAGGGTTGTTAAACGTCCCTGACGCTTCTTCTCACTTCCCTCCAGACTTTTGTAATTACTACCGCTCTGAACCCAGCTGGCAGAGATGCATATTTCTCTGTCCAGGAAATGACAGCAGTGTGGTACCCTCTTCTCACTGTGGCAAAAGCCTGTATGACTGTGGATCGTGCCTGTCCTGAACCATTCACATCTCTGCATGAAAACAGCCACATGGGAACTGAACAAGTTGCTGCCCAAAGGACCCAAGGCATGGCAGCTGGGTTCTAAAGCCGGCCGTGCCACTATGTGCTTGGCTTCAGACCAGGCACGGAAACTCCTGGGCTTCTGTTTCTTCACCTGCAAAGCTGAGAACACAATAGTTACACTGACCAATAGGTATCATTGCTATGAGAATTCATGCTTTTATCCAATATTTCATTCTAAGTCTTTAGGGATCATCGCTAAGGGCCAGGGGGCCAGGCACATTGTAGCCCCTGGGGAGGGGAGGATTCAGTCATAAACAAAGTGGGCAAAAGTCTCTCTGCCCCTGAAGCTCCACTGGGGGAAGCAGAGAAATAAGGGAATAAGCCAAACATACAGAATTTCTAGCGGTGCTAAGTGCTTCGGCGAACAGTAAAGCAGGAAAGGCAGGTGGGAAGTGCTGTGCAGTAATTGGGCAGGGCATCTCTAAGACGCTGCAATTGGGACTTGGACCCAAAGGAGGTAAGGGAGTGGGTCCAGGGAATATTTGGGGGAAGAGCATTCCAGGTGGTGGGAATGGCAGGGGCAAAGGCCCTGGAGCGAGTGTGAGTCTGCAGTTCAAAGATGATGAGGCCAGAGTGGCTGGAGCAGAGGGCGTGAGATGAGCGGTCGCTCTGAGGTCCCAGGGAAGCAGGACCAGACGGGGTAGGGCCTGGTAAGGCCTTTCACTGGGACTCTGACGGAGACAGGAGTCGCTGGATGGTTTGGAGCAGAGGAGTGACATAGTCTGACTTGAGTTTGAAAAGAATTTCTCCAGCTGCTGCGTTTAGAAAAGAGAATCCAGTGAAAGAATATTTGCCGAGGGGTTTTGAAAAGCACAAAGCACAACAGAGAGATGAAGTACAGGGAAAACTTTAGCTCTCCAGACCCCTCAGGGATTAGTAGCTCCAGAGACCTAGTGTGGATTAGATACGACCACCCAATCATTGTCACTTTCCCTGTTGAGAAGGGGAGTTCATTTTCCCTCCCCTTCAATCTTGTTGGTCCTGCAAAGACTTACCAAATAAAATACAGTGGGATTGATGCCGGGTATTTTTTAAAGGACTGGCAACGTAGGAGCAGGACCCAGGGCTCCACCACTCGGGCCAGAGCTCCATCATCAGTCTCTCTGGGAACAATTCTCCACTGTGATCTGTAAGTCCCCATGAGTCCAGGGAGCCCCTGAAACACCTTCCTATAAGGGATGGTGAAGCCTGGGGGAAATGCTTTGTTTGGTCCCACTACTTACCAGCCTTATGATATTGCACAAGTCGTTTAGGCTGCCCGAGACTAATTTATTCAGGGTAATAAGTTCCGCTATCCAAGATCACTATGAAAAATCAATAAGAGAATACATGAGTACCCAGCTCGGTATCTGGCACTCATTCAATTACCATCGTTCCTCACAGATGTAGGAAAAAAAACTTACGGTTACGAAGAGGGAAGAAGGGGGAGGGGTAAATTGGGAGATTGGGATTGACATGTATACACTACTATATGTAAAATAGATAACTCATAAGGATAGACTGTATAGCACAGGGAACTCTACTCAATACTCTGTAATGACCTGCATGGGAAAAGAATCTAAAAAATGTGGATATGTGGATACGTATAACTGATTCACTTTGCTATACACCTGAAAATAACACAACATTGTAAATCAACTATACTCCAATAAAAATTAATTTAAAAAAATTACCATCATTCTTTTGTTGTGCCCTGTATCAGGCTTAATGCTAACCTGGAGTGTGAGGCTCCCTATAGGGCTGGATTTAAACCTTTCTTTCTCCTTGTGGCTTTACCTACTTGATTGGAATATTCCACCTCTAAACCCTCCCCTCTGGAAAGTGATGGCAAAGGCAGGAGACCGTCCAGGGAAGGCGTCTGCTAAAATGTGTATACATGGTAGAAGGGGTTATAGAGAGAGCCCGGCCAGAACAGAATCCAAGTTTGCTGAGTCCTGTTTGTAGGACTCTCTGCTGAGCAAGGGCTTCCCTAGGGATGTGGAAGAAGCCTGGTTTGCCAGAGAGTGAAAGTTTGAAGAGGGGATACCCCTAGGAGCCAGCAATGAGATGTAAATGCTTCCCATCCCACGCCTCCCCTGTCAGTTCCCAAGGATTGTGAGGCCCCCATACTTGTTTTGGAGAGAATTTTGGTCTGTGCTCAGAAGAAAAAAAGAGAGAGAGAGAGAGAGAGAAAGAGAGAGAGAGAGAGAGAGAGAGAGAGAGAGAGAGAGAAAGTAAATCAATAACAGATTTTCCTTCCCATCAGTTGGTTTCAAGGTTTGAGCCAATGTCAACCGATCTAGAATTTCGAAGTTGTAAATAAAAAATTGAATGGTAAGATTTTTATCTGAACCACCTCATGAAAGGCACTATTCAGAGTACTGGTTTATCACACTCCTCACGTAGTCTGAGCTAAGGTGTGGGTGCAGCAGTGCACACCAGTCCAGGAAATGCAGTGGGAAAGATTTCACTTCTGCCTGGCTTGGGCTATGGTGCTAAGATGTGGCACTCTTACTGGGTCTTCTTGTTTCTCCTCCAAATTATTTCCCTCCGTTGATTTCTTGCCCCCTGATCTAATCAACATACCCCCCACTGTACCAGGTACTGCAGAAAATAACAACAACAACAGTAATAGCAAGGGCAGTTACTATTTTCTGAGCACCTACTACGTGCCAGGCACTGAGCTTGCCACTTTTCGTATCTTATTTCTGATTCTTCTGAAAAATGGATAAAGTGGTCATCATTACCTGTTTTATACACTGATAAACTGAAACTTTCAGAAGTTAAGTAAGTTGCTTAAGGTTGCCCAGCTAGTGAGAATAATGAAATCATATGATCATTTCTTGCTCACAAGGAGTTTTAAGAAAACCATCTGTCATCAATCACCCAGGATTGGGACTTCCCTGGTGGCGCAGTGGTTAAGAATCTGCCTGTCAATGCAGGGGACACGGGTTCGATCCCTACTCCAGGACGATCCTACATGCTGCGGAGCAGCTAAGCCTGTGAGCCATAACTACTGAACCCGTGTGCTACAACTACTGAAGCCCGCACGCCTAGAGCCGGTGCTTTACAACAAGAGAAGCCACCGCAATGAGAAGCCTGCACACCACAATGAAGAGTAGCCCCCACTCGCCACAACTAGAGAAAGCCAGTGGGCAACAATGAATACCCAACACAGCCAAAAATAAATAAATTAATTAATTAAAAAAAAATCACCCAGGATTCTCTTACTTCTAGCCGTTCACTAACATTCCTTCGGCCAATAAATGTGCCTAAAGCACATACTATGTGTATCTGCAAATACAACATTGGCAACAGAGAAAAAAAATACATAGAATGATTATTTTTTTCAACTTTGTGGAATATAATGGAAGGTCAGAGAAACAGAACGGCATGGGCCAGAGAACCCAGGGAGAGTTTTACAGAGAGAGTAAGACTGAGGTTGTGTATTGAAAAGTGAAAAAAAAAATTATTCAAGGGCATTCCTAGTCAGGGGAATGAGATAGGCAAAGGTACTGAGGCACGAATAAGCATGACAGGACGAAGCATAGTGGAAGGACGTCTGAAGTGGAAGAATGAAACCATTCCCACCCCCTACAGGGATTGGGCAAGGGGAAGGCATATGTCTAGGAATTGAAATAGACGATTGCAAGTGGTAATTCCAACGCTTCACATTTCTCAGAAGGTTTTAGAGTACTTTTAAAAGTCAAAGAAGAATGGAAAAAATCAACCAACCAACCAACACTTTGTGTTAATACTTGAATCACTAATTCTACTATGAGAGAAGCAGTCCACCAAATGTGGGGTAATTAAGAAAGTGTTTCTACCCTTCTTCATCGGTTGAAATCAGAATTTCTCTGAAAATTCATCTTCATCCTCAGAAGATGTGCGTGTGTGTGCCTCTTCCAATAATATGTACTTTAGAAACCTGGAAAAATAAGAAAGTGTAACTGCTCCGTATCTTGAACCTGGAAAGCTCCGTGGGGACCAGATCGATTGCACTCGTACCCACCCCCCCCCCATAGATACATCTGAAGGTCTCGGGATGTCAAAGATCAGCATGGAATGTTTTACTGTCCTCGTATCCCCTCAGGAACCACCAAAGATAGCAGATTATTCCAGACTGAAGAACTCCAATTTAGGGGAAATCTCCTGGAGGGTAAGGGCTGGATCCTTTGGTGAGAGAAACTCCTACCAGGTGGAGTGGCACTTCCTCAAACCTAGGAATTTACATGGCGAAAGTGGAAAAGAAGGAGGTGCTCTTGGAAAGAGGAAGAGAGACCCAAGGACAGAGATGGGGAGGGTCAGGGGGTGGCAAGATTCGGAACTGGGAATGCTTTCAAGGGGATCATCCTATAATGTTTTAACTTCCTGGATGCCCTTGCACTAGGGAAGATTAGTATTTAGATACATTGTTGTCTCTTGTGGCAGAGCCTGTTATCCATCTTCCTTGTGCCCCCATCATTTCTGGGTGGTCACTGCTCTATCAGAGGTCTCATTTCCCAGCCCCCCTTGCATTCAAGTAGGGCCACGTGGGGTCTTCCAGGGCCCACTAACTGCCCTGGGCATGGGAAAATTTTATTCCTTCAAATATTCCCTTGCTTCTTCGTACAGAATCTATTCCTAATAATACTTCAATCGTCAGGATAATAATAGCACCCTAAAATGAATAATTTGTAGTTTAGAATGCTTGTCCATACCTATTGTCTCATTTGATACCAACAAGAACTCTGTGATGTAACTATGGTACCCATCTTGTCCCCATTTTAGAGATGAGTTAACTGAGATTCATGTGTTAATAGAATCTGGTAAGTGGTGGAGCCATAGTGGAGGTAACACACAGCTGAACAGATGCTCTGTAAGTGAAAGGTGGTGGATCCGTCCCTATTAAATTGCTTTGCTTTGTTCCTTGCCACTGCTGCTCTCGTGCTACCCAGATTTATGACCTTCAGGTGATTCCCACGGATCCAACTCTCCTATTTTTACACTCAAAAAGCAAAAGGCCAAGGAGTCATCCCTGGTGCCTGTGGTTTAACTTCGAATCTCAAATCAAAATGACAATGAGAAATGTAGAGAACAGGTCCAGTGGAAGTCAAAATGTCATGGTCTTCGGCAAAATCTCTGCACACAGGAGTCTTTGCCCAGGTTAGTTGTTCAGCTCTAGAAAACAGAGCCACGAAACACTGTCTCTTAGCAATTTTCCAGGAATATTCGTTGTCTCTAGCACGACATCACACTCATTCATTCAGTCAGTAAATATGTTTACAGCAGGGTTTCCCGACCTCTTTCTCATTATGACTCCCCTTAAGGAGGCTTTTAAGAAAAATTTCGCCCCATCTCCTCATGAAACTTTAATACCACCAATATACTGTATACCTCTTTATGTACTGTGGCCCACTGAAGGGCCATAAACCATTTCTAAGACATTTTCATTGCCCTCCCCCAAGAATCACTTTCACCCCTTGGGGGCATTATCACCTCTGTGGAGAATGCATGGTTTAGAGGACGTACCATGTGTGAAGGATATGAAAGTGGAAAACAGACCTGATCCTTGCCTTCAAAAGCTTCCAGTCCAATACGAAGAAGGCTTTGTCTCTCATCATCAACAGTCCTAGTAAAGAAGAGAAACTAGAGATCCTGGGTTGATTTTAGAGATTTCTCTCTAAACCACCAAAGGTGATTTTAAGACCTTTCTCAATCCAAGACTTTAGTAGCATTAGATAGGGTTTCAGTTCTGGGCCATCACCCATTGGGGCTCTACATACAAAAAAAATTGGCAAAGACCTGTGTTCTGTGTGGAAATATGGCTGGGAGGCACTCACCACACATTTATGGCACGGAGAATAATTTTTGCTAAAAAAAAAATTGTTTAGAGTGAAACACAAGACAGAATGGAACAAATTCCTCCAAAAATTATTTTAAAAAATGGTTTTTTTTGTTCAATCACTTCTATTGAAAAACCATTCAGCAGGATTTAAATACTCAAGATAATGTTTCACTTTCTCTAACAAGGGAAAGAATTTGAAGCTGAAAACCCAACAGCTCCTTCATTATTTGAATGGAAATCCCCTCGAATTCCATCATCCACTCAATCACAGACTTGTAGGTTGAGTCACAAAAAGGTAACCAGTGGTCAGCAAGAAAGGGACTGAATGTGAAAGTCGTTTCCATTTCGCTTTAGCACCTTTGAACATGTTATTGTAACGCTTCTGGTGGGAGTGGGGAGGAAAATGTCATGTGCCACTCATTCAGCAAATATTTAGTAAGTGCTGCTACGTGACAGGCCCCATGTCAGGTGTGTTTTAAAAAAGAAGTCTATTAGGGAAAGAAGCACTCCTCTGACATCTATAGCATGCCTGGCCTTGTCCTTGATGTGTTAGGGATTCAACTTGCATTATTAGAAACTTCTTCCACGGGGGTCGGGAGACCTGAGTGGCAGATCCACCTCTGGGTCTAGCTGTGTGGACCCCTATCAGTTGCTTAACATCTCTGGGACTTGATTTCTCCATCCATAATAATTAGGGAGGTTACACTAGTGGTTCTCAACTATGGCTTTCACCTGGGGAGCGTCAAAGATATACCTATGCTTGAATCCTATTGGGACCAATGGTCTCAGAATCTCTGGAGGTGGGACTTGGGAGCAGGTATTTTTTAAAAGCTCCTCCCACTGCTTCTTCCAGCTCTTTGATCTTCTTTGCTAAAGACTAAAGACAAAATGCTGGAGGGGACTCACCTTAAAACAAGATGGCAGCTCTGGCTTTCTGACCATGGGCGATTCTCAACAAAAAGAAGAGAGCAAGGCTTGCCTCCCCTCCTTCCACTTCCTGTTTTAGCATATTTATGCTTTCCTTCCTCCTTTCCCCCATTACCATCTGTTTCCTGACTCCATTTCTCTCCTGGCCCACTTGCTATGGCCTACTGCCCGCTGTACTTTCCTCCTGCTTTTGGTAAAGCATACAGTAGCATTCATTTGAAGCTAAAAAGAGTTCCTGCTCTCAGGAAGGATGACCCGTAACAGGAAGATGAAAGGCCCTCTAACCCTGAGAATGCAATTACAGTCCTCAAGCAAATAGGACAGGACACTTCTAAGAGTCTGGAGCAAGGCTAAAATCAAGCCCTGTGGAATAGTACATTCCCTGGTTATGCGGAAGAGTTGTATGCCTTCCACCTCCAGTGGAAAATTAGACACAATTTCTCCAGGATTTCAGCCAAAAAGCTAAGAAATTTGGAGTGGATTGGGAAGTCTTCTGGTCAAACATTTCTGCCCCATGCTCAGGTTCCCAAGCCCATCAGGGAGACTTTTTACTTGATGTGTTTCAATTTGTGGATGTCCCCCTTTAAAAAATGCAAGTTCCATTAAATTAAAACATGTTTTTAAAGATGTCTATAAACTGAAAGGGCCTCTGTAAAGTGCAGTTGTTTTATCTGCTTGAAGACACAGATGCTGAGCTGTCTAACTTACAACCGCAATGACTTGAACACAGAAGGTATTCAACTAATGTTCCATTCTTCTTATGAAAAAAGTTAAATTTACACTGTTAAAGTCAACCTGGGCCCTTTTTGCTCAAGGCCTTTCTTTCTTTTTCTTTTTTTTTTGCGGTATGTGGGCCTCTCACTGTTGTGGCCTCTCCCGTTGCGGAGCACAGGCTCCGGACGCGCAGGCTCAGCGGCCGTGGCTCAGGGGCCCAGCCGCTCTGCGGCATGTGGGATCTTCCCGGACCGGGGCACGAACCCGTGTCCCCTGCATCGGCAGGCGGACTCTCAACCACTGCGCCACCAGGGAAGCCCCTCAAGGCCTTTCTTTTGGCCCCCAAACCAAAACCCCTTGCAGGGATGAGAAGAGCTCCCAATTCAAATTTTATCACTTAGCAGAGGGTTTGGTACCAGAATGAATGAATGAACGAACAGCTATCTCAGTGGAAAGCTTCTGTGATTTTTCTCTCCTATAAATCCTTGTCCCTTGCTTATTCCCCAAACGACACTGTTTGCATCACAAGGAGATCTGGACTACTTCAAGATAAAACGACAATGCCTATATGCCGACCACACCATCTGTACTGTGTCCAAAAGTCACCCTCACTGCTCTTTCCACATACCCCATGAAGTCATTGCCCACAGTGGTGATGTGGTACCTGTGACACTCAGAAAGAACTTTCAACCCTGGGTGTTCATCTGGCCCCATGAAATCGCCCTGAAGTTTCAGTTGAGGGGTTAGTTATTCATTCATATCACATTTAATGATCTATTTTTAAATTTGCATTTTGAAATACTTGTATAGTCACAGGAAGTTACAAAAATGTACAGAGAGGTCCCAGGTACCCTTCACCAAATTTCTCCAATTCACCAAACTAATATGCAATGTGGCAGAATCACTTTTATCAGGTCTTTTCATGTGAGGGAATGGGAAATAGAGTGACTGACCTTCCTGGTTTGCCCAGAATGAAGGGGGTTCCCAGAACATGGGATTTTTAGATTTTAAACCAGGACAGTCCTATGCAAACAGGGACAAGTTAGTCACCCTAAAAATATCCATACAAAACTGCCAAGCAAGCAATCTTTGGGGGGGATCTATCCCCACTGCTCTTTTTGTGCCTTTTCTAGAACTGGTTTCCATCACCCCCTCAGTGCTCTGTGGCTATTCCATTTCTGCTGTTTGCAGGCTCTCACCTCCCGCTAACTGGATCTGTCTCTCCTCCCAGACCTCTGTTTTGGAATTATCCCCTCATATTGTCCTGAGTCCCCCATTAGCTATCAAGATTTCTACTTTCTCATCTCACATTGCTGGTCTCAACAAGATATCGGGAGAAAAGCCTTTCATTCCAGGGCAGTGAAAAGAACCCTGGACTCAATCAGGAGGCAAGGGTTCTCATCCCTCCCCTGCTATTGGCTGAGTGACTTTGCATAAATGATCTTCCAACTCTGGACTCCTTACTCTGAAAATAAGGGAACCGGTCAAAAACAGGCTTTTTCACCTACTGACACTATTGACATCTGGGGCTAATTCTTCTTTGTTGTTGAGGTCTGTCCTGTGCATAGGATGGTTAGAAACATCCTTGGCCTCTGCTCTCTAGACGCCAGGAGCTGTGACAGCCAAACATGTTTTCAGACACACCAAACGTCCTCTGGAGGCTAAAATCACCCCTGGTTGAGGATTGGTCTGAAATATTTTTCAAGACATGTTCAGTTCTGGAAGCGCTTGTTATCATTGATCTGCAGTAAATTATAAGTGATTAATAGTTTCCCCTCCACCTCCCTAGAATATTTGCATTTTCAAAGCATAACCTGTTTGGAAAAAAGTCTAGAAGCAGCTTCACCGAAACATGAAAATCAGCTCTCTCTAGGCTGTGTTCATAGAGGTTTAACATTTTTTCTTTTCCTCTTCGTTTCCTTCTCCCCCTACACCTGCTCCTCCTCTTCCTTTTTTCTTCCGTTTAATATCTACATGCTCATGCATTACCTGAGTTATTTTTTATTTTTTTGCGGTACGCAGGCCTCTCACCGCTGCGGCCTCTCCGGTTGCAGACCACAGGCTCCAGACGCGCAGGCGCAGCGGCCATGGCTCACGGGCCCAGCCGCTCCACGGCATGTGGGATCTTCCCGGACCGGGGCACGAACCCGTGTCCCCTGCATCGGCAGGCAGACTCTCAGCCACTGCGGCACCAGGGAAACCCCCTGAGTTATTTTTTTATGCATTTTTTTGACAAAGTAATTTTTTGTTTTCACTGAGGTATAATTGACATATAACATTATATTCGTCTCAGGTATACAACATAATGATTCAATATTTGTATATGCTGTAAAATGATCCTCACAATATGTCGTGTTAACATCCATCACCATACATAGTAACGAAAAATTTTCTCTGGTGATAAGAGATTTTAAGATCTACTCTCTAAGCAACTTTCAAATATGCAATACAATATGATTAACTATAGTCACCATCTCAGCTTCTTCATCTTTAAAGCAAGAATGCTAATACCTGAGTTATTTTTTTAAATTGGATGTTTTCAGATTCAAATGAAGTCAGTAGGTTTTCAAGCCAGCACAATGAGTGAAACAGGAGGGATTACAGGAAAAACAGGGACTCACTAAGTCACATCATTCTGAGCTCTTAGATCTTTTCATATAGTTGTACTTACGTTTAAATTTTTATGATGTAATTATCCAAATCAGATTATTTTGGCAAACAAACAAGAGTTTTCAAAATATTCTTCACACCAAAGGCATCCCTCCAGCTCAGGGTACCTCAGCTGGAATGAACAAAACCTCATCAACTCTCCCCTCCTAGAAGCACAGTGCACCCAAAACCCTTCGCCACTGACACTGGGCCTGTCTGGCTGAGGGAGGGTCCTAGAAAACAGACTTCTTGGAAAAATCTAAAACACCTCCAAAGCTCATGGATTATCCACTTCATACAAATGTGCTAAATGTTTGATTTAATCATATGAACTTATTGACAACTGACTGTTTCTGACCTACAAAAACTGCAATTTCATATGGGTTTCCCCTAATAATATTCAGTAACTGTCAAATACATGAAGAATCCCATCCATCAGCGCTGGTCCTCCAGCCAGATGCCTTGACATCAGAAGTGGGTAGGAGGGGAGAGAGAGGGGGTGGGGGAAAACCTACAGGGAGAAGAGAGACAATGCCAGACCTCTTATGAGTGATGGGGGACCCCTGGGGATGATGGTGACCCCCACAGCTGACCTGATCCACGACATCACCAAGAGGGACAGGTTGAGAATTGGGGCTCTGCCCTGTGCAGTGTGTAAGCTCCCTGAGGGCAGAAACCATCTGCTATGACATGCACCTGTTTGTCTCACTCTGTGCCTCTCACAGAGCGTTACACACAGCGAGGGCCCAGTAATCACTGCTGTATGGTTATGTGCATAGGAAAATCTAAATCACATTGTGCTATGAAATGATTCATCCTGGCCTTCATTCATTTATGGGTTCCTTCGTCCACTGTATTTGCAAAGAAAAATGCTGGATAATGTAGTCCGTTCAAAAGTCTTGCCCCAGCTCTCAAGATATTTGTAGCCTATGCAAATTAGGCCTAAAGAAGTGGTTTCAACGCTAGAACCCAAGTTCAGTGCGGTTCCACGTATATGGCTTTATCACTGAAACAAGTGAACCGGGGGAACTCCCTTGAAGTTACATTCATGACCCCAGTCTCTCTGACAAAAGACAGTACTCAGTTAAAGCAAAGGAAAAAGTCAACTTGGAAGAAAAAAAAAAAATTATTTCATTAATGGCTAAATCTTCACATGCTCAACAACTCACTTTGGATTCTCAAAACCCATGGGTTTGCACCTATTGTCAAAAATACACATGAGTAGAAAATTCTCCAAAAATATTCCAATATACCAAAGTCAGATTGAAGAAATGATGAGGGAGCTCATTCTAAATCTTTTGGATTATTTTGGGGGTGTCTTTTCCTTTGTATGGCATTTATGGTTTATGAACAGAATTGAGTAGGATCGGGCCTTCCTAGTGGTAGGAAGCCAATTAGATTTACTCCAAGTGATTAGAGCTACTAGCTCTGACTTGAGGTCAATAGAATAAACAAATCATTACTCAAGGAATGAATGTTCTTCCATTTTTTTATAAGAATTTCAACAAAATCCTCAAAATCTGACAAACTCATATGTTTGGATCATTTTCCTGTTTTTCCCTGACATTTGCACAACCAACAGCTTCTTCCAACATGGCTTTGACTGGTGTTAAGTGCCTGCCAGAATTTGGACGGGACCATTCATAAGAGGCCCTGTCCCATACGGGCAGCGTGCAGCTGATCCCTGGAACCCACTGACTGTCTTGGTTACCATAATGGAAAGACTGCCAACTTCAGCTTAGTTCCATTATTTCTTCCCAGGAGCACCTGGCCAACCATATCTTGTTTTTCTAACCTCTCATTTAGGCATTCAGGATGTCCGGTGGAAAAGAAAACTACCGGAGGAGAGAAGAAATTTCAGCGCAGGGCAAAGGTCAACAGGAGTTGGCAGACCTGTGTTCACAGCCCACCTTTCTGCCTCCTATGGTACCCAAAGCCAGTCATGCTCCTATGTATCTCATCTGCAAATCACAGAGGTGAAATTAGATAAGCCTGAAATCGCTTCAAGTTCTAATTCTCTGTTATTCTATGGCCTCTTAGGAAAAAACTATGCCTCTTTTCTGCTCTCCCTCCTTCCCTTTCTCCCCTTCCTTCCTCAATCAATCTCTCCCTCTCCCTCCCTCCCTCCTTCTCCACCTCCCTGCTCCCTCCTTCCTTCCTCCCTTCTTCCTGCCTTCTCTCTCTCTCTCTCTCTCTCTCTCTCTCTCTCTCCCTCTCTCTTTCTTTCCATAGGGCTTGCTGAAGTCTGGTAAATGCTTCCCAGCATCCAAATAGAAGTCATTACCAGAAGCACCGCAGCTAAACAGAGGGAAATGTTTAGGTAAGCATTATAATGGGCATGGAAATAAAGAGACCACAATTCAAAGCATAAGTCATTGTAGATGAGAATGCACATGTCTGGGGCTAGGTTTATGAGAAATGAACGGGATGAGGTTCGGCTGGCGAATCCCTGGGCTTGTGTTTTCTTAATGCCAGGAGTGATTTATTTTCTGGTAAACAGTTTTGCTCAAGTAGGGCATCCAGTTACTACAAACCTTGTTTGGTATAAAAACTAACTGCATAGAAAAATATTGCCTTAGCAAGGTTTAACTGGTTGTTAATCCAAACATGTGGCAGAGACTGAATTCCAGGGCTCAAAATATCCTCCCGGTTCTCAGCAGCATCAGAACGTCCAGAGGAGATCATAATCATCACTCTTAATGAGGCGTGACTCAGAGGTAGCGTATGGAAAGAGGACATTTCCAGAAAAACCATGGTATGGAAACCAAGCCCGCCGGGGGAGGTAAGCTGTCCCTTAGGTAGAAGTTCTACTCAGCTCTTTTGAAGTACGAGGCTGGGCTGCCTCGGGAAGATGAAAAAAAAAAAAGAGTTTTTAAAATCCTCCTTTCCACACAAATCTCTTCACATACAGCTCTGTTCCCTGGGATGTTTCATCACCTTAAGAAATATATTTAAAACAGACACAAGGAAAAGTATCCCTTTATAAGGAAAGCAAAGCTCTGGGCCTTTATTTTTTTAACAAAAAAATTGAATTGCCTCCTTCAAATTCTCTGCGTTTGCCTCTCAGTATCCATGAGACCTAATTGTCGTACCTTAAATATTTTTTTATGTTTAAAAAAAAGCTTGAAAGAACTCAAGAAAGAAAAATGAAAGAGAGAGAGAGAAATCTGGTCATCAAGAACATTTAGCTTCTATGTCAAAAAATGTTTTAGAAAGAGAAAGAGAGGAGATAAGTTTAATGTTCAGATCTTCCAGCTCCCACATCTCTTTTCCGCGGGGGTTCCTGCTGCGCTAATAGTTTTCAGTTGCCTCTCCAAGGTGTCCGGTGACCGTGTATTCTGAGCACTGCAAATACACCCTCAGCCTGCATGTCCTGGAGGGTTTGTTTAAAATACTTTTCCTATTTCAAGGTGGCAGTTGGCAGTCAGAACGATCCTAAATGCCCCTGGAGCCGTTCGAGTCTACAGGATCGTGAAGTGTCAGCTTACCCAGCACACAGACCAGCAGCTTCGCCACGAGGCAGCAGGCTTCTGGCTCCACGCACTGGGTTCCCTGCCACATGCAATACACTCAGTGCAGCAGAGTCAGGGCGCCCCAGGGGGACTTGGCCCACGGAAACGGTCGGCTCAGCCATCCCAGGCAGATATCTAAACCAATCCACCGCGTTGATTCACGCAGATCACATTCATTTAAGAATTCCAGAGATGGGGATTTCATAATCTTCCTTGGTTGTTCGTTCCAATGTCTCACAACCCTTCAACCAGGACCTGCTCCTTCATCTCCAACCTAATCTCCCCTGATGCAATTCCAGCTCCTCCAGTTTTTTTTTTTTTTTCTGTCTTCACTAGAAATGAAAAACATCTGGACACCATCTTCCGCATAAAAACCCTGCATAAACTGGGAGACCATTATTAAATCAACCAGGTCCTTGTCTTCTGTAGGTTACACGATGGATGCCAACGCCTTCAGAGTTCCCTCATCGTGCTGGTTCCTCTCATTATTTTCCTGACTCTCTGTGTCACTCAAATCTAGAATTTTTATGAGGATTTGACTCATACTAACTAAATGTGTGCATGTGTACATGCATGTATAGGAGGGAGGTTAAGCTCGCAGTTCCAACAAGTTAATTTTGTAAACTCTTTTATTGTGAAAACTAGCAGAAAGAATTTATATAACATGCATGCATGGTTTAAAAAACAAAATACAGTGAGAACTCACATACCCAGCACAAGTTCTTTTTTCTATTAACACTGACCTTGTGTTTGATTTGCTTTATTTGAGAGGAGATGGAGAGTCATTTCATGATTGTTTGTAGTTTAAATTACATTTACATTTAAATCACACTATGTTTTAAACCAATGATGCTGTTTAACTCCTTCACACATGTTTGTTATAGCCTCTTTCCAATCTGACAATATTTAGCTAAGGCATCAGAAATTTTATAAGGTGGCCCATTCTAAAAAAAGCTGAACCCAAATCAAAAAAACCTTTAAATGCGGAATGTTTTCACTGAGCCAAGTTTACTAACAGTCTAGTTCTCTATCATTGAAATATTCATGTCTGAGCTAAAATACAATGTTTTCATCAGGAAATGTCAGGAAACAGGCCATTTAATCATGTTTCTAGCAGATGATATTTGATGGTATTGTTTCCATCATCCAAACAAACTGCCAAGTATCAGATGTGCCCAGCATTCAAGTGAGTCAGAGATTCAAGCCCCTGTAGATGTAGCATCATGACTTCTCTACCTGCTATTGGTCAAAAAGATGCTGCTTCATGCAAACATTTGACATGAAGCAAAGTGAACAAACCACTATCGTTTTGTATATTTTAGGGGAAAATACACAGATCTGATCTGTGCTAATCAGATCTTCCTTTATGGTCATCCTGAATCTCTGCTTGAGTCAGAAGCCCAAAGGCTTCCTGGACATTAAACCACAACCCTCAGTTCAGCTGACGTGAAGGATGGTGCATGCGCTTATTCTCCAGAGGCAGCTGCGATTCCCTCTCTCACCCATAGGTGGCCCATCCTTTCTTTTTTTTCTTTTTCTTTTTTAAAATTGAAGTCTAGTTTTGATTTAAGATGTTGTGTTAATTACTGCTGTACAGCAAAGTGATCCAGTTATACATACACATGCATTCTTTTTTATACTCTTTTCCATTATGGTTTATAATGGAAAACCCTGTGCTCTACAGTAGGACCTTGCTGTTTATCCATCCTATATATAATAGTTTGCATCGGCTAACCCCAAACTCCCAATCCATCCCTCCCCCAACTCCCTCCCGCTTGGTAACCACCAGTCTATTTATATCCGTGATTCTGTTTCTGTTTCATAGATAGGTTCATTTGTGTCATACTTTAGATTCCACATATAAATGATATCATAGAGTATTTGTCTTTGTCTGACTTACTTAACTTAGTATGGTAATCTCTAGGTCCATCCATGTAGCTGCAAAAGGCATTATTTCATTCTTTCTTATGGCTGAGTAGTATTCCATTGTATATATGTACCATAACTTTATCCATTCATCTGTCGATGGACATTTTGGTTGTTTCCATGTCTTCACTATTTTGAAGAGTGCTGCTCTGAACATAGGGGTGCGTGTATCTTTTTGAATTATAGTTCTGTCCACATGGAAAAGGGAACCCTCCTACACTGTTGGTGGGAAAGTAAGTTAGTGCAGCCACTGTGGAAAACAGTATGGAGGTTCCTCAGAAAACTAAAAATAGGATTACCATATGATCCAGCAATTCCACTCCTGGACATATATCCGTCTCTTCTTAATCCCAGAAGAAGCCTCAGTTTTCCATCTCAGCTCTGCTTTTCCCAGAGCTCTCCATTGCTCTCCATTCTCATCCTAGAAAAGGATCAGAAGTCAAAGCTCTCTTCTCACCACCTTCGTATCGATTTTTCCTCAAGCAGCCTAAGGCATTTCTTGCTTTTTGTTATTTTTGTTTTTGTTGGGTTTGGTTTTTTTATTTACCTCTCCTGCCAGCTGCTTCGCTACCATGGCTGGGACTCTATCTCACTTGTTTTATGTTTACAGGTTTTCCTTTCATGACTAGATCAAGGTTTGTGACTTGGCAACACACTTATTTTCGTTTCTTTCAAGAATCCAGATCTTTTTTGAACACAGACCACAGTTGGCTTCATCACATGGTCCCCAAAAGCTATGCAGAGGCTGGCTTCCTGCATCCAGTCCCTTTATCCAATACCAACCCTTTCCCTTGGCTTCAGGTAAAATATTTTTAAACCATTGCCACGCTTCCTGAGAATTTATAAAGACTGTTCGCTTCCATTTATTTTTTCCTAGCTAATACCCATGTTTTATTCTGATTCCCTTTGCTGAAACTGAGAAACATGCAGGATACTTGATTTCTCTTTGGTAGCAGCTTCACTGTGGACACTTCTTGCAAGGATTTTTCTCCACCTGTCAGAACCAAGGCGAGACTATTTCCCATCCTTATGGCTGCTCCAGGTTCCAGAACAAGGCTAGACCCGCCTGACAGGCTCTGTGCGAGATCCAAGGTCGGGATGAGCCAGGCTACCTGTCTTGAAAGAAAGAACCTTCACCATTAGGACCACCCACCTGATACCATCCTGCAGCTTTGGCCTGGCCTTTTAAGAGGGAAAGGGGGAAAAAGGGAAAAAATAACATAGCAAAATTGATCTCAGCACTACCCCTGGCGTCATTAATGTGGTTTCTGCTCATAAAATTCCTAGCAGCAGCTAATTGCTACCATGTTCTTCCTCATATACTCTCATATTAAATTTGAAAGAAAGAAATAAAAGCCCTTTCAAAGCCATATTAATCCATGCACGGCAGTGGAATGCGTGATCTAAAGCGAGCCTCTCGCATCGCCACAGCTATGTGGGCTGGCTGGCAAACGTGGATTTCATGTCACTCACAATACAATGAACAATGCCTTTGCCAGCCGCTGGCTCTGCCTGGGCCCAGCTCCCCTGAACCACAACAGCCCAAGCCAGCAAGGAGTGCTGTGTGAGCTCCCACACGTGAGCAACTACACATGTGCCTGAGTGTGCATATCGGTCTCGACGGAATTCAGGCTAAACTTGGCGTGTATCTTTCTGCCTCCGCCCCCCACGCACATTTGCTTGAAAGTCCTCAGCAGAAGAGTGGTGGCCAGTGGCTAAGATCTGGTTGCCGCTTTACCCTCATGAACTTTCACTGCATTTGCCCTGCAATGTGCTAAGAAGACCAGCCTTGCCTCAAGGCACCTCTTGCAAGAATTTAAGGAACTATAAACTCGACAAGCCTCTCATACTTTCTTGAAATTCTCACTCGTAGAAGGCTCCTGTTGGAATGAATTATTCCAAGCTCTCCTGGGAACCGGGCTGCCCCTCGGCCGGTCTACACAGGTATGGTGCTATCAGTTTTGATGGGTCATGGCATCCCTTCTGATTGGGTGTGGCATCTATCCAGTTGGTCCTGGTGTCCCTTCTTATTGTTTGAATCAGTGCTGCACTGATTTGTACATATTGTAAGTGTATTAAATGCAATAAATCTAGCCAAGAAACCAATATGTTCAAACAATATATCAGAATAGCTAGGTGACAACTAACCAAAGACATGGCTGAGTCTTCAATGAGCAGTTCATCTGACAGTTTCCTGCTGCTGTATGAAAATATGACCCTCTCCCAGGTATATCAGAGATGTCATTGTAGAATTGCTACAGATGAATTTCTTGTCCCAATCCTGCCTGAACAGGAAAGCTTAAAGAGGGCTAATGTGGGTCTCCATGGTCAAGAAAGACAGAGCCCATAGTATCTTATGGATGATTCTTTTATCCCTCCCTCCTGTCCCAGTCTCATGACCTGCAAGACTTGATCTCTTTTCATTACCATCCCAGCCCCATTCTGGCCCCAATTCAGCCCTAACCAAGCCAGGCAGCAAATCAGAAGCCCCATCCCAACCAATGGGCATGTTTGGTACTAGTTTAGAATTAGTCTTGGGAGCTGATGGGAACGAGGTGAGCATTCTGTGTCCACCAAACCTCTAGCCTTAGCCTCATCCTCGCAGTCATTGTTCCCCCCTTATCCCGTTATTTCCATGGGGACGGGTGCCCTGCTCTGAAGCACAGCCCACTGACGTGAGTCTCCACCCTAACATAATATTTGTGGCTGCCTCTTACGTCTACAAGGAGCTCAAAGACTCCTACTCCTCTCTAGGTGGCTTCCCCAACACTCTCATCTCTCTGCCATTTCCAAGAGGAAGAGTTCTGAAATCACAAAGTCTTAGGACAGTTGGATCTCTGCTCTGGGCAGTGAGCTTTGGACAGGAGGAGATGATGTGGGCTTGAAATTGGCCAATATTCTCTTTCTCTTGGGTTCATGATTTTGGGTGCACCCTCACTAAGAGAGAGGTGAGAGTAGAAACCAGTGGGAAGAGGACAAAAAGCCATGACTTTAGGTCTTGGATTACAGGAGAAAAATGTCTTTACAGTTCACTTATGACTCATCCCAGTGCCTCAGGCATGACACCAGATAAGGACATGGGGTCAAAGTCTAGGTTAGAAATAAAGTACATTTCCTCTGTCGCTCTCCCTCAGGAGTCTGTGGCAATGGTAAGCAGCTGATCTGGTACTAGAGGTTCATTATCTTAGATTCATTTCAATGAACACATGGTTCTAGCCAGGCATCTTTCCCTGGGTTCAGGGCATGTTTACCATACTCTTCCCCATTGCCTGGGGTCCTGCTTCTCACAAACAGAAGTTCCTGGATGCACAAGGCACCTTACCCTCCAGACAAAAAATATCACCCCTGCTTAAACACTCTTGCTGCTAAGCCCCACTCACCACATCCTAAGATGTATTCTTCAACACACATGCAACCCAAGGTCAGGGAATGATTCTGTGACACACACTCAGCCATCCTCCTTCAGGACCTTGAGTTGGTTTCAAACATTCTGACAACCCCCCTCATCTGTTGCCCTATGTCGGACGTTTCAGATCACCCTGCAGCTGTAATAATAGAAGTACTCGGTGCATGTCCAAAAGTGGAGCTGTTGTCTCTGCACACCGCTATGTATCTGTGTTGTGTCAGAGGAAAGTAGCAAAACGTGAGAAAATTACTATGCAAGTTAAATTTTCATTGGACGGGGGTCCAAGTAACAGTGTTTATGAAAGTCTGTTGAGAGACTTGATATCTTCCCTGAAGGTTTTAGCTTGTCTGCTATTCAAAAAGAAGGATTCTCATAAATAATATAACCCAAGTGACCCCAGGTGTACAAGCTTTGGGTATTATCTTCTTTTTTTTGTTTGTTTAACATCTTTATTGGAGTATAATTATTTTACAATGCTGTGTTAGTTTCTGCTTTATAACAAAGTGAATCAGTTATACATATACATATGTTCCCATATCTCTTCCCTCTTGCGTCTCCCTCCCTCCCACCCTCCCTATCCCACCCCTCCAGGTGGTCACAAAGCACCGAGCTGATCTCCCTGTGCTATGCGGCTGCTTCCCACTAGCTATCTATTTTACGTTTGGTAGTGTATATATGTCCATGCCTCTTTCTCGCTTTGTCACAGCTTACCCTTCCCACTCCCCATATCCTCAAGTTGGGTATTATCTTCTGTCTAATAGTCAGATAAAATAATTCAAGTCTTTATCTTCCATAACTATGGGGAATCCAGTGCCTCTCCAGTATTTCTCAGGATTTCGACGGTATTTACAATCTTTTGGAGCTTGCCTCTACCTGCCAGCCCTAAACCCTTGTTCCTGGTTTTCCCCCAGTCATCTCAGATTTCAGCCCATGCTCCTCTCACCCGTAACACTGCCCCCAAGGGCAGATCAGCCTCCTTTTATTCCCCAAGGCAAACCCAACAATCTTGTGTGGAACAGACTTTGAAGGATTACAGCAGAGGACAGGAAACAACTTAAAATTGGATATCTGATAAGAATGTTAATAAAGTTGGTTGTCTTAGCCCTTCATGAGGGCTTGGATGTCCACTATCCAAGATGGTGACTCCAGATCCGTCACAAATCAGGGCTCCTTTCTCATCATCTTTCTTCCCCAAGCCTCTGCCTGCTATTACCTCCCTTCCCCCAATGGTGAGCCCTTAGGCTAACCCAAAGGACACCAAAATTTTCACAAAAATCTTGCAAAACCATTTTAGGCCTCTCTTTGACTCAAAGGCATCCATATAAATAGAACAGGATGTATAATCAAAGGCTCATTAAAGTGTCTTCTTAAAAAAAGAGCAGCTGCCCACTTAGTAGAAAGGCTGCCTTCCTTCTAGGAGGTGGCAAGACTATAACTTTGAAAGGCAGCACCTTTCTTTCTTTGGTTCCACCATGATAAGTTAATCTGAGGATTTATTCCAATCATGGTGGAGGGATTTTAGGGTGCTTAAGGTTTTCTTAAGCATTTCCAGGTGGAGTTTAAAGGTATCCTTGTGTCTGGAAGAGAGAGAGGAGACCTTACCTGCAAACCAAGATAGCCTTTGATTTGATGCATAAACGAAGAGAAGTTCAGATGATCTCATGGACCATATTCTCCTAGGCATCCCCATGTCTTAATGAGATGGGTCTACAACCTAGTGGGATGAATCTTAAAACTAGAATTCCAAAGAAGAGGACATTTTTGGGAAAAGGGGATGGAGTAATACAAGTCAAGGAGATAGACAGCTATGTTAAAATTCACAGATCTGCTATGGAGAGGTTTCCGGAAAACAAGTGAGTGAGGGGACCAGGACAGGAGGGAGGATGTGTTGTGGTCAGAGAAGACTGTGTTCTACTGGAGGGCATGGATGGTGCCACCCAGATGCAGATAATGGGAGGTGCCAAGAGCAGAGTGCCAAGAGAAAATGTTGGGAAGATCTTAAAAAGGAGTGGGGAAGCAGTTATCGCTGTGATGGAAAACCATCTTTTGATCTCAAGTGAAAGGAAAGAGGGAAATGTCTCAAGTAGATCGAATGGTTAATTTGGGGGATTTATTTAATTTTAGCCCCTGGTACTGATTCCTATATCCCTTTTAAATAGTAGAGGACCTGATGTAACTTTAAAGAAAATTAAAAGTTGGCCTAGCTTGAAGTCATTTTTAAGAAATTTAGTATCCATTTAAAGGCAAAGAATCACAGAGGAGAGAGTATAAAGTCTGTTGCAAATGTGTGCATTCTAAGACTAATATAGATCTCAAGAAATCCCCTGTCTTAACTCAATACAACACAGCCTTCTTGTGGTTTCTGCTCCTTCCCCAAATGATATTAGAACCACCCACGTCAGAAGGTGGAAGCAAGAGGTGCAAGAAGCAGGATATTAGCAGAAGGCATGGGATCAGCTTGGGGATATTTGGGCATCCTTGTGAGCATTTGGTGGCTTGTTAAGCTCCAGGAATTGGCTGTGCTTTAGCCTCCTGCCTTTCTGTACCGAGCGACAGATCAGCTGGCTTGCTTTCCTTATCTAGGGTCATCCTCTTGGTGTCTCAGATCCTTTGTGTCACTCTCTTAGTCAAACGAAGGATCTGTATGGTTTAGAATTCATCTGCAAATAGGAAAAGAACCTAAGTAGCAAGCCAATTCCTCGAGCAGCTCTGACGCCTCACACAGGATGCTCACATGGAAAGTCCCAAGTATCCCTTTACTCAATAGAAGTCAAGTGATGTCTCCACCTGATTAAAAAAAAAAAAAAGGTAATGCAATTGAAATAAATCAGTATTCTTACACAACTCAGAATTGTATTTCAGAAGTAGAGACAAAAGATAAATGGTAAATCAAACATGAATATCACATGAATATACATACAGAAGAAGAGTATCAAGGAGGTCATAGTCCTGACAGAGTGACCAGCTGTTCTGGTTTGTGTAGGACTGAAGGGATTCCCAGGACATGGAGTGTTCAGTGCTAAAACTGGGAGAGTTCTAAATAAACCAGAATGGTTGGTCACCCTGGTCTACGATGAGTGAGGTTAGTGACAATGCAAGAGTCAGAAGAGATTTTTTTGTGGGGCCAGCACAGACTAACTGAACAGTCAGAGAGAAGCCTAGGAGCTGATGTCCATGCTGTATATTTGAAGGATGATATACTGAAAGTAGAGTGCTCAGACCCCTGCTTTGCTTTTGTTCTGTCTGGAAAGAAGAATGATCTTCAGGCCAAGAAGAATAAAAGCAAAACTGGTTAAGGGTCTACCAAAGCTCAAGATGGATGTAGAGTTAATAAGAATTGACCCAGCTGTTTGAAATGAAATCAAGAGTGCTAACCCAGGAACTTTGAACCTTAAAGAAACAGCAATAGAAACTACCAAATCCTGTGGACAGTATTTAGAGTTCTCAAACTTGAGTGTGCTTGATGTCCTCCTGGAAAGCTTGTTAAGGACGCAGCTTCCAGGGCTCCACCTTCAGATAATCTTATTCGATGGGTCTCAAAGTTGGGGGTCTGCAGTCTCAATAAACACACCAAGTCATTCCCCTAAAAGTGGACCTTTAATGTCCACTCTTTGAGAAACACTCTTTTAAAGAACACTGGTGAGCAACCAATTGGTGAGCAAACAGTTGGTCAACACCAGCAACTGGTGGACAAACAAACAAAAAAGAAAAGATTAGAGATTTAAAATAAAAGAAAAAATACATATATGGTTGCCTATATGTGCATGTAGGCACACATACGTGTTTAAATTTCAAATAAGAAATTTCTAAGATGGATTTCACAAATCCATCTTAATGAGCAGCTTAATGAACACTTGCACGTCCTGTCAGGTGCAGGCGATGCCTCTCCGGAGGACAAAGCAGCTGGTACTGGCAGAGGCCACACTTGGTCCTCTGATGTACAGACTCTCTAGAGACATTTGGGCTGAGCACTCTTCAGAAACATCTGTTTGGAGTCAATGACTCCACCCAAAGGAATGAACTTCAAGGTAAGAACTGAAGACACCCTGGACAACCAAAGCTTAATATATTATCACTTGGGTGTATTTTTGTCATCAGCGGGCCAGACAGTTGCAGGTATGCAAATCAGAGTTCTGGAAACCACACCACTGAAAATGTCTGAGCTGGAACCTCATCTCCACCCAGACAGCTTATATTCTAATAATGGCATTTCCTTCCTATCTGGTTACTAATTCTCTGAGATGCAAACAAAAAAGAAATGAGAAAAAAAGAAATGATCTGCCAATTAGCTCTATGGAAAAATTCCTCCAATTAAGTGAAATAAGTCAGACAGAGGAAGACAGATACTGTATGACATCACTTATATGCAGAACCTAGAAAATACAACAAGCTAGTGAATATAACAAAAAAGAAACAGACTCACAGATATAGAGAACAAATTAGTGCTTACCAGTGGGGAGAGGGAAGGGGAGAGGGGCAAGATGGGATGGGGGATTAAGAGATACAAACTATCATATAAAATAAGCTACAAAGATATATTGTCCAACACAGGGAATGTAGCCAATATTTTACAATAACTATAAATGGAGTATAATCTTTAAAAATTGTGAATCATTATACTGTACATTTGTAACATATAATATTGTACATCAACTATACTTCAATTAAAAAAAAAAGAAAATTCCCCCCAAATTAAGATTTGTATCTCTTCTTAACTTTGGTTTCTGAAATAACAGCTAATATGTATGTCATGCTTTATTTCTTAACTAAGTCCTTTATGCATGTTATTATGTCTTTATTCTCCCACCAGCCCCATGAAGTAGGTAGGACAGAGAGTTTAATGACACCTGGGTCCTCTAGGCTGAGAAGGGGCAGAGCACAAATAATCAGAGCTGAGATTCAACTCAGTCTCCTGATTGCAAATCTGAAACCACAGCCCTCTGAACTGGACAACCATCCCCTTAAATCCTTTGGGGAAAAGGGGAGAAGTGCAGATTACTTAATGAGCTAATTCCTCCATTGAAGAAATGGCTCAGACAGTCGTGGCTGTTCTCCTGATCACCGTTATATTTGTGTTTGCTTTTTCTTAAAATTAACTTCATTATGTTCCTGAGTGGCGGATGCCAATGCGTATCTGCAGGGAATTACAATTCTGGGCTGGAAGGAAGCTCCCTCTTGGACGCCTTGCAAGACCCATCAAAGAACCTGATGGAAATTGAGCCTGTCATTAATGAGACAGGGCAATCTGGCACAGAGAAAACAATCTTCTAAAATGACTGCGTCAGCAACCTCATTGGACTCCCCACTGAAACAGAGCAGGGACCTGTTCCCAGAGGGCAGGGGCCACGTGGTTACACATTTATATGCTCCCTGGTACCAAGCACAGTGCCACAGGCAGAGTGGGTGCCCAGGAATGTCTATGAGATGAACGATTCAGGATGGGTACATGATTTGTGAGCTAGAAAGAGGTGCAGAGAACAGAGCCAAAGAATAATAAATTAAGGTCTGAGGGTTTTCTTCCCAGCTCCAGCCTTGTGAGAGCATTTTACTCTTCTTTCTCACGGGTAAAGTGCTTTAGCGAAGAATAGGACAAGCTAAGCATTTATTTTTCAATAATCTATACAAAATCTGCCAGAGGTGGGTAGGCAAGCAAAGCAATTAAACCACTTTAACAACAGAGGGGAAGCAGTCCAAATTCAAACCCGAGAATCCTAGCTAAGAGAAAAAGCAGTTTAGATCACTTCCCTTTGTAAAACGACCCCACTGGCTAACACAAGGTTGACTATGCTTAAGGGTTAAATGCATTACCAGCTGGCAAACAACCTTCTGGAGAGAGAAAGAGGAAGCAAGAGAGGCCAATGCTTCAGAAGTAACTTACTTAATAAAAATCATCTCCCCCTCGCATTTCTGACACCACCGGGCAGTCACACCATCCTGCCTTGGGTCACCAGACTTGGCTCCGTGAAGCCAGAGGAAATTATAGAAATCCATCATGGCTGAGTTTTCTGAGCTGGTTATTACTCGCTGCTTTTTATCTTCCAAATGGTCCCTAAATTTAATTGCTTCATGTAATGGATTAACCTCTGAGGTCCACAGTAGCACTCATATTGTGTTCAAAGGGAAAGTTGCAGTTTCTGAGCTCGGTGGAGGAGGTTTCATGAGACCAAAACGTCCCTGCTCAGTTCTGGGGAACTCTGACAGTCACTTGTCTGCAGAGGTCACACAGAAGTCCAGGCAAGGAGTAACCCCAAGAAGACCTTTATTTGACCTAAAGGAACCAATGTATGCCCTCCAAGCTGATTTCAAGATGAAAGAGGAGTGGACAGTGACCATGGGGATTGTCACTCTGCAAATAGATATTAAAAACACTTGGGCTTCCCTGGTGGTGCAGTGGTTAAGACTCTGCCTGTCAATGCAGGGGACACGACTTCGAGCCCTGGTCCGGGAAGATCCCACATACTGTGGAACAACTAAGCCCATGCACCACAACTACTGAGCCTGCGCTCTAGAGCCCATGAGCTACAACTACTGAGTCCGCGTGCCACAACTACTGAAGCTCACGCGCCTAGAGCCTGTGCTCCTCGACAAGAGAAGCCACCACAACGAGAAGCCCGCGCACGGCAACAAAGAGTGGCCCCCAGTTGCCGCAACTAGAGAAAAGCCCTCACGCAACAATGAAGACCCAATGCAGCCAAAACTAAATAAATAAATAAAATTTAAATTTAAAAAACGCTGGTTTTCGGGGAGGATTAGACACAGGTCCTACTCTCCTGCTTCATTTATGCCTCTACCTCTTCTAGACCATTCCCATCATCAAGCAAACAGGCTCTACTATCTCCCATCTATAAAAAGGTGCCTCTCTTGGCCCCAGAATCTTTGCTATTCTTTAAAAACAAAATTCTTACAGGTACAACTTACACTCCCCTCCCACTCAAACGTCTCTTAACAGTGACCAACAACCCTCATGGAGTCAGGTTCCATAGATACTTTTTTTGGTTCATCTTCATCACCTTGGCAGCGGCATTTGATACAGGGAACTGGTCCCTACGTCTTGAAACATTGCTCCCTCCTAGATCCCATGAAACCCACCCTCCTCAGGTTTTCCTCCTACCTCTCTGGCCGTTCGTTCCCATGTCCCTTCTCTGGTTCTACTCCTCCTACTTACCTCTCAATGTCAGGATTTTTCCCTGGGCCCTCTTCTCATTTCTCTCTATCCTTCTTTCCTAGACTTTCTCATCTGTCCCTATGGCGCTAAGTGATATCTGTACACTGATGACTCTACAATGTACATCTCTAGCATCTGACTTCTTTTCTGAACTTCAGACTACTATATTCATAGTTTACCCGGCCCAAATTTAAATTCTTGAGGATTCACCATTTCAGGAAATGAATCCTACCCCTCTTTACCTCTAATCCACTGGCCTGTCCCGTTGCATCTGCTTCAAAATTATATCTCATTGGGTTCTGACCCAGGAATTAGAGCAAAGGAGAAGTCTTCTTAGAGTATCTGGAAATCATGTTCAATTTTCATATATGTGTTGGAATTGGAAAGGCAAAATCAAGAGCGGTTGGGCGTGGAGCAGATATATCTGGCTTGAGTTCAGGGCCTGTGAGTACAAAGTCTGGGAGACAAGCTTGGAGAAAACAGCATACTGCAGTGGTCACTTTTGCAGTGTCCATAGCCAACCCTCCCTCCTTCTTTCATTCAACCCATTTCTTCCACAAGTATTCTTCCACAATACCTTCTGTGTGTGTCAGACAGAGTCCTGGCAGCTGGGGGCTTAAGGTGGAGAACTAAGGGAGCACAACCCCTGCACAGATGGAGCTACAGCCAAGTGAAGGAAATAGATATTAACAAACACAGACAAATGCTGTATTTCTTTGATTCTAGAACATTATCAGTTGTAAGAAACACTACTTCACCAAAGGTATATATAAGCTGTAAGACGCAGTCCAGTTTAGAAGCCTTAAAATATTGGGGAGGAGATATGGCACATAATTGTATAATTGTGAGACATGTTATGAAGAAAAAGTACAAAGCACTATGGGAGATGATCACAGGGTGTAGGTGGGACTAATTTAGACCGTGGGAGTCATAGAGTCCTTCTTGAAGGAGTGATATTCAAGTTGAGGTATCCTTCCTTGAAATTCCCTTTGACTTCCATGTCACTTTGAGGAGTCACTGGAGCCTTAGGTGGTAGATAGTTTTGACATGGGAGCACCTCCATCGTATTTACAACAAATTTCTTTTTAAATAATGTAAGGACATTTTAACACATTCTCTTTTCATATGTTTGAAGAGACAGAGCATCGTTTGATGATAAAGCAACAGTAAGTTCTGTGTCCCAAGCCCATGCTTGGGCTTCATCATGCCAGGTAGTTCACTTCATAGGGATGGTCTGAGCAACAAGGATGAGAAAGGACAAAAAACTACAAAATATAAATGCCCACATACACAATCAATAATAATATAACAACAACAATGACAACAGGCCATGCAGGACCAACCAACCATATCTTTCTAGTGTTGTTGGTTGATGACCCCTCAAACCTATTTCTCACTCATATAATGATCAGCAAAACCCCAAGTGTGACTCTGCCTAAGACTTTTCCTCAGTTCCCTTCAAACCCACATGGACTTTGAGGTAAATCTAATCCACATGTTTCTGATTCATTTACACTTAACTCATCAAAATGTTGTTTTCTAACAGCTATTTGATGGCCAAGAAGTCATTCTTAAAGCTCTTTTCTTAGAAATAGGATGGTGCGGTTTGCCAAGAGAAAAAAAGGCTGAGCCCCCAAAGGTTTAAATTCGACTTGAAACTAAGAAATGGTGAAGTTTCGGCCAAATCTGGTCCAATGCTTTCTCATTATTCTTAAGAACCTTTCTGCCCCAGTTGGTTTTTCAACTCTCAGTTCAGTGTGAAAATGCTTGGACTAGGCAGGGTTGCTGGTCCAGGATGGCCTTTGAGATTAATTTGAACTAAAAAATAGGATGTGTTCAAAAAGGATGTTTTTCTGTTGGCTCATTTCCCCTCCCTTGAAATTCCCTTTACCTCCATAATTTACAGTAAGCCTCTTGTCAGATAAATGGCAGCTCCTTGACTCACCCTGGGGTGCTCCCCCTAGGGTCGGTCTACTCATGGTACTTGGAACCACTGCTTCTTTCTTCGTTTCCCCTTCTCAATGAAAGCTCTGTGTCAAAGCTTTCAAGAAAACAAAAATCCTGGAGCATGAAGAATTTCATGGCCCTGCAAAGAAACAGAAGATACGTTAGATCAAATTTAGGCTGATAAACTCACCAACTCCCTTTAACTTGACTTTAATTGAAATGACCCTTGTAAGGAGGACTAAAAATAAACACTCATTCATGGTTTTGCTCTGGAATCCCATAAAATCTACACGACTACACTACTTCTGGTTTACTGTAGCTTCTCAAGACACCCTGCCCAGATGGATTCGATTCCTGCCATTTGGAATTAAGACAAACCTTTAGCAGCCCTCACAAGCATAGAAACTCTGATCTTCCTCCATGTTTGTTTCTCTTTGGGCAGCTTCCAGACATGGGCCATCGGACACATGATACACTAGTAAGATGAGTTTATGAATTCTCTCTGGTGAAGGAGCAAACTGTGTAGTCTGGCAGCAGTAACTAGGACACAATAAATGTCCAAAAAAATATGTGTTGAATTAATCTCTATCAACAAAACTCAGTGGGTCTACAGACATAGTGGAATAGAGAAGAGGAAGCATATTCGTACTTTGCAAAGGAAAAGAAGAAATTGACCATGTAGGGAGGGAATGAAATGAGGAGAAATGCAGAGGGAAGGTACCTAGTTAAGTCATTCTGCAACCCCAGCCATTGGTTTTTCTCCTGATATCATATATGTATATAAAATGTGTACACACACACACACACACACACACACACACACACACACAAATGGAATACTACTCAACCATAAAAAAGAAAATCCTGAGATTTATGACAACATGGATGGACCTTGAGGGCATTATGCTAAGTAAAATAAATCAGACAGAAAAAGACAAATACTGTGTGATCTTATTTATATGTGGAATCTAAAAAACAAACCCCACCAAACTCATAGAAAAAGGGATCAGATACGTGGTTAACAGAGGTGGGAGGTAGCATGCGGGAGAACTGGATGAAGGTGGTCAAAAGGTACAAACTAGCAGTTACAAGGTAAATAAGTCCTGGGGATGTAATATACAACATGATGACTATAATTAACACTGCTGTACAGTATATTGGAAAGTTACTAAGAGAGTAGATCCTAAAAGTTCTCATCACAAGGAAAAGAACTTTCTTCTTTTTTTTTTTTTGTATCTTTATGAGGTGACAGATGTTAACTTATGGTGGTAATCATTTTACAATATATGTAAGTCAAGACATTATGCTGTACACTGTAAACTCATACAGTGCCATAAGTTAATTATATCTCAATACAACTGAAAGATAGATAAATAAATAAGTAAATAAGTATCAGAAGTTACAAAATTTTAAACACATATATTTTCTTTTATTGAAGTAGAGTTGATTTACAATGTTGTGTTGGTTTCAGGTGTATAGCACAGTGATTCAGTTATATATAAAAATATATATATAAATTTTTTTTTTTTTAATTTATTTTTTTGAGGATAGTCTCCTGTGCTATGCAGCAGGTCCTTGCTGGTTATCTATTTTATACATAGCAGTATGTATATAAACATATATATATTTTATACGAGGTAAAAGTTTTTGTCTTTTACTGATATCGATAACTATAGATGAGGCAAATTAAACAAAGCTAAAATTAGTGATAAAAGTGTGGGAGAAATATCAGGTCTTGAAATGGGACAAAACTTGAATCAAAGTCTATCAATAAACTCATTAATTTTTATACATTTGTGAATTCTTTATGGAATGTGACTGATATAATCTCTGTCAAAAATATATGTATATATACATACGTGTATATACAAAAGTATATATATATACATATATAACACATACATACATGCACACACACACAACCCCATCCCCAGTGAAGGAATATAGTGATTCATGCTATATATCTGTTTATATAACAAGTTTTACTTAGGCTAATGGTGTTTAAGGAGGAACAAGTAATTGGAGATTTAATTAATTAGAGACATGCACTCATGTCTATTGATAGTTTGAATCATATATTTTGGATAGTTTAAACCAAACTATACAATACATTTATTTCTCAAAAGATACACTTAAAATTGCATTAAGACAAAAAAATCATACTCAAGCCAAGAAATTCAGAATAGAACTATAAACAGACCTTTGAATAATGAATGTGCAATCCGATTATAAATTCAGTGTATGGCCCAGAGCCTCTGTTCACCTGTCCTATTCCTTAGGAATTAATTGCTCACAGCACATAGCTCAAAGCTAAGCACCTTAACAGGTAATTGAAAAAAGGCCTGAGTCTTGACCAAGTTAAGTTAAGCCAAGTTAAGCCTTTATCTGTATTTCTCTCATGTACACACACACACACACACACACCACAGAGACACTCACATCTGTAGATAGATTAATGCCTCATTTATCTGACATTATTGTTAGTACATTTCCCAAATAAATAAAGCTCACCCACTGAAAGTTATATATTTTAATTGGAATCACAAAACTTTCTAAAAGAAAATACACACTACTCAAACTTCTTAAACATAAAATTCTCAATATAGTATAAACTGTAAACAATGAGTCACGATGGTTCTAATTATGAACATCAGTCATTTTACTGGGCCCTCAGACTCTGTTGAGGATTTTTTAGCAATCCTCAGGCTATTTATTATTTTTAAACTGCATTCTGAACAGCTGAGGCAGTGAGACCTCTCCCCGTCCTTCAGTGCCGTGCATTTGATGGCAAATTTTGCCTTCAGAATAAAACCTGAGGGTTGATCTCTGAAGACAATAGGTGTTCTGCTTGGGAAGGATACAGGTGAGGTTGAGTTTGATATAGCATTAAAATAAATCATTTGGTAACTCTAGCCATCACTCCCATTCGATTCTTAGGGAAACAAAAAAATCAGCTCCACCCAGGAGTAAAACACAGTGAAGGTTAATATCCCCAAATGGAAGTCCTCTTTATTTTGCTCCTTTTGGGTGTCCCAGCCTGCCCATGCAGGGTACCCCATATGGAAACATGTACCCTGCCCACGTAAGCAGAGTAGGGAAGCTGTCCTCCTATTTATGGGAGGGGACCGTTAGGCAAACAGTCCTGTACAAAAGCAGGGGAACCCTAAAACCAAGGATCATCCAATGTGGAAGGAAAGCTGATTCCATAACAGGGAAGGATCAGGTGAATAAAGAGATCAACTGTTATTCAGAGAACAGAAGTGACATTAAAATATATATATATAATTAGTATTTGCAGAGAGTTTTAAGAGGATAATGCATTCAGAAATGGACAGCAGGGTGCTACAAAAAAGAAGCATTCAAAGAACAAGAAGGAGTTCCTGGAAATTAAAACATAATAATTTTCAAAATATAACAGTCACACCAATAACAGAACCAATGTAGTTGTCTGGAATCTATAACTGGGCAAACATTCCATAATATAGAGCAATACAGCAAAGAGATAGAAAATGTGATAGGAAAATTAAGAGACCGTGGAAGAAAAATCTACTAAATCCAGTCTATGTCCAATAAGAGTTTTAGAAGAAGAGAACAGAGACAAGGGAGAGGAGGAAACAATCAAAGACAGGAGGGAAGGATAAATGTTCCCTGAGCTGAGGAATGATAAGAATCTCCAGATTGGAACGGGCCCATAAAACCTCAGAAGAATGCCTAAAAAGATCCCACCTAAAGGTACAAGAGATTTCAGGATTTTGAAAAATAAAGAGAAAGGCTTAAAAGCTTCTGAGAGCAAAAGCAGTTTTTAGAAGGGAGTTTAAATCAGAGTGACATCAGACTACGGTTACAGTAGATGCTAGAAATCAATAAAGCAGTGCAAACACAGAGTTTGGAGATAAGAAGGGACCCAGAAAATGCACCTGTGTAACATAAAGTGATCCGGGGGCCGACACTGCTAGTTTCTTGCCTTCTTTACCATTTTCTTAGGAAGGGGGATATCAACGTACCCAGCTAAAATTATTCACATCACCAGACTCCCGTGACGCTAAGAGTGAGCGTATGACCCAGTTCCGGCCAATGAGTGTAAGCAGAAGCTGATAACTGGAACTTCCTGGATAGTTTTTTCAAAGGAACAGAGTCAATAGCCTGATTTTTTTTTTGTCCATTTGTCCCTTTGCTCTTCCCCCTGCCTGCTTCTCAGAATATGGACTTGATGCTTGGAGGTTCACAACCATCTTGTGACCAAAAGGACCACAGTTTACATAATAAAGATGCTAACAGATAAGGGTGGAAAAAGCCTGGATCCTTCAGGAAAAATAAAATCATAAAAGTATTAAAAGAAATATGGGGAAACTTAAAAAAATCATTTTGGAGGAGAAAGGACCATTCTAAGCGTGACACAAGATGCAGAAGCTGTAAAAAGAAAGATTAATATATTTGATAAATTAAAACTTTAAAATTACAGTACAGGAAAAAGAACCTCATAAAAAGTCAAATAATTAAAGACAAACTGTGAAAAAAAAAACATAGCTGCAACTCTTATAAAAAGACAATGTCTTCAATATATAATGAAATCCATACAAATTGGTACAGAAAAAAAGACTTGACTCAAAGAGAAAAATAGGCGAAAGATAAGAACAGTTCACAGGCAAAAGAATACTATCACCCTTGTATGAAAAGATGTTCAACTCATAAAAAGATTAATGTAAACTAAAACTATGGTGAAATACCATGTAGATATAGATATACAGATATATAGATATAGTCTTGTTCAAGCTTGTATATTCATAAAATATTCTGGACAGATAAGTAGGAAAATTGTTCCTGGAAAGAGGAAGTGGATGACTAAGAGATAATGTTGGTGGAACATTTACTTTTCACCATATATCTCCTTTTATAAATTAAACGTTGTATTTTGAGGTAATTGTAGGTTCACAGGCAGCTTTAAGAAATAATACAGAGGATCCTTGTATCCTTTACCTAGAGTCTCCCAGTGGTAACAATTTGCAAAACTCTAGTACATTATCACAACTGGGATACCGATGGTGATACAGTAAAGACAGAACACTTTCATCACCACGGGATCCCTCTTGTTGCCCCTTTACAGCCACATCAACTTCCCTCTCACCCACAATCCCTCCTTAGCCCCTAGCAGCCACTAGTGGACATTTCAACAATGTTACACAAATGGAATCATATATTATGTAACCTTTCCGAATTGGCTTTTTTCACCGGCATAATTCTCTGGAGATTCATCCAGGTTGCTGCATGTATCAATAGTTTGCTGTTTTTATGGCTGAATAAGTTTCATGGTACAGCTTTCACTCATTGAAGGATATAGGGTTGGCTTCCAGTTTGGGGCTATTTGGAATAAAGCTGCCATAAACTTTCATGTACAGGTTTTTGTGTGAACATCAGTGGTTTTTTTCACTCTGGGCTAAACGCCCAAAAGGATAACTGATGGGTGGTATACTAGTTGCAGTTTGTCTAAAGAAATTGCTAAATTTGTGGCTGCACCATTTTACATTCCTACCAGCAGTGGAAGAATGATCTAGTTTCTCCACATCCTCTCCAGCATTTGGTGTTGGTATTTTTAATTTTAATTTAACTGATATATGTTTAGTAATATCACATTATGGTTGTAACTTGCATCTTCCTAATGGCTAATGATTGCTGAACAACTTTTCAGGTTATTTGCCATTTGTATATCCTCATTGGAGAAATGTCTCTTTCTGTCTTTTGCACATGTTTTAATTGGATTTTATTTTATTTTTAACTGTTGAATTTTGAGAGTTCATTATATATTTCAGATACTAGGCTTTTGCCAGATATGTACTTTGTAAATATTTTCTCCCTGTCTGTAGCTTCTCTTTTTATTCTCTTGACATGGTCTTTTGCTGAGCAAAAGTTTTGAATTTTAATGACATCCAATGTATCATTTTTCCTTTTGTAAATCATACTTTTGATATCAAATCTAAGACTCTTCTCCTAGTCCCAAATCCTGAAGGTTTACTTCTATGTTTTTTTCTAAAAGTTTTATAATTTTATGTTATATACTTAAGTCCATTATTCATTTCAGATATTTTTGTGTAAGATGTGAGGTTTAGGTCAAGTTTCTTTTTTTGGAAGGGGCCATGGATGGCCAATTGTTCCAGCAGCATTTCTTTAAAAAGATACCCTTCCTCCTTCGAACTGCTTTTGTACCTTTGTCAAAAATCAGTTGGGCATATTTGTGCCCATTTCCCTAATGGCTTTCATTGATGTACATGTCTGTCACTCCACCAGTACTACACAGTCTGGATTACTATAGCCATAGGATAAGTCTTTAAATCAAGTAGACTGATCCCTCCCTGTTTATTTTTCAAAATTGTTTTAGCTATTCTAGTTCCCTTGCCTTTCTGTATAAATTTTACACTTGATCTGAGCCAAAAGGCCAAGAAGTGATTCCATATGAATTTTAGAATAATCTTCTCTATATCTACAGAAAGCCTTCCTAGGATTTTGATAGGGATTGAATCTAACCTGTACCTCAATCAATTTGAGAAGAATCAACATGTTTACTATGTTGTCTTCTTACACATGAACATGATATTTTTCTCCATTTATTTAGATAATCTTTGATTTCTTTCATTAGCATTTTGTAGTTTTCAGCATACAATTTCTGAACATGTTTTGTTAGGTTTACATCTAAGGGTTTCATTTAGTTTGAGTGATTTAAATAGTATTGTATTTTTCATTTTGTTGTCCATGCACTCCTTGTTAGTGTATAGGAATACAATTGACGTTTGTATGTTTATCTTGTATCCCGCAGGCTTGCCGAAATCATTTATTAGTTCTAGGAGATTTGGGTTTTTTTGTAGATTCCGTAGGGTTTTCTACATGGACAATCATGTCATCTCCAAATAAGAACAGTTTTATTAATTCCCTTCCAATCTGCATGCCTTTAGTTTCATTTTCTTGCCTTATTTTACTGGCTAGCACTTCCAGAACCATGTTAAAAAAGAGTGGTAAAAATGGACATTCTTGTCTTGTTGTCACTCTTGGGGGAAAAGCGTTCAGTCTTTCACCATTAAATATAACGTCAACTGTAGTTGAGGTCTTTATTAAGTGGAGGAAGTTCCCTCTATTCCTATTTTTCTGAGAGTTTTTATCATGCATGAGTGTTCAATTTTGTCAAATGCTCTTTCAGGATCAATTGATATGATCATGTGATTTTCTTCTTTAGCCTGTTAATGTGATGAATTACATCGATTACCTTCTGAGTATTGAAGCAGCTTTGTATCCCTGGGAGGTACAAATGACAAGGATTATTAATGCAAATAGGTTGTGGTATCTTTGAGCCTCACCTAAAGTGTTCTTTCTCTGAGCCCCACCACACTTTCTCTCCTGCTGAAGAGGTTATCAAGGCTGGCTGCAGTGGACACCAATCCAGCCAAAGATCACCAGGCCATGGTGCCAGCAAGTACCACGGGGAAGCAAGCATGCCAAAGAAGAGAGTGCTGTGGATGCACCAGGCTGTGGGGAGGAGGAGTAAGGAGGTGTGCCCACCACGACAAGTTTGCTGCCTGCAGAGCCCAATGGGATACCAGCCTTCAGCTGGCCAACAATTCCTACTTGAGAACAGTGTGGCTGATTAGTTCTGACTAACTTTGCCCATAAACATGCAAAGCATGAAGGGAGTATGCATCCAGCTATCAATGGAATGCAGTACTTGGGCAGAGCCACTCCCATCAGCTTACTTTGCCTTGCTACGTTCTAAGAATATATTCTGCATTTTTATTTGTGTGGAACAAATTGTCCTCAACAAATCCCAGACTTTGTCACATTAATGTAGTGCTCCATCATAAAAATACCCATAGACCTTGAACACGACTCATAGGCTACAGTAATGCGTCTGTGAAAGATGAAATTTAGAAACTCTTCCTTTTAGCCCAACGTCTGTATAACAGTTAAGCTGCCTGGAGAAAATAGGCAAGATTTTATGTGTGGAGGATCTCTCTCTGCACCTAAGACCCCAAGGGAAGCCAGAAGATAGAGTCAAATCTCCATTTAGAAGCAGAGGCCATCTGTAAATCTACTTCTTTCACAAGAGTCATCTAGAGAGGAATTATATATGTCTAGTGAAAGTGGGAAAACATTGTCCAGCATTTTAGATGGAAAGGGTTCCATTTTTTGTCTATTTTTTCTTCCTTAGATCAGTATTTCTCAAACATGTTTCATTATATCTCCCTCTAAGGCATCTTTTAGGACATTTCTTTCCTAATTGTCCCCCTGCTTCCATGAAATTTGGATACCACAGATATATTGTTTAGTTTGATGGGTAAGGCTGAGTTTTGCGGGCCAAAGTTATTGTAATATCTAATTCTCTCCCAACCAATTTTTCCCCCTGGGGAGCAATACTGCCTTGTTAAGAATACATATCTTAGATAAATGAGTATTTAAATTCTTCACAAAAGCAGAAGAAAGGAATATGCTAAAACCACTTTTAAGGTTGCTCCCATATACTGTCCTCAGAATTGCTATGACAATTATTCTCCTTTATCTGGATTCAAGTATACATACTTTAGTCCAGAATCAAGTAAAAAGAGATTTATTATAATCAAAGAAATTTCAGGGAAGTCAGCTTTGGGAAGTCAGTTTCAGGAAGTCCTAAAAGACTGGGAAAGTCACGATCAGGCAGCTACTTTCTCCTTAACCTAGTAAGTTCTAGATGAAGGCTCCCACCTGCTTTTGCCCAGAGCTGTGTGTCTCCTGCAAAATCCAAATGCCTAAATCCTTCGTCCACACAAACTTCCAACGTTCCTTCACTGTTATGTTAAGGATGAGGGGTAATAGAGGGTGAGTTATATGACACCATTTATTGCAATATTTGATGGCTGGACTCAGATGAGATGTTTAAGTGGACAAGCTTTACTCATGACATTATATAAAACCTGGCGTTATGTCTTGGACTCAGAGTCCAACAGATTTTTGGTACATGAACCATGACATAGTTACCAAGGGTAGTAACTGCAATGTGGTAATGAAGTTGGGTATCTGATTCACCCACATTAAAGATTTCTTTCATTCATTTCTATTGGACTTGAGCAGCCATAACAATGATATCAGGTAGCAGGAAATCTAAAGCTGTGTGGTGGCAGCTCAGCATACCAGGGTACCAAGGTTTGCCAGGGAAGACAGTTGCTGGGTTTGAGGGCAACTCTAACAATCTCTCCACAAACTGGTTTAATGAGGAGTCTCAACTCATTGGGAGATAAACCTGACACAGTCTGCTTTATTGAGTATCTGCCACCAACCAGGCTCTGTGGACTTGCCCTTTCCCCTGGACGCCGTACTGCTAACCATAGCTGAGATGGCAGCATACGTGTCCCATCACCTTCAATTATCAAAGCAGTCTCATTTCAGCTCTGTGAGAGTCAGTGCTGTCAATGTAAAATCTCCAATTCCGTATTCAAGGGGAATATTTCTCTTTCCACCTTCCGGACCTCAGGGTAGGCTACACTGGGAGTTCAACTGGCTTAGGCAGGGGAGGGAAAGTGAGACATGGCTTGCTCTCACACACCTCCTCCTTCCCCTTCTCCACTCTCATTTTGGGGTGGAGAGCAGAGGGTTAGAAGGTATATATACCTTCTTACGTGACTGCTCACAGTGAGCTTTCAGACTTTTCCCAACTTCATCTTGGTTGGTCCTACTTGCTGACTTGGCTCATTATCTATGAACTCAGAATGGTCAAGTGGTGGTTCCAACAGCCTTACTGATAGGGGCTCAATATAGAGATGCTCTGCTAGGCATAGGTGGTCTCTTGAGAGATGAAGCCACCTCTTTCACTTGTCCTCCAGCCAATGGATTCACCTACTTGCTCTGATATTCCAAAACTCTCAATACTTTGGTCTCTGGAAAGACTATGGCCCCAACTCCCAATTACCCTTCCCAATCCCAAATGTGGGGTCCATGACACATATGGGATCTATTTCCCATACTCTCAGGAACTATAGAGAGGCAGTCCTTGTCTCTGCCAGCAACACACTGTACCATCTGCCCCCAGGGTTCTTTCTGCCTTCTGGTCACCCTGGTATGGCTTCTCAAGTCTGGTGACTTGATGTCACAACCAGAGAATTAAATGTCTAACTTCTTCTACTTGCTGGACTTACTTTCAAGGGATTACATGAAAACTTATGAGGGATTCTCTTGAGGTCTCCATCCTTTGGCTTCAGAAAGTAAAACTTCCTTGGGAAGGGAAAGGGAGGATGGTTTGAGAGGCTCATGGCACTCCCTCAAGTAGGAAGTCTCATTCCACCCCCCATTGCCCTCTGATATCTACTGGGAAGAGGGATGGAGAGTAACAGAAGCCATGCCCCTTGGCAAGCCCGATGGGAGTGTCTGATCCTTTAATGATGTGAAAACAGGATCTCACTCCCCCACTACATGGCTTCTTTCCAAGTCTCTTGGTTCTTTTTCTTCCACAATGATAGCTTGCAAATATGGCTTCCGGTTGCTATGCTAACAGATCCGACCACCAGTCCACCTGACCTCAACTCTATTGCTCAGTTCCAACTACCTCAGTCTCTGGGTCTCAGTGCAAATTTTCAAGAGAGGGAATCTGATTGGCTCTGCCCTGAACAGACGTTCACTACAGCTTCAACCTAATGTGAACAAAAGAGCAGGTCCCCACGTGAAAACACATCTTCATAGTCCCACTCATTCACCAGGGTCTAGGTTAGAATGACTGTATCATCACATCAACCAAATTGAGGCATTCCAGAGAGCAAGAGGTAGAGTTACCAATAATTCTCCAGGGACAATAGCATACATTGGGACTGTCCTGAACAAACGAATATATATATTCATCCAACCCAGAGGAACTGCCAAAGAAGGAAGAGTGGGTAGACAGGTGTACCAGGTACATTTATGATGTAGTGAACCACAGACTAGTCAACAAGCTCCCTGAGGGAAGGAAGTGTGTCTTGTACACCTTTATATGTTGGAGTCTTTCACAGTGTCTGTCAGATAGGAGACATCTAATGAATATCTGTTACATAAATGAAAATATAACAAGCTCCAATATCTCAGTGAAAAAAAATGTAGTTAATTTTAACATGTGAACATGGAATCTTTTTTCCTGTAAAAGGGAAAAGGTTCATATTATTCTGAGAGTTACTTTATAGTCTTGCTGATCAATTTGCCCACACAATGCAATGAGAATTTTGAAGCTTGGGAAAGTACCCTGCTTAGAATTTAGCCTAAAACATAACCTGCACCAAAGCAGCATCTTTTATTTCTAATGAGACTCTTTCATTTACAACATTTGTCATTCTCAACTTTCTACGGAATTTCATCCCTTATCTACAGGGTTATATGGGCAATCCTATGTCAGGAATTTAGGCAGAAATGTGGTCTCCCTCCCTTGTGGTTGGATACCCTCTGCTGCAGGATAATAAAACAGAGCAGAAAAAAATGGAATATGGCCAGGGTTGGTGGATGAAGGGATACAGAAGAGAGAAGTAAGAGAGTAAAAGTCAAGAAGATACCCAAAGACAGAATTGAGAGCAAGCTCTGAACATCATCTCTGACGGGTACCAGGTAGGTGGTTCCTCACAGTGCTTGTCAAAGCTCACCGACTCCCCGCTACCCTCCTTCTCAGGGACTTCCAGCTCCCCTCCCATGTAGGCTTTCTTCAGGTACCTGCAGCCCTTTCCACACACCCATCTAAAGCCATCTCCAAGAGCAACATCTTTGGAGCCAGCAGAGGCACCCACATGTGGCTGGGCTAACCACCCTGCCCCTCCTCCACCCAAGAATCAGATTGTCACTCTCCTTATAGCTGTTAATATGGCCTTAGTCTTCTAGCTCTGTTCGAGAAGGCATCTCTGACTCCATAACAAAAATAATAACTATCAACTCTGTGAAAGGAAACTTTATTTTGGAGCATGAGACCATTATCTTATTATATATTATTTTGTTATAAATGGGTTTATATTTAATGACTTTCTACAAAAATTAGAAATGATTTGTGTAACAAGAGAAAGAGAAGAGATAAAGGGGGAAAAAAATACATCACCTCCTCCCCCAACTCTCCTTTCATGTTTTGAAGCTACATTTTTTAATTTATTTAAATTCTCACAGATACTTTTTGCTGTTGATTCTTATACTTATGAATGTTCAAGTTGCTTTATCTTTTTTCCTCTTAAGACTATATAATTTTAATTAAAATATGGGCTGAGTAATGCGGATTTCTCTGGGAGGAAAACCTCCATCCACCCCCTGATCTTGTTCTGTGGGAGAAGCTCTAATGGCAAGCATTTCCCCTCTCTGGGTGGCTGAATCACAGACGTAAAGCCTCAGAGTATTTAACTTGGCTTTTGAGAGTCTCCTTGCAAACTTGAACTTAATGAGGACAGGAAAATTATTACAGAGGTGTTCTTGATGGCATCCAGAATGAAGGCACATTTGCCATTGGCCAGTGACAACAAGGTTTACCCCACTCTGTGCCACTGCAAACCTCAGGCTCCCAGAATTTCCCTGAGGCCTCGTTGCCTCAAAAACCCAATAAATAGTCCAGATTGTTTATTGGAGAGGGGCTCTGCCTCTCCCCCACCACTCACCATTGCCCTGGGTGGCATGACCACCCTCGCTTTTAGGTTGGGAAAATGGCAAACTCAGGACCATGTGTATGGAACACACTGAATTATCACCTGTGAGAAGAAAACAGAGAAAGAGAGAGAGAGAGCCTCAAGAAATCAGTTAATCTGGGAAGAAGAACATGAATGCATTTATAGCGTAAGGAAAATAGAAGGGTTACAGGTTTTGGTGGGGTTTTAAGATTTCAAAATGTTTTGCGATGGTTTACACCCACACGATACCATGTTTTAGACCACAGGTTGGCAAACGCTGGCCTGTGGGCCAGATCTGGCCAGCCATCTGTTTTTATAAATAAAGTTTTATTGGAACACAGCCACACCCATTTATTTACACATTGTCTATGGCTGCTCTTATGCTCCAAGGCTGAGTTGAGTAGTTGTGACAGAGACCATGTGCGCCACAAAGCCTAAAATATTTACTATCTGGCCCTTTGCAGAAAAAGTTTGCCAACTCTCGTTTTAGACCAACGTGGAGGCACAGTCTCATCTTCCTAATTTAACAGGAGGACACTTATATATCAGTGCAAAAGTAGAACCTAGGACCCTCCCTTGTAGCTTAAGATCACGTCATTGTTCTTCTGCACCCACGAGCATGTCCTAGAGGGGAGGTAAAGGGCAGCATCTGCTTCCGTGCTCACCAGGTGTGTAACTTTGGGCCAGCCCCTTAACCTCCCAAGTCCCAGTTCTTTCATCCGCGTATGGCGGATGAGATGGCAGATGGGATGGCGGTTGCACCTCGCTCATAAGGTTGTAACGAGATTACATAAATGAACACACCCTTTGTATTCATGTCAAGAGTCAAGGACAGTGCCTGGCCATAGTGCAGCCTCCATGCACATTGGCTGTTGAGTGGTCCTTTTTCATTGCCGAGCCATCTCTCAACACCCACCATCCACGAGACATGCATTTCTCAGAAAAGGGGTGACAGGAGAGCACAAAAAAGAGGTAGTCACCCATTGGCAATTTAGCAAGATCTAAGTTCCTACTTGTTATTTATTTTTTCTAAAAATCATTCATAACAATCCATGAACTGGATGTTCTATACGGCCTGCAGAATAGCTCCTATAAAATCCAAACTAACAGTGAACAAGAATGATAATACTTATTTGCACTGGAATCTGCTCAATTCAGTATCTCCCTGGATGCAGCTACTACAGCTCACTCTCATGCCCCAGTGGGCTCATTGTCCCTTAAATAGACTCACCCTGGGCTCAGCACCCAGCTGTCTTCAAAGGGCTCAATAAATCAGTGGCTCTCCACGCGTATCACTCGTGTGCCACAAAGTCAGAGGCACGGGGTCTGGGCTGCCCTCGGCTTAAAAACAGGAAAGTTAATCAAGTCATTGCTCCATGGGAATCCAAAGAACACGGGAGTAATCCGCCCCAAACACCCAGCGCTACATTGCTTCTCGACAGAACAGCTAAATCAATTAGCCTAATTAAAAGAGGTGGAAAATTACCCCCGCAAATAAGTTGCCATGAAAGGCAAGTCTTAATTTGGCCTAAGGGAAAGCAAAGAGCTCGCCCCTGTGTCTTGCCAGAGTCTGTGAATGGGGAATAATTGGCAATTTGTGTGTGTGTGTGTTTAAGGCCATGGTACAAATATGTTTTCGTTGACAAGCAGCTGAGGCTTTCCCTGGTTTAAAGAGAGGGTTCTAATTAAGGGATAGTATAATTGTGTGTGTTGGCTGAAACTCCGCGTGAGTACTATGGGTGTACACTTGGGGGCCTGGGACCAACCCCACTGTGGGGATCCAGGGCTGGAGCCAAAATCAACCCCTGGGAGCGAGACCTCACATCAGCCGAGTCAGCCTCTGCTTCCTTCTCAGGGGACATTTCCCAGCTCAGCGGACTCTGCAGGGAGGGTCTGAGGATTCTACCGCAAGCATCCTAGAAAGACAAGCTATGAAGTTAAAAAGTAATATTAAAAAGGGTTCCTTCATCCCATGGAATCCCATTAAGAACAGTGCTGGAGAAGTACATCTCAGTGTAGGAAGGTAATCGAAATTACTTGATAAGAAAAAAACAGCTGCATGATGGTCTATGTCAGCATGGGTGCAGCCACCTTGTTCTTCCATCCACGACCCAGCATCCAACCTCTGGGACCATCCCAGCCCTCTGCCTACCCCCAGCCCAGCCCCGTCTGCAGGGAGAACTCCGAGACCCCTGCGTGGCTGAGAGAGCTGTAGGTCCTTGGGATCCTCAGAAAGGGACGTCTACAAACCCAGCATAGCTGTCTCTTGCCTGTGTTGCCTCCCCATCGGGCAGTGTAACTTTTTGTGTTTTTTTGTGGTACGCGGGCCTCTCACTGCTATGGCCTCTCCTGTTGCGGAGCACAGGCTCCGGACGCGCAGGCCCAGCGGCCACGGCTCACGGGCCCAGCCGCTCCGCAGCATGTGGGATCTTCCCGGACTGGGGCACGAACCCGCGTCCCCTGCATCGGCAGGCGGACTCTCAACCACGGCGCCATCAGGTAAGCCTGGGCAGTGTAACTTTGATATGCTTTTTTTTAAAAAAAAAAAAAAGGAAAGAAGAAGAAAGAAAAATGTCTCTTTTCAATGTCTTTCTCTAAGATCTCTTCCCCAACAGGGATGAGGACTTGAAGGAAAGGAGGCTACGGGGAAGAAGAAAAATCCTTGCTATACTTGGGTAATTGCAAAATTAAAATATTGAAATAATCACAGGATGCGAACGTCTCCCAGCACCCTCTTTCTAGGTTCAGGGAAGGACCCAGAGCAGTACGGTTCTGAGCCGAGGGGCAGGACATGGGATTTTCAGTCACCTTGGCTTCCTCCTCCCTCAACACCCCATCCCCACCCTGTTTCCTGGTTCCTCCCATACACTGTGGCTCTTAAGCCCCTACTGTTGGCCAGCTTTTCCTTGTGAACCCAGCTCATCTCCACTGTGGGTTTCTGGACCCTGGACTGTGTCTTACACTCTCCTTTCATCTAGCTGGAGACGATAAATGATTAGCTAAATACCCAGAAGTGGGGAGAGTCGATAGACCTAAAGTATCCTTGAGAAGAGGTGGCTTGAGGTGGTGGAGGGACCCAACAAACACAATCTTTTAATTGACCCAGGACTAGGGCTGCAGGCCCTGCGGATACAAAGAAAATCAGCCCCAGTCCCTCTGTGCTGTGACAGGGCTCAGTTTTTGAGATATTAAGCTTAAGAGGCAGTAGAGCTCGGGGTTAGGAGCATCAGCTCTGAAAGAAGCCAGAGGGAGGGAGGAAGAAGGATGGAAGGGTGGAAGGAGGGAAGGAAGGAATGGGGGAGAAAGTGCTAATACCAGTTCCATACGAGCTGTGTGCCAAGCCATGTGCCGTGCCCTTTACAGACATGATCTCACTGAAGCCTCCCCTCAAACCTGTGGAATTTACCATCCGAAGAAGAAGGGAATTTTAAAGAGAGCCCTCTTGCTAAATCTCAGAAGCCATATCGCTAAACGTCCCATTTGATCTGTAACCCTCAGCTCATCTGGGACCCTCACTCCTATCCCCGAGCATATTCCATCCTCAAACCCCATCTCACACCTAAGATGAGGCTCAGACATGGGTGGGAGGGAGGGAAGTGTCTTCCTTCTAAGTTATTCGATCATTTTTAAAAGCTAATATTTGGAGGATTTTCTTTTAGTGTCATAAAATGTAGTGTGAATGTCAAAATCTCTACCATGGCTACCAAAGAGCCGAGTCAACTTACCATATTACCCACCATTATCCCCATTATACAGATGAGGGTCCAGAGAGATTCAATAACTGGCCCACGTTTCCAGAGATAGACCGCGGTGCAGCCAGGTCTCCAAAGCCACGCGTGTTGGTTTGTTGTAGTGCGTGGCTTTCCACTCCACCACACTGCCTTGCATCCTCGCACCCCGGAAGCCCCCCCACCATCCATCTCCCCACCCCCGGCCTGGGCCGGGATGCAGATCTTCTTTCATGTCCAGAATCATGAACCAGCTTGAATCAGTCCCTTAGCAGCCTTAGCTGTGAATGTCCTAGTAGCTTATTGTGTGGAATTGCCTGGAAAAAAAATTGTTCCTGTGAAATGGGAAAAAAAAAATGAGGTCAGATAAGATGCTACAAGAAAAAGCTTTCTTTTCTGACAGGTGCCATTTTTCTTAAACTCACATGGATTTAAAGTGGACCAGATACTGCTGCTTTTAGTATAACACGAGGATCAGGTAAATGGATCCATGGTACCAGTTTCTATTTTCCACTTGCTTTGAAATTGTTTACATAATGTGGGCATGGTCAGGTGTTCGTGTGGGGGAGAAACTCTGGAATTTGGGACAGCGAGAGGATCTCTCTAGGAGAGTCTGCCAAGGCCTGAACGGGACTTGAGGACATCCTCGGGCTGTAGTTTTCATGAGGGCTTGTTGAACTCAGATTCTTGCTAAAGCCCTGTTTCTTTTCCTTCCTCTTTATTGATGAAGTTTTCCTTTGAAACCTAAATGCACGAAGTAACAGATCCTTCCGACCAATCTCAAGAGGAGGGCCATAATGAACCAGAACTGACTCTCTTTTCAACTTTTTAGAAATGGGGGACGGGTGGCAAGAATTTTTATCTTACTTTGTCAAGGGACAACAAGCTTCCATGGTTAGTCATTTTCCCATTTGATGAGCATGCAAGAGACTGAACAGACCAGGTAGATATCTCCTTGTTCTAGCCCTGAGGTTACTCATGGACAAAATGATTCTAGTGTTTTCTCTGCCCCTTCAAGTCTGACAACCAATGATTGTCCCTCATTTCTCAGTGTCTGTCAAGATTTTTTTTTTTGAAACATGTATCCTAATTTGAAAGCGAATGAGTTTTTTGGAAAGAAATAATATTTGCCACCGATTAAAATGGTCTATTGTGTCCCAGACTAAGACACAAGTAGCTAGAGGTTTGGATGGAGATGGGGGAAAATGGGCTGGCTGGAGGTCACTCTCCGGACTCAGAGCATCTTGGGTCCACTGTGGCCTGATTGTGACACAAGCTTGTGGGCTTTGGCTTCCTGGATCCAGAGACACATCTGCCAAAGGGTCAGGAAGAAGACAAAATTCTCATCCACCCTGGTGATCAGCAAGATAGAGATAGACAAAAACAAAAAATAAACAAATAAAAAAAAACAGATAAGACACACAAAAAATAGTTTTAAGCCAGAAAACTGCCCTATTCCTTAGTAAAGACAGCAAGGATGCCACACCCATGTCTACACCTTCCCCACAATGCAGAGTAAGTCTAGCCCCACAATAGTATGTTCATGCCCCGTCCCCAATAACACCCCTGGGTAGCAGACAGCCTCAGCAGCCTCTCCATAAGGCTCCAGGACATGGATTCTCACTCCAGAAACCCAGGGGGGCCCCAAGAAGTGAGGGCTCTTTCCAAGTAACATTCTGGGGTCCTTTTAAACCTCTGTATCTCTGCTAAATCTGCAAGGCTCCATAGAGTTGGGTTGGAGCCAAGGTGGGATTAAGTGGAATTGTAGAGGTTTTCCGAATAAACAGTTTCCTGGTATTAGCAACTTTGCACCTACAGCGAAGGCTCAACTTTTCCCCCTCCCTTTCTTAGCCAAGAAATGTATATAATAATTCTGTCGTGTGAGATAAATTGTGTGTGTGTGCATGTGTGTGTAGTGGGCCACATATGTATACGCACCTCTATACACAAGAACTGCAAGGCCATATCCATACCTTCCCTGCACTGCAGAATTGGCCAAGCCCCAAAGAAAACATGCATTTTGGATGGCTGCATAAGTGTTTTCAGTGTGTATGCATGTGTGCATATTTCTGTGTATGCGTATGTGTGTGTAAACACATATAAATATATATTCTTTCTCTCCTTATTGATTCTCTTCCAAAGATTTCCTCAAATCTGATAACCATTCCTTTCCATTCCTATCCAAACCAGGTTTTCTGTTATGTCTGCTTCAAACGTCACAAAACAAAGGTTAATTTTTTTTTAACAGCCTCAGTCATAGGACCTAGAACTGCTGTTTCCCCTTCCTTGCTTGGCCTTGACCTCGCTGGGATATCTCCCAGCAGAATTCCCCAGAAACACGCCATCAACCGGGTTGCATGTCCAGGCATCTCAAGTCCTCCTTCTGGGTTGTGTTATAAATTTTGGCTGAGACATTGACACATGTCAACATGTTACTTTCAGTGACATGTTTGTCTTTTCTTTGTTAGCTTTGGTTCAAGGCCGTGAATCCATTTGGAGAATCGACATTTCCAAGCCTAAGTAAAAGTCTTCTAATCTGCTTCATGGACTTTGGGGTTTCTCAATGCCTGCCCCCTCCTTCCATTGCTCTCCCTCCCCTCTTATTTTTCTTAGAAATCCAAGTGAAAAGGATATTTGGTGATCAAAGGGAATTCAACTGGCAGGGCATGAATGAAACAAACCAATGAGCTCCCGGTGACCTCTGTCTTTGGTTGGATCTTGATGAGATCCATCCCTGGTACCCACGTTTGCTGCCTCTGGGGAGACCGCAGCCACCTCTCCGCTTTTTCATCTGAGCTGTGTGATTCTTTTTATCTTTTCAATGGCAACAGCGATCTGTGCTGAGGTTTTAACCCTGCTTTGTCAAGTCTCTTCTCTCCTTGGTCATTATTCAAAAGATCTTTGATCTATTTGAAGTCAGACTCCAGGGTACCTGCTGCATTCCTTCCAGGAGTTTTGAGAGCTCCAAAGCCATCTCCCTTTGCCCAGATGGGCTGACGGGCTGCTTCTCTGCTCATTTCCTTTTGCCCTAGAGACAGTAATTTCCCTTGGTGGTGCTTTCGTTAGCTGTCGTGGAAAAAGACGAGCCACAGCAGCTCAGCTCAAACGTGGCTTGGGAAAAGTGGCCTAAAAGTGAAGATGTGTTATGCATTCCTTGGGACCGGCTGAAGGTGGCCAGCAGGAAGCCAGTTTGTAGCAAAAGAAACACGGTTTTGTTGCCTCTTTCTTAAAAAAATTCTTCTTGGGCTTTGAACAAATAATATTAATATAAAGCTTGAACACACATCTTAATCATCAACCTTAAATCTAAATCAGTTTTGGCTGTCCCGGAAGTCCATTTACAAAGGGTAAAGATTTACCCCCATTAGGATGGCCTAAAGAATTAGTCACAGACTCTAAAAAAAACACTATAGCAGGAGACAGCATGTGAGAATGAAGGGGACAATTAAACCAGAAGTCAGACAACTGGATTCTAACCCCAGAATTGCTTCTGTGTGGCCGTGGGCAACCTATTTAATTACCCTGGGGTTCAGTTTCCCCATCTGTAAAAGGGGAGCGGGTGGACTTAAACCTCTAAATTTCTATGTCCTGAGCAAGCAAGCAATATCGTAATAACCAAGTATTCTCCTAAGGCAACTACTTTGAAGGAAAAATATATTTATTTGGATATACAAGTTCTGGTGTTTGTTTTTAAAAAAAGATTTTCATTGCTTTATAATCACACCTCGTATATTCCAGCTCCTGTTAGAAGCCTTTTATGACTCTGTCATTCATAAATTTGTCCAAACTCTTTTTTAATCCATTTACATTTCCTGTCTGTACCGCCTCTCAGGGTAATGAGTTCCATAACTTTATTACGTGCTAGGAGAGTATTATTTCCTTGTTTGCCCTAACTTACCTCAAGCTTCCAAACTGCCTGCTTGCCCTGGTATTTCAGAATTGGGTGAGCAAGTTCATCCATAGTCTTTGCTTTATAAACTGGAGTTAAAATCACTTTAGGCTGCTTCATAAACAGCAGCCCACCCCACGCCCTTCCCCTAATCATTATAGTTACTTGTGCAATAAATGTGGAAGCTGATGCTGTTAAGAAAGTCCTGGCTTCAAATGACTGAGAGTCAGGAGAGCCTGAAGGCCTAAAGCTTGGGCTCTAGGGTCAGACAAACCGAGGCTCTGATTCCAGCTCTGCTATTTTCTTGTGGTCTCTCTGAGCCCCATTTCCTCATCTGGAAAAGAGAAAACAGTCCTTACGTCAGAAGTTGTTATAAGAGTTGACTGATGCAAATTTTGGAATGTGCCCAACACAAGCCAGGGACGTTGTAAATACCTCCCCAAATCTAGTGGTTGGTTCGGTGATAGTTAACGGATGCCATGACACTAGATAGAGTTTAATGGGCAAGGTGTTCTAGAATCATGGCTCATATCGTGAGCATGGGTCTAAATAAGTGGCTGACAAAGAATAAAGTAAGCTTCAATGCATGAAAAAAGCATGCATGGGGAGTGACATTCCATACATGACCAAGTGGGTAGGATTTGAGGGGAGATCTTCAGCAACAGATAGATAGGAAATGTGATCTCAGCTTGAACTAAAATGGTATCAGATCATGGACAATAAATATTTACAAGGTAGTAGAGGATGTTTTAAACCAAAGAAGGCAGAGGAAGCCAATATACTCCTTCCAAAGCAATGGCCTGATTGTCTCAGAAAATAGAAATTCAACATCTAGATCTTACTAACAAGTTGTGTGACCTTGAGTAATTCAAAGCTGTCTCTAAGTCTAGATTTCCTTGCACATAGAATGGAATCAGTTTAGTTCACTGACTTACAAATCCTTTTCCTTAGAACCTGTATTAAGGAAGAGAGGAAAGAGAGAGGGATGAGGATAGGATAAAGTCCTTGTTCCTAATTAAATCCAAGTAGCTATCTTTCTAAGGTCCTAAATGGGCTCATAAAGGAAAATTGCATAGAACCAAAAATCACTCTTTAAAAAACCCTTAAATCACCCCAGTGTATACTGTGATAAGTTCAAAGGAACCAAAACCAAGTGAAGAAAAGCAAAGTTGCCTCTCCTGTCTCACCCTGACTCTGGGGTATGCCATCATTGAGCCAAGGGCCAGGCTGACTTCTCTCTCTCTCTTTCTCTCTGTCTCTCTGTCTCTCTCTCACACACACATATAAACATACATATGGTTCCATAAATGCATGAACTAAAGCTATTACAATGAACTTCCCTTTAAGATTTAAAATTTGGTTTGTAAAAAGTCTTCCTTAGCTAGAAAGAAACAACTGATACCACTTGATTAGATGCGGAGGTGCCTTCCACTCTAACAGAATGAGATTCCATCCAGAAGAATGTAAGCCCTGGCTCCAGGATTCTTATTAGAGAGATTTGGAGAGAATCCTTAAGAGGAAATTGGGACAATTTATTTGGACACCTAATCAGACAACCCACCGGTGAAGGAAGTGTATGGAAAATAAGCCAAAATACATAAGCATTTCTGAATGAATGTGGAAGCCTAAGAACAACAAAAAGAAACACTTGGCATCCAGTAGATCCATAACCCAACTGGCATCCCCGCAAGAAACTGGTTACAAGAGAGGAATGCAGAAGACTCCATAGTTATTCTCTGAAGACATGATCCCAATGTGCATTCAGCATCAAAATGACCAATAAAATTTCTGGCATATCATCAGCATGACTGCTTTTTAAAAAATACATAGATGCTTTATCCAACTCCTGAATAAAAACATGGCACAACCCAACCAAGGCAATTTGCATCGTTCTCATTCTTATACCTCAGAAAGATGTAATGAGCTGGGCAAAAGGCAACTCAGAAAACAAAGAGAGAAAACAGGGCAAGAGAAGCAAGAGGAAGAGAGGGAGGGAGGGAGAAATGAAGGACAGACTGAAGTATTTCAAAGAGGGGTACTGAAATAATTAGAGTGATAGAAGATTCTTCAACAGAGAACGTTTGGAAGGGATGTTACCAATATCCACAAACTATCAACAGAATTACAAAGGAGAAAACAAGGTGGCCACGGTCTTTAACCCCATTCATAAGTCCTTAGAGAAAAGAGTGTGGGGACTCACCAAAAGCGTACTCTATCCAATAAAGCAACATATATTTAAAGGATATCTCACAGGTATAGTGTTCACATTTATCCACAGGAAATGCTTGGAACTGGTTATTCCACCAGGAGAATTCAACAGATGTTATAAATAATTCAAGAAAAGTTAGGGAAAAAATGTAGATAAATTTGAGAATTTGGTTTAAGGAGAATGCAGCTCTTCATATATCTTTGGCCAAAGAACAGCCCATTTCTTATGGGGAACGTTGTCGTCTTCAACCTGGAGCATGATTCTGGAGACTACTACTCAAAAGTCTTCACATTTTCCCATTAGTTTGCTAATGTCCAGAGGCAAGGACCAGCTCTTACTCTCCTTTATATCCTTTGAAACCTCCTGTCCAGTACAGTACCTCATACATATCCAGCAGTCATTTATATTTGCTGAAAGGAAGTTAAGTGCATTGATTCACTGAAAGAGCTGGTAAGTATGGTCTCTCTACAAGCTTTTTTTGTTTTTGTTTTTTTTGGGCCTCCCTGCATGGTTTACAGGAACTTTGTTCCCTTACCAGGGATGGAACCCGTGCCCCTTGCAGTGGAAGTGCGGAGTCCTAACTACTGGGCAGTCAGGAAATTCCCTATACAAGCTTTCTTGGTACTTCCAATGTTCCCTTTGGATCCATAAGATCAGTCCCTAATAATCATTACATTTCTTGTCATCTGGAAAACATTCTTTCTGTGTTTTTTAACTTCTTGAAAAGATCCAACCTATTTGGTTCCCCAAGCATTCCATCTAATAAGCCTTTTATAAAAGTATGTGATCTGAATAACAACAGAATAAATGTAGCCTTGGCCTATTGTGATACTAGGAAACAGCCAGTGCCAATCAATTTCAAAACAAATCCCAGAGTCAGTGCATCCAAACACAATGGCAGTCAACCAGCAATTTTCTCCGGAGCGCGATCATTGGTGCTGAGCCTGCTAAGGAAAAGGAGTATTTGTGAGCTCTCAGGATTTGTCATCATGTTCTTTGAGGAGCTACCAACCCGGATGTGAGAGATGGAAAGTCTAAGCCCAGTTCTATCACGAAGGCACCTGTGGCCTCAGGTGAAAGATTTAGCCTCCCTGGGCCTCATTTTCCTCATCTGTAAAGTGTAGAGGTTACCGACTCAGGTCATCACACCCAAGTCCCAGAACTGGATCCTCTTAAATCTATTGGTTAAGAAAACTAGACTTCTTTCTGTTTCCAGAAAGTGAGGTTTTGATTTCTATATTTGAGAATATAGAGTCTCTAAATTATTCTAATTTCATTATAGCTCCATGAGATATTTGGAAGCCCAGAAAAGGTTGTGAGGGGGGATGGGGGAGGGGAAGGCGGGGAGGGTTGCATAAGACAAGAGTTTAATATTACCCTCCCCTTCAACTCCCCTGATTGGAGAAGAAAACCAATCTTCTCTGTGATGTGACCACGCTTCATATATTTCCATGTTCATATTTATCAATGAGACAGCCCTTAAAGAAGAAATATTCCTTCTCAGAATCTTCTTAAGATCTATCCTCTACCGCACTACTGGACGAAAAACTCCTGGAGAATAGACACTTCAGGCCACAGTCCTGAAATGGTTCAAGAAGTGGAAAAGCAGAGTCCTGTGTGAAAAGAACGGGGCTAAGAGAGCTGTAAAACGAAGTGGGCCATGGAGAAATAATAGAAGTCTTGCTGGAGAAGTCAGAGAGGTGAGGCTTATTCGAGATAGCTGCAAACCCACAAGACAGAAGCCTGCCTCAGAAGATGTCACAGTCCTTCCAGAATTCCAGTTCTTTACCAGCAAATAGAATGGACGTCAACGAATGACGTGCCATGCAGCACTGTGGCAATGGGCCAAGACAAAGAAGATGAGGACAAGAAAGGGCACGCTCTTCAAAGGCTCACGGACCAGCATGGCTAGCGATTGGCTCCTAAAAACTGCTATGAGAGTGTTTGTAAATAAATAACATAGAAATAAAAACCCTTGTAGTTCAAAATCCACATGAAATAAGAGCCTGCCACAGATATCTTGGAAGGCTTTCAGCATTGCTATCTACAAGACTTTTCCATTCATATAAGCAATAGGCCTGAGCTGTGACTGTGTCCTAACAAGAACGGATGATGAAAGGTCTTGTGCCCTTGCAGCCGATTTCATAGGACCTGGAGACATGCTTTGCCCTGTGACGAAAGAGGATATATAACAAAATAGAATATGAGGACTCTACCTACAAGAACATCACAATCCAATGGGTGAAGTAAATTATGCACGTGCCCAAAGTTAAACACCTACCCGAGAGATGCCATCAGACAATGTAAGAAATAGCAAAAGATCAGTACAGACAGTATGTGCGATAAGTAAGAAGAATGTGGATGTAAGCAGATCGGGGACATTTTCATGGAGAAGGGCTTTGAACTGTGGGCATGAGAGGCATAGTGGAGATGAAAGGAGAGACTTCCAAAAAGCTAGAAGAGTGAGTATAGATAGGCACCAGTTCAAGCAGGCTAGCACCATTTGGTGGCAGTAAGATATGACCTTACAGTGACTGGGTAGATCAGTTGGCCAGACTAAGCAACTCAGACTTTATCCTGTGAGTAGTAGGGAAACTTTGATGATAAACAATGTAAGCTAGGCTCTTGGTCATCCAAAATTCCCTAAGTGAGTCTAAAATATTGAACGTTGTTCCTTGCTCCATTGAGTCCTTGCTCCTTGTAACCGTAGAAACACTCTTCGGAGTTGCCCGCATCACGTGTGGTTTTAACAGATTTTCTTCCTAAATTACAGGCATCTTTGCAAACGTGAGGAGGATCCTAGAATTGGAAGAAGTCTAAGAAGTTGCCAAATCTATTTCTTATCAATGCAGAAACTTTTTCTACGAGACCCTCAAGAGCAATGTATTCCCCAGGCTGGTAGAATACATTGAAAGTAGGAGGGACTCAGGAAAGGCTGGTGAGTAAGCAAATGATTTAACCACTTCTTAGCCTTGGCCATTCGCATCTCACTTGCAGGATTGAGCGGCATTTATTTCTTAGAAAGTTCTTTCTTCCTTTGAGTTAAATTCTGTCCTCCTATTTCTACCACCCATTGGCTCTAGTCCTGTCATCCAAAGAAACAAAAGAAATGTACCCATTTTTCCATGTCCCCGCTCTTTTACTATTTGGAGACATTTGTTGGGTCTTAGCCTTTTCCTCTCTAACTAAACACCACCAGTTCCTTCCTAGAGCTCAAAGGAACCAACCTGTTATTGTGAATGATGCTGGATTCCCTTTTCTCCCTCTTAATTCACTGAGAAAGATGGGTTGCAGAAGGGATTGGGTTATAGATTCTAGGGGGAGGTGTCACCCAGAGGCTAGATCAATGAGTCCCTGAACTTTTACATATGTGCCATGCTTCCCTGGGCTGTGTGTTCCGACCCTGCTACAGCTGAGGCCGCTTGGCCATTTTCCAGTGAGCCTGATCCTTTCTCCCCTCAGGCTCCCAAACTCCCATGCTGTAGGAGGATCTATGTGACCTGTCATCCTCCCACTGCTTCCATTTCCATCAGATGGCGTTTTCCCAGGAAGGAGATATTTCTCAGCGCCCCACTGGCAGTCTTTACACTAGCCTGTCTACTCTAAATCGCAACCGTTACCATTTAAGCCCACTTCCTCCAGCTTGGTCCCCTGCGCCTCAAGCGAGCAAAAGCAGCTGGTTCCTCATCTTCCACACCACAATCCTTCAAATCCTTGAAAGCCATCATTAAATCACAATTCCACCAATGTCACCACACCCCTAAGCTTCAGGGAAGGCTCGGCTACAAACCAACCTTCCACCTTCTAAGCAGAGGATCGTAGTCAATATTTCTAAAAAGCGAAACAGAAAGCATTTGAGCTCATCATACTTAATAAACATAAATACGGTTTCTGGAATTTGGGGTTTTTATATACAGTAATATTTTTTAGTTATGTACAAATATGTCCTATAAGTACATAAATATTCTTCAGGCACTGAAATATTAAATGGCTTAGTGTTGTGGGTTTTGGTCAAAAGAGTTTAATAAACACAGTTTTCTGCCAGCTCAAAGCTGTGGCTGTCCCTAGTTAAGGGCTATGTAATAAAAAGAGGGATTCTGAAGGTAGACACCACGTCCGTCTTATTCACCTAGGCATCCTCGCTCAGTATCTCCATGAAGTAGGTGTCTAATAAATATTTGCTAAATGAATGAAAACCACTCACTGGCTCGGTGACCTCTGAGACTCAGTCCCCTCATTTATAAAATGAATTTTCAGCACTTCTTGGTAAACCTTGAGTCCCCTCAAACCCTATGCTAAGAATCCATGACTATCTCTGGGTCCTAGAAAATGCTTTTGCCATGGCAAAATTTGGTTCCAGTAACATCTTTCTTCCCCCAAATTCACACTGTACAAATAACCACCACTGGGTAGGAAGTGTAAGGATAGGCTGGTGCTGAAAAAAGGCTAAGAAAAAAAAAATAAAGTAAATCCTGCCCAGTGTATGTCAGGCTGTGGTTTGTACTAGATTAATGAAAGCCCCACATGGCATAATTGCGTTTACAGCGAGCTTATAGGAGTTTTCCCTCAAGGTAGGGAAAGGGGATCGGGTTAAACAAATTATTTAGCTTTTCCTGACCTGAACTGGCAACAGTGATGGAGAGCAGTAGTTGAGGAATGGCCTTCCCAATTCCAGCCCAGATTATGCTCACCTTGAGTGCTTTTGCAACCAGAGGCGGGTCTTCCAACAGGGAGGTAGAAAGCAATTCCTAGGCGCTACCCTAGAAGGTCTAAAGCCCCAAACTGTTTCCTGTGGGTGAACTGTACCTTGTCTAGCTGTGTAGAAGACTCTCGCTACAAGTTAGCAAGTAACTGGTATTACAGGAACGAAAGGTCCTGCTTTGGGGATGGAAAAAATGAAGCAAATAAGCAAATTTGATTGCCTAGAACTAGAATCCTGTTGTCTTTACTGCTATGAGTCAGCTCTTCTTCCTGAAACAGAAACACTTCATGGAGTTACACGCAGCCCACATCCACAGGAGGGTGACACCCTGAAGTTCTGTTAAGAAGAAAGCACAAATCTTACCTGCTGAGTCTACACAACACCAAAAATCTCATTTGAATGAACGCTTTACTCAATGTATTCGATGAAGGACCTATAGCACCGGCATAGTTGACTTTGGTCTAAAAGCAAATTAATTTTAACTACAGCTTAGGGGATATGGATATAATGTTGCTTAGTTTTTATGTGTGTGTGTGTGTGTGTGTGTGTGCGTGTGTGTGTGCGTGCGTGTGTGTTTTCAGTCAATCCATAGCCACTGCCAGTTTCTCTTTAGTCTCTGAAGATATTTTTAGGTATGAGACTGTACTAACAGGATGTATGTAATTTATTGGCAGAACTTTCCTGTCAACCCGTCAGTCATTTCTGATTCCAAATTACACGGGCCCAACCCAGGTCTGGGATGCATTCACATTAAATGATTGTGGATCGTTTATTTCAGAAATGATAGGTTGGAGAAAATGTGCTTTGCACATGAGAAATGAAATCCCACAGCACATCAGGTTTCCTGTTTCCTTGAGATCCTCCTTTTTTCCATTTAGTCTCTATTTTCACTTTTCCTCCCTCTCACTGAAAGGTCTTGAGAGGATCCAAATACAGATCAGGAAAGGCCTAACTACCCACTCCCTGGCCTGGGGTTGCATAAGACCACGCACGCTCCCGGAGGGGAAGAAGGAAGGAATCACAGTCACGACTGACACTTGGTACGGCCCTTGGGAGTTCAGCAAGTCAGGAGAGGCGGTGTGATGACCCACCTTTGCAGGCTCAGCTAGATTAGGTGACTTGGCCAAGGTCACACAGAAAGGATGAGGATGCCGGAACATGAACGCGTGCTTTCACGACGGTGTGCTCTTCTCTCCCCACTGTTTGTGAGTTCCCTCGTGGTTCCTTTTACCCAGCACCACATCTGTACCAATAAGCCAAATCCCATATCAGTGTGGGTTCAGTCAGAGAAGCACAGCCTCTGTGAATGTCAGGGAGGACGGGATATCTTCTGCGGGTGCGTCTTACTGTCATGGAACTGGCTTACCGAGCTTCTCTAAATCCTTTGCCTGCTGTCAGTGTGGGCAACCCGGAAGGGAGGATGAAGGTGAAGTGGGAAAGGTCAGATCCAACAGGAACGGTGTGCAGCCCTTACCACCTCCAATCTTTTTTTTTTTTAATTGAATGAAAGATTCTTTAAATTCCATAGTGCTTTACAATTTTCAAAAATTTCACACACATGATTTCATATAATCCTATAATAACCCTTTTCTCCCCCTACGCCTATATTATCCACCCCCCCCCCACTGCTAACGGCTAGTTTGTTCTCTATATCTGTGAGTCTGCTTCTTTTTTTGTTTTATTCACTAATTTGTTGTATTTTTTAGATAACACCTTCCAAGTCCATCCACGTTGCTGCAAATGGCAAAATTCCATTCTTTTTTATGTCTGAGTAGCATTCCATTGTGTATATATATATATATATATATATATATATATATATATATATACACATTGTGTATATATACCACATCTTCTTTACCCATTCATCTGTTGATGGACACTTAGGTTGATTCCATATCGTGACAATTATAAATAGTGCTACATTGGGGTGCATGTCTCTTTTCGAATTAGTGTTTTTGTTTTTTTCAGATGTATACTCAGGAGTGGACTTGCTGGGTCATGTGGTAGTTCTATTTTTAGTTTTTTGAGAAACCCCCATACTGTTTTCCACCATGGCTTCACCAATTTACATTCTCACCAACAGTGGGCAAAGGTTCTCTTTTCTCCACGTCCTTGCCAGCATTTATCAACTGTGTCCTTTTGATGACAACCGTTCTGACCAATCACCACCTCCGGTCTTGATGGTGTGAGGCCTTTCCCTGGGGAGCTGTGCTCAGGCCTGGCCCGGGAGTTGAAGAAGCTGGGTGAGGAGTTCTGGAGGCCTGGAAGCCACCCTGAGCCAGCGAGGCCAGCCAGCAGGTCAGCCCCAAGAGCGCCTGCTGATACTTCTGTAAACAAAGCTGGCCCATAAACAAGTACACAGTTTGGACTTTGTGATTGTTCTTGGGTAATTTTTATTATTATTGAGATTTTATTTATTTAAGCTTTTATTAGAGGTATAAGTTGCATATTATGAATCTTAGGTGATTGATACTAATAAATGCACACATCCATGCATCCATTTAACAGGAACCCCTATCAAGGTACACTCCATGACTCCAGAAAGTTCCCTCCCAGTCAACACCCCTCCCCTGCTACCACCAGAAATAGCCACTGCTCTGATCCCCTCGGCAGTAGATTCGCTTTGCCTACGTTAGAACTCTATATAAATGGAATCATATAGTACTTACCCTTTGGCGTCATGGATTCTTTATGTAACATAACATTTGTCAGATTGTCCATGCTGTTACATGTATCAGTAGATCATTGCTAAGGAGTATTCCATTATGTGAATGTACACGAATTGACCCATTCACCTGCTAATGGACATTTGGGTTGCTTTTACTCTGAGGCTATTATCACACAATTACTATGAACATTTTTGCACAAGGCATTTGGTGGGAGGGCATGTGATTTCACTTGGATAAATACTTATGGGTGGAATTACTGAGTCATAGGTAGAGGAATATTTAATTTCCTTAGAAACTGCCAAAGTATTTTTTTAAAATGAGACGTTATGGGTTGAACTGTGTCCCTCCACAATTCATCTGTTGAAATCTTAACCCCTACCACCTCAGAATGTGACTGTGTTTGGAGAAAGAGTCTTTAAAGAGGTAATTAAGTTAAAATGAGGACATTAGAATGGGCCCTAATCCAATGTGATTGATGCCCTCATAAGAGGAGATTAGGATACAGATACACCCAGAAGGAAGACCTGAGAAGACACAAGGGGACGATGGCCATCTATCCACCAAGGAGAGAGGCCTCAGAAGAAACCAATCCTACCCACACCTTGATCTTAAACTTCTAGCCTCCAGAATTGTGAGAAAATAAACATCTGCTGTTTAAGCTGATCAAACAAAGTTGTGGTACTTTGGTATAGCAGCCCTAGGAGCCTAGCCTAGATGCTTGGCTACCATTTCCAACTCATCCCCTGCCACTGTCACCTTCAATTGTCCCACGCCAGCCACCCTGGACATTTTGCCATTTCCTCCGCACGCCAAACCCACTCCCGACTCTGGGACTTGGCGGTTGATATACTCTGCCTGGAATCTACTTCCCCCGCATTGCTGCCTCCCTTCTTTCATCCTCAGCTCAAATGTCACCTCCTCAGAGAGGCCTTCTCTGACCATCCTACTAAAACAGTCCCCAGCGCCCCCCCCATCCCTCTCCATCACCAGCTAACTTTTTTACTTCATAAGAGCTTTGACTTTCTAACGTATTACATCTGTCTTGTCTTATCTCCCAAGGTAGACTGTAAGATCTACAAAGCAGACATGGAATTGTTCAACCCTGTACATTTGGAACCCAGAGAAGAGGCACGCAGAGGGTACTTATTAATTATTTATTGACTGAATAGTTTTTTTAAAAAGAGAGAACAAGTTCTATGCGCTGCCTGGCATAGAACCGTTGCTAAACAAATAATGTTATTATAATTCTAAAGATACGTAATCATTGAAACCATAAGAAAATATCATCATGTTGTTACAGTCCTCAATTTAAGACACAAAAATGGACTTTAAAAAACAAGTATAAAAAAAAAAAAAAAAACAAGTATAAATTATAAGCCTGTTAAAAACATCCCCATATTCAGGAATTAATTAGTTTTCTTGCATTAAGCATAGTTTTCTTTTCCATTCTTTACTTAAGTTTTTTAACTCTTTTTTTAATTGTAATCTATACCCTGAAATTTTTCTGCAAAACAAAAACTCCACAGTTGAAAACCTTGCAATGAAATAATTTAAAGTAACACTTAGAGTTTTGTATTTCCCATGTCTTCAGGGTCTGATAGCTTCTGTATGCCTGTTCCCAGGATGTTTGGCTGTGCTGCAATTCCTACCCCTAGATTTCATGAGTATTCCTTTGTAGCTAAAATAATCACCTTATCTTACTGAACTAGAATGATTCTCTTATTTAATAGAACTTCTTCATTGGGTGTCTGTGTCTTGCAATCAATCATAAAAAACTAAAAAGAACAAGGTTTCTGTCTTGTAACCTTTCTTCACTTAACTGCATAATGTGAAAATCTTTTCATGTCAACAGGTATACACATGAATGACTTTAAATGGCTACGTACTATTCCATGGAGTGGCTAAAATATGAAATCTTACCGGTCTTCTATAATTTGACTTTTACGTTTCAAGGCTTTGCTTTTCTCCTTACAATTTTTTCTTGCCTTTTTTTCACATCTTAACTAGCTGTTTATTTCCATAAACTGAATTGCCAAGTAATTCTTAGCTTATTTTAATCAAGTAAATGCAGAGAGCAAGTATACCCTCCCACTGAAAAGATCCAAGAAGTGGGTTACACTGAGCATTACTAAATGTAGCAAAACCACTACCCAACTTTAAAATACATTAAATGATCTTATCTAGAACTTGTTCTAAAAGAGCTGGATACATATTTTCCCCTTAAAAAACAGTAAGTGATGTTCGCAGTAAAAACATCTTAGGAAAATTAAACTTTAATACTTGCTCATTAAATAGTATAAACTTTAAAATCTCTTTGTTTTTCTTTTAAATTTTTATTTCATATTGAAGTATAGTTGATTAACAAAGTTGTGTGAGTTTCGGGACTTCCCTGGTGGCGCAGTGGTTGAGAGTCTGCCTGCCAATGCAGGGGACACGGGTTCGTGCCCCGGTCCGGGAAGATCCCACATGCCACGGAGCAGCTGGGCCCGTGAGCCATGGCCGCTGAGCCTGCGCGTCCGGAGCCTGTGCTCCGCAACGGGAGAGGCCACAGCAGTGAGAGGCCCGCGTACCACAAAAAAAAAAAAAAAAAAAGTCTCAGACTGCTCCGTTAGCCACTCTAATTATTCCAGAAAAATTGAATTTCCAGGAGTTTAAGTTATTTGAGGAGGGAGAATGACAGGCAAAGGCCTGTGGTCTACAAGACAGAACCAAGAGGTTTCTGGGGTGTCAGCACAAATCACTGCATTGCTCTGAGCCTGATGAGAGGGTTGGGCTAGATGTTCTCTTGTATCTCCCTAAATTCTGAGATTTTGTGACCCAGTGGTCTCTGGGAGAATTCAAACTTCTTTCCTAAAAGACTTAATCATTTTTAAGTTAATTTGGAAATTCTCACTTTAGCTGGACACAATATTTTGAAAAAAAAAAAAGTCATTCCCTCATGACTTCTGTTAACTTCTGTAGAGCAAGCAGTTAATTCCACTTATACGTGGGCTCGGGAGCTCATAAAGAGCACATTCTCAGCCTGGGGGCTCTGTGAATCATCATAGCCTCGCCGTCGCCGTCATTTTAAATAATTCAATGGAGTTTAATAGCAAGTGTTTAATTCAACACACTGGAATGCACCAGTCCGAGGCACCCTAGACTGAAGATATTGTGGGAGATAACAGAAATTAATGAGTTTCTTTCTTACTTCATTCAGATGACCAGCTGAAGTTATCTCCCTTGCCTGAGTTAGAGAACTCCCTAGCTCTCCTCTCTTCTGCTTCCTGTTCACCTTGGGCACTTGTGAAGTGTGCATATAGATGTATGGAAAAGCTCAGCTGATTGGAAACTCTGCAGAAATTTGGACAAGGGAGTGAAGATCAGACCACAGAGAGTTAACCTAAAGCACACTGCTAACTTATAGCCCACTATTTCTATAGCAAAGGAGAAATTTTAATGCAGAAAAAATAACATGGAGCCTCTGCTATATCACTTGTATTATAAAAATTGGGGGAGAGGAATCCTCAAAGATGGGAGAGACCTGAGTGACTGAAGTAGGCATGTTCACATTGTATGGAAGGGAAGCATATTAGAAGACAAATCCCAGAGCCGACAGCAAGGGAGATCACTGGAATCTTCCCTAGATACCTGCTCAACCTTGGGGCCCCCAGGGATCCCAGCTGGTTGGGCAGTGAAGAGGGTATAAAGTGATAATGTGGTACTGAGTTTGCAATTTACTTTTCTTGACTTGTTTCAACCTGATTTCACAGACATAGCAATGCTCATTTCACACTACAATAAAGTATTGAATAGGAACTAGGGAAAGGGGCAGAGAGATCTAATTCAGGGCTGAAGTACCGTAGCAAGACTGGTCCCAAACTTGAACTTTTAGAGGACATCCCCTGAGGAATTGTAAGGAATGGACATGAGGGGAAAAAAAACCTCATCTAATGCTTTGTCTATGTCTTAAGACTTATGAAAAAAGATATTGAAAGCTGTGGCATCAGAACTCAATCCATGCAACTGAACTTGGGAAAATGTCATCCTAGGAGAACCTGCTCTGTTTCTTAAATCTCCATTTGTCATGTGGCCCTAGAGAATAATTATTTGTCATCCAGGTAGAAGTTCATTTCTACAGTCTCCTGCTGCAATCCAGTTTTGTGAAGAACGTAGCTTCTATGCGAAGCTTAATTGCCTCCATCAGTGTTTTTGTGAAAAACAATACAAAAGAATATAAACTGGGGATGCTGCCCACTAATATCTCATAACCTACATTTTGTTCTACTAGTAGGAATTTTTTAGCACTTAATTATATAGTGTTTAATTTATATTATTTATACACATTTCAATAAATTTTCAATATGGATAATATCCTGTATGCTTCTTTTTTCTTAGTGGTAGATATTCTTTACATACTTACTTTATGTATTTACATATATAATTACCAATATTTTAGAACTTTAGGCACTGAGCTTGCAACATTATAATGCAATAAAATGACTCAGAATAGAAAATTAAAAAGAGAGTTTCTAAACAAATTTAATTAGAGAGGGGATATTGTTTTGTTAAATGCCTGCAATGTAAGAGTAAAAACATTTGAAAACTAAGTTAAGCTTGAAGCTCCCTTGCAGCCTTGGCAAAAAGGGAAACATATATCCTAATGAGACAAAGTCTTTCTCCTGTGCTAAAATATACTTGGAATATTACACAGAGTCCTCTATTTGAGACCTTGAAAATATAATGGATGTCCTCACCTTGAGTTTTATAGAAGACACAAAAATTGTCTTCAATATGGCCATAAAATAAAATCTGAGGGTACATTGTCCATCAAGATGGACAGGAAACTTGAACATGGGGGCAAAACCCAGCTCTTTTCATGGCAGTTGCCAGGATGATAACACTATCAGTGAAGGTAAGATTTCCCCAGGGAAAAGTGAAAGTCCCACGAGCAGACCATAAATAACTATAGGAAGAAGCTCTCCACCCTGACACAGAGGATCTTATATTTGAAAGGATAAGTATGAAAATCCAGACATAACCTAATCCTCGTAAGTTGTGTTTAAGAGTCACTCAATTCTCTGTTTTTAAGGTCTTGCAAAAAACATTAAAATTCTAATTCTTTTAAAATGAATTGGAGCCAAAGTTGTGTTTTGTTAAACCCACACACCATATTATTTTGGTCAATTTCATCTACTAGTGAAAAAGCAAAGCAGTCAAACCACTGATTTCCAGCAGTGCAGATACCTCCAAAGAGGAAAGCAATCAGCAAAAAAAAAAAAAAAGCCTTCCATCTCTTTCCTTCATTGTACCAGAGCACCAGTTACTAAGAATCTCAGATGAGTAGAGAAATAACTATTAAAAAATTGAATTCTTGTCTACACAATGCCAAAACATCTAGTAAGTCTGGTTAAAAAAAAAAAAAGTCAACCCAGATGTTTGGCACTATATAGACAAAACACCCAGATGACTGGCTGAACTTGCGAATAAACTGCTGAAATGGGCCAGATGTTCTGGCTTCTTCGGGCTTCGGAGCCTAGGGGGTCCTTGGGGACATCAGGAGAAAGCAAATGTTCCCTCTCGACCTTCACCACCTGCATGCCTTCCTTGGAAACTGAAGTGGGTGTGTCACAGCGGGGTTTCAATTTAAAATGTCAAGGACTGCCTTAGAAAAATCAAGGGAAAAGTAGAAGAAGACCAGTAATGTGATATTTATCTGAAATCCGTGTTTTGGGAAGTCACTGAGTCACATCTATCTTGAGGCACTGTGGTTGCATATCTAAATATGCTTCCCCTTGAGACTTTCTCTTTCAACCCAAGTTCTGGGCTACCCTTACCCAACCCAGGGGGCAGTGGTTTTTTACAGGCAACCGTTAACGCTGAAATCTACAGCTCTCTGCTTCCCCACATCAATTTTGCCCCTTCCTTGCTCCCTTCTTCGTGGTTCCTGTTATATCTTTTCTTTCCTACAGAGGTGTGCTAAGTAGGAAAGGGAGAATCAGAATCAAACCAGGGACTCTTCTGGTACAGCCCAGCCATGGGCAGCCCTGGCAGAAAGGCCCAATGCCAGAGCTGGCAGGGCGAGCAGAGGGGACAGAGGGACTGGGATGCTGAGGGATGCTGCCCTCCACAAGGAAGAGACCCACGTGGCTGCCAGCCAGCCAGCGGAGGCTCCAGCAACCCTCAGGCGGGTATTAACTGACAGGGTGGGACACAGCCACAAAACCCAGAGTCTCCTCCAGCAGATTTGTCTAAAATGGTGCCTCGCAGGAAACTGAGGGCAGCAGGAAAGGAAGAGTCTCATCAACCACCATGAGATTACCGAGCTCCCAAGTGTATTTAGAAAACAGCATCGGCTTCCATCAGAAAGTTCAGATCTGCCTTCAATCCATGATCTAATTTTTGTTTTCAGAAAGGGGTCTGTTTTGTTTCTTTTAAAAAAAAACATCATTAAAAAGATTTCCTTTGAGTCAGTCTTTTCTGTAGTCACCTTCCTTGGGAGACTTTCTGCTTCTCTGTGAAAGAAAAGCTGTGATTGCTTTCTTGTCCCCCTCCAGAAACACTTATTCAGACAATTTCCCGACTGCCACCGGAGAAGGAGTTTCTGCGTCTCTCATCAGGATACAATTAACAGAACAAATGAAGTGATGTGGGAAAGAAAATAGAAAAAGGAATCATTCCCACTGTCCCTCATGAAGTCGTCCCTGCTGGGCTGAAGGCGATCAGAACCGCAGATTTGAGAGTTGAAAGAACATCAGCTCCACACCCACCCCAAGACCCATAGGACACATCCCGATTTCACTCATGTCAAAAGATGGCACAGACAGACGGGAAAATTTAAGCACAAAAATAAAGTGTTATTTTCCTCTCTTTGGATTAACAAAAAACTCCTTCTCCCATATCTAACCACCCCCTCCCCTCGCCCCCTCCTCTCTCAGGGGTTGGCTTTATTTAAAAAACTATATTTCTGCCCAGGCATTCAAAAATGCTGAGTGCCTCAAGCAAAGTAGTAGAATAAGCATGTTTCTTACTGCTTCTTGGCAACTCTGCGGCCCAAGACCTGCTTCCAATTAGGGATCATATGGCTTCAGTTTAGTATTATCATGAAAATGAAATTACCACTTTAGAAAAGTCAAGTTATTTTGGAAGTGAAAACTGCAGGTCAGAGCCCACCAAAATTCCAAAAAATTTGCTCAAGAAACATCTTATTGAAGGGTCAAACTGGTCTGGCTGATAAACATCCCGGGGTTTGTGATATGTGCCTCTCCTCCGGCAGTTCCACTGCCCCCAGCCCGGCCCTAGGTCAAGTTCATCGTCCTTGGGAAAAAGGTATCCCTCTGACGGCAGATCCAAGCTTGCTCTGCTTGCAAGGCAATAGCACCGGCTTCTCTGATCCTCTGATGTCCTTGAACCAGTGGACCTCATGCACTCGCCTGGCTGGGACATAGTCTACCTTAGCTGGCTCTTTCTCTCCTGAGGTTTCTATTCCCTGCCCAGCTCCGCCGCCTCCCACCCCCACCGCCCCCCAACAAGATTGTAAATTCCTGAGAGCAAGGGCCATGTCTTTACTTTTTTGCAGCTTCATAAATTCTTAGAACAGGAAGGGAGCAGATCCAATGGCTTCATTCTAAAGATAAGGCCTATTAACTAGTCCTGGCACACACTCTCTGAGGACTGAGGCCTCTGTCCGCAGCCAGGTCAGCCCTGAGCCCACAGAATGTCTGACAGCAAGGATGCCCTTCAAAAGTGTTGCGGGCCAGACCCAGGAGACCTTGCCTATCAGCACAGTGGTTAAGACCCTTGAGAGTCAACCCAGCCAAAATAATAAATAAGTAAATAACTTAATTAATTTTTTTTAAAGTTTATTAAAAAAAAAAGACCCTTGAGATTCAGAAAGACTGGGTTCAAATCCTGGGGTCATCACCAACTACTTCTGTGACTTAAGACAAATTGCTTTACCTATTTTAGGCTTCATTTATTCACGTGTAAAGCTGGGAAAATAGGGTTTGCTGAGGATTAAAGAAGCTAATGTATGTATTTAGTCCATGTGCCTATCATTAGGAAGCACTAAATAAATGGATATTGTTTTATTGTCATTATTATTTGGCATGTTTGATGGAACCCAAACAGAGGGGTTTCTTTTATAGAAAGCTCCAGCGTTTGTCATATGAAAACATGGGTTTATTTGGAGGAAATGGTCTGTATCGGCTTTTTGGAACCATCTCTGTTATTATGAAATTCCAGGAACTGGAATAAAATAACAAGGGGGTGGGAGAGAGGGTGAGTGGATGGCTCACAAAGCAACTGGAACCAACAAGCCCGGGGGTCACGAACTGAATGAGCACCTACTGTGTGTCAGGCGCTGTGTCTGGTGCCGCAGGAAATCCAGGCCATGTTAGACGTGGCTCGGTCTTCAAATGCTCACAGTCTACTTAGAGACATAGAATTCACGGGAAGAAAACTAAAATTCCAGCTGTGGGTAGTCTGTCTCAAGGGGTCTGTTGATCACAAAAACTCCAGAAGTACAGAAGAAACAGGATGCCTTCCAGGTGGTGTGGGCAGGGAAAATGTCACAGAGAAGGTGAAACTTAAAGGAGGCTTTGAAATTTTGCCATTTGCAGCCACATGGATGAACTTGGAAGGTATTACGCTAAGTGAAACAAGTCAGACAGACTTGATGACATTGCTTATATGTGGAATCTAAAAAATACAACAAACTAGTGAATATAATAAAAAAGAAGCCGACTCACAGATATAGAGAACAAACGTGTGGTTACCAGTGGAAGAGTGAAGCGGGGTTGGGGGGGCAACATAGGGGTGGGGGAATGGGAGGCACAAACTACTGGGTGTAAGACAGGCTCGAGGATGTACTGTACAACACGGGGAATACAGCCAATATTTTGTAGTGACTGTAAATAGAAAGTAACCTTTAAAAATTGTATAAAAATTAAAAATCAGTAGGTTTTGAAGCACTGGGAAGACTCAACTAGGTGGAGATGAGGAAGCAGCACTCCTTACGCTAAAGGAAGAGTCTCTGTGAAGTCCCAGATGTAGGGATTTTAAGATGTGTTTAGAGGCAGTGAAACCAGCCTGGCTAAAGGTAAGGTACACCTACAGGCTTAGGGAACAGAAGATTAGAAGAGTTGCTCGAACATGCACTGTGAAGAGCATTGAATGCTTTGCTTATCACAGGGCCTTAGCATGACTGTGCCGAGTATGAGTCATTAGTCATTAGCATTGTGCAGTGTACAACCTAAACAACTGTCCTTAGCAGCTTGGCTAAATCTTTGGACTTCATCTTGCAGGTGGCCATGAGGCACTGAAGATTTTCGAGTAAGATATCAGGGTCTGATTTTAATATATGTTGTTGAGGACATTGCACTCAACTTGGAAGAGTTTTAGAAGTCAGTTATTCCAATTCCATGGAATAACTGACCATCAATTACCAATTTGGGTGTGGAGAAGGAGGGAAGTCATGGTGCTTTAAAGCCCTGGCCTCTTTACGATTCACAGTCTCTGCACCTTTGGAGTTTAAGGAATCTTGGTCCGAGTTAACAATTTTTCAAAGCTGACTGGGGAGAAAAATCACAGAATAGAACATATTCCAGCTGTCCAATCTTTATTGTGGGCTGTTCTAAAATTCTCCTTCTCTGATAGCAGAATGTCTGAAAGAGTTTAGAGAAGGAGGGGCAGGCTGTGGGGCTAAGGAGAGGGAGAAGCAGCCATGGTACCAACTAAACCTCCTTAGAGGCAGGAAATGAAGGAACAGGTGGATGCGGGGACTCGGTCACAATTCTTCCATTTTCCCTTTCACTGTCTTTGAGAACAATCGTTCTGTGCCTTAACGTCAAAAATGGAGACAAATCCAGGATTGTGCTAAGAGAAACTCCGCTGGATGTAGCAGGATCCTGAGTCTAACGTGAGGTGGAGGGCAAGGAGGGGCGACTATTACAAAAGGAAACAGCCATGTGTGGTCCTCCTCACACACGTTGGCAATTGATGGGTGAGTTTCTGTATCACGGGCTACTTCAAATGCCATCCAACTTGAGTCTTTAACCCACTGCACCAGGCAGACAACCCCACGACCCCCGGAGGCTCCCAGGCCCCCCCCCCCCCCCCGGCTCTGGGTTCCCCGTGTCATAGCTCCTACTGACCACCAGGGAAGACTGAAACTCAGAGGAGAGCAGAAATTTTCTGCAAGGCAGGAAAGGTGTGGAGCAGATGCTGGGGATGGGGGTGCCAGAGGGATGGAAACAGATGCCTGGGAGTCTCTGCCATCAACACCTACTTGTAGATTCAAGTTTGAACCGTCATTTGCAGATGCCTGTGTAAAATAATCCATCTCCCATGACCTCAGTGGAACATGACTTGGCTGGCGGGGACAAAGCCTCCTGAGGAGAAAAGCAGCTTGCCCAGATCTTCACAGAAAGCTGAAAAGATCCCAAGATGGGCCCCACTGCTTTAAGGCAGGAGGACTGGAGAGAGGTCAGGGACCCCAGAGCTACACCAAAGGAGCCTTTTCAAACCCTGTGGTTGACCACAGGAGAGAGAAAACGTGGAGGGAGAGCACAGGGGTGGAGGGTGGCTCTCCCACACACTCTCCCAGGCCCCTAGGGAGCACCAGGGACCATGTCCCCAACTCCTCCTTCATCTACCACACTCGGACACACCCAGAAGAGTCATCTGTTTCCTCAGGAGAGAGGAGCACAGGCGAAGCCCAGCTGACCCCACAGAATCCCATCCCAGAGCTTCCCCCAGCCCAGGGCAGACCCCTAATGGATGTGCCTGGCGGGACCCCGGGAAGCCCAGGCATGAAACTAGAACGGAAAAGAAAATGACTCCACATTGCTGACAGGCAGCCCCGGGTCTGTGGACTGCAGGGGCGGGGGTAACGTCCAAACACAAACCGAGCAGCTACCAGAGTGGGGTTCTGGGTGGCTGGCATTCCACCAGCACGGCCACCGGGACGGCAGCAGGGATCAGCGGCATTTAGCCTTTTTTCTGTCATTTCTTGCAAATGCTGCTCGGACCATCTCGAGATCAGGGCCTCGCGTAGGATTCCAGAGCACCGCCGGGGCGCTCGGGGCGCTGAAAATTCAGGAGGAGAGGATGCCACGAGGCCCCTTGCCTGTGGTCAACACCACTCATTGTGATGAACAGGACATCGCCTCGTTTCTCTCTCCTGCTTCTTTCTCTCTGCTGCCTTTTTCTTACACACAGAAGATGTGTGTGTGTGTGCATACATATAGAATACTATACATAGATAAGCTATAACATAGTATATTACAATACAATAGATCCTTGTGTATCAGCATAGAAGTCAAGATCCTTGAGACTGACTTTCGGGCAACGGCCGGTTTTATCAGCCCAGCACTTTGAAAATCAGCTCAGAGCAGGGTCACTTCGAGATCTCTGTGCTACCGGTTCTCAGGAGGAACCAGGTGTATTTCCCTTAAGTGTTCGAAAGGCTCTCTGTGAGTGGATTCTTTTACTCAGCTCACAAAACCAGAAGCTTCCATTAGCTTCCATGACTGTCACATCAACAAGCTTCCAAGGTTGGGCAAACAGTTGGTAGCATCTGGCAGAGGCTGGCTCACACTTGAAGGTGGGGAAGGGTCTCCTCGAAGTGCCACAAGCTTCTGCCTCCTTTCCTGACCTTCTCCTCGCCTCACTGCTCCTGCAATAGTGTTTTGAGAATGAGCTGTTCCCCACCGCCATCCCAGCTCCATCCACGTCTCTAGATGGATGGCGGTAGGAGCACACCTCACTCTGCTGGGTTGCTGATGCCTCACCCTCCTGGTCTTTTATATCACTGGAGCTGTAGAGATAAAATTCTGAAAGAAGTGCTCCAGTATCTCTGGGCATTCAAAATATCCATGAATTTGTGCATCACCCAAGCTGTCACCACCGCCTGGAATCACCCCCCTTGTCCTCCTGTACCTACTTCATCTCCAGCTACAGATGCCTGCGTCGAATTCCTTCAAGAGGTTCCTGAGCTCATTCATGCATCAGTAAATGTTTATAGAACATGCACTTCGTGCCAGCACTGCCTGTTCTAGGCCCTGGGAATAAGGCGGTAGGCAACACTGCCAAAGTCCCTGCCCTCCTGGGTCTTACAGTTAAATAGTGGAAAAAGAAAATAACTACTTCATAACGTGGCAGGGGGTGATAGGGGCTAGAGGTAAAAATAGACTTGGTTAAGAGGATTGAGAGTGAACTAAAGGGATTGGGTAGCACAGCAGATGGCAAGGGGTTTGTCAGAGGAGTCCCTCTGAAGGGGAGACACTTGGCAGGGATTGAAGTGCAATCAGAAAGCCTGCACGAGGACATTGTTCACCTGTTAAAAAATCCTGAATTCCCTATGGCAATGAAAGGTGGTAATAAAAATTAAAATTCCTACGTCATTGCAGCACCTAATCACATCACGTGCTTTACACTCATCACTTCGTTAGCTTCTCGCTACTCCCTGAGATGTTATTTGCCCTTTAAAGATGCTGATATGGAGGCTCAGAGAGGGGAAGGGACTTCCCCAAGTCCATTCAGAGAAAACCCAGTGGCAAGGTGGGATTAGAACCCAGTTCTCCTAATTCCCAGCCAAATGCTTCCTAGGAGAATAGATAATGCTGGACGACCTCACTATCAGGCATATTTTTGCTTAAGACTTCAATCGGAGATACATGCCCCAGATATATACCCCTGTCTGTGTGCAGCCCCAATTCCCTTCCAGCTGGACCTAAAATATAACCACATGGTTACAAATAGGCAAATAACTCACTGAAGCACCATAGGTATCCCACTCTTAGATAAATAAGAGCTGAATATATTTAATCAAAGAAAGGAGGTAAAGAGCAGAGAGTGCCCACTATGTCTACTATATTTGCTGTAACTACTACATACATGTTTGTGGACTTGCTTACCTCTGCATGTTAATAAATGGTTGCCCCTGGACTTTTGACACTTGGGTCCCAGCTTTCCCCATAGACAATGGACTATAAGGTCAAAAGTTGCCAGTCCTATGTGACTTTGGACAAATCTTTTCCCTTCTCTGACCTCAGTTTCCTCTTTTGTAAAATGAACACTTTGAATTAGATGGTCTCTAAGTTTCTGTCACTTCCTGACACCTTACAATTCTATACAAACTCATATTTTTTAGTAATAAATACAGATATGGTCCTAAGTAAGCCCTTGCGTGCTGTGCCACATCGTACCTGGCTAGAGACTTTCAACAATACCTTATCACCTTCTTGATTCATTTTTCCAGCCAAGAGACTCTTCCAAAACTAAAAAATTCCTGAGCTTGGCTGAGACGAGGCGCAGGGAATGTTCATTTGTTTTTCTAAATCGGTGTCAATTGCTGACTAAAAAAACTGAGGCAGGGTTAAGCCTTTGGGGATGAGTATGAAGGCAAAAGGGAACAACAGGAAACGGGAAGAAAACAAGCAAAGGAGAAGAAAGAGTAAGAGAAGGTGAGGAAAGGAAGGAAAAGTAGTGGTGGGTTGTGGGTGATGGAGGGGTGTGGGCAGGGACAGGAAATGTCCTGGAAAGTATTTCCAGAGCTTTGTGATCTGTTTCTTGTATAAGGCATACGGGCTTCATTAATAAGAGTGTGTGTGTGTGTGTGTGTGTGTGTGTGTGTGTGTGTCCTGAAACATGTATTAATCATGCTGGTGACGAGCAGATGAAATCAATGATTCCTGAAACTTCCTCTGAAATCAACTCAAGAGACCACGTACGTGATGTTTCCTCAAACTGGCACCAACGTAGTCATCCTTCATGGGCTGGTGTCCAGGACCCTTTTCTCTTAGGCTTACCCCTCACTCCAGGATCCACCCCCAAACTCTCCCTCCTTCTCCAACCCCATCACTGATTTCTCCTTCTCTCCTGGAAGGGGAAGACTTGTGTCATCTCCCTAGCCAGCTTCAGCCAAGGAAAGTTTTTACTTCTCAACTTTCACACATTTTCTATATGATTTGAGACTTTTACTCCACTTTTTTCATTCTGGTTCTTTTTTTCATTGAGGTCTTTCCATTCATTTTACCTTCACCTATGTCTATAGCATCTTATATCTTATGGAAATAATCCTCAAACTGGGTGTGTATACTCCTACGAGGTCCAAAGACTTTCTTTCAGGCAAGAATAATGTAACAGGGGGCTTCCCTTCCCTGGTGGCGCAGTGGTTAAGAATCCGCCTGCCAATGCAGGGGACACGGGTTCGATCCCTGGTCTGGGAAGATCCCACATGCCGTGGAGCAATTAAGCCCGTGCGTCAAAACTACTGAGCCCACGTGCCACAACTACTGAAGCCTGTGCGCCTAGAGTCCGTGCTCCACAACGAGGGAAGCCACCGCAATGAGAAGCCCGCGCATTGCAATGAAGAGTAGCCCCCTCTCGCTGCAACTAGAGAAAGCCCACGCACCGCAACGAAGACCCAACACAGCCAAACATAAAATAAATAATTTTTTTAAAAAAAGAATAATGTAAGAGAATACTTTTCCAGACCCTAAACTTCCATAAATTCTCTTAGATCAGCACCACCAGTCTGTGGCGTCTGCTTTCACTTCCCCTTTCAAGGTCACTATTTTCTTACTTGACAAAATATGTCTATTTCTTGCCCATCCAAGTCTTGCTTTGGAGTATGACTTTGGTGAGTAAAAACCTCTGGGACACCAAACAAGGAGCAATTTGATAATGCATTGTTCCGAAAGGAACTCCCTGGCAGCAAAGCAATGAGGACTTTAGTAAGAATTAGTAAAAGGGCAGAACCTTTTTTCTTCCAGGAAACCAATTAATGGCAGGACTCTGAATTTAACTGTGGGACTATCTACCTATCTACAAATTAGAAATAAATAATTGCCAAGGAACATATCAACAAGTATATTTGATTTAAAATTTTAAGTTAGATATTTTTTCCTGACAAAAGGCAAGGCTGATCCGACTGATTTATTTGAACATGCGAACCACCTTTGCCAGGGGGGTTTTATGTGGGTGGAAATGTTCTCAAACTGAATGAGTTTCTAAGGTTATGACAAAATATATGTAAAGCACATATGCAATATGCCAGAAATTATAACATGTGCAACTATTAAACTTACTAAAAAATTTTAGACGGTGTGATAGATTGTATTTTTATTTCCAATTGTTTGCTGCCCCATTCTTATAAAAGGAATATACTTGGGTCAGGCTCTCCCCTATGACCTGCTTTGGCCCATGGAATGTGAGCAGAAATGATGTATGTCATAGCTGCACAGCGGCTTTAAAAGTCACCACATGGTTCTGCCAGAGCTCTTTTTTTCCCTCTGCCACAAGCATGTCATGTTCCAAACAGCAGGTGCTGCTTCAGCCTGGGTCCTGGAAGGAGAAGACATATGGAACAGATCCATAAACAACCTGCAGCCAACATATCAGGTAAGCCAGAAATAAGACCTTGTTACAATAAGCCAATAAGATTTGGGTGCATTTGTTGTAGCATCATAACCTAATAAAAGCTAACTAAATAGAGCTAGAATATGACCCAGCAATCCCACTCCTGGGCATATAGCCAGAGAAAAACATAATTCTAAAAGATACATGCACCCCTATGTTAGTCGCAGCACTACTTACAATAGCCGAGACATGGAAGCAACCTAAGTGTCCATCGACATGAATGAAGAAGATGTGGTACATATATACAATGGAATATTACTCAGCCATAAAAGAGAATGAAATAACGCCATTTACAGGAACATGGATGGACCTAGAGATTATCATACTAAGTGAAGTAAGTCAGACAGAGAAAGACAAATCATATAATATCACTTATATGTGGAATCTAAAAAATTATACAAACGAACTTATTTACAAAACGGAAACAGACTCACAGACTTAGAGAACAGACTTGTGGCTACCAAAGGGGAAAGGTGGGAGGGGGATAAATTAGGAGGATGGGATTAACATATGCACACTACCATATATAAAATATATATATATAATTGTATACATATAAAAAATAGATAATCAACAAGGACCTACTGTATAGCACAGAGAACTCCACTCAGTATTCTGTGATAACCTACATCAGAAAAGAGTCTGAAAAAGAATAGATATATGTATATGTATAACTGAATCACTCTGCTGTATACCTGAAACTAGCTCATTGTGAATCAACTATACTTCAATTATAAAATAAAAATTTTAAAACATAAAATAAAAAAAGGAAGCTGACTAATTATAGATAACAACTCAAAAACATCTGACGGGAAGGGCAAATAACTTTTCAAAATTTATTTATGGAGTATGAGAGTGAAAAGGTTGCGAACCTCCAGTTTAGATCAATGCTCATTTCCCATTAAGTAAACCACTTTTACACATTTTGTGCAGCTGTGGCATACATCACTTCTGCTCCAGGTTTATGTTAGATGTGAGCACTGGAAATAAAGAAATGAAGAACACATATTCCCCAATCTTAAAGAAATTAGAGTCTAATACTGCAGAGATATACAAGTAAGGTACCCACTGCCTGATGAGCATGGCCACAGATATGGGTCCAGAGAACAGAAATATCAGAGAAAGGAATGATTCAATTTTTCTAAGGTAGAAGACACTGCAGTCAGATACAAATGCATATATAAGTTCCCAGAAATGTAAAAGGAGGTGGTATGTTTTTCAGAAGTAGAAACATCTGGCATTGCTGGAGCCCACTTTTCAGAAGCAGTAGAGGGAGCTACAGTCTGTGGCAGACAGACCCTAGATCCCCACCTCCTATTGTTCACACCCTTGTATAATCCTCTCCCTTTGGGAATGGAAAGGTCCTATGACTTACTTCTAACCAATAAAATATGGCAAAAGTGACGGTATTCTAACCCATTACATAAGACTCCTGGAAAACTTGCCCTGGAGTTTTTCCTTCCCTTGTCACCTGTGAGAAAGCAAGTGCTCTCTAAGTAAGTGGAAGCTCACATGTCAAGAAACTGTAGGAGGTTCCTAATAGCCAAAGGAGACTTCACTCCTGCCGCCGTAAGGAAATAAGTTCTGCTAAAAATAAGAGTGAATTTAAAAGTGAATTCTTCCCCATTTGAGCCTCTGATGAGACCACAGCTATAGCTGATAGCTTGATTGCAACTTGGTTGAGGCTCTGAAGCAGAGAACCGAGCTAAGTCAGGCCCAGGCTCCCATATAATGAATATGAGTTGTTTCAAGTTGCTAAGCTCATGGTAACGTGTTACACGTCAGTAGAAAATTAAAACACAGTAAAAGTGTGGGGAGGCACTCTCCAAGGAGTCTAGATTTTATCACATGGTTAGTGAGGAGCCAAGACGATGGCTCAAGGGAGGGAAATGATACAAAAGTAAGTTTTAGGATTGCCACTCTGACAACAGCGATGGAGAAGGACTTCAAGGGACAAGGTTAGAAGCCTCTCATCTTCCACAAAGCCAGGCATACAAATGAGTATGTGACCACAGACCAAGAAATATCAGGAAACATGTATTTATTGAGCATCTACAGGATGCTGTGTCAGTGAAAAGAATTGTAGGAAGAGTCACAGAGCATGGTCCCCACACTTCAAGATTCTTATGTCAAGCAAGGGAACAAGATAGATGTGCAAACAAGGATTTGCTTGCTTTGTTTCATTTTGTCTTCTTAACTGACATTAATCAGTAAGTAGATAGTACTCGAGAGGAGGGATGGATCAAAGTCTCTTCCCACAGGAGTGGTCAGGGAGGGTTCCTGTGAGGAGTGATTCTGAGGTCCATCTTGAAGGATGAGTAGGATTTGGATGAGCCAGGTAGTGTTTCATGGCCAGCAGACAATTTCCTGGTGAGAGAAAATACAAGTTGGTTTGGAGAGAAAGCCTGGAACTGGGACTTTTGGAAAGGATTTTAGAGGGAAAGACTGAAGTGAGAGATTAGTCTTTCTCCTTCTTATTTGTTTACAGGGCTGACTATATTTTGTAATTTGTTGAAGGGCCACCCAAGAAGGCTTCATGGAGGAGGTGAGACGTGAACTGGTTCTGAAGGATGGCAGGGCTTAGATGAGCACCTAGAAGTAGAGAGAACCCTCCAGTGAGGAGCAGGGTGTGGCAGTGTAGTGGGGATTCAAGGAACATAAAAAAGACCCATCTGTTTGAGAGAAGGGAAGGAGAATAGAAAGAAATACAGGGAGAGAAGGTTGAGAAAGTTGGTTGGTGTCACATTTTTACCTCAAAAGCTTTAAGATCAATCAATATCCTTTTGAGCTTATACATTCTTAGCCCTTCCACGATCATGTTACTCCCTATTCATCACCTTTTAAAACTATTAATAGTTTTCTATTATCTCTGGGATAAAGTCAATACTCCCTCCCATGACCTACAAGGCACTGCCCCTTCTGGCCTCTGCCTACCTCTCTGGCCTCAGCTCATACCCGCAAGGCCCCTAGCACCTGGCCTCATTTCCTCAGAACACCCAGCTTCTTCTGTCCTCAGGTCCTTTACAAAGCCAGGGTCAGCAGCCAGGAGGAGGAGGCAGCCATGTGCTAGGCAGTATTTCCCTGGACTCTCCTCACCTCTGTTTGGAGTCCTTCTTTGTCCTAAGTGCTCATGGCACCAGCTTGCTTTGCAGCACTTGTCAGGCATGTCATTACAACCCTGGTTAAGGAGTGGTTGAGTGTCTGTGGGTCTAGCTAGACTCTAGGAATCTAGTCTGTGTTGTCCACCACCATATTCCCAGGCTGTGTTGTGTCTGGCACAGAGCTGGCACACAATAAATATTGACCCAATGAGTGGGTGGATCCATGGGTCCACCCTCGGCTGGAGTGTAACCCAACATAGATGACAGGAACCAAAGCTTGAAAGCGATGCTTCCACCACACATGCTCACCCGCCTGGGACAGAAGCACTACTGGACACAAACCACTAACCGGCAGTGAGTAAAATACTTCTACAGCCATCCCTCAAAACACGGAAATGAGAAAGGAAAAAGAAATAAGGTCTGGCTTGGCATCACTGCATGCCGTATCTCCATGGCTGCATAATGCTTCTATTGGCAAGTGTTCACCACAAACTTATGGTTTGTTTTTCTTTAAATCACCCCTCAATAGATAAGAAACCAAGAGATTATGGTACACCTCGGGTCACATGGCAAATTGACAGTGGAACTACAGGTTCAAACTCAAAACCACGAGATAGTCAACGTATTCAATGAACAGGCATTGTTCAAATGCGAGCTCTTCGGTTTCATCTGGTGATTTCATTCCAATTGTATGTAGACTGAGAGAAACCCCAGTCTGGCAGAGGACTTAATATTCAGAATATAAGAGGATTTAGGACTTTCTGGGGTTGATGCCAAACTCCTTGCTGAGGACAGACAGTGAGTTAAGAGGAAATGAATGCCTGAGAAGGGTGACCTTTTTGAGAGAGGTTAAGGGGGATAGGAGAGAGTTGATAGGACTCAGGCTGGGATGCTGAGGGTCCCAGGAGGCACCTGTGCAGGGCGTGGGTCAATGTTTGGTGCTTTTAGAAACTCAGAAGGGTGGTTTAAACATGGGGCCACTAGTCTGGGTCTGCATCCTGGCTCTTCCCGTCTTAGTGACCCCAGAAAAGTGACTTAATCTATCTAGTTAACTAGTACCTATCTTATGGGCTTGTTACAAAAATTAAATGGGAAAATTCTTATCAAGCCAGGGTGGCAAAGTTGAGCCACCCTGAGCCTACTGGCTGTTTTTGTAAATAAAGTTTTATTGGAATACAATGACACTCATTTGCTGACACATTGTCTGTGGCTGTTTTCACACTGTAGTGGCAGAGTTAAGTAACCACAGCAGAGAACATATGGCCTGCGATCTGGAAATATTTGCTGTATTGTCCTTTATAGGAAGAGTTGCTGACGCTCGATGTGAAGCATCTATTACATGTTTAGTGTAATAATTTAGTACTAACTATGTACGCATTTAAATATCTATTACACAGCCTGGCACAAAGTAAGTGCTCAACAATTATTAGCTTTTATTATGGAACCCCCTCCTGTCAGATGAAGGCCCAGAGAGAGGGTAAATGGTTTTCCCAGGGCTGTTGAGCTAGCTTGTATTAAAGAAACAGGGTTTAAGAAAGAGAATTAGGTGCCAAACAGGGCAATCAGGAAACTTGCCCCCAGAGGAATGTGTACCCAGGACGCAGGAAGTTCAATTCAAGGAATCTGTAGGTCAAATCCAGTGTCTTATGAGTTGAGCTGGCTATAGAACCAAAATTGATTAATCGAGAATGAAAAGCTAAGGAGAGTAAGTTTCCTCATGTGTTTTTCCTTATTAAAAAAAATCCAGGAAGACCAGTCTGGAGAGAAAAGCTATTGTAAAGGATGCCTTTGACTCCTGAGTGATGGTTGTGACAATTTACCAAAAAGTGATGAGAACCTGCTAGCAAATCTTCATCTTAACTAAGGTTGGGGGCTGGCTGGTCATTGCAGTCCACGACTTCCCTTTCAGGCAAGTAGACAGAAAAACTTTCCATTTAATTGTGTGTTGTAACCCAGCAAATACAATCCAGAAGGTAAATAATGAAAATAGGCACTTTCGGGTCAATGATGTCTTTGTACAATCAAATAATCATTTGGGTGCGTCTGAGGAGAGGTAGTTATTATATATCAGAAGACTTTGAGCAAGCACGCAGTTTTAACATGAGGCAGCAAAATGGGAGGCAAAAATAAGCTTGTTACTAGGGTTTATATTGCTTTTTTTTTTTTTGCTTACTCATTAACACACAGATGGCAAATACAGGTCCTGTAAAAACTGATCATATGTGCTTCCATTCCTCTATCCATGGCAGACATTACTAATTGATCTTGGCACATTTTCCCACTGATTTCAGACTGCTTCAGAATTTACTTCAGTGCCATGCTCTATGAATCTACCAGGGGGCACGCAAGATGAAATAAAATTGCCCTCCCCAGATGCATGGCACATGGTAGGGGCTTATTAAATTTTTCTTGAATGATGAATTAATTAATTAATTAATTAATGGATAGGTAGGTGATTCAATAATGGATCTTTCTAAATGCTGCAAACTGCTGTTTGTTCATATCATTGATCACAAGAGAAACCAATAAGGGGTTGGAGCAGATTGTGGGTTTTTACTGGAGAAAAACAACTCCGGCACATCCTTGGAGTCTTGAACTAATGGTGACAACTACATTTCTTTTTTTTTTTTTTTTTTTGCAGTACGCGGGCCTCTCACTGTTGCGGCCTCTCCCGTTGGCTCCGGACGCGCAGGCTCAGCGGCCATGGCTCACGGGCCCAGCCGCTCCGCGGCATGTGGGATCTTCCCGGACCGGGGCACGAACCCGTGTCCCCTGCGTTGGCAGGCGGACTCTCAACCACTGCGCCACCAGGGAAGCCCACAACTACATTTCTAAAGAATTGAACCTGGGAGGAAATGGCTCTGGAACCAACGTGTTGCAATTATGCAGAAGTATGGCTCACTACAGTGAAGCCTCATTCATTTGTTCATTCAATAAATCTTAATTTCCTTAGTCAGGACCCCAGCAGAATACAGATAACGGTAGAAACAGATAAACTCAAAAGGAGTCATTTTCTGAGTTTAATGAAGAGACTATTACAAGGGGTAGTACAGGATCCTGGGAGTAGAAGGAGGGAGGTTTTACCATCCCTGGGGTGGACAGGGGCTGTGGCTGCAGCCCAGAGACTCAGCCAGCTGGATGCTGATACTCCCTGGTGCTTTCATTGGCTTCCAGAGGGAAGCTGGAGGGCCAGGGAGCCTGTGTCAACCAGGGTTCTCCAGAGAAAGAGAATCAATAGGATATATACAGACAGGTATGAGATTGATGATAGGCGTTGGCTCATGTGGTTATGGAGGCTGAGAAGTTCCACAATCTGCTGTCTGCCAGCTATAGAGCAAGGAAAGTCAGTGGTATAAGAGAACTGGGGGCCACAGTGTAAATCCTGGAGTCCAAAGGCCCAAGAACCAGGATCTCTGATATCTGAAGGCAGGAAGAGGTGGACATACCAGCTCAACAAGAGAGAAAGAGAATTCACTCTTCCTTGGCCTTTTTGTTACAGTTGGGACCCCAATGAATTGGATGCCCACCCACGTTACTCGGTCTATCAAATCAAATGCTAATCTCTTCTAGAAACACGGTCAGACACACCCCCGAGAAACAATACTTTACCAGTTCTCTGGGGATCCCTTGACCCGGTCAAGTTGGAGCATAAACTTAACCATCACAGAGCCCATGGACACGTCATAGGCGTCAGCCCCAGGGCACAGAATGAGGTGAGCAAGGGTACAGAGTGCATCTGGAGGGGCAAACGGAGACACCCAGCTCGAAACCAGGCAGTGGCGTTGGCGAGACCTTGTTCTGGAGGCTGAGGACTCAATAGAGAACAAGGCAGACAAGGTCCTGGCTGAAGGTGACAGTCCAATGGTGGGAAGAGAAGTACTGAACTAATGAATAGGTGAAAATAACATGATTTCACATATTTTAGAAAACCCAGAGCCGGTGGTATTTTACCAATATTGCTTTGGCTACTTTTTCCCAAATTAAAAGCAGATAAGGCAAATGCCAACAGAGACCATTCTGCCTGATTGGCTGTCCATTCTTGAAAAAGAAACGAGGCACGATTTTCCTTTTTTGTCTTTTAATTGCATGCTCCGTTCTCAAAGTCATTCACTCTTCGATAGTTTGAGAAAACAGATTTTTGGTTTTGGAATGGGTGCCTTGTTTAATCCTGGTTTCTGCAATCTTGGTAAATCAGGGAGAAAGATATGTCCAGTGGGCAACACGAGAATGTTTTATTTGCGTAAGGAAAAGAAAATAGAGATTTTTTTTCAGAGTTGCAGGAATCAAGTCTTGACCATACTTTGGTGTTTCACATCCATTCATCTCTTTATTTCCAATCTGTTCTGGATTCTATCCAAAGACAACTATGACATTTCTCTTCACCGATACTATTTTAGAGCTTAATACCCTACGGGATCTTTCTTAAATATTGTCAAAGGAGACCGGATTTGGCCAAGGGTTTTGATGGTTTTCTTGGGGGCATCTGAGGGAGGGGTTGGCAAGTGGGAAAGGGGAGAGTTTCTTTTTTTATTCGAATGTGTTGTTTTGTTTTGTTTTTTACCAAGATACCAAGTCCCGATCCCCAAATCAACAAGCCATGCCCAAAGTTACGACAGTAGAGAAGGGCTGGCTGAACTTTCAGAAAACTTGCAAATTCACAGTCCAATGGGTTCACAGTCTTCCGCAATCACAAATCCTACAGCGAATTCCAGAACAATGAAAAAAGAGAAAGAGAGACATAAAGACCCCCAAACCAGCTGAGCCAGTATTTAAAGCCTTTTTAATTTAACGGAACTATTTTTTATGGTATCCAGGATATGTTTCTGGCTTTTCAAGCTGTCACATGATCTCTTGTCCAGATGTGCGGGTGTATCTCTGGGACGGGACCGGCCACAATCTGCAGTGCTTCCCTTCGGCTTGTAGCTTGTTCCTGTAACTCAGCCTAGTCCTGTCAGCTCCAGAAGCCCCGCATTAATCTGTGGTAGAGCAACAGTCACACTGGAGGGGATAAAGTTAACCAAAACACTCGCATGAATCTGGAAAAGCAGAGAGGCAGTGGGTGGGGCTGGAGGGGAAGGAGCGCCAACTCAGAAGAGGTTTATTTGTCGGCTCCACACCACGCTGAAAGTGAAACCTCCAAGTGTGCGGTGGTCTGAAAACTTCCCTTTTTTTCACCTACTGGGAATAGCTTTTACCCAAGGACAAGCCTTCCTGGAGCCTTCCCCAGGAAATTAGCAAATGCCTCTGTTTGGAACGTCAGGTGGCAGGAACCCACAGCAAGGCCAGCAGTGCCTCAAGAACCGCAGAGAACGGGGCTTCTCCTTCAAAGAAAGAAATTTCTGGAAGCCCAGGCCTTCACCGCAGAGCAGGCGGGAATGGGCAGCCAGGGGGCAGCCGCCTGCCTGGAGCGTCTTTGCTGGTGACCTCTGTGGGGACTAACCCGTCAGGATGCTTGGAGAGCTTCTGGCAATCAGTTAAATTGGTTAAGCCTTGGTTTCTTCGCGTATGAAGTGGGGTTATTAATAGAACCTGCCTTGAAGGCTATTTTCAGGATTTGATGGAATCGCTGTGAAAGCACTTAGCACAGCGCCTGTCGCAGATGAGGGTTTTGATTCATTCTTGAGTTCAAAAATATTGGTATGCCATCTGTGCTAGAGGCTTGGGGACATCTGTGAACAAAACAAAGATCCTGGCCCCGAGGAACTTACTTTTGGAGGGAAAGGGGGTAAACATCATAAGTAGGCAAACAAATGTGTGTGCAAAGGTGGTAACACGTGCTACAGCAAAGGGAAAAGAAAGCCCGGTAAAGGGGATTGGGTGATAAGGGCAGGCCCTATGAAGAAGGCGATTTTAAAGTTCATTCAAGGGACTTCCCTGGTGGTGCAGTGGTTAAGAATCCGCCTGCCAATGCAGGGCACATGGGTTCAATCCCTTGTCCGGGAAGATCCCACATGCCGTGGAGCAAATAAGCCCGTGAGCCACAACTACTGAGCCCACGTGCTGCAACTACTGAAGCCCACGTGCCTAGAGCCCATGATCCGCAACAAGAGAAGCCACCACAATGAGAAGGCCGCGCACCGCAAGGAAGAGTAGCCCCCACTTGACGCAACTAGAGAAAGCCCGCGTGCAGCAACGAAGACCCAAGGCAGCCAAAAATAAATAAATAAATAAGGGGTCCTTTTAAAAAAATATAAATAAAATTCATTCAATAAAAGAAATGTGATTTACAATCTTATCTTAATTCATAAAGGATGTCTATCAACCCCTTAATTCACAAGGGACATCTATCAATTCCAATGAATTCCTAGCCCTAACAGTCGAGAACAAGGGACTTCCCCCAAATGAATGTGAGCAACTGGAGAGTGTGCGGGTGTCTCAGAGACCCCCCAGCATTTAAGATCCGGCTCCCCAGCCTGCTGGGCCTGTTACCCCAGACCCGGCCTGGGACTGCCCCAGGAGTTGGAGCCATAAGATGTGTCTGGGCCAGTTTGCCTGTGGGTTTTCTCCCCAGTGTAAAGCAAGTAGAGCCCAAGGTCCCCTTTATGATACTCCGCTAAAGGGGCATGAACGGTAAGAGCCTGATATTTATTAAGGGGGTCTTTATAGTCTTTTCTGCCTTAACTCACACTCTTACAGCGCCACAGCACAGATGCCAGAAGGGAATTCTCTGCCGGGCTCTCCCCCAATCTATTCCATTTTCAGGACACTTTTCCCTCTTCCTTGGAGTGTCAATCCTTCCAAAGCCTCTGTGCTCTACTCGGTTTGACTTCAGCTCCAGTGGTGAGAGGGAAGATTTATTTCCGCAACTTTCTGTGCAGAGTGTTTCACAGAAGATGTATTGTTCCAAGTGAGATTTTCACCGGGGCAGTGGAAGAGGCGAGAAATCTCCCCCCAGAAATACTGTCACATTTCTTCAAAATCATTGACTCTGAAAAAAAAAGAAAAACCTATAATCATTTCAGTTAGGTAGTATGCAGATATCTATATTGTATGTTTAAAAACATATGGGAGTCTGACATAACCCACATATACACACACTAAATCATATAATCTCTGGGTCAGTAAGGTATGACTAGCAGAAGCCCTTCTCTCGCCGTAATGCATTCTGAATTACGTCTGCATGAGGTATAACATGGGTTACAGCCAAGGAGAAACATCTACCCCTCTGCAATCTAGCCAGTCTGCTGAAATTCTGCAGATGGCACCCAACAGAGATAGGATCTTAATTCACAGGCTGAATTATGATAACTAATTTCAAAACACTTTCATTTAAGGTGAGTTTAAAGGCAAAGAAGTTAATAAAATTACTCTTAATGAGTTTTCACGGTGGTTTTCACCTCTGGGTACACAGTAGAATCACCGGAACCTTGGTGTTTTTAATCCATACCTGTAGAGAATCTGTTGACAGCAAATTCCAGTGTTCACTATGCTAGGTTCGTTTTTGCAACAGAAAGAAATATTCTGCTTATAATAATGAAAACTTGCAGCAAGAAGGCTCATGTATAATTTCCCTCCAACAATGTTTAAAATATAAATCACTTCCCTCTCCACCCCATAGTCATACCCTGATTTCCACTGGCCTTTGCAAAAGGCCTTTTGACTCTTCTTGTTGCAGTCGTGGGGAGTAGTTGAAAGAAATCGTGGTTTAGGAACCCAGAAACACGGTCTTCCCCTCCTTTGACATCAACTAGCTGTATGATTTTAGGTGAGGCCTTTGTGGCCTCAGCTTGCTCCTCAATAAAATGGGCAGGATGTACTAGGCGATCTCGAAAATCTCTTCATTTAGAAAGAAAGCATGGAAATTATGGAAGGAATCAGAGAGATGGGAGTTTGAATCCAGCTCGGTCCCTTCCTAGATCTTGGACTTGTCTCTGTTTCAGAACAGCCAATGTAAACACGTCCTGGGAAAATGAATTGAGATGGCATGCATGAAGCCTCTTCGCAAAAGACATAATTAACTATTCATTTCCATTCCATTTGGTTCCCTTCCTCCCCTCAGGCTCCTTCCTGAGTTGACAGAAGACTCAAGTAAAATACAAGAAGTGGTTAAGAAACCCACCCAAAGGATGAAGGAATTTCTACTTTGGCACATTGGTTTTTGTCCAGTAAATTACTCTTTTCTCTCCAGGTAGCCCAAAGGAGGCAGGGAGTTGCTCACGCTGTCAGTAGGCCTTCAACATTCACCGTGCTTCCTAGAGTTGATGACCCCCTTGGGGACCCTGATGGTGGGCACTGGGGGCCACGGGAGAGATGGTTTGGAGGCAAGCCCTGGATGGAAACCTCCAGATCACATTCCGCAGTCACCCACTGGTTATTCAGCGTTAAATGAGCCCGACTGGTCTCAGCTACTGCCTTTCATTGCATCAGGGTCAGGCCCTCTGAGTAGCATCTTTGGGTAGATCTGATGCTTCCATCTTTTCATGGGAGGGAAGAGACCATTCAAAGAGGGCAGAAAGGAAAACAGATGTTTTCTTGCCATCTCTGAAAGCGGTATTCCTTCCAATAGCCCGGGTATCCCGGGAATTTGCCCAGCCCTCTATGCAAAGGGCTTTCTACCCTAAAAGGAACCATCCTTCCGATGAGTCCAGCATGGCAAAGCCAGTGGTAGATAAAGCAAGCATAATTCCTTGCCATCTTGAGCCATCGTAACTATAGAATATAAGCTTGGTGTGTCGATGGTGTTTTGAGCCTGGCAGTTGGAAAAACATCTACATCGGACTTGTTCCCTGAATGAATATGATCGGAGGTGTTGGGGTGGATGGGAGAAGAGAAAAATGAACCGGAGCTGTGTGAAATTCATCAGTTTCAGTTCACAGGGCTTTGAGTTAACTTCTTTCAGTTTCCATTCATGCAGGTTTCCCTCCTTTGGAGAGAAACTGACTTTCAGGTTGAAAGAAGCTAAACGGAGCTGAAACCACATTATTTGACATACTTTCAGGTTGAGTCGAGGAGAAGAAAGAGGTGAAAAGGTTGCCCCAGACTCCTTCCAATTTCTCCTACAAAAATCTGCTACTGGTTCACCTCCACAGTTCTGTGATTCCTGGTCAGCTGTCCTCCCAGCTAGATTCGAGTTGAATTAGGAACCCAAATTCCCATTTATTTAGCTTCTCCTGGAGGCCCAATCCCCGAGCCCAAGCCCACCCCAGAGGGAGCAGAGCTGGTCTGTGAGGGAGGGGCAAGACCTATCCTGAAAGACCCACCTGTCCCCAAATGTCACTCTGTTGACCTTTCTGGAATACCCCTTGGGGCCTGGGACGGTGATCAGCAGAGAATCGGGGTTGGAACCTCACCTCCACAATTTACTATCTGTATGACCTTGGCGGGGTGGGGGAGGGGAGGTTGTTCATCCCCAAACTCTTTTATTTTTTTAATTAATTAATTTATTTATTTTGGGCTGTGTTGGGTCTTCGTTTTTGTGCGAGGGCTTTCTCTAGTTGTGGCAAGCAGGGGCCACTCGTCATCGCGGTGCGCAGGCCCTCTCACTATCGCGGCCTCTCTTGTTGCGGAGCACAGGCTCCAGACACGCAGGCTCAGTAGTTGTGGTTCAGGGGCCTAGTTGCTCCGCGGCATGTGGGATCTTCCCAGACCAGGGCTCGAACCCGTGTCCCCTGCATTAGCAGGCAGATTGTCAACCACTGCGCCATCAGGGAAGCCCAATCGCCAAACTCTTGATGCAAATGTTGATGATTTCTTTAAATTCCTAACATTCGTCTGACTACCTCAAAATCACATTGTTGCTCCAAGTTTGGTTCAGTTATTCAACATGTTTAGTGAGGACTCCATCTATCTCTAGTCCAGTACCCTTAAAATGCTAAGTGCTCTGGGGAGAAGTCAGTAATGGAGTAGTTAAGAAACATATAGGAGAATGGGAAACTCTTAGACAACAGAGAGGAACGAAGATGGGCAGAGTATCTGAGCGCGGGGAACCCAGGAGGAAGCAGGAGGTTTATGAAGTAGAGCTAGAGGGCGCTGAAGCTAACGCCACTTATTCCACAATTTGGCCCCAGAGAGGAGTTACACTCATACAAATGCACTCAGTTCCTCCGAAAACCAAGCAGCCCCTCAGTGGAGACTGTGACCGCAGGAGAGCCTCTCGTGGGTCTGACTGAGGCCATCTTTCTTTCCAAATTACATCCTGTCCCCTCTGAGGATCCCGCTGAGGAGATGGGTCACAGGGCAGCCAACACCCCTGTCCCACATTCCATGGCATTTCCAAATAGAAAGAAGGAGGGAAGGAGGGAGACAGAGAGAGAAAAAGAGAGAGATTATCCTCCACGTAGGGGAAATCACTGCTCCCAAGGTTGCTCTGATTTCCAGAAATTAATTAATGTGCATCTTGACAAAATTCCTGCTGCACGTGGAACCACTGTAGACAGGGTTCACTTACTGGAACGAGAAAGCAAGATCGGGTACAGAATAAGAGAAGGAACTCTGGTGAACACTGACAGGCCCCAGTCAGTAAGAATGGGGTTTGCTCAATGTTTCCAGTAACTAGAAGGTCTACATGACATAGTTAGAAGAAGAGCCTCAAGGAGATTCTATCGGGGATGGTTTTCTCTCTAGAAGAAAAGCAGCTCAAATGTTCAAGGTCTGACCTGGACTCAGTACTGAGTCAAGCTCATCCTTGACGATGTAAGTTACAGGAGCTGACTCCACAAGCCACCCAGGATACTCAGCTCCTCGTGGGTACGTCTGAGACCCTTGCAAAGTCAACCCAAGGGCCAACGACTGAAGCATACACACCCACTTTGGGAAGTGGGGAGCCTCCACCCTGTGCAATGGCCTGTTGGACGGTGACTCAGAGAGGCAATGGTTTGGGGGTATGGAGGTAGTTTCAATGAACATCCTTGACGCATGAATCCAAAACTCTTAGCTTGAACCCAAAGACTGCCTGTTACCAAAGCAAAGGTTGCTGAACAGCGTTTCCCCAGAGTCCAAAAACTCCCTGTGGCAATGATAACTGACAGTCCCCCAATACCTATTCTGTCTTTCTTCTGCAGTCCTTAGATGCGTGAGTTTTTGTGGGGCACCTGGCTGCCAGATTAAAGACTGCATTTCCCAGCCTTCCTTGCAGTTGTGTGATTGGGTACCTCAGTCCTGGCCAATGAAGTTAAAGTGGTGTGTGCAACTTGCTGGGAGTGGTTTTGAAAGCAAAGTCACGCCCTTTGTCCCCGTCTCTCTCCCCAGCCTTTTTCCGTCCCACTGGCTGGAATGTGGCTATCGTGGTAGAGCCCCAGCAGCAAACTGGGACCATGACATATTCTAGAGAAGCCACGTATCACGGAGTATTCAGATTAAAGATGCCTGGATCCCTGTTGCCACGGAGCCCAGGGGTGCTCTGGACTGCCTGCCTCTAAACTTATTGAATGCAAGGTGTAAAGAAACTTCTACCCGGTTTACACTGTTGCTCACACCTACACTTAATCATGACTGATGCATTCCCTTAACATGCTGCGTGTTTTCTCACTTCATTTCCTCTTCCAGTTATTCCAAAATTTCCCCTTCTAATAATTTCAATTATTCAGTTAACAAAGTTAAAATAATCAGAACTAGCCTTTGTAGAGTGTTTATTATATGCCAGGCACTGTTCTAAGTGTTTTATAGGAATTAATTTGTTACCACAACCTGTGAAGCAGGTCCTGCTTTTTTTTTTTTTTTTTTCTGTTCAAGGATATTTATCATGAGAATGTTTGCAATGGCAAAAATATAGGAAATAAACTATACCGATGGGGGACTGATTGACTAATTGAGTGTGTGTGTGTGTGTGTGTGTGTGTGTGTGTGTGTGTAAGGGTTATGCAGCTCTCTCTATATTGATATGGGACAATCTCCCAGATGTGTAGCTAGTGAAAAAGGCAAGCTATCAAAGTGTAGTTTTACCAATCAGGAAACTGAGGCATAACTTGATGTTACATTTCTTACGGATAGTTTGATACTTGAATGCAAATTATCTAACTTCAACTCTGAAAAGTAAGAGAAAGGGATGGATTGGGCCGTGTCTTCAGCTACCAGCTGAGGCTCACCGCGGTGGGGGGAATCTATCCACTGAGCAGAAAGTTGGATCAGATGATTGCCAAGATGCATTCTGGTTCTAAAAGTTCCGTAATTGCATGACTAGGAGACATTGTAAGATCCTTAGGCCACCAGTGAAGACTCACTGATGTGAATCACACCTCTCTTCCTGAGAGAAAGAGAGTGAACTGGAAGCTTTTAGATATATTTTCAATGCCTTTGTTACAGGATGATTCTAGATTCATCAGAAACTCAGGCAGAACTTGCATTTTCCCAAGTTTCTGATGAATCAAGCCTCATCTCCATCCAGTCATGTTTCATTAAGTCAAGAACAAACCAACAGAATTCTTTCCATGTTCAAGTCACTATGCTACCTGATCAGAGAGACATAAAATAAAATAAAATAACAAGAACATGACACTGTCCATGCCCCCTAACCCTGTGAACTCTTAGCATAAAAGAGTCTTAGGCTTGGATTCAGAAGAACTTGGCTTATGTCCTGGACCTTAAGAAAGTCACCTTTCCTCTTTGAGTATCAATTTCCTCATATTTGAGTTGGGATTGGTATGACTTGGATGAAAGAGTTGGCATGAAATTAAGTAGCATGATTATAACACACTGTAGATCAAAAAGCACTAAAACCATGTATAGGGTTTCCCTGGTGGCGCAGTGGTTGAGAGTCCGCCTGCCGATGCAGGGGACACGGGTTCGTGCCCCGGTCCGGGAAGATCCCACATGCCGTGGAGTGGCTGGGCCCGTGAGCCATGGCCGCTGAGCCTGTGCATCCGGAGCCTGTGCTCCGCAACGGGAAAGGCCACAACAGTGAGAGGCCCGCGTACCGCAAAAACAAACAAACAAACAAAAAAAATGTATAATTCTTAACTGCTCTTTATAATCTTCATAAACCTCTTTCACACACATTTCTATCATTTATTCCTTATCACAATCCAGCAGGATGTGTCACGTGAGTAATGTCACCCCATTTTACAAAGGAGGAAAATGAGACCCAGGAACATGAATTAACTTGGCCAAGTTCGCAGTCATTCCGTAAAAGAGTGAGCCCTTATAGCAGACACCTTCAAGCTGAAATCCTGACTGTGCCGTCTCCAGATGGTGAAGCCGCAGACAGGACACTTAGCAATTTTAACATGAACTCTGGAGCCAGGCTCCCTAGGTGTGAATCCCAGATCTGCCACTACATCCTGTGTAACTCTAGAAAAGTAGCTTAACCTCTCTGTACCTTGGCTTCCTCGTCTGTAAAATGGAGACGGAATAAGGTTAGAAGTGTGATGGAGGTTTAAAGATTCTCTACAATATTTTGTTCACGTACTGAAAGTTTTACTTGCAACTCTCTCCACTGTCTTTCTAAAGGACAGTCCTGTTCTTGGTTTGAAGGAGCTTTCAAGTCTGCTCTTCCTTCAGTTCATGAGGGTCTGGTGTCCACACCTGTTGCAATGGCCCAAAACCTCAAAGGAAAAGGACATCATAAGAGGTACATTGATTCCTCAGCTGGGGGCCAGAACCCCAGGCTGCGAGCTCACCCCGTGCAGAGAATTTACACCTCTGAACAGGGAAGAGTAGACTCTGCTGAGCAACAGAGGAGAAGCAGGAAGGAGGGATCAAATCCTAACTGTCCAGGCTTGACTCTCACCATGTAAACACTCCCTGGCTGCACACGGACACCCACGGCCACACTGGCGTATACATTTACATTGGGACCAAGCAGATGAATTGGCTCAATTCACTAAGACTCTTGTTTAATTTGGAGGCTTGAGCGTCCAACTGCCAAGTGAAATGCCTGTCTTAGAAAGCGCCTGTGTATTTTAAAGGAACATTGAATGCATTTTAACCAGAGATTTCCGCTGTGTGTTTATTTCCAATAGTAGAAGTGCCAAAGGGTGGTAAGTTTGTTGCCTCTCGTCTGTGGTTTTTGGGACAAGATGACTGGCCCGCCTGAGGACATTGAATGATGGGCTACAAGGAGTGAACTGGAAATCGGTGGGGTTCCTCTGTGCTCCATTGTTCAGCAACCAGGGAGAGGAAGGGGCTAGCTTTAGTCCGAAGTCTAGGGTGCTTGCCGATGCTATATTTTATCCAAGCCATCAATGTAACGTTTGAATATTGCTTTGCAGTTAGAATTTTTTCACATGCGTTCTGTATGTCACTGGGCATCAGAAAGGCTACTGGTCTGGTTACATCCTGGGGCATCTCAGGTTATGCAAACAGCCTGATGCTAGCAAGAGTAGTCACCCTACTTAAACTGATGCCACGTCCTGTGTATGTGGTCTTACATCACTTAACCTCTCTCTGTATCTCTTCCCTCATGTCCCTACATGTGAGGTTGTGAGGATTAAATGAGTTAATGCACGTAAAGCATTTAGCATCCAACCCACAGTGAACGCTCAGTAGGTATTTGTGACAATGATCTTAAGGATGGTCATGATGATAAGGGTGGAGGTGATGATGGTCATGACAGAAAGGATGCTTCTCTCTCCTTTTTTTGGTAAAATAACAATAATAATAGATTCCAGTCACTTGAGGTCTATTGTGAGCCAGGAAACCACCCTGATGGGCACTTTATATACATTGTGTCTAATCTTTAACAACCCCTATGTTCTAGCTGGGAAAATGGAGGATCAGACTGGTTAAGTAACTGGCTAACGTCACAGCCCTAATAAAAGGCAGAGGGTTTGGATCTGTGGATACCTCCTTACCACAGTGTACATTTCTGCTGCATCTCGTGGACACTTTAGTCCTCTTAAATGCTTTCCAGAAAAGGAGGTGTGTAATATAAATAAATGAACATACAAACAGATCTTTTGAAAGCTGAGTTCTTGACGGTTTCCCCTTCCTCTCTACATTTTGTTTCACTTCTGTCTTGACTTTTCTACCTCCTGACAGCTTCTGTTCCCAAGTTTCCTGTTCACAATACCCCTCGTTAAGAAAGTGTTTTGTGAAACAAGAGTTTTTCCCGAGGCCCCAGGTTATGGCAATGCCAGTTTGGAAACCCTGGGTTAAGTGGACAATGTATTGATTGGAAATGACATAGTTGCCTGACTCGTTTCAGTGGGCCTGTGGGGACTGAGCACCCGGCATGTGCCGGCAACAGTTCTATGTGTAGCAACAAAGCCCCTGCTTCCACCGACTGCATTCTAGAGAATGCAGCTCCCATACACACAAAAAAATCATCTTATCTTCTGTGTTTCACTAAAGCTGCATTCTTTGCAGGGAAAGCCATGCACTTCAAAGCATTCATGTCTTCCGCCCATTCTGGAGTCACGAATTTCAGAATCCAACCCCAGCTGGGAGAGACAAGGAGTTGGGGACACTGAGATTCAAGTCTTGGCGCTACTTTCTTCATCTGTGACCTCAAGCAAGGATTAGCCCCTCTGACCTTCAGGTTAGTCCTTTGCAAGGGAGGTGACACCCAGTCCCTCCAGAACAATGCTTTGCTTTTGCCCCATACATTTAACCATCACATTTTACATCAGCATTTCCTTTCATTGTGCCGAGCCCGGTCCCCCAGGTCACGGGAGACAGCAGCTCCCTCGATCTCTGTGGAGCGCAATGAACTAGTAGCCACCACTGCACGATGACCATTCAGGGGCTCCACCCCCTTGTGCGGATCGGGACCGAGGATGCCGAGTGAGAAACACAGGCAGCAGCTGATACGCCGGCTGAGCTGAGAATGAGGGGTGGCCAAGGCCTTGAGAGGAGACTGGTCCATCCTAGACAAGACAGCATGTGCCCCCCAGACCCTCTTGCCAGCCCACAGCTGCTGCCTAGATTGTTGATGGAAATAAATTAAGTGAAAGCCATTTAAGCGAAGTGGTGTTTGTGTGTGGTTTCTCTTAGTCAATATCCTGTACCTAGGTCCTTGTTTTGACGTTTGGGTGTAGCTCCTCAGAACGAAATCTTGACCCTCCAAAACCACTGAAGTTCTGCCTGTGGTCAGGCTGCTTCCTCACTCAGTCCTGCACCCAGATGCAGCAGATTAACCTAGTCTTTGAGATTAACCTAACCGACACCGAAGGGCCCCGAATTCAAGTCCCACCTTTTCACTCATGAGCTGTGTGACTTTGGGAAAGTTACCTGACTTGTCTGTGCCTTGGTTTCCAAATCTCTAAAATAGGGATAATAATATTGGAGGTTCTTTGAAAGATCCAATTAAATAATGGATGTAAAGAACTTAGGACAGCAAGCACTTAAAAACTGGTAAAAGACCAAAAAAATGCATAATAGCTAATTCTTATCAGGTAGAGTCCGGAGGAAGAAGGGAGGGGGCTCAGGAGAAATAGCTGTGCCCAGCATACCTTAAGCATAAGCCCTGGGCAAAAAGGCATGGTAATCTAACCTTGTTTCTGAAAAAGAATGGATATGTATATGCATTGCACGGTGGGTGGTAGCATTTTCTTCCTAGTGGGGAAGCAGGCAGGCCCGGACCTCAGAGCCCCACAAAACAGTGGCATCTAGCCTATCTTTTTAAAAGCCTGAGGGGTTTCATGTCCCAGAGCAGGCCAGAGGGACACAGAAGTAGTTTTGTATATATATATGTATATCTGATTCACTTTGCTGTACACCTGAAACTAACACAGCATTGTAAATCAACTAGACTCCAATAAAAATTAAAAAAAAAAATCGAACCTTGTTTCAAGTACCCACCAAGAGCTTGACATCTTCCAGACATCTTGGGATAGATATACATTTCCTGATTTTACAGACAGATGAACCACCATGGCTCAGACACACTGAGATGCTGCTGTCACACGGGTGGCTAGTGAGTGAGGAAGGGGACCACTCGGGTTTATTCATCACTGTATCCGCCGTCCCATTACCTGGCACCTTGTTGCTCTGCCTGCCTCGCCTGGTAGAAGGTCCCTCCCAGATGACCCGTGTCTTACAGGCAAGAGAGGAGATGATGCCTGAGACTTGGCCATGGCAACTGAGGAAGAGGGAAGTTATTAAAAACCCTACTTACCAGACAACTTCCGTGTCCCTCTGGCCTGCTCTGGAATGTAAAACCCCTCAGGCTTTTAAACTGACAGGCCAGATGCCAGCAGTTTTGTGGGGCTCTGAGGTCTGGGCCTGTCTGCTTCCCCACTAGGAAGAAAGCATTGCCACCCGCTGTGCAATTGTCCACACAGCTTCTGTCTCTGGCATATGGGCCCCCTCCATCACCCACCAGCAGGAAGGATGCTCCTGTCTCCTACCTCTGACTCATCTCCCACAGTCATCTCAACTCCCATCTGATAACATTCATACTGGGACCCTTTTTTGCACGTGGGATTTCCTCCTTCCCCCTTAAATCTCAGGGATTAAGACTGCTGGCCCCAGACCGGCACTTCTTCTTGGCCAAAGCTGGTTCCAGGGCTTCCCTGGCGGCACAGTGGTTGAGAGTCCACCTGCCGATGCAGGGGACACGGGTTCGTGCCCCGGTCCGGGAGGATCCCACATGCCGCAGAGCGGCTGGACCCGTGAGCCATGGCCGCTGAGCCTGCGCGTCCGGAGCCTGTGCTCCGCAACGGGAGAGGCCACAACAGTGAGAGGCCCGCGTACCGCAAAAAAAAAAAAAAAAAAAAAAGAAGGAAATATTGCCACTTGTGACAACATGGATGGAACTTAAGGGCATTATGCTAAGGGAAATAACAGACAGAGAAAGACAAATTCCATATATTCTCACTTACATGTGGAATCTGAAAAAACAAAACAAAAAACCAACCCCAAGCTCCTAGATACAGAGGACAGATAGATTGGTGGTCGCCTGAGGTAGCGAGTGGGGTGAGCAAATGGGTGAAGGGGGTCAAAAGGTACAAACGGCCAGTCGTAAAATAAATGTCCTGGGGGTGTAATGTACAGCATGTGACTACAGTTAATAATACTGAAGTGCATATCTGAAAGTTACCAAGAGGGCAGATCTAAAAGTCCTCATGACAAGAAAAAAAAATTGTAACTATGTATAGTGCTAGATGTTAACTAGACTAATTGTGGAGGTCACTTTGCAATATATACAAACATCGAATCATTATGTTATATACCTGAAACTAATATAATAGTATATGTTAATTACCTCTCAATTTTTTAAAAAAGGAGATGGCCTGCTGAGAAATCCTGAACCAACTGTTACATCTGGAAAGGGACCATGGGATATTGCACCAGCCTGATAATGATGAGACAGAGACCCCAAAGGTGTGACAGCTCCCCAGCCCACCTGGAATCTTGGAAAACACGTAGGTTTTGAGGTCAAATAGTCATGAGTTCTAATCCTGCCTTTGCCCTTCTGACCTATGGCAACTGGAGAAAGTTGCTCAACCTCCAAAGCCTCAGTTTCCTTATCTGCAGAATGGGACTGTCAGTATCTATCTCAAGAGAGTTGACGAGAGGATTAGTGGCTAGATGTGCATAAATCACTGAGCCCTGAGCCTGGCCATATCCTGAGCTACATAAATGACTCTCTACTGTCCTCGGGATCAAGGGCAAACCCCTCACTCCATGCTTATGAACTCTCATACAAACATATCCACTATTGTAATTTAATTCAGAAATTGATGTTTTTTACTGTCATAATACACACCACAAGATACAAAGTTCAACAAAACCTTAGCCAGTAGGGATGCAAATTGAAAAAAGGCCCAGATCTGTCCACAGCAGGAGTCAGGGTTCAGTCAGCATAAAATTGTCATGCTCTCAGTAGAGGGCAAGGGTCTTTAAGATTGAAAATCTTGGACTTGGGGGTCTCCTTAGGGTCCCTCTGGCTACAAGAGTCTAAGTCTGACTTGGGGAAGGCTGGGAGGAGCAAAAGAGAGAATCTTATCTTCCGAGCCTGCATGGGATCGGAGATTGAGGTATGAGTGTCGCACGCAGGGCTTATCTTCCTTGTCGTCCCTGCAGTGGGGTGTAGGAGTGGGGGCCATAGTAGGTTTAGAAGCAGAATGCTTTCTGTGAGCCCCTTTACAACGGAGGACAAATGCCGGAGTCCAAATGACCATCAGTATTCCAGAACTCTCCAGAGTCTTCCTGGAAGTTCTCAAGCCATTAGCCAAGCACTCTCTCAACATTTAGAAGGAAAAAAAAAAAAAAAAACTGGCATCTTTTGCCTCCAGAGTACATGCTCTAAAACTCTGTACCCATCTTCTACGTACCTTCCATCTCCCCTCCCACTTGAGCCAAGCACTCAGAGGATTCTGGGTGGCTTCTGCATCCCTCACACCAAGTTCTAGCTTTCTGGAGAACCAGGGACCAGCCACTACCACTTCCACTGGTTGGACTGCATAGGAGCGTCCTAGGCTTGGTTAGGATATGATGTAAATTGTAGAGACTGAGAAGCAGCCAGACCCCAGCCTGCCCTTCCCCTGCCCAGAGGATCCATCTCCGGTCACATCTGCTTAATCAGATGGACCGCAGACCCACTTGTGCAAAAGTAGGTAGAGGTCAGAGCCAAGACAGCTGCAGAAAGAAGCAAATTGCTTGTGGATCCCCACCTGGGCTATCAGCTCACTCTGGTCCTGGAAATGACTAGACCATGGCTGGGCATCCATGTTGATCAGCTGGCCTCCAATGAAATTAGGTCCCAAGGAAATCTGAGCTTCCATCTCCTTGGAGCTGCATTGACTCTGGGCGCACCTGTCTTATTCACGTTTGTGCCTTGAGAGAACCATGTGGGAATGAAGAAGAGATGCCCCAGGATGAGCCTGTGTCAAGTGTATACAGGAGCCATGCTTACAAGGCCAAGTGTGGGAATACTGGATAACCCAAGCAGGTCATACCCTTGAGCCACGGATGCATCCTCCCTTCATCTGCAACTCCAGCCAGCTGTCTTCATAATACCTGTGTGTAGACAACAAACAAGCCAGGTGAGAATGTGGGTAGCTCAGGGAAACTCGTCGCCACGACCGTAGAAGAACCCAGGCAGCCCTGGGGGTAGAGATAGGCTAGCATCATCTTTAAGTGTGGAAAGGACGACTCTTCTCAGCAGCTCCATCACTGTGAGTAGCAAACACCTTCTCTACCCACTCAAGTGCTGGCCAGGATGGTAGATGATCGTTCAGGGCTGGAGAAACTGTATCAGGGAGGGTCCTGATCCCAGACCTGAAAGCAACATAGAGATTTCCCTGAGTATAAGGCTCTCCTCCCCAGGGCCTTTCTCCTCTGGTCCTGAGCTCTGGAGGCGGCAGCCCTGCAGCAGCTTCTGTGACGGGACCGATTAGAAGAGCCTCCTACCTCTGGGCTGGTCGGGGCCCAGGTTTCCACCCATCATGTCATTGCACTGACCGCCTTGCGGAAGTGGATGCTCTCAGAATCAGCTGGCTAAGCTTGGATGATCTAGGTGGAGAAAGCTTTCCTTTTCAAATCTGGTTGAATTATATTTTTATACCATTTCTGCTATAACTATTATGATCACACTTACAGTGCCACATAGACAAAGATCCGTGTCGACCACAAACCAGAACCTCAAAGAAGACAATGTAGTGACACCCCCCACTACACGATATCTACTTAAAGGACCCCCTAAGGGCTCCTCACCCCCAAAACCTCTCTCCAGCTGGCTTGTCACCATCCAAGGAATTGCCATCTTTACCGTTTCATACCTTTGGGTTAAGGTAGTGTTCCCCGTCAAAGTATAAAAATTCCTGGGAGGATAACACACTGAGTATTGGTCTCCAGCATCTTAGAATCCATTCATCATGCTTTCATCACCCTCACCCAGACCATCGCAGCAGCCCCCTTGCCAGCTGCCCTGGTCTGCTTTTTCCTCCCTCCCACTCACCTTCTCCTCTTCCGCCAGCGATTACTTTTAAAATACTCAGTCCTTGTCGCTTCCCTGCCTAACAACTTCCCCTTCTCCTACAGAATCAAACTCCTTAGGGTTCAAGGTCTCTCATTTTTTAGTCCCTGCATGGAGATGGAGACTCTTCACTTCCGTCACCCACAACCTGAGCATTTGTTTCCCGAACAAACAAGCCCCTTTCACATCTCTCTTCCCCAAGGTGTTCCATTTGCCCTTCCTCTTCCCACCCTCCTGAGTTGAGATGCACCTGAAATTGTATCCCTACTGGGCTGGGTTTCCACATCCCGCCCCATGCTTCCATGCACTCTCTGTCCTGCCTTTCTCTTCACCCAAAGATTCTTTTTGGATCCCTCTAGAAAGACACTCATCCCAGGGCCCCATGATTATGTTTGGGTCTATTGAATATAATATAAAGAATAGATTATATTATATTCTTTCATATATATATATATATACACAATAGGTAGGATAATATTCCTTCCCGCTTTCTACTCTGAGTTCTTTGTGGATAAGGACTTTGTCTAATTCATCTGTTTGCCGCAGATCCCAGCACCGGCTACACAGCCAGTCTTCAACAAATATGTGTTCTCTGCCACCCGTGACAGTCAGCTGGGAGATTTTTTTTTTTTTTTTTTTTTTTTTTTTGGGGTACGTGGGCCTCTCACTGTTGTGGCCTCTCCCTTTGCGGAGCACAGGCTCCGGACGCGCAGGCTCAGCGACCATGGCTCACGGGCCCAGCCGCTCCGCGGCATGTGGGATCTTCCCGGACCGGGGCACGAGCCCATGTCCCCTGCAACGGCAGGCGGACTCTCAACCACTGTGCCACCAGGGAAGCCCAGCTAGGAGATTTTGATATGGAAAAAAGGAGTGATGGGGCAGAATGGGGTAAAAGCAGTAACATGCTTTGGTCGGAATACAGCAAGCAGTCACTTGAAGCCTGGATCCAGGAGAAAAATCATAAAAGGTAAGAACTCAGGACCAGCATCACCTTCCAAGTCCAGGTCAGCCCAACCTTAGCAAAGACTGCTAGCCACTTACAACTTCTAAAACCTCTCTGCCAGAGTTGATGTCATTTTATCTTTTTTTTTTTTTTTTGGCTTCGTTGAGTCTTCGTTGCTGCGCGCGGGCCTTCTCTAGTTGCCGCGAGCTGAGGCTACTCTAAGTTGTGGTGCGCGGGCTTCTCATTGCGGTGGCTTCTCTTGTTGCAGAGCACAGGCTCTAGGCGCACTGGCTTCAGTAGTTGTGGCCTGTGGGCTTCAGTAGTTGTGGCTCGCAGGCTCAGTAGTTGCGGCACACGGGCTTAGTTGCTCCACGGCATGTGGGATCTTCCGGGACTAGGGCTGGAACCCTGCAGGGGCCCAGGGCCTGTCCCCTGCATTGGCAGGCGGATTCTTAACCACTGTGCCACCAGGGAAACCCCGTCATTTTATCTTGACTCCCAAATTTAAATTTCTAAATATACCTGTGTTATTTTTCTGTCATCAGTTTCTAATTTAATGGCGTTATAGTCAGAAAACGTGGTCTGTGTTTTCCTGATTTTTTGGAAACTTAGTAACCTTGATTGCATAATATACGGCCAATTTCTCTAAGCATTTACACAAGAAAGACTATGTAAGCCCCAAATGTGGGGCATAGGGCTCCCTGTATGTCCACCAAATCGATCTGGTTCTGTGAGCTGTTCAAACCCTCGACAGCTGTACTAACTCATGGTCTGCTTAGTCTAAAGTCCATAGTGTTTAACGTCTGCCCCTGTGATGGTGAGATTCACAGCCTCTCCTCCTAATTCACTCTTTCTCGACAAACATTATCTGCTCTCACTTGCCTCAAAGAGTTGTCAGCTCCAGGGAAGAGAGTGTTTGTGAACTACAAAGCACCCCATGCAGGTTAATTATTACTGCTGAAAATTTTGCAACACCTCTCACCATCTTGAGAAGAATAAAAGCCTTTTTTTTTAATTAATTAATTAATTTATTTATTTTGGCTGCGTTGGGTCTTCGTTGCTGCACATGAGCTTTCTCTAGTTGCAACGAGCAGGGACTATTCTTTGTTGCGGTGCGAGGGCCTCTCGTCGCAGTGGCTTCCCTTGTTGTGGAGCACGGGCTCTAGGAGAGCAGGCTTCAGTAGTTGTGGCTCAGGGGCTCCAGAGCACAGGCTCAGTAGCTGTGGCGCACGGGCTTAGTTGCTCCGTGGCATGTGAGATCTTCCCGGACCAGGGCTCGAACCCGTGTCCCCTGCATTGGCAAGCGGACTCCCAACCACTGCACCACCAGGGAAGTCCCCTAAAAGGCTTTTTAATAGTTCTTTTAGGCCTTCTTCCCATCTTCCTCATCATTGCTTCCATGGCTGAACACCTACTGTGTGTGGGCTCTGCTCACTTCATTCTTGGGTTTCCCCTCTGATGCCCGTGAGGAGGTGTCATTGGTCTCAGAGGGAAGAGCCTTGCCCAGATCCCGAGTTCATAAAGCAGCAGAGTCTGGAGCAGAGCCCAGGTTGGCCTGCCTCCAAAGCCTGTGCTTTTATTATGTTTTGTTTCATTGCTTAAATTGTTTTTCTAATGATGAAATATTTCATATGTATACAGAATCGTATACATAACACTGTATAGAAAGTATGAAGAATAACCCCTACCACGCAGCCTTAAGCATAGTACATTCTAGATGCTTTTGAATCCACCTGTGTGCCCACCCCATTCTCATTCCCTCCACCCTTTTCTCTGGGGTATCCACTCTCCTTAATTTTACGGGTATTTTTTTCACCTTGCTTTTGTCTCAGTAGTTTTACTATGTGTGTATATATTATACATAGATGTGTGTAACAGTATATTATTGAGGTGTGCATAACTCTGAACTTCAGTTAAGTGGGTTCATACTACACATATTCTTCTGCAACTTGGGAGATCATCTTTATTAATTTGACTAGAGGGATATATTCATTTTCACTTCTATATAATTCCACTGTATGAATGTATATCACCATTTATTTATTCCTCTTACTACTGGTGGATATATAGCTTGTTCCTACTTTTTGCTTAACAATGGTGCTGTAAATATGCTTGTCTCTTGGTGTACATATGCAAAAGTTTCCCTAGAGTGTAAATACTAGGAGTGTGTCTTAGCTTGGGCTGCCATAAGAAAATACCAGAGACCGGGTGGCTTAAACAGCAAAAATTTATTTCTCGCAGTTCTGGAGGCTAAAAGTCCAAAATATAGGTGTCAGCATGGTCACTATCTGGTGAGAATTCTCTTCCTGCTTGTCGACAGCCACCTTCTCCCTGTGTCTTCACATGGCAGAAAGAGACAGTAAGCTCTCTTATAAGGGCACTAACCCCATCATGAGGACCCCACCCTCCTGGCCTTACCTAGACCTAACTACGTCTCAAAGGCCACATCTCCAAATACCATTCCACTGGGGGGTTAAGGCTTCAACATGCGAATTGAGGAGGGGAGCACAATTTGGTCCAAAGCAGAGTGGAATTGCTGGGTCATAGGTTACACCTATCTTCAAACTTACTAGATACTGCCAAACTGTTGTCTAAAGAAGTCAATTCAAACTCCATGGTCCTGACCTGCTTCCTAACTCAGCCACCTGCCTCCTTCAGTATGCCTCCCATTAACATTCTTCACCCAGATTCAAAATGTTCTCTCTTCAAGAGCTTAAGAATCTTTTATGTGTCATGACCTGTTTCTCTTCCCTGCCCCCTTGCCTGGCCACCCTACCTTGTTTGTCTCCTCCCACCATCACTTCTCCCCACCTTCCTGGTGATGACACTAGCCGACACACACCCACACCCTACCTGTGCTCCAGGAATCCAGCGTGCTTCCAGGGGCAGAGTAGAAACTAACATTCCTCTCTCAAAGGCATGTGGAGAGATGGTGCCCCAGCCCAACCACAGTGGTCCCGGTTAACCACTGTGAACAAGCCAAGCAGTGACAGAATCAGTGGGCGCTGAAAATCTTAGAGGTGGAAGAGGTCCAAGCAATTGTCGTCTACTCCCCCTTTAACACAGGAGGAAATGCACACCCAGAGGGGAAAGTGTTTTGCCCAAGGTCACCAAGCCAGTGAGGGGCCACTGGGCTGGAACAATAAGTCCTGTGTTGTGAGCAGAAGTTACCATCCCGGCAGTTTGTAGGGGCAGGGGTGACGTTATTCTAATTCTGGTTTTTGGATACAAACAGCGAGTCTCATCATAGTCTAAAGAAGAAAACTTAGGTTGTCCCCAATGAATCACCTGTTTGGGGAACTGATTTTTGAGGGCTAACTTTACGTCCAACCAAAGCAGACAATAGTCAGTACATTATAGCAAGGGGTTTGTTTATAGCATAGGACAATGAATACCTTGTTCATACCATCATTCATTCAAAAAGTATTTCTTGAACAGCTGCTATGTGCCATATCCTAGGCACTATACCAGGAGAGCGGGGGAGGGAGGGGAGACAGGCGAAAATCCCTGCCTTCTTGGAGCTTACTTTCTAGTGGGTGATAACAGACAATAACAAACAAAAAACAAAAAATAACGAACAAGCACATAAATATCAGTGTGTAGGTAGGTGTCTGTGTGCGTCAAGTGGTAGTGACCACTATGAAGAACAGCAAATCCAGTTAAGAGAGAGACAGAAAACAAGGGCCAGCAGGGGGCGCTGTTTGTAATAAGGTCTGTGGGAGGGTAGAAGGAAATGAAGTCAGAAAGATGGCAGGACCAGATGATCATTTGGGTTTATCTCTATTCGTTGCTCTATAATAAATTGCTGTAGGCAAACTTTGTGGCTTCAAATATTTCAAATGTATCAGCCTGCAGTTCTGGAGGTCAGAGTAGGACATGGGTCTCACTGGGGCTGAAATCAAGGTGTCAGTGGGGCTGGGTTCCTTCCTGGAGGCTCCAGGGGAGAAAGCCTTGCCTCCTCTTTGCTAGCTTCCAGACGCTGACGTCGCTCCCTGACTCCTGGCCCCCTTGTCTCTACCTTCAAAGGCAGCAGCAGGGAGTCAGGTCCTTCTCACCTGAAATTCCTCTGACCATCTTTCCATACCCACAAGTCCACCTCTCTGATCTCAGCCTGGCAGGGCTCTTCACTTTTAGGGACTTGTGGGATTAGGGTTGAACCCACTCAGATCGCCCAGGGTACCTTCCCCATGTTAAGGCCCATCCTTTTAATCACATCTGCAGCATCCCTTTCACCACGTGAGGCAACACACAGGCTGCAGGCATCAGGCCATGGACATTTGGGGACCATTAGTCTGCCAACCACCAAAACCACTGGAGGATTTTGGTAGAAGAGTGACCTGATTTCTAAACGGCTGCTTGGCAAGGAACAGACCACGGGAGGCAAAGGTCGGGGGCGGGGGGCGGGCGGCAAGGGGACCAGCTAGGAAGCTGCTGCAAGTACCCAGGACAGGGGAGGTGGCGGGGAAAGAGGATGTGGATAGGAGCCATGGAAGTTTCAAGAGGCCTTCTTTCTGCGGGTATATTTTAAAGGTAGAGGCAATAGGATTGCCTGACCCACTGGACGTGGAGGGTGGCAGGAAGAGTTGTGTGATTCAAGGATTTTGTTCAGAGAATGGAGTTGCCTGTCATCGGAGGGAAAGACGCTGAAAGAAACAAGGGGTGGGGAGGGATGAAATCAGGTTAATACTTCCACCCACCAGAGTTAAGCTAATGCCTCTGCTCTGGCCCCCAGCTTTCAGGATTTTATATTTCAGTTGGGAAATCAAGACACACAAGATAACACAACTGATTACTTCTGATACATCAGAACTTACACTTACACGTGAACGCCACTATCCCCAAAGCTGTCATCTCGGGAAGCCATATACATTTATTCCAAGGCTGCTGCTCAAACAGCCACACGGCCAAAACATCCTTGGAACTTCTTTCTAGGAACTGGATTGATTTACGGGCTGTAAAGAACATCAGGCTTGTAATTTCTCCCTCAGAAGTTCAGTTTGAACATTGACTTTATTCACCGGACCTGACTCAACCTCCAAAGAATTAAAGCCATTTTCCCAGGATGGTAATTGGCCACCACGGAGGACAGTCACATCTCTAGCTGTGGCCATGTCACTGGAAAAGTCAGCTACCATCTCCAGGGAGGACGAATTTCCTTCTACAGACCAGTACCCCATCCAGTGGAGGTGAGAGCCACCTCCCTCCAGAAGCTCAGTTATGATGCCATTAATATTGGGCAGAGGTGGTCTTCTTAACAGCCCAGCCCTCATCTGGGTGTATAGATTTGGGTATAATATGGTTTAAAATTGGGCAATTCGGTGATAGTGGATCATTCATACATTTCACAGAGACATTTTTTCTCTGGTTTCAATGCCAGGCATATTCATGTTTCTCATAAGTTACTGGATTGTTCAGATTGTATGGTCCTAGTGACGATGTAACTGGTCATATTTCTTCCTTCATTCCACAGACTAGAAGATTTTCTGTTTGCCCATTTGTAAAATACGGAAGCTTACTTTCTAGTGGGTGCTAACAGACAAGAACAAACAAACAAAAAAGCACAAAAAAACAACAAACACAGTGTGTAGGTGTGTGTGTGTGTCAGGCGTATCTTCTTGGGGTAGTTTTGAGGAGGAAATCAGACGGTCCATATAAAGCACTTCACATGGTGCCTAAGAAACTCCTGATAAATTGTATTCACCTCAGTCCACGTGCAAGATCCCGTTTACCAGAACACTGCTCACCTTCTACTTTTCCCTGGAAGAACTTACTCCTTTCAGGCTCCAACTGACTGTGTTGCTTGCTTCTGATTCTTGCCTGGTTTTCCCAACATTCCCTTCGAGTACCTTAGCTGTCCAGGGGGTTGTGAGGATTAAGCAGGTGAGCAGGGTTCTTCTTTTCCTCCCTTCACTACCCTTCCCCTTTCTCCTCCGACTGCCAGGCCATCCCAAAGACAGGCAGCGGCCCTGCCAAACCAGTGTCCTATAAATTATCAGCCCTGCCTGCTGCCTTCATGATGGACACGATACAGAGGTAAACTACTACCTGGACTTCACCTGCAGAGAACAACGAAGACTTCATAGGCTACAGGTAGGAAACTTGGTCTTCGCTGGCACCTGGATGCCCGGAGAGAGAGGTGAGATCTATCTAAGAAAAAACTTTGGGTCTCCATCCCTTTCATTTAAACCAACACCCACGATTTCCACTAACCTGAGAAATAATTACGTGGCGATGCCAGGTTCATGCGTTCGTGGCGTGCGTGGTTCATGCTTCAAATCTGATTCACTAGTGGCCCAGTTGTTTGGAATTTTAGTCCAGTGGGGGAGATAGTTTTGTCCAGAATATCCTTTAGAGGCACCCCAAAATGACAGTGAATGATGGCTCATTTTCTCTGTTTGTCCATGAGTTAAAGTGGCCCTAAGGGCAGTGTGAGGCCCTCTCTACCCCTACTGCCCTATTTCTCCTCCTCCCCTGTCCCTACCAGGCCCTTTAAGAGGAGTCATGACCCGTGGTTGATGAGATCACTGTCCGCAGTAGATGAGAAGATGTATTTTTAAAACTCCCCGCTCTGCTCCTGGCACATAATAGGCCCTTTATTAATGTCAGGGTAATTGTCTCTCCCATCCCCCATGTTTGCCCACCAAAACCATGAAGTTCAGACCCCAAAAGACAATCTTCAGAGGCTCTGAACTGGCTGTGAAGATCCCCAGCCTCCAGAACCTTCCCCAGCCCATTTATAACATCGCAGTCTCACTACAGCTGCTGATGGACCAGCCACGTCCATCTTTCTTTCTGAGTCTCCAGGACTTTATAGAAACTTCCAACCACTTGATTTGACAAATGACTTTCTGAGTGGAAGGGGGTTTTACATTTAATACATATCATAAGAGACATCAGAGCTATGCTCAGGAGATCAAATAGTTTCTTCAGCTAAGAATGTAAGCATGATCCCCATTAATATCTTTCCAACAAAGGCCCTGAGCTCCCCACCCCCGTTCCTCTATGATCTCGGTTTATTAATGTTGCTGTCCCCTCCCCCTGGTTAAGCTGCCCTCACCGCAGAATCTCATTCCAGTCTGATGTACACCCTCCATAGAACACACCTCCTTGGCAAGCATTTAACGTGAAAAAAAAAAGTCCTTCATCATCAAACAACTGAACACCATCTCCTGGGAAATAAAATCTGAAAAGTTAAGAAGGGAAAAAGAGAGGGCTATGATTATTTTAATCTTATTCCAAATGCTCAAGTATGCTCCCAAACAAAACCCAAATTAAACGTGAGCCTTATTCAAAGGGATGATGACCATGCAAGTGTCTGAGACAAGGTTTGGCAAATAGTAGGTGCTCAGTTAATATTTATCTAAAAATAAATAAGAGCATCCATACAAGCTGTCCCATGCACCACGCTCTGTCAAGCCCCAGCCTGAACAGACAAGATGGGTTACTGTTACTGCAGTCCCCACCTGGACCCAGGGTGCTGTGATGTTTCTAAAGCACCTTCATGCTTACTAGCTGCTTTGATTAATGCAGTGTATCGAAGCTTGCACCTGGCCTTGAGAGAAGGGGGCCTCTCCCAGGTCCCTCAAAGACAGGATTAATGCAGACGCCCCACACTGACACACACAAACACTGGGAAAATCCAGTTCTCGCAAGATTTTGGAAGCATCTAAAGATTTTGGAATCTCTGTCAGCACTACAGAAATTGCTGAGATCGGAGCTCTGATTCCTTATCGAAACTAGAGTGAACAAAAACCTCTTTACCACCAACATCAACACCAAAAGTATGTCAGAAGAGTACCGACATTGTAGGATGGACACTTTGGCCCCTTTGGTCAAAAGGGCCAATGTACCAGCCAGAAAATTTCCCTTTCATTTAGCCACTCCAACCCTGAAACCAATGCCCAAGTCATGTTGTTCCCTGGGCCTCAGTTTATTGCATCCATAAAATGGGAACAAAGAGGTTGGCTTCGTCTCCCTGCTGGCATTCTTGGGAGGATTAAATTAGACAGCCTGAGAAAGCTTTTTTTCAAGAATGGAAACTTACACATATAAATTGGCAGCCACCAGTGAAGGACAGATGACGTGGGTACCAAAGAGAGCCAGTGGGAGTTCCTTGCCAATATGGTACTCGGTAACAGGAGTAAGGATGCTCAGATCATCACGGGTTGTGTTCTTCCTTTGAGTGCTCTGTTCTATCACCCAGGTTCAGGTCATTGGCAGTCCTGGATGTGAATCCCAGAGCTGTCATCTACCAGCTAAATAACTTCATAACCTGAGCTGGCCCCTTGGCCTCCCGGGCCCTTCACCTCCTTCCATACAAGGTGGACTGATATGTCCTCCCTCACAGAGAACAGCTAGATGTAAGGATCCAATGAGGGAACGGAGGCCAGCGCACAGAGGTGCTGCACAGATGTTAGCTCATCCTGCGAGTTTATCCTTCAAAGAAACCATTCTGCTCTCAGAGACCCACAGAGGGGAGGAGGAGCTTCCCTACAGCTGCCTGTGGAAATTTGTCTCAAGTTCTGCCTCATTGCTCTGGGTCTCCTCCCCCCACCCTCTCTGTGGCACTTCCACAAGCCTTGGAGGGTCACATGCTGGGAAGCAAATGGCCCTTCGCCTCATGCTCTGTCCCCTGCTGGTAGAGGTGGTGGCTGGAGGGGAGGGAAGATGGCCTGAGGTGGTCACTGGTGGCAGCTCTGGACCAAAGGCTCTAGCATCTCCCGCGGCCCCCAAGCAGTGCCCTAAACAGAAGGGGGAATTGGAAGAAATCCTCCTGCACGGTGTTCCCATCTGTGTTTCACCACCCTCCCCCCACAACAAGGCCTGGGGCTCCACAAGACGTGCTGCACCAGATCACCCACCCGACCTCCAGATCCTCCTGTCAAAGCCTCCTTAGACTCGGAACTCTGGGACCCGGATGGGATTCAGAGAGCATCCTATCTGGATTCTAACCTGGGTCACTGAGCCCCTTAAACATCCTGGCAGGCAGTAATGGGGGTACTAGAGACACTCTATTTTAAAAAGCTGTTCATAAAACATACATGTGCCCCATGTGAGACTGGGTGGGCTAATTATGTCTCTGTCTTTCTTGGATGGAATTGCACCAATTCAATATGATCATTCTGGTTAGCTGGTGCTGATAAAATTTCTAATAAGTAGTATATAATTTTTAAACGCAGCAACTACTACTTAATGAATGCTGTTTGTAGCACTGACGAACTTTTATTTTCTAAACAAGGAGTCTAAGGGGGAAAAATGATGAAAAGGCTCCTTAGTGGCAAAAGGGGCAAAACCCACCAACCTGTCCCATTTTACAGGTGAAAAATAGAGTCGCAGGAGTTAGGCCTCTCCCAAACCCGAGCAGCTTCTCTGGAGTAGAAACAAGATTCCATATCACAATCCCAGAGTTTTGCTTCCAGTGCTGTTTGATCGAGCTGCTTTGTCCCATCCCGGGCCCCGTCCTCTCCACACATACCTGATAATTACCAGGTTACACCAAACAAGGAAACTATACCTTGTTAGCCAAATGATGGATACATGTCAACAGGCCCTTCTAAAACTACGTTGTCCATTAGGTAAATACATGTGGATATTTAATTAATTAAAATTAAACTTTACAATTCAGTTTCGCACTTATACTAGCCACATTTCGAGTGCTAGGTAGTCACTTGTGGCTGGTGGCTACCATACTGGACCGTGCAGATATAGACCATTTCTGTCATTGCAGGAATTTCTACTGGGGAACACTGGTCTAGAAGCAGTGACTTTGACGGGAGAGAATCCAGACCCTGTGAGTGAGCAGGGCTTGGAGGTACTTCACACATCACCCAGGCTCTGCATGGACTCCGAGCCTGTGGGTCTCCAAGGACCTGGAAACTTTGAGAGAGAAACAGCCTAAAGGACCACCTCCCTCCTAGACTGGTGCTGTGGTTTCTACGACCAGAGCCTCTCTCGAGATTCAGCCACCCCGAATATTTACAAGTCACTTTGTCACGAAGAAGCACTAACATGGGCATCAGAAAGGGGGTTTCATCCCCAGGGCTGCCTTTTAAAACTTTCTATTTTTTTTGCGGTACGCGGGCCTCTCACTGTTGTGGCCTCTCCCGTTGCGGAGCACAGGCTCCGGACGCACAGACTCAGCGGCCATGGCTCACGGGTCCAGCCGCTCCGCGGCATGTGGGATCTTCCCGGACCGGGGCACGAACCCGTGTCCCCTGCATCGGCAGGCGGACTCTCAACCACTGCGCCACCAGGGAAGCCCCCCAGGGCTGCCTTTTACTAGCTGTGTGTCTTCAGCAAATAACTCCTCTTCTCTGGCCCTCAATCCCCCACTAGGGAAACCATTCTGTCTTCTGAAGTCTGAAAATTCGATGCTACCCCAACCTCAATTCATTCTTCTCTCGTGGGTCTGTGTCTTATCTTTCTTGGGTGTGTGTGCATTTAGAGAAATGCTCATCTTGATCAAGGGCATGGTGGAGAGGGCAGGGGAGATTGCCTTGGCCAACATCAGAATATGTTTTAATGTAGAGAAAAACCTCTGAAGAGACTAAGGCAGCAGAGGGCCTTTGGGCTACTGTTTTCCATGCAAGAATCCAGTAGATGGGGCTGCTGCATAGAGGCGATGTCCTGACAGGCTTTGCCTTAAGCTTGTCATAGTGAGTGCCCAAGCTCAGAGGGCAGGAAATGTGTCTTTTTTGTCCTTGCAGGACCCCAAATCTCTCCATATACCCAGACTTAATGAGTCACCGCTAGAAGCCTCAGTACAGGTCCAGGAAAGCCCCTCGTGCCCTTTGTGTGCCTTTAGCCCTGATGAATTTTCCCTTTCCCCTTCCAAATTGTAAAACTGAAGCTATTTTCTCCGGTGCCTTATTTAGCAGCTGTCAAAAGTTGGAACCTGACAAAGATCAACAACTTTTTACCAGCTCAAAATTCACTCCTGTCCCAGGTGGGTTTTTCCCCTGCTCTGCCCTCCCTCTCCTTCCCCAGTGAAAACTTTCAAAGTCCACCGAGGTTGCCTGAGACCCTGGCCGCGTGCCTCTTTGGATACAGAATGCTTTTAAGGAAATAAAAGTGCATCCCCGCCATTCACTTTTTCCTAACAGCCTCATTTTCCTTCCCAAGTTGACAATGGAACTAAATCCTCCTCCCCAGATGAAGGTTGATTGGCAGCCTCGGTCCACAGCCTCTCACCATCTTCTGAGAACAAGACTCACCCAGCCTCAGAACCACAACTGACAGCAAATGGTTCCAGAATTTCCAACTCCTATGATTTCTCCCTTCAGTTCTTCAGAGGTAAAGATGAGAGTAAAATATGTCAGGAAGGCCCCGGGCTGTGCGTGCCTACCGTGGGAGTTGTGGGGGACAGAAGGGTGCACATCCTTTGCAACTTCACGCTGAGACTTCCACAGAAGGGCTCTTTTGCTTGTAAATGGCCCATTTAAGGCTTAAGGCTCAAGGGCGTACCTGGGTCCAGCCTCACTAGCATCACCAGGCCCCAGGCTTTTCAGCACTGGGAGGTGAGGGGGGAGGGCAGCAGAGGACGGCGACAGTCTGGCAGGCACCCCTTCTGATGAAACCAGAGGGACCTGTCCTGGTGAGTGAAGCTGCGTATGGCAGCTCGGCTGCTGTCTTAAAGCGATGGATGAGAACAGGTGCTGTAGGTGGAGGGAGATTTCATTCCCTGAGGTTGGTCTCCAAGCTGAATAGACAAAGGAGCAAGAAATGGGGAAAATTCTCAAGCAAAATAAGGAGTATTTGCTGGTCCATCTGAGTGAGAATTCTCAAAATATTTTCCAAAGCTCCAAGCTGCTTGGGGACTGCGGCCACAGTATAGAGATAATTGCCCCATGTTCATTAGGAGAGCCTGTGTGCGTAAAGGGAAGAAATTTTCAAGCTTTGGGGCCAGATGTTGGTTCAAATCCCAGCCCCATGAGCTTCTGCTTGGATAACTTTAGATAAGTCACCTGGACTCTCTGAATCTTCATTTTCTCACCTTTTATAGATTGATTATTGCCAACAGTCAATGAAATAATCTGTGTAAAGGCACTCAGCACGGTGCCTGGCATGTAGTAAGCGCTCAGATGTTAGCTACTATTTTACTTTGCAAATAAAATAATACCACAACACCCTTCTAAGTAGAAATAGAGATGTATGAGAAAATTCTCTGTTCCCACAGGCTACGGGAATTTCTTTAGGATTAGCATACTAACACTTGTGGAATTTAAGACTGACACCCAAAGAAAAGTCACGGGGGCGTTTGATACGTGCTCCCTAAAATTTGCTTCCCGTTCTACTTAACAGCCCTTACGAGTTTGGAGTTCTACCGGTGAAGCCACGTGGTCATTTTAAATGGCAGCATATTCACCAAAAAACAAATATTTCTCAGATCCAGTAAAACCCTGTGAAAACACCACGCCCTTGCCCTCTAAATCAAAACCAGACACCGAGAGATTGGGTCCGTCCTTGTTCGAGCCCTGACTATAATAAAATGACCCTACATTCATGCTATGGAATATTTTGGACCCCACTTAGAAGATCGTAGTGGAGTATGGGATCTGTGTGGGGTGTGTGCCGACAGCCCTGAGGTGGGCAGACACTGCCCTGATGGTGTTAAACGGTATGTGCCTCATTCGCATTCTTGTTTCTCGGTCAAGGTCAAGTAGATGTTCTTGGAGCAGTTCAGGGGCAGCACAATTCCTGAGGGTTCTAACCCCACCCAGCTCTAACTCCTGCAAAAGAGAGTCACATTATCGTGGGATTAGAACCTTGAGTTTGCACAAATAGTGAAAAGGGAAGGAAGAAAGAGCGTGGTTTCCGAGTTTGAAGACCTCAAGCTTTTCTAACAAGAAATTCGCTGACACGTGTCCCGAGCGGTCAATAGCATGTTGGCACTCACAACTGAAAAGCACGCTGGTTTATTCATTCATTTCACAAAATTTTATTAAGCACCTGCTATGTGCCATGCCCTGTGCCAGACCCTGGAGAATCAAGAATGAATTAGGCACAGGCTCAGCCTTCAAAGACCTCACAAGGGTGCAGGGGAGGCCGACCGCGCAGGGTGACGGGTGCTGTGCAGGGTGACAGGCACCGTGCAGGGTAAGCACAGGGCACTGTGGAGCCCACAGGAGGGAGAGACTGTTAGTTGTAAGCAACTCTGCCTTGAGCCAGGAGGCCAAGGTCCTGAGATGGGAGAGCCAGCATGCATGGGAGGCCTCCTGGGGACATGGAGCAGGAGACAGGCTCAGGTAAGAGCACCTGAGGCCAGCAAAGGCAAGAAGGATCAAGTGCAAAGGCTCTGAGGTGGGAGCCTGTGATGGGCATCGCAGCCTGTACAGAGGTGGGGGGACGCTAATTCCAAAGCCCACATTCCTCTCCCACACTCACGATGTCTCTGATAGTTACACTTATATTCCAAATGCACAGGCAAAGCACAATTAGCACTGAATCTGAAAAAACGCAATGTAGATGCTTATTCTGGAACCGGAAAAGACCTTCAGGTTTCCTAGGAAGTTTATGACGCTACCCCTCAAACACTGAAATGAAGGCCACGTGTGAGGTTTCCAAGCTCTCTAACGAAGCACATGCCTCAGCGTTCTTTGATAATCATATCTGCCCTCTCTCCTTGAAAATCAGGAAACATTTCTTCACGTGGCCTCTTGTCACATTGCAAGCCAATTGGCTATTAGTCAGCATGCGTCAGGAATAGAGCGTGATATCATTCATTGAATATAATTTTTTAAAAACCTCACAGAGTGATAGAATGAATAAAATGCCCCAGGCACTGCACTTAACCCCCTCCCTAAGTCAGCAACTCTGAGTGTGAACGCTGGATATAAGCTGGTTGAGCCAGGCTACGTGCAGATCCAAAGCCAGCTGAGCCCCGCACGTAGGTAGGATTTGAGAGGCACCAAGAAACCTACCCTCAGTGGCAGAATTCCAATAAGTTATTCATATTTTGAGTGAAGGTAGTGGGAATTGGGGGGTTTGTTTGTTTGTTTTTCTTTTTTATATATATAAAGCAGTAGAAACCTTCCTTCATGTGAAGTCTTGGAGAGTGCCCCCTATAAAATCATACTAGCAGATTCTTAAACAGTATTTACTATGTGCCAGATGTTTTCACTTCTTTAGGCCAACAACAACACTGTAAGACGGATACAGTGTACTGTTACTGTCAAGATTTCTCAGATGACAAAACTGAGGCACAGAGAGGTTAAATGAGCTGTCCAACATCACACAGCTGGTAGGTGGTGAAGCTGGGGTTCGAATCAGGGTGGTCTGGCTCCAGAGCCCACCCAATACTGACCCCACTGGGTGGTCCCAAAGCAGAAGGCAGCATGGCCCTGGTCGGAGCCCAGGTGGAGGGCAGGGTTTCCAGGCTCCATGGGGATGGGGTCACCCTCAGGCACATCCACGGAAGAATTCCATGAAACACAACTTTAAAGCCATTGGATTGAGGTGTTATCTACCAAGGGTCACTTTACGATAACACCTCCTTCTTGGAAGGAGTGACATGTTAGTGCATTAGTATGAAACCGTTTTCAAAAACCGGGTTCTAAGTCCAGGGAAGTAGTGATGGGGACATCCCAGCCTCAGGGCAGGGATGCTGACAAGGGCAGAGCTGGGTCCAGGGAGGGCTGGACTCCAGAGTCTGAATCGTAGGAGGAGAGGCTGATGCGAGAAATGGCGCCTCCAAGACCACAGGCTCCCTGCCTGGTGGGCGAGCGGGAGATCAGGCTAAGAGCAAGGTGCCTGTGAGGCCCATTTGGAAGGGCCTTAGGGCAGGCAGGCTTCTGGTAGCTGAGCACAAAAAAACGGGGGTAACTCCTGGCAGAAGCATAGCGTGACTAGCGTTGTAGGGGGCGGGTGAGAAGAACAGTCTGACGTGAGAGTGTCAGGGCTCCCCGTGTGGTGACACTCAGAGTTTTTCAGTTTCTATATTGATGAAAAATTTTGCAACTTTCAAAATTGCAGAACAAATAGAACCATGACTCATACTTCACAATTTGCCTGGCAAATTTACTGTAGTATCATGATCCTGACCATTGCATGTTTTTCAGGGGTGATGAGACATCAGGATAGAATATTTGGCACAAGTATGTGACGGTGGGGATGGTGGGACACACATAACCCCCACCTCATGTCTTATGTTCAAGGTTAGAAACCAGTCATTTATATGGATTATGAGTCTCAGTGGACCTGGGGGTACAAGTTTTGATGTATCCACGTGTGTCTTTTTGGTCTGCTTTTTAATCAGCTCTGAGCCACATTTTTATCCTCTGTAACTTCATGAGATCAGTTACTTTGGGCCCACCATTAAAAGTATTAAAAGTTTGAATGGATTTGAAATTTGAATGTTTAAATGGTAGGAGTTTGAGTAGAAACTTTCAGGATAATGTAATTTAAGAGCTGATGATATGCATAATTAAATCTTGACACTTTAAAGGAACAATTAAAAAACCAGATTTCTGCCCTTTGGTTTCTAACTGAGGAATCAAGTCAGACTATAGTCTCTTGTGGAAGAAATAGACATGGGGGGCCACGTCTTGTCGCTGTTAGATGGCACCTAGCGTCATGTCAGCAACAGAAGACATAATCGATAATTCACTGAATGAATGATAAATACATATGTGCAAACACTCAAATATACAGTCTCTACAAGTTGAAATACAGGCCCCAATCTTACTATACTTAGGGACCATTTTTCTATTCATGATTTTTCTGGTATTTGTTCCTTTTTAAATGTGTTCATTAATCCTAGAAATGAGTTTATACAGAAAGAGAAGCTATTTTATATCTTGAATTTGTTCAACACCTTTCACTCAGATCTCATTGACATTGTCCATATTTTCAATTTTCAGAGCACCAATGGGCTGTCCAGGCCCAGGGTAAAGCTCATGGTCTCCAATATCTCACACCATCACGTTTTTCACTCTCTCTCTCTCAGGGGCTTTTGTGAAATAGAAACTATTGTATTAACTAAGAGACTAGTTCTCCTTAGAAGATGATTCATTTGAATAGTCTGAAACTAGTATTTGGTGAATTGCCTACCTCTACAGGCGTTGGGACAGACCCTTAATCTTTATTTCATTTAATCCTCCCACGTGTAATTTTGCCCATTTTTAGGAGATGAGAAATTGGGGTCAGAGAGATTTATCCAAACCACGAAGATAGGAAGGGGGAGAATTGGGATTCCCAGTCAGGCTGAGTCCAATGCCCATTATCTTTATATCAAGGACAAACAGCATTAGTTCAAATGGTGGTGGTTGGAAACGAACACCTTAACAGGGCTAGGAGCCAAACCAGGGATTAACCAGGAGGGCTTTTAGGCCAGTGGGTAGGGCTGATATTTGGGGAGACCCTCCTGTTGCACCTCAATTCTCACTGTGTAGCAACTTGGCCAGTTGGATGCTGCAGGGGCCTCCTAACCAGCCAGGAGACCACTCTGGTCCCCCTCTAGGCCACCTTCCACCCTCAATCAAAGTGATTGAATGTCAATCAGAGGAGGTCACTGCCCTGTTGAAAGCCCTTTAGCACCACCCATTGCACTCAGAATAAAGACCCCAATCCCCACATGTCAGAGGTCCCACCTGAGCGTCCCCACCCACCTCTTTGGCCTCATCCCCCCCTTCTGCCCATGCTCTCTGCTCTCCAGGCACCGGGCATTCACTTCCTCCTTCCTGCCGCAGGGCCTTTGCACGTGCATCCCCCTCCCTGAGAGCCCCATCCCACCTTGCTCTCCACCAGGCCACCTTCCTCCCCCTTTTCCTGTCTCAGTGTAAATGTCCTCAGAGAAGCCACTCTTGATGATGGTCAGCTTAGGCCCCCTGCAGTGCATCCCCAGGCACCTCGCCCTGATCTCTAATTTATCACTGTTAGAGTGATGAGAAAATTACCTGCATGATGGTGTGTTGAATGTCATCTCACACCCCGCCCAGAGGGACATTTGGCTTAAGTGACCCCCGTGAGGCAGGAAGCCATCAGTCTTGTTCATCACTCTATCCCCAGCCTCTGCTTTAGCACCTGACATATAGGCGATGCTCAAAACGTGCTTTTTCCACCCAGGAGGCAGTTCATCACAAAATCGGGCACTTGCCCGTCTAGCTTCAGGCCCAGGAACCCCCAGTCATACTTACTATCTGATTTCCTTGAGTTTTATCGGAACCAGTGTGTGAGGAGTCAGGGGAACCAGCGTGTAGCAGCCATGTCACAGGAGACCATTTACCACCTGGTGATCCTCTCTCGCTACCACATTTTAATAAGCATAATAGCAACAGCAGCCAGCATTCATTAAGTGCTACATTCTCAGCAGTGTGTTACGAGATTTTCATTCAGCCGGAAGTCCACAAGGCATGATCCCGTTTCACTTACATCACATCCTGGCCTGGCTCCGTTCACCTTCCAGAGGCTCCGTCTCACAGGAAAAGCCCCCATTCGAGGCCTGGCCTGTGAGGCTCAGAGGCTGGGTTCCTCTCTGACCTCATCCCTGTGACTCTCCACCCCGTCACTCAGCTCCAGCCACACCGGCCTCCTTGCAGCTTCTAGAACACTCCTGGCAGGGAAACCCCCAGGGCCTGTGCACCTGCTCTTCCACCACCACCACCACCACCACCCCCGCAGAGAGCCACGGCTCTGGCATCTGCTTTAAATGTCTCCTTCTCTCCCAGCCTCCCCTGACCACAATACTGCACTCCCTTTGCCCCTTCGTTGCTACATTTCCTCCATCAGGTACCACCATCTAACATACTGTTATGTTAGATGTTATATTAGTTATTATGTATCTATTTATGTATTATGTCTCTCCCTCCCTTGGAAGGGACGCACCATGTGGGGAGGGCGGTGCCTGCTTGGTTCACGGCTGTGCCCTCCTGCCTGCCACAGACCAGGAGCTCAGCAAACGGTGACTCCACCGGTGAAGCATCTCCTTTCCTCCCAATGCTCATCCTGAGGGATGCACATGCCACCCCAGCAGCTTCCTGGCCACCTGTCTCTGCCGAGCCTAACACTGCCCCTGCACCCTCTAGAGGAAGAGACCGGGAAACTCAGCCTCCAGAGATTTGGGGTGCACCACGGCCCCCAAAGTCTGATCTGAGACAGGCGCCCTGTTTCAACTTCCCATTTCTTCAGTGAATCCAGAAGATGAGTTTCCTTCCCCATCAGTCGTGCATTTGTCCATTGTTTTAACCGAAGCCATCACTTACTCAGATGGAGGAGGCCCCACCCTTGGGGGACTCAAAGTTAAGACGCCGCCTCCCAACAGCCATGTGAGCTACATTCTGTTGAACGTGTTTTCCTTCTCATTTATTTTTCTAATCTCAGATATAGATTTTTGTTACCTTTCAAAATATGGGGCATTTAAGAAAAGCAGTCTTTTCAAAAAGTGCTCATGGCCAGAACTGACTGCACTTCTTTCATACCTCCTGGTCCCAACCTCCAGGGGTGAAAGGGCTGCAGCTTGGTCCCACATAGGAAAGCACATTTTTTTTAACCAGGGGAGGGTTGTGTTTCCACACATAGGACAGGGTCTGAGCCCCGGGACAGCAGAGAACTTGATCATTTTTCATCTCAGACACCACATCTCTGAATTCTTCCCCCGACCCATGACTGCTCAGCATTGCTATTAGTAGTTCCAAATATTTTGCTCGTGTTTAAGGCCTTGTAATTATCACACAATAAATACCCCAAACATGTTCCCCACTTCCTGCCTCCATTCCTTCCACTGGTTTCACAGTTCTGTCCTTTTCAAAGTTCCCTGTACTTAGGACGACCCGTTTCTTCTGCTCTATCAAACCACCCTGCTCTCAAATCCCTCCCTCTCTTTAAATCCCTCTTTACTCTTTTTTATTTATTTATTTATTTTTTTTGCAGTACGCGGGCCTCTCACTGTTGTGGCCTCTCCCGTCGCGGAGCACAGGCTCCGGACGCGCAGGCTCAGCAGCCATGGTTCAGGGGCCCAGCCACTCCGCGGCATGTGGGATCCTCCCGGACCGGGGCACGAACCCACGTCCCCTGCAACGGCAGGCGGACTCTCAACCACTGCGCCACCAGGGAAGCCCAAAATCCCTCTTCACTCTTGAGTGAAACCTTCTACTGTGGTCTCACAAGGAGGGCCCCTCCCTCCTGCCACCCGTCCCCGACAATCTGGAGAGGAAGGAGTAATAGTAGAACTGAAATAATATGTCAGTTTCAGCTCACCTGAGCCAGGCACACTTTCACCAGGTGTTTCAGATCTTGGCTCCTGGGGCAGATAAGGATCCAAAAGAGCAAAAGCTGAGGACTTTATGTCCCCAACACCACAGCCTAGAGTGTCAGAGTCAGTACCTGCTTTGGAATGGACAGGGTATGGACTTGCCTATACCCTCCGATTAGAGGACTTAGCAGGGCATCGTGCACCCATTAATTCATTGTGATTGAGATAGTGATTGAGAGGTTTAGTTATTTGATTGCTGAAGGTTTTACAATCTAACTTTCAAGGATGCCCTGTTACACTGCAAATCTTCTCACAAGAAATTATGTCTTACTGAATGCAATTGAATTTGATAAAATTCAGTTCCTTCATTTGACCCTCCATGGTATTTTTCGATGTAGTAAAAGGGCACTGGGCTAGGACTAAGGAGAACTGGAGAGGAATCCCGTCTACCCTACTTAACCGTGGGAAAGTCACATGACCTCTCCCAGCCTCAATCTCCCTTATCCATAAAATGGGTGCGATACCAACTGCCCTGCCTACATTATGGGAGTTGCTGTATCTTATTCATCTCAGTGTCCTTGGCCATCAGTACAAAGCCTGATCTATAACAGCCTTTCCAAAAACATAGATGACACTGAAAAGATGGTAGTTACATTGAGAAAGTAATAACAAAGGACCTTTTTGTTGAGTCAAGCATGATACACACAAAAGCCTCAGCTCTGGTTAACAAAATTCGGTGCATCCTTCCAGACCTAATTCAAATGCAATTTTATCCACAAAGTGGCCCATCCCTGCAACCCCAAGACAGAAAAGAGTCAAGGAGGTTGTGTGGCATCTGGGACACTGGGCCATACCTAGGAGGTACCACCCCCTAGAATGGAGCTCTTGAGAGCTGCCATGAGGAGAGACCCAGTGCAGGTTGCGGAGTCTGGAAACGCAGGTCCTGACCAGGAGGAGGGATGAGACAAGGACTCAGAGCAGAAAAGGACTCTGAGCTATGAGAGCAGGGATGGATCAGATGGGACATCTGAGAACAAAGTTGGGGGCTTCGTGGAGTCAGTAGAGATGGTCTCAAGGGGGAAATGGATAAGGACAGACTCACACTCTGTGTGTCTGGAATGTTCTCTGAATCAGGCTGGACAGAGACCAACTCTCCCTTTGCACTTTCTCAAATCCCATAGCACTTTGCCCTTCTTGGGGCACTGCCCACACTGCCTGTCTTTGTGGTTCTTTGAATATGGCATCCCTCCCCTAGTATCAACTCTTTGAAGGCAAGTCCAAGCTTTACTCATCTTTGTACCCCTTTCTCAGTCCACACCCAAAGCCTAGCCCAGTGTCTTGCCTATAACCACTCTAATAAATATTTGTTTGATGGATTATGAAAACATTACCGTCTTTGGTTTCCAATAGGATCAAATAAAACATGGTCCAAGATACTATAGAACCTTATAAACTAGTTCACTCATCTAGTTTTATCATCTGGGTTTTGCATTTTCTCCCTTATCCTTTTGTATTTTACAGCACACAGAGTTCTCCAAGAAAATCACTCACTGCTCACCGGGCTGTGTGTTTCATACCAAATAACCTAAGCATGGCTACCATTTATTGAGCCTTGTGGCAAAATGGCTAGCTGTTGGCCAGAAGCATTTGGCACCCCTTAGAGAGTGCGGAGTTATTGCTCAGAGGGGCTGCTAAGCTGGGACTACATTTCTCAGCTCTCCTTGTACCCAGGTAAGGCCATGGGACCGGTTCTCATCAATGTAACCTGATGAAAGTGGATGCATCTCACCTGTAAGGATTTTAAGGAACAGTAGGGCTTCTCCACTGTCTCTTTCTCCTTTGCCACCTGAAGTCACAGGACTTGGAGTATCTAGGAGGTGGGAGAGTCACAGGAAGGAAGCCTGGATCCCTGAGTCACCACATGGAGGAAGTCCTCCTGCTTCCCTGTTGAGTCTATTACATGGGCAAGAAATAAACTTTAATTATGTGAAACCACTGGAATCTGGCACTTAACTGTTACAACAGCTAGCACTACCTTAATTATTTCACTAAACCCTTGTAATGCCCCTGCATGGTAGGTACTCTCACCAACCCTCTTTGTATTTTTCGAATCAGTGAACTAAGACACAGAGGGGCTAAGTTACTTAGACAGGGTATCAGAGCTAATAAGTGCTAGACTGGAACTTGACCAAGATTTGCCTGTTTCCAAGTGCTGTGTTTTTCCCCACTACCTTGTCCTGTCTCCCATCCATCAATGACCTTGGACTCTGTCTTTGACATCATTTTTAAATTAGGGGTTTCTGGGCTTCCCTGGTGGCGCAGTGGTTAAGAATCTGCCTGCCAACGCAGGGGACATGGGTTTGACCCCTGGTCTGGGAAGATCCCACAGGCCGCGGAGCAACTAAGCCCATGCGCCACAACTACTGAGCCTGCGCTCTAGAGCCCGCGAGCCACAACTACTGAAGCCCGCATGCCTAGAGCCCTTGCTCCGCAACAAGAGAAGCCACTGCAATGAGAAGCCCGCGCACTGCAAAGAAGAGTATCCCCCACTTGACGCAACTAGAGAAAGCCCGCACGCAGCAACGAAGGCCCAGCGCAGCCAAAAATAAATAAATATATATATATTAGGGGTTTCTGACCTACACTCTTAAAAAGAAGTTTAGATATATGTCTCCTCTTTCCTTCACAGAACTCCTTCCATCACCTGGAAGAATTATGAATGCCAAGCCCTGGAGTGTTCTAAAAAGAACTTAAGGGGCTTCCCTGGTGGCGCAGTGGTTGGGAGTCCGCCTGCCGGTGCGGGGGACGCGGGTTCGTGCCCCGGTCTGGGAGGATCCCGCGTGCCGCGGAGCGGCTGGGCCCGTGAGCCATGGCCGCTGAGCCTGCGCGTCCGGGGCCTGTCCTCCGCAACGGGAGAGGCCACAACAGTGAGAGGCCCGCGTAACGCATAAAAAAAAAAAAAAAAAAAAAAAAAAGAACTTAATTTCTTCCTCACCTGTTCTGACACAATTTTTTTTTTTTTTTTTACTACCAGAATTGAATTATTTCTCTAAGGAAATATTTAAACTTATACTGCTTGGCTTCTGTGTTTTTCACCAGGTATGAAGGGTAAGAAGAGAATTCATTATGGGTTTTGAGTGGGAGACAGGAAAGAGAATGGGGAAAAAAGAGAAATCATATGATTCATCAAATCCCCCCTGGTCCTTGGTTGCTTCAGTAAGCTCTCAAAACCTTTGTACTGGTTCTCAGGGACTTTGTTGATACAATTTATGCCACCCACGGTTTTGTCTGTACTAGTTCTGTATCTTTTTCACCTTCTGACTGAGGCATTTAAAAAGTTCAGATGACTTATCCAGAATCATATAGTATCAAGGGACAGAACTGAAAAGCAAATTATATCAGCATGAAAAGGAATAGAAAGAAAGGTCAGTATAAACTCATCTGCAAAAAGGAGCTTTTAAAATGACAGGAGTGTCTTTCTTTCTTTTCTTTCTTCCTTCCTTCCTTCCTTCCTTCTTTTCTTTCTTTTTTTCTTTCTTTTTCTTCTTTCTTTCTTTCCTTCTTTCTTTCTATCACCCTTTACATATAAAATTACAGTTACACAACTTAGAAAGAAACAAAAAGGAGTAGGCAATCCAGATTTTTTTCAGTGGATGAGTGTTTCGCTTTCTAATTATTTCATCTCCTCGTTTTATATCAAGTCATGTGTCGTCATCATTTCCTTGGCCCTTAATTTGCTATTCCTAATCTTCTGTGGGTTGGGAAACTAAAAGTTAGATACATAGATAGATACATACATACATGGATAGATAAAAGAAATTGTGATAGAACTCAATAGAACTTTTGAACTTTCTACAATAATGGAAATTTCTCTGTGTTCTATCAACTTACCACTATTGAGCCCTTGAAGTATGGGTAGTTCAGCTAAGGAATTGAATTTTACATTTTATCTAACTGTAATTAATTTCAATTAAATTTAAATAGCCATGTGTGCCTAGGCGCTACTGTCCTGGACAACACAGGTCTTGAACAAGGTGCTAAATAAGAGTCAATAAAGACTCGTCTGAAGCTCAAGGGACACATATTTTGAAAACTCAGCAGCATTATTTTTGTTTTAATTTACTTCTGCCCTGATATGAGTGAATAATGAAGCCAGTGGAAAGACCCTCCAGCAAACCCGGGCATGGGAGGGGAGCTGGGCAATGATTTGGCTCAAGAAGGACAGTTCAGCCTTCGTGATCATGGAAGGAGGACAAGGGTGCTGAAGGTGACAAGCAGGGAAGCTCAGTCAGGGGTGCGCCTGAGGCCAGGGGAGCCTGGAGAGAAAAGCTGCTCTTTTCAGGGAGCCCTTCCAAGCCGGTCACTCAGGGCAGGGAACAGGGCAGACAGAACCTCCCGAGACACCCTGGACCAGCTCAGAGAGTCCCCTCGAGCACAGCACACACGTGGCACCAGCCTGGATAATGACAGCATGTGGATGTGGGGGTTGGGGCTTTTGTTTAATCCCCAGACTTGCTCACAATTTTTTTCCAACACGAGGCTTCAAGCGACCAGAATTGGCATCAACACTCTTCTCTATCCCTACCCTAAGAGTCAAGGATCATTCTAATGTCGTTGGGAAGGTTCGGGTCTATGACCTGACTACGTACTGGGTCTTCCAGGGCGTCTATGTCCTGTAGGGGATAATTGGCAGCTTTCTGAGTAGGATGGAGCAGCCCTGCTTTCCGAAGGGGGTCCATCCATCCTTTGCAGCTTTGTCCCAAGTTAGACCTCAAGGATCCCACACCAAATTCAAGGTCTATTGTGTTCAGAAATGGCATCTGTCCATCTCTGTGCAGGAAGAGAGAGCCTCAGTTCTGAACACTGACACACACATACGTCTTTCCCGGCCAAAGATAACAGTGCTTGTCTGCGACCTGCAGGTACATGCCACTGACTAGCTCGCCCACCTACTCCCTCATGAAAGGGACAGCTTTGGCCTCAACCTCCCGTACTTAGGCACCAGGTCCTATTTCAGCATCAAATCTGTACAGTTCTTTTCTTTTTGAAATAAAGATATGCACAGATATAGAGTCATGTGTCTATTTAATAGAATATAAAAGCAATAACTGATCACTGAAGAAAATGTAAAAAAAAATAAGCAAAACATTCCAAAGACCCCCATCCAAAGGCAGCCTCAGTTACCATTTGTTTGTCTTGGTTTTCGTTCCATCATGAGCTTTTCTTGTAATCATACAGATTTAGCAAACATCACTTGTAATGTCTGCAGAGCATCCCGTTAAGAAGAGCTATCATATCCGCTTACTCATTCGCCTGTTGAAAGACATTTTTTTCTAGCATTGCCCATTTCTAAATTATGATAGCAAATGACTCTGTGTGCAAAGGTTTGCCCCAGACACACACCAGTTTTGGGAAACTCTCCTTAGGATGGAATCATAGAAGCGGAATTTCTGAGTCCAGGGTCTGGAAGACGGGAAGCCAAGGTCCAGGGTGGACCAGAGTCAAGTTTATGAACAAATAATCTTGATCTTCTTGGCATTCCAGCTCCCAAACACAAGACCTACTGCTGCAGGATTATCTGGGCATTTATTTAAAACCCAGGTTCCTGACAGTTGCTAGGTGATTGCTTGATAATCACTGCTTCCGATTGACCGGAACTCCAGGCAGGAACACATTTTGAAGACGGTCTTCCTGAGCTTTCTGTTTATCTGTTGCTATTAAAACTGCAGACAACAGGGACTTCCCTGGTGGTCCAGTGATTAAGACCCCTCACTTCCACTGCAGGGAGCACGGGTTCGGTCCCTGGTCGGAGAACTAAGATCCCACATGCCGCATGGCAAGGCCAAAAAAGAAAAAAAAAAAGAAAGAAAACTGCAGACAATAGGCCTATTCTTAACCCTTGCCTCTTGGCAGGGGGAAAAACCCATAACAGCAATCAGTTCATTTCCTAGTTCCTTTTTTGAAGTATTCACTTAAATTTTTTTTTAAATCGTCCCACATAAAGATATGGAAATTGAGATCCCACTGATTAAAAGTCCTGCCTTTACCTTACATGACCTTTGAAAGTTAGCCCTTCCCCATGCGGACTTTTATTCCTTTTATTCAGTATTTCCCTTGCTGAGCCCGTCTACAAGTCCCACTGCCAGCACTCTGGAGTCTTGTTACTGGAAGACACGGAGGGGGTCTCATCAGTTTTAATCACGAACCTCAAGGAGGTAACTGGAATTTTAGTCATAGAACATTACACATCCACCAAAGGAAAAGTGTTTGGGAATTGCTGATGGGATCCTCCAAGGAGGAAAAGTGAACCTGGCTCAAACCCAAGATGTGCAAAGAACACTTAAAACTCTTCCATCTCCCTGAACCCAAGCCTGCTCCTTCGGTGTTCTTTTATCAGGAACGATGAATTCACGTAAAACAAAACTGAGAAATAAAGACAGAGACAGAAACCAAGTCAAAAGCAGAGACCAATTTTGGAGCACGCAGGACTTCAGGATGAGCTGGGTGTGATCCCAGAGGCTGCCACCCAGTGGAGTTCGAGGGAAGCATCTTGCCTGCCGCCTCCTGGCCCCGCGTCAAAACGGCTTTCTCAGAGGAGGCGCTGAAAAGGTGTCCGGGTATTAATTTGTCTGTTGTGAGAGGTTTTAGTGCAGCTGTAAATCACTGCAAATCACAAACAGGGCCTCCACAGAGGTATCCCTGAGCGACTTGTGCTTGGTGAGGCCTGAAAAGAAGAAACTTCTGTCCATCGCGGGAGGGGTCGGGCGACAGACTACATACAGGCCAGTGTTAATCACCTGATGTGGTTAAAAGGCAATGGCCCTGGTCCCACAAAATCACCCACAAAAGTGAACCTGGCAGGTGTAGTGTTTCGGTAGTCGAGAGATTTTTAAGGAAGCGTTTCTCAAAAGTTAAGATGTGTTGAGACTCAGAGGCTGTGGTTCAAGGTTAAAAGGTCCGGGTCAGGGAAGGGCCATATTCAGTTTTCTAGGAGAGGCTTCCTTTTAATATTAGACAAGCAATCAGCCAAATCCAGAGAGAGAAGTTGAGAGGCTGGCCATTGAGATGGGGACCTGACCAGGTCATGGGTGTCACTTTAAAGTAAAACAGTTCCCTAGAGTTTGAAGTTGCTTCACGCGAGTCTTCAATGATACTCAGGCCAGTGCACGGCCTGGTACGATGAACCCACCCCAGGGTCCATTCTCTAACATTCGCAAATGAAGAGAACAGAGGTCGAGGCAGAACAGCAGGAAGCAAGCGCTTGTGATAAAGCTTATTTTCTAACTATTATTAAGATGCCCCTTCTCTTTAGAGTGGGTAAGAAAGGCTGGAAATCCCAGGTCCAATCGCCAACGATCCCAAGGGTGGTCCAGGAGTCTGTGATGTTAACCAGCCCCCTTCCCCATCACATGACTCTGATATCCGTGGTTGAGGACCCGTTGTGACCAGGACTCCCCAGACAGAGCCCCAAGCGTGGCTCCACTCGTGGCCCCAACATAACACTTTCAGAGGCGAGTAACCCTCAGAAAAGCTCCGTGCTCCTAGGGTGAAAAGGCCATGGTTTCTCGGCCCTTCTTTTGGAATGAATCACAGAAGGAGGACTCTGCATTTATTCTTTGCGCGTACAAGCCAGTGACTCAACTCTGGCAGCAGCATTCTTGTAAGATGGCCTTTGGGGGCCCCATAAGCAAAAGAGATAGTCAAATGCACTAATTCAGCTAGCTGACTGGGGCCACACCTCCCCCTCAGGGTGAACCTTATCAACCATATTATCATTCCCAAATACTTACCCTCCCCTCCTCATTCCATCAGAACTGCAACCAAGTAATATGACATAAACAAGAAAGAAGTGTTTATTGTTTTAAACCATTGAGCTGTTGGGGGTGTTTTTTACTGCAGCAAAAGCTGCTTGACACGCACAGCTCTGCTTCTTGTTAGACACAGGAATGTAGGATTTTCTTTCACCCAACATACTTCTTTTAGACACCTACTCTGTGCAAGGCATTATTCAAGGATAAATGTACAAACCTTACAAATATAGCATCTGACCACTCTCTGCCATTCAGCGTTAGCCCCTTCTTCTACAGAAACAAATTATGTCCTTCCTACTCAGAGCCCTTCAATGGTTCTCTGGTCAATTTAAAATTAAAGCCCAAGTCCTTTATGATGGCCTGGAGGGCCCCACAGGGTCTGGCTCTTGTCTCCTCCGTGACCTCATTTTCTACCACCCCTCCATCAACCACTTCTGCTGCCACCCTGGCTTCCTTGCTGTTCCTGAAACATGCCAAATGTGCCCCTGCCTCAGGGCCTTTGCACTTGCTGTTCTTTCTCCCTTGACTCTTGTTCCCCAAGATACCACAGGGCTCACTCCCTCCTCTCCTTTGAGTCTTTGCACAAGTGTCACCTCTTCACTGAAGCCTGCTTTGACACCCATTTGAATTGAACCTTCCTCCTTTGCTCTCCGGTACCCCTTCCCTGCCATAACTCACTCCTTCGAACAATTCTGAAGGTCTCCAAGACACATTCAAACTATTTTCATGATAATACGAAGATGCTATTTGCCCTTTTCCCTGTGTTGACATTTGCACCGATGGTACAAAGGCAGTGGGGGTAAAACTGCTGGCACCTTGGCGTGAACTGGGTTAGGCACACCAAACTGTACCTTTGGTCACTGTGTCCTTCACTGCCACTCTCACAATAGAAAAGGTGCTAGTTTCACCTAAGAATGTCCCTGAGGAAACGGTGTAGATTATTAATTCTATTAAATCTTGACCCCTGAGCACATGTCTTTCTAATATTCTGAGCAATATGCACAAAGCCTTTCTGTTACCTATCAAGGTACGATTTTTTTGTCTCAAGGAAAAGTATTCATGTGATTGTTCGAGTTACAGGCTGAATCAGCTGCTTCTTTCATGGACTACATTTCACTCCAAAGAATGACTGACAGAAAAATTATGATCATTCCGACTTGGGCATTTGACAGATATTTTCTGGAAAACAATTGGTATTTGCTGCCAAAGATAAAATACTGGCTTTCAAGCAAAAATTAAAATTTTTGGAAGACTTGAATCTGTCACTTCCCCAAACGTAAAGACTTTTCTGATGAGTTTGAAGATGACATGCATAAATGTGATTTTGGTTTTGGATCATGAAAGGTATGAACATTAGGAAGAATCTGCATAGGTTGGTGAACCCATTCTTTGCAAATGATCAATTTGTAAGGAATGGGTAAAAGACCCACTCAAAGTCCAAGGTAGACCAACAGATTTTAATGAAATAGAGTATTGATATGGTTTCAGATTCGACATTGCAACCAACATTTAAGAGACTACTACTTGTTGAGTTCTGGTGTAGTATCAGAGAAGAATATCCACAATTAAAAGGCTCTTCAAGGGCTTCCCTGGTGGCGCAGTGGTTGAGAGTCCGCCTGCCGATGCAGGGGACACGGGTTTGTGCCCCATTCTGGGAAGATCCCACATGTCATGGAGCGGCTGGGCCCGTGAGCCATGGCTGCTGAGCCTGCGCGTCCGGAGCCTGTGCTCCGCAATGGGAGAGGCCACAACAGTGAGAGGCCTGCGTACCACAAAAAAAAAAAAAAAAGGCTATTCAAATACTCCTCCTTTTTCTAACTACCTTTCTGCGTGAGGTCAGATTTTTCTCCGTCTACTTCAGCCAAAGCAACACATCAGCACAGACTGAATGCAGAAGCAGATATGAGAATCCAGCCGTCTCCCACTTCAATCAGAAAATAAAGAGATCTGGGACTTCCCTGTTGGTCCAGTGGTTAAGACTTCCCCTTCCAGTGCAGGGGGTACGGGTTCAATCCCTGGTCGGGGAGCTAAGATCCCGCATGCCTTGGGGCCAAAAAACCGAAGCATAAAACAGAAGAAATATTGTAACAAATTCAATAAAGACTTAAAGAAAAAGAATGGTCGGCATCAAAAAAATCTTAAAAAAAAAAAAAAATCTGCCAAAATGTCAAACATGCCACTCTTCCTCTAAATTTCCATTTTCTAAAAAATAGCAATTTTTCACTAGATATATGTTATTTACCCTAAAATGTCATGAGCATATTATCACCTTTAAATTTTCATATGTGAATATTTTTGGTTGCTCAGTTTTGATTTCTAGTATTGTAAATTTCAATAGCGATAACCTACATAGAAAAAAAGTTCTTTGAGATCCTCAATAATTTTTAAGGATAGATGGGGGTTTTGAGACCAGAAAGTTTGAGAACTGCTGCTATATATAACTTCTTAGTTATTTTTTGTCTTCCTCTTTTATAATGGAAACTACACTAAGGCAGGGGCTGTTTTCTGTCTTGTTCACTATCCCCAGAGGTTAGAAAAGTGCCTGGTATTAGTAGGCGGTCGGTGAAGATCTGTTGAATGAATGAATGAATGAATGAATGCCCCCCAGCCATCCCTCCACTCCTATGAACACGGCTGTGGTACAGTCCACAAGGCCTAGCTGAGGCTCCATACCCACCCATCTGCTCTAAGATGTTTTCCAACTTCCTGCCCTCTCCAAACAAAACCACTCTCGCCCCACTGAACCATTCTGAACTCCCACTCCACCGACCTGTCTCACTCATCCTGACCCCAAGGCCACCCCTTGCCTTGTCTGTGTGCATCCACTTATCGTCCCACCAGCCTGCAAGATCCCAGAGTATCGCGTCATGATCCCCTATGTCTTCCTCAGCTTGAAGCCCAGCGCCTAGCACTGAAGAAATGCTGTTGAAGTGAAGAGATGCTTTTTAAATGAGTGAACGATATACCACATGAGCATCCTTTCACATGGACCAGCACATGTGTACAAGCATGCAGGAGATCCAGCAGCCAGTCAAAACCTTTCTCCAGTACTGCCTGGATCCCCCACATTTCTGTACCTATAGCTCAACCCTTGACTCTCCTGAAGGTTCTCTGGCTGACCCTCACTGGCCTATGCACCAGAGCTAGTATCCAGCCTTCTGCCTTGTGGCCGCAGGTCCAGGCATTGTTCCCTTGCAGAAGTCCTTGCCTTGGTGATAACAGTAGCATTTCTTGAGCATCTACTATGTATCACATCTACTATATATCACATAGATATATATAATCTCCCCGACCTTCCAACAACCTAATTAGGAAGAACCAAAAGGAACTAAGGGCCATGTCTAATTAATTTGTTGTATCTCCAGCCCCCGGCACAGCGCCTGGTACACAGTATGTGCTCAACCAGTATTTAGAGAATAAATGGATTAATGAATGAGTCCCACCCCATTTTACAGAGGAGCAAACTGAGCCTCCTCAAGGGTAGGCATCCCATCCATCACGTGATCCTCTCTCCAAATATTCAGGGCTGCCAATGGTATACACCTGGCTTTGCCCCCACAAGCCTCTCTACCCAGTTGGACAAACCCAGTCTTCAGGTCACAGACCCTCCTGGTCCTAGCTCATCCCAATATTCATTCAGGAACAATCTCTCACTGGCAGCCACCTGAGACAAAGCACCTCAGGCCTCCCAACCCTGCCATCCTTGGCCGAACAAGCAGGTGTGTTTTCAAGGTGCATTAAACCTCTTGCATGAAATCTCTTGATCTCAGCTTGGCCCAGACCAGGGACTAATACCACCAGGACCAGCTTGCAATGCAGAGAGCAGCAAGCCGACCACAGGAAGCCATCCTGCTTTCAACGAGAATGAAGCTGAGAGCCCTTCTTTCAGCAACTCCTCAGCTTCCGCTGCTGGGGGAAGAAAAGTGAAGAAGGAGGTCGGGGAAAGGCAGGCTGACCTACACACTCAAAACGCACCCAGCTTCCCCACCGTGGCTACCGTTTTTTGCTGGAAGGTAATAGACATGTGACCTGGCCAAGCCCAGGGTGGCTTGCTTTCTGAGAGCTTCTAAGAGCTGCACTTGACCAGACGAAACAGAGCTGGGAAGGAGCTAGGAAGTCCAAGGTTGGCCTCCCTCCCCCGTGCCCAGGTCCCCTGGGGAGCTGGCCATAACCATCCTCTGCTCAGTTATTGCCACTTACAGCACAGGGAGCACGTGTGCCATTGTGAAAGCTGACTGTGCATCAGTGAAGGAGCTCCAGGGTCCCAGGAGGGATTGGAAGGCCCGGGCCTGTGTGTTGCCAAGTTCAAGGGACTGTACCTACTTAGCGATGCGGGAAGAGACACAAGAGGATCGGGCCCTTCCCAGCAACCTCCCTAGACAACAGAATGGCTGTGGTGCCTTCACCAAAAAACAATTTCTTGCTTTATCACTTTAAAAGTGATACACTTGGGCTTCCCTGGTGGTGCAGTGGTTAGGAATCCACCTGTCAATGCAGGGGACACAGGTTCAATCCCTGGTCCAGGAAGATCCCACATGCTGTGGGGCAACTAAGCCTGTGCACCACAACTACTGAGCCTGCGCTCGAGAGCCCACAAGCCACAACTACTGAGCCTGCGTGCCACAACTACTGAAGCCTACGCGCCTAGAGCCCGTGCTCTGCAACAAGAGAAGCCACCACAATGAGAAGCCCGCACACCACAACGAAGAGTAGCCCCCGCTCGCAGCAGCTAGAGAAAGCCCGTGCGCAGCAACGAAGACCCGACACAGCCAAAAATAAATTAATTAATTAATTAAGTTTTTTAAAAAGTGATACATTTTAAAAGTAGAAAATTTGACTAATACATAAAAGCACTAAGAAGAAAACTAAAATCACCTGTAACCCCATCCACAACCTAGCTTGTGAACATTTTTTACAAATCCTCCAGTTTCTTCTTCTACATGTATCTTTATTTTGTAACATATCGATCTCATAACGTTCAGACTGTTTTGTAAACGGGTTTTCCACCAAGCACTGCATGGTAAACATTTTCTTCATCACAGTAAATAAGATTTTGCTATCTTAAAAGCATACAGAGTAGTCCATCATCATCTGGAATTTATTGAGACACTAATTTTTTTTAACTCTGCCCTCTCATTGAACATTTCCACTTTTCTAAACAGTGTGCTGAAGATCTTAAACATTCAATTATTTCCTTAGGAGGGTGACTAGAAATGGAATTATTGGGTCAAAAGGTGCACACATCTTTACATTTTTAAACCAGACATATTGGGCTTCCCTGGTGGCACAGTGGTTGAGAGTCCGCCTGCCGATGCAGGGGACACGGGTTCGTGCCCCGGTCCGGGAAGATCCCACATGCCGCGGAGCGGCTGGGCCCGTGAGCCATGGCCGCTGGGCCTGCGCGTCTGGAGCCTGTGCTCCGCAACGGGAGAGGCCACAGCGGTGAGAGGCCCGCGTACCGCAAAAAAAAAAAAAAAAAAAAAAAAGACATATTGAGGTATAACTGACACACAGTAAGTTGCACGTATTTAAAGTTCTGTAACTTTTGACATAGGTCCACACCCATGAAACCATTGCCATAATCAAGGTAATGAACATGTCCATCACCCTCGTAAGTTTCTCTGTGCCCCTTTGTCGTCTCTTCCTCTCTCCACTCTCCCCCTCTCCAGCACCACTGTTCTGTTTTCTGTCACTGCAGAGTAGTTAGCGATTTATGCAAATGCATCAGACAGTATGGACATTTTTTTCCCTCTCCCTTCTTTAATTCATTCACATTGTTGCACATATCAATAGCTCCTTCCTTTTCCTTGCTGAGTAGTATTCCACACACGCTTTTAACATTCTTGATACATACCACCAGCTGGTCTGTGGGGATCTTCTTGAGGCCCTGCGTCATAACAGTACAGTGACTTGGAGTCGATCACCCCTGAAAAGCTAGCACTGAAACGCCACTTGTCCCAAGAACACCATTCTGCCCCCTGAACTACCTGGCCTCCAACATGAATTACCAGAAACAAATAAAAAAGGTCAAGAAAACATGCAGGAGCAGAAGGGCTGGGGAGGGCAGCCGTGGGTTTTGGGGGTCCTGATGGTTCACACCTCAGCCCTCCAAGCCCAGAAGGGACTGGTTTCCGGGATACTGCACTGCTGGCAGGAACCTGCACTAAATCAGCCTCTGATTGCTGGCAGTAATGGGCATTCATGAGCAGGGCTCTGGGACAATACAGACCACACCAACAGGTGCTGGGGGGTTGCATCTGCTCTCCCTGTAACCATGCGTGAGCATTCTATTGATACAGACAAATCTAACTATAAAATCGCAAAAAAACAAACAGCAAACAAACAAACGGTATTTGCTTTTCTACTAGACTGTAAAACCGCTGGAGGGTAGAATCTATGGCTGACTCATCTTTCTCCACAGCCTCTCGCTCTGGTAAATTCTCAATACACTTTCTCAAACGCTGTGGCCTACATGTTCTTTGAAATAGCTCAGCTCCTGCCCGGCACCACAGAGACAGAAATCAGATGACCGCGGGGCAGACCAGCTGGGGGCTGCTACATTCCGGAAGGCTGTGTCCTTGAGTAGCTGTGATGGTTAATTTCATGGGTCACACATCAATGTGTTCATAATAAAAGCAAGAGGAATGCTCGTGACAATTTCAGTTTTCATTTCTGTAACTGATCACGTGGTCAGAGCTACTGTTTATAATTACCTTATCCCACTACCCGCTCTGTACTCCCTTTGCCATCCGCAAGCACCTCAGCTGGTTGTGATTCTTTACCTGGTGGGATGACCCAAACCTTCATTCCTGAAGGGTCTGAGTCATTAGTAGTCCTGCCTGGATTGGGTTCTTGTAGTTTTCCATTGACCTTGATCACAGGACATGGAAATACTAAGAGACTAATTTCATGGGCATGGAATAATCCAGGGCACGGAATACTAAGCCCTAAGGGATCTCCTATATTTCAGACACACTCTTCCTTACCTTCACTATGGAGGAGCAGTCCTATTTCCCCTTGGGAGTCAGGTTCAATCACCCCAACCAACACTATAACTCACTATAACTCTGTACCTGTTGATTCAGAGGAAGGAGGAAGCCAGAGTGGCTGGGTGGCTGTCTTAACTTCCATTTCAGTGGAATCATTATTGTGTCTCCCACTGGAAGCCTTCCTCCTTCTGGAACTAAGACCTCTAAGCCAGCAGAGCATAAAATCACAGGAACGGACAGCAAAAACTTTGATGGTGGGTCACTAGGAGTGTAGCCTTCTCCCCACTCCCCTCCCACAAGCTTCTCTGCTTCCTTCAACATACAGCCCCATGTATTCTCTTTAAAGCCACTTTTGACCTCTCCAGCTGGAGTCAGTCACTACCTCTGTCCCCCTTGTTTTCCATTTTATTGAAATTATTTGTTTATTCATTTGAGGAGTTTATTGGGAGTCTCCCACGTGCCAAGCACCCTGGTCCTTCCCCACATGGAGTCCAGAGTCTAGGGAAGCCAAAGACACTGAAGACAACTTATCTGACCATGTGTTAGGAGCAATGATGGAAATGTACCAGGGGAACCACGGGCCCACTGAGGAAAGGCGTCTGTCACGGGGTGGGCAGGGAAATAACAAAGGCTTTCTGGAGGAGCTGGGCCCTAAAATAAGGCTTAAAGAATGACTAGGAGTTATCCTCTTCAGTAGCTCATAATAGCAGTTATCCTGCGTGGCAAAGGAGGCAGGGGGCAGGGAGCAAAGGCAGAGAGGTGGTGGGGTGGGGGATGGGTGCAAAAGGAAGGGTCAAAACACTTACTCAGGGCTTCCCTAGTGGCGCAGTGGTTGAGAGTCTGCCTGCCGATTCAGGGGACGCGGGTTCGTGCCCCAGTCCGGGAAGATCCCACATGCCGAGGAGCGGCTGGGCCCGTGAGCCATGGCCGCTGAGCCTGCGCGTCCGGAGCCTGTGCTCCGCAACGGGAGAGGCCACAGCAGTGAGAGGCCCGCATACCGCAAAAAAAAAAAAAAACAAAACACTTACCTACCAGGAAGACCAGAGGCCAGTGCAAAGGGCTGAACGGTCGGTCTGGTGGTCAGGAGTATCTACTAAGGGACAAAGCTGGAGAGGCGGGTACCAGCCAGGGCACCAAGGACCTTGTACTCCATGGTAAGTGCGCCAAAGGGAGCCATCTGAAAGCTTGGCTAAGTGACTTAGATGTATATTTTAGGCAAATCGCTCATACATCAGAGTGGGAAAGCGATGAAGGAGGATGAGACCAAATCAGACAGACTGGCTATGAGGAAATTGCAATAATCAACGAAAGAGGTATGAAGGACCTAACCTAGGGGAGTCTTGGATGGGATGCAGAAGTAGAGATGAGTATGATGAATGTTTCGAAGGTAAAATGGATAAGACTCCATGTTTGATTGCAGTGTGGAGGCAAAGGAGAGGGAGAGTCTCGGGTTTCTAAAGTGGCTTGAGTGTGGATTGTCTGTCACCTTCAACCAGGACAGATCTGTACCTTATTCACCTCTCCAACCTCAGAGGCCATTAGAATGTCTGAGACATAGCCAGTGCTTAAAATTATTTCCGAATGAATGAATGCATCAGTCAAGAATAGGGCCATAGTCTTACCTCAGTGTCCAACTCCAAGGGGACATCTACACAGAGTGCAAAGTGAATAGTGCCCTGGAATTGGACAGCTGGAGGCCCTGCCCGGAGACCCTTGGCTTGAAGATGGTCCCCTGTCGCAATAGCCTGAGCTTCACAGGAAAGTGCTAAATGAGAACTCTCTACAGCAAGGAGTTGAGGAAGCCAAATAGTCATAAGTAGAGGTGACTTAGATCCTTGTCACTTTCAAGCTATTGACAGCTTATCAGGTCTATGTGAGCAGAATCCCAGGAGCTTGACCAAAGAGAGAGGAAAGGATTTGGAGAATTTAGTCAGCGAAAGGGACTGAACGTGGACAAGATCCATGTTTACAAAGTCAAGAGGTGGTTCCCCCCTCTTCTTAGTATAAAGAGGTTATTAGAGGTCAACTAAATGGAAACTCCAGTTCCTGTAAAAGGGACCACATAAAATCGTTGAGAGGAGGAAAGATCAAAGACTACAATAGATTTTTTCAAGTGTTCAGTTGATGATGCCTGATAGAGTTACCAGAAGTTATTGGGTATTTGTACAGGATGGGAGAGTTGAGTGTTTTTACCCTCCGTCCCTTCTCTTTTTGTCTTGGTTGAGGACTCCTCCATGGGCTTTATGGATTCCCACTGCGAGGCTTCTTAGCCAAGTGTCCTTGAGCAAGCTTTCCATCTCTCGTTCTTCAGATTCCTCCTGGTAGAACAGTCACAGTAATACCAACCTTGGAGGACTTCTATAGGGTCGAGTAAGATCCTACACATAGTATGTGCTCACTAAATGTCAGAGTTTATTCTCAGAGGCAGAATCCCATCATTAACTTAGAGCAGATCAACCTTTCTGAGTCTCCCCACAAAAAAACATGACCATGTTTTGTGAGAATTCAATGAGATAATGGAGCGCTTTGTATCCTGGGAAGAATTTTCTAAAGAATAAAATGGTGATCGTTGAGTGGGAATGAGGAAGGAAATTCAGGCCCCCAATCCTCCTGGAGACAGTGAGGATTTTCACTCAGAGAGTGCAAAGTTTTGTCTTTCATTCAAGACCTGTGATTCAGATCAGGGTTCTGCACACTGGGTTCCTTGAGAGCTGGGCTTGGAATCTCCCTCCAGGACCACCCAGGAGTCCGAGCAGCCACGGGACGCCTGCAGCTTGTTGACTTAAGAATATGAACCATTGGAATGTACTACACCTGTCTGGACCGGCTACCTAGACTTTTAGTCCTTCAAGGTGTTTAATTTAATCTGCAGAGCTCTATACAGGGGACCCTTATTGCCTCTGAGGTTACTGCTTGCTTTTGTAACATCAGGCTTGGAAGTTATAAAATTGCAGAGTGTGGGAAAAATACCAAGCCCCTTACATTGTTTTCACCACCTACCAAATCTGTGGTCCTGAGCAGATCATTTCACTTCTCTAAGCCTCAGTTTCCTGGCCTATAATATGGGGCTTCGAATACCTGTTTATCTCGCAAGGTTAGGAGGATCAACAAAATATTTTGTGCAGTATAAACAATTATATAAAATAAATATATGAAATTTTTCTGTTCATTTCTGCTATATTAGTTAGGTTAGGTGACACTATGCTCCAAGAATCCAACAAAGAGTCATTTCTTGTTTAGTTAAATTTAAATGTGGATTGGGTGGCTCTGGAGGGCAACTTTCCTCCACGCAGTGATTCAGGGAGCCAGGCTGCCTCCATCTTGAGAGGCTAACACCTCAACATCTGGCTTCCTGTATTGTGGAAGAGGAAGAGATGGATGGTGACCCATCCAGGATGTTATCAAAGGTCATGCTTGGGGTGGTTGTACATCACTTCTGCCCACATCCTATTGTCAGAAACCAATCATGTGTTCCCAATGTAACTGGAAGCTAGAGTGAGGAATTTAGGGGAACCCATGCACTAATTGGTGAGTACCACTATCTTTGCTACTTCTGCACTAATGACAATGAATTCACGTGTTAAGAAAAATGCAGAACAAAATACAAAGATCTTAGAATCAGGCAAGGCTGGATCCAAATCTAAGCTTTGTTGCTCACTAGCTGTATGAGCTAGTTTGCTCAACTTTTCAGAACCTCAGTTTCCTTACCAGCAAAGTGATTCAGATATATACATATATATTCTTTTTCAGATTCTTTTACATTATATGTTATTACAAGATATTGAATATAGTTCCCTGTACTATACAGTATGTCCTTGTTGTGATGTCTTTAGAATGTACTTTCACTCATTTGTTCTAAGCACTTTCTTCGAAGGAGGACAAAGTGGGTACTAGAGTGTGCTACTGAGAATTACAGATTCAATATCTTGTAATAACCTACAATGGAAAATAATCTGATATATATGTATATATACACATATATATACCTATGTACAAAACGGAATCATTTTGCTGTACACCTGAAAGTAACCCAATATTGTAAATCGACTATACTTCAATTTTTAAAAAAATTATAGTAAGCTACGAGTAAGAGAAGCCTGAGAAACAGGAACATAAATAACTTAGAAGTCTCATTTTTCCTCATGTAACTAGAAGTCCACAAAGAAGGCTTTCTCAGCATTAGTCCTGTGGCCACACTCTCAGAGACCCAGGCCCTTTCTGTCTTCTCCCTCAGCCATTCTTATTTTGTGCTGTCACCTCAGCATCACATTCTCACTCCAGGCAGGAAGAAGGAGTAGGACAAAGGGGGTCCCCACCACCCCTTCAAGGAGTGCCACTCAAAGTTTCATTTGTTTCTCATTGGCCAAAGGAGTGTCACATGACAACTGCTTTCTGCGGGGAAGCTGAGAAATGTAGGTTTTTAGCTGGGCACTGGTTCTGATAGTAAGGAAGAAAGGAGGAATGGATATTGGGTAGACACCTAGCAGTGTAGACCAGATGGTGTCTGTGACCAGCTGATTGACACAAGGGATAAAGGAGTGATAAAAAGTCTAAGTCCTCACATCAATCATCTACATCCACAGTAACGCTGCTGCTACTGGCCAGGGTCCTTGGACTCCTTAATCAATAGAAATTGATGAGGCCAGATGAGGAATTCAGGGAAGGTTTTTATTTTGTTTTGTTCTGTTTATAAATTTGTAAATTTATTTGTTTGTCTGTTTGTTTTTGGCTGTGTTGGGCCTCCATTGCCGCGCACGGGCTTTCTCTAGTTGCGGCGAGCAGGGGCTACTCTTCGTTGTGGTGCGCGGGCTTCTCATTGCGGTGGCTTCTCTTGTTGCAGAGCATGGGCCCTAGGCACGCAGGCTTCAGTAACTGTGGCACGTGGGCTCAGTAGTTGTGGCTTGCGGGCTCTAGAGCGCAGGCTCAGTAGTCGTGGCGCCATGTGGGATCTTCCAGGACCAGGGCTGGAACCCGCGTCCCCTGCATTGGCAGGCGGATTCTTAACCACTGCGCCACCAGGGAAGCCCCAGGCAAGGTTTTATTGGGGTTTGTGCTGCAGCACAAGGGAGTAAAAACAAGTAGCAAGTACCCTTGCTCACTACCTGTGGTGGTGGGGGAGCTGGTCCCTTAAATGGGGTGAGGGTAGGGGTGGATCAGTGGGTTGGGCCAGAGGGGTAGCTTAGGTGGTCTGCCCACTCCTTTGGTGGTGCTGTGTGCAGGGACGATGCTCAGTACCGTACTTTTTCTCCAGGCACCTCAGAAGTGGCAGCTGGGTTTTGGACTTTCTGTATCTTATTGTTCAAAATTTGCCCCACCTGTGCATGCCTGCATTAATTTTTAGTCCTTTATTTGTATTCTGTTGTTCAAGGCGATGTTTATCTAGGTTCAAGCACTGCAGTAAAGAGTCCCAGGTCCCAGCCTGTCTCACTGCCTTGCCATCACTAAGCCTCAGTGACACGCAAGAATAACATCTAGGGTCAGCTGGGGGTCAGCTAAGAGGCTCTGCTAATCTAGGCTGGGCTAAGTTGGCTGACTGTTGGCTGATCTAGACTGGCCTCAGCTGGGACAACTGGGATGATCTGGCTCTGCTCCTCAGTGTCTCCTCCTCCGACAGGTCAGCTTGAGCATGTTTCCATGGCAATGAGAGGCACAAGAGAGCAAGAGGAAACACGCAAGGCCTCTTGGGATCTAGGTCTGGAGCCAATGCATATCACTTCCACTTTATCCTGTTGGCCAAAACAAATTCATGACAAAGCCCAGAGGTAGCCTTGGAGGTCAATGCAAATTTATATGGCAAAGGCATGGCTACAGGAAGGATGAATTAGGATCATTTTGACAGTCTTCCCCATCCCCCTCCATGGGCCATGGGCCTCAGACCTAGGGGTTAAAAGTGGAACTAAGTGGCTAAAAAGTATTCTCTAGGCGGTAGTGTTCATCACATTCACCCTCTTCCACAGGTCTGCTCATAGAAGAGTACATCCAAGCAGCACAGTCACTTTATTTCCTAGAGCTCATTTGGGGAGTTAAATGTTTTCCCAGGAAGTAGAGAGAGAATGTCAGAATTTATGAGGGGTGGAAGAGCCAGGACGACAAAAGCGGCATCAGGGTGAGAAGGGGAAATACAAATCCTTTAGCTGCAGAAATGACCCTTCACCTGAACTTGGCTCTTCACCTAAACTTGGAACTGATGGAAAACTAAACCTGTTTCAGAGCTGCCTTTCTGCACAGAGCGGCATTGTGCAGTGGGTGGTACAGATTTAGCTAACCCTACGAAATCCATTTCCCCGGACACAGCCTGCAAGGTTTCTGTGGCCCCTGGTGGTAAAACACCAAAATGGAGCTCATTCGTCAAAGAGCGCTGTCGTTTGACTCCATTGCTCCTAGGGGCACACACTGGAGGAGAGAACTTCTCCTCTGAAGCCTTGGGCTTGTCTGCTCATGACCTTGTAAGTCTCAGCAAGGAGAGAGGAAAACATGGGAGAAATGAAACTGGCCAAAGAAAACGGCCAATTGTACAGACACGGTGCTTTCAGGAGAACACGACGAGGACCTTCTTTACCCCCAGGGAGGAGGACAAAAACTTGGTCAGCATAAGGCTTGCACTAGGATGAAGCGGACTAAGTGAGTACCCCTCTCTGGGTCTCAGTTTCCCCAAACAAGCAGATGAAGCAAGGCGGGACTGAGGTCCCTTCCAGCCCTTGGAGTCTGTGTCTGGGGAAAACCTGGAGGCCATCACTTCAAGGGATGTGTACGGTACCACGCACGTGTCCTCCCCAGAGGGGAGAAGATGGTAGGTAAGCTGGTCATTGGCATGACTGGAGAAGAGTAAGAGGCCCCAGCCCAGGAGAGCACACCCCTTACAGTAAGACCTTAGGAGGGCAGAAGGGGCTGTGTGGTGTGTCCCCCAGGTGGGGACATCAAAGAGAGGGGGCAGTTCGGAAAACAAACTTTGCTTTACAACTCCAGAGGAACCGAGACGGAATTCTCTCTGCATATGTGTGGGCAGCATTCACAGCAGACAGCCTCAGCTCCCAGATCCAAAAGGGTGACCACATCCTACAGGGATAGCCAGATGGCGTTCCTGAACCAGATGTACAGTTCTAAGAGGAGAGCAGAATATTATATTTAGTAATTCAATGTCAGGGCTCAGAGCCCTTGAATGAATTAGATCTAAACATCCAGTCATTGACCAAACATGACCTGATCACCCACTATATGCCAGTGACACATGGGGCATCTTGTTCCCTTTCTGCCTCCATGCCACAGATGATAAACGCCGTCACCTCTCAGCCACAGGTGGAGACCCTGGCCAGGGAGACACCACGGAGCTGCAGATCAGTCTTGACCAGAAACACAACAGGACGGCCTCTGTTTCCCCAGCCTCCCTTCTAGACCGAATTTCCTGCCCTGAAATGCTGCCGACAGCCAGGCCAAGGAGCCAAAAAAAAAAAAAAAAAAAAAAAAAAAACCCTTTTAAAATTAACGTACTAGGATATGGAGCTTGTGGGAGGAGGGGATGAAAAGAAGGCTCTTGGAAGAACTCCAGCTATTTTATTCCAACTTTTTCATTCCAGTTTGGAGATCTGGGACACATTGATTCACAACTTTATAGCTCTTATTCAGTATTGATTTATGGGTTGACCAATCTGGGCCTAATCTGTTGGAGAAGGATTGGTTTTTCGGTCCAATAATGTTATATTTATGAGCCCATGAAGTGCACCGGGGCTGCAGCCCAGCCTGGAGTCAATAGAACAGAACTTCTAAGATCTCAGAGAGGGGTGTTCACAGACCATTTTCTGCTCCCAGATCATGCTTAAAGCTCCCCTGTACATTAAAGGCTTCTGGTGTCATCTCATATTTGAACTCCAAACTGCCTGCCCGTAAATCTGTAATGACCGTGAACGGCTCCGACAGTTGGGAACGTTCCTGGTTCCGTTTGCCTGTCACTCTCCTCCCCCGCGCCAACCCCGCCCCCCAGGTCTCTCTCTGATTGTGGAAGTTACTAGCCCAAGCCTGGAGCTGCAGACACCGCTGGGTGCTGGCTGGAGACCTCGCAGCTGCGCAGGCCAGGGCAGAATTTGAATGTGCGCCCGGCCAAGGCCATGCAGAGTTCAACGGGTTATCGTGTGCTTCCGGTTCGACTTGTGGTTATTCTGCTTCAGTAACTATAAAGAAATGAGTGGCCTGGAGAGACAGGAACTCGTGGAGAAGCCTGCCTGCCGTGGTGAAGAGGAAATACAGCTATTCAGAGAGCATGCATTTCTGTGTTTCTCTTTGATGGGAAAGACATTTTCCTTGTCACCCTCTGGGCAGTTTTCTGTTCTCAGCCACCACCCGTGGGTCATTCCCAGCCTGGTCATTCTGAGGATGCCTCCGGCAGCAACCCCACAGTGGGTACCAGTAGTCAAAGTCCATTGCCAGCCTTGACCCCCTAATTCACCATTGGAAGTCTCCAGACAAGGAGGTCATTGCATGGTTTGCCCTTAGAAGAGAAAAATCTAGCAACAGCAAGACACCACTCAGAGAAGGCACCAGCCTCTGAGGGATGAAGAGAGAAGCTGCAAATTCTAAATTTCAGAGTCCAAGCCCTATAAAGATGACCAGATCGACCTATAAAGGGAGTTTTTAGTATCCTGGGAAGATGGTTTACCATCCCTGGATGAGCAGTTAAATGGATTGCCCAGACCAGGAATCAGCAAACTTTTTTTTCTGCAAACAGTCAGATAGTAAATATTCTTGGCTTTGTCAGTCACATACGGTCTCTGTCACATATTCTTCTTTTTGCAGGATTTGAAAATGTAAAAATCATTCTCAGTTCCCAAGCTAAACAAGAACAGGTTATGGGCCAGGGTTGCCTGACCCCCGGTTTAGAAAACTAAAAAATGTTGTTTTCATTTAAAAATGCTAACGCGGGGCTTCCCTGGTGGCGCAGTGGTTGAGAGTCCGCCTGCCGAGGCAGGGGACGCAGGTTCGTGCCCTGGTCCGGGAAGATCCCACACGCTGTGGAGCGGCTGAGCCCGTGAGCCATGGCCGCTGAGCCTGCCCGTCCGGAGCCTGTGCTCCGCAACGGGAGAGGCCACAGCAGTGAGAGGCCCGCGTACCGCAAAAAAAAAAAAAAAATGCTAATGCATCCTCCGTGTGTGTACACGTGTGTGCTGAGTGTAGGTGCGCCCACTCTGTGCTGGAGGAGGTGGACTGACAGCTCATCCAACAAATGGAAAGATCCACTCTGGGGAGCCTGGAAGAGTGGCAGTTGAAAGAATATAGGACTCAGGAGACATCTGTTCTGCCTGCCACCCCTGAGCAAGTCACTCGACCTTTGTGACGTTTCCTGTACCATCTGCACAGTGACAGGCCAGATGCCGTCTGAGCTCCCTCCCAAGTGCGACATTCCATTTGACCATCTCAAATGCTTCTGGGAACCGAGTGGGATGCAAGAGAAAGGAATGGATAAAATCTGTTAGATCCGTTCACTCCAGCACAAAGCCCAGCTAACTTTGAGGTGACTTAAGGAGACCATCCCCCATCGGAACACCCCGCTTTGGGAGCAGAGCCCCCTGGCACGAGCCCTGCCTGGGGAGACCCTGAAGGAATGCTCTGTCCGGGAGTGCCAGCCTTCCCTGCCATGCTCACCACGGAAAAGAGCCATGCGGCCCGCACACCACGCCAAGAATCCAGGCTGCTGAATGAGCCATGCCATTGTGGGCAGACACCGAGGCTCCCAGAAAACAAGCAAAGGCGAGGCCTGGAAGCTGCAACGGAGGCAGGTCGTCATGACCTTCCCTCCCGGGCCAGCATCAGACTGGCCGGCCAACAGGTCTTCATCTCCATCCAGGCGGCCCAGGCAGCCCTCGGGATGCAGGAGGTGGCACCCACCACTGCCAGACTGGATGCCCGGGGACTGCTCCCTCCGTCAACATTTCTGAGCGCCAGCTCCGTGCCTCAATGCTGCCAGGCCCCGTGGGGATGGAGAAAACGGGGGGGAAATGCCTGCTCCAGAAGAGATGGCTGGGCCAGAGTCAGTGCCCTCCGGAGAGCATGAGGGCAAGAGACACAACCCTTGGCGCATTTTGGAAGAAGCAGCTGGAGCAGAGAGCCTTGGGTGATGCCCCTGGTGGGCCCTCATCAGAGGCTTTGCACGGTCGTTTTATGGAAATGGTTTGAGCTGCCGGTACCCCCCAGCCAGCCTCATCCACGAAAGCCAAGGTTAGAGTCAGCCTGCTTGCTGCCTGCTGGGGCCCTTGCTTTACAGGAGGCTTAGCAAATGCCCCCTGGGACCTGGGATTCTGGTGCAGGTGCCACAGTGACCTGCAGGAATCCTTGCATTTTTCTGGCTCTCTACACAGCGTTGGTTGTTGGAAGCCAGGTGGCCCAAGGGGGTAAGGAATGAAGGGAAAAAAATACAGTTACGGCCAAGTCCCCTTGTATGCGTAATGTGGCTAATGACATGGACCTTAAAGGACCCAAAGGTTATCAGTATTTCAGAGCCACCAGAGGGGGCACAACCCTCCTGGCCTGTCCTCATCCACTCTTTCCTGTGCCTTGTCTCATCCTCCAGTATCTCCTCTGCCTCTGTGGCCCGGGGGGGGGGGGGGGGGGGGGGGCGGTCCCTTGTTTATTGTTCCAGTTTGCTGACATTTTCTGATTCTTCAGGGACCTGTTACTTCCAGAGAGCAATTCTGCTGTCACCCTGGGGAAGAATCAACAGCCAGAGACAGTTCAACAGTCCTGGGTCCTTGACCTACTTCTGAAAAGAGAAAGTCCAGTTTAAGAGGCAGCCCCAGGTGATGACACAGCCAGGGCCTTGGAGACAGACAGATCCAGGCTCTGTCGGTTACCAGCTATGCGACCATGAGCAAGTCACATGACCCCCTTTTGCCTCAGTTTCTTGATCAATGAAATGGGCCTTATAGGCGCTAGCTCCCAACTTTGCTTACAGGGATGCTGTGAGAAGTAAACCCAGTCCTGTACATAGCACACAGCACAGGGCCCAACACCTGAAAGGAGCCCGATCAGTGTGAGTGCGGACGTCCTTTAGATAAAGGAAGATGGCCAAGGGCAAGTCCAGGGTTGGCTTCCTGCTCCCAGAGCGGCAGCACACACCAGTTAACCTACGATTGTCCAGAGCCTAACAGCCCACCAGGAAGGCTCAGAAACCCAGCCCGTCTGCACCTGGCAGCGAGGCCATCTCCTGGGGACCGTATCTCATTGCCACACTCTGGACTGTTGAGTGGCATCAGATAAGAGAGCCAGGGTGCCTTCTGTGAGGCCTTGGCTGGGTCCATAGGGTCAAGCAAGCACTCATCTGCTGGCACAGGCACTGCCCACGTGGTCTCCCTGGTGCCTGCTCTCAGGTGGTCCCGTGACCGATCCATTCCGCTCTGGGATGGAGAGCTGCTGTCTTCAGATACACCATTACTTTGACACGAGTTCCTGCTGGGACTGTCACTTGCTTATTTGTTGTCAGCTGCATTCCTGCTCTTCTTTGCTCTGTCCTGTGTCATAAGGGCTAAAGCCCCACAAACTGCATCTCCCAGACTCCCTCCAATGGACCCCCAGCTAGGTTCTGGGAAGAGGAGGCGCTGACAGGGAAGGCGGGAGGCGGGGAGAAGCAACTCTCTCCCTTCCTCCCCAGTGGCCCCCGGTGGCGGGTGTCAGGCAGTAGCAACAGCACTAGTGACAGCCGAGGATGACGGTGGCAGGGGCTGCAGCCTGGCAGGGTCGCTCCTGGGTTCCTGCTGAAGCAGCTCAGCTCTACTGCCGGGGCCTTGGCATCACACTGGTCCTGAGTCCCCTTGGCATCTCCAGCCCAGGGCCGGTAGCGCTTTCCTGCAGTCACTCCTCTTGGGGTACCCACCTTCCCCTCTACACTCCTCCAGCCTTCCAACACCCTTGCTCCCGGTTCCTGAATGAGTCCCCTCTGTGTGCAGAACCCAGATGGCCTCTGTTTCCTGACCAGACCCAGACTAACTCATTGTTTGAGTGACCATCCAAGATTCACATCCTCAGGGTGGTGGCACACCTCTGTCTGGCCCCACACGCGCCGACTTTAAAGTTCAACCTTTAGAAGGCAGACTTGTTTCTATTTCCCCCTTTTGCCAGTTTCCTGGATGGAACCACCCCAAGGTCCCCATGTTCCTCCTGCCATCCACTCACTTCCCCTTTTGGAAACTTGATGAAGCCACAGCACAGCCTAAAGCAAGAAGTAAGTCAGAAAGAGAAAGACGAATACCGTATGCGAACACATACATATGGAATTTAAGAAAAAAAAGTCATGAAGAACCTAGGGGTAAGATGGGAATAAAGACACAGACCTCCTAGAGAATGGACTTGAGGATATGGGGAGGGGGAGGGTAAGCTGTGACAAAGCGGGAGAGAGGCATGGACATATATACACTACCAAACGTAAGGTAGATAGCTAGTGGGAAGCAGCCGCATAGCACAGGGAGATGAGCTCGGTGCTTTGTGACCGCCTGGAGGGGTGGGATAGGGAGGGTGGGAGGGAGGGAGACGTAAGAGGGAAGAGATATGGGAACATATGTATATGTATACCTGATTCACTTTGTTATAAAGCAGAAACTAACACACCATTGTAAAGCAATTATACTCCAATAAAGATGTAAAAAAAAAAAAATAACATCTAAAAAAAGAAAAAGAAATAGGAACGTATGCCTTTGACTCCACAATTACACCTCCAGGAATTTACATGAACTACATAGTCACAGAAGAGACAAAACGTGTATCCCCAGACACGGTCATTACAAGATTGCTTACGATTGTGAAAAATCTGGAAGCACAAATAGAAAATGGGCTAAATAAATCTTCCTTCGTATATAACGTCTATTTTTTTAAATAGAAAGATTTTCATCATCTATTATCAAGTTAACAAACAAAACAGGCTACAGAGCAGCAGACATGCTGTCCATCTGTAGAATTGGACACACATGTATGTGTTTCTATTGAAACACAGATGTTTCATATAGTAGTTGCCAGAATACTGACAGCGGTTATCTCTTGGGGGTGGAATTTGGGGTGAGTTTTATATTCTTCTTTGTTCTCCTCTGTGTTGTCTGAATTGTTACAACAATTGACAGGTCCCTTTTACAAAACACTTTGTTTTTTAAAAGGCGGTGTGCTGGGAAGACAGCAGTGAACAAAACAGACAAAAATTTCTTCCCTCACGGGAAGCTGACATTCTAAGAAAAAAAATAAAGTAAGACATATACTGGGTAAGGTGGATATTGGTGCGAGGCAAAAAAGCAAGAAAGGAGAAAAAGAAATGCATCTAGGGAGAGGAGGCTGATGGTTAGGGAGCAAATTACAACTTTTAAAAGGATAGTGATGCTTGAGCCAAGACCTAAAGGAGGTGAGGGAGCAAGCCATGTGATATATCTGGGAAAGAGTGGTCCAGGCTGAAGAAATAGGCAGTGCAAAGGCCCTGAGGTAGGAATGTGCCTGGTACATGGGAGAAGCAGCAAGGAGGCGTGGGTGATCAGAGTGCAGGAGAGTCATAAGAGATGAGGTCAGGCAGGTAACAGGAGACCAGATTACGTAAAACTTTGGCTCTTACTCTGAGTGAGATGAAAGCCACTGAGAGTCTTGTGCAGAAGAATAACCTAGTCAGAAATATTTTTAAAAGACCACCCTGGCTGCTCTGTGAGAATGGAGAGGGAGCAGGGAGCCCGTTTAGGAACCAACTGCAATAACTCAGGTGAGAAAGGATAGAGTGGTTTGGACCAGGTAGTAACAATGGAGGTGGTAAGAAGTAGCTGGATCATGGAACTCTCTAGAAGGTAGAACCAATGTGATGTGCTTTTGGATTGGATATAGGCATGAGAGACAGGGAAGAGCTAAGAATTACTTCAAAGTTAGAGTGAAAGAGTCCTTAAATCACTGCCCCACCAAGTGGACAATCCCTTCTGCTGAAGCACCAGCTGCTCCCATCCAGTCTCTGCTTGGTGCCCTCCTAAAACAGGGCCCTCACTACCTCACACAGTTGAGTCCGGCAACTGCTGGTAAATCCTTCCTTGGCTGAAGCCTGCTATCCTCCGCCATAGGTCTTATGCTTGCCTTCAGCTTGCCACCTTGAACCATCATGTGTTTGTCTCATGACATGCCCACCCGAACGACACCCTACGCCTTGGGAAACACAGGTATCAGGACAGGTACCGGAGGGAAGTTTCAATCTAGAATCTACAAGACTAGGGAATTCCCTAGTGGTCCAGTGGTTAGGACTCCACCCTTTCACTGCCAAGGGCCTGGTTTCAATCCCTGGTTGGGGAATTAAGGTCCTGCAAGCCGAGCGGCAAAAAAAAAAAAAAAAAAAGAATCTACAAAACTAGATTTCCTTTTTTCTGTCTAGCACCTTCAAACTGATATTTTGTTTGAACTCAATTCCATCCCACCCCAGAAAATGTCAAATTTCCCCTGGCTGTACCTTCTGCAAGATGAAGGCCATCCTGACCTTCTAACCTCCTTCAGCCCCAGCTTCAAAAACCCTAAAGCAGGCCCAGTCTCTGAGGCCCCACTCACCCAGGACGGGAGCTCAGACTTTTCTCTGGTCTGCCCAGATGGAATCAGTGTTATGTCGGTTCCTTCCTCTGATATCCTCGATCTCAATCTCATACACAGAAGTATAAATATATAAATATATATGGGGATTCTGATCAAATGATTCAGTCCCTATATCTAAATTTAGGATTTATATGCCAGCCCCTCTTTGTTCCTGAAAGATTCAGTTTTTTGTCGCTGTTTTTAATCTCACACAAAAGAAGTCAGTTAAAATTAAAACAAAAGACTGTTCAAATGAGTAAAAACCAGAAGCTGATGCCCTCAGGTGTGGCACTGGCATTCCAGTTAAGCTGTTTCTTCCACTAAAGATCAGAACAAAGCCTGGTCCCTTTGGGCCATAGATTCTCTTCCTGAAAAAGTGAAGGGGTTAGTCCCTCAAAGCCGGAAGGCAACTCAGACCTGAGTGTCTGATTTTCACTCCACCTGGCGCCTCCTGACTTAGGACCCAGGAGAGAGGAAGTAAAAATGCCCGCTGACCATAAAAAGGCATTTGGACTGCACTTTCGGGAGTGCAAAGCCGCCATCGCGTCCATGTCTGATTCTGATAGGCAGATGCCATCATCCCCATTTGACACAGATCAGGAGACTGAGGCTCAGAGGGATTAAATAACTCTGCCAAAGTCAAACCTCAAGAAGCCTGGCCTCCTGTGACTGCCATTCTCACCACTCCCTGCTGCTTCAAATTGTTTACACGCTGGGATTAATAATCCCTCTCCTTGTGGGACACTGCTGGGAAACCCCTGGAGGGCAGGGCCTTTATTCTATTCATCTTTGTGTCCCCCAGGGCATCAGCATTGTAGATATCCAATAAATGCTTGCTGGAATTGCTTTGAACTCCACTGTAGCTTTTGTAGAAGTGGGTGGTTAGACTTAATACACTCTGGCTTTAAAAAGGAAAGTCCCCCAAACAGCTGCTTTGAAAGTTTAAAGGTTGAGGAATCCAGGCCTCTGCAGGGGCAAAGACAAACAGCAGTTTCTGGGGAATGGTGGCAATGCAACCAGCAGGAATTCCACAGCAGACGACCCCTACTCGCTACTGCACAAAATGTGTCTTGGGCAAGTGGCATCAGCATCCCCTGGCGCTGGTTTGAAATGCAGAGTCCCAGGCCCACCCCGGAGCCGCCGAAGCAGACCCTGCATCATAAGCTCTCCGTACCAAAGTCTGAGGAGCTCTGGGGGGTGGCAGAAACCGCAGAAACCAGGCAGCTCACCAGCTGTGCGCCCTGCAAATGCTCGGGGTGGGGTTTTACTCTGTGCAATGTGGTTTCCAACGCTTGGTTTGTTTCTGGAAAAAGAGCAGTAGGTTTGCTTCTGGCAAATGAGCACACTTGATTAAAATTCTAATTCAATCAGGAAGGCGAGAGAAGGGCCCTCTTCCTTATGGGAAGTCAGATCCTGGAGGGCATAGGTTCCTCCAGATTTCTGAAATTCCATCTAGGTCTCCACCAGGGGACACTGGCAAAGTCTGGAGACGTGTTTGTTTGTCACAACTGGGAAGGATGGTGTTACCGGCATCTAGGAGGAAAGGCCAGGGGTGCCGGCTTCCACCTCGTTGGCCAGTGAATCGGTTTCTGCTCCAATCCGGAGAAAAAGGGTGGATTTACCAAATTTAGGGAGCTCTGGGAGCTTTCGAAAAGAACCATGCCAACCTTTAAAAGCTTATCCTTCACAAGCACGAGAAAAGTTGAAATAAGACTCAAGGAGTAAAGTAAGGCTGGGATAGGTAACTGAGAAGAGAGAGAGCAGGGGAAGGAAGAAATGTGGCACCGAAAGGCCAACACCCAGAAAGTACTTATAAAAATCTTGTTTATTACACAAACTACTTTCTTATTCTTAAGAAAGACTTAAATACCCCCCTTCTCCAAATACATCAGGTTTTTCTCACTTCTCTATTTTCCAAACCTCTTGAAATGTGGTTATAATGTGAAAAAATAAACTTCTTTTCCCAAAACTATTTTTTAAAGAAATGTGTAAAAGTCACCAGAGATCAGATACCACATCAACAACTCAAGAAAGGGACACCGGAGCTGCCCTTGAACGACTGATTTTGTAACATGCTTTGCACTTGCCTTCCCTCCACAGGACTCAGAAGTCACCAATGTGGGTCGGGAAAGGATGGTTCTCTGAGCATCTTGCCCAGGGTCCCACCGCAATCTTCGGGCACTTGTCCTGCCAGGAGCTCAAGGCCTTCTGCAAAACAAGAGAAGGACACCTGAAGGGCCAGGAGAGCTCCCAGGAGTGGGGCAGGCGGGAGAGAGCTGAGAACGAGCCTGGCATGGCAGAGAGTGTGAAAAGCATCATCGTTTCAGATTGAAATGCGAGGGGAGGTCCATTCCTTCCCATTAGTAGGTTGAGCAGAGTAATTCCGTCCTCTGCTGGGTTCGCCAGGCTCAGGGGTGACACAGGCTGGGATGCCTGGTGCATTCGGGATCCCTTTACTGCGCGGCTCGGATACACAGTCCGGGGGCAGCTCCATCAGTTGCCATCCGGGGCATCCGGCTGCGGCTGCGGCTGCGGCCCCAGGGACGAGGCCAGTTTGGTGAGGGCCCTCGCTATGACGTCCAGGTGGCCATTCATCGTCCGCAACTCCACCAGGATGTCCCCGACGCTGGCTTCCAAGGTCGCGGCGGCGGCGACGGCGGCGGCGGCGGCGGGCCGGGCGCAGGGCGACGGGGAAGCACCCGGGTCCTCCGCGCCCTCCTCCCTGCCTGCTGCGCCCGGGCGCGGGGCGCAGGTAGCCGGCCGATCACGCTCATCCCCGTGGACGCCGGGAGGGGTGGTCGAGGGGCAGCCGGGCAGCCAGTCGACGAGGCGCGGGGCTCCCTCCGGGGAGGAGGCGACCACCGAGTAGAGGCCGGCGCGCCGGGGGGTGCCCGAGCCCGAGGCGGGAGGCGCAGGGGCGGCGGGGAGCGGCGGCAGCAGCGGGGGCAGCACCGAGGGCCCCGGGGAGAACGCCTGGGGCTCGCAGGACGACGAGGGAGAAGGAAGCGCGGTGGTGGAGGGGCCTGGGTCCTCGGAGGAGAGGAACAAGGTGGTCGAAGACTGGGAGTCCAAGGTGCTGGGCTCTGAATCTGTCAAGGAAGAAACGAGAAAGGGTCACTCGGGCATTTATTGAGCGCCAGTTGTATGTCCGGCTCCATGCTAGGTATAAAGGAACTGAGTTAGAAGGTGGAAACTTATTTCCTACCCCTAGATCCGATAAGGAAGAGTGGGTCTCAGGAGCACGGGACTCCATAGGCAGGGGAGACCATGGAGTCCAGCAAGGCATCCTGGTGGGTAAGGCTCTCTCCTGAGGTCTAGAGAGGGGCACTGCTGGGAAGACAGCGAGGGAGTTCCAGGCGGGGGCGGAAGTTGCAGCCTGTTCGCAGGCAGTCTTGCCAAGGACAGTAGGTCAAGGCTGTGAAAGGAGGACCCCTCCACCCCCCTCAGAAGCAGAAGTGTGTTAAGCCGAGGGCTCCCTCCACTGCCCCAGCAAAGCCAAGCTCTCAGGAGGAAGTTGAAAGAGTTTGGGGCCAGGAGCCAGATCTCAGCGCTGTTTCCCACTCTGCCAGAAAATGCCATGGAACCTTGAGCCAGACCCTTCCCCCCTTGAGGACTTGGTTTCCTATCCCAGTGACCCCTGGGTCCCAACCAGGACTGATCAACCAGCCTTCCAAAGTCTTCAGCTTGGGGCTTCCCTGGTGGCGCAGTGGTTGAGAGTCCGCCTGCCGATGCAGGGGACGCGGGTTCGTGCCCCGGTCTGGGAGGATCCCACATGCCGCGGAGCGGCTGGGCCCGTGAGCCGTGGCCGCTGAGCCTGCGCGTCCGGAGCCTGTGCTTCGCAGCGGAAGAGGCCACAACGGTGAGAGGCCCGCGTACCGCAAAAAAAAGAAAGAAAAAGTCTTCAGCCTGAAGCACGGGTCTAAGTTCAGAGGGGGCCGCACTCAAAGGCTCTATAAGCCTCCTGCTGTGAGTTCTCCCCTAATCCCCTGAGTCCCCACGTAGAAAGTGGGCAGCAGCTCTTTGCAACTGGGTACGGCAGCAAGGTTTACCAACCTCAGGTCAAAGGATTCACCTCAATGCCAATGACCTCAGCTGTTTCGGCAGCCCTGTTCCCGCCTTTGGGTAGATGGCTCGTGCTCACCCTGGAAGCGGTTCTGAGTTTTACTGGAGCCCAGTCTCCGAAGGCTTGCTCCCAGTTCCAGCTGAAGTGTCTACTCCTGGCTCTCCTCATTGGCAGTTTGGGTGCCCACCTCTATGCCCTGCCCTTGAGGGGTTCCAAGCCTTTCAAAGGCAGAGCTTGCTCTATTACCTCGGCCTGTTATCTTGGGGAGGTGTGGGTGGGAGAATGACATGATGACAGAGCCAGGGAGTGAACACGTTCCCCATTGCTTGTGAACATGTGTGCTCTCGCTGCTCCTCATGGGTGAGCTGTTCCGTCATTTAGGAGTTGAGTTTTGCGGAGACTCAGAGCAATCACCTGGTGAGAGTTTGTTCCCTCATTCTCACAGTACTCACGGGTCCCAGATGTTCCAATGTCCAGTCGGTATGGTTGTGAATTTGGTCTGATGGGAGCAGAGAAGCAATGGCTCCTCGGGGACCGCAGTTGAGGAGAGCCACCCGTGCGCCCGAAAACTCCTCTGATGGAGATTGCATGGGTACTTTCTGCTGTTGGCTTTCACAGAACTGCCCCTCTTCCACCAGAACTTAAGTTCCTCCGGTTTCTGTGAGGCTCTTCTTTTGTTAACCACGCATCTCCGACACTTCTGGGCACGTAGCCCTCGTGAGTTGAAAAGAATCAAAGAGAAATCCTACAAACTGTTGGCTCTGCTTTCGCTTGAGAACGATGTTAATAAGCTTCACACACAGCAGACAAGAGGCCGTTATATATAATCGAATAGAAGTCTAACAAGGAAAATGAGATAGAGGCAGGTACACAAAATGTTCTAGCGCAGTGTTTCCTGACTTTCCATGTGCAGTCCATTCCCCTGGGACATTGTTAAAGGGCAGGTTGTGATTTGGCAGGTCAGGACTGGGGCCAGAGACTCGGCATTTCTAGCCGGCTCCCAGGTCATGTGGGTGCTGCTGGTCTGGGGACCACACCTTGCAGAGCAAAGGTGTAGACCAAATATACAAGGTTGTCAATAAAGCTTAGGGTTCACAATCATAGAAACTAGAGTAACCGGGGTAGAGGAGCAACCTAGAAGTCTCATATGATCATGAAGATAGTAATAGTAATGATGTGATGACCTCGCCTAGCCATCAGAGGAATAAGAGAGGTGGCCTATCCTACTGTTAGTTTGATGGTTTTCCAGCAAAGCCTTGAACGAGTGAGCACTGGCTTAGGGAGGAGTGAAGGGTTCTTAAAGAGGAAAGCCCTTCACTGCTGTTTAAGCTAAAACTTCAAAGATTTCTGCAGTGACCATGCATGAACATGCCTTGCCTTGTCACTGACCTTTAGCAGAAAGCGACTCCTTCTTCCCAAGCCTGTAAGTCAAGGTCTTCTGAGTACTTTCTGTTCAATCCTATTGCTGAGTCAGGCTGAATCATTGCTCGGCTGGTAACTATGTACCTTGAACGGCTGACCTTTTCTATCTTTTTTACACCCACTTGGCATTCCCTGTCACCACCACTTAAACCCACCTGCCTGGGCCTAGGCTTTCCCTGGGGGACGCCTGTGGAAGAGGTGAAGTGTGCAGCTGGCTACAGGAACCTGCAATTCGTTTGCAAATAAACCCTTCAGATCATCCCCTAAAACCTGCCCCTCCTGCTACCTTCCCCTTCTCAGTAAGTGACCTTCCCTTTGTTTAGCCAAACACCCAAGACAAACCCTTGACCCATCTCTTTCCCTTACTCCCCACATCCAATCTGCCAGCAGTGGTTATAGCCTCTGCCTTCAAAGTATATCCAGCATCTGATCAATTCTCACTGGCTCAGGCAGTGGTCCAGCTACTGGTGGCTGAGCTGAGACCAGAAAACAGGGCTCCTGAGTTCCAGGTCAGTGCTTCCTCTGCCACACCCAAAAGCTTACTGGATTTGAATGAATCATTTAGAACTCTCCCCTGGCTCTATTGTGTCTCCCCAGCCCTCCTGGCCACCCTCCACCATTTGCCCAGGAAAATTGTTTGCTGAGTCATAGCCTCTTTTTTATATAAGATAATGGCTACATTTATTCATTAAGTCATTCAACAAATATTTATTGAGCACCTACAATATGCCCAGCAGAATGCTCCACAGTGTACAGAGCCAGACCTAAATCCTGACCTCACTGTGGAGGCAGAAATTAATCAAATAATTGCATAAACAAATGTGTAATTGCAACAGAGATACAATCTACATGCTATAAGCATCTAAAAGAAAAGGGAGGGTTTGACCTAATCAAGGAAGATTCCCTGAGGAAATGCTGTTGGAGTGGAGTAAGGATGAGTAGTTAAGTAGGAAGAGGGGAGAATGTTGATGCATGAGCAAGGGCCTGAGGCAGAAGGGAGTGCTGCAAATATGTGGGACTTCCAGAGAAAGCCAGTTTGCTGGGAGTGGAGAGAGCCAGGGGAAGGAAGTGTGAGGTGAGATGAAGCTCAAAAAGGAGAGCAGGGGTCAGGAGATGGAGTGTATGATAAACACTGCCAGTATTGCTCAATATCCATTTTTTTCCTCTTTTTCAGCTGGTCCATGACCACTTAGAATAAAGATTACATTTTCTAGCCTCTCTTCCAACTAGCTCCAGCCATGTCACTAAATTCTGGGCAGAAAAATGTCAGTAGAAGTGCTATGTACAATTCTTTGTTCCTGTGCCTGGGTTTTGGTTGCAATGGCTGGTGCTCAAGCAGCCCCTTTGGACCACGAGGTAGAACCCACATGCTAAGGATTATAGAGCAGAGAACTGAGTCCCTGAGAATTTTGAGGAACTGCTATACAAATTTTAGCTGGCTCAACTGTAGCCTTTTTGTATGAGAAAATAAAATCTTATCTATTCAAACTCCTGTTAAATTGGGTTTTCTGTCACTCACAGCCAAACCAAATCCTGATAAACATGGCTTTGCTGAATTTATTAAGGGGTTTTGTCATTATTCTATGAACGATGGAAAGCTTTGAAAAAGTTTTAAACGTAAGTGTGTCTGTATGTGTGTGTGTGTGTGTGCGTGTGTGTGTGTGTGTGCGTGTGTGTGTGTGTGTGTGTGTGTGTGTGGTATGATCAGTTTTGTATTTTGAAAAGTTCACCTGGCTGCATTGGGCAAGAAGTGGACAGAATAAAAGCCAGGGACACAAGTTAGGAGGTTGCCGTTGCAGGTGAGAAATTACAAAATGACAGTGGCTTTTGCTAGGGTGGTAGCTAGAGATGCAGAGAAGTAGACAGCTTCTAGAGACAGCTGGGTCCCAGAAACATTAGTATTTACTATCAGCAGGGATGCAGGAAGTGGGGGAAAAGGCATCAGAGAAATGGGTGCACTCCTGGCTGCTGCTTCAGTGCAAGGTTCCAGAAATTATGGCTGCAGAAGGGGAACTTTCCCTTTCTTATGCTCTGGAGTCTGGGTGGCCCCTTCCCAGCCCACACCCAGCCATGCAGCATAGCTCAGCTCTGACACACCTCAGCAGAGGCAGCCCGTGGGAACATTTCCCCAGGAGCCTGGAGGGAGGAGAAACAGGGTAGCTTTGGGCAGGGAACCAGAGAAGCAGAAGTCTGTGGGAAAAGGATGAAACCTGTCTGGGGGAGAAGCAACATCTCTCAGCAGTACAGCCAGGCCCCGGCCTTTGATGGTTCAGACTTGGCTGGGCCACTGCCTGCTTCTTTCAGAACCCCCGGCACACAAAAGGGAGGGTGAGTGTCGGATGAACTAAACCCAATAATATTCACTCCTTTTATTTTCCAGAAACGTCATGAGACCCACAGGGCAATCTTCTGGTTTTAAGACCTGGTGAGTCACGCCTACAAATACCTCTGACTCAATGTGATCCCAAGCCCTTACCAGGCATCTCCCAGGAACGTGGCTCAGCAGGAGAGCCGGAGCAGGACAGCCTGGCAGGGGAGAGAAGGGCTGGTGTCTCTGGAGGGGGTGAAAAGGGCCGGCTGCAGTACAGACCATGGGATTCCTGGCTTGACACTGACTGCTCCCAATAACAGCCAACGTTGACCGAGTGCTATCCCCAAGCCACATGCTAAATTCTCTCTTCTAATCTTCATGGAAGACCATGGTGTGGATTCTGTTTGTAATCCCATTTTCTTGTGTAGGAAACTGAGGCTCTGTTATGTTAAGTACCCTGCTCACTGTCACAGAGCCAGGATATGAATCCAGGCAGCTAAGGCCAAAGGCTATCGTGTGTGAAGGAGGGCACGTGCTTTACGGAGTTTGCAGGGATGAGACAAGGGCTGAGAAGGAGAGCTAACATTTGTGGAGGGTCTGCTACACTCTAGGCTGATGATTTGTCACCCTGACTGCATATTAAAATCACTTGGGGAACTTTATAAACACTACTGTTGCCCCAGCCAATTAAATCACGGTCTCTGGGGAGGGTGCCCGGGCATCTTATATTTCAAAAGCACCCATTTTATAAGATAACACTAATACACAGCTAGGGTTATTCGACAAAAGCAACTTTCATACGTTTTCTTATATAATCCCAACAGTGGCCTTCTTCCCATTTTCAAACGGAGAAACTGAGGCTCACAGAATTTGGATAGCTTAGACAAAGCCCACAGCCACCGAGACCTGATCTGTATCTGGCTGACCCCCATGCCATTCATGGTGATTCCATTCTCTCTCATATCTGGGCCTCCTCCATTCTGAAAGCCTGTGAACTTTCTTAATGTAAATTTCTTTTGCAATTTGCATCTTTTTTGTTCAAGTGCGAGTACTGTTTAGGCCAGCTGTTGGAGAGTAGCAGTGCAGTCTGTAGCTACTGAGTAGAATGGGCTGGCCCAGGGGCCTCTGAAACCATGGCTATGGCTTCATCCAGGCTCTGCTACAGCCAATGGACCAGGACATCTGAAGAGATGCCCAGTAGCCCTGGCCAGGATGTGCCTGCGGACTCTCCCAGAACATTGCCCATTCACTGGAGTCCCTGCCTCTGAGGAGCCACCCTCTGAAGATCAGAAGTCCCAGCCCTGGGGAAATCCTTAGTCTCTGTTTCCAGAAGCATTAGTGACTTCCCAAGGATGACATGGGAAAAGTCATCACCCTTTTACTTCCGTGTGAATTAGCCGAGCCTCTAATTTCCTAGTGGCTGAGGGCTGCGCTAATGAGAAGGGGTGTTCATCATCAATCAACTTAGTAAAAAAGCAGCTGGGAAGGCAGAAGGGCAGCCAGAGACTGATTTGAGCAGCCAAAAGATTCTCCGGCACAAAGAGTACTTTTTTTTTTTTTTTTTTTTGGTGGTACGCGGGCCTCTCACTGTTGTGGCCTCTCCCGTTGCGGAGCACAGGCTCCGGACGCGCAGGCTCAGCGGCCATGGCTCACAGGCCTAGCTGCTCCGCGGCATGTGGGATCTTCCCGGACCGGGGCACGAACCCGCGTCCCCTGCATCGGCAGGCGGACTCTCAACCACTGCGCCACCAGGGAAGCCCAAAGAGTACTTTTTAAAGAGGGGAGAAAAAGAAGTGACATCAGGGGTCTATCCGCCCATGCTCATGGCAGGATTATTCACATTGGCCAAAAGGTGGATGCAGCACATGTGGCCATGGACGGTTGGATAAACAAAATGTGATATTGATATAATGGAACATCACTCAACCTTAAAAAGGAAGGAGATTGTGATACTTGCTACATGGATAATGCTTCACATTTTGCTAAGTGAAGCAAGCCAGTCACAAAAGCAGATACACAGAATATTATATGATTTCTCTGGGGTGAGGTTCCTGGGGCAGTCAGAGTCACAGAGGCAGAGAGGAGCATCGGGGTTGCCAGGGTTGAGGGGAGGGTGAGTGGAAAGTTAGTGTTTAATGTGCAGACTTCCAGTTGGGGAAGATGAGGACATTCCAGGAGATGGATGATGGTGAGGGTTACCCAATAATGGGAAGGTACTTAATGCCACAGAACTGTACACTTAAAATGGGTAAAACGGTGAATGTACACGGTATATATTTTACCACAATAAAAAAAAAAACAGGTGGGGGACGTGTGACGGTAATTCACACTTTTATCCATACACTTGAAGGTAGGTCTATGTACGAACTTTCTGGGACGGTTTGTAAGACAGGAATAAGAAAAACTGGTAAAATAAATTACTGTTGAGAACATTATAGATCAGATGTAAACACCCCGAAGACTCCCCTAAGAATGAGGACCCTTCACCCAGATCTGGACCTAAACATTACTGCATCATTAAAGACTGTTCCACTTTCAGTCAGCAGGGTGAAAAGTTCTAAAATAGTTTTGCTGAGACTGTGGACATAGGTTAGAAGAAAGGAAAGTCTGGAGTCTGACACTTTTAGATCCACTTTTAGACTCATTCTACTTTTGGAAGCAAAGTGATGTCAACCCTCCAAGCATTTCGCAGCCAAGCTGCTGGCTCCTCAGGGTCCCCCTTTCTCACTAGCACCACTGACCACCGAGAAAAAGTGGGGATTGTTTCAGTTCAAGAGCCTCAGGTCCTCAGCCCGGCCCCTAGCTGCCCCACCCCTTCCTCGTTCACTTTGCCCCAACTATTTCTTGAAGGTATCAGACTCATTTCGACCTCAGGGCCTTTGCACTTGCTGCTCTGCCTGGCATGCTTCCCTCCTCGAACATCCCCATGGCTCCGTCTGTTACCGCCTTCAGCCTTTGCTCAAGGTCACCTTCTCCAGCGGTCTTTTCTGGACACCCTAGTTGAAAGGACTACTCTCATTCCCCCACATCAGTTTTCTGTACCCCTCATCCTGCCCAAAACACGCTGTCACTGTCCCACTCATACCCTGGGGCTTATTCCAGGTGGAGGGAGTTATATGAGGCTTGGGAATTGTGGCCTGAAAGACAATTTGAAAGAGCTGAAGTGTAGGGTGCCCAGGGCTGGGAGACTTGCATGAAATGACTCACTAGGTAACAAGGACAAAGAGCTGAGCGGCTGGTCTGCTAAGGTAAGGAATTTGAGCTTGAGCAGGCAGAGGGGAGCCACTGAAGGATGTTAGGCAGGAGAGTGATAGGTTTGATTTGCATTTTTAAGCGATTACTCTGGCAGCCGGCCTTGTGGAGGCTGAACACAGGGGGTGAGGCTGGAGGCAGGAAGACCAAATGTAAAAGGAACCTCTTGGCTCTTCAAGGAGCTCAAATGATACTACACCAGAAAGAGACACAAGCGTGAAGTCCAGCCAACCAGTATTAGAAGCAAATTTTTTTTTCTAGGAATGGATTGAATTTCAGCAAAAAAAGACTTTCCTGCCACCCTTTATGGACAATACAGTGAGGGCTGCCTTCTGCCCTGGTTCAAGTTGTCCACTCTGGGCTTTTCATGCATCAATATTCAATAAAAGCGAGCGTGGGTTTTATGGGATTGTTTGTTAAGCGCAGAGCCAAGCTTTTCTACTCAGACAGAACGGCTCTGCCAACGTCTAAATTGGCCGTTTTTTGCATATAGGGTGTGAGGGATATCTCTATGTGTCTTTATGAGCACACCCATTTGGAAGGAGACATATGTGGCTATATATAATATCTTTATGTGATTTTTTGAAGAGATGTTTATACAACCTGTATATTCCTTGGCATGAATATGTTTGTAGCATGCAGAAAGGGAGAGACAGAATGCAAAAGTGATTCCCACACCATAACCAACTTTGGCTCACGAAGAAAAATGCAAAATAGATTATGTTCCCTAGCAATGCCTCCAGGGTTGAAAGATTTCCAAATCCACCCATTTAATCCTTCCTCCTGGAAGGGCACTCACCTTTGAACTTTATTTTTTAAAACTGTCATTTAAAAAAATAACAATCGCACAGCCCAGACCAGGCCCTACTGCAGCCCAGGCTCCCCGCCCCTATCCCATACCCCAACAAGAGAGCTAACCAAAGGGGCCATCTTGCTTGCAAAAACAACAAACAAAAAAAAACCCCCGCGGGCTGCTTGATGAATTTGATGGAAAGAGCCAGGCTGTAAAAGACGGCATTTTGGCTTTAACAAGGCCAGGAGCCCGGAGCGAGCGCCGCCAGCTGGGTAGTCTGAACCAACCCAAGAATATTAGAACCTGGGGTCACCCGGAGCTGGGACGCCACCAGGAATGCGGGCAGGAGAGACGGTCTGGTGGTGGGGGGTGGGGGGGCGGGCGGCGCTGGGGATCACTGGGGCCCCGCGCTGCCAGCTCCTTGACGCAAGTCAACAGGCGGACGGAGAGGCCAGGACAGCTGTGCGGGAGCAGCGCTGTGCCCGCAGCACAGGGCTCGCCTGGGCCCTCTTCACACGACCAGGCTCCAGGACCCCTGGGGTAAGGCAGGTGGACCCACATGCGTGTCCACTCACCAGCTCAGCAGGTATAGCACCTCAAGGAGGAAGCCTCCTTGGCTTGTTCCGATGCCTCCTTGCCACGCTGTTGACCCACAGGAAGTAAGGAAGCAGTGGAGCGTCCCACCTGCAGAGGAGGGAGGGGCGATGGTCCCATTTCCCAAAGCCATAAGCAGCGAGGTTCTCAACAAGGGTGTTCCCTGAGTCAATGGCAGAGCAGAGGAAAGGGACCCTTCGCTGTCCTCTGGACCTAAGTGGCAATGTCCAGCTCTGGACACGCTTGGTAAACATCTATTAAGTGGATTACCCTGTTTTTCTCAGCATTCCATGCAGCCCTGGGAGCAGAGCCTCTCTCTTAACATCTGACGCCTCTGGTGTCTGTCACCTATTTCCACAGTTCCCCCACCCCACCCCCTGCACATAGAAGCAAATGACCCCAAGAAATGGCCCTGTGAGTTCTCTCACTGCCCCATCCGGACACTTTTAATACTTGATCCTTTTTCTTGAGAATTCCCTGGAGATTAGATCACCCAGCCGTGTCACTGTGTCTCTCCTTAGGAAAGCTTTTCTAATTTAGGTCCGAGCTTTCCCTTTCCTTCATTCCATGCCATCCCTCCTAATGATAACCCCTTGTGCCAGGCTCAATTACACACAAAGCTCAAATGAGCAGCCCCAACTCTAAACTTGGCCCCGTCCATTAGAAGGGGAGGTCTTGGGCATCTTACTCTACCCAGAAAGAAAGATGCTGTTCCCCAAGGGGAAACAAAGCCAAGGATGGGGGGGGGGTGGAATCTCCTGCAAAAATAAAAGTCGAGAATGAAGAAACAGGGAATTCCCCGGTGGTGCAGTGGTTAAGAATCCGCCTGCCAATGCAGGGGACATGGGTTCGAGCCCTGGTCCGGGAAGATCCCACATAATGCGAAGCAACTAAGCCTGTGCGCCACAACTATGGAGCCTGCGTTCTAGAGCCCGTGAGCCGCAACTACTGAGCCCGCGTGCCGCAACTACTGAAGCCCACGTGCCTAGACCCCATGCTCCGCAACAAGAGAAGCCACCACAATGAGAAACCTGCACATCGCAATGAAGAGTAACCCCCGCTCACCGCAACTAGAGAAAGCCCACGCTCAGCAACGAAAACCCAATGCAGCCATAAATAAATAAATAAATTTCTTTTTTAAAAAAAAGAAGAAACAGACCAGCTCTGGCTCCCCCAGGGCACTGGGGCTGAAGGCTGATGCTGCACCTTCAGACAGGCCTGTTAGGACCCTGCCCTGCCCCAGGCATGCAAGAGCAACAGAAGTGCTTTGATTTTTCCCTTTCTAAAAACGTCCTCCAGCCTGACCCTACCTACGCTTTCACTACAGGGTCAGCAGAGGGTGAAATGAGAGCATTCTCTCGGAATTTCCTGACTTCTGTGAATTTTTCTCAAGATCTGGCCATGAGTCAATGTGAGGCACTGTGACACATGGTGTGCCTTGCAGTGGCTCCCCTCCCTTTTAGAACACCGTGAAAAGCATCTCCCAGCTGAGTAACTGAGGACGAAAATCCATAAGGCCCCCCCACCTTCCCCCGAAATCTCCTTCCATATTGTCTCCAAATGAGAGGAGATATGGAACCATATTTTAGCAGGATATTAATATTCTCTAGAAGTACGGAAAGATCTGTATTGATGCAGTTGACTTCCTTTGCAGAATTAGCTCTCTTGTATGATGTTTGTTCATCTTTACGTTTCGGGTATTTAGAGAATGGGGCAGGGGGCGGATGAGAACAGCCGTGGAGGAGAGAGGAGGAGATTGCTCAGATTTACAAAGTCCTGGCAAGATCGTAGAACATCCCCTGAAAGGTCCAGGTGAACCGGACTAGGTAGGCAGGTAGATTTATCGGCTCAACTTTATTGATGTTGACAACCAATCTGAAATAGCCAAACAAAGTAGATTAATTATAATTTTGTATTATATTATCTGAATTATCTGACTGCCAGGACTGGATATCACTTGCCAGTGGAGACCAGGTACAACCAGTATCTGCTAGTGATGGTTTATAATTCCCCCCCAGAGTTTGGGGGGGAAGTGCTCAGATCAATGACATCTTTCAAAAGATGCTGGAATTAAAATGAAGGGAATACTACACAGCCATTAAAAAGAATGAAATTTTGCCATCTGCAGCAACATGGATGGAGTTGGAGCGTAGTATGCTGAGTGAAATAAGTCTGACAGAGAAAGACAAAATCTCTGTGTTATCACTTCTATGTGGAATCTAAACAATAATGCAAATGAGTGTATGTGCAAAATAGAAACAGACTCACAGATATAGTGAAGAAACTAGTGGTTATCAAAAGGGAAAGAAAAGGGGGAAGGACAAATTAGGAGTAGGGGAATAAGGGATAACAAACTACTATGGATAAGGCAGATAAACAACAAGGATATATTGTATATCACAGGAAATTACAGCTGTTATCTTGTAATAACTTTTTTTTTTTTTGCGGTACACGGGTCTCTCACTGTTGTGGCCTCTCCCGTTGCAGAGGCTCCGGACGCGCAGGCTCAGCGGCCATGGCTCACGGGCCCAGCCGCTCCGCGGCACGTGGGGTCTTCCCAGACCGGGGCACGAACCCGCATCCCCTGCATCGGCAGGCGGACTCCCAACCACTGCACCACCAGGGAAGCCCCTGTAATAACTTTTAATGGAGTATAATCTATGAAAATATTGAATGACTGTGCTGTACACCTGAAACTAATGTAATATTGTAAATCAACTATACTTCAATTAATTAATATGAATGGAGTGTTAAAACGAGATTGCTAAATGTCTGTGGAGCCTGGCCTTACTCGGGGTTCTTGGGAATGTGTGTGGAAGCATTTTGTAAACTGTCATATGCTACGCAAACAGCAAGGAATCACCATCCTTAGGGTGTATTAAGACCCCACCTTGGGACCAAAGAAGATTAAGCCTTTTATAAATAGAGCAGAGAATTTCTAACCGTCCTAGTAGGGCCAAGTGCCTCTCTTTCAAATGCAGAAAACGAAGGGCAGACCCTAGGGGAGTTACCCAGACATTGAGGAAAATGAGGCACCTTGTACCCCCTCTGCCTACGTAGCCCCTTTCCCTCCTTAGACCCCCAGGAAGAACATCCTCGGTTGTAGAAAGTCGAACTTGGGAAGGAAAATCCCAGTTTGAAGCAAAAGCTCTCAGAGCTCCTACACCTCCTGCTATTCTGAGGTAAATGGAAGATAAATATTTTCTGGGGCTCTTTCAACCAAGGTGAAGAAGGTAACTTTCCTCTCCCCGCCCCCCGTTTCTTCTCCTTCCCCCAAACCCCCTCCCTTCTCTTCCTGTCTTCTCACCACCATCCAAAGAGACAACACTTCGGTTTTCTTCTCGTTCTGGAAAAAACTGTTTTTCTGAATTGTTGCCTTTTCACTGACTAGTGAAGGCAAAACCAGAGAATTAAATGAGGCAATTGGGTAAGAAGGAATCAAATCTTAGTGAACTATGATTTCTAAATTTAAAAAAAAATTTATTATATATTGTAGATTTTTTATAGATTTATTTTAAATTATTTTTATTATAACTATATATATGTATATAATTATAATTTATTTTTTAAACTAATAGAACCTTTCCTTTTCCTAGCCGACCATCTACCATCTTTTTTGTAGTGTGCTGGCTGAGATGCGGCCCTGGGGTGGGCACTGGGGGAGCCGGGATTTCTCTGAGCCTGAGGCCAGCCTCTCTTACTGGCAGGCCATGGAAACCTTTTCCTTCCAGCTCCGCCCCATCATGCTGTGGTTCCCCTCTATACAAAATGAGCAGAACAACACTCTTCCCTCCCACAGGCAGGGGATGAGGTGGAATCCTTGCAAATCTGTCAAGTGTTTTAAGGTCCTTGGATTAAAGAATTTACTTGAGAGAAGAAAATACGATTCCAGAGTGGAATTCCACTCGGTGGTCATGTGTTCTGTCCCTCCCGCCACCCAATCTGCCCCCACCCCCGTGCCTTACTTGACTTGGAACAAGGACTGTGAGCTATGAGGGGTTCAGAGTGCCTTTAAGTCACCTCTTGGCCTCTGCTCCTCTTTACCTTTTAATAAATTCTAGTTCTACTCCTGCTTTTCTTCTTCTTCACGCAGCCAAAACCTTCTCTCTCCTAATGTGGGTTATCAGACGAGGAGCCAGCTGGTTGGAGACGGGCCCCCTCCCATCTTGCTCTTTCCTCTTTGTCTCTCATCCCTGCCTCTCCTTTGCCTGTGCTTCCCTTCGCAACCCCTGTTTTTTGTTTTTTTGTTGTTTTTTGGGTTTTTTTTTTTTGCCAAACAGGGGCCTCTCACTGTTGTGGCCTCTCCCGTTGCGGAGCACAGGCTCCGGACGCGCAGGCTCAGCGGCCATGGCTCACGGGCCCAGCCGCTCCGCGGCATATGGGATCTTCCCGGACCGGGGCACGAACCCGCGTCCCCTGCATCGGCAGGCGGACTCTCGACCACTGCGCCACCAGGGAAGCCCCCCGCACCCCCTGTTTTTCACATGCCAGACGTTTCGATAAATTGAAACAAATGTGACTCTGAATTCTTGGCTGTAAAATCTGCTTCGTCTTCCTGGACCGGCACTCTCTGAAATGGAGCCTGGTGCCTCCTGGGGAGTGTGGGCCGCTGGGCGGCGATGGAGCAGGGCCCGGCTGTCCCCAAGGAGGCTCTTCCCTAATCAGGGCTTCCCGACGTCAGCATCCCACGTGGAATGTGGGAAAACACCCAGGCAGCTGCTAGGGCGGCCGTGAGACAGCGGCCAAGAATGCCCCCGGCCCTGGCCGCAGCTGCGTCCTCAACAGGTGCTGGCGGGCTGCCGGGCATGCCTGCATGTGTCACCCCCTCTTCTGGACACACAGAAACATCCCGGATCAGGGCCACCGACACGGCCTCTCTCCATTCACCCCGCCAGTCCTGAGGCCACAGAGATTCGGGCACAAGACAGTCCCAGGTGACAAAAAGCAGCCAGGGTCACGTTTCCTCTGCCCCACCCTCGCCCTCAGCGTGAGGCTCACTGGACAAATGAGAGCAGCTCCTCCCACGAGAGGCACCTTCCCGGCCTCACTGCAGGGAAGGAGGTGTTTCCAGAGAAGGGCAAGGCTGACCCTTCACTGGCTGGCTCTGATCACAGCTCCAGAGAGGCTGCCACACCACACTTCCTAAGCTTGGGGACAGGACAGAACCAGGCACCTTCCTCCTGCCCCTGGGTCCCCTCTGTCACCCCTCCTGCCTTTCTCTCCTTCACCTGTCCCAGCTTCTCACTTCTCAGAGCCCACCCTCCTCTCAGGGAGAGTTAGTTACCCTGGTGGGGCACACGTGTGTGTGTGTGTGTGTGTGTACATGTCTGTGCGTGCACACGTGTGTGTGTGTCTGTGGGCGCACATGTGTGTGCGTGTCTGTGCGCGTTTGTGTGTTGCCTCCTCAACAAGAGTAGGGACTGTGCCATCTACAGCCATACAGCAGCCCCCCAACAGTGGCTTTTTTGGGGTTTTAAAATTATTTGTTGTTGTTGTTGTTGGAGTATGGTTGATTTACAATGTTATGTTAGTTTCAGGTGTACAGCAAAGTGAATCAGTTATACATATACATGTATCTACTCTTTTTTAGATTCTTTCGCCATATAGGCCATTACACCAACAGTGTTTCGCTCATCCCTATGGAAATAAAAACCAAATCAGAAAAACATCACGTGTTAAATCCCGTGTGTATCTGTATATAAAATCTCCTCTCCCAATCCCGTGTGCTTTGGGAAAAATAGTATTTACTTGTGTCTTCCTTATCTATATTTTACTCTCTCTTTTTTTTTTTTTTTTTTTTTTTGTGGTACGCGGGCCTCTCACTGTTGTGGCCTCTCCCGTTGCGGAGCGGACGGCTCCAGACGCGCAGGCTCAGCGGCCATGGCTCACGGGCCCAGCCCCTCTGCGGCATGTGGGATCCTCCCTGACCGGGGCATGAACCCGTGTCCCCTGCATCGGCAGGCGGACCCTCAACCACTGCGCCACCAGGGAAGCCCTGCTCTCTTTTATTGTATTTTACTTTACATTTCCCAAGGCCTGTTAAATGGAGTGCCATGAAAATTCAGTTCCATGATGTAGAAATGCTGGAACATTTGGAGCTGAACAAAGTTAAACAGGACTTTTCGGCATCTTAACACAATAAAGGGCATGGCGATCATCCACAAGAAATGTAGAATTCAGGGTTTTCCAAATCTGCTTAACCTTAAAACCCCGTCTTTGGAGGAATATTTCAAGGAACCGGCATCGCTTTGGTCAATGCTTCAGTAGACATCAGCTCCTCTCATGAATGATGTACGGCACCCAGCAAGGATCGTGCATGGGCCGATGCTCATGAAAGACCAACGCCTCTGCCTTCCTTCAAGCCAGAAGAACAGAAATGCCTCATCTCCCAGAACTTTTGACAATTACAGGAGGAAGAAGCCCTTTGGCAAATGAGGGATTTGCTCCGGCCTTTGTGTTTCAGCCTGGGATCATGAGGGCATAGCCAAAGCTCTTCTTTCCACCAGAGGCCCTCATAAAAAGCCAGAGCCCTCAGTTGTTCATCACCAGCAGTACCAGCATCAGGGCAACAGAAGCACTGCAAAGCCTAGAAAAGTCCAGATCTGGCAGTGAGCCGTGATGACTCTTTTAAATACAACTCTTACCCTCCTGCTGGCCGCCTTTTGGACTTGGTCTAACTTCTTTTGAGGCCCCTGGTTAATCAACTCTCACCTCCTGGAGCCCCAGAGGCTCTCTTTGGTGGCCCATGTGACAAGGTTCTGGGACTTGTGTCCTTCTTCAGGATGCTTCGAACTGCCCTACAGCCTGGACATGGATCCATGAGCCAATTTTGTTTTCTTCAAATCCGGGGGAAGAGAGGAGCGGTCTGCTAGCTTCCTGGGAATGTTGGTGATGTCGGAGAGTTGGGGTAGGGATGGGGGAACTGTCGGGGCCAATCCAAGGGACGGGATCAGGACATTTGGAGAAGCCAGGCCAGTTCCCACAGGGCACCGACTTGGAAGCTTTGTAAACAGAGCTCACTTGGCAAAGGATCTGTGTGGCCACTGCCATCCATGGCAGCATCGCTGCTGGCAGAGTGTTTACTCCCATCACTTCCTCCTCATTTCCCCCTGACACTGTCCCTACAAAGAAGGATGGGAATTGGGTGAGAATCAGGCAGACGATATCCTCTGGACAACCATCAGGGTTTCTAAGAATCACACAAGCTGCTGCTGGCCAACTCATGTTTCTTCCTCTTCCCCTCCACGGGCATGAGTACCCAGTGAGGCAGCGAAGAAGCACAGCTCAGGAGCTGCGCGGGCTCTGTGAGACAGTGTGGTCGCTTTGCAGCTTGGAGCCTCAGTGTGTCCATCTGGGACATGAGCACAGTGGTTCCCTCCTGGCTTGTCTCACAGGGGCCTCTGAGATGCACGATGGGGAGAGGGGGCTGAGAGAACTAAAGACCAGCCTCCCCTCCATTTCCCCGAAGCTTTCCATTCCTGCACCTCAGCCTCTGTCCGCCATGAAGATCAAATAGAGACTCCCTCTCAGCCAACACATGAGGCCGCAGGAGACCAAAGGTCCCACCTCGTTAGATTCCAATCACAGAATTACATGGTGAAAGTCCCCTGAGCTGCCTTACCTGGGACTACAAATCATATCATAGAAAAGACAGCCCCCGCCCCCTTACCACTTACCCGCTCTAACTATGCCTGTCTCGTCTTCTCTGCCAAGCTCTTTCCTGGGAAGCTATCAGGACTGTGGCTGAGCACGTGTGACTTTGACCCTGACAAGACTGAACCCAAGGCGACCCTACCTCCATCTTCCTAACTGGTCCATATGGAGTGAGACGACAGGACCCCAGGGAAGAGAGAACAGAATGGGTTCATTTCTGCTCCTTCCCCACTCCCCCAAGCCAGCCTCCAGATCAGTGCTTCCAGTTGCAGACGCTCTGAAGCTGGTTCCCAAGAATATAAGTCAAATGGAAGACACCCAAGTAGAGAAGGTGCCTTTCCCCAGACAGAGGAGCCCTCCAGGGCACCCACAAAGAGCTCAGGATAAGCCCTTCCCATTTCTGTGCTGCATCTCCTTTATCCTCCTGATGGTAACTCACAAAGCCTTCATCAGCCCCGTCTCAGACTGCAGCATCTGTAGGAGTCCCAGCCCTTCACACACCCTCTCCGTCTGCAGGGACCTGACTGTGGTCATTGTTCTCGGCCTCGAACTTCCCTTCCCTGAAGTCCCAGCAAAACCGCCTGAGCTCAGAGCCTTGGGGTGACACAGGGAAGACACCAAGCTGTAATGTGGGAGGGTGAGGACCCAATAACCAAGACATGAGAGAAGTGGGGGGGGGGACACAGGAAAGGGAAGGAAAGGAGAAAAGACAGGAAGGGGTAGGAGAGAAGGGAAGGGAAGGGAGAAAATAGGAAGGGAAGGGAAAAGATAGGAAAGGAAAGGAAAGGAAAAAAAAAAAAAAGAAAAAGAGAAAGGGAGGAACACTTCACCACAAAACCTTTAAAAATGAACTCTCTTCCCCAACAGAGGGATGTAACGGGGAGGAAGGCCACGAAAGAGAGCACAGACAAGTAAATATAAATACAGTTATTTTAGGGCTTGGTGGGGAATGGATGCTGGTGGTCTCCAGCTTCTTCCCGGTGGGTCGGCGCTCATCCCAGGGAGGAAACCTGGGCCATGCCAGCCCTGGCCTTGCGGCCCGACCGGGTGGCCGGCGTGGAACCGCAGGGCGGCCGCAGGGGCGGAGGCTCAGCCGCACCTCAGAAAAGCAGGGGTGTAGGTGTGAACAGCACTGTGATATCTGGCCGAGGAAGGGCTAGTTCTCAAAGCCCCCATTCATGGACCCTACGCGCAGGAGCAGCAAACAGGAAAAAAAATGGTTTCCCAGTCGGCCTCGCAAGGTGGGTTCCTGTTTACTAATCAAAGACCACATCAAGAATGCAGGGTTACAAATGTTCCTTCTCAGGAGCACAGAAGCTGGTGGCTGGCTGTAAAAAAACTAAAAATCCCAACCGGTGGACAAAAAGCTGCCGCTAGAGGGGCGGGGCCACCGTGTTAGTTTCCGAAGGAAAATTCTACAAAAGGATGGGGGGGCCAGCAGCAGGCGTCCGTTGCTGAGGGCAATGTGCTCTCCATGGGGCTGGAAACAGGCCTCCTGTTGCCGGAAGCTCTTGGGTGGTGGGGTTAGCGGCTGCCCCGCACCCCCTTTCTTCCTGCTAGCCCCCTCTTCTTCCTTCTGAGCTGGTAGCAGTGAGAAACGCCCAAGGGGATTTTTTTTTTAAGATAATTAGCAATTAGTTCCCTGTGGAAATCGGGGAAAATCGAAAGGAGGCCCTTGGAGGAGGTTCAGAGAAATTCATTCACCAGGCAAGGCTGGGCCAGACCAAGAGGGTCCCCCCCCCCCCGCCCCCGAGGGTCCCCATTCCACCCATCGGAGACCAGGCTGCGCTTCCCACCTACAGCAGGGACCGTGGAAAAGGAATTAAAGAAGCAAACTGCAGATAAGATGGAGGCTCCCGCTCCCCTTTGAAGCTTAATTAAAGCAAACTGATCAGCCTTACGCTGGGCATGCTGCAGACTTCCCAAATGGCAGCGATAATCGCTAACAGGGAGCAATGTTATTCCAGAATCGGGGATGCACAGGAAGCTGGTTCAGGCTTCCAGTGCGGGTAGAGAAAAATCTGAACTGTGATAATTAAATACAAATCGCGCCTGGGGGCACACAAACAAACAAAAATCCTTGCTCTCTCCAGATAAGGGGGAAAGGGAGCAGCAGAAGAAATGGATTCAGGGCCATCTACATTTAATTTCATTCTCTGGCAGATCTAAACTGATTTCTGGGTGAGGGGGATCAAACAGACCTGTCAGCAGATCGCAAAGCCGTCTTGAATACGTGCAGGGTGTACCCCATCCAGCACCCAGACCACCGGTACCTTTTATGATTTCTTGACAATACAAATATTTGGCAGTGCTGAAATCGCCCCGATCGAATCAACCTGGGGCTTCACCTGCAGTTCTGAGGTGCTCTCCAAGAGTTTGCTGGAGCCCAGCCCCAAATAACCACTGCTCACCTTATTCTAATATGGCAGGGAACTATGTCCTCCTTCCCATGTCTGCTCACCACCCTCTGCAGGGGGAGGGAAGGTCTCCACTTGGTGTGTGTGGTTGTTGCTTTTGCTGTTGACTTGGCCCCTCTTGTTTTCCACACACAGGGCAGCCTAGTGGCCTGAGTCAGAAGACCAAGACTCAGACCTTCCGCTCTAGCCCTACAGCTGCAGGCCCTCCACCCTCCTGCCTGCAGAAGGAGGCCAAGGCCAAGTTCAGGCTGGGAAGCCATAGGGGAGAGCAGGCGTTTCTGAGACAGGGCCAAAGTCAAGGTTCAGAAGGGTTCACCTGAAGGGGGGCCGTGTAGGATGAGCAGGGGAGGGAAACGAAGCAGCAGCAGCTGCAGCTGTGATGCCTCAAGGTGCCCAGGGAACACCAGGCAGGTAGGTGCCATCATCCATGAGGCTGCCGTTTGCTTCTTCCACAGAATAAGATTTCACCTGTGTTAAGACACTGACACGTCTGCCTCATCGTTCTCTTTGAAATTAGAAGTTCTTGGAGCATACAATGTGGGTTTCACTCAATGCCATTTTGGCCTTACTTAGAGAAGGTGGTATAATTTTCCCTCTTCACAGGTGAGAAAACAGGTACAGAGAGGTACAGACTCAGGAGGAATCCAGGCAGGCTTCCTGGCCTATAAGGAGGGGCCCTGAAGATCTTTCAAGAAGCCTGGAGAAATCTGTACTTGCTTGCTAAGCACCTGTCTCCAAAAGCCTCAATGTCAAGGGTTCCCCGTGAACCTAACCCATGAACTTGATGTATAACTTCCTCCATGCGCCCATAAACTTCAATGCCTCACCAACGTGTGGAGGATGAGGTCCCGGACAGCAGCTGAAGGACCATGCATTCCATCCTTACCCCGCTGAGCCGGGCCTATGAACAGAGCAATTTCTATCAGACCCCAGCCCCAAGTGCCCCTGGATCCCAGAGAGTGGAAACATGAAATTCAGCCCTGTTCCTCATCACACAGAGACACCCCCCACCACCCCCACCACCCCACCCCCACCCCCACCCCCGCCAAAAAGTCTCAGACAAGCCCCATGGCAAAGCCAACAAAATTCAGTGTTTCTCCCCAGGCCACACCATGCTACAAAGTGACTACCGACCCCCTTCTTTTAGCGATTGCCGTGCTTCCTTCCTCCTGCCTGGGAGATTGGTGAGATAGTAAGTTACTAAACGGGCAGCACCTTGTGTTTGTGTGCCCGCAGTCCGGAGTAGACCTCGATTCCCTGGTCCCGCAGTCCGGAGTAGACCTCGATTCCCTGGTCTCTCCCTGCCATCATTCAGTCTGAGCCCAGAGCCTATAAGCCCCTCCCCAGGCCTTCCTCCTGCGAAGCCCGTGGCTCTTTGGGGCATGTTCCCCTCGCTGCAGCCAGTTAGTGAACCTGGCTTTATGTGGTGACTTGCATTCTTGGTGGTTCTTATCTGTTGGAAAGAGCAATGCTGGGGAAGTAACTGAGGCTAAGCCTTGGGTCTGACCACAGCCTCTGCAAACCCAGCTTCCACAGGGATGATACTGATACTCTGCTGAGATATCACCTCGTTATCAACGCCTAGTCTTCCAGAGGGAGGTCACAGGCCCCAACCGTGGGGTCAATGGCTCTGTATCTCCTTCCTATTTCTCCTGGAGGCCACTTCTCCGGTTTGGGTCCAGGGTTCTGAGAGGGGGAAAGAGCAGAGGTATATACCCTCTGAGCTCTGAAATGTACATGTTGACTTTGTCTTATTGTTGCTATTTTTTTTAATTGAAGTGTAGTTGATTTACAATGTTGTGTTAATTTCTGCTGTACAGCAAAGTCACTCAGTTATACATATACATTCTTTTTCATATTCTTTTCCATTATGGCTTATCACAGGATATTGAATATATTTCCCTGTGCTGTACAGTAGGACCTTGTTATTTACCTTATTGTTGCTATTTTTAATTTTTACATTGAAAATAGTCTTTTTTTTCTGATTCAAAAATAATAAACAGTGCAAAAAATTCAAACTCTAGAAAAACATAAGAAACTAAATCTAACCTGAAATCCACTAGTCTGTTAATCACCACCAACGTTTTGGTAATCCATCTCTTTATATCTCTGTCCGTGAACATAACATTCGCTTTCTATGTAAGTGGGAGGTCATACGTACTGGTGTTCTTATGTGGTGCACACCTTTTTCTCTTTTATGGTCTTTTTTCTTATCTCCCACCTCCCCGTCTTCAACGCTTCCCCTGCAGGGCACCAATGCTGCCTAATATGCCCTCTTCCCACCCTGATCTTCATGCTGCTTTCTCCACACAGCAGTGGAGCATGATAAAAGCCCTGGTCCCGGGAAAGTTCTAGATTTTGACGATGGACCCTGGACAAAGAGACAAAGACAGAGATCCACACTTGCAATTAAGGAATCTCTGATGAGAAGTCAGAAGACCTCTAACCCGTACATGTTGAATGTGGTGCTATCATTTTAAAGACTGTTGCTAGGCCATAACTGAGTTCTGCTCAAAATATACCGACTGGAAGAACAAACAGAGCAGCCCCAGATGTCCTCCTCTTCCTCCCAAAACAAAGTTGGGTAGGGTGTGGTGGGAGAGGGCATCCTATGTGGATTTCAGCACACCCTGTAGCCCCTTTAGATGGTACTTCCAGTCCGTTCTGTGTGTATGGCAGGGATCTGGTCAGGATGGTACCAAACCAGGGTGTCACTAGCCTCCTTGGTGGCTCCACTGCCCACGCAGGTCTCCCCACAATTGCAAAGAACTCCTCAACCCGACCAAACAGAATTCCCCTCTGCTCCCACAGAGCAGCTACTTGCTTTCTCTCATTTCTGATTATTTCACATCGTTCACCGTCCTGTGTAACATCCTCAAGACATCAGCCATGCTCGATGGCCACTTCCTAATGCGCTGCTTTCCACAGCATGTGGTAAAGATGGATGTCATTTTAATCAACTCTATGTTTTGAAAATACAGATGTACACTAAAGATGAATTTGATGGTGGCTATTTGTTTAAGAATCAATTTGTTGCATAAGACAGGGATATCCTAATTGGGGCTACAAAAATTCATGATTGGCACCCAACATTTCAGAAGCATATTTGTTGCATTAAAGAGAGATGGGGGCGGGGGCGGGAGCGCATCTGGGTCCCTGTCTGTATGTGTGTGTTTCTGCATCCATAAGCTTGGGCCTCTGGTCTCTGGCCTTTTAAATCAGGACCAGGTTGCCTGCCACATACCTCTCTTCTGCCTGTCACTCACCAGAAGCGGCCCCCTGCAGGCTGAAACTCTGCTGTGCAAACAGGTGCGGCAGAGTTCATCCAAAAGAGTTGACCAAACCCATCCCCCCCCCAAAAAAAACCCAAAATGAAAGCTTTCCACTCAGAGCAGGCAAGCTTTACTTTTTTCAAGTAAGTGTTACTTAACAGAAGGCCTTGTAAAGCTCATAAAACCCTGGAACATCTGGTAAACGGTGTCAATTTTACACATTCTCCAGCACAGGGTACATGACTCCTGTTTCCACTGGCGTAACTCAAGGATACTGGTGCGTCTCCGGGCATCCTGCCCATCCTGATTTTCATGGGATGGTCCCAAGCCAACAGGTCATCTCTCCTTCCACCAGCCCAGCAACAGACAACAGAAAACCTCAGGACCTAGATCCAAGAGGCAAGGGACATGGTGGGGGAGTGGAGTCAGCCAAGGACGTCACTCCTGCTGTGACAGGCGCACACGGCACGCTGGGAGACGGGGAGGGGGCACAGACTAGGGTGCTGCATGTGAGGGGCAGCATGACGTCTCTGGGTGGCTTTAAAATACCATGAGAATCTGCGGTTTTAATATTTAGTCATTTATCCCAGTTGTTAAACATACCACCTTTGGCCTGAGTTGGATGCCAGGGATTGAGGGTTACTCAAAAACATTTAAAATCAATATTTCCAAAGTTGTCTGGAAATGAGGTCACAGTCCCATCAGCAGATGCTATTTGCTATACGTGTTTTTATATTCTGGCAACTGAGAACTCCAAAGGCTCCACTGTGAGATTCTGACTCTGCTATCAGAAGAAGGCTTCTTGCTTCCCTGATGGACTGTCTTCCCACTGTGTGACTTTCAACCCTAGCGATGGCCGTAAGAAAATGTCACAGAGACCATCTAAATTTTGAGTCCCCAAGCACACATCTCAGAAAGCAAGACCTCACCCTTTTGCAAACCCTCACACCCTTGCATGTCCCTTCGGGATGTATTTAGCTCTCAGGATTGTCCCAAAACCCAGGGATCAGGCAGTGCACGCACCCAGGAATGAGCCAAGGACACCTGGCTGTAGGAGGACTGACTGTGTGTTCTTCGGCAAGTCCCCCACTTAAGCCTCAATGTCCTCATCTGAGAAATTGCTCTGTGTTTCTCACAGGCTTGATGGGAGACTCAAACAACTTAATACACATGAATGTGGTCTGTAAGACATTCCACAAGGGTTACTTACAGTCATACCTGCGTAATTGCTGACCATTTTGTCTTTTCTATAGTCTTCCCTAAAAAACCCAGTTCTGGCTAATGAATGAACAGAAAGTCTGCTGAAAGATTTCTGGGAAAGAATTGTTGCTGCTGATGAAATACTGAGGTTAGAGAAGAGAGCTCTCTGGTATACCCTCTTCCCTGTGCTTCCTGACTTTGAAAGCAGAGCTGCAGCAGCCATTCTGTCATCATGAGACCACAAGCCCAAGAGTCAAAAGTCCATATGTTGAAGAGGGGAGGGAGGAGGCATAGATAGGGCTTGGATCCTTGAAGACATCACCAAACCAATGCCAACAAATGCCTGCTTTTGGACTTCTTGTTATGTGAAAAGAAATAAACTCTACTTGTATAAGTCACTGTCAGTTTTCTGTTCCTTGCAGCTAAACACATCAGTCCCTCTGTTAGCCACTTTCATATGACCTTGTATTTTCCTCTGTAGAACTTATCACAGTTATAATCACTTAATATATTCTTCAATCCTTAGTATAATTATCTGCTCAATGTCTCTATTCGCATCTACACTTTAAGTTCTGTGAAGGCAGGAACCACCTCTGTCTGGTTCACTGCTGAATCCTCAGATCCTCGCTCACTGTCCAACATATAGTAGTTGCTCAGTAAATATTGGTTGGTTAAGTGAATAGCTCTGGTTCTAAACGGACACTGGTCACTTCGTTTCTTACTCCCAGTAGTGTTTAGGTTCTGGGGACGTGGAGAGGCCACTCCACCATTTTACTTCCAACGCTAACTTGACTCAGATTTTTATGCCAGTCAGGCCACCCCCCTTGTGGAAGATAACACCCAACACCGAGCCCTTAGAGGACCCTCAGTAAATACTTGTTGAACAGAATTTGCAGCCTCCCAGAGTGGTTTTCAATAAACAAATGCATTCTGCCTTCTAAAGTCTATTTGAATCCTTTCTTCAGACATCTGAGCCTCAAGCCCAGCTTTGAGAGCAGGAAAACACAGGAAAATAAGTAATACCCACCCATACGGTTTCTGGATTTTGCTTCAAGAAGAAGCAAGAACATTTTCTCAGTGAAAAATCTTCCTTTTCTTGCAGCTCCCTGGGCTGTGTTACCACTTCTAGCCTCAGCTGGAACTAGCAACCCAAAAGCAGCCCCAGAAAAGAGAAGGAAAAAGAATTAAATCACACCACCCACAAGGGATCAGGAGTTTACAATATAGTTTCCCCGTGGTTGGCTGCGAACACCGTCTGGAGGGTGGTCTCTCCCTCCATCGCTGGTCCCCGCGTCCTCCCTGTGCGCCAGGGGTATATATTACCTTTCCCTCTGTTAAATGCCAACACACAAACTCCTGGAAATGGTCCATCAGCAATTCCAAGACAGGATCCCCCACATAAGGCAGGAGGATCCTGAGTTCCAGCTTCCTGTCTCCATTCATAATGTACCTTCCAAATGGAGAGAGAGACTGAGTCCTGAGGGGCCATAAAGCATAACAGTCAAGAACCAGGATTCCAGACCTGGGAATTCTGCCACTTCCTGGTAATATAATCCTGGCGTTTTATCCAATCTCCATAAAACTCACTCTCTGCATTGCTCAAATTGGGAAATAAATGAGATAACCCACGTAAAAGTGCAAGCTTGCCACAGAGTAAGCTTCGAAAAAACGTCAGATATTTTTATCCAGGCTCAACCAGACCCACACTTACCTATTATTAAACCATGCTTCAGGAGTCGTTAAATGGCTTTCAAGCTTTTTCTTCCTGATTGGCCAGTTCCCCCAGCCCTCTCTGGTCCTGCCTATGTTGCCTCTGAGTGCACCCGCCTCTCCTAGCCTCACTCTCTAAACGGGCTACTCCAGCTTGAGAGATGCCTTTTAGAGCCTTCGTGGAGCCTGGAAATGGCTATCTCGGTGAATACCTTAGTCACCCTGAACTTTGCTCTCCAGTTCTCTGCCAGGCAAGTTATCTCCCCTCAGCTTGTTTGCATCCTCTGAACATCAGGGGTAATAATTGCTCCCTTGCAGGATTGGTATAAGGTAGAAAAATGAAATAATATTTGCAAAGTGCCAAGCACATACTGGGCACTTAAATTGTACTTAATATTGCTAGTATTAATAAGAATATCATCATGATCAATGTTATTATTCAAGCTAATAATTATTCAATAATAATATTGATATCATTGATATAATATTGATATCATTCAAACAATATTGATATTCAATGATAGCGTTAATATTCAATAATATTATATGTTTATTATTCATATCATTAACATTATTAATACTGTTATTCAGGATTCAAGTTAGCATACGCCTGAGTTAACCGAAACAAACAAACAGACACACAAACAAACCAGAAGAAAGGGCAAAAAATGTTTTTCTTTTCTTAAAGCCGAGATGCACATTGGCAGTCGGCTGGGGTCTGGAAAGGGAGCCGGCCAGCCACCCAGCACGCCGCTGCTTCCTGGGAATATACTGCTTTAAAGCTGAAGCCCCACTGGGCAGGGTCCAGAGATGCCTGGCCCATGATGGCACCACCACACAAACAAAGAAGGATGTGTGCTTGCAGATACCTGTACAGATTTGGATGAAATAAAGTCCCCAGATGGACCCCACCAAGCTTATATTTTAGAAGGATTTCTTTCTCCCTCTATCCCTCCATGTGTGTGTCTGCCTCTCCCTGGCAATATTCTGGACTCCTGAAAATAGAGGTTTATTATGGAAATGCTGACAGACCCTTAAATAGAGCACTGTATTTGCAACACTGCAATTATGCCTCCATTGAAAAGCTCCAAAGAAAACATGATTTCCTTGAGCAAATAAATCACGCATGGCTCTAAAGGCCCAGATTTAAATCATTTGAGCCATAAAGAACAGTCGTGTTCCATATATAAAGGGAATATAAATAATAATGACCGAAAAAAGAAAAGAAAAAAAAACCTAGGCCTATACCAGGGAAACGTAGACAAACTTTTACGGTCTTCATAAAATTGGACCCACGTCTCACTACCATCCGACTGCATAAGTAGGCACCAGATTAGCCTCAGGACAGTGTTGATTTGATTGGCCTAGAAATTGCCCCTGAATAAATAAGAGATCCATATCTTCTCCCATGCACACCCGGCACAGGACTCCCGTTTCCCTCTCTTTGTCTCCCTCCCTCTCTCCCCCGCTCTTATCCTGACCACACCCTACCTCACCACCCCCGTCTCAGTCCCACCACTAACATTTGCTCTGAGACATTCCTCAGCGATATGATCTAAGGTTAGACCCTGCAATTAACCGCCTCAAGGCGATGCAGTAGCTCAGATGTGTCCAGTGACTACAGACAGGCTCTCACTCCCCATGGAAAATGACTTGTGCATTTCTCTGTGCTCTCAACACACATATCATTGAAGACATGAGGCCACCGATCCTTGAGACCAGCACCTTGACAAGCAGCGTGTGTTTGACATGCAACCTGTGTCTGCAGCCTGGGTAAAATTCGCTCCAGATTTCACAGTCACCATACCAAGCACTGAAAAAGGGGCCCTTCTGTGACTCTGCAGCAGCTCTCAGCAGTAATCAGAGAAGCCCAGCACGGTACTGGAGGACAGGCTTTTTTTTTTCTTTTCCAGCCAGATTGTGGTTTGCTTATTTTCAAACAGTTATTGATACTTCCAAATGGCAGTCACTAAATGACAGGTTTGATTTAGATGATTATCAAAAATGAAACTCGTAATGTTTGAGGCTATAATTCCTTTTCTTAATAGCAAAAGAAAACCTGCGTTATAACTATATAGACCTCATGTGCTTATCCATACTTATTTATACCTACAAAAACCAAAAGTGTTCTATGGCTTAGTTTTTTTCAACAACGTAACTATATCCAGATATTTTTCAGATGTAATTTTCATATTTGGGGGTGAATTCTCTCCTACGAGGCCTTTCAGATTACAAATGAGAGATTCAATTATGTTCCTTCTGATTTTCTTATCAAGTTTGTTTTATTATGTTCTGATCCTTTGAAAACTGGGTAACAGAGAGTAGCCTAAAGCTACATACAACCCCTATAAACTCAGGGCGCCTGTGACCCCGGCTTGGTACAGGGCTATATTAAAAGCAATTCGATAGGAAACAAATATACTTGAAAGCAATTTAAATCACTTTTGCTTCTTTTTAGAAAAACTAAATTGGGGATGGTGGGGGGAGACACGTGTTTAATATAATAAAACAACTTTAAAACCCTTGTATGGACTAAATTGTGTTCCCCCTAAAAATCATATGTTGAAGCCCTAACCCCCAGTGTGACTGTATTTGGGGATGGGGCCTTTAAAGAGGTAATTAAGGTTAAATGAGGTAATAAGGGTGGGCTCTAATCCGATATGACTGGTGTCCTCATAAGAAGAGGAAGAGACACCAGGGATGCATGCACACAAAAAAAGGCCGTGTGAGGACACAGCAAGGAGACAGCCACGTGCAAGCCAAGGAGAGAGACCTCAAGAGAAACCAACCCTGCCAACACCTTGATCTTGGATGTCCAGCCTCCAGAATTATGAGAAAGTAAATTTTGGTTGCTTAAGCCACCCAGTCCGTGGCATTTTGTTATGGCAACCGTGGCAAATGGCAACCGTGGCAAACAAATACAAGGCTCTTTAGATGTCTTTCATGCTTATTCTCTCTCATACCTGTCATTGCTTCCCCACACAAAAAAATCCACTTACTCCCTCTCTCTCTATGGCCCTCAAACTCTCCCCAATGCCCATTTCACACCTGCTTTCACTTCTCCCTTCCTGCTCCCCGCTGGGGCTTAGCTCTCTATTATCAACTAGGTCACCCTGGCTGTCTTAGGCTTAACCCATCTTATCCTGTCCAATATCAAAGATCCCAGAAAATTAAAAGCCTTCCTCCGAGAGGTGGATGGGGAGAGAGGCTCTGAATATTATCACAATCTGCTGTCCTTGTTACAGACTTTAAGATGATAACGTAGGAGCAACTAGGACAAGAAAGAAAGGGATGAAGGTCGAAAGGACAGGAGTGCGAACAGAGCAGCAGCACTGCTTACACGATGTCAAACGTTCAGTAGAAAAGACCAATTATTTCTCACCATTAAAAAAAAAGAATCCAAATGTTTGACTAATGTGTTTGCCATCCTGACAAACTAGACTGAAAGTTTTGACATCCTAGCCACCTGGTATGAAGGTAGCCTGCTTGAAAAGGGTGTGTTCAAGTCTTATCACCAGGCTGGCTCTCTCCAGGTGGAGGCAGAAATGAAGCCAGCCTCATCTGGCCACCCCTAACAGAAGAAAAACGAGGGAGAAAGAAGGGAGCTGTAAATACTCAATGGAATAAGGACCATTTAAAAAGCACCAACAGAAAGTCTGATTTTTGGTTTGGGATGGACTTGTTTACAATCGACAACCGAAATATTTAGAAATGTCGTGGGGAGAAAAGGTCACCACCAACTCTGACAAATTCTACTGTTAGCAGAGTGCCTGTAAATCTGGATTCAGGCATCTGGGTGCAATTATGACAGCATTTCCAACACACCCTTCACCTTTAAAGCCCTTTCGCCAGCATTAACTAATGAATCCTCCCAACACCCTGGGGGGGGAGGTGTGATTATTTCCGTCTTGGAGAGAGAGGTAAGGTGGCCCAAAGAGGGTTCCACCTTCCCCAGGCCTGAGAGAGAGGTGACGCCTCTGTTGTAGGAGCCACCCAGAGAGGAGGCCACCAGCTTACAGCTGCTGGTCCCCAAGGACAGACACAGTTCCTCTCTCTCGGGGTAAGGAAAGCTCATTTCTGCACCCAAATGGGGACCTCTCCTCCAACCATTAGTTTTCAGAGTCTTCTTGCAACACACGCTGGCTTTATCTAGTGTCAACTCAGCTAAACTGTAACTGGGATTCCCAGAATTCCCTTCCCTCTAAGGCTCCAGATTAGGGTTGGCCACCAAAGAACTTGGAGTGGGATTTCGGGGGTGGAAGACAAACAGCCTCCATCACACGGGGAAGGTGGTGTAGAGCACCAAGCACCTTGGTGGCCTGCACCTGTTGCCACTGGTCCACAAGCCCACTTTGTGGGAGGAGATCCTACAAGATCGCCTCCTTCAGCTTCTCTGAGTCCTGGGCCGGGCATGCATGCAGTTCCATGGAGAGACGGGCACCTGCTTCTGCAGGGCATCCATATGGTTGAGGTTAGAGGTGACGAGTGATGCACACAGGTTCCAGGATGTCTTCACGGGCTTCTCGAAGGTGCGTTCCAGTTTGCCCTTGGCCCTCTCCCACTTCAAATCCAAGCTTTTCTTCCCAACTGTCGACACTGACCTGCAGTGACTTCAGGCCACGCTCAGACAGAGGCAACAGCCTTCCACAGATTTCTTCACCAGCCGCAGATGGGTAAGCTATAATCCTTACAGAAAATCTCTTATTGACCATATCACTCATAGTGATTTGGCTTCCTTGATCAAACCCTAACTGACACAGAGCATTTGACTAATTATGCGATCATAGAACCTCCAAACAAAGTGGGGCCCCCACCAGGGATCTCAACCCCAGGAAGCCTACAAGGCACGTACGATGAGGTACACAGGCTGGATGGCTCCGTTTGTCTCTTGTAGGTAGTCTGCTTGGCCTCCTCCCCTGGGAACCAGGATCAGAAGACCTGTGAATCGGAATTCTAACCCAAAAGCACATTCCCACTCCTCTCTGCTCCCTCATACTCTCTCCCATCACAGTGACCCCAGCCTGTACTCTTACAGGTCAAGGGTCTATTTAATGAGGTGCTGCCTAAAAGATACTCCACCCATGTACGTTTCCAGTGTCAAGGGTGAAGCTAATTTGGGGTGCAGTGGACTCACTAAGCAATTTACATATTTTCCAAGAAAGGCCAAATCGGGAAGAAAGAGAGAAAAGGTTCAGTACAATCCTCCCAAGGGGCCACCATTTATCTAAGATGAGTGCAGTCGTATTGCCTCAAATCCACACCATAAGGAGAACTGGGGCGTCTATGGACGAATGCTGGTCACTTGCCTATTTGCCCTCAGATCCAGTCCCCACCATTTCCTTGCTCTCTGTATTCAAAGGGGGAGACCCCAGGAAACTCCCAAGGCTACCTCGCCCACTGCTACCTGCTTGGTTTGGCCAAAGGGAAGCACAGGCAAGAGATTGGAGGGTGGACTGGAAAGAGAAGCCAGGTGTTCACTTTCACCCCATCCTGTACTTCAGGCCCAGTCTTCCCCATTCAGCACAACTGTTGAACTTCCCACGGAACCAGATTCCAAGAGATAGCCCAGGCTCTTGAGCTCAGGTAATGCCTCTACTCCTCCAGCCCTAGAAAGGAAGAGTAAGCTGTACTTGCTAATATTGGGGTTGCCTTACCTTCCAAGCTTGCTCTTGCAATTCTTCTAAAAATCTTTGTAACTAATTTCCCATATTAAATTTCTTCTATGATATTACTCTGTGTGAGTTTTGTTTTTTCTTGAGAGACCCAGGCTGATGCATTTGCTTTCAACCCTGAGGAATAGAATTTGCCAACGCTGACTTCCTTCCAAGATTTCTAAGCTCCCTGGACTAGCATCATTTTGTAAAATTATTGTAGATAACAACACACAGAGTGCTGCAGAAGAGGAAAACTGAATGATAACTCTGCACCCGGCCTTTCTGGGTGGGGGTGTGCAGGGTTGACTCAAGTCTCCCATCTAACCCAACGAGAGCAGACATGTACCAGAGGAGTTCCTCAAGGGATGGCCATGGGTTTCTACTCATGGTAAGTAATGGGTTTCCACACTGTCCTACCTGAAGCTCACAGCTTTCATGTAATCACCAGCCTATGACCTGCTAGGCCCTGGAGAGCTGTGACGGACAACGCGACTGACCTCAAGAAACGTCCAGTCAAGTAGTCAAGCGTGACCGTGTGTGTGCTCATTCTAGGATCAGCCCTTACCATTAAAACAGAGGGGAGTCAACTGGCCCCGCTGGAAGGAGTCTGTAGCTGTGGCTTAGAATGACCTGCTCCAATCAAGCCAATCAGATCAGTTCATCGTAGACTAAAACCTTTGAGGTCACTTGGGTAGGGCTGCTCATAGACAGAAAGCTAGACTCTTCAAGCTCAACCTCACAGCAGTGCCCATCGCTAAAGTCACGCAGATAGAAAGGGCAGCGACATGCACCCCCAGGGAGGAAACCATATTCTTCTTCTCAAAGTTCAGAGCCCAGTCTCTTCTGGGATTGGACATTCCAGCCCCTCCTTTCACTGCCCTGTGTGCTCTGATCATATATCAGTCTAATCAACTAAACCTTCAAGGCTTGCCTTGTCTTACATGTTCAGAAGAGCTTACCTTCCCTCTTTCTCCTTCCCTAAGCCAGATACTGACCCCGCCACTCTTCAAGTCCCTTAGGATCATGCCTCCATCTCTTCCTTCTCAATCAGCTCTGTGTCTTTCCTCAGCACCTGGTAGGCTCTGGCACACTGAAGTCCATCAATGGGTCTTTACTTTTTGAATGAATGATTGCATGGGTGCACGGATGATTGGTTTGGAGTGGGAAGCAACCACCGATGGATTCCCTAGGAGTTGTCTGCAAAGCACTGGTCTAGAAATCCTGCTTTAAATATGGTAACACTTCCACCCTTGATCATCATTAGAGCTGAACGGCAGAAATAAGACTTACAAGGAGGAATGCGGAGTAACGCTGAAACTCCATCCCTGGGCACAGACCAGGACCAGGGTGTGCAGAGGTGACCAGACCTGCAAAACTGTGACCAGACCTGCAAAACTAGTTTCGTCCTAAAATTCAGCCAATTCTAGAAAATCAGGATGTCTAAGGAAAGGTCTGAAGCATTCATTTTGCAGAGTGCCCCCATGAAGCTGGTTCGGTGTGGATCCAATATTTTAAAATCTTCCACTGGCACTTCCAGTTGTAGAAAATATGGATCACAACAGACTACAGGCAGATGGCTCCTGTGTTTTCCTTTGCCAAAGTGTCCTGCAGACCCAACACCCACAGACAATGCCCTCTCTCTGCAGAGGATAAGTTAGACACCAGGGAGGTGTCTGTTAGTAGCTGTAAGACTCTCCCTTTTCCCAGACTTTAAACTTTGGTCTCTAGCTTGTTAAAGATAGAAGGTAGACTCCCATGGGGCCCAGACTTGTGCCCAGCCTACTAGAAATAATCAGGAAGCCAGAGATGACTCAGCGCCTACTTTAGACCCAGGATGACTTTTCTACCAGCCAGCGCTATTGTTCTGAGGTACCCAACCCTCGAGGTTCCTGACCTTGCTTGCCTTGACCTCCAAGACATGTTTGCCCTGTCCTGCCATGACAAATCTACTAGTTGGGCCTCAGGCCTGACCTCTGAAGACATCAAGTTCATCATTCTTGGCCTGCAGACCCCTAGTCTCGATTCGTGATCCATCTCTGCATGTCCAGTCCTGACAGGAGCCACCCACACCTCAAACTGTGAGTACCTCTCCCTCAGGAGACAAACAAAACAAGACATAAACCAGCAAAAGACCTAGATAAAGATTAGATGGCAGATTTGCAGTGGCTTGGGCGCCATGCAGAATTAACACAGAATGCCTCGTGCCGTAGATGAGACCACAGCCCCCAAACAAGCCACCTCCAACCGTCCCCCACTTTGCTGAGACAGGGTGGCAAAGGCCTGCCCTCTCTCTGCCTTCTAGGCAGGAAGTCTTATATGGCTCTTGCATTCCATCCAAAAGACAAAAGAGGGGGTGGATTTCTCTGAACCCTCGCCAGGTCGCATTGAGGTGGGTGTTGGGTCTTTTGAAACTGTCAGACTGAGTATGCTTCTGATTATGGGGTTCCCAAGACTCTGAGCCAGTTTTTTTTAAAAGCACATACATTTTCTTTCTGGACCACAGCCACATTGCTCTGGCTATGTTAATCCCCCCAGTAGTCACAGTGCTTCCCAGGACATCCAGGGAGTTGCTTGTTTTAGGGAAATCCTGTTAGATTGAACTCTGTTCAAGAATGTGCCCAGTGTACTTCAGCCCAGAAGCAAAGTGAATTTCGCCTGGAGAGTTCAAAGCACTTGGGTAATTGGGGGCCGGGCAGGGATGTGCATCTGAGGGGTCAGTTAGCTCAGCCCTGCAGCATTCTGACCTGCCATCTTGGGGATGAACTAGCTACTGGAAGGTTCTCAAGATGACCCAATTAATGAAAGAGTGGTGTGGGCAGCTGTCAAGTGGGCCTTACTGCACCTTGTGTTCTAAGACCTTCCTCTCCCACCGGGTTCTCTGGGCCCTCTCTGGGCCCGGGAATTCTCAGTGCAATCACTTTGCTGATAGGAGAGTATGTTGCCCTTTCCAAACGTTTACCAAAACTTGCCTGACCTGGGTCCCTACGCTGATAATAAGGTACGATCATTAATCCCTGTTAATGTATTTATAAGGGTAACCTTAAAAATAACTGGAAAAGGACATTTCCTTTATGACGGGAATTTAACCACACCAGTTGTTTGCCTCCTTCATCCCAAGAACTCTCCACTTCTGATTCAAGACCACGTAGAGGTTCACCATGATGGATATGAAGAAGGAAATCGGAGAGGCCGTATGCTATAGTGGGGAGAACAACACCACTAGGAATCAGGGACTTCTGTCTCCCGGCTCTGCCATTAGCAAGTTATGAGATCCTGGGTACTCACTTCATCTCTCTCGTCCCTTATGTACATGAAGTCCAGGAAGGTCCCAGGAATAATGGCAATTTGGTGGTTCAATAAAGTCACACAGCCCCGAGGACTGCCTGTAAGGGGGTGCTCTCTAAATATTTGATGAACAGATGTACACCGACCATAGACTAGCCTGCAGGAGAGTTAAGACCTTATGACCACTTACGTACACTTGTATGTTGATCAGATTCTTTCCCAATATTGGGTTTTCTTTAGTTGAGGGAAGGAGAGGGAGAAAATAAAAGAAAGGGGGAGGGCTTCCCTGGTGGCGCAGTGGTTGAGAGTCCGCCTGCCGATGCAGGGGACACGGGTTCGTGCCCCGGTCTGGGAGGATCCCACATGCCGCGGAGCGGCTGGGCCCGTGAGCCACGGCCGCTGAGCCTGCGCGTCCGGAGCCTGTCCTCCGCAACGGGAGAGGCCACAACAGTGAGAGGCCCGCGTAACGCATAAAAAAAAAAGAAAGGGGGAGAGACAGAGAAAAAAATGAGCTGGAACATAAAACTGGCCATCAAGGAAAGAGAAAGAAAGCAGAAAGGGAGAGCAAAGGTAGCAGCACTGAGGAAGAAATGAGGTTCCTTCATAACTTCATTCAACCCTGCTTCCCTTTCTCATCGCCAGTTCAAATATACCACATGGCATGTGGCCCTGGAGTTAATCAAGCTGCGAGACAATGTTCTGAATTTGAACTAGACTCTACCTCTTCTTTTAGAAAAGGTATTTAACCATGATTACTTTCAAGGAAGAGATTCTGGGAATATTATGTTGTGCTCTTTAGAAAATAAGATTTTATAAAATGTGAACATTGGGAAATTTTAGACATGATCAGGTTTTACTGACTAAATTGCTGCTTTTATAAAAGTTAATAAATTTAATAAAAACACACTACTGATATACGTGAGGCTCAAATTTGCCAATAGCCTTTTTTTGTTATTAAAAATCTATCCTCCATCTGTGACACTACGAGTGAATTATATATGTAATATAACGTAACATAAAAATGAATTGTATATATATGAAGTACATAGCTATCTCTATATGACACAGACAATATTACTTATTAAAATACTGGAGCAGGGCTTCCCTGGTGGCACAGTGGTTGAGAGTCCTCCTGCCGATTCAGGGGACACGGGTTCGTGCCCCGGTCCGGGAAGATCCCACATGCTGCGGAGCGGCTGGGCCCGTGGGCCATGGCCGCTGAGCCTGCGCATCCGGAGCCTGTGCTCCGCAACAGGAGAGGCCACAACAGTGAGAGGCCCGCGTACAACAACAACAACAACAACAAATTCCGTAGAGTTCTTTTCTGAAAAACTAATTAAATAAAATCCATAGTCCTCACAATGGCTTCAATCTTCTACGTGACCCAGTCCCTTTTCTGACTCATTAGTGGTCATGAAATCAATGTAATAGATTGAAACAAAATTTTTATGCGATAAATGAGAAAAGGATAGAAAACATCAGCATTTCATAAAACTTGTACTTCCATTTTGTGGAGGTGTTTGTAATGTCACGATCTAAAATAAAATTTTCACTCTGGGTCACCGTTAAAAGGGTTGAAAAGTACTGATTTAGAAGAATTTATTATAGTCCTGATTTGGGGTGATTAAGACCTGAATTGAAGTGGGAGCTACGTGAGAAAGAATAACAAAAACGATAATAACTATTATTATTATTTTATATAATCCTCACAGTAACCCTGCTGGGTAGGGTTTATTGTGTTATTCTGATTTTTCAGAGACAGAATAGTAGAGAGTAAGTCACACAGCAAATAAGTGGAAGAGCCTGATTGGAACACAATTTGTGTTCTTGGTTCCTCTCTTTACTCCAGATCCTACGGCCCTACGACTAGGCTATCTGCTTCTTCTCAAAGGGGACTGAGGGAGGCAGAAAGCTAAGAAAATTTAGAGTCAATATTGACACTAAGACTTCAGTCCTGAGTGGCTAAGAGAATGCTTGTACAAATGTCCAAAATGGACACATCAGCAGAGACGATTGGTTTGGGAGGAGAGTGGGATAAGCGTGAATTTAAAGTGATGGAGGGACATCCAAGTGTCCAAGTTTCAAGTCAAAAGAGAACTTCAAGCCCTTGGGAGAGATCACTGGGATTTGGGTTTGCACATCTCTGGGTCAGAGCCAGCACTTGTCCCCTCTGTGCAAAGGAGCACCTCCTATACCCTAGAAGGGTTGGCTGGCCCTTGTGAACTGTGCACTGACCTCATCATGGTGCCAGTATCCTACTGACACCTTCAAATTCTGAGGAACCATCAGCCTTTCCCTGTGAGCACACCTCCTCACCCCCTCTAAACTGTAGTCCTCCACTCAGAGGTCATAGAACATGCTAGAGTCACTTCCTGTTCTGCGGCTTCAGTCTCTGAGGGCATCTCAGACCTCCTCTAACTCCATCCCCCGTCGCACGGAGAGGCATTCATCAAACCTCTCCCTTGACTCCATGATCAGCCATCCTGCACAGCTCGCCCAGTCTCTCTTGCTGCCACGTGAACTGGTTGCTCTCAGAAGATGTGGGCACCAGACAGGCTGTAGCCTTCTGCCAAAAGCAATGACCCAGGGCAACCATATGTTAAGTTAACTGAAAGTTAACCTCACGCCAAAGGCAAAAATTAAGGCTCACGTATGGACCAGGGGTCAACAACATGCAACAAACAGAGTTTTAAAAATTCTTGCATCAACATCAGTGTGATGCAAACTCAGCTAGTGGATGACTCCTCTCCCTCCTCAGCCCAAGGGGACCTCAGAGGTAAGGCATAGAACTAATGATTAAGGGGCTCTGCGGTTAGGAAAATAAACTACAACAACAAAATATATAAATGGCTCAGCTGTTCACCTAGGCCATTCCTAACATTTACGGCTAGGCTGTGTGGTCAGCTGAATAATGGTCCTCCTAGAGATATCTATGTCCTAGTTCCCAGGAACTGGGAATGTTACCTTATATGGCAAAATTGACCTTTGCAAATGTTAAAGATTCTTGAGATGAAGAAATTATCCTGACTTACCCAAGTGGGTCCTAAATCTAATCACAAGTGTCCTTATAAAGAGAGAGGTTGAGAGAGATTTGACACATGAAGAGGAGAAGGCAATGTGACCACAGAGCAGAGTTTGGAGGGATGTGGTTAAAGCCAAGGAATGTTGGCAGCTGCCAGGAGCTGAAGAGGCAAGAAGCAGGTTCTCTCCTCGAGCCTCCAGAGAGAGTATGGCCCCGCTCACACCTTAATTTCAGCCCGGCAATATTGATTACAGACTCCTGGCCTCCAGAACTGTGACAGAATCATTTCTGTTGTTTAAGCCGCTAAGTTTGTGATAATTCTTTACAGCAGCCATAGGAAACTAACACAGTCTGGAACACAAAGAGAGGTGAAAATGCCTGGTGCAAGAAATGGTACATAAAAGACACTCCATAAAGATTTGTTTCTTATTTGCAAGTCTTTCTCCATCCCTTCCTTCCTTCGTGTGCTTTCTATGTTCTTATCCTCCTTTTAAAAAATATATCCAGTCTCTAGGGCATAGAAAAAGGAACACAGGCTTTGGAACCTTAGCTCAAATTCCACCACTACTCATTAGCTGAGCTTAGGCTAGTCATGTAACCTTCCTCAGTTCTCACATCTGCAAAATGGGGATAACCCCACTTGCTATGCAGGGTTCTTGTGAAAAGCAAGGGAGATAATACACATCAATCTTTATGCAGTTTGTTTGCATCACGTACCCATTTATTATATCTTGCCGTTTCAACTTTCCGTATTTGGGGGGAAAAGAAAATGAGAGAAAGATCATAATGGCAGAAAATAACTATTTAAATCATGTTAGTAATTAAGCCTGGTGTTTTTCTCTGTAGTCATTTTCTGCAAAGAGCATATAAGATGAAGGATATGAATCTACTCTTCCTTCTGGGACATCCAACCTCAGGTGATTCTGCTGAGTGCATGTTCTGAGCACAAACCCTACACTTAAAGACATATTTTGTTATGGAATATGGTCCCTGAACACAGGTTCACTTCTCCATCTGGTGCCCAGCCCCCAAAACAGCAGCATAGTCCAACATAGAGGAAAAATCGCCGGGATGCCTGACACTCTCCAGTGTGTGCCTTTCTACGGGATTTAAACCAACATTATTCAGCATGCATGGTATACACCTTATGGCTGACTTCAGAACATGGACCCAGGAAAGATGTGATTCCGCTGTACGGACTACTCAGTAACCTCCCACACATATATGCACTTGGCTGGCCGCCTCTCCTTCCATCCCCCAACTAAACCACCCCTCACTGAACTCCTATAGGCACCAAAGGCTATTAGCTTTCTGGTCTTCTGGTCACACTGTAATTCTGGAACAATTATCCTGCTTATCTCTTATCTCCATCACATAATTTCAATGCAAAGTTGCAAAGAGGCATAAAGATTCCCCAAAGTTGGGGAAATGTAGAAAGCACTAAAAAGTCATGAAACTCATCAAACACCAAGTTACTGCTCCTTGCCCTCAGCAATTCCCTCAAAGAAGACAGACGTATTTATAGAACATTGGTCTTCCTACAGCATCTCCCACTTCAAACATGATTTCTTTTAATTACAGCAGAACTTATTGCTAAACAACCATGTCTGCATCTGATAGCTTTTTGGGAGGTTATATATAACACAGATAAGGAGCTCTACTGGAGTCATAACATAGCAAAAACCTAGTCACACCACTGAAAAAAGAAAACCTGAAAAGTGCCCTACCCGCCTTAAAATGGGAGAGTCTCTCAGGGAAAAAAAAAGTCTCTGGCTTCTTTAAATACCTCTCTGTATTTAATTTCACTGAAAACCACGCTTCTGGTCCCACGGTGCCGGCAGCCTTCTCATTACCTCCAGCAATTTACATTGCATCTTTTTTTTTGAACTCTGACTTCCCGGACAGAGTGTGGTGCAACAAATTAGTGAATCATAAAAATTTGAGTCAGAAAAGGCCTCTGGGGTCATAGGGTTATCCTCTGCCAATTCTAGATGGTTCTCTGTGGTTTATTCCTGAGTGCTTTGTTCAAACTGGTTTGAAGTCAACAGTACATCTCACAGGGAGGGGAAAAAAGAACAACAATATATCTCTTGCCTCTCCATTCCTCTAGCCAGCCCAAACCAGGAGAGGGAAGCCTGGGGCCACCAGGAAAGGAGGGATGAATCATGAGATGTGAGGGCTGGCAACGACTTTGGAGGGCATCTCATCCAACGTCAAATTTCACAAATAAGGTTCAGGGAGTTTAATGCACAAGCCACAAGGATGACACGAGACCCATGACAAGGATAGCACATCAAAGGTACTCAACAAACCTTGGTTCCATTTCCTTGATCAGTTCATCTTGTTCCTTGTATTTGAGTTGGTTGTATGCACACATTAGACTGCGGCTTGTGGACTCCTTGTCAGTGGAGCCCCTATTTTATTTATTTCTATATCTCCCAGAGTGCCTAAATCACTGCCTTGCACATAAAGGATGGCTTAGTGAGTGCTGGTCATGTTGCATTAAGTTACTACAGAAATAGTTTTTCTTATACAGAGCTCACTAGCTTGCATCCATGTGTGTCCCTGCCCCCATCTTGTAGACCTAGGAACAATGGGTGTACATTATAGGATCAACGTGAGCCGACCTTTCTATGGACGACACTCAAAATGGACTGCACTGTCGTGGGAGGTGTGTCAGGCAAAGAAGGAAACTTGACATAGCCATAAAGAGGGGACTCAGGAACCCAATCTAGGTTTAGAGTATTGACCTCCGGGGTGCCATCCCACCTTCAAGCTTTTATGATATAAAAGAGCTTTATTTCCAACTGCACATAAGGTTTCAACTAGTTGAATCCCTTAAAAGTCAAAGCCCTCTCAAGACAGATCCCTCTAGCCTCTCACCCTTATAAATCAAAGACATCAGCATATAGCTCCAACCGTGGGTATAGGCGGAAAGAGTTGTCCCCAAAGTTTTCTCCCAAATGCACCTCTTGATCTAGCTGAGAGACTTCAAAAGTTATCCTCTGATACACTTTTTAAAACCTCATTTAACAAAGTCGAAAGTGGAATTAGTTCCGTGAGTTGGTTTGGCAGAGAGATGAAATCACATCAAATCCATATTCATTATCGACATCCCATATGTCATCTGTGCAGATGAATGGGGGCTCTCGTGTGGGAGAAAGGGTACTTCAACGGAAACACTCCGGAGCTCATAGACACCTGTCTACAGTCTTCCTGTTTTGCCTCCTTTTCTTTTTTTTAAAGAATTTATATATATATATATATATATATATATATATATATATATATATATATATATATTAGTTAGTTAGTTGTGCGGGGTCTTAGTTGTGGCAGGCGGGGTCCTTACTTGCAGCTTGCAGGCTCCTTAGTTGTGGCATGAGAACTCTTAGTTGCGGCACGCACATGGGATCCAGTTTCCCGACCAGGGATTGAAACTGGGCCCCCTGCATTGCGAGCGTGGTGTCAACCACTGAGCCACCAGGGGAGTCCCTGGACTCCTTTTAATGGATTTATCTCAAATACTGGCCAGCCAGGGAGACTCATCCAGCTCAGCTGAAACTCTCTCATGTTTTAATACTTCTCTTCCCACTCTTAGCACCTAAATAGGCCTTTGAAGACATTTAAACCTTCTTATGTGTTGTTTTTAAAATTAACTTAGTTAAAACCTGGAATGTTATTGTAGAAAAATTAGAAAATGCAGGTAAACAAAAGAAAAAGTCTCACCTCTTGGAGAAAATTGCTATGAATATCTAGTAGGTAGGCTTTCAAGCCTTCTTTCTCTGTCTTAGTCCTTTAGAGTGATGGGAATCAGGGTACTTAGAGAATAACTTTATTACCAAGGCTCCACTGAGAGTCATCTGTAACTTCTAGGTCAACCTCACTCTTGGACACTTGGAAAAGCCAACAGTAGGCGTGTGTGGAAAAAACTTACAGAAATGATACAGGCTGTTTCAAACCAAACACCCTCTCCCTCTTGGAAATTATTCAGATTTCCAATCATTATCAATAGAGCTACTCCACATGTAGCTTACTGAACATGTATAATGTACCAAGCATCCTTCATCTCATTGAGTTGACATCTTCTAGAGCCTTCCCAGGGGTGTGATGGTAAAGTTTTAACAACTGGCAAATTTGGGGGTAGAGCCCTGACTTGTAACATTTGCCATTTTCTGTGGTGTAAATACTCCTATGGATTTCAAGTTATGACTCAGAGTTGGAAAGAGGAGCACAGCATCATATAGTGTTTCTGCCACTCAGATGTCACAGTCATAAGAGATGATAGCAAAATAGAGTCACATAATTAGGAAGTGGTGAGTGTTGTATATTTATTACTTATGTTTTTGTTTTTGGTTTTTTTGCAGTACCCGGGCCTCTCACTGTTGTGTCCTCTCCCGCTGCGGAGCACAGGCTCCCGACGCGCAGGCTCAGCGGCCATGGCTCACGGACCACTCCGCGTCATGTGGGATCTTCCCTGACCGGGGCGCGAACCCGTGTCCCCTGCATCGGCAGGCGGACTCTCAATCACTGCGCCACCAGGGAAGCCCCTACTTATGTTTTTAATATATTCAATGGAAAGTTTATATAGCTTAATTTTCATTAATGGCTGTGTTTAACAACTGGCTTGCAAAATTCCTGAAAAGTAATAGATTGGTTCTCGTGAGCCTGCACACCATGGAGGCTTCCTAGGTTTTCTTTCTCTATTTTCCATCCTCAAGATATTCTTCTCCTCCCCCTCCTCTTCTGATCTTGTCTTTCGGCAACAGGAGATATTGGGATAGGAAATGGAAGCTAGACTCCAGAGGGAAGAGCTTTTTCTACGGAACAAAGATTTGAAGAAAGGGAGAGCGTTAAAGCCAGAAATGTTAAAGCAAGTTCAAAAGGCATCTGTCCACGTGGTAGCCACTGGATGCATGTGGCTACTGGGCTTTGAAATGTGCATAGTTTGAACTGAGTTGTGTTATAATTGTAAAATACACACCGGATTTGGAAGACTGAGTTCAAAACAATATAAAATATCTCATTGACGATTTCATGTTGATTGTATGTTGGATGATGCTTTGTATCTGTTGAGTTAAATTATGTTATAAAATTGGTTTTACCTGATTCTTTTCACTTTTTAAAAGACATCTACTAGAAAATGTTAAGTTACATCTGTGGCTTGCCTTATCTTTCTATTGGACACCACGGCTCTAGACAGTTACCAGGAATCAAGGATAACCTTTGCTGAAGGTTATTTTGGGTTATTTAGCCCTAAGTTTCACAAGCTGGGGGCATGGTCTCTGAAGTCTGCTGGCTTGGTGAGAAGGTAAGCCCCAACCCTAATCTTTAGCATCTTTCAGGAACCCAGGCTGACCTTGACTTATTTAGTGCCAACTCTTAGAGACAGTGTGAGCAAGAAAGAGCACGAATAACACACTGCTCTTGTCCTACCACCTGACTTCCTTACCGCACTTCTCTCCCCAAGCCCAGCAACATTCACCTGGATCTAATGAGAAAGCCCTGAAAACACCTGCAATCAAGTTATAGCCCCCCCCCCCCCCCCGCAGTTATTAAACCCCTATCATGTGCTAGCCCTGAGCAGGGGCTATGACAGAGTGGGGGTCAGGAGTATTAAAAGAAGTAGACCCACAGGTATATGGCCAACTGACTTCTGACATAGGCGCAAAGGCATTTCAGGAGAGAAAGGAAATTCTCTTCAATAAATGTTGCTGGAATACATAGATATTCATAGGCCCAAAAAATGAATCTTGAGCCATACTTCACACACCATACAAAAACTAACTCAAAATGGATCCTAGCCCTAAAGCCTAAAACTATAAAACTTTTGAAGAAAACATGGGGGAAAATACTTATAACCTTGAGTTAGGCAAGGTTAACTGTTGCTGCAGTTAATTCTTTGCTAAGAATCCTAGCAAGTAGACCAGATCGATTCCTTTTAAGATCTGGACCTATATGGCCCCAGTCCAGGGCCAGCCACCAGCAGCCCTCCCACCTCTCTCTAGAACCTTCTCCCCCCTCCCACCTGTACTCCCTCCTGCTAGCTGTTCTGAGCGCCCTGTGGGGAGCAATGTTCTCAGCTACTCCCATCCACGGAGGAATTAGTGCCTGAAAAATGTTTGTGTTGTTTCTCTCAATGGGACCTGCATTTTTACAGATCTGTGGAGCAAAGAGACTCAAAAGGATTCATTTCTAGAGGGGACATTTCAGACTTTATTGGGACTTGTGGGACCTTTCCATCACCTGGGCAATGGGCCACAATCCCCTCTCACCTTCTGCGATCACAAGAGACCCTTACTCTCCAGTTGTGGGAGTCGCTGGCAGAGGGAAGTGGAACTTATCTCTTGCTTCCTTTCAAACTGACCGCTCAGGAAAGAGCAGGTGGAAGGAAAGCCCTGGAGCTTTTGCTGCCTGTTGGGAGCCCAGTCATGCTGGCCACCACCTGAGTTCCACCTGAGATGGTGAGTTGCGTGCTGAGAAGTGGGGAACAAACCCAAAGTCCTATTGAGACAGGCTGGGAGCTGGGACCCTCTGCTGCAGTGCCTGCACCTGGACAAACGTCCCCTCAAGCAACAAAATACAAAGAAACTATAAGGGACTAAAAATAACTGCATGCACACGCAGTTGGGGCAAAGTATGGCCAACAAGACACAAAAACGAACAAATAAAAACCAACTACCACTTCTGAAGAGCTGAGGGCAAAAGCAGGCTGTCAGGAGCAAAAGCAGGGTACTGTGCATGCCCCCTGCACACAACAGCAGCAAAGGGGCTGGCAAAACACCTATGTCACCCTTCCAGCCTTACCCCTGAACACGCCGCTACCCTCACCCCATGTGAGAAGCTAGCTCACCACCCCTGCTGGGGAGCGAGCAGGGAAAACTGTTACTTGTTTTTGCTCCCCACTCTGCTGCAGCAGGGGCCCCAATAAAGCCTTGACTGAATTTCTTGTCTGGCCTCTTATCAGTTTCTATTGACTGGGGAAGGCCAAGAACCCTGACAGGTATCACTGTGGAGGACAATTCCCTGCGAGGCTATGCCTGCCAAAGAGTGTCTTGGAATCTACTGGAATGGAATCCTTCTTCCCTCTAGGTAATAATGACGGGCCAGGATAGCTCCCGATGGGGCTAGATGATGAGCCAGGACCTTGACTCAGAAGCCCCTGCGTTTTGACATGGCCCAGGTCGGCGCTGCAAGCCAGCCCTCTGGCTTCTGAACCACCCAGGGCTGGCTGAGCCCCAACTCAGAGCCCAGTGAGAGACAGAAAACAACAATGTTGTTTCTGGAGTTTTCTAAACTGCTCTTTAATCTTTGGACAACTTAACACAGGATCAGGAAATCTCAGTTGGAGGAACAGTAGAAGTATTCTAGCCTGACTACCTCGCTGACACATAATCTCAGCTCCATCATCCCTGTCTTTTCTCTGCCTGAATGCTCCCAGTGACAGCGTTCTATTTTCAAACAAGCCCTAATTGTTAGAAAGTTCTTCCTTATATGCAGCTGTGAAAAAGAATGAGGAAGTTCTTTTTGTACTGATGTGGAAAAATCTCCAAGATATACTATCAAGTGAAAGGAAAGAAAAAAAAAAACAACCCCCCAAAACTGGTGTTGAACTATGTGTACCACATACTAACTTTGGAATTTTGAAAAATGAGAAAAATGAGAAATGACATTCATATCTGCTTATATTATGTGAATTAAGAAATTCTGAAACAATATACAAGAAACTTGAAAAATAAAGGTTACTTATGGGGAAGAATGAAGAATGGGAGAATGAAGCCAAGGATAATGCTTCACATGTATGAACCCATTTAATCTTCTCTACAATCCCGCATCATTATTCCTATTTTTCAGATGAGTATGCTGGGGCTCAGAGAGGTTAAGTAACTTGCCTAAGGTCACACAGCTAGTAAGCAGCATGGATGGGATGCAAATCCACACAGCATAGCTTCAGAGATCCAGCTCTAAGGACCCTGCCAAACTGTTCCTTCTAGAATACAAGGGTGAGAAGGAGGCTTTTCCCTGTATCTGTATTTGTTTTTATACTTTTTGTTAGTTTGGTTGTTTGGTTAGTTGGTTGGCTGGTTAGCTTTTTTAACCATGTGATTATATTAACCAGGTACTAAATAAAATTTTCTCTGGTTGCTACGAGGAAGCAATGTTACAAGCTGGGTGGTGGTGGAGGGTGGGGGGGGAGTTGGAAAAGAAAGGAAAAAAGAAAAAAAAAAGAAATGAAAGTTCTTCCTTGAGCTGAGAAAAGCAAAAATAAAAACCTGAAGCTTTTTCCTTTTTTGTCCTGGGTTGGTTCTCTGGGCAACTACCAGCTCCTGCTAAATGGGCCCTTTCCCAGAAATGGAAAAGGACATTCTCAGTTCTTTTTGCTGATCCCTAGATGCCTTAGACTTCCATACCCTTCACCATGCTGGTCCGTCTTCCCCAAATACACTCCAGGATATCACTGTCCTCTTAAGGGTGAGGCCCCAAACTGAACCCAGGTCTCCAGCACTGGTCTGGCCAATATGATACTCCCTTGTTTTGAGAACTAGATTTCTACTAATGCAGCTTACGTTTACACTTGCTGTTTTGGACTCCTCATGTTTCCATTGCAATTAACTAAAATGTCCAACAACTATTCCCACGTGCTTCTGCTTATTCAACTCTTCTCTGTTCCCGCCTGGCTGAGTTGTTTTCCGAGCCCGTGTCTAGGATGTTTAATCTCTTCCCATTAAACATTCTCTTGTTAGTCTGTTTGACCCATTGGTCCAGCCTGCCTCAGTTGGCTTCTGAAATAGTCAAGATCCTTCCCAGCCAGACAGGTTTCCATTTGGCAGGTAAGGAGACTTAGTCCCAGAGAGGGGACTTGCCTAAGATCTCACAAATTGTTGGTGCCGGTGCGGAGGAATGAATCAAGGGCCTTGACCTCCATTCAGTGCCCTTTCCAGGAAGCCCCGCTGTCACACACCAGGGTCTTCAGAAGACTCCGTCCTACAGGCATGACATAGGCCGCCTCTGACAGGAGCCAGGAAAGAGCGCACCGAGGTAGTCCCGCCCGTTGAGTGTTGCAGTTAAGAAGGGAAGGCCGGCATGTGCGTGGCACATGTTCACAGTTGGCTGGTGATTATAGCAGCTTAAAACATCATGTTCTAGATTAGCTGCTTGGGGTTTTCTGAAGCTTGTGCCGAAATCAGAGATGCCGTGGGGATGAGATCTTCCTTATCTGTGAAGTGATGCGATGTGGAGTTATTCAACAAGCGGTCCCCAGAGACCACAGATCGAGGAACCGGTCCAGGAATTCCATTCTCATCTGCCCGCCCGCCTGCCAGATGTGCAGGTTGAAGTGTGTTTCGATGTTCCGCCTGTCTTCTCTCCAAGAGATGGGATCAGACAGCTATTTCGAGGATGAGTCCAAAAAAAGGAGGGGGTGCCTACCTAATCCTTATGCTGGTACAATATCCGATTTGGCAAAGTGGGTGGAAAAAGTGAAAACCGGAAAATTCCCTAAGATAAATGAATCCGTGGTCATGAAGACCCCAGGAGACAGAGAAACCTCAGTTGGGCAGATGCAAGTGCTCCAGGACAATCACCCATGGGAAAAAGTCGGGAAAGTACAAGTAGCAATGAGTGAAAATGCCTTGGAGATGAGGTGACTCCAATCAGACTCGGAGGCCAGCCCTCTGCATAGGTCATGGAGCGTTTGTCTGAGACGTGAGACACACCTCAATATCTCAAATTAAGTCTCAGATGCCATCAGGAAATGTAGCTTTACTGGATCAGGTGGAACTTACAATGAAACTTACTAACCTAGACTCCAAGATTGTGGTCTCCAGTTCTGACCCTGCCCTACTGGAGGGGCTTTTGAACATTACGTAACCAAGGAGCACCTCCATTTCCCCCCTTTGGTGGTGACTCTTGGGAAGGTAAGAGGCCGAATAAGAGAGATGATTAATAATCCCCACTCTACCTGCCTAACTGATGTCCTGTAAATACAGAGACAGTAACGTCAGGAAATTCTTCTGAACTACTTCAAGAATGACAGAGAATAAATAGGAGACTTTGTTACTGCCATTAACCATGAAATTCATAAAACTGCCTAAGGGGGTATGTTTTCTGAAATCCCAAAACACAATTTTTTTCTCAAGTATGTAACTGACTTCACAATGTCAAAACACTTAACAAAAAGTCCCCGGGACTCCATCATGGGAAATTAAATCTCTGGAAAAGTAGAAAGGCCTGGAAAATATGCCCTTCTGACCCCAAACCAGGAACAGGTTAGCGCGAGAAGCTGTCTCAAGTACGTTCAGTTGTGAACTGGGTCAAGCTGGCACTTCTTAACGGATAAAAATGGTTCCAAGAATGAGTCATTCTGATTATACCCTTGGGACATCACTCATAAATATCATCTGTCCCCAAAGACTTCCAAAACACAGGGGTGACGGCAAAACACACACACACATATATACATGTAAGCAAGGTTTCTAACAATCGGGCCATTGTTCAGTACAGAGAAACCAGGCACACCCTTTACCTAAGATAAAAAGAAAATGCAAAAGCAATCAGATGAAATCTGTCTTGTCCAACCTGAAAAACGGCAGTTGGATTAGAACATTGTCTACGATCCATTTTCAGCGAGCCAACTTTCCGGGAGCATTTCAGCGAGCAGAACAACTTTTGGGGGGCCAGCCCTCCCCGCCTAATGAAGAAGCGTTCCCTGCCACCTGTACCCAGGTTCCCTTCCATGACTGTCCTCCCCAAATCGGTCCTATCCTCACTCAAGGAGCCCAACACCTGGTTAACTAAACTTTCTTCTTTCCTATAAAATGTGGTCTCAGAAAAATAGCTCTCTTTTTTTCATAGGGAATAAAACTTCAGAAATGTTCATTTCAGCCTTTTGGGCTCCTGTAAGCTCTTGGAGATGGGGCGAGGGAAGGCGAAGGGGATGTGTATACTGTCCTCTCCAGCTCCTCAAGGAAGAGCCTGCGGTTCATCACCGTGAGGGAGTCTCTCCCACCTCCCCCTTCAATCCTGCACAAACAGAAAGTCGGCAGAGGACTAGCCCTACGCAATGGCCACTTGACCCCGCTGTAGCATCTTACCCAGAACGAAGCTCCCCAAGGATGCCTTTCCGCAGAAAGACCTGAGAAGAGTCAGCAGGCCACACAGCATAAGGCTAGCTGTAGAATATATTCATCTTTGCGGAGCCTGCAGCCCTGGGGTAGAGGCTGGGAGGCTTCAGACTGTCTCTACCCCCTTAGTGTCCCCGGCAGGGTTCAGGAGCCTTCTGTGTGGTCCCCATAGAGAGATGCACATAGAACTCTGTCCCCACAGCTTTTCCCTCTACTCCTCTCCCCACTGCATCTCAGGAGTTGGGAACTAACTGGAGTCCTACCCTCTCACGTGCAAACCCAAGTGTGGCCATGACCCCTACACCCACATGCAGCTAGAGCACCAATTTTAACATAGAAATGACGCCCCCCCCATGCCTACCTTTTTGAGGGCATTAGACAACCAACTTCCCACTGGACACACCTTTTCTAATTTGCACCACCCCCCCAAGAGTTTTCCTCCCAAGTAGAAAGAATTCTAGCATTATTCTGCATATTCAAAACACTCAGGCAAAGACAGAGGCAGAGGAGAGGGAGGGAGAGTCTCACAGGCCACCAGGGCTGGGAGACAACTCCTTAGAATAAGCCAGACGCAGCCACTAATTTTTTCTAAATTTCTTCAATGGTTATAGATCTATTCATTTTTAAAAATTTATTGTGAGTTAGTTTTGGTAATTTAATAGGAAGTTATCTATTTAAATGTTCAAATTTATGGCATAAAATTATTCAAGATAGCCTTGTGTGTATAGTTATGTCCTTTTTTCATGGTTTGCTCATGCTTTCTGTTCTTTCTTGCTTAATTTTGCCACAGATTTGTCTTTTCGAAGGACCAGCTTTTGACTTTGTCAATCCCCTCTTGAATCTGTGTTTCTGTTCCTTTAATCCCTGTTCATGCTAGTATTTTTCCCTTCCTTCCACCTCACCTTTACGCTTTCATTTCTCCTAACTTTCTAAGTTGGACACTTAGCTCATTAATGTAAGGACTCTTCTGTTTTCTAGTTGTAATGCCTACTCTCACTCAGGTGGTAATTTGTGTCTTCTCTCCCTTCATTTCTTGGTCCATCTAGCTACATGTTTGTCAATTTTATTGATCTTTTCAGAGAACCAACTTTTTGTTTCATTGAATTTCTTTATTGCTTTTCTGTTTTCTCTTTCATTCATTTCCACTCTATTCTTTATTATATTCTTCCCTCTGTTTGTTTTTTGCTTAGTTTACTTTTAATTTTCTAGTTTCTTAAGGTATAAGCTAAGGTTATTAATTTGAGGTCTTTCCTGTTTTCAAATATAGACATTTAAAGGTATAAATTCCCTCTAGAAACATTTATGGAATGATGGAGTAAGAACCTCTGAAAATCAACTCCTCCATAAAAGCAACAAGAACATTGGCAAAAATGCTACAAGCAATTTTTTTTTTTGGAATTCATAACAATCCAAGGAGCATTATGACTTTTAAAATCAACTTTTCCATTTCTGCAAGAAAGGCAATTGGGATTTTGAAAGGGATTGCATTGAATCTGTAGATCAATTTGGGAAATATTACAGACATAACAATATTAAGTTTTCCAGTCCACAAACACAGGATATCTTTCCATTTATTTCAGTCTTCTTTAATTTCCTTCAACAATGTTTTGTAGTTTTCAATAGATAATTCTTGCATTTCCTTGGTTAAATTTATTCCTAAGTACTTTCTTCTTTTTGATTCTATTATAAATGAAATTATCTTCTTGGACTGTTCGTGGCTAGTGTTTAGAAATATAATTAATTTTTGCGTATTGATATTTTTCCTGCAACCTTGTTGGACTAGTTTATTAGCTCTAGAAGGTTTTCTGTGGATTCTTTAGGATTTTTTATATATAAGAGCATGTCATCTGCAAACAGAGTTTTATTTCTTCCTTTCCAACTTGGTTGCCTTTTATTTCTTTTTCTTGCCTAATTGCCCTGGCTAGAACATCCAGTACAACAATGACTAGAAGTGGTGAGAGCAGACATCCGCGTCTTTTTCCTGACTTTAGGGGTAAAGCTTTCAGTCTTTCACCAATATGATTTATTTTAGCTCTGGGTTTTCCATAGATGCCCTTTATCACTGGTGGGAATATAAAATGGTAAAGCTGCTTTGGAATACTGTTTGATGGCTCCTAAAAAATTTAAACATAGATCTACTATATAACCCAACTTCCCAATTTGGTATATACCCAAAATAATGGAAAACACATGTCCACACTAAAAAACCTGTACATGAATTTTCATAGCAGGGTTACTCATCACAGCCAAAAGGTGGAAACATCCCAATGTCCATTAAGCGATGAATGGATAAACTAAATGCGGTATATCCATACAATGCATTATTCATTCATAAAAAGGAATAAAATACTGATACAAGCTACAATATGGGTGAATCTTAAAAACATGCAAAGTGAAAAAAGGCAAACACAAAAGATCACATAGCATATAATTCTATTTATAAGAAATGTTCAAAATAGGCAGTCCATAGAGATAGAAATTGCATTAGTGTTTGCCAGGGAATGGGGGAAGGGAATAAACCCGATTGACTGGTAATGGGTATGGGGTTTCTCTCTGGGATGATGAAATGTTCTGAAATTAGTGGTGAGGGTTGCAAATCTCTCAGTTACACTGAAAACCACTGAACTGTGTACCTTAAAGGGGCAAATTTTATGGTATATGAAGTTTATCTCAGTAAAGTGTTATTTAAACAAATTTCCTTCTAAGCACATTAGCTGCTTCATATAAATTTGGATGATGTATTTTGGTTTTCATTCAGTTAAAAATATTTTCTAAATTCCCTTGTGATTTCTCATTTGACCCATGGGTTATCGGGACATGTGTCAGTTAATTTTCAAATATTTGGAGGTTACTCATATTTATTTCTGTTGTTAACTTCTAATGTAACTCCACTGTGTCCAGAAAAATACTTTGTATCATTTAAATGCTTTTAAATTTATCGACAGTTTGCTTTAGGACCTGGCATATAACCTGTCCCGGAGAATGTTCCATGTATGCTTGAAAAGAATGCATTCTGCTGATGTTGAGTAGAATGTTCTATAGATGAGGTCAAGCTGGTTGGTAATGTTGTTCAAGTCTTCTTATACCATTGTCAGTTTTCTGTCTGGTTCCCTATCAATTATTGAGAGTGGGATATTAAAGCCTCCAAATATTTTTGTTGAATTATCTATTTCTCCCTTCAGTTTTGTCAGTTTTTATTCATATATTTGGGACTTTGTGCTTAGGTGTGCATAAGTTTATTACTTTTACATTTTATTGATAAATTGACCAGTTATCACTATAAAATGTCCCTCCATGTCCCTTAATAACATTTTTTGTCTTACAGTCTATTTTGTTTGACATTATAGCTCTCTTACGTTTACTTTTTATATGGTATATCTTTTCCCATCCTTTTATTTTCAACCTATCTGTGTCTTTGAATCTAAACTGCATCTCTTTGTAGATAGCACATGGTTGGATCTTGTTTTTTAATCAAATCTGACAAACGGCCTTTTGATTGGAGTGTTTAATTCATTTACCTTTAATGCAATTATTGAAATCTTAGATTTATGTCTGCCATGTTCTTTTTCTTTTCTGTATGTCTCATGCTCTTTTTAATTTATTTGTTCCTCCTTTACTACCTTATTTTGTGTCAAATAGATATTTTCTACTGCGCCATTTTAATTCCTTCACTGGATTTTAAAATTATTTTCTTAGTGGTTAGTCTAAGGATTATAGTTTATATCTTAATTTATCACAGTCCACTTTGGATTAATACTAACTTAATTCCAGTACAATATTGAGTTTACTTCAATATAACTGTTACGTAACTCCTTTTTGCTTTTTTGACGTATATATTACATCTTTCTGTAAGTCCCAAAATACAGTTTTAGAAATTTTGTTTTATGCAGTGATCTTTTAAACTTGACATGAGAAGAAAAGAGAAAAATATATAATACAGTCTTTTATATTTACCTATGTAATTACCTTTTGCAATGGTCTTTATTTCTTCATGTGGATTCAAATTACTCTTCGATGTCATTTCTTGTAAGGTAGTTCTGCTAGCAATGAACATTCTCAGTATTTGTCTGGTAAAATGTTTCATCACTGTCACTTCTGAAGGACAGTTTTTTGGATATAGTATTCTTGGTTGATTTTTTTTCTTTCAGTGCTTTGAATACGTCATCCATTGCTTTCTGACTTTCAATGTTTCTAATAGAAATTCAACTTTAATCATGTTGTTCCTGAGTATGTATTGCATTATCTTCTCTTACTACTTTTAAGGTTTCTCTTTGTCTCTGTCTTTCCATAGTTGTACTATGATGTGTCTAGATGTCACTACAGTCTTGGTAGTTCAGGTAACTTCACCTGTTTTGGTCTTGATCATACAAGATGCAGATACAAATTGTTTTTATTATGTTCAACACACGGTCCAGGAGCCAAGAAATGTGCTATCATATTTCAAATTTAATCTTCATAGCAATGCTGGCAGGGGGGGAAGCCTAGTCATGCCCATTCTGAAGATGTGGAAGCTGAGGCTTAGGAACATCTCAGTTTTTAAGTGGTAGAGAGAGGATTTAAACACTGACTTTAGACTCTACGGCTTAGTGTTGAACATAGTTCAATGTTCTCCTTCAACTGGGACGTCATCCAGCTGAAATAAAGTGGGGAACATGGGACGAGCCTTGAGAAAATTGATAAGAATAATGCAAGATTTAGGAATAGAAAACTTAAATATTGGGGATTAATTGGTCTAGAAAGGAGCTGAAATAACAATATTTAATATCTGAAGTGATATCAAGGTTTGCTGGTAAGCACTAGATAATTATTTTCACTGAAGGGGAAAAAGCAAAACAAAACAATAGAAGGTGCATTTCTATTGAATATTTCATCGGGAAAATTTTATTCCTTTCAAGGATTCATGAGATGTTAAAGTTTGTTGCCCGAAAGTTTATGTGATCTCATTCTGCAGTAACTCATTGCTTTTCATGTCTCCTTCATATATAGCTTAGGTAAAGACAAAAGTGGCTTCCCAAGACTCTTTCAGCCCTGCCTGCATTTCTCAAGTTAGAATGACAGGCTCCCCATCCAAGCCCACCAGCGTCTGAGTTCCATATGCTGCTTACCTCCGGTCCGCCACATCGTTCTCTGGTTCACGTAACTAATTAAAGCAAGACTCCTGTATGAAACACCCCTCCAGGCAGGGCCAAACCTCTCTTGAAGAAATAGGCCACCATATGAGTTCTAATACAGAGACGTATAAAAGCCCCACTTGCTCCAGCTAATCTCTCTGACCGAAAACCCCCTATTTGGTTTAATACTTTGAGGTAAGGAACGTGCATCACCTTGGGCACATCTATTTAAGTAGATGTGCACCTCCAACTGGCTAACCATCTCTTGGAAAGAAGGAGTGATTCTGAGATAATACCAGCTTAGATCAGGAGAAATTCAATTTGTGGACAAAAAAGAAGAGAGAGAGGCTGAGATTTTGCCTTAATGGAGAAATGAGTCAATGGGGGCTGAGAAAGGAAAAACTGATGAGAGAGGAGGGCTAGTTGACATTCAGAAAACCCCACTGTAGACCAGGGATGTGATACTCGTCCTTCACAATTGTCCTTCAGCCCAGCATAGACTCAGATCACACAACATCTATGCCTTGGGGCCAGGAGTCTGAAGCGAAGACCTAAATGCTGTGCAACTTTGATTGCACCTCAACCAGCCAGCTGGAATCATAAGCATATGTTTTTACATTCACTTTTCTATGAACTTCATTTTGCTAGAGATTTCATTAAAACCCACTTCCAGTCTCGATATGTGCAACATGAAATCCTCCAGATGAATTGGGTCTGTAGATGGTGACAACACTCTCCCCACACTCCATGGATCAAATTGCTCTGTATCCACTTAACTTGGCCGGAATGTAAAGGCAAACGCTGAGCAAATGCTATGAAATCAATAGCTACAGAGTGTTGGTTTCTTGGGTTTTTTTTCCCCCCTAGGCAGACCCCAGAGGAGACTGACACGCAGATTAGACAAATCACTTTTCATAATCCTAAGCACTGCTGCATGACACATCCAGAGTATTAATCAAAGGCTAGGACCGAGTAAAATGTGAACTAAATTTCTTAATGGAGAGAGACGTGAACTTTCTATTCTCAGATCTCTGGCTGTGGACGTCTCTAAGGCAATGAAAAATTCAGCTACCCAGTTTATAATATTCTGAGAGATATATCACCAAAGTGACACAACTTATCATGGTTACATTTTCTGTTTAGAGAACTTGGTTTCCGATGTGCCCGAAAGGAGCTCGGGGGCTGCTGGCAGACAGCTTGAGGGTAGCCCGTGAAACACAAGGTCTTATATATTTGGGGTCATTTAAAGATTCCTTTCACCAGTGTCTGGGGGCCTGTCCTGGGGTCTCAACCAGACTCCAGGGTGTCAATACTTTTTATTTAGTCCATGGAATTGCAAAGAAGTGAAATCTTTTGCTTTCTAAGCCAGCAGAGCGAAGATGAGCCTCAAAGAAATTAGGCTGAAAGCAAATGAGATTTAATACTAAAATGGAAAATGAGCCTGTGCCATGGTCTTTTTTAAAGGTCAAACTCACACAACCTAAAGTCCCTGCTAGGACCCTGGTTAAGTTAGGGATAAACAGCAAGAAAAAAAAAGTCGGTCATTGTGTTTGTGAGACAAAGGTTTTTTTCTCAGTCCTCACAAAGATATATTTTGGGATGTGTGGCAGTGCAAAGTCCGTTCAGGACAACTGCCTGTCTGAGAAGGTGTGGGCACAGCAGCAGACACACAGGATTCCTCTTCATCCGGGACTGTCTCCTGCTCCCTGTGGATGGATGGGGCTACAAACACACGTGGAAGTTTTATAGGATGCAGTGTTTGTCGTGGACAACTTTCTCCTGGGGGGTTAAAAGCCTTTTATGGGCATTATCTGGCTTATCCCCTGCAACCTCCTGGTAGATGGAGGGAGGAGAGAGGAAGCCAGCCGTATAGATTGGAACACCAATCAGAAATCCACAAAACCTGTTTTAAGAAGTATCAGTGATGGGCTTCCCTGGTGGCGCAGTGGTTGAGAGTCCGCCTGCCGATTCAGGGGATGCGGGTTCGTGCCCCGGTCCGGGAAGATGCCACATGCCGCGGAACGGCTGGGCCCGTGAGCCATGGCCGCTGAGCCTGCGCATCCGGAGCCTGTGCTCCGCAACAGGAGAGGCCGCAACAGTGAGAGGCCCACGTACCGCAAAAAAAAAAGTATCAGTGACTTGCCCAGGAAAAAGCAAGCTGGTGGAAAAAGAAATCAGAGGCATTCAGCTTTCCCAAGGAGACAGGGGCTACAGGATTGCACACCTCACACACACACACACACACACACACACACACACACACACACACACACAATCTGCGCCTCCCTGGGACTCAAGATTACAGTGTACACCTTGCAGGATTTTTGATGAAGATTCGTAAAAAAATAAAAATAACTGATCCATAATAAAAGGCAATTCCCTCCTAAAGCCTTCCCTTTCCCTCCTCACTGCCATATCCCTCTAGAAATGGGCCACAGAAGGGCGCAGAACATATGAGGCAGCCAGATTGGCAGCGGGAGGCGTGAAGCTTCCAACAATCCCTCAAACAAACTGATTATAGATTCTGTATACTCTGGGCTATACATTGCCCATATCCATTAAAGCTCATCTCAAATGTATTTTGCATTTTGTCAGACTAAGAGTGCACTGAATCACTGGCTGAACCTTTGGCTTCTTCCGCTTCTTCATGTCCGTCTGCTCCTCTTTGCCTGTGGTGGGTGGAGGTAGATTTCACCCCCTCCTCACCCTCCCCAGCTTGGAGACCCAGGGATTTTATCAGCATATGTGCAGTAAATCTTGAAGATCTATCCCCACTTGAACGCAGTGTGCTGTAGCACACCGGGTTACAAGATGCATAATTAGAACTCGTTCAGCTGACAGATTGATGGGGGTGTAGCAGAGACCAGATGGCAGTAAATTAGGCAGCTAAACACAGCAAACTCTGGCATAACATCGGCACCAAGTTGCATGTCTTTTGCAAAGCTTCTTCAAAGTGTATCTGTTTTAGGAGGTGTTTTCTTTTCAAGGTACCTCAGCATAAATACTTTTATGGGGGGTTTGTCCTCCTGGCTTTCACCATTCCACTGCCCCAACTACTTCAGAATCACCTACTTAATACATCTAATATATCACTATGGCCTATTACTGGATGAACGGTCACATGTATACGTGACAACAGTGACTTCTTAGTTGGACTCAGAAATACTCTCCCTAATGAATTGAAAAAAACACCCTAACAAACTCATGATTTTTGTACAAATGTTCTGATGACCTCATTCTCTGAAAGTCAAATTGGTTAAGAAGAAAGTTAAATTCCAGAGTGTTCTGAGGGATAAATAAGTAAACCTGAGTGCTACGGGTGTTCTCATTCTAGATAGGACAGCTCGCCAAGATCTCATATAAGACAGACAAATTCATGCCCAAGTACAGGCAGCAGGATCTTCTCCCCCAGGGTCTCCTAATCTTTTTCACCTTTTTTCCATCTCTGCTTACTTAGATTTCTGCAATTTTGAGAGCATTTTTTGAATCCCGGGCTCCTTTCTGTCTATTAATGAGTTTTCCTCCTTGCCTGTGTCTCTCAACTTTCTCTAAACCAGGGGTCTTCAGGAGATTTTGTGTGTGTGTACCCGCAAAAGAAATTTTTAAGACTAAATTTTTCAGATAACATCTACATTTCATCATCGTACATGTAGTTATAAAGGTTGTACCGTCTGGCAATTGGTGTTCTCCACTTACTTGTACTTTAGCTCTATTCCATCAAACCCTTATTGCAACAGATTCAGGCGATTCCACTTATGGGAAATGTCTGCCATAGGACCTAAATGACTAAGCAGTTCTCACTGCCGATCCGATTAGCCAAATCAGACGCACTTTCTCACAGAGAAACTCGAACTTCATTTTTCATTTCAAATAAGTGTGTTAATACTTAACACACTCGTCTAATAGACAGACGAGTGGGTAGATACTGATGGCAGATACAGACACACATACATGGAGACTTGCCATGAGTTTGTTATGGGGTAGAATAAAGCTCTGTCCCCTTTCAGTATTTCTCCCCAAAGCTCTCTTTGCTTTGTTCTCCTGGGACTTTTCCTGGGGTGAAATGTCTTCACAAATTATCCCTTCATTTAGAGACCCAGAGGATATTTAGACCCTGGGGCAATGCTCTACAGTGACACTAGGGTGGGTGAGAGGATGCCTTATTTTTGTAACATCATTGTAAAGGAATGATGTTCTCAGGCTGCTGAGCTATAGAAAAGATGGGAGTGAAGGATCTCAAAACCCATGCCTTGGTCTTCCCTGGTGGCGCAGTGGTTAAGAATCTGCCTGCCAATGCAGGGGACACGGGTTTGAGCCCTGGTCCGGGAAGATCCCACATGCCGTGGAGCAACTAAGCCTGTGCGCCACAACTACTGAGCCTGCGCTCTAGAGCCTGCAAGCCACAGCTACTGAGCCCGAGTGCCACAACTACTGAAGCCCACGCGCCTAGAGCCTGTGCTCTGCAACAAGAGAAGCCACCCAATGAGAAGCCTGCGCACCACAACAAAGACCCAACGCAACGCGGCCAAAAATTAAAATAAATAAATTTATTTAAAAAAAAAACAACCCATGCCTTTAAAGCCATGTGCATCTGCATAACCCCTGGAGAATCCAGGTACCCCCAGAAGGATGCATACTACACTGAAGATGCTGTTCTTGATCAAGCACACAAGATGGGGGTCATTCGGGGGCCAGCAGTGAGAAGCACCTGCTGCACCACCATCTGCCTCTGTTATTCCATCAGTCACGAGCAAGAGGTGTCCCCTCTTTCCCTCTTTACTCACTCATTAATTCATTCAACAAACACCTGCTTTATAAAAAAAATAAAAAATAAAAAAAACACCTGCTTTGTATGAACCACAGTGCTCTGTAGGCTCCCTTGACATTGTGTCCCAGGGATCCTCTTGAATGATCATTGTCAACAAAATCTGGAGACTCCCATCAGCCCTCATTTGTGATAACTTCAGATCGTAACAAAATCAGGGTGTGCGTAGAGACAGCCACTGGTTACTTGGGTAGAAAAACCTGCTTTCGGTATTTCCAGACACGAGCCATCTAGAATTCCAGATCCCAAATAAAATAAAATAAAATAAAAGGGGTGGGAGGGGTGCCTGAGGGAAAAAGTCATATCCTAAACTCATTGTTAAATTGCTAGGAAGTGTGAGTGATGAAAATGGCCAGAAAATATGATCCTTTGGTGAATTGGGATCTCACTCATGTTTAATTGGGTCTCCTGTGAGACATTTAAATCTATGGGCAGCTATCAAGGGTGAGAAGTCTGCTCCAGTGGCCCCCAAATGATTTCACCTTCACTTTCATTTTAGTGGTGGAGGAAAGCCAGGACATTTGCTAAAATATCTGAACTGTGGGTGTGTGTTTTAAGGCCTGTATGCGTGTGGCAGTCGCCATGGAGGAAATTCTGAGTCCCATGATCACTTTCAGCGTGTTGCTTACCAAAAGCCAGGGCAGCCACGCTGGAGGTACAGTCACCTTGTACATGCCCTGGATTTCTCAGTTTCCCAAAACAAGGTTTTTGTAAGAAGTATGGCTTAGAAATGACTATACTCAAAATTTCTTCAAGTACTTCCAAACCTCCTTCAGGCTGAAATCTAGGTGCTTCCAAATAAACAAAAATAGTTTGCAAAGCACTCCCTAGCTTCTTCACCCCAAACCCATTCAAAATAAACAATAAACGTTGTTTTCTTGTTCTTTTTTTTTCCTTTAAAATTCCACCTCATCATCACAGGTTTGGGGACTAGAGACAGGGAGGAAAAGCAGTGGCCCAGAAGAAAGGAGACTGAAGGTTTAGTCTCAGCTCTGTGCAGGGACTAAGCAGGCTCTGGACAGAGGTTGTGAATCTCCACCCCACACTTCCTTGCCAAGTGATCCTGGATAAGTTACTTAACTACAGTCTGCCTTGGTCTCCTTATCTGTAGAGTGAGAGAAGCTTCTGAGAGGGTTGTCAAGAATTAAAGGAGATACGGCATGGGAGTGCTCAGCCTGGTGCCAGCACGTACCACGAGCTCTGTCATGTTTGCCATTACTGTTGGTGGCAGCGGGCAAGTCACTTCGTTTCTCTTCTTCTGTCAATGTGGGGAGGAAGAAAAGCATATTTTATGGTTTTACCACAGTAAAGTTTTACTGCAAGGTAAATGGATCAAAAAGCAGTTTCTCCCTCCATTAAATTGCAAATGTCTTGAGGTCTAAGACCAGAATCTTGCTTTTATATTCTACCCCAAGCTCCCCTGCCCGCTCCATTGCCCATCAGTACCTTATACATGGTGGGCATCCATCAATACACGTTCGTGGACTTGAAGTATCTCTAAGTTTAACTCTGCCATAAGGGAGTGAATGAGTGAGGCTGATTTTGGGCGGGGGGCGGGGGGGTGTTAAAGTGCGTCTGGGAGAGTCTGTCTGAGTGAGAGTAGGTGTGTTTATCTGTGATTGAGAGAGGGGTGGGGGAGGGGTGGCCACACATGGGTATAAACATTTCTGTAGTTGCTGAGCCTGCTTTCACTGACCCAAAGACTGAATCCACAGTAACATAAATCTCCAGCCGGCAGATAGAGATAATAATAAAGAGGCACATTTTAGATCTCAAATGAATCAGAATTTGACATTGATCTTCCAAAGATAAGTCCGTGTTGGGGAGAAAATGAGTTGCATGTTTTCCATCTTTGCCCTTCCTTGCCTTGTTTTATTGAAAAACTACCACCTAGGAGAGAGCTTATTCACTTCAAAACACAACAAAAATCAACCCCTGCTTCTCCACAGGCCTCCCCCCACCTTCCCTGTGAATAATACCAAGTACAGATGAAGCCCTTTGGGACAAGCCTGGGTATCTAAGACTACCTCAGAAACCTGAGGTTAAAAAACACCTCTAAACAGTGGATGTCCATTTCTATGTCTTTTTATTTTCAAATAAAGGAAAGATAAAACAAAACCAAAATACCCAGTGTTTTACCTGGCATGTGTGTTTGTGATGACTCACTTCAAGAACATCCAGTGAGGGGAGAAAAACCCACCTCACTTTTACCTCTAGAAAATTCCCTTTTCATGGGAATGAAAATCCCGGCTCCCACGCGCTCAGATCTGGGGACGTGGGGGGGGTCGGTCTTCTTGCCCTGAAGCTACGAGCCCTAGGGCAAGGCAGTGCTTTCTCTCTAACCAGATCATATTTTTCCAACTGAACGGTTTTATGATGGGGGCTTAAGCAACTTCCTACAGTCCCGTTGTTGCTCTTAATTTCTTCAACTTGGAGTGAAACCCCTACAGGGAAGCTGTAAAGAAAATAAAAGAAAGAAAGGAGGAAGAGAATGTTCCTCTTCTCTTTCCTCCCTAACCACCCCCCCCCCGCCCCCGATAAACATCCCACCCCATGTCGCAAAATGTATGGCGAGCGTTAAGCCTTGGCAGTATTTTGACACGATGCGCGGTCCCTCACTCCCCCTCTATTCCTTTGAGGTTCATCTTGCAGCCCAGGGCTCTGTTCCACTGCCAACTTGGTGGGAGTGTTTAGTGACTGGAAGGCTGTGGCTTGCTCTCCCCAGAACTTCACACTTCATTTTTCCATATCCCTGGGAGCAGCAACAAATATTTCACCAGCCTGGTTTGCTGGCTACCAACATAAATCAGACTTAGGCCTCAAAAAAATATCCAGGCCTGTCAAGGCATTAAGCTTTTATTTTCTGACTCCATCCAGTGGTAAATGAGAGCTTGTATTTTCCTTGAAAACTGTAAAGGGATTTTTAAGGATTGTCGCTGGATGGCTGCCAGCTCTGAAAGATACAATACGGAGTGTAACTGGTTAGGAAAGATTTGAAAAAGTCTTAAGTATGAAAAATGGCTTTTCTGAAAGGTTTTTCAATGAAATGAGAAACGGGGCTTAAATTTCATATAGATTTTTTTTTCCTTTTTTTTTCTGGAAAGACCTGAACTATTCATGAGAAAAGCATTAGGAAGAGACGTGTTCTCAGAGAAATGTGAGTTATATTAGTGAGGCGTGCTCTCTCCCTTGCCCCCGTTCTTCCTCTCTTTCTCTGTGTACACAGACACTTGGGCTGCTTTATTAGGTCAGTTCCTGCCATCATTACTGATGATATGACAGCAAGAACAAACAGACTGGACAGTTTTATGTGCTGTGTATTAATTGTTTCATAATTGAGGCCAGCAAACCAAGTCCGCTTTGAAAACGCTGGCTTAAAATTCTAAGCAAGTTTGCAAGGTGCAGACCATGCCTCTGAGATCGCTTCTTCATACCTCCCCTGGGTGAGGAATCCAATCTCACACTCCAAATGTCGAGAGCTCTCTTGCATTGGGAAGAGCACCGGAGTTAAATAGGCAGGCATTTGCACCAAAACACCATGCAGGTCCAGGAAATCTGGGAAAAGGTGCAAGGAACCGGGCTGAGATCAGGAACTTGGGGTAGAAAAACAACCCCACTTAGGTTTTGTGATGTGTCATGTTCCATCGAGGTACATGTTGAATTTCAGTGGAATAGGATGAAATGAGAATAAACGTAATCTGACCCTGGTTTCGCCCAGGTCATTGTATAGACTTGCCACCTGGGGTAGCAAGGAGGTGAGGGAAGGCAAGGAGGAAATAACTAAGGAAATAGTGAGCCTCTAGGTTGAAGGTTTCCATGTAGCATTTAAAGCAGGACGAGACTGATCAGGAAGGTAACAGGCCGTGTGGAGGATGCGATTTGATTTTTGAATCAGGGACCCGGGGATGAGGTGAGTGAGACTGATGGAAACACAGTAGCCATGGACCCAAGAGGAGGAAATGGCAGGTGTGTAGCAGAGTGTCATAAGGAGAAGAGCGGCAAAGACATACCCCAGGCTCACTTCTCAGGGACCCACAGCCCATCCGTCCTCCTTGTGCAGTGATTGACGTACACGGCTCCCATCCAACCCCAAGTCATTAGTTGTATTAAATCTTGGGTGTTCCCAAGGTGGGACATTGTTTCCCTGGGTGCTTTGTCTTCTTGAGAGAGTACAGAAGAATCTGAAAGCAGACTTTCTGGACCAAAGCACTTTGAGCCATGGTTCAGACCTCAGTGCCATCCCAGAATGAACCCACTTCTACGTTCCTTCCAGCTGATCTGGCGCCACACCTTCAACCCCTTTGGTGGCACCTGGAGCCAAGCTTCCAGCGGCTGAAGCCTCTGCAGCCACAGCCCTCACCTCCGGCTCCCACTCAGTGGTCTGTGACCACCTTCTGTCAGTTCTTTCAGTTTGCTGAGCTCTCACCTGCCTCTAGTATTTTCCCTCTGAAAACTGTGTGAAATTCAGAATGGATTCAGATTTACGGACATGGATGTCCATAAATCAAGTTTTATTGGGACACAGCCGCGTTCATCTGTTCATCTCACATACCGTCTATGGCAGCTTTCACGGTAGAACAGCGCAGTTGGGTCGTTGTGACAGAGATCGTGTGACCCACTGATATTTACACCTGGCTTTTCACAGATCAAGCTTGCTGCCCTCTGCACCACTTCCCTTCGTCAACCACGCACACCCACGCTAAGTCTGGCCAGCCCCTTCCTCCTCCTTCAGAGCTGCCTGCAGACTAGCCCTCGGGCTGGTGGTTCCCATGGCGTACACTCTGAACTCAGTCTCGCAGAGTGAATATGTTGTAAATTGAATTCATTTCTAGATGCTTTGTCATTCAAACTACAAAATGGCCAAACTACTAGAGGAAAAAATTTAAAAGTCATCCAGCGACCATAAAAAAAATACCCTACTTGAAAACTGGAATCACATACCCAAAATGTTCACATTGGTTATCCATAAATAGTGATATTCTGGATGGGTTTAACACACTTTTGACTTATTGGCACTTCCTAAATTTTCATAATAAGCATCTTCTAAATTTTCTCTGTAATGCACATGTTCCAAGTTTTCAAGACATTATATTCTATAATGTTTAAATATGACTTTTTTTTTTTTTTTTTTTTTTTTGCGGTATGCGGGCCTCTCACTGTTGTGGCCTCTCCCGTTGCAGAGCACAGGCTCCAGACTCGCAGGCTCAGCGGCCATGGCTCACGGGCCCAGCCGCTCCGCGGCACGTGGGATCTTCCCGGACTGGGGCACGAACCTGTATCCCCTGCATCGGCAGGCGGACTCTCAACCACTGCGCCACCAGGGAAGACCTAAATATGACTTTTAATGGGACTTCTACAAAAATATATATTGAGCACCTTTTATATGCAAGGCTCTACATTAAGTGCCATGGAAATAATCCATGCCCTCAAGGAAGTCTAAAATCTGGTAGTTTACAAAAAATGGACATGCATAATGATGCTGACGATATGCCGACTTCGCCTGTTTTGTCTGAGTATTCAAGAGAGCAGCTATCATTTGCTGAGGAAATAGGTTTAAGTGTTATGAAACAATGTATATGTGTCTAGGTCTGTCATCCCCTATTTTATCCCCCCACCCCCCTCCCGCTGCATCCCGCCCCCCGCCTAGGGGCATCCACTTATTTACCAGAAGTCCTTGAGTGTGTCTCTATCCTTTTTTAAAATGGAGTGTATGTGTTTTCATTTACATTAAAGATATTCTGCTATAATATCATCCTTTAATTTTTACATTCTTTAAAAGAGTTATTAAAATTTCCCAAAAAGGTTTTGAGCAGTCTTCTGTTAGGTTGATCCCCAGATTTGTGGTGGGTTTAGCTGCTACTGTGAATGGGATCTCATTTTCTATCATCTTTTCTAGTTGGTTACTGCCGGTGGGCCATGAATCTTGAATGTGGGCCACCTTGCTGGGGAAGGGGAAAAGTTAGTAAAACACAGAGGAGCCTCTTACAGATCACCGTGCCACAAACTACGGAGTTGAGTCTGCACCTGAGGTCTAAGAGCCTGGGAGGGGGTAGGGCGGGGCAGGGGAGTCGTCTCTATCTGTGTCACCCATCAGCGAGTCCCATGCTCTTCACAGCTGAGACCCCTGCAGGCCTGCTGCGTGCACCTGGCATTTCTTGACACCCCAGCACCACCACTCTGACTATCAACCTCACCACATACACATGCCCACCAAGAAACCCATCCTTCCCTTAAAAAATCCCCTGCAGTCTCACTGAGGCTCTAAGCCTGTCCTCTCTGCTATAAATCTGTGGGCAAGAAGCAGCACCGACAGAGCCCTTTTTCTCTTTATACCCTCCCAGCTATCCTGGTAGATCGAATGGCCTCTAGTATCCAGCAGACCCCACTGGGTGGAGCTCATTATTCTTAGGGCACCCCTACCAGTTTAATAAGATCTGGAGAACTCTGGAATGATCTGAGCACCCGAGGTTTCCAGTCTTGCCCGGTCCCTGTTACCACCACCACTACCTGGGCTGAATCTTTTGTTTTTGTTTTTATTTTTGTTTTTGTTTTTTTTGTGGTACGCAGGCCTCTCACCGTTGTGGCCTCTCCTGTTGCAGAGCACAGGCTCTGGACGCACAGGCTCAGCGGCCATGGCTCACGGGCCCAGCTGCTCCGTGGCATGTGGGATCTTCCCGGACCGGGGCACGAACCCGTGTCCCCTGCATCAGCAGGCGGACTCTCAACCACTGCGCCACCAGGGAAGCCCTGGGCTGAATCTTTTCATGGGTATCATAATGTCCTAGTTCTCTCAGGGGTTTGCTGAGAACAAGCACCATTTTGGCAGGAGTCACACGAGCTGGACAAACAGATACTCTTTGTCTACATCCGTGAAATGTTGGTAAGTAGCTTTTGAAAGGCTTGTCAAAGGGCTCTAGATTATCAGACCATCCTTAGCTAATATTTATGCAGGAATAAGGAATGCTACTTCTTACTAGGGCCGGGCCCAACTTTTCCCAGTGATTTGCCCTCTACGTGCAGTTAGTCGTCCCAGTTCTTTCCATAACTGGACCAGCGGCTCTCAATCACCTGGGAGCTTTTAACAAATACCAATACTTAGGCCCTACCCCAGAGAAACTGAATCAGAACTTCCCCATCTGCTGGGCCAGCAGTACCATGTCGGGTCTTTGAGCCCGAGCAGGATACGTTTGTCTGTCTGGAGAGGTGGAAGAGTGGATTGGAGAGCCTGTCCTCTGACCCCGCCTCTCTCTGACCACATCTAAGTTAAAAACCACAAAACCAAGTAAACAGGCAAATGAGGGTGATGCCATGAGTTGAAGGAAGGGGGAGTGGTGGAGTGGGGAGGGTGGATATGGGAGAGAGGCCGTGTTGGATGGACAGAGTCCTCTTCAAGGTCAGAATGGACACTTCGCGGCGGAAGTGATCTTTGAGGGTCAGGGGAAGGACGGTGCCACCAGTGCCCAGGCTGGAGAGGGCTGAATCTCAGCTAAGTCCAGGCCAACCCCAGGAGTTCCTGCCCCCTCCTCCCTGCAGACCCAGGCCACACTCTGGCTCCTCCTCTGTGCCCCCTGCCTGGCTCACACTCACGTCATCACCGCCTATGCTTCTGGGTGTTCCACCCGCTTCTGGCTGCCGTGTGAGGGAATTCACTTCCTAAAATGCCACAGCAGCCTCACAGGCGGGTTAGGGAACAGCCAGCAGGGTTGGCCACGTGCCTCAGGAGGCCATGTCTCCACCAACACGAAGTGCCAGAGACTCATTCCAGGGGCCCTCGGGGTGGGACGGTTTGCTCACCAGAGGTGTTTACTAGAAAGGAGGAAATAGCTCTCCCAGGCCTCCTCTGATACTTTCACCAAAGTTACCAAGAAACAGAAAGAACTCTACTTCCATCTCCGTCTTCCTGCTCCAATGACCTCTCTTTCCCAGCCAGGTCCTCTTTGCTTCCTCTCCGTAATAATAAATACCTTCGATTGCAGGCTAGCTAGCACTGGCGGCAGCACGCTGAGGGATTTCTGCGTGCACTCTTCTGTAACATTCCATGCCTAGATGAAGAAATTGGGGCCCAGGGAAATTAGGTGGCTTGCCTCACATCACATGGCCAGTAGCTGGCAGAGGACAATTTGGACTCAGGCCCATCTGAGACCAAAGCCAAAGCAACCACCACGCCACACCGAGAGCTTTGTAGACCAGAAACCGGGGTCATCAGTAAAGTCAGAGCTAGTGCTCAAACAGCCCGACTATCTTCCACCAAACTCACCAGAACTCAGAGCCACTTGGCAGCTCTGGAGGGTAACAGTATAAGCTAGAGTTGAAAGCACCCACAGGCTTTGGAGGCAAACACTTACTTGACTAGCCAAGCTTCAATTTCCTCATCTGTAAACTCCACCCATTTTTCAGACCCCAAAGAGACCACTGCCCGTCAGCCATCCCCTTCTTCTAAGAGGTCATGCACCACGACTGTGGTTTCTTTCCCTGGAGTTGCCTCCCAGGCTGAGGGATACGGCCCCATCCCCTTGGCAGGATCAAACAGGTTTTCAAGTCTTCTTAGAAACACAACTACAAACCGTCTCTAGGTGTGGCCTACTTTTGCACGTGGCTCACCTCACTCACAGGCTATTGGGTCCAACTGCTTCCTTCCTTAGATGGCAATGGGGGCCCCTGGCTGGAGTTCCTCACGTTCCAACCACACATCTGAGATAAATGAGCATCTCATAAAGTGGGAGAGACCAAAGCCCCATGAAGGACTGTGTGTCTACTGTGGCTCTGATTTCTGTCTCTCATGTTAGAGAAAGGGGAACTCTGGGTAGATAGTGCTGGATACACAGTGTTCTTTGGCAAAGCTGTGATGGTGGGTCTTAGAAGTCAGTGAACTAGGGGCCCCAGCGGGTGTGGGTTGGGAGAGATAAGAATCATAGTATTTGAGATGTCAACGTTCCCTAAAACTACAGCCCCACGATTCTGCTTCACACACAAGGGGAATGAGGCTGAGAGGTTACTTGACCTGCCCAAGGTCATAGCCATCCCAGTCAGAACACTGCCACATTTCCCTTCGGTCCTCTGAACCCAGTTTGACCCTGGGCCTCATTAAAAATTCTTGCCATGTCTTCTTTCTTCAATGGATAATTCAAAATAGAAATAATAAATATAACACCTCGTTGTATATGTGTAGCACCTTTCTTCCAATAATGGTGTTCTTTCAGCTTGCCCACCCATGCTGCACGGAGCGGAAGTGTTTCCACTGTGGACTCTGACATTGGTTATTGACTGAACCTCACCTCAAGCCCACACACATACCCCTATCAAAGGTATAGCTCACGGGACAGGGCCCAAGTCCTACAGGGAGCTCTGTGATTTGCTACTTCAGGGTGGTGTTAAAAAAAAAAAAAAAAAAAAACCAGCTCTCACACATCATATACATGAGAGACATATTTAGAAAGCTAAAGTTTTACCTGTTTTTCTTCTATCTAATTCTTTGCTTCTCCATGGAATAACAGGCCCTTTTGTGTTCTTAGTAGTTTTTGCTGTAGCACTTGTAGTAGAATAGTAGTGATTACGATCATTTATTAAATGTAATAGTGATCACCATCATTTATTAAACTTCGACACTGTAGACATTTATATCCAGTATCTTATTTAATCTTCACAAAAAGCTTAATGATATAGCTATTATGCTACCTTACGAATGAAACAAACTAAAGCTCACAGAAGTGATCGTCTGACACAGAGAAGTAAAGTCTTCTACTTTTGACAATAGGGTCAACTAGACTTTCAGGGAATTCCTGAGAGCACTACATAAAATATAAAATCTTTCTTTTTAATGCATGACAGATTTGGCTAGAAAGTGAAGTAATTCTTTGTGTTGCAGAAATGTCCAGAAAGCCCAAATCCAAAGGAGTCATTAGATGCTGGAGTTAGCATTTCCCACATATGAGGGACAAACCCTGAAGCCCAAGCTGAGTGAAAGGTCAGAGCAGAGACCAAGAATACTGAAGGGAACCCTCTCAGTAAGTGAACTGGTGAAACCCTGATCCCACAGAACAGGAAGGTGGAGATCTGTGACCACTTGTCCTCAGCTCTGTGTGGAGCAGAGTAAGAAAAAGAAAAAAATCCCCCGCCCCTTATTTCTAATTACAGACCTGGACTTTCATGAGTTTGGGGCCTGAATATACACAACCACTGCGGCTGGAAGAAAACGTTGAAATGTTAGTTTAAACTGGTTTCAACTTGGTGATACCCTCAGGCACCTGACAGAAGCAAATTCCAATTTTCTGTGGAAGAAAATACCCTTAAATGGGGCCTCAATGAATTCCTACACGTTAAGTTACAAGGAAAAGGACCTTTTCTCTTTTTTTTTTGTCACTAAACACACAAGGAAAAAAGCCACACTGAGAGTCAGCTGGAAAAAGGAACTCTAGAACCAGACCTTCAGAGACCACAGATACTGAAACTAATCAAACACAGAATATAAAATTAGTATGATTAACATGTTCAAAAATATGAAAGGAGATTGAAAGTATAGCAAAGGAAAAAAGAGACTATCCTATCTGGCCAGATTTGATAAAAGATGAGATAGAAATTCTAGAAATGAAAAATGTGATCAATAAAATTAGAATTTTAATGACTGGGCTAAAACAGAAAATAGGTGAGCTAAAATACTGAAGAGATTACACATACTCTAGTAGTAGAGGGAAAAAAAGCAATGGGAAATATGAAAATGTTTAAGAAACTTAGAGAATAGTGCAAGGCTATTCTATAGGAAACAATAAAGAGAATGGGAAAAAGCAATATTAAAAGAGATAACGACTGAGAATTCTCCAGAATTAATGGAAAGGTGCCAGTGCATGGATTAAGAAAGCCCAGAGAATCCCAAGCAGGATAAATAAAAAGAAATCCATTCTTACACATATCACAATGAACACAAAAACAAAAACAAACAGAAGATCTTAAAGCAATCAGAGAGAAGAAGCAGATAATCTGGAAGAGAATGACAAGCTGACAGCTGAATTCTTAAGAACAGCCGGGAAAATTAGATGCGTTAATATCAACCAATTCGTATCAAATAACCAACAATTTAGAATTCTAAACAAGGGAAGCTATTTCCCAAAGGTGGGGGGAGGAGCAAAAATTTTCAAAGCATCACAAACTGAAAGAATTTACTACCAGAACATTCTCACTGTAGGAACTTCTAAAGGAAATGCATTTTAGAAAGAAGGAAATCGATCCTAGAGTGTAGGTCTAAAATGCACGCAATTCAGTTAGCAAAGTAAAGGGTTGAAATGTGGCAAAATCTTAATAAGCATTGATGGTATAAAACAGCAATAATGTCTAATTTATGGGTTTTTTTAAATTAAGAGAGAATAAAAATTCTGGACAACTGGGTGTAAAATTGGAGGAGAGCAATTAGAACTCAAGAGTTCTTTGCTTCTTTTATCTTCTGGAAAGAGCTTAAATATATTAATTTTCGACTTTATTATGTTAAATATCCATATTGAAATGTCCAGGATAACCTCTGAAAGAACTGGAATATGGAGAAAAATGAAACTGGGGGGTGGTGAATGAAACCAATCAATTCAAAACAAGGAAGCAAAGGAGAAAAAAGAAAAAGAAATACAGAAAAAACAGGAAAAATATTACTAGAAAGTGCAACATAAGATGATAGAAATGAATACCAAGAGTTCAATTATTACAAATGATTTCAATGGACTAAACTCTCTAGTTGAAAGACAAAGACTATCAGACTAGAGACTGACCTGGAAGGAGTAGTTGGTCCAAGTTGAGGGAGGGCTGAAATAAGTTTGAGAAGGTGATGCAAGCAGTACCATGTCACACAGGGATATAAAAGCTTAGCATTTGACTTTGATTTAAAAGGGCTTGCTAGTGTGAAGCATGGGACAGGAGACTGCTGTTTTCCATTATAAGATTTTTTCCATTATTATTTGAATAAATTTTTGTTTAACATTTGCATGAATTATAAGGATAAATATTTTAAAATTAAAAAAGACTAAAAGAAAGAATCTCAAAAGACCAATCCTTTGGTTTGATGATAGAAAGATAGATGATGATGATAGATAGATAGGAGATATTTTCTTTTATACACTTCTGTTTGTATTATTTGAATTTGGGACAGTAAGTGTTATTTTTGTGATTTAAAAAAAACTCAAAAATAGGCAATGGGGTACTGTAGAATTTTGAGTCGGGGGACTTGAGAATGGGTTATTATTCGGGGAATAGACTAGAAGATGGATTGAGAGATCGGGAGACAAAAGCTAGAATCAGAGAAATAAGTTGGAACAACTAAAATGATTGTCTGGATGAGTGTGATCAATGTGGCATGGAAAGAAAGGAAAAATCTAAAAGGAAAGAAGTGATGGTCTTTGTTGACTGTTCTTGTTTCTGCAGGTCAGGGGTAGTGAGAGCAACTGACTTCTTGAAGATGAAGGAAGAGGCAAAAATTATTTAATGAATGATGCTGACAATGCTTGTTCTAGTCTGCCCCTGCAGGAGTCACTTCTACCCTAAGCCAGCTTCAGACTCTCTATTTGGAGAGCCAAAGATTTACTTATTGGACATTTTGGAGTGTTTGCAGTGACCCCCAGTTGTACTGTAAACCCCTCCTTGATATCTTTCCTGGAAATAATTTGGCATAACAGAGGACCAAACACTACTGTAGCCTTCAGGGCCTCCAAAACACAAGCCAATTGGATGAGAATGGGGAAAAAAAAATGCTCATTTGCTATTCTCCTGAAAGCTCCCCTAATCCCAGCCCACAACACTGGAGGATCTGGAAGGATCTTGGAATTCCAGATAAATTGTCGAAAAGGAGAGGACACTACCTGGCATAACAGGTCCTGGCATGGGACGGGCAGGTCCGCTCTCCATGCCCTAGACCAGGTTCCTCCTAGAGCCATGTTATCCCGTGGTTGGATAGGAGACTCTAAGCCCCAAAAGGCAAGGAACAAATTACCTGAAAATGGAAGCACATTTATCATCATTTCTGGTGCCTCCAGAATGGTATCCAAACTGGCCGTTCCCAGGCCTTCTAGAACTTCACTTGTGTGACCTGAGAAAGTCACTGAGTGTCTCTGAGCCCGAGTTTCCTCATCTGTAAATAAGGATGGCAGTAACAGACGTCTAAAGGTTTGTTATAAGGGTTAAATGGGACAATGATATAGAAATCAGGTGGTAGAGGTTTGGCCAAGGTATTAATTTAACACTTATTTTTTTTAGTTAGTGGTCTAAAAAGAGATGATAAAGAGAGTCCTTCTATTTCTGGAGAAGTGCCAGGAGAAACGTAAAGGGAAGAGGAGACAGGAAAAATAAAGGGTAGAATCAATAGGACTGAAATAGCGGGAATGAAAGAAATGGAATCATCATGAATTCAGAAAATATACGCCTAGGCTATTATGTAAAGTGTGCTATCAGTGATCAAAATAAAGACACCAGGAGGGGAAGTCTTGTCTCTGCAATGGGATCGTAAGATGTTTGAGGCAAGAAACTGTGATTCTTCACCACAGCATTGAGCACAGGTCAAACATTATTTTAGTTCTAAAAAACTCAAAGTATCTGTTGAGTAAATAATGAATAAGGGAAAGAGTGAACGAATGAGAGGGGAAAGGGGGTCGAGGGAGGGAAGGAAAGAGCACAAACTATAATACAAGGCAGGTGCCCTCTCCTAGGGTTGGGATAGCAGCTCTCGCATGCCAAGGAGGGTGCCACCATGTTATCTATTCCAAAACAAGAAGGGATTCTGAACCTCGAGGCAATTTGGACATTATTAACCAGAATCCTTTCCGAGAAGCTAACACTGTCCCTGAGCTTCGTTCCCTGCTCCCTCATAGCATGTCCAGAGGTCTGAGCCCTAAGAAACGACCCAAGGGCTAGCAGTGCACTCAAAGAAGCATGGCCATCATGGGCCTCGCTGGTCACAGGTACAGAGGAACGAGCTGAAGTTTTGGTGCCCTCACTGCTCCAGACCTGGCTCCCACCCCAAAGCCAGTGTTCCCCAGAGGCTGAAGCCCGCCCTGGCTCTCATCACTGGTAAGTAAAGTGGTTTCAGACAACCTTGTGCACGGAGTCAGGACGTGGAAGGAGTTATTTCTTTTCCCTGCAGAGAGCTGGTTCTTCTGATAAACTACAGTTTGATTTTATTTTATTAATGCCAATAGTGGAGTGTGTTTTCTCATGATTAAGCTTCTTTTCCTCCCGCCTCTTTAGACTTTGGCTATAAATAGGAGCTTCTTTGTTCTGTCTTCTCTGGGCAATAATTGGAAACATAAAGTGGGGGGGACACCCTCGTGTCCTTCCGCATCTCTTGGTTGTTCCTCCACAAGTAGGCAGTCGCGCAAACAAACAGGCTGCTATGTTTGTATTTTCTCTGAAGTCACAGTTTCTTCCACTAAATGTTTACACATTCCAGCATTTCGGGGACTTGAGGACCAAGACTGACGGTATTTTAATATTTGTTTGAACACACGCACTTAATGTGCTTGGTTAATTGGAGTAATTAGTAGTCTTTTCATTCCAAAGCTGTTGCTGAAATTAAATCAGGGTTGTTATTTCTTTTAGCGGACTACCTGAAGAATTTTTATTTTGAAAATGAATCAGGACTGACAGACATGAAGTTCATCTCTGCAACAGAGGAGGAAGGGACAAGGATTCTAGGGACCTGGGGGTCTTTGGGGAGAGTTCCCAGCCTCATTTAGTCCCTCCAGATTTCCATCTGTCAGTAATTACAATGCCCAGGGTGATAATGACTTATCACCCAAACCAGGACACTTCTGTGAATGAAATGGGGTCCCATTACTGATTTCAACAGGACCACAGTCCTAAACGGTCCCAGGCAAACCAGGACTGTGGTCTCCCTACCCCACAAATGCATAGCTCTTTACACAGGACATTCACTATTTGATCTCATCTGCTCCTCTGCATGAGGGAGGGATCATTCCCATTTAACAGATGAAGCAACTGAGGCTGCAAAGTTAATAAGCCACTTGCCCCAGGCCCACCAGGCAGCGGATAGAACCACGCTCAACCACAGCTCTCCTTCAGAGCCATATTCTTCGCCCACCACCCTGACCCACATTCCCTCTGGTCAGCCAGGAACGGCCACAGGGTTGAGTGGCAGCATGTAAACATCTGTGGCAGAACCAGAAGATGGATGGGAAGGTGGCAGAAGGAAGAGCCGCATTAAGGAGCCGGCAGGAGGTCCCAGCCAGGAAGGCGGGTGGACAGCCAGGCTGGGTTTCTGAGAGAGGTTGACCTTCCTCAGGGGCCACGGAGGTGGCTAGTCTGGTGTTCTGGCCCCAGATGCCACCCCCCAGGCATGGATGCGGCTCAGACGAGCTCCAGGGCTCCTGTGCGGCCAAGGGAGCTCTAATTATAAAGGCAATGGCTGTCGGGGCAGAATTTTCCAGGAGATAATTTTTGGCAAACTCCTGGACTGAGAGTGCTGGCCATACACAGCTGGGGGCTATCGCGGTGATTTTCTGTGTGTCACCCTCCTCTGTGAGTCATCAGCCAGGCAGCACTGCTTCTCTCACGTCTACCTGTTTCTCTCCACCTCCCATCTCTCCTGCTCCCCTCATCCTTCCCACTTGGCGAAGGCAAATGTCCTCTGCTCAGTTTAACTAATTCCCTCTGATATCAGCGTTTCTATCTTTACAGTTTGGCGTCCCTGTGAAGTTTCCCTTTGTACATTTCCCCCGTTCCTGTATTCCCATCATTCAGGTATCATCACTCAATAACCATTCGACAGCAGTAATGCTTTTCATATGGAAAGAATTGGTTTTTTATTGATGGCAAATGTTGTGATGAACGTTCACGCCCACTTGGAGCCAAAGGAGCTTTTTATTGGATGAACTGCACTAAGATGTGGTTCCAAGAAGCGTCTTTGGAGTGCGGACTGAGATGTACTTCTGGGAACAGGTCTGTGGCTGGGGCGGGGGAAGGAGGGCAGCCTTTCCGTTTATCAAAATCTCATCAATCAAAACGTATAATAGCAACAGTATTAATAACCCCATAGTTGCATAGCACTTGGTATCTTTCCAAGCACTTCCCTGGAATATTATCACTTCCATGTTACAAGCTAAGCAACATTGTAACAGGATGGACTGGCCTCACGAGCAAGGAGTTAGCTGATAAGTGGGTCAGCGTCCCATGAGAAGGATAATTTTTAGCATGTGTGAAAACCCATCTTTGGGTGTCTCTGAGGATCAGAAGTCCTTCCCAAGCTAAACTCTTCTCAAGGTCCCTTTTGCCCGGTCAAAATATAGAATGATGGCCACCGTGTGCAGGCATGGTACTCATCTCAGTGCCACCTCTGATGCAGTTGGGCATCCTGACATGTAACCCAGATGAAGCGGGAAACCAAGGTTTATTTAGCAACATACGCCATTGGCATATGGTGTGGCCAACAGAATGTGAGCGCCACGTACTGACCGTCCCAGACTAGAGCCCTTCTCCATTGGAACTAACAAGAGAATGGCAAGCACTGGATGATGGAGGTGGTGATGCCAGTGTATCCCACCCACATTAGCCAATTGCCCAGTTTGGACTCCAACCCACCCCTGCATTCCTCAGAAGCTAGCCTTAGCACTGGTCTTGGTAAAACAAGGGAATTAGGGGACTAGATAGGAACTTGGAAGTCATATGGGGCTGCCACCATCACCATTTTATTAATATGGAAACTAAAGCCTCAAGACTGTGGAGGGACTTGCCCTAGTTAGCAAGGCGAGCCAGGGCCGAGCAGTACCAAGAACCCGGGACGCTGATGGAGAATGTAGCTCTCTTCACTCAGCCTCCCACATCGAACCAGAGAATTCCCTAACTCACCCTGCCTGCCTTTTCTTCTTTCTTCTTAGCCCGTTGGCTCTCCTTTATTACTGGTCTGCAGCTGGGACTCAGGGACTCGCCAGTCCATCCGAGGTAAGAAGAGGGTATCGTTCTACACATTCGGTTTCCCTGTGCTCCACCGCCCATCCCACACCATGTCCACATCCTTCATTACAAGGGAGCAAAGCTCCCGGATCAGCAGGTTGTAGTAGAGGCACTTGGAGGTGATAGGAACCAGCAGGATGCCGAACTCAACAGGGTGTGTGGTTAGCATCCGGCTGCCATGCCTGGAGGGGTGACCTCAGGGATGTGTCCTGAGATCTGGTCCCAGACACACTAGATCATGCAGGAATGCACTGGGAGGAAAGGTGCTTTTGTTTCTGCACCTGCTTCCATTATTCATGGGTGTCCCTCACCAGGTCGGCAGCCTCGTTGCTTGTGTTACTAATTGGCTCATAACAGAACATCCAGACTCTCTGGGGCTCAGATTTTCTGTCCTTTCAGACCTAACCCTCCCTGGCTCGTGTTTCAAGGGATGTTTTCCTGCCTACCCTTTTGGCTTTCTCTAGTTCTTCGTCTGCTCTTTCTGTTTTGCTTGGCTTATGAAATGTCATATTTCATTCTAAGCCAGCAAGCTGCTCCAATAGCAATTCCATTTCAGTCCCAGAGCATCGAAGAGGGGGCCTAGACCACGATTAGCTTCTCTAGACTCTAAGATCGTAGGAAATTCCATCCAGTGCATCCGCAGCTAATTACCCGTGCCATGTGCAGGGCTCTTCATTTATATTTTGCTTGGCAAACAAAGCAACTTATGGGGATTTTCCTCCTCAATGTCCCCTCAGAAATCAACCGTCTAATGCTACTAACGCCACCACTGAGTTATGGAGGAAGGCAAGGCCACCAGCTGGAGCAGTGGTGACTAATAAGGCCCTGGCTTCATGACTGTCATGTTCTCTCTGCTCGGTTGCATCTAGTCCTCTGTCCTCCCAGCATCTGTCAGGCCGGGCCTTCCTCAATCCACCTTTTCCAGTCTGGTTCCTCTCAGGTTCCTGGTTGAGGATAACTTAGGGGTTGCTTCCTTGCACATACACGGCCGTTGCTCTTTACATTGGGGGTATCAAGAATGAAGTACCTATTCTGGGCCAGACACTGTGCTAGGCACCTTGTATACATTATGTACATTATCTCACATGATCTGCACCATGGTCTTACACGGGAGATGTAAGAACTGAACTCAAAGAGAGTGACGATTACCCAAGGTCCAGGAAAGATTTAAATCATAACTGCCTAATTTCAAAGCCTGTGCACGCTCCAATATTCCCCCCCATTTTTTCAGGGAGATGATTTGTGCTAGTGGCCCTTCACCAAGAAGGAGAATTTTGACCATCAGCCAGCTTTTCTCCTTCACCTTTGTATTTAGCTAATTCTCATCACATTGCTGAAGCTGACAACCAGGGCTCTCCCTTCAGGACCGCAGACCCAGTAACCATTTATGATGGCGATCAGCACACACATTCCAATGAACAGATACAGCTTAAGGTGGGATCTCCAAATTGAAAACAGGAAGCCCTCCAACTTCAGCAACGTAGTCCCAAAGCACAAGCCATTCCCAGGGGTAGCCTAGAAGATTCATCTGTGGTTTCTATGTGTGCTCAAACATGGTAAGAGGCTCCAGGATCTCCAGAGAGGCCCTAAAGAAAAGGTTCCCAGGTACTTTGCAGAGGCAGAAAGAAAAGGTGCTCTGGGCCAGTTCACAGCAGCTGGTGAGGGTCAGCTGGTGCCCATCACTTCTCAGTTCTGGTTGTAGTGACGTCACATTGGTAGTTTGAACTTGGCCAAGGAGGGAGTATTTACACCACAGAAATCGGCAAGCTACACATAAGGGCTTTTGCTTTTGTTTTTGTTCTGGCGAGCGAGTGGTGAAACATTTACCAACTTTTGGAAGGACGGGTAGCATAATGAGAAACATGTGAGTAGCCAGTTTACATGGTGGGCTTTGAGGGGCTCCCACAAAGCCCCACCTGCTCAAGACTCATTAGCCGTGTTGTCGCTCCACCAACGAGGGCTGTACTCCCAGTCTGGATGAATTCTCGGGACCGGGGACCGGACCACAGAAGCAAGGGCTCTCCTGGAAGTCCTGGTCACCGTGCCTACCTAGGACCTCACTTGTAGGCCAGGCTTTCTCTCCTGCCCTCAAATGCAGTGGCTGCCCTCAGATGCAGTGGCCAGCACCCCTTGACCCCATAAGGAAACTGATACTTGGAAGCACTGGCATGGCTGGCAAGGACCCAGGAGGACCACGGGCCCATGCTGAGGAGGACAGCATCTAAGTCTGAAGCTTTCTTTTTTCTTTCTTTTTTTTGCGGTACGCGGGCCTCCCACCGCCATGGCCTCTCCCATTGCAGAGCACAGGCTCCGGACGCGCAGGCTCACCAGCCATGGCTCACGGGCCCAGCCGCTCCGCGGCATGTGGGATCTTCCCGGACCGGGGCACGAACCCGCGTCCCCTGCATCGGCAGGCGGACTCCCAACCACTGCGCCACCAGGGAAGCCCTAAGTCTGAAGCTTTCTTACTCTCTAGATTCCTGGTTGTAGGAAGGAGCTACAGGAACAGTTGGGGAAAGGAAGGAAGGACTTTGCAGAGGCAGGAAGCTGGGTTAAAACTGCAGACCCCTGTGTTTGGGATTTGCCTTTTCACCCTCCAAGTTCTGGGAAAGAACTGTTCTAATTGGAGAAAATCCAGGCCAGGTGTGCCCCTCCCCCACTGTATCGTGGAGCCTCCTCTTCCTGACAAGGACCCCAAGTGCCCCTGCACTCGCTCCACAATTTAGGTGAAGTGTCTGAAGGCAAGAGTGGTGGAGGGGAGTCAGAAAGGAGGACGCAAGAGGAAGAGAAACAGAGGATAGAGGTAAAGCCAGAGTGGAGGAGGAGAGTCAGAGACAGCACCTTTGCTTTGGAAACCAGAGGAAGGAAGGAGGAGAGGGTGGCGCTAAGAGAGGATGAGGATGAAAGCAAATGCCACCTTCTTACTCGTTTCTACCGTGAGGGCTTTCTCAGTGTAAATCCATTCTGCAGCCAGCAGCTGGATGAACCGTCCTAAAATACTGCTTTCAACAGGTCACTGCCACAAACTTTCAATGGCTCCCTTTGGCCCCAAATCACTAGCTTTGCGCCTAAAGTCTCCCTCATCTGGCCCCAATCTCCCTTCTCAAACACACCTCCCACTGAGCTGTTTACAGAGGACAATTCTAAATTAGAAGAGAAGCAGAGGCATGGCTGCTAATGCAAGATGAAACCCTTGATTGAACCCGAGAATTTTTTTTCAGTAGCTGTAAAGAATATCATTGGGACAATTTGAGAAATGTAATATATTACTATTTGTGACATAGTAATATATTTCAATAATATATTTTAATATTTAAGTACTCATACATAATATGATATATATATCAACATTTCCTGGGTAGGATCATCGTATTTTGGAATATATGATGAATATTTAGGTGTAAAGTGTCATGATGTCTGCAACTGACTTTAAAATGGTTGAGAAAAAAAAGAAAAAGGAGTAAATGTGGTGAAATATTAATTAGTGAACAAGCTAGGTGAAGAGTATTTATTTTAAAAAGACTTTCAACTTTTCTAAAGATCTGAAAATGTTCAAATTAAAAGTTGGATTAAAAATAAAATAACGCCTAAAGTAGCTCATGCCCTCCATCCACCATCACCACCAGCTTCCCCAGTCATCTCAGAATAAATCCAAAGTCCATCACAGCCTACGACTGGTAGTCCATGAACTGGTCCTGGCTCCATCTCCTACCACTTCCCAGCTCTCTGACTACCCCCCAAGCTCACGAGCCTCCCCACTGTTTCTAGAACCAAGCATGGGCATTATAACTAGAGAAACAGACAATAATATATAATCTGATAAAGATCGATTATGTGTGAGTGAAAGAAGAAAAACAAAGCATATGCCTGCCTCAGGGCCTTTGCACTTATAGCTCCTGTTGCTTGCAATAGTTTCCCCAGGGGTTATAGCTTACTCGCTCACTTTATTCAGGTTTCTATTCAAGTATGGCCTCTTCAGAAAGATCATTCCTGGCAACCCTACGTGAAACAAAATCCCTGCCTACTCCATTATTCTCTATCCCCTTTCTTTGTTTTTTGTTTATGCAAAGCACTTAGCACACCTTGACATTATGTCATTTGTCTTATTATAGGGTTACTGTTTATCTGCCCTTGTTATAATCTGCAGTGTCTAGAAAAGCAGATGGCGTGTATTTTATATAAATAATGAGTGAAAAACGGAACTGCTCTTTTATATATTAATTTGTTACATATCATGCCTGGCTACATATTGTTGGTTACCTTGTCCATGTATCTTCCCTCACACCTAGTTCTGGAAAGCTACTTTTTTTGTTAATCGATTCTTTTTTATTCGCCGCTTGCCTAAGTGACAGTAAGCATAATCATTCTCACTATAAACTGATCTGAAAAGGTAATTTTCTAATTAATAAATATATACCAGTGTAAACTGTGTACTTATAACAAAATAATTATAAAAGCTGCTGACAACTTTGGAAAGAAAACAAAGGTATTTGTTAGTGGCAAGACCTCATGAAAAATCTGATGGTCTAAATAAGAAAAATGGGCAAGCACAATTCCCCCTACAAGGACACTGGTAAATTACTTTTTTGTGTGTATGTGTGCGGTACACGGGCCTCCCAATGCCGTGGCCTCTCCCGTTGTGGAGCACAGGCTCCGGACGCGCAGGCTCAGCGGCCATGGCTCACGGGCCCAGCCTCTCCGCGGCATGTGGGATCTCCCCGGACCGGGGCACGAACCCATGTCCCCTGCATTGGCAGGCAGGCTCTCAACCACTGCACCACCAGGGAAGCCTGGTAAATTACTTTTGATTTAATAATTTTGCCTAAGGATCATTTCAGGCATCATATACACAGATTCTCCCTGTGGAAAGTGCACCGTAAGAGAACTTCTGTTGATGGCCTAGCGCGACCATTTACTGTTTATAGAAGCTTGGCCAAGTTGCTTAACCTTTCTGAGCCTTTGTTACATTGCTTGTACAATCATTACCTACCATACTTTGCAGATCTGTTGCATTAAATAAGATCAAGTGTACGCATGCTATTTGTAAACTGTAAAGCACTGTAGAAACATAGTCTATTATTTTATCTCTGAGAAAGATCTGGAGAAAATAAACACGTCGAGCACCATTAAAAATATTAATAAAACTAGCAATAGTGTTAGTTATAAAAATGTGAAGCTTTCTATACTTATTCTCCAAAGCAGCACTGTCCAGTAGAACTTTCTACAATAATGCAAACATTCGATACCTGCACTATCTAATACAGTAGCTATTAGCCACACGAGGCTACTGAGCATTTGAAATGCGGCTGGCGTGACTGGGGAACTGCATGTCAAATTTTAAACTAACTGTATTAATTTTATTTAGACTTAAACAGTCATGTGGCTGGAGGCTCCTGTATCAGACAGCATGGCTCTAAAGCATCATTGCTTCAAATATGTTTTGCAGAAAACTCCTACTTGGCCCTAACCATAAAGGGATTAGGTTTTGCAAGCATCAAGACGCCTGGTGATGGAAATCTTGTGGTTTGGAGGTAAAGGAAAAGTGTGGAATGAAGTGAAGACGGGAAGAGAAGGAAAGGAGAGGATGGCTTCTTTGCCCTGTGGCCTTGCTGATTTTGAAAAAGCAAACAGAATCTACCCCTTTGGAATTCCAGCATCCCTTCTTATGTGCTGTGTGACCTTAGAAAAGATATTTAACCTCTCTGAGCTTCAGTCTTTTAACTATAAAATAGGAATCATAATGCCTACTTCAGAGGCATAAAGAAGCTTCATAGGAGTAAATGAAACCGATAAATGATACAAAGTGCCTAACACAGTGCCCTGTACAAACCAAACTGTGAGCTCTCTAATTCTCCCTTCACACTGGGAACACAGGAGATGGGGGGCAGCACATCAAGTCTCTTGCCCTGGACCACACGGCTGCTGGGCAGCCTGGCCATGAGTGGGCATCCCTCTAGCTGCATCCAGCCTCAAAGCAGCCCGGCTGGCACACACCCAGCCTCCCACCCTCCCTCCATTCACGCCTCCTGAGTGCCCTGACCTCACCCAGCACTTTGCTCTGAAGATCTCTGAGGGCTTCAAAGACTCCTCTTTGGATTCAATACAAACGATGTTCCTTCTGGGTATGTGTACACACAGGTTGGGGGAGGCTAGAGGGTGGGGTCCCATCACCCCTCAAAATGAAGCCACAACTCCCTCTGTTCCCTGCGCTGCCATTTCCTCCGCTGTCGGTGGAAAAAACGCAAAGTCCGTTTTATCCCTGTGAGGGCCTGGGGGTCCACTGGGACAGTCTCATTCCCTAAAAAGCAGGTGGTGGTGGTGACCCCACTTTTCACAAGTGTGGCAAATGAATATTTCCAGCAAACTGCTTAAAAACCATACTTTCCTCCGGATTGCCCAAGGTAGTCCCATTTTTAATTATTGTCTCTGTAACCCTTCAAAATAGCCCAGACTTCAAATGTCCAAGTCTCATCTCTTAGATTGCCTTTCTCCCCTGGAAGCAGCACCAAAATCCTTTGTTAGAATGGTGGGCTTTCAGTGCTCAGAAAACATAATCACCGTAGGTTCCGTGACGGTTTAACCCCACGAGTGCCAGCCCTCTGACACTCCTCCCTTGAGAGACAGCGTCCCTTCTCCTTGAATGTGGGTGGGCTTGTGACCGCTTGGACAATAGATATGGTGAAAGTGACACCGTGTGAATTCTGAGGGCTCCGGCATTAAAGGCCACGCAGCTCCCCCCAGGACGGCTGGGACACTTGTTCTCAGAGCTCAAGCAAGTACAGGAGAAACACCAGCGACCCTGAGGCACCACACAGGGCAGGGCCATGCAGAGGGCCCCTAGGAGGCAGTCCCGGCTCAGACTACCCTTTGTCCAGCCCAATCCAGGCACACCGACACACGAGTGAAGATGCCCCCAGCCTTTCAAGTCTTCCCAGCTGAGGCCACTTGTTTACAGTGGAGACAAGCCTGTTCCAATTCCTGACCCACAGAATCTGTGAGAGTAATTAAACGTCGTCCTCCAGCACCACTATATTTTGGGGTGACTTATTGTTCAGTGACAGATGACAGGGCCCAAGTACCATGTCTCATAGAACCCAGGAGTCTGGAAAACTGAATTCCACAGACTGAATGGCCTGTCAGGGATAGGGTGGGACGGGGGACCTACGCAGTTCCCACTGGGACTTGTTGATTGAAGAAGAGGCAAAGCCGGACCTACGTAAGAGTCGTCTGGAGTAGAATTGGTGGCGGAGGGGAAGCAGGCAGAAGAAGACATTTCTTTTTTGCTTTAGTATAATTCTGGACTCTGATCTGTCAAATAATTTTTTTTTTTTTTTGCGGTACGCGGGCCTCTCACCGCTGTGGCCTCTCCTGCCGCGGAGCACAGGCTCCGGAAGCGCAGGCCCAGCAGCCATGGCTCACAGACCCAGCCGCTCCGCGGCATGTGGGATCTTCCGGACCGGGGCACGAACCCGCGTCCCCTGCATCGGCAGGCGGACTCTCAAACACTGCACCACCAGGGAAGCCCTCAAATAATTTTTTTAAATAAAGAAATCAATAGCAGAAAAATGACTTACTAATGTGATTCAGTGGATGGCTTTACTCAAAGATTTTCATGTTGAAATTTGCTGGTGGCGGAGACGGTTTTTTATCTTATGTTTCGCTATCATTTTCTCTTCTGGTCACCCCCGTGTTTTTTGGGGTCCTATGGAGCACGCTCCTTGAGAATGAAGGCCAAAAGTGGCCATTCTGAGTGGCAATGTGTCCTTGCAACTCGAATACTTTGTGTCCTTAGAGGGACTCAAACATCTATGGAACAGAAGGAAGAGCCCTGGGCTGAGAGGAGGAAGTTACCAATATGATGCTTAACCTTGGGCAGCTCGTGTTAACAAGCCCAGGCCTCAGTTTGGTTATCCACAGATTGGACTCAGTGATTTCCAAGGTCTGTTTTCTAACATGTTGGAGAGAAAGCAGTTAATACTTATTAAGTGCTTGCCCTGTGGCAAGCACCATGCTAGGCCCTCTAGGCCCTCCATCTAGATTATTTTATTTACTCCTCAAAAAAAACAAAACCAAAAGCCTAAGAACCAGTGTCCCCATTTTGCCTGTGAGGAAACCAAGGCCCAGTGGGATGGAGGTTTCAGCCGCTGGGAGGTGGAGGGATGGAATTCTAGAATCAACAGGGCCACCCTCAGGGGACGCTCCCTCCCCTCGCTGCCCCACAGTGGTTCCCACACCTTGTGCCCAGAGGCTCTTCGGTCAGTTCTAATCCTCCATAGTTAAGAGGGAAGGTTCTAACTACATTCCTTTGCGCTATCATCAGCTACTTCAAGTGGCAAGAAACGATAGACTCCTTCTCTGCTTTCCTGGAAGGGTGGCTCTTGGACCCTTGCTGAGTCTCTGAGTGACAACCAGGGCAGCCAGTTCCAGCCTGACTGCCCCCCAGGTGGCCTGGGCAAGTCTAGGAGGAATCCTGCCACCCAGCTCTTCCCTGCAGAACTGTTAAGTGGCGTGAGCTTCTATCTTCCCCTTAACAAGAATCCCCCAACCCTAGGTTATTTGGCATACACTCGGTCCATCACAAGACTCAACAAAGCGTATAATGACCGTTTATACAAAATACTGGGGACTCCTCTTTCTCTGACAAACACACACCTTCTTCATTGCCAGGATGTTACTTATCCTTGGGTTTTGCTGAAGAGGGTTCAAACTGTGCAGGATGCCTCATGCCCGAGATCTCTTCTCACACACCTGTTACTGATGTCTGAATCCTGAGATAATCACCAAATGCTGACCAAGTGCCACTGCAATGGGCACTGAGAGGGGTCATTGAGAACTGTGATATCTGAGGGTGTGGCTTTGCCTCTCCTCCCATGAAGATTTGTGGGTCTACTTCCCCTCCCCTTGACTCTTGGCTGGCCTCTGTGACTGCCTTTGACCGACAGAACACACTGGAAGTGGCCTTGCCCATCTCCTCTTCCAAGGTGGACCTTAAAAGATGTGCAGCTTCCACTTCTGTGCCTCTTAGAAGCCTGGGCTGTGGAAGAATTCTGACTACCCTGGGACCGCCATGCTGTGAGGAAGCCCAAGGTAGTCCTACAGACTGCCCGGGCTGAGCCCTGCCTGCATTCCTGACCCACCGAATCATGGGCAATAAAACAGCTGTTGTTCTAAAGCACTAAATTATGGTGTCGTTGGTTAAGCAGAAACATAGCTAGCCGAAACAGAGTATAAGAGGATTAGAGCACCAAACTCACAGTACAGATGACATAATGGTGTCATTGAGCAATTGGGTCGGAATGGTAAGGAAGTCTTCATAGAGGAGGGGGACCTGAAGGTTTGTAGGAGGGGATGGAGTTGGATGAGTGCAAGGACAGGATGTGGGGAGAGGAAATTCTACAAGATCCAACTACTCCACAGGCCTCTGGGAAAATGCCCTGAACACCCACCGGACTCCTCATTTATTTCTACTGCAGCCACCTGACTGCAGAGAGCAAAACCCTTAACTCTGGGACATCAGCCTGAGTTTGGCCCAAAGCAACCCATTACAAGTAGAAGATTTCTCCAGAGTCCTGTTTTATCTCTCCAACTCCCATGAATTCTATATTGCCTTCCATACTTTATTCATCCATATCTTAATATAAAAAATGTTTGAAATGCCTTTCCAGTTAGATTATTTAACTTCACCCTACCCTAACCAGTTCAAGGAAAATAGATACTCCAGGAAGACGGGTCAAAATGAGACATGAGACTGTGTAGCCCCAGAACACACGTGCACCCCGAGGCAGGCGTCATAATCACACATCTTCAGCAGACAAATCTAGCCTCTGGCCTCCCCCCTTCCTGCCTCATTCCCAGCTTTAAACTAGCCCTAGGTTCACAAGGGGCCCAAATCAGGAGACACCCGGAGGACTCCCTCCAGATGTGGATTAAAAATTAAAGTCACCTGATGCTTTAGTTCTTCTATCTCTGATCCACCCTCCAGGTCAGCCACCCGTAGAGTGTTTGGAAAGCAACCTAGGGTGATTCTCAGCCTTTCCAACACACTGGAATGCTCCCCAAATTTCTTTTTCTTAGACAGTTCACACACACACACACACACACACACTCTCTCTCTCTCTCTCTCTCTCTCTCTCTCTCTCTCTCTTTCTCTCTCTTTCTCTCACATCTATAGCCTGTGTAGATACGTTGACACTTGGAAGCAAAAGAGAGGAAAGCTTTTATTATTGTTTGCCATTTGAAAATGATTATCTAGCAGGATGATGTGTATTGAAGGAGACGGCCTGCAGTTAGCATCCCGGGGAGAGCTCCCTTCCTAGACCTGGGTGAGCCTGCACTACCTCCCGGCTTCTCGACTGGGGACTACCTGGTGCCAGACTTGGATGCCGACCAACACAAATTAAAGGAATATACTGCCTCCTAGACAGGACGGGGACGCGGGAGAGTGGGAATGCTGAGAATTTTAAAGGGATCATCACCTCAGCAGGAGACCAAAAATCAGCCTCAGAAAGAGCAGCTATCCCAACAGATGGTCACCTCTAGTTCAGAAAGTCTTTGGTTCTGGGTTACCGCATGATTCCAGATGCTGTCTCTCTTGCACCCCACCACCCCCCATCCCAGCCCAGGGCCTCCACCCCTCCCCACAACAACTACTCTCTCCTCTCAGTCTTTTCTGGAAATACAGTCGTGCCTTATTTAAAATCGTGAAGTCCTCACACTGTTGGTGGGAATGTAAATTGTTATAGCCACTACAGAGAACAGTATGGAGGTTCCCTAAAAAAACTAAAAATAGAACTACCATATGACCCAGCAATCCCACTGCTGGACATATATCCTGAGAAAACCATAATTCAAAAAGACACATACCCCATTGTTCACTGCAGCACTATTTACAATAGCCAGGACATGGAAGCAACCTAAACGTCCATTGACAGATGAAAGGATAAAGAAGATGTGGTTCCTATATACAATGGAATATTACTCAGCCATAAAAAGGAAAGAAATTGGGTCATTTGTAGAGATGTGGATGGACCTAGAGTCTGTCATACAGAGTGAAATAAGTCAGAAAGAGGAAAACAAATATTGTATATTAACACATATATGCAGAACCTAGAAAAATGATACAGATGAACCTATTTGCAGGGCAGGAACAGAGACTCAGATGTGGAGAGCAGACATGTAGATGCAGTGGGGGAAGGGGAGGGTGGGAGGAATTGGGAGATTAGGATTGACATATATACACTACCATAGATAGCTAGTGGGAACCTGCTGTATAGCACAGGGAGCTCAGCTCGGTGCTCTGTGATGATCTAGATGTGTAGGATGTGGGGGTGGGAGGGAGGTCCAAGAGGGAGGGGATATATGCGTACATATAGCTGATTCACTTCGTTGTACAACAGAAACTAACACAACATTGTAAAGGAACTATACTCCAATTTAAAAAAAAATTTTTTTTTAAGGAAATAAGTAAGGCACGCAGGCAGAAAGGAAGAAAGGATTCCTTTCAAGAATTGGACCCCCTTTCCCTGGGTTCTATGTTGTCATTTATCTTCATATTTTCTCTCATTTTGCTAAAGCTCATTCTGCAGTAACTAATGTATGTGTATATTAAATCATCACATTGTACATCTTAAAAAAATCACATTGTACAACCTAAATATGTATAACTTTTATTTGTCAATCGTACCTCTATAAAGTTGGAGAAAAAATAAAATAAAATCGTGAAGCCCTAAAACGACACTCTGCGGGAAGGCAGTTAACCAACTTGTATTCAAAAATGAATCTAGAGGGACTTCTCTGGTGGCACAGTGGTTAAGAATCCGCCTGCCAGTGCAGGGGACACGGGTTCGAGCCCTGGTCCGTGAAGATCCCACACGCCGCGGACCAGCTAAGCCCATGCGCCGCAAGTACTGAGCCTGCGCTCTAGAGCCCGTGAGCCACAACTGCTGAGTCCGCACGCCTAGAGCCCGTGCTCCGCAACAAGAGAAGCCACCGCAAAGAGAAGCCCGCGCACCGCAACGAAGAGTAGCCCCCGCTCGCGGAAACTAGAGAAAGGCCGTGCGCAGCAGCGAAGACCCAACGCAGCCAAAAATAAATAAATAAATTTAATAAATAAAGAATCTAGAGGTGGGAACAGGGAGTCAGGGCTTAATGGGTGCAAGGTGTCTGTTTGGGAGTGACAGGAACGCAGTGGTCGTACAACGTGGAGAGTGTACTAAACGCTACTGAATTGTTCACTTTAATAAATGGTTAATTTAATGCCATGTGAATTTCACCTCAATTTTTCTTTAAAAAAAAATGGATCTTCCAAGAAACAGTAAGTCCTTCTAGAATCCTATTAACCAGCCCACATCTGACTGGGCCTCAGTCCCCTGAGGTGCTCATGGGAGGCTGTGCGGAAGAAGCGGGACCCACATTATCCAATGGTTTCACGTCCTAGCAGGACAAGAGCTTTGGAGGCTCCCAGGACAGAGAGAAAATGAAATCAGCAGGCTACCCCGTAGGCTAAAATTAACTGACCCTATCTATGACCTGGACTTGGCAAGGGACTGAACTTCTCTCTTGTTCCTCCTCTGTGGGCCCAAACGTGTCTTATGAGACTACCAAGAGGGGCCCATAAAAGTGATGATAAACTCAGGCCAAATCGGGGGGGGCGGATGCTGGGCTATATGTTTGGCTCCTATAACTTCATTTCTTTCTCTGCCACCAGCAAGCAGTCTCCAGGAAGTCCCCATGTCAGGCAATGCAGAATTTTTTCTTAATCTATGATTTTCATCTTCAACAGCCCTGGCCAGTTCAAAATAAAGAGAAGAGAGGATGCTGGGAGCATGTCCCCTACACATTTTAAAAAGAAAATGAAAAAGGTCTTGTACTCCAACCAGTCGATGTGATACTTAGAAAAGAATCCTTTTGGCCGAAGAATATTTTTACTTCGTGTGTCTATATAAGTAGGCTATTTTTTTTTAATAGAAAGCACATCACTAGTGTCTAAAACCAAACGTGGTTTTGATTGAACCAGACTTACGTTTATATCTGAAGCTCATTGGCTAACAATAGAACTGGCTTTCCCATTTGCCAACATCAATGTTGACCTGTTTTCACCTAAATTTTATAGTTGTCAGAAAGAGAAACTCTGCGCTAGTCAGTGGCATACCCTGGCCTTTCTCAGCCACACTTGCTTGCATTTTTTGCAGCTCCTTTAAATTCCCCTTGTCACAAATACTAACAATAAGGTCAAGTATTTCAGTAAGAAATATTGAATTATTATCCAACTTTGTCAAACAGCCAAGAGCCTACGAAAGCTAACCACGAACTGTAGAAGGGCAGATTAGCCTCAGGCCTCCCCACCCTGCCTCCATGGCTCGAGGAAGGATTTTTTGGAACCAGGGGGGCACCGGGAGGGTTGGGGGGGAATGGGAACTGGATGGCTCACAATCACGTCCCAGCCCCCATCCCTCGGGAGTGTCTTGTTGCTCTCGTTTGCTGCTGCAAAGAGCCAGCTTTGATTTTTCTTGGAGAGGGTTCCAGGCACCCTAACATCTCAGTCATGCCAACACCACGAGGCTGCCCAGCTCTCTTGATCCCCTGGCCGTATCCCTGTCCATCAAGGTTAATTTCTATGACAACATAAACTTCATTGTGTAGCCAATAAACTCAAACCTGATGGAACTTGATGTGGCCAGGACGGAGAATGACGAACGGGCAAAATGTCAGGGCTGGAAATAGAACTCGCTTCGCCAGCCAGTGGTTTGGGAGGCACAGAGATGGATTTATGTGTGTGTGCATGTGTTTTATTTGCTCTAATAACTGCAATAGATTTCCATTAATCAATAAACTGCCTCTCGCAGAGACAGGAATAAAAGGCAAGTCTCCTGCTGTAAGCTTCAGGTAGAACCAGGACACTCTTCCTCATTTTCACTCTAGCCCATAGCAGCTAAGAGCACAGATCCCCTATCACCTCAAGGGATCTGGGCAGGGCAGGGTTCTTGGGCAAGAGAGAGAGACAGAAGAATGAGGACTGGCTTTCAACTGGACAAGGAAGAGATTAGCCTGCAGGAAGGCAGCAGCCCCAGGACGAGATGTCAAAAAATGCATCCCAAGGAAATTTCCTGCTCTTTGAGCCGGGTGTGTGGCTTTGGATGGAAGGTTTTAGTGGTTCCAAAAAACCTTCCTTGAAATGCAAATACACTGACTCCTCAAAGGTGAGGGTCGGGACACTTTTGTTCTATAAAAGAGGACGTCCACAGCGCAGGGGTGACTGGTGTGGGCTCGGAGAGAGATGCGGGGTCCATGGGAGGTTCTTCAGGGGCGTGGCGGGCCTCCAAAAGAGGGGGCCGGAGGACTGGGTAGAGAAGACCCCAAAACACTGTTTTAAAGTATTATGCAGGGTCGGTCATGAGAATAACTCTCGTGAAGTTCTTTGACTGTGTCTCATCCGGAGCATAAACATATCCCAACCATTTATACTTGTCACGCTACTGAATGCTGAAGGGTCCGACGTGCCAAATCATCCCTCCCTTTCTCATCAAGACTCCGGTTCACTTGGTAGTAGAGGTTGAACAAACAATCGGATAAAATATATCTATACTTTGTCCTGAAAATTTGATAGTTTGTGCTGTCATCCCTCGACATTTTTATAGTGGTACTTTTGTTAAACATTAAGAATTGCACGTTTTTCTCTTCATGTTGTATATTTTGATAACATTCGTATTTCTTCTGGTTTTTGATTATCTGATATTGAATCTGGTTTCTGAAGTAGGACTCGTCTCCCACAGAGATTCTGATACTGCTTATCCCACCCCCCTCACTCTAACGCCTCTGATAATCCCCCTTGCCCATCCTATCAGTGGAAGTGTGATTTGGAATGCTACCGAATGCCACGAGCTGGGAGCAGCCGTCTCACCCTCTTTTTCTTTCTGGAGGGCTGTCCGTGGGATCTCCACGGTGGGGATCCATCTGCTGCCAGGTACCACACTGCAGGGTGGATGTGGGGCTGACATGAGCTCAGCTGCAGACCCAGAATGGCAAGGAATTACTCAGCCTTCCAGATCCAGCTCAAGTGTCATCCCCCCTGAATGGGGCTCCTCTACCCTTGGTTCACATCACTGTTGTGGCACTGCTATGCCATGTTGTCACTTACAGCTTTATTTTTCTGTCTCTCTGAGCAGATGGTGAGTTTCTTGAGGGCATGGGGTATGTCTCATCCACTGCCATTTCCATCATTTCTAAGAAGTGTTTTTACATCAGTGTTTACTGAATGAATACAAATGCAGCCCCTCCCTCAAGGTCAGATGAGAATTGGGGATTGTGAAGCAAACAATGACAGCTATTCTCTCAAGCAAGGGATAGGGTGAAGCTACAAATTCTTCCTCTTCTTAGCCCTCCCCCTCCTTCCACCCTGTAAATGGCTTTGCACTTGTGTCTGATAATCAAGGGGCACAGTAAGGCTGTGTCTATCATTAAACAGGCATCAGATGATTAATTACGTTCTAAGTTTTGTGTGATAGCACTACACCTAGTACCTGCGTCTTCCATCCTTGCCCCGCTAGCACAGTTTTCTTCTTGCATCTTTAAAATTGAAGAGATCTTTGTTATAGGTAACTCAGATAGTAAGTAGATAAAAGGTAAAATTGAGATGGAAAATCTTCTTTCAAGATTAGCTGTCATGTACCATTTGTTTAGATGGCTAGGATATCGTGTTAATGAAGTCCAGAGTGTGGCCTCGTCTCTATAGCCAGAGCATGAAACAGCGAATAGAAAGACCTTGGACCACGACAAAGTCATGACATCTACCCTTAGCATTGAGGACAAGGGGCCTAGGGACATCAGCTTGAACCATGTTGCCAACAGATAGATCATCTTTATCCAGGAAGGAATGACACTGATGCTCTTAGACTGAAGTTCTCACTAAGTCAGACCTGGGAGCTTTATCTATGATTTTAATGAAGTCATATATAGCAGGTCTTTTTCAATAAGGTGAGCTGGAGTATGGTATGTTGGAAATTCATATGTTGGAACTTAATTCACATGAGTATAAGAAATTTTTAACAGAATCAGTATGAGTTTATAAAATATGGAAATAGGTTCATAAAAAGTACAAAAGTAAAGAAGTGCTTAATGAAAAGACAAGACAGAAGAAGCTACTCTTATAAAGGAAGGAAATGTCTCTTCCAGTGAATGAGTATGAGAACGCCTTGGAAATAGATCCCAACCCTTCACATCCCCTCATCTGTCTACAGGGTGATCCTGTGTAAGTGATTTGACCTCTCTGGGGTTTCATTTACTAATCCTCTACAAATTGGCCATTTTTGCCAATTCTGTGAGAAACAATGGACCTCGTTCTCTCTCTTAATGCTAGGCAGATTCTACCTGCCTCGTAAAACTCCCCATAATTTCTCCATCCTAAAAGCCACTCCAAATCTATAGGTAAGTGTTGCTGCATGGAACCTTAGCATACCATCTAGAAGGTAATATATCACTGCCCACATTTAAGGGGAAGGTCAAGAGAAGTTAAGTGGCTTGTTCAAGGTCACACGTTTAGTTGGTAGGGATCTGGAACCCAGATCTTTTTGCCACTAACTGCTTTCCTCCTTTCTTTTTTTTTATTTTTTTTAAGTAATTTATTTATTTTTTGGCCACGATGCATGACATATGGGATCTTAGTTCCCTGACCAGGGATTGAACCCGTGCCCCCTGCAGTGGAGTCCTAACCACTGGACCGCCAGGGAATTCCCTCTGCTTCCCTCTTTCAATATACGACTCAACCCCTTAATGCAGAGTTGGCTGCATGACTGTGACAACAAGAAAGAGAAAATGGAAGACCAGCTTTCCGCCTTTGATTATATGAAAATCATCCACTTTTTCAACACCAAGCCTCCCATATACTGTGATAGAAATGAAAGGCTTGTATGACTAAATATAGATGCCAAGTATTCACAAATACTTGAGTGTTTCAGGAAATGAGAAATGGGAAATGAAATTGGCTATAAGCAGAAATCAAAACTATCCAAATTCTCTCTAGAAACTAATCACTAACTTTTTAATCTCTGTTTTGGGCAACCTGAAACATTCATGAATTCACTTAAATAAAGAATGGCATGACAAACACCTCTTATTGGGATGGATTAAGTTGAATAGAGACGCTTTCCAAGGCGCTTTGTAAGGGTGCATTTTTAAGCCTTCCACCATACTGCTCTACCTAGAGTAGGTGTTCGATAAATATTTTCAGAAAGAAGAAAGAAAAGAAGGCAGAGAGAGTGAGAGGGAGAGAGGTCATTTCTGTTCTCTTGGGACTTGGGGAAAATGGGATATTAATCCCGTATAAAGTAGACGTAAGGAAATAGTCTATAAAATGCTTTAAAACAGTTGGAGAGAAGCCTACTTGTTCAGTTAAAGAGGTTTAAATGATTTAGGACAGAGAACACTGACGCCCCATTCCCAGGCCACTGCACAAGTACACAAAGCCATGCACACACCAGGTATCCCATCTCAGGCCTGGGTCCTCCAGGATCAGCTCTCTCCAGTACACAGCACTGCCTCTTAGTGATGCATTTCAGAAATGGGGGATCTGGGTGCTGCCCCTTTATCGGGTGGTAAGAAGGATCTCAGAGCCACTCCTGGAAACGAAAGAGCTGAAGTTGACAGGAATTTCTTGGCTTGGGCCTTTCTCTTCTAAGATGAGGCCAATGCTGCCAAATTAGGTTCATTAATACCTTCTGCAGTAACAAAATTAACATGAAACTCAACACACCTAAATGGAAAACCTTGGAAGAGATTACAGACTGGGGACTGAAGTTGGGGTAGGGTCAACATTTCTGTTCTGAATGTGCCCGTGTATTTTAAATTTATAGTTTATGTGATGTGATGTCTCTGAGTTCCTACAGGGAAGAACCCATGTTAAACCAATTGCCAAACTTAGCCACGATGTTCGGTAGAAAATTAGTTTATAAAATATGTAGAAAAATATTACTTTCAAAAAGCAACATTTTTTTAAGTGTTAAAAGAATATTTTTTAAAAAGCATTCCACTTTGGGCTCCAGCTCTATTGTGATTCAAACTATTTGGAAACCTTATTGACTCATTTTAAGAGAACCATCTTAGTTATTATGCGTAACGATAATAGGTCCCACCAATTTTATACTTTCTATGCTGTGGATACTTTGCTAGGCTTCCTCATATCTCATTAACTCATTTACTTTCTCCATTATACAGATGATAAAGGAGACTGTGTCTAAAGTTTTAGCTTAGGAATATAGTCTGTGGAATCAGGCAGATCTAGGCTTGAGTCTTAATGGCAAGTCTGAGCCTCAGTTTCTTCATCAGTAAAATGGGGATAAAAACAATACTACCTTCTTCATAGGTTGCTGAGAAGATTGAGATAAGTCATGTGAAACATTAAGCCAAGTGCCAAGGGTATAGTCCAGTGTGCCATGAAAATTAAATGTTGTTAAGTATTATTTTATTTGATCACATCACCAGTACCAAATACAACTTTTCCCCAAGAGGAAATTAAAACAATGGCCATCAGTGCCATCCCAAGAGGGGAAGGAGGTAAATCATCTTCTGTCTCCATTCCTTTCTCCCCGGGATGTTCATATTAGTGAGATGAGGTCCAAGCAAACTTCAAGGACAGCTACAGAGGACGAAAATAGTGAGAAAATAGTTGCTGGGGTGTCCTTTGTGCATTGCAGGGGAGGGAGCGGCAAGCAGGAAAAGGAAGGACCAGGGTTTAGGAGGGGATGGGAAGAAGAAAGGCCATAAGGAGGACTTTTGGGACCTGATTACCGGTACGAGCCTCTCTACCTGCTCCTAACGTCCCTTCCTTCTCTCACTCCTGCAAGCCCCAAGGAGAGACTGTCAGGGAGCACCAGGCACCCCTGCTCTCTGGGAAGCAACTTCTGGGTGGCATGAGCCGGCAGCAGTGTGCAGCCTTGCCCCACAGAGCCCCACAGCGGCTCTGGCATCTCCCCGGGAAAGAAGAAAGCAGCGTCTTACATGTGTGGCGTATTCTAAAACAAAATAAGAACTGCGAGATTTGATGGACTCTGACAGGGGGAAGAAGGGAGTGAAAAAGATGGAACAAAGATGCCATTTTAAAATTATTGGCTTGGGTTCAGGATTTCACTATTTTCTATGGCAAGGAGCAAGTAAAAAAAATCCCTCCTATTGATGAGTATTTTTTTTATAGTCGGTGAAAGCCAAAGGGCTCGGGGCTTCCGACTATTCCCTCCCGGGGCACCTGGGAGCCGGTCCTCTGGATAACTCAGAAAAGAGCTGGATGGACAGCAGGCAGGAGACTCAAAGGCCCCCAGCAAGCAGCATGAAGGAGGCACGGGTGCAGGAGGACAGACTGTGTTTTCAGCTAGGATTCTGTGATCTCCCTGCCAAACGGGGGTTTACAAAGCAAAAACCTCCAGAGAATTCTCATACTTTCTGGTTTATTCTCCTGGTGTTCATCTTAACAGGAATCAGCTGTTTGCCTTCTCACTTCTCCAGCATGTTGCCGGGGAGAATTTAGCATCTGGTCTGGCTATTATTAAAAACAAGAACATCCTGCTCCTTTGGGAGAACAGCACCACTGGCAAGAAAAGGACAGAGATATTTGCATCCAGGATCCCAAAGATGGGTTTCGGTTCAATATCTGTCCTGGCTCCTACTCACGCCCCCTCCCCACCCAGGCTTTCGTTTAAAAATTTCCCAATGCATCTGTCATTTGCATCGTGGTCTCCTCTTTCTGAAACAGAGAGATGGAGTGTACTTTTTCCTTTCACTGGGAGGCAGGAATCACTGGAGTTGTTCAAACACTGACCCACTCCCGCTGTGTGATAAAGTTGAACTACCAGAGGAAATTTTTTTTTTTTTTTTTACAACTGCGGAAATGAAAAAGTAAACAAGACTGGAGTTGCATCGGTATTCAGGCTCCAGCTTTTTTGTTGTTGTTTTTGTCTTTTGCTTTTTTTAAGCATTGGGCTAGGAGCCTGAAGGAACCGTATAATATGAAAAACCCTGAGAGGTTTTATTAGCCAATAAAAAAAAAAAAAAAAAACTGAGTTCCCATTAACCACTTAACTCCTTGCTAAAGTTCCGCCCTTTCTTCCCTCCTGGATCCTTCTCTCCCTCTGACGCCCATGAAGAATGAAATTTGGTCCATCGGTCTCTCCCCACATAATCTGAGTTCCCAGTGTGTCCCAGAAGTTGTGGTGGAGAATTACATTCAGTAATTGTCTCTGCATTTCTCATCTGTAAAACCACTGATAAGATCTTGATAAGGAGTCAGATTTTCTATGCCCCCAAATCCACACCCAGAAAGACTCCCTGAGCACACCGCTAAAAGGAGAAAGGTCATCGTGATTTTCAAGATTTCAATACTAAATGACTGTTAGAGAAAAACAGAATCGGTCTAAGACATTGCTGGAATATGTCATGATTCCCACAAAACGCTCCTCTCGTTTCAGGGCAGAAGAATAGAGAAAATAGAGAGAAACTCACAGAGAAACAGAAAGTGAAACTGGCCAGAGTTGTTGCACTGTCAGAGATGGATGCAGTTATAAAAAAAATAAATGACCTAATTTAGGAAGGAAAGGATGTCCAAGGAGATTTAAATCATAAAACCGTTGTATTAAGGCTCCCGCGATTACACATGTCATGCGGTTTTGTGTGTTTGCTTTTGCTGTTTTTAAATAAGACATTTGCACATTTACATCAATCCATCATCCGATTGCATTTTGGGAGTTCCTGGTACCCTCAGCTCTCAGAGACCCCCTTCAGCTCTGCCCCTGTATCCTGTATCTCCTAACTCCACTGATCCCGCTCTATCTTCCTTCCATCCCCACATCTGGGCTACCTCTGGTACTTTGGGTTCTCCAGTAGAAATGTCCCAAGGCAGAAGGAGTACAGGGCCACATGAGACCTCGTTGCAATTTTGTGTTCTGGTCTCATTTAGTGTTGTGAAGACAAAACTAGTTCTTGAAGGGCTTGTGTGGAAGAACTTTTGCTTGTCCCCATCCCTCCCCCCTCCCATTTTTTTTAGCAGTTTGCTAGATGGTCTTGGTTTCTCTATAAGGATGACAGGTTGGGGGGTGGGGGGCAGGGGTGGGATTCTTTCCATCCTATTGGCTGTGGAGTGGCACGGAAAGACCTGGGACAAAAAGACAGCAATCGTGACGTGAGCTACCTTTGCAATGCTAAAACATAAAGCAGGTTTTCCAGAAAACCCCACTGAGTGGTCAGACATCATTGCAACAAGATAATAAGCAAATGAAATTAAAATAAATTTTAGTAAAAGTTCAGTGGGTTTCCAGAAACTTGATCCTTCTGCTTTCCAACTGGTTGAGCATGTCTGTCCAGGACAGCAGGGCCGGGTGAATCACAAAACGCTCGTGAATAAATGCGTTACAAAAATGAATAATAACCCTTCTTAGGTGTCCATGTCACCGTGCTCCTGACATCTCAGGGAGGCATCCAGTGTCCCCTGTCCCTTCTAAATAACGTATTTGAAGAAGAGTAGGTGCTTGTGGGATGGTGTGCTTTTTTGCAGAATTTGAGGCAAATAAATGCTGTGTCAAGGGGTATCTGTGTGTGTGCTGAGCTTCGTCTTTCCCTGAAGGTTGCTTGGGCACCTCTTCCCATGCCTCCACCCTCCTCCCTCCCCACCTCCCTCCCTTCAGGTGTGCCTGCACCCATCACACACACACACACACACACACACACACACACACACACACACACACAACACCCCTTACTATACTGCCCTTTACATCTTCAGTAGATCCTTTGCCAAATTTTGATGAATAACTTTTTAAAAAATTTCATTTCCAAGGCCTCCCGACTGAATGCTGTGAAGCCCCCGGGGGAGCCACAAAGAAGCTGGAGGAGGAGGGAGATGCCCTCGCCTTTGCTCAGAGCTCGTAATTTAAATGAGAGCCATCCATGTATTGGTTACTACCTGGCCTTACTTAAGCATCTTCTGCAGACCCAAGGAGAGAGCCCAGGAAGGAAGAGCAGAGGTGGTAGAGCAGGGATTGGAGTAGCCCGGTACCCACAGCGCCAGTGAGCAGCCAGTTGTCACCCACATGTTCTCTGCACCAACACCCGGACAGCTCAGGCATCCTTCGAAGGATCCTTCCCGAGCCCTTCGGACCTGATTCGAGGAGCAGATGCGTGTGTTTGCCTGGGGTCTCACAGGAGAGCTGGTCCCCACTCACCGAAACGGAGGAAGTCAGTTGTCCCCAGAAAAACTTAAGAGCCTGTAAGATAGCGGTCTTATCATACCACCCGCCCCTCCCCTCCCCCACCAAAAAAACCCTGTTTCCTAGGACAGGTCTCTAAAATGGCGTTAAGTGATTGGGTCAGGGATTGAAACTGGATTGCCCACTGCTAACCTGATCATCTAGGTAGGGTTGTTTGCTTACATCAGACCAGCCGGTACCTGCAATTTGTACCCTGGCTCTTGGCTGGGTCAGTGCAATGAACCACCCGCTTCCAGAGGGGATGAAAACTCAACACGTGCAGATCTGGGGGCCCTGCCCTCCCTGTGAACAAGGGCTTCCTCTACCTCCTCCCTGGCCTTTTCAGACTGTTCTCAAATCCCATAAATATAAACATGTGGCTCTTCAACCGCATCTGTAGATAATAACTTCAGGGGGCTTCCTGTTTACACGGCAATACCCATTTCCCAGCCAAATAAACTCTGCGACGGAGAGCTGAGGTGTTTATGGGGCCAGTCTCGGCTGGGATCGAGTTAACAGGAAACACCCACTCTCCAAGAAATGTCTGATGATTAAATATTTGTGGGGCAGGGGGCACAAAGGGTCAAAAACACTGGAGAAATTGCTTTCTTCTTCCGCCTGTCGTTTCCAGTGAGAAACAGAAGTAGCCATGATAAATACAGCCCAGCCGGCCAGGCCTAGCAAAGCCCCACAGCCGTGCTGTTCGCTGGCTGCAGGGCCTGTGAAGCGGGGAAGATGGAGGAAGTGCAGACTGGAGAGTCAGGAGCCTCTGTCCCAACACATACAGCCCTCAGGGTGCCATCAGGTGGAGGGACGGGACAGGCGGATGGGCATCCATCCCTGGGAAGTCCCTCAGTCTCCTATCTGGCCGTCCTGTTTCAATGAGCAACGTATTCTCGCACCAGCTCTGTCCAGAAAGCCTAAGAAGTTAGAGCCTTTAGCCCAGTCGTTCTTAATCGGGGCGATTTTGCCCCCCAGGGAGCACCTGGCAACGTCTGGAGACATTCTTCATTGTCACAACTGGGCGGACGCTACAGGCATGCAGCAGGTAGAAGCCAGGGATGCTGCTAAACACCCTACAATGCACAGGACAGTCCTCCCTGCACACACGCCGAAGAATTATCCAGCCTGAAGTGTCAGTAGCGCCAAGGTCTAGCCCAGTGCCTTTCCATAAACCAAGAAACTGAGACCCCGAGGAGGAGAATGATTTGCTGCTGCGGGAGAAAGCTGGAGAGGCCGAGAAGGCCACCATGCCCACCTCCCGTGCAGTGCCTTTTAAAGCCACACAGATGTTTAATTTAAAAGGATAAATAAATATACATCCTCAAAGAGTTGCAAACAAGTTCCCCGGCCTAAGTTCACCCAAGTGCTTTTAGGATGTCTCCCACGCTTAGAAATGAGCTGTTTCCAAGATCTCTCAGAAAACAGTGCCAAAGGGGTAAGAATGAGCAGATCTAAAGGGCAGCCTCTAACTCCTAGCGTGATGTGGGCCCCCCGCCAGTGACTGCGCTTGTCGGCACCGAGGTTTCCCCGTCCCTCTCTAGAACTGTGATAAGCCAAGGCATACGCACAGCACGGGACAGAAAGCAAGCAACCGCTCTACCCGAGGCCCTCGACCTTCTCGCAGGGGAGGGACTTACCAAAAATAAACAGCGGCCCAGAAAAAAAAAGTTTCCAAACTAGAGTTAGCCTCACTAGTAGTAGAATTTTTCTGAGGCTAGAGCTCTCCAGGCCAAGGTCCATTTTTACTCATCCTTGTCTTTGGTTGACTTTCTTTTTAAGAACCCAAAAGAGATGTCAGAAGGCAAACAGACTACCCCCTACGGCTGGGCTGCCTGAGCTCTTGTGACTACAGTCAAGGGTTCACTTGTCGGCCCCATTCATGTGCCCAGAGATTAGCATCATGGAACCATCGAGGCTGCTGTCTTTCTACCCTGACTCGTCCCCCTGGTTGCAATAAGGGGCTTTACCCAAGGATGGGGTGAGCACTCCTTCCTTCAGACAACAGGCTGATAAGGAAGTGAGCGCACTGCTAGATTCTTCACCCACCCCTCTCTCGGGGTAGGCCAAAACAAGAACCCAGCGCTTACCAAGACGGTTTTCCTCTCACCAGTAATATAGGATCTCTGCTCTCATCCAGCCCTGGCAAGTCCTACGACCAATAAGTGCCCAGGTGTACGCAGGAGTAGGTGTCAGACTAGAGAAGAAACCGCGGATGAGAAAAGACCCAGTGTACACACATAACAAAACCAAAAAAGCCATTTTATTGAAAATTCAATTCAAACTTCAAATTAATATTACAATCATGGAAAAAATGCCAAATAATTCAATTTACAGTTGCAACATACAATACAAATAGTCCCTTTGAAGTTAAGAGTAAACTCATCCACAATCATGACCTGTGGCACAAAGCAGAATTTGTACAATATGTGCACGGAAAGCAAATCTTGGGCAACAGCGACTGGAAAAAAATAAAAATGAAAAGCTTGTATTTACACAAAATGCTACAAATACTTTTGTTCCACAGAAATCTAAGAATGGTAAAGCATATCCAAAAAAAACGGAATTTTATTCAAAATACCTAAGAAATTATTGTAAGTTATGGTTTTGGCTGATATATTTCAAAGTACTGCATGAAGAAGCAAAGTTATTTGTAAACATGAAGTAAACAAACATCTAAAAAATTCTCACATAGAAGATATGTTTCAAATGTGTTATCTTTTTAAGAACAACAAATTCAAGGTTTGGAAGAGTCGTCTTTTATTTATTTTATTTATTATGGTTCTTTCGAATGTCATAGGTATAATTCTTGTTTTTGCTAATGCTTTGTGTTTCCATGCATTCACCTAGACTCTGAGTCAGTCCCTTTCCTGGGAATGGAGGGAACTCTTTTCAGCCAGCAGATACATCTCTTCCCCTCTGAATCTGCAATGGATGGGCCCCAATGGTGTACAGTTCTCTGCTCACTTTTAAAAGGCCCTGGTGGGGGTAAGACGGCCTGAAGAGCGAACCACAGCTGATCTGTTGAGTCCTTCAGTTCCAACCTGGATGTCATTTCACACACACACACACAAAAAACTAAAGCTTCGGTACCTGTTCTGGAACTCTGACATAGTTTAGAACAGGTTAAAAAAGTGGCTGTATTGGTCACGCTGTAAACCATGCCTTTTTAATCTGAAGGAAGTAGAGTGCTGGCTAGTTCATGGTTCCACAGTAGCAGTAAGGCTTTGCTTTGGTCTTGAAATCACAAATCATACACGTGACCCAGTGCAAATTAAGGATTTGGTTAAAAAAGAAAAAAAAAAGATAGAAAAATTTAAACCCCCGGTCTAAAAAAGGGCTGAATTTGATCTAAGAAATGTAAATTACCCCATTGGAATGGTTTGAGTGAGGGGAGAAGGAAGAAGTGCTTGAATTTTTCCCAAGAAAAAAAAAGAAAACTTTTAAAGTGTTTCTGGGTTGCTGCCTGCAGCCACTATACTAACATTTCAACACAAAAGCATCCCTCAAGTCACTTAGTATGTGTACTGTAAACTTAAGCCCTTTCAACATTAAAAAGGAATGTACAGATATAGTACCTTTTTTATTAAATAGAGTACAGCTGGCACTGGCAGTAACATTTTTCTGTCAATTAATTAAGATTGAAATGTGTAACCAGACACTGGCTTTTTTAAGTGCTACTGAAACAAACACACATATTTTACACTTACAAATAAATGGACAGTGGCTTGCTTCAAGCTACCACACACAAATAATAAATAGTATCAATTACTACTTCCATCTTCAGTAATAGGAAAGTGGCTTATTTATCTAAGCATACTTGGTATACAACCTTTAGAAGGCAAAGTGTTTTGTTTTGGTTGGGCTTGGTTTTCCCCTCGATCTTTATTAGGAGGAGTCAGGGTGAATTCCCAGGTGAGGAGCACAGGTCCCATGCCCCACGAGCCGTCCCAAGATGCTTGGTGCTCTAATGAGGTGGGCTGGACGATGACCCCGGAGCAAGGGGCATCTGGGGCTGGAGGCAAATCTCTAAAGGTTCTGCCTGGGGGCGGGCACAAGCTTTAAATGAAAGGGCCCTGACCTGTGGGGGAGGTGGGTGGGGATCTGCCTGGTGGTGTCGTGAAGTGGTCCTGGCTTGGATCAAGGATCCACACTTGAGAATCTGCCACGTGGCCGCCAGGAGTGGTCAAAGTGCATCCGACAGGAGGGCTTCGGCTCAAATTCATACGCAGTAGTAGACACCAAATTCCACCTAGCTTTGCCTTCCCTTCGCCCCCCCCATGGTGAGAAATATGAATATCAGAGGCTGTATGATGGGTCCCCACTGCCTGTGTGTTCTCAGATCAGCTGCCTGCTGGAACTTGTCTGCTCCTTCAGAGGACCCTGCTCCCAGAAGACAATGACTTAACTCTGCTCCTTTAAATGCAAATTCTGTGGGAAGCTGCCGGTGGGCCCGGGACTAAGGCAGATTTGGGTTCCCCTGACTTACTGTTTGGTAAGGCGTTTTGGGTAACACTCCCTGGAGCAGTTCTGCTTTCCTGTACCGTGTGTGTATCACGACTGATCCTTCAGCCACTCGTGTGGCTTTAAGCTGACTACGTCTTCACTGGTGATGTCGAGTTTTGCTTTAACTCTGAAACCACAGAACATTGTTCTGCAGTTCAAGGATTCACTTGTGCTTGTCTTTTTCATATGACAAGAGTCATCATTATTTCAAAGAAATTAGGAAGCCACATCACTCCAGCATTTTATGCTGACAATGAGCAACGTAAGTGATAAAGGACTAAGGGTTGCTTTTTAAATCTCTGATTATTGCTTTTTAAAAGGCAAAGCTGTGTTAGAGGCAATCAAAGATCGGAAAAGAACTAACATAACATTTCCTTCATACATCACAAAAACAAGCTACATCTAAAATATTTGGAGATGGAAGTATTTTTAAAAATCACATTGTGTCTGGATGAACTGAAATTGCTTAGCAATATTTCAGATATGGCTCTAGCCCACTGAAGGAATTTGTTATTTAATAAAGAGCACTTTTAGAGACCGAAGTCAACATATCAATACACTAAGAAATGTTTCAAGGGTCCAAATGTCATTAAATAATTATAAATATATCTTTAAAGTTATATGACCATTCACGTTAGCAAGTTACCTCAGATTTTACACATATTCATAATTTAAAAAAAAAAAGAAGACAAATAACACACAGCCAAACGCAAACACTATCTCTACCATTATGGCTATAATAAGGTATTGCCATTTTCAGTTTTGCATAAAAGAAGAAGGGGTTAGGTGGGAAGGGGGCAGTTCGGGATCAGATTTCTTTTTGGTTAAATGGGAAAAGGAAAAAAAAAAGTATAAAAAGGTAAAATAAAATAATCTATCCTGATGGGTAGTTTTTGAAGTCACTTTCTTAAAGTAGGAAAAAATTAAAATAAAAACAACTGAACCAAACAGTTCAAATGAGTACTTGCAGAAAGTGTGAAAGCCGAAGTTTGGAACAGTTACTCTGAATGGATGGCAAGGGAACGGAAGCATTCTTTCTGCCCCTTTCCCCTCCGTGGGCACCTGGGCCGGCTGTGTAAGTGGGTCTGCCGAGGGCACTGGTCCACACACAGCGGCACCATGAGGGTGTGTGGTTTCGAAGCACAGGGGACAAGCGTCTTTGCTTTTCCTCCTGAACTTGGAGTCCACCTCTCTGAACTGGCATCTGAACAGGTTACTGAGGATAACGGACCAAATGACAACAGCAACAAAAGTACCTTGTTTTCCTTTGTTTGCTCACAAAGGTACATGTTTAAAGAGAGAATGATCTGAAATCTGATTAGGATTGTCTCTCTTGGGCCTCTTGCTCCTCAAGAGCTACCCTCTGAGGGTTGCAAGATCATGACGGAGTGAGTGAATGCCAAGACAAAAAAAAAAAAAAAAAAAAAAAAAACCTTCTAAAAAATAGGCACTTTGTAGATAGGCTAGTTGATATACATATATATGCACTCTCTATATATGTATATGTTGATACATTTGGGATATGGCTCCCAGAGACCGCTGGGCCACTGCTGAGGAAGTTTCAATAGGGTCGCCAAACAGATTCATCCATCCTGCCACTAGAATTCAAAACGGTGGGGGAACTGCTGTGGCTTCCGTCGGCGTCAACGCCATCGTTCTGGTTAGGCAGGTTTGCGTTTAAGAGCGCGCTGCCGTTCGAGGTGGTGGTGCACGGCGGTAGCATTCTGGAAGGAGACCGGTCTCCCCCGGGCACCATGGGGAACTGATAGGATCCTGACGAGGTGCCATAGTAGAGATATGGAGTGCTGCTGGTCTGGAAGGGTCCGCTCTGGCTTTGGGAGGAGCCGGGGTAGGGTGGTGGCAGGTAGGTGTGGTAGTGAGTGGTGGCGGACATACCGAGGGACATGCCTGAGGTGACTGGCGGGGTATAAGTAAAGGTGGCTGGATAGTGCATTCGTGGGTTGGAGAAGCGGCTCTCAGTGAGGGATGAAATGCTTGAGAACTGCCTGGGGTCTGAAAAAGGGCCCAGTTCTGAAGCACCTAAAAATTACAACAGAAGATGGGGGGGGGGGGAAACATCTGTAAATAGCAGTTAAAATCACGAAAGAATTTATTTTTTTTACAAGAAAAGAAAGAAAACTTCAGCTTTCCCCCAAAGGAACAGCAAGCCACAAACAGACTTTCAAATGCACCGGTCGCTACACAGACTTCTGGGGCTTTTCTGTTTGTTTGATTTTCACTTTACAGTCTTAGCAGCATTGAGCCTCAAGTTCTTCACCCCCAGAGAATCCCAAAGGGCTTTAAAAGCCCAAATGTGTGCTAGGTCTTGTGTGTAAACCAACCCAACACTCTGATCAGACAGATTCACTCACCAGACTTTAAGACTGAATCCTCATTGATTTTTTTTCCCCTCTCTTTTTGTTCCTTGTTGTACCTCAGATATTTGAAAGTGACCTTTTTACTAAGTCGGACACGTTTCTTTTCCTCAACCCAATATAAAGAATTTCCAAAGTGATCCGTTTTGTTTTCGGTACTCTTAGCAGGGCCCCTTGTCAATGAAGGAACGTCAAAAAGATACCCTAGCGTGGGCCTATCACTTCAACTCTTAAAATAATGTGAAATCCTGTTTTATTCCTCATCTTGGTAACAGATTTCAAAAAAAAATCAAACTAGATTTCAATGTTTTCTGGGACTATCTTACTTATCTGGGGGTGTATAGGGAGTGTCTGACCCTTAGAAATTCTCCCAAGGGTCATAAACTAGCAGGTTTTGAAAGTGGGTGGGGGGAAGGCTTGGTACCTAGGAATCACTGCATTTCAAGTCTCGATGGGAGAAGTAGGACCCGATTAAGGCCACGTGCCAACAGCAGCTTTGGGGAAAGGCTCGCTGGTAGAGGAGATAAAGCAGGAGGGTACCTCACCATCCACCCTCCGGACCCCTGTACCACATCCTACAGAATTAGCTTCAGGCCAGTTTGAACTGGGAACCTGAAGCAAAGAGTTTTCCTCGAAAATGTAAAGTCCTTTAACTTCTAAAGCTAACAGGGCGCCTCCTTAATAGATATTTCTGGCACTTAACTTATGAAACCACAGTTAGAAACTACTTCATGTGGAAATCAGTTTTCGGAAATGCCAAAAACTTATAGTTGTGATCTTTAAAGACAGGGTTATGAATTTCTAACACTGACAGAACTGTGACAAGCCGTTTTATAATACCAGTGTTCTTAAGATTTTGTTCACACCTAAAACCTTCCAATCCTTTGGATCTCATACACTTGCTTTTCCTACCACTTTTATCTGTAAGGGAAAGCACTCAGTAATTCTTGAAGGTCTCAGTGAGCAGGTACTTCTTCAGCTTTCATTTTCTTAGCCACGTTCTTGGATACTACAATATTTATTAAACGAATCATCCCAATATTTTTCTTTCAAGGTGCTGATCGAGAGTTGTTCATTTTTGTTAAAATGCATACTGCCTGTGTTCTTTATAAAATGCTCGGGGCAAGTGCCGTGATGTGCACTGATAGCAAGAAGTGACTACCTCAAAGCAATATATCGTTAACAAGGTGTTTCTCACTCATCGGACAGTCCCAGTCAGACAGCCCCACCCAGCCCAGCCCAGCAATTGTGAAAAGTCTCACCTGCCTGGCTCTTCTTACTGAGAGTGGAAGGCCAGAGGCAGAAGTCAGAGGTGGCAGTGTCATCATCTGTAAAATGAGGGGATGAGCTCTAAGTTCCCTTCCGGCTCTAACGTTCTATCACCGTGAATCCCAAGACAGGAGGAGAAGCAACGGCCTTGGGGGTGGGGAAGGGGAGGCAGAGAAGGTCCCACCCCTCACAGTACCTTCCCAGAATCCACAGGCCCATAAGCAGAGAGTAAAAAGCTGGTGAGCAGCTTCTAACACCAGAAGCAAACACTTTCAAGATGACAAACCAAAACTAGCACAGTCTGGGCAGTTACTCTCTGCTTTTTATAAATTCTTCCATCCTCCGCTGGCCTCTCCCTGACCCCACCCAAATAGGAAATTCTGACAAGCTCAGGTGTGAGAAGGTACAAGAAGTGATGAGGACAGAATCGCCAACGGGGCCAGATGAGATCTGCCATCTCCCTGCCCTGTGCTTCTGTAGTGCTTGAACAATGGGAGCAATTTCAAATGGAAAGACGGCACCCTTACAACACCAGCGTTTGCCCCCGACGGGAGCACAGAGTTCACACAGGTAGGCTCAGCGACGTAAAAAATGCTTCTCGTGGGTATTTATACTTAAAATATACTGTCGCCATAATGAAAATTCAGGTGGTTTCCCTGATTTTGAGGCAGAAGCCTCATTAAAACCCTTTATGTGGGAACCCTGCCAGTAAACTCCAGTGTGGTTTTGAATTTCTCTCTCCACCTCCCACCCCCAACTTCTCGATTTTACCTGATACATTTGTCTGATGTTTTTATTATCCATCACATGCCAGGATCACTCTACCTTTTTGGCTTCTAAATGCCAGCTAATGCAAATGGACGTTCCTTTTTCAAGTAATGAGCCCCGGCTGTGGTTTATAGAAAATAATGCAACAAACTTCCGCTGGCTTTACAGAACTCTGACCAATGACTTCTAGTCGTTTGAGACTGTCATGTCTTGAGGATTAACTCCTTCTGGGCAAAGAGAGCTCATGAGGACTTTAAAGGGATGATATGGTAATTTTTATGTTACAAAGAATAAAATTTTCTAGAACTTAGTTATTTCGTGTTACACTGCAATGTGTTCTGTAGGAAGAAATTTTAACTTGCTGCCGTATCATGTGAGAGCTCTTATATAATAATCAATGATGGGGAGATGGAAGGAATTCTAAACTTAAAAAGAAAGAACTTAAACCCCTTCCTAACCTTCGATTATTTATAATAATTATTACAGAAGCAAAGGATATAACTAAATTTTCTTTCATTGAATGGGGTTGTACCTGTACTTCTAATCTCCGTTCTGTACAAGAACTCAGTTTTCCTTTTAGACCATCTTCTCAGGTTATTTCGACCTTGTGTCCCAAACTATTCATACCCATGTCACCAGCCACATTACGTACAGCTACAAACTATCTATAGACCTGGATATTATATCAACTAAAGTAAAGAAAATATAATATCTACTTACTGAAAGGATCAGGATGAAAGCCTGGAGAGTTCTAAAAGTACTCTTACCCCAATCTAATTTTAGAAATGTAAAGCCAAAGCTCAGTAACGGCCCCAGTGATCTGCCTTGTAGCCTTAGAGCCAGTTTAAAACTCCAGATTACAACCTACCGATTAAATAAAGCCAGCACTGCCAGGAGTTACTTGAAGCCCAAGATAAACATGGTGAATCTTCCTGATAGGCTTGTTTTACCCAGCATGGAGACAAGCGTATGCTGTACAGTAAACATGGACATGATATGGAGTAGAATGCAACACTTGGGTGAATTTTCAGACAAACAAAAAATGACTTCAACAAAATTTTGCACTTGTGAAGCTTTAAACTATGCCCCCAGATTCCCTAAGGTACCCATTTATCCTCCTCTGCTAGTCTGGGGTACTCTGGTGAAAAAAAAATTCAAACCCCTCGTTGACTGTTTAGATGATCCTAATCTAACCCGCTGACAAATAGGGAAGCTGAGCGGAGAAGGGAGCCATGTGCTCTACAAAAATCACAAAGCTCCAGAGAGGCAGAACCACAGCTAGACAAGACCTCTTCGACCTCTAACCACTCTGCAGTCTTAGTCACCCTTAAGGAATTCGGTGGACACAACCACAGATAGACATTTGCTGTCTTACGAGCCTATCTGCCGAAATAAATTTGCCTAGAAATATTTAAGTAGGTTCTTCTGGCGCCCATGTGTTGCCCAATGAGAGCTACTGTTCTTGGGACACTATTTGAAAACTCTTTCGGGACTTGTTGATCTAATCTGCTCAACAGTGAGCACCTAATTCAGTTGTTCGTGGCATAATGTGAATGAGACCAAGGTCAAGGGCTTGATTCCCTTAGGACCTGCTGGTTCCCTACAGATGCATTTCATTCCACAACTGCTCGCTGCACCCTTAGCCAGTCAGACAGCTGCAGATTTATGTCGTTATCATAAATAGAGCTGCAAGAACCTTGCTCATTGAAACGGCAGCAGCAGCAGTTTTTCACAACCCAGTGTACCTGGGGAAGAATATATTAATAAAATGCCCGTGAAGCTCAAATAAAAATAAAATCAATGTTAATAGTAAAAATTTCTGGGCTTCCCTGGTGGCGCAGTGGTTGAGAGTCCGCCTGCCGATGCAGGGGACACGGGTTCGTGCCCCGGTCCGGGAAGATCCCACATGCCGCGGAGCAGCTGGGTCCGTGAGCCATGGCCGCTGAGCCTGCGCATCCGGAGCCTGTGCTCCGAAACGGGAGGGGCCACAACAGTGAGAGGCCCGCGTACCGCATAAAAAAAAAAAAAAAAGTAAAAATTTCTTGCTCCTATCCGCCAAAGTCTATGGGGAAAAACGAAATGGCCTCCCTTCACCCAACCAGGTCTCTTGGGCCTCCCAAGCAAGTGGAAAGTGTAGGGGAAAGGAGTGAAACCAAGACAAGGGAGAATAAAAGAGAAGCTCTGATCTTTTATTCTTGCAGGCTGCAAGCCTCCACTCAGCGCCTGCCACACCCCGATGGCTAAGGAGAGTTATCTTGGGTCATACTTGACTCTTAACTAGAGTGAGCTGCGGAGGGCAGTGATAGTCTAATCCCTGTTCGTCTTCCCCTTTGGGGCTTAATAACAATGATACTTGATGTTTCTAGGCCTTTACCAAGTACTTTCACATGCATTTTCTTATTCAGTAGACCCTCAAGACGTTATGGTTGGTTGAAAATGGGCCAGGAGAGCTCTCAGAAGAATGGAAATAGGAGTTTGAAAAAAATAGCAGACAGGGGTACTTGCCATTCAGGGCTGACAGCTAGGAAACATCGTACCCATGTATCACCCCCTCTCAGCAGTGGAATTTACACGCCCCAGCCAAGGAGGGCAGGTCGAGGCGGAGAAAAGGACAAGGGGCCTTGAATCCAGGTGGAACACAGATGGGCAAATGCAGAGTCCTCTGCCCTTTTTTAATGCAAGGGCAAAAATATACAGAATGAAAAGCCATCATACTTCTCGGCAATGAGGCGTTAACTTCAAAGCTTCATCGAGGCCTTCCAAATGGTAGGAGTTGTCGCCACACTAAATCTCAAATAACAACGTCCGGGTACTTTTTATTAACCCCCTCGCAGCATCCTTTCTATTGGAACATATAATACACGAGATCTCCACAGAGCCGCTCTCCTCTAAGAATCTTCCTCCCCTTCTACATTTTGGCTGCCACCTTCCCAACTGCTCTATTATATAATTTCCTATTTCACTCCTGTTCGAAATAGCATTTATTTTCCATGTCACTCTTTCGGGCCCTCAGCCACTACTTTACTGAATTATTAGCTGTTTTGTAGCCTGTGCTCTCCAACTACAAAGTAAGCTTTGGATGGTAAAGATGATTTATTTTCCTCTCATATCCCTCAGAACTGTCTATATTATAAGAGCTTAAATTTTTTTTAATATAAGTGTATGAATGGATGGATAAATCAACAAATAAGTAAATTAGCTGGGGGATCAGGAACTCCGCACAACAGCTGGTACATTTTTGACGCATCAAGAAAACAGATATTATAATAAACATTAAGAAATGCTGACATCAAACCTAAAATGTAACTCAAATATGATTCCATACCTATAAAACCTCCTAAAGCTCTCTTTAAAGGGTGTTCAAAGCTCTCCCCAAGCATTGTTACATCAGTTGACCTCACGTCTCAGACAGGGGCCCGCAAATGGCAGCTGCCACTAGTGAACGGATTCCTCTGTTTTGCCACCGTGCTGTTCCCAATATCCTGAGAGCCCGTATCTGTGTGTAAGTCTACACTGGGGAGCCACGGGGAGAAGAGAGGAAGGAGAAAGACAGCCAGGCCAGAAAGGTACAGCCTGTGGGAAGGCGAGTCAGCACGCTCCTCTCCCTCTGGACCCCAAGGTAACTGTTGCCACTAAGGTCACATGGTTTATTTGGAGTGGGCTGGAAAGCTTGCTTCCTGTCTGAATTTCTAGGTAGTATATAGAGCCAGTATGTCAGCATCATCCAGAATTGTGGATGACCTTTATAGATGACGAGATGGCACCCTGGAGACACATGGATCTGCGTGACATCCCGAGACGAAAACGTGGTCCTCCTGTCTCAGGCCCGAGTGTGCTACTCCCTGTCTGCATCCCTGACAGTGCGTGCCAGTGGGGAAACGTAGAGCTTCGGCCTTGAGCTTCCAGAGATCTGCATTCTATGAAAACACACACAGAAGGGGAAAATCTTCCACCTTTTCAGGCCACACAGGGGCAGAGCCTTGAACCACAGGGGGTCATCCCGACCCAGCACAGGTCACAGCCACCCTTCACCAGGCGTGACTGAGCAGCTCTGCAAAGGGGGTGTGGAAAATAAGGGTGAGGCTATTGGCATAGTCAGAGCCCTCTGTTCTACTCTTCCATGGTCACGTCCCACTACTGCTCAGTATGAACCTTCCTCTTTGTGGCGGGGCATGTACTCAGAACCCTCATCCCCAGACTCACGGCCACCTCTCTTTTCTCTGCCAGACCCGGGTACGTAAGCACTGCCTTCAAAGCTCACCACTACACAAGGACTTCCCAGGTATACAAATCCCTATCACCTTTTCTTTACCCTATACATCTGGAACGTTTACAGATGTAAATTTTACCACTCCATGCATTTTAAAGTATCATCACTGGTTTTAGAGAAGCATTTTCATTTTCCAGCTAAAGGGAAAGCAAATGAAGAAGAAGAACCGTGTATCCTTCTTTGAGATCCTACCTAGCAGGGGCTTCCCTGGCGGTCCAGTGGTTAAGACTCCTCACTTTTACTGTAGGGGGCACGGGTTCGATCCCTGGTCAGGGAACTAAGACCCCACACACTGTGCAGCCAAAAAAAAAAAAAAGCAGCTCTGCTACCTAGTTCACGGTATGGTACTGAAAACAGACGAGTACTTCCAAAACATCTACTAAACGAATCAGTTACTAGCATAGACCCGAGCAAGCAACATGACAGAAGCAGAAATGCTATGTAAACATTACCTAAAAATCAACTTTCGACTCTACACAGAACATTACTTTGCATTTTCCACATTGAGGTTTTAAGAGATTTTTTACGTCGGTTTTCTTACTTTCCCTGAATTTGTCCCCTCACACTAAAATGATCAAGTATCAATCACTAAATTAGTTTTACTTTTAATTTCATTAGACAATGGGTGGAAAAATATACCCCCCGTGGGAGAAATGTAATGGATCACGTTGATGGAGAAGAAAGCAGCAAAATGAGAATCTGAAATCGATTTTTTGAAGATAATGAGAGGTCAGACCAGCAAGCTCCATAGTTTTGCAAAAGAGAGGAAAAGTGCCTCGACTATCCAGTATAAATATTTATTTTCCGTGTTGTAATGAATTGTACTTTTCCACTGCACCCTCACAAATTCTGAAAGACCAGCTGATCCCAAGGCTAAGAAAGTATGCTATGCTGAAGGAAAGAGAGAGAAAAAGGAAAAATAAAAATAAAAATAAAGCCAACAACGCACAAGCTGGCAATTTTCAGAAACTTCAACCATCCCTTAAACCCACCCAAATTTTGAGGATATGGATGGAATAATACATTTCCTCTCGGTGAGAAGGAGGGAGGCCATAGATGTGCAGTGCGTGTGTGTGTGTGTGTGTGTGTGTGTGTGTGTGTCCGTGTGTGCATGGGGAGGGAGGGTAAGAGAGAAGGAAGAAACCAAAGGGTGAAGGGGGGAGAGAAACGGAGGAAAAACGAGAGAGATCTTCTTGCTAGGCCTTGATTAAGAACTTTTTAAAGGCTAGGAAGGGTGGATAGTCTTTGAAACCAGATCCGCCACAGGAAGGAGGCCAGCACCCAGGACACCGTGTCTTTCAGAAGGGGCCACCCACAGTGCCGCGGTGGTCATATGACTGCTCTGTCACATCCTGAAGCCATTTCCAGCCCATGCACACGTCTGTGCTCCCATTTAGAGAGGATGGGATATATGGGGAACACACATATGGAAACACTTTCAGAGAATCAGTTTCCATGAAATTCATAATGAGCCAAGTGGCTTCAGATGTGGTTGCGTTCCTCCGATTAGCCAGAGAAAAAAAAAGAAGGAAGAAAAGGAGGAAAAAGGGACAAATCCACCCTTTCAGACCTCATTTCAGTTTCAGAGAAATTAAAAACCACTAATGACTTATGGCTACCAAAACACAGAGCCACAATTAAGACAGGAGGAACTAGGAAAAAGAGGGACAGAGGTTTAGAAGCAACAGCCTTTCCCTCCTAAAAATAACAGCTTCGATATCAGTAATCTTGTCTTAAATCAGGGGGAGGCTTTCCTGTGATGGCATCTGCCTCGGGTGGCATAATTTTCTGACATCCTGGCAACATGCAGTGCGCATGTGCACGTGTGGGGTGGGGCCACGCGGACAGAGGCAGAGGCTAGGAGACCGGCTTTTATTCGATAACATATGTGGCCAATTAAGATTATTTTAAAAATTGCAACTAAATGATAAATTGCTCCTAAGTAAATCTTTCCAAAAAGCCTGAATGCAGAAGGGACAGCCTGGTATTTTCCTGTGGCCTGTGCTAATGGTAACTCAGACTATATTAAAAGCAGAAATTTATGAACTGGTTGAGATGTTATATATTAGACAATCAAGCTCAGCTGATAGGAAGGCATGAAATACAAGAAGGGAACAAATGGGGGAGGGACTTTAAAAAGGGACATTGAACTGATATTAGTAAGTTAAGACGTTATTTTTATATTAAAACCAAAGCAGATACACTATGGAGGAAAATTCACATTAATTTTAAGGTATAACAGGAGACAAGAAAATGCTCTCCAGGCAAGAGCTGGGGTTGTTTTGGGTTACGTCAGCAGATTGGGGGGTGCAGAGTGGGGAAGGAGCCGAGTTCCCTCTGCCCTTTGGGGTGCTCCAGTAGGAAAGTCTTTCAAGCTTGGTACGTTGTTTAGGAATGCCCTGAGGATGCGCTGGGTACCAGCACTGGCTGGTGCTTAACAGACCAGTCTTTGCTCCAAGCATAGGAATCCTCCAAGTGATTTTGTAGTCACAGCATCCCATGGTGTCACAGGTTTTACTACGGGGAAAGAGATTCGAAGGTTCCCACCTGCAGAGGATCTGTACTCCATGGGAGATGTCTACTCACGTTACGGCGAGTCTACTCACATTAAACCCTCACCCCAGCCCTGGGAGGGAGACAGTTATCACTGACCCCACATTATGGATGACAAACTGAAACCCCAAGAAGCAAAGTGATTTCCTCAAGGTTACAGACCAGTAAATGGTGGCCTGGGACCTGGCCCCAGACCTAGGGGGCTCAGCTGCCACAGTCCCCTCCACGGTTCAGGGATTCTGTGTCACTTTCATGCGAGTTCTAACATACTGGTGGCCATGCCTACCTGGAGGGCAATGATGGAAAGGGTTCTGATCAATTGTCAGTGACAGGCCTGGGGATGGAGGTGGGGATGGGATGCGGAATGGGGTGGGGTGGGGGGGGCTGATTCCTGCCACCTATTTTCCGTGCTCGACTCAGCCCCAGAATTCTCATGTGGTCCTTACCGTTGATGTTTTGAGTGACCGTAGCAAGTCACTTTATTTATTCCCCAGGTTCTCTCACTGGGTAAGACTCTTGTACGTGAGAACGGGCAAAAGTACACAGCAAAGAGTAAACATCTCCATCTCAAAAGGGTATTCCTTCATACGGTATTATTTGAATTAGTAGAGCCAGAGATGAAGGAAAATTTAAAAATTGGGTCCAAGCTAGGAAAGACGTGAGCTGAGAATTAGAATCCTGAAACTCCTGATTCACTCCACACACCCAGCTCCAGGCCCAACCAAACTCTTCTGTTAAAAAAAAAAAAAAAAAAAAAAAAAAAAAAGCCTCTTGCAGTGGGAAAAGGAGGCTAGGAGAGCAAATAATCACCATAGCGACCACATTCCACCATCCCCTAAATGCGCAGACTGTTTTCAGATCCAGCTCGATTCTCCCCTTCTTAAAGTAGGAACAGATAGACTAAATCCAGCACCAATGCAATTTCAGACTCTCCCTGTGACTGACTCTAGCGCTGACCCAGGAAGGCTCCAGGCAGCAGCTGCCTTGGAGGTAGCATCGCTCAAAATGTGACAAGCTCGGGGCACCGTTTTTTTCAAATAAAATTCCCTTCAAAGGGCTTAGCGCCCTGGTGTGGTCCCACAGCCCTGAAGCCATCCTGAACCTTAACGCCTGTGTCTCAAACCACCCGATGCCCCAAGACCCAGAATGTGAACCAGATGACCAAAGTGCTCTGGTTCAGGCTCGAAGTCAGCTCCACAAGCTACAGCTCTCCCAGGCCTGATATGACCCACGGTAATCTGGGATCAAAGCCACAGGCTTCAGCCTCAAGCTGTGTCCTGCCGGGACCTGTCCTTACCCGTGCCCTCTCTCCCTCTCCAGTCAGATGCATCCACTTACCGGCTCCCTCTGCCTATGGCCTGGGAGGGGTTCCTGTCCCAGGGAGACCATGTAAGAGGCTTCCTGGTTGTGACAGAAGGTAGCCTTAGATCCAAGGTCCACTTGTGTGTGTGTTGTATCTGCTGCCCAGATGGCTTATCAATCCTCGTCACATCCAACTTGCTGGTTCCTCAAGCTTTCCTACCTGTTCTGTGACTTCACGTCACTCTTTTTACTCGGGTTTGTCTGTATGTTTCTAGATCTTTCTATTAGGTACACAGTCATCATTTGCTGGAGTAACAATCCTGTCCCAACTTCCCTTTCCAGTTTCGTTTCTCACTCTCCTTCTTCGGGAGCTCTACAATCCATTCAGACTGGACCCCTGTCCGTGTTCTGTCCTGTCCACCTTCCATTTTCCCTCCTTCAGGCGCTGGGTTTACGCTATTCCCCTCAGCCCTCAGTGCCCCCACCTCCACTCTATCTCAATCCCTTGAAATTCTAAGCAGCCTGTAAAATCTACCTCACAATCCCCCCCCTCCCCTTCCAAGAGTCTTCTCGTGTTCTTGCTTTAGCCCAGAGTGACCCCTCCTTCCTCTGCACCTCGTTCTTCACTTATATTTCTCTTCTAGGCAGGCGTGCACATGCAGAGGACCTACAATCACCTCACCACTTCTACCAGCCTGTAAATTCCTCGAGAACGACGACTCTGTCCTCCATATCTTCAAACGCACTGTAGCTCCTCTCAGAGTGACATTCGGGAAGTTTTTAAATGTGTGTGAGAGGAGAAAGAGATGGTGATGCCAGGTTTGACCTAAAGCCTTGCCTCTAACTGCATTTTGCCTGTGCCTTCTGATTTCTGCCTGTCCATCTGTAGCCGACGGCTTTTCCTGACCTACGACCCCTGTGGTTTACTTGCACCGAAAGGGCTCAGTTTAGTCCCAGACCCACAGCACTGCTCTGCCCACAAGTTCTGGGGTGCATCTCTCGTTCTAACCTGTCCCCTGGGTTTGCTCCCTTATACTAAGAGCAAAAATTTGTTCTGGCTTTTTCAGTCCCAAGCAAACTGTCCTGTCCCACGTCGACACTGACTCTCAAAAATAATAGTTCAATTAAAAAATCATGTTGCAAATGGGTACATTGCTTTTTAGGTTGTCACTGTTTTTACATACATCTGGTTTTACCTTCACAAAAAAGCCCAACTGATGTGGAAGCTCAGTCAAGGAAAGGAGGCACCAACTCAAGGACGCAGCCAATTAGCGGCAGAGCCAGGATGGAATTGTTGCATTTCCTAATTTGTCCCTTTTCCCCACTCAACTTGTCCCTTTAGCGTCTACTACTTTTCATCCTAAGAGAAGTCCTGACAGGGAGAAAGATGGTATTTCTTTAACAACGGGGATGATCTTGATTGAAGTTTTTTTTTTTTAAGTGATGACCGGCATGCCTTCTCACATTGAAGGTTTATATCCAGTAATATCAGAAACCAAACTACAACCTTTTATTTAACTGAAAAACTGACTCACTTTGAAAAGAATTTCTTTTTCTTTCTTGCTAGGATTCAGCCTAAAACCATGTACAAGTCTTCATACCATCCTGAGACAATGCTCCTTATGTAACTTCCGAATCCAAACACAGTGTTGCAGTAACTCGTTCCTCTGACATTCTGAGTTTTTCCACTCAGGCCCTGCACGCGGAATTAACTCAAAACTTCTGCAAGAAAAACCTCCCTTTTAGAGTTTGATTTGGCATCCATTTCAAAGAGCTGTTTGTATATTTTAGAATATGGAGAATTTTCCTTTGATTGAAACCTCTCTTTTCACAATGGACAAGAGATGATTTCTCTTCTGAGTGATTTAAACAAAAACAAACACATCTTAGTTACATAGAACCTTGTTCTCAAAGTGGGTTTTTTTGACACAAATCAAACCCTACAGATTGTAAAGCATTTGGCAAAAGCCTTCAAACAGCCAAAGCCAAATAGTGAAATTTTCCTTGTTGTAGGAGATAAACAAATACTAAGGCAAATCGAAAAAAAAAAAGAAAAAGAGGACCTCCTTTCACTTTCTACTCTGCCCGATAACATTGCCCTCTCAACACACACACCCACCCCTGCAGAGGGGTTTCATCCTCAATGTTTATTCCTGGTGCTATAGTAATAACCCTGCCGCAAATGGACAATTTCAACATCTGTTTGTGGCTGCTCCCAGACTCCTTGTACTTCTTTAGGACATGAAGACCGCTGTCTCCCAAGTGTAAACAGACACACCTAGTTATGCATTAAGGTGTCTGAGAGGAGCTACTTGTTTCGATGACAAAAAAAAAAAAGAGGGCCTGGTCAGCTCCATATCCTTGAGAGAAACACACAAAAACACAACTAATAGTCCAACAGTAGCTCCTCCAACAGTGGAAGTTCTCTGCCTGCCTGAAACCTGAGCCCTATTTTTCCCCAGCCTGGGAATACTGTCCACTGAGTGTGCTCTAGATGTGGCCCAAAACAGCTGATGACCGGCCAGGAGAGATGGTGCTGTCACCGATGTGGAGCAGAGTCTACTCGGTCTATTCATAAGGAGTTAATTCGAGGGTGAAAAGAGGAAAGGGGCAAAGGAGATAATTCAGGGATAGCTTTTTTTTTTTCCTTCAGATCACAATGGCCATGTGTAGCAATAGCAAAATAATGTCAGTGGTCTATTAGATATGTAGCAGGAGAATAGGATTCTAGAGCCTTGGGCTAGCAGTCGGGGTTGGGGAGGGTTCTGGTCACAGCAGTGTCCCTAAATGGGAAGGGTGATCATGGTGGAGCCCCCTCCCACACCATTCTTTGTCAGTAAAATGATGGAACTTGACTCAATCATCTTTATGGGTTTCCAGCTCTAAAATTCGAATTCAGCTACATATTACAAAACCTTGAGAATTCCAAAAGTACCTTTAAAATTCTATTAGAAGTGCTGTTCCTCTAAAGAAAGGTGCCCATTCATTAAAAAAACAGCATTACAGTCTTTTTTTAAATGAAATATGTAAATCCACTGTGCGAAAAATACCAGGTTTCCCTCGATATACAAAATGCCGATTAGAAAATTAAGTTCTTCCACAAAATAAAAAAAGTATAACTGTTAACAACAGTTTGCAAGGAGGCCAAAAGAAAATGGGAACACTATTAGCTTTTCAAGAAAGCTTTTCGTCATTAAATTTAGCAGTAAAGGGGGTTAAAATTTGCTTTAGGCTCACACGTTCAATGAGAGATATGATGTGAGCTATTTCTCTTTCGTCTTCGTTCTCGACTTTTCCAGAAAATTGTTTTGATCTGACCTATCTGAAATTAATATAAATATTTATATCCACCTTTCCAACTCCTGCAGGATAGGATATACTGTTATGCATAATTTAAGTAGCTTGGGGCTTCCCTGGTGGCGCAGTGGTTGAGAGTCCGCCTGCCGATGCAGGGGACACGGGTTCGTGCCCCGGTCTGGGAGGATCCCACGTGCCGCGGAGCGGCTGGGCCCGTGAGCCATGGCCGCTGAGCCTGCGCGTCCGGAGCCTGTCCTCCGCAACGGGAGAGGCCACAACAGTGAGAGGCCCGCGTAACGCATAAAAAAAAAAAAAAAAAAAAAAAAAAAAATAATTTAAGTAGCTTAAGTTTCCTTGCCCCACACATAAAAATACATACTTTCAGGTTTTAAGATTTCATTAACATGTACATTTTTCATCTCAGAATAAAATTCAGGTTTACAAAAATCAGAAGGTGGATTATTTCCACTGCTGTTTCTGGTAGGAATCTGGTGGATTTTACTTTATTTTGGGTTCTCTGACCTGTAAGCATGAACACTGGCTACTTAGGAAGGATTACTGGTGTGTTAGGTCCCCCAAAGGTAGCCTGGAAAGACCAATGTGATAAAAATCCCTCTTAGGATGACACCCTATAGGTTTCGTAGCAAAATCTGGCTCTGATGTGGAGACCCCTATGACAACGCATGATGGGGAAAGCACACTTGGAGCCCAGAGATGTGGGGTTGAGTCTTTCCCTCCCCCATCTCCCCATGTGACCTAGAGGTCAAGTCTCTGACTGTCCCCAAGCCCAAACTCCTACTGGCAAAACAGGGACTATAATAACGTCTATACTCCAATGAGCTGCTGTGAGGTCAAATGAGAATGTCTGTGTCTCTCTTTTCTATATATTTAAAACACTATCTAAATATTATTATCATTATTAATACTGAGTTTTGCTATGCACTTAATTTTACTATCACCTTTGGATATAGTTGCTATTGTATAATCCTTCCCGTTTTCCTCTGCACCTAATCTGTTGTAACACGGTGTTCTTCTTCTGCAGGCCTTAAGTAACTTCTGCCATCAGAAAAGCCACTGTTATCGATGATGTGAGCATCCTGGGTCTTTTCAGTGTCCTCTTGGGAGCTGCTGAATTAGAGCAGCAGGAGAGCTCCAGCCTCCCCACCACGAGGACGATTCCCTGGTGGTGTCTTCAGTTTTTCTTCACACGTTCAGGGGCGCCTGCCCGAATCTCCACGTCTCCTGGCCGACCCAGCCTTCAGACCAGCATCCTCTGAGCCTGACGCGCTGCTGGAGGCCCCTCGTCCTCAAACTGCACTGGGCCATGGTCCTTGTCACACCCAGTGTGATGCCACCGGAATCCACAGTCCCAACCCGCAGGTTGTATTTGTACAAATCTCTTTATTCATCCCCTGTTTCCCTCAAGGCTAACTTGCCTATTTGTTCTATTTGTTAGAGCTCACTTGCCACATTTTTCAGTAACTGCAGAGTTTTACCTCAGTGTGAATGGCTCCAATTTGCCTTCTCCATAATCTCAAGTGGTACTTGCTTATTCGATTTTTACAAACTTTCAGAAAGATTTTTTTCTCCAACTTCCAAGCGGAAGTTCTGTTATTTACCATTTGAAATGTTACCTTTGCATTAAAATGTTAGCAGGAAGACCCTTGGGTGGGGTTCACTTTGGTGAAATAGTTTTTCTCTTAATTTAGGCACCAGGGAACATGGCAAAGAGCTGGGCAATGCCACGAAGCCACCTGCAGGGACCCAGGGCATAAGCTGTGGCTTCAAGCTGACACTTCAAATACTAGCTTGGAAGGTCTGCACAGGGGCTGAAACACAACCACAACGCCAGTTTTCTATTTCCAAGGTCCCTAAATAGACGCCTAGTTATCTATCTCCTTGCCCACTTTTATAGTGATTTTCAACACAATACTGCAAAGTTATAGCAAAAAAGAACAGGACCAAAGCCTTAAAACTGGAAGGGACCATGAGCCTGATCAAGACCACCCCTCGGGCTTCCCTGGTGGCGCAGTGGTTGGGAGTCCGCCTGTCGATGCAGGGGACACGGGTTCGTGCCCCGGTCCAGGAAGATCCCACATGCCACGGAGCGGCTGGGCCCGTGAGCCATGGCCGCTGAGCCTGCGCATCCGGAGCCTGTGCTCTGCAACGGGAGAGGCCACAACAGTGAGAGGCCCGCATACCGCAAAAAAAAAACAACACACACACACACACACACACACACACACACACACACACACACACACACACAAAAGACCACCCCTCGTTTGAGGAAGAAGCAAGTCTGACCATCAGGATTCAGACCTGGCTCCTGGGGAGAAAACAGCCCTCCTTCTCAAGCCTGTTGTCTTTAAGTTTTATTCCTTTTAAAAAGTGCCTATTTTTTTTTCCCCCAGTGGCCTGTTATTTGGTGTTTCTCAATCTGGTTTTGCATCCTCCTTACACTGAGTCTTTTGGTTTCAATCTTCCTTGACTGCTCTATTCTAAATGACAAAGCCAGAGAGAAAGGTTAAGAATGAGCTTCCACAGCTAAAGAAATGTCCCACCTGTTATCCGGAAGTCCAATCCATCAAGTTTTCAGAGCCCCTGGAATTATTCTACATGTCCCATCCCAGGAGATGCTGATGCCCTTTGAATCGTACCTTATTTTGGGTCCTTTGGGCTTCCAAAACTCAGTATAAATCCATCAACTAAATTTTAAGTGGATCAGGTCACCGAGAAATATGCTCCCCAGACTCTGATTTTACTGCTCTCCTTTCCTTTAAAACAAGCTAACAAATGGTGGTAACAGTTTTCAGGACACACCTCCCTCTGCACCTTGGCACTGCAGGAAGAAGAGGACGCTGGTGTCCATGGAGAGCAGGACTTTTGTTGCTTTTCAAACAGGCAATGTCAAAAGTGCTCATATCTTCGTAAGATCTGGAAGCTAATTACTAGAACCACAAATGGAAGGTTTGGGGGTGGGGGGAGGGAAGACTCCCTCTTGAAGGCCCGGTTAAAGGATTGGAGAAGGGAGTGATCACTGACTACAGCAGTGACTCTATACAAGAGTCTCAGCTGTTTGAAGATTCCTCCTTTAACCCTAGTTTGTGCTTATGAGATTCTGCTTAGAACAAGTCCCTCATCCCTTATCAACTCAAGTTCTTCCCAGTTTAAGCCATGTCCCCATTTCTCAGTCCTCTGGGAGGCAGGTGTCCGGGGTTGTTGACTCCATTCCCAGTGAGCACAAGTACTGGTGGCTCACCCAGCTTTCCTTGTCTCAAATGCAGGAGATGAGCTAGCAAGCCTGATGTAAGGAACCCCCAGCCCCTTGCCCAGGGGTCTCCTCCCGTCAGGGCTGTTGCCACACACGCTTCCCTTGTGATCATCTAATAGCCCCTGCACAGCATTTCACTCCATCTTAAAAGCAGTGTATAGCATATAGTATATAAAGGCCATGAAAGACATAAAAACACAATACCTACATTTTAAGAGGAGGACATACAATGCGGGTCAGTCCTCCTAATTAATCTCATCAGTGCACTTCACTTCACTGCACTGTAGTCGGGGTTTGCACGGTGCCAAGGAAGGGGAGCTACTGGAAATAATCAGATTAATGTGTCAATGAAAACAACCAAACCAAACATTTCAGCTCTCAAAATGGATTGCTGGCCTGAATTTTCCAGGTGGGTGGTTCTGTATTCACCTAATAAATCAAGCAATTCCTGAATTACCACTTCACTCTGGGGTGTATGAACAGCGTCTAAACATTAACTACGGTTTTATAAGATGCAGTACTATTCCTTTTAAAGTAAACCAATGACTGGGGTGGAGGGAGCATTACTGAAACATTTTGATGATACAGGGGTATTTGCAAATACCGCCTCCAATCCGCAGTCTCCCCATCCCCATCCCTTCCAGCTAAGCATAAAGCACCGTCCTGTCACCAGCATGACTGCCACAGCCTCCCGGCCACACCCTTGCTTTCTCCCTCATCCTCCTACAAAATTCTCCCCCAAACAGCCAGAGTGACCTTTGAAAGATAGAAATCCATTTTTATCGTGACCTTGCTTAAAATCTGCCAGTGGCTCATCACTGTAGGTACCTGCAAATCCAAACGTCTCATCCTGACCAGCGAGGCCCTGCATGACCTGGTTCCCATCCCTCTGACGGCATCTCACCTTCTACACACTCCAGCCACTGGGCATTCTTCTTGCCCACTGCCTGGGGTGATGGGGCAGAGCTACACCTCCTGGCTATTTGGATCTCAGCTTAAATGCTTCTTCCGCATCACATCACCCTATTTTATTTTTTTCACAGCACATATCCCTAGATAATATTTTCTTATTTTCAACTGTCTACCCTTCCCCAGGAAAAGCTACCATGTATTGAGTGCCAGGCATTATTCTAAGGGCTTTACATATATTAACTACCTTTGAGTCCTCATAACAACCTTTCTACATTGGTGATATTATTATTACTATTATTAGCCCATTTTACAGATAGAAAAGTTGTGGTATGGACAAGCTAAGTAATAAACCCAAGATCACACAGCTAGTGAGTGAAGAGTCCTGGATTTAAACCCAGGGAGCCTGGCTCCAAAGACTGAATGTTTAATCACCACGTCATACGCCATTAGAAAAAGCTCCCTGAGCTTTTACTAATCACCGTATTAATAAAGATTTTTATCATGTGGACATAAAACACTATGATAGCAATACATCACTAAAAGGAAATTTGTTATAATTCTAATCATATTTTCTCTAAATATATCTAATTTCTTTAATATAGAAAGTCTGGTCTCTGATCCCATTTATTCTGTTATTTACAAAATTCACCTTTTGTTTTAATAACCTTTAGCTTACAAGATTCGCATTTCTCCAGTGAGATAAAGTACACTTCATTATAACCATCCTCTGGTAAAGAGTGTGTAACACAGAAAAGTTGCATAAAGCCACGCAAGGGTGTGTAAAATGTCAATGAAATTAAGTTCCTTAATTTTAAATTAAAGCTGGGGTTTCAAAATCTGTCTGCAGACCCTGACACACATGCACATATATGAGGCTTCATCATGTACAGAAGCTCAGCTGTGGTCAAGTGTCAAGTTCTTTGGCATTAATTAACCTGATCTTAGGTCGCTTCTCATCAGAATCAACTGGAGCACAAGACAAAGCTTTCCCTGACATCTGTAGTAGTTATTCCTATAAATTTAGTTCATAAATCAAATACTATACTAGCCTTTATTCTTATTATGAGTGGCAGTATCCAGTTTTCTGATGTGCTTTCAGGCCTTAATTTAGAATCACAGACATTCAAAGCTTCACGAATATCTAGCCCAACTAACTCATTTCACACCTGAGGAAACTAAGACCCATGGAAGTTAAGTGACCTGCTCAAGAACTCAGAGGCACATCCAAAATTAGGTGTCAGGTTCCTCAATTCCCAGCCAAGTGCTGTTTCCAACACACGTCCAGTGATGCTATGAGAGTTTAATAACTGTGCCATATGCCTGGGCCTCAGAAGAAATGTTTTTCTGATAAACCAAGTCAATTCAACACAATTTTATTGAACAACTGCTACTTTATCACTGTTGGGTTCTATTCTCTTTGGGGATGCGTGTCCCAAATTTAAATGCTTCAATCATTTGCTGGATTAAAAAGATTATTTAAGACTTTACTAGCCCTTCAAAGAGATACTAATCCAACTATATCAATAATCACATTGAATGTCAATGGTCTAAATGCACCATTAAGACAGAGACTGTTAGAGTGGATCAAAAAAAAAGACCCAATTGTATGTTATCTACAAGAAAGGCACTTTAAATATAAAGGCACACAGAGATTATGTAGAGCAATGGGAAATCCCTTTCATTGCTGGTGGGAATGCAAAACGTACAGCCACTTTGGGAGACAGCGTGGCCGTTTCTTACAAAACTAAGCATACATTTACCATGCGATGAGGCAACTGAACTCCTCGGCATTTACCCAAAGGAGTTGAAAACTGACGTCCATGCAAAACCTACACACAGATGTTTATATATTGTGAGGTACTCACAATACCCATGAAGTGGTATGGTGTTATTGAAAGACTCGGAGTAGTCATAAATGTACACTGCAAACTCTAGGGCAACCACTAAAAAAAGGTTAAAGAAGAAGTAGAACTGATATGCTAAGAAAGGAGAGAAAAGAGGATCATATAAAACACTCAATTAAAACCACAAAAGGCAGAAAAGAGTGGAAGGCAAAAATCAGATAAATAGCAAGGGCAATAAAAAGAAAAGAGTAACAAATGTGGTAGATGTTATTCCAACTATATCAATAATCACTTTAAATGTCAATGGTCTAAATGCGCCAATTAAAAGAGAGAGTGGATGGAAAACCAAGACTCAGCTAATGCTTCAAAGGTATGGTACTCTTGACAACCTATAAACTTCTAAGGTCAGAAAAAATGGAACTTGTTCTATTAACTGCCCAGGAAGTCAAACTCTTTCCTTTTTGGAATCTTTTTTTTTTTTTTTGCGGTTCGCGGGCCTATCACTGTTGTGGCCTCTCCCGCTGCGGAGCACAGGCTCCGGATGTGCAGGCTCAGCGGCCATGGCTCACGGACCCAGCCGATCCGCGGCATGTGGGATCTTCCTGGACTGGGGCACGAACCCGTGTCCCCTGCATCGGCAGGCAGACTCTCAACCACTGCGCCACCAGGGAAGCCCCTTCTTTTTGGGATCTTTAAGGCCAATTCTCCACCACTCCTTTAAGCAATACTGAGAATCACTGTTTTCCCAGGGTGTAGGTTGGGAGCTTACAGCTTTGTTATTTTTGATGATGAGTACCACAACAGTATTATCAGACTTTTTCCTCTTTTCCAAGCCTGTTTTTATTTCCTCTGTAGTTGTTATTTAGAAAGGGTTCTTCTTAATTACATGTGGATTTATTGTATCCACATCAATGGGTTTGTTACTGATTTATTATGAATCACTGCTCTCCTTGGCATAGGGTGGAGTGTTTATAACCATCCTTATACTTGTTATTATTATTCCATTAATGATAACATTATTATTAATTACAACAGGAAGCTGGAATGGTGACCATTTGGGTTGGAGACAGCTGTAGCCAACGTTTGAATACAGAAACATTGGTCTTATCCCAGTCCCCCATGCTTGGCTGTTTCTAAGCTGGTCACTTAAGGTGAAAGTCTCTCTGGAAAAGATATGACAACTTCCTGTGGAAGAAATCCTTTGAGATATTCAGGGACAATATTGCCTGAGCAGTATTTTAATTTACATGATGTTCATAGACTTGACATTCATGAATTTCTTGAGAGTCACATCAAAAAAATAATAATTTGGACAGTTTAGTCAAATGGGATCCTAGATTTACCTCAGACCAAGTGACTTATGTTCCAACCCAATTTAATAATATATGCCTTCCTATTTGTTTTATGAAAATGAACTGTTGAAATAAAATACTACCCAAAACCTTGGAACAATTCAAATTTAAGGGCTGTAATCTACGTTGTATCATACAGAATTTAAATTATTCAAAAGCTTTTTACTTGTTTAGTTATATCTTTCTGAGTTCTCCCTTATAACTATTTCCACATATTAACAAACCTAAAAACTAACTTAATATAATCATGCAGTTTCTCTTTCCCTTTTTCTACCAGCACTGATCAAGTAATATTTCCTGAGAAAGCAGTGCTCAATAAGGTAACAACATAATACTAATAATGTATTTTTCCTGAAAAAAAGTAAGTAGTAGCTTGGTTGATATTTAGGATTATCCCAAATAAGAGACCCGTTAAGAATAATCACATGTATTTTCATTCTAAATGGAGTGAATAGGTAAATACATGCACATATGCATGTATATGTTAGAGCACATATCTAACAGTGTTCCTTCACTTTAAAAGAGACAGTGGAAAATTCTATAACATAATTATGTGCTAGGACCATATGTGTGTATACAGAATATGAAATTAAGGTAAATGACAATTATCCTTAGTCTCCTATACAGCCCCACTTCTAGATCCATTAGCCAATTCCTAATGGTCAGAGCATAGTTAACCCTGAGGCATGCAGCCCGGACTACTGGGTAGACTTTTCTTCTTCAGGCACGGACTTCCCATGAGCATCTACATGCAGAGCAGAGAGAGGGTAACAGAGGTAGCAAAGGATTAGAAGGCCAGGTCCTTGGCCTAAAGGAAGCTTTCAATCTAGCTGGGAAAAGACAAGGCCTTATATGTTCTTGTCATATCTTAAGAAACATTATGAAACCACACGTATCAACAAGTGTCATTTTTTTTTTCAGCTGAAAACGTAATTGTTGAAGCAATTCAGAGTAAAAATATAATCTGAGCAGAATGGAATTGAATTTTAATTTCCTAAAGGAGAAGACTTTAAGTTTATGCAGGGGCAAAAGAGATTTCCTTTCACGAAAATCCTGAGCAGTTTTTGCATATTCTGGCATCCACACGAGCTGGTATCATAATGTAACCGTTTCATATTCCCATCATGTCTTCTGAATGAGACTGAAACCTTCCTGAAGGCAGAGATGATGTCTTCTGTTTTGCTTTTATTCACTGCCTGCCTAAGCACATTTTAAGTCACATACTAAGTATCTGTTGACCTGACTTGAAATGGCTGAAATGAATTGAAGAAAGACACTTGAGGTTGGAAAGAAAGCAAGAGACTACTAATATATTGGGTGACATTAATAAAAATCCAAAGTTCTTGACAGGTAGAAACTATTACCTGAATTAAATAAAATAAAACCTAACAGGAAGAACTATAAATTTCTATACTTGGATCTAAAAAAAAAAAAAAACAAACTGCAGAAGTTAGAAATGGGAGAAGCGCAGCTTGACAGGAAGTGGCAAATATGAGAAAACAGTGTAACATGGCCACCAAAGAACCAAGACCACGTTAGCTGGCACCAGCAGGGGCCAAGAATAAAGAAGTCTGGTTCTCGATGCCAGGCATTAAGAGGGCCACTGAGAAAGTGTAGTTTGCCCAGAGACCACTGACCAGGACGGTGAGGTGATGTGTCACCAAACCCCATCATACGGCAAGAGTTTAAAAAGGGCGGGGGGGAAGAATAGGTGAAAACAGGAAAAATTCAGAAGACTTTGTGAGAAATGACAGTTGTCCAAACCAGATCTCTTGCTTTGTTTTGGAGGAATAATTTTGCTTCACTTTATGGCTTAGTTAATATAATTTCTATCGTTTTCTCAGAAAAGATTTTGACACTTTATTACATGACGGCTATAATTAATGTCAGACTCTAAATTAGAAATCAAAAACTCTATTTGATCATTTGGTTTCAAGCTGGATCTAAAGTATGTTTTGGCATGATTACTAACTGTTAGCAGCAAGTACTGGAAACAGATGCAGTCTTGATATGTGTTCTAAATGCGAAACACATTGCAAAGAGACTTGGAAATAAAAATATACAGTGCTCATGCATACTCTTACTGTGCTATTTCCTGTCCTTATCAGTCATAAAAGTTTCTCTTGTTTTGTCCTTTATTTGTTTTCCCAGGTGAATAAAATCTTCATTCTCCTTTTTCCCTTTCTTCTTCCATTTTTTCCTACATGCCAATCTTCCTTTTTTTTTTCTATTGTCTTTTCCACTAATATTTTTTCCATTAAACATTCACTGAGCACCTACTATGCACCAATATCCCATGCAAGGATGTGTGAGACACAGTCCTGCCCTTGGAGAAGCCTATCTTCTACGAAAGGGGAAAGGCATATAATGAAATTATTACTAAAGGAAAATACATACACATTAGAGATGTGCCCAAAGTACAGGGACGAGAAATGGAGGAGAGAGTGATTCACTTGGAGGAAAGTGGTGGTTGGGAAGAGGATGCCTGAAGAAGGATCAGTCGGGCCCTGTCCAGCCAATGCAGAGAAATGGGCTGGCCCGCAAGTATGAGGGATACTTGAGGAATGCCAGCCACTCTTAGGAGAAAAGGAGCATCCTTTACCTAGAAGAGCTGAGTATTTGTGGAGGCAGCTATCAATCCATAACATAAATGGATTGGTATTTTTTAGCTTGGGTCTGTGCTGTACTTGAATTGATGGGAACGACCACCTAAAGGTAAATGTTTCTATGGGCAAAACCAAAGAAAAAAATTTTAATTAAAATATGGGCCAAGGGGCTTCCCTGGTGGCGCAGTGGTTGAGAGTCCACCTGCCGATGCAGGGGACACGGGTTCGTGCCTCGGTCCGGGAAGATCCCACATGCCGCGGGGCGGCTGGGCCCGTGAGCCATGGCCGCTGAGCTTGCGCGTCCGGAGCCTGTGCTCCGCAACGGGAGAGGCCACAACGGTGAGAGGCCCGCGTATCGCAAAAAATAATAATAAATAAATTTTAAACATAAAATAAAATAAAATAGGGCCAGGGACTTTCCTGGTGGTCCAGTGGTAAAGAATCCACCTTACAACGCAGGGCACGTGGGTTTGATCCCTGGTCATGGAACTAAGATCCCACATGCCGCGGGGCAACTAAGCCGCCTCAACTAGAGAGCTCATGCGCCCTGGAGCCCTTGTGCCACAACTAGGGAGAGAAAATACGCATGCCACAACTAGAGAGAAGCCCGCGTGCCACAACGAAGAGCCTGAGCAGCGTGCTGCAACCCGATGCAGCAAAAAATATAAATAAATAAAATGAATAAATATTTTTTTTTAAAAATGGGCCAAAGATAAGGAAAACCATAATCTGGACCATTTGGGGACAGTTGCTGAGACAGAGGACTTGTTCCCCCAGGTAGGAATGCATGAAATGCTTTCTAAAAAGAAATATCACTAAGTCAGTAACAAAAGGAAATGGGGTGGTAGAATTCAGAGGTGCAGGGAGAACAGTCTGGATGTTTTTATAAAATTTAATAACATCCTTACAATGGAATCCCATTCAGTAGTAAAAAGAAATGAGCTATCTGGCCATGAAAAGATACAGAGGAATCTTAAATGCACACTGCCAAGTGAAAGAATCCAGTCTGAAAAGGCTACATACTGAAAAGGCCAATTATATGATATTCTGGAAAAGGCAAAAATATAGAGACAGGAAAAAGATCAGTGGTTGCCAGGGGCTGGGGGGCAGTTGGGGAAGGAGAAGTAGGTGGAGCACAGGAGATTTTTTTAGGGCAATGAAACTATTCTCTGTGATTCTGTAATGGTGGCTGCATGGCACTATGCATTTGGCAAAATCCACAGGAGTACACAACACTGAGAGTGAACCCTAATGTAAACTATGGACTTTAGTTAACGATAATACATCAATATTGGTTCATCAATTGTACCACACAAATGCAAGATGTTAATAATATGAAAAAGTGGCCAGTGGGGATGGTGTGGGGGAGAGATATAGGAACTCTGCACCTTATGCTCAATTTTTCTGTAAATCTAAAACTGCTCTAAAAAACAGAGCATTCATTTGAAAACAAATATATATGATAGCATGTTCCTACTCTTTTGAAGCTAATGACATAACTTAGTTCTTCCACTAGCATTTATCAGGTCACGCAAGCTTTCTTTACCAAAAGTCCTAAGTACAACAAATCCCTGGACAGACATGATCGTACTCCCTGCAGAAGCTCTGAGACACGTAGGTGGGCAATTTTGTGTAATTCACTTACACAGGACCATTGAGGCACAATAACTTAACTGACACACCTGAGAACAGTGCAAAGAGTCTTTAGTGACAGTGAAACTAAAACTCAGGTTTCCTTGGTTCAACTGTCTCCACCCTCTTCTCAGATCACAGTGAACCACAGAAGCCACTGTGTCATTCAAAAATTAACTTTAATACTTTTGGTGAAGCTAGGTTCAAGCTCCCAAGCTTTCTTCTATGAAAAGAAAGGGATTAGAGCAAACCTTTCAATAAAATGTGTCACCATGTCTTTGCCATCCCTGCATAAGCATGATTGCTTTCATTACTGAGTCTTTTCTCCATATGTGGGTGGTTGTACATGTATCAAAAATACATCGTCATAGAAACGACTGACAAGAACCACGTATAAAGTCAGAGTCGAACCGTGTACACAGGTTTCATTCTGTGCTTCGGTAGCTCAGTCTAGCTACAAGTAGCAGTAACTAGTCATACAACCAAGTTTAGTCAACTTTGTGAGCTGGGCCAACTATCCCCCACTGATGTCGTAGGAACGGAAACCACTTCTTGCATCCTCAGCACCAGTAACTCAAAAGTTATGCTCAACTGAGGTCCAGGGAGGCCCTGGAAAACTGGGCCTACAGCAGTAAGATAAAAAATATCCTCTGCTCATGTCAGAAAATAGCCCATTTCTAAAGAAAGCAAGATGAACTGCAACTTACGGAATGCAAAAAGAACCCAACCGATCACAGTCAATGTTATAGGGAAGAATATTGAATGTTCAATTGGTAACACAGGGCTTGCCTTTGTTTAGGGTCCATTAAATTTAATAACTTCCCCCTCTGTGGCTTTAAACAGAGAACGTCTTCAAAATAAGAGTGGCTCCTATTAAACTTAATTACTTGCCCATAGCTGCGATGGCAGAGGTGTGTCTACCAAATAGGTGGGTCTTAAGAAAGGAAGGGTTCTACAGTAAAAAAAAAAAGGAGATGGTCTAGTGTTTTATTATAGTTGCTTTAACTTTCTGGTTTATTAGTATTAATTGCTGGAGTTTTCCTTTTTACCTCTCTTAAGGCATCACTCCCTCCTGTGAGTTGAGTGGCCCTGCTAAAATTAATGTCCACATATACTTGAAACATTACTGAAGCTGCTGGTTCCAAACCCTCAACCAGGGGAGCTGACAGAAACTCGGCTATAAGCGACATTTAAAAAATGAACTACCTCAAACACCTCCGGCTTTGAAATGACATGAAACAATCCTCCCGCTAGACCTTGAGTGAGGACATGGAGTTTTTCCACTGCAGTTTCTAGATTTTGTGGTAGTAATAAAATAATTTTTAGGAACTTTTTATTAGACTAATCCCTATTCCATTCTCTGCTGCCCTTTGGAAATATTAGAGTTGAGCGACTAAGAGTCATAAAAATTGAGACATCTTTAATAGTCCTGTACAGTTGATTAAGTGGAATTCGTCGATATTTAAATATCTTGAAAGAAGGAATTCAAGACTATTTGCTTAAACAGGAAAAAAAAAAAACCCTTCAAAAAGATTACAGTTCTTAACTCTGTCTCATGTAAAATGATCCTACAATTGCAGAGAAAAATCATCCACACAACCTGTATTGGCCTCTCCCAGGGTACCTGAGGCAGCCAATGTGTACGACCTTGCATCTCTAATTCATGTATCCTACCACACTAAGAGACCTCCAGAAAGGATCAGAGAGGTCCATGGGCACAATGACCAAGACTGCAGAAAAATGCCTGTATAAACCCCTTCCACCTCGTGTATGCCAAAGAGTGGTACAGACTTAGGTTAATCTAAGATACTTCACTCAGATGGGTGGGGCGAGGAGGAGTTATTTGCAGTGAGTAACCAACCCAACGTACAGTCTCTGCTAGGAGGCTACCAATAGCTCACACTCTTACCCACCAGTCAAAGAATAAGACTCAATAAACAGCTGTGCTTCTTTTCCTAAGAGTATAATTACATAAACTACATTTTGAAAGTCAGTAATTATTTATCTACGTACTATTTTTTAATGAGCTCCAGAAAAGTAATTATCACCTTTGTGTTAAGCCTCACAAGTGCTTTGAACATCAAAAATGCCATGGGTGATAATACTACAATGATGAAGCCAGGCAACGGTTTGGTTTGTTGTCAAGGTTCCCTGCTTGTCTTGCCACACGCCTTGCTCTTTAATAGAATCAGTGAGAAATAACTTTGGCTACCTCTGTGTAGTGAATCTTCTTTTAGGATCATATAAGATGAAATGAGATAATGTATAAAATCTCTGGGGATCGGGGGGTGCCACTTAAATACAGATTATTATGTGATAAGGCCATACTTTACCACAGTAAGTATGGTGGGGAGGGGAACCATCCCCTACAGGGCTTCTGCTGCACTAGGTATCTCTAGACTGGTTTCTGCTTGATTTTTATAATTCGGCTGGATATGAACTAAACTCAATACAATAAGGTAGACCCTATTAGTCAACCAGACGACAATAATTTACTGTTCAGCCATAACTTGTAACCACTGCTATTGTTCTTGTTATACTATTGAAGGCCACTCAAGGTTAAGGAAATATTTTCTGAATCTTTGTACTGCCCCCGTGAACTTCAAGATACCTGGGTTTGTATCTTTCTTTGCGATAAAGTAGAGAATGTTAGTGATGTATCTTTATCATCTTATTTTATTTACTCCTTGCTTCCATAAAGAATTTGAGGGAGACTACAGGAGCTATGTGGTATAATACCATTGTCATTATCATAATTCATTAAGTTTGAGCATTTGCAGCCGCACTTGAAAAATTACTCAGAAGAAAGGGTAACAAAAAAGAAGTTGTAAAATTGGATTCTCTGAAGGTCTTTAAACAGATTAAATCATGGTCTTCCTTTGCAATGGTCTTTTAGGATGAAACGGAATTTCTTTAGGAATATTTCTTTCTGAAAGATCTTTCTGGTCCCCTTTATTCCTATGACTCCTTGGAAAAGAACCTTAGCACGCCTAGTTACATCTAAGTGTAATTTAACATCTTCTATTTTCTGACACTATAACTGAATAGTTGTATTCTCTTAGTGCTTTATTGAGTTTTTGTGAATGGCTCCCAACTGCTTTTAGCTCTATAAAAATTTATAAGTCTATGGAATAATAATAATAATGACAAACATTTATTGAGTACTTCTATGTGTTAGGCACTGTGTTAAGTGCTTTATGAATGTCATATGAGTATCAACTTGTTTAGATATTTCATGGTGATTTTTGTTTTAAATATACTCTGTAGCCATCCATTTTAGAAAGCAAATAATCCCTTTAAAAGTTTAGATTTTTACCTACTGATTCATTTAAACCAGGACTTGCCTACAAATTATATACAGACATACAATTTTTACAAAACAATGTTAGCTTCATCATCTCAGCTACAATCTGTTTAGCACATATTGTGTGTCAGGCCTGCCCTAGGCACTTTACACTAAGCATCTCATTTAATCCTCACAGTAACCCCAAGAGATAAATATTATATCCCTGTTTGACAAATAATAAAACTAAGTTTCTGAGATGTAAGAAACTTGCCTGATATATGTGTGAGTTAGAATTCAAACCTGGGTCTGAACCTCCAACCCTACTGTATAAGTGAGGAATTTTATTCTTTCTCACCCAAGATCACTTGAGAATGTTTTGTGTATCCCTTCATATAGCGAGATGAGAACTGATGTCTCTACACAGTAAAACAGGAACTGTTCTGGAAAGCATCTTAAAAAGTGAACACAGAGCTACTTGGAGATGGAGACAGAGGTTAATATTTTAGCTGCCCGTGTTACAGAGACATAGCATCCTGGAACTTAGGGATACCTTTAGATATTGAGGGGAATAAGAAGAAGAGAGTACGCAACTTGGTACCTGAGAACTTATGAGACAGGCTCCTCTCCAAGAAGTGTCCTAGGACCAGTCCCCAGGGAACTGAAAATGGGGCTCACTCCAGATGATTTGGTCCCCTAGTCCACCAGGCAGCGCCCTGGGCTGCAGACACAGGCCCACACCCAAGAGCAAGGTCAGAAAAAGCAAGGCTCTTCTAGTTCCCTTACAGTCCACTTCTAGTTCTTTCTTCCTGATTCCCTACTGCTGACAAGAAGGATTTTCTGTTCTCTTCGCTTTAATGTTTATACAGAACCTCCCACCCTGGCACCATGTTACTTTGCCAGGAACAACTCATAGAGATGTTTGGGGTGGGAGGAAAAAAACTGGACTAAACTCAGTCTCAAACTAGTTTAAAGCAGAGGCCCGTTCCCACCATTGGCCTCAGATCAATATACGGCTGGGTAATTAACCAGTTTCTGTCTCCTCTGTGAAATGAGAAAAGCTGTGTTGTGTTCGTTTATGGAAATGTTTCAATTAATTATCAGTACATTGCCTCCAAATAATCTGGCTGCTCCGTATCACACATGTAAGTGATAAAATGCCATTTTCAGTGTTACTTTCAACGGTTTTCCCACTGAATTCACATGCGAATACCCCTCAGCGAGAAAATGCTGGAGATAAGTGTCTCTAAGGCTGCGATCACTCCCTGAGGTTTTTTGTTTTTTTTTTTTTTTTTTTTTCCCTCCAGGTACTGCCAGAGGACAAACAGCAAAATCTGCTTCAGCCACAGAGGGTTGGACAGACGGAAGCCCCAGAGGACCCTAAACAGAAACCAAGTTTGCACAAATCTGTCCCGGCCAAGTGTCACCTTGGCCCCGTGTAAGACAAAACGGACTCAGTCTAAACTACAGAAGGAATGACCAGAACTAACTCAACACCCACCACCCAACACTATACCTACGATCCCGCGTCAGCCCTGGTTACCCGCCCCCGTACCTTCCTCATCCTTTCCTGTGTCGTTAACTGATGTTTGCCAATGGGAGGGAGTCATTCCAGTCAAGGGAAATGATCACTAAAATTCTATACTCTGCACACTTCCCCAACAAATACCATGTGATTCATGACAATAAGAACAGCGGTCAGAATGAAAAGTGGTCACGTGGTTTTCCAAAGACTCTTGAGGTTTCCCATCCCCACCCCTTCTTTCCCTACTCACCCCTATGGGAGTCCGTCTGTGGCAGAAAATGTGAAGGCATTAGGACCAGAGAGCCCTTTCCTGCTATTTGCTTGAGAAACAAAGCCTTCCCTCCTCCCAAGTTGAAAGAAATAAAGGAGTCTGAGCTAGTCACAACCTGCAAGCCTGCTGGCGGCCCGTCAGCTTGCCAGTGGTGCAACTCAGCGGAGTGAGTACCGGCTTCGAGCTTTGCAGAAAATAAGAGAGGGAGAGAAAACAGAGACAGAAACACAAAGAGAAAGAAAGAAAGGCATTAACCTGGCCAGGAGTCAAACAGGTGCATGGCGCCCGAACGCTGAGGAGAGTGTCTGGCGAATAGAGGATCCAACTGTGTGTGCCCCTGGGGGGCTGCTTCTGTACTGATGGGGGCAGGGCTGCGGTCTGGATGTCAAGGGGTGGATGACAGATTTTTTTTTCTTATTCACAGGACTCATATGGTTGGCCAAGAGCCTTTAACTTTCCTCCGCTTGTCAGTCTGACATCTTCGTGGATACTCTCTGGCTCCCTGGGATGAATTCTCCATGAGAGAGAGGGGCAGCCAGGATGTTAATCACACACGCTGCCACCATGAGTCACAGAATTTTGTGGTGCCTTTGGAAGAGGGGGTGTGTGAGCCCCAGGGCTGCCACGTTGACAGCAACAGCAGTGAGCTGTGTGATTCGTGGAGAGGCTGCCTCGGTCTTGAGCTGGCCGCTCAGAGGCCATACATGGCCTTTTAAGACTCTTACAGCCCCACTGCACTTGGAGTGACACATGTCTGGCAAGGATCTGAAGTTTGCAGGCGCTCTCTCTCAGAACTGGCTACCTGGGACTCCTGGGATTTAAGAGCCTCTAGAAACGGAGGGCTGTGCCTTCAGGCTGTCATTTGGCTTTCAGGCAGACGTTAGGAACAGAAAGGAACACAAGCAGAGGAAGGCCTGGTACAAGACCCTCAGGAGAAGGCCCCAGTTAGGAGACAGAGCCAACCAAAGGGCATGCAATTCAGTGGGACTGAAACTGGGAGGGCACTGAGTGTCATCTTAGACAAGGATGCCATCTCTGGTGGACTTGCAGTCTCTTGACTTCAATTTAAGTTCAAGCACTCAGTAGCCCCATAATTCAGAAGACCTGGTTTGCAGCTGTCAGACCCTTGTCCACATGCCTCTGATGGAGAGTTACTGTGAGTGTAGCTGAGACAGCTGGGCTCGTCCCGCAGTCCCAACCCCACCCCTGCACCGGAGTGGGTTTTGAGTTCAAGTGTGGTCTTTACCTGAAATGCGCCTGGGCACGTCGGTGATGGCAGGCAGCCCGGTGCCCCGGGTGGAGGACAGCGGGGTGGTGGAGTGAATGGACGGGGGCGTCATCTGGCTCAGGTACGAGGGGTAGGACTGGTCGTAGGACCACGGTGGGGAAGACTGCGTCTGCCTGGGATCTGGGCAAAGAAGAAACGTCTTTAGCACACCAGCCGCTGTGGCCTTCGAACACACAACCCCAGACTCAGAAAGGATAAAGCAGGGGAAAATCAGAGTATACAAGGACGGTCTATTTCCCACAACTCCACCCTTGCAGGCCCCCTAGGGCACAGAGCTTTCTAGACTTCGCGTCTCTATGAAAGTAACAAAATGGATCGTGTGTAAGGACTATTTGTCTCTCTCACACATAAATATTTCTATTTGGAAAGCCTGTCATTTAAGAAAACAATCTGCTTTGGTTATCGTCACAAAGTTGAATTCCATTTTATTTATTTTCTGTATTTCCTGTATGTTTTTTAATATTACTCCAATGAATAGGTATTACTTATCTCTTTTTTAAAAAGTTAGAAAATTTGGGAACGATTTATTTGATTAAAGAGCAGGTAGACTGTGCCTTTTACTGCTACACATCCAGCCACTATCTTTCAGCCGTGCTTTTTGGTTTGTAAATGATTCCATGATTTTAGCATGTTTCGCTTTCTTTCCAGGCATGTCGAGGGGGTGCCCTTTCCAGTCTGGGGTTTAGGAGGCTGGGGTAGAGACGAGTACAGAAGGGGCAGCATGTAAGGAGAAGAGGAAAGAGGGGAGCCAGTTATGTTATTCTCATGCTAAAGCTACGCCAGAAAATAACCTTTAAGAAAAAAAACAAAACTTAATTTCAAAGCCAACTAAGAACTGAAAAGCTTCATCACCATCCAGTTTCAGTGTTAAGCACATGAGCTTCTGACAGTAAGAAAATGATCCAAAACACAACAGGGAAATGTCTTCAATCCTATTGGAATCTGTTTCAAAGATGTCACGTGTATGGAATGTGGCCTAGTGTTACCTACGGTCACTATAACGATAAAGATAATGGGCTACCAACTGGTTAGAGTGAACTGCTGAGAATCAGCAACATCTTTTGATTTATCTCTGGAGTTTCTTGGAGGTACAAACAGAATCATAAGCACATTTCTCTTATCATTTTTTTTTCTAACTTCACATTTTTAAAATCTTAAACACTCTCATATACCAGGCTGTTCTCAAGACAGCTTTGTATATTAGAATAGCCATGGACTTTGGAATGTGCAGAATTCGGTTCAAGTTCTGAGACTTCTATTTTCTAGCTGTGCGATCTTGGGTTAATTACTCAGTGACTCTGAACCTCAGTTTCCTAATCTGTAAAAGGGGGTGGGGGAGTAATAATATATGAATCACAGGGATGTGGGAATTGCATGAGAAAACTATGTGGAGAGGGCTAGCATAGGAAGCACTCAGTAAGTGTTACTTCTTGTCTTTTAGAAAAACTCTTGGTGACACGAGGATAGTTCCATGGTTAAAACACATCTGAACTGGAGTAAATACATTTGGAATAGGTCTAATTTTAAATTATTCCTATATCACCTATGAGCCTCTGAAAAGGAGAAGCTTAATTTTTGAAAACTATAAATATATTTAAGTCAATTCAGGTTTATTGCTACAAATAAAAGTGAGTGTAACAAAACATGGGTTTTCCTGAGATGATGCCTCTTTTAAAGCCTCTCCGTTTTTCTATACAAAGCCATTTAGTTTCAGCTATTTCTTGTTTATTTGCTCCATTCAGAAATATTTTATTTAAAGACTATCTAAATAGGACATACTTTTCTTGAGTCAAAATAATTAAATACATCTGGATATTTATCTAACGTTACTGTATCAACAGATGTATAGGAAAATTTCATCCAACTCAATTTTAAGGAATATTTACCTGAGTTTGCAATTTGAATAAAAGTATAGCACTGTAGATGGTTAACAGAAAATTTTCCTTCGGAAGTCTAAAGGATGCTTGATCATTAAAGTAATGAACTTTTGTGCTTTAAAATGTTCAAGGCTGACATTGTATAGATCGGCAACATTTCAAATCTGAGTGAGCGGTCCTTGTTATATATCTGATACAGCCATACTTCCTTGCTTTAACCATTAATGTAATTCACTATTCAGATAAACGGTAAATGATCTTCAGATGGAAAAAGATGCATTCCTTACAGCACCAGAAAGCAATTTCACAAAAGTAAGGCCTTCTCTCAAGCACTATTTTCAATAGACAAAAAGGACAAGAACCACATAGCAAAATGAGCAGGGCACACGGGACTCAAATTTGGATTTGAGTTCTAATCTAACATCACCAGATGACTCCCTGAGCAAGTAGTCTAACCTCTATCTCCATCCCTCTACTATAACATGTTGCCAGCAGTATTGGGCTCTCTGCCTGCAAGTGGGGGAAAAGTACAAAGAAATCTAAAGAATGACTAAAATCATTGACATTTAGACATATCACGAAGGAATCAGGGAACTTAGCTTGGATGTAACATACAGCCTTTCATTTCTCCTTAAGCTGAGAGGCAGGCCAGTACAGGGGGAAAGAAGGGGGCTTTCTGATGAGAGCATCTGAGTTGGAGTCCCAGCTCTGCTATCTGTGAGCTGGATGACCTCAGCTGTATTAGCTAACTCTCTGAACCTCAGTTTCCTCATCTGGAAAATGAAGCAGCATAACATGGTAAAGTGAACATAGCAAAGTGCTCACGTGTGCTGGCTGGGCAGACAAGCCTAGGCTTGAATCACAGCTCCTCACTTTGCTGAGCAAGTCACTTAAACTTTGGGGGCCTCAATGGCTCATCTGTAAAATGGGAATCATGACACTTATTAGGGCTCCTGTGAGCATTACATGAACTAGGCCTTCTTTAAGGCCGAGTTCTTCTAAGGCCTAACTTCTAAGTTATCTGACACTCTTGGCACATACTAAGTATATAATAAATAGATATGATTATTGCTATCTGTAAAGTGAGTATAATTATAACTACTATCATTTTTGTTTACAGAATTAGGTGAAATAATACAAGTAAAAGCCTTTTGTAAAGTACTATATGAAAATGATTATTCTTCTCTCTAGGAGCTCATATCACGTGGCCAAGGCCCTACCGTGTTTCATGGGGTGTTTTTTAATGTTGCTGAGCTTTAATTTCCTCATCTGTAAAATGGGATACTATCTCAGAGCGTGTCATAAGGATTAAATAACATACAGCAAGTGGCTAATTATCATTATTCAAAAAAATTAAAAATCTGACTCTAAACTATCCAGGGTGGTTGGGTTGTCTAGTGTTAAGTCTTGAAGATTTCCAAGATCAGACTCAGCACAATTCAGTATAATGCCTGGCTCACAGTAGGTGCTCAATAAATAACAATTGCATGGACCTCCCAGGGTGGCTGGAGTGAATAACAGAATTTTATAATGAAGTAGTAATTAGTCCTTCTCTAACTTCCCCTTAGGCTACAAAAGAACTTGTTATTGGTGATGCTTTAGCTTTGACATAAACTTCCTGACTGCTGGAATATATACTAGAACAGTCTATCAAAGGATAGCTTTCCTTTGAGTGGAGGTCCTTCCTGAAGATATCCAAGATTAGCAAAAAGAACTTCTCACTAGCCTTAAACAAGTGAGAAGATCTCGATCTCTCTCTCTTTTTTTTTTCTTTCTCAGAGGACAGGCCAGCCAATCTCTCTTCCAAGTTCACTGTCCTAAGATTCTATGATAATGACCTACTTAAGAAGAGAGAGTTACTAAAGAAAAATAAAACACGAGAACTGCCATATAGGGCTCACTAGATCTAGTGTAAGGAATTTTAAAAGGCAACAGTAATCTTTAAAAAATAATAATAATAATGGTCTCCAAGCACCCCAGGGCTTCTCTAATACCCTGTGAATGAGGCCTCAACAATCCCAGCTCCCCAACGTCTGGCCGGTGTGATATTGGATGAATTACATAACCTATCTAACTTCAAGGTGCCTAACGTGTATAATGGGAATAAATAAGAAGAGCTCCCTCTTCAATTTGTTTTAAAGATTAAATGAGGTAATGTAGGAAAGAGCTTAGCACATGGAAAGAACCCAATAAATGTTCACCACTGTTAAAGCATCTACTTTACTGAGCCTTCATTCTGTATTTATGTTTCCAGCCCATAACCTCTTATTCTAGCAAAGGGCCATTTTTAGAAAGCTTCCTGTAGTTTTGAAGTCTGCCATTTGGAGACCATATCTGCACCGGTCGCTTTGATACCCTTTACAATCATTTAACCTGAATCGTGTTCCTTCTTAGTCTTAAGCTTCTCCCAGACCAAGAAGTCCTAATCTGTTTAGTGTGTTTTCTAATACTGTATGCTTCAACTTTTTTCAAACTTTTAGTGGGGCGGGGGGGGGAAGAAAAAGGCTATAAAATAGCCATAAAATGTCCAATCACTAAGAAAATGTAATCCTATCATAAATATATGATTACATCATATTTGCTTTGTTGTGGACAATTATTAATGCTTACAATAGAGAAAAGTCACCTTAACCTGATCTCATAAACGATTTCTGAACTCAACTTCCTGAAGAAACCTGAGACCTCTGAGATTCACTCTGAACTTGGATGAGTCAGAGCAGGTGACAGATGTTTTTAGGCACCGCCGGTCAATCCTAAGGTTACTAATAGGGAAGAGTGAGTATAGGGCCTAGCTCTGAGACAAACCTACTAATTAACCATTAACAAACAAGAAACTGTCTTCATCAATCTCAGGCCCCACAGGGCTAGTAGAACTTATTCCTTTCCTATACCCCATGCAGAGTTGTACTGAATGTTTTGTCCTTTTGAGTCTGCAGAAACATGGAGGGAAGTACCCTGTCCTTCCACTCCAACACAGACAAGAATATCCTTGATTTTTTGGGTCTCAGAGGCTCGAGGTGCCAATCATCGCCTTGATACTACATCCTGGGTGACCAGAGATTACCTATGAGCACCCACAAGTTTTCAGAAAATAACTGAACTCTATTTCACAGACATTCCCAAAAGACAAGAAAACTGCTGTTGAACTTGAAATCGTTTTAGGGTGCTTTAAAAACGATAATTCATTATTTTCCTATGGCAATCTTCGGAAACAGCAACAATATTACTTTTATTACTATATTCTAGAAATTCAAAGCATTGACAGAAGTTTTTATATAGATATGACAATTTAGAAACAAAACCCTGGGTGCTGGTTTTTTTATGAGCACATACTCTTTTGTGCTTGGGAAACCTGAAATACTAAAGAGCACAGGAGCGGTTTAATAGGACTCCACCCCTATTTCTCCCCAAACTTCTCTCCTTTCACCTAACAAAGGGGAGGGGGGAGTTTAAAGGGAAGTCATAATCAAGTATGACCTGTAACATAAACTTGAGAGAGAAGATCAGGTCTTCCCTATACAATGGGCTGCTGTGCTCACAGCAGGATGTGACTAATCACAATGACTCAATGGGAGAGAAGAGAAAGAAGCAGAAGACCTAGGGCAGGGCAGAGCTCCTGGAGGCACTGGGGACGACACCAAGGAGAAAACAGTCTCCAGTCTAACTGGGAACCCGTGATAGGAACCGCCACCAGGCTTCCGAGGCCAGGCTAGTGACTGGACACCTCAGACCTACAGCTGTACAATTCCACAAGAAACTGTAGACCAAATCTAACTACTAAGAGCTCAGCTTAAATAAAGAGGAGCCAGTCACTTGACAAAAAGAATCCCTTCAGCATTTGTTCCAACTGAGGCAATGTCTGTTGGACAAATTTTAAAAAGACACCAGAGAGGCACAAACTACTGTGTGTAAGACAGGCTCAAGGACGTTTTGTACCACAAGGGGAATACAGCCAATATTCTGTCATAACTGGAAATGGAAAGTAACCTTTAAATATTGTATAAAAGCTTAAAAAAATTTTTTTTAATTAAAAAAAAAAAAAAAGACACCAGAAGTCCAGGGGCCCACATACACTTCGCACTTTCTCTCCCAACGCACTGAAGTTGAGGGCAAGGTTCTTATTTAGCTATCCCTTTTTCACCTACAAAGTACCAATCGTCATTACTGCCACCTTAACAGGGCTTTTGGGGTGGGGGGGGCAGTTTTTACATGCTATTCTGGTGAGTCAGCAAACCATCCATTTTTATTGTGACGAACAGCTTCTGTACGCCTACATGGCAGTGCAATGGTCTAAGGGATAGATAAGTAACAAAAGACATTTCTTGCCGTGCAAAAGCTTATACATGCAGGTGGGGAAAGTAAGACTAACAGATATAAAACAAGTAACTTAAAAATGTTCAAAGTATGTACCTGTGTTTTTCAAAAAGCTCTAAAGATAGACATGAACCACAGGACACCAATATCAGTGTGAATTTTGTAAGATCTCCTTCTAGGGTGGTGTTCCTTCAGCTTAGGCTACTTGGACATTGAGCCATCCGCTTTCCATTCTATAGACCCCAAAACATAGAAGTACAGGAGGCAACATTCCCAGGAGATGCTCAAAAATTGATGCTACTTGGGGGAGAAGTGGTTCACACGTCTTAAGTGGTCTTTGCATCAGGCAAAAAATGGAGACAACCATTTATCTAAACCGTGGATATGAGGAAAGCAAGCTCTCTCCCTTGAGTTGGACCACAGCTTCTGAAGTTCAATAACGGATATGGGGAAAAGGAAGCAGGGCCATGCATTTCCTAAAATGATTTGTAAAGAGTCATGGGCTCTAAGAGTATCCAGGCTTTCAAATGACTGAGAAGCTAAATTTCATGTCTGCCTACTTGAACTCTGAACACTTGGGGTCATAATAAGAGAGGAATAAAGAGACAGATGGTTAGAAAAAAAGGCACCGTAGGAAAAGGAACTGACTCCAGGAGAACAGGGAGAAGTCTCTTAATGAAGAAGTTTGAGTGGGGAGAGCAGAGTGGGCAGAGAGCTTTAGAAAAGCCCAGGGAAAGGTACACGTGGAAACTCAGTGGTTGCTATTAACAAGCCCCCTTTGGTAAACACTCTGGTTAGACGCCTGTGGGTGTGAATGAAGGGCTGCTTTCCTAAGAACCGCTCGCAACAGGGCACACCTTGGACACGGTACTGAACTTCACGCAGACACGGGAGGAAACAAGTCAACAGGGGCCAAGCCTGAACCAGCACACGAGCGACTGCTTCCTGTCTGTGCTGCCAGTGGGCTGCTGTGTAACGTGGCAGGACAGGGGCCGGTGATTTCTGCCATGTGCGCCCCAGTGAGCACCTGCTGTATCTGGGGAGCCCAGTCCATTCAGAGAGCATCACATTCCCATCCCTTCCCCTCCACCCATTTCCCCCTCCTCAGCACTCAACTTGGGCTGTGCAAACCTCCAATATTTCATGAGAAAACTGGGGTACTTAAAATGAACTGCATAGACAGTTCTCCTAGTTGAAGATTACGCCTCTCCCTTGAAACCAGGGTCAAAGTCAATCATCTCAATGGAGAGAGGCAGCTTTACAATTTCCTACCCTAGACTATTTCTGTCATATTACTGTCATTCATAAGGCAAATATACTCACATTCTTACCTCCGTGAATTCCCATTTCCAAACATTTACACTAAATGCTAAATCTTAAATTCTATGTCTTCTCTAATAACCCTGCTAACTAGACTGGAGTTTTAGAATGAGCTCTCCCACTCACTCCCCGTTCTCCTGACCAAGAGGGAACACCATCGGAAAACAAACAGGCACTTCCAAGTGCAGGGGGAGCGCTGGATGGGGGCTTCTGGCACTAATTGTGCAGCTGTGCACCAATAGTTCACCTTCTCTGAGTATCGCTGTCGTCAGGTGTAGATGAGAATGCATGGGTTATCTCTAAGATGTTTTCCAGCAATGAAATGCTATGATTCTAACTACTCGGAGAATTGGGCTCCCAACCCTCAGTCCTTTCTGGAGTCGGTAGCTGCAACAGCAAGGACCAAAGCCGCGCTGAGCTGATCTGGGGCGGCTGGGAGAGGAAATGATGGGGGCTGACACTCGCGGTGTGTCCCATCACAGAGCGTTGTGGCCCACGTTGGCAGAGTAGGCACCGAGAGCGGGATTTTGACTCCCCTCCTGTCCCCAGCCAGGCGGTCTCCAGCTGACTAAAGTGGCCACCAGAATCGCTCGGCAGACCACCAGCCCAGCCGATTCCAGAGCTTAAGGCTGAAATCTGAGAAAAAAGCAGCAACCTGTTCGGATAGAACCGGATGCTACGCAGGGTGCACCGGGCATGATGAGTTATGTGTCAGTACAAACAATGGGAGGAGGGGGACCTAGTAAATCCTAGAGGACCATGGTGGGGAAGAGAATGAGAAATGACAGGTACAGCCTGAGACGTCACAGCCCCTAACAAAATGTCAAAAGAAAAACCAGAAGGAAGTTAAGACAAGGTAATGAGAAGTGCCTTTTTTCAGTACCACCAATTTGGGACTGGAAGGAACTCATCACTGTCTTACAGAAAATGAGGGAATTTTCTTATTTTCTTTTTAGTTAGGGCTTCTCGCTGACAGAGCAGAGTCTGCAGAGTTCTTCCTTGTATTAAGGAAAACATGTCTCCCTGGAACTCCACTCACTCCTCATTGTAGCTTTGCTGCCTGGGATTCCTCATCCACATGACAGTTATTATATTATTTGAAGATAATGCCTTTAAAGCTTACGACCTGATAGACAGTACTTTTACATTCTCTTACTCCATTTACCTAGAAAAACCTAATAGGAGAAACAAAAGGCTATACCATATGTCACACCTAACCTGGCCTCAGCCTCGGCACATCCGGGACCTCAGTGTAAAGGTAGCAGAGGGAAGGGAACTAGCTACAAACAGGTAGGACCAGAATTTGAGAAATAACTGGGATGTGGTGCTGGCCAGGGGAAGTGACCTTAGTTCAAATCACAGTATTGAAGTGGATGCAGGAAATTCAAGTTCAAATCAGGTTATTAACATCTAGTGGGTGAGATTATAGCAGTCGGGGTGTTACAGAAGGTCCCCAGACATGGTGAATCCTGTTGTCGGATGGATGATGGTATTGTCCATGGTTCCAAGAACTGGCTCCCACTCCTTCGTTCAAAAAATATCTAGAGTACTTCCTCTGGTACTCTGCTAGGTTCTAGAGATATTAATGGTGAGTAAAGAGTCTGCCTGCCCTCACAGAGTTTACAGTTTGGTGGGAGAGGCTGACATTAATCAACTAATCATATAACTGTGATAAGTGCTAAAAAGGAGATGTCCTTGGCATCATAAGAATGTACAGTGGGGGACTCCAGCCAAGGCTGGGGAAGGCTTCTCTAATGATGAGATGATTAGAGAAGGGCAAGCAGAAGTCCAGTGGATATGTAGGTGGGGTTAAGAGGGCTTTACGTAAAGCGAACAGCATATATCAAGTTCCTGGGACGGAGGCAGTAGAGCTTTTTTGAAGAGTTGAGAAAGCCAGTGTGGTTGGACGACTGACAAAAGGTTCAAGACAGTGTGAGAAGAGACTGCAAAACAGGTAGGGAGGACCCAGGCTATGCAGAACCTGCTGGGCCACGCGAGAGGTTTTGGTCTTTATCCAAAGTGCAACGGAAGGTCACGGGGGTGTTTTTAAGTACGGGGTGACATCATCAGATTCACATTTTTAAAATCTCCCTCTGACAGCATCATAATAGAAACAGGGCAGAAGTCCAGCCCAGGACACACACAGGGAAGGGTGTGTAGGGAAAACAGCAGCTGAAACAGATGCAAGGGTGGAGTCCAGGAGCTGCACTCAGGGAACCAGGAAGCAGCCTGAGGCACCCAGCTGCCTCTGCACATGGTCCCACCAGGGGGATGAGGTCCTGAGATATCTCAGCTGGACCAGATTGGCTCTGGGTGGGCAAGGTGAGCCTGCGATCAAGGGCTCTGGGCCTGCGGCTATGATCTGGGCAGGCTCCACCTCATACTTTCTAGTTCAGGGGTAAAGCCTGGGCATCTGTACATGGAACAAGCTCCCCAGGTGATGCTAATACACGCCAAAGTTTGAGAACAACAGGCGTCATTTTTACTGATGATTGTTAGAAAGGAAAATTACCCAACACTACTCTGAATTAATCTTCCCTATCAGGAAGGATGACCTGCAAACAGAACGAGCAGAACAAACATGCTTAAGAGGAATTTAAGGCCCAAGAGACGTGAGGAGATAAGAGAGAGCAACCCACTGCTTTACATGCATTCAGGTTCTTGCTCCAAGATGAATTACACCCCACAATATTGCAAGAATGTATGGAGACTGGCAGACAAAGGGCTTCTCTTTGACAGAGCAGGGTCTGCAGAGTTCTTCCTTGTATTAAGGAAAACGTGTCTCCCTGGAACTCCACTCACTCCTCATTGTAGCTTCGCTGCCTGGGATTCCTCGTCCACATGACAGTTATTACTTGAAGATAGTGACTTTAAAGTTTACTACATGATAGACAGTACTCTTATCTCTTTCCCCATTTACCTTTCCTGAGAATGGCATTGCCACGGGTAAAAGTCTAAATTGCAGCTAGTTTTTTGGAGCCATTGATTGCAGACCACTAAAAACACCTGAGTCCCTTTCAAAAGCCTGTGTATAATCAACACTTCACATTTGATGCCCAAAGTGACTATCAGAAAGCACAATGGGTTCACTAAAAACTTGTTTCCTAGGATTACGAGAGCAATAGGTTAAAAGAAAGCTCCTCTGTCTGCTGTGCATCTTGACCTCAGCAAGAGACACACCTTACCTCTAAAGGGATGTACAGGTAGTTAAAAGGCCCACCAGAGAGTGGTTGTTGATACGGCTCACGGTCAGCTTCCAGAGAGGAACACAGTGGCATATCCAAGGGCACGATAATCCTAGTTACGTCCTGCATCTTCAGCAAAGTCTTTAAGAATGAAAAGCAACCTTCCTAAGCTTCAAGATGAGACAGAATTGGGAGAAACAGTCAACATGCTGGATGAGGAACCAGAGCTATAAAATAACCCTACAAGATGGAAGGAGGAGGTGAAAGTGACACCATGAAATCGACAAAGAACAAGAGTACAGCGTGGCATTTGGTCAACTCCAAGACGGGACAGGGCAAGTCTGCCCCAAGAGCAGAGTTTTTCATGGACTGCAAGCCACAGTGTGATGGGATGACAAAAGGTCAGCACAATCTTGAGATGGATTAACAGAGCACGAGTGGACCCCTACCCCACCGGTCAGTGCTGCAGGGTTGTGTTTTCTCGAGGTAGCGTCAGCCCAGAGCCCTGGAGAAGACAGAAAAAGGCATGGGACCTCCATCTGTCACACGAGGAATGGTTAAGGAACGGCCAAGAGCTCCCACCTACCCTCAGCCTTTCCATGAGACACCTACTTCCCAGCTGAACTGAAGCTTGGATTTCCCCATGTCCTTCCTCCTGACCTTTCCGCTTAGCTGTTGCTCACTCTCCAAGGTCACAAGATGAGCCAACTCCTCTTCAGAAGTTCTTCTGTCTTTACCCTAACCTACCAACCTCCAGAACATTCTTTCTTCCACATTGGTAAGTGGCTCAACATCTTCCTCGTTTCCCTGACTTGCACTGAGTCCTACTGAGTCCTAGAGAAACTGTCATTCCCACTGACCATCCACCACTGCAGGGCCCACTTCTGTTCACAAGCTGCAACCACTTCAGGAGACAATCACTGCTGACTGGCTCTTCCCAGCATCTCTGTCCTTACCTGGGTCCTCAGTGATGCTCGAAGTCATTTTTCTTTCCCCCCACTCACCTTGCTGACAGCCCCAAAGGTGTACTGTTCTTCTAATCCTTTCCCCTACACCCTCCCCACCTAAAACCACCTTGTCAGACTTCACCTTCCCGGGACACTGATTTCTAATTTCAGCCCTGAGAGTTCCAGAATCTCCTGGTGCCTAAGTTTTCTCTCTCTCTCTTTTTTTTTTTTTTTTTTTTTTTTTGCAGTACGTGGGCCTCTCACTGTTGTGGCCTCTCCCATTGTACAGCACAGGCTCCAGACGCACAGGCTCAGCAGCCATGGCTCACGGGCCCAGCCGCTCCGCGGCATGTGGGATCCTCCCGGACCAGGGCACGAACCCGCGTCCCCTGCATCGGCAGGCGGACCCTCAACCACTGCGCCACCAGGGAAGCCCGCCTAAGTTTTCTTATTCGCTAAACAGGGTTCACAATACTGACTCTTCTGTGAAATCTGTCCTCTTACTGACTCTTCTGTGAAATCTGTTACAACCAACTGTTTTTAAACAGTTAAAAAGCAAGTCCTTATCAAAATAAACAAAGCCCTGGAAAGAATCTGATGGTCTTAACTGGGAATAGTGCCATACAATTTTATTCCTGGAATACTTCTGCATATATTAAAATGAAAAAAATGGAATGAAAATACTTTTCAAACTGATAACATCTGTAATATAATGTTGCTGCTATTAATACCACATAGTACAATAAACTCCAGCTCTCTGTTTGAAGGCCTGGGTGCCCATCCACAATTCAACATCAAAATACACCATTAGAGCATCCATTATATCAAACCGCATGCCTGACTCGCCCCTCTCCTGGGGTAGCCCTGGAGGTTGAATATTTCATTCAAAGTTAGACTCCTATTCTGATCATTCTTCCCAGAATCCATAGCAAGAGGTAAAAAGGGGCAAGAAGGGTTCCTAGGCAACTAGTAAAGACATGCATACATGTGTGTACACATATACACACATACATATACGTAAAGCTCAAACTAAATATAAAACTACAAAGAGAAAGATGATGCTTTGGAAAAGAATGAGAGAACGAAACACAGACTTCCTCTGGGCAGAGTCCTTAAGTCAGGCTAGAAATGGAAGAGTCTTGGGGAAGGACAAGAAGAGGCATCATGAAGGACATTGATTCTCCTTATCATGATTCGATACTAACTGAGCATTTGTATTCCAGACAGGAGAACATTACGAAGACAAGATTTTGGAACTCAAGAAATTGATTTTTCTTGGAACATTACCCGTCTTGTGTTTTTCTAAAAGCGTAATAAAGTCAGAACATCTTCAGTTAATAGGGAATTCCAACCGACAGAAGTCCAGAGACCTTTAAGGACCTCATCTACGAATGATGCCAACAGTTGCAGTGACCACACAGCACACTGACAGCCAGCCCTTCACAGGGTCATACTGAGCTTTATCCTTCAAAGCAGCCCAGGCCGGACCTGAACTCCACTCTTCCTTAGTAGATGGCTGCTAGAGCTGAAGAGATGTGAAACTGTGTTCACACACAGGATTTGTGCTGTTTCTTCATAAGAACTGTAACCAGCAACCTCCTCTGAAGAGCTTTCCCGCTCACACGTGTGCGTGGCAGTAGCAAATTTTCCTGGCTATTCTGCCCAAAAGATCTCCAAGGAAGAAGACAGGACAAGACTCTGCAGTAACTTCAGAAATGAAAACACAGCACCACCCAACTGAAAGAACAGAACTTCCAACCACCTGCCTTGAGTGTGGTGATTTCAGTTCCTTAAGACACGAGATGCCTATAGGTGAGTAGGACCACAGTGATCGTAAAGCAGGGGACCTCATTTGACTCCCACTCCCCACATCTTACAATTCTTCTCACGCTGAAGGCACCCGCAGTCATCCTTCCTGCTCAGTAACAGCCACTGTGCCCCTCGTGGGTTCATCCTCTTCACACTCACAGCCACCGCCACCCACCCTCGCCCGCCTCACCTCCCAACTTGTTTTCACCCGAAAGAATTGCGGGGTCACTCGGCACTTGAATAGGACGGTAGTTTGGGACACGGCTGCTCAGCTGTGCTTTCCTATTTCTAAAAGGCTTTGCTAGTAAATGTCTCAGTGCAAGCACAGCGGCCTGAGGGCTAAAACAGCCAAACACATACACAGCTGAAGCCCAGCTGGCCAGGATCCTCTTAATGCTTAAAGGATTATGTTTGCCAAGGGGACACCGCAGCAGACTGAAGTTGGGCGGAAACAACTTCGCTTCAGGCAAGGTAACTGCTGATAAGATCATCATGGTCCTATATGATGCCTGGCAAGTTGATCTTCAAGATATCCCTAAAAAGGTTACCTTGAATATAGGCTCATATATAACTGTCCTTTAATTAGCAAAAGCAATTGTATTGCATTTTAAAACTTAATTCAGCTACTCCTAATGCATCCCCGTTATAAACATTTCGTCTCTGAGGATCCTAAATAATATCTGATGGAGAAAGAAAAAGACATTGGTCCATTAGGACACGTGCCACTTAGACAGTCAGCAACATGGCCGACTCAATGGCCATGAGGCTGGTTGCCCACTAAGAGTCTGGAACTCACAGTCAACTATAGTAGCTCAAGAGGCCTTTAGCAGCTCATTCCTCGAAGAGTCCATTTCCTCCACCTATAAAATATGTACTTTACAGAATTGTTTTAAGGCTTTAACAAGAACTTCATGTAAAACTAGTTTGTAAATGGTAAAGAGCTGCACAAATCAAAGTCTGAAATGGGAGGAAACTGGGCCAAGCGGGACGTACGCTGCAGCCTCCTGAGGGTGCCTGGTGGTTGAGTGCACAGGACCCTCCAGCTACATAAATCTGGCCTTAATTCCTATATTTATGACTCACTGGTGTGTAAGTGGGACCTTGAGCAAGTTTCTAGCCTCTCGGACCCTCGGTTTTTACAACAACGCTACCCATCTCATAGAACCGTTGTGAGAAATGCCTGCTACACGATCCACAGTCAATAAATGGCAGCTAAGAGTAATCCAATCAAATAGGTACCAGAAAAATATTCAGGGTAGGATAATAATGGGTCACACTTCCTGAAGAAGTCAAACACCGGTTCATTCATTCATCACCAAAACGAAAGTCACCAAGCAGTGGGCACCACAGAAGACAACAGGGACACAGAGGTCAGTAAAACATGGCCCTAGACTTTGAAAGTTCAAACTCTGACGGGGGAGACAGACGTGTACACAAATAATTGTCACCATGTGCAACGGTGGTGTGGGAGCCTTAGACTCAGCTTGGGTGGGCTGGAAGAAGCCTGACAGAGGTGCCAGCATTTGACCTGAGTTCTGAATGCGACCATCCTTCATTGCCTCTGGGGCTACTGCAGTCACTTCCTAAAGGATGACCCTGCTCCTACCACTGCCCCCTTATGATCCATGCTTCACACAGCAGCCAAAGGAGTTCTTGAAAGCATGTGAATTAGATAATGTCATTCTCTTGCTTCACATCCTTCAATAGCGCCCCACAGTGGTCTGGACAAAACCCACACTCCTTACCAGGACCTTGAAGACTCTCCTTAATCGAGCCCCTTCCCGCTCCCCTTTTTCACTCCACTCTACCTGTCCTGACCTTTCTGTCCCCTGCACACACCGCATCACTGCTCCCTGAGAGTCTTTGCCTGAGTTTCCCCCCCCCGCCAGAAATGCTGTTCCTCAGAGATCTTCAAAGCTCTTCAAACTTTCCAACCAAAATTAGCTTCTTCCCTCCCTACACTGCTCTCTCTCCCACTACTCTATTTCATTTCCCCAAAGCTTCTATTATTATCTGAAATCATCTTGCATGTATGCTTATTGACCCAATCGCTGACTCTATGTCACTAAAATGTGAGCCCCTGGTGAAGAGTAGCTATACTACCTTGTTCTCTTACATTAATGCCTGGCAAAAAATAAGCACTCAATAAAATCACAGAATGCCCACCCCCAAGGTTACATGAATTTCCCAGGGCCTGAGCCAGCTTTTTTTTCCTCTAGATGCGGCTCACCCATCCAGAGAGTACTGAGTTCAAAACAGTGCTTATCCTGAGCAACATCTCCTAACACAGTCTCCCTACTGCACTGCTACCACCATGCTCTGAATCAAAAGAAGTGGACATTTGTGACAAGCTAGGTGTTTCCTAGCACCCAGAGACAGGCAACCGACGTCTGAAAGATTTAAAAAAAAAAAAAAAAGAGGTGCAGAGGAAGCAACTTCCTCAGGAAGCCATGGGGAGGGCCTGGGCCCTCAGGAAGAACGTCACCATTAAAGACCTCAGCAGAGTGACAGGTCAGACCTGCACTGCAAAGAAGCCAGCCCACCATATGGTCAGGACCTTGAGCCCTAGGAACTGTAAGACACGCTAATGTGAAACACTAAAGGCTTAGGACTTCTTCACTTTACAATTCCTAATTTCATTTCACTCTTCTGGGAGTTCGACGTGCTGGCATGTGGGAGAACTCAGAGTGACTACACAACCATGATCACTGTCTACAGTTTGGGGGTAAGAGCTTGAGATATCAAGAGAGCCAAGCCGATCGATGAGAGATAACTGGGCCCTTTCTGTTACAAATACCTTTAGCCAAAGGATTACGTGAACTAAAATGCAGGTGTGGCATATTGCAAAGAAGTTACAAAATCCAGTCTCTTAAGGAGAATTGAAATTTAATCATGTGAAAGTGTAGACCCTAAACTGAAATGATACCAAATGGTTTAACCATGTGCGTGTTCTACTGAAATGTGATTTCTGCTATTACTGTTCGCTGGAAGGGAACAAAGGCACCCTGGGGTGGGAAATCAGAAAGAACGGTCAACACGAACCAGGCATGATAGTCCAACCCTCCTTGCAATGATTTCTTCTTATCTAAACTTTCATTCATTCAACATTTAATGAGACGCTAGCTACCACTGTGCTAGGCACAAAAGAAAATAAATGCCTGGAATAAATCCCTCAGAGAATTTCTAATCTAGAGGGGAGACACAGAGAAGCCATAAAATAAGGCTATCTCAACTGAAGCTTAGAGGATGGAGAGGCAGCCTCTAGATGAAGGTTCCAAGACTTGCATAAAGAAGATAACAGTGACCTTGAAGGACGGGTGGATCTTGTCAACAGAAAGAGACCGCCATAGATAGAACAGTGTAAGTCAGGGGGTACAGAGGGAAGACGTGTACATTATAGCCTTGGGAGAGAATGTGGCTGTGCAAGGGCTGGGAAAGGTAACTCTTCACTTAGACTTTAACTCAAGGACAGAACTTTTCTGCTGTCCCCCATGTTCCCTAAGACCCAATTCTCTACATGTGGTTCACTCTAACTTAACACTTATTAAATAAATAAGAAAATTAATCCAGGGAGAAAAAAATGATCTGTTCAATTCACTTTGAAGTTGCTGCTGCTACGGATGTTTCTGGGCTGTCCTAATAATCCAGGTCATTGTAGAACTCCACACATCCTTGGTTATGGGTAGATACTTGTATTGTCTCACTGACGACAGGCGGGGGTTTAAAGAAAGGGCATGTGGCCGACAGTGGGTAGGGGCAGCATGAATGTGTGTGTAAGTCTGCAAATTTGGAAAGCTCAAGGAAGTTGTAGGGCCCAGTACCTTGTGGATGCTTTAAAAAATGAGGAGATTCATCTACGAATCAGTTCTACTGATGCCACCATCCCAAAATGCAGAGCTAATGCTCTTGTACTATAATTCCAGAAAGCGATATTTTCGTTTTTAAGAAGACATCCAGTGAATATTGAAATACTGTTTTTAAATGATCATGATGGAATTGCAGCATGATATGTTATAAGACCAAACATACTGCCTTAGGAGTCAAGAGACCGAATTCTGCTCTGTCACTAACGTGCTGTAAAACTGCAGACAAGGGGCCTCCCTGGTGGCGCAGTGGTTAAGAGTCCTCCTGGGGCTTCCCTGGTGGCACAGTGGTTGGGAGTCCGCCTGCCGATGCAGGGGACGCGGGTTCGTGCCCCGGTCCGGGAAGATCACACATGACGTGGAGCGGCTGGGCCCGTGAGCCATGGCCGCTGAGCCTGCGCATCCGGAGCCTGTGCTCCACAACGGGAGAGGCCACAACAGTGAGAGGCCCGCGTACCGCAAAAAAACCCCCACAAAACTGCAGACAAGGAGCTTAACCTCCGTGAGCCTCCTGACGGGGAGGAGGCTGATGCCTCGAGGTGAGCATGGTCGGTGGATGTGGCCAGGCTTTTGCTCGGCTCACATGCTCATCCGGCAGCAACGTACCCCGGGCCTCTTTGGAGCCTCCCTCTCTGCACTCATATGTGGGGTCAGGGGTGCTGCTAAAATGTAGATCCTCTTCACAACGTTTACCTAGCTTTCGGTTAATGATATCTAAGGTAGCTTTGGATTCTAAAATGTCCTCTGGGTCCCATTTTCTGGTGTCATCTTTAGGTTTGAGGACAAAGCCTTGAGAAAAGCATCTTCTTAAATGAATCTAGCAGCACACACGTTCCGAAGGCCATTTTAAAGGCTTTAGCCATCAGCAAAATATAATCAGTAAACAGTTAAGGATTAAAATATAGAAATCACACATTTAAAGAACCCAGGGGTTGCCAAATCATAGAACATATATTTTTCTTATATATATCTTATTAGCCATCATAAGACCCTTACAAATCATATATAAACACTTCTATATATGTATACACATACTTCTACACACATACACACACACACACACACACACACACACACACACAGAGAATCTAAGGATTACTATAAAGACAAAAGTACAGCTATTATGAACCTTAATCAATGATCTAAAATCCATCACTTTAACAAACTACTGTATATAAAATAAATAAGCCATAAGGATGTATTGTATAGCATGGCGAATACAGCCAATATTTTATAATAACTATAAACAGAGTATAATCAATAAAAATTTTGAATCACTATGTTGTACATCTGAAACTAATATAATATTGTAAAAACTATATGTCAATAAAAAAATAAAAAATTAAAAAATTCAGTCCATTACTTTAAATGTAGTAGCACGCCGCATAGCGACAAGCTTCAAATTCACAAGTCGGTGTGAATTTCACCCTGGCATTTTCATCAAGGACCCATGTCTAGTGAACACACTAACCTGACTCCTACATTTCAATAACTGGAGATTTATTTAAACCTAACACATGGCTATTCTTCACAGAGTTCTATGTTTCTTCTCTCATGCAGATATCTGGTTCTCTTCAGTGTTTAGATATTTTATTTTTATAGTTCCATATTATTTTAAAAATACATACTCAGGCATATCCAGATATTCAGACTAATACACATAGACCCACAGAAACCTAAGTAAATATCCAAAAAGACATATTCCTAATAAGGGCAGGACAGAAGGAGAGGTAGGTAATTTCGTTTATAAACAATTATGCTTATAAACCGTTAAAGACACTCAAAACCTAAGGCTACAGACAAAAACCTAACCATTAGACAAGATCCAAGTTGAGAGTTTATTGTACATTTTGAGTTATTTTCCTTCCCATCTAGTCGCTCTGCCAACAATAGTAACTAGATGACATGTTGAGTTCCTTGCTGCTCTCAGTACTGTGATCTGCAAATGAAAGACCTATGATGATTAGCACACTCTCTTGTCACCATGGCATAAAAGCAAGCAGACTAGTCCTACAGGAAGATCTGCTTTCGCCCAAGTGGGGCAGGAAAAAACAAAGGGTTGGGAGTCTTAATGCACCAAATGTGAATGATTGGTCTGTAATGCGATGCTGATATTAATTTTTAAGAAGAAAGGTAAAGCAAGAAGCACACTGGAATGCATAAAGAGAAATGTCACATGGAGAACGGGAGCTCAATGTGAATCAGAGGGGACTTCTGTCTGCCCGATGGGCCGCTCCTTGGTCTTGCCTTATAACCAGCAATTAAGGCTACCTGTTAGCCCAGGGCAATTTTCCAGCCAACTTAATGAAACAGTTATACATGTAAGAAACATTAGCCCAGATCTGAGATGGTAATGCTAATTTTCTAATAGTGAGGGTGCGATGTTATCCCCTGCACCACCTGGACACAATATAGAAACTGACAACAAACATTCTCCCAGACAGCATGGTATTACCGTCCCACCAGTGTGCAGACTGACATCGCTACAGAGGACAGCATCAGTAGAAACTTCCCCCAAATTTTATCCCAAAGTTAGTGGATACTGGTATTTGGTTTTTATTAAAAAGAAAAAAAAAGAAGGCCAGTGTCTTCAAGTGTTGATTTCTTTCATCATAAGCCATTTCCCAGCACCAGAAGCTTTGAAGTGAACGCGTCTCATCTGTCAGGCAGCCCCTCACCCCCAGCCTGCCGGAGTCTGCGAAAGTGAGACCTATGAGTCTGTCTTACCTGTAATCTGACTCTGTCCTTGTGGATTAAAAGGACTTGGTGCAGAGTTCAGGGAGGGCCGTGGGTTCTGAGGCGGGACACCTACTCTCATACTGGGATGAGGAATGCGCCCTAAATCACTGAGGCGGTCAGAGAACAAACTAGGTTTAGAGTCATCAAGCTTCTGTCTGTGCCCTGGAAACAGCAAATCATAAAATAAAAGCATATTAATTAGCTGAACAATTGACCATGCTAAATAGATACGTGAACATACATACTAGGGGTTTAAGCCAAGGGATTGTCAATACTGATCTTTATAATGATGCGTCTATATAATGCCTCCCATTCCAAAGGGCTTTGTAATAAGCATCGTCTGGTGGCAAGCATCCCTGGTTCTGTTCTAGGAATGGAGAGCGGAGGGGCCCAGAGGGTGACTCAGGGCCAAGCATCAGCGGTGAGGCCCAGACACCAGAGCCCAAGAGGGATGCTCTGGGCAGCCCCTCTGGCCTCTCGGGGAGGCTGGGAAAGGTGACTGTGTCCTGGGCTGTGTTTGCTCATTTCATGAAGGAGGAAACCTCTCCTGAAAGTTGAGAATCTGTGCATGGGACACACAGTGGGGGCCATACTTGGGGCAGAAACAGAGACAAACACATCTGTTAAAGGGACACTTCCATGATGACCATAAGTGACTTTTTCTTTTTTAGGTTACCACTGTACCTTATGGAGACTCCTTTCTGAAAAATTAAAACTCAAACCGAGAACCCCTTTAAGAGGAAAACAGAAATACAGGCAAGGAAACTCAAATCCTCAAGAGGAATGTGGATATTTTGTGATACACCAAAGCCTGAAAGCGCATAATAAACTATGTTAAATCAGAGAGAATGCTTTTTTTATTTTAAATCTAGCACTGTGGTTCTGTAAGAGAAACTGAAAAATACCCTTTGGGTTACCATGTGAATGTTGAGAATCCACTATTTAAAAAAACAAAAACAAAAACCTCACTTTGTCTCTCTTCTAGTTTATTCAAGTGTAAAATCCACAGAAATTCTAGATATTAAAGAACTATGTAAGTTGAACTATAACCAAGGTACTAAGACTTTTTAAAAATCATCCAATCATTCCTAGCAAAGAGCATGGTATTGCCTTGGTGCAGGTATAACTGGAAAACACCTGAATCTTGATGCGACATTAGTTAAGTGCAAATCCGTAGAGTGGGACTATGGTGAACACGTACAATAACGCCTACTGCCTAAACAGAAATATATTCCATATTCTGTACCAGTGAAGCCCTGGTGTGTTGCCCCAACAGTTTAGTAAAATGTTAAGTAACGGAAGCTGATTCAAAGAAGAGCCATTTAAGATGATGACTAGAATAAGAATTTGCAGGGAAAATTAAGGGCATTAGGAGTAGTATCTATAACAGAAGAAAACCTTGAAGGAGGATTATTAAGAGCCTTCGAGAATGGGAAGGTAGATTCTACAAGTAGCAAGAACACCTCATCTCCCACTTAGTACAGGACAAGAGGAATGTATCAGGACAGGGTTAAGCTGAACATTAGAATTTCCCAACTATAAGCTGTCTTCCTAAGACAAATTCCTTATTTTACTTGCCCCCAAATGTATTTTCCTGTCTCCTTTTTCATTGCCTACCCAGCCCAAAGAAAACAGACAGGAAGCCAAGGTTTGGTAATAGGAGTGTAGCTGTCTCCCCAGCCAAACATGTTCCAACTAAGGCCCATTAACTGAAATGCACCCACCACCCTATTTCCTGCCAGTGTAAGTCTGGGGCATGTGCTACAAATGAGGGGCTAAGATTGGGAGAAAAATGATCAGGAAAAACTAGGGAAACTCATTGCTTACTCATAGTCGTTTTCCCCACCATTTAGGACTTTTTAATCCAGATTACACATAGATTTTAGAAATCTAAAGGATTATTCCCTAAATCTATTAGGGATTACCCAAAACAGCTCCCAGACCCCAGGAAGTGAGGTGTTCATAGATGAAGTGACCAAGGCCTGCAGAGAGAAAACAACTAGCCCATGGGTCTTAGCTATTGACGAGCTCAGTCTGGACCAGGATGCAGCCCGGGTCCTAGTGGACTCAGCCTTCCATACATCACGTGGCACCATCCATGCTGGACCCCAGCTTCTCCCTTCCTCTCCCAGCTGCTACGAAGGACTGAAAATATTCAGATCGCCAAGGGGAGGCACCTGAGGACTAAGCCCTGGGAGGTGTCGGGTTGGTTTTCAAGGCAGGCAGAAGCAGCAGCAAGGATTCAGTTACAAAGTTAACAGCTCACCCATTACCCTAAACAAGCTTCCATCACTATACCTCGCTGTGTCTTACAAGGTTCACGATTAGAGAATCATACAGTACTTGTCACACTTAGATCCATGGATTCTGTTCCTCATACACATACCAAAAAAAATAAAGGATTGCTGTGGTGTTGATACAGCTGTAAACATTAACAAGAAAGCTTATGGAATTGTCCCTGGAAGCTATTTAATAGGCCATATTTTTGGAATGGCAGATTCCCTGAGGGCTGGGGGAGCGGGGAGGGCTACACCATCTTGCATGGTTCCTTTACATACTGAGGCTTTATGTGGGCCATGGGTCACAAGAAAATTTAATAAGCTTTGCCTCTGCTTTCTACAGCCCTTTCGTTAGGTTTTCATGGAGACCGAATGAGATGTGAACTCGGTACACAAATGCGTGAGGACACGTTTATTTTCTGAGTCCGGTGCTTCGGGGCAGTAATAGGAGGTCGTAGGCAAGAATAAAGAACCTGGAGGAGTATGGATGTGTGTGAGAAATTTAAGAGCAGGTGAAATTTGAAAAGCCTCAATCACCTTTTGGAAATGATCTTCGAAAGCAAGCTACCGAGTATCTACACGCACCCTAGTGTAATTCGGGGAACATCTGCAGCTGCATCTATACAAAAAACATACCCATTTTTCTTCCTAGAATGTCTGCCCCTTCACAGCCACCACCACGACCACAACAAAATTCTTGCAGGAGAATGAAGAGCAAAAGCCGATCGGGTTCTTCATCTTTCAACCATGACAAATAACTGCTACCGCTAAACCACATCAGGGTGACACAGGAATGACGGGCTGAAAGAAGACGTACTTAAATCCTCAGCACCCAAGCCATCCCTTCGGAAACTGGGGCCTCGGAAGACAAAGGGCACACCGACTTCAGTCAAGGACAGGGTACTCTGCCACGGTACAGGGAGAACCAAACCTCATCCAAAGGGCCAAAGAGTGGATCTTCCAAGCAGGAGGAAGCTATAAAGAATGGAGAAGTGTTGTCTCCATGTTGCACAGTCTCGGACTATGCAAAAGCTCGGTCCTGGATCTCCTTTTCTAGTTGCACTGCCTGCCTTGATCAGTGGCTCTCCCATCCAAGCTGAATAAAAATGTCCTCTACGGAGCTTTGAAAAATACAGATGTCCATCAGCTCAATTAAATCGGGAGCTCTGGAAGAGGGTCCTGGGGAAAGTTATTCTTTAAAAGCTCACGACATAGTCCAACGTGCAGCTGAGGTAGTGAGCCACAGTCCAGAACGATCCCACAACCCCACTCGCTCAAGGCCACCGACTCACGTCCTCGCCTCCCCCATCGCTAGGGTGAGTCCTGACCTCTGTCCTGAGTTCCAGGTTTGTGTGTCCCTCTGCCTACTTGACTTTGATTCTCCCCTGGGACATCTCAAAGGTATCTTAAATTCAGCATATTTAAGACACAATTCTTGCTTCTTCTCTCCAAGAAACCCCGTTCCTCCCTAAGAGTCCCACATCTCAGATAGCACCAGTCACTCAGTCCCTTAAGCCAAAAACCTTAACACTTCTCTTGATTTCCCCTTATCCCTCACTCCCCACATTCAATCCATTAACAGATTTTGTCATTTCCATCTTGAAAGTCTATCTCGAACCTGTTCAGTTCCACCAGCACAACCCTCACCCAGGACCCCATCATGTCTCTCTGGGCCTCTGCCATTGCCTCCCTTAGTGTCCCATTCCAGGACTTTTCCATTTTCCTGAAATGCTCTCCCCGGGATTCTTTGTACAGCCCACTCCTTCTCATCCCTTAGACCTCAGGGTGAACACCACCTCCTACGAGAGGTGCCTGCTTACTAGACCCAGAATAGGTGCCCTCCCCTCGAGCACACCCTGTGTATTTCCTTGATGGCTGTAACCACAATCTGTAATTATCTCATGCATTGATTTGTCTCCCCTGCAAGACTATGAGTCCAACAAGAATGACTGCTCTGGCATGTTTACAGCTGTAATTCTCACAACCCAGTTCGGTCCCTGCCGTACAGTAGGTGCTCAACAAATGTTTATATAATAAATGAATGAATGTTCTCCTCTTTTAGATAAATGTCTTGGTTGAGAGAAATTTTTCTGGCCCAGGATATCATATTATAGCACTGTCTTTCCCAGAAAAACTCTTCCCTTCTTATTTGGCAGTCTTGTGAATCCAGCAGGGAAACCCCTTTTTTAGAGACCAGACTTTATTGATGTTTCCTAAGAAATTTCCCTGAAGAACGTTCATTTAAGTGAAAGCTTTTTTGCTTGCTTTCTGAGAAAGCTGCATTTGCTCTTACTATAATTCTTAAGCATTGCTGCACGACATTTAGAATCACAGAGCTGAAAAGGACTAGAGAAATCATTTTGACTCTCAGTTTTAGAGCAGTGTACTTCTTTAAAGGAGAGGACTCTGAGTCCCTGAGAGGGGAAGTGACTTGCCCAAAGTCACACAGTTAGTGGCAGGACGAGAACTCAGGTCTTCTGACTGCTGGTCTGGGACTCGTTTCCCTCCCATTTGCCAACCAGCTTGTTTTAGATTAAAACAGCACATCATCAGTCATTCAGAAAAAAATCACAGTCAAAAGTGAATTTCAAGTGGAAAAAAAAGTAGTTTTCAGAACAAATTTCATTCAAAAAGTTCAGTGTGTTTGGCTGAATATGACTTTTGTTGCAACAAATTCAGGGGCACAAGAAGAAAGTGTGATGGAAGGGTCACAGCATTCACACATCCCTAGAGCAAAGACACATGAGGAACGGTTAAGTCACCAACCAATAGTCTAATGGTCCCATTCTTCCCCACCCAGCTCTTTCAGTCCAAGGGCAACTCACCCACGGTGAAAGTTGGTAATGTTGCCTTTAGAACTTCTGCTTAAAAAAATCACGCTTCTGAAACTGGTCCGTGAAGACTCTGAAACCGTGGTACGTGAACTACAAAAACAAACGTGCCACTCTGATGTAACCCATTTCGCCCATTTTTATAAAAGTCGATTGAGCACCGCTTCACAACTCTGGAGAGGCGGGTGGGCGCCCAGCCAGAACCTCACGCTCTGTGCCCTGTATTCACAGCGTGATGCAGTACGCCAATTAGTGAGCCCTCTTGAAGGATGCCCAAGTGCACTTAACAGAAGAGCACGCCTTTCACAACAGGCAGGGCGTGTCACAGCCCCTTCGCTCTCACGTGGCACAGAAGGGTCATTTTGCTGGTCACTAGGGCATGATGTTTGACAGCTCCTCTCTTTACAGTAGTATTTTTAAATCAGTTTTAAACACTCACTTGTTTTATTAGGTATCTATCTACTTGTATCCTGGGTATCAGGAAGATACAATGTTAAATAAAATAAAGTTAAAAGGCAGATCTGCAATAAAGCATCAATCAGGAATCAGTATGGCATCCAAATTCAGGTCAGTTAGTCTAGCTAGTGTGTGCTGGGCATCTACCATGTGGGTCTCGCTAGGCATTTTAAGGAGGAGCGGGGAGAAAATATATAAGATAACGTCCTTGCCCTCAAGCAGTGCACAGTCTAGTAGGGAAGAAAGGCAAGTTAAGTCTAACTGCAAAGGACTGTGTGAGACAATCACTGAAATGCTACAGCTTGGGGATCAATTGAAAAAATATAAATATGGACTATTTCAAAATATTAAGGAAGAGGTGCTTTTGGTGATTATGTAAGAGTATGCCCTTACGTTTTAGAATGGGTAACTAGAGGTTAAATGTCCTGATGTCTGGTAATAAAATATAATATTTTGCTAAAATATTTCAGCAAAATAACAAATGAAGCAAATACAGCAAAATGCTATTAATTATAAAACAAGGCGATGGGTACCTGGGGTTTTATGAAATATAATCTCTTTTAATGTATGTCTGAAATTTTTCACAATAAAAAAAAAAAACTTTAAAAAGTAAGAAAATGCCATTGGAAGAACAGGGGAACAACTGATGCTGACTAACAGGGAAGAGGAAGCCCTCACCGATGAGATCATGATGTCCTTGAAGGTGGAGGAGGATCCTGATAAGCAGAGAAGGAAGAAGAAAAGCTGGTTGGAGGACAAATGACAGAACCATGATAACAGACGTCCTGTGAGACAAGATGGTGCTGAACATATATGAGGTATTAACCTAACCAGAGGCAAACCATCTTCAAATCACTTGACACTTCTCATTTGACAACATTAGAGGCTATTTTTTTTTTTTTTTTTTTTTTTTTTTTTTTTTTTTTTTTTTTTTTTTTGCGGTACGTGGGCCTCTCACTGTTGTGGCCTCTCCTGTGGCAGAGCACAGGCTCCGGACGCGCACGCTCAGCTGCCATGGCTCACAGGCCCAGCTGCTCCACAGCATGTGGGATCTTCCCGGACCGGGCACGAACCCGCGTCCCCTGCATCGGCAGGCGGACCCTCAACCACTGCGCCACCAGGGAAGCCCCATTTGACAACATTAATTGTTTTCAACGATGCAATATATATGGAAATCTGTCTTTTAAGACAGATCTTTTCATCCCCTGACCAATAAAACAACACTTTGGCAGCCCCTGAGACCTCCTGTGCCATGCCGTCAGGCCCACCTGGAGGAGAGGGGGGTTCTGGGAAGACATGAGCTAACTTTGCTGCCAGCAAGTCAAGTGACAGAATGAGATCTGGGCCAATACCCTAGGGCTCAAGCCACAGGGTAGAACCATCTAAGAATGTCGTGACAATGACTTAGAGAGTAAAAAGGAAAAGGGGAGAGGACTTGAACCAGAAGTACCATTTTTCAGAGTAAATTGGTTACATGCAACAGAGATGCTATTCCACAGCAGTTCTGGGGGGACAAAAATGATGCCTTCAATTCTCATCTCTCTACCCTGAAAGTGGCACATGAAAGAGTGTTTGCAGGGAGGGGTTACGGAACAGGTTGACTACTTTTAAAGTCATAACTCAATTCCAAATGAAATTACTTGGAATTTTACCTCTGAGGATGAGCGTTACTACATTCCCGCAAAAATGGAAGATGACACAGACTCAAGTGAGTTCTTAGGGAAGCCATGCAAAGTTTGGATCCAAATACTTTATTGAGGCTCTAGGTTAAAAACCTTGATTTTCTGCATTCCTACGTACATGTGAAAATGAAAATACTATTGAGAAAAGTGAAACTCCTATCTGTTTACATTCAGATGACTACATTTCACTGGTGGTTTGTGAAAGTCTAAAAATCGAAGACGTGTACCCTTGTCATGCACACAATGTTTAGATAAGTTCTTCGCCTCTCCCTGACACACCTCCCTGTGCCACTACAAACAGTCCCAACAAGCTGCTCCTCTAATTTCCCTGTTTCCATTAATATAACTGTTTTCTAGTCTCCCAGGCTCAAAATCCAGCCTAGGTCTTTTCCACCTCCCATTCCTAGACCCCAGCATCCGGTCAAGCCCATGCCTGTAGTTTCTGCAGGTCTAGCCCATCTACAGGGATGAGCCCCTAGCTTCCATTCCCACTAGGACCACTCCTAACCTCTCACTTGTGGTTAAGATACCAGAGCAGCAGGCTGGCAATATGAAAGGGCACCAACCAGCTGTATGACCACAGGAAGGGTTTAATGGAACTCTCTGAGACTTAGCAAAAACGAAGAGTTCGTTTCCATAATTTCTAAAGTCCTTTCAGTCCCTAAATCCTAACATTAACGTTATGTACCTGCGCAAACCCTTTCAGTCGTCTTACAGTGTCTATCAAATTAAACAGAGCCCCCTGAGCCCAGTAAACAAGAACCTGGAAAAGACGGTCTCAATGTACCTTATCACACTTTCTTCCAATGGCTCCAACCATACTGCTCCCGGCCTACGCCCCACTCATACTGGACTCCCCACAGTTCTTCAGAGTCCCCGTGCCTTTGCCCAAGCCGCCTCCTCCACTCAGAACTGCCTCTCTCCCCAGCACCTCCATTTGGCCAAATCCCTTCCCAGTCTCAACCTGGTCACCACATTTGTTCTGGTCTTTTCTGTCTCTAGGGCCTCGGTGAGCCCTCTGGTTTCTATCACAGCAAACTGAGAGCAGCTACAACTGCTTTTTGTCCACTACATGTGGTTATACTTAAGTGTAGTAGGCATTCAGTAAGCATTAACTCTCTGTGAATTGATATAAAATATTTATATAAAATTTCAAACCCTAATATCTTAGATTCTCCTGGACTTGACTGTGAACCCCCTGAGGATGGGTGTCACGTCCTACATCTAACGCGTAACTTTGAGCCTAGGTACAGAGAAGGCACACAACAAATACTTGTTAAATTAGTAAATAAGAACATTGTTACATTCAGAATTATCTCTCCTTTTGTCCAGTAAAAGTCAGAGAGGAGGGGGGGAAAAAAAAGGCTGGTTATTGGGCAACATTTCCCACAGTAAAATTGATGAGTCTCTAATCTTTGCTGGGAAAGGCTGCTGAGTCATCGTTTTTCCTAAGACTATGCTGTCTGGTTCAGGTCAAAAACTATTTCGGGACTAGAATAATGAAATGGACTAAGAAACTGTCTTCATGTTTAAGGAAGGCCTGGAGCCCCTCCGAGCCACTGGAAATTAGCAGCCGTGGAATATGATGTGTGCATGGGGCCCCAGAGCTCACACAGGACGGCCTGTGAGACAAGACAGCCCTAGACCACTGTTAGTGTGTGGCTTCAGACAGAGGACCACAGATCATAAACAAATCCCCTTCCAGGAGATTCTTCTCTGATGGCATTTCAAAAATGAACTAACAGATCTTCCCTCTAAGGGCCTTCTTAATATATAAACCAATTTCTAAAGGAAAAAAAAAAATGGTAATCACTACCACATATCTTCAAGAGCTCTCTTTCGAGCCCTTGAACAGTCAGGCATGTAGAATTCAGAGTTTATCAGGAAAGAAGAGAAGAAGAACAACTTCACCCAAGAGAGGTCTGAAGCCTTCCAAGTCTCTTGGGTAAAAACATAATTATGGGAAGAAAAACATAATCTACTCAAGAGACATAATTACATAGTTAAGCCATAGACTCCATAGAAATATTCTAGGAACTCCAGTTCATAGAAAAAAATGTTAAAAGCTTGAATTTGCTTTCTTTTAATAATAAGAGGCGCCAGTTTAGATCAGTGAGTAAAAAGTTCACTCTTCCAAACTCGTATGGAGTCATTTTTTAAATATAATTAGATGCATGAGAGAGATCATTGAAGGACAGCCTCTTTCAAAATGTAGGCTTCTAAAGGTTAAAGAATTCAAGATCTTTCGATAAATACACAAATGAAAGAATTGTGAGATATTAATTCGCATGTATATAAATGCAAGTTACTCTATAATTTTTAGATTTTAGGCTGTGGCAGATCCCGACAATCAAAGAATAAGTATCTGGAAGAAAGGACATTCGCTCACCAGGGAATAACCCCTGAAAAACGTATGCTTAGAGTACAATCCTTTTTCTTGAAATAATGGAGTCAAGCAACCTGAAATATCTAAAGAAAGAGAAATTCATGGGAGGTAAGGAGAAAAAAGGATTTTAAAAACGTAAAGAGGGCTTCCCTGGTGGCACAGTGTTTGAGAGTCCGCCTGCCGATGCAGGGGACACAGGTTCGTGCCCCGGTCCGGGAGGATCCCACATGCCGCAGAGCGGCTGGGCCCGTGAGCCATGGCCGCTGACCCTGTGCATCCATAGCCTGTGCTCCGCAATGGGAGAGGCCACAACAGTGAGAGGCCCGCGTACCACACAAAAAAAAAAAAAAGTAAAGAAAGACCAGATGAAAGCGTAATGGAAATATACAGGAGGAGATGTAGTATTTTTGCAGGCGGTGGAAAAAGAACTAAACCGGGAACCCGGCTGACTTCAGCTCAGCCCCTCTCCTCTGTCCTAATACGTCTCTAATCTACTTTTGCCTCTTCACCTCTAAATTCTCTGGCACTTTCTTTCTAGTTCCAATACCGCTACCCTTGACTTTGCCTGCCTGTTGTTTCCAAGGGATGCTTCTTTCTCCATCTTTACTCACATTCAAAATAAGATTATATGAATTCGAATTTTCAGAGCTGGAAGAGAATGTGGATTTCACCAGACCATGTTTTATTTTAGAAAAGGAATTGATGCCCAGAAAACCCCTGTGACCTGTTTGAAGTCACGGAAGTAGGCAGTGACACTGGACACTAGCCCCTGACCAGCCTCTGTCCTCTTTTTCGTATGCCAGGCTGCCATACAAGGAAAGAAGGAAAAAAAGGCTAAGGAAAAGAGACCTAAAAAGAACAAAATAAGAAAAAGCCGAGAAGCTTAATTCAGAGATTTTGTTACATTATACCCAGTCTTACTGACTCCGTTTTATCACAACACATCTTGTTCTACTAATTACAACCCAACATCCACAACTGTCCTGGGCCATCAGAATCCACATCTCTCCCTTCAGTTTCTGGGAAATGAACAAAAGATCTCTTTCTCTATGTCTACACTTCACTCACAAAGCTTAGTAAAACTCGAGTGTGTTAGTTCTGAAAACATTTCCTTTGCCTTCTTTGACTATAATGTATTCATACACACCACAGTTTTGTGTTACTGGCCTTTACAGAGACCCCACTGAGAGATGTAAAGATTTTTTTTTCTTAACGGTAACGTTTTAGGCAATGGAAATGGTAGTTTCCATAGTTGAACAAAAAGCATCACTGTTTATTTGCCAATAATCCAGCTAAACATGGATGGCATTATTCTTCAAAGAGTCTAGTGACAGCTAGCCTACAGACTGTCACGCAATTCCTGGATCCTGGCTGAGTTTCCTTAGCATGCGATCTTCTCTGTTTCTCTTTCATTATTACGGTTTGGGGCATGTGCTGTGTGACTGTGTGTGTGTTTCGAGCAAAGAAAAAAAAGCACTACATCGAAGCAATTAAAAAGTGCAAAGGGCTCCTCTCTTGACATTTGCTGCTACAGCCGAGGAACATCATTTTCAATTTTCCCCTTTCTGTAACAGGAAGAAAATGTTAAAAAGTAATAACCAAGGAAAAAGTCAGCCAGCTCCCGCAGCCTGGTCTTACTGTGCTGAATGGCAGTGAAGATCATAGAAGAAGAGAAAAGAAAAAGACAGGGGAGAAAAAAGAGGGGGAGGGGGAGAATTTCTTGCTCAAACTGGACCTAGTCCAGCTGGCAAGAAGAGGTGGTTTTCTTAACGCTTGCAAAACCTGATTACTTTTTTAAAGGAATGAAGAAGAAGGAGAGGTAAACACAGCCATTAAGACAGATTTAAGGTACTTAGTTTTAATCTGGTCTAAGGCCTCTCCAATTGTCTGCCGCTCTACAACTCTCTGCTCACTAGACAGGAACAGGGGGTATGTCAGTGTCTTCCGAGCGGCCAATGCTGTCAGCTGAGCTCTGTGGTTACCCTCTCAGGTCAGGCATGGAAGGAACAGCGGCTTAAGCAATAATGGATGGATGTCTGTTACGTGCTGTGTCTGTCAGAAGTCTGTTCTACTGCATTAAAGGACTATTGTGTTTATATCTACACAACAGGTCTCAAACAGATTGTTTAAACATGCTTAAACAGGAGATGTCTTTGAAATAACCCCCCTAATAAAAGTCAGATGGGTAAGGAACTGAAAAATGCCATCAACAACATTAAAAAAATAACAACCTCATTTCTCTCTAAACTGCAAGGGTAACATGACATAAACTCCAAAATAAAACAGTTTACAAGTTAAACTCAGAAAAATTCCCTCGTGGATCAGCAGCCGCCTTTTCCAATGGAATAGCGCTTATCCACCCATCCATACACCCTTCCTAAACACTGCTGCACGATGTACTATAGTCTTGATAGACAGATAATTGCTTTGTTCAGCCATGTGTAATGAAGGGAGACTATTGTGTTAATCCCGGTACTCTTATCTTCTGCGAACTCTGAATAAAGAACTGAAAACTCTACCCTCTTCATTCCAAAACAACCAGCGTTTACTCACTTTCAGATCTGCTAAAGTGTTCTTACATTCCACTCTGTCACTAAAGGTGCCAAGTATTTTGAGTAGGATCAAGTTATTGTTATATAAAAGGGAATCTAAAGTAGTGTTAAATGGAGTTAGAAGATAGCAAGTTTTACCTTTTTTTTTTTCAAGGCACAACAGACTAGAAAAGTGCATTCTTGTCAAACCCAAGGAAGTGGGTTGGTGGCCACTTTTTCAGAGCTCATCATCAGCGACCCCTCAATGAAAGAACATGATAGAGACACCAGCTCAATATATATATATATATATATATATATATATATATATATATATTTTTTTTTTTTTTTTTTTTTTTTTTTTTCCAGTATGTGGGCCTCTCACTGTTGTGGCCTCTCCCGTTGCGGAGCACAGGCTCCGGACGTGCAGGCTCAACGGCCGTGGCTCATGGACCCGGCCACTCCGCGGCATGCGGGATCTTCCCGGACCGGGGCACGAACCCGTGTCCCTTGCATCGGCAGGTGGACTCTCAACCACTGCGCCACCAGGGAAGCCCAATATTTTTTGAAATATTAAAGAAAAAGAACCTTCAGGTGATTAAACTTTTTCCAAAAGCAGATGTAAAGTTTTAGAGATTTTTGTCTGCTGGCTTCACGCTGAATTATCCAATCAGTAATGGCAGTTGAAGATTTTTCTTTTGTCTGCGTAAGATGTATAAAGTATTGGCTTTTCCACACACACGTGTGTAGGGTTATAAGTTTACATTATCTCTATTACATGCATACATATATATGTACAGAGAGCGACAGCCCAGTGGAAGGGACAGAGATACCACCAATGTCAGTTCCATGTCTCTTTCCAGGTAACTGGGATGTTGTCCTCTTGAGGCCCAGCATGCTGTATACTCTACTTACACCAGGACACCACAACCCTTCTGACTACTGAACACACCATCAGCCTAATTAGATGCCTTGGTTTTATTTCAAAACGGCACATGCTCAAGAATCCAGGAAGCCCACTGGAAAAGAAGGAATATGGTCTGCAGAGTGGGGTAACGAATGAAACAACGTCATCATTTTATTCTTTCCCCTCTGGGTTCTATCACGTTCATGGACCTTAATGGTCACAGAAATGATATCCTTTCTGCTCCAAAGGTAGGCTCTTCCCAAGAATTCACTGGCCTAATGGCTCAACAAGTCCTACTAACAGCCCATGAATTCAACCATAAAACTCTGTCCAATAGAACTGAGGATTGCCCAACATGTAGTAAGAAAGATAACACGTGACTAACCGTCAGGAGATTTGGGTTCTGCCACTAATAGTAGCTTGTGAACTTCTCGGGTACAGAATTTTCTCATCTGTAAGATAACAAACTACCTAACTTACAATTCTAAGAATCAGTGATGCCATGGATGTCTCACCTGTCACCATGGGTTACACACACACACACACACACACACACACACACACACAATTAGTGAACTTAACGCAATAGTTAGAAGACCAAACCACCGTCTGACTAAAAGCAGAATCCCATATCTAAATCTGGGCCTGACTTTACAAGGATCAGAAAATCTGGAGTCTGTTTCTGGCTTTGTCACCAACTTGGTTGTGGAGCTATAGGCAAATAATCTATCATCTCTATGACTCAACTTCCTCATCTATCAAATGAGGATCAAAGTATTTGCAACACAGGGACATCATCAGGATGAAATGTAACAGAGGTGAAAATGTCCTACACGGGGGAAACCACGATGCAAATACAATATTCATTTCTCAATTAAAATTTCCTAAGCACTTATTATGTACCATGAACTATGCTACACCAGGGGCCCCAGCATATACTTGGGGAGGCATCGTATAAACAAATAATGACAGCAACGTGACAAATAGCATAACTGAGGTCTGAACAGGCAAAGGGGAACCGAAGAATAAATGCTTAACTTCCAAGAGCGGACAGAAAGGGCTCACAGAGGAGATGGCATCTGAGTAAACTTAAAGGATGAGCAGAATTCAGTCAAGCAAATGCAGAAGAAAAAGACATTCCAAGCAGAAGGAACAGCAGGTGCAAAGACAGAGAGGTTAAAAAAGCATAGAGGGAACAATTTGGCATGGCTGGGGGTGTGGGATAGAGGGGGTCGGGTAGGTCAGATGCTGAAAGGCCTTGTCCACAACGTCACAGCATCAGAACTTCACCCTGTAAATAACAGGGGATCACTGAGATATTGTAGGCAAGGGTGTGCCACGGGCTGATTTATAGTTTCAGAGGACCACTTTGCTTAAAGGGGAAAACAGATCTAAAAAGCAGTGCAGTTTGAGGCATGAAACCACTTAGGGGATTATTTTTATATTATAGACCAAGAGACAAACACTGAGAGTGTGAATTCAGCTACAGCCAGGCTAATGGGTATGCAGGAAAGCATTTCAGACACAGAACAGAGACAGACAGGACAGTAGAACAAGAAGATGTAAGAGGTAAGGTGGAGGGCTTCCCTGGTGGCGCACTGGTTGAGAGTCCACCTGCCGATGCAGGGGACACGGGTTCGTGCCCCGGTCTAGGAAGATCCCACATGCTGCGTAGCGGCTGGGCCCGTGAGCCATGGCCGCTGAGCCTGCGCATCCGGAGCCTGTGCTCCGCAACGGGAGAGGCCACAACAGTGAGAGGCCCGCGTACCGGAGGAAAAAAAAAAAAAAAAAGAGGTAAGGTGGAGAGGATGAGTCTCCAGTTTCTGGTTTGGTCAAATAGGTGACTGTGGGGCGTTCAAAACTGGTGAAACTAGAGGGGGTTCCTATTTGGGTGGAGAAGTTTGGTTAAAGTGAAGGTGGGGGGATCCCAAATATTGTAGGAGACATCAGTTGGAAGTACCTATGGGACATACTCAGGTGGAGATGCCCAGGAAGCAAACCAGAATTAAGAGTCTGAGATTCCGAAGAGGACGGAGATGTATTTTCAGTGGTCACAGGAACGTGAAGCCATCGGTGTAAATGACTCGGTCCCTCGGGGAACAGATATAGAGAATGAGTGGAGGAGAGTATCTTAAAAGGAGTCTAAAAAGCACAAACACTTAAGGGGTCGGCAAGCAAGAGGAGCCAGAAGAGACGGAGGGGCCAGTGGTGCCATGGAAATCAAGGAGCAGGCAGCCCTCCTCCTGAAAGGACACAAACCAGGAACCACTGCCCCACTGCTACTTCAGGGGCCAGAGGAAGCCTGAGAGAAAGCATCCTCTCCTTCTACTCCGGGACCAAGGGCACAAAGTTAATTCAGCCACAATGGTAAAAAAGGTAACTCTCCTCCACTCCCTCTGTACCCATTCCCCCAAGTGACCTCATCCACATCTGTGGCTTCAAATGTATCTCCAGCCTCTCCTGAACTTGAGACTCACATTTCTAGCTGCCTCTGGGCATCTTTTTAATAAGAATACCTTCACCAGTGACTGCAAGTGTGCATAGGGTCTTCTGAGTTCAGTCTTGGTCATGTGATTTTAAAGGAATAGTTTAAAGCCTCCTAACTGCAAAGCGATCAGCCCTCTTTGGGCCAAGTGACAAGTCAGACTGTGACTCTGTACCTGTCACTGGCACAAGTCAGAGGGTCACCAAAGTGTGTTCTGGTCTAAATATTACACTGGGAACCCCTAAACCAGTGTCCAAGAGGAGGGGAAGCAAAAGAAAACGTGAGGCGACAGCAAAAATCCCTAAAACTAACCATCTTTCGCGGTGTAACTTTGGAAAACAATCCTCCAGAAGCCCGTGCAGCAGTATATTGGACCACTTCTTAGCCTGCCATTTGCACTCCAATTAGCTTAAGAGAAATACAGAAACAAAATCAAATGAACGCAATCCCTCTTCTGCACCCTCCCGCTTTCTGCAGTCTCACTCCCAGTGTCAATCAGAAAGTAACCAACCCTGAAGAATGTATATGGGGATGGAAGGAAAGAATCCATCTGCTATGGATGGAGACGTGGCAGGGGTCCAGTGCAAATAGCAGGAGTGATAGCGTTTAGAGAACTGCAAACTTAACTAATAAACACATATCAAAGGACTTTGAAAAGAAAGTCTGAGCCACCAAGTTGGCCTGAAGATCTTTAGACCTTTTCCTTTCCCCTCCATGAACGCTGAAGTCCAGAGGTTGCTAAAGTCTAGACGAATTTACAATTTCCCTTGAAAGAACATGATTAGCACCTCTACTGATTCTGCGGTGGGCTTTTTTTTTTTTTTTTCCTGTTAATTCAAAATGAGGTCCTAGGCTGGTCAATAATTTTAGGTACCAGGTCACAGCATAAATTTGTATTCCTTAACACTAATCTGAAAAAACAAATTTCAGTGTGTGTTTTAAAAGTTAATTCAATTACCTGGTCTACTTTGTTCCACAGAATTACCCTCAACTCAGTATCTACAAGGGGCAAAATGCTATCTGAACTTAGCCCTGAATGTCTAGGAGGCCCCAGATGAATAGAGAGGAACGCAGAAGAGAGTTAAAACCGAAAAATACCACCCCAGCCAAAGCACCAGGTCATAACTTCCATCAATGGTCTGCAAAGAGTCAAGATGGAGACGTTTTTGCGTTCTGGGTTTTTAGGGGGTCTTTTTGGCAGGAGGGTGGTAGGCGTTAATCAAAAAAATAAAAGAGATTTAGTGTTAGTCTTCTGAAAGTCACCACCTATCTACCTAGAATTTCATATTCAAGAATTTCTGCCAGTAAGTTTAACTACTGATATTCGAGATCCAGCTCACGGGCCTTCACATCCATAAAACCTTCCCTCCACCCCCCAAATTGAAGTAAAGCTGCTCCTGAACTTCCCTGTAACTTCCACCGCCACTACCTTATGCCCCTTCTCTCTTCCTATCACTTTATGTTACACAGGCACAGGCATGAATACCCATGCTTTCTCCCCTTATCTGAGCTGCCTTCCGGGCAATCTCTACGACTAAGTCATCTCTGCATCTCCACAGCCCTCTTTAAAGTACATATAGGTACCCAACAAGTGTCTGTTGAATAAATAAATGGGCCAGTGACTGACAGAATCTATATGCTAACAACCATTCTCTCTAGTAAAAAACAGTTCTCATTACAAAAACACCGAAGGCAACAGGAAAGCCTCATAACCATACCTATCTTGCCTTCTTTTTCTAGGATAAGAAATGAAAAGTTGGACTTAATATCTATGAAGTGCTCCCTGGGAGTCTGACACTTAAGGAGACACTAACTTCCTAGTATTTCCAACAGCCAGACGAAGTTTTACAGATTCTGATCATATTTCAGGTTTATTAACAGAAATGAACAAATATCAACTTATATTCCTTCTACAGCAAACACTAGACAGGAAGACTATCCCCCCCAAAATATATGAAATGCACAATGATTCATCACAAGGTACACAATGTATTGTGTCCTTAAATACTTAAATACATATACATGTAGGATATGAAAATATTGTATCCTTTAATATATTTACCAAACCTAATTCTCCCTCAAATATTCCCTTAGCCATTATACAAACTGTACTCTTATTCACTTTACCCTTCCCTCTAAGATAGCTATATCTAGAGCACGCCAGTACTGTGACAAGTAGCTCAGAGGAAAATTTTACAGCCACTGATGCTGGACAAGGGGAAAAAATAGCAATGCAACTGAATCTGCATTAAGGGTTTGGGCAGACAGAATATAATTATCCTGACCTTAAGATGTGCTTTCGGTGTTGACAAATCACATGTTTCACTGGATTAAGGGCAATATTTCTTTGCTTTTAAGAACAAAATCGCTTGGCCCAGATAATAATTCAAAGTGTGTATACCTGAGATGGCTGGACCACTGCAACTCCACCAGCCCCGTCCCAAGACCTTATTTATACCTGTTGCCCGAGGTGGCATTTGTGAAAAAGGCAAGAGAATGAACATCTGACTTTCACAACTAAGCAGGAGGCAGAAAACGTTCTCAGACATATGTGACTCCTTTCAAGAACTCCTGACTCAAAATTTTAGAGGGAAGTGGCCCTGTAATAACATCTCTTCTGAGAATAGTGCCATATGGTTTTAACAGAGGTTTATTTCCTGAACCCAAAGAGGGCTGCTGATTCTCAATCCAAGGAAAATAATTATGCAGACAATTTCACTCTATTACTCTCAGTGAAACCCATTCTGTGTGGTCCACACATGCCTGCTGACACCTTCAAAGAGACATTAAGCCATTTTTATGTACCGTACCCTTAATGGGTAGAATGCAAGGGAAATTTCCCTTTAGATTAGCACCTGTCGCCATGCATAAGGGTCCCACACTTTGACTCTCACATGTTAATGCTCTGAGCAGGTCAGGAAAGAGGAGGGAGATGAACAGAGCTTGCAAGTAACAACTAATTATCAGTCAGACAGTAGGGCAAACACACACACACACACACACACACACACACACACACACACACACACTGAGAACCTGAAATACTGCATCTCCCAAAGTCAACAGCACTGCTGTGAAATTACTTCAGACACAATTGGCAGGTAGGAGGGCTGGGGGAGGGCAGCGGGGGGTGGGGGGGGGATGGGGGAGGATAATGGAGAACCACTCCCTTATGTAAATTTTAGCAACATTCAACTGCTAACTTTAAAAAAAAAATCAAGAGATTAGGAAAATAAAATCCCTCCAGTGCCAAAGCTGAACAACACAAATGCTGTAAAAATAAAGATTTCAACCAAAGAACACAACCATTAAATAGGTTTTCAAAGAAGACCACCCTTTAAGCCTAAGAATATTCCCTTAAGAGCAGAATACGCTGAGCCACGCCAGGTTGCCCCTGAATCTGAATTTTATTATAGTAGTTGGCTAGGAAATGAACTAGTTTCTCCCTTTCAGAAGATTAAAGATCACCGAGTTTGAACATGAACCCAGGAAAACTATTTTTTATTTTGCTAGCGTACTTGGCACCTTGCAGAAAGTCTCTTTTCCCCACATTAGATCTTTGCCTTCCAGTACCTACCCACCTCTCTTTGAATCAGCAGAGAAACAACCAAAAAAAAGAAAAGTAAAATTTCTGGAGATGTCCACAGGAATTTCACAAAATCGAACCAAAATCACAAATATTCCCTGAGAGAGAGAGACAGAGAGACAGACAGCCTTGTAGGGCAAGCAGTGTCCAGGCCCAGGGAGGAGGAACCAGATACAAGCGGTACAGTATTCACGACGAGGCAGGCCAGGACTGTTTTCTTTAGACTGCCTCAAAGTCTTGCCAAGAAACAGACGGATGCTGCTGAAAGAATATCTTCCACAGCTGGGCATCTGGGTTCTGTGACAGACAGCCCTGCTCCTGTGTGTGTGGCCTGTAGAATGTCTCAAAAGCTTGGGAGGGAGTTCTTAGCACAACAGGAGAAAACCCAAGGATGTTCTTTTTGGGGGGAGAGGGAATGAAATTCCAACATCATACACATCGGAGTGAAACTCTGCCTCTGTTGCCGACACCCCAGACTTAAATTTTGTTTCTCACTTGCGACCCTGTGTCTGCTGTCTGCTGACTGATCGGGCGGAGAAATCTCTCCGCTCACTTTCATTTCCAGTAAGACTCTTACATCTCGTTATTGTGCCAGCCAGCACTAAGGCATTTTTGTTTGGAACAATCCAGGAGAATGTTTAAATAAAAAACAAACTGGAAATCTTGAAATTTCTTAAAAACAGAAACAACTGGAAACGGCCTAGCCATACCTGAGAACTATGCTGCCAAACAGGTTTTGGTTGAATTTTCTTAAATTAAAAAAACAATGCGACTTACCTTCCTTGATCAGATTTCTCAAAACACTTAGCAGTACCAAAGTTTTACTTTGACAGTATACCGGCTAAAACAGTAAAACAAAAACAGAGCCCTGATAAATTAAAAAAGTCAGCCTCTATTGTGTGTCCTTCAGAGTAAAAAGTCAGAGCTAATAGAGAAAAGGAAGGCAAGCCTGGAAAATTAACTGTTAATAGAAGGTAGCAGCCAGCTTCCACTCTCAATGGAATAATAGGACACCACCTTCTTGCTTATTCCATTCAATTTAAACAGCTTTGAAGATGCCTGGGGTGAGGCATACAGGGATCGCTTGAGTTCCTCAGAGAAAAAAACCACATGCACAGAACACAGACCCTGCTTTTTAGAAATTTAAAAATAGAACAATTCTCTGATTTATATCCATAAACATCACCCAAACAGTAGCATTCTGCACGAAAGCCATACAGACTCATAGTCAGGAATTCCTCTGGTCTGGACATATAACAAATCTGGTGAAGCCAATGACTGGGAACCACTCTACCCAATTTAAAAGTTGAGGCGCTTTTGCTAAAAAGTACGGGAAGACACGCAGTAATCTGCCACCTCCACTCCCGACACCCCAGCATCGCCCCTTCTTAAGACGGCTCCTGGGTTGGTTTTCTGTTTTCCTTGGTTCTAACTGGCGAGACTGAACAGCTATACCGTTTTAATTACCGCAGTACCATTATTATGTAAGTTTTTGTTAAATCTCAAATATGGGGACTTGAATCCACAAAATCTGCAAAAATGTCCCTGGGTGGTGGAGGGAGGAAAGTTAAAATGAATCCGTTTCATTCCTATGGAAGCTTTTTCCCTTCCCAGAAGCCACAGTACCTGCCAGAGTCCTGAGCTAACAAACGTAAGAACTACAGACAGTTTGGGACATGTCTTCAAAGAGGTGTTTTATGAAAAGGAACAGGCCTGGGAGTGACCCATTTTTAATGCCCTACCTCGGTGTTACAGAAGACACAGTGTTTGAGCCCCAACGGAAGCTCATAGTCACCGAGAGAAGTATTCCAGGTATCAAAGAAGGACAATCTGATCAAAGAACCATTGTCGACTCAGAAAGAGGCCACGATGCTTCTTCTGAGTATCGGGGTCCACAGTGATCTCGTCCTAGTAATCTGCAGAATTCTGGTCTCTATCACTCCTCTGACATGTATCATATACTTGTTTTCTTCGTCATCTCCCCTGGAGAGTATTTCTCAACTTCCCAGCTCTACATGAGGTCCCTGAAGACAGAGCCCATCTTTAGTCTCCATTGTATCTCCCAAACTACAAGAAGAGCTGGTTTTTAATTGACTCATTTGGCCAAAGTCTGAGCTTTTTCTAACAAGATGGGGTCTGAACAAGGCTCAAATGCACATGAGTCAAGAGATGGAAAGAAAATAATGAAAATTGAGGATGTCATTTGGCTGTATCACTTTCTTAGATCACTTTACATGGCCTTTACATTCAAAGACAAATACTTCCTACTTCAAAAAAATTATGTGAACCAAGAGCTGTTAAGTTTCTCGTCATCCTCAACAGTAACAATGCCTTTGTTGATGAGCACCTATGGCCTGACTCATTATTTAATACGTGAAAACACAACCATCAAAACTACAATTTGCCAGAGTACTGCAGTTGGATTGACAGAAAAAATAATATCTACTTTTCCAGTGGCAGTGGTGGTATGCAGTAGCTTAAATGTGGTTTTCATTGTCGACGGGGTCTGATTTCTTTCATACGGATATTGTTAGGAAGCTGAGGATTGGTGATGGAGTTAAGATGACAGAAAATGAAGCCGTGGCAGGAGAGACTGCACAAATGCTTCATGCGCCTCTAGTTAGAGATGAAAGGTGTGTGTGGAGTGAGCCCTGGGCTCGTGTCCTTGGAGAGAGATGCTCAAAAATGGAGTATAAAGTGGAAAAGTTGAAAGCACTGAGTTCTTGGAAATCTTGCTTATGCTTTTAGACCCTATGTGTTAGAAGTAGATCTTGAGGGAATTACCCATAGTGGTTTTGAGGTTTCGGAGTAAAGAGGGAAAACAAGGGAAATTGCACAGGCATCCTGACTTCAAAAGTTGATTTTATCTGTACATTTCAGAACTGAATGAAAAAGAAGCACTTTATCCACATTTTCCCTACAATGTTTGAACGCTGGTTTAATTCTGCTCCAAACTCTTGCTCTGGATAAAGAATTGTCTTATCTTTAATAATAATTCCAACAAACACATATATCATAAATATTTAGACAGACCAAACCTATAGACCCATTGACTTGTTATATGCTTTTCCGATATTAATTTGTACCATAAGAAATTTGTGACGTGAAGGTAAAATGTAAATATCACTTAAAAAGTAAGTTTTAAATGCTAAAATCAGAACCAATCTTTCCTTTTCTTTTTCTCTACAATATTCTTTACAAACTATCCATTCATTTACCTAATAAACATTAATTGGGTATGTACTATGTATAAGGCCCTTTGCTACAAACACTGAAGAAATAACCTCCCATAATAGATGGTCTATATCCTCAAGGATCTTATAAGCTGGTAAGTGAGATAATACCTATACATAAGTAACTAACACAAAGCACTATGTTTTAAGAATGGTGAAGTGTTGCAGTCAAGAATGCTGCAAGATTTTCGATGCCAGGCATTCCTCCTAAAGGAAAGCTTAATGGATTACGTACCATTTGAGCTAGAGAGGTGGGTGAGGTTTCAAAAGATGGAAACGGAAGAAGCATATTCAAAGCAAAAGGCACAGCATGAAAAGAAACCTGTGATCGGGGAAGGGCAAGGCACATTCAGGGAGCAGTGAGAACAGTTTGGTTACAGCCGTGATTCTCAACACGGAGAGTGCCAGCCCCTGGGGGAGCTTCAGAAATTCGTGGAGGTGGTTTTGATTGTCACATGGCTGAAGATGCACTACTGGATTTTGGTGGGCAGAGGCCAAAGATGCTAGTTGTCCTGCAACGCACGGGATAGTCCTACACAAAGTAGCTTTCCCACATCCCTCAGGACTTTTGGAAAACCCATCAGGCATTCATGTAGGTGGAAAAAAATCTGGTTATAATTACCTGACCCTACAACCTAACTCTCCTTAAATATAAACATAAAGTTTTTTTTTTTCCCTAAAGTTTTAACACACTGGATTTTCTAGGAATAAAACTACCTACAAGTCAAAGGAAGAGCATACTTTTTGGTTAGGAATTTTACCTAGAGTTGTACAACATTTCAGAAAATCTTCGCCAACAGTCATGTCATTCTGGGTGTCTGAGCCCCTAACACACACCTGGATCAATCTCAATTTGTAGCTGTCACATGTGAGATGGTTCTACACACGTTCAAGCAGTTGGTTAGTTCATTATGTTTTCTAGCCTATTCTTCTCCAAGTATTTAGATACTAAAGTATATAAATATAATTTTGTTTTAAATTAAGTTCCTTGATTTTTCCTTTATACTGCAATCCTGGCATTATGTTGCTCTTTTGGAAATTACTATCTAGATAGATATAGAAAACCTACGATTTCTTTTCAGGATAAGAAAAGGGAGACTATTGAGTTTTTGTTATAAAAAGAGGGCGCTGGCTCTAATACATTTGAGAACTACTGGACTAGAAAGTGTGTAGGAAAGTGATGGGAGATGTAAAGGTAAGACAGGGCCAGGTGATTGTGGCTTTGAGAAGCCTGTAGGTGACTGGGTAACAACTAGAGCCCCACAAGGGTGACACAATAGAAAGCCCTCACGTTGACATGATCAAAGCTGAGCCTTAGGAGGACTGAGCTGCAACTCTGGGTAAAGAGAACTTTAAGAGGAAAGAGTCTGGTGGCGACAACAACAGTTAGTAACCCTGGCTTGTCACTACAGATCTCTATGTTAAAGTAAGGAAGGGATAGGGGCTTCCCTGGTGGCGCAGTGATTGGGAGTCCGCCTGCCGATGCAGGGGACGCGGGTTCGTGCCCCGGTCCGGGAGGATCCCACATGCCGCGGAGCGGCTGGGCCCGTGAGCCATGGCCGCTGGGCCTGCGCGTCCAGAGCCTGTGCTCCGCAACGGGAGAGGCCACAACAGTGAGAGGCCCTCGTACCGAAAAAAAAAAAAAAAAAAAAAAGTAAGGAAGGGATAGTTTTCACAGGGATATATTATTTAAAGACCATAGGTCAAAAGGATTTAAAGATCAAAAGGATTTTGTGGCACTTGTTTTAGGGATAAGGGAAATGGGGCAACTGAAGGTGGTCAGGATGAAAGATAAAGATCTGGAGGGGTGTTCGTAAAATCAAGGTGACTGTTCATGTGACAGTGCCTTAAATGAGCAGGCAAGGAAACAGAGAGAGGACAGCCAAGTTCAGAACTCTGGGTGACGTCCACTTGTAGGAGGAGGTGGGCGTTTAAAAGCCATAGCAAAAATAGAAAGAGGAGCAGTCAGACAGGCAGGAGGAAAGCGGAGTACGATCCAGCAGAAGCCAAGGACAGAGGTGGAGGACGTAATCGGCAGGGTTAGTGCGCAGAGAGGTCGAGGCTGGAGACCAGGAGGACGGCTGCCAGCGGCTCAGGCCTTCCTAGCAGCCGTCAGAACAGTCTCAGTCCAGCCCAGGGAGCGGAAGCCAGCCTGCAGGAGGCCAGGGGCCAGTGGGCGTGAGGAAGCGGAGGCGACAAGTCTCAGTGACTCTTTCAAGAAGTTTGGTGGTTAGAAAGAAGAGAAATAAGATATTAGCTCAAAGGAGGAGGAAAGACAAGGGACGTCTTAGGATGATAAATCTGACCAGAAAAACAACAAAATGTTGCAGGGACTGGTTTTCAGTTTCTTTATCTGTCAAGTAAATGAACTGAGCTCCAAGGGCCTTTGGTACAACCCTAAGATGCTCTGATGAGTGGCTCGGTACAAATCACATTGGTTAGGAAAGAAAGCATTGTAACAAAAGTCTTGTGTCATGGAAACAGGGTTTATGTCTCCATGAGATTTAAAGAGGGATAAACAAATGTCCCACTCCTATGAGGCTCCTTCTATAGACTACAAAGCATTATAATACTTGAAGGGCTCACCACGCCCACCATTGAAGAGGTGTCAAAAGCCAGACCGCCTCCTTGCTTGGGGACCTGAGAGCCCACTGCACGACCACGTCGCAGCCTGGCAGGAGCTCAGGCCCTGACGTTGGTGCTGGATTCCAATCGTGGCTTTGCAACCCACTGGGTCTGAGGACTTGGACGTGTTCCTTAACTTCTCCAAGCCCTTTCCTTTTCTTTCACATTTAAAGTGAGATCCTACCAGCATCTAGTCGTAGGGCTGTCATGTATATTATAGAATGTAAGGTATTATTATTGGTATTCTTAACATCTCAAGATTAGTTACTGCTGCAGTTTCACAGGTACGGAACTGAGGCATGGAAAGATGAAGTGGCTTTCCTAAGTTGCCACAGATGCAGAACGGAAGGCAAATTTCTAAGCTAGCATCACAGTGACCATACCAGCTAGCCCAGGCTCCTTCTTAATTGACTGAATAGTTTGTACCAGCTCAGATCAACGAAGTATTGGTAGTGATCCACAAGGTAGGTGTGGTAACAAAATTAGAGTCCTTGAAGAATAAGACTCTTGTGACCAGCGATGTTTACCTCTTTCTAAATGCATCCGGCAAAACCCCCAAATGCTATATAATTAACCATGAGAGATGAATATTTCAAAAGAACGGATTCAAAGCTGTAATGTTTCCATTCCACCGCCATCTTCTGATCTCGGAAGCCCGACCCACCTTACCCACAGGCCAGAGCAGGGTATGGGAGAGAAGGACATCTGGGATCTGGTGACCAGGGGAGCCCAGCTGGCTGGCACTAGGCCCACCTGAAGGTGTCCCGGACGTTTGGCTAGCGTGTTCTTCTCAGGACTAAGACCCCCTGGGATCACTATAGGAAACCGCAGTTTTCAGAGTATCTATGGAATGCCCACGAACAGCGGCCTGGCCAAGGCTTATAAATATGTCACAACACAGGTGACCTGATTTCAGAAACAGGCCCCAAAGCTACTGGGTGAATTACAAGGAACTACAGTAGAGACAAAAGAAAGAGGGTCACACGTAAACTCTAAAACATTTCCCTTGGTTTATAAACATGCTTTGCTATAAAAGATAGCAAATCATGTGCACTCAAGTATCAGTGAAGCTCTCCTTAGAGTTCCCTTGTGTTTGAAAGCAGCGATGCAGCCACATTACAGACAAATGTCCCAGATACATAAGACGCTGCCATGGTCTCACTGTGCAACGAGAGAGACTGTGCTTCACACCCAGCAGAGGCCTCGTCCGGACAACTTAAAAATTATAAATCCAACTGAGACACAGTCAGGTGCCTATAGCTATCAAAACAACAATGTCTGCTATAACTAGTGATAAGAGGATATTCATTAGGGTAAAATGAGCAAAGTGAATGAACAGGCTATATATATCTGCTCAATCCTATACAGATTCTAAAGAAGGAAATCCCTCCATTTCCTGTAAGAAAGCAAGTACTGGATAATGCTGTGACACGGGTCTCAGCTGGTTTTTCCAGCTCTGTAAAGAGCAAAGAAAAGGACACAGTAATCTGGTTTGAGGCAGCTCATGCCAACCAAGGACCACTGAAGATGCAGCTTTGGAAGGCTGACACTGCTCAAAATGAAATAAAGGATTTGCATTTCATTTTACATTATTCTCATGTCACCATCTTAGTCCGCTAAAGAGAAAAAAAAACCATGCTTATATTTGGGGTGCTTTCTTGGGTTTAGCCATCACTTAACAGTTCATTTACTCATTCTAAACATTAGAGTTAACTAGTGCCTGATGTACTGAGCCAGGTACCTGTACATTAGGATAAAAAGAGACATGGTCCCTGATAAAGAACCTATAAATGTTTGTTTAGGAGCTCAACTATCTCAGTTGTTGAGACATTTATCTAATTTTCAACACAATCTACAATGAGTCCAACTCATTGTCTAGTTGGTCTTATCCCACAAATTAATAAAGGTAAAAACATTTCCGTTAATTAATTTATTTCCAGGATAAAATAAAGACCTGGATGCAAATATTTCACTGTATTCTTCTAGTTAAAGAAGAAAAACAAATAAACTGAGCTACCCTCTTCTTGCCAGGGAAAGCTAAACTGAAAGAAAAAAAAACAAAAAATAAGAAAAGAATTAATATTTTAATAAAAAGCACTTAGGGCTTCCCTGGTGGCGCAGTGGTTGGGAGTCTGCCTGCCGATGCAGGGGACGCGGGTTTGTGCCCCGGTCCGGGAGGATCCCACATTCCGCGGAGCCACTGGGCCCGTGAGCCATGGCTGCTGAGCCTGCGCTTCCGGAGCCTGTGCTCCGCAACGGGAGAGGCCACAACAGTGAGAGGCCCGCGTACCACAAAAAATAAAAATAAAAAGCACTTAAATATACGTGAGCATCACTGTATCAGTTTCTTTGGTTTATGACTATGACACTTATGCTGAAGGAATCCATCAGTTTTAACTCTACTGGCAAGACAAAAGGAAAAAACAATACCCAACATGCACCAAACGAAATAAAGACTAATGTGGGAAAGATTTTTTTTCTCCCCAGCTAAAAAGGAAATATCTCCATCCTTTTGGAATAATAAGGGAACTTAAAATGCCTTAATGTCAACCCGTTTAGCATATAACCCACCTTACAGTGTTTACTATTTACTTAGTCAATTCACTCAATTTTTAATATGCCTGAGGATGATATAAATGCTTTCTTGTATAGACTTTTCCTCTTGCTTCTGTATGGAAAGATTTTATTTCTATTGGAGAACAATGGAATACGTTTTATTTCCATTAGAAGGTATCAGAATGTCTTGTTTCCTGTACTCATAAAACCAAAAAGGAAGACGAAGAAGTGACCAGCAACAAAACGATTTGGTAAAGACTCCTCCCCTTTAAAAAGTCACAGATCAATATTTGGTGGAAAGAGAAACTGGCTGTGACACGCTCCTGTTTCAGCTCAGACACACAGTGGCTGCGGTTCTGAGAGGCTGCCTGCTTCAGTGCATCACTCGCACAGGTCCAGATGGGGATAACTTCAGCCTCGGGTTCTGGCCAGTCTGTACAAGCATGGGCTCAAGCAAGTAACTTGTCTTTCCTGACATGAGTACAGAGAGACAATATTACACTATGGCTCATAAAAAGTATGCAAATTGGTGATGCTTTCCGGACATCAGTGTCAAAATTAACTAGTAGTTGATGCCTACTTGCTTACGTTTCCTTCGTTTGAGTTCAAATTCTTTTGCTACGAAGGGGAAATGTTTACTCTTGTACACATTTTGGTTTCAACCTCTGAAATCATTGCTAGAAATTAATCTGAACCACTGAACATCTGCTGTAAAACCCAAACCCAAATCCATCATTTTAATGACATCAATTACAAGTATACTGTTTATAAAATTCTACTGTGAATAGCTGTGCATTGTCACCACACAAGCCATTACATTAAAGCCAGCGCCTTAGTCCTGATGAATTACTCAAAACTATAGTTCACAAATTAGTGGATGCTCCTTACCTCATGCTGGAAGCTAGTTATTAGCCAGTAAAGAGTTCTCTTATTCATGTATAAATCTCCAGGTGCATTGTTATGCGGTCTTCTTCTACATATATACACAGACCTATCAGCTCACCAATATCAAGGAAGAACAATGGCAGAACTGCCACATCCATCCGTTTAACACTGAAGGAGTGACAGCGGATCAGCCCCCACCCCCCATTCCTATTCCCTTGGTAAGGATCAAACCAGCACTTCCCACCGGATTAGAAATAGAAAACAGTTTACTTCACTGATGTAAATAACTCTGCAGTGCCCTTCGTCGAGTCTAAAACCTTTCATGTATTTAAACCAATTTCCTTAAGACAGACTGTCAGAAATGGAATCTTTTTTTCCCCTTTATTCTGAATCAATGTTTCTCTGTATGTTTTCTGAATCTTAGTTAATATCTTCTATTTTTAGTGTTTACTTGTGTGAGTGTCAAATGAACGGTGACGGGGTGGGGGGCTTGAATTTGATAGTATTCTAGTTGGACAAGCCAACTGTGGTCATACGTCCTAACCACAGCTGCCCTGGGAACATTTTTAAGGCTAGTGATTAATGTCTACTGACAAATCATGTTTTTTAAAAAACTGTGGCAGCAGATTAACATGGCTAATTCATTTAACAGGTATTACAGATTCATGTAGCAAACTGTATGATAGGCACAGAAGAATATACAGAATCCTGGTAAGATGTAATCCCTCACAAAACAAAAAGACGAAAAGAAAAGGAAACTTAAGCCCGTTTTCGTCACAGTTTGGCTTCCTCCCACACATTTCCTGCCGTCAAGGGTATGTAGTCCATGCTCAGATGGCACTGGGAAGAGGGCCCAAAGAAGGGCCAAGAACTGCAATGGCACATAGTAGGTGCTCAATAAATACCTGTTGACTGTATGGAGACACACCTTCCTTCTGCACTGTCCTCTCCACGGTGTTAACACTGACTTCAATGACACAAAAACTCCCAAACAATAAGCTTCAGTCAACCCTGATTCTCACCACACTTGGGTCGTGGAAGAACCTTTCCAGCTGGCCTCCTTGCCCCCGTATGCTCCTTACCTCCTGTTTCCTCCTTGTTTTTGGTTCCTCCTGCTTCCCCCACCAAATTAAAGCATTCCAGTCACAGCCCACCGCTGGAGCTCTTCCACAGACGGAGGCCGAATTTGCTGCAGTTCCTGCAATTCCACATGATGTAGAAATCCAAAGCCTTCCACTCCCACCTCTCCTGCTGGCAAACCCACTGAGCCACCCTCCGGCTGCCCCATCAACTCAGGCTCTTCCGTACGGCCTTCCAGCCCTGCATCCTTCACCCGGGTCTACCATCAGCTGGATTTTCCTCTTCACACCGCACGGTCCCTCCCTTCCCTGTGCCTTTACTGAATGTCTTCAGTTCACCCAGTAATTCATCCCCACTTTCTTCAGGACTCAGCTTCCTCCAAATGATCACATCTTTCTTTAGAACTTCTACCACACATTAAAGATGCTAAGACTTTGACATTTATGTTGCAGTTTACAACTGACAAACTTACTATACGTGATCACCATTAGAGGTAGGTTTCAACATTCCCATTTTTCCATTGACGATGCCAAGGCCCCAAGAGACAGACAGAGCAGTTTGTCAAGGACACTCCCTCCTGAAGGATCGGCCCTGGGGCTCCAGGTGTGTAACAAAGTCCAAATGGTCCTCCTTTTGTGCCACCTCCCCCTGCAGGTCCTCTCCACTTCCGCAATCCCCTTACAGTGAACACACTCAAAGGCTGTGAACTTTCTAAATTCCTTTCCCACTTCCTGTCCTCCATTTCCTCTTAAACTTTACCAAACCATCTTCTGAACCTGTCCTTCCACGGACACTCCCTGGCCAAGATCACCGATAGTTTCTGTATGGCCAAACCCAATCAACAGAATCTGACACGGTTGGTGACGTTACTCTGGAACTGAGTCCCTGGCTTTCTGCCCACCACACTCCTTGGGACCCCACCTAACTCACTGACTGTACCGTCTCAGTTTCCCTCACTGGTCCCTTCTCCCAATTCTAATTTTCAAATGTTGGGAATCACCCCAGGGCTTTGTCCTTGGCCCTCTTCCCTTCCCTATCTAAAAATATTTCGGGACTTCCCTGGTGGCACAGTGGTTAAGGATCCACCTGCCAATACAGGGGACACGGGTTCGAGCCCTGGTCTAGGAAGATCCCACATGCCGCGGAGCAACTAAGAGCCCGTGTGCCACAACTACTGAGCCTGTGCTCGGGAGCCCGTGAGCCACAACTACTGAGCCCGTGTGCTGCAACTACTGAAGCCCACGTGCCTAGAGCCCATGCTCTGCAACAAGACAAGCCACCCTGATGAGAAGCCCGCACACCACAACGAAGAGTAGCCCCCGCTCGCTGCAACTAGAGAAAGCCCGCACACAGCAACCCAACGCAACCAACGATAAATAAATAAATAAATACATTAAAAATAAATAAATAAAAAAAATAAAAATACTCCTTTCAGTCCCATGGCTCTAAACACCACTCCAGACCTGTTCTATAGCCTGAACTCCAGCCCCACAGTCTAGATCTATTGGGTTGGCCAAAATGTTCATACAAATGAACAAACATTTTGGCCAACCCGTATATGGTCTAGCCTTCCAGCACCAGCCTCTGCCCCCGACTCACTCTGCGGCCTCCTCGCCTACCACTTCCCCCTTCACTCTGCTACAGCACACGGGCCTCCTTGCCACTCCTTGAACATGTCAAGGAGCTTAGCCTCAATGCCTTTGCTTTTGACATTCCACTGCCTGGATCCTTCCCCAGATATGTAATTTAATTCAGGTATCTGCTCAAATGCCACCCCATCAGCAAGGCATGCCTGACCTTCATGAAAGAGCACCCACCTCCCATCCGTGACCTCTATCCCCTTACCATGATGCCTCCTTTTCCTTTAAACCACTTATCACCACCCTGCATACTTGCCTATTATATATGTATGTGTTCGCTTATGCCTCTTCCAATAGAATGCAAGCTCCATGAGGGAAAGAAACTTGTCTCTTTTGTTAAAGACTATCTCCCTAACACCTAGAAAAGTGTCTGACGTATTGTAGGACTCAATAAATACTAGTTGAAGGGATGAACATATGATAACATCACACAAATGATTAAGTATGTATCATCTAATTGTTTAGTAATTGTAAATGCTATCACCTGAACCATATTTTTATTCCTTAAGGGGAGAACCTTGTGCCTTACCTTCCAAATGTGTATGTAGTTGGCATAGTTGTGGGCACGCGGTAGGTGTTCAATAAAGACTGTGGCTGCCTCACCGATTTGAGCAATGCAGAGAAAAGCAGGACCAGAATTTCAAGGATATTCAGCAAGTCGTTATTTTTAGGTTACTCTATGTGTGCAGATTTTTACAAAGAAAATGAACTGATAAGAGTCCCTGCCCTGTGGGAATATGGTTGTATGACATTGAAAATGGAAAATCATAACGTATGTGGAATTTTAAAAAGTGTATAAATAACTAAAAATAGGTCAAACACTTATGGCAAGAGCCCACGCTGAAAGAAATTCAACTAGAAGATAGAATAGGGGTTAAGGCTAAAGGGGGAATATGGGATTTTAACTCAAGAAATCTAGATAAAAATAAGAACTGAAGAATGTTCCATACAAAAAGAGGGGAATTAATCCGGAGAGAGGAAGGAAGAAGGTAGCAGTCCAAAGCTACAGGTGCCTGTCAGGTTTTAGGACCAAAGAACACAGCCCCACATCCCTGTGGACAAGTCTGTTCTGAGAGGAAGGAATGTGAGGTTTTGCATCAGTGGCACCACTGACTTGAGAATCAGAATCATTAATAAAAGAGCAGCAGCTCTGGAATTTCAGGGCGCTGGGAGGTTCTGTAATGTTTCCAGATCATGCTTCAAACCAGTCCCTCTGTCCTGCCACAGATCACTCCCAATCAGTTTTATTTACAAAATGAATATGTGAAACTTGACAGGTTCGTTGAGCTAACTACTAGATGATTCCTTTAGCAGTCTGCTATTCACGTACTTTTAAAAGAATTTTTTATACCCGAGAGGAAAAATAATCAAGAAATTATTTTTGTTGACTTAATTTTCATGGCAAAAAGGATTAGAAACTGAAGAAGAGCATACTGTATTTGCCATTGAACACATTGTTGGCACTGAATAAAGGTATAATTGGTGGAGGTTATCATAGCTGGTTCCCTAGTAACCCGGTATTTCTTTGTGATTTTTCAAGGTTACAAAAGTGAAATAAGAACTCTAGGTAGTTCCATCAAGAATTTAAGGTGCTTAACAAATACTCTGCATTGCCTCTGAGTTAGCACTGCCTTGTTTTTATTGTTTTTTGTTTGTTTGTTTTGTTTTGTTTTGTTTTTGGCTGCCCACGGCATGTGGGATCTTAGTTCCCTGACCAGGAATCAAACCCTCACCCCCTGCCTTGGAAGTTCAGAGTCTTAACCACTGGACCTCCAGGGAAGTCCTTGGATTGTTTTTAATTTCCTACCCCAGAACACATCACTGCCTCTGTCATTGGATCAGAGCACCTTTATTCGTCCTAGTCCAGGCCCATAAGCTTCCTTGTCTTATTAACAGGGAAAACGACTTTAGAACGACCTCTGCAAACTTTTCCCAGAGCTTTGGACCACGAAGACTGACTGAGCCTCTCATTTTTTCCCCTCAGTCACAGGCCCTCCTCAGCCAAGTCATTATCGTCCTGGCTTATTTCTTCCACCTGGTTCTGTGGGGCAGACTCCCCAACTCAGCCTCCCGACGTAAGAAGTCTGACACTAGAAGGGCTGGTTTCGTTTTCACAAGCTTTGAGTAAAAAATAATAATAATTCAAATGACATTTCCAGGTAGATGAAGTAGCTTAACACAAAGCATCTGCCAAACAGGATGCTTCTTTCTTTTCCAGACATCTTTACGAACTGAGCAAGTTTTAGATTTTAGGGATTTCTAAGAAGTTTGAATATACGTTGTATCATCTTTCACGCTTCTAGAACTTCAGAAATAGGTAAAGCCACTGTCTGACATTGGATCTTCCTTTCACTTGCCCTCCACCAGACACCCTCGCTCGCAAGGAGATAGGCCAGGAGAGAACGAACAACTGGTCTACCCACTGACTCTCCCTATAGCCTTCTGTTGGGAAAGATAAACCACTATCTTTCCCTTCTGTTCCTGATAACGTGTGAGCTGCTACACTGAAGAGACCATCTTTTTTTCCTATATCTATTTACCTCCATGAATTGATTTAAATTGTTTTTTTTACTTGCATTTGATCCCTACTTACTTTTGAAAAAAAAAAGGCATATAAAAAGGATTAATTTTTCTAGTTAGAATAACCTGAAGTCATTCTGACTGTAGTAATGTTTTCTGCACTCTGCTTTAAATTCTCAGCAGGAAACTTTTCTTGAATTTGTTTTGAGTCATACTAAACTGTTTTTAAACATTAAATGTTCAATCAAGATGTGTGATCCTGGGTAAGTCCCTTAACTTCTCAAGCTTCTTCCTCACCTGCAAAACGACATCTTCTCTGCCTGCTTCACAGGGTTATTGAGAAATCAAAAGAGTTAACATAAACTTTGGAAACTACACAAATATAGCATATGATATCCTAAGTGAAGGCACACAGAACCACTCTGAAAGAGGACGTATGGAGATGGAGCCTCTAAGAGGCTTGAGAAGAGACCCTCAAAGCATGATTATGGCACCCAGCATAGCATATTCTTGGTCATTTAGCATACCAGACATCACGTGAGCACCTATAAAACAGAATAAAGGTGAAAGGAAAAAGAGACAAGAAAAGCAAGGAGGAGAAAGTATAATTAATGTAAGTTATATTCTGAGACAGGCAACTATAGCAGGAACTAAATAATCCCAGGAGCTATAATATTTTTAAAGGAACCAAAATAGGAAATTTTTTTTTTTTTTTTTTGGCGGTATGCGGGCCTCTCACTGCCGTGGCCTCCCCTGTTGCGGAGCACAGGCTCCGGACACGCAGGCTCAGCGGCCATGGCCCACAGGCCCAGCCGCTCCGTGGCATGTGGGATCTTCCCGGACCGGGGCACGAGCCCGTGTCCCCTGCATCGGCAGGCGGACTCTCAACCACTGCGCCACCAGGGAAGCCCAAAATAGGAAATTTTTTATGCCAATTTTTATAAGCTAATTTTCACAATGTTTATCTTTACCAAACAGAAGATTTACCATTTTGAGATTAAGAATCAGGATGCTGCCCAATTCCTTCCAATAAGTAAAAAATAAAATCAGCTTAGAAGATATGAGCAAAAATTTGTGAAATAAAATGTGTGAACATATATGCATACACACAAATATGCATTAGGAAAAATATTAAAAGTAAATACATGAAAATACTAACTGGGGTTATATTCAGTGCTGAATTTCAAGTGACTTTTACTTTCTTCTTCATATTGCCTGTATTTTCTGAAATTTCACAGCAAATGTTTTCTTATGTAGTAATTAAATTAAAACAAATGTTACTGTGAGTGGATAAATAAGTTGCGGTATATCCAGACAATGGAATTCAGCGTTATAAGAAATCAAGAGCTATCAAGCCATGAAAATGCAGGGAGGAATCTTAAATGCATATTACTAAGTGAAAGAAGCCAATCTGAAAAGGTTACATACTGTATGATTCCAACTATACGACATTATGAAAAAGGCAAAACTATGGAGACGGTGAAAAGATCAGGGAGTTTCCAGGGTTTGAAGTGGGGTGGGTAGGGATGAATAGGCAGAGCACAGATGATTTTTAGGGCAGTTGAAACTACTCGGTATGATACTATAATGGTGGACACGTGTCATTACACATTTGTGAAAACCTACAGAATGAACAATACCAAGAGCGATCCCTAATGTAAAATAAGGATTTGGGGTGATAACGATGTGTTAATCAATGTAGGATCATCAATTGTATCGAGTACCACTCTGGCGGGGGGTATTGATGATGGGAGATCTGTGCGTGTGTGGAGCAGGGGGTATACAGGAAATCTCTGTATCTTCCTCTCAGTTTTGCTGTGAACCTAAAACTGCTCTAAAAAATTAAACCTTAAAAATAAACATTATTTGAGTTGGGGGTTTTTGAGCACAAGCCACCTGTTCTCCTTGCTTGGCCCTGAAATAAACCTTTCCCTGCTCCAAAAAAAAAAAAATTCTACTTAAAATGTAAGAAGAAACAAGTGGACAGCACTGAACATCATATATGTTTTTGTTACTATTCCCACAAATGTTGTATTTTCACCAAAACAACATATTTTCCACATAACCTGAACTACCGAAAAATAAAAGTATTATTACTTCTCTACCATGGCAGAGCATTTATCCACGATGGCATTAAAGACTAACAGGAAAAAACAAATCCTGTTTAGTAGGTGAGATTATTCGTCTCCTGTGACTAATAACAATTCGAATTTCGCTAAGAAAAGATGGCTACATAAAGTTAAGCAAGGCTCAGAGGAGTCCAAAGTGGTATCGCTGGTTGTCACACGAGACTCTTTACCTGGTCCCCCACCTTGCATCCTAGCCCTTCACAGTTCACACTGACTGAACAAAGGACAAATCAAACGACTACAAAAATATATGTGAGTCTAAGCTAGCTTTGTCTTAACCCCTGATAGAGATCTCTAGAAAGCTTCCCCCTCAAAATACTCACAGATATTCAAAGCCTTTGTTATCAAACAGCAGAAAAGGGGACTTCCCTGGCCATCCAGTGGTTAGGACTCAGTGCTTTCACTGCTGGGACCTGGGTTCAGTTCCTGGTCAGGGAACTAAGATCCAGTAAGCTGCATGGCTTGGCCAAAAAAAAAAAGCAAAGCAGCAGAAAAAGTACTGACCTGAAGTGAGAAAACGGAGTCGACTTTCCTAGTGTGAAGGACTAGGAAATGCAACCCCATGAGGTCTCAGTTTCCTCATTTGTAAAACAGAAGTTAACAGACATAAGGCATCCAGCCCGAAGCCTCATGAACTAAGGAACATTAATTTTTGTCCTCCCCAAGCCACCCCCCAGCACAGACACACTTTAAATTGGATGAATTTTGTTACACTCCATTCGGCTTTGGAACCCTTTCTTAGAGTCAAAATGTCCTTGGAAGGCCGTTTTGTAAGGCAGAACCCCGCTCCTGTGGGAGTGGTGAAGCTCAAAGGTGCAGGGAAAGAAGCGGGTCTGGTGAGGGACAAAGAAGTGAAGAGAATGGAGCGACAGGATAAGCTGAGATAAAGTGGGAGGTGGTGGGACTGAGTTCTCAATGAGGGCACTGAAGCCTGTAAGGAAATGCGGATGTGGCCACAGAGAGGGGACAGCTGACGATAAAGTATGACAAGTAAACCGTAAAGTTCTAAGTTACTAAAATAAAAGCTGGGACCCCGCTCGTTCTCCCTACAAATTAAGCGCTTTATATCCTGATGTGTTCAAAATAATACTGTGCACTACCTTTGGCTCTCTCAAGTTAGATTCTCAGTTATTCCATCAGCACCCAGCATTCAGAGGCTCTGACACAGAGCAGGCTTGCTAGAAATGTTTGCCCAATTAATATAGATACAGGCTGACTTGTCTTCCTAAGGTTATTGTAACTACCAAAGTCATCATGAACAGAAGGGTCGAAGTATCAACATTGGGATTTCACTGCATTGCTACAGGTTCTTTATAAGTGTGCAGAGGTCTTGGGATTTCAGATCCTAATGTACAAATAAGAATATTTTTTAAAGCAGCTATTTTTAATAATTTACAAACCATGAGTCATCCAATAGCCTGGCTAAATGTGGAAGAGACTAGTATGACTACATTTTCCTGAGGTGAAGACTATCAAAATCCATTCCCAGAACTGGCCAAATAGTACCAGGGATAGAACTAGGAATAGTGCTCAGCTATGTTTCGCCTTCAGAAGCTCTTTGTAGTAGCAAAAAAAAATTTTTTTAAGTTGTCTTCCAATAGATTTTTTTTAGTGCAATTTATTCCTATTTTGAAAAGAATGAAAGGAGACATATATAAATGAGCCAGAAATGCCACCTACTCCTTCCAACACAAGGATCTCCCCATTCCCCCATAAAAGCCTTTATTTACAGCTGAATTTGGCTCATCCTGTTGAGTGCCCAGCCTAGAGGCACACAACAAAAGTGGTAACAACCAGAGGCATCTATCTAGATCATCAGATTTCCTTCCTCTGGTCAGTGTGTGCCACAAATCTCACGCTGCAAAAGCTACAACTCATCCTTCACTGTCAGATTTCTTCCAATTCAGTTGCAAATGTTTATTTACTTTTATTTCAGTTCCCCCAACAACAGAGAATGCAGAAGTGGTCACCTCCACACCACATAAGGGTTTCTCCTGAGGCAATGGTGGAAGGTGGACCCGCAGCAAAGAGCAGGTGGCCGGTACTGCTATATCTCGTCCCGTTCTATTACTAACTTCAATTCGCAAGCCACCACTGGGCCAGTATGTGACAGACAAACTACAGTCAAACCGAATCCTCAGTACAACTCCTAGACAGCCTGGATGAAAGCAAAGGGAAAAGGCACGTGTCCAGCTTGGGTTATTCCATCTACTTGGCTCTACCAAGGAACGGTGGAATCGGAGCTTACAATATATAGAACCAACATAGAACAGATTAAAAAGGGGCCAAAATATGTTCTGTAAATAATAAAATGGGTATATATCCTACATTTTGGTCCATCTATGTTTTCCTAATTATAGACTCCAAAAACTCCTGTATCCCTGGCCCCAGCAAATTTCCTTGCTATGTCTGATCTGTGCCAGCAATGTCTAAAATTACCCACGGAGACCCCACGCGGGAACCCCCTGAGAGGTGATCAAAGCACAGGACCTTCCGCCAACACGCTATCCAAATCATCCACCTTTGCTCCCTTTGGACCTTTATAAAAACCTTCGTCCTTCGTGATTATGCTTTAAACATTACCACGGCCATGTGTCCAACCTTCTTTGAAGTCCTGACCACTGAAAGCTCTCACTCTGTCTCTATCACAGTTTTCCTAAAGGAAAGGGAGGTTGGTTCACAAGTCTTAAGTCCTCAGGGAAGAAAGGAACTCAGAGAAGAACAGACAACCGGACAGTTTCTGTGGACACACCAGCAGGTTTTCTGTTGCTTCAGGTAAACCAATACATGATCAGTTTCACGGCTCATTCCTCGGGGAAACACAGCCAGCCTCGGTTCACAGTATTTCAAAAGTATCACAGAAAATAAGGAATAAATTCCCTTCCACTGCCCACATATGTATAATGAAGAGACTTTTCCCATAACAAAGAAGGATTCAGAAGAGGGCTCCTTTTTATAATAGGAGTAAACCACATCTCTTGTCAGTTGTTTTTCCTTCCCACTATCAATCTCTTGGCCTCAAGAGCAGAAAAGAAGGGCCACTGATCCCCTTTAGGTCACCTTTTCCAGTGGAAAAGGCAGCTGTAGGTTTTAAGAATCCTTAGGATGGGGTTTTGAAAATAAATTATCTGAGGGTGAGGGATACCCAAATGTGGAAATCACAAAAATAACTCAATAAAGTCCCAAAGTGCCAAGGCCATTAAGAAAATACCACAGTCAAGGAAGAAAGGAGGCCCGTAAAAGGAAGCAGGTTGTGACTTCTCACCCAACCGCGGGCTGTGGGCGGCTCTCCAATGGTCAGCGACGCCTTGGAAAGGTCAAGTGTAGTGGCTCAAGGGTCTAAATGTGCTTAATGAACCAAGGAGCCCAAGTTATTTTGGGAGGGAAGAAAAATATGTTTTCTGAGTATTTTTCCTTTCCCCTAGCTTAGCACCACACCCACCTAGCCTTTCCAGTCATGTCACCTGTTGTTTCAAAGTCTGTTTCTTTGGTCTCTTTCATTATTTCTTTTCCTTTAGAGAAAATTATATCCACTTAGTTCAAAACAAAGAACCCATCTGAGAACTCTACATATGTGTGTGCTTTGTTTTTCACAGTGCTTCAAGCAAACCATCTGCAGGCATGCTAATTTACGACTACAAAAGTTGCTCAAACAGGTATTTAATCAGTGAACGAGTGGATTAAGGCATAAATTTTAAAATAGAAACTCTGACACTTGGCTTCAGGAGAAAGGTTAACCCAGGAAGCTGGGCTCTTTGCTTCCCTGCGGCTCCAGCTCCATGGTGGAAAGGAACAGTGGATAACGTCAGCCCTTCTCAGATTCGCTCTGCTCAACTTCTCCCCTGCTGTGCCAGCTTTTAAATGCATGAAGGTTTGTTTTCAGAAATAAATCCTGCCTACTTCCCCTCTCCTTCCTTCTCCGTGCCGATAAATTCCTTGAGGGTGATTTTTGGATTGCGTCTCTCAAGCTCCAGGTTATATGAACTTTGGTGTCACCTGGAAATGTTTTTAATTTCTCCCAGTATGGAGGGAACAGAGAAAAATGAATCGACTTCCTAAAACTTTATCTTTTGAATATAGCATACCCAAATCAAATAGACCTGAGTTCTTCTAAGGATAAAACGGTCTCACCCTCACTCGGCCCCAAGTTCTTAATAATGCATCTCTTCTGATTATCAATAACAATTTTTTTTGGACCATGTGGCAGATCCGTTTCTCTTGTTCGTCATATTTTTTCTCAATTAAAGATTCTAATGGCCACTGAAGCAAGACAAATTACCCTCATCATTTATGTCTATAAACCTCTGTGACTCTGAGCTTCAGAATTATAATGGGAAACAGAAATCGTGCCTTTGATTTTAAAAGCAGAAAGGTGGCACTGTGTTGCACTTCATAAACACACAGAGAATCGAGAAAACGGAAGAGATTCGAATGAAAAGCCCTCCAGTCAAAACCTCAGCCTTCAGCCACCCGTTCTATTTAAGAATTCTTAGAGTCAAGAAGTTCTTCTTTAAATCTAACCTACATCTATCATGCTTCAGTGAAAACCTACTCTGTCTGTGCCAGAAACAAAACAGCTGGTCACCATACACAGCTTAATAACAACTCATAATTTTGAAGTCTGTTATTAAGTCATTTTTTAGTCTCCTCTTCTTGAGGCTAAATAATCCCAAGTCTTTCAACTTATCCTTATAGGTTCAATTTTACAATCCTTTAATCATCATCAATGCTCTTTGCTAAACATTCTTAAGTTTTCCACATCGCTCTTATGTTTTGAAACCCAGCTCACCTTTGGAATTGCTTCTCGTTGTCTATAAAAACCCAGGCCTTTAGTGCATTACACACAACCCACAGAATGTACTCGAATAGGAAACCTACTGCTTTGTTTGGGTTCTTTTTGGTACAAACCTACTCCGGCCGCTCCTTCTCTAAGGAAAACATGTTCTTTGGGAACCAGTGTTCTCACTCCTATGCGTTCTTCCCCACTAGAGCTCTTCACGGCCTTTCTCAACCCACTTTCCCCAAACGATCCTGTTATACGATGAGTATCTAGCTAATCTGATCCACTTATTTAAACCAAGTTGTTAAGCAAAAAAAGTCTTAAAATATGCTATGCCTTGCAGATAACATCTATGAAGGTCCTGTCCTCAAAGCCTTAACTCAAAGAAGACTCTCCGGCACCTTCTCTGGTGAGAATCACACGAGGGGGGTTGGGGTCAGTCGGGATGGACGTGGAGACCCCTTCTGTGCTGCTCAAACTGTACCACGCCAGCCGTGCATAGAACTGTGGGCAGCTTTGGGGTGTGTGAGTCTAGTCAACTCTCTCTGCAACCTTCTCCAACCATATAGGCATCCCCTATGGCCTCTCTTCTATCGAATGAAATATTAGATTCTGACACTGACCGTGCCCTTCTCCTTGAAGCCTCTTCCCCACTCTTCCTAGAGCTGGCTCTGTCTCACCCTCAGGTCTCTGCTCTAATGGAACCTCCTTCCCTTCACACTCTAGAATAGGTTCCCAGCTGTCCCCCAATGCCCCATCCTTCTTTATTACTACATCAGTTCCCCTTACAACACTTGTCACAACTTGCAGTTAGATGCAATTATAGATAAAGGTTCGTTTGCCCACTTCTTGACTGTCTTGTCCACCGAATGGCTCCTCAAAGGCGGGGTCATGTCTGCTCTGCTTTGTATAACTGGCACTGGCTAACAGCACACACTCAATTTTTGAAGGAATAAATGTCTCCACTGCTGGAAATATTTACATTTTAAAACATATCTGGGGGCGGGGGGGGGGGGTGGGAATGGGATGAAGGCCATCAAAAGGTAGAGACTTCCAGTTATAAGATAAATAAGTACTAGGGATGTCATATACAACATGAGTGATCTAATTAACACTGCTGTCTATGATATATGAAAGCGGTTAAGAGTAAATCCTAAGAGTTCTCATCATAAGGAAAAAATATTTTTCCTATTTCTTTAATGTTGTACCTATAGGAGATGATGGATGTTGCCTAAACTTCCTGCGGTGATCATTTCATGATGTAGGTAAGCCAAACCATTATGCTGTACACCTTAAACACATTCAGTGCTATGAGTCCGTGATATCTCAATAAAACTGGAAGGGAAAAAACATCTCTAACTGTCTTATAAAGGGCTCTGTCAGCTATTACAAATGGGGTTGGTATTTTGGGGGGTGGTATTTTTTTTTTTGCAGTATCTGGGCCTCTCACTGCTGTGGCCTCTCCCATTGCGGAGCACAGGCTCCGGACGCACAGGCTCAGAGGCCATGGCTCACGGGCCCAGCCGCTCCGCAGCACGTGGGATCTTCCCGGACCGGGGCACGAACCCGTGTCCCCTGCATCGGCAGGCGGACTCTCAACCACTGCGCCACCAGGGAAGCCCCTGGGGGAGTGGTATTTTTAGCAGTGGGACAGGGTGGTGGGTGGGTGGGAGGGAGGGAGGGAGGTAGGGAGGGAGGGATCCCACCCAGATCTGTCTGGTTTAATCATTCAGACATGGCCAGGGCCACGCCCTGCCCTACCCCACCCCCCATCACAGAGACAGCTGCTGCCTCTTCCAAGGCTTTAACTGGAAACTGATCAGTCCCATCGTCTTGCTTCTGCTCCTTAAAACAATTAATCTCGTGTCCAGTTATCCTCTCTCCTTTCGGCTTCAACATAGTCACGCCTCTTGTAGCATTCCCATCATCTTGCTGATGCTATGTCCTCACGGCTGAGTCCTTCACAGAAGAGCCAGCATTTACTTTCTATGATAATTTAATGAGTAATGAATATTATTTATTAATATCCAGGATGTATCACTGGCAGTGGAAATCTTCGGAGATGCGATTATGGACCTTTTTAAAATTTTCTTCTTTTGATTAATTTTTATTCTCTAGTTTTTCCACCATGTACTTGTCTGCATTTTCTACTTGAGTGATTTTTTTTTTTTTTAAGGTTAACCAGCTTTATTTCAATGGTATTCAAAGTGAGATTCTACTGAGGGTTAACTTACAAAACTTGTGTTCGTCCCACAAAACTCGGTGTTTTCAGCTCTGTTCAACTTTCATCTTAATGAATTCAAGACTCATTCAACAAACATATAGATATTCTCACACACACACACACACACACACACACACACACACATACTTTTACCTATATATATATATATCTTCTGTGTGTGAGGCCTTATACCTGGGGACTTGTTTACTATACGGCAAGGCTACCACATCACCAGGCTTGCCTCTCAGGTAATACTACTTCATAACATCAACCAAGAATACCCTGGGCACGATACCAGGAGCTCCCACAGCTTTAATGACGAAGCATCAGGGAGTCCGAGCAGTGAATAACTGAACAGGAAGAGGCCTGGGCTCCTTGCCTACCTCCATGAATCATCTGCTGACTTGCAGACCAACATGAAGCAAATGAGTTTTCAAGTGCCCGTGCCTCAGTTTACCCACCCATAAAATGCATAATGCATCCCTCAAAGGGATGTAAAGAGAATCAGTGCGGTAACAGTCTAAGCCTTTGGAACTCCTCGGCAGGAAGGCGCTACATAATTACTATTTGGTACTTAAGTTGCCCTTCATGTGTGCCAAGTACTTTATGATCATTCCTTAGGAGTTACTCCCAGCGATTCTGAAGTTGTCTTCATGTCTATTTCCACTAAAAGGATGAAGAAATTGAATTGGAGAGAAGTGTAGCGATTTGCTCAGGGTCACTAAGATGGCATTGAGGTCTCAGAAGAGGACTTTCCAGGTTCTCCAATTCCCTCAACCACAGCTGAACCCACATCTTCAACACAAACTACCAATACAGATGAAATCCCCATTAAACTGCTCTGAAATAGCCCTCATGGTACAAAAAAAAATTGTAACTTGTTTTTGCAGAATAGAGTGAATGGCAAGGAGGTGAAACAGAAACCAAAGCTCTAGAATTAGTAACCCAGACTTCACAATCAGCCTTTTTTTTTTTAAACACATCTATATTTCTCCTCACTTCCGGTATAACAGTGTTTCAGCACCTTCATAATCTCTCTGAAGGGCCCATATTTTTCTACGAATAATTTCCAGGACCAACCCTAAGGAGGCATAGAGCCCAGGTTAAATCACCCTGAGTTTTGCCCAGCAAAATACGTACTGGCATTTTCACCCAAGTTGTAGCTCGTGAAAATTAGTGTCAAGAAGGTAAAGAATGAGAAGATGCACGTCATACAGGGTGCATATACAGTTCGAGGAGCCATGAAAAGGTGGAAAGTACCAGCTTACTTGAGAGTCAGCTGACCTCTTCCCACCAGCCACTTCCTGCATAACTCCAAGGAGGCGTGCACAGAGCCAACGCTGGAGTCACCCCATCTACTTTGCTTACAGACAGTACTACCCAAGACCATGGCCCTGGTTCTCCTGAACCATGCTCCTCTAGTCCACACATCTGTTTTCTCCCCCTGCTTCATTCAGTGACTCATGTACCTTCTTTGGCTAAATGAAGCGTCTTTTGGTTCCGAATCCTGTACTCTCACTAAAATGACAGAAGACGTGTGGACACAACATCTAAGAAGTGCCGCTCTGGTTGCTCAATGAGCAGCAGCCAGATGACCTCAGAGAGTCAAGTGCAGTGATGGAGTTCTTTACCATAAATTTGGATAGAAAGTTCCAGAGCACACGGGCCCTGCCCAAGGCAAAACAGTGAAGTTGGGGATTGAATCTCCTCTCCCTAAATGTCCCTTCCTTTGACTCTGTCTGTGGGAACATTCCCTCCCACCACCTCTCCACCCACTGGCTCAGCACTTTTCAGAGCCCCTATTTCCCTTCATCCATCGTTCATGAAAGTGTACCTGTCCTGGATTCCAGTCCCTTAACTACTACTCCACTAACCTGATCATAATGGCCTGAAAGTCTCAGCCTAGAGAATGGCTAGGAGTGTGGCTCCCAGACTCCCTGTAGGGTGCCTCTCACACCATGTCACGCTGGCAGCCAGCCTCCACAACTGCTAACGTTTTCAGGAAAAAAAACCGAGTTTACGACAAACAGGTTCTCGCTGAAGGAGCTACCAAAGGACCTACATCAAGAAAACTGAATCCAGAAGGAAGAACTGAGGCGCAAGAAGGAATGGTGAGTGAATAAATCGATAAACATACAGGTAAATATGAAATAAACAATTTAAATACTGATGGTGACTAATTCGGGGAGCATAAAACAAAGATAAAAATATCAGACAGGGGGCTTCCCTGGTGGCGCAGTGGTTGGGAGTCCGCCTGCCGATGCAGGGGACGCGGGTTCGTGCCCCGGTCCGGGAAGATCCCACATGCCGCGGAGCGGCTGGGCCCGTGAGCCATGGCCGCTGAGCCTGCGCGTCCGGAGCCTGTGCTCCGCAACGGGAGAGGCCACAGCAGTGAGAGGCCCGCGTACCGCAAAAAAAAAAAAAAAAATCAGACAGGGACTTCCCTGGTGGTCCAGTGGTTAAGACTCCACGCTTCCACTGCAGGGGGCACAGGTTCAATCTTTGGTTGGAGAACTAGGATCCCGCATGCCACGCCACGTGGCCACAGGGAAAAAGAATCAGACAGCGAAATTAGGAGAGATAGAGTCAAACTTACAGTTACCAAAGGGGAAAGGAGGTATAAATTAGGAGTTTGGGATTAACTTATACCCACCACTATATATAAAATAGATTACACAACAAGGACCCACTGTATAGCACAGGGAACTATACTCAGTATCTTGCAGTAACCTGTAATGGAAAAGAATCTGAAAAAGAATATATATATATATATATATACACATAACTGAATCACTTTGCTGTACACCAGAAACACTGTAAATCAACTATACTTCAATTAAAAAGGGAGAAAAATAAAACAAGATCTCTCCGACTCCAAAAAAAAAAGAGAGAGAGAGTGACTGCAGTTAAAAGTATGCTAAGGTTCTTCTATTATCCAAGAGGTAGACAGAGATTATGATGAGTTTTATTAAGACAGATATACACTTTAGAATAGTAATGATAATTACTAAAAGAAAAGAAAGAAATTGAATGATAATTTGCAAACCAGGAGAGGAAAAAAGCCGGCACATATCTAGAACAAAACTAGATGCGAAATACTCTAATTAAAGGGAAATGTTTGCAAAAGGGGGAAATATGGAAATATAAAAACCCAAAATCACAGCTTGAAGTTATAAAATCCTGCACTCTTAGTAATACACCAGACCTGAAAAGCATCAGGAATCCATACTGCAACAGCTGACCTGCAGCAAAATTGCAACACTTGAACTTGGCAATGACTGCCTTCAAGGCTGGCCAAGGCCCTGCCTGCCCACCTGACTCTCTGTTTACTTCTAGCACACAGGACTTGGCTGATAACTCTCCCTTTATCTCCCCAAGACCGCTGCCAATAAAGGATTCAAGATGACTTGTTTTCTACCTTAATACGAATTTAAGTCTGAGTTACCTTTCTCAGAGGTGTCTGGATATAAGCCGTAATCCTGAATTTTAATGAAGTCCTTTTGTCTGCTAGCAAAGAGTCTCACTGCCAGTGCATAGCAGCAGAGAAATTTGGAGGGGAACTGGGAGCCCTTCCTTTGCTACGTAAGTACCACATCCCAAATACAGTCTCCTGCATATGACCTTGAATTAATATTTTCAATTTACGTGCTTTTTTATGAACTCCCTTAATTTCCAAGAGTTTCTCGAAAAACGTGAGCAATTATTTTCCATGCCTGCCTAAATAAAAACTGCCGAGATTTTATGTGAAGACCAAAGATAGGCTTTAGTTGACACCATAAAGTTGTGCTATAACATGCGAGGTAGGGACAAGTATGAATATGAACAGCAACATAACATATCTTTTTCCTCTGTTATTTTTAAGTATTTCCCATTCTCCTCTGGTCCATCCCTTCCTGAAGCAAACGCTAGAATACAAACAAAATAGAAGTAAGGTAGTTCAGTGATCTATTGGGAATTCTCTCTCTCGGGAAGGAAAATTCACCTTTTATAAAATAAATAAAGCCAAAAAATTTTGTCCTCTCTCTCAAGTCCCTAACACTGTTTTAAGAATGAATGATTTCTGACTTACAGTGAGATATAAACCGGTGACACACTTGGATCCAGTCTGTGTGTGTTTTGAGAGCACATATCGCTTGAAAACCTGCCACGCTATATTTAGTTACAAGTAAATATATCAACTGGAACTGTGTCTGTGGACAAGGTGTTCTTACTGGGAAAGCCACACTCCTTGTGAACACACGTCCGATACACTGAGAAAGCACTTTTGGAACTGGGAAGCCAGGGGAGAGTGCAAAGGAGGAACACAAGCATGTTTTAACGGCTGCGACAATTTGCCATGAAAGGATGTGAAGGCCCGGCTCCTTGCTGCAGCATGCCATGTGCTGCTGAATTCAATTACTGCCATGCCGTCTGCGAGCAAAGGAATGTGTAAACAGGCCATATAGCCTTGCATCAGTTCCACAGAATGTTGCACAACCCAAAATGCCTCTCGATGTGTCATTTCCTTCTTGGCCATCTTCCCAGCCCCTGACAGTCAGTCAACAGAAAAAAATAGTACTGAAAGAGATTTTAAAATGCTCTTCTCAAGAATACATTCCACCAACCACCAGACTTAACCTCCACCAGCGCTTCTGACTCTCCCTCACCACCCTCCTTAAGAAAAGGGGGAAAGGGAACAGTTTTTTAAAACTGTGATTATTCTCTTAAGTCAAAGATGTTCAACAAGACTTCCCTGGTGGCGCAGTGGTTAAGAATCCACCTGCCAATGCAGGGGACATGGGTTCGAGCCCTGGTCCAGGAAGATCCCACAGGCCGCGGAGCAACTAAGCCCATGTGCCACAACTACTGAGCCTGAGCTCTAGAGCCCACGAGCCACAACTACTGAACCCGCATGCCACAGCTACTGAAGCCCGTGCACCTAGAGCCCGTGCTCTGCAACAAGAGAAGCCACTGCAGCGAGAAGCCCACGCACCCCAGGGAAGAGTAGCCCCGGCTCGACGCAACCAGAGAAAACCTGCATGCAGCAACAAAGATCCAACACAGCCAAAAATAAATAAATAAATTTATTTTTAAAAAAATGTTCAATGATGTTTTGTATACTAGTGACTAAAGGATGAATATTTATGACCATCAAACTGCTGCTTGTGTTTGCTGACTTGTAAATATCAAACATGACATGTACCCATCATGTCCATTCCTTGGGCACTTCAGAGACAGGGAAGAACCACTGGAAGTCTGTAAGTCAAGAAGTGAAGGGCTTTTTTGCAGCAACATGGATGAACTTGGAGGGCATTATGCAAAATGAAATAAGTCAGACAGAGAAAGACAAATACTGTATGATATCACTTATATGTGGAATCCAAAAAATACAACTAACTAGTGAATAAAACAAAAAAGAAGCCGACTCACAGATATACAAGGCAAACTAATGGTTACTGGTGGGAAAGGGAAGAGGGGAGGGACAATATAGGGGTAGGGGAAAAAGAAAAGTGTTATTATGGGATTATATGAAATCATGTGTGTGAAAATTTTGAAAACTGTAAAGCACTATAGAATTTAAAGAATCTTTCATTTTTTTAAAAAATGGGGGCTTCCCTGGTGGCGCAGTGGTTGAGAGTCCACCTGCTGATGCAGGGGACACGGGTTCGTGCCCCGGTCCGGGAAGATCCCACATGCTGCGGAGCGGCTGGGCCCGTGAGCCATGGCCGCTGAGCCTGCGCATCCGGAGCCTGTGCTCCGCAGCGGGAAAGGCCACAACAGTGAGAGGCCCGCGTACCAGAAAAAAAAAAAAAATTGTTTCCCCGTTAAAAAAGAGTTAAAGGATTTTCTACTAATACTTTCCACCAAAGACTAAAATTCAGGTCTGTGGCCTCAGGAATATGTTACGAGGCTTAGCAATAGCAAGGGTATCTCAAATTGTCTTCACAGACAGCAAGAATGTGAACGCAAGAACTGTGTCCAGATGTATCAAATAGCTTTAAAACAATTCGGCTGTCCCTCCATCCAACACACTTTACATGCCCCCCATTTTCTTTCACAGGTGACCAAGCTTTATATCAGCATCCACCATGGATAAATAAGGAAAGGTCATGGCCAGCCATCATCAAAAGCCTATTCCTTCACCCAACTAGGATGAAGAGTAGTGGAGGATAAAAGCCAGCTGCCGCTGACACCATCTGCAATCAGGCAGAGAAAATGCCGAGCTCGCCATTCTCGCCACCCTTCATGGGACTGGAGGTGATCCAGTCTCAGAACTGGGTGGAACAGCACAGGAGAAAAATGAGACGATTCTGTGCCCAGACCACTCTGTTTTGATTACATCTGTTACCTTCCGTTTATAAGGTAAAATGTCTGCAACTGGAAGTGCCCAAGAAGATGGAAAAATAAAATGTTCGCTAAAGAATTAAAAGTGTGCTGATGAACTGGACACAGGTGAGAAGGAACAAGTGGGGAAAAGAAAACAGTTTGGCTGCAGGACACAAGCCTGACAAGCTGGGTGGAGCAGGGAGCAGCTCTAGAAACAAACATGCACCCTGCACGTCCAGAGAAGCTCTCACTCACCTAAGCACCAGCCCTACTGAAATCACAAGCGGAGCCAGGCAGAGCACTGCTGCAGCCATGCACTCCAAGCCTACAGGAAAGGAGCCGGATGGTGGGAAAGAAAAGGTGGGGCTTCCCCCTTCACCCACCGGGTCAGGACAGGTAGCTGGTCAGCAGTGACCGGGAGTGTCCCAGCAGTAAGGACACAGGTGATGGCTCTGGCCTCTCCCTGAGAGAAACTATTAACTATGATTTACTTCCCTGGGGCACAACACACAAAAGCTATTAGAAACCCATCCATGTGTGTTAGGTATCAGGTTTGCAGGTGTGCTGGCAAGTGAGACTTTTCAGTGCTGGGTGATGTAGAATACAAAGCCTCCAGGCTTGCTTATTTGAAGAGTCATAAGACACTTTGGCTACAGACTTGCCATGTTGCCAAGCAAGGCTAATAACCTCTTTATGTTCAAAGATCTAATGTTCTTCTCAAATAAGAGTATTGATCTGGCTTGGCTTGCTACTGACCTGTTAAAACCAAGCACCACAAGGTTAACACCCACCCTTAATTCATCTGGTAATCACCAAACTGGTCCAATTCAGAGTGAAGCTACTACCTGCGCGTCCAGAGCCTGTGCTCCGCAACAGGAGAGGCCACAACAGTGAGAGGCCCGCGTCCCGCAAAAACAAAACAAAACAAAACAGAGTGAAGCTACTATCACTGAAACTTGGAGTCACCTTGTAGAACTTTAAATGTCTCCCAGATTAAAAAGTCAAGAGATTGGGCTTCCCTGATGGCGCAGTGGTTGAGAGTCCACCTGCCGATGCAGGGGACACGGGTTCGTGCCCTGGTCCGGGAGGATCCCACGTGCCGCACAGCGGTTGGGCCTGTGAGCCATGGCCACTGAGCCTGCGCATCCGGAGCCTGTGCTCCACAGCGGGAGAGGCCACGGCGGTGGGAAGTCCGTGTGCCACAAAAGACAAGAGAAACAAACAAACAATAAAAACCCCAAAAAAGTCAAGAGCTCTTTTCAGGAGATGGTACCTCAAAAAGTTATTTCTCCTGTTGCAACAATGACATTTGCCATCTAAGCACTGATGGAAGTTGGTGATATTGGTGGTCCAGTGAACCACTGCCCCCATCATTAATATCCTTGTGGGGTTACCCACCCCAATTTGAGGCTAGGCTGCACCTGTATGTTGCTTTAACCAACAGAATGTGGAGGAAGTAACTCCATAGTAGTTCTGAGCCTTAAGAAGCCTTACATAGACCTGAAAGCTCACACTTTTGCACCTGAGGGAGACCTGAGCTGCCATATAGAAAGTCAGACTCTGCAAGAGAAGCCGCATGGAGAGGGCGAGGCTCTGGGACTACAGGAGATAGAGAAAGGCCCAGCTGTCCCCTTATTCCACCGGGCCCAACCTTCTAGCCATTCCACCAAGGCACCAGACATAGCAATGAGGCCATCATGCATGTTCCAGCACTAGCCACCATGTTACTGCAGACACAAGAAAGACGCCAAGCAAGACCACAGAAAACCCATCCAGATGAACCTCAGTCAACCAATAGAGTCGTGAGAAATAATAAACTGGTTGCTGTTTTAAGCCATTATGGGGACTTCCCTGGCGGTCCAGTGGTTAGGACTCCGTGCTTTCACTGCCGAGGGCCCAGGTTCGATCCCTGGTCGGGGAACTAAGACCCCACAGGTGGCACGGTGCAGACAAAAGAAAAAGTAAGAACCATTATGTTTGGGGATGGTTTGTTATTTAGCAATAGATAACTGACAAAGCAGCAAGAGAATGAAAAGGCTTCTGATGGTGTAAGGTGATTTACTTTTTCCATCCTCCGCACAGCCAATAATACCCTTCCCATCAGTCCTCTTCCCTAACTCAGAACCACGGCAATAGAACATGACACTGCTGAGCAAGATTTCACCTTCCTGGAGACATTCTTTCAATCAGACTGCAGCTGGAACCAAGTGCATACAAGGAACAAAGGATCCTAATAGAAACTGATGCTTAAAAGAGGTATCCAAACACATTACTGTTGCCACTGCACTCCACTGACTTCTGCTGGCGAACATACGGCAGTACCTCTTCAGAGCTAACTTGCCAACAGGAGGTCAAAATGCCTTGCCTAAACACAAGACTTACAAATTTGGGATCTTAAGTATGATGTCATGTCTTAAGATGATAAGCTGGCAAAGAAAATCAATGGCATTTTGTAAAGATGTGAACCTTCTCATGTTTACGCTACTCAAGATGAAGGTTGTAATAAGTCATCGGCTATGTCCCTTTAAAGGGAAGTTTTATAACTGAGATGAATCACAACTGCAAAAGATCAAAGTTAAAAAACATCAATGATGCCATGGGGTACTTTTTAATCTTGTAATGAGTGATGATCATGTGCTCTTATGAAGTTAGTCCAACTGCCAACGCCAGATGTGTATATTAAGAAAAGGAGTTGTTTGTGATGTGACAGCGCCAGTTCAGCTGCCAGAGACAGAAGACATAGAAGGATGAAACCTTTCTGATTTTTGAGTGAAAAGCAAGTCTTGGCAGATGCGCTGATACGCAGGGCCTCCAAGGAGGGGTACTAGTGCCAGAGCATCCTCTCTTGGACTTTGCTGCAAATAAATTGCTTATCATCAGTTCTGTACAGCTGTCCTCAGGCAGCATGAATACCTGCTCGAGCACACTTTATGGCACTTATTAGTGTTATTTACTGATGAGCACAAATTAGTAAAGCCATCTGCAAGAAAAAAAAAATATTACCCTAGAGAACAGAATCTAGATGGTATCTATTTCCTGGAAGCGTACTCTAAGCAAAACTACAGCAAACTTCTGACACTGAAATTGATGTAATAATAGCTCATGCTTAATTAGCACTTACTACACGACAGTCACTGTGCTGTACATTTTACATACATGACATCACTGAGCATCTCTGCAGCAACTGACGAGAACGATACTATTCTTCTTCTTCTCACTAACTATTATTATTATTCTCACTTTAACAGAGGAAACTGAAGCAAAGAGAACTTAGGTAACTTGCCTACCACCACACAACTGGTAAACAGCGGAGCTGGGCTTTCAGTCCAGACAGCCTGACACAAAAGCCCACACCCTTAATCACTGTGTTATTGCTGAGTAAAGACCCAACCAGTTAACGCAGAACTTGTCCTTGTTCAAACAGCTCATCTACCAGAAGTAGCCTGTTCAATATATACTATGGTCTTCCAAAGAAGGACTGAAATTCCATTAACAGAAATCAAGAGCACGAAACACTCAACCCCTTCAAATCGCTGCAGCAATAAACAGGTGTACATTCTTTCGATGACAACCACTACTTAAAGAATTAAAATTTTGTGGGAGAAGATGCTAAAACAATTGCATTCATTGTCTTTTTTTCTCCCCTCAGGAAAGCCTTTTTCTGAAGTCCTTCTCTGTTAACGGTCGAAAAAATAAGCCACTTTGAAGTCTAGAGCAGTGATTGGCAAACCACAACTTGTGTGTCAAATCTCACCCACCACCTGTTTTCCTAAGTAAAGTTTTATTGAAACACAGCCATAACCATCCATTTATGTATCGGTGAAGGCTGCTTTTTTTTTTTTTTTTTTTCCTGTGGTACGCGGGCCTCTCACTGTTGTGGCCTCTCCCGTTGCAGAGCACAGGCCCCGGATGCACAGGCTCAGCGGCCATGGCTCACGGGCCCAGCCGCTCCGCAGCATGTGGGATCTTCCCGGACCGGGGCACGAACCCGTGTCCCCTGCATCGGCAGGCGGACTCTCAACCACTGCGCCACCAGGGAAGACCCGAAGGCTGCTTTTGAGTTACATTGGCGGAGCTGAGTACCTGTGACAGAGATCGTACGGCCCAAAGGGTTGAAATCATTTACTATCTGGCACTTTACAGAAAAAGTTTGCCAACCCATGTTCTAGAGGATTCTCCATTTACCATCACATACACGAAAATCAGTCAAAATCCTATCATACTCACAGTTGAAGGAAGTTGAAAATTCTGGGCATTTTCCACACCTGGGAGTCTCAAAATGAAAGAACAATATTGAGATGAGTGCTATACTTACATTCAGTGCCCAGATGGCCAAGAGCAGGGCAGAAGGAAATAATCCAGTACAGAGAACCCAGGTTGTAGGATTAAAATGTTACTGATACCAGACCCTTCGTTACATTCAGACACTGAGTTTGACCAGTCACCTCGTGATGTCAGACAAATGACATCACATTTCCACAGATATTTTTGGATCATGAGCAATGTTACTCAGGCTGATCTAGGGTGGTGGTCTGCCACTCGACTTCTGTATCTGCTTCCCCCTCCTACCCTCAGCAGCACCCAGGTCACACAAGTACCAGCCGCCCCCTCTACCCGTAACCCTCATTGCTTTCAGAGCACTTCTCTGCCTTCACAGGGCAGTGAACCTAGCAACTATTAATTCTTCCAACAACCTCTTGGGAATGAGGTAATACTACCCTCGCTTGAAAGAGAAGTGACTTTCCCAAAGCTATTGTTCCTCCCTTTTGTCACCACTTTCAGAATGAGGCAGCACCCACCTTTCCCTGCTTCCTCTCCCAACCATCAACTCTGAGCACCAACCCGTGAACATCTGGACACACACACACACACACACACAAACATATACACACACACAATGATGGTTTTTCCAAGAACTGAGAAAAGCAGCTGAGATCAGCAGGAAACATCTTTACAAGACAAGTATTAGTCGTGTTAAATGTTAAAAGACTACCATCCTGCTTTATGCATTACTAAGAGGGATGTCCCTGCCTTTCCAGGAACGCAGGGGCTAATTAGATTAAATGCTAGAAGATGTCTTCCATCCTCAGGCATCGTCCCAGATGGATGGCAGTCCAGAAAAGTCAGACAAAACCCCAAACCAGGCCAGACGGCCCTGCACTGATCAATTCACCTCCACTGCATGACCACTAGCCCTGACAACCAGAGACGTGGGGCGACCAGAGACGTGTGTGTGGCCACAGCCTAATAGGCCATTCTCAAACTGAGCAGACAGGTCCAGCACTCCCAACGTCGGAAAATCTAGAAGAACGCCATACACGTGAAAGGCGGAGAAAAGAAAAACCTCAAAGACTGGCTTTTGAGGCAGGAAACCTCCCTAGTTCAGGCAAGCAGTCAGCCTTCGTGAGATGAAACAGCGGCCAGAGGAGCGGAAGGCAACACGTATTCCCACCGCTCAAGGACAGGCTGCCAGGGGTAGAGGCAAAACTTCACCAGCCCTTTGCTCTCGGTTTTAGGGGAAGAAGAGCTATGCCACTCTCACTGTCTAGGTAGGTGTATTGTTATATAACAAATATTTCTGCCAGCTGTCCCTCCACCACAAACCAAATTAAACTCTCCAAACACAATGGCTAGGCCTCCAATGAATTCACTCATCAAAGGCAGAGTTCTGTATGATGTTTCCATTGGCATAGAATTTTTAATGTTGTATATATCAAATAGTCTTTAATCCTTAAATATATTTAAATACTGCTCTGGTGAGTATGTTCAAATTAGTTATGGGGGCGGGGCAGGGAAGGCAACCCTGTTTTAATTTAGGTTTAGCAGGAAGATGATATTAGCCCAAATGGATTGTGTGCGCTGCCTTATAAAATGATGCTGGTTCAACCTTCTAGATGTCTCAGGAGACAAATAAATCAAGGTGGATTTAAACCTGGCCTGACTCTGTTAAAGAAACTACCTGTGGCAATTACTAGAACAAGACCAAACAACAGTGTTGTAACAATCAAGCAAGTTATCCTTTGCAAATAAATTCTTTGTAATTAAGCGGTGTGCTCTTTATAAAGGGAACTGAGTGTAAAAAGTTAAAACACATTCTTAGACCATGGGAAACACACGCAAATGCTTTTTGACTAAGCTCAGGATTTTTCAATTTATTTTCTTCCTCAGCTCTCGTGGACCTGTTCTGCCTTGTCTATTGTGCCCAGCGGATGAACAGAACTTTTAGTAAAAAATTACAGCGACGGAAAGTCACAAAGTTATGTAGGGCTTAGCGATTTTGCGGCAAAGGTGAAAAGTGTAATTTGATTTTCTACTAACTGTGAAGTTCTCCTAATTGTCCCTCATAAAAATATATGCAGATAGCAAACATGGCAAAGAAACTATGTGAAAGTAGCACTAACTTATTTGGGATAAATTCCTCACAGGGTCTCTGTAAACTCTATTCCCATTTCCAGTAGGAAGGCAAGCACTTACTTCTGGGTTCCCGGGGTCCATCCACTGTAACTTTAATAGCTCTGTGGTAGGTGGCGACTTGAGGAGGATTTGTGAAGACAGTTATGGTCAAGGTGAAACTCTTGCCTGCAGATAGAAAAGGGGAAAATCAACAGTGAATATAAAAAGACAGTACTGATGACAAAAATAGCAGTACAGATGTCCAAACTGCATTTAAGCATCGCCGAAGAGGGAACAAAACAACACGGGTCAGGACTCCTTATTCTAATGAGAAACCCTCTGACGGCCACCTTAGGGAGTTCCCAGGCTCACTGAGTGCTACGATCATCATCTTCACCGCGGTCCTGTGCAAGGAGGCTCCAGTTCCAAAAAGTTGCTTAGTAAGAGCCGTAATGAAAACAAAAACTGGACCTCTTGAAGAGGGTTCTCTTTCCCTTCAGTTTTCTCCAACATCAGGAACACATCCAAGCAGAAAATTTTAGAAGTCTTTATTTAGGATGAGGTCATGACCCCGTGAGAGAACAATAGTAAATCACTGTTGATTATGCTATTGACTTCACATGGCTTTAGCATTTCATTTGCTTAACTGCACTACAGTGAGAAGATGAAAGAGGAAGGTTCTTATGGGAATCATTTTAACAGGAGCCAGTGTCTCCCGTCCTGGCCTTAATGTGCCTGTGGTATGATGATTTCATCATTACTGGAACAAAGTTTTTTTTCCTCCCTGCCCACCCCTTCCTTAACATACATCCTCACTCAGCAGCAATCTTGAAATGACTCCCTGACAGTGACTTATTTTTGGCTAAATATACATGGCATCTCCCAATGTAAATATGAATACTTTCTTTTAGAGGAGGGTGTACTTCATCGAAATATTACATCTGATGTTTCAAATTAATGAGCTAAAGGTGATGAACAGAGGTTGGGGGGAAGACGGCGTGGGGGGGAGGGGTGATGGTGGGGGGGGGAGTTTAGGAGCAGATTTGGATGTTTGCTTTCTCCAGAAGATACCAGACTCTGTTACCCAGACTCACTGACAGTTGTAATCAGTTAGATTTGCAACGGTTAGTCATGTCAGATAGTCAAAACTGCAAACTGTTACAAGACAGGAAGAGGTGGGCGTGAAGCAGTGACTCAATAAAACATTCAGCAATCTCAAGCCAGAGCATTCATTTAGCCTGCTCCTGGGACAGATCTTTAAAAAAGCTCATTTCGTTTTGCTTTGTTTTTTGGTCAGAGACTGTTTTTCCCTTTACTGAAAGCAGAGGGTATGAAATCAAAACACAAATCTTAAACAATATGTAGCAATGCAAAGTTTAATGCAATCTTTTCAAAGCTTAATATGGAACAGGTTATATACAAGGCTTAATGTGGAACAGGTCTTTGGCTGTCAAGTCTAGTGAATGGGTTTTCTTTTCAACCCAGACCACGTAAGTTCCTAAAAAATGTTTAAGACGCATATCATTTGTTACTCTGTATATATAGCTTTAAGTCTCTTTGGCTATACTTTGGCCGGGAAAAAAAAAAAAATAGGAAAGAGAGAGATGCAGGGGGAGGGGGTACAGGGAAAATGAATATTGATTAGAAACCTATTAAGTGCCAGTCGCTTCATACACATTATCTCATTTAATACTACCCAGTAAGGTTTATCACCCCCACCTCACAAATGAGGAAACCAAAGCCCAGAGAGTATTGGTAATTTAACCACACAACTAATAAATGGAAAAAATCAGGACCTGAACCCAGGTCTTCCAGACCCTAAAATTAATGCTCTTCCTTTTAACTTTGTCAGAGAACATTTTTAAAAATTAATAGGTAATTTATTGTGACATGTGTCCCAAATAGCTCTATCAGACCAAGAAGCAAATATAAATCTACTAATGTAGTATGTCAGCCAGAATGATGAAATCATCTATTCTTAAAGTGTCACTGATATATCGTATTTCATCCATTATATATTGAATGTTACATGGATTTAAGTAATTTAATTGTCTGGTTGGGGAACAGAGGATTTATTATAAACATTAAGACTAACCAGAAGAATAAGGCATCCAGGAGTCTAAACTAGTCACAGAAAACTGAAAGTCTACAGAAATGGAGATTAGAAAGTTGAATAGGAAGCCACTGGATTCAGATCAGGACCTTAAAACAATGGGAAGTTCTGGAGGAATGAATGGGCTGAACCCCTAGATTGAAAGTTAATTTGCATTAAACCGTAAAAAGATCCATTCTGGGTTGGATCAACGGTCTGTGAGTCAGGATCGCATTTCTAACAGTGGCTTTGAGGGCAGTGCTTGGAAGACACTTGTCATCTGTGGCACAAATCTTCATAAATCAAGGACGTACACATCTCAATTGTCCTTAATGACTCTAAATAACCTGCTAGAGACACTGCCCATGAGTTTATATAAACCGGTTCTAACAGTATTGCTGTTTGAGACTTTTACAACGCACTTAGGATATTAAAAGGCATCGATGCTTCTCCCAAATTCAGAGGAACACCTTAGGTAGGAACAAAAGCCAAATATAAAATTCACCCTCCAAGATAAAGCATCTAAATGTTCAAAACAGAACCAGTTTTCTATAAAGACCTCTTTTAAAAAGAGGTGGGTTTGGGGGAAAGGAAACAAGTATTTGAGTCCGAGGGCGGTCTTCTAAAATCCAATCCTAAGGATCAAGATGTACTTCAACAACTAAAACAAAAACCAAGGAGGTTCCTTCCACTTCTCATTGCCCCTTCAGAAGGAACATGAACGTAATGTTCAAGAAACTTCCACCCAACTAGGTAATTTGTTCTTCCCCCTATAAACAGTGATACATTTCGTTAAATCAAATGTTTATATGTATATTCATGACTTCCTTAAATTAAAAAAAAAATCCCAAATCCCATTGTTTATTACTTTCCATAATAAGCGATAAAAATGCAGGCTCTTAAGGAGCTAGCGCTCATTAGACAACTAATTGTAGCATCCTTGGCTTCATCTAGGAACTAGTTCTGCAATGTGTCCTCAAGTCATATATTTTCTGAGATACACATAGGAACTGTCATTGAAAGACAATTCCAACCTAGCCCAAGGGGCTGTCAGAAATTGTCGGGAAAGTTAAGATTATAAGCAGGGATTGTATCCTAAATTGACAAGTACTATGCTCTGTACACTGCAGGTGCTTAGAAGTGCTTGTAAATTAAAAGCAACATGCTTGATGTCAAAAGTGAGGAAACACACCAAGGAAACTTAAGGACCAAAGTCACTTTAAATACTTCTGTTTAAAATATAAAGGAGAAAAAAGGAAAAGACAATTTAAAAATATAAGCCACTCCTCACTTAATGCAAGTTTCACCGATGCTCTACTTTTATTCCAAAGTACTTCATAAAAGTTGTGGTCACTGGATAACCCATAATGCCAGAGTAAATAGTGATGTGACTCCCTTATAAATCAAAAACTGCTTTGCAATTTCTGAGAGTTTATATATCTACCAGTGAAAAAAATTGTACCATTTGAGGAACTTGGTGTTTTTTTATTTTTTAATGCTACTGAAATAGAAAATTTAAATAGCTGGGGAAAAAATACAATGGTAGCAGCGTGTTGACCCACACTTAAAAACCTGAGAGAAATGTAGAAGTGTGAAAATCAAAGAGGAAGCTGGAAAAAGTCTGTTAGAAAGCAGGTCAGGTACACGGGCAGGTTAAAGGGTTTCCTGCCACTGAAGAACTGACCCATTTTTTTTTTCAAAGAGTGGTATCTCTTGTCAGTATTCTCTGTCTTTTTTTCCTCTTCATTTCAGCTTGATATTACTGTTTCCTTTCATATAATGTTAATGTCATGATATAAAAATCTATTATTAGTGATAAATCAATTTTTCTTTCTCTCTCCACCCGCTCCCCCCACCCCCAATCTAAGTCTCGAAGACAAGTCTGGACCAATTTCTCCATCCTGCCTCTGGCAGCAAACTGTAGCATTTCAGATCCTCCACCAAGTCCCGGCTGCTTCAAAGGAAAAATCCTACTTTCTTCAGTTAAGATCATAAGAAATATAGGGGGAGGGGGTCAGCTCTGTTTGGACATAATTACACTTCATCAAAAGAAGCTTTCTTCATCTTCCATGCGTGAAAAGTCTGCAAGCAGTTAAGTCTGTCTTTTTTTTTTAAATATAAAAATTGCTATTTGGGAAACCAGCCAAAACTCAGAAAGCCAATATAGTAAAACAGTGCACACCCTTTGTTTCTCTTTGAAGTTTCTTAAATAAATATGTTGAGGGTTTACAAAGTACACTATCACTTTGCCATAGTTTCTACTCAAATTGATCAGAGAAAAGTTATAGAGCATCTATATAATACAAAAGCAAGATAAATGAAAACACTAGTTTTTATCTGTAAAATGAAGTATAGCGCCCAGTCTTTTAAATACTAAAATTCATTACTCTAGTTCAAAACAAAGTAATATTACATAAGGAGAAAGATGCAACTCAGAGCATACAGGTACATCATCGTGTTCAATTTTTTCTTGATTCTTACTAGAAAAAAGAAATTTTAATTGTACTGTGGACCTGCACCAGTAACTGAGAAAAAAAAAATGAATACACACACATACACACTTCACACCTCATCAGTCAACAGTGAGACAGAATGTGTCTTTTTTTTTCTTTTAATGAAAGTGAACTAAACCTGATGCTGAGATAACCCCTTGAGTTTTGATTCTACCAGAGGCTCTGAGCCTCATTTTATTTCAAACCTTTCAGTAACAGTATCTCATTAGCATGCATCATTTTTTTTTAAGTTAAAAAGTACAACTTCTTGGCCCTGTTCCTAGAAAGTACACTAAAACTACTCATCGGAAACAGCCTTGCCTGAACTTCCCTTATCAAGTTTTTACAATGGTAATAATTTGACATCTGATCCAAACTAAAGGGCAATTATTGGACATGGTTTAAAAATTGACGCTTCTTATTTCCTAATTCAAACCTGGGTTGAAGTCACCCCATAGGTCTTTATAATTTATTTCACCCCAGTCCTAAAGTGGTCTATTTTCTCTCTTCTCATCGAAATACTTAACATGGAAATATTAGATTCAGTCAATAAATAAATGAACATAATGCTTCTAATGAATGATGATTAAAAGTCTCTCTATAGAATAAGTAAATAAAAGCCAAATATTGGTTTTCTCTGAGACTTTTTTAAGAACATTAACCCCATTTATAAAACAGCTATAAAAACCCCAAAAGGGATTATTTTCTGTTTTATGATCTTTTGATGGATTCCTAATATTTGAATGGGGGTGTGGATGGTGGAAACTCTTAAATAATGTACAAATATTTAGTCCTGATCATTCATCTACATAGTCATACTAACGTAAGTAACACCTTATTCACTTATTCGAATGAAAAGCCTTCTGTAAAAAACCATGATTTTTAAATAGGTTCTTACAGAAGTAAATTAAATCCTATAGAGGTAACATATGTGATAAGTGAAGAGCATTATGCTTGCTGTCCTTGCTACAACTTCGAGCAAAATTGATATTATCAGGAACTTGATCCAATGCATTCCCTTTTCTTTGCCCTTTGCCACTGAATGTACTCAGCTACTTGGCTCCTGTAACTCAGAACTTGAACCTCCAACTGTTCTTCCCTCCCTCCACCTTATATGCTCACACCCAGTGAAATTAGGAACTGGTTCTTCTGAAAACACTGTTTGAATTTTCAATATCATAAAACAAATGAAAAAGGCCTGAGTACTCACTAAAACACTCAACCTCATCTGGACGTATTTAAAGAAAACCTTTAGTAATTCTATTCGGTAGAAGGTACTGATTTGAATACAGACAGGCCTACATTTCATCAGAGGATCCTAATGTGTTTATTCCATTATCCATATTAAAAATCAGAGACCTACCTCGTCCACTCCGGCCCACAAATCTCAGATCGTTGAACCTTGCTACTTGGTTTTTCATAACAGCAGAGGCATTTCGGAGCTCAGCAGAATAATTTTCATCATTACCCGCCATGACGGTAACCACAGTCCCATCTGGTACCTCTCCGAGGGCTACCACCTACATAAAACAGGAAACACAGCAACAATAATGGCACATCAGAAAAGCTTAAAAACTGAGAATATAGTCTCATGGTAAATGATGCATCTTATCAGGACTTAGTGCTCTAGTCCAGTAATGGCAGACAGGAATGAGGCATCTGCATATGGGTTCGGATGCCACTTCAAAGAGACCAGTGTTTCAGGGTCCACCCATTCCAAAGGCAGGCAGAAGTTTCCTTCATTTGTTGTTGGATTCTTCACAGAATGCATGTACATTTTTATTAAATCCCCATGTTAAGTTGTCCATAGGAATTATGCCACAGAAGGAAAGCTGATGCCCCATCTGCAGATTGCATCGTACATATTAAGGCACCGCCTGTCTGCAGCCTGGAGCGCCCTGAGGTGTGGTCTCATCCAGATCACAGGCCAAAAAAAAAAAAAAAGGAAGTCTGGTCAGCTTTATGGGAGAAGATATTTAGGGGAAACCTTACAGTTACTGACTACAGGGAAGACTAAATATAGTGTGGTATCCAGAACTACATTTCATCTCCTCACTTTGAGCTAGATATTCAGCTTTCAATCACACTGCAAAGAACTACTGAATGCCCACTCTGCAGTGGGACCCATGGAATATACAAAGCCATCAAGAAGCCTGAAGTCTAGGTACAGGATAAAGATATATAAGAGGCTGAAAATGACCACCGACAAATGACTGGTATAGACAGAAAATACACCCTTAGCCAAACTTCTGTCTTGTCCCATCTGCCTTCTTGGAATGACACACTTGCCTCCTTAATCTTCAACAATTAACCTGCAGCCCATTAACTTGGGCAAGTCAGGATCCAGTATAATCAGTCTTTGAGTCTAATAAACATTTTCACTGCTGCAAGGCATGGATCACACTCCAGGGTCGGCTAACTTGCAAATTGGTGCCTCTGATTAACATGGAGCCCGGAAGGGAATGCCGGTGCACAGTCTTTGCTGTCATATATAAAACACACTATTCTTAATCCATGAATTAAGGCCTTGCTCCTTGATAACATCCTTTCTCTCAACTAACTTCCAGGATCCTATAATATTCAGATGAGTTCCATCTCTTGCTCGTTCGGCTTCCAGATGCCCATGTGGTGACTAAGCCACAGCTCTGGCTGCAGTAGCCCCACTACCCTCCAATGACAATATCCGTGTGTGCTTGCCTGTCTGGCAAATATTACCCTCATCCTTCTGCTACTCCCTCTCTTGTCAAGATGTCCATAAGGCAAACCAAAGCATTTAATTCCATGCTCCCAATACAATTTGTACGTAACTCTCATTAAAGCAGATTCTTTACAATGTCATGAAACAGACATTATCACTATACTTTAGAGCTGCATTTCCCTCACCCTTGAACCCTACCCTAGCACCCCTCCACTATACCCTCTGCTCAAGCCAGGGAAACAACCAAACTTGTCAATATTTTTTTGCACCCTTACTGTTCCCTTAGGCTGTTCCATTCCTTCTTTAGCACTTTGTTATTCAGTTTAAAACCTTAAAGCCGTCCTTAAATTACAGAAACCACTTCCTGAGCATCCCACTGGACTCAAATGATCCTCATTTCAAAGTACGGATAGGAATGACCCATCTACTCCTTTTGATATGCTAGCCCAAAGCTACGAGACTCCCTCTTAGGAGCCCAGATTATATTAGACTAGAAATTACACAAGGCAAGGGCCTTCATCTGTCTTGTTCACCACTAGACACCCAGCTCCCAAAACAGTGCCTGGCACAGAGTAAGTGTTTGATAAACATTTTTGAAATAAATAAATGAAAGAGCTCCACAAAGAGCACCACTTCCCACTGCCAACAGTCCACGAGAGAACCAGTTAAAGGTTGAGTCAGCATCCCCAGCTAGCAGCAATATGCCCTTGCTCCAAACCAGTTTTCTGACAACTTTTTCCATCCCAGAAGAGAGGGACTCATGCCCACTATCCTTTACCCGGAATATACGGTTACTCTGTTCAATGTGAGAAGTCTCCCAGGTCAAGGGTAAATCCCTTGAGAACATGACTTCCTTCCTGCATACTTGACCTAGGGCCTCAAGTGGCTGCTGAACACAGGTAACACTGTACCCCTGATTGGGGCAATGTACTTTTCAACTTTTTGAATTCACAATGCCAAAAATGTGCACATTTGAAAAATACTGAAATACTGAAAAAACTGACTGTCTGCCAGTATTCATCTGAATGTTTGACATTTTTTACACTCAGCATATTGTGTTTTAACACCTGCTGTGAGGCTTTCTATGTCAAAGTAAATATGGAACCAGTAAGTGCACTAATGAAGGTAGAAAAGTTGTACTGTTTAGAAGAGAATTAATGCACCGAAAATCAAGAGGCCCCACTTCTCCCCCACCTCTGTTAACACATCTGCTATGATCTCAAGTAACTTCATCTCCTGAAACTACCGTTTTCCAATATAAATTGGAAATCGTTTTTTTAAAGTCTGTAAAATGTAGAAGATACTATATAAGTACGGAGTACGATTATAATCATGTACTTTTTGTAAGATGAGCAGGCTAACTTCTGTTCCAAGTCAGCTGTGTGCTAAACACAGGCTTTTACTTATAAGCTTCCTTAAAGGGTTCAATTGAATATGTAATTCTTTACTTCATGTCCTGAGATGTTTTTTGGTGTTGTTGAGAGATACAGGAGGACTGCTGATGGGTTTCACTCCAGGCTGGCTAAATTTCATTTAAAAAAAGTGAAGAAATCTGCCCCAATATAAAGATTTTTAAGAGCTCTGGGACATTATTATTTTACTGCATATTTTTAACATAATGGATTTTTTTTAGTTAGAAGAAAAGGAAAATTGATTCAATATGGGAAAATACAAAAGAAAAGATCCCTAAGCGTGAAACACATAAATCCATTTTTCTTTGCTTAAGCAGTATAATTAAATATTGGTATGTTTTATGCATTACATTTAATAACAAAACAAATAAGTCATCACAAAATGTGTGAGTCTTCTATGAGGCTTACAACTTGGCCCGGAAAAAAAAAATTGCTAACTAACAAGATATAGTGACAACTTTTCCTGTTATGGCTGAATTCTATTTTAATGGCTAAATATATTGGTTCTTTCTGCTATTCACTCTACCAAAGCAGATTGCCTAATGTTTTTCTGAGGAAAAAAGGGGGGATAAGAAGTAATGTATGTGACTTTATATCAATCAGAAGTGTAATTATATGTCTGAGGGTTTAAACAAAAAAGTAGATCTCTGAAGCTAAAAAGTTTCCCTTGGAGATTCTCGACTGTGTTTATCTAAAAGAAAACCAAAAGAATCAAGAAATTTTTACACATTTCATCTGTACCAAACCCAAGCAATGGAAAACACTTTAAGGGGTAGAGAGTAGTCAAAAATCGCCCTTTAACTAGTTAGGAGTTAGCACGCATTAAAATTTGTTTCCACACTACCCAATACCAAAAGTTGTTCTGCAAAGAATAATTTGTGACGAAAACTTGACAGTTACTTTTCTAGGTGCTTTTAACATATAAAATCTACAAATTCAAGAAACTTCATGGGGAAGAGGGAAGTAATTTTGTGCCCTGACATTTTAGAATAGAGAAAGAAGTTCCTTTATTTAGCACACCTCATTATAACTAGCATTTAAATCACATGATACGGAGCTTGTGCAAAATAAAGTAAAAGAATATTTAACTCTAGAAACGCTATTGAAAATTTTTATGAGACTCCCTACGACTAAATCTGTGAGTTACTCTGAAAGAGGAACAACAGAGAATTAACTCAGGCCCTTAAAATTGTTTTTGTGGTCTTATTATATGGAAATTTAAATTGCCTATGACATTTCCACGTACAGAAGTCTAGTCTTCGCTAATCAATTACTCTTACAGACCAATATCACTGGGCACACTGCACTTGCAGCAAAACTGAAATATAATTATTTTTCAAGATAGAATCTTATCAAATCTTTCTTTGGAATACAAAGAAAGGTAAGGGAGTAATTGCAAAAAGGAAAAGTTTTATTTCTATGATAATTATTTAAAGATAACTTTAACTATCAAAAAGTTTCACAAATATTACAGTTACTTCTTAGAATCTAACTTAGAATTTAGAAAAACCTGGTTGAATTGTAGAGAAAAGAGTAAACACAATATAAAATATCATTTCATAATTTTTAAAATACATGTCAAAGAGAAATTTGATGGAAATTACTTCAATTTAAGCCAGAAACTTATGAGCCATGTATCAAGCTGGTTTAGATCATCTAACAATGGATATTCTGGAATTTTGAAAGGATACAAACAGCAGTGCCAATGGGGAGAAAATAATGAACGATATTTTACCATGCCTGTTTTCAAATATAAGTTTTCTAAAATTTCTGAGTGTTTATTTTCCATCTAAAATTATTTGTTTCCGTTACCTTACCAGTAAGTTTTATATACTCAATCCTAAAATTTTTAACTTCAAATAATTTTTATTGCATTTAAAGGCATAACACAAAAATGTGTCTGTCTTTACATAACTTGAGATCTATTACGATTTACATAATTTTGCACAGCAACTCACAGTAGGTTTAGCGAAGTTTTAACAGGTTTAATAACCTGTTTTTCTTTGTTTAGGTAAAATTACATTCAAAAAGACACAAACATAAAATCTGATCATTAAACATGTAAGGAAACTACAACTCATTATGTCAAATAGTTATTAGCTGCATACTTGCTTATGAAGAGAAAAATGGCCAATGATGTTGAAAAATTATTTTCAAATAGAAATTGCTCCATCATTTTGAAACCCTACTTATGACAAATACTGAAAGGTATCATTAAACATGCAGAATTAACTATGAGCAATAGATCATATATCTAAAACTGTGTTTTTTTTCTTTAACATTGCCAGAAAAACATATGATACTGGTAAATATATAGTCCAGCGTTTGCTAACTTAAAACAGTGCAATAGTCTTACACTACTTTTAGCTTTAAAATATACATCTGGACTTAAATTTTCTGCATAGTGTTTCAGCTTGAAGCTATTTAAAGCAGCTGAGTTATGAACCCTGAACACCAGGCTTCAGGGTGGAAATGCTGACAGACCCCTAACTTACAAGGGTGCTACTGGATACAGGGCTAACATGTTCTCTCCACTATTTCTACCTGACCATTAACTAATGAGCTGAATTTGCATATTGCTTTTTCATCACTACAGTTACCTAGGACAGAAAGGGCCTGGGATCTTCTAATAGTATGCCTTAACTATTTTAAGCTTTCAGTGAGATACACCTGAGAGAAAGGTTAAAAATATTTATTTCCATTTCCTTGACACCTGGGAGCACTGAACATTTCAAAACTGCAGAACTTTGTTAAAAATATAACTCTAATAAACAGCTTGCTGTATTTTAAAGTATACAAGTTGTTTTTGCACTTTTACATGTCAGAGTATAAATGAATTAACTACTTTCGTATAATCCTAAAACAAGATCAGATGAACAGCTCTAATACATGACATGTCTTAATACAATACATTGCCAATATCATTCTGAAGTGCTGTTTTAAGTTAACGTATCACAACACAGTCTACTGAATGCATTTCTGATTCTCTACCTTGCCGAGCTCAGTGTCACGGACATAAAATATGAGCTCAATAAATACTATATTGATTCGAATACCAGACTTCTCAACAATTAAGTCCTGTGTTAAATATATTTACCTGTCTGCTATCTACCTAACAACATTATAATTTACTGTGTACATAGCTCTAAATATGACAGCCAAATTGCTGTCACCACTTTTAAAACTGAGACTTCTTCATATTACTTCTTCTTTGCACATGTATTTGATTATGTTGCAAGAGTCTAGAAAGTCTACAGCTCACAGGCTTTTATCTTGAAAGTAAGGTAAAAAGAGGTTGTTTTTACTAACATTCAGATGAAAACAAAAAGATTATTGTCAAAATCTGGATGTTCCAAATATCTACACATGTTTTCAACAGAGACAAAACTTCTATACTGAATGGCTCTCAGCTGTCGCCCGCTATCTGAATTTTGTTAAACACAGGTAAGGGGGTGGGAAAACATGAAAGTCAAGTTTTTGGTTAACTCAATTTAACTTTCAATTAATCTGAATTAAAACATTCAATTTAATATGGCCGTGTGTTATCTATGGTCTTGTTTACTGGTTAAAAGTAAACAATCTGTAATTAAAAATAAGTATGATGAATGGCAGAGAAAACAATTTATTTTTAAAATAATTTTAAAAGGGTGGTAGTGAGAAAACCTGAAGATAGACAAATTATCTGAGAATAGCTTTAACTAAATTGTATTCTATCTTTATGCCAAAAACATCCTTTCTATCCAAAATATTAACGCTCAGAATCAATTCAGCACCACATATGTTATAGTTCAAGACAATTATACCTTAAACGTGTTTAGCAGGATAAACGGAATGTAGAACATCAGACATCTAAATGACATATTTTAAAAATGTAGGCACCTATCCTTAATTTTTTCATACCCTAACTTGTGGCATTTTATATATAAAATATCTATTTATTTGTATTATTTGCTGTTTTCATCCAGTGTTTTTTTTTTGTTTGTTTGTGTCTTAAGGGGTTGGGGGGGCGTGGAAGCAAATTTCCGCTCTCACATAAGGCCAAGTAGAAAATTCTGGGCCCTTGGAGGATGAATTGTAAAAGATATCTCTCATGTGAAAATCCAAATTTCTACGATTCGCCTATACTCTGAGCTTTTCATATTTCAAGGAAGAAAAGCTTAACCTACAAAATGGGTGGTTTATAAAAGGAGAAATGGGACGGTTAAAACACACACACATCTCTTGAGCCAGCTACAAAATGAAACTTGCCCCAGAATGCAACATCCCCTTTCCATAACAATTCGTTCGATTTCTGTTCTGATACAAGACACAGCGAGATAACCAGCTCTAATTGACCTGGACTCCTCTTTCTTTCCACGCCACCCACGCACGGAATCTGAATTGGTGCGCGTGGGGAGGGGGTGGTCAACAACCGGGAACTGCCAGTGGCCCGTGGGAGTTTGGCCCCAGGGTCCACAAGGGAGGAACTGGCAGGATTCCTCTCTTCCCCCCCTCCCCCCAAGGCCTGGCTAACCCTGCTCTCCACAATCCCAGAACCCAGGGGACCCAGGCCCACCTTCGCGGGTTCAGAGGCTAAACAGGGCCGCAAGCATCTTCCTGGGAGCGCTCTCGTCCCTGTCTGGCTCACCGCCCCCTCCATCCCAGGCGCCTAGTCCCGAGAGGGAGCACGGCCCGGGACCCCATCTCCCCAGCAACCTGGGACGCTCCCGGCCCTGCGGGCTCCGCGAGGGGACGAGGGCTGCCCGAGGGATCCCGATTGCCTTACGGAGAGACTCCGGACCCTACACCCTCAACCTGCGGAGCCGCTGCCCGCGACTCCGGCTGCTGAGACCCGCCCTCAAACTAACGGGCCAGGAGGGCGGAGGAGGCCGCGAGGCGCGCGCAGGGCGCTCTCCAGCCCGGGAGTCACTCCCTCGGCGCCCAGGCCACGGGCCCGAGCCTCCCACGACCTCTCAGAAACGGGAGGGACCTTTGGGGTCTGAGTCCTTAAAAGTAAGAATAAGGCGAATCGCACAATATCACCTCAGTTTTCAAGGCGGGCGAGCCGAAGGCATTTCACAGGTTTCCCTTCTCCCTCCCGGGCGCAGCGAGGCGGGGAGCGGGTCCGGGGGGAAGAGGCGGCCGGAGCCCCCGCCCCCTCCACTGGCCCGCGCCGCCTTGCACTTGAGGGTCCGGCGCCGGGGACTCCCGGGCTCCCCCGCCTCCGGGCGCGCGGCGACCCCTGCAGCCCCGCCTTCCTCCCGGTAGCGGGAAGGGGCGCGGGTCTGCAGACGGAGAAAACGCCCCCGTCCTGTCTGCCCCTCACTGGCTCCCTGAGTCCCTAGGTTCGCCCGGGACCCTCTCGGATACTGATAATGCGGCCCACGCGCCGCAGCCAGCAGCCGGCACGCGGCGCCCCGCCCCGGGCGCAAACGCCCGGCGCCGGCACCCCACCAACACCGGCCCCCGAGTCCGGGAGGGGCCGGAGCCGCCGAGGCGCAAGCGGGTCAGAGAAGGGGGCGCCGAGACGGGCGGAGGGCGTTCGGTTGGGAAGGGAAGAGCGCGGAATCCCAGGGAGGGGCGGCGCGGCGGCCCGCGGTGCGGGCCCGGCCGGGATGCCGGGGAAGGGGACGCGGGAGTCTCGGGGAAGAACGCCGGGGATCCTCGCTCTTGGGGAGTGGGGGCGGGGTGGAGCACGTCCCGGCGGCGCCGCCGAGAGTGGGCACCTGGGGGCTCCTGGGGGAGGGGAGACCGCTCAGAGGAGTGGGTCGGGAAGTTGGCCGGAAGGCTCCAGGGGTGATGAACGGATAAAGGGGACAAGGGCTGAAGTGCTGGCTACGGGCACAGGTGGGAGAGGGAAGGATCTGCGCGGGGTCACTAAGCCCCGAGCCCGCTGTGGGATCCGGAGGAAGAGGGCCACACGGGGGTCCCTCGGGTCAGAGCCACCGAGGTAGGAGCCTTGGAGGCCGTCCGAGTCAGGGGCCCGGCCCCCGTGGGCTTGGAAACGCCGGCGGGCAGGTCCAGCAGCGCCCGGCCGGGGGCGGGGAGCGGGGGGCGGCCGCAGCTTCTTACCTTGAAGGCCACGGGCAGGGTCTTGTTGCAACGCCAGTGCGAGGGCAGCACGGAGCACAGGAAGTTGGGGCTGTCGGTGCGGACGAGTTCAGCCGGGTGGTCAGCGATGATCTCCACCATGGTGCGGTTGTCGTGCGGCGGCCGCAACCGGGGCACCGCGGCCGCCGCGGCCGCCGCCGCCGCCGCTGCCGCCGCCGCCGCCTGCTGCTGCTGCTGCTGCTGCTGCTGCTGCTGCTGCTGCTGTTGCTGCTGCTGCTGTTGCTGCTGCTGCTGCTGCTGTTGCGCAGCCACCACCGGGCTCACGTCGCTCATCTTGCCGGGCTGCAGGCTGCTGGAGGGGGGGCTGAAGCGCCGGCTGGTGCTCGGATCTACGGGAATACGCATCACAACAGCCACAAGTTAGCGAAGTGGCCGGGGGAGGGGGAGGAGGGTGGAAATGAGGGGCGAGGAGGAGGAAATTGGGGGGGTGGAGGCGAGACGGGGGAAAGGGGCTGGAGGTGATGGGGCTGAGGAGGTGAGAAATCAAGTTCGATGAAGCCGACTGCCGGGCGGAGTCTGACGGGAGCCAGAGGTGGCGGTGCGGAGCAATCGGGTTGGCGGGTGGGGAGACCCGGGAGGCGCAGATCTTGCCGGAGCCTTTGGAACACCCGGGGTGGCAGCTGCGAACGGGCACCGGGATGTGTTTGGCCCGGGAAGGCGGGAGGCTTCAGTTTGCAGCAGCTTGTAGTGGGGTCCCGTGGGGCACCGCGTCCTGGGTGCGCTGGCGCCCCCTCCCAGTTCGAGTCCGGCGGTGGGGCCGAGTGGGTTCAGCAGTCCAGCCCCGAGGCCAGCATCGCCGCGCGCTGCCCGCCACCGCCGCTCCGCGCCGCGCGCTGCTGCCCAGCTGCAGGCGTCCGCGCCGCCGCCCGCCCGCCCGCGCCGCTGCCGCCGCCGCCGCCTCCTCCGCGGCGGCCGCCGCTCCCCCCGCGCCGGCTGCACACTCAGATTCCTCCCGCGGCGGCTGCCAGCCCGGCTCCCCGGCTCGGCTCCTTCCTTTCCCTTCTCCTCTTCTCGCCCTCTCACCGCCACCTCCTCGCATCCACTCTCTCCTGCTCTTTGCAAAGCACCCCTGACCCTCGTGCTTCGAGGTGCCAGGAGGTAAGTCGCGGGCAGCGGATCTCGGGGCAACGGATCTCGAGCCTGCGAATCGCAGCCGCTGCCGCCGCTCGCCGGCCGCGAGAAGGAGCCCCCGGGGCGCCGCGCGCAGCTTCGGAAGCCGAGAGAGGCGGCCCCGGTCTACGGGGATCTCGCCTGGTCGCGTCCTCTTGCTTCTCGCCTCCTCCCCCCAAGACAAGGAACCCCCTCTTGGTCGGAGGAGGTTGAAGCTGAGACGCCAGAGAGCCGCCGGCTGATCTGACTGTCGTTATTTTTCGTTGTAACTTCAGGAGAGGAGGAAGGAAAATTCTTGAGCGTCTGTGCTGACTTCTCAGCTCTCTTCACCCTTCCCCCACCCTACCCCCCCTCCACCTCTGTCGGAGCGGCTCCCGAGGGAAAAAAAGATTTTGCAGGGTTTGGGTGGGGTTTTTTTGTTTTGTTTTGTTTTTGTTTTTTACTTAAGTGACACAAAAAATTGGGATGGAGGGGACACTTGTCAAAATACTTTTCAGAAACTCAAGTGGGTGGCTGGACACTTTTTTCTTCTATATTCAGACTTGTCGTTCCTAGAGAACAAGGGTGAGTTTTTTAAGGACTGGAAAACTGTCAGCTTGATGATTAAAGTAAGTTGCAAAAACCCTCGCTGGGGGAAAACCCCAGCAGTTTTCCATGAATCTCAATCTTTTATTGTCTATTTTGCATCTAAAACTAGGTCTAATGTCTTAACTTTCTCCCCCACCCCTCCCGGGGAAAAAAAATAAAACTACAAAATAAAATATTCAAAATGCTTCAATGGCTATTTATTTATGTATTTATTTCCCAATGTGGGTTTAAAAAGCGACTTTGGATCCCCAAAAAAGTTGTGGTCGAGAGGATGAAGGAGCGCAGAAAAAAACGGCAGTTTTACCTAAAATGTGGTTTTTGGAGGCTGGGATTTCTAATGATTAGGTTTTTGTGGTTTATATAGACACGACTCTGGCTAAGGCGATCATTACGCTGATGAGAGTCAGAAGCACGTGGGTGTCTCCGACCAGCCTCAAACTCTGAGCCTTCAAAACAAAACAATGTGGGGCGCCCGCAGAAGCCGGGAAATCCGCTTGAGGCTATTGCACCCCTAAGAAGGGGGCACCGGGCCGTTTCCCCTCCTCGTAGTGTACTGCTACGTTCCTTGCTGTCAATCTCCTTTAAACCTCGCAAAGCCTGAAAACTTGTCTGCAAAAAGAATCATCGGTTGCCAAAGTTTCAAAGATTCCTAACAGCGTAGCTGACACTAGACAGTAATAAGTGATTTTATAAAAGAAATGAAGTTACAGTGCCTCCTCTTCGGAGTATTCAGGAAGAAACATAGTTGAGTCATCACTCATCGCCCCCCCCCCCATTTTACTTAAATCAATCCACGTACCCACTAATCGGCATTTTTATTGCTCAGCGCAAACGCCTCTCTCACCCCGGTAGCGACCTGCCACGACTCTCCCGCTTTTTAAAGCGTCGCTTCCACTAGCCCAGCGGGCACTTGGGGGTCTGCGCCTTTGAAGGGGCCTGGAGAGCGTTGGGGGTGCGGAAGAGGGGACCTGGTGTCTGTCAAGGTCTCTGGAGCCTATTTCAAGCGCAAGATGAACTTGGAGAGCTGTAGTTGAGTGGCTTGGGGACCAGGATTGCCCTCTAAATAGATGCTCCCTCGACTGAGGGGCCTCCAGCCGTGCGAGCGGAGGTGGGGCGGGGTGGCTCGGCGAGCGCCCTCGCGGGGGTAAGGATGCGGTCCAGGGGACACTGCTCTTTCCTCTTTGGGGCTTTAGTTTTACCTTCCCTTTCCCCATCCACAACTCCACGCGTCCCTCGTCCGGCTTTCCCTTCCCCAGTTTTCTCCCCCACGTTCCCGCCTCTCCCCAGAAATCCCCCCGCAGACGCGAGCCTCCTCGCCGCGCCCCTCCCGCCTCCTCGGCCTTCCCACGACCGCCTGCCACCCTGGATGACTCATTCTGCATCATCCGCTGGGACACCCCCTGCCCAACCTACTCCTCGCCGCGGCCCACTGGCCTCGGAGCCCGGGCGCCCCCGGCCTGCGAGGAGGACCCACTTATCCCGACGGACTTGATGCGCAGCGAGGAACGGAGCTGCCTCCTGCGCCTGTGATTTTTAATTATCTTTTCGGTCACAGGGGAGAGCTCTAACCCCGGGCACTGCCGCGCTGCCGGCGCGCGCCAGGGTCGCGTCTTCCCAACCTCACGCGGCCGACCAGCCAAGGGAAGCCAGGCTTACCCTTCCAAAAAAAAAAAAAAGAGAGAGAGACCGGACTGCCCGCGTTAGTTTCCTACCTTACACCCCCGCCCCGCCACTTAGTCACATGTACCGGAGCACACACGCCTCACACATCCCCACACTGACACATAAATACACATACACAGCTCTCACACACAAGGCTTTCTTTTTTTTTTTTTGCCTTTTAACGAGACAGTTTTATTTCGGGCGCCTTGCACCTCAGTCTATCAAAGATCTCTGACTTTTTTTTGTTGCGTTTTTGAACGTGTAGGGGCTGCAAAGGAGGAGAGAAGTTACCGGAAGCTGATTATTTCTGTGGTCAAAGGGAGATAAAAATTCAGTAACTAACATAGTCGGTGTTATGCCGCCTTCTTTGGAGTTGTCCTTCTCCCTGGAAATCCACAGAACCGGGAACTACCAGAAAATGTGTTGCTCAGTAACAGTCAATATTTCAAACATGGGCGACCAGACGGGCTTTTTTGAATAAGAACTTCTAGGGCAGTTGAACTTAAGTAACCGTCATGGGGGCTTTTCCTTCCTCTTTCTCCATTGCAGTTTTGTCCGTTCTTTGTTTTACTTGGTGGATAGCAAAATATGCAGGCCTCAGTGTTTGGGTGCTTTGACTGGGGATTTTAAGGGCTATTTAATCAATGGTGAATTATTTATTTTAATTAATCATATCCGGTAATTCAGCTTTATAACCATCCTTGGACATCCTCCCTCCATTTCACATTTCAGTGGAGCTAATATAAGCAACTCTTGGAAGTTACTAGTCTTGGATTCCTTAAAATATCCTACAGTTATTTATAATGGGGAAATGAAATTTTCCACCGAATACCCTAACAACGTTTCAGGTACCTGGCACAGCGGATTTTCAGTCTCCTTTCAAAAATATCCTCTTGCTGAACATTCACACTTTCAGCTGGAGCTGACGGAGCCTGGAACTGATGATGTCTTGGCTCAGAGTGTTATACTTAAAGGAAGAAAACATTTTTACAGACCCCTAAACTGAACCTCTCCTGGTAATAGTAGGCACAGAGGGAAACTGTGAAATTTTACATGTGTGTATTTTGTGCTATAGTTTGTATGATCTCACTCTTGGGCTTAGATTTTTTTTTTTTCTACCCTGAAATGTTCAGAACAAATCACCCAAAAGACTTCTCTTCAGAAGCATGCCTCTTTTCTGTTGTACGTTATGGCATTAAAACACGCACACACACACACACACACGTTTTTCTGAACATGTGCCTATTCCGGAAAATATAAGCATTAATTTTCCCCTCCATCTCCTTTAACGTTTAATATAACTGTTTAGTAACAACACCTGGAAATTCTGACTTTCCAGACAAAGAAAATGAGATGTGAAACGGTCAAGTTATTTATCGAGTCAAAGAACTGAACTCCCAAAACCAAGACCAGAATCCGTGCTGCTTTCATTCAGGTTTCATCTTCTAACCACTAAATTATTTTATATATACTTTTTTCTTCATGAAAAGTGAAAAAGTCACTGTGAAACTGTAAAACAGTTTTCGATGGGCCAGCTAATAAAGTGGGACAACCTTTCAGACGTGCAGTAAAAAATAATGGACATATCGATGATTGCTAAAGTTTTGAATGGTTGTATGGGAAAACTTTATAAATAGAACCATCTTTAGAGAGTTTTCCTTTGAACCGTAATTGAGTGAAAGTCACCCAGCCCTTGTAGAAGTAGCACTGCCAGTAGACCAGGTGTTGTCACACTACAGCCCACAGGCCAAATCTCGCCTGATGCCTATTTTTGTATAACCCACAAGTTAAGGATGGTTTTTGCATTTTCAAATAGTTGGGAAAAAATTAAGAGAAGAATAATATTCATGACACATGAATCTGATGTAAATTCAAATGTCAGTGTCCACAAAGTTCTATTGGAACACGGCTTTATTCATTTAATTATGTATCGTCTGTAGCTGCCTTTGCCTAAGAGAGCAGAATTGTGTAGTTGTGAAAAGGACTGCATGGTCTGCAAAGCCTAAAATATTTAATATCTGGGGTTTTTTTAAACAGAAAAAGTTTGCCAATCCCTGCCCTGAAGAGAAAATGATCCAGGATTCTGGTGGAATGGATCAGCAGAAAGAAGTAGCTATTTCAGAAGATGGAAGAATTGAGTGTTTATAAGGTCCAAATTGGTTCTTTAAAAGTGAAAATTTTTTCATTTAACTTATTCTTTTCTGTATAAAATGTTAATCAGTTAGACTAGTATTTTTCACTTAATCATTTTAGATGGGCCAAAATAAAAATCAGAGAATGAGAAGTTAGTGCGTTTGCATGAGCTCTTTAAGCACCGTTGTCTTACACATCTCTATATGTCAGCATCTGCCAGTATCCTTCACAGTGAGAGCACATTAACTGCATAGATGAGAAAAGAGTAAAGAAACTTCCATGTAGTCTGAACATGAAAAAAAATACGTATGGCTTGCACAGGTTTATTCTATGTGCTCTACAAATGATTACACAAGAAACGTAAATGAACTTACCAAGAATTTTCTGGTATGCAAGATTTTCACAAGTCCTATATATACTTTTAAGATAGTTAGCTTAATAACTTAAGTGATCCCAAAACTTTCTGACATATTTTTTTCATTTTAATTCTTTATACAGTTCAATACTGTATGATTTGTTGTAAGCTCTCTCAATGTTTCCCTTTGTCAATGGACCTATAATAATTTGCATGGCTGTAACAAGGGGTGAATGTTTGTAGTTAGAGGGCTTAGCATCATAAACCTTTCCTTGTTGTTCCAGTTAGCATTCCCATGGACCATTTTCAGGTATTTATAAGAGAGTACAGCATTGTCATAAAAAGGCTGACGCTCGCCATATCATTTCCACATTGATGGAGCACCTGTCTAATTGTACTTCAGGAACGACGCTGACTAGAGTGGCACATGTGTTTGACGGTAATATCAACTTACTAAATGACACCGTTTTTACCTCAGGCGACCAATATAATTTCTAAAAATCTCATTTATTACCCAGGAGTCAGAGAAATAAAACTCATCTTCTTAAATCAGCCCTTTGGTATTTTGGTGTTGGTAATTGTCCTATGTGGGTGGCAGTGATCTCCGAGAGGTAGTGCAATATTATATGTAAAAGTTTACAAATGTCTGTGATGAAGCATCTAAGAACACCCTAAAAGGAAGTAATAATTTAACTTCTGTAGTAATTTAACCATTCTTTATTGATGTCCTTGCATTTTACTTTCAAGGCACCAAGGCAGGTTGCTATCCAATTCTAATCCCACTGCCCACGGTTCTACAGTTTCACTCTAGACTTTGGGACGGTGGCCTGAACCATTTGTCTGCTCTCTCCAACTTGCCTTCAGGGTGAGAAACATAAATCATAGTAGTCTTAGTCCAAATAACAAAGTACAAAACCAGCATTTGCGCAGTCTGAGAAATTTGAATTACCAACTAGAAAGGCAGAAAAAATAGAAGAGGGAAAAAAGAACAGAACAGCAATAATCCAACTTGGTTCTCTTAGCTGCAATCCTAGGGGATGCCAGTTCTGGGTCACCATCCTGAGTGTTTTATTCCTCTGTATTTCATATTCAGAAACTCTTCCTCCAGTGTTTGCCCCCAGGATTTCCTGAACTAGACTTTTCTCAGAGAAAGCACTTTCTTTTTCCCATCTAGCCATAATCAAGTTCTATACGCAATGTTTCTTTTATCTTTTTTAACCTCAGATGAATTATCTGAATTATCTTTTTGTTGGGCAAGATCTGTTAATCACACTCCTATAAGTCACAATTTTTCCCCAGATCATTTTTCTTCCCTAGAGGAGCCGGTTATCAGCTTATTACCTCTCATGTCCATATTCGTCTTTTTACCTGCTCTGTGAAAATGGATCTGGGCCCTTTAAATATTTCTCCTTACCAGCTGGCATTGACATTTTGTCAGTAGGGGGCATTGGAGAAACGTTACAGAGGGAAAAGGATTTGCTTCCTGGTTCCCTTGTGCTCAACAGGGCAGGTTGCTACAGCCCTTCAAGTGTAGCTTCTCTAGCTCCTAATTTTTCCAGCACACACTCCAGCAGTTTCCCCAGGGCCCAGCTGCTGCAGCAAAGTTGGTTTCTCCAGTGCCAGGCTCCTGCTGTGCACAGCCAGCCGCCACCAGCACCCAGCATTTTCCCCCAGCACCCTCCACCTTTGACTTTTATAGCAATGTGTTTCTGGTAAGTCACCTACTTGGGAACAGCTTTCCCTAGCAGCCTAGAGGGCAGATTGCCAGCAAGTTCCACCAGTGCGACTTCTCTACCATCCAGGGAGTCAAAGCCGTGCTCTCCCAATAAGATCTGTATCTCAGCCCAGGGGGAGGAAAGAAGGGGACTCTTTCTTGGTTGCTCTGTTTCAGTCCTAAGGATAGTGGATGCTCTTATTCTTATAGTCTATAGAGTTCTCTTGACTTCTTTCTAGCCAATTCTTTGTTACTCCAATCCATTTTTATAGGCCACAATTATATCAAACTTTCCTGGTTCAAATTACTGTGTGGTCTGCCTTTCCTCATTGTTCCCAGACTGATATTACAAGGGTTTAAAATTTTCTGGCCCCCATGATGTCCTTGTTCACAGTGTTTTCCATTTGTGGTCACACCTTTTGGGTCATTATAAGAAGAGCATTTCCAACATTACATCACATCTATTTGACTTATCTCTACCTGAGAAGTATGATAAATATATACTTAGAAGACATTGGGAATTCCCCTGGCAGTCCAGTGGCTAGGACTCAAGGCGCTTTCATTGCCAGGGCCTGGGTTCGAACCCTGGCTGGGGAACTAAGATCCCACAAGCCGCATGGCACAGCCAAAAAATAAAAAAAGAGGACAGCGAGTAGAGGTAAAATGGGTCAATACTCTCCCGCCCAGAGTCTCTTGACATCTGTCATTAAATCCCATAGTCCACACTTCAATTAAAATATACATAAATAAAATCACACACAAAAATTCCAGAGCTGCTCCATGCCTAGATCCAATAAAAAGCCAGAATCAGGGAAGGTGGATAGATATCTCGCAGGATCTGGAGAGCAAAATGCTACTGCCCAGGAAAGACAGGGAGCCGGATTAAGTGATGCTGCCTTATTGTACTTGAAGTCAGAGACTAGGTGATGCTACGTTTCTACAGTAAAATAAACCAGAGAAACGCTGAATGAAACAAAATAAATAGACTTAGTACTGCCAATTTTCTCCCAGCTTTTAATATGCTATAGGTATCTTGAACCTCCACGGAAGAAACTAGAATATAGCATTTCCCAAATGTACTTAATTATTTCTTCTGAGCAGATTTAAGGTTCTTTGAAGTATTTTTAGAAAATCCACAGCTAAATCAAAGTGGAAAAAAATTGTTGGAACATTAAAGGGACTATCCTGTCTAGAAGGGAATATTGTAATGTAGTGGGGAAATAAAGTTGGCTAAGCTACTTATAGCTAGGTCACGGGGACCTTGGTACCATGATTCCTACCTTTGTACACATTTACAGGAGGGAGAGTGTTTAGGCTGCTTCTAGAAGCCTTGATCTTGGTGCTCATCCCACTATCCCAGCCCATTCACCCTTCTTGATCTGAACAGAAGAGTTGAATGGAAGCTTTTCTGGGCAGGGCCAGTAGGAGGGTGAGACAGAAGATCCTGCAAGGGCGGGGTCCCATCCTATCTTATTTTATTTTATTTTTTATTTTTTGGCCACACTACAGGGCATGTGGGATCTTAGTTCCCTGACCAGGGATCGAACCTGTGCCCCCTGCAGTGGGAGCATGGACTCTTAACCACTGGACCGCCAGGGAAGTTCCCATCCTATCTTTGTTTAAAGTTTTGATACTTTGCTAATCGTGGATCTTTTGGTATTAAATTTGATTTTTAAGAATACTGCATGAAAATATTCTTGAATAATGGGTTTCTTGGAACACCCTTAAATTTTGCACTCAAGGCCAGTGCCTCAATTCATTTCATCCTAATCCTGGCCCAGCTCTGTGGGGATGTGGAACTTACAGAGCAATTCCTGACCTCCCTGCTTTGTCACCATCTTTCCTTTTTTTAATATATTACTAAATGTAAATACAAATTGCAATAATTCCATATTCTCCCACAAAAGAACATACCTTATAACTTTCAGTACCTAACTGAGGTTTCAATAGCAGATATAACAGAAGAGTTTGACCTTCAATAATATAATAAATAATATGTAAGGGTAACTCTGTGTATGTGTTTACCTGGTTATCACTCTTTGGCAACAAAAATACAAATCATCTGCTTTTAATTATGCAATTTTTTGGCCACTTGGTTGTGGGATCTTATTTCCCCCATCAGGGATTGAACCTGGGGCCTCGGCAGTGAAAGCGTAGAGTTCAACCACTGGACTGATAGGGGATTCCCTATTGTGCAATTTTAAAAAGGCAAAAATATGTCTTCTTTGTAGTTTAACTCTGTTTTAGAAGAATTATCTTCAATTTTATTTAAATTAAATACGTTGCAAACACGATACACTTAGAGCCTGTTACTTTTCATTTCTGTAAGTGTAGTATTGGTGTTAAATTCATTAGATTCTTTTAATAAATTAAATGGATTCCATTATCAAATCTTTATAGGAGTTTTATAAGAGACAATTCCTACTGGTGTCAATGTGGTGGAAATAAACTTTCACCAGAGTGGGGAAAAGAAAGTAAGGTATTAAAAAAAAAAAAAGTTACTTGGCCACTGTTCTTTCTTCTGTCAATACAGTTCTTTTTCTGTTAATTCACATCTTTGCCCAGAGAATATATTTATTTCTCTTTCCTAAGTAAAATCTCTAACTTTCTATGGTTTTTGATGACCAGGTTTGAGGCTTAACTGTGACGTGTTGATTCTTAGGCATTTTGAAATATGGATTTTTCACATGCCTTAAAATCAAACTTTTTACTTGACTCTTCCTAGCAAGTCTTAATTAGGATTTTGACTTCAACATTTAGGTCAGACTGATATGTATATGGCTAATGAACAAATCTAAAATCTTATTTGACGCTATTCTCATTATCGTCAAGTAAAAAAGAAACTGATGAAATGTTCCAGATCTTCAACTGATTTACTTAGTTTAAAGCTTATTCTTCTCTAAGATTACTGAAAATGTGGGTTGCATCTGGTAGTTTCATTGAACATAGCTGTTTTTTCCTGTTTTTAACTTGCTTCACTGTTTATCCTTATTGAAGGGTATTATTATGGTGTGCCCATAACTGTAAACATGGAAACTAGTTGAGGTGTTACAATTTATTACATGTTGTCATTCAAGATTTAATCATGGCTTCTTTGATGCTAACAGTATTGTTGACAGAAAAATAAATATTTTTTTCAAAGGTATCTGTGATAAAACTTGAACTATGGAAAATATATTAATAAACCGAGAATTACTAGAAGTATGATACATAGAACCATAACTTAGAGTCAGCTTTGCAATTTGAAAGTTTTTCAATTCTCAACTTTGTTTTACAAACTTTTATAAACTCAACAATAAAATTTCCCTCTGGCAAGAATATTTCCATTCAGAACCAAACTTTCTATAGAAGATTTCCTACTGTCAGTGTTAAAAATTAAAAAACTGGAAGAAAACTAGTTGGAAAGTTGCATTGCACTTGTCACTAAATAAAGTCTAAACAGTCCATTAGCGATTTTTATTACACATGTATGAAAAGAAAAAGAAATTCGCTTTAATTCATTCACTTCACCTTTGAAATCATTGTATTACGTGAAAATCTTATGTGGCCTTGATAATTTTAATACAAGTTGCTCAATTTTCTTTTTTTCTCTGTCAGAGAGCATGCAATTTGAAGCCACTGAAAGAAAAAAAACTTTCAGAAGGTTTATATTGGAGTGGAGACTTGGTCTCTTCCCTCTGAACTCCCTTCCAGGAGCACAGCAACGTGACCACACGTGAACTATAGCTCTTCTCGGCACGTTTTAGAAGAGAGGGTAGAGGTGCAAAATAGGAAGTGTACTGGCACATCTTTTTTTTTTTTTTTTTTTTTTTTTTTTTGCGGTACGCGGGCCTCTCCCGATGCGGAGCACAGGCTCCAGACGCGCAGGCCCAGCGGCCATGGCTCACGGGCCCAACCGCTCCGCGGCATGTGGGATCTTCCCGGACCGGGACACAAACCCGTGTCCCTTGCATCGGCAGGCGGACTCTCAACCACTGCGCCACCAGGGAAGCCCCTGGCACATCTTTTTAACTAACTCACCATAAAACCTGAACAAGGGCTCCAGACCAACATGTCCTATGACCTCACAGAAATTTCCATCTGAAGATTCATTCCATAAACCAGTCAAGGTCAATATGTCCAATATACCTAGCTCATTGTTCCAAGCAGAAAGGGAAACAAGGGACAACATTTATACTGCAAAGGCCCACTGTACACGGTCCTTATTTCCCCCCATCTTTATTAATACTCCTACTGAACACAGGATTGTGAACTCCGTAATGGTAGGGACTATATTTGTTTGGCTCACAAATAATCTGGAACCATACCACAGAAGAAGTCCAGGGAATTCCATTCCTACTATGTTCCACATGTACACAATGTGAATAATGTTCCCTGGAGTGGTGTAACATGGTAGCCCTAGGTAGCCCTGGCAGCTAGCATAAGGCCTGGCTTATAGTATGTGACCAATATATATTAGTTGACTGAATGAATGAATATTCCCTGTTAGGCAGAAACTTGGGTATCAAGATAAACTAAGAAACTTGAGTATTAAGATAAACTAGTCTTCATCATTTTCCACTTCTAGTCTATCACCTAATTCTATTAATTCTACTTCCTGAATATCATTCATATCTGTTTTCTTTCCATCCCCATTACCACTGTGTTAGTTCAAGCCTCTATCATCTTGAATCTCAACTGCAAGAGACTTCTAGCTTATCTCCCTGACACCATTCATGCCTGCCTCAATCCCAAATCATCCTCCATGTTCCCATCAGAGGTCTCTTTTTATAACACAATGTCAACCATGTCATTACATGGCTTGAAACTCTTCAGTGGTTCTATATCATCTATCACATGGGCCAGGGGATAAAACCCTTCACGATCCGGCCTTCTCGCGTCATCATCACAGAGCCACAAGTACAGGGGTTAAAAGGTGAAACCCAAATTTGAAAACAAACATATCTTATGAAAAACCCCAACCTACACATCTCCTACTATCCCTTGCCCCCATGTCAGCCACATTTTCTCTCTCTCTTTCATCAATGCTATTGCAATTTGCATTTACTTCTATTATTGCACTCGTCTCCCGAATTCTCTGTTCACGTACATGTCTCTCAAAGAGAGTGTAAATTCCTTGAGGACAGGGATTGGTTTCATTCATTTTTCATCCTCAGCACTTAGTGTAATGTCTAGAATACAATAAGTGCCTATAAATATTTGTTTAAATGAGTCAATGTATAAATAAACTTACTTAAAATTCTGTTTCGACCTGAATTTTCTGTCCTTTAAAATAGGAACTTTTCGTGTTATTAAATCCTATAGTTCTGTCCGAGATGATCAAATACTGATGAGGATGTGGACCAATGGGAAGTTTCTTACATTTTATTGAGACTGTGAATTGCGGGGAAAGACTTGGGATCACAGCTTGGTAATATCTAGTAGAGGTGAAGCTGTACATATGCTCTGTGACTTTGCAGTTCCAAACCTAAGTATCTACCCTGGATGGGGAACACATAGAAAATGACGATAGGTTACATGTTTTACTGGAGCAAAGAAATGAGAGGCTTGTGCTTGCGGGCAAGGAAGTGCGGCTTCCACTACTTCAGCCCACCCTGTGTCCTGAGTGCTCAGGGATCAATACTTTTTGCTGTATCAGTGGTCTTCAAACCCGGTGTAATGTGGTTTGCTGTATTATTTAAGAATACTCACTCTGCTTTAGAAAATCAGAGAAGCAAATGAGGATAAATGAAACTAAATATAGAAGGTAGTCGTTTGTAAGACACATTAGACATAAAGGAAATAGAGCGTATGTGTACTTAACGTCAATTGAAAGGGTTAGAAGAACCAAGAGCATCAAATAATCACAACACACTACGTAAATATGAGGCACTCAATATTCCCAGGGTCTTAAATGGGCATCCCATTGATGACATCCATTCTGGCCCATGTGTCCTCTGCCCAAGAAACTCAATAGCTGCTCGTCAATCTAATGGGTAAGCTACAACTATGACCAGGTGTACCACAAGCAAGTGTGTACTGGCTCTAGGAACCTTCCTTCTGCAGAACACTGTTGCATAAACCTCCATTCTGGCTTGTAACCACACCATCAGGAGAATATTAAAGCATCAGAGAAAGAAATGAAATATACAAACTTTGCATAATTTGGAAATATGCACCCTCTTTGCACCCTATCCTAAGTGTATCAATCTATACCATCTCTATCCTCTTGCTTCTTCCTCTGATTTCAATTAATTTCAATCAATTGCACGATTCAAGATTCTTAATGTGGTCTGTATGCCTTTAGTTCAGTGACAAATAGCTTGCCTTAGTGTTCTTAGAGGCTACCGTTGATTGCATCAAGATAATTTCCCACATAATGCTGGGTTACATGTACCCCTACAGGACATGAGAACTTTCCAGGAACACAGATTGTTTTAAGAATTAATTTTAAAATCCTCGAAGTCATATATACTTAAAAGTGATCTTCCTGGGAACTTGCTTGTGCTTCCCATTTTCTCTCTTTATATTTCCCTTTTCCCACTTCACAAAAGAAAGGATACCTCCTGGCCACCTTCCCTTCGCATGGCGCATTGCCCCAGGGCAAATTAAAAATCTCCTGGCTGCCACACAGAACGTCCATTAATCAAGACACCAAAAGCACCATTTCAGTCTACTCCTTAAGAGATGCATTTCCAAAAAAAGTTTGACTTTCATGTTCAGTAATTATTTATAAAAGAATATAATGTATTTATGTTGTTTTCATCAGTTGTATACTATGGGAACACAAATAATATAATAACTCAAACCAGAAGAAGTATTTTAACAATTAGAAACGTATGGACCTAGGAAGCTAACAATTTCTAATTTATGTACCTGTTAATTTATGTACCTATTTTTGCTGCTGAAAAATAGTCCAGCATTACTGGTTGAAGATTTTAAAGCATAAAAATATATCACATTAAGACACTTTCTGTGCAGGATGTATGATAGAAGTGGGATGAAAGGAAACAATGTAAAACTTTTGACTGACAAGGATCTTGTTTATATATTATTACATAATGGTCTCAAATCACAATGAGATACTGCTTCCTATCCACTAGGATGGCTATAACAAAAAAGATGAACAATAAGTGTTGGAGAAGATGTGGAGAGATTAGAACATTAATGGTGGGAGTGTAAAATAGTGTAGCCACTGTGGAAAATATCTTGGCAGTTTCTTAAAAAGTCGAACATAGGGCTTCCCTGGTGGCGCAGTGGTTGAGAATCTTCCTGCTAATGGAGGGGACACGGGTTCAAGTCCTGGTCTGGGAAGATCCCACATGCCGTGGAGCAACTAGGCCTGTGAGCCACAACTACTGAGCCTGCACCTCTGGAGCCTGTGCTCCACAACAAGAGAGGCCGCGACAGTGAGAGGCCCGCGCACCACAAAGAAGAGTGGCCCCCGCTTGCCACAGCTAGAGAAAGCCCTCGCACAGAAACAAAGACCCAACACAGCCAAAAATAAATAAATTAAAAAAAAAAAGTTAAACACAAAATTACCATAAAACACAGCAATTACACCCAAGAGAAAAGAAAATATACATTCACACGAAAACTTGTACACAGGTATTCATAGCAGCATTGGTCATAATAGCCAAAATGTGGAAGCTACTTAAATGTCTATTGACTGGTGAATGAATGGTATATCCATTCAATGGAATATTATTCAGTCATAAAAAGGAATGAAGTACTGATCCATGCTCCAGCATGGATGAACATTGAAAACATTCTGCTAAGTGAAAGAAGCCAGACACAAAAGACCGCATATTGTGTGCTTCTGTTTATAAGAAGTGTCCAGAATACAGAAAGTACATTAGTGGTTGCCAGGGGCTGGTGGGAAGGAGTAAAGGGAAGCGACTGTTAATGAGTATGACATTTCTTTATAGAGTGATAAAAATATTTTGGAATTAGATAGTAGTGATCTTGGCACAACCTTGTAAATATATTTAAAAACTACCGAATTGTGTGCTTCAAAGGGTGAATTTTATATAATGGGAATTATATCTCAATTTTTAATTAAATTAAATTTTTAAAAAAATGAATGATTGGGACTAGAAATATATTGGGGGGAAAGGAGCTATAGCACTTCAGCTGGGAAATTATTCCAGAAAGAAACCTGTACATATGTGCTCTAGGAGAATATATGAATATTCATAGCAACACTAGAGACATCAACAGTAAAGGATAAACATACAGTGGAATACTTATGCCATAGAACTATCTACAGTGAAAATGAATAGACAACAGCTACACACAGTATCATAGATGAATCTCAGGAAACCAATATTGAACTAAAACAACACATTGCTTCAGTATAAAGACATATAGGAGAATGATCACAGCCATGCTCTTCATAATAACCAGAAAGGAAACTACCCAACCAACATCCACAGTAGAATGGATAAATTACGATATATTGACACAGTGGAATACTATGAGCAATGAGAATGAACTAAGTTCAATCTACATGTAACAATAAGGATGAATCTCATAAAAATAATATTGAATGGGAAAACCAGAGGTGACAGAGTACATCCTGTCATGTTTCTCTTTATAAAAAATTCAAAACCAGGCAAAACTAATCTACAAGGTTAAAAGGCAGGATACTGCATACCCCAGGCAGAAAGGAGGGTAGTGACTGTCAGGTGGCCAACAGGGGCTTCTGGGATGCTGATAATGCTGTTTCTCTATCTCAGTGAAGGTTACATGGGTATATTCACTTGCAGAAATTCATCAAGCAGCACACATATGAGGTGTACACTTTTCTGTATGTATGTCATGTATCAAATTAAAGTTCAAAAAGAAAACAATCACTCGCTAAAGAATTATTAAATATGATACCATTTATGTGAAATTCAATAACATATAGAATTAAATAATATATTGGAGAAACTAATATTTGGTAAAATTATAAAGATAAGAAAACAATAACCCCCAAATTCAAGCTTGTGGTTACCTCCAAAGTGGATCAGAGACCAGATCAGGGTTTCACAGATATAAGTAATATTTTATCTCATATGCAGGGTGGTAGGTACACAACTTTTCATTGTATTGCTATTCCCTACACTCAACAATATTTTATAAAATCCTCTTGATACTACTCAATATTTAATAAAAGCTATTTAAAAAAACTCTATGGTTCTGAGAGCCAAAGTCTATAACTTAAAGCACATATACTTCCCAGTTTGGGGTTGGGCTGGAGATTGGTTTGGAAAATCTGTCATTATTTTTCCTATCTTTACATACTGTTAATTATTCTATTGGTTGATTCAAGATCTTAAGGAAGAAAAAGGTTTTAGTCAAATCCTGTGTGAATCAGTTAACCCAGAAAAATCAACCTATTCGTTAATTTCCAAGTACACAATTCAGAAGAATTGTATTCTTAAATTTTGTTTGCAAAAGGATTTTGGGGAGTTGGGAATACTTTTTCCCATAAAACAGTATTATAAATATTGGTCAAATTCCCACCTGGCCCAGGAAAGCCTATTCAACCTGCAGTATAACTAAATATAATACCGAGTCTTATATTCTTCCATTGATTCTGTGGAAAATGAGGTTTAACTTTTGCCTGTGAAGTCAGGATGCTAGAACATACCAGCTACTGCTATAGCCCCAATCTCTCAGCCAGTGACCCTTCTCCTGTAAATATCCAGAGAGAGAGATTTTCATCCCGTGGTCAGCTTCCCTTATCATATGGGTAGGTGAGGAAGAATTCCCTGAGGCAGCAGAGAATGTGTCCTACTCTACACAGCTGAGGCATTGTGGGAGACAATGTTGCAAAAATCAAGCATGGTTATATTGTGGACTTCCTTGAAAGCTTCACAGAGCAGCCGAGAATTTATGAGATAGGTAGATGGATGATCTAATAAAAATTAAGCTATCAGTTATTGAATATTTACTATGTACCATGCAGTTTTTCCAAGTAGTGTACATACACAAACTCATATACTACTCACAACAACTTTATGAAATATGTAGATAATTCAATATCCTTATTTTCAGATGAAGAAACTGAGAGGCAGAGTAGTATCAGATGACTAAGAAGCAGAGTGATATTTCACCCGATGTCACACAACTAGTAAATGGTAAAGCCATATGCAAACCCAGGCCATTGATTTGTAGCATCTGCCAATTTCTATGGTGTAAATACTTCCATCACAATTGACCTGAAGCTACCAACATGATGTCACCAACACTGGGTTGGAAAGGGACATGCACAATTGGCTCTAGCAAAATGATATGAGCCAGCTCTAGTGCAAAACTGAACAATGATTTATCAGTGCTTATTGTATACAAGAAGTACTATGCTAAAGCAAAACAACTGTTCAGGCTCCAATTCCTGCCCTTCTGGTAGTGACAGGATGAACGGAGAGACCATATTTACGTTAACGAAATATTGAATAAAACATATGTATGTAACTTTATAAGAGGAATGAGAGTTCACATTTAATTGTCAAATAAATGTTGTAGTTCAGAAGTGGAAAAAAATAGCAGTGGCCTCTATGGACAAGTAAGGTTTTATGGAGAATTAATGTTATTAAATCATTGCAGAATTTGCGTGGGTGAAGAGGAAAGCATTCTAAACAGGGGTAAGAACATGAACAAAAAGTGCTATTTAAGTGAATTAATGTTTTTTGAAATCAGTTCAGTTCATTAAATCAGACTACAAAAGGAAATTGTAGAACCTCTCTCAATGGAAATTTTTTTCAGTGACCTAGATCAGCTTCAACATTGATTTGCCAAGAGGCAGGGGGATGAACCGGATGACATTTTGAAATCTTTTCCAAGTTTTCTAATTCTTATAGCTGTAACTCTTTAGCCTTTCTGATCTTAAAATACGTTAATGAAGAGAGCATTTAAATCTAATCTTTCAAAATGCAATGTTCTGGTTCTGGAATGCTGAGAATCTTCCTCTGGCTAAAATACGAATTTCACATCCTTTTTTTTGGTTAAACTGTGAGTAATCAATCAAGTTCGTTTGTTATGTTGATACCTAGTGTGTAGTTGACAGATATCCTAAGAATTGGAAATTCTATTCAATTGCATGGATATTTTAAAGAATGAATTAATAAATGTCAATTGACAACAACGCTATCAAAAAGAATGAATGAGCGCTTATAGGGAGAGGAGCAGAAACTGGTCTCCACAGAGGCTGTTTTTTTTTTTTTGCGGTACGCGGGCCTCACTGTTGTGGCCTCTCCCGTTGCGGAGCACAGGCTCCGGACGCGCAGGTTCAGCGGCCATGGCTCATGGGCCCAGCCGCTCCGCGGCATGTGGGATCTTTCTGGGCCGGGACACGAACCCGTGTCTCCTGCATTGGCAGGCGGACTCTCAACCACTGCGCCACCAGGGAAGCCCCACACAGGCTGTTTTTCTAAGCAGGGAGAAGGAGAAACAACACGGAAGGGAACAGAGGAGGTGGAGAGGCAGGGATTGAGGATGGAGACCTCTCAGAGTAAGAGACCATCTCAAGAAGGTGGGTCCTTTGCACTTGCATTTCTTTATGCGTGGAGCACTTTTCTCCAGGATATCTATATAGTTCACTCCCTCATCCTTTGTTTTTTTTTTTTTTTTTTTTGGCCTTGCCAGGCAGCTTGCAGGATCTTCGTTCCCTGAACAGGGATCGAACCTGCGCCCTTGGCAGTGAAAGTACAGAGTCCTAACCTCTGGACCGCCAGGGAATTCCCTCCCTCATCCTTTAAATGTCACCTTCTCTGAGAGGCCTCCCTAGACTGTATATGTTAAACAGCAATTCTGGCCCCACCCCACATCTCACCAGCTGGCTCCCTTATGTCCCTTCCCCTGTGTTGTTTTTATCCATGTCTCTAATAGTTCACCATTTGGTATACCTGTTTATTTCCTTATAATCTGTCTTCCCTCTTCCGCCAACCCACACATGTATTAGAACGTCAGCTCCATGAGAGTGTCTCTGTTTTTGTTTACAGTTGAATCCACAGCATCTGTTACAGTGCCTTAAGACACACAATACGTACCCAATAAATACTCATGTGAATACAAGTAAATGAAGATGGGGTGATCAAATGAACCAGAGATGTTCTGGTTCCTCAAATAGACTACACCTCTAACACTGGTCAGCTAGATTAAACACACCTCTATCGATTATAAGGAAAATCAAAATGATTAAGTATGGAAGAAGACAGCTTGAGCCCACTGCCAACCGCTGAAGATAAAACAAAAGAAATCCTTCAGTCCTATTTTTGTGTTAATGCCACAGGTAGTACAATGAACTTGGATCCTTACTCTAAGGTTGTTGTGATTTTATCCTTGTAAGTGTTTTATAATCCTAAGAAGAAAAATGTCCTGTGAGTGTGGGTTACTTTTTAAAATCACATAGTTCTGCCAAAATGTTTTGCAGACATTGTGGTAAAGGTACTTTAAGAAAACAATCTACATTTCTGCCTTTCCAAAAGAACCTCTTAAATAGATACTTAAGTATTGATTTTTAGGTCCAAGATTTTTGAAACATGCTCTATATAACTGATTATTATCTTTTGGCATTTTCTAAGAAGCTTTATAATTCCTAAAATATTCACTAAGAAATATAGAAAATATTAATATGTATTTAACTAACTTGGGTGAAACCACTTCAGGACCCTTTAAAATCTTTTGTATTCTTCTTTTTAAATGTTGGTTTCAGATGACTTTCTCTGGGAAGACATCCTGACATAGACTGGTCTTTCATAATTCAGCTTGTGATATATAATTTCGGCAACTGCAAGATCTGTAAGAGGCCATTTGCAAAATTTGCCAATTGCTGAGGGAACAATTATTTTTAAATTCCCGTTAATACAATCTTCAGCTAAGGAAGTAGGCAAGTTAGAAGAGGATAAGGGTTGCTTACACTGTTTTCACTTTAACCAACACCTTGCATTACCTAATTTATTTCTCATAGTGTTTGAAAAGGTTGAATCGGACAGTTTTTGATGCTGCAGAAATAACTACTAGAACCCAAGGCACTAGGACCTAAAGCTAAAAAAGAGAAGTTGGGTATCCCCATTACCACTGTTTGGATTGACATGGATGCATGAGATTTGTTTGTGCCAAGTGGGCACTGCAGACAGTAACAGTACTAGAACCATCTGCACAGTAGCTCATGGAAGAGGGCTGCCACTAGTCTTAGAGACGGGAAAGGAGAAGGAATGCCACTGGAAGAGGCTGAGAGGCCACATGAGGAAAATGTATTGGCTTTTGAATTCCTGTTGCTCGTTAGCCAGAAAGGCAGGGACCCCCCACAGTCAGTCACATAAACAGGTTCTGCCCTCTTTTCATTATCCAATAGTTCAATTACTGGTTCTAGTTTTTAAAAGCTCACATTATCCAATTTAATTCTTAGGGCAATTCTGTGAGGTAGGCATTAAAAAAAAATCATACCTCTTTTTCAGACTAGGAAACTTGGAAATGCACTCAGAGAAGTTATACAGTGAGTCCAAGGTCACACAGTTAGTGAGAGAGCCAGGACTTAAAACAACTTTTTTAGGCTTTGCCCTCATTCATTGTGTTCAGTATCTCTTTTGGACAAGGCACCATTAAATTCATTAAAGATTATATAAATATCTAAGATGGTTCTTGCTCTTAAAGAATTCTTAAGGAATTGTTGAGGAGAAGATCTTAAGTAGCTTGGGTGAAAAGACAATAAAAGCATGATTAGTAGGAGATAATGCAACAAAGAAAGCTGAACTGCTTTCCATTAGAAATAAACAGAAATTTTGGCAGGGTTTCCCCGATATAGAGACAATCCAGAATTGGAGAGAGAGAGAGTGGGATGAATGGCTGAATGACTTGGCAAAGAGACAGAAAGGATTTTTTTGGTTTTGTTTTTTCCAATGTTTTATTACGAAAAAATTTTAAACAAACAGCAAAGTTGAAAGAATTTTTACAGCCAACACCCATTTTCTTACCCACCTATATTCTACATTAATATTTTATTACATGTGTTTTATCACACATCTGTACACCTATCATCCCTCTATCTCTCCAGCAATTCATCTTTCTAAAAAAAAAAAAAAAAAGGATTTCAAAGTAAATCGTGGACATTAGTATAGCTGCAGGCATTTTAAAAACAGGGATGTATTGTACTCCATTTAAAGTTATCTGTGTCGTTGCACTATAATTCTTCATGTCTCCTTACCTTCAGTAAAGCCCACTCTACACAAAGAGGCCTTGTAAGAATGGTATTTTTAAATAATAGAAGTCAAGGAAAGTGGCTGACTTCCAAGTGTAAGTAGATGTAGAATTTGAGATAAAAGAATATACAAGACAAAGGGGAGAAGCCAAATTTAGTCGAATCAGGAAGTCAGAACTAGAGGTGAACACAAAATTATCAGCTCCCTGTACTGTGGAGGAGTCTTAGGGAGAGCATCCGACTTTGCACAAGGCGGAATTAGGGATCTGAGGCTGTCTTACACAGATCCTTGAAAGGCCAAGCAAATACCAGTTGACAAGTAGATTACCACGTCTTTCTCAGTCACCACTAACTAGAACTAGAGGTGTTCCATCACTGGAGGCAACACCTGTGATTAGAAGGAAGGGGCAAGGCAGAGAGGAAAGAAAACCTTGACCTGAACCCCAAGACCCAGCCACTGCCCTGGGTCTCCCCTGTTTTCCCTACCCACCCCCTACACCTCCTAATTTTTCTTCCTTCCTTTCCTCCTTCCTTCCTTCCTCTCTCCCTGTCTCTCCTTGTCTCTCTCTCTCCTTCCCTCTCTACTTCTCTTACTCCTTCCTTTCTTTCTCTATAGGGTGAAAGAAAGAGAAATAGGGGAAGATAGAAGAAAGAAAAAATTAGGAAGAAGAGAAAGAGAAAAAGAAAAGAAAAGAAAAAAGGAAGTCACTTTGGAATCTGGGCCCTTCTCTCTGCCTCCAATCTGATCAGGCTCAATTTCTGCTCCTACTTTAGGCCATTGATTATCACAGGTAAGACAAAGAGAGGAGGAAACAAACTACTCCTGGTGGGGGGATGAGGTGATGAGCCAGTAGAAAAATGGGAGAGAAGAGGAGGAAAAACTTGTGGAAGAGAAATCACTAATTCTTCTAAGCATTATTCCTACCCACATAAACCCAAACTCAGTCCTAGAAAGTCAGTCTTACAGTCACAGGTACCTCAGTGACTTTTTATCCCTAATTAGAAATTTCTTTACAGTTTGCTTTTGTAAACAAAACTTCAAACACCTCTTCTCAAGTCACATGAGAGTCACACAAACACTGGATTAAATACAAGCTCTTTATTTACTTGTTATGTGCCTGAAGAAAATTATATAACTGCCTTGAGTCTCAATTTCCTTGCACCTAAAATAGAGCCAATAATACCTCCTTTCCTAGGTGGTTGTGAGGATTAGAGATAAAAGGGCATTAAAGTACATGCCACATAGCAAGCCCTCAATAAAAGACAGCTATTACTGTTACAAGGTGGTAAGCCCTAAATTGGAACTCTAGGTGACAAACTGGTGTTCAGGTTTGAGGAGCTCTTTTGAGGGACTGCCTGATTTCAAAATAAAGAGTTAAGGTGAATTAGAAAAGAAAATGCTTTATATAAACCCGGGGAATGATGACAGACTGTGGTAAAGCAATATTTGCTAACATTTAAGGTTTAGTAATAAAGCTACCATATTGTATCTAGTTGCCAATCTCTTTGAAACTTTGCTGTTCACATGCCACCTTTTGAATATTGAGAGTGTTGTCATGTGTTTTGGTTTCAAAAGAAAGTATACACATATAAGTATATTTTAGGGGAAAACTGAGGGGGAAAAGCAGCTGACCTACCTCTCTGTTAATCAAACCTATAGCTGAAGTCTGGCTGTTCGGACTCTAACAACCAGTTAGAGTAGTAACAGCTAATCTCTATTGAGCACTTATTTTGACCAGGCATCGCGCTAAGAGCTTTATGTGGGTAGCCTCATCTCCTTCTCACGACAACTCTATTCAGCAAGCAGAGTTAATAGGTGATGAGCCTGGGGACTGATATAAGAAACTAAGTCACTTTCCCAAGTGTACACAGAAAGTCGCAACGCCAGGCAATGTGACTCTATAGCTTGCACACTTAACTACTGCATTATACTGGCATGTGTCCAAGAGCCAAGGAGGCAGCGCAGTGGAACCCCTGACAAAGTTCCACGGAGAAAAATAACTTCACACGTTCCGAATTTCCAAACCGAAGTGTAAACTATTTAATAACCATCCACTGAACCCACAGAGTGTTTTAGGCACAGTGCTGGCCTCAATGTTAGATGCAGGAAATACTACGATGAGATAGATTCCTGCCTTTGAGGACTTCAGCAGGTCAATATTGATATTCTGTTGTGTTGTTCTTATTTATTGTTACAAGGTTAACGATAATTAATTGTACTACAATTATATTTATGTATATTTGTAATTCCTGAATAAAAAAATCAAATTGAATCTAAATGGTGTATCTGTAATTCTTTAATTTGGGTTCCTTAGAATATTATGTAACTAGCAAAAGATTTGGATATACATCTCACTAGAGAAAGTATACAAATGGCCAATATGCCTTTCTTGGAATATTAACAAGTGTCACAAATCTGGCACCATTAGTCATTGGGGAGATGCAAACTAAATCTACTATGAGATACAATTTCACACCTACTAGAATGCCCATAATCAGAAAGACAGTAACAAATGGTGGCAAGGATGTGGAGAAATCAGAACCCTCAAACATTGCTGGTAGGAAAATGTTAAATGGTGCAGCCACTTTGGAAAATAGTTTGACTATTTCTTAAAAAGTTAAACGTAAGAGTTACCATTAAACGCAGCAAGTCTTACCCTAGGTTTATCCCTATGAGTAGAATTGGGAAATGAAAATATACATCTACACAAAAAAATTGTACTCAAGTATGTATAAGTATTATTCATAGCGTTATTTGTAATAGCCAAAAACTAGAAATGACCCAAATGGTCATCAACTGGCAAATGGATAAACAAAATACGGTACATCTATTCAATGATTTCTGTTATTCAGCAATAAAAAGGAATGAAATACTGATACATGTTACAAGATGGATGAACCCTGAAAACATTATGCTAAATGAAAGAAGCCAGACACCAATGGCCACATATTATACGATTCTATTTTTATGAAATGCCCAGAAAAAGCAAATCTGTAGAGACAGAAAATAAATTAGCTGTTGTCTAGGGCTGGGAATGAAAGCAAGGATTAACTGTAAATGCACGTAAAGGATTTTACTGGGGTGATGAAATGTTCTAAAACTGGATTATGGTGATAGTTGCACAACTTGGTAAACTTACTTAAAACTATTGAATTATACAATAAACATAAGTGTATTTTATGATATGCAAATTATGCCTCAATAAAGCTTATTTTTAAATCCTAGACAACATAAAACAAAAAAACAAATTATTTCAAAAAAACATTAAAAAAATCCTAAGCAAGTATGGAACTGAAACTCTCTGGTATTTTAGTTATTAATAGGAACTATTTTTGTTTTATATAATATTTATTTTAACAAATATACTCAATAATATATATAATAATTATATATTATTAAAATATATACATAATTACATAATAGATTACATAATAGAATAGAATATGGGGGTTTTCTGTACTAAAGCTTTATAATTGCCTGTCACTTGATGATGTATATTCAGGTTTAAACTCTATCTCAATTTTAAAGCAATTACTCAATTAAGAAATAATTTCATAAAGCAAATAATCTTTTTATAATTAATATAGTGGTTTAAAAATGTCTTGGATTAAATAGTGCATGACTTTTGACATGTTTACTTTTACAGGCTATAGTATAAAGTAAAGAACCATAGAAATTGCCTCCTTTTTCATTGAATTTTTGTGACATTTCTTTCTTGTCCAAATGTTTTCTTATATAGTCTTAGTTTACCCTCCAGTAAGCCTATGATTTAGGAAGAATGGATATTACCCCCATTTTACAGTTGAGTAAATATGGGCTCAAGTGGGTTGGGTGACTCAGCATCCAGGAGAGTTAACAATTATATCTGAGCAAAAAACAGTGTGTCCTTCAACGATTGGATACTAGAGTGACTTCGACTGATAGAAATTAGGATTCTAATATTCACAGATTATTTCTATATATGAAATTAGAGTGGACTTCCAGTCTCCGGTCCGACATATAAAGAGCTTCGAAGTTGTCGCTCTCCCATCCCCACAACAACAGGAAAAACCTGAACATATTGAAAATCAACCATTCTTCTTAGATCTATCAGAGAATTGAGGTTGCAGGGCAAACCACTGCCCCAAACACTGGAGAGACAGATGCCTTTGCTTGCCCTCAAGATAAACTATTTTATCAGAATCTAACTGACCTGAGGGAAATGAAATACCTAATTCCAGCCCCCTCTAGCCTTATATCTGGAGGAAGAGAAATACCAAATTCCAAACCGCTCTAGCCTTCCTCTCCTACTTAATAGCAGGGAGTTGGGGAGGAAAAAATGAGCTCTCAGGAAGGTCACAGCCCAGGGACACAGGACTCACTGAAAACCTGAAAGGTAATCATAGGCTATGGAACACACCTCCTGTCCCATACTTCACCACCATGTCACTCAGATTCCTGTATAAAAACAAACAATTGCAGCTAAAAGAACTGCAAGCCTCAGACCCTACTACAGAAGGACTCTCTCAGGGAGACAAAAATAAGGACATCAGAGGAATTTTAGCCTCTGACACTATGGCTGCAGCAACAGTAAACACAACCTAACTCCTATCCAGATAAACACAAAACTTCACATTGAATGCCCTCACTTACTTTTACCCAATACATCATGTCCGGCTTTCAACAAAAAATTCCAAGGAGTGCTAAAAGGCTAAAAACTCAATCTGAAGAGGCAAAGCAAGGATCAGAACCAGACTAAGATATGGCAGAGTTTGGGGAATTATCAGACTGGGAATTTAAAATAACTATGATTAGTACGTAAAAGGCTCTAATGGAAAACGTGGACTACAATGCAAGAGCAGATGGATAATGTAAGCAGGAAGATGGAAATGCTAAGAAAGAATCAAAAAGAAATGCTAGAGGACTTCCCTGGTGGCACAGTGGTTAAGAATCCGCCTGCCAATGCCCGAGACACGGGTTCGAGCCCTGGCCCGGGAAGATCCCACGTGCCACGGAGCAACTAAGCCTGTGCGCCACAACTACTGAGCCTGAGCTCTAGAGCCCACGAGCCACAGCTACTGAGTCCACGTGCCACAACTACTGAAGCCCGCGTGCCTAGAGCCCGTGCTCCACAACAAGTCACTGCAATGAGAAGCCCGCACACCACAACGAAGAGTAGCTCCCACTCGCCGCAAGTAGAGAAAGCCCGCGCGCGGCAACGAAGACCCAATGCAGCCAAAAATAAATAAATTAATTTATTTATTTTTAAAAAATGACAACTACTTGGTCTCCCTTCTTTTTCTTTCTTTTTTTTTTTCCCCTTCTTTTTCTTCTGACTTCCCCCCACCACCTAAAGTCTCTCTGTCTGGGGAATATGGTAGAATTTTGTTACAGGGGCTGTATAACTTAATTATTTTCCTCTTTAATACGGAAATTATTTAAATATAAAGAACAAAAAATAGAATGTTCTATTAGCTTTGTCTCTCCAAATGAACTGCAGATTTCTTGAAGGCAGGGGTTATATACTGCATAATTCTGAATCCCTTAGAGCGTGTAGTGCCATCTGTAGTGTTGAAGCAAATGACATCCTGTTGTTTTAACTGGTTGGAAGTAACTGTAAAAGCCTAACTACACTGGGACCTGCAGGTTGGGACTGGAGCCTGGTGAAGAGGAAAGCCACTAATCAAGGGAATTAAATAGTTTTGAAGTATTCTTTAAATATTTAAAAAGTAAAACCCATTCTCTCTATGGTCCCATAGTATGTTGTGCCTTTATAAGACCTGCAATGACTTGTTTACAAGTCCATTTAGCGTCTTAGAGTGTAAGCTCCTCTATGATGGGGTCACATTTTTTTTCTCTTTTAATTGTGAGAGGCACTTAATTCACGTTTGGTAAATAAAAAGTTGAGAGAGTACTGATGAGAGGAAAGAGAGTCTAAAGCCATTCTATAGTCATAAAGCTATGCATTTAAAAGAAGTACCTAAATGTTATATTTCAGAGGAATTTGTGTGTGTGTGTGGCCTCTCCCGTTGCGGAACACAGGCTCCAGACGCGCAGGCTCAGCGGCCATGGCTCACGGGTAGCTGCTCCGGGCATGTGGGATCTTCCCGGACCGGAGCACGAACCCGTGCCCTGCATCGGCAGGCGGACTCTCAACCACTGCGCCACCAGGGAAGCCCTCAGAGGAACTTTAAAGGAGTTTTTCCCAGAGATGCGATGTGACCCCTTTGCCCCCCAAAGTCAGTCTTTTTAGGGAGCCTGGATTCCACTCAGCCCCTCTTCTTCTACGCAATGACTTTCATATCTCTGTTTCTATTGGCTCCTTCTCTCTTTTTTCCTGATCTAACATTCTTTTCATGGGGGTGGGGGGAGAACCCAACAACAAAAGAACCAAACCTCTTTGCATTTGTACCATTACCCTTTCCACCTCCCATCTTGCCTCCTTCTTTAAAGGCTAAACCTCTCATATGCGCGATCTTCAAGACATTCACATTTCCAACCCCACCACAGCATCAAGACTAGTTATGTTAAGGTTAAAGGATTTCTGACTGAACTCAGAAGTCGTTTCTCAGTTTCTCATCCACTTTAAGTTCCCTGTGCTTCAAAATACTTTCAGAAAGTAAATGATCCTTTTATGAAGTGAATAATCACATGCTCGTTTATCTGTTTCCTGGAGTTCAGAAAGGAAGGCAGGTTTCCAGGTTGGGGTGTTGCCAAGGAGGGCTGTCTTAGTCTCTCCCAGTGGAGCTGGCGTTTGGGGTTTGGCTCCCTAGCGCTCACCAGACAACATTATCCCTGTTTCAGAGCTGACTCACCCTGACTCATAAGAGACCCAGCATAAAAACCGAAATGCTGAGTTATTGATTGGTAATGAGGAACTATAACTGTTGGGTGGAACGAACCGTCCTATCAGCCTGGTCATCCTATTTCTTGGAAAGCTTCATGGAAGCCAAAATAGCTAAAGATTGCTGGTCACAACAGAATCAGGATAAGAGGAGTTAGCTACCTAATCTGAATTCTTGAATATTAGGACTCTGATAGCCTGACTCATTTATCATTTCCCACTCATCTCCACCATACAGGAATGTGCTATGCCAATTTGTTCTAATTCTGCTTTTTCTGTGCTTTGTAACTAACCTCTCTTCTTATTTACATACTATTTTAATCAGGTTATAATTAAGGCTTGTTGTGTTGATCTATATCCCTTCTGCGATCCATTTCTTGTTTATTGTACAAATTGACTTTCAGAGGTTGGTCTTATTGCTAATTAGAAAAATGTCTCACTGTCATCTGCACCTATAGATTGTAAATATGAATTTCCGCATATTATGTCACATTTCTTAAAGCAAGGTACACCAGGATGAATCAGCCTGATCACCCACCTGCCTACTGGCTGTAAGATATGTCTTTAAGATTCTTCTAGATTGTGACTGTTGGCTTTTCCATTCTTTAAGGTATTCAAAAGAACATCTCCCCAGATCCTGAAAGCAGTCCTAAGTTAGGTTCCAAATATTTGAGCAAAGGCAACATTGTTGGAACAATGGTAGTAGAAACTGACTATATTTTTGGTATGTAGTATAAAAATCACAGTCACAAACGTGTCCAATTATAGAGAAAATATTGAACTAAGAATGACTGGCTAATTTCAAGTTTCATTAACATTTATTTACTATTTGTTCACTTCTTTTGTAATCTATTAGCATTTTTTTTTTTTTGCAAGATAAGCAGTTACAAGGGCCAAAGTTTTAAGAAAAATTTATGGGAGAATAACTTAAAATTGAGAAAATTCAATTCATAAACTTTCTCCCCATGAATTGAGAAGTGATCACTATTATTAATTAGAATGGAATGATACTAATGCAGGAGCATAATTTGAGAACTGCTACTATATGGTGAGTTATTGAATACTTTTGATGGAGTAAATAACAATTTTATTATTTCTATTATAAATGTAGAAATCGGATCGGGCCTGCCGATGCAGGGGACATGGGTTCGTGCCCCAGTCCGGGAAGATCCCACATGCCGCGGAGCGGCTGGGCGCATGAGCCATGGCCCGCTGAGCCTGCGTGTCCAGAGCCTGTGCTCCGCAACGGGAGAGGCCACAACAGTGAGAGGCCCGCGTACCGCAAAAAAAAAAAATGTTTTACAGTATTTGCTTGGTAGGACTTAGAAGAAAGGATTCTCTTGGTTCTGATTTTTAATCTTATATGACATCCATTTCCAGAGAGAAACCAGCAGAGTTTTTAAAATCCTTAACAATATTGTTCTGAATAAATATATTTTACTATGATATGAAAAATGTTACTAAAAAATAACTAGAATATGGTCGAGTAGCCTAGTTTGTGCTTTATTATTTGCTTGCTAGTTGGGGGAAGTCACAAGTTCTGTAGAAGTTATTTTCAAACATTAGGGAAACTCAAAATCCTTTGGAGGGCTTGTGAAAGCAGATTGTTGAGCTCTATCTCAGAGTTCCTGACTCTGTAGGTGTAGGGTGGGGCCCAAATTTGTATTTCCAACAAGATGTAACAGATTTTAGGACCACTGCTCTATATACCCTGGGCTATCTTCCATTTAACAAGCTCTTGTTTATCTTTCATTCCTCACAGTGGTTTAACCAACCTTTAGCACCTCACATCCATTTTACTCTATCATCCCCACTTTTGCAGCATCCCTACTTTCCGACATTGCAGGGAGAAATTGGGGTCATTGGGTATGAACTGCCTCAAGTTCTTATTCTTTTCTTCCAGTTAGTCCTTTTCCATTTTAAGGTTCATCCCACTTCCTGGACTCTTGATCAGAAACCTTCCCATTTCTTCCAGGATCTAATTCCATCTTTATGTCCTAAAGATTTTGCCATTGGCCCTCCTTTATATCAAGTGTTCAACCTCTTTGCCAGCTTCTTCTCCAAAGCTCGTGGCCAAGCTCAAGGCCATAATCTTAAAAAATCTATCCTGTGACCTTGAATATTTCTCTAGATATTCTCTTTCTTCTTCACAGACCAAGTTCTTGGAAAGAATAACACACTTGATTTCTCAACTTCCTTATCTACTCTTCCTTTTTCAAGTTACTACAACCAAGTTTCTAATCCTACCACTTTATGCTGCTTTGGAAAAGGTCGTTTTGAACTGGCTAAATCCAATTAACTCTGATTCTTATTTTAGTACCTCGAATTTCTCTTTGAAACTCCTTGCTCTCCTGGTTTCCATGACAACACTGCTTCCTCAGTGTCCTTCATAGGCTCTTCCTCTCCCTCTCCTACTGAACGTGGGCATCTAGAATTCAATCTTTGACTCACTTCTCTTTGTTCTATGCATGCTCTCTTGGCCATTTCATTGTCTCTCTTGGCTTCAGTTGTGCCCACAGATCCTCATGAGAATGTTTTCTGGCCAAAGCTGGGAACAGGGCTAAATTCTACATCCAAGTGACGTGTGTGGAATGCTGTACGCTACTGGTTCCCAAACCTAAATGTCCATCTACTCTCTTGAACTCCAAACTTTATTCTGGCTTCTATCACCACCATTCTGTCTGGATAGTCCAGTTGGCTACTGGTTTATAGCCACCTGCAATTTCGTTATGGTCAACTTAAACTTACCAAGACTAACTTGCCTCTCAGTAAGTTGAGAAAACTTGGAATCATCCTGTTTCCTCTTTGTCTTACGTCCATCCTGATATCTTACCAGTTAGTTACTGGTTCTGTAAATTCCACTCCCTTAGTATTTCTTCCATCTGTCATCTTTTATCATTTCCTAGTCCACTGACATAGCTCAAGCCCATATCAGCTCTTTCCTGAATTGTTAACTTCTTCCAGTTTTTCACCCTTCCAATATTTCTTGCACATTACTGCCAACTTACTAACAGGCAAATTTAATCATGTCATTAAAAAAACATATTTCCAAGTTTCCCCATTTTTTATTAGATAAAGTCCAAATTCCATAAAGTAACACACAAGACTTTCTATGATCTGGCCCTTCCCAAGTTTCTGGCCTCCTTTCTTACACCCTGTGATCCCATCATACTGGACAACTTGCAATTCCCTCTAACACACTGTGGCTTTGCTCATGTTACTCCCTCTGCCCAAATAATCCTTCCTCATTTTGTTCCACTGTTACTTTTCAAGACTGAGTTTTTGAGTCATGGTCTCAATAGTAATAATACTAATAAAAAACAAGATGCATTAAGTGCATGTTATGTACCAGATACCTTACATACATTCTCACCTTACATGCAATTCTCACAACAAAACTCTGAAGTTTATAACAGCCTTGTCATAAATTATGCTAATAAGTGGCATGAAAGCCCATATTTTTTGGGTTAATGAAGTTGTTTTAAGTATATTCTGGAGAGAGAAAATATACCTTATGCTGCATCTATGAAATACTAAAAATAAAGATAAAGTAACTTGGTCAAAATTTTTGGTATAAATCCCTGATCACTAGCAATTGATCTGAGCATTCCTTAGTCGATACAGGTTTATTGCATCCAACTTCAGAGTATGAACTAGGAATAGCAGGCTGCATTAGCTATACTGTGGTTTATTTCACTTACGGTACTGATTCATTTTGGGCCCTGTTTCCATGTATCATAGAAAAATAAATGTATATGCATAATATAAAATGGAGGCCGTTATTCAAATAATTCACTGAATTAGATCCAGTTTTACATCTAAATTTTTCAATGAAAGTACTTTGGGGAATTGAATGTTTCTGTATATTTGTCTCAACTGAATTCTCGACTTTATTTTCAGGTACTGATAGACCACCTGCCAAAAAAAAAAACAAAAAAAAAGTTATTCTTTTCTTCTCTTTCTTTTTTCTTTTTAAACAAGGGAATGTTTAGCTTTCCTCACCTCTTCTTAAAGCAAAAATAAAATATTCCTTGACCTATGTTAGGTCTAGATGGACCTCTATTATGTGAGCAGGATTAGAAATTAAATTATTATTAAAAGAGTTACAAATACAAACTTTCCTTCATTTCCATAAGAACTTACTTATGATGGCAAAAACATTAAAGATAATACAAACACTGTACTTAATTACTTATTTATGCCTAAAACTGGATTCTTGATCTCTTACACTTGGATTTTTTTTTTTTTTTTTTGGCCGCGGCCACATAGCATACAGGATCTTAGTTCCCTGACCAGGGATGGAAACTGCGGTCCTTGCATTGGAAGTGCAGAGTCTTAACCACTGGACTGCCAGGGAAGTCTCTGGATTCTTGATCTCTTATACGCACTCAACGTACTCCATCCCCAGTCCTTTCCATCTCAGTTCATGGCAAATTCATTTTTCCACTTAGAACCCTTGAGAGTCATCCTTGATTCCTCTCATTCTCTAGAATCCCAAATCCAATATGTCAGTAAATCACAATGAGTTTCAAACTATATCCAGAATCCATCCACGTCTCATGGAATCTACTGTAACAACCCTAATACAAGCTACCGTCATCTCTTGCCTGGTTACTCTCTGTGCCTCTACAGACTATTTCCAGCCCAGAGGCCAGAGTAATCATTTTAAACCCTTAAACACATCATGTCAATTCTCTGCTAATAGCCTCCTAGTCCCAGGCACATAGACCTTCCACCATCTGTTCTCCTAGTTCTTCTGTGACCTCTTCTATCTTCTTTCTGGGTCACTATTCTTCAGCTAAAATGGCCTCTTGGTCACTCCTGCAACTTACCAGCCCCGTTCCCACTACAGGGCCTTGGCACGGGTTGTTCTCATTGTCTGGAAGGCTCTTTCTTTAGTTATCTACAACCACCTTCTTCCTCAAGTTATTATTCAAATGCCACTTCCTCAGTGAGCCCTACCCTGCTTGCCCATTACAAATATCACAGTTCTCCTATTCCTCCTGCTTGTTCTCATTCCATAATCCCTTCCCTGTTGTATAAAATTTTCCCCCTCTAACACTCATAGCCTTTTAACATATTACACAATTTGGGTATTTATTTTATTGTGCAAATCCTCCTTCTAGAATGTGAGTTTGATGATGGCATGGAGTTTTGTTTTGTTCACTGCTGTATCAGCAGCTCCTAGAATAGTGTCAGGCACATGGTAGGCCCATCATAATAATTGTCGAATGAACGAAATAATTAGCACCTATCACTAACATTCAGCAAATAGACCTTAATTTCAAGGGGAGAAATGTAAAAGTTGTTCGTTTCCAGTACAAGAGGTATTATATATTGGATTCTATAGGAATGGGAGCAACTAAGTTTCCATATGTCTAGAGAGTTCAGGGGCCCCATGAAACCCTGATATTCTATGATTCCCTTCCCATCTAAGTCTCAAAAATGATCATTTTCTAACAGCCAAGCACTAATTTTAAAAGATCCTGGAGTGTTAAGCCTGCAATGAGAGATTCCTAAGAGGATGGTTCATGATTATAGTTCTACAAGCTGCTCAGTGCTGCAATTCTTAGCATTTCTTCTCTCACCACTGTGTTGCTCTTCCTACTTCAAAACATATGAATATAATTGGAAGGTATGGGAAGCCAATTTGATTACACTCTGAACAGTTATGTGATACACCCTCCCTCCAGTGTGTCAATAAATTTGATTAATATATACCTTTTCATGTTGGGCTTTCTTTTGAAATACATAACATCAGTTGATCCAAGTTGGCCTAAAGCAAGAGTCCTGCATAGTCACATAATTTTTGGTAGCATAAATATAAATACTGAAATTATTCTGTACACCTTTAAGATTCATCTTTTGGTTATTCCTACTTTAAAGGAGCATAGAGTTTTAGGGTTACAGGTTTTATTTCATTTGGTTTGATCACCTCATTTTACAGATATGAAAACTGAGGACCCATGATATAAAATGACTTGCCCAGGTACCACAGAGCTGAATAATTGTTTTGGTCAGAACTCCTCGTTCTAAAGATAAAACAAGATACCTCTGAGATTGCAATTGAAAAAGAGTTCTTAATATTAGGAAATTAACTGAATATAGCAACAATTTCAATATGCAATTCTAAACAATATTCAGTTCTACCTGGTTTATTTCCATTGTGACTATTTAAACATTAGAATAGCAAATATAGCAAACGGTGAAATAATTGATAAATAGGAAAAGAAAAAGCCTCCACAAGCATCCTAATACATGACAGTCATGGGTCACAAAAGAGTAAGAATTTGCAGGTCACTTGGGGTAAACTGTCTGCATGGCGTCCACAGGAGAAGAAACCACTTTATCACAGAGATGGCTCCATACCAGGCATGGCTTCTGCTATTATTTGGAGGATTAAGCCTTCTTTCATTATCTAATCTAGTCATCTTCTAAGATGCCAAGAGGCATTTTTGCTTAGATATGTACCCTTTTTAGTCAGTCTATATGAAGGTTATTATACCAGAGGAATGTAAAAATCTACAGTAACAATGCTTCATTTTCCTTTAATGGCTTTGTTCAAGGAATGAAGACATTTTTGTGGTGTGATGAATTCACTTGGTCTCCTGATGTGTTTCTTCCACATGCTTTGGAAATCACGTGTTTTTCTGAGAGGTGGTAGTCATCAATGTCTTAATTTCAGCACCATTGCTTTAGCTTTGTTACAATGAAGATATCTTATTAGCATTGATAATTTAGGATCTTTGATATTAATCGAATGGAGAATATTTTTGACCCATTGTGGGCAGGAGTGCTCTCACACTACAAACAAAATTATGACTAAATCAAATTTTTTAAAATAGATTTTAACAGATTCCAGGAGGTAGGAACACTAAGATAACTCATGGGACTGCAAAGCTAAGATCTCCGCCAACAGCAAGTCACAATTTCCTAAGAGTGACATTTTGAGCTCCCTCTACCAGGGCCTGTTTAACTCGGTTTCCCTTCTCCATGGCACACTTTGATTAACTCCTGCTGTGTGTGATTATATGTAGGTTAGACACCAGTGGCTTGAGAGTAAGGTCTGGGATCTGTCCCGAAAAACTAGGTCAAATCTGGCCTCCATGTGATGCAGGTAAAAGTCCCATGAAAATATCAGTACGGCAACACTGACTGAACATAATTTTACTTGAAAGGATCTCCTTCCAGTTATATTTCCTCAGACGTACTATTAATATTTTTCTTAATTTTCTTCTATTTTCTTGCTAATGTACTTGAAAGGGCTTTTCAACTATTGTATAAACCAGTCTTCCTTCATAAGAAATTATGACGATTCTCTCTGTTACTTTCTTCCCCTATACACTTTGCCCATCAGTGGATTGAGCCCTGATTTACACATTACGGTGAGCTTTTACATCCTAAACAAATTTATTCTTTTGGAACTTTATTTGGCAAGTATTTAAGTGTTGGGGAGATTAAAGGAGAGCTAAAAGCAAAATTAACAAGAGACTCAACTACAATCCACAGACAAAATAACCAAATAAGTTGCTATTTTAAACAATGTAAGCGAATAGGAAGGGATTATTTCAGAACACAAATATTCATAGAGGCAAGAAAATAACTGAAGTAATAATGCTTAAAAAAGACTTGATGAGGGTTAGTAGTTGAATCTCTGAAATATAATATTTGACGTCATAGGCATGGACTTAAGCGGGTAATAGTTTTCTTTCCTGAGCAGCTGAAAAGAATGTTAAAAATATAAATAACAAGACCACGTAAAATAATGAAAGCAACTGAAATCACTGTCTTATGATTGTATTATTTAAAGAAATACAACTGTATCAATCAATTCTGAGAGGACAGGATGTACAGCTCAAAAGTGGGAGTGCAAGATTTTAAAATAAGGAGAAGCAGGCTAAAATTCTAAGAAAAAATAAATATAGAATCATCCATTCAGAAGCCTTGAAATATCAAATAGTTTTCAATAAAAACGTGGTCATTAAATGCTTGAGCTTGGTAAAATGAATAGGAGGGGAAAATTCGCTGCAGACTATCATCTCCCACTGCCTCTGGAATGACTTTGCGCAGGGGAAGGATGGGGAGCGGTGATGTGCGAGGGCCGGCGTAAGAGGGGGTGTTTCACGGTCCCAGAAAGGGTCGCATATCCATACCCCAGCACCGCGGTCCTTTGGGGGAGGAGGGTCTTTCTGATGTCTCCGTTTCCCTGCATCGTCCGGGTAAGATCCCGGTTCACCCCTACTGCGGACAAGACTTACAGAGGTCAATCTCTGCCCTGAAGCTGAAAACAAAACTTCCAGCCTCGGTCACTAAATCCCTCGAAAACCCTAGTCCTCTAAGCTCATTCTTAAGGAGTCCAAGAATGGCCTTCAACACACTCCGATTCTCAGCTCATCCCCACTCATCTCCCAGCAGCCCCCGCTCTAAGGGCCGCCGCGTGGCTCAGGGTCGCCCGCCCCCGGCTCCGCGCAGCCCGCACCAACGCCGCAAGGAAAGCGGCAACGGGCGCGCTCCACGACGCCCCGCCCCCAGCGAGCGTGGCGGAAGTGGCTGCCTAGAGAAAAGAGACCGCGCGCCACCTGGCCGAGCGCGCATGCGCCAGCGTCCGCGTCGGGAGTGGCGGGGGTGTTTGTAGCCCTCCCTCCTCCACCTCCGCCACCCCCGCCCCACAGAGAGTCGGGCTCACGCCATCTTGCCCCCCCGTCCGCGCCCAGCCACCCTTTCCCTTTAGACTCTCTCAGCCCCCTACCCCGCCCCTTTCCAAGCGTGTCCCGGGCCGCCGCCGCAGAAACCGCACCATCTCTATCCCCACATTCTCCACGCGGGACGCGCAGCCGGGTCTACAAGTGTTCTTAGAACAGAGGTTGTAGGGGGACCGGGGGAGGCGCGGGGGCGGGCGGGGGAGAGGGCTGGGGGCCGGGAGAGGCGCCGAGCCCTGCGTGTCTGGGCCCCGCCCCCCTGCCCCCGGGAGCTGCCGTCGGGGGTCCCGGTCGTTAGCGCGGGAGGCTGAGGGGCACACAGAAGCAGCGTCTCCGGAGGCGCTGGCCCCGCGAGTCGGCCGGGTTCTCCCGCGGCGTGTGGAGTTGGCCTTGACTCCTCCCCGTAGGCGGGTGGGCGTGGGGCCAGGGGAGCTGGGCGGGCGAGCGGGAGCGGGCGTCGCTGGGTGTGTTCAGAAGCACCTTCCGCGTGTCATCTAGGTCGTGTTTTGGGGGGAAGAATTCTTAAACAAGGAAATTGTAGCTTTATGGGCGAGGTGGAAGAAGAGTTAGGTAGCGTTAGTAGAAGTGTAGCGTCCAGGAAAAGGAAAAGATCGACTCCCTTCTCTCTGGGGTGAGCCCACATCTGTGACCCCTGGGGAAATTATTTAGCGTGTCTTTGGCTGGGTGTTCTGGTCTGTAAAATGGGGATAGTAATAACCTAGATCAGAATTGTGAGGATTAAATGAGGTAATACAGGTTAATGCTTATAACAAGCTCCAGGCACTGATCAATTAGCTGTCAATTACCTGTCATTTTTATCTCCCTGTTTAAGGAATTCAGAATGACTGTGACCTGGCTTTCTAAGTGGAAAAATCATGAAACTGGTGTGGATTTTTATAGGGGCAGTGGAATGTAATATCTGACACTCAGAGGCGATCCTGGAAATGTGTTGTTGTTAACGTACACGTGGATAAATGAGCTTAACTCCGTGAGGCTTTAGAAACTTTAAACTCTTTCGTTCCAGAGAAATGAGGATGTATTTATCTAGGAGGAGAGGACGTAGGGTTTTACTATATGTGAGGACAGAACTTTGGAAACAGAATTAAATTACCTCTGTAAAGATTTACTTGAAGACCAAATTGAGGATGGAACTTGTGGAATTTCTGGTGGATGTTTTAGAGAGGCTGGATTTCACTGAATGTTATGAATAATTTCCTGATGGTTACTACTTTGCAAAAATAAAGTGCACTTCATTGTGTTATTGCAAGTTTCTTATCTCTGGGAATATTCAAGAAAAGATCTAGAGCAGCCTAGGTCTAGAGCAGCCGTGTCCAATGGAACTTTCTATCGTTGTGGAAATATTCTGTAATCTGTGCTGTCCTAATATGGTATCCACTAGGCACAAGTGGCTCTTGAGCCTTGAAGTGTGGCTAGTAGTGCACTGAGGTATTTAATTTTATTTTAATTAACTTAAATATAAATAGCCACATGTGGCTAGTGGCTGCCTTATTGGACAGCATAGGTCTAGAATCTAGCCTTTGAGACCTTTTCCAGTTCTTGATTTTGTTGAGTTTTAAGTCAGAGAAGCCAACTCTTAGAACATTTGTTGCTTTAGGGAATTATAATTATATTCAAATAATGCCTTTCATTCACATACTGTAGTTCAAAGCTTGGGTCTTTGGGTCTGTTAATACTTACAGCTTGAAAATTAAAGCAAAGCATTCTTTTGACTCCTAGGTTGTACGGCTAACAGCAGATTTGTTTGGAGAGTCATAATAATACTAAGTGGAGTTTCCTTTAATCATTGTACTGTTTCGTGACTGTGGGTTTCCACTATCTTTTATCACTTTAGTCAGTTTTCAGTGAAAACCTTTCAACTCTTTTACTCCTGAGTTTTTTCAGTTTGAAAGATGGTGCTTTTTCCTTAACTTTTTGTATAAAAAACAATTTGATAAATTATAGTAGAAAACTGAGCGTTGGGCCATTTCAGAAGTAGTTTTGTGGTTATTGGTATTCAAAACTTTTGAAGAGATAAGTCTGAAATTTGGCGATATTTTGCAAGATTGCTTTCTTTGAAATACGTAGAGTGGTTTTTTTCAAGCAAATGTTTATAAAGTTAAGTTTGAAAGAAAAACTAAAAGAAAAAAACAACCCTTTGTTTATAGATAACACACCCTTAACTCTGGCCTGATGTTTGTGAAGTGGTACCCTTGGTCTCAAGGCCGATGATAACCCTTGGATCTGGAACAAAAACTTAAAGCTCACGAATTAAGCATATACAAAGAGCAGCCCATAACACAAATCAAAATGGGTTGCTCTTATGTATACCCTGCTTTTTCTGGGGCAGTCATGGTTTAGAGTCTGTTTGTCTCAGGATAATTCTTAATAGAACTCCTTCCATTTTCAAAAATGTTCCAGTTGGGTCTACTTAATAATACGGTCACCCTCCTTTCAGGCTTGTTGAAATTTGGAATGTATGATTTTAGGAGGATTAAATGTACTGCAACCTCAGAAATGTACTTGCTTTAAAGTAGTGACAACTTTATTGCTTATGTGCTTAAATAACAGACGAGCTATCTGGAATAAGGCCAGCAAGTGACCTGTCCGTTTAAGCCACAGGTAATTAAAGTTTTCTACTTTTCTCCATATAATTGGATAGAAATCTTGGGCACCTTGATTTTTGGTTCTCTCTTGATTTTTGGTGTAGGAATCTGCAAAGAAAGTTAGGCCATGCCAGTTAAATCAGAACATTGAGTATTCTTGTTGAAAATAATACCTGTTTTACTTTATGGTGAGGTTGAATAGTGAAATTAGTTAGAAATCTACGTATTATATTAAAGACTGGTTTTGCTGATGGCTCACCTAAATAGTAAAGAAAAATAATTCAACTTAATGTTTTATTGTATTAATTGAATTTATACTGTAGTGGATAAAATATTTTATTGAGTCACACATTTGGTTTGATTCCTTACTGCTGAGGGTTAAATGAAGTAACCCATGTGATGTGTGTTGGGTGCAGCGAAGCACATAAGAAGTATGTACTCAATAAATATTGGCTGCTCTAGCCTTAAGTTTATTGAATAATGGATCTGGAGAGATATTAATGTTCTGAGATGCATTGTGGTTAGGTGCAAAGAGCACTTAAAACTAATTTCAGAATCTAAATGTAGCCCTTTTCTGCCCTAATTCTCTCTGTGTGATTTCAATTAAGGTATTTAACTTTTTTGAGTCTCAATTTCCTCATCAGTAAAACGGAATTAGTACCTAACCTTATCCCACCTCCTCCCAGGATCGCTGGAGGCTTCAGATGAGAATTACGTAAATTGTTGTGTTGTTTTACAGACATTTAACTATTTAATTGATTTCCTCTCGTCTACCGACTACCTCCAGTAAATCTGCAAAAACTGTTTACACATATTTTAATTTGTGAAACAGCATAGAGTGTAATAGACACTGTTACCTAAGATCATTCTCTTTGACAAATAATACTGTCCACCCCAGTAATGGTGCTATATTGATCTGGTTACAGTATATTCCCTGTACAAAACAGCTCCATACTACTGCTAAGGGAGAACCATCGTTTCCATGGGCACTTGATGTGTTCCAGACTAATGCTCCATCTCATTTATCCAAACGTGTCATTCCCACTTAGTAGGTGATACTGATGAGTCTCTTACTTTTCTGGAACGGATCTATAAGTTTTTCTTGCATTATACTACTGCCTCTGATAGAATCTGACTGATAGTGGATATGGAAGGTTAAATAAGGTTATGAATATTAAAATAACATGCTAACTGGCTTATAGTATATACTAGTTGCTGAAAAACTGCTGTGTTCATTGAATTCATAGGGCAGTAAATATAAAATATTATATAAATATAAATTATTTAAAAATCTTGAAGTGTACTTTTGCTATTTCAAATGCTATAGCAGTTTTAGGACTGAATCCTTTATATTTTACTTTATTCATATTATTTGTTTCTGAATCTTTAAAAGACTATTCCTAATATTCTTCCCCTGAGAGTATATGTGTTTAATAATAATACTTTGTGATATGTTTTCAAGAAGCTATACTTTTGCTTGGATTCTTCATCATCATCATCATGAACTGAGTGCGTTCTAGGTACCAGGCACTGTCCTAAGTGCTTTGTATACATTACTTGATGTCACCTATGAGAGGAGTATTTTTAATCTCCTTTTTAAAGATGAGGGAACTGAGGCAGGGAGGTGATGTGACTTGCCCAAGGTCACCTGGTAAGTGTTAGAGCCTGTGTTTGAATTCCAGAGCCCAGCTCTTTACAGCTAAACTGTGAGTCGGCATAGACAGATACTTCACAACAAAGTTCACTATGACAGACACATTGTGGAGGTCTTGTGAGTTAATTATAATCAACTTTTATTTGTGTGTTCCTTGTGGGATAGTAGAAAGAACTCTGGACCAGGAGTCAGGGGACCTCAGTTTTAGTCCCAGCTGTGTCACTAAATAGTGATGTGTCCTTGGGCAGTTCAAGAAACCCCTCTGGACTTCAGTATCCTCACCTGAAAAATGAGGGATTTGGATGAAATTAGTGATTTTCAAACTGTAGTTCTGAAGGTCAGATGTCTTTGGTCCCTCCCCCCGCCAATTTCCATAGTTATACTTTGTTATAGTTGTTTATCCGTCTGCCTAAGATTTACTTTTAAGCAAAGAATTCCTGAACTTAACTTTTAAAGTCATCAGTCTCCAAGAAAACTTAATGACAGGTCCCCTGGCTACTATGTGTACAACTTCTCAGTAATTCCATATTATTTTAGTGTGTTAAAACTATGGCACTAAAATGGTCGGGGATTGGTGAATTTTTAAAAAATATGTATGTAGATGGACTGAATATTTCAGGTTACCTGGGATCAAAGCCTGTTTTTTGTGTTAGATTTGTTACCTTCACCCAGTGTTTTTACTCTTACCTTCTTCATGAATAGGGGGGAGATACATGCCTAAGAGGGTGGTTGTGAAATATGTGAGCCAATACAGGTGAAAGACCCCTTATAAACTCCGAAATGCTTATACAAATTCACTTCTTTTTTACATGCCTCCAGTAAATCTCCCACTCCTTTTTAGTCACGTGAACTGTGTTTTTAACCACATGAGATCTTTTATTGAATTGTTTATATTTAATATGGACTTCTCATAAGGTTTAATATTTCTAAAATGTGAATCTAGACTGGAAGAGAATCTTGATGTTTAAGAGAGCTCCTTTTTTGACATCCTTGTCAAATACACTTACTTCTTAATATTAGAAGTATAATTGGTTCCAAATTTTTGCATATATCTGGAACGTTAACCATTGTCACTCAATTATATAATATTTTATGTAAAAACAACAGTGTTTTCAATATTGGAAAAGTAAGCTTGCCATTTTTTCAGGGTTTGGATGTCACGTATTTTAGGATGATCTGATAGGCATGTTGGCAGTGCACTTTAAGAACCATTTTTGCAAAGAATAAAATTGTTTTTGAAACTCAGTATTTCTTTGAGAGTACTGGATATGAAAGCACATGGAGTAGAAACCTACATTAATATCAGTCTAAAGAAGAAAAATATAATAATAGAACTTCACGTGTCTCTGAGCAGTGTGTCACGGCTTCTATGTCTATAGGTTTAAAAAAATAATCGCTCATGTAGACAACTGAGATAAGTAAACTCAGTTTACAATCCGTCTGTCTATAGGGAATTTTCATAATTTACAGATGTCTTGATGTTTTCAATTCACGTATATTTTTTGAGCGCACATTATGTTGCAGCCACTGTCTTCTTTAAAACACTCCTCTGAGACAGGTAGAAACTATTCTTGATGGATGGAGAAACTGAACTTGAGAGATTAGTTGATCATTATTACCAGGTTCTACTATGTTGATTAACTTGAATTGGGGCATATATAAATATATTGGAATTATCATTGTGTTATACCAAAACTAGGTATAGAAGTTTTAAAATTTTGCAGATTTTAATTTGTTTTTTTATTTTTTGCATTCTCAGTGATTGAATGATCGTTTGGTATTACTTTTGCACAGCAGGAGAAATTTAGATCATGATGTAACTTGAGTTTTTTTTTTTTTTAACAACAAAACTAAAATGTAGTGTCTAATAGTGTTGGCTTAACCATAATCGCTTCCTGCCCTTGGAGTTCTATGAAAATGAAAATGTTCTGGTTATAATAGTTTTCTATTAATTTATATTATGTGGGATGCTCAGATTATGAGTGATTGAAATTGAGACTCTGTAGATGCGCAGAATCAGTACATAGGTCTGCTGAATTAATATTTCTCAGGAGTGAAACAATTTAAAAATTCCACTGTCTTTTAGTAAATGGGTAGACTGATGGATTTCACAATCCAGATTTTTGACACTGTTTTGAGGGTGTTGTAACTAGTTGTAACTAGTAATAATGTTTTCAACTCTGAGGTATTTTAAGCTGAAGATGTTTCATGGTATTTCTTCTTTGGTCATTTAGTCACTAAAAATATGAGCTATAGGGCTTCCCTGGTGGCGCAGTGGTTGAGAGTCCGCCTTCCGATGCAGGGGACACAGGTTCGTGCCCCGGTCCGGGAAGATCCCACATGTCGCGGAGCGGCTGGGCCCGTGAGCCATGGCCGCTGAGCCTGCGCATCTGGAGCCTGTGCTCCGCATCGGGAGAGGCCACAACAGTGAGAGGCCCGTGTACCGCAAAAAAAAAAAAAAAAAAAAAAAAAGCTATAAATAGAAATGCAGTAACATGTTCATTACATTTTTGTTTAATTCACATTTGTGATGTATAACTTTACTACAGTTAAAATTTTTTTGTCGTGGTATTTTCTGAGAAAAGGGGTATATCCTTAAATTTCATTTTTGTTATTAAAAGATGTCAGTTTTTCTACTCTGGAGCAGAATTTTACCGGTGTGACATAGTATTGGCTACTGGCTTAATAATCAGGTTTAAATATAAGTATTAATCAGAGATGAACTTATTCCTTGAGTTCACATTTAAACTGTGGCATGTTGAAATAATCTGGGTCTCCATGTGCACATCTGAATTCATTTTGTAAAATATGGCAAACAGCTGCATTTCAATTGAAAGCTAAAACAACTGCAGGACATTAACCCATTGAGAAGATTACAGTAGGTTTTCAGTTCCATGTTAACTGTATTTATTAGAGAAAATTGACTTGAGTGCTTCTGCTTTTAAGCGACATTTTTTTTTTTTTTAATGTCCGGGAGATAGGAAATAAAGCATTGGAATGATAGGACTTTGATGTGTAAAGAAGTTAATTATCTAAAACATCAAACAAAATGTGTGCACAGGAAATAATTATTTTAAAGATTCTAATGCACTGTCAGCTCATGATGTCAAGAAAAATGTTATTCACCTGTTTGATTTAAGAAGTAAATAACTTGACTGTGAAAGGATGATCGTGGTTATAATAAACTAGGATTGGGATCTTTTCACTCTTACCAATAAACACTCTTGATACGAAACATTTGCAGTAGGGGCACAATCTAAGAAAGCTGGGGTTTTAGTATGCATTTACTTTCTGAAATGTCTCTTCTTCAGAGAGTGTTAAAGCAAGGTGACTGGATTTGCAGAATGAAAGAGAGCAATAACTCCAGCAGTGTCTCAGGATAATCCCAAGAATGGCATGCCTTCAAATCTGACATGAGTCAACTTAAATCATAGACTGAGGTTAATAATCTTTGCGTTTAACATCTTCTCCAGGATGTCATATCTCTGTCAGTCTTCTCTTGGGACAAGTGAACCATTTTCTAAGGTCACTGGAAAGCCAAGTTCCTTTTTGAACTTGCTTTCCTGTTTTATTATTCCCCAATCTTGGACTGATGATGCGATTTTTTTTTTTTAACCTGAGTTCAGAATGGTGTTCCTTCTTTTCCTCTATTATTTGTAGAAAAAAAGTACTTATTCCAAAAAAGTCTTTGTGAACAAATAGGACAAATTTACGCTTAAAAAGACCGATGGTCTTTCATAGCACTAGCTTCTTTATGTGTTTTAGAACTTTGGTTTTTCAGGTTCAGTTTGAGTGAAACTTTCTTCCTTCTCTTTCTCTGCTTTTGCAGTCTCTGTCAGTGGTTTTCGCCTGGCTCCTAGGGACCTTAGGTTAGACCAGGGCTTATATTGGCAGAGAGTTGGTCCTGCCACAGAATGATATTGGGACATTCCAGATCTAGCCACCCAGCTAGTGTGCTGCTTGTCTTAGGTCTCTGTCCTTTTGCCTTCTCAAAAGCTTCATATGTGGCCCATCTCAGGCAGTGGTTTGTAGTAGTTAATTTTTTCAGCTTTCATTCATGGGACCCAGCCTTTCCATCTCAGCCATCAGTGAATGACCCTGGTTCAAGTTTCCTTTATCAATTTTAAGCCTCCATTGCCCACAGAAGTGGTCAGTTTAGAGGATGTATTAAGAAGATAAATTTGATAGCAGTGTGGAGAATGAACTGAGCTGCAAAGAGAGAAGCTATAGATAGAGCTCAACAAGAAAGGGAGGTGGTAAAAACATAAAGTAGAATTTATTTGGCTTCTTACAAATTATAGGGTGCAGGAGAAGGAGTCAAAGATGATGACTGACGTTTTAAGCCAGGCTGACTAGTAGCAGTAGTGATGTCAGTGTGAAAACAGAACTTATTTTATAGGGAAACTAATTAATATTTGTTGAATTGTATTGAGGTCTTGTAGTGAAAATATTCAAGTTTCTTAAAGTTTGTGATTATGAAATAAGGATAATAAAATTTGTCACATAAAAGCTTTTAGCAGACCAAGAAAGGGAAAATTCTTGAGTTCTTTCTGTTTATAATAGTTAACATTGTGTACTGACTGTGTGCTAAGAACTATTCCGAATGCTTTGTTTATGTTAGTTCATTTAATCCTCACAGCAACCCTAAGAGTGTGTGATTATCATTCCTGTTTTACAGGTGAGGAAACTGAGGCACAGAGACGTTAAGGAACTTGCCCCGAGCCCTAGTAAAGTAGTAGAGCTGGGATTCTAACCTAGGCAGTCTGACTTCTGACTCCTAATTATTTTACTGTACTTAAAGTTCTCAGTACTGCTTTACTTTATTATATATTTTAAATCTGTTAATTCTTCTTTAATCAGCAAAGTATTTTTTAAAGAAAATCGTATTACAAAATTTATATGAACATGAAATAATAACTAACATTTATTGAGCGCTTACTGTGTCCTTGAGGTAAAAGCCTGAGGCTTTTATCTACTTCTATTACCTTAATGTTATTTTCACTAGTTCTTGTTTGTGGGACTGCCACATGTAATAAATAAAATGACGTATATTAGGATTAGCGTCTAGTTTTCCCATTATGCGCCAGCTTAATTTTATTGGGAAAAAAGTCACATTTTATTTTTTATTTTTTTAAAAGTCACATTTTAAATTGGTGAGTAATTTAACCATAAGATTATAAAATATCACAGTGCTTACTTCTGATCTACTGATTGGCTTTATTTGTAGTATTTGTATTTTAGGCTATGGTTCAAATGGGAATTAGATTATGTTTTGGTTTTCTAATTTTGTATCTTACAGCTGTGCAGCTCTTTCTTTAAATGAAATCTTACTTGGAACCCCAATATATGAAATAGAAAAATCAGAGTTCTTGTGTTCTGGATGGAACTGCTTGGGGGCCACTGGGAGCTCACTGAAATATTGCTGGGGAATCTTTGGGCTCCATGGAATGGATTTTGAAAACCACTGAACTTTATTAAAATATTTTAATGAGTATTTTTCTTCCAATACTTATTACAAAATATGTAATGAAAAGTTTATCACCCAAGTGAGTAATTTTTTTACATCATATTTGACTAAGCAGTTTTCTACCTTACTATTTCATTTTAATGAAGAACAAGTATGGACAAATCAGATTTACGTAAAACAAATCAGAATTTCTATACTTTTTGAAGTAACTTATAATTGCTTCCGTTTTCCCTGCATTTACTTATAGCTAAATACATTTTTGTAAGCTGAGTTCTCTTTTTTATTTAGATGAATAACACTGCAGCCAGCCCAATGTCTACTGCCACTTCAAGTAGTGGAAGAAGTACAGGGAAGTCTGTAAGCTTTGCAGCAGAATTGCAGAGTATGATGTAAGTATGGCTCTGTGTCTCAGTTATTACTATTTTAAGTTTATTCATGTTGATAAAAGACAATAGAAATAATGAGATTTATAAAACTTAACTTGGAAATTTGTACTTAAGTAAAAATGAAATAGTCTGATAACATTTTAAATAGCCATATACGGAAGGGACAAATTGGTTAAAAATGCTACAGTGATACTGTATTCAAAAAGTAAGTATTGGTTCATCTTCATAAAAGAATGAATACTCATGCAGACATTTGTGCTCTGATTATTATCTGCCCAAATCTGTGTTATGGATTGCTTATTGCTATTTTAGTTTTAGATTTAGAAAATTTTGACATTGATTATATTCTTGGACAGTTGGAAATATTTTCACAGAGTTCTCAGTTTTTCTCAAGTGTCAGTCATAATAATTCTGTGAGCCTAATGTAGTTTTCAGTTTTGATAATATTTGAAATCACTGTGTTTCAGAACTTGAGAAAAAACTTAGGACATTTAAAAAACACATTTCTTTAGTTTTTGAGAAATTGCATAGTCATTAACATTTCTTTGCTAAAGCTCTTTTCAGCTTGATTTCTGGCTTCTTTCACTGAGTGAGACTGCATGTCTTGATTTGATGAGAGGTAGCATATTTATTAGAAATGTCTGCTGGTGCATATTAGTTTTTCTTTATTATTGGTCCAGGAGACAATTTTCTGCAGAAGGGGGACAACACATTAGAGCTCTTCTTTTCCTATGGATACATTATTCATGACATACCCAGCAATTTGAAAAGAATGTTTCTGTTGAAGGTTTAAATGGGTGTATATTGATAGCCTTCATAGTGGATTAACTCTACTTTGTGATGATTATTGTTCAGAGGAAAAATGAGTTTGAGCATGTATCTAATGGTTGCTTGGTAAACATACTTTAAACAGCATCAGAAACGTTCAGGTCACAGGTTCTCAAACTTTGGCCTCAGGATCCCTTTATACTCTTAATTATTGAAGACCTTAAACAGCGTTTGTTTATGTGAATTGTTTCTATTCATATTTATTGCTTAGAGTTTAAAACTGAGAAATAAAAATTATTTACTAATTTATTTGAAAAAATAATAAACCTATGATATGTTAAGTGATCTATACCCTATAAAATAATTATATTCTAAAACCAAAAATTCGTAACACATTTTGTTAGCTAAGATGAGACTAATAAAATGTGTTAATTTAGGAGTTGTATGAGGTGAGGCTGTCTGTTAAATTATGGAAAATGTTAAGGGTTTATGCTTGTATGCACTTTTGTACGTTTAAATTTTTTAGCTATGGTTTAGTAGCTTTATGTTAAACTTTTATGTTGTACTATGTTGATTATGTTTAAAAATACTAGATATGTTTTAGAATATTTGTAGTAAAGTGAGGAAATTAATTTTCCTGTAGAGCCAATTCATTGATCTACCTTGTATTTTTAAAAACTTTTAATTTTGAAAATTTCAAACTCATAAAATTATTGTAATAGTATAATGAACTCCATGCATCCATCATCAGACTAACGCTAATTGTGTTTTGCCAGTCTTTTTTTTTTTTTTTTTTTTTTACTTTATTTTATTTTATTTTTGGCTGCGCTGGGTCTTCGTTGCTGCGCGCGGGCTTTCTCAAGTTGCGTTGAGCAGGGACTACTCTTCGTAGCAGTGTGTGGGCTTCTCATTGCGGTGGCTTCTCTTGTTGGGAGCACAGGCTCTAGGTGCACAGGCTTCAGTAGTTGTGGTGAGCGGGCTTCAGTAGTTGTGGCCCGCGGGCTCTAGAGCACAGGCTCAGTAGTTGTGGTGCATGGGCTTAGTTGCTCTGTGGCATGTGGGATCTTCCTGGACCAGGGCTCGAACCTGTGTCCTATGCATTGGCAGGCGGATTCTTAACCACTGTGCCACCAGGGAAGCCCCTTGCCAGTCTTCTTTAACCTTTCTCTCTGCTCTTCACTTTTCTTTTAATGAAATATTTTAAAGCAAACCCCAGAGATCATATTTCAAATTTGGTGTTATTTTTGAAAACAACGTATTTATTAGTAGGTAAAAAAACATGCTTTATAGCAGAGGTCAGCAAACTGTGGCCATAGACTGGCTGCTTGTTTCTGAAAATAAGATTTTATTGGACCACAGTCACACTCATTATTTATCTGTTATCTATTGCTGCTTTCATGCTACATGGCAGAGTTGAGTATTTGTGACTGACACCATATGGCCTGTAAAGCTGAAAATATTTACTATATGGCCCTTTACAGAAAGTTTGATGACCCCTGATCTATAGAAACAGTTCTCTGTAAGAAGAAAGCTGTATTTCCTTTTGTCATTTATACTTAGGAGAGGTTCTACTTAGCGCATTGGATAGACTGCAGGCCACTTAAGAAAACAGAAAAAAATAAAATAAAAGCTAAATTCAGCACTTTCTTATGAAATACTTTTGCAAACATCTTCCCAACTAATGTGCTTAAGCTAGATTCAGAATGCGAAAGTTATTGTTGGCCACAGCTTTGGAAGAACTGTACATTTTCCTTCTATTTCAGACCTCATAGAGAGGCCACTCCTAATAGTTATACATTCATCATTTATAGTCTGAAGTTATTTTTTCTTCTTATGAATTGCTTCATAGAACAGGAAAATAGGGCCAAGATTAGGGGAGTCCTTTTTTTATTTACCAATATTTTCTATTGGCATGAGGTTTTCAGGCTTTTATGTAAAATTAGAATCAATATGCGTTTGATCCTTGCTTATGTGATTTTAAATGAGAAAGTGCAGACTTAAGTCTCTGTGTTAATTTTGTGTTATAGGAATTTCATTCTGTGGATCTCTACTTTTTTTCTCCTGCATTTTCACAGTTCTTCTAAGCCTTTTTGTGTGGTATATTGCTGTTTTTTAATTCTCTGGCTACTGTCTTCCCTACTCATTCACCACTAATGAGCTGGTTTTTCTTGGCTCCATGCCCGCTAAGTAAGTAACAGTATTGTAGTGTCATTTCCAGGGAATGGCTTCACTGAAAGGCATGTAGTTGTCAGGCACAAATGGAATTGTCAGGATCTGCTATTAAATATAGAACTGGCAGCCAGTTTGTTCTCCTATTAGAGCCTTGATGGGACTGACCACATTTTAAGTTTGGGTGAGAAATACTACAACTGCAGCCTTCTCTAGGAAACGCTTCTACAAATTTTAAACTAAAGGATTGGTGGTCAGACAGTTGCTGGTGGGTTGCGGATGACAGCATCTTTCCCTTACCTAGTGCATGTAACTGAGCTCGTTTGCTACATGCTCCTTATCATAGCTCTTAGAATAACATGTGCTGGAAGGGTCCAGAGGCCTTTCATTTTTAAGTTATTGAACTCAAGTAGCCTGTAAATTAGAAAGTGAAATCTTTTCAATCTGCATTGCAGCTATTTTGACAGACTTCTTAAGAATTTAAATTAATTTAAACTCACTTCAAGGAATCTTCACTGGACTTTCTTTTCCTTATTTTACTCATTTATAAATTTCTTTGCCTTGTTATATTGTACTTCTGCAGGTTTATAGGCCTGGTGATAATGTCAGGTTTCACTGCTTGGTAGCGTTTAGTAATTCTCATGTGACCAAATTTAAAAAAAAAAAAAAAAAAGGATTTTGTTTGTATGCTACTTATATTTTATAAGAATACTTCCAAATGAAAATTTCATCCTTATTTAAAATCCACAGATTGAAAAAAAAATTTCTAAATCAGAGTTTATTATAAACAATAAAATTCACTCTCTTAGTTATACTATTCTGCAAGTTTTGCATTTTTTTTAAAAAAATCAACATTATTAAGCCCTTATATAGTAGGACCTAAATGCCTTCAAGATAGTCTAGCAGTAGAGAATGGTTGTGGAGACTAAAAATTGTCATGTAATAGGATGTGAAAAATTCCATGGTAATACAGAGGAGGGAGTGATGAACTTCTGAGTGTAAGCTTCCTAACTTTAGGTCTGTACTTTTGACTGCTTCCTGAATGTCCGTTAAGTATTCTGTTAGCACCTCAAACTTAGTATATCCAAAACTGAACTAATAATTTTCTCAGTAAGATTCACTTCTCTTGGGAATTTTTGAGATAAATAGCAACAACCATTTATTCATTGCTATACTAGAGTAGGACATAGTTGTATATGTGAAATGGTATCATTTGACTGTTATTTAACATTATGAAGTTATGTGCTGTGAAAGAATGTATTCCCAGTTCTATCCTTACCTTAATCTGACTTTAAAGGGACCTAATATATAAATGAACCAATTAGTAATAGATGTTTATTAAACTGCCACAGGGTTCCTTCAAACATTGAGTTTCCCTGGTGCATTTAAGGTTTTCAGGAAACTGGAGGAAAGAAATTCTTAATGGTAAAAAGTGCTAACAATATATTATCGTTTTGGAGATGCTTTAATAATGCCATTGATAATAGCGAATGCTCTTATGTGTACCAGGCATTCTCCTGAGTACTTCCACATACCATTTCATTTACTCCTCCCACAGCCCTGTGAGGATACTGTTAGTCCCTTTTATAGATGGGGAAACTGAGACCCAGAGGTTCCTAACACCAAAAATTGCCATTACAGCAAATGGTAAAACCTTGATTTGAACCAGGAAGCCTAACTCCGGAGTCCATGCTCTTGACAAATTACGCTAAACTACACTTCAACCAATAAAACTTATTTTGATTTATAAAACTTAGTTTACAAATGAACTTTTACCAACTTATGTATGACTAGTGTGGTGTAATGAGGTAATAATGGGAAAGATGAATAATTGTTCAGTTAATTACTGTTATTTGTGATGAGGTCCAATTTTTATAATAAATATTGGATTAAGTTGCTATTTTCATATTATCATAGCATTTATTTCAGTTTCCTATTCCTAACCACCAAATCTTTTTAAGCAAGGCCATATCGGTAACCAAGAGAAAGTATAATTTTTCATAGAAATTGAATACTAATATACTCCTTATTGGATGCTTATATTTGTGATGGTTCATAATTTTGGATATAAACATAGCCATATTGTTGAATATTTTAAATGTCTATCCTACTTTTATATTTTGTCACTATTAAATAATTATCTTAATTCCTGACATTTAAATTACATTAAAATATGTGGATAAACTTATCCTTGTACTTTTTGTGAACTGTATCTATTTGGAATGTTTTAAGATATGCACTGGTTTATAAGTATAATAATAATGAAGATTTCCAAATTGTAAAATTGGTCACAATCTTTCCTGAAAGTGAGAAAGTGTGCAAAAGTTAATTGAGAACATAAAAGCACTGTGTAACTGAAGGTTGTTTATACTTTTTTTCCTTTCAGAAATGAAACAAGGTAATGTTTAAGTTGCTAGATCCAACTGAATTAAGTGCTTGCATTGAAAGAATGTATCATTTTATAAATGTGACAAAATACAATTTTGAATTTATATTAAATATCTCTGTCAATTGTTTCATGAAAAGAAAATACCTAGGCCTTTTATTTTAGGATATGTAATTACAAGAGGGAAGAACATTTTGTTTAGTCTTAGAAATGAATTCTTGAAATTCAGGGAGAGTCATTTTAATAATTCTGTGTTGAAAATCCTTAGTTATGTGGGGCAAAATAGGTAAAAATTCATGGATTTGTAATTCTAAATTTCTAGTATTGTATAAATGCAAGTTATTACACTGGTCAATGGGAATATCTGTTCTGAACTAGTTTGATGGCAGAACCAGGACCTAACTGATATGTGGTTATTTATTAACTTCACTTATCTTTGATGTTAATATTCATACATTCTTCTGTGTTTCTGATTGCTTCCCTAGACCCTGCTGAGGGTGTTATGTAGCATATGGTTTTTGTGTAGTATTAACTTACTTTTTTTTAAAAATTTATGTATGTATGTATGTATGTATGTGAAAGAATGTATTCCCAGTTGTATCTATGGCTGCGTTGGGTCTTCGTTGCTGTGCACAGGCTTTCTCTAGTTGTGGTGAATGGGGGCTACTCTTTGCTGCAGTGCGTGGGCTTCTTATTGGGTGGCTTCTCTTGCTGTGGAGCACAGGCTCTAGGCACATGGGCTACAGTAGTTGTGGCACACAGGCTCAGTAGTTGTGGCACATGGGCTTAGTTGCTCTGCAGCAAGTGGGATCTTCCCGGACCACGGCTCAAATCCATGTCCCCTGCATTGGCAGGAGGATTCTTAATCACTGCGCCACCAGGGAAGTTCCTAGTATTAACTTTCTAAATCTGAAAACTTCCGAATTGTGAAATACATGTTTCAGATAAGGCATTGTGGATTTGTATCTACCTTATAGGGTTTATATGAAGATTAAGTGAGGTATAGAGTCAAAGCACATAGTATTGTTCCTGGCACATAGTAGACACTGTCCTGTTAGCATTTATCATTGTATTTGAAAGAATAATTTTAATCATCAACATACTGACTTAGGAAGTTATAAAAGTGTTTCAGGTGTAGGGAGAAATGTTTGCAGTTTTATGGGAAGAATTTTTATAATTATAGAGAAAAAATTGATTTGTCTATTACAGCATGCTGCCTGGTAGAACTTTCTATAGTAATGGAAATGTCTATTTCTGTGCTCTTCAGTGTGATAGCCACGAACCACATGTACCTTTTGAATACATTAAATGAGCTAGGTAACTGAGCAACTGAATTTTGCATTTTATTTTAATCAATTTAAATAGCTACATGTAGCAATGGCTACCATATTGGACAACACAGAAGAAATATGGAAAGTACACAGAATACTTCTTTTCTGGTACGCTTATATTTTTATTGAAATTGGGAAAATACATTTTACATGTTACATGATTTTATTCTGTATTTACTCTTAACACTGTCGTCCATTTACTTTTTACTTCTTCCTCTTATTTTGGATTGTCATTGTCTCGCAGTTCTTTAGTGATTGGGGCTGTTAATTTTTGGTTACTTTGGCAGATCAGATTTGATTGGGAGGTTTAATATTACATTCGTGTTCCATTTTGTAGGCAGTCTGGATAATATTGAAGTGTGTTTCTTAAAAATGTTCTTTTGTGAATTTACTTAATATATTTATACTTAGTCTTTCTGAAAATCCTGTGACTATAGCTCTGGGTATATTGTATTGCACTTGATTATCATGCCAGTTGTGTAACTGAATATGTACCAGCGTTGTAGGTTTTGGGCGCTCGTTTTCATGTAGCTACATTTGCAAAATTTACTGGTAGCTATAAGTTAGCTACCAGTATGTTATGTAGCATTTTGTCAATTCATTGTTTTTAATATGCTGAGATTTTGAAAACTTATTTTTAAATGTATATAGGTCAAAATTAATCTTTGAAAAAGTTACTTGATAAAAATGGATTCTTCAGTACTGAAAATGTATCAGAAAGTGGTTAGTAATTTTGGGTAGGAAATTAAAATTCGTTATCTATGTTTATGTGCTTTCCTCCTTACAATAAATTCTGTTGAAACAGAATGTAAACTCTTAAAATTAAAAAGGTGTGATTTTATAAAAGAATAGTAGATTCTTAATATAGAGGAATGGATCTTTTTGATCCTGACTCTGTTGAGTCAGGATCCATGGCTGTTTTTAAGTTTACAGAGGCACAGTTCTGATTCTCTCTAGATGTGAGACATGTGCAGTTTTATATTACCTCCAAAGAAATGGGAATTGACTTATTCTGTGGTGTGTTTTAATATGTCAACATACCTATGAATATGTGTGTGCATATTTTTAGCATATTTAAAATGCATCACGAAAGTATATATTGGTATGAGTATGTCACCTTTTGCAATTTTTTCTTTTTTTTTTTGACATCTCTGCACAGACATTTAAACAATCTCAAGTAAAACACCATATGCCTTTTAAAAAATACTGTAGTAATTAGGTTTTCTAACTGGCATAACATTTTTTCCCAGGACAGAATAAATAGAGTCACAAACCCCGGTTCTGGGGAAGAGTAGTGAGAAATAATCCTTAACCTGTTATCTTTGAATAACTGCTTTCTTCCTGTTTCTCTGTCTTGAAAGAACCAGGTTATGACCAGTTTTTGAGTGTTACTAACCTTTTGTGGCTTTCTACCTATTCCTAGATTACGTGGGTTGGTAATGTGTGTTTAATAGGGATAACAATATACTAGTGATATGTTTCTGCCAATTGTGGGTTAAACTTTTTGGGCTGGCCTGGCAGTCAATTAATACTTATTTCTACAACAAAAATAACATTCTTTTTGTGTGGAATTACTTCCAAACAGTCGAACTTGGAGTACAACCCATTTCTAAGTCAAATACTGTTTGTATTTTTTAATTTTGCCTCTTCCAACCTAGAATTTGGGATTATCAGCATCCTTTATGTCTCTAATCCTTTAGAAGGATGTGAGCAGAGATAACATTTGTTTTAAGTATACAATAAAACTTCACTTATCTGGAATTTGTAATAAAATATAAATATTTTAAAGGATAAATTAAGGACAGTAATACCACATATAAGTGAGTGATTAAGATAACATGGTACAGTGGAAAGGATTGTAGATTTGGAGCCAGAAGATTTGGTTCACTTTTGTATTGGTGGATTTCATAATGTTAAGAACAAAATACCAGGCTTCCCTGGTGGCACAGTGGTTAAGAATCTGCCTGCCAATGCAGGGGACCTGGGTTCGAGCCCTGGTCTGGGAAGATCCCACATGCCGCAGAGCAACTAAGCACATGCGCCACAAGTACTGAGCCCGTGTGTCACAAGTACTGAAGCCCGCACCTAGAGCCCGTGCTCCACAACGAGAGAAGCCACCACAGTGAGAAGCCTGCGTACTGCAACGAAGAGTAGCCCCTGCTCGCCGCAGCTAGAGAAAGCTCGCGTGCAGCAAAGACCCAATGCAGCTAAAAAAAAACAAAAAAACAAAATACCTGTCCCCTCTAAAAAAAAAAAAAATAAAAAATCACAAACCATGCAAATTTTATGGGTAGGGGAATTATTATATCAATATTATTATATCAATATTTTTTTCAAAATGAAGTATTTTTTTATATTTTAGAAGCAGTTCATGTTATTTTCTGAAAAGAAATTACAGAAAGATAATAAAGAACACTTAAAACTCTGCTGAATTAAAGCACTGTTAATGCTTTGCTATTTATCTTTCCACTTCCTTTCTAATGCACATAAAAAATAAATGCCAAAATCCCATATTATAGCTGCTGTTGTGTAACTTGGGTTTCTACTTATTATATAATATCATAGGCCCTTTCCATGTTGATAAATATATGGCATTGTCTTCGTAGCTGCAATAGTTTTTATTCCATTATGATGTCTTTAAGCAGTCTTGTTAAGTATTGATACATTAGGTTATTTCTAATTTTTCAGTTTTATAGATAGGATTGTAATGAACTTCCTTTACTTACAGGTATAGATCTCTCTTCTCCCTTCCCTTCCCCTTCTTTTTCCTTCCTGCCCTCCTCTCTGCCCCCCCTTTCTCTTCCTCTCTATCTATATCTTTGAGCATGTGACTGGATATTTCATTAGGAATAATTCCTTTAAGTTTCTTTTTTTAAAAACTATTTATTTATTTATTTTATTTTTGGCTGCGTTGGGTCTTAGTCCCGGCACGTGGGATCTTTGTTGCGGCACGTGGGATCCTCTGCAGCTGCTCGCGGGCTTAGTTGCCCCTCTGCATGTGGGATCTAGTTCCCCGACCAGGGATCGAACCCAAGTCCCCTGCCTGGGAAGGCGGATTTTTAACCACTGGACCACCAGGGAAGTCCCTCCTTTAAGGTTTTTGGTGACCTTCCATAAAGGCTTTAATGGATTATAATCCTACCAATAGTGTATGTATGCCTTGCTAATATTGAGTAATGTGACATGTATATGATATGTATTATTTATATATAAATAAATTTATATTTATATATAATCTTTTAATTCATAGATATTTAAAATATGTATTATCATGAAAGAATTGTTTTAATTTAGTTTTTAATTGGTAGTAATTTAAGAATTGTTATACAGTAAAAAGTTTTCCTATTCCTGTTGCCTGATTTCTTCCCTTTAAGTAACAACTTTTATTCTTTCTTGGGTATTCTTGCTGACTTTCTTTATCCACATTATAAGCACATAATGAATATACACTTATTTTTTCCTTTCTACACATGGAGTGCCATTCTATAGACATTCTTTTATGTTTGGTGTAAAAAAATAATGCACTAGGAGATCTCTGCATATTAACATGTGAGAGAGAGGGAGAGGGGGAGGGAAGGAGGAAGGGAGGGAGGATGTATTTAAAGTTTTTCTAGCATTTTTTTTGGGGGGGTTCACTCTTTTTTTATGTTTTTTAATTTTGGTAAAAGTCACATAATATAAAACATATTATTTTAAGCATATTTAACTGTACAGTTCGGTGGCACTAAGTACATTCACATTGTTGTGCAACTCTCACCATCATCCATCTCCCAAATTTTTCACCTTCCTAAACTGGAACTTTGTCCCCTTTAAACACTAACTCCCCATTGCCCCCACTCTTCCCATCCCTGGCCCCTGGCATCTACCAGTGTACTTTCTGACTCTATGAATTTGACTATTCTAAGTACCTTGTATAAGTGAAATCAAACAGTATTTCTCTACACCCAAGAATATGAGTGACTAGTTTTTTAAAGACTTTATCAGGAATAGATATTTTATCAAGTGCCATTTTAGCATCAACTTTTTCTAGCGTTTTGTAGATGAGTTACTATTTGATGAACTCTGGAGCCTAAATAAAGAAGGGAGACCTTTATTTTTCAAGGAAACTGAGGCAACTTCTAAATGAGTTACTTAAGTCAGAAGAGGTAATAAGGTTCTCACACAGATAAGCAAAAAGAAGAAAATAAAAGCTATCTGTAATCTTTTACCAAGAGATACTTATATTTTGGGTGTGTGTGCATGTGAATTACTGAAGTCTAAGAGTCTAAAAGCTTTTTTGATAGTAACTTCCTAATTTTTCCTCCAAGAAAGTTGGATTTTTTACATTTCTATCAATAGTTACGAGAGTACCCCCCTCCACCTCTCACTGACATTTTAACAGTAGAAATATTGTGCTTTTCTCTAACTATTTTACATTACAGCTTTCCTTTGACTAATGAGTTTGAAAATATTTTGGCCATTCATATTTCTTCATTTGTGGGTGTATGTTCATATTCTTAGCACAATTTTACTGAGTTCTTGTTTTTTCCCATTGTTTATTAAGGGCTTTTAATATATTAAAGGCACTGAGCCTTTATTGATCATATATATGGCAGTCTCCCCACAATCCCCCATACCCTTCATCATTTGGTTTCCTTAAGGTTTATTTCTTTTTTAATGTTTGTTTTCATTTTTAATGTAGTTAAATCAGCCTTGTACTTTATTACTTCCACTTTGACAGAAAGTCCTACCCTCAACTTTTGTACAAATCATCATGTACTTCTTATATTTCAGGCTTTTAGTTTCTACAGTTTAATATTTAATCCATTATTTTGTTGTATTGTGCCAGGGAGGGATCTAAGTTAAAACAATTTTACTTTAAGTTGGTTTGCCAGTGGTCTCACCACCACAAATTATATAAACCTCCCTTTTCTCTCAGAATTGAAATGCTACCTTTATCAGATAATAAATTATTATTTTTGAGTTTTCTGCTTTGTCCACTGAATTGTCTGTTCCTTTGCCAGTACTACATTACTTTAGTTATTATAGCTTCTTAATATGTTTTAATATTTGGTATTACAGTTCAGGGTCACCTGCATAACTTTTCTTTTTAAAATATTTCTTGTCTCTTTTCCTATTTTTATTCTTCCAGATGAATTTTAAGGAATCATTTTATCAAGTTCCAAAGCAAATTCTAAGTGCAAATTTTAAGGAGTTTCATTTTTCTTTTCTTTTTATGCTTTCTGCTGTATACTCAAATTTCAGACATTGGTCTATGTGATTCATTTTACTTTTAAAGTTGATTAATAAAATAATTTTACTTTTAGAAAGTTTATTTGAAACAACACTGGGTAGAAACCGACTAATGAGTGACTTGGTTAACTAGTGTGTGATTAGAGATGCTGAAGAACTTCTCAGTTTTCTTTAGTATTTGTTTTTCTTGCTTGAATGTAGAATTGTGCTGTGCCTGCAGTATGTAAAAATCAGCCAAACTATCTCCTCAGTTTTTAAATCGTGCAGTTATTGTCTTATTTTTGAATGGAGAGCATGACTAGTAGCAAAAGACTAGCTTAATTTTTTTATAGGGATGTAAATCTGTATTCTGACTAATAGAATTAACTACAAGGGCATCTATGTCATATATATCATAGAGAATAAACATTTAATATATTTATTTTATAAATACATGAGTTAATCTAAGTGATGAAATGGATCTTATTTTGACCATTTTAATGAAAATATTTCTATAGTAAGTTTATTGTAGCACATTTATGACTATGTATAAATGGAATACCAGGTACAGTTTAATCTTTTTTTAACTGAAATTTGATTGTAAATATCAGGTGTTGCAATCTACTTGTACTATAGTGATGCCCTAGGGTACCATAGAGGCATAAAGTGTAGTTTGTTTCTATGATAAATAGTCCTACTTTGCTATGCTCTTTGAATTTATAAATTTTTTTGGTAGAGTTTTATGTTGTCTCTCTTGTTTGCATCTGCTAATTTTGTTGCTGTTCTTGTGCCATGCTCTGGCAGTGTTTCACCTCCCCCACCTTTTGCATGCTGCTTCCAGCCTACTATAGACTAGAAATTAAATTTATTAGATTTGTATCTAAAATAAGAAGTCATACTCTAGGAAAGCCTGATACACTTTCTCTTCTGAGAAAAGTTACTTGATCTTTGGTGCATAAACTTAATATCAATTTTGAGAGTTGAGTTTACTTATTACTTTTGGTTTTTGGCTGTATTTTTAGTAGCTGAAATTGTCAGGTAGCAGGTCAGAGTTTATTTTTAAGTCCTTTGTTTGGGACTGAATCTTTTCACAATGAAACCATGTTAAGCATGTTAGGTTTCTGGGTTAGTTCAGTGCACACAAATTTTTTTTTTTTACCCACAAAAAACAGTCTGAAGTAATATTTTCAGCTATGCGTAATTATCATTCATACCGTTTTGAAGAAGCAGGCAAGGCCACTGGCTGGGGTTGGCAAGGATGGGAGGTAGGGAAGCTTGAGAGTGGTGAAGGTTTGTAATGGCAACAGTGGAGTTAGGGAGAGAAAGCTAATTAAGTACATGCTTAGTGTTACCTAATTTGTCAAGGGCTCTGCAAAGCTTATAAAAGGGCTCTAACAGCAAGGTTGTATAATTTTCTATAGCTGTGCTCAGCTGCTGGGCATAGGACTGGAAAAGAAAGATGATTGGGTTGATTTAGGGATTTGAAGGGCAGATGTAACAGAAGAATATTGAAATTCTAGATGTTTGAGTCTCTGATCACTGAGCCTAGGCTGGTGGGGAGGGATGGAATAGAAAGGTATGAAGGATTTGACCAATTTGTAGATAAATGGGAGAAGGAAAAGGGTTTGGAGAGTTCAGTGAAATATGAAATTAAGTAAAATAGAAGACTAATTAAGAGAACTGGAGGTATAGAAAATACAACAAAATGGAGAACATCAGCTTGGATGTTTCATCTTCCAAGAAGACGTCCTTGGCCTGTTCAGTCTTGTTAATTCCTTTCTGTGTGCCCTGGCACCTTGTAGTATACTCTTATAAAAGTCCTTATTTTACTGTATTCCAGGGATCTATTTACTTGTGTATTTCTGTTCCCCACTGTAAGCTTCATGAGTACAGAGCTTGTTTTAATTTTCCTGTTTTACAGTACATGGTACCTGTTAGGTACCTAGTAGGTGTTGAATTTAATAGAATGAATAGGAAGTTGTGTTCAGAATGGGATAGTATAATTTAGGAGGATAATCTCCATGGGAGTTGCTAAAGCTGAAAAAAGGTTAGAACATTTTTATGTCACTCATCACCTATCTATTTTGCTTTCTTTCTTTTTAAAATTTATTTATTTATTTATTTTTGGCTGTATTGGGTCTTCGTTGCTGCGCGCAGGCTTTCTCTACTTGCGGCGAGCAGGGGCTACTCTTTGTTGCGGTGCGCGGGCTTCTCATCGCATTGGCTTCTCTTGTTGTGGAGCACGGGCTCTAGGAGCGCGGGCTGCAGTAGTTGTGGCATACGGGCTCAGTAGTTGTGGCACACGGGCTTAGTTGCTCCGCGGCATGTGGGATCTTCCTGGACCAGGGCTCAAACCCGTGTCCCCTGCATTGGCAGGCAGATTTTTAACCACTACGCCACCAGGGAAGTCCTTAACCTTCTATATTTTGAGTGTCTTTGATTTATAAACTTGAAACCTCTACTGCTTCCTTAGAAAATTGTAGCTATATGTCATGGCTGGTTTGTAGAAGGAAGGATGGTCTTGTGGAGTCATACAAATCTGAGTGAGTGCCATTAGTTCTCTTTTTTATATTGCTGGGAATTCTATTTGTAAAATTCAGATAAACATATACATCTCTCAGATTTCTTATGTGGATTGAATCAGATTGTGTAAATCATTCATATAGAAAATAGAAAGGTGTTCATTGTAGATCTCTATATAAATGTCTATACCTTTTAATTAGTTTGACTTTACAGGGTTATAGATAGAATTGAACCTCAGCATATTTTTGTAGGACTACCTATCTGCCTTTATTCAGAAACAGAGGAATCCGGGTAGTGTCAATTACTTTGACTGAATAGAAAATCTGAGAGTCTTTTTATTAACTCCCGAGGAAACTGAAGAACAGTGAGATGAGGTGATTTGCCCTAGAATGTGTTTTGGGTTAGTTTTGGGTTCAAGGGCTATATACCTGGTCTTCTGAATATCAGTCCAGTTTACTTTCGCAGAGCCTGTCTGCTATAAATTAGTGTTAATTTGACTATTCCTCACTTGTTCCTCATTTTTTAAACCGCCAGCACTGGCTCAGTTCTTTGTTTTACTTTTACATTTGAGATGACACTACGGTATTGGACCCACTTTAAAGTAACGAATGAAGTATATACTTGAAGTGTTTATGTTAACTTAGAGCATAACTTCTTTACGTGCCTTAATTCCTGTGATTATCTATTATAAACTGCTCTGAAAGTATAAAGACTTCATTCATTTAGACGCTACTGGGATGTCTGAATTTCCTGATTAGAACCTGCCATTCGGTTGACAAAAAGAATTTATCCTTAAATTTTTTGTTGCTTTCATGTTTCATAAGCTTCCTTTAAAAGACACAGTGACCTAATTATGACCACATTTCAGCAGCCAGACATTATTTTTACAAATTATTCTTTGGTTTGAAGTTAGTTTCTTTTTTTGTTTTTTTTTTCCCTCTCATTTCAACTCCCAACATTTAGTCTAAGGAGGTGCCACCCAGTGTAGCCAGTATGTGAACTGTTTCTCATTGTCTTTTATGAGATAAGTAGCTTGAGTCGGATTGTAAAAGTCCTCTGCTTCCTTTGTTGAGATAGTTTTCCTGTGTTACAAGAGGAATTAAATGATGTGCACAGTGATGCACATTCTGGTGCAAACTCTTTAGCTCATTGTGGACTTGTAATAGACAGTCTGAGACTGTCACTTGTAGGCAGACCACATTTGATATAAAGGATTATTAAATGCTAGTGCTTTTCATTTATTCATTCAACAAATGCCTGTTGAGTGCCTACTGTTTGCTAGGCAATATACCAGTGAATAAAACAACAACCCCCCCCAGATCTCATGAAGTTTACATTCTAGTTCTGTTAGAAATACCATTATTATTTCTCTTTTCTCAGAAGTTCTGTTGTTTTTGTATTAAAACTGTATTTTTGCAGTTTATAGTCTTATGCATTTGAAGCTGTGACTTAATTCTGTATATGTTTACATATAGTGGTAATACTACTATAAAAAATTAAATTTTAAAAGTTTAATCAGCTTAATTTTTTAGTGGATTCTTCTGAGTTTTCTAGGTAGAGAATTGTATTGTCCACAAATAATGCTTCTCTTTTAAGTCAGAACTTCCAGAACATTAATAACTAGGAGCGAGGATAATGGATCTTTTTATTCCTGATTTTAATGGAAATGTTTTTCATATTCACTAGTAAGCATGATGTTGACTTTTGGTTTACAGTGGTTTAAATCACTTTGAGGAAGTAGTTTTATATTTCTGGATTTAAAAAAGAAAATGAAGGGGAGTTGAGTTTTATCAAATGCCAAAAAGGATATCTTTGAGATGATTGCTTTTTTCACACTTGACCTACTGATGTGTTATATTATGTTAATAAGTTTCCTATCATTAAGCCACGTTTGCAATCTTGTTGTGGAAGTTTACTATCATTTATTAATGAGTTATATCTCTGAAATAGAGAATAATCTAGAACCCTTTTATATCTCTAAAGATTAATCTAGAGCCCACTTGAATCTTTGACTTAATTGTGTATATCTTTACATGTAGTGGTAACACTTTTAATTACATTTTTGGCTTAGATCATTTTCTCTTTCCTGTGACTTACAAAACCTTTGAAAACAGTGTTTGTATTTTTTGTCACCTTCTAGCTTTACTCGAAGTTAGTGGTTCTGAAGCAATGACCTTTTTAGGAGGAGATGTAGAGGGAGTTAATTTATAACAAAAGAAAACAGCGACATCATGAATTGACTACACAGCATATCTGGATAGAACAGTGTATTAAACAGTCATTCTTTGGTTGTCTGTCTTATGTTTCTGACACATGTCCTATTTCTGATTTTAGAGTATTTTAGAGATTATACTCCAATATTAGAAGAAGTTTAATGATGAACTATAAAGCCTGGCAAATTGATGAAAACCAATGAAACAGCCTATTGCTTACAAAGACTAAATCCGCTAATGTGATGGTTCTCAAACTTCAGTGTGCATTAGAATCACCCCAGAGCCTTGCTAAACCCTAAGACTGCTGGACTTCACCTCCAGGCTTTTGATTCAGTAAATCTAGGGTGAGCCCAATACTTTGCATTTCTAGTAAATTCTCAGTTGATTCTGGTATTGATGGTCCAGGGACCACACTTTGAGAGCCAGCACACTAATGTTATCTAGCAGCGCTCCCTGACTTATCAGTAAATAGCTGATTTAATCACAGTTCTAGCAGGTGGTGATTAAAAGAAAACTCAGTGGGACTTCCCTGGTGGTGCAGTGGTTGAGAGTCCGCCTGCTGATGCGGGGGATACCGGTTCGTGCCCCGGTCCGGGAGGATCCCGCATGCCGCGGGGCGGCTGGGCCCGTGAGCCATGGCCGCTGGGCCTGCGCGTCCGGAGCCTGTGTTCCGCAATGGGAGAGGCCACAACAGTGAGAGGCCCGCATACCGCAAAAAAAAAAAAAAAAAAAAAATTGTAAAAGAAAACTCAGTGGGTAAGCTAAAAGCCAACAAAGAAACTTGAAATTTTTTTTAACCTTCATTTTTAGTAGACTCATTAATGGAAGATCAAAGGACAGAATGTAGTTACTGTGATTCTGTCATTGTGACTAATTATGTAGAGGTAGACTGAAGTACCAGGGATGGGATGTTCTTTTCTTTCCCTCATGCAGTTGCCCCCAGAAGTACTGAACTCAAATTTAGATAACCCATTCATATCACAGTCAATAACATTTATAATCAAGATCCCACTGATTATATAGAGGCAAAATTTTAATGATATCAGTGGGAAGATTACAAATTGAAACATCTTTCTTCATAAATTAATTAATTTATAATTTACTAGATATGTATGGTATGCTATGCACTGTGGATGCATTTGTGTAAATAAATAATTATAAATTCTGATGATTATTAAAGGAAATGTACAGGCCACTATGAAATAGTGGAATATAGGAACTTAATTTAGGCAAAGCCTCTCTAAGGAAGTTCATTTAGGCTGCAGCCTGAAGGATAAGTAGGAATTTTGGCGCCACAAAGAGTTACAGGAAGAGGAAATACTACTACCATCACTAACTAGGCATTATGCACTAACACCTTTCCATGATTTCATTTACTAGCCCTGTTAGTTGGATAATCTTATTCCCAAATTTTAGATGAAGAAACTGAAGGTTAAAGAAGTTAGATAACTTTTCCAAAGTTACCCAGCTGTTAAGTGGTGGAGCTGGGATTTCATTAGGTCTTCCTGACTCTACATCCAAACTTTTAACTGCCATGTTACATTAGGGAGATTTGAGAATATTTTCTAAATTATCAAATTATATGAGTTAACTTCATATTTTACTTTTTCTCATTTTTACACCAGGGCCCTGCTGTTTCTATAAATTAGGCTAGAGTAGGCCATTTACAAACATACATATTCAGATATACACATCTATACATACATACGTATTTATATTTCTGTAACGTTAACTTTTTCTCATTGTAAAGGTAACACTTTTGAGAGATTTTGAAATCTCTAGAAGAAAAAAGAAGGAAATAATTTCATCATTCAGAGATAATCATTTTGACATTTTGTTATGTTTGATTATTTCAGTATTTAGGCATTCGTTATTTTTTAAAAATTGTAATCATACCTTGTATACAAAATTATTTACTGATAAATAGACCTACAATGTTCACATGAGATATACATCTGTTTTTGGAATGCTAGTAATTTTGTAATACTTTCATTTCATAATGTATTGACTTTAGCCTTCATGTAGTTAGTGAGAAGGGGAAGGGGTTTCACATATTTCATGAAGTCAGATTAAAAGCATTCTGTTATAGTTATCTTTGGGAGTCAAATTTGGTAAATCATTCTTTAACCTTGTTGCTCTGATGGAGTGAAGTTTTTAAAAAAGATACTTCTAATCTAGTCTCTGAGCTGTTTTTCTCATTTTTAAAGAAGTATAAATAACTTTAAGAATGAGATATAATCTTGACTTGTAGTTTACCATTCAAGAGTATTGTGCTAATAATTTTTTTATGCTGTTACTTTTCTTTTGTTGATTTTTATCCATTGCATGAAGTTTTGTGTGTTTGTTTTGGGAATACAGAAAAATCATTTAGATTTCAGCCCTCTATTTAAACCACAGTCCAATGGGATTATGTTTATTTGACTTTTTTTTTTTTGTCTCTAGCATGTATATACTCCTTTGCTTTTGTAGACCCCCAAGGATGCCAGAAGAGTTTAAAAATCTGTGGACTGTAAGCCTTGCCACATTTTATGTTTATTAACTAATTTTCAAAAATATTAAAGGTCAGATTTTGTTTTATCAAACTTAACATCTTGTCTTTAGTGATATATGCCTATTCCTTTTGGATTCATTATATGTCATAGTGATTTGTGTTGAGGTATTTCTTTTGTGTACATCTACCTCCAAAAGATTTTAAATACAATTGCAGAACTTTACATTTGTAACTTGAGAAACAAGGAAACACATTTAAAAAAAATCAGAACACCATTCCATAGCAGTCATACATAAATCAGTGAAATAAAATTCATTAAAAAAAGCATGCTGATCGTTCACTATAGTTTAATTTAGTATAACTCTTATTTTTAAGCTGTTGGATGTAAATTGAGTTTAGATATTAGCCAGATAATCATATTATTCACACATAAGCCTTAAAATGATGTGTGTAAATAATTCTTTCATGTTAGCTTCTTTCTTTGGTAGTAAATTTTTACTGAAAAGTCTCCAGTTTTTAAATATATAAAGTACCACTTTTTTTCTTTTCTAACCATAAAAGTTCTGTGTAAGGTATTTTCCTTTTTTCTAATATAGTATTTCTCTACCATGTCTTTTTTCTGTACTTGTTATCAAATCCCTTTTCTAAGTCTTTTTATGTTTTGTTTAGACAACTATTCATTCAGCTGTTCATCCACTTATTAATTCATTCAAGAAATGATTATTTAATTCCTATTATATGCTAGGCATTTGACTACATGATGTGGAAAGAAAGTATGGGGAGGAAAAAGGGAATGGGAATTCTTTTGTACTGATGCATGTCTTAGGTATGAAGTATGACTTTTATGTGTCTTATCTCATGTGGTCATCACATGAGATAGATTTTACCATTTCCATTTTACAGATGAGGATTTAGGTTCAGAGAGATTAAGGGTTTGCATAGAGAACATAGCTTATAAGCAGCAGAGCTATGATTTGACTCCAGGACTATCTGATTTTACACAGTATTGCCTTCCTACATGGGAGATAGGTGAATAAAGTGAGTATACTGCTTGTCTTCACAGACGGTGTGGTTTGGTGTGCTGTATCTCTTTGCTTTGTGAAGATGTCTGCAGAGGGCGTGAAGTTCTAGCTATCTTCTCAGCCCTTCTCCCTTGCAACCAGAAAAGCTCCTTTAAAAGTCCATTTTCCTTACTGGGCTTTCTCATTGCATCTTATGTGAAAAATGGATTTTACAACTAAAAAACAAAAAAGGCTTCAGAGTCACTGGTCTAGGAGAATTGTATATGTTTACATATATGTGTAAGTAGAGAGATAAATAGTCTTATACACAGATAGAAAGAGAATGATAAGAGATGAATATGTGAAAAATTAGATATACTGGTTTTGGAATACAGAGGTAGGTTAGGGGATTTTCAATTTGGAGTTTGAAAGCTTGTTAAAATAATGCCATTTGAGCTCTGTCTTCAAGGATGGCTAATATTTGGCATTGTAGAAATCTGGAGGTAGTGTGGCAGTGAGGGTAGGTAGGGAACACTGCAAGTAAGGGGAACAGCATGATCCAAGACCCAGAGGTAGAGATGAGGCATATGCGGCAGAAAGTTTAATGTGTCCAGAGAGAAACTTGATTGTAGGAAAAACGGACAAAACTGTTGATTGGTATCAGAATATGGCAAGCTTTGAATGCCAGACTAAGGAGTGTAGTCTTTTCTAGTGGGAAACCTTTAATAGGTGTTTGAAAAGATAAAGGTGTGATATGTGGTGATAATGATTAAGAAAGATTGATTGTAAGCAGCATGTAAAATGGATTGGCTGTGGGAAGACCTGTTGTACTATAATAGTCGAGGTGAGTGGTAATGGCAGTGGGAATGAAGAATAGGAAATGATTATAAGTGATAAAGCAGAGGCTAGATTGTTAGGTATTGGGGGCTGATGGAATTAGTGCATTAGTTACCACAGATAATTCCGAGGTTTCCCTCCTGGAGGAATGGGAAGCTGATGGTGCCAAGTGGCAGGTTTGAGTGTTGAGTTTTATCGTTTGTATCTTAACTGATTCCAAAAAGATTTGAGGAGTTTGTCATAATTGTTTATAATAGAATAGGATAGAAAAAATGAGAATCAAGATTAAACCTAAAAGGAGTGGAGATGCAAAATTAATACAAGTGGTAAAAATGCGCTGAGATGCATATAATAAAGTCCTTCTCTGATTGCCTAGTTGGGACAAAAGTTTTACTGTTAAGCTTCCTAGAAAATAGGAAAGATAACATTGTACACTATACTGTCTCAAAAGAAACTGGATTCACAGTCCATGATATAACACATAGTTATTAGGAGTTTAACATTTATTGGTACTGAGGCCTGAGAAAATTTTCCTCCCTGGAAGCCTGCAGAGGGACACTTTATTATATAGTCAACAGTATCCTTAACTGTGTATCGGCAGTAAATATAGTCCTGAGTATTCAGCTGATTCTTACAACGTCTTTGACTTCCAGCTAAGGAAACAGCACTATTGAGTAAAAGCACATTTATTTATTTTTTGTACTTTTTTTTTGAATTTTTGAACTTTATTTTTTTATACAGCAGCTTCTTATTAGTTATCCATTTTACACACATCAGTGTATACATGTCAATCCCAATCTCCCAATTCATCATCCCCCCCAGGCCCCCCCCCCTCGCCACTTTTCCCCCTTGGTGTCCATACGTTTGTTTGTTCTCTACATCTGTGTCTCAATTTCTGCCCCGCAAGCTGGTTCACCTGTACCATTTTTCTAGGTTCCACATATATGCATTAATATATATTTGTTTTTCTCTTTCTGACTTACTTCACTCTGTATGACAGTCTCTAGATCCATCCACATTTATTTATTTTTAAAGAGGTTAATGGAAAGTCTGATCTCAAGATTAGTTGTTTCAAATTGTGCTTTCTGGAACCGTAAGTGTTTCATCACAGACCTCCAGGTTCTGGTTCCCTTATTCCCACTTTAATCAGAGCAGCTCTGCCTTTATTTGTTTTATAGATTTGGTTTGCATTTTAAAATTTGGTGTTGGAACAGAGCGTTCCATAGCTTAAAAAAGTTTGAAACCACTGGCTTATAGCAGTGGTGTCAAAGTAGAGTTCAGGGAAAAAATATTAATACTTATATATTTTTTCATGCCTTAAATTTTCCGTTTTCATGAATAATTTATAAGGTAAATAATGTGTTAGAAAGGTAACATATATATATATAAAATTTATAAACAAATGTACAGTGGTGGTCATTACATGTATATTTTATTGATGGGTTACATTATATAAAAGTGGGTCTCAGAGGAGACCCACTGAGCTAGAGGAATGTATAGACAGAGTAACTGAGATAATTTGTAATGAATATTGTATCACAAAGTTTAGTCTTCAAAGCTACTTGGTTTGCTGAAAATTTTAAAGTTTTATTCTTTGGTAAAAAACTGGCCAGCCCATATCCCCTATTGCCATTTAAAGGCACAAGCATTTTTTTTTGGCATATTCAAGTTTGAACTTTTTTTTTTTAACAGTACTAAATTGTAATGACTTCATATGATATACGTGAGATGTTTTTTTGAGCTTTGACATATTTTATCTCATTTAAATCTCAAAACATCCATGCAAGACAGGGCAGGTAGGTGGATTTTTCCTCCTATTTCACAGATGGGGAAACAAAGGCATGAGGAGGTGGTTATTTTTCTAAAAGCCATTCTGGAAAGTAAAAGGGCTCTAGAATGAAGTTCTTCCTTCTATCTATCTTTTTCATTACCTTTCTGCTTCTAATCACTGCCCTGCTAATGCCTCCTTAAAGCATGCATCTAGGGCTGCAGAAGCAAAAGCTCAGAATAAAAGATTGATGTCAGGATTCAGTAGAAATGAGCATGGTTAGATGAAAGTCAGGAAGAAGAAACTGAATTTTAAATGGAAAGATAAACCCTCAGGCATGTAATGGTAAAAAACTTCTGCAAATTCCTATTGTTTATTAGTGGCTCCCTGAAGACCAGAATTGAGAAGGATTGTGGTTATGCAGGGTCACAGTGGGAAAAAATGCCTTCTACCATGATATCTGCTGTGGATGGCCTTCTGCTAGCCAGGAAGTACGATTAGAAATAATCTTCTATCCTGAATGTAATAAGTATGGCAGAGACAGAGAATTTGGAAAAGCCATAGAGAGTTTTATATAGTTCAGTACTGGTAAGCGATGAAACTGAAGCTCAGAAAAACTGTTTTGTCTTATATCATCGTAACTCTGTAACTAGATCTTAATTCTCTGACTTGCAGCTTAGTCCTTTAAAAATCCTATCATACTAAAAAAGTTGGGATGAGGTGGGAAGCTTGGAAAAAAACAAGAAAACTAAACCATGTAAAGAAATCAAAAGGAATAATTTATTAAGACTATGTCCTGTGACTATAATTAATCTTTCATTTTGACTTTTTGATATCCTGGCTGGCTATCATACTTTGTATTTTTAAGTTTGTTTCCTTTCTATTAGATATTCATGTGCTGAGAAGGTAGATACTGGTCATGAGGAACATTTTAATATACAGCCCTTTTGTTAGCTTAAATCAGTTTGTTTGATTTTGATTCAATTAGGTTCAATGGAGACATTTCTAGACTCCTAAGAGTGAAGCCAGCTTTAGAGAATAGTATATAGCAACTACTAAACCACCCTGCTTATAAATAGTCCCTTACACATCAGATTTAAAAATTCTTAACTTCCACTTGTTTTATTGTCTCCCTTGTCTAACTCATCACATTCTTTATTTCTTAAATGAGCTTCCTTTCTCCATCCACTAAGTGTATTCTTCTTGTTGTCTTTAACGCCAATTCACCTTTCATATTCAGGTTTCTTTTTCTCTAAGTCTTCCTAGCCAAGAGTAAAATGCTGATTCATACACAGCTTCCTTACCCAAAAAGTTGACATGCTTTTATCTGTTCTTAATTTTTAATGAATTTTAAATTTGTGGTAAGCCTGCCTTTCTGTGGGCTTTTAATCATTATAGGTGTGCCCATCCTAAATTTTACTATTCTGGGTAATTTTCAAAGGGAAACCTACACATAGGGACCCTTCCCTGGAAGTTTGGAATCTAAGGCGGTGCTCATGTGGACATGAATGAAAAGAAAGTTCAGGTAGGAGAACGGAAAGAAGGCAGTACCTGAATGGGCAACTAAGGGTATGTCCTTTATAAGAGTAGAGAGAAGGAATAAGTGTATAGGTAAGGGGTAGTTTAGGCTGAGTAAGTGAGGGAGTTCTCAACTGTAGAAGAAGTAAAAGAAAGTTGAAAGTTCTGTTCAAAGCAGTCTAAGAAATCCTTCAGAGGAGATCAACTTCTAGGAGCTCTGTAATAGTCTAAATCATTAGTGTACTGCTGAATCTAGTAGATGTTCTTTTTCTTTGTGATACGACTTCATGCCACTTTTTATTACTCTAAGTTAGGAAATTTGAATTGATATTTTGTCTGACAATTTTTCATATATACAGTTGTCTTCTGTGTTTCCTGTTTCATTCAGTTAGTTGTCATGGAATGGAAAAAAGACAAGACTGGGCACCTGCAAATGTAAAATACTTAACAGTAAATAGTATAAAATATCAAAGAGAGGAATTAGTTTTCAAAATGAAGGTCTGAATACCTCTCAGCTTGAGGCCTCTGAGATTCTAGAATAGGTTCTTAAAGACATGATTTGTGAGCCACCTAGAAGGTGAGTACTGGAAGCCAGAAGGTTGTACTCAGCAGTAGCCATGCCTCACAAGCTCTGTGCTGCCAGGGTTACTGGGGAGCCGTCTTAGGAACATGGGCCAGATAGAGTGTTTTTAACTTTCGGTAAGGAATTGAGAAGTTGCGGTGAGACTTCGTGGACAAAAGGGGTAAATACAGCCTGGCACCTAGTTAATACAGTCGTGCAGCCTAATAATTTTTAAAGTGTAATTATCCAATTATTAAAAAATTTGAATTTATTGAATTCTTAAAGACATTGTTTCACAAGAGAGAGTTATGTACCACAGGACCTGCTCGGTGGATTAACTGAGGGGTGAACATGAGAGTTCTCTTTAGGTTTGAAAAGTATGGTTTGGAAGTGGAAGTAGATTAGACTTTCCATCGGTTTCTTGCTAGTCTCTCAGAATTAGGAATTAAGAGTGAACTACAAGGTACTCTTCACTCAGCATCAGAAAGAACTCTGGGACAGAGATGGAGTGGACAAGTTCAGGGAGCTGGTAATCTTTAATTGAGTGTTATTTAGAACAGGGCTTCTCAAATTTTGTTTTTCCCGGGGATCTTGTGAAAATACAGCTTCTGATTCGGAAAGTTTGGGGTAGAGCCTGAGGTTGTGCATTTTTATACAAACTTTCAGGTGATGCTGTTGCTGTTGGTCTGTGGACCACACTCTGAGTAGTCAAATTTAGTCTTTTAAGAGGATTTAAGGATTGGAAAGTTGATTATATGTAATAACTGCAGTGATTTTTTTCTGACTGGGTGTGAGTGCTTTACACGTGTTATCTTACTTTTCACAGAAAACATTCAAGGTAGGTGGTAATATTTTTACGGATGAAGAAATTGAGACACAGGGAACTTAAGTAGCTTGCTCATGGTTTGTAATTGGTGTGACTGGGATTTAAACTTAAAAGACACCAAAACCCTTCCTAGGTCTGTCATATTTCCATGAGATTCTGTGGTTTTTGTGAAACTGATTTTCACGCTTAAAAATAGTTTCTAATTGTGGGAATTTACTCTATTTCATGCATGGGGGGAAAAATAACAACCCAACATTGTTTCCAGTACCAGATTTGTTGTATGGGTTCAGGAAAAATAAGCTTTTTAAACATTAAAGCATACTGTCAACTAAATTTTAAAAATTATAAAATTTATTCATTCTTTAGTGGAAAAATATTGGCAAGTATAAAAAAAGTTTTTCATAATTCTTCTGAATTATCTAAACATAATGATTGCCACTGTTTTGAGTTTTTCTGCTACACATGCATACCCCTGTATAATTTTTTAAAAATTAAAATTGTGTGTGTACACCTATTTTTTCCCACTAAGCACAACTTTAATAAAGACATAACAAAACTCTACTTTACCCTTTCCTGTTTTTCTCTTAATCATTGGCAACCTCACCATTCTCTCCTGGGCTGCAATCAAATTTTCCTTATTCTTCGTCTCTCCCGGTAATTGCTGCCAAATTCTGCTATTTCTTTGTATTATCTTTGTAACTTGCTTGTGTTTTTCACATCCAGGCTAGATTGTTTTTCTACTAGTTAATGATGACTAAATCACCATATAATTCTTAAATTCATTCTCTGCTTCATTGGTTGACTATTTTGGCTGCGCACAAAACCTTTAGTCTTTCTTTTCTCACATCTTTTTAGTGACTTTGATGAAATCAGTGTGAATACTTGCGGACTTTAAAGCCAGTGAAGTACCTGACCCTATTAGCTTTTATTTCTAACCAAAAAATTTTTTTAACTTCTTGCCTCCATTGCCAGATAGGGCACTGGTTTGCATATTTCCTTTTCTAAAATGTAGTATCTATGGTTTTATACTTGCATGTGTGTTTATTTAATTTTAATAAATAACTCTACCTTATTGAGGCTTTCTCAAGTTGTTGGTTTGTTCATTAAAACTTTACTTATCAAGTTAAATATGGGTGCAGAATGACTGGAGAAGTCTGTTGATGTTTGTAGATGCTCAAACAGTTTTCTCCTCAGTTCTTTATTCTTTGCAAAAATGTCTCATCTACTTATCACCTGTGGCTTCTGGCCAGTGCATCTTCTCTCAGTGGATCCATGTAGATTGAGAAATGTAATCTCACAGCTTTATTCCTACCCTCTGCCAGAAAAAAAAAAAAAAGCAGCTAGAGCTCTTTTGTGGCTTTTCTAAGATTTTTGTTTTGAATAATAATGGAGAAATGGTTGTGGATGAAATGGGGATGAACAGTGCATGTCAAAAGATATACTTCCTAAAATCATATATATAATCTCTTCGGTAGGTAAAGAAAAATGTACCCTTATCCATGGATCTTTGGGAACATCAAAGATTTAAGTGAATAAGAATTTAGGAAAGTATAGTTAGAAATTAATATTTAGAAATTAAAGTTGTCTTGGTCACTTAGCATAAGTGTGTGCATATAGGCCTTAAATTTTAGGTAGGACAGTGAGACCGTGGTAAAGGGAATATTGTTGATAATTACAGGAACTAGGATTTGACTCCAGATCTGACTGACACCAAAGCCTGTGATTGAAATGATTATCATTTTAATTTTATAAATAAGGAGGATTATAAATTCCTTATGTTCAATTTAAGAGCTTAATTTTTAACTCCTAAAATGGTATTTTCATCTCATGTTAAGTATATACTGTGTGGTGTGGACATTAAATAAGATTATTGATTATAATGATTGGTTAAGAATTATTTATTTCCTTGGAACTTGCATTTTCTGATTAAACCTGACCCAAATCTTGTCCCTTGGTATCTTCTTCTTTCATTTTTCCTTAATCTTTTTGATTCTCACTGATCAGTATTACTAAAAGTTATACTTTGGGAGTCTTTGGAGATGCAAAGGTTCTCTCTTTTTTTGTATTTGTCAATTTAATAAAACTTTATGTTTCTGAGAACTAATACCTTTACAGATGAAATTGGGGGTTAGGAAGTCACTTCATTAAGGTTAGGTTTAACACTATAAGGTAGTAATTAAGAGTGAGAAGGCTTGGGTTTGAATCCCAGCTCTTTAACTGTGTGACCTTGGGCAGATTTTATTACCTCATTTTCAGTTTCCTCATCTGTAAATAATTATAATGCCCATCGCATATAAAAGACTTGTGAGAATTAAAGGAAATAATGTTTATAAAGGGTTTAGTGTAGTGCCTGGCACAATAAACGGTCAAGAAAGAAAAGCTAACATAAAAACAAAGTACAGTTTCAAGGTATTTTAGGCACATATATTTTCTTAAGATATGTTAATGTAAACTTAATTAAATGAATTTAAAGTTTAAAATACTAGGTTTGTAGAATAGATTGAGATGATATACTTAGCTATTTAAACCTAAAATAAAAATAAAAATATTAATTTGGGCGGCTCTATACATCTCATTGAATTGTCTATGCTTCTGATTTTATTTTCCTTATTAATATTACTTGTTGGACACGTCACCATTGACTAACCTCTACTTGAAGAAGGGGGAGTAAAGTAACAAACTGAAATTTTAATGGTTTCTGTTTTGTGAACAAGCTTTACAAATGTTTAGAGAGGAGACAATTTGGAAATTTATATAATTAATATGTATAACTTGTCTTAATAAGTTTATTATAAGTTGACTATTGGCTCTCAAACTTGGCTGATTTACCTGGAGAGCTTTGCTTAAAAAAATTCCCAAGACCGCCTCTTCTCCCTTCCCCTCCCCAAGACCTGTTCCTCAAGTGATTCTGTTGATCCGTCAGATCTGGATGTCACTGGGCTACAACAACTCAAGTGTAGCTCTGTGAACCCTATAATGGAACATACTCAATTCTTTTTTTTTTTTAAACAATAAGGCAACTTAGTTTACTTTGAAAAATATTTATGGCAAATATAAGTCTCCTTTAAAGAAAGTTTGTGCAGTCTCAGAACTCTTAACTACTCATTATAATATACAATGATTATTTAAAAAATATTTACATTAAAGTTGGAGCGGTTCCTTTTTTCTTTTTTTAGAAAAATGTAAATCAGATAAAGATAGAAACTTATTTTTAATTTTCTTATTCTTATATTATCATATTTCTGTTTATGATACCTTGCTTAGAATATGTCTCATGAAATGCTTTACGCCAATGTGCCTCCAGAGGAGAACCTGGGCCTAGAGTGAGGCAAGCAGAGTGTCCAGGGCACAGCGTTTAAGGAGGCACTCACTGTCAGGGCTGTTGCCTGAGGAGCTCCTTAAATTTTGAACCATAGGCGCCTGCTTGCTTGCCTCACTCTTCTTCCAGCCTTGCTCCGGAGAAGTAGGCTGCATATAAATTATTTTAATTTTAGTTTAGCATAATCTTATGCATGCTTGTATGTTTCATAAAAAATAATGACAATGAAAATAATGTAGCCGAACCCAAATTTATATTACCCAGAAAAAAAATAGGTTAACTATTTGAAAAAGATAATATTATGATTTTATTCTTGCATGTTCAGTAATTGTCAGAGTGTCAGAAATTCCAGTTCAGTAGAATCTTGTCTCACACTGAAATGTGCTTGTTTTATCTACTGGCAGCTATCTGAAATCATTAGTGCTCTATCATAAGTTTCTTAATTTGATAAATAGTACATTGAGTTCTTGAACTTATGGATGATCATTGAAGCAATAAGTGGTAACTCCAGTTTTACCATATTTTTATTAATAATTTTAGAATTCTTTGAGAATTTGCCTATGATTTTTCTTTTTTTTTTTGAGTGCCACATCTGGAAATGCTCAAAACTTGTTTGCATTTTTAAGAGAACATTTTGCAGTGAAAGTATAACTTCTTCAGAGGTGAGGTTCAAGTTAACGAATGATGAACCATAATGTGAGGAAGCATAATATTGTGAATTATTATTTGGCAGACATAACTAATGCAGGCATTAGCTGCTGAAGCCATTAATAAAGTACCACTTGCAGAAGGCTAGAGAGATAGGCAGCACAGAACTTTCTCTGTAAACTCTCAGAATGTAAACTACAGTACAACCTAGTTTATTCAATAAGGACTAAATTCTTTAAGTTTGATATGTTTGTAGGTTCCATGATTAATGTGTAACTAGAGTATAAAAGGAGTATTTAGAATCTGTTAAAATTTGTAGGTGTGACATCATTGTCAAGTCAGGCATTTTATTTCTTAAAGTTAGAATTTATTTAAATGCACTTTTTTTTTCCAAAATAAAATTTTAATTTCTACTTACAGTGGTGCCAAAGTAAGTTTTCCTAAATAAAATTATTTAATATTTAGGTCTGTTGATAGTATTTAAAGTAAACAAAAATAAACCCATAACAACCAAGGGTGGAGGAGTATCTAGATTTGTTTTTAGCTTTCTTTTTCATGGTTCCTCAGAAGTGTATCATATTATAAATACATTCAAAATGTTTTGCTCTGAGGATATGTAGCATTCCTATAAAGGTTAAATCAATAAAAATGATTTGGACACATTCCTAAGCATGGCTAGAACAGGTAGCCCGTTGTTTTAGGTACCCTTGAGTTTTTGGAGCAGATCATTATGGCGTAGCAAAAGAACTTACTAAAAGTTGCTTTCTATGTGTAGATGCGTCAGCTTAAAAAAAGCAAGATTTCCTGGCCTTCTAGAAATGAATATTTTTACAGTAGCCTGTGAATATTGATTTAATGACATGTTTTAAACTTTGTTAAAGTTCGAAGCTTTTTTTTTTCTCTTCTCCGAATGCTGAAGATACACCATAATTGATAAGGAAGAGGTACGTACAGGAAAAATGCAACGGGCAAGCCTTTCCAGCCAGTTTAGAATAAATGGTAGTCTTATGATTAAAGAAAGTATCAGACATTATAATTGCAAAATTAGGAATTAGATGTGATTCTTTTTAGTCTTGCCAGTTTAGAAGAAAATTCTGTAATCACTGGATTGTTATCTGTTCAAAATGTTCAAATGCAAGTTTGCAAGTTTGCATTTGAACGTTTATTTAAAAAAGCATATGTGTTTCTCCTATGCTCAGGGTTGACTTCTTAGTGTGGTATTGTTGCTAGGTAGAGTTTTATTTTATGCCATTTGTTTGCTGTTTTCTTGTTCATTTCATATGTTTGAGTATGTAAGTTTTAAGTTCATATGTAAGTTTTCAGATCACACACTTTTCACAGCTACTTTTCAAAAAATTCCTTTCTGTCAGCTTACAATAATAAGATAATTTTTCTTAAAGTTTCCTTTAAAACAGCATTCAGGGTATTAGGTGTTTTTTGATCATGGAAACACAATGAATTGACCATGTATTTGGCTGAATAAGGTTTAAATCAAAGTGGAGAATTTGAGTTACATGCATTAGTTTCATTATAGAAAATCGCTTATCATTTTGTGCATGTAATATATATTTACTTTGTACGTAAATATTTTATCAAAAATACTATGTTATTTGTTGGAGCACATGATTTCATTTCATAGCCAAGAAAATAGTTTGAACATGTCTGAGTAAAAATGATTTTTACACATATAAACATATATAGAATTGTTTAACCATTTAATAATGAAATAATTTAGCAATTTAAGCCAAATATTTTGCTCTCTTAAAAAATAGTTATAGTATCTCTTGATATATTCCGATTTATCATTACATTAAAAAGAAAGAACATTTATAAAATAAAAATAAGCTAAAAATCAGCATATGTCTCAATTTTCTTTCTAGATACTTGTGAATGATTAAAAATAAATCTCCGTATGTGTTTTCTTTGATCCTGTTGGTGCACTAAAATATTCTGCAATCTGCTTATACATAGTATATGGGAAATATACTGTTAAATCTTTATTACTAAATCAAGAGTGATGTTCTGACAATACCGATTGTCTTGATCTAGCTTAGATAATAGTATTTTAAAAATAAAGTGGATACTTGTGGTAAAAAGTTTTAAAAATGTTATAAGTTTTCCCCCTAAAATAGAATATATTATGTGTGTTTAGTTTTAACAACTGAGGGAATGTAAAGAATTCTGTGTAACGCTGGAGTTTTAATAATATGAAAAAGAGGAGTTTCTACTATGAAGAGAAGGTTGGATTGATGATCAAAGGTTTGGATTACATTGACTTTCACGTTTATATTGCTTTACGAACATACTGTGTAGTACATTGTCTTTGTAAGTATATCTGTTTTATGGATTATCTTCTTAAATATTTAAATTTTTGTTTTGAACTCTGTAAGAGCAGTAGCAGTTTTTTCTGCATTTTGTCAAAAGACGAATTACCTAAAAACTTTACAAGTTTCGTGAGAAGTAAAAATTAATCTTGCTAGATTACCTTTTGTAACCAGTTATCTTGCCTGATATTAGGATGGTACTGTCTTGATGGAAGTTTTCTCGTAGATATCTTCTTATAGTGTCTTAATATTTTTGAATCGGGTGCTAAGGTCCTTAGTATGAAATGCTTGTATATTTTTACATTTATACATTTTATGGAAAACACAGTGATTGATAATAATGTAGACTATTAGCATAAAAAAGTTTTCTTTCTGTGGTAGTATAATATTGCAGATTTCTGTAATCTGATAGAAGTTTACAAAATAAAGTGAGAATTCACTTTTCTTCAAAAAATAGGTTTTCTTTAAGGTGTGTTTACAAAACTTATAAAAAAGTTATTATTGATTAAAGGGAACACGTACCCTGTAACTTTTGCATACTCTTGTGTCTAATTCTGGGATCAAATTACACTAATACTGTAAAACCAATGAGATAAATATTAATTGTAAAATACAGCACTTTTTTCTTTTCAGGTTCATAGTGAATTCACTTTGTTTAGATCCATTTAAGTAATTCTTAATCATTTGGTGGAAATGATGATACCTTTCCACTTAAAGATTATCTGGAAATTTGAAGTTTAAATTGGGAACTTCAGTAGAAAAATTTAAAAATAAAATTAATTATAATTATTACTATCAAAATGAAATAACCGAGTTAAAAATCACAATGCCTAATTTAACTTGTTTACCTAGATTATATGGGCAATGAGTAAATATGCAGAAAATATACCTGTTTAGCTTCAAGCTGGAGTTGTTCTTTGAGATAATGTATGTAAATAGGTATCTGTTAGCAGATTAATTACATTCATATTTTCCCTTGTGAACTGTAATAATTTGTTTAACTGATACCAGTTTTTAATTTAAGTTTATAACTGGAAAATAGTGTCCTTGTGTTTTACAAGTATAGTTTTTGATTATTTTAATCTTGTATACCCTAACAGATGCCTAATCTCTGTTGTTGGTTTTACAGATTAACATTTCTCTGTTAGTATACGTGCAAAAAGTAATTGATTATCTTTCCAATAGAACTGCAAACGATACCTCAGTTAACTAATTTACAGTTGTTTTCTTCCTGGTTTACAGTTATTATCCCAAGTTTCTCTAGTCACTTGTGTGTATGCATTCATATGCACAGGTAAATTCATATACTACATATTAAAATTTTCATAATTGAAAGAAATTGAAGTTGTATTTATGTGGCAAATATTTAGCTTCTGTATAAAAATATGTCCATGTCCATAGAAAGTTCTGTTGAATACCGCAACATCATTATTCGAATTTTTCCAAAGAAAGACATTGCATATACATGCCTTAGAACCTTACTGATTGTTACTGTGATTTGGCTAGCATTTTTCCTTTATTTCCCTTTGTTTTTTGGCTTTTGCTTTTAACTGAACCACAAAATGGATTTAGTTGTAAGATATCTGACTACAAGGAATATCTAACAATAAGGAATGTATAAACAAAGTCTGGCACACTCATGGTTCATATGATTTTTGTGAACCTGAAAATGTGTATTTAAATGTTTGAGTTTTTAGCTAAGTCTTTTATGTAAATATATTTTTATAGTTGAGGGTATAATGATTTCAGTAGACACCATTGATATAAAGACTGAAAAGTATAAAATAAAATTAATTTATTTGATTTTGTGGTAAAAATTATTGGCCTTGCACAGGATACTCGGATGTACCTTGTTAGACTCTCACTTCTCTAATGTAACTCTTATGTATAATTTCTTAAGGGATGGGAGTAGAAGTAGTGCAGATAACAGTCTTTAATTGCCACCATAATCTTAAATACATGTCTGAGAATAATGTAACTTGGTAAATTTTCTGACATCAATATAATAATTTTAAAATATCTTAAACATCATTAAAATTGCATTCACTTAATATATGTCTGTATGGTACAGAATTCCTTGTTTTGTGGGCAGTTGATTTAAAAATTGAAAATCACTTAATTAGAGGCAAAATCACACTCAATATGATTTTTAGTCCTGGACTGCATATTAGATGTTGGATTTATGAGTATTAACAAGAATAAAGAGTACTTACAGGAGGTGTATCAATAATGAATTTTTTCTTCACTGCAAGTATTAAATGCTTATCTGGACTCAATTCTACAGCTCATTTTATTTGGGAATTATCTTAACATATAATGGTGAATGATTAGGTTTTTATTCGTATAAGACAGCGTATTTATGAAAAAATATACTTTAGAGTTAACATCCTGTTCAACAACAACAATAAACACCCGAAATGATTGGTATGGTATTGCTTACATTCAGCACTGTCCAAAGTTGAATCCTACATCCTTAGTAAATAATACAAAGGGGAGAAATTCCTAAGAATTCAACGTAAGATGAAGATTTTGTATACAATGTAGTAAAAGAGCATTTAATCTCAGTTGCTCTACAGATCTTTAAAAAGTTATGTGGGAGTGTATGTGTGCTTGTTGTTAAATGGACAAAAGCTGGTGGTCAACTGTGGTTAAAATTGTAAGTAAAGTCCCTTTGAATAAGGTATAGAATTTCCCCATTATTTTTTTGAATTGTAATACATTAATCAAAGTACATATCCACCGAATTCCTTAAACTTTGAAATGGCAATAGATTGTATCAAGGTGTATATTTTCATTATGTGAGACTTCCTTTTCTAAAGATTTGTTTTAAAAGATTAAATATTTCATATTTCATGAAGAATTTCCATATACTTTAGAGAGCTTAGAATATTTTGCTCTTTAGAAAATACTGAATATGGAGTTTATTGTTATCCTTATTATGGGAGGCTAATGACAGGTTTTTTTTTTGGATGAAGTTTTATCTTCAGTGGAATTCATTGGTATAGGAGAAAAAGGTAGTGCAATTGGGTAACCTAGTGGGAATACTGCTTAAATTAGCATTGGTTTTGTTAGCACCCATTTACTAATAAATCTTGCATGGCAGATGACTAGAAAAAATAGTCACGCTTTGTCACGTTTACAGGTTTATTGTTTGTAGGAAGGATTCTTTCATATTGAAGGTATTTGTCTGTCTGACCATATGTGTATTATTTTTACAGAGACACACTGTAGAGGTAGACTGTTCCAGTGAATCCCTTATGTAAAAATATCTCTGTAGACTTTTGTTAGGTAATTAATTGCATTTGCAATGAACGCTTTTGAGGAGATTTGCGTGACCTCACTATTAGAGTTGTCACATTTTAGTATCTTGCAGCAGGGGTTAGAACAGTATGGAAGGTTGGTATTTGTATGCTTTGGAGAGGAGTTTGAGATGTTACCCTGTTTTGCCATCAGTTTTCGAGTATGCATGGGTGCATCATTAATCATAGGAAATGCAAAAATAAATAATCCAGTCCCATTGGATTTTTTTATATGAATACTTACCTTTTCCCTTTTTCGTATATACAGTTGAGGTATTTAGGTAACCCCTAACCTTTTGCTTCAACAAAGAAGTACAGTATAAAAATATTACCACAGTTTTCATGTGAGCAGCTCTTGAGAGGAAAAAAAAAAAGCCCTCTAGATGAATATTTGTTGAAAAAAAAGTTGTGATACAGAATGTCTTAACTCAGCCCCAATACAGTACTTGAGGACCACCAGTGTATAAAATTGAAAGCACATGAGTTTTGAAGCACTAGAAAAGGTTTGTAATTGATTAGCGCTGCTTGAAAGTACTGAAGTACAGTGAGTTTTGATTTGTGAATGGTTCTATTCAATAAAGATTAATTCTGTGTGTTTGATAAAATCTTAGTGCCTTCAATGAGTTAGTTTTTTCCCCCCTCTGCAGTTTATTTAACCATCAAATATTTCAGTGTTCTTTTAACAAACTGGAACATTTCTATCTTACTGAATTTAACTTTAGCATGACTGATTTAAACAAGTCAGACTATCAGTGATTAGTTTGAAGGGTGTAATTGAAGAGATTAATTTTTTCTTCTTTTAAAATAACTAAAGTATATCATAATGTAACCATGTATATTTCATGCTTTCTTGTGATTTAGAGACTATCAAGAGATTTATATAGACTAACAATATTTTTCTGTGATTCGTTTTAAATCTTCTACATTCTAAAATATTTTTAATGTTTAGAAGTAAAATCTTCACCAGTTTTCATGTAAAATTATGATTATTTACTATAATGTTAAATAATACATTATAAGAGTCTTTGGAAATTGCATCGACATTGTTAGCTTTTAATAGGAGTGGTCTTCTATATATGCTCTTTTTAAATCATCTCCCTGGGTTTTGAAATTTAGCTCTCTTATTTTAGAAGCAAGTTGTGACACTTTGTCGCTGTTAAATCTTGAAACTATAAAATCACTATCATTGATATGGACCACAATTATTGTTTTGGAAATCAGTCTTCACACATCACGTTCAGTCGGGTACTACAGTCAGTTACAAAGGTTTTATGTAGAAATTTAGTCTGTCAGCTGATATATTTTCGTAAATAAGTTCTTAATGGTAAGATACTCCATGAGTTACATCTATTCATTTTAACAGACTTCATTTATGATAAATAATGGACATATTTTGAGTAGTGCACATTGAAAATTCACAGACACACACACACACACACACACACACTTTTCACTTATTATTTTGAGGTGAGGCAGTTGGTCAGCGTGTGCTTTTGTCCCTTACCTAGGAAGAGCCTGAACTTTTAAAACTATTTTACAAAATTGGAGCACATACTTTTGACATTTCATTAGGTTGTTTTGATAATCAATTACTTAAGAATTTAAAGCCTGAAGTGAGGTTTCAGACTTCATATAGATTCCAGAAGGGGGAAATGTTTGTAGTGTGAGGATAACCTATGCATTATGTCCACCACCCACCTGTAATTAGTCCCGTGTAGTGGGTTCATCTTATGTTCTCTATCCAGGCTCTCAAATGCTATTTGGGAGTGGGAGAGGGTAAATTCCACTTTTCAGAAGAGGAAGACTTAGTTATGATGTATAAAAATATGTGATGTGATAGATTATTTAATTCATTATCATGCCTGTTTGAAACTGGGTCAAGTTTTGAAAATTTTACTGTAGAAATAGTTACTAAGGATGTCACAGAAATGTAACACTCCCTCATATGACAGAATAAAGAACATTTTAACATATTCTTTGTGACTATATTAGTAACTTTACATCTAATGCTGAAATAGCCCTTGAAATTTGTGTTCCCAATCTGGTTTGAAAAATTCTTATTTTTAAAAAAATAGAGTAACATTGTGAAGAGTAACTTAACTGCTTGAGATGCTGTTTCAAGTTATCCCTCCATATAACAATAGTTTTAAGCATTTTTTTCCCCTCTTCTCTTGGGTGGGAACAGCAAAAGTTTCCATGTATGAGCTATAATTATAATAGGAGTTGTTAATGCAGTCTAGTTGTGTATATGTTCTGCTTCCTTAATGCAGAAATTTTTACAGTAATGCTTATTATCTTCCATTAAATTAAAGAAAAGGATCTGTGATGATTGTATGTGTTATAACTGAGGGGGCCCAGTTAGAACTATTGAGGGAGTCACCTCAGCAATTTTACATTTTTTTGTAAAATACATAGTGTATTTTCTCACCCTTTTAAGAGAAACCTTTTTTCTCCTTCAGGTTTAATTATTTCTCTTTGACTGAAACTAAGACTGATCCTCTGGTAGCCAGTTAAAATGTGTGAAGTAGGAGGAGTAAAAGAAACTCCAATCGTTAGTTGTAAGTTATAAAGCAAAGTTAATACAGGTATACACAGCAAAAGGATTTATTTTAAAGGATAAAAGAAAATTTTATAAACTTGCCTTGTAGAACATGTTGGACAGCATAAAGAAAATCTTGTAAGTGTTTACATATTTTACTATAATACCATCTTAGCTGATGAATGTTGAAGTAGTTTACTTTTGTGTATTAACACTAACTTGAAATTAAATATTAATACTATATTATGCCTGCTTTCTTTTAAAGTCCAGCATGACTTAATTGGTATGGCTCTTTTAAATCATGCAGAGTATCCTTACAGAGTTTTCTCTTTTATGAGACTAAACGATACTCATTTTGGTAGGTCAAAGAATATGATTAAAATAATCCTAGACGTTTTAATGTTTGCTATGTTTATAACAGTTTCTACTTATGGATAATAGTGTGTAGATGTAAACTAAAATTGTATAGAAAGTTATGATTGCATGTAAGTTTTTGACGACTTCTGTGAGCTTTTTAATATCCTGGATATCCTGGGCAACTATAAAGATCTTTTAAAAATGGCTATTACATACTTAGCATAATTTTGTTTCAGTTGAATATATGCTTCAATTATGTAAAGTTGCTTAGAAACAAACTTGTGCGGATATCTATGATGCAGTCTAAAATTATAAGTAGATTTCTTGTAGTTGAGCTGGTTAAAATGTAAGTAATACTGCAGGTTTATTGCTCTGTTTTACATGGTAGAGTATAATGTCAAGATAATTCTGTGGTCTGTTATTTTGTAAAATTGCTTCCTTTTAAAAGTTTGCTCAAATATTGGGAGCTGCCGGGGTGAATACTTCACAATACTTTGATTAATGTAGTGTCTAATTTTATTTCAGTGAAGGTTAATGAGAATATTAAACTTTCCTTTACTGTTTCAACTACCTCATTTCTATAGCTCTAGAAAACATTTAGACTAGTGTGAGATAATTTAATTTTTTCTATTTCAAGTCATTAGTCCGAGAAGTAGATAAGTTACAGATGCCAAAAGCAAATTTGTACAGCAATTTCATTTTTCAACTTTTAGTGCAACAAAACAGCATCATTATGATCTTTAATATAATGTTAGCTGGCAAAGCTAGCAAGTTTATCCGAGAAACATACCTTTATGTTTAACAGGTTCATCTCTTATAGGATTTTAAAATATGATAACACTTACCCCAAAAGAAGTTTTGCTGACATGGTGTCACTGTGCTGAAGAGGCTGTTTGATGCCATAGTCCCTCCTTTTATTTTCAGATAGAACTTGTACCCTCTGTTGTAAATTCTGCTTGCAGCCTTAAACTGAAAACACAAACCATACCCAAACCTTGTTTTAGTTTTACAGTATGCCTGCAGTACATAGACTTGATATTTATTTTTTTCTGTCAAGAAATTATGTAGCTGGTAACATGTGAAAAGCAAGGAAACAAAACAAAAAGAGAATGAGCAAATATTGGAAGGACCTACTATTACTGCATAGACTGTGGTTAGAGAGCACTCACTGACTCTGTTGGTCTCGGTGGCTGGTAGTGACCTGCGGAGATTAACCATTTAAAAACCAGAGACTTCTTGCTGTCCTCCTGGAGAAAGTTTGTACCGCACTTGTGGTTCTGTGGTTGTTTGTGAGGCGAATGAAGCATTCACACAATCCAAAAAAGCAAAAGCTTTCAAACTCCTTTTTTTTTGCAAAAGCACTATTACTGGAGAGACAGAATCATGTGGTTTGTGACCTCATAGTACTCACAGTCAAGTGGGACTGCCTCCCACTGTGGCTTTCCCCCCTCGCTCATGCTCTCTCTCTCTCTGTCTCTCTCTCTCTCTCTCTCTCTCTCTCTGACAAAAGGCTTGTGGTAAGGCCCTTCCTGGCATCCAGAAGGATATAGCTTTTTAATTTTTGTGACTCATGAGGATTTGGATAGAATACAAATGCTGAAGGAGCCCAAACTCCTGTAAGGTTAAGCGTTTGTAGAGCAGAACTCTGCTGTTGTGGGCTTTCCTTTCTATCCCCCCACCCCTACTTTTTGTGCCTCCTCCTTTTATTTAGTTCATTATTGTGTCTGTGGAAAAGTGAGCAAAATTGGCTCAAGAGGCTGTGTGTGAAATCCTGAACAACAGTGATGATTTACAGTAATTTACATCTTTGGATTGTATCACATTCTGGGGTCTGCTTCATATTTGCTGGGTGATTGGAGTCCTTCTGTTTTCCTTTTTCTTGTCTTCTTAAACTCATGAATCTGTAACTCATTGTAAAAAAGTTTACCTTTCTGAAGGTCTGGTTGCAAACTGCTTGCTGGGCTTGACTGTAATTGGCCGTCATGAAAGTGTTAGTCTGGGGATTCCTTTACAAATATTAAATCACGTCTGTCTAGTTTATGTATGATCAATATTAGATGCCGGCTCCTACAGTAAAGATTAAATATAATTAGTATCTTTTGTGTTATGTTTACCTTTATCTCATGGCTAGTTTGAGTACCTTTTAAAAATGAATAGCAAAAATTGTAGCATAGTTTATTGGATGAATCTTAGTTGTCTTTATGTGTGTAATAATTTTTATTTTTCAAGGAAATATACTCATTTTGTATACTCATTTTGTATCGTTTACTTGGATATTAACTTTAACAGAACCTTTGATAGCAAGTCTTATACAAATATAAAGTAAAATTCTTATGTTGTAACTTAGATTGTTCAATGTTATTGATTTTTCTAATCTCAGAATGGAGTGGGTTAACAGAAGCTGTATTTTTTGTTTATAATAGAAGCTTTTGAAATAAATTACAAAATGCTGTGTGTAGTAAGGAATAATGCACACAGAGTATGTTAGTCGTCTCGATTTGCTAATTCTGATTCAGAAGAAAATTGGAAACATCTTTGGGAAACTATCTCCTTTTTTGCCCCTTTGGACATGTATGTATAGAACTCATTTTCTTATTAGGATGATTATATATCATAGGCAGAGAATTTCATATTTATGAATAGAGCTTCCTGTTTTCATCAGTTGAGAGAAATGGGGTATTTTTCAGCAAAAATTATAAAGCTGAACAGACCAATTTTCTAGGCATTTTTTTGCCATTTATCCACGCCACTCTGAATTTGCATGTTAGACTTCTTCCTAGTGTGATAGTAACCAGGAGTGGCATGAAGTAAATGAGTGGGAGGGTGGGCGGAGACAGTGAATTACAAAACATTATTTGGGGTGTATAATGGGGTAAGGACTGGGAAATACTGAGGAGGATGTTAGAGCCAAAGTACCCCTTCGTATGGTCATCCTAGCACAGTTCATTATCTGTTTTTGGTTTATATTTGATAAAGATAAATGTACTAATGTGTTCATAAGTTTCTTACGAAAAAATAATTTGCCCAAAATACACTGGGAGGATATGGGAATGACTTTAATCCTTTATTATTCAAATACCTAGAACTTTTCCATAATAAATTTTTAGTGATAAAAACCCAGAAATAACGTTTCAGTGTTTTATTTAAAATACATATTTATCATGCCTCATTGTGTATGTAAACAGGTTTTACATTGAAAAGTAAAAGCTTTCATTTAACATGCAGTTATTCATGCAAAAGGGAAAATTTATTCATTGATTCTCTTTCATAAATAAGGCGTACGGTGGGATCTGTAGCTCTAATTAATATCTAAAGTAAGTTAAAGGAGGGCTTTGTCTATATAATTTGTGGAATTTTCAAACATAGTTCCGTATGCACATACAATAGCAGCAGAATCAGGCAATTGAAAAAATTTAGTAGTCTGCTAAGTAAACGCTTTTCTTTTTTCAGAATGAGTTTTCAGTTTCTGCGTTTGGATTTGCTGACATCTTAAAACTTTTTGCTAAATATTTTCTCCCTTAAAATTTTTTGTTTTTATTAAGTGTACTTTGGCCCTCCAAATTAACTGTATATGTATCTGAATAATTTTTAACATCTATGTGTCTCTTAACTGCTTGTTCTGTTTTTGCAGGTAACCCTCCTGCACATAATTTTTGGGTCAGGGTAATCACTCCTACTGCTTAAGAGTTTAATAGATATTGTTGAATATGCCCTTTCTGTTCTGTGTGAGGCCCATCAAATTCTGGCAGGAGAAAGTAGTGAAGTCTTGTGCTTTAAAGTCTGTATATTCATTTTGTGCACACACACAAACACATGCATACGTACATACATACATATACTTTTTTTCTTTTTATAAATTGAAAATCTATCCTCTTTGGAGCAAATATTACTTTGTGGTAAAAATTTTAAAACAACAGTGATAACTGGTACACATTTGATAATTGACAGTCTGTTTCATTAGAAATAGCTTACCACATGTGTTGAAGAGAGACTGACTCAGAAAAGTCACTGCAGATAAAGCAAGCTCTTGATTATGCTTAAAATCAGAAATGCAAACCATAGGGTTTTTTTGGTCTTTTAAAGACCCTCAAAACTTCATTCTTTTAGGGGATATATTAGTATTTGCTATGTTGAAGTAAGTATCGAGTTTAAGTCTGCTGTATAAATTATGTATTATAATGCCATGGAAATGAAATATAGCTTTGAACTTGAAAACAGTTTCACGAAAAGTAAAGAAGTCAGTTATTTGTTTTCCCATTGCCTTGTATTTAATAAGTTTGTCAACATTGGTCGAATTTTTTGCGTTGTATATTGTTATATGATATAAGACTGTAATGTTTTAAATGCTACATATATATCTTCATTGTTACCTTTTGAATCATTTTTAATTTTCTGAATTAATGATCCTATTATAATACAGTAGTTTTATCAATACCAGTCTTGTGCCCATTTCTATTTTTTTTTGATTGTTTTAAACTTATATTTGTTGCTGTTCTATTTTTCTTTTCATTGAAAACAATAGAAGCAAAATAGGTTTGATGTAGGAATTTTATAAATTGTAGAAATCCTATTTTGGCTTAAAATGTTCTCATTGATTAGGAGGTTTCAGCAAGGAATTTTCTTAATTTATTGTTTCAACTTGGTATGTGACAATTTTATTTGGATTTGATGTATAGCTGTTGAGACTTACATAGCATTTATTGGGCCTTTTATTGATGCTTTGAAACATTTTTACATTAGTAAAATATGTATAATTTTATTGCTATTTTAAATTATGATTATGAGAGATTTAATTACACTTCCTTATTTTAATGGGGTATATATCCATGTTCACACCTGCACACACATGTGTGGTTGTATGTGTGTACAAGGTATTATTTTTTGGTACTTAAAAAAATTTACATATATATGTGTGTGTATGTATATATATACTAAAAAAAGTGGTATTTTTTGTAATCAGAGTATTCTTTGTTTTTCTCCTCAGTTTCTTTAAATTTTGTAAAAACCCAAAGCACTACCATATCCATGATTGTTTGAACAACTTCATTTGGTTAGTATTAGCAGCTCTCTGTCTGATGTGAGATAATGTGGAAGTTGGATGCCAAAAGAGAAAGTAGTTAACTTTTGTGTCTCTCTCTCTCCCCTTCTCTCTCCCCTTCCACTCCTCTCCCTTTCTTCCCTCTCTCCTCCAGGCTTTTTTGGTTTCTCTTTCTCTGTTTTGACATTTATAAAATCTCAAAGTAGATTCTTAAGGTTCTAGTAGGGGATATTGACATTAATCTTCACTAATGAATACGTTACAGGTTTGAAGCGTCTAACATTCAAGGCAAATCATTGTTATATCTTGTTATAGTACACCTCATTTGTTAGATGGTATTGGCATCTGATTACAGAGATTTAACATTTTTTAATTCCTTCCTCTGTGTTAATTTACTTTTACATTGTTTCACATGAATTTAGCCCTTTAATTATGAGGATTACTTTTTTCTCCCTTTGACTTTTTCAGAGTACACAGTGATCCATACTTGTTTAATGTAACTGTATAAATAATTCATGTTTCTTATAATTATTAGAACAATTCATCTTCTGCTGTCATTTTTCTAAGAAGAAAAAAAAGTCGAGAACTTGCAGAAAATATGGGAAACATGCTCAATATGACAGCTGAGGATGTGGCTAGGGTAAAGCAGGAAACTACTACCCACAATGCAATGTTACATATACTACCACTTAATAAAATTTATATCAGACATGCTACTGACAAAACCAAAGGAAAATAATATCCCAACTATACTAGTTAGCATACTAAATATATCTAGGGAAAAGTGAAACTGATCTTTTTGGAACCTTTGTACTTAGAGAATATAGTAAATGAAAGTGTGGGACATCATAGTACGTTGGAGCCTTTGTGCTATGGGACTTGTTTGTAGGTGAAGCTCTCTTATAATGAGAACTTTTTGGATATTCACTTTCCTGGAAAAGGCACAAAAGGGCACCCTTTTTCTTTTTTGATTGAATTGTTGCAGTATTATATAGGGTTCGAGGACATTGTCATCTAGTAGGAAAAATAAGTTAAATTATGAGATGTTCATCACGATTATTTATACTTTTCACCCAGCCAGGTATATTTCTTTACATTTTGCTTTAAGTTGTTTTTTATTGCCAGGTTTGAGATGGGGCTTGAATTGTTCACTGAAGCATTTTTCTTTTCAAAGTAATTGTTTTTCTTGCTCTTTCTTTTTATTTATCTTAACCTACCTATAGCTTACCTGACCAGTTTATATGCTTTACTAAAGGGGGGGTTAATCTAAAGCAGAAAACTGCTTTTATAATGTGGTTGAAAAAGATACAAAGATATCTTCTAAAAAAAAATCAGGTTTTAATATATTTAGGGTTTCTGTTTTTAAGTCTTAATCTTTTGTGCTCTTAACTGTCAGACTTTACTAATTTTGATGAACTTAGTACCTTAGTAATTTAGATGAATTTTGAGGTTTTATAAGGGAGGTTTTTAAATATTTAAATAAGGGAAACATAATAGTTCTTTTGAATTGGTAAATAATGTATAGAAATTGTATTAGATAAAGAATAGAAAAGACTATTAAGTTAGTGTTACTTATGAAAGATTCCTTAGTATTCCAGTATATAAGTTGTCACTGTTTCCGACCTGGCATGGTATTTGTCATCTCACCATTTAAACATTAATATATTGTCTATCTGTCTATATCTTTATTAAGGCTGATTTGCTTAATTGTTTGAAGTATTTTCTCCTTAAGAGACTGCTTATCAATAACAGCTGTAGCACTGTGGCTTTTCTCCATGGACTCATGGTGGTCTTTGGAACAACGTTCTTCAACTTTGACAGGTGAGACAGAGGCTCTCCAGTGCCACTGCATTTGGATGAATCTAGCTGTGGTTGGAGAAAATGCATCTTGCCAAAATATATGGGTGAGACCACACACAGCCTTTAAAATAGTTATTGTAGGCTTATTTTTAGGGATACATGTCTTGACAGTTCTTTTATTTGCATGCCAATTTCATTGCTGTGTATAGATTTTTCATTGGTTTCTGTAAAGGCAATTGCAGATTTCGGTCACTATTTGTTAAGCCTTGTGTATAATTTACACTGGAAAATACTCTGAGTTCAGCCATAATTAACAATATAGAGAATATATTGGAAATGAATCACTAGAATACTGATCTTTTTGTTTTTATAAATTTGACAGTATTCCCATTGGAAATCTCAATTTCCTAGACAGCTTAGTAGTCAAAAATTGCTCCAATTTGAACTTAAAGATTAAATAAATTATGAAAGAATTTGAAAATATTTATATACTTTAATTATATTATTAATAAAAAATTTGTGGTTCATGTTATTCAGAAGTACATATTTTTATAATGGTATAATAAAGCATTGTTCAAAATATAAGTTTTACACTTTAGTAAAAGCTTGAAAATTTTGAATCAAATTGCCAAAGAAGTCGGTTTCTTAGTGCATGGGCATAATATGCAAGCCATTCAGTCTTTTTATGGGATGATTAAAGCTTTATTTAACTTAGTGAACTATAAAAATTGACTACATTTTTTTTTAAAAAGTATGTTTTGTCTTCTAAAACTGGCTTTTTCAGTGACCAGTAAAGAGCACGCTTTAGACTTTTAGAAAATATTGTTTCTTTTTATAAGATACAGTATTTGGATAGTTATTCATGATTCTTATTAAGTTATTAGTGATGACAGTATTAAAGCTTAATTTCTTAAGTCCTGGCAATGTCCTAGTCACAAGACTTTTCACTTGATGATGAATGTTGGCTAGGTATATATTTATAAAAAATGAAATCAGCTATGATAAGATTGCAATTCCATTCTAGATATTTTCATAGTGAAAACAGAATCTACTGAGATAATTGGAAATTCAATTTACTCCCCACCATTATCCCAGTACCTTTCCATTGCTGAATGGTTCTGGCAGGAAAGTACTGGGGAAATTGTGTTCCTACAGCTTTTCCAGAGAACAAGTTTTCGGAAAGAAGAGAGAAGATAGTATACACAAAAAGACTGTTTAAAGAAAAATTTGGCCCTTGTCTCTCAGAAATTGGTCATGTATGTGAACCTTGACTGGATGCTAGATTTCTTAAAAAGCATCGTAAGTCATTTTTAGGATATTTGAGGAAACTTGAATATGGACTTGATATTGATGATACTATGGAATATTTATTAAGTGTGATAATGCTGTTGCACATATATAGGAAGATATCCTTACTCTTAAAAGAGGTGCATGATTTATTTTCATGAAGTCAGTACTAAAATTCATACATAAGACAGATGTGGCAAAATGTTAACTATTGGTGAGTCCAGGTGAAGGGACTTTTTTTTTTTTACTATTTATTTTAGGCATTCTGCTATTTTTCATCTTAAACAATAACTTCTTTTTTTAACATCTTTATTGGAGTATAATTGCTTTACAATGGTGTGTTAGTTTCTGCTTTATAACAAAGTGAATCAGCTATACATATAGATATAACAATAACTTCTTAAAGGTGAAACATGTTTTGGAAAAGGTGTATGGGGATTTGATTTCAAAATGAAATCAGGTAGATGGGGAAAATTCCTTTATCTTTATAAATAGTAAGTTTTTTTTTTTTTGTAAAGAAGTGAATGTGGATAGCCTGGGCTATACATAGCAATTTTAGGTTTTAGTTTATAGTTTTATTTTTTACATAGAAATTCCATTCACATTAAAAGAACTAACTTTCACAAATTTATACGTGGCAAATATAAATTGAAAATGGTAAAATAGTTTTGAAAATAGCAATATAAAAATTTTTACCTTTTTATTATAGTAACTCAAGTCTAGACCAATAAGCTAGAGGTTTTTAGAGGATCAAAATAAGCATCTATTATTACTATGTCATTGTTTATTAATTGGATGCTTCTAAGATATGTAAAAATGCCTTTAAAAGTTCATTCACATTAAATAAATACTACTGAATTGTACTACCGCTACTAAATTGTTTATACTATTAAATTATACTCTTTGAAGAAGTATTTTAATGAGCAGAAGCCTATATTTCTGTATTTAAATTATTCTGAATTTGTGTTTTTTTAGTTAACACCCTACCAGAGATGTTTACATTTTTTCTGTAGAGGGCTAGATAGTAAAGATTTTTGGCTTTGTGTGCTGTAAGGTCCCTGTATACTACTCAACTCTGCCATTGTAGTCTGAAAGAGAGACAGTAAATTAGACAATAGGTGAATGAATGGGCATGGCTGTGTTTCAGTAAAACCGTATATGCATGAACGGGCAGCTGGTGTGCCATAGTCTGCCCACTCCTGCTACCTCTGTACTTTTATATATAGAACTTGTGGCCTAGTGGATAGCCTCTTTTATAGAAGAGGCAAGAACAGTTTGAAATAATGATCAAACTTTTAATTTACTTATTATAATGAAAATCTTTTCTTAAAGTATTTTAAAAATCTGGGTTTTTTGTTTTGTTTTGTTTTAATTGATTGTTATGTGAAAGATCATATCTGTGGGGCTTTATAACTGTCTTTTCAATTGAGTAGTGTAATTTCATCTTGATCATATAATTATATTGTGAATAGTTTTATAAGGCACCCTAAAATTCTTTTAGGAATAGGGTTGGAATCCAAATAAGTAATCTTGATTTTAATGTATCCCCAAATTATCATAAATCTCAGTATTTATATTAGTCGTTCATTATTACTAGTAAGAAGGATGGTAAGATTCCTATGCCTTTTATCCACAGAAATGTTTTCTTTTCAGAATTCACAGGATTTAATGCCCAAGCATAAAATATTTAACAGAAATCTTATCAGAGATTATGAGCTATTTTCTCTTTTTCATTTATATTTGAATTTAAATCTGAGTAGATAAAGGAATTAATTATTTTTGGTATTAATCTCTAAAACATTCATTGCACCCATCACTGTACATATTATCCAAAGTAAACTAGCTTTCTGAGGATTCACCTACATTAGCTCGACTGACTATTATTTATTGGGTGATGATGATGATTACGACAACTGAGCAGGAAAAGAACACATTTTTTTCAATTGGTAAAGAGCAAATGAACCCATATTTTGATCTGAATTTGAGACCTTTAGTGTATCATTACTACTATATAAATCTCATAAAATTTCATCACAAAGTCTTCCTTCTTTCTCTCCTGCAAGCTCTGGTCATTGCCTGCTTGCCCTCATTTATGATAAAGTTCTAACACGATTATTTTTACGCCACACCCCTTTCCCCAATATTTAATTATAAAACAGACACATAAATCATTGCAAGTAATGAGAATAGCCTGTCTGGGGACTAAACACACAAAAGTACTAATAAACCAAACCTCAAAAAGCATCCTCCAAGGTCATTTAATGTGGATTCAGACTACCCTATCTACCTTAATAAATTTTTTTAAAAGGTAGCACTGTGCTGAAAGCAGTTTAACAAACAGGAAGAACATTTTATTAAACATACTTTGTTTAAAAAAGTTAAGGAAATATTTAATATGTAAGCAAGATTTTTATAAATTAATTCAAAAGAGTTTTGGCATTTAAAGTTTTAATGTTCATTTATTAGGAAGATGAACCTTTGAGGAATAAAACCTGGCCTAAAAGTTAATGGTTAAATACAGATTTATTATGTTTTGCCTTCTGTTTGTACAATTTTAAATTTCCAGGGTTCTTGTCCTTTTAGCTATCAGTTCAGTTTTTAAAAAATTAAGAATCCTAAAGTTTGCATATTTCTGGAAGAGCTTGTGGATTATTCCATATAACTGATACATATGACAGCACTGCTCTTTAGTTATTTACTGTCTGAAATCATTATAAAGCTTAATACTGGAAGTGTCAAAAAGAACCATTTAAAAACTTAACAGGTTTTATTTTTTAGAGCCATTTTAATTTTACAGAAATTTGAGTGGGAAGTACTGGCTTCTATATACTTCCCCCAGCCCTCAGTTTCCCCTACTATTAACATCTTCCATTGAGGCCTGTGTTTGCTACAATTGATGAGCCAATATTGGTATGTTATCTCCTGAAGTCAGTAGTTTATATTAGGCATCATTCTTTGTTGTGCAGTTCTGTAGGCTTGATCAAATGCATAATGTTATATACCCATTATTATAGTATCATACAGAATATTTTTTTCTAGAAATCGCCATAAAATTTTGGTTAAATACGCATAACAAAATTCAGCGTCTTAACCATTTTAGCAACTGGTGTTTTTACTCTGTCTATAGTACTGTCTGTTTCAGAATGTCATATAGTTGGAATCATACAAAATGTAGGCTTTTCAGACTGAATTCTTTCACTCAGCAGTGTTCATTTAAGGTTCTTTTGTGTCTTTTTTGTGGCTTAAAAGCTGATTTCTTTTTACTGCTGAAAAATATCTCATTATATGGATGTACCACAGTTCGTTTATCCATTCACCTATTGAAGGAAATCTTGGTTGCTTCCAGTTTCTGGCAGTTATGAATAAAGCTGCTATAAATATAAGTGCTGGTTTTTGTGTGGACATGTTTTCAACTCACTTGGGTAAATACTGGGTTTTCAACTCATTTGGGTAAATATCAGTACTTAGGAGTGCAATTTCTAGATTGTTTGTTAAGACCGTGTTTAACTTTGTAAGAAACTGCCAAACTGTCGTCCAAAGTAGCTTTTACCGTTTTGTATTCAGAGCAGTAAAGAGTGAGAGCTCCCGTTGCTCCACACTTGTCAGCTTTTGCTGTTCTCAGTGTTTTGGATTTTAGCTATTCTGATAGGTGTGTAATAGTACCTCATCATTGTTTTAATTTGTATATTCCTTAATGGCAAATGGTGTTGAGCAACTTTTCATATGCTTATTTGCCATCTGTGTATCTTAGGGAGGTATCTGTTCAGATCTATCCCCCGTTTTAAATTAAAATTTTTAAAATTGAGTTTTAAGAGTTCTTTGTACATACCACATTTGGTTTGTACATTCCAAATGTGAATGTGACACTTGAATTATTTCCACCTTTTGGTTATTGTGAATAATGCTGTAATTGAACATTGATGTTTAAGTATCTCTTCAAGTTCCTGTATTCAGCTCTTTTGAGTGTATACCTAGGAGTGGAATTGCTGGGTCATATAGTACTTCTGTGTTTAGCTTTTTGAGGAGTTGCCAAATGAGATGTGTGTTTTGCAAATATTTTCTCCCAACCTGTGGCTTGTCTTTTCATTCTCTTTACGGTATCTTTCGCACAGTGGAAGTTTTTCATTTTAATGAAGTCTGGCTTACAGTGTTTTCTCTCATGAATCATACTTTTGGTGTTTGTATCTAAAAAGTCTTTCCAAATTCAAGTCATCTAGATTTTCTCCTATCTTCTCTTCTAGAAATTTCATAGTTTTGAATTTTACATTTGGTTTGTGGACTATTTTGAGTTAATCTTTGTGAAAGATGTAGGGTCAGTGTCTAGATTCATTTCTTTTACATTTGGATGTTTAGTTATTCCAGCACCATTTGGTGAAAAGAGTATCTGTTGGATTGCCCTGCTCATTTGCGTGCATCTGTTTCTGGGCTCTCTGTTCTGTTCCATTGATTTAGATGTCTCTTCTTTTGCCAATACTGTGCTGTCTTGATTACTGTAGCTTTATTATGGTGCAGTGACATATCAGTTTGTTGATATTCACAAAGTAACTTGCTGGAATTTTCTTTGGGATTGCATTGAATCTATAGATCCAGTTGGAAAAAACTGATACCTTAACAATTTTGAGTGGGAAAGCTGTGTCAGTGAACACAGAATGTCTTTCCATTTTATTTCAGTCTTCATTGATCTCTTTAATTAGAGTTTTGTAGTTTACCTCATATAGATCTACATAGTTTATTAGATTAATATTATATATAAGTATTCATTTTTTTAATGTCAAGGTAAATGGTACATATTTTTAAAATTTCAAATTCCAATTATTGATTCCTGGTATGCAGGCAAGTAATTGGCTTTCATATATTTACCTTATATTCTACAACCTTGCTATTATTAATTGTCTATTGTTTCTAGGAGTTTTTTATTGATTCTTTGTAATTTTATACGTAGACAGTCACGTCACCTGTGAACAAAGATAGTTTTATTTCTTCATTTCCAATCTTTATACCTTTTATGTCCTTTCCTTAGCTTATTGCATTCGCTAGAACTTCTAGTATGATGTTGAATAGTAGTGGTGGTGAAAAGGGAATGTCCTTGCCTTGTTGCTGATCTTAGAGAGGAAAGCATCTAGTTTCTCACCATCAAGTATGACATTAGCTGTAGGGTTTTCGCATGTGTTCGTTATCAAGTTGAAGAATTTTAATTTGCTGAAAATTTTTTATTATGAAGGGGTGTTGGATCTTGTCAAATTTTGTCTATTGATAGGAACATATGGTCTTTCTTTTTTTAGCCTCATGGTATGATGGATTAGATCAGTTGATTTTCAAATAAATCCCACTTGGTTGTGGTGAACACTTCTTTTTATACAATATTGAATTTTATTTGCTAATATTTTGTGGAGGATCTTTTTGCATTTGTGTTCATGGAAGATATTGTTCTGTATCTTTCCTTACTTACAGTGTCTTTGTCTGGTAATAGAGGAATGGTAACCTTATAGAATGAGTTAGGAAGTGTTCCCTTTGGATCAGATTGTAGAGAATTGAAGATAATTGCTTCCTTACATTTGCTGGGATTCACCAACGAAGCCATCTGGGCCTGGCGCTTTCTGCTTTAGAAGATTATTATCTATTGACTCAATTTTTAAAATAGATATAGGCCTATTCTGATGATTTATTTGTCATTGTGTGAGTATTGGTAGCCTGTGTCTTTCAAGCAATTGGTCCATTTTATCTGAGTTATCAAATTTGTGAGCATAGAGTTGTTAACAGTATTCCTTTATTATCTTTTAAATGTCCATGGGATAAGTAGTAATGTTCCCTCTTTCTCATATTAGTAATTTGTGTCTTTTTTTCTTAAACTGGCTAGAGGTTTATAAGTTTCATTTTTTTTTTTCAAAGAATCAGCTTTTGGTTTCATCAGTTTTCTCTATAGATTTTGTTTTCAATATCTTTAATTTCAGCTCTAGATTTTATTATTTCTTTTGCCTACCTTGGTTTTAATTTGTCTTTTTTCTGTTTTCCTAAGGTGGAAGCTTAAATTACTGGTTTTAGATCTTTTCTAATATTAATATATGCAAATAATGCTGTAAATCTCTCTCTAAGCACTTCTTTTTCTGAATCCACAAGTTTTGGTGTGTTGTATTTTACTTTTCATTTAGTTGGAAATATTTTGAAATATTTTCAAACTTACCTTGAGACTCTTTCTTTGGCCCATGTGTTTATTGATACAGTTGGTTTAATATCTACATATCTGTAACTCTTGTCTATCACTGATCTTGTTCTTTGTTTCTCTCTCTCTCTTTCTCTTCTTGGCTTCCACTCTTTTTATGCCTTTCCTGGTTGGTGTTAATTGAGCATTTTATATTGTTCCATTTTCTTTCCTCGCAATATATCAATTATACTTCCTTTTCTTTAAAAAGGTATTTTGTGGTTGTTCTGCAGTTTGAAATATATGCTTAAAACTATTCTGGGTCCACCGTGAAATAACGCTATATGGCTTCATGGGTAGTGCAAGTACCTTTTTTTTAAAATAAATAAATAAATTTATTTATCTATCTATGTATCTATCTCTCTGTTTTTGGCTGTGTTGGGTTTTCATTGCTGCGCACGGGGTTTCTCTAGTTGTGGCGAGCAGGGGCTACTCTTTGTTGTTGTGAGTGGGCTTCTCATTGTGGTGGCTTCTCTTGTGGAGCACGAGCTGTAGGCGTGCGGGCTTCAGTAGTTGTGGCATGCGGGCTCTAGAGCTCAGGTTCAGTAGTTATGGCGCGCGGGCTTAGTTGCTCCATGGCATGTGGGATCTTCTTGGACCAGGGCTCAAACCCGTGTCCCCTGCATTGACAGGCAGATTCGTAACCACTGTGCCACCAGGGAAATCCAGTGCAAGTACCTTATAAAAGAGTATTCCCTCCTTTATAGCATTGTTGTCATTCATTTCCCTTCTCTATAAGCTATAATCATGGAATACATTGTTGCTATTATTATTTTGAGCAAACTAATATTTGTTAGATCAATTAAGTATAAATAAAATTTTAAAAAGTTTTATTTTACCTTTTTTATTCCTGTATAATGCTGTTTCTTTCTCTGTATAGATCTATGTTTCTGACTTAATCATTTTTTTTCTCTTTGAAGGATGTCTTTTAGCATTTCTTGCAAGGCAGGTTTGCCGGTAACGAACTCCCTTAAGTTTTTCTTTGTGTGTGTGAGAAAGTCTTTATTTCTTTTTCAGTTTTGAAGAATAATTTTGATGGACACAGAATTCTAAGTTGGTGGCTTCTTTCTTTCAGCACTTTAACTAAATATTTCATTCATCTCTCTTCTTACTTGCATAGTTTCTGAAGAGAAGTCCAATATAATTATTATCCAATATTATCCTTGACCTCTTTAGGTAAGGTCACCCCTCCGCCCCTCTCCCCCAAACCCCCGTGAAATGGCTGCTTTCACCAGAATTTGCCATTGTTAGGCTTTGGTGCAAATCATGTTTATATACCAATTTAGAAAAATGGCAAAAGGTTGCATAATATAAAGAACAGAAAGCACTCATAATTCTTTTTCTTAGAGATAAAACTTTTAAATCGGTGTTTTTTCTTTTTGTATATATTTGAGACATCTATATTTATACATATATATGTGACTTTTTAAACTTAATTTTTAAGTTAACATTATGGTATGTTTTCTAAATATATTAAGAATCTCTATAATACCATTTTAGTTACTAAATAGTATTCCTCCTTGTGGGTATTATAGCATTTTCACATGGTTGAACTTTTAGTTCTCTGTTTTTCTCTAATGTGCATGTGTGTATTTAAAACCTGTTTTTGTTTTTGGGATCTTCAATTATTTTAAGATTTCTTTTGTTTCAGAGGCTGCTTGTTTTAGAGCCTGTTACTGCTTTTGTTTTTAAATAGTCATCATGTAATTCTATTGAATACAAAACATTTTTACTTATTTTGATGCTTTTTAAACTTTCAACTTCTGTGGTTTTATGGCTTTGTGCCAGGGATAATCAAAAGCCACAAGATTAAAATGACCCATATTTTTGAAGCATCAATTTTAATTTCTGGTAAGTAATTTTTAAGATATAATTATAAACATGGATGTATTGTGAGATCAAGGTAAAGTTAACAGGAAATTTAAATATAAAACTGGAGATTTCAAAAAATTTTGATAAATTCTAGTATTTTGGTGGAGTTTTGAGAAATAAATTGGTTTAATTTGCAACATGTGATATTTTCAAATTTTATCTCTTAGTTCATGAAATAATGATTATGTTGCTCATCACCAGTCATTTACTTTTCTCATTTGAGTAGACCTGATAGCTGTGTATGTTTTACAATGTATTGTTATGGACTTTTGAGTTATTTGTCATTAAGAATTGGGTAACATTTTAATAAATATTCTTTACATTTGTTAGACATATCTTGTAAGATTTGTTCCTGGTTTTTGTAAATGATTGTTTTGATATGTTACAGGTAGATCAAGACACAGATGTCTGGGAATTAACTGTGAAACATCTTTAATTCTCTTCTTCAGTCCCTTCTTTTTCCTTCATTTAAGCAATTAAATTAAAATTAAATGAAAAAGAATATTATCAGTAGTTTTTCCTGTTATGAAGTTTATACCTGTATTTTGTTGAAATGTAGAAAACAAAATTTCTTAATGACACCATCATTCTTCCAGTCACTGGATTTTTTGTTCTTTGACTCCTTTATTTTAGTTGATTCTTATCACTTGTTTCCCTATAGCCTTTCTTTCCCTCTGTTTTTCCAACTTGGTTTATACTCTAAACTTCCTGACCCTTGCCTTATGAATTATGACCTCATTTCTCTGTCTCGAAATTTATCCACTCTAGTACTTCTTTGTTTTTACTTTTGTTACTACATACCTCCTATATACGTATGTATAGTTAGGTAGGTCAAATGCTTGTTCTAGGTCACGGTGCTAAACGTCATTTTCCAAACTTGTTTCTTGCTGTCTTCGCTTCTCTTTATTCCTGTGTCTGTAATGGCTTGCTTGTCTCCACTTCCTGAAGTCCTGGTCATCCTCCAAGTTATCACAAGCCCTGCCTTTCCTTAAAACTTTTTAGTGAACTTCAGAGTGAGAACAACATGAGGTTCTAGAAAGAAAACAGCTCTGGAGTTTGTCGAAACTGTGTTCCATCCCTGGCTCTGCAAATGATCGACTCTGTGATTCAACCTCTGGAATTTTCTGCTTCTTCATCTCTAAAGTGGGCATAATCATTTTATGAATATTATGAAAATTAGATAATGTTTGTAAAGTGCCTAATACGAGGAGCTGATAAGCAAATTATGTTGAATCATTCATTCGGTACATATGGGATGTCTACTCTGTGCTGGGTTTTCTCTAGGTGATGAGCTGCACAGGGAAGTAGATGTTGAAGTTTTAAAATTTTACATACCATTAGTAATTTAGGGGAGGGGAATTATGAAGGTGAGAGAAAGTAAGATTGTCTTTTTTGTTTTCAGTAGCAAAAGCAAAAGTTCCTATGCTTGAATGTCAGAAAGACCTACTCCTACTGCAGCTTAAGAGACTATGTACAGAATGTTTACCAACATATCTTTAGGTGTTTTGGAACCAGGGCAGCTTTAGGATGGTGTGATTTGGGGTAAACCTCAACCTCAGTGTTTTCATCTATAAGATAGGGTTAAGAGCGTACTCCCCCATCCGTGGACTTCTGTAAGGATGCGATTAGATAATGTATGTAAACAAATGAGCACAGTGCTACAGTGCTGTTGTAAGTCCTCACAGTAACACTATGAGAGATGAGGAAATGGAAGTACATGAATTCTAAGTGACTTATCCACAGTCTTGCAGTTAATAGTAATGGCAGCCAAAGCAGCTGCCATTGCCACCTACCTCTCTCACTGCCTTCTGTGAGTTTGTAGTTTCTGGTCTCACCAAAGTTTTGTCCACGTTGTTTTTAATGCAGATCTGTGTTACACAGGGGAATAGGCGAGGGGAGAGAATCACAGTGGCTTTTCCTTGGCAGTTATGGTTGATAGGAAGTTGCATATCAATGATATTTGCTGATGGTCAAGAGTCTAGAGAGTCTGGAGAAATACTGTATGTCCAGAATTACTATTAGATTGCTGAAAGGTCATAAGATTGATAATCTCATTGTGGTTCAGATTAACTTCTAAGAGAACTCTTTGTTCTACTTGGTGATGCCATTGATATAAGAGGAAAGCTGTGTTATCTTTGAATTTTGAAGGGTATAATTTAAATTTTTCTTCTATCACTTAATAACTGTGACTTTGGAGGAACCACATAACCTCTGAAATGCTACCCTAAATCATTAAAACTGATGATAACGCATCTTGAAAGATTATTGTAAGGCTAAAATGAGATAAAGTTTAACTCCCTCTGACATAATGCTGAGCTCATAGTAGATGTGGCATTCATGAGTTATCTCATTCCTTTGTCAGCTGTGAAGATTCTTTTTATCTCCGTTTTGCAAATGAGGAAGCAGAAGCTCAGAGAAAGGTTGTGTGAATTGACCAAGGTCACACAGCCAATAGGTAGTGGATCTAAGATTGGAAGCCAGATCTGTCTGCCCCATTGCTAACTAGAATTCTGTATAGAAGAGTTATGTTTTAGGTGGGGTTTAGACCGGAAAATGTTTGTGAGATCTCTGTTAGATTTTATTTTCTCAAGGCCAGCCTTCTCAGTTTCTCTCTTTTGCTTGCAGTGTAGTGGTTGAGGGAGACTTCTTGGGGAAACTTGGCTTTCCCATTTATTTGCTGTGTGACTGGATGCGAGGTACTTCACTTCCCTGACCCTCTGGTTCCTCATTTGTCAACTGGGAGTAGCAAGGTATCTCTCTCAATGGGATTTTGTGATGTCATACTGTGGAATGCTTCAGTATATAGAATAAACCCTCAGTTGGCATTAGAGTCAATAGTGTGGAAAGAGTTTGGAATTGAATAGACCTGGAATCTGGTATAACTCTTCACACTTTTTAGCTCTGAGTGAGTTAATTGTTTGGAAACTTAATTTTTTTCTTATCTTTAAAAAGAGATAATAAGACCTACCGTACAGGATTTTTGTTGATGTTTAAAGGATAACATTAAAAACAGTGCCCAGAAGAGTATATACAAAATAAATGTTAGCTTTTTCTCCCATTCTGCTCCCCACTCCTGCCATTTTTTGAAATCTTCAGCATCCTGGTCCTTCTCCAGAAGGGATTCATTTGGTCCTAGGACAGTGCAGTTCAGAACTGACTGCAGCGCTGCCGGTGTAGTGCAGCCTGTGCCTGGCAGACAGTCTCAGTCTCAGGTCTTCTGGGATAATTATAGGCCACATTAGCTTAGTAGTTGTCTTCCTTTTTGTCTCCAAGTGAAAGCAAGAGACCTTTTTACTTGGCAAATAATTTTAAAATTTAGACGGAATTTGTCCAAAGAAAGATAATTGTATTGTAATATTTAAATAAGAAGTTGTTACTGTGAAAAGAATATTCCTACTTCAGTCTTCTCTGTACTGGTGTTCAGCTATTACGATTTTTCTTTAAAGTCTTTCAGCAAGCATATTTAGTAACTATCTCACCCTTAGCTGTCAGACTCACCACACATGACATAATGCAGGTATTACTGATGGATATTTTCTTATAGTTACCTCTTTTTTAGGAACTGAGGATAAGAAAGGTAATTATGCATAAATATTTCCTAAAAAGTCTATATATTAGTCTATCAGTTAATGGATTATCTGACTTCTCAATAAATTATTATGATATCTTTTGAATATAATACCACTAATGATTAGATAGTATTTCACAGATTACTTTCTTAAAATTTACATGGTCATTGTGGGAGTAAAATATTACATTTGATGAGACCCTTGAGGCTCACCCCCGTTGACTAAGTGACTCAAGTCCCATTGTGTATTTAATTCCCAGAGCCAGGACCAGATCTCAGATTTTAGTTGATATTTTCATGAAAACATCATTGTTTATTTATAACCTTCCTTGTTCCAAAAAGAACTTAAAATGACTTTTAAAAGTGGGAACAGCATTGCAAGATAGAATACATTAAGAATGAGGCAAAAGGAATATAAAGTCGGAAAATAGGATGGTGTTCAGGCGTCAGGTTTGTATGTGAAATGCCTACAGAACATAAAAGTTTAACTCTTGTTAAAGTTTGAAGCAGCAATAAACCTGAGAACCTCTCACATAGGACCGGAAACTGAGCACAAATAAATATGTATAAAGTATTCATTGCAGCATTGCTTGTAAATTCAAAAACAAAAACCAATCCAAATATCAAATAGGGGAATGGATTAGTAAGTAGAAACAAATACATAGCATGGTTGTTGTTGGACAGGTTAAATGAACTAAGTCAATAGGTACTAACATGAATGGATACATTTTAAAAACAAAGGAGTGCAAAAAGTAGACTGTAAAGGGACATGTACAATAATGACATTACTGATGCAGATTTTTAAAACAACACCATGCCATGTTTTATGCATAAGAATAGTATTCCAAAACATGGTGAGAAGGATACATACCAACTACAGATTAGTGGTTATTTCTGAGAAGGGAAGGAGAGGGAGTGAGGGAATATAGTATAAAATAGATATCAGTTATATCAAACAATGTATTTAAAAAAACTGGTGGTGACTTCTTAGTATATTCTCAGTAATGTTCTATCTTTAAAGTAATTCATAATTTAAAAAATGTTAGCATGAGAAGTTTTAACAAAAAGCAGGTAGCAGTGTATCATTAGAATTTAATAACATGTTCTTATTTTTACAGTTGTCTTTATAGTAAATGATTCTGGATTTTTATTGATGGTAGTGGAGTAAAAAGATTTCCGTTAAAATTGAAGTAAAAAAAAGTTGATATTTGAAGAAATTATTAAGTAAATAAGAATGTAATAGTATGTTGGTATGCAGAATTGTTGAAGATGGAATATGAAAAACACATTGGGAAACACCAAGTTTTAAGATTCAGTTTCTTACAAGGTTAAAAGAAGTATGTTACTCATTTTTTCCTGATGCTGAGACTAGAAATTTTCCTATGGCTCCTATAGGAAGGACAGTATATAATTTAATGTGTGTGACTTGTATCATAAATGCAGGACGCACTCGTAGGTATGTGTCTCCTACAGTGCCTTGCTATTGACTGACATTATCATTCCAAAGTGCGGTTAAGTGGAGGAGAGGAATGTTAGGTGGGAAGATGGGTTGATGGACAGCGAATGGGCAAAAAGTTGTGTTCTTTCCAATGATTTGTCTTTATCAAGGGATAGGTTTTAAGAGTATCTTAAAGTAGCCCATAGCTCGATTATTGCAAGGAATAGTTGGATTTATAAATAGTACTCAGAGAATATTGAATGTAGACTTTAATATGTTATGCCAAATATGCATGCTGCTGTACCTCTGTTACATGTAAAATTTACATGTAAAGTACAAATACGTTTTAAAACATTACTGGATGCGTAGTAGCTTTTGTCATCTGTATTCTTCGTAAGTGTGACATAGCTATTGTTTGAACGTGACTTTTTTAACGTTAAAAAAGCAATATGCTGACTTAAAATGGTTGGAAATCACTATTGTTGAATTGCCAAACTGCATATGCTTAAGTCTCTTTTTAAATATTGTTACTTTCAGTTCTCAGTGATGATTCTTGAAAGGTACATAGATTGCAGCCCTTCTTGGTTGCTGATTAAGTAGTGACTTATGCCTCGAGGTTAAAGTGGAACAGATTTGATATCATATTGTGAAAGTTGAGGAGCTGAAGGTAGATGTGCCAGATAAGGGAGGTGAGCTCAGGAATCACCTGATGGCAGCACTGGGGTTTTCTTTAGAAAACAGTATTAGGTAAATTTTAGTAGGAAGTGAGTACTTGAGGCCCCACAATTTTGTATAATAAAAGTGTGACCATAGTAATGTTAACCTGGAAACGTTTTAAGGCAGATAGAACAATTAGCCATTCTCAGCCATAAAAAGATAAAATTACAGGAAAGCAGTGTGCAACATATCTAACTCTGAATAATGTATTATTTTAGTATACAACATTAATGCTTAATATTTTTAAAAAGTTACAAGATACACAAGTAATAACTAAGTGTGGTGGTTGCCACAAGTAATAGGGTAGATCAGTTAAAGTTGGGAAGATGCAGTTTAGTTTTGGAAATAAGAAAAATTTGATTTAAATTTATTAATGTTCATACACATTTAAAAATTGTGGTAACCGACATCTATATGTATATACATAAATTTTGCCATTTTTACCATTTAAAAATGTACCGTACAGTGGTCTTAAGTATATGGAATGGTTATCTAACCATCACGACCATCTGTCTCCAGAACTTTTTCATCTTCTCAAATTGAAACGCAGTACCCATTAAACAGTAACTTCTCATTCTTCCCTTCCCCAGCCCTGGCAACCACCATTCTGTTTTCTCTCTCTATGGATTTGACTGTTCTAGATACTTTATATAAGTAAAATCATACAATATTTGCCCTTTTGTGACTGGCTTATTTCCCTTAGCATAATGTCTTCAAGATTCATTCATGTTGTAGTGTGTTTCAGGATTTCTCTTTTTTTTTTTTTAAAGCTGAATTCTGTTGTATGTATATACTACATTTTGTTTATCTATTCATCCTTTCTGTGAATTAGGATAGGTGTCCTTTCTGGGCAAATCAGTTAGAGTTCCATTCTGGGCTAAAAACCCTTGATGATACAGACTGGTGAGAAGATGACACCTTCGGATTAAAAAGCAAAAAACAACAACCACTCCCATCTGGTGTACTTTGCCTTGCACCAGGGTGCACCCCTGGATGGTTCAGCTTGTACCTATTCACTCAGCCAGGTGCTTTTGTGCAGGGTATAAATCCTCTAACCATGCTTGATAGTTCTGCTCGTTTATGTATTTCATATCTTTAAAACCATGTGCCTTATCCTTTACTACTTCACTTTTCTTCATTCCTTGTACTGGTTAAGTATATATAGTACGTGTGCTTAGTGCTGGAGATATAGAATGTCTATACATTCTATATAGAATGTCTATACATTCTTTTATAGATAAAAGAATGTCTATACATTCTTTTATAGATAAAAGACATTAGAGTGTATTAGGTGGTAAATGGATGAGCAAAACAACGTTATAAGGATGGCAGAGGAGGGGTACATAACTTAGCCTCAGGGGATAACAATTGGGCTGGATGTGATACTTAAACTGAATTTTTTTAAACATTTTTATTGGAGTATAATTGCTTTACAATGGTGTGTTAGTTTCTGCTTTATAACAAAGTGAATCAGTTATACATATACATATGTTCCCATATCTCTTCCTTCTTGCATCTCCCTCCCTCCCACCCTCCCTATCCCACCCCTCTAGGTGGTCACAAAGCACCGAGCTGATCTCCCTGTGCTAAGCGGCTGCTTCCCACTAGCTATCTATTTTACGTTTGGTAGTATATATATGTCCATGCCACTCTCTCACTCTGTCACAGCTTACCCTTCCCCCTCTCCATATCCTCAAGTCCATTCTCTAGTAGGTCTGTGTCTTTGTTCCCGTCTTACCCCTAGGTTCTTCATGACATTTCTTTTCTTAGATTCCATATATATGTGTTAGCATACGGTATTTGTCTTTCTCTTTCTGACTTACTTCACTCTGTATGACAGACTCTAGGTCCATCCACCTCACTACAGATAACTCAATTTCGTTTCTTTTTATGGCTGAGTAATATTCCATTGTATATATGTGCCATATCTTCTTTATCCATTCATCCGATAAACTGAATTTTAAGAGAGTAATTATAGCTAACACTTGAAGTGTGTCTTGCATGGCTTATACTCGTTAAGGCTTATATATACAATAACTCATTTACATCTCAACCTTATATGATAGCTACCATTATTGTCAAGGTTTACATATAAAGAAGCTGTGACACAGAGAGATAAGGACTTTGCCAAGATGATACAAGATTTAGTTCAATTTGGAATAAGGATTCAATTTCAGGTAGTTGGCCCCAAAATCTGTGCTCTTAAACATTTTGCTGCAGTGTATCTCTGGACTCGTGGAGTCCCAGGGTTGGGATAAGAGAGAGGGTTGTGACACAAGTGGTGGTCATTGTGGGGTTTTTAAGGGAGATAAGTTTGGGAATTCCAAAGAGATGGACTATCTAGATGGAACATCATGTGTAATGTCATAGAGTCTTGAGAGAGCACAACCATTCTGAGGGAACTGCAGGTTGTATGCTTGGCCCTTGGCTGATATTTGTGAAGGGTTGGTGGGCGATGAGACTGGGAAGTAGATGGATTTAGATAATGAAGGACTTTATATACCATTATCCTGAAATCCTCCACTGCTTTGAGGATGTCAGTCTGTATGTTAGTTCCCTTGGTCTATGTTTAAGTCAGAATTTATCCCCACGTCTACCTTCATTTATCAGTACATCTCTCTAAGTGGAGGGAGTAGAGGTGGGGCAGGGCATGTCGTGGAAGATGAGATTACAGACATATTAGGGGCTCCATTATGACAGGCTTTTGAATAATACAAGTGAAGAACAGGATTCCACAGAATTTTAATTAGTGATAGTTTTCTCATTGTACTTGGGACCTGGAAGTTTTAAATTTCATGTATTATTTGAATATTTTTTCCAGAAAGATTATTCAAATATTCATCTTGTTTTACTTATGAAATAAGCTAGTTATCAAAAATTTATATCACAACTCCTCTGTCAGTTAAATTATTTTTATATTGCTTAAAGGTCAAAAGAAGCACTTTCTGTGTTTACTGTCTTATTCATGAATGATTTATAGTTCTCAATATGTCTGCTTGTTGTCCAAGAATGCCACAGTCAAGTGTTTTTTAACTGATTGTTCTGTCATTCTTTATAATCATCTTTACTGAATAAGTCACAGACTTATCATTGTACTCTCCTCAATGTAATTCTTGCTCATAAATTATAGTGCTTTGAAGAAATCATTCGGTTCTGTTGAAATGACATTTAAAATGAAATCAACTTTTAGTTGTTAGAAAAAGTAACAGCTGTGACTTTGTAAGCTACTGTTAGTGGCTTTGGAAGCTAGTTGGTTAGCTAGTTGTCATAATGAGGTCATTTTCCAAAAGAAGATGAAGTCATTTGCCATCTTGTTTTAGTCATACTGGGCTTTTTCTTTGACCAAATATTTTCAAATTACACCCTCCCACCCACTTATTTTCATAGTTACTAATACCTTCATGGAATAAGATAATGATGGAACTTTTAAAAGGCAACAGTTTATACTTAAATTAACATGGTCAGTATGTGATTTGTGTTTTATATCAGAGTTAGAAAAAGGCCTCTATAGACTTGAAATATTATTAATTTATATTTCCTAATGGAAGAGCCGGGTAGTGTGTGGTATTGTGTGCATAAATCTCAGCACACAGAATTTGAATTCTACCAAGAATTTTGTTCTCCCGGGTCCCTGTAAGTTGATGATCTAATCAGATCCATGTAATCTCTACCTGCTTGAATTCCTGTTTTTTTCTTTTTAATTAGCAATGGTAAACTTTTTAATTAATTAATTGATTAATTTTGTTTTTTTTTAACATCTTTATTGGAGTATAATTGCTTTACAATGGTGTGTTAGTTTCTGCTTTACAACAAAATGAATCAGTTATATATATACATATGTTCCTGTATCTTTTCCCTCTTGTGTCTCCCTCCTGCCCACCCTCCCTATCCCACCCCTCCATGTGGTCACAAAGCACCGAGCTGATATCCCTGTGCTATGCGGCTGCTTCCCACTAGCTATCTACCGTACGTTTGGTAGTGTATATATGTCGATGCCTCTCTCTCGCTTTGTCACAGCTTACCCTTCCCCATCCCCACATCCTCAAGTCCATTCTCTAGTAGGTCTGTGTCTTTATTCCATTCTTACCCCTAGGTTTTCATGACATTTTTTTATCTTAAATTCCATATATATGTGTTAGCATATGGTATTTGTCTCTCTCTTTCTGACTTACTTCACTCTGTATGACAGACTCTAGGTCTATCCACCTCATTACAAATAGCCCAATTTCGTTTCTTTTTATGGCTGAGTAATATTCCATTGTATATAGGTGCCACATCTTCTTTATCCATTCATCCGATGATGGACACTTAGGTTGTTTCCACCTCCGGGCTATTGTAAATGGAGCTGCAACGAACATTTTGGTACATGACTCTTTCTGAATTATGGTTTTCTTAGCGTATATGCCCAGTAGTGGGATTGCTGGGTCATATGGTATTTCTATTTGTAGTTTTTTAAGGAACCTCCATACTGTTCTCCATAGTGGCTGTACCAATTCACATTCCCACCAGCAGTGCAAGAGTGTTCCCTTTTCTCCATACCCTCTCCAGCATTTATTGTTTCTAGATTGTTTGATGATGGCCATTCTGATTGGTGTGAGATGATATCTCATTTAGTTTTGATTTGCATTTCTCTAATGATTAATGATGTTGAGCATTCTTTCATGTGTTTGTTGGCAATCTGTATATCTTCTTTGGAGAAATGTCTATTTTGGTCTTCTGCCCATTTTTGGATTGGCTTGTTTATTATTTTGTTACAAGCTGCATGAGCTGCTTGTAAATTTTGGAGATTAATCCTTTATCAGTTGCTTCATTTGCAAATATTTTCTCCCATTCTGAGGGATGTCTTTTGGTCTTATTTATGGTTTCCTTTGCTATGCAAAAGCTTTTAAGTTTCATTAGGTCCCATTTGATTATTTTTTATTTTATTTCCATTTCTCTAGGAGGTAGGTCAAAAAGGATCTTGCTGTGCTTTATGTCACAGAGTGTTCTGCCTATGTTTTCCTCTAAGAGTTTGATAGTGTCTGGCCTTACATTTAGGTCTTTAATCCTTTTTGAGCTTATTTTTATGTATGGTGTTAGGGAGTGTTCTAATCTCATACTTTTACATGTACCTGTCCAGTTTTCCCAGCACCACTTATTGAAGAGGCTGTCCTTTCTCCACTGTACATTCCTGCCTCCTTTATCAAAGATAAGGTGACCATATGTGCGTGGGTTTATCTCTGGGCTTTCTGTCCTGTTCCATTGATCTATATTTCTGTTTTTGTGCCAGTACCATACTGTCTTGATTACTGTAGCTTTGTAGTATAGTCTGAAGTCAGGGAGACTGATTCTTCCAGCTCCATTTTTTGTTCTCAAGATTGCTTTGGCTGTTTGGGGTCTTTTGTGTTTCCATACAAATTGTGAAATTTTTTGTTCTAGTTCTGTGAGAAATGCCAGCGGTAGTTTGATAGGGATTGCATTGAATCTGTAGATTGCTTTGGGTAGTAGAGTCATTTTCACAATGTTGATTCTTCCAATCCAAGAACATGGTATATCTCTCCATCTATTTGTATCATCTTTAATTTCTTTCATCAGTGTCTTATAATTTTCTGCATACAGGTCTTTTTTCTCCTTAGGTTTTATTCCTAGATATTTTATTCTTTTTGTTGCAGTGGTAAATGGGAGTGTTTTCTTGATTTCACTTTCAGATTTTTCATCATTAGTGTATAGGAATGCCAGAGATTTCTGTGCATTAATTTTGTATCCTGCTACTTTACCCAATTCATTGATTAGCTCTAGTAGTTTTCTGGTAGCATCTTTAGGATTCTCTATGTATAGTATCATGTTATCTGCGAACAGTGACAGCTGTACTTCTTCTTTTCCGATTTAGATTCCTTTTATTTCCTTTTCTTCTCTGATTGCTGTGGCTAAAACTTCCAAAACTATGTTGAATAAGAGTGGTGAGAGTGGGCAACCTTCTCTTGTTCCTGATCTTAGTGGAAATGCTTTCAGCTTTTCACCATTGAGGATGATGTTGCAGGTGGGTTTATCATATATGGCCTTTATTATGTTGAGGTAAGTTCCCTCTATGCCTACTTTCTGCAGGTTTTTTTTTTATCATAAATGGGTGTTGAATTTTGTCTAAAGCTTTCTCTGCATCTATTGAGATGATCATATGGTTTTTCTCCTTCCGTTTGTTAATATGATGTATCACATTGATTGATTTGCATATATTGCAGAATCCTTGCATTCCTGGAATAAACCCCACTTGATCATGGTGTATGATCCTTTTAACATGCTTTTGGAATTTGTTTGCTAGTATTTTATTGAGGATTTTTGCATCTATGTTCATCAGTGGTATTGACCTGTAGTTTTCTTTCTTTGTGACATTCTTGTCTGGTTTTGGTATCAGGGTGATGGTGGCCTTGTAGAATGAGTTTGGGAGTGTTCCTCCCTCTGCTATATTTTGGAAGAGTTTGAGAAGGATAGGTGTTACCTCTTCTCTAAATGTTTGATGGAATTCGCCTGTGAAGCCATCTGGTCCTGGGATTTTGTTTGTTCGAAGACTTTTAATCACAGTTTCAATTTCAGTGCTTGTGATTGGTCTGTTCATATTTTCTATTTCTTCCTGATTCAGTCTTGGCAGGTTGTGCATTTCTGAGAATTTGTCCATTTCTTCCAGATTGTCGATTTTATTGGCATAGAGTTACTTGTAGTAATCTCTCGTGATCTTCTGTATTTCTACAGTATCAGTTGTTACTTCTCCTTTTTCATTTCTAATTCTATTGATTTGAGTCTTCCTTTTTTTCTTGATGAGTCTGGCTAATGGTTTATCAATTTTGTTTATCTTCTCAAAGAACCAGCTTTTAGTTTTATTGATCTTTGGTATCGTTTCCTTCATTTCTTTTTCATTTATTTCTGATCTGATCTTTATGATTTCTTTCCTTCTGCTAACTTTGGGGTTTTTTTGTTTTTCTTTATCTAATTGCTTTAGGTGCAAGGTTAGGTTGTTTATTCGAGATGTTTCCTGTTTCTTAAGGTAGGATTGTATTGCTATAAACTTCCCTCTTAGAACTGCTTTTGCTGCATCCCATAGGTTTTGGGTCGTTGTGTCTCCATTGTCACTTGTTTCTAGGTATTTTTTGATTTCCTCTTTGATTTCTTCAGTGATCACTTCGTTATTAAGTAGTGTTTTGTTTAGCCTCCATGTGTTTGTATTTTCTACAGATCTTTTCCTGTAATTGATATCTAGTCTTATAGCATTGTGGTCGGAAAAGATACTTGATACAATTTCAATTTTCTTAAATTTACCAAGGCTTGATTTGTGACCCAAGATATGATCTATCCTGGAGAATGTTCCATGAGCACTTGAGAAAAATGTGTATTCTGTTGTTTTTGGATGGAATGTCCTATAAATATCAATTAAGTGCATCTTGTTTAATGTATCATTTAAAGCTTGTGTTTCCTATTTTCATTTTGGATTATCTGTCCATTGGTGAGAGTGGGGTGTTAAAGTCCCCTACTATGAATGTGTTACTGTTGATATCCCCTTTTATGGCTGTTAGTATCTGCCTTATATATTGAGGTGCTCCTATGTTGGGTGCATAAATATTTATAATTGTTATATCTTCTTCTTGGATCGATCCCTTGATCATTATGTAGTGTCTTTCTTTGTCTCTTGTAATAGTCTTTATTTTAAAGTCTATTTTGTCTGGTATGAGAATTGCTACTCTAGCTTTCTTTTGGTTTCCATTTGCATGGAATATCTTTTTCCATCCCCTTACTCTCAGTCTGTATGTGTCTCTAGGTCTGAAGTGGGTCTCTTGTAGACAGCATATATATGGGTTTTGTTTTTGTATCCATTCAGCCAATCTGTGTCTTTTGGTGGGAGCATTTAGTCCATTTACATTTAAGGTAGTTATCGATATATATGTTCCTATTCCCATTTTCTTAATTGTTTTCGGTTCGTTATTGTAGGTCTTTTCCTTCTTTTGTGTTTCTTGGCTAGAGAAGTTCCTTTAGCATTTGTTGTAAAGCTGGTTTGGTGGTGCTGAACTCTCTCAGCTTTTGCTTGTCTTTAAAGGTTTTAATTTCTCCATCAAATCTGAATGAGATCCTTGCTGGGTAGAGTAATCTTGGTTGTAGGTTTTTCTCCTTCATCACTTTAAATATGTCCTGCCAGTCCCTTCTGGCTTGCAGAGTTTCTGCTGAAAGATCAGTTGTTAACCTTATGGGGATTCCCTTGTGTGTTATTTGTTGTTTTTCCCTTGCTGCTTTTAATATGTTTTCTGTATTTAATTTTTGACAGTTTGATTAATATGTGTCTTGGCGTGTTTTTCCTTGGATTTATCCTGTATGGGACTCTGTGCTTCCTGGACTTGATTAACTATTTCCTTTCCCATATTAGGGAAGTTTTCAACTATAATGTCTTCAAATATTTTCTCAGTCCCTTTCTTTTTCCCTTCTTCTGGGACCCCTATAATTCTAATGTTGGTGCGTTTAATGTTGTCCCAGAGGTCTCTTAGACTGTCCTCAGTTCTTTTCATTCTTTTTTCTTTATTCTGCACTGCAGTAGTTATTTCCACTATTTTATCTTCCAGGTCATTTATCCGTTCTTCTGCCTCAGTTATTCTGCTATTGATTCCTTCTGGAGTATTTTTAATTTCATTTATTGTGTTGTTCATTGTTGCTTGTTTCCTCTTTAGTTCTTCTAGGTCCTTGTTAAATGTTTCTTGCATTTCCTCTATTCTGTTTCCAAGATTTTGGATCATCTTTACTATCATTCTGAATTCTTTTTCAGGTAGACTGCCTATTTCCTCTTCATTTGTTAGGTCTGGTGGGTTTTTATCTTGCTCCTTCATCTGCTGTATATTTTTCTGTCTTCTCATTTTGCTTATCTTACTGTGTTTGGGATCTCCTTTTTGCAGGCTGCAGGTTCGTAGTTCCCATTGTTTTTGGTGTCTGTCCCCAGTGGCTAAAGTTGGTTCAGTGGGTTGTGTAGGCTTCCTGGTGGAGGGGACTAGTGCCTGTGTTCTGGTGGATGAGGCTGGATCTTGTCTTTCTGGTGGGTAGGTCCACGTCTTGTGGTGTGTTTTGGGGTGTCTGTGGCCTTGTTATGATTTTAGGCAGCCTCTCTGCTAATGGGTGGGGTTGTGTTCCTGTCTTGCTAGTTGTTTGGCATAGGGTGTCCAGCACTGTAGCTTGCTGGTCGTTGAGTGAAGCTGGGTGCTGGTGTTGAGATGGAGATCTCTGGGAAATTTTCACCGTTGATATTATGTGCAGCTGGGAGGTCTCTTGTGGACCAGTGTCCTGAAGTTGGCTCTCCCACCTCAGAGGCACAGGACTGACTCCTGGCTGCAGCACCAAGAGCCTTTCATCCACACGGCTCAGAATAAAAGGGAGAAAAAGTAGAATAAAAGAAAGAAAGAGCATAAAATAAAGTAAGATAAAATAAAATAAAAAATAATTATTAAAAAAAAATTCTTTAAAACGTAAAAAAAAAAAAAAAAAAAAAGGACGGCCAGAACCCTAGGACAAATGGTGAAAGCAAAGCTATACAGACAAAATGTCACACAGAAGCATACATATGCACACTCACAAAAAGAGGAAAAGGGGAAAAAAATTATAAATCTTGCTCTCAAAGTCCACCTCCTCAACTTGGGATGATTCGTTGTCTATTCAGGTATTCCACCGATGCAGGTACATCAAGTTGACTGTGGAGATTTAATCCGCTGCTTCTGAGGCTGCTGGGAGAGATATCCGTTTCTCTTGTTTGTTCTCACAGCTCCCGCGGTTCAGCTTTGGATTTAGCCCCGCCTCTGCGTGTAGGTAACCGGAGGGTGTCTATTCTTCGCTCAGACAGGACGGGGTTAAAGGAGCCACTGATTCGGGGGCTCTGGCTCACTCAGACCGTGGGGAGAGAGGGGCACGATGCGGGGCGGGCCTGCGGCGTCAGAGGCCTGTGGGAAGTTGCACTAGCTTGAGGCGCGCCGTGTGTTCTCCCGGGGAAGTTGTCCCTGGATCACGGGACCCTGGCAGTGGCGGGCTGCACAGGCTCCTGGGAGGGGAGGTGTGGATAGTGACCTGTGCACGCACACGGGCTTCTTGGTGGTGGCAGCAGCAGCCTAGTGTCTCATGCCCGTCTCCCGGGTCCGCGCTGATAGCCGCGGCTCGCGCCTGTCTCTGGAACTCCTTTAAGCGGCGCTCTTAATCCCCTCTCCTCATGCACCAGGAAACAAAGAGGGAAGAAAAAGTCTCTTGCCTCTTCAGCAGCTCCAGACTTTTTCCCGGACTCCCTCCCGGCTAACCGTGGTGCACTAGCCCCTTCAGGCTGTGGTCATGCTGCCAACCCCAGTCCTCTCCCTGCTATCCGACCGAAGCCCGAGCCTCAGCTCCCATCCCTGCCCGCCCCGGCGGGTGAGCAGACAAGCCTCTCGGGCTGGTGAGTGCCGGTCGGCACTGATCCTCTGTGCGGGAATCTCTCCGCTTTGCCCTCCGCCCCACGTTTGCTGCGCTGTCCTCCGCGGCTCTGAAGCTTCCCCCCTCCGCCCCCTGCAGTCTCCACCCGTGAAGGGGCTTCTAGTGTGTGGAAACCTTTTCTCTTTCACAGCTCCCTCCCACTGGTGCAGGTCCCGTCCCTATTCTTTTGTCTTTATTCTGTTTACTTTTGCCCTACCCAGGTACTTGGGGAGTTTCTTGCCTTTTGGGAGATCTGAGGTCTTCTGCCAGCGTTCAGTGGTGTTCTGTGGGAGTTGTTCCACGTGTAGATGTATTTCTGATGTACCTGTGGGGAGGAAGGTGATCTCCGTGTCTTACTCTTCTGCCATCTTCCCCCTCTTCCGTCAGGCGGATTCTTAACCACTGCACCACCAGGGAAGCCCTTCTCTCACCATTTTTATCAAGCATTATACTGGAGGTTCTAGACAGAACAATGAGGCAAGAAAGAAGGAAAAGAAAGAGAAAGAAGTAAAACTCTTTCAGTTCTTTCAGATGACATGACCTCCTAGAAAGAAGATCCTAAGACATCCACAAAACAACTGTTAAATCTAATAAATGAGCTCAGCAAGTTTGTAGGATACAAGATTAATATACAAAAATCAGTTGTATTTCTGTGCACTAGATTGAATAATCTGAAAATGAAATTAAGAAAATAATACCTTTTATGATAGCATCAAAAAGAATAAAATACTCAGGAATAAATGTAACCAAAGACCTGTAAGATTTGTACCCTGAAAACTACAAAACACTGTTGAAAAAAACAAGACTCAAATAAATGGGAAGACATCCTGTGCTCCTAGTTTGGAAAACTCGGTGAGGTGGCAGTATACTCCCCAACCTGATCTATAGATTCAATGCAGTTGCTATCAAAATTCTACCTGCTTTTTAAAAATAGAAATGGACGGGCTGATTCTGGAATTTTTATGTTAATGCTAGATTCTAGCATTGGAAATGGCCCATTTTCTGGGTCATATGGGGCACAGATTAGCCAAGACAGTCTTGACAGTAACAGTTGGAGGGCTCATGCTTATCGATTTGAAAACTTAGTATAAAGCTGTTAGTAATCAAGGCAGTGTGGTATTGGCATAAGGACAGACACTTAGTTTAGGCCAATGGAATAGAATTGAGAATCCAGAAATAAACCCCTCACATTTATGACCAATTGATTGTTGACAAGAGTTCTGAAACAGTTCAGTAAGGAAAGAAGTGCTGTTTCAATGAATGATACTGAGACAATATGCAGGTGGAAGAATTTAGACCCCTTATTACACCATGTACAAAAATTAATTGAAAATGGAGTATATAGATCTAAATGTAAGAACTCAAGCTATAAACTTCTTAGAAATCAATATAAAAGTAAATGTTTTTGACCTTGGGTTAGGCAAAACTTTCTTAGATATGACACCAAAATCACAAGCAACCAAAAAAATAATTAAAAAAACCCCCAAACTCAGCCCAATTAAAAAATGGGCTAAGGATCTGAATAGATGGCTCTCCAAAGAAGATTTACAAATCACCAATATACACATGAAAAGATACCAGTCAGTATTGCTGGCTATCAGGAAAAGGTAAATCAAAACCACAGTGATAGACTACTCCACACCCAGTAGGTTGTCTGTGACTAAAAAGACATTAACAACATTGATGATTTGGAGAAATTGGGAAATGGAACCATTTTGCATTGTTGATGAGAATGTGAAATGGTGTAGCTGCTTTGGAAAACATTTTAGCATTTCCTCAAAAGGATAAACAATTTTACCATGTGACCCATCAGTTTACTCCCAGTGAAGGGGGGAATGAAGAGAAATGAATACCATACAAAAATTTGTACACACATGTTCATAACAGCATTGTTCATAATTGTAAAAAACAACAAAAATGTCCATAAACTGATGAATTGATAGATAAATGTGGATTATTCATATAATGGAATGTTATTTGGCAATAAAAACAATGAATTACTGATATTTGCTAAAACATGGATGAACCTTGAAAATGTTAAGCTAAGTTAAAGACGCTGATTACCAAAGACCACATATTGTATGATTCCCATATCGTCTAGATACTTCTATTCTGAAGTATCTAGATTAGGTAAATCAATAGGAACAAAATACATTGGTGGTTGCCTAGGGCTGTAGGCAAGGGTCATAATAGGGTTGGGATGGGGGAGTAACTACTAATGGGTACAGAGTTTATTTTGGGGTAATGAAGACGTTCTAGATTTAGATTGTGGTGATGGTCGCAAAACTATAAATTACTAAAAACCATTGAATGGTGCAATTTAAATATGTGAGGTGTATGGTTTATGAATTATACCTCTATAAAATTGTTAAAAATGATCAATAGCTTTTGCCCTTTAAACATCTGTCTTGTATGGGAAACAAATGTGTAAAGCAATTAAATTTATAATGTGATGAGTTAAATAAAGTGAAGGTATTGTGAAGCTTGAAGTTTGACTAGTTGCCTATCTGAGACCTGGGAAAGGGTTCCCTGTAGACAGAATTGTCTCTGCTAAGCATACAAGTGTGAGAGGAGACGATACTTTTAAGGGTTGACAGATAGTCCTGTTTAAGTAGGAATAATGTATGTGAATAATATTCAGCACTTAGTGACTCTCAAATTGTAGCTGTCATGATAGTTACGATGACACAACAATACTAGTGACGTTAATAATTTTTTTTAACATCTTTATTGGAGTATAATTGCTTTACAATGGTGTGTTAATTTCTGCTTTATAACAGAGTGATGATGTTAATAATTAAAGTGGCATAGTCTGCAGAACTAGTCCTTCCTCAACATTAGCCTTTTCTTAAATGCCCTGAGTCGGGCATCCCTTTAGGTGCTTCTTGAAGAAAAGCTGCTAAGGTTAAATAAGTTTGAGGAAAGTGGTATTTTTGGTGCTTAACACTATGTGTACTCTATTAAAGGCTCTGAGTAGTCCTGCGGTAAAGAAACTGTTGTTTTAAATCTAGGTTTCCCAAACTTAGTTTATCCACCGTTCTTTTGTTTTCACCACACCTATTAACATGTTTTGCAGTTTGCGTTCCCTGAAACACATTTTAGTAAATGCTACTCTAATTTCTTTAGCTTTTTCCCAGGTATGTTGATGGTAGTATGACATACCCAGGCTTTACTTATTTGGGTCCTTAGATGAGTGACTTTACAGAACAATACCTTCAGTTACAATGCTCCCGTTTCTCTATCAAAAAGCCCTGCATGACCCTGTCCTTTTGAAGATTTGAAAAAAAGTTATATCTTCCTGACAGACGCTTGTGCTTCATTTTATTAGGTAAAACAATGGGAGCCACATAACCAATATGCTTTTCTTTTAATTGGCATGATGTTCAAAACAAAGATCTGTGTTCAGTTTTTTAACTCAGACTAGGTTGTCTGAAATAATTTTCCTTCCGAAACTATCACAACTATCTTCTTAGTTATCTAGCCTTTTAGTTTTGTTGAATAGTGTCGTTTTTTGTTTATCTGTTCCTTTCTTATAGTTTACTTTAAATACTTCTTTGAAAATAGGTGAACTATACATTTGTATAATAGCTCAGAATGAGAAAAAATTCATATGTTGATTTATACAAGAAAGTGTTGTGGTTATGTTAGGGAGATTATATTTTAAATGACCTCCAGTTTACCTTAATCATTCATTTAAAAATATTCTAAGGCATTTCAACTGTACTTTTACATTGGATGAGGTGTCTTTTTCTTTACCGTGTTAGGAGGTATACAAACCATGTGATTACTTAGATGCTAAGACATGGAAAAACACATCATTTATCGTTAAAATTTGTTTGACTTTTCATAGTTTGGATGATTTACAGTTATTAATTGCAGTGTTCCTCACATGCCTCTGATTTTTTTTCTAAGTGTGTTTATTGGAGTTATAAGATATAAATTGTTTGGGTTTCTGAGTCTGTCATTGGTCACAGCAGCAGGATTATGACTTCATACAATTATGGAGATAGTGAAAGGAAAAGTCTAATATTTTTCAGTGGTGTGTTTACTTTAACAATTTTATTCCCATTTGGTTGTATGTTTGGAAATCAAGGTATTTGATTCTATGGAAAGAGAATAATTTTACATTGTTGATGTTTCAGTTGGTGCCAAAGAGAATAGTCTACCTATAACTCATTTTGCTATTGCAACAATGTCCCCAAACACAGCCTATTTGTTTATCAGTTGACTGGGCTTACTCAGTCAGCTCTGCTTCTGACTGCACACGTGTGGGTAGGCGGGGGCGGCTCTACTCCCCTTGACTTTCCTCTTTTTTTTTTTTTTTTTTTTTTTTTTTAGATGTTGGGGGTAGGAGTTTATTAATTAATTTATTTTTGCTGGGTTGGGTCTTCGTTTCTGTGCGAGGGCTTTCTTTAGTCGTGGCAAGCGGGGGGCCACTCTTCATCACGGTGCGCAGGCCTCTCACTATCGCGGCCTTTCTTGCTGCGGAGCACAGGCTCCAGACGCGCAGGCTCAGTAGGTGTGGCTCACGGGCCCAGCCGCTCCGCGGCATGTGGGATCCTCCCGGACCGGGGCACGAACCCGTGTCCCCTGCATCGGCAGGCGGACTCTCAACCACTGCGCCACCAGGGAAGCCCTGACTTTCCTCTTTATTTCATGGGGTACCTAGGGAATGTTCTTGTTTTGGTGATGGCAGAGTCTCAAGAGGGCCTCTTCAGGCCTTGGTTTATAACTGGCACATTTTATCACTTCTGCCCATTTGTCATTCGCAAAAAAATTTCACATGGCCAATTTGAAGTCAAGAGGCAGAGAAGTACACTCCACCCACAGTGAGGCCATGGCAGTGTTGTGGCTGGAGACATGGAGCCCATTATGTAAACTACCACAGTTTGAGAGTTCAAAGGAGATAAATTAATTAGACACTTAAGTGACTTGAATATTGACTAAATTCTCCTAATCACCATCCCCTAATATCTTTTTTTATTTATATTTTTTTAATTGAATAAATATCAGTTAACTGCCCTGACATACTCTAATGTTAGGATCATTTTAAAGCTTAAAATAAAAACAGTACACTTAATGCATGTGCGAGAGTGTGTGCATATATGTATTTATGTATGCATGTGGTAGAGAGAGAATTAAAGAAAATATTTTGTTTTCACTCTAGACCTGTTTTATAAATTAGAATCTGAGATATGTATGGCATAGTCAGCCTTTTAAAAAAAATTATTTATTTTTGGCTGTGTTGGGTCTTTGCTGCTGCACGCGGGCTTTCTCTAGTTGCGGTGAGCCGGGGCTACTCTTCGTTGCGGTGCGCCGGCTTCTCATTGCCGTGGCTTCTCTTGTTGCCAGGCATGGGCTCTAGGCACACGGGCTTCAGTAGTTGTGGCACTCAGGCTCAGTAGTTGTGGCTCACGGGCTCTAGAGTGCGGGCTCGGTAGTTGTGGCGCACGGGCTCAGTTGCTCTGTGGCATGTGGGATCTTCCCAGACCAGGGCTCGAACCCGTGTCCCCTGCATTGGCAGGCGAATTCTTAACCACTGAGCCACCAGGGAAGCCTTAGTCAGCCTTTTCATTAATACTATTGTATTAAATTTGTTAACAGTTTTAGTAAAGAATTTCCATGATGGCTATCTCTGTTAATGTTTGAAAATACAGTTTTCATCTTACGTTTTTAAGTTGGTATATATACCTGAGTATAGTGTCCCTGAATATAAGGCAAATTCCTTTGTACTGGATGAGAAGATTGAAGAATTTTTACCAACTTGAGTGTGAAAACTACGAGGGATATAGATGTCCTAAAATTTCTGTGCACGGTAATTTCATTGTACACGTTTAAATTGTTATATAAATAAAAGTAATTTAGAATGTGATTTTCCCATTTAAATTTTGTGAATCTTCAAATTGTTCACATGCACCTGACTTTAACGTCTTCATCTGTGCCAGAGCTGTGTTTAAGATTCTTGATCGAGGTACAGCATAATTTAATGTAATAATTAGAAATTTTTACCAGATCCTAAGTAACTATTCTTTGTGGTATCTACATGATAAGTACTTTGATCTGTTTCTTTTTTAGCATTAAAAAAATTTTTTTACAGTAACATCTAGCATTTCTAATTTTGAAGTAATTCTCTCAGGAATAACAATTAAACTTGTATTGAATTACCTTGTTGCTTCTCTCTCTCTCTATATATATATATATTTTTTAAATCTTAATTTTGTTAGGTGACTTTTATAAGCTTCCATAACTAGTATTGAGTGAGGTTGATTCAGGCTCCTGTATGTTTCCCAAATTATACTTTTTGATTCTAAATAAAATATCGTGGTAGAGTGCCCTGTAACAGGAGAACCTTTGTTAGAATTCTAAGATGAGACAGCTCTTTTTCTGAAAGATAATTTTGGGAAGAAAAGAAGTTTGATTTATATTTGGGCAAAAGGCATACAAAAGTTCATTTTTAATCACCTTAAGAAGACAAAGTTTAACATATTGATATTTCTATCTTCTTCACATATGCATTGTTTTTTTCCTTTAGTGTAGTCTTGTTTTTAACTATTTTCAAGAGATTAATTGATCAAACATAATATTCTTGCATGCATAATATATTTAGAACCTCCACTAAAAGAAATGGTGTAATTTTCATTGGATTGCTGCAAGGACCACACAAAGTTTATGTGGTTTTTCATGGCCATGTGACATCGTTTGTACTTTTCCTGAAGAATTATTTCCAAAGACAGGTGGTAGAAACCCTAATTTGGTGTGCTTTGCATATTTAAGGATTTAAAAAAATTACTTGACTTTAACCTTAATGTGTTTAAAGGTATTATCAGTATTGCTCAATGCGCAGTCCTTTCTTGCTTACTTGAAAGCTGTGATTGCTAAGAAGACTTACATCCTAGGAGATAGAAAGATTAAAAAATTATAAAAAATATTTTAAGACCTCATCTACTGAAGTCATGCTAGATGTTACTAAATTAGCCACAACAATTGTTAGTTGTTTATATTCGACAGGACAAAGTTCAGTTTTAGCATTCTCCATCCATCAACAATTTAAAAAAACTCTACGTAAACAATGGAATGCACATGTTTATTTTTGTGACACCATAAAATGGAATTGAAATTTAATATGGAATGAAACAGATATAAGGTCTTAAGAAAATCTCTAAATATCATTAGTCATTTAGTATGGTTTTATTAAAATTTATGATCATTTACAGTAAACTGGTAATGTTAGGTGTCTATTGTGTGCTTTTTTGTACTGTATGTATTCAGTTCACTTAAAAAATATTGCATTAATCAAAAGAATAAAAATTCTCTTGAGGAAATATACTGGTCTTGAAATAATTGTATGTACGCCAAGGAACACTTTAATTATAGCTATTGTTTTCTCAGCCAAACACTTCATAGGGGAAATTTCAATTCAAATTAATGTAATTAAGATTTTTTTTTCTTTCAATAGGTAAGTTTGCCCTGTTTACATTTATTGTTCTGATATAAACGTATCCGGTCTTCTCTCACTTAAAAATACTTTTTCTTTTTAAACTGGTTCCTGTATTTTCTGTTTCCCCCCTTTTTTCTTTTCTTCCTTTTAAAATTTTGCCTGGAGAACATTTCTTGCAGGGTAGTCTGCTGGTGATGAAATTTCTTAGTTTTTCTTTGTCTGTGAAAGTCCTTAGTATTCCTTCTTTACTTTTAAAGGATAATTTCTCCGGATATAGAATTCTAGGTTGGTTGTTTTTTTCCTTTCAACACTTTGAATATTTCACTTCTTTCTCTTGTTGCTTGCATGGTTTCTGATAAGAAAACTGTTAATTCCTATCCTTGTACCTCTATATTTTTTTTCTTCTTGCTTTTTTCAAGATTTTCTCTGATTTTTGTTGTTTTGATTTTTGTGTTGTTTCAGTGTGATACACACACACACACACACACACACACACACACACACACACCCTTCTAGGTGTATTTTATTCTTCTAGATATCCTCTGAGCTTCCTGGATCTGTAGCTTGTCTGTTACTAGTTTGGGAAGATTTTGGCCATTATTATTTGAACTATTTCTCTATTCTCTTTCCACCTTCTGGTGTTCCAATAATGTGTGTGTTATACCTTTTGATATTATTTCACATTTCTTGGATGAACTGTCTGTTTTTGTTTTGTTTTCATGCTTATTTTTTGCTCCTTGCATATCAATTTAGGAAATTTCCATAGACCAATCTTCAATTTCACTGATTCCTTTTTTGTCTCTGTTGAGCCCATCAGAGGATTCTTCATTTCCTTTACTGTGATTTCAGTTTCCTTCTTTATCATTTCATTTTGATTCTTTCTTAGAATTTACAGGTCTGCTTATATTACCCATCTGTTCTTACAAGTTGTCTACTTTTTCCATTCATCATAGTTATTTTAAATTCCCTTTTTGATAATTCCAGTATCTGTGTCATATATAAGTTTGTTTCTGATGATTGCTTTGTTTCCTATGTGTTTGTTTTTACCTTTCGGCATACCTTGTAATTTTTTTCTTGCCATCAAGACGTCATATTTGGTAACAGTTACTGAGGTAAATACATCTTTATGGATTTGTACCAGTCTGGCTGAGAGTTTGCCTTTGTTTGCTTTATCAGTAGGTGCCAGAGACTTCAAATTCTTCTGATGTTCATGATTTTGTCTCATCTTGAATTTGGGGCTCTCTTAGTGCTACCCCTGATAAAATGTCTGTTTCTTGGAGCTGTTTCACCTGTAATCCACTGTTGTGATACTGGTTAATGATTTGAGATCTTTCTTCCTCTTTAATGTAAGTATTTACAGCTGTGAATTTCTCTCTGCGCATTGCTTTTGCTTTATCTCATAAGTTTTAATATTGAGTTTTCATTTTTATTCATATCAAGATATTTTCTAATTTCTCTTGTAGTTTCTTCTTTGACCAATTGGCCGTTTAGGGGCGTGTTGATTAGTTTTGACATATTTATAAATTTTCCAAATTTCCATCTTTTATTAATTTTACTGACTTCTAATTTTACTTCATTGTGATTGTGTATGATGTCACCTATTTAAAATTTGTTTACACTTGTTTTGTGTGGTTGCTAGGATATTGTCTCTTTTGGAGAATATTCTTTGCAGCCTTGAGAAGAACAAAGTGCATTCTCTTGTTGGTTGGATTGGTCTATAGATGTCTGTAGGTCTAGTTGGTTTATAATGTTGTTAAAGTCTTATATTTTCTTCTCTCTAATTGTTCTATCCACTATTGTAAGAGGAATTTTTTAAGCCATTTTTTTAATTGAAGTATAGTTAATTTACAGTGTTGTGTTAGCTTCATGTGTACAGCAAAGTGATTTAGTTACACACATATATATATATTCCTTTTCAGATTCTTTTTCATTATAGATTATTACAAGATATTAAATATAGTTCCCTGTGTTATGCAGTAGGTCCTGGTTGTTTATCTATTTTATACATAGTAGGGTATACATGGAGAAAGTAAAAATGTCTTGGATCTTTACAAGTTTGCAGCAGTTAGATTGAATTTTCACTGAAATTTAGACATTTCTAGGCCCCTGGTTTAGAATTAATAATGTCTTAATACTTTGAGCTTAATAATAAAATTTTAGTTATCAAATATAATGTTAATATAGTGGGAAGCTTTCCCAGTAAAAGGATCCGTGCAATGATTTTGAAGAAACTGTTTAGTCCCACTTATTACTATTCTTATGTCATTTATTGAGAAGATAATTTGTTTTTCCTTCCTTAACATAGGCTTAATTTTCTTGAGAAAGTTAGCAAATGAAAGAAAAAATGTTGGCTGATGAACTTTTCCCCGTTTTCCTTCACCACAACAGTTTAAAAATGTGTATAAATACACTTTAAATAAAAGCTGGCTCATTTAGTGATGCAGGTAATATAATGGTGGATAATTTCATTTGTTTAGATGAGGAATTTATTGCAAGGAATTGGACTAGGACTGACATGGCTGGGTCAAGTCTTTCCCTCTAATTCTTATCTTGGTGACTTCCCTTGTAGCCCAGTTAAGCCTTTCACGTATTTCTTGCTGGGAGAGTAGGTGTCTGATTGTGATGTTCTGTTTGTCTATTTAGTCAGCTTGGTAAGAAATTCTTCTGTTGTTCAGATGAGCTTTTATATAGGTAATCGACGTAAGGATTTTCAGGGGTTTTCTATTTTTCATAAAATAGTGAGGTTTCTATGAACATCTTTGTACCACTGCTCCCAAGAAGTTAGCAAAAGCTATTACATATTCTTATGCAGTTAATGTTAATTCATTGTTTTATTGGTTCAATTAAAATATAGGGACAAAAGACAAATGATCTGTATTATGAAAGACCTAAATAATAAAAATTGACTTATTGTTCAATATACTTATAGGTTTTATAATGATATATTGCCATTCAGTCAACAATACTACTAGAATACTGTCATTTAGCTTAACTTTTTTCTAAATAGGTTTTTTTTTTTAATACATTTGTTTATTTTTATTTTTGGCTGTGTTGGCTCTTCGTTGCTACGTGCGGGCTTTCTCCAGTTGCGGCTAGTGGGGGGCCACCCTTCATTGTCGTGCGCGGGCTTCTCACTGCGGTGGCTTCTCTTGTTGTGGAGCACGGGCTCTAGGCATGCGGGCTCCGTAGTTGTGGCTCGCGGGCTTTAGAGCACAGGCTCAGTAGTTGTGGCTCACAGGCTTAGTTGCTCTGCAGCATGTGGGATCTTCCCCGACCAGGGATTGAACCCGTGTCCCTTGCATTGGCAGGCGGATTCTTAATCACTGTGCCACCAGGGAAGTCCCTAGGTTGTTTTTTTTTAAGACACATTGATTTCTGATAGGAATAAATTGAACGTGCAGTGACTGTGATGGCTCTGGCCATAATTTTTTTAGGTAAACCACAACTAATTCATAAAGGGCTGTGGACCCTTTAATACCTACCAGAAGTGGGCAGGCTGTCAATTTTGAAGATTCCATCTAAAACGTATTCCTTTACTTGGCCCTTGAAAAACTCTCCCGCAGTACACTGCATAGAATGTAGTTTATTTATTGAGAAGAAGGAATGGTTGAGTCAACTCACAGGAGATAAATCTGTGGTAGGTGTTACAGGCTGATTTTTAAGCCACACACCATCTCCCTCTTTTAGTTTATTTTACTTGCTAATATGTAAATTTTATTAACGAAGCCAGGAGGGCTCGTTCAGAGATACTTTAGACTTCTTTTCAGTGAAGGAAAAACGGTACTTTTGTTAGGCATGACAAATTAGTTTTGTCACTGAGTAAGTGCAGAGCTTTTAGGAGGGGATTAAGTTCTTTATATAATCTCTGTTAAAACAGGAGAAAAGTAACTATCCAGTGTTAATTTATATTTTTAATAGTTAATTTACAGTGTCAAATGGTTATATCCAGTGTTACCTTCCTTTAGATTAACCAGTAGAAATGAACCTGTTATTTTCAATGTCAGTTTTGAGCATCAGTATTAAGCTGCCTTCAGTGGAGGGGATCATTGTGTATAACAACATCTAGGTTCCAGCCAAGGCCCAGACCAGGCACCAGAGTAACTAGTTTTTACATGGCTTGATTAAAAAAGAGGAGGCTCCTATGCACTGAAATTTTCTCTTTTAAAATGGGCACATTTCCCAGCATAAATATGATACTTCTATACTAATCAGGATGGAGTCTTATCCTGCAATGGGACTTACATTTTGGGCTTTTCACCACATCATTGCTGTTTTCTATGTGGTCAAAAATAGATATAGAGTAAACCAACCCCAAAAGTCAATTACAGGGTTTTATAGTGATGTACTGTGAAAAATTTGGTCGTGTTTTTCATTATACAGAATGTTCTTTCCAAAGACATAAACAGAAAAAGCACATATGTTTGATTTTAAAAATAACTCTGCTTAGCTCTTTAAAATGCTGGAGACATTTTGGATACTTTTAAATGATCAGCATTATAATTACATGATAAACCCTCTTTCTAAAGGCAGGCCTGGCTTGTAATTATTTATTCAATTTCTCCCCCAACCTTAATTTTTTTTTTTTTTTGTGAGGGATCAACATAGATGCTTTGAAAGTATTTCCAATATATATTTGAATGATCTGGTAAACTCATCTTATTTTCTAATCTCTTCCCAAGAAGCAAATGCTTATATGTATTATATCATTTTTGGAGCATATATGCTAATTTACAAGTAATATACTATAAAATGTATGCAAAATGAAAACCATTTGTTGATTATGAATTAGTACTTTATTTAAAATATGATTTATGAAATCTATTTGCTAATATAGTTGCTAAAGTAATATAAAATAGTACTTAAAGTTGTTTTAAGTTAAACTGTACATTCTTTTTTTTTTTTGCGGTATGTGGGCCTCTCACTGTTGTGGCCTCTCCCGTTGCAGAGCACAGGCTCAGCGGCCATGGCTCACGGGCCCAGCCGCTCCGCGGCATATGGGATCCTCCCAGACCGGGGCATGAACCTGCATCCCCTGCAACAGCAGGCGGACTCCCAACCACTGTGCCACCAGGGAAGCCCCAAACTGTACCTTCTTAAGGAAAGCTTATCTAAGCCTCACAGAAGCTTAAAGTGAATGAAAAATTTTGTTATAATGTTATTTTATTGGAAGAGAGACTTTGAAGCCTTATATTTAAAATGTTATTTTTTATTAATGATTATTTGTCATTTTCCAGCTTTAAACTGCAGTTAATTTGTATTTTGGCTGTTTGAAAATGTACAAATAAATGTTTCATATTTAATGCTTTGGTTCTATAGTTAAGGCTTAATTTTCCATAGCCAGATTTCAGCCTAATTCAAGTCTTGGTTTCTTTGCTTTATTGAAATGGTTGCTTTCTTTGTTATCTAAGTCTTTTACTCACTGACTGACATTATAATTATCCATTTACTCATACAATTAACATTAGCACAGTAGTAACTGAGTGGTAACTCTTTTTAAACCTGTTAAATTCACTCATTTCTGAGATGGTATAAACAAGAAAATCAGAGGAGTTTTGTTCCTTTACATATATATCTGTAGTAGACATTTTTGACTCAACTGATTAAGAGTCATTCTTACCTTCTTTCTTTCTGGAAGAGTCCTGATTTTACAAAAAAATCCTGAATAATCTAAACCAATAGTGATGACCCTATTCTTATCAGTAATTAGTTTAGGAAGAGTCATGTGACCCAAACATGGTCTGTGAGATATGAGAAGTCTGAATGGCTCCTTGGGAAGGTTCCCTCACTGTTAAAACAAATTACCTGGAAAAGGCTGCTCCTCTTGCCCTGGATGGAAAACATTGGAACTGCTGCACCATTATAATGTAAGACATTGAGCTGTGAAACCACCCTGCCTGTGTTAGAACCATAGCTTTTCCCTTACTAGTTTTGTGACCGTGGGCAGTTTATTTCACCTCTCTGTATCTCACTTTTTCTTATTGTAAAAATGGGGCTAATACAGTTGGAATATCAGTCATTAGAGAAAAATCACTATCATCACTAGTAATTAGAGAAATCAAAACCACAATGAGATACCACTTCATTACCCAGTAGGATGGCTGGAGTTAGAAAGTCAGACAACAGCAAGTATTGGTGAAGATGTAGAGAAACCAGAACCCTCATACACTGAGGGTGGGAATGTAAAATGGGTCAGATGCTTTGGGAAACAGTATGGTAATTCCTTACATGGTTAAACATAGAGTTAACCATATGACCTAGCAATTCCACTCCTAGGTATATACCCAAGAGAACTGAAAACATATGTCAAAACAGAAACCTGTACACAAATGTTTATAGTAGCATTATTCATAATGGCAAAAAGGTAGAAACAACTTGAATGTCCCATCAGTGGATGAATGGGTAAATGAAACACAGTGTATCAATACAATGTATTATTTGGCCACAGAAAGGACCTAAGTACCTTTGATACATGCTGCAACATAGATGAACCTTGAAAACATTATGGTAAGTGAAAGAAGCCAGTCACCAAAGACCACACATTATTCCGCTCATATGAAGATCTGGAGTAGGGAAATTTAGAGATGGAAAATAGATTAGTGGTTGCTTAGAGTTGTGGGTGGCAGTAGGACAGGGGATGGGAAGTGATAGCTAAAGGTTACAGGGTTTCTTTTTCAGGTGATAAAATTGTTCTAAAATTGACTATAATGATGGCTGCCATTGAATTGTACACTTTAAATCAGTGAATTAAGTGATATGTGAGTTATATTTCAATAAAGCTGTTAAACATGGGGCTACCTTATAGCTGTTGTAAGAAATAAGTTAATGAGCATAAAGTTCTTTGAATAGTGCTTGGCTCATAGCAGTAACTCAAATAATGATAAATGTACTAAAAATTAACTAAAGCCTCGAGAAGAGCTGGTCAGGAAACAGTATACAGAAGAGAGAAGGTCCTAGAGTTGGAAAGGACTCAGGCTGCCTTGCTTTGGGGCTACTTATGTGATAAAATAAGTTGTGTGATTCAGGTCTGTTTCTTGAAGCTGAAGGCATCTTACTGATATAACACCTTCATTTACTCTAACTCAGTGCATGTTAGCTGTCCCCTTCTCGTTATACTAGAGGCTTTACCACCTTTGGCCTTTGTATATGCTAATATCTGTATTTTTATTTTGAGTTTGTATGTCATCAATGAATTAAAAATTCTTTGCTTATAGCATGGGCTGTGTTTTAAATTTTAATGTCCTTTATATTGCTGAGCACAAGACTGTGGTTGCTAATAGTTTGTGGTTAATCATTTGTTAGTAAGAGAAAAGGAAGTGACTTCTAGGTTTTCTTGGCATAATCTTAACTGACTTTTTATTTTTGTAGAGTAATATACTTTATTATGAAAGCCATCTTTCTCATTATATTTTTTAGTTAGTGGAAAATAATCAGTTTCAGTTGCAACAGAATGACCTATATTTAAACTAAGCAGTAAATCATCATCAAAAAAACTGTATATAACAGCTTATAGACACCAAATCGTGATTCTTCTCTAGGATGTATCTGTTTGTAGTCATGATTTTATGGTTAATATGCAACTACAGTAACCGCCATAAAATTGACTTATTTTTGGATGCTCATTTCCTCTGCTTCTGTCTTGCGCTTGTCAGCACTTCATGATTGAAGCCTCTCTTTGCAGATTTAATACAACCTGAGTTCCTATTTAGATTATGATTGAAGTAGAAAAATGTTTAAAATGCTAGTAGTTACCTGCCCCAGCCCTTTACCTCAGTTGCTATATAGAGAGGAAGTTGTTGTTGTTGGTTCCTGATCATAAAAGTAGTACATACTCATTTACAGAAAAAATGCAGATGTATTTTTTAAAGGTACAAAATGCTAGTAAACTCAGCATTTCAAAATAATTTCTGTTGTTTGGTATATATCGCTCAAATATTGATATAGGTATAAATGTGTGTGTGTGCATACACAGAGAGAGAGAAAGAGGGAGAGAGAGTTTCAGTGCTTACATTTAGTTTTGTTTTGTTTTTTGTTTTTTGCGGTACGCGGGCCTCTCACTGCCGCGGCCTCTCCCGTTGCGGAGCACAGGTTCCGGACGCGCAGGCTCAGCGGCCATGGCTCACGGGCCCAGCCGCTCCGCGGCGTGTGGGATCTTCCCAGACTGGGGCACGAACCCGCGGCCCCTGCATCGGCAGGCGGACTCTCAACCACTGTGCCACCAGGGAAGCCCTACGTTTAGTCTTGATTGTGAGTTGGGGATGGCATGGCGGCAGATGAAGAAGTGAATTAACTAAAATTTAAAACTTGACTGCTCATTTATGCTCTTTTCCAGGAGTTTACTTCAAACTGCCCAGTAGTGCTTGGTAATTAGGTAGTCAGCAAATTATCCCTGAGTACAAAATGTTTGTGACTTCTAGATCCCGACACTTGCTTCAAACAGACTAATTTCTTTGTGAATTATTTATTTCTTACTCATTTTAAAAAGTTAGAGATGTTTATATTCCCTTATTGAGTTATAAGAACTCCATGTATTAAGGGAAGGTCTTTAAACCTTCATAGTTTGTAATTCAAAGCTTTATTAGTTTATTATTTGAAATAATAAATTTGCATGTTTATCATGATTTTCATTCAGAAGTTTTAAAATCTACATGTCAATATAACATTTTTTTTAAATTAATTTATTTTTGTCTGTGTTGGGTCTTCGTTGCTGCGTGTGGGGGCTTTCTCCAGTTTCAGCGAGCGGGGGCCACTCTTTGTTGCAGTACGCGGGCTTCTCACTGCGGTGGCTTCTCTTGTTGTGGAGCACAGGCTCTAGGTGCGCGGGCTTCAGTAGTTGTGGCACATGGGATCAGCAGTTGTGGCTCGTGGGCTTAGTTGCTCCGCAGCATGTGTGATCTTCCCAGACCAGGGCTTGAACCCGTGTCCCCTGAATTAACAGGTGGATTCTTAACCACTGTGCCACTAGGGAAGTCCCACATATAACATTCTTATCTGTGGTTTTCTGACTTTGGCTCATGGTTGGTGAATACTCTCGATAGCATTAGTATTTAAAGTCACCTCATAGCTGATATGAATATCTCATTGAAGATGGTAGGCTTACATGTTGGCATTTTTGGTCTTTTTTAATGCTCATTAGACCTTGAACCAGTTCTCCCAGGAATAATCTATAGGATTTAGAATATTTGGTTTCTTGGCTTGTTTTCCTGTGTTCTGATACATTATCCCTGATTTTCTTCTCTTCTTCATAACCCCAATCCTGGTCACTTACTAATGTCCGTCCTGTTACTTGCCACTAAATATGACTGGCATACAATAGGATGGTAGGAAATTTTTTTTTTTTTTTTTTACGGTACGCGGGCCTCTCACCGTTGTGGCCTCTCCCGTTGCGGAGCACAGGCTCCGGACGCGCAGGCTCTAGACGCGCAGGCTCAGCGGCCATGGCTCATGGGCCTAGCCTCTCCGCGGCATGTGGGATCTTCCCGGACCGGGGCACAAACCCGTGTCCCCTGCATCGGCAGGCGGACTCTCAAACACTGCGCCACCAGGGAAGCCCGGTAGGAAATATTTTTGAATGGAGAAATAAACTTCCTGAACTGGTTTAAGAGTCACCTCTTCCGGTATACCTTTTCTGAGAGCGCCCCCCTTTTTTGGTGCCTATTTGTATTATACCTTAGAACTTTTAATCCTTTCTAATTTATATGGTTAAGTGTCTACTCTGCCATTTCCAGATCTGAAATTCCACTGGAGAGAACTTTGAGCACCAGAACAGTGCTTGCCATATAGTAGAAAATGACAAATACTGAACTGAACTGATAAGCAAATTGAGCAGAAAGACAGCATAGAGACAACTGGCAAATCCCATTTTTCCTTGAATCTGTGTTGTTTCATTATTTCAGTAGAAGTGTATGAACACGTAGAAGCTGAACACATAGTCAGATGAAAGTATAAAATTTCATTTTAAAATTGTGTGTAAATGAGTTTTGGACCAGAACAACATCAGCTGTAGAATTAAATCCGAAGCTTCTTCTCCTTATTAACTGTGATCTTGGGCAAGTTAATTAACCTGTCTCATCATAATTTCCTGTCTAAAATAGAACTAACACCTGTTGATGAGGATTGAGTGAGATGTCTATAGTACAATATATGGCACACAGTTGAGAATAAGTAAATATTTGCATATTGTTGTGATCCAGTTTCCTTTTGGACCTAGAGCTAAATTTGGGCATGTCCCTTCATCTTCCAGTCAGTTGACTTTTTTTTTTTCTTCATTTCCACTCCTTACCTCCCTCCCCCATATGATATTTCTTTATTTAAACATAATTTATTGAAATAGAATATTTGAGATAATGGTCTGATTATGTTCTCTTTTAGATAATCTTTATTATCTCAAAGCCCTGTCTTTTACACTTAAGAAAAGTTAATATCTAAATCTTTGGAGACCAATATAGCCTAGTGGAAGCAACACTATAGTTTATCACCGTGGTAGTTCATTCGATTAACCTGGCTTTTGTCAGTGGTAAAATGAAGCCTTCTGGCTTGACATACCTGTGTGAGGTATGTGGAAGTACTTTGAACTTCTTAGAGAAATAATTATTAAGTTTTATGAATATCAGATGGTGATATTTTATTGAAGCATATCATTTTCTACTTGAAAAGTTCATCTTTTCTATCAAATCTATCCACTTAAATTTCCCAATTTCAGCGTACTGTATTATAAAGAGGATTTTTTGGGACTTGAAAATTCTGTCACTGGCTTGCTGTTCTGATGGAAACTGACAGGCATAAATTTCTGTATAGTGAACTGTACATGGGGATTACCCACAGCAAATATTTAATCTTACTCTGGCATTCTGCTGGCATTGAGCACTTTTCTTGGCAGCTTTCCTTCATAGTCGTTTAGTATCCACTTAAAGAAGAGACTAATTTCAGCATTCATTTTAGAAAAACATAATTTAGATGTTAACTATTGTTGAAAGATAAACATGAATTCTAAAGCCAAGTGAGAATGGAATACATACCATACATTTCAGATCATTTGTGTATACTTTTCAAATCATTTGACATAGGTTTTGAGTTGCAAATCATTCTCTCTTAAAAGTCTGAGGCCTTTCTCCCACTATTTTCTAGCTATTATTGTTGCTATTGACAAGTCTCATGTCATTCAGCTCTAGGAGCCTTTATATGTGACCACTTTTTCCCCCCTAACTCTTGACACTTTTAGGATCTTTTCTTTATCTTTTGTATTCTGATATTTTATGATAATGTTGGTATGATATGGGTCTTTTTTCATCCACTTTGCTGGGTACTCTTATCTTTCAGGTTTTAAAAATTTTCTTGAATTATTTTTTCAAGAAAATTTAGAAATAATAGAAAATATTTAGAAATAATAGAAAACTATTGTTTTCTACAGAGCAAAATTTATTTCGATTAAGTCCAATTTATCGATTTTTCCTTTTATGTATTATGCCTTTGGTATTGTATCCAAGAACTCTGCCTATCTGAAGATCACAAACATTTTTTCCTGTTTTGTTCTAAGAGTTTGAAAGAGTTCTTGTTTTACGTTTAAGTGTATTTTGAATTAATTTTATATGAGTTGTGAAGTATGGGTTAAGATTGACTTTTTTCCTGCTTACAGACGTTCAGTTGTTCGAACACTATTTGTTGACAAGTCTGTCATTTCTCTATCGGCTTGCCTTTACACCTTTCTGAGTAATCAATTGACCATACTTGTGTGGGTCTATTTCTGGACCCTTTTTTTCTGTTTCATTGATATTTGAGCCTAGCCTTTCTCCATTACTGTACCGTCTTGATTACCATAGCTTTATAATAAGTTCAGAAATCTCTTAAGATGAATTCTCCAGTGTTCTTCTTTTACAAATTTTTTTTGGCTATTCTAGTTTCCTTACCTTTCTCTATGACATTTAAAAGTGGCTTGTCTATTTCTATAAAAATTTCTGCTGAGATTTTGAGTTTGCCTTAAAACTATAGATCAATTTGGTGATAATTGTTATCTTAACTGTACTGAATCTTCCAACTCCAACTGATACTTAAAGTTGAACCAGCCTTGCATTCCTGGGATGAATCATACTTGGTTGTGATGTACTGTTGTTTTTATATATTGCTTGCTGGATTCAATTTGCCAATATGTTGTTGAGGATTTTTTTTGTGTGTGTGTGGTACGCAGGCCTCTCACTGTTGTAGCCTCTCCTGTTGTGGAGCACAAGCTCCGGACGCGCAGGCTCAACGGCCATGGCTCATGGGCCTAGCCGCTCCACAGCATGTGGGATCTTCCTGGATCGAGCAGGAACCTGTGTCCCCTGCATCGGCAGGCGGACTCTCAACCACTGCGCCACCAGGGAAGCCCCCTGTTGAGGATTTTTGATCTATGTTCATGAGGGATACTGATCTGTAATTTTCTTTTCTGTATTGCTTTTTTTCTGGTTTTGGTATCAGGGTAATGCTGGCTCCGTAAATGAATTGGGAAATGTTTCTCCTCTTTTGTTATTTGGGAGAGAAATTGTGTGGATTCAATGTTATGTCTTCCTTACATGTTGGGAAGAGTTCCCCATTGAAACTATGGCATGTGAGATCTTCCCAGACCAGGGCTCAAACCCGTGTCCCCTCCATTGGCAGGTGGATTCTTAACCACTGCGCCACCAGGAAAGCCCTAATATATGCATTTAATGCTATACATTTCCCTCTTAGTAGTGCTTTGTTGTGTCCCACAAATTTTGTTTTGTTTTATTTACATTTTCATTTAGATAAAAGAATTTCTTAATTTTCTTAAGACATCATTTTTGACCCATGAATTGTTTAGAAGTTTGTTTCATAATATCTGATTATTTGGGAAGATTTTCCAGTTATCTTTCTTTTACTGATTTCTAGTTTAATTTACTTGTGGTCAGAGAATATATGTTGTAAGATTCAATTCTTTTATATCTGTTAATATTTGTTTTATGACCTTGAATATGGTCTGTATGGGTGAGTTTCCACGTGCATTTGGAAAAAAAATGTGTATTTTAGGTCATGTTGTTTGGTGGTGGTCTTCAGGTCATACATATCCTGCTAATTTTGTATCATCTTGTTTTATTGGCTACTTGAGAAGAGTGTGTTGAATTGCTCATCTGTATGAATGGATTTGTCTATTTCTCCTGTGAGTTTAATCAGTATTTGCTTTATGTGTTTTAATGCTCTGTTATTAGGTGCATACATATTTAGGATTGTTATGTCTTTATGATGAAGTGCTGTTCTTATTTATTCCTTGTAATTTTTCTTGTTTTGAAGTCTATTTTGTATGATATTAATTCAGTCACTCATTTCTCTTGATTACTGTTTACATCTTAGGTCTTTTTTCATCCTTTTACTTTAACCCATCCATATCACTTTATTCAAGCTGGGTTAAGCCTTCCTTTTTTCTTTTTGATGCCTTCATCTATTTAATGGATTAGGAAGAAGCTTGTCTTTTTGTACCCATAAATGAAGTAAAAGAGATGTTTGGGGATTAACAAGGAATTGAGGTTATTATGGATTTTATTTTATTTTTATTTTATTTTATTTTACAACCACTAGATATGGTTGTAATTAGATTGCACCACTGGACCACAGTCCAGTAAAGTAGTAAAAAGAATGAGAAAGTTCCTTCTAAGAGCAGTTACCAGGTTTTCTATTCTGAGGCTTGGTTGCAGGCTTTTTAGCACTCTCCATCCCTAGGATCCCTAAGCAAAATAAGCAGTGTCAGTTCTCACTGATAATTTGAAGTGCAGGCAGAGGGCTAAGAGCATTATGAGTAATATCTGGATGTTTTGGGCATATGGTTTTGGTGTTAAATAAAGTTTGCAGGAAATCTATAACCTTTTCTTTCTCTCCTGGTGCTCTGTAATTTCTTTTACATTAGCATTAAAATAATCACATTAGCTTCAGCTTAGAGCCTGTGTCTGCCTTTATATCTGTTCTCTTTCATCTGTACTCCCATATATTTTGTCCAGCTTTGTGGAATTAATTTTTCTGGGAATATACACACAAATCACAAAAATATGTTATAATAACATATTCTTCTGTGTTTTTGGAAATGGAACTTTAGATTTTCAAATGCAAATCTCAGTGCTTATATACTAATTGTATAGGGAAATAATTTCCCTGGTCTTTACTTTGTCTAGAATCTTTATCAAGGGTATCTACAAAGTAAATTATCCATAATCTTTCTCTAGATTATTTCTTTTCAATTTAATTAATAACATTGATATTCTCATGACAACTTTATGTCTTTGCTCTATACTTCTTTCCTGATTTACAGGTTGTTATATCTAACTGCCTACTTGATATCTTCATTTGGATGTTTAATAGTTTAAAACAGCATCCTTGATTCTTTCTACCAAACATTTTCCTTTTGTACTTTTTTCACCTCAGTTTGATGTCAAACTCCTTAGCATAATTCTTAATTGTTCTCTTTCCCTTATTCTCTAAATCTACTTAAAAACAAGTCCTCTCACCTGTATCTTCAAGATATGCTTAAATCAGGCTACTATTCCCTAACTCTAGAACTTTCTACATATAAATATTTCCACTTCTTTTAAGATTCAGCAGAGGATAGCAGTTAAGATCATAGACAAGGGAGTCAGACTACGTGCAGTTACAGTTCTAGTTTTATGATATCCTGGTTGTGATCTTTGGCATGTTTTTTTAATCTGTAATCCTTAGTGCTTAGAACAGTGTTGGCACATAGTAGAAGTGAAATTAAATATTTTTTGAACGATTGACTGATTCAGTGAATGAAACAAAATAAAACAAATTCTGTACAGTCATTTTCTAGACAGTACAGGCTTGGAATCTGGGAAGTTTTTACTCATTGTTTCCTTAAATATATTTATAATTGGAGGGGAAATGTGAGACTCTCACATTTTATTACTTTCTCTTAAAATTAAAGAGAATGAATGAAGACAGAGTTAGGAAAAGAACTCACATCTTTTGACTGTTCTTTTCACTATTACACATTTCTTTCCTGAAGTATGTGGTGATGGTGGTGGTGGAGGCTGAGATCCCAGTACAGTGTTTTGGTTTCATACTACATAATAGCATCATGTTTTCCTATTTTATTTTATTTTTGGCCACACCGCACAGCTTGTGGGAGTTTAGTTCCCCGACCAGGGATCTAACGTGGGCCCTGGGCACTGAGAGTGTGGAATCCTAACCACTGGACCGCCAGGGGATTCCCATGTGTTCCTATTTTAAATTCACATTACTTTTTATTTTTACATCCTGGTAGGAGTTAAAGTAAATATTTTTTCTTTATTCTAAAGAGTAAATGCTTTTTGTAATTTGGAGAAAATTAACCAGGGAACTGATAACTTTAACTTAGTTGCAGAGTTATACTCTATTTTCCTTTTTGATCATATATATAAATATATATAAATAAATAAATATAAATATATATAGCACTTATTTAGATAATATTTTCATGTCAACTTAATCACTGTAAAGCATTGCCCTTTCCTTCGTGATAAAATAGTTGTCTTTTTGGAAAAGATTTTTGAATTTCTCAAACAGAAAAATTTACATTTTTGCTGAATGTTATATATTGAAAATCTGTCTTACCCTATCTTAGTTGTCATACTTAATGATCAGGCGAAGTCACGATGTGAGTACCATGCTTTTGGACCTCCCACATAGGATGGTGCTTTGGAGTCATTGTACTATACAGATTTGACGGTTGATGAGAAGCGTAAATTTAGATTTTGTCATGACCTGTATTCTTGCCTGTTCCTTATCCTTATTGTTTTCCGAAGGGTTAATATCTCCTTTTTCTAGCCTTGGCTTCACAATGAAATACTTCATGCTATAACAAAGTCTATTATAATGGGGTTCAGTGTAGATCACTGTATAGTTAAGGTTAATGTAAAAACTCTTCACTAGTTTGGAATTTAATGATAGTTTTCTACTTTTGAGTAGTTATATTTCAGAAGTTCACTTGTAATGATCAGGGACTTAAATGTAAGAGCTAAAACTATTAAGACTGTTGGAAGAAAACACAGGGGAGCACCCTCATGACACTGAATTTGACAATGATTTCTTGGATATGACACCAAAAGCAACAAAAGAAATAATAGGCAAGGTGGACTTCATCAAAATTAAAACCTTTTGTACACCAAGGGACACTATCAAGAGAGTGAAAAGGCAACCCACAGAGTGGAAGAAAATATTTGCAAGTCATATATTTGATAAGAAGTAAATATGCAGAATATATCAAGAATTCCTAGAGCTCAGCAACATAGAAGCAACCCTATTAAAAAATGGGCAAAGGACTTGAATAGACATTTCTCTCAAGAAGATATACAGATTACCAACAAGAATATGAAAAAATGCTCAACATCACTAATCATCAGAGAAATGTAAATCAAAACCACAACGAGATACTACCTCACAACCATTAGGGCGGCTATTAACAGCAACAACAGCAGCCACAAAAAAAGAGAGAGAAAAGAAAAGAAGCCTTGGCAAGGCTGTGAAGCAGTTGGAATGCTTGTGCACTGCTGGTAGGAATGTAAAATGGTACAGTTGCTGTGGAAAACAGCATGATGGTTCCTCAAAAACTAAAAATAAATTACTGTTTCTAAGAAGTTACTTCTTTTCCCTAATAATATTTGGATTAGTATCTACAAACTTTTTTCTCAGAAGTGATGCTCCTTGAGCCTTGCAGGTTTCAGAAGAGTTTATTCTGGATTTTGGTAATGTTGGGTGAAAAGACATAATTACACAGAGGATGTGAAGTAGTTTGTCCTTTACCAGTAATTTAAACTTTTCAGATATTACTACTATTGATAAGTATTTATAAGGAGAAATATTTAGTTTTTAGCCATTTAGTTGATCACTGTTATGTTTTTTTCCCCAGGGTCTTTCTTTCCTTTCTGTCTTTCTAATCTAATTTCTGTGTCCTTTTTTTAAATCTGTAGAAAATTCCCAAGGGAGATATTTTCCTGTTGGGGAGGTTAGGGAAGAATTTTGCAAGATGTCTGGTTTATTTGGCTGTTATATTTTATTAAGAAGGCCTTTGTATTATATTGAACTGTTTTTAGGGGTTTTAAGAACATGAAACTATTCAGTTTTATACAGATTTGTTGTAACCTAGAGAAGCCTCCAATCAGCGGAGATCTCCTTGGAAAACTTATCATTTAAATGAAGAATATTATAAATTGGTTAGAAAGGTAGTAACTTGATATCTAGCTATAATTTGTTTACACTTTCAAAGTCTTTAAGTATAATAATTTTAAATTGTTATGCTGGAAGGGTAGTGATTAAGCTAGGTAAACAAAGAACAAAATATGTAGTATTTCTACCAAAGATTAAGAAAGTCCCAGTAATTGTTTAATTTGAAAATAAGTATTCAGTCCAGTAAAAAATAAGAAACTTGGGCTTCCCTGGTGGCGCAGTGGTTGAGAGTCCGCCTACCGATGCAGGGGACACGGGTTCATGTCCCAGTCCAGGAAGATCCCACATGCTGCGGAGCGGCTGGGCCCGTGAGCCATGGCCGCTGAGCCTGCGCGTCCAGAAAAAAAAAAAAAAAAAGAAACTTGAAGTAATATACCTGCTTTTATTCAACAACTTTGATGTAGCTTACCAAAAGATTAAAGTATTTTAAACAGTTGAACAAAACGTCACCATTTACTCAGTAATGTATTTTATGCAAGAGTTGAGTATACATAGGTAGCATTTTAAAAGAAAATGTTTGGCGTTTTTATAGGTTCACGAAGAGAATACTTGCTATAACTTCATAGCTTTTTTAGAATTTGGTACATATGTACAGAATATCTTTCAAGGAGTGCCCAGCCATTTTTTTAAACAATAAGAAATATTTGAGATTATGTCTTTTTTTTTTTTAAGTGATGTCTCTGAGTCTCAGAATAAAGGGCAACTATTTTGAATGTAACTTATGGTTTCAGCCATACTGTTAGATTTACCGGGAAGTAACACATTTCTCCCTAGGGTAACTGTTGGTATAGTGTGGTGTGAAGAATGTGGGCTTAGAGTCAATCTGGAATTTGAATGAAGTTTTAGCCAGTTACTAGTTGTGTATTTTTGGAATAGTTGAGGTGTTCGGCTTCAGTTTTTTCATATTCAGAGTGTGGCTGATGATGTTATCAAGGTTGGAGGCTGTTTAGGAAGAATAAATGACATAATACGTATGAAGTATTTAGAACACCATCCATGTCTGGAACATAGTAAGTGCTCAGTACATGTCAAATATTGTTATTTTGTTGTAACCAAATACATGGCTCATATTTATATATTTCTCATTCTATGTATTATCTGATTAGGAGGCCATATCACCTCTCAGAATGAAAAATTCACCTAAGTCAGAAAACTGCTCCTTCAGTGTAAGTTGATTTATACTTCTCCTAGGAGAAATAATGATTTCTAAAGGCTTTTAGCCCCTCCTCTGATACATACAGAGTCCCAAGAAGTTCATTAAATAAGTAGTTACTTCAGTGAAAATACTTATTACTATAATAACAAGTAAAAGTTAAAAAAAAAATCAGTAATATTTTTTAAAACTTACCCTTTTTAAAATTTATGACTTTCATACAACAGGATGCTATAATATTTTTTTTTTTTTTTTTTTTTTTTTTTTTTTTGCGGTACGCGGGCCTCTCACTGCTGTGGCCCCTCCCGTTGTGGAGCACAGGCTCCTGATGCACAGGCTCAGTGGCCATGGCTCACGGGCCTAGCCGCTCCGTGGCATGTGGGATCTTCCTGGACTGGGGCACGAACCTGTGTCCCCTGCATCAGCAGGCGGACTCTCAACCACTGCGCCACCAGGGAAGCCCAGGATGCTATAATTTTGATTTTACATATTTTTTTTTAATGTGAGTTTTCATCCTAATACATTTTAGTGTTTGTTAATTCACTGATTCAAATAAACTACTTTTGTGCAGGATTATTTCTTTTCAGTGTCATAAGCTTCAATAATCCTGTTGATAAATTGATTGTAAAGAATTTATTTTTGCAAGATGTATTAGTCAGGGTTCTCTAGAGAAATGGAACCAATAGGGTGTGTGTGTGTGTGTGTGTGTGTGTGTGTATGTATGTATGTATGAAGAGATTCATTGTAAGGAATTGGCTTATGCAATGGAGGCTGGCAAGTAAGGCTGGAAGCTTCCGGACAACTAGGAACAGCTGATGTTTCAGTTTGAAGGCTGTCTGGCAGGAAGAGCCTATGTCCCAGTCAAAGGCCATCAGGTGGGAGAATTTTTTGTTATTTGTAGGAGGGTCAGCCATTTGTTCTGTTGAGACCTTCGCCTGATTGCATGAAACCCACCCGCATTATGGAGGACGTTCTGCTTTTTACAGTCTACCAATTTATATGTTAATCTCATCACAGTACCCTCATAGAAACACCCAGAATAATGTTTAATTAAATATCTGGGCACCCCTGGTACATTCAAATTGACACATAAAATTAACCATCATAGAAGATAAGCAGAAAATAATAAAAGCGAACTCCATTGACTTGACTTACTGATTTTACTTGAGGAACAGCTGGAAGGTGATTTATTTGTAGAGGTCACTCCTTCATATGTGCTTTTGCCATGGCATTGCTCATACTGTGTGTTTTCAAATTGTCAGAGGCTTAATATGTACTTTGAGTTTAGATATTTTGTTTTGCTGTAGCTTTTCTTCCCCATCCACCTTATTTTGATTAAAAAAAATAGAAAAGATTTTTTATTTTTTGGAATATATTCTTTACGCCCACCAAGTCTCCACCATCCTATCTGAAAACATTAGCCATTCTAAAGTGCTCTGTAATTTCTGTGTGTTTTTAAAAAATTTGTCCAGGCAGACAAAATGGTAAATTAAGGAATAGTTACTGTTAAGTTACTTGGTGACTTACCCAGTACCTGTATCTTTGTCTTTCTTTTATTTCTTACCTTTGTCTCTCACTGTTCGTAGCATAAATCTACCAGGTGGCTCTTGGTATCTTATCTCTCTAGAAAACCAGTTGTGATCTGGGAATGCAACAGGTGTCTGGTCCATCTTTCCATTACCTAATTTTATATATAAGTTTCAAATCTGAAAGACAAAATGGAAACTGAAAGCAAAATATAAATATTCTTTTTCTTGGAATCAGTCTAAAACTAGCAGAAAAACCTGGTAATTGAAATTCCATAAATTTTATTTTTTTAATGAGTAGTATCTTGTTTTCTGGTAATCATTTGTGTATTTTAAAGGCTGAGATCTAGAACTGAGTTAAATAACTTAAGCATAGTTCTGAAGGGATAAGGACATGAACTTCATAGGGTTAAGGAATTCATCAAATTAACATCTTACAAATACTGACTTTCTGAGAGGAAAGAGAATTTTTTTCCTAGGATATCTAATACAAGTAATTTTTTGTAACTATTTTCTAGAAATTCTTCTGCCATGAAGACATCATTGTAGTCTCCTTCAATCACTGAATTGCCTTTTAAATGTGACTAGAATATGAACCTATTTTTATGATGTAAGAATTTTGGCTTCTTGGAATAACTGTATGGATATGGAATGTGGAACTGTCCTTGGATTGCTTTACTTTGAATGGATATTTTCTTTCACTATTCCCTTTTCAGTTAATTAAATAGGCTTTATGATAGTGTAAGTGGAGAGTATTTTCAGTATTCTTTAATTTCATAGACTACAAATCATTAAAGAGATCAAAAATTTGAAAATGTATTAAGCCTCTTTTACCAGCACATTGAATTATTTGCACACTTTGTTCTTTTTTCCTGTATATGAGTAAACAAAGTTTTATATATATATAAACTCATATATACATATATATATGAGTCATAGTGTATCCTTGATGGTAGAAAACTAAAACAATTTAGCTGCCTTAAAACAGGAACATTTTCTGCAACAGAATTTACAGTTTTAATACATTCAACTCAAAGATGTTATTATTTCCTGGATTTGATATATCTGTTGTGAAATTGTAGCAGTAGTATGTAGGACTATTGAGAGGATAAGGTTAGTTAATACATGTAAAAGGCATGGTTCTTGGCAGTTTTAAGTGCTCAGTAAATCTAGTACTTACTGTCACATATCTGAAGAGTACTTTGATATATTGAAGTCTTATGAGGATGATAGTATTTAGGTTAGTTTTTTTTCCTGTAATGGATTTATGCTCCCTCTCCAATTGTGCTAAACAGTTTGCTTCACGCTAGTCATCTATTATGTAAAATAGGGAGTTTTTTAGTTGTGTATTTTAGTTTCACTAATAAACCACTATAGCCATGTGGAAAGGGGGAGGGAAAGCTGTATGTCTGTGTGTCTTTTGGGAATGTGTCTGATATGTGGGTATAGTAAGGTTTTCATACATATTTAAAAGTATGATGAGGATCAAATATATTAAAATTGTTGCAGTTTCTGTGAAAAAATGGAGTTGTAGTATGCATTCTTAATGAATGACCTGAGATAAACTTTCAAGGTATTATCAGGGTTGGAAAAAAGTATACTAGCTAAGCACCTATTTAGTGATGAGGAAGAGGATGGCAGGGGAAAAAAGATAGTGGTAAATTCCAACCAGCTAATCTCTCTTCATATTTGAAATGGATACAAACATTTTTACGTTTTAATTTTAATAAATGGTAAAACACTTAGTGACTGCAGCTGGGGTTGGTATTGACAATATGATTGAATAGGTCTTAGTGTGCTTTGATGTTGAACCTCAGCCTTGAAAATTAAGGCATATAAGAAATTCCATAATATGTAGACTAAATCAGGTAGCTCTTTTTGCCTAAATGTCCTTTTGGCTTTGTAGTAAAAAACATAAAAATCCCTTTTCAGTTGATTATTAAAAAGTGTTTAAAAATAAACAGTTGGGAAGTTGTATATGTTCAAAAAGATACATAATTATGAATAACTTTTTGCTCTTTCCTCATTCAAAATTTACTGTAATGTTAATGATAGACATTATAATAAGTAAATTTTGTTGCCTGTATTAATACTCTGTAAAATATAAAAACTGTTATATCCCTATTTGTCCTTTCGTGAAATGATGATAACATATAGAGATTTAATTTATTTGAGATTGTTGCCAAGATGCTATATAGTGTGAAGTGTCAGTACTTTTTTCGTTTTTTGATAGTAAACTCTGTATGTGGGTGGTGGCAGAACCACACAGGGAGAAACATTTTTTTCACTGTGTCATAGTTGGTTCTGCTCAAACCATGAGATACTGTAGATCCTTTAATAATCCCATTGAGAGAATTTCATGCTATTTAGGGGGAGTACTTACATATGGGTAATGACAACATTTTAAATTAGGCTATACAATGGGAACGGGAAAGCTTCAGAAATAGTGGATGGTAAGAATGATGTTGATTAATTTTAAGAGGACATATTTACATTTTATATGACTACATATTATGTTTGATTTTGAATCCTATAATGAATTTTAACTGAAAAGATACTACCTTTGATTCTTTGTGGAATTTGGTTCAAGAAATGTGTTTTTGGTGGATTATCAGTTATGTGTCCTAAACTTAGTATATACATATTATATATTTTTCAACTCAAATATTTAGGCATATTTTATTATGATTTTTTCATGTAATTTAATCTTGATAAGTATATCATATTTATAAGATTGTAACTTGTAATTTAACATCATTAAATTAAAGTTATGGGGACTTCCCTGGCAGTCCAGTGGTTAAGACTCTGTGCTTCCAATGCAGGGGGCACGGGTTCCATCCCTGGTCAGGGAACTAAGATCCGACAAGCTGCGCAGTGCAGCCAAAAAAAAAAAAAAAAAAAAATATATATATATATATATATGTGTGTGTGTGTGTGTGTGTATATATATAAATTAAAGTTACAGTAATGTTTTTGATTAAGAAATTTAAAATAAACTTGGAATTTTGAGCTTCACAGTAAGTTCTTAAATAGAATTCTGAATTTGATTTTATTAATATGTTTGTGCAGTAAGTATAGTAAATGCATTCTTAAAGTTAAAATATTTGCTACTTTGAGACTTCATTGATTCAGAATTTCCTGGAATTTGATATAGCATACAGCTTAGCTTTAGTTTATTTGTTATATAACAAGGTTCTTTTTCTTTCATTTGTGTTTTAAATTATCTTTTAACTTTGAGATGTTTGTAGATTCAAATTTAGTTGTAAAAAATAGTACAGAGATGCTGTTTATATTTTACCCAGTTTCCCTCAGTAGCTACATCTTGCAAAAGTGTAGTACACTGTCACAATCAGAATATTGACATTGATAGAATCCACTTATCTTATTCAGATTTCTGCAGTTTTACTTGTACTCATTTGTGTGTGTGTGTGTTTTTATTGCATATAGTTCACTTATGTGTGCATTTCATTACGCATAGTTCCGTATATCTAATACTACAGTCAAGATACAGAACAGTTTCATTACCACATGATTCCTTTTATTACCTTTCTATAGCTGCTTCCCATGTCTGCCATCCCCATCCTGATCTCCTGGCAACCACGAATCTGTTCTTTATTTCTTTAATTTTACCATTTTAAGAAAGTTAAGTGCATTTCTACAGTATGTTATCTTTGGTATCAGGTTTTTCATGCAGCATAATTCCACGGACATTCATTCAAGTTGTCGCATGTATCAATAATTCATAGCTCTTTATTGCTGAGTAGTATTCCATGGTATGGCTGTACCACAGTTTGTTTAATATTCACCCATTGAAGGATATCTGGGTTTTTGGTTTGTTTTGGGTTTTTTTTTTTTTTTTTTTTGCAGTTTTTGGCTATTACAAATAAAGCTTCTGTGAACATTTTTTTATAGGATTTTGTGTGAAAATTAGTTTTAAATTTCTCTGGAATAAATACCCAAAAGCATGATTGCTAGATCATATGGTAACTGCATATTTAGCTTTTTAAGAAACTGCTAAGCTATTTTCCAGAGTATCTGTACTATTTTACATTACCATCAACAATGTGTGAGTGACCTGTTTTCTCTGTATCCTTGCCAGCCTTTGGTATTGCTGCTGTTTTTTATTTTAGTGATTCTGATAGGCACTTAGTGATAATTTTGAGGTTTTCATTTATGTTTTCCTAATGGTTAATGTGTTGGACATCTTTTCGTGTGCTGATTTGCCATCTGTATATCCTCTTCTGTGAAGTGTTACCTTTTGCTGCTTTCTAATTGGGTTATTTGCGGTTTTACTGTTGAGCTTTGAGAGTTCCTTTTAGATGTATGTACTAGTCCTTTGTCAGATATGTGGTTCACAAATATTTTCCTCCCATTTTTTTTCTTGTTGTTGCTTGTCTTTTCATCCTGTTAACAGGGTCTTTTATAGAGCAAAAGATCTAATTTTTATGAAGTCCAATTTATAATGTTTCCTTTTGTGGACCATACTTTGGGTATCAAGTCTAGCCTTTACATCCCAAAGATTTTCTCCTGTTTTTTTTTCCTAAAATTCTGATGTTCTCCATTTAGTACTGTGATCCATTTTGAGTTAATTTTTGTATAAGGCATGAAGTTTAGGTTGAGATATATTTCTTTGCCTATCATGTGCAAATGCTCCCTCACCATTTGTTGAAATGGCTATAATTTCTCCATTGTACTGATTTGTATTTGTGAATCAGTAGACTATATTTGTGTCTATATCTGTGTTCTCTGTTTCATTCCATTCCACTGTTCTGTGTCTCTATCCATGCCGCAGTATCACAGTGTCTTGATTACTGTACCTAAATATAGTCCTTGATATCACGTAGAGTGAGTCTTCCTACAATTTGTTTCTTCTTTTTTTAAAAATTTATTTATTTATTTATTTATGGCTGTGTTGGGTCTTCGTTGATGTGCGCAGGCTTTCCCTAGTTGCAGTGAGCGGGGGTTACTCTTCGTTGCGGTGCACGGGCTTCTCACTGTCGTGGCTCCTCTTGTTGCAGAGCACGGGCTCTAGGCGTGTGGGCTTCAGTAGTTATGGTACGTGGGCTCAGTAGCTGTGGCTTGCGGGCTCTAGGGCACAGGCCCAGTAATTGTGGCACACAGACTTAGTTGCTCCACGGCATATGGGATCTTCCTGGACCAGGGCACGAACCTGTGTCCCCTGAATTGGCAGGCGGATTCCCAACCACTGCCCCACCAGAGAAGTCCTCTTTCTTCAAAGATCATTTTATCTATTCTAGTGCTACAGTGTGGAATAAGATTCCTCATGTCTACAAACAACCTTGCTTTGATTTCAATAGGTATTGCATTAAACCTGAAATTCTGGGATAACTGGCATTTTTTATTATGTTTATTATCTTTCAGTCCATGAAAACAGTGTCTCTCCATTTATCTGGGTCTTCCTTGGTTTCATTCATCAACATTTTATACTTTTCAGTATATAGCTCCTGTTCATATTTTATTAAACTTATATCTAAGTATTTCATTTTCTTTGGAATTATTATAATTTGGCGTATTTAAAATTATTTTCACATGTTCATTTTTAGTGGTTAGAAAAAACTTGATATTTGCGTGTTGATCTTGTATTCTGTAACCTTAGTGAACTCATTTATTAGTTCTAGGAGGTTTCTTGGTAGACTCTGTGGAGTTTTCTTTGTAGAAAATAGTATTTTCTAAAAACAGTTACATTTCTTCCTTTTCAATCTATATGCCGCTTGTTTCTTTTTCTTGCCTTATTGAAATTTCTAGAAGTTCTGGTAGTATGTTGAGTAAGAGTGATGAAATGGACATGTATGCCTTGTTCCCAGTCTTTGGGAGAAAGAATTTAGTCTTTTACCATTAGGTCCAACGTTAGCTCTAAGTTTTGTGCAGATACTCTCTATCATGTTGAGGAAGCTTCCCTGTATTCCTAACTTGCTGAGAGTTTTTAATCATGAAGTGATGTTGGATTTTGTCAAATGTCTTTTTCTGCCTCAATTGATAGGATCATATTATTTTTCTTTGTTAGCCTGTTAGTATGATGGATTACATTAGTTTCTTAAACTGATGAACCATCCTTGCATATCTGGAATAAATCTCACTTGACCATGATGTATATGTAGTTAGGTTTGATTTACTAATATTTTGTTGTTTTTTTTTTTTTAACATCTACATTCATGAGAGAAAATGAACTGTGGTTATCTTTTTCTGTTAATATTTTGTCTGGTTTTAGTATCAGGATAATATTAGTCTTATAAAATGAGAATCATTTTCTCTATTCTTTTTCTTGAACAGATTGTGAAAATTGATGTTATTTCTTTTCCACATGTTTGCTTGAATTCTCTACTGAAAACATTTCGGCCTGGTGATTTTGGGGGTAGCTTTTAAATTATGAGTTAAATTTTTTTAGTTATTATAGGACAATTCATATTACCTATTTCATCTTGGTTATGTTTTGGTAGTGTTCGATTTTTAAGGAATTAGTCTCTTTCTAAATTGTCAAATTTATAGCATGAAGTTGTTTGTAGTATTCCCTTATTGTCCTTTTTTTTTTTTTTTTTTTTGCGGTACGCGGGCCTCTCACTGTTGTGGCCTCTCCCGTTGCGGAGCAACAGGCTCCGGACGCGCAGGCTCAGTGGCCATGGCTCATGGGCCCAGCCGCTCCGCGGCATGTGGGATCCTCCCACACCGGGGCACGAACCCGTGTCCCCTGCATCGGCAGGCGGACTCTCAACCACTGCGCCACCAGGGAAGCCCCCCTTATTGTCCTTTTAATGGCTGCATTGTCTGTAGTGATGTCCTCCTTTTCATTCCAGATGTTTGTGATTTGTCTTTTATCTATTTTGTCAGTCTTCCTAGAAGTTTATCAATTTCATGCATTTTTTTCCCCTAAGAACCAGCTCTTTTATTGATTTTCTCTATTTTCTTACTTTCAATTTTTTGTCTTTTTTTTTCCCTTTCTTTTGCCTGCTTTGGGTTTATTTCCTCTTCTTTTTTCTAGCTTTTTGAGATAAGAACTTAGATCATTCACTTTATAGCATACTTTTTTCTGATGCTATTAGCATGTAATGTACTCAGATTCTTTCTCTACACTGCTTTTGTCACATCGAACAAAAATAGATGTGTTCTGTTTTTATGTTGTTTCAGTTTTATGTTTTTTAAAATTTTTGTTGTGACTTTCTCTTTGACCCATGGATTATTTGGAAGTGTACTATTTAATTTCTACGTGTTTAGAGATTTTTTTCATTATCTTTCTGTTACTGAATGCCAGTTTGATTCCATTATGTTTAGATGACATGATCTGTATGACCTTTAAATATATTGAGATTTACTTTATAGCCTAGGGTATAGTCTGTTTTGGTGGATGTTCCACAGGCACCATTGTTGGGTGGAGTATTGTATATGTTTCAGTTTGATCCTGTTGGTTGTGCTGTTCAAATTTTCTATATCCTTTATAATTTTCTGATGAATACTTCTGTCATTTGCTGAGAAGGGGTTGTTGAGCCCCCAGTCATAATTGTGAATTTGTCTCTTTTTGCAGCTCTATTTTTCCCTTATGTATTTGGAGACTCTTGTTTATTGTTGTGTGAACTTTTGTAGGATTGTTATGTCTTCCTTGCGGATTGGTCCTTTCATCATTATGTAGTATCTTCCTTTGCCTCTTGCAATTTTCTTTGTTCTGGAATCTAGTTTATCTGATATTAATATAGTCACTCCTGCTTTTTATTAACTAATGTCTACTTGGAATGTCTTTCTTCAAGCTTTTGCTTTCAAAGAATTATTTTCATGTGTTTTTAACCACTCTGCCAAACTGTGCTATTTTAATTGGTGAATTGTTACCATTTCTGTTTAAGTTACTTATTAATATGTGATGGCTTATCTTTCACTTTATTTTTTGTTGTTTGTTATTTTCCTTCTTCTCATTTCTCTGTTTCTCTTTTCTGGCTTTCCTATGTGTACTTGAACATTTTTTGGGATTAAATCTTGGTATTTTTATAGTATTTTTGAGTGTATTTTCTATAATTCTGTATAATTTTCATAGTGGTTGGTTGCTTTGAGTATTAAAATATACATATATGAGCTATCTTAATTTACTGGTATCAACTATTTTTTACTTCAAGTGACATGTAGAAGCCTTATTTCTGTTTAGGTCCCTTTACCTTCCTCCCTTTTACATATCATGTTTAGTATCAGATGGTGTTATAGATTTTGTTCTAATCATCAAATATGATTTATAAAATTTGGGGGAGTGATAGTCTACTGTACATACCCATAGTTCTGCTTTTTCCTTGCTTGCACTCTGAGGTTCCTTGTTTTCCATTTATTTTTTATTTTATTTTATTTTACTTTTATTTTTTTTTTGCGGTACGTGGGCCTCTCACTGCTGTGGCCTCTCCCGTTGCGGAGCACAGGCTCCAGACGCGCAGGCTCAGTGGCCATGGCTCACGGGCCCAGCCGCTCCGCGGCACGTGGGATCTTCCCAGACCGGGGCACGAACCCGTGTTCCCTGCATCAGCAGGCGGACTCTCAACCACTGCACCACCAGGGAAGCCCATTTCTTTTATTTTTGACAGACTTTTTTTAGCCAGTTATCAAGGACAAACTCCTTCATTTTGTTTTTAAATACAAGGTTATGGTTTCAAAGTAAATGTAAATATACTATATACTAAAGACATTGTATGTTTTAGTGGTATGAGGAACATTAAAACATTTTCTTATACAAATGAGATATTTTGTACTTGGTGAGAATGAATAAAAATAGTTTTGGACTGTAAGAAAGTGCTGTAAGAACATGTCTGATTACACTGTCCTGGCTTGCAATAATGATGATAAGAATGAGTAAGGAGCTATTTTCCATACTTTTTGTTATTAACATTAAGGGAAGATCAAAGTGTTGTAATTAGGCTGCTGATTAGTATGTTCATCTGTGCTGATTTCTACTGTACTAATAGTGTCTTATTAATAATACACACAGTTTGTACTTAATCTGTAATGTTCCCCACCAATTCATATTATAAGTGAAAGAGAGTAAGATTTTCACATTGAGATGTCAAAAAAATAGTGTGAGTTTTAAAGGTCTTTCTTGTTTTGGGGTTTCTTAAATTAACTGGAGCTCTGTTTCTTTGACAGTATATCTATATAAGGTGATGGCTGTTAGCTTTGTAAAGAGTTACATGTGAATTTTGGTACCTTGTAGTAAGTTATGATTATAAAAATTGTTGATACTTATGTTTTATGTGAAAGCATTTGACTTCTGTTCAGTTGTATAAACAGATGCTATTGACTGTCCTTAATGTTGTCACAAATGTGTTTTTTCTGAATTTTCACAAATGTCTGGAATGGGATAACATTTATTCTCTATTTCAAAACAGTCTATACTTTATGATCAAAATTTATGTATTTTAAATTAATAAATTCATCTCTAGACAAAAATTTCTTTCAGATAATGATGATTTCCTTTTATTAGTTTTTTATTATTGTCAGTTTTTTGATTGCTGTCCATCAAATCACTCTCGCATTTGGCATAATTTATACTTTTCTTCATTTTTATATCATTTTTCCTGTTATTTTTTTCCTGTTATTTTCGCTTCTCTGTAACTACATGGATTGGGAATGTGTGGTCAGATATTTAAATTTTTTTCATAAAGTGTTGTGGAAAACCCATTTCTTTCTTCTGAGCTGTTATGTACTTGGGTGGTCACTGAATCGTTTGGTACCATAGCTGTGAGCTATGTTTGCTCATTTATACATTGCTTTATTGTTTAAAATCTCTTCCTGGAGTTAATTGCTTTCAGTCTATTGACTTTTTTTTTTTTTTTTAAGTTTCCCAATCTCAAAAGTCTTTTGAATGCTGTTGTGTTGGCATAGTTGTTCACATTATTGATGTGGATTTTTATCTTTGAGTGGTAAATTTTGTAAATTTACACAAATTTTAGAAACTTCGAAATAAATCCTAGTACCAACTTTCAAGTTGGTACTAACTTTCAATAGTACCAACTTTCAAGATTCTCCGTAGTATAGTAATTCCTGTATGAGAATTTAAGAGATCTTTAGGTTAAAATGATAGTGCTTTTGTACTGAAGACTATTATCTTAATTCTCAATTTGGAGTAATTTTTTATGACTTAGACTAAAAATCTTCCTAGTGACCCAAGAAGATTATTTGCTAAACAAATTCAGGATGATTTTTTTTCTTTTGATCTTTTCTGTATTACACACATATTCAATATATTTCAAAATTATCTTTATAATCAGAAAGATGAATAAAACTTTTAATTTTGGAAACAAAGACATAAAACCTTTTTAAACCTTGTGATAGGTTGTGGACATCTTTCCTTGTCATTACTTACAAGTCTCCTTTTTTATTTTTATATCTGCATAGTTATCTATTCTTGGCAGTCTCTATTGGACATTTGGATTGTTTCCAGCTTTTAAATATTTTAGCCAACACTTAATGGACTTCTTTGTTCCTGATAATTTGTTCAATTTATTATTACAGGATATATACCTGGAAGTGAAACCACTGTTTCGACAAGGTTGGTCACTTAAAATTGTGATGAATTTTACCAGATTGCTTTATGAATGTATTGATTTATACTCTTATTAAAACAGTGGCTATGAAAACTTGTTTCTCCAACAGCTTTACCAACACTAGTGTTTATCTGTTTTATTATTACCAATATAGAATTATAGTGTATTTAATTTACAATTTTTTTTTAGTAAACATAAACATTTTTTCAAAGGTTTGGGCTATTTATAATTGCTCTTCTGTGAGTTACAAACAGTTCATTCTTTTGAGGCATTGATCTTTTTCATATTAAATTTAAATGGCTTTTTATGTGTTATAGTATGTGTTATAGATAGTAATCCACTTTGTAATATGCATTTGTCCTATTCTTCATCCAGCAGTTTGCTTTAGATTCAGTTGAACACCAGAATGCTTGTGTTGAGGGTCTTGTTGTTTCAAAATCATACTCAGTCTCTCTAGACACATTGTGTGGTGACGTGCTCAAGCTAAATGAGTCTGAACATACACTGAATCTGAACATACACTGACAGGGCATATACCTAGTTGAATTGTGTGGCAAACAGAATTGTTTTCTTTTTCTGACTCTTGTTTTGCAGCATTTGAGGAGAATGGCACTTGTATGGCTAAACTGGTGTGTGTGTGTGTGTATTTTTGAAAATTTTTTCTCCAATTTTTTTATTGTGACAAAATACGCATAGCATAAAATTTCATCATAATCATCTTTAAGTGTACAGTTCAGTGTTATTAACTACATTCATAATGTTTCTCAAGTATTGCTACCATCTATCTTCTAACTCTGTCTTGTAAAACTGAAACTCCGAGAGCCATTAAACAATAATTCCCAATCCCCTCCCTCCTTCAGCACGTGGCAGCCACCGTTCTATTTTCTGTCTATGATTTTGACTTCTTTAAGTACTTTATATAAGTGAAGTCATACAGCATTTGTCTTTTTGTGACTGAATTATTTAACTTAGCATAATGGACTCCAAGTTCATCTCTGTTGCAGCATGTGTCAAACTTTCTTTCCTTTTTAAGTTTGAATGATATTCCATTGTTTTATTCCACACTTTGCTTATCCATTTATCCTTAGATGGATACTTGGGTTGCTTCCATGATTTACCTATTATGAACAGCGCAGCTATGAACGTTGGGTGTTCAGATGTCTCTTTGAGACTCTGCTTTCAGTCATTTTGCCTATGTACCCAGAAGTGAATTTCTGGGTCGTATGATAATTCTATTTAAAATTTTTAGGAACTGCCATACTGTTTTCCACAGCACTGTACCACAGGAAGCTTTAGAATCTGTAAAAGGCACCTCAAGCCTCTGGAAGGAGTGCAGGCCTATTGACACTTTGTTTTTCGCCCATTGAAGCCCATTTCCAACTTCTGATCTCTAGAGCTATAAGATAGTACATTTGTGTTGTTTTAAGCCTCCTAGTTTGTGTCATCAGCAGTAGGAAAATAATGTAGCCATTAAGCCAATATCAGCAATCACCTACCTCTGGCTTCTCGTTATATGAAAGCAAAACCAACCAAAACCCTTATGTGTTTAAGTCTTCCTTATAAACAGCCATGAACAATTCTAGCAGAGAGGAGAAATTTCCCATTTAATGCCTCTTTAGAACCATTGATATCAGGTTAAGATTATGTGTTTGCAGACGGTTTTATTTAACTCAGCTATGAAACTGTCTAGGCCTGTTGTGTGTGTGTCTGTATGTTTGTGTGTTTGTAAAGGGGTAAGGGTTTGGTTTGCTTTTCTACCTGCAGATTGAGTTTCTTTAACAGCCATGGGTCTATTTAGGTTTACTATTTCTTTTTTTATTCATTTATTAAATTACAATTTTCTAGGAAAACTGTCCAGTTCATCTTGTTTTCAGATATATTTTACTAAAGGTATATATAGTATTTTCTCTGTGTATGGTAGTGTTGTCCTTTTCATTCCTAATACGGTATCTTCCTTTTCCTTGATCAATCTGTGTAAACTATTTTCAAAGAAGTAACTTTTAGTTTTGATGATACTAATATTTCTCATTGTTTTTCTATTTCATTGTTTTTGCCCTCATAGCTGTTTCTTTTCTTGCCTTTCTTTGGACTCACTCCCTACCTCTGCAGCATCTTGAGTTAGAACACAGATCACATCGATATTTCATCTTCTAAAGTATGCTTTTTTGCCTTTTTTCTATAGTTTTAGTTGTATCCCACATTTTGGTATGATTTCTGACATCAATTCCAATGTGTGTGCTTTTTTCCACACCACCAATCCATATCCCACAGGTTAATGGCTCACTCCTTCAAGACTCCCCCACTCCCTCCACTTCACATGTCAGTTGCAAGTCCAGGTTGTTACCAGTGCTTCTGACTGACCAGCCACACATCGTGCCATTAGTCCCCTCTCGTGAGTTCAATTAATTTGCTTGAGCGGCTCACAGAACCCAGAGAAACATTTTACTTACTAGGTCACCAGTTTATTATAAAAGGATATAATTCAGGAACAGCCAGATGCATAGGGCCTGGTATGTGGGAAGGGGCACAAGAACTCCATGTTCTCTGAGTGCATCACTAACCTGGAATCTCCATGTGTTCAGAGCCCTGAAGCTCTCTGAATCTAGTACTCTTGGGTTTTTATGGAGGCATCAATACACAGGTATGATTGATTAAATCATTAGCCATGGTGATAGAACTCAATTTCCAGGCCTCTCCCCTCCCCAGTGGAGGTAGGGAGATAGGAGTGCTGGACTGAAAGTTCTGACCTTGGCAACCAGCCTCATCTTTAGGTTACCTAGGGGCTTTCCAAGTCACCTCTTTAACACAACAAAAGAAACCTTTGTTACTCTAAACACTTAGGATGTTACAGAGTTTTAGGAGGTCTGCCAGGAAACTGGGGTAAAGATCAAATACATATTTTTATTATAAATCACAGTATCACATTTGGTACATGAGCTTTCATTGTCAGCCAATTCTAAATATTTTCTAATACCTATTATAATTTCTTTTTTGAGACATTTATTTGACATTGTATTTTTAAATTTCTCAACATTTGAGAGTTTGGGTTACATTTTTATTTGTTTCAAATTTAATTGCATTTTAATGGGAAAATGAGATCATTATATTATCCTCTTACATCTGTGACCTTATCAAATTACCTAACTTCCCTGAACGTTACCTTCTCTACTCATAAGATAATAATTTTTCCCTTTTGGGTTTTAAAGTCTTGTGAGGTTAAAATCTCTGTAGAGTTGATTAATATGTAAATGGATATGTGTAGTAATGGATACTTTCTGGATCCAAACATCTTGTCTTTCACCTTACTTTAGTTACTAATTTCCCTGGTCCCATTTTTAGTCTTGTTATTATCAATATTGGCAACGATTTTATAAATTCAGTTTCAAGACTTCTACTCTTTGATCACTTCTGTTTCTCTTTATAGCATACCTCTTTACTGTTCCAATTTAACAAACCCATTGATTTGGCCACTTTTTTATTCTCTTGTCCTTCTTGAATTCTTACCTTTCTCCTTTACCCATCTATAGACTATAGTTTGTCATTATAATCATCACAATGCAGATGCTCTCAACTCTTCAGTCTCTTTTGCTCTTTCTCCTTCCTCCCTCCTCAGTTCTTTTGGTCCTCTCTCCCTCCTTCCTTGGATTAAATTCACCTTTCTGCCTTCTCTGTGCTTACATAGGCACAAGTCAGTGTGTCTGAAGAAAACACACAATACTGATGTTCTGATTTAAATCATGACCACTAATCTCAACTTGTACTTCTTTGCAAACTTTCATTTTCCTAGTCCTTTCCCTATTCCATTTTTTTTTTTTTTTTTTTTTTATGCGTTACGCGGGCCTCTCACTGTTGTGGCCTCTCCCGTTGCGGAGGACAGGCTCCGGACGCGCAGGCTCAGCGGCCATGGCTCACGGGCCCAGCCGCTCCGCGGCATGCGGGATCCTCCCAGACCGGGGCACGAACCCGTGTCCCCTGCATCGGCAGGCGGACTCTCAACCACTGCGCCACCAGGGAAGCCCTATTCCATTTTTTAAAATAACCATTTCATACATTCTCCTTTCTTCATAAACCTTCAACACCTCTTCCCTTATCCTTACTCTCAGTTGCTAACTTTGCTCTCTATTTCATTGAGAGGATGAAACTGTTTACTAGAAAATTTAAGTAAGTTCCCAGCACCAAATATACATACCCATTTGTATCTGTCTATGCCCACTTCGCTCTTACTGTGGATGAACTATCTGTACTCCTATCTAAGGCCAACCCCTGCACATATGCATTTGATTCTATTTTCTCTCACCTCCTCAAACACATTACACCAGCATTTCTTTTCGTTTCTTATTTTACTGATCAACAGCATACGAAGTTGCATAAGTTTCCTCTTAAACCGTAAACAGCAGCAACAACCACAGCACACTGATCGTACATCACTCTCACCATCCCCAATACTCTGCTCCCTTTTTAACAGGACTCTTCGAAAGAGTTGTCTGTTCTCACGTCTCCAGTTACCTTCCCTTTCCCTTGAATTCACTTCATTCAGATTTTTGCTGCCATCACTCCACCAAAAGTGCACTGCTCAGGGTCACCAGTGACCTCTGTATTGCTAAATCTAGTGGGGATTTTTCAGTGCTTACCTTCCTTGACCTATTAATAGCATTTGACACAGTTGATTACCTTTCTTGTTGAAAGACATTATTCATTTGCATTTGAGAATCTCACTCTTCTATTTACCTATTTAGTCACTTCTACTCATCTCTTGGATGTTGGTTGCTTCTCATCTCCTGGTCGCCTGAACAGTGGGGTGTACCCTTCCCTATCTTATTTCTCGCCTTATTTGTCTTATTTATCACTGTTTGACACTGTAAATATTTAACTTATTCATTCATTCTTTCATATTTTATCACTTTCCCCTACTAAAGTGTTTTTTTCATGAAGGTGGATATTTTAGTCAGTTTTGTTCCCTGCTCTATCCCTGGCGCTCAGTAAATATTTGTTAAGTGAATGTTACCATTCTGCACATGTAGGAAGGCAAATAGCTAAAAATTACTGTAACCAGGTTTTTTTTTCCAGTAAGCTTTATGACCTGTATTCAAACTCCTGCAGTCTAAGTGTAGAGCCCTGTCATAAGCCCTTGTACACTCTAAGGTCTCCTCTGAAGATAGTTGGAATAGAGCTGGACTAGAAGGAAAAGGGGTGCGCTGAGCTTCTAGTGGTCTAGTTCCTGGCCTACCACTAACTTTGATGTGTGACCTTGAACAAGTTGCTTACTTTTTTGAGTGTCATTTCCTCATCTGTAAAATGCAGGTTGTAGGGTATATGTTATCTAATGTCTTTCATAACCTCAGTAATTTTATGTTGTGTAATTGTGAGATTTTATGCCAAGATTTAATGTACCTAAGAAGTACAGAGAATGCGTCAGATATAAAGATGGCTCCTATAGTTTACACTTAGCAAACTAAGAACACGAAGTTCTACTCTACTGTGTCTGATGTGCCTCGGGAACTTAGGCCATGCAGCTTTGGACCTCTGCTTTAGATCGGCAGAGAGGAGAGGTGTAGAGCATCCTGCTTGAATGATGATGTACTTTCGAGAAAACTGATCAAAGAAGAAGGACGTCTACTAGGTTGAATAGGTGTTTGGGGCAGGCTGTAGAAGGAGGATTTTAAAAACCAGGGAGGGGAATTTGGTTTTGTTATGATATTAAACTGGAATCCATCAAAAATTTCTGTTACGGATACAACAAAAGTACTACGTGAAAGAGAGTTCAACGTGGGTGTTTTTAAGGAAGGGGAGATTGGAGTTAAGTAAGCTGCATAGGATTAATTACAGTAGTAGTAGTAATTACTATAGTAGCTGCTGTAGTAATTCCAGGAACAAAAAGGATCTAGATCTGTTTTAGCCTGCCAGCAGTGGAAATGGGGATAAGGGAGGGAGGAATACCAGGATCTGGTGACTGATTAGATGTGGAGGAAAAAAGGAAGCAGAGAATTAAGATGATTTGAGGTTTTAGCCAGGGTTACCAGGGTGGTTTCTATTAGTATGTTAGAATGTTAGAAGTGATGGCTGGAGGAAGGGATCCAATATGAATGGATGGCCTACAGGTCAGAATTTGGAAATTATTTAGCACAGAGGTTTTCAGGGTTTTTTTTTTTTTCCCAAATGAAATGTGTGAAGACACAACATGTAAAAATGCATAAAAGTGAAGCTGATTTGGTTGGATCCAGGGCAGAAGTTTGTGGTAAATGGGACCGACATCTTGCTGGCTGGCCCTCCTCCTGTCCTTTGAGGCACCTTGTTGAATCTGAGGGCTCTGATGAGTATAGTCAGAAACTACTGAAGTAAATCATTTGTAAATGCTCCTCTAGATTGAATATTTGGTGACCTGAGAGTCTGTTACATCCTCTGAGTTTTCTGGGCGACAACATCTTCTTGTGTCTCCTTGCCTTAGCATTTAGCAAATATTTATTATTTCAGACGCTTGTCTAGGCCCTGGGGAATGGTAGAATACAAAAAAGATATAGTCCCTCCCCAATAGAACTTACAGTTTATTATTATAGAAAGCCACCACTTAAAAGATAATAAAAGGCCATCAAATAACTATAATCCGTAAAGTGCTGTGACAGTGAAGTAGTAGTCGATCTGAGCTTTTAAGAGCACCTTGCTTAGGACTTCCCTGGTGGCGCAGTGGTTGAGAGTCCGCCTGCCGATGCAGGGGACACGGGTTCCTGCCCCGATCCGGGAAGATCCCACATGCCGCGGAGCGGCTGGGCCTGTGAGCAATGGCCGCTGAGCCTGTGCGTCCGGAGCCTGTGCTCCGCAACGGGAGAGGCCACAACAGTGAGAGGCCCGCGTACCGCAAGAACACCTTGCTTAGTCTGAGAGATTGAAGAGGGATGATCAAGGAGGACTTCTTTGTGAATGTTACAGTTGGGCTTGTTGGAGATAAAGAGATACAGAGAGCAGGTTGTATGCTGCTAGTGTATAAGACTTTATGAAGTTAGCTGTTAAGAAAGGCTTATGGACAAAATTGTTTAAGCAGTCTTCCTAAACTGGACATTTGACTGCTTTATGCAAGAGATTATTGGTTAAAACCAATCCATTAATGTTGTAAATGCTTTTGAATTTACTGTTAGATAAATAATAACCTTAAATTTTCATTATTGTAGATTTTTGCTTTTTAAATATGTTTCATCAAGAAGTGCATAAGGCCTTCACTCTTTTCCTTTCTTCTCTTTGTCCTCTCTTTATCCTTTCTCTTATAATAATTACTTTGATTTGAATACACCCTCAATCTGAAACTTCTTTGAACTCATTCATAATTATGTGAAATATAGTTTTGTAGACATTCCAGTGAGAATATCATTGTTAATTCAAAGATCCCTAGGTCATATTTTAATACTGCATATTTATTTTTAATTTATAATTCTTGAGTAGATCAAAATAAAAGTAAAATTTTGAAAATTGATAGGATTCATTTTAGCATCTGAATTTGCGAACTTTGTATTGGAGAAGATATATTCAAAGTGAAATTAAAAGTGAATTCACATTGATTCTAAAATATAATGTATCCCATTTTAGGAAGTTGCCTGAAGGTCAGTTAAAATCAAGTGGAGTTTCAGAAACGTTGGAAATAACTGATGTAAAATGTTGATTAGGTATGCATATGATACTGTTTTTTAACATGTTAACATAATTTGAAAATTTGAACTATATTTTATGAGCTTAACTAGTTGTAAATTAAAACAAAATAAAACTACAATATTTTAGAAACTAAGCATAAGGCATTTTGGTAAAGTTTAAGAACATGAATGTTTTAGTTGGAACAGATGTGAAAGACATATTATTTTAAAGGAAAATGAGGTCCACAGCTATCTGTTTGGAAATGTCTTTCAATTACAGTGGCGTCCATGAATGTTGGATTTGAATGAAGATTTGGCTAGAACTTTTCTATATCCTATTCTGTATTTCCTTTTGAATAAGAAATAGCATGTGTGAAATACATTTACTGTAATCCATTCCATACTGTGTAATAAAAATTTTGTGAAGAATGATTATGTACGGTATGAAATTATCCCGATTATATGTTCTTTTCACTTTTAGCTAGCTAGTATTTTAAAGTTCATATAAATGTTATAGAGTGTGTTGATATATTAATTTATTTTTCAAAATGGGAATATGGAATAACGTACTCTCATTATAGATAATCACATTCCATTGGTGGTGTAACTTCCTATATGTAGCCAAACATGAAACATTGTTCACTGCAAAAGGAATAAGAGATTTACCTGAGTGAACAACAACCCAGCAATTAGAAATGAATTCTTGCTGAATGAGACATTCAGGGGAATTGCTGAACAATATTATTTGCATTTAACAATTCTTGTATTAAATTCTAGAAACAATATTATTTGCATTTAACAATTCTTGTATTAAATTCTTGTATTAAATGGCCTTCAGTTTTTTAAAATGCAGGATAATTGAGTCAGTTGAACAGGGTAACTTTTAGTTCACAGTAAAAGTAAAGTGAATGATTGCTATATTATCTATATTATTATTCATTTAAACTTACATATTAAAATTTCAGTAAATAAAATGTGGTTTAATATATATTGAATTATTTTATTATTTAGGTTACTAATCATCAGAAAATATTTTTATGCTTGATTTTAATGAGTTTAGTTATATTGAAATCCTCATGTTGTTCCCATAAGGAAGTTGTATTCATGTGCTTGTGTGTATATGTGCACATATGACTGTTTAATTTAGATCAAGTCTATTCAAACTTTAGAATAGGTAAACATTTGATTTTATTCCTTTGAATGTAGAAGATACATAATATATAGAATGGCCATTTGTTACAAGTACTGTACAATAACTTTATATAAGGCTTAAGGTATGTATGTATGCTTATATAATAATCTTTTACATATTTGATCCAGGCATTATGTTAATGAATATCACATTTTTCTTCAAATTTTAAAAAGTCATGTTTTACTATGATGCTTACTTACAAGGACAGACCTCAAGAGCATGGACTTAGGAACCAAACAGTCTGCTGATTAATAACTGTGGGAGTTTTAGTAAGTTACTCACTCCTAGTAAGTTACTTTTCATCATCTATAAAGTGAAGGGGTGCTTTGACTATTAAGTTCAAAAATATAAAGTCTTTAACATCTGTACCTTGCATGTAATAAGTGCTATCAGCATAAAATATATGTGAGATTATTATACTAGCTGCACTTAAATATGTGATTTTGGAATCTTGAAAGTCTGCTAATTTTAAAAAATGTGTCAAAATTAGATCTGCTTTAGCTATTTTACTGGACATTTTGATTGTGGGCTCATTTTTCATTAATGTATTAATTTATACTTGTTTTCATTTAACATTGGGCAATTTAACTGTCATTTAATATTGGTAACTTTTTAGGAATAGACAATAAAATATACCTGACAATTATATGGACAGTATTTTCTACAGTAATCCAATTAGAGAACAAATTTCAAGATGCTTATTATGGAGACCCATAGCATTTGATCAAACATGGAACTCATTATGTTCACATATTAGTTTCATTAATATTTGCTGAGTTAAATAGAAAATGTTACATAAATGTATTATATAAATGTATAGATGTGTTATTGCTAATTAATTTTTAAAATTATAAATATTTTATTTCCTCCATCAATTTGCTTTTCTTTTATCTCTGTTGCACAGAGTAATGTTTGTTACAGTCTATGATTTCATCGAAGGGTGATGCAGCATTTGATTGTCTCCCTTTGCACATATTCTATATGGATTGAAGCTAGATGGTGTTTAAGATGCAACTGACTGACTTTCCTTGGAACAGAAAAATTTTTGTCAGTTAAGCCACAGACTCAAGATAAGGTCTGGTCTTAAAGAAACATAATTTTTTTTTTTAATGTTTAACTGATCTTTGAGAAATCTTGAGTTTAAAGTCATGCATTGCAAAAGAGGAAAACATTTCTGAATTATGAATGCTTTTTGTACTGTAGACAGATAAAAGATATTCTTTTAGAGTTAAAGATAGAAAAAAAAACACCCATAGCGAAACAGAAAATGTGTTATAGGTTTAACAGTGGTTTCAAGTAATGTGAAAAATTATGCTACTGTGAAACTACTGAAGAATCATCATCTAACTATTGAATTACCTACAAATGTCAATCTTCAATATTTGGTGGGGTTTGTTGCCTGACCATAATGTAGGAAAAATAGTCTATTGGATTACCAAGTATTTTTGGTATATACTTTGTTCCAAAACAAGTGACTTTTTTCACTATAAGCCCATGAAATGTTTTTCATGTGGTTAAAGAGTAAACGTGCAAATAATATTTTTTCGTAAATTATTTTAAGTGTTGCTGAACTGTGAAGATTCATGCTTTAATTGGTAATTTCTCAGATGATCAGAGTAGGTCTCAGGTTACATTATTTGTACATGATTTAAGTTTGTAATGGTATGATAAAATATTTAAAATTAAGCTGAATTTTTTTTTTTCTGGCAAGGAAAAATAAACTTAAACTCTGTATTAGAGGTATTCATTAACTATATACATACTTTACTCCAACATAACAACATTTTAAAATAGTTTTTTAAAATAGATCCATCTTATTATCCTTGGGTAAATAAATTCTGATTATTTATAATTTCTAATTTTTAAGGAGACTGCATCCCTAAAGATGACAGCAGTCTTAATAAGCACTTAATATTTCTTTTCTTATGATTTTAATATGTTATAAAATAGCACAAATATTTATAAAAGAAGTAACAGTACAGGAAATAAAGTGTTATAATCAGTCTGTTTGTTGTGCTTTTCTTGCATTTTTCTGTTATTGAATTCCATATTTTTCAGAGCTTAGAATAAAAGACATGATTAGAAATTAATGTGTCTATTCAAAAAGAATAGGTAACTGTTTCAATAACTAAGACATTAGTGTTCCAAATGTTATAATTTCAGGTAGTGTGACTTAACTCGGAGTAACTCAAGGACTATGTGTATAGAATTAACAAGTTATATCTCTTTACATGGTCAAAAACTATTCATGTAGGCTATTGTAATTAACTTAGGATCAAACGAATTTTCTTCAAAATCTAAGTTATTTTACAACTTAAGAATGAAAGTTCTTTTCAGTATATCACTGTTATTATAGATGACACATTGATTCATTGTATGGTTATTCCCAAGTTCTGAAATTTGATTCACAAATGAAATATTCAGCAAATTACTGTAATGTGTTAAAGACTGATTCTTTTTTTCTCTCCATTTACTTACGGTTAATTTTTTGAAGTGTATTTTAATCAAAAGCTGTTATATTAGGAGACTTTATACTTTTAAGTTGCAAGGTTTGTATGTTCCAAAAGCTGCTAGTGTTTAATTCTTAACTTCTTTCCACCTCAGAACTTGTGATTATAGCAAATGAGGTAGACATTTATACTTTTACTCTCTTTTTTCTACTGTTGATGAATAAAAAATGACATTCGATTTTTGTGAAAGTGATCCCATTTCAAATCAGAAAACTGCATCACTAGAATATATATTCCTATTTTGAAAAGCTATTTTTAAAAATATTTTCTTTGTAGCTTTCATATTGATTCGACCATCTCTTACTTTAGGAAAATATGATTAAGTATCATTAATGGGCAATTCAAAGCAGCTAACCTTTCAAGTGATATCTTATTCAGCAGAAAAGATAAAAGATAAGTTGAGAACTTTGAGAGGTTTCTAGATAATTTCTAGAAATGTAATGGTGCAGTATTATCAAGTTTGTATTAAACAGCAGTCAAAGTAAGAAATTAAGTCTGCATGCTTTTAAAGGTTCACAATCTGAATAGATGCTGACTGTAGATGAGAAAAATATATTGTTTCTTAATTTGTGATGTAATTTGGTTGTTTTTTAGATTTTGGTTAGCAGTTAGGTTCACTTTCCAGTGTGTAAAGTCAAAGAAACGCAATTGTCTCGCAAAAATCAGATGCCTCTTACAAGACGTGGGGAAAGAGCAATGTTTACATAACATATACGGACTTAAAAATACAAAGCATAATAGTTTTATAGTCTTGACTTTATTTTTTTTTCAGTAAACTAAAAATTATAACTAGTTTCTTTTTCTGCAAATACCCCAGAACTTTTGTCTTTCTCATTCAGTTTGTAATTTTCTTACATTGCATATTTTAATCTGAATTTTTCCTTACATATATTTTTTACTTTATAAAACATATAAGGGAGATATAAAAGTTTTCATTGAATCTGATAAGCATGTACTTAGTGAATCTTTGAAAATATTTCATAGGTAAGTATTTTTGGTAAAAACTCATATAAAGAGGAACCACCATGAAAATTAGGAGCCATTTAAAAATTGCTTGGTAGTTTTATTTTCCTTTCAAATCTTTTAAGTAATTAGAAGAAAGTGTAGACTAATTGTTCATCAACTTTTGAATTATTCATTAAAATCTCATTAAAAGCAAAAATTATCTGAAATAACCAAGTGCCATTTTCTCCCCCATTTAATCATTTGTTCACTCAGTATTTATTCAGCTTTTTAAAAATTTTATCAAAAGATTAACAAATAATCCTCCAATATTCCTAGCACTGGTATTTAAAAACCAGTTTAAATATATAGTGGCAGGAATTTTATTGCTGTGAGGAGAAACAGAGTATTGAAGAATTATTCCTAATAACACAACTCTTTCTCCATTGTTAAGTTTAACAGTTATTTCAACCTTTGGCACCAGGTTGTTTTTCTTTTCTTTCTCTGCCTCATAAGCTGAGGATATTTTATGTTAGATAAACCATATCAGGGAAGAGACACTGAATCCATGTTGTTCTTTTTTTACATATTTTCTAAAACAGGCTTTTTTCTCTTGTGCTTTATAACATCACAGTAAATCAGTTCTCTCTATGTTTCCCTGAATCACTTTCATATTCTCATCGTTTAGCAGTAGTTTTCACAATATTTTTGTGGGACCAAATGCCTAATAATTGTAACACACACGTAATCTTCTAAGAAGTTATAAAAACACAATTCTTCTGCTTAACGATATCCAGAAAGCATAATATTCTGAAAAAAGAAATCCCCTTTAGTCAATTTAAAATTAAACACCCTAATGCAAAAGGATATCTAAGGTGAAAGATGTTTGTGTAATGCTAAACATAACCAAAGAAAGTGTGGTTTTAGCAAAGGTACTATTGCTCTATTTTATCAAGTGCCAGAAGTTGCATAATGAAAGTCTTTCAGTTAGTGAAAATATAAGTAAGAAAACATAAAAATACCACCCAGCTGGTAGAGATCTTCCTAATTTTTACCTGATTGTATTTCTGAAGAAATATGGCAGGGCTGTCATAAATTTTCAACATGAACTGCATTTTTGTTGCCAATTTCCATATCCTTTAAAAAGTGCTGAAGCGTGCATTTGCTATTTATGTTTGCAGTAGACTGAGTACACTTTTACTATTTGTGGTTTTAGAAATTGGAAACAACCAAACAGTGGTGCTATGGTCTAAAAAAATAAATTTTAAACAGCTGTGGGGACAGTATTTTTAGAATGGTAGGAGTCCTTCTAAAGCAGTATTACTGTCCCCCACCCCCTTTAAAGATGGAATATGGTCGCATATATAAAGTCAGGGTTCCATTGTATTTTATCTAGGATAGATAAATGAAATGAAGAGTATGCTTTTGTTATATGTGAAGCATACTTTTAGCATCCTAGAGTCAGCTGTCTTTGCTAACCAGCAGATGTTTGTTAGTATACCAGGCTAATCACGTTATAGACTTGAATCCTCACAAAAGACCCTTCTGTGGCTAAGAATTAGTATCCTTATCTTACAAATGGGGAAACCGAGGCTTAAAGAGAAGGTAAATAACTTGCCCAGAATCACAAAGTTTGTAGGTGGTAGACCTGAGCTTCAAGCGAGTACTCTTCAACGCCAGACGCACTAATCCAAGTGCTTTTCAACCTTGTGTTTTGTCCAGATCCCATTAAAAGGGGAAAAGAAATCCTCATCGACCCCAGTATTAACGTAAAATATTTTTGTGCTAACATTACTAAAATATGTACAAACATAAAAATATAGATAGCATCTTCTTATTGCATTTAAATCTAATGAAACTATAAATTTAAAAGAAATTTAGAAATTACAACTAAATCCATAATAACAATAACAATCAAATTAATGGTCTTAATTTAATGTGACAGACTTTTTACTCCTGGATAAATCCCCTTCCTCAGTGTGACTGCTGTGGAATAAGAGTTGTGTTTTTTCAGTAGTTTACAGTGTTTTTTGCACATCATGGCACAAGTAAAAATGACAGTAGTATTCATAAGGCCATGGAATGTAAAAGCACAAGGTTGCTCCTGACAGGAGACAGCAGGCCAGGGGAATCCTGAGTACCCCTGGCCCCAGCCAGCCATTCCACAGGCTGAGGGGATTGAAATCTATGCACTTATACCCAGTTGCACCGGAGATGCAAAGGACCTGGGTTGGAAAGCTCTGCTCATCGCTGTCTTTTCCCTTGTGATAACTCAATTTCCTGTGACTTTATTCTTGTTATTATGAAATCTGTCTGTAGTGTATCCTCACATTATTTGACCACTATTTGCATATTAAGGTAGCATCATTCCATGTTCTCTTTTCCCTGACTCCCCATTGTTGTGCCACAATTAAAGAGGCTTTGGCTGCCACTTCATAATTTTTTATTGACACAAAAATTTAATCATGCAGGAAAATTACTGGAAACTTGCAAATTCCCAAGAATTAGGTCCACAGTCTTCAATTAAGAGACACTATTCTGCTATTTATAGGTCTTTTCACAGTAGTTTAAACATTTTAATGTGAATCTTTTGTGACTTGGTATCATGGACACATAAATTTGCTAAATGAGTAGTCAACCTCTTTTGGAGTAAAAATTACTAAGCAGTGTGAGATTACATGAATACTACTTGGGATGATATTGGGTTTAAATGGGGTTGACTTAAGTCACTGTAATAAAAACATCTCAGCAGATTCAGCTTAACTTTCTACTGCAAAACTCGTTAGTTTTGTTGCATACAACCATAGTATATTTTCTCTAGAACCAAATATGTATTTATAGTAGCTTTGATGCCAATTTGGAGAGCTGATTTTGATTGTGTATATATGTGTGTATTTAACTAAAATGTTTTGCTGCATGTACCTATAAAGGCATTAGAAAATAAACCAATTTTACTGTAACAATTTAATTATAGAGATTTGAATAAAAATTTTACTCTTTTTTTGGTGATAAACAGTCATCACCAATACAATAAGCACTTGGATGATTTTCTTTAAACTTATGATTTTTAAATAAACAATTGGTTAAGTAAAATAAGTAAATTTATATATATGGTTGAATACATAATAGAGGTGTGTTTTTTTCCTCCCTGCACCACTGACAAAACTTTTAGGTACCATTTGGAGTGTTGATGTTTTTTCTTGTTAAGCAAGGCCGTAAAGCATTGTTCTCCTGAAGAGAGGGGCATATGTGTATGTAGTTTGCAAAATATAGTTAATATCAGAAGGTGGTTTGTATATTCGGAAGATGGAAAAATTGTATATATTTGTAATACAAACTACGAAATATAAAGTTTGACAGTATATTTTTGATCGTTAAGTCATGTCAGTTGTGAAACACTAACACAGTCTATGTAAAGACCTACGAATGATCAGTAAGACTGTGTTCTTAATTTCTAATGCATGAATGAACTGGTAAAGGAAGGTGAAGACCCTGATGCATGACCTGGTATTTTAAGTTTCTGATGTGAAACAGATAGATGATCTGCTCAATGTCTGTATAAACAAAGACCTATCTTATATAAGACAAAATAATTAAAATTTCAAAAGCCATATATAATTAGTTCTTATAGAACTGAAGTTAATTTCTTTGTTGTTTGTCAAGGTCTTTTAGTCTGTATGAGGGCTCACTTTCTCTAAGAATTCTATATAATAATCTTTGGATTGAATTCCTGGTATAGATTATGACCTCCTGTAGCCATAGACCTTTTCTACGAAAGCTAATAGGAATACATTATCTTATTCAGTTTTGTTCAGCAATCAAATATTTATTGAATTCATACTCTTAGCTAGGCCCTGGATATAAGAAAATGAAGTTGGTACAGTGTCTTAATATTTAACTTGATATTACAGGTCTTGTTTTTTATGATACAGTCTTGAAATATTAAAATATCCTTGGTAAAAATACCCAAGATTCTTTTTTTTTTTTTTTTTTTTTTATTTATTTTTTTGCGGTACACGGGCCTCTCCCTGTTGTGGCCTCTCCCGTTGCGGAGCACAGGCTCCGGATGCGCAGGCTCAGCGGCCATGGCTCACGGGCCCAGCCGCTCCGCGGCATGTGGGATCCTCCCGGACCGGGGCACGAACCCGTGTCCCCTGCATCGGCAGGCGGACTCTCAACCACTGCACCACCAGGGAAGCCCGGAAGCCCCCCAAGATTCTTAATAAAACAACCCATTTTAAAATTTGGAACTGCATGTTAAAGCATCATATTTTATTTAGGACTTCACACAATTAGCCTATTTACAAACATCATGTTTTTATATTAAGGACCAATGAGCATTTTTTTTTCAGGTCATGTGAATTCTAAGAATTTATTTGCCAAGTTAAAAAAGTTTGATTTCTGTTTGTTACAAAATGATGAGATTTTTGTCTCATTTGGAAATCTTATAATTTATAGTTTAGATTCTTTGTAAATAGTAGACTTTGTGTGTGTGTATGTGTGTAAATAGAGCAAGGAAGAGATAGGTGCAAGAGAAAGGAAAGAACCTGCGAAACCGTGCTGTCATGGTTTCTTCTGATCTTCGTAAAGTACGAGAGAAACTTGCAAGTTGATTTGTGCTCTAAACAATGCCTGTTCATTTGGCTTTAGGAATGCTCCATAAAATGCTTTTTCTTAAATAAGAATTTCCCACTCTAATATTGTCATCAGTAGCTTATAAAAATTCACTTGAGTTTTGCTTGCATTTTTTATACTATATGTACATAAATGATCTCTCTACAGAGTAAATTACACTTCTATTGGGCAATAAGAATTTTGACTCCCCCCACCCCTGCAATTTTTCAGCTAAAGACTGTTTTATTGAATTTTTTACTTAGGATTTTACTTATTTATCTTTGACTGTTTTCGCCCATTCCTCGGACTCCCACTTCCCACCTCTGGAAACCAGCAATCTGTCCTCTGTAGTTATAAGCTTAGGTGTTTTTTTTTTTTTTTTTTTAAAGATTCCACATGTGAGAGAGATCATATGGTTTTTGTCTTTCTCTGTCAGACTTAATTTATTTAGCATAATGCCCTTGAGGTCCATCCATGTTGTTGCAAATGGCAACATTTCATTTTTTTGTAGGGCTGGATGATATTCCATTGTGTATATATGTACCACAATTTCTTTTTCCATCTATCAATGGATACTTAGGTTGTTTTCATATCTTGGCTATTGTAAATAGTACTGCAGTGAACGTGGGGGTGTGGATGTCTTTTCCAGTCAGTGTTTTCATTTTCCTTGGATAAATACCTCGAAGTGGAATTGTTGGATCACATAGTAGTTCTTTTTGATTTTTGGAGGAACCTCCATACTGTGTACTGTAGTGGCTGCACCAATTTACATTCCCACCAGAGTTGCAGTAGAGTTTCCTTTTCTCCACATCCTTGCTAACATTTGTTGTTTTTTGTCTTTTTGATAATAGTCATTCCAACAGGTATGAGGTGATACCATATTACAGTTTTGATTTTCATTCCCCTGGTAATTATTAATATTGGACATCTTTTCATGTACTTTTGTCCATCTATATGTCTTTTTTGGAAAGATGTCTATTCAGGTCTACTGCCTATTTTTATCTCACAGGTTTTGTTTGTTTTGTTTTGCTATTAAGTTGTATGAGTTCTTTATATATTTTGGATACTAACCCCTTATCAGATATATGATTACATATATTTTCTCCCATTCAGTAGGTTGCCTTTTCATTTTGTTAATGGTTTCCTTCGTTATGCAAAAACTTTTTAGTTTGATGTAGTCCCACTTTTTAATTTTTGCTTGTGTTGTTTTTACATTTGGCATCAGATTCAAAAAATATCTTCAAAACCTATGTCAGAGAGCTTATTGCCCATGTTTTCTTCTAGGAGTTTTATGGTTTCAGGTCTTACGTTTAAGTCTTTAATCCATTTTGAGTTAATTTTTTTTTTTATGGTGTAAGATAGTGGTCCAGTTTCATTCTTCTGCATATGGCTATCCAGTTTTCCCAACAATTTTTATAAGATAGACTGTTCTTTTCCCATTGTACATTCTTGGCTCCTTTGTTGTAAATTAATTGACCATATAAGCATGGGTATATTTCTAGGCTCTCTATCCTGTTACACTGATCTGTGTCTGGTTTTTTTTTTTTGCGGTACTCGGGCCTCTCACTGTTGTGGCCTCTCCCATGGCGGAGCACAGGCTCTGGACGCGCAGGCTCAGCGGCCATGGCTCACGGGCCCAGCCGCTCCGCGACATGCGGGATCTTCCTGGACCGGGGCACGAACCCGTGTCCCCTGCATCGGCAGGCGGACTCTCAACCACTGCACCCCCCAGGGAAGCCCTGTGTGTCTGTTTTAATGCCAGTACCATACTGATTAAATTACTACAGATGTGTAATATAGTTTGAAATCAGAGAGTGTGTTGCCTCCAGCTTTGTTCTTTCTCAAGGTTGCTTTGGCTACTCAGGGTCTTTTGTGGTTCTATACAAAGTTTAGGATCATTTTTTCTATTTCTGTGAAAAAATGCCATTGGAAATTTGATAGGGATTGCACTGAATCTGTAGATTGCTTTGGGTTGTATGGACATTTTAATTATATTATTCTAATCCATTAACATGGACTCTTTCTCCATTTTTTTTTTTAGTGTCTTCAGTTTCTTTCCTTAAGGTCTTGTGGTTTTTAGTGTACAGTTTTTTCACCTCCCTTGTTGAATTTTTTCTTAGATATTTTATTTGTTGTGATGCAATTGTAAATGGGATTGTGTTCTGATAGTTGGTTATTAATGTATAGAATTGCAATTGGTAAAAACAACCAACCCAATCCAAAGATGGGCAGAAGAACTAAATAGACATTTATCCAAAGACGATACACAGATTGCCAACAAACACGTGAAAGAATGCTCAACATCATTAATCATTAGAGAAATGCAAATCAAAACTACAGTGAGATATCATCTCACACCGGTCAGAATGGCCATCATCAAAAACTCTACAAACAGTAAATGCTGGAGAGGGTGTGGAGAAAAGGGAACCCACTTGCATTGTTGGTAGGAATGTAAGTTGATACAGGCACTATGGAGAACAGTATGGAGGTTCCTTAAAAAATTAAAAATAGAATTACCATATGACCCAGCAGTCCCACTACTGGGCACATACCCTGAGTAAACCATAATTCAGAAAGAGTCAAGTACCACAATGTTCATTGCAGCTGTGTTTACAAAAGCCAGGACATGGAAGCAACCTAAGTGTCCATCGACAGATGAATGGATAAAGAAGACGTGGCACATATATATAATGGACTATTAGCCATAAAAAGAAATGAAATTGAGTTATTTGTAGTGAGGTGGATGGACCTAGAGTCTGTCATACAGAGTGAAGTAAGTCAGAAACAGAAAAACAAATACCATATGCAAACACATATATATGGAATCTTAAAAAGAAAAAAAAAAAGGTCATGAAGAACCTAGGGGCAGGACGGGAATAAAGACGCTGGCCTACTAGAGAATGGATTTGAGGACACGGGGAGGGAGAAGGGTAAGCTGGGACAAAGTGAGAGAGTGGCATGGACATATATATACACTACCAAATGTAAAATAGATAGCTAGTGGGAAGCAGTCACAGAGCACAAGGATATCAGCTCGGTGCTTTGTGACCACCTAGAGGGGTGTGATTGGGAGGGAGGGAGACACAAGAGGGAAGAGATATGGGGACATATGTATATGTATAGCTGATTCAGTTTGTTATAAAGCAGAAACTAACACACCATTGTAAAGCAATTATACTCCAACAAAGATGTTAAAAAAATGCAATTTTTTTTTAAATATTGATTTTCTATCCTGCAACATTCCTGAATTTATTAGTTGTAACAGTGTTTTGTTGGGTTCTTTAGGGTTTTCTATATATGATATCATTTCATCTGCAAATAATGACAGTTTTACTTCTACCTTTCCAATTTGGGTGCCTTTTACTTCTTTTTCTTGCCAGGTTGCTCTTGCTAGGATTTCCAATACTATGTTGAATAAAACTGATAAGAATGGTTGTATTGTCTTGTTTTAATCTTAGATGAAAAACTTTCAGCTTTTCATCTTTAAGTATGTTAGCTGTGGGCTTGTCATATATGGCCTTTATTATGTTGAGATACATTTCCTCTATACGTGCTTTGTTGAGAGTTTCTATCATAAATGGATGCTAAATTTTTTGATTTTGAATTATTTCAAATTATTTTTCTGCATCTGTTGGGGTGACTATATTATTTTTATCCTAAATTTTGTTCATGTGATACCACATTGGCTGAATTGTGGCTGTTGAACCATCTGTGCATTCCTGTAATAAGTTCCAGTTGATCACGGTGTATGATTCTTTTAATATATTATTGAATTCAGTTTGCTAATGTTTTGTTGAGGATTTTTTTTTTTTTGTCTCTGTTTATCTGGGGTATTTGCCTGTAATTTTTTTTTCTTGTGGCATCCTTGACTTTTTGGTATCATGGTAATGCTGACCTCATAAATTGAGTTTGGAAGAGTTCCCTCCTCTTCTATTTTTTTTTTTTTTTTTTTTTTTTGGTGGTACACGGGCCTCTCACTTCTGCGGCCTCTTCCATTGCAGAGCACAGGCTCCGGACACGCAGGCTCAGCGGCCATGGCTTACGGGCCTCACCGCTCCATGGCATGTGGGATCTTCCTGGACTGTGGCACGAACCTGTGTCCCCTGCATCGGCAGGTGGATTCTCAACCACTGCGCCACCAGGGAAGCCCATCCTCTTCTATTTTTTGCAAAAGTTTGAGAAGGATTAATATTAATTCTTCTTTGAATGTTTGGTAGAATTCACCAGTGAAGCCATCTGGTCATGGACTTTTGTTTGTTGCGAAGTTTTTGATTACTAGTTCAATCTCCTTAATAATAATCAGTCTATCCAGATTTTCTATATCATGATTCAGTCTTGGTAGGTTGTATGTTTCCAGGTATTTGTCCATTTCACATAGGTTATCCGATTTGTGGGTGTTGTAATTGTACATAGTGGTCTCTTATGATCCTTTTTATTTTTGTGTTATCAGTTGTAATAGCTCCTCTTTTATTTCTGATTTCATTTATTAGAGTCCTCTCTCTTTTTTTCTTGGTGAGTCAAGCTAAAGGTTTGTCAACTTCATTTATCTTTTCAAAGAACCAGGTCTTACTTTTCTTCTTTTTTTCTATTGTCTTTTTATTCGCTCTTTCACTTCTACGCTAATCTTTGTTGTTTTCTTCCTTCTATTGACTTTGGGCTTTGTTTGTCCTTTTTCTAGTTCCTTCCTGTGTAACGATATGTTGTTTGAGATGTTTATTGTTTCTTGAAGTAGACATCTGTTAATGATCAAATTCCCTCTTTGAACTGCTTTAGCTACATCCCATTAATTCTGGTAGTTTATGTTTCCATTTTCATTTGTCATAAGGTTAATTTTTGATTTCTCTTTTGATTTTTGTTTTGATCCATTGGTTGTACAGTTTTATGTTGCTTTTAATCTCCACATTTTTTAATTTTCCAGTGTCCTTTGTGTAATTGATTTTTTGTTTCATGTTGTTTTGGTTAGAAAAGGTGCTTGATAAGATTTCAGTCCTATTAAATTCATTAATATTTGTTTTGTGGCCTAATATATGATCTATCCTAAAGAATATTCCATGTGCACTTGAGAAGAATGTGTGTTCTGTGCTTTTGGATTAAATATTCTTTACATATTGTTTAAATCTACCTTGTCTAACATGTCGTTTAAGGCCAATGTTTCCTTATTGATTTTTTCCTCTGGATGATCTATCCATTGATGTAAGTGGGATATTATAGCTCCCTCCTATTATTGTATTGCTGTCTGTTTCTCCCTTTAGGTCTGTTACTATTTGTTTTATATATATAGGTGCTCTTGTATTGGGTGCATAATATTTACAAATGTTATATCCTCTTGGTGGATTGATCCCTTTACCATTATATAACACTTTTCTTTGTCTCTTAATACATTCTTTTTTTAAGTTGATTTGTCTGGTATAAGTAGCACTGTCCCAGCTTTCTTTTGGTTTCCATTTGCATGAAATATCTTTTTCTATCCCTATACTTTCAGTCTGTGTTTGTCCTTATATCTAAAATGAGTTGTCTTGTAGGCAGCGTATAGATGAGTCTTGTTTTTTAATCCATTTAGTTTATTAGGGACCAGTGTTCATATATTTATACATAAATGTATGTAGGTGTCTTTCTTATGTGTTTTTGTGTGTGTGTGTGTTTATGAATTTGAATCAAAAGTTTCAAAGAGCAACACTTATTCTTAACTACGCATACATTGAACTTGATATTTCACTTTTGAAAAACTGATGATCATGATCCCTAATGATTCATGACCTGCAGTGTCTGAGAAACACTGTCAAAGAGTATTCTTTGGGACCCTATCAGTATTATTTCTGTTTTTGTCCTGATTTGTACGGTAAACACCCTCATCAAACCTAGAATATTTGAGCTGGTTCACACGTCTTTTTATATGGCCTAAAGAGTAAAATAGTGGGATACGTTCTCTCAGAATTTTACATTGCTCGTGTTTGCCTGTATTCTAGAATACTGGAAGTTAGAGTTTGTATTTTTTGGTCTGTTTTAAACTTTATGGAATTTTATATTTCAGAGTTAACATGTACATTTTAGCTAAAATTTCTCTAGTAGATATCTAACATAATTTGAAGTGGTGAGTCATAATCAACAGGCTATTAAGTGCATTGTACCTTTTATTCTCGGGGGTAGATAACCATTTTGCTCTGATTAGAAATATTCGGAAACATTTTGTATTTTGCTTTCTTATGTGATCAATCTTATAAAATGTGTAAAATATTTCTTTCCTGAGACCCAGGATTAAGAACACTTATTTAAGCAGTTTTAATTTATTAATAACTATCTATATGAGAAACAAAAAAATTGCCTAATTATTCACCATCATTAGGCTGACTTATTTGAAATATAGTTAAATATACTCCTTTAAAATTAAAGATCAAATAAACTTAAACTTATTCTTTGAAGTAATTAAAACTGACTCAGTTTTAATTGTAAAATGATCTCAATTCCCCATTCTTATTTCAAAGCACATACTTCTTACATTTAGTCAGATTTTTGCTTTTCAAACCCTTTTGTATTAATAAAAATGCTATGTAAATGAGGGTTTTTTTCCCCTAAAACCCTGATTTTTTCCCTCACAAAATTAATATTACAAACAGGATCTATTATGCCATAATTAGAACATAGACTTTTCCTTTTATCAAAAAACTAAGAGAATTCAATTGACTAATTTAATTTGAGTAAGAGTTCAAATGTCTGCTACAAAAGTTATTAGAAATGTCCTGGGAGTAACATTTCTAAAAAATCTAAATAGAAAACATTTAGAGAATGGGAGTGGTGGACTAAGATAGGTGATGTTATTACTGTGTCGTAGCTTTCCTGTGAACTAATGTTACCCTTTTGGATGCAGCAGTCTCTCTGACATCAGTTTACTCAGTAAATTAAGTGAATATGAGGCGACTGCGATAAAAAGTGTCAAACACATAGAGCAGGCGTACAATTTGATGACATCAAGTAAGACACTAGGTTTTAAAATATTTTTTGCTCTCATGACCTGAGTTGTTTTAAGCCTTGGACACTGGGAGTCCTGGGATAATATTCTTTCCTATTCTGCTAGAGTAGACAACATAAATATTTAAAAGTTAGCCTTATTGTGGAATTTGTGATTTATTAAAAATAATTATTTCATAAAATTTGAGTGTAGATAATGGTTTTCTTCCTTGAAATGCTTGCTTTTATTTTATTGTGTTATTTAAAATTTTATAGTCTATTTTTTAAGAGCAGTTTTAGTTTTAGAGAAAAATTGAGCTGAAAGTACAGTTCCCATATACTCCTTCTGCCACCACTGCTTCCCCCTATTTCAATTAAAGTTGAATAGCCAATATTGATACATTATTCTTTTTATAGATTTATTTATTTTATTTATTTATTTTTGGCTGCGTTGGGTCTTCATTTCTGCGTGCGGGCTTTCTCTAGTTGCAGCGAGCAGGGGCTACTCTTCGTTGCGGTGTGTGGGCTTCTCATTGTGGTGGCTTCTCTTGTTGCGGAGCACGAGCTCTAGGCACGCAGACTCCAGTAGTTGTGGCACGCAGGCTCAGTAGTTGTGGCTCACGGGCTCTAGAGCACAGGCTCAGTAGTTGTGGCACACGAGCTTAGTTGCTCTGCAGCATGTGGGATCTTCCCGGACCAGGGCTGGAACCCGTGTCCCCTGCCTTGGCAGGCGGATACTTAACCACTGCGCCACCAGGGAAGTCCCAATACATTATTTTTAACTAAAGTCCTTAACTTACATTAGCCGCTCATTCTTGGTGCTGTATATTCTATGGGTATTGACAAATGTATAATGTATCTACCATTGTAGTATCATGCAGAGTAGTTTCACTGCCCTAAAAATCTTCTGTGTTCTAACTGTTCATCCCTTCACTTCTCCTGAACCCCTGGAAACCACTGACCTTTTTGCTGTTTCCATAGTTTTAACCTTTTCCAAGATATCATATAGTTGGGATTATACAGTATATAGCCTTTCTGGTTGGCTTCCTTCACTTAGTAATACGCATCTAAGGTTCTTCCATGTGTTTTTGTGGCTCCATAACTCATTTTTTTATTTTGCTGAATAATATTCCATTCTCTGGATGTACCACAGTTTGTTTATCCAGTCACTTAACGAAGAACACTTTAGTTGTCTTGAAGTTTTGACAATTATGAATAAAGTTTCTATAAGCATTCATGTGTGGGTTTTTGTGTGGATGTAAGTATTCAACTCGTTGGTTAAATACTAAGAAACATGATTGCTAGAACATATGGTAGGAGTATTTTAGTTTCGTGAGAAATTGTCAAATTGTCATCCCATGTGGCTGTGTCATTTTGCATTCCCACCAGCAATGAATGAGAATTCTCATTGCTCATCCTCAACAGCATTTGGTGTTTGACAACACTAATGTGTTGGGATTTTGGTCATTCTAATAGGTGTATAGTGGTATCTCGTTTTAATTTGCGTTTCCCTGATAACATATGCTGATTTGACATCTAGATGTCTTTTTTGTTGAGTTCTCTGTTTAGATTTTTTGTTCATTTTTAAATTGAATTCTTTGTTTTCTTATTGTTGAGTTCTAAGAATTCTTTGTATAGTGTGTTTATCAGTCCTTTATCACATATGTGTTTTTCAAAGATTTTCTCCCACAATGTGGCTTGTCTGTTTGTTGTCTTTAAACATTTATTTTAAAAATTTTCATTCATAGACTCTCCATATTTTTTAAATCTCTATTTTCTTTCTTACCTAAAGTATCTACTCTTAATTTATTGAGAATGACCCAAGAAAGTCTACTACTTAACTAAATAGTGAAGTATATTTTCACAAAGTTTAGCACAAATAATTGGCCTGTTTACAGAGTTTATATATGTAAAAACCTTCATAAAAGTTTAACATCTGATTTGAAAGCACAGGGCATTTGTTGTGTCTTGCTTTGGGAAGCTTTACATTGAACCCACTGATTTCTGTGGGCCAGTTAGAATTTTTCATCCACCTTAGTTTGCACTTCTAATAGCATTTCTCAAACTATATTCCATGGAATTTGAATATTTTTCAAGGTGTATATAGATTTTTACACACTAAGTTTTTATTCCTTAGTCATATATTTTGGGAAATATTCATACTTTATCTCAGCATTTGAAGACTTGCAATGCATATTAAATCTTTAAAAGAAAGTCTGTATAGTAAAGAAATGTATTTTATTTGTTTAATGCAATGGTCCCAGAAGTCTTTGATGATGGAACCTTTTTGGGGTGAACACTTACTGTAGCTTTCACAATGCTGTTCTGCAGAAAAGTAGTGAGGAAAATGATGCCCTGAAGTTGCATCCACTGGGAAATTCCCTTCACCTAGTGCCAAAGGGAAGATAAAAAGTTAAAATATGTAATTTTTAGTATGAGAATAAAGGGATTTAAAAAATTCTGTTATTATTGATAGTGTCCAGTTGTGTTACACATAGCTTTTGATATCAAGGAACATGGAGTTACTACTTAATGGCTTTCCAATCAAAATAAAATCATTTTGCTCTTCTTGTGTAAAAAAGGGGTTTGAAACTTAAGGGTTTTGATTTGTCTCACAAATAAATTCTCCTTGAAGGAGTATTGTTTTCTTTGGTGGTGAGGACTTCCTCTTTGATTTTATTAGATTTTTCCAGTGAAAATGTCTTTGGGTGGCCTTTTAGGCTGGGGGCTTGATACAAAATATTAATTTACCTTTTCTGATAACTAGTTACTGCAGTTCTCTTATTTAAACCCCATCTTATGGTTTCCTCTGTAGAACTGGTGAAATGAGTAGAAGTGACAGATGTGCTTTTCTGAGGGTTGCTTTTGAAAAACGTAACCATGTTTCTCTGAAGTCTTGGATTGATGAGAACCTTAGCATTTTTCATTAGTTGAACTGAAATGAACCTGAAATATAATTGCATTAAAATTTGTATTTGTCACTTTAGAGACTGATATTTCAAAGGTTTTCTTTCTGATTGAAGACTCTGAGCCTTTAATGCCAAGTTATGATTTATGAACATGGCATGGAAAAAATAGAACATCTTCCTTTTGGTTTTTCATTATTCCTTAAAGTATTTTATGCTTTTGAAACTTACAGATTAAATTTATACCTAGTGTTCTTTGCGTTTCCTCGTATGCTTATTCTCTTTCTTTGAATATTTTGCTTTTGCGGCATCGTTAAATTTTCTCAGTACATACATTATGTGGTTAATTATTTTCATGTTGTAGGAAATAGTTGAGGATGGTTTGTAACTGATTGGCTTTTAAAAATGATTTCTTAAAGAAAGGAGGAAATGGGGAAAACTTGTTTATTTCAACCTTTTATCAAATAATGGATATTAGAATAACTAGGTAAGAGCCCTGAGTGATGCAGTAATTATCTAAAGGATTTTCTTTTTCTTCCCAGTGTTTTTAACATACAAACTTTGCTTTTGCTTAATATAATTCATTTTGTTTGGGAAATAAGGCAAATTAAATGACCTTTGACCTTTTTTTCAAGTTCTTTCTAAGAAAGTGCCGACATTATTAGCCACTTTAAAGAGGATTTATTATACAATGAATGATTTTTTTCCACCCATAAAACAGAATAAAAAGACTGCTGTAAGGTGAATTCAAATTACTTGTAAGAATGAGTAACATGGTTTAATGGTGGTAAGCTTTGAGGTATATGCTGTGCTACAGTGGAAAAGGGATATGAACCAGAATGCAAGGAAACTGGTTTTTAGATCCTGAAATACATCTAGCGTACACCCCCCAAAGACCTTTGTACTTGCTGCTTCCTTCTTCTGGAATTCTCTTCTTAGTTGACCCCTCCCAATGTATGCAGTATTTTACTCAGGTTTCTCCTAATGTTTCCCCTTCTGAGATTACTATACTAGCCACTACCTTGTTTAATATAATACTCATCACTTTTTTTTTGCGATACGCGGGCCTCTCACTGTTGTGGCCTCTCCCGTTGTGGAGCACAGGCTCCGGACACGCAGGCTCAGCGGCCATGGCTCACGGGCGCAGCCGCTCCGCGGCAGGTGGGATCTTCCCAGACCAGGGCACGAACCCTTGTCCCCTGCATCGGTGGGCGGACTCTCAACCACTGCGCCACCAGGGAAGGCCTACTCATCACTTTTTATTCTCATTTTAACTCTTATTTTATTTTACTTCATTACTCTTACTCCTGTCATTATATTATACATTTATTTGTTTTTCACTTTTTTTGTTATCTCTGTTAAAATGTAAGTTAAGAGTGCAGGGCCAGTGCTTTTGTTCTTTACTTTATCTCTTAATCGTTTCTGTATCTACCATAGGTTTTTGCTTACAGGTTAAAGACTTAAATATAAGACCTGAAACCATAAAACTCCTGTAAGAATAGGTGGTAAGCTCCTTGACATCATTCTTGGCAGTCTGGTAAAAAGAACTCACAAGAGCAGATATTCTAGATCATTTAATAGAAATTATAGACACTAAGAATATATTGTAGGAAATACTTTAAGACATTGGTTCAACCATTTTAAAGATGTACCTTTAAAAGTATTTATTTCTTACAAAAAAATTTTCCATTGGACTCTAGGAATCAAGAGCCTTGGGTTCTAATTTATAATTGATTTGTGATTGTAACTGGGCAGATTGCCTAACCTATTTGAGACTTGTGTTTCACATTTGCCTAGAATAAAGAACACTATAATTTTTTTCAGCCCCACAATTACAGGATTCTGTGAAATATCATATGTCCTTGATTCTAAGATATGTGTTTTAACTTACTGAAGGTAGTATAACTCTTAAATTGACAAGTACCTTTAAAGTGATATTTGTTCTTATTTTACATATGTAGCTTTTATTAATCAATGGTTTCATATTTATAATCAGCAGTGTCTCAGATTTAAGGAGAAATGTCAGTTATCTATTTTAGTGGTGTGTATTTAAAAGTAACATTTAATAATCTCAGATTAAAATTTAGTTGTAGAGTTCCACATTTTGCATGCACATATATTTTCTGTAATGTTTATAAATGTCTTTACATGGAGAACATGATGGTAATACAAATCATACACTTTTTTTAATGAATTAACTATTAACAAAATATAAACTTCAAACTGTATTTTATGGAACCATACTATCCCTGAATTATGACTAAGAAATTGAGGTGGTAGAAAAAAATACTAGAAATAGACTTGTTTGTAAACTTTGAATCTAATTTTCGCTTTGCCACCAAATTGTTATGTTGGCCAAGTTGCTTAACTTTTCTGTTAATTTTTTTGATCAGAATTAAATTATCTGCCCTCTAATTTTAAGACCCAAATGTTGTAATAAAGCTCTTCAAAGATTATATGTTTTCAAGACCTTTGAAAATTTTGAAGCCTTATACAAATGCATGATTTGGCCCTGTTTGTAGCTCTAAAGTTTTCTGTTTTTTCCCTCCTTCTCTTAGTGAAAAAAGAAAAAAAAGAATAAGAATACTCTCCTACCTGAAATAACACTGAGCTTCCCTTTTCATGAATATCTTCTAACAAAGCTAAGGAAAAAAATAATGGAACATTAATGTTAAGTTCTTATGGCTTTAAAACTTACACTGGATTTTTAAAATTAAACTTTTACTTTTGAGATAATAGATTCACGTGCAGTTTTAAGAAATAATACAGAGAGATACTTGGCACCCTTTGCTCATTTTCCCCAATGGTAAATCTTACAAAATTATACTTCAGCATCACAGTCAGCATATTGACATTAATAAAGTCAAGGTCCAGAATAATTTGTTTACTACAAAGAGCCCTCTAGTTGCCCTTTCATACGCATACCCACTGCCTCTGCCCCCAGCCCTCATCTGCTCTTACACCCAGCAACCACTAGTCTCTTCCATTTATACAATTTTGTCAGTGCAAGAATTTTATATAAAGGGAAACATACAATATGTGACCTTTGGGGATTTTTTTTTTCTCTCATGGTAATTTCCTAGTGTAGTTGCATGTATCAGTATTTGTTCATTTTAATTCCAGAGTAGTATTTCATTGTACTGTACCAGTTAATTTAATCACTCCTCTGGTGAAAAACATCTGGGTTGCTTCCGGTTTGGGGCTGTTATATAAAGCTGCTATGAATATTTGTGTACAGATTTTTGTGTGTGAACATAAGTTTTCATTTCTCTGAGGTAAATGCCTAAGAGTGCAGTTGCTGAGTCATATGATAATTGAATGATTAGTTTTATGAGGTACTGCCAAATTGTTTTCTGGAGTGGTTGTACCACTCTACACTCCAATCAGTAATATATGAGTGATCCAGACATTGATGAGTGATCTAGTTTCTCTGCCTCTTTTCCTGCATTTGGTGCTGCTGTCGTTTTGTTTGTTTGAGGCATTCTACTAGGTGTGTAATGGCATCTCTTTATGACTTCCATTTGCATTTCACTAATGACTGATGATGCAGAACATTTTTCATGTGCTTGTTTTCCATGTATTTCCTCTTTGGTGAAATGATTGTTCATGCCTTTGCCCATTTTATCATTAGATTATTTATTGTTTCCTGTTGAATTTTAAGAGTTCTTTATAGATACTCATCCTTTATTAGATATGTGCTTCACAAATATTTTTCTCACAGTAGTGTAACTTGTCTTTTCATCCTTTTACTAGGGTCTTTTGCAGAAAAAAGTTTTAAATTTCGAACGAAGTCCAGTTTATCAAAATTTCCCTTTATGGATTGTGCTTTTGGTGTGAAGTTTAAAAACTATTTGACTAGCCCTTTATTCTGAAGATTTCCCCCTATATTTATTTTTATAAAAGTTTCATAGTTTTAGGTTTTACACTAAGGTCCATGGCCCATTTTGAGTTAAGTTTTGTGTAGGGTATGAGGTGTAGTTTGAAATTCTTTGCCAATGGATTCTGTATTGCTCCTGTACCATTTGTTGATAATGCTGTTTGTCCTTCCTCCATTAGATTGTATTTGCAACGTTTTCAAAAATTAGTTGGGCATATTTTTGTGTGTATACTTCTGGGTTTAGATTCTGTTCCATTGCCCAATGTGTGTATTTCTTTGCCAATTCCATACTGTTTTGTTCATGTAGTAGGCCTGAAGAGTAGAGATTGATTTTTTCCACTGTATTATTTTTTTAAGATTGTTTATTCTAGGGCCTGTTCCTTTCTATATAGATTTTAGAATTAGCTTATATGTCTACAAATAACATTGCTGGGATTTTGAAGGAAATTGCATTGAACTTAAAGATTGATTTGGGAATTGACGTCTTTACTTCATTGTGCCTTATAATACATGAAAATGAGGTGTTTCTCCATTTCATTTAAATATTCTTTGATTTCTTTCCTTAGCATTTTCTAATTTTCTGCATATAGGTGCTGTACTTGTTTTGTTAACTTTATAGCTAAATAGTTCATTTTCTTTGTGTGATTATACATAATATTTTAATTTTGGTTTCCACATGTTCCTTTTTGGCATATAGAAATTTAATTTTCTGTGTTAGTCTTGTATCCTATGACTTTGCTGAACTAACTGAACAGTTTTAAGAGTTTTTTTTGGCAAATCTGTTGGAATTTTCCATGTAGAGAAGCATTCATCTCCAAATAGAGATACTTTTATTTCTTTTTACTGTCCTATTGCAGTGGCTGGAACTTTCAGTGCTATGTTGAATAAGAGTAGTAAGAGCAGACAGCCTTGCCTTGTTCACATCTTAGGAGGAAAGCATTTGATCAGAATTTTTATCATGAAATGATGTTGGATTATGTCAGATGATTTGTCTACATCAATTTACATGATCTTATGATGTCTCTTATTTAGTCTGTTGATATGGTAGATTACATTGATTTATAAATATTGAACAGGCCTGTGTACTTGGAATAAATTCCAGTGGTCATTGTATATAATTCTTTTTATATTCATATATTGCTGGATTTGATTTGCTAATATTTTGTTGAGAAGTTTTACATCTAAATTTATGAGAGGTACTGGTCTATAGTTCCTCCCCCCTTTGTTATACTGTGTTGTGGATTTGTTGTGCTTTGGACTCCTTTTGTTTTGGTATCAGAGTAATAGTCCTGAAATAAGTGGGCACATTTTTCCTCCTTTTTGATTTTCTGGAACAGATGGTGTAAAATCTATATTAATTCTGCTTTCAATGATTGATAGAATTCTCCTGTGAAACCATCTGGGCTTGAAGATTTTCTCTGTCATCTTAACTATAGCATTGAGTTCATCCAATGAGTTTATTTCGTTTATAATATTTTTTCAGTTCTATGCTTTCTATTTGATTATTTTAAAAAACTTATTAATTTGTGTTAACAAAACTTTAATGGCTTGTTGAAGCATGTGTTGCAGCTGCTTTAAAATCCTTGTCATCTGTTTCATCTTGGCTTGACATTTGTTGTTTTTTTTCTCATTCATGTTGTGCTTTCCTGGTTCTTGGTATGGCAGTGATTTTTTTCAATTATATCCTGATATTATGAGACTCTTGATCCCATTGAATTTAATATATATATATTTTTAAATCAGCTAGGCCTCCTGTTGAAGTGTAACCCAAGGGTTGGGTGTTTGAGTATGTTCAGATTCCCACTAGGTTCCTCGCCAAACCATACTCCAGGACCCCTGTAGCAAAAGTAGGACACTGACTCCCACTGCCTTGTTGCAGATGGTAGGTTGGATATTCACCTTCCCGTCTTGGGGTTTTGGGTTATAGTGTCAGTTTCCTGCTGAGCCTGCCACCATCAGGGTCGGGATGGAAGGAGTGGAGTGCCAACTAGCTCTGCATCCCACTACCTCCGTTGGCCTTGTGAATTCAGAGTTGGGACTCTGCTTCCCCCTGAGCACTGCTGACACCAGGGGAGTGGGGAATAGGAGTGTTGACCAGCCCTGCTTGGCACTGCAGGGTGGGTATGGAGATTCAGCTCCCCACTGGGCCTCAGTGACACGAGGGAAAGTGAAGCAGGGGCTAGTCTCCCCTTGTGCAGTCTTGGTCAGTCTCATTGATTGTGAGGGAGTTGAGGCTCAGCTCCTTCGTGGACTGCACTGACAGTAGGAATCATGGTGACTTGCTCTGCCTGGGACTGCCGCCTTAGTACATCTCATTGCTGCTGGGTAGGGGAGGAGGCTCAGCTTTTTGCTCTGCCTTACAGATGCTACTTCACTGGGGGCATTCTAGCAACTGAGGAGAACGAGCAACAGAGGGGAATCTAAGATCAGCTTCCCTCTCAGCCCACTGACAGTTTCCCAGCAGGGGAGTTAGTGCACCCCTTGGTTTTCCCTGGTGGAGGATGGAAGATCAGCCTGCCCGCCCAATTTCCTGATTGATTGCTGGTGGGTGAATGAGGCTGACTGCTTCTGTGTGTGAAGGGTAGGGTGGGGAGCGGGGTGAGGCTGGAACTTTTAACTTCTCATTTGGCCTGCTGAAAGTGGAGCATGGTTTTTCCATTAGTGATTGGCTGGAGGGGGATAAGTATTGCCAAAAATATTTTCTGTTGTTGGTCTGCCCTTTTCCTGGTCCTTGGCTGGGGGGTGGGGGGAGGCTTTTCTTGGAGGTCCTGCAATCAGTCTTCTGCAGAGTACCCTGCCTGGGACACATGGGGGGCAGTAGGAAACCCAGGGCACGCACTGCCATGTTATTCCTCCAGAGGTGAGGTCTCTAGGCAGCTAGCCTTCTTTTTCTGCCTTTCAGAAACTTCCTGTGCTTCTTTGTTGTGTCACATCTAGGGTTTTTTAGTTGTGAGAAGAAAGACTTGGGACATATGGGGCTTTCCATCGTGACAGAACCAGAAGTCCCTCAAGATACTGCTTTTGTCAACATGGAGCACTTAAAAGTAAAATTAAATATTCTTATTATAGTGGAATAGTATCTCATGAAAATGTTTTCCATGAAGATTTCCACTGATTTCTACATTGGATTGTGATTCATTATTAGCATTTTTTCCCTAGAATCACAGAATTATTTTCTTATCAAACAAGGAGTGTATCAGATCCTTTTTATTGTGGTAAAATATATGTAACATAAAATTTTCCATTTTTAAGAGTACAATTTGGTGGCATTAATTATATTCACAGGGTTGCACAACCATCACCATTATATATTTCCAAAACTGTTTTGTTAATTAATAGACTTAAAAAAAAATTGTTTTAGGGGCTTCCCTGGTGGCGCAGTGGTTGAGAGTCCGCCTGCTGATGCAGGGGACACGGGTTCGTGCCCCGGTCCGAGAAGATCCCACGTGCCTCGGAGTGGCTGGGCCCGTGAACCATGGCCGCTGAGCCTGCGCGTCTGGAGCCTGTGCTCCGCAACAGAGAGGACAACAGTGAGAGGCCCGCATACCGCAAAAACAAAACAAAACAAAACTGTTTTAGGTTTCCACACGAGTGGAAGGTACAGAAAGTTCTCACTACCCTCTTCCTTCTACCCTCTCCCCCACCTTTCCTCTATTATTAGCATGTTGCGTTAGTGTGCTACATCTGTTACAACTAATGATGTGACGTATACATTCTGTGGGTTTTGACAAATGTATAATAACATGTGTCCACCTTTACAGTGTCATACAGAATAGTTTCACTGTCCTAAATATGCCCTGGGCACTACTTATTCATCCTTCCTCCTTCCCTGCCCCACGTTTCCTAGGAAACACTTATCTTTTTACTGTACCTAGTTCAGTACCCTAAAATATCCATATATATTTTTAAAGTTAGTTCATCAAAACATTTGGAGAATATAATTCAGTTTCAGAACATTAAGAAGGTGAAATGTAATGTAAAAACCATTTTTATAAATGTTCATTTTAAACAGAGTCTGTTACTACGAACTATTCATGTGTTGTTCTGTTAGTGTTTTGCAAAGGTGATATTTAGATTGATAGCTCATAAAAGTGAAAGCCCATTTAAGCAGTTAGCATTATGCGCCATTATGGCAGTCGATGTTAATGTTTGCTCAGTTTTCCACTTACCTCACTTTTATGCCTGGTGATTCTTAAAATGCCTCATGGTCTATGTCTTCTTAGGTTTGGAGCATGTGTTATAGATTAGCAAGAAAGGGGTCAGACTCTGAGATAATATGATTAAAATATCCTTATGTTATAAAGGAGGAACCAAACTCCAAAGATGTAAAAGGTCAATTTTTTATTTTATTCATTTAGAGAAAAGCAAAACCTAACATATATTAGACACTTGTTTTGTGACTGTAATATGTTTTCATGTATTTCGTGTATTGACAAACCAGAGGATTAGAAAAATGGGTAATCTTGCCCACGATGGTGCAGGGAATTCATGAGCAATTAAAACTGTGGGCTCTCAACGACTGTTGGATACTTCAGCCAGGAAGGTCTGATACAGATGTTCTATTTTCTGGTAAATCTTGAGGGTATGGGAGGCACAAAGATAAAAAGGCAGAAGGCAGTAGTTTGAGTAGAACAATAAAGTAGATAGTGACAGCACAGTGTGATTGGCGCTGTGATAGAAATACTTATGGGTATGCAAGGTAGGACATGAGGGATATTGTCCCCTAAAAAAGAGACAGCCAAGCTGAATTTTGCTCTTAGCATCGTTAAAGACATGTTACTGTCTCTGAAGCATCTATCTATAGGACTTTTGAAATGTATTTGTGGTCCTTTCTGGCTCTGTGCTGACAACAGTCCTCCGCAACCTGCTAAGATTCTCAGCCCCAATTGAGAAAGCATGGTTTGCAGTTGTTGGTTTAGAACCATTAGAAAGAATCATACACTACAGGGGAAGGATGTTTGTGACAGTGCCATATAATGAAAAATAGCTTGTTTTGTGGTAGTGAGAGTTCAGCTCTGGAGTTAAGTAGAACTGATCTGATCGAATCTGGATCCTGCAATTATGTGACCACGGATAAAGTGGATAACCTTTGTAAAACAGGGACACTACTGTTTTGTAGATTAAATGAGATTATGCTTATAAAGCTCTCGGCACAGTGCTGGTGTATACTGAGTACTGCGTTAGCTGCTTTTATTAATAAATGAGCCTTACCTAACTGTGTTTGTAATTATAAAAATATAATATTAGTACATGTTACTTCAGTGCTAAATTTGTGCTTAAAATAGTTGGGAAAATGTTTTATTTAAGTTTATGTAGACTTATAATAATATTTCCAGTAGTAACCGTAAATATAAACGTGTAAAGAAATGAGAATTAAGAGCAGTCCTATTTTGGTAAATAGATATTATACAGTGTTTTTCTAAGAAAACCACTAAGAATTTACCCATAGAGTTCTTCAGTGTGTGGCATCAGGATGTTTAACATGTGATTGTTTATGTGTGCCCTCTCCAATAGTTGGAAGTCTATATGCTTTGTGTACATTTTTATTTCATCACATCTTTGGACCCAAAAGTTTTTGATAAAGAAACTTCTTCTTTTATCAGGGTTGAAGGATCCCAGTACAATTGCTCAACAGCTACATTCTTTAATGTCTTCAGACTTGTTTTTCTTTTTTTTTTTTGAGTATATTGGGTCCATTGTTAATCATAAGAAAGTGTTGATTCCTGGCTTAAAAGAGTTTGAAATCTGAGATGAAGAAGATTGATACAAATATATACAGAGTAACTTAAGGGTAATATTTTACAAATAATACGAATAAGAAAATAAATAAATGACCGTATTCTACTGGAATCCCATCCCATCACTTTAAAAAAAAAGCAAGTGGAATTTTGGTGAATGCCTTACTAGAAAAGGATAATTTCAAAGAGCTGTCTACACTTTAAAGGAGCAATGTGTTGGTCTTACCCTAGATTGTGATCTTACTTTTATCAGTCTTGAAGTGACTCACTGTTTGAGTTGGGGGCACTGGTTTGAAAGGTCCTCTTCAGTTATAAGCCGTAAAAATGCCATGGTGGTTTGGGGTTTTGATTAAAAATAGAGTGTACTGATTTCTGTGTAGGCGTGCTTGCCATATTTGTTTACATTTATTCAGTGTTGGTATTGCTTTTATTTCTAGCAAATATTTCTGAAGGGTATTTTTGTCTTGTTTGTGTTAAAAACAGAAAAAGCAAAACTAGAGGTGTAAATTCATACACATTTTGTAACATGTTAAATAAGGTATTTGTTTTTGCAGATAATATCAGAGAAGTTGCCCTTTTTTTTGCCTCTTTTTGTACTTTTGATTAATAGAGCCCTGAGATTAATTAAAATCTGTTGCAGTTTTGATCATTTTAAAGCTGATGCTTAAAGCTAGTATAGGCACAAAAACTGACTATTTTTTAGAAATTTAGTTATTATGTACATGAACTGTTCTGCTGGAGAGCATAATACTCAGGATTCATAATCAGTGAAATCACATGTGACAGAAGTGGGCTTAGCTGGGTATCTTTGTGATTTGAAGCAAGTCTGTAAGAACCTTTTGTTGACAGTCTTCATTGGCCAGAGACAGAGACTTTTATAGATTCACTTCAAAATACAAATTAAGAGGGCTTCCCTGGTGGCGCAGTGGTTGAGAGTCCACCTGCCGATGCAGGGGACACGGGTTCGTGCCCCGGTCCGGGAAGATCCCACATGCCGCGGAGCAGCTGGGCCTGTGAGCCATGGCCACTGTGCCTGCACGTCCGGAGCCTGTGCTTCGCAATGGGAGAGGCCACAACAGTGAGAGGTCCGCGTACCACAAAAAAAAAAAAAAAGTACAAATTAAGAAACACAAGCAGCTAACATGTATGTAATAGTTTACTATTTATAGAGCCTTGTATGTACAGGATATCCTCTTGATCCTACCATCAATTTGAAGAAGCGGTATTATTATCTCAGTTAAATTGATTTGCCCATGATCATAACACCTAGTAAGTGACACTACCAAGATGTTAGGCTAGAAATTCCATGTTCTTTTCTACATTCTCCAAGAACATGTCTTGATTTTAAAATTAATCTTACTGAATATTGGACTCATGATATCTCAGAATGCTTTTGTTTGATCTTCCATTGCATTTTGGAAAAAATAATTAACAAAAGATACCCCAGCATTCTTCTGTTACTAGTCAGAAGTGACAACTATGGAGGTGCTGGGGAAGTGTTAGGCCCTACGGAAATCTAAGTAATTGTAGGATCCAAGTTAAGTAAAAGAAAATTATTTTTACATTCTCAACACAGAACCAAGCAAGAATTTCAAATTCAGTATTTTAAAGGAAAATAAAATAAAAACAAAAGGAAAACTAACCAAAACACCAGTTTTCCATGTAGTGATGCTGTACTAATATGCCTTTTAAAGGTAGTGATGATGTACTAATACATCTTTTAAAGATGATGATAAACTGCACAGATGTACTTTAACTTCCTTAAACAGGATTTCCTTGAACTCATTTCACCTACAAGGGAATCGTGGACTTAGTCAACAGTCAGTAAACATAAACATTTCATTTGGCTGGAGAGGTCAGACAGGTTTTTCTGTAGGAGAGAGCAGAGAAATGCTCTACATATGGAGACTGAGGAAAATTTCATATGCTATGATTTTGTTTTAGTCAGAAAAAACTTTAAGGAAACACAGGTCCTACCTAAAGTCCTCCATTGCTATTCCATAAAGCTCACATCTGCACCCAGTGTAGGACTACACTTACAGAATTGTTCAAAAATGATTTTTTTTTTCTTTTTCCACCAACCCACGAATAATAATTCCATCTCTGTAGCAAATGTTATTGCCAGTATGCCCTTTAAAAGGGTAAATTTCGGGGCTTCCCTGGTGGCGCAGTTGTTGAGAGTCCGCCTGCCGATGCAGGGGACACGGGTTTGTGCCCCGGTCCAGGAGGATCCCACATGCCGCGGAGCGGATGGGCCCATGAGCCATGGCCACTGAGCCTGCGCATCCGGAGCCTGTGCTCCGCAATGGGAGAGGCCACAACAGTGAGAGGCCCACATACTGCAAAAAAAAAAGGGTAAATTTCTTCCCTAGAAGTCTACCAAGAGTTGTTTTCCAAATCATAGCCTTTCCTAAATCAAAGTAAGGCAACTTGGTAATACTTCCTGTGTTGAAAGATAGGAGTGGGAAGTATCAAAGCAAGCTGCAGGGGGCAGTTTCCTCTTCCCACCTCCTGGGACTGTGCCCTAGGGATGTTTTTTGAGTTGCCAGACTCAAAGTAAATAATTTTATTTAGCATCTTCTTTATATAGTGGCTTGTAGCTTAACTTTATAAATTAAAAATATATTACAGGACTTCCCTGGTGGCGCAGTGGTTGAGAGTCCGCCTGCCAATGCAGGGGACACGGGTTCGTGCCCCGGTCCGGGAGGATCCCACGTGCCGCGGAGCGGCTAGGCCCGTGAGCCATGGCCGCTGGGCCTGCGCGTCTGGAGCCTGTGCTCCGCAACGGGAGAGGCCACAACAGTGAGAGGCCCGCGTACCGGTAAAAAAAAAAAATAAATATATATATATATATATATATATATATATATATACACACACACACACACACACACACACACACACACACACACATATATATATATATATATATATATTACATTGCAGGGCGATTATCCTTCTTACATGATTTTTGTCACTTTTCATATATTTTGACTGCAGTTCTTGAAATACTAGGATGAGTCTCATGTACTGTAAAAGAAATAAAGAGATTTTAAATATATTATTGTTCTAGCTAGAAAATATTAAAACTACATTTCACAGACTGAGTCTGTTAGAAGTTAGAAAGAACCATAGATCACTGACCAGGGAGCCACAGAAGAAGAATCTGAAGAACTTTTCCACGGATTTCCCCAGCTCATTTGATTGAATGGCTTTGAGGTGGCTCCTGTACATGGCACATTTTTATAAAGCTTCTGAGGAGGTGATTCTGACTGACATTCACAGTGAAGAGCTGCTTCATTTGACTGTTTCAGGCGATGCCCAAAGACGTGAACTGGTTTGCCTAGAGACTGCTGATGGCAGAGCCCAGAAGAGATTCTGGTCTCCTGCCTCAGGTCCCATGTGGTTTTTTTTTTTTTCCACTTTATCAAAGTCACTTCCCAATTTGGCTGTTTACACGAATACTGGAAAATCCTCTTTTCTTTTCTCACTTGTTTCAAAATTGTGGTTATGTGAAACGCATAAAGAGTCTAGTGCATTTTTTTAAATACATTTATTTTTTAAAATTTATTTTTGGTTGAGTTGGGTCTTTGTTGCTGCACACGGGCTTTCTCTAGTTGCAACGAGTGGGGGTTACTCCTCGTTGCGGTGCGCGGACTTCTCATTGCAGTGGCTTCTCCTGTTGTGGAGCGCGGGCTCTAGGCGCTCAGGCTTCAGTAGTTGTGGTAAGTGGGCTCAGTAGTTGTGGCTTGCGGGCTCCAGAGCACAGGCTCAGTAGTTGTGGTGCACAGGCTCTAGAGAGCAGGCTCAGTAGTTGCGGCTTGCGGGCTCTAGAGAGCAGGCTCAGTAGTTGTGGCTCGCGGGCTCTAGAGAGCAGGCTCAGTAGTTGTGGTGCACAGGCTTAGTTGCTCTGCGGCATGTGGGATCTTCCTGGACCAGGGCTCGAACCCGTGTCCCCTGCATTGGCAGGTTGATTCTTCAGCACTGCACCACCAGGGAAGTCCCAAGATTCTAGCTCTGATATCAAACTTTAAGTAACTTCAAGATGAGGGCCGAAGGTAGTAACTTCTTTGTTTTGACCTCTCACGAATGTTTTACATAGTTCTTATATTGTAAGCACTTGATAAGTGCCTATTCAACGAGTAGTGATTCCTTTAATTAATTATAAATGAGTAGTCTTTGGAATAATGTAACATCTAGTGCAATACACATTTGGTTCTTGGCCGGTGTTCAAGAATATTTATTGAATAAAAATCAGTCTTCAGGGAGTCTTCTTACAATAATAGCTATAAATATCCTTTTCCACATAATTTCTGTGTAATTTAGAATAATTTTTATGATTTAGAATGATGTTTATCTTCCCAAAATAATTGTTTTGTTTTGCTTTTTGTGTAACAGTAGCATAGTTGTTGCTTCTGATAATAAGATCACATTTGTGTAGTTAAAAGAGTAATGGATTTAATGTTAGATCAGATTACATCACTATCTTGGGCTTAATTTTTCTCTATCTGTAAATGAATGAATTAGGCGAGATTTCAGGTCTAAAATTATGTAAATATATTTTGTTGGCTCTGTTTCTCTCTCTATATATAAAGACATATCCTGTTGTCTCTGCTTCTCCGGAGAACCCTGGCTAATATGATCTCTGTCTTTCTTTTTTGTAACAAGTATAATGTAGATGGTGGTAATCCTAAGCACTTTGAAGGACTAAAACAGGAGATAGGGGACCAGAGAGTGATGGGAAGTGCCATTTCAAATAGAGTAGTCAGAGAAGACCTTTCTAAACAGATGACATTAGAGCAGAGTCTTGAGAAAAAGTAAGGGAGTGAGACATAAGGATATCCTAGGGGTAGGGGTAAGTGTATGTTTGTAACAGCTTCATTCATAATTAGTCAAAACCGGAAACAGTTCAATGTTCATCAACTGATAAACCAATAAACAACTTATGGTACCTCTATACAATGGAATCTAGCCAGCAATAAATAGCAACAAATTATGGATGACCACAGCATGAATATATCTCAAAAGTATTATACTACATGAAAAAATTAAGCCATAAAAGAATACATACTGTCTGATTTTATTTTTACAACATCTAGAAAAGGCAAAACTATAGGAACAGAGAACAGATCAGTGGTTGGCAGAGATGGGGGCAAGAATTTTCTATAAAAGACACAAGACCTCTGGGAGTGATGGAAATATTTTATCTTGATTGTGGTGGCAGTTACACATCTATATTCATTTGGCAAAACTTAAATTATACATTCAAAAAGGGTGAATTTTACTGCATGGAAATTATATCTCACTAAATCTGCCTTTAAAAAATTATTTGTAAATTACAGAATATGAAGTAAACCTGATGCCCACTGAAGGCATGCCATTTGTGTTTTATGACTTTCTGTTGTCCTTGGAGATGGAAATACACCTTGTTCCAGTTTGAGAAGCATGGGGCTAAGAAAATTCTCACAGATAGTTAATCATGCTACTTATGTTAGCTAATTTATGAACAATTTCCACTGTAATGAATTACTTCTTAGCATAAATTATGGAAGTCTCAGAAAGCAGTATTTTCTTGAGGAACACAGGTAAACAATGCTCTAATCACAAACTAAAACCAAAAGATATTGTTAACAGCATGATCAGGGATACAGTTTCATATGATTTGAGAAGGGAGCTTTAATTGCCACTGTCAGAATCAAGACCTGAATCAGGCTATTGCCATGTTTCATCAAAAGTTCAGTAAATATTTCTCTCAGTGTTTTCATCTTCTTCTAAATTTTCCTTATTCCAGGCAGAAAGGAAAAAAATCAGCCAAATCGCCAGTCTCTTCCTTCCTAGGGTTTTAAATTATATGCCAAAATCCCTAAAGAAATAAATGTTGAGTCTAACCAAAAGATGTAGATGCATAAGACTTGAGAAATACAAAGCAGCTAATTTAGCACTTGAGCAAAGATAGAAAAGATTAGTAAAACAGAATTTCTCAAGCCACCCCCCACTCCCCAGCCCCCACTTTTGTTGGTCACACCAACAAAACTTACCCTTAAAAAGTTTCTTAACATGACTGCCTCCCAGTCGCTCAGAGTTATGGATTCTAGCAGCTTTACAGGGAAGACAAATGCTTAGTTATCACTTAGCAAGCCCGTTGAGAGTAGTGGGGCCAGATGCAAAGGTCCAAGGGAAATTCCAAGAGAGCATCAGACTTTGGTATACCTGAAATACACACTTTTTGTTGTCATCACTTCTTTCCCTCTTCCTTCTAGCCATAGCATTAGTTTAAAGGTGGAAAGAAAATAATGACTTTGGCTAGGCTTCAGAGTGCCTATAATTCCTATTCATTCAAAGCATTTAACCCATTTGGAGAATCCTGCCCAGGAGCAGTCTTAGGCAACAGGGTTGTATCGTCTCAGAGATCCAAGATACTCCTGAGAGTTCAAATATAAGGCTATTTTTCTTTAAACCATTTGGTTACCCTATTGGGTAAATAACCTAGGAGTGGAATGGCTTGGTCATATAGCATGTGTTCAGCTATATAAAAAAATCTGCCAACGTAGTTTCCAGAGGGGTCGTGCAATTTGACTTCCCCACCAGCAGTGCGTGAGAGTTCTTGTTACTTCACATCCTTGCCAACGCTTGGTATTGTGTCTTTTAAATTTTAGCCATTCTAGTGGGTATGTAATGGTATGTAAGTGTGGTTTTCATTTGCATTTCCCTAATGACTAATGATGATGTGCATTGTTTCATGTGCTTATCAGCCATATGAATATCTTTTTTTGTGAAGTGTCTATTCAAATCCTTTGCTCAGTTTTTATTGGTTTTCTTTTTATTTGTGTATGTGTGTTTGGGGAAGTGGTCTTTTTATTATTGAGTTGTGAGATTTCTCTGTATATTCCAGATACAACTGTATTATCATGTATATATTTTACAACTATTTCTCCCCAGTATCAGACTTTCTTCTCCTTCTGACATTCCAGTTTTATGTATGTTAGACCATTTAATATTATCCCACTGCTCTTGGATCCTCTGTTCTCTTTCTTTCGGGTTTTTTTTTCCCTTTGTATTCCAGCTTGGATAATTTCTGTTCACCTTCTCAAGTTTACTGATTCTTCCCTTGGCTGTGTCCTTCCTGCTGATGAGCCCATCTAAGGAGTTAATCTGTGATATTCTAGTTTTTATTTTTAGCTCTTCCATTTGACATTTTTGGTAGGTTCCCTCTCTCTGCTGCAATTCCCCATCTGTTTGTGCATGTTGTGCCTTTTTCCACTAGACCTTTAGTATATTGCTAATAGTTATTTTAAATTTCCTATATAGTATTTCCCACATCTGGATCATCTCTGATCCTGGATTTGTTGTCCGCTTTATCTTTTGACAAATGGTTGCTGTTTAATTGCTTTTATTGTGTGTTTCATAACTGTGATTGAATGCTGTATATTGCTTGTAGAAGAACACTATGTATTTTGCTAAAGAGTATTTACTCCTGGAAATGGGCACACCTCTTCTACTGTTAAGCATGGGTGATTGAGTCAACCAGCAGTTGAGCAGAGTTTGGATTTTTTTGTTGCTGCAGTCACCTTTAGGGCACCAGACTTTGATTTTCTCCAGTAGGAGCTGATGTTACCTTGTGTTTATTGTGGGGTCTGTGGTGCTGGTGGGTTTTTCTTTCAACATAGAGATGCCTGCATCACAGAGAGGGCATCTCTCTCTGTGCTCTTGCTTTTCTCCCAGCAGTAGAATGCTGGTTCTTGTGTTGTTTCTCGGATGTGGGGCTTGTGGTGAGGACAGGATGGAAGTTTCTCAATTCTTCTTGTGCAGCCTTAATCTTAGGTGGCCCTGTGCACATGGGCCTCGGGAGTGTGGCCTTCTCTGTGTACTGACTCATCCTCCTGTGGAATCAAACTTTGCCTTGTATCTGTGGGGTCTTGGGCTTTAGCAGACTTACACCAAATCTGGGCAAGAGGGTTTTCTGCTTCTCCCCTAGTAGCATAAGCTTTTGTTTAGTATAAGATAACGTTCTGAGGAGGTGGATGGGGTTTTATATATGTGCCACTGAGGCCCATGCTCACCCTTTAAAATTCATTAAAATTTTGCCTGTTTTCTTCTTGCCCACTTTTATAGGGGCCACCTCTTTCTCCATTGCTCCGTCAGTGGTGAGATAGTTTGTGTATCCAGTCTCTCCTGAGAGGCTTTTGTTAACTCTGGAATTTGTTTACTTGGTGCCTTGTAACCCCAGCTCTCTGATGGGCTCAAGAAAAGTTATGATTTTATAGGTTATCTGGAGTTTTCTCATTCTTCAGTTTGGAGCAACATTCTCTTGTGGTTTTCTACATCCTAAAGCAGAAGCAGAACTCCAAAATAATTTTTATATATTGGGATGAGTTTTTATGATAAAATATGAGTCTGTAAAGGAATAATCTGTTGATGGCACGCTGTTTTGTGGCACGTTCCTCAAACTGTCTGGCACATATGTTCTTCTCTGACACTGGGGGAACTTTTGTGGAAAGTTTGAGAAGTACTGAATCTTAGGCCAAGCTAACAAAGGCAGAAAAAGTCACCTTAAAGTATTGGTGAGTCATCAGTGACGTAGACACTTGTAGGTTGGCCACTCATTTCCAAACCCCTTCCATGTCTATCTCTATAGAGAGATGCCTGGAAAAGGTAAATATGGTTGATTCTTGTTATTGGCAAAAGGTAGGTTCTGCAAAGTTGCCAGGAATCCTGAACCGTTGCTCCTATGGGAAATATGTGCACACACACACACACACACACACACACACACACCGCTCACACAGGCTATAAATGTAAATCCTAAAAACAACTCATCTTAGTAGAGTCTAATTTCTTTATTTTATAAAAGAGAAAACGAGGCTCAGAGTGTTAACTCACTCACTGAGGCTTCCCCACTGACAGGTCCCAGACTTAAGATCCATACCCCATCCAGCTGGCCCTAGAGTAGGAGCTTCTTCCACTACATTCCTCTGCCTCCTCCGTCCCCATCCTCTGGCCACCTCTGTGTGAGAGCTGAAAAGAGAAGGCACACTGTCACCTTGTTAGACCTCAGCTGGGATTTCGTATGTCAGCAACTCAGATTTTTCTGCACATCTCGTGAATGATTGTGAAAACACTACAAGTATTGATTTGGGGATTATAAACAGATTTTAGTGAGTAGATGAATTTGCAAATATGGAATCCGTGAAGTAGGATTAATTGTATCTTTTCCAATCATCCTAATAGTTAGAGGTGGGTAAGCTGATGAGTAGTAAGTAAAAGACTGCTGTAGGGCTTTTGCTTTTTTAAATAGCGGTTGCAAAGTGACTGGTACTGCATCACCCTTTTCCTTCTGAGATGAATGTTGATATAAGTTGCAAAGTGTGGGAGTAGTCCTCTGACATCTAGGTGACAAGCATGAGGATGAAGAGCAGAGCTATAAGGTGGAAAGATCATGATCCTTGGTTGTACCTGGTGAGCAGCTAACCCCATTCTCACAATGGAGAGATTTCACTGGTGTCTGTGCTCTTAGAAACTTCTCTTATAGAAAAGTATTGCCCTGAATAGGAGTCAGGTCTCCTGAGGTGAGTGGAGTCAACCCAAAACTTAGAATGTGGCTATGAACTAGTGTTCCTTATTCTCTGGCCCAAGAGTCATGTTTATAACCAGGCCCAGGTAATGCTTCCTTCTAAACACCATAATTTATCAGTTAAACAGAGTAATGTTTCAGAGGCAGGAAAATTTGTGGGCTGGTTAAAAGATTTTGTAGAAGGAGTTTCTTATCAAGACCTAGAGTAGAATCTTTGGGTATCTAGATTTTTCCTAGTATAACAGAAGCATTGTATCTCCTACAAATTATACCTCCTTTGCTTCTATGAGTAGTCTTACTGTGTTCTTTTTTTTTTTCTTTGTACTCACTTTAATTTCTTATTGTACTCTTCTCATTTAAACATACAGATTTTACAGATTTTTTTTTTTTGTTTCAATTCAGTATTCATTTCAATCAGTTAGGAAACTCACCATAATCCACTTACATGTAAAAAATGTTTTTACCAGCTAAAGCAGTACTTTTAGTTTCAGATTTTGCTATGCTTGCAGAATCTGTGTGTTGTGCTCATTCGTTTTTATGGAAAATCTTTATATCTCTAGACTGTAGACATAGTACTTATATTTTTGGTCATCTAATTTTAGACTAATTTTCAAGAAAATATTTGGTCATGCATTTAAAATGTTTTCTACTGCAAAGCCCTACTCTTGTGCTACTCCTCCAAATACTTGCAATAGACCTTTTTGTAAAGGCCCTTTTAACATTCCAGAAAGTTTTAACTGCCTTGTTTGGAGACCTACCTCATACTAACAATTTTTCAAAATAAACAATTAGTGAGTTTGTATCTTAATTGAGAAGAACATAAATGACTTACATCTCTGCCTGCCAGATGGCTGTTTAAGAGAAACACATTGGTATCTTTGTTAATGATCTTGGTTTTAACCGTTTGAGAAGTACATGCCATGCTTTATAATAGCCGTTATGGTCCCTACATTTCAAATGATATTTTCAAGTTCTATTTCATTTCTCTGATGACTAGACCATAAAGGACCCAAATTTCTTTTGTTATTTATAACCTATAACTAATTTGGGGGACGTTGTGTTTTTAAATTGTGGCTTCTGTTTCTACTTCAGGAAACAGGCTTAGACTAATAATTGTTTTTGAAAAATTCCTGACATTACTGAACTAAGCTGAAATGTATTAATATTTCAGTCTTACATTTCTGAAACCAACAGAAAATAAAATAGTTCAAGAGCAAGACCCACCAACCAACAAAAAATGTAATAGGGAGAAGCTAGCTAAATATGGATCTCAGTGTTAATAGCTAAACAAAGAAAATAATTAAAATACTTTAATTTAAAGATCATAAATTTGTGAAAGAGTTGTGTAGAAACTAAAAATTTGTAATCTATTTAAACTCACATGGAATTGATGACGCTTCAGAAACAGTGTAGTTGAATTGTGGGTTATGGGAGAATCTGCATGGTTCTAGCTAGTATGACACCTGTCTCTGAAGAAAGGTGGATGTTCAGGTATTGGGTGAGGCTGTAGATGACAGTAGATCCAATGATGGTAACTGCCTATCAGTAGATCCTTTCCCTGGGATGCCAGTTTTGATCTGCACCTCAGATAATCTGAAAGGTCTCACTGACTGTGAAACTTTAGATGCCCCACTGGCAGCCAGTTAAGTATTTGGGTTGTGATCTCATGAGAAGTAATCTGAGCAGGTACATTCAAACATGCCCAGTAATCTTTCACCAGAAGGAAAGGTGGCTTTACCAAATTCAGTATTGCCATGCATCATAGGAAAATGGGCCTGTTGCATTGCCAAAAGCTTGAGCAAATCTGGCGTACTGTCATATTTGATGGCATACTGACCATGAATTGTAGAGGCTTGGCCACCTGCAAAGATGACTGGAGAACTGGATAGCTTGGTCATGCCCTTCAGTGGGAGTGGGAGGGTAAGGATGTGAGGCAGGATTTCAACACAGTTGCATAGATTTTTTGACATACTCCATTATGGATTGTGGAATGAAGCAATGAGGTGGATACTCAGTCAAATCAAGAGCCGTATTCGTTACCACTTGGATTTGAACCCCTTTGCTGTCTGTTATTTCTTTGATATTGCAACAACTTTCCCCAGTGAGAGACCCCCAGTGCCTAGCAGGGACCATCTGCCTCAGGGTGACTGGTAGTGGTGGGGTGTGTGTTGTTGTTGTTTTCCCACTGTCTACATATTCTGGGTGCCAGGAGCTCTACCATGTGTTTATATCACGGTATGACTCCTGGCTTTGCCCCTTCATAGCATAAAACAGATGAGTCAATACAGTGGGAAATAGGACTATTTCTGGAAGCCATTCCTATATGCTGACAACTGGCAATAACCATACAAGGACTGTTAACCACTAAATATATCACAGTAACCCCAAAGAAAAGGTATCCCCATTTCATCCTTCCCTTAGCTGGATTCTAAAACTGCCTGTGACCACTTCAAAGTCACCTAGCAAGAGGAAACTGTGATGGATGGAAGTTAGTATGGAAAGAGACAGCTTTCTTAACTGACTATAGTGAAAATACTTTATTTTTGTTGATTTTTAAAATAAAATCATATGACCATGTATCTTAGATCTCACCAGGCCCAGGGAAATAGTTGATACAAACAAGCTTAATTTCGTTAACTTCATGGTAAATCTACTCATGTATGTTTGTTAAGTGTGTTTGTAAGATAAACTTGAAAATTATTACGGGATCAAGAAGACACAATGCAGATAGACAAAACAATATGAGTTCATTAATATGGCATTGTGAAGTAGTAAGAGCTTTTTTTCACTATTTACATATCTATATATATACATATATATAGTTTGCTGAATAAGCTATGTTAAGACCTCTGACTTGATTTTTTAATTTAAATCAAGTATTTATTTTAGGTCTAGTCTTTACTCAGCCTTAGGTTGGAGTTCTGTGGGATTACAAATATAATTCTTGTCTTTAGGGAGTTTATAAGTCCTATTGGACTAATATACTCATGTGGAATAATTTAAGAGTAATTTACAACACTATGATAATTATACCTAATAACTGCGTGTATTGTTTATGAGAATCATGTTATTCTCACAACTCTCTGAGCTACCCTGAGAAAAGAAAGTTGTTTTATAGCTGCAGAAACAGAATCAACAAATAAATCTTGGAGCTAGGATCAGGATCCATATTATTTGCCTCTTTGTCTTTTTTTCTTAATTAAAAAAAAATCTTTTCCCTCTTTTTGTAAATAATGAAACACTTCTTATAGTACTCTGTTTCATAAAGTATAATTGTACTGTGTTCGTTTCCTAGGGCTGCTGGCAACAAAGTATCACAAACTGGGCGGCTTAAAAGAAGATACATTTAGGGCTTTCCTGGTGGCACAGTGGTTGAGAGTCTGCCTGCCGATGCAGGGGACACACGGGTTCGTGCCCCGGTCCGGGAAGATCCCACATGCCACGGAGCGGCTAGGCCCGTGAGCCATGGCCGCTGAGCCTGCGCGTCCGGAGCCTGTGCTCCACAATGGGAGAGGCCACAACAGTGAGAGGCCCGCGTACTGCACAAAAAAAAAAAAAAAAGAAGATACATTTATTGTCTCATAGTTCTGGAGGCTAGAAGTCTTAAATCAAGGTGTCAGTAGGCTTGGTTTTTTTCTGAAAGCTCTGGGGGAGAATCTGTCCCATGCTTCTCTTCTGGTTTCTGGTGATTCTAGCTGGCAACCGTTGGGACTTGGGGGTTTTAGATGAATCACATCACCTCTGCCCCCATCTTCACATGGTGTTCTCTCCATGTCTCTGTGTCTTCACGTGGTCATTGTTTTAGTAGGACAATAGTCATATTGGATTTGGGGCCCACCCTACTGCAGTATGACCTCATCTTCACTAATAACATGGATAATGACCCTATTTCCAAATAAGGTCACATTACACGGTACAGGGGATTAGGACTTCATCTTATCTTTGCACAATGCAATATACCTGGACAGATTATTTTTGTTTGAAAAATCTCATTTCCCTGTTTGAAATTCTGTCGATAGAAAATTAAAACAATTCTGAATTTGGCCATAGAAGCCACATTACTTTAAGCGAACCCCTAACCTCTTGCTGTACAGGGATAAAACCGTGTTGTGTCTGACTTACAGTGTGCCTTTGAGAATCAAGTGAGACGGTACTTTAAAAATGATACTACTTGAGGCCTTCCCTTGTAGTGCAGTGATTAAGAATCCACCTGCCAACGCAGGGGACACGGGTTCCAGCCCTGGTCCGGAAAGATCCCACATTCTGCGGAGCAGCTAAGCCCGCGTGCCACAACTACTAAAGCCTGCGCGTCTAGAGTCTGTGCTCCGCAACAAGAGAAGCCACCACAATGAGAAGCTGGCACCACAACGAAGAGTAGCCCCCGCTCGCCATAACTAGCAAAAGCCCGTGTGCAGCAACAAACGTCCAACGCAGCCAAAAATAAATAAATAAATTTATTTTTAAAAAATGATACTACTTGATTTTTCCAAGGAGATATTAAGCACCTTTTATTTTATTGAGGCTTTAGCTTTAAACATTGATACGTAGTTATCGAAAAGTTAGTTTCTACATAAAGCCCTTTTCAAAGTGTTCCTTGTAGGTTAGGATTAGAGTTATTAATGAGGAACATTGGGGTGCATATATCTTTTTGAATTAGTTTTTATCTTTTCTGGATGTATGCCTAGGAGTGGGATTGCTGGATAATATGGTAGTTCTATTTTTAGTTTTTTAAGAAACCTCCATACTCTTCTCCATAGTGGCTGCACCAATTTGCATTCCCACCAACAGTGCAAGAGGGTTCCCTTTGCTCCACACCCTCTCCAACATTTCTTGTTTGTAGACTTTTTAATGATGGCCATTCTGACAGGTGTGAAGTGATACCTCATTGTGGTCTTAATTTGCATTTCTCTAATAATTAGTGGTGCTGAGTATCTTTTCATGTGCCTGTTGGCCATCTGTGTGTCTCCTTTGGAAAAATATCTATTTAGGTCTTTTGCCACTATTTATAATAGCCAAGACATGGAAACAATGGAAGTCCAACAACAGACAATTGGTTTAAGAAGTTGTGAGATACACACACACACACACACACACACACACACACACTGTGTTCTTCAGCCATAAAAAAGAATGAAATATTGCCATTTGCAGGAACATGGATGGACTTAGAAAATATCATACTAAGTCAGACAGAGAAATACAAATGTTATATGATAGTTCTTGCAGGTGGAATCTAAAAAGTAATACAAATGAATTTACATACAAAACAGAAATAGTCTCACAGATATAGAAAACAAACTTATTGTTACCAAAGGGGAAGTGAAGGGGGAGAGCTAAATTAGGAGTATGGGATTAGCAAACTACTATACATAAAATAGATAAGCAACAAGGATTTACTGTATAGCACAGGGAAATATATTCAACATCTTATAATTACCTATAATGGAAAATAATCTGAAAATAAATATATTTATAACTGAATCGCTTTGCTGTACACCTGAGACTAACACAATTGTAAGTCAACTATACTTCAATTTCAAAAGGAAGAATTAGTAATGAAGAAAGTTTTAGTGGTATTATGACTTGACAGTTTTTGAAAGAATTTTGCATGACAGTTGTGGAACTACTTTAGATACATAAATGTGTACACTGTATAAAGTAATCAAAAAAGGATGTTTGGAGGATTCCTTATTAAGTAATCCATTTTATTTTATTTGGTAAAGAAGAATGCAGAGGTTAGAAAATAAATGTAGATCAGAGTTTCGGAAAAGTGACTGTTAGGGCTTGAAATTATAAAATAATTATATTAAATAGTTTTAAAAAGTTATAATTTTAGATATCTACGTTTTAGAATGCTGGTCTTGACCTAGAACAGTGATTCTCATCCTTGACTAAATATTAGATTCACCTAAAAAGCTTTTTAAAAATATCGATGCCTGGGCCCTACCCAAACCAACTGAATCAGAACACCCTGGGGATGGAGTTCTGGTATTGATAGGTTTTTCAGATCTTTAGGTAATTCTAACGTGCAGCCAGGTTTGAGGATGACTAATCCGGAATGAGGGAATTTCACTTATAATACATTATAAGTAAAATGTTAAATTGTATGTTTATTTTTGGAAACTGATTTTAATTACTGCATTTTAAAATAATATGACATTTTAAAGTATAAAAATTGACATTACTTTTTCTGAGTCATATGTTGTTAAGCCTTTTAAATTATTACATTATTAAAACTCCTTTCTGAAAACAATGTTATATATAAACATAATAGAATTGAATAATAATCCTTTGAAGGTGAAAGAAGGAAAAATGAAGGTTTCATCATTGTTTATAACAGAAAAAAAATTTACTTTTGCCAGCTAATTGCATTTTCATTGAAAATTATTAGAAGTGGAATTCCATTTACTTATTAGTGTTCTCTGATCAAATCAGCAGAGATCAAGGATATATGGTGATGGTGGTTAAATTCTTTGCACTTGTATCTTGATTTCAACATATTTTTCAGAATCCTGTGTTATTTTTTCACCAGTACTGTAGAAATTATGGTATTAAAAAGTCACAGAGGGGAGTTCCCTGGCAGTCCAGTGGTTAGGACTCAGTGCTTTCACTGCCGTGGGCCAGGATTCAGTCCCTGACATCTTGCAAGCCATGTGGAGTGGTCAAAACAAAGTCACAGAATTACTTATTACATTTTTAATCAAAAAAATTACAAATTATTCTTTCAAGTTAGTTATTCCAAAAATCTTTCTGATCAAAAGACAAAAAATTCATTATTTTAATATATATAGTAGTGAAGTCCTAGATACTTTTTTATGATACGTATTTTTTTTTTCTCACACTTGTTTGTAACCCTGTCATGGAATTGGAGCACTAAAAAAAAAAAACTTGCTTCTTGTCGTGCTCATAAAATTGCTAATATTTTATTTGGATTGATGTATGGATACTGCAAAGCTGCATTGATTTAAACATTTCTAAAAGCAGAGATCCCAGAAACTTTCTTTTTTTAATAAATTTATTTTATTTACTTTATTTTTGGCTGCGTTGGGTCTTCGTTGCTGCACGTGGGCTTTCTCTAGTTGTTGTGAGGCGGGCTGCTGTTCTTTGTGGTACGCGGGCTTCTCATTGCAGTGGCTTCTCTTGTTGTGGAGCACAGGCTCCAGGCACACAGGCTCAATAGTTGTGGCACACGGACTTCAGTAGTTGTGGCTCCTGGGCTTCAGTAGTTGTGGCTCACGGGCTGTAGAGCTCAGGCTCAGTAGTTGTGGTGCATGGGCTTAGTTGCTTTGCGGCATGTGGGATCTTCCCGGACCAGGGCTCGAACCCGTGTCCCCTGCATTGGCAGGCGGATTCCTAACCACTGCGCCACCAGAGAAGCCCCCAGAAACTTTTTGAAATCAATCTTTATCATGTGAGTAGCAGAACAGAAAAGGGAAAGGAAAGGGGGATAGCGTTTTGAAATGTGTGTCAGTCATTGAGCCTGTGCCTTTAAATGTGGTAATAAAAGTTGTCCAGAGAAGTGTTTGCATTGAGCCTTTTGACCATTCTTGAACTCAGGAAGGATACAACAGTTTTGTTAGTTAAAAAGCACTATACAAATGTTGAGGATGTCTGCATGACATTAGGGGATTGAAATCATTTTGTCATCCTGTGATAAGAGCAAGACCAGGTGGCTCTATTCTGTGGCTTAGGATGTGGGTTTCTTTGGCTGTGCTAGTCTCAGACACTGAGGGAAACAAGTTACATATGCAAAAGGAGCTGTTTTTTTATGGTCCATGTAGCTTGGTAATATAATTATTGGCCATGGGCTCTGTTTTATTGACCATTTCATGACAAGCTATGTTCTATTTTGTTTTTTTGGCTACAGTGTAGATAGGTCATGCTGAGGAATTATGAATATATTGTTTAAGATAGAAAAACTGAGTTTGGCTTTATTCTTATTGTATTTGAACGTCAGATGAATTATTTGCTGTAATGTATATTTTGAAAATGAAGATTGCCCAGTTGAGGGTAGAATGGCCTCTGATGTTTAAGGCAACTTTTTTTCATGCTCTTCAGCAGAATGCCTCATACTGGCCTCTAGCTGACTTCATTGCCCCAATTCATAGTGACCCTAGGATCTCAGTCTTGTCCCTTAGTCTTTCTTTTGTTTTAATTTGCTTTTATTCATTGAAAAACAACATTCTCAATCACTCATTTGTAATGCAAAATCTACTTACTATTTATGAGAAATTTATGGTTCAACCTATATATTAACTCCGGCAGTCATCTTTGAACCTCCATTTCCTTATCTTACTATAAACTAGCACGTGGACTGGAAGAGGCATTTTTCCCCTTTGGAGTTTTTCCCCTTTGGAGTAAGTGAGATGGATATTGAATCCTAGGGGAATAAATAGTCAAGATTTCAAAGTCCCTCTTCTTTCCAGACTCATCCTTTTCCCTCCATCCCTGTGCCTAAAATATATCCATTTAAATTTTACCTATTGGGCTTTGATGTAAGATTTCAGTTAAGGGCAAGATTCCAGCTGCTTAAAAAAGAAAAGTAGTTTTAAGTCACTGGGCTTGGTCTTTTCTTTTCCTCCTTCTTCACTATTTCCTCAAAATAAGTCTGTTATTCTAAGATTATTCTAAATATGAGGATGAAATCGAATTGAATTTTCTAGAAATTTAACTTATGTGATGGACACACTCTTCCATATCGTGTTAACAACAAGTAGATGAATTATATAGAGGATTTTTATGTTTACAAGTCATTGTCTGAGTACATTTTGTATGGTGAAGGATGATTCATGGAATTACATGGTTAGACAGGGTGGGGTTATAGAAAAATCCCCATCTCATGTTAGTACAAAAAACTAGACCTAATGGAGTGAGTGAACTTTTAAAACCTATTTTAATTATGGAACTATGGACTTGGCAAGTCAAACAATATAGTACTTTGTGAATGTTTAGCAATAATTTTTGACCTGTCTCTGGTAACACAAATATACACAGTCGTTTTCCATTTAATGTTGAGCAATGTATTATAGTTCCTACGAAGGTTTAGTCATCAGTTTTCTCTTTATTATTCCATTACTTATTATACTTTATTATCTAAAGTTGTTTAATGAACAACTTTAATGAGAAATATAGTCTAATGTCTATCTCTTGTCCCTATTAAAGTGACTAATTCTTTCGTCCCGATTAATGTCCTTATTAATGAGGCAATTCATTCAAAAAAATTTATTGTATACCTACCATGCCTGAGGCGGTGTTCTAGCCACTGGGGCTGCAGTTGTGAACAAGATGAAGTTTCTGTTTTCATGAAGCTCACATTCTAGTTGCAGAGATAGACAGCAAGTAAGTAGATATATATCTGATACTGATAACTCCTAGAAAGAATAATTAAAGCAGGCTAAGGGAATACCATATAATAGAAGTGAATATTTTCAATATGGTGGCCAAGAAAGGCCAATCTGAAAGATGATATTTGAGCAGAGATATGAATGGAGTTATGCCAATATTTGGGGAAGGAGCAATTCCCATCTTAGGGAATAGTGAAGGTAAGAGCTTTTAAGTGGGAACATATTTTGACTCTTCAAGGAACAGTGAGAGGGCTGTTTGGTAAGGGCAGAAGGAATTTGGTGGATAAGGGCAAAGAAGCCAGACCTTGCAGGCCATGGCCAGGAGTAATGATTTTATTTAAATATATGTTTTTTAATTGGAGGACTTTGATTAGGGGAGGGATGTGTTTGTTTTAAAAGACTCAGTCTAACTGTGGAGGAAGGACATTAGGTGGGACAAAGGTGTAAGCAGAAAAGCCAGGTAGGAGGCTATTGTAGTAGCCCAGGCTGGAGATGATGGTAGCTTGAAATAGGGCAGTAACATTTGGAGATGTGAAAAGTGGTCAATTTCTAGAAATATTTTGAAGGTAGTTGGCAAGATATACTAATAGATCAGATGTGGGGTGTAAGAAAAAAAGAGTTGATTCTAAGACTGAAGAATTGGGTGAATGAATATCTATAGTCACAGTAGTACATGTGAAAGAGAATTGGAAGTTTAAGATGTTCAGAAAGCACGTCGTGTGCTAACAGTTTGGGGTGAGTACATAAATAAAGGTGGGAGACCCCTTTAACTTAAGAGCATTGACTCTGACATGGGCAAACTCAGATATCACTCCAAAAGAGTTAGTTCTGCTATAATGCACCATAACATACATGGTGCTAAAAAAATCATCGTGCTATGCAAAATCACACAGCGAAAGCCACAGGACTTAGGAGAAAATGAGATTATGGCATAATATTCAAAACCTTGTCAGTGATATGTTTAAAAAATTTTAAATGTTAAATGGTTAACAACGAAATACTGCAAGACATTTGACACTTTACGTTGCAAAATACGTTATTCCCTCGTGGGAGTGGCTGTGGAAAGGGTTGCAAGATTGTGAGTTTCTTGGAGTGCTGGAAGGAAGCTTACTCAAATCTAAAGGGAAGTTGTGACACCAGATGTGAGCGGATGTGATTCACACCTCACATGGTGAACTGGTAGCTGGTAGATAAATGTTTGAGGCATGTACTTTTGGCATATTCCTCCATGGCCTTGTGTAATGGGGTGCAGTTTTCTGCATTTACCTTATGTTTCTTGTGGATGCACTTGCTCACAAGCAAACACAAAATGTGAGTTATATTCACACTGTTCCCTACTATATCAATTGCATTGGAATCAGTTTACATTTTCAAAATTAAGTGTTACAGCAGAACTAACTGTACCATCTAGTGACCTTTGGCACTTTGCATAACCTCTCAGAGCCTTGATTTCCTCATATGTAAAACAGGGATAATAGTATTGAACTTTAGTAGGGTTTGGGAGAGGGTTAAATGAACGTATACATGTAAGTTTAGAGTAGAATATGGTATATATTTGTTAAAAATGAAGCACTTTCCTAAAACCTCTGTGTAGAAATTGCGCTATCTGAGGAAACTAAAAATGTAAAAAGATATGTTTTTGTGATTTTTATTTCTCTAGTTAGGCAAAGATGTAGGAGTATAGATTTAGCTATTTATAGGTGGTTTAAGCCTATGCCGGTAATTCAGTTGCTATCAGTAATAATGCCATGCTTTACTATGGGACTACATGGTAGAAAGTTAGTGTGTGATTATTGCTTAATTTTCTCTATAATGTTACATTTCTTCATTAAAATAGCATATTTGTTTAACTGCTAACTAACTGACACGATTTCTTTCATCTTCTTTTCTTTTTCCCTTTACTTCCAGTGTCTCAGTTGAGGACTTAATCTTTCATCTTTACTGTTATCATAATGGAATTGGGTTCTTCTGTCTTCTGCCTCTTTCCCTGTCCCTGGTACTAAGATGTACCTTGTTCCTCCATTGCCCCAATTCATCCGTCCTCCATACTGCTGATAAAGTGACAAAATGATAAGGCCACTGCCTTGCTCAGAATTCTCTCCTCACCTTCAAGCCATCTCTTCCTATGACACCATACGCTGCAGCCATCCTGGATGATCTAGTCCTTGGCCTGTGTTGCTGGAGATGTCTGGAGTGTATCTGTCTGTTCCAGTCCCATCCACCCTTATGTACATCTCTCATACAACAATTACACTACATAATAATTCTTTTCCACTTTATGGCCTCATAGAAGTCTAAGCCTTTTGTTTTCAGAGATTTTGATTTCTTGTTATCTCTTGGGTCTAGCACATAGTAGATGTTTGATAAATATTAGGGAATTAAGTGAAGGAAAGAAGGAACAAGCATGTAGCCAAATGTAAATTAAGATTTTAAAACTTGAACACCTGGGTTCAATGTTAGTAAGTTATTCACATCAGCTTTTATTGGTTCATTGTCTAACTTAACTTCAGATTCCTTTATTTTCTACAACCACGACAAAGTATTTTAAATATCTTAGCAGTATAATGTAGTGGTTAAGAAAACAGTCTCTGGCCAGACTGCCTTGGGTAGATTCCTAGCTCAGCCACTTACTAGCTTGATGACCTTAGGCAATTTACCAAACTTCTCAGTGCCATAGTTTCTTGATCTGTAAAATGAACATAATAATAGCATTTACCTCATAGGCTTATTGTGATGATTAAATGAACTGTGAGTTGAAAAGTGTTTAGAATTGTAGCTGTTTAGAATGTAAGTCATTCCTACTGTTCTCAGTTATTATGAACTGTCCTGAGAACAGATGCTCCTTTGCCTTTCCTCTCTAGGTACTAGGTTCCTCAAGACATTTTATTTTCTGGCTTTTCCAAGGCTTCAAGGCAAGCTCTGGCAGGCTTTTCACCAGCTCTTTCTCAGCCAAGGGTTCCAGATGGTATAATTTGCTGTTAAGATTCAAGGACTTTTTCCCTTCTTTCACTGGAGAGCATCTTTCCTCCTGCCCTTCTTTTGATTTGATACATTTATATGTTGGGATTTGATTATCACTGTAGTGTTGGCTAACACCTCTATCACCTTGAAAAATTATTATTATTTTGTGTGTGTGGTGAGAACAGTTAAGGTCTAAGTTCTTAGCAAGTTTGAGGTCTGTAATACAGTACTGTTGCCTGTAATCACTATGCTGTGCATTTGATGATATCTACTAATTGAAAGTTTGTACCCTTAAACAATATCTCCCCAGTTCCCCTACCCTATACTCTTAAAGTACATCTCCCCAATTCCCCCACCCAAAGCCCCTGGGAATCACCTACTCTATTTTTACAAGTTTAACCTTTTTACATTTCACGTATTGATAATATTATATAATATTTGTCTCTGTGTCAGACTTACTTCATTTAGCCTAATACCCTCAAGGTCCATCCAGAACCACCAGCGACAGGAATTCTTTCTTTCTCACAGCTGGATAATATTCCATTGTAATATATGCACCACATCTTCTTTATTCATTCATCCATTGAAAGGCACTTGGTTTGTTTCCATATCTTGGCTATTGTGAATAATACTGCAATAAACACAGGAGAGCAGATACCTCTTCAAGATCCTGCTTTTGTTTTCTTTGGATACATATCCAAAACTGGGATTACTGGATCATATAGATGATGGTTCTATTTTTAATTTTTGGAGGAACCTCTATACTATATTCCATAGTGGCTGCACCAGTTTACATTCTCACCAACAGTGTACTAGGATTCCCTTTACTCTACACCCTTGCCAACACTTTTTATCTCTTGTCTTCTTGATGATGCCATTCTAACAGGTGTGAGGTGCTATCTCATTGTGGTTTTGATTTGCATTTCTATGATGTTGAGCATCTATGATGTTGAGCATCCTTGCATGTACCTGTTGGCCATTTGCGTGTCTTCTTTGGGACTAAATGTTTGTTAAGTTTCTCTGTTCTTTTAAAAATCAGATTGTTTCTGTTTGTTATTGGATTGTACACATTCTTTGTATATTTGTATACCCCTTATCTGATATATGATTTGTAAATATTTTCTCCCATTCTGTAGGTAGCCTTTTCATTTTATTGCTTTTAGTATTTCTTATAAGGCAGATCTGCTAGCAACACATTTTCTCAGTCTTTGTTTATCTGGAGACGTCTCTATGAAAAATAGTTTTACTGGCTATAGAATTCTTGGTTGATGATCTTTTTTTTTTAGCACTTTGAACATGGCATTCCATTGCTTCTTGGCTTCATTGTTTTTCTATGCGAAGTCAGCTGTTAATATTGTATGGAACTACTCATTTCTCTTTTGGTGCTTCTAAGATTTTCTCTGTCGTTGGCATATAAAATGTATAGCTATGAATCTCTTTGAGTTTATTCTGTGTGGAGTTTGTTGAGATTGGATGTATTGGTTAATGTTTTTTTATCATTTGGTTTTCAGGCATTATTATTTTAAATATTTTTGTCTTCTGCGTTTTCTCTAACAACTTATGGTACTCTTTATATAGTTATATTGGTATACTTAATGTGCTCTGAGGTTCTGTTAATTTTTTTTTCAATCATTTTTCCTTTTTTTTTCAGAATGGATAGGTCTAATTCAAATTCACTGAATCTTTCTTTTGAGAGCTCAGATCTGCTGTTGAATCCCTCTGGTGAATTATTCATTTCAATTATTGTACTTATCAACACCAGAATTTCCACTGTTTATTAAGTAATATTGCCTTGTAATATTCTATTTAGTAGATCATTGTTGTCATACTTTAGTTCTTTAAACATGGTGAAGCATGTGTAGTTCTTTGAATGTATTTATAATAGGTCTTTTGACATCTTTTATCTGTTAAATCCAACATTCAGAGGTAGCTTCAATTGATTACATTTTTCCTGAGTCAGTAGGTTACACTTCCTTGTTTCTTTGTATGTCTCATAATTTCTTTTTGTTGAATACTGGACATGTTAGATAATATTGCATAGCAATTTCAGATTCTGAGTTTTTTCTCCTGAGGTTTGTTCTCTTTTTTTGTGTGTTTGGTAATTAGCTAGACTGAACCTTCACCCAAACTGTATGGCCACTGATCTCTCTGTTTAACATTTTTTTTTTTTTAACTCTCTTTAATTTTAAGCCTGGCTCCCTAGGTGTTTTCCTCTGTTTCTACTTAGCTTCATCATCTTCAGTCAGCTATTGGTCAGAGATTGTGATCAAATAGTTTGAGCCAGTAAGGCTTCCTCTGTCTACTTATTGATCTTTTCGTGGTTTGGGGGGTACAAATTTCATGCTGTTTTAAAGTTTCTCCTGGCTCTTATTTTCTGTTGGGCTCTCTTGTGTCTCCTCTGTGTGTTATTTTAGGTCCTGTCTTCTAAGGATGTATGAGTGGCTTGCACCACTCCATTTTCTGCTGTGCATATATCACCCTCAGTCAGTTTAACACACTTGTTGATCTCATCTAGCCCCATGGCTGTCTCACCTTACAGAATTACCTATTAAATTCCTTGCTTGCGGGCTTCCCTGGTGGCGCAGTGGTTGAGAGTCCGCCTGCCGATGCAGGGGACACGGGTTCGTGCCCCGGTCCGGGAAGATCCCACATGCCGCGGAGCGGCTGGGCCTGTGAGCCATGGCCGCTGAGCCTGCGCATCCAGAGCCTGTGCTCCGCAACGGGAGAGGCCACAACAGTGAGAGGCCCGCATACCACACACACACACACAAAATTCCTTGCTTGCCTGACAGTCTGTTGCTTGCCTGAAAAAGAACAATACTTCAAACTAGTGGAGGCAGTGGCCTTCCCTCTTCATGTGCCACTAAAATCACCATTTTCACTGACAACATTTTAAATCCAGTGAGCTCCTCTTCAACAGCAGCAGGTGAACTTCCAGTTATTCATCTTGTCTTGCCCTAATTGAACTACTGCGTATACAGAGCTGAGAGCTTGTCAGAACCCTCAGGAAAATCACCACAGGCTTGTGCTTTTCTTACTTATAGTTCAGTGAGTTTTATGAATAACCACTTCTCAGTTTGTTGTGAACCTATGGTCAATGTTCTGAGTGCTGAAATGGTTGTTTTCGATGCTTCTGTTAAGCTGTATAATTATTTCAGGAATGGCAGAAGACTTGTCCTCCCATCACGAAGGAGTGAATCTGCATTAGCGTTTTAACCAAGTATGTGGTGCAATTTATTTTCAGACCTAAAATGATTCAAATATGATAGATAATCTGAAATTCAGGTTTGTGGGTCTGTCCTCTCCTGCTCTCTGCATATTCTATATTGGAAAGAAAATTTCCACTAGGGAAGAAAGGAGTCTATTAATTCACATTTCAAAACACTTTTTGAAGTTAGGACTGCAAGAGACTAAATATCTGTGTTGAAGATCTGAACAAGTTGTATGGAGTATTAGCAAGAAGAAAAGATGTTTGTGTCAAATCATTTGTTCCTCAAATTTAGAACGTTTATACTGCCTCCTCGATCTAAGTGAGTCCTGCAGGCTGAGCACTTAAGTAGACTTGGGCTGAAAGTAAACAGATGAAGATTCTAACTACTAATTGTGTATGTGTGTTTACTTTTTTTTTAAACATCTTTATTGGAGTATAATTGCTTTACAATGGTGTGTTAGTTTCTGCTGTATAACAAAGTGAATCAGCTATACATAAACATATATCCCCATTTCCCCTCCCTCTTTCATCTCCCTCCCACCCTCCCTATCCGACCGCTCTAGGTGGTCACAAAACACTGAGCTGATCTCCCTATGCTATGTGGCTGCTTCCCACTAGATATCTATTTTACATTTGGTAGTGTATATATATCCATACCACTCCCGCACTTCATCCCAGCTTACCCTTCCCCCTCCCCATGTCCTCAAGTCCATTCTCTATGTCTGTGTCTTTATTCCTGTCCTGCCCCTAGGTTCTTCAGAACCCTTTTTTTTTTTTAGATTCCATATATATGTGTTAGCATGCAGTATTTGTTTTTCTCCTTCTGACTTACTTCACTCTGTATGACAGTTTCTAGGTCCATCCACTTCACTATAAATAACTCAATTTCATTTCGTTTTATGGCTGAGTAATATTCTGTTGTATATATGTGCCAATCTTCTTTATCCATTCATCTGTTGATGGACACTTAGGTCGCTTCCATGTCCTGGCTATTGTAAATAGGGCTGCAATGAACATTGTGGTACATGACTCTTTCTGAATTATGGTTTTCTCAGGGTATATGCCCAGTATTGGGACTGCTGGGTCAAATGGTAGTTCTATTTTTAGTTTTTTAAGGAACCTCCATATTGTTCTCCATACTGGCTGTAACAATTTACATTCCCACCAGCAGTGCAAAAGGGTCCCCTTTTCTCCACACCCTCTCTAATATTTATTGTTTGTAGATTTTTTGATGATGGCCATTCTGACCAGTGTGAGGTGATACCTCATTGTAGTTTTGATTTGCATTTCTCTCATGATTACTGATGTTGAGCATCCTTTCATGTGTTTGTCGGCAATCTGTATATCTTCTTTGGAGAAATGTCTGTTTAGATGTGCCCATTTTTGGACTGGGTTGTTTGTTTTTTTGATATTGAGCTGCATGAGTTGCTTGTATGTTTTAGAGATTAATCCTTTGCCAGTTGCTTCATTTGCAAATATTTTCTTCCATTCTGAGGGTTGTCTTTTCATCTTGTTTATGGTTTCCTTTGCTGTGCAAAAGCTTTTAAGCTTCATTAGATCCCATTTGTTTATTTTTGTTTTCATTTCCATTTCTCTAGGAGGTGGGTCAAAAACGATCTTGCTGTGATGTATGCCATAGAGTGTTCTGCCTATGTTTTCCTCTAAGAGTTTTATAGTGTCTGGCCTTACATTTAGATCCTTAATCCATTTTGAGTTTATTTTTCTGTATGGTGTTAGGGAGTGTTCTAATTTCATTCTTTTACATGTAACTGTCCAGTTTTCCCAGCACCACTTATTGAAGAGGCTGTCTTTTCTCCATTGTATGTTCTTGCCTCCTTTGTCATAAATTAGGTGACCATATGTGCATGGATTTATCTCTGGGCTTTCTGTCCTGTTCCATTGATCTGTATTTCTGTTTTTGTGCCAGTACCATATTATCTTGATTACTGTAGCTTTGTAGTAAAGTCTGAAGTCAGGGAGCCTGATTCTTCCAGCTCCGTTTTTCGTTCTCAAGATTGCCTTGGCTATGGGGGGGTCTTTTGTGTTTCTATACAAATTGTGAAATTTTTTGTTCTAGTTCTGTGAAAAATGCTATTGGTAGTTTGATAGGGATTGCATTGAATCTGTAGATTGCTTTGGGTAGTATAGTCATTTTCACAATGTTGATTCTTCCGATCCAAGAACATGGTATATCTCTGCATCTGTTTGTATTGTCTTTAATTTCTTTCATCAGTGTCTCATAGTTTTCTGCATACAGGTCTTTTGTCTCCTTAGGTAGATTTACTCCTAGGTATTTTATTCTTTTTGTTGCAATGGTAAATGGGAATTTATTAATTTCTCTTTCAGATTTTTCATCATTAGTGTATAGGAATGCAAGAGATTTCTGTGCATTTTGTATCCTGCTACTTTACCAAATTCAGTGATTAGCTCTAGTAGTTTTCTTGTAGCATCATTGGGATTCTCTATGTATAGTTTCATGTCATCTGCAAACCGTGACAGTTTTACTTGTTCTTTTCCTATTTGGATTCCTTTTATTTCTTTTTCTTCTCTGATTGCTGTGGCTAAAACTTCCAAAACTGTGTTGAATAATAGTGGTGAAAGTGGGCAACCTTTTCTTGTTCCTGATCTTAGTGGAAATGGTTTCAGTTTTTCACCATTGAGAATGATGTTGGCTGTGGGCTTTTCATATATGGCGTTTATTATACTGAGGTTAGTTCCCTCTCTGCCTACTTTCTGGAGTGTTTTTATCATAAATGGGTGTTGAATTTTGTCAGAAGCTTTTTCTGCATCTATTGAGATGATCATATGGTTTTTCTCCTTCAATTTGTTAATATGGTTTATCATGTTGATTGATTTGTGTATATTGAAGAATCCTTGCATTCCTGGGATAAACCCCACTTGTTCATGGTGTCTGATCCTTTTAGTGTGCTGTTGGATTCTGTTTGCTAGTATTTTGTTGAGGATTTTTGCATCTATGTTCATCAGTGATATTGGCGTGTAGTTTTCTTTCTTTGTGACATCTTTGTCTGGTTTTGGTATCAGGGTGATGGTGGCCTCTTAGGATGAGTTTGGGAGTGTTCCTCCCTCTGCTGTATATTGGAAGAGTTTGAGAAGGATGTGTTAGCTCTTCTCTAAATGTTTGATAGAATTCGCCTGTGAAGCCATCTGGTCCTGGGCTTTCCTTGTTGGAAGATTTTTAATCACAGTCTTAATTTCAGTGCTTGTGATTGGTTTGTTGATATTTTCTATTTCTTCCTGGTTCATGCTTGGAAGGTTGTGCTTTTCTAAGAATTTTTCCATTTCTTCCAGGTTGTCCATTTTATTGGCATAGAGTTGCTTGTAGTAATCTCTCTTGATCCTTTGTATTTCTGCAGTGTCAGTTGTTACGTCTCCTTTTTCATTTCTAAGTCTATTGATTTGAGTCTTCTCCCTTTTTTTCTTGATGAGTCTGGCTAGTGGTTTATCAATTTTGTTTATCTTCTCAAAGAACCAGCTTTTAGTTTTATTGATCCTTGCTGTCGTTTCCTTCATTTCTTTTTCATTTATTTCTGATCTGATCTTTATGATTTCTTTCCTCCTGCTAACTTTGGGTGTTTTTTTTGTTCTTCTTTCTCTGATTGCTTTAGGTTTAAGGTTAGGTCGTTTATTTGAGATGTTTCTTGTTTCTTGCAATAGGATTGTATTGCTATAAACTTCCCTCTTGGAACTGCTTTTGATGCATCCCATAGGTTTTGGGTCATCATGTTTTCGTTGTCATACGTTTTTAGATATTTTGTGATTTCCTGTTTGGTTTTTTCAGTGATCTCTTGGTTATTTAGTAGTGTATTGTTTAGCCTCCATGCGTTTGTATTTTTTACAGATTTTTTTCTTTAATTGATATCTAGTGTCATAGTGTTGTGGTCAGAAAAGATACTTGATATGATTTCATTTTCTGAAATTTACCAAGGCTTGATTTGTGACCCAAGATATGATCTATTCTGGAGAATGTTCCATGAGCACTTGAGAAGAAAGTGTATTCTGTTGTTTTTGGATGGAATGTCCTATATATATACATTAAATCCATGTTGTTTAATGTATCATTTAAAGCTTGTGTTTCCTTATTTATTTTAATTTTGGATGATCTGTCCATTGGTGAAAATGGATTGTTAAAGTCCCCTACTATGAATGTGTTACTGTTGATATCCCCTTTTATGGCTGTTAGCATTTGCTTTAAGTATTGAGGTGCTCCTATGTTGGGTGCATAAATATTTACAATTGTTATATCTTCTTCTTGGATCTATCCGTTGATCATTATGTAGTGTCTTTCTTTGTCTCTTGTAATAGTCTTTAAGTGTATTTTGTCTGATATGAGAATTGCTACTCAGTTTTCTTTTGATTTCCATTTTCATGGAATATCTTTTTCCATTCCCTCACTTTCAGTCTGTATGTGTCCCTAGGTCTGAAATGGGTCTCTTGTAGACATCATATATATGGATCTTGTCTCTGTATCCATTCAGCCAGTCTATGTCTTTTGGTTGGAGCATTTAATCCATTTACATTTAAGGTAGTTATCGATATATGTGTTCCTATTACCATTTTCTTAATTGTTTTGGGTTTGTTATTGTAGGTCTTTTCCTTCTCTTGTGTTTCCTGCCTAGAGAAGTTCTTTTAGGATTTGTTGTAAAGCTGGTTTGGTGGTGCTGACTTCTCTTAGCTTTTAATTTTTCTGTTGATTCTGAATGAGATCCTTGCTGGGTAGAGTAATCTTGGTTTTAGGTTTTTATCTTTCATCGGTTTAAGTATGTTCTGCCACTCCCTTCTGGCTTGCAGAGTTTCTGTTGAAAGATCAGATGTTAACCTTATGGGGATTCCCTTGTACGTTAATTGTTGCTTTTCCCTTGCTGCTTTTAATATGTCTTCTTTGTATTTAATTTTTTATAGTTTAATTACTATGTGTCTCGGCGTGTTTCTCCTTGGATTTATCCTGTATGGGACTCTCTGTGCTTTCTGGAGTTGATTCACTCTTTCCTTTATCGTATTAGAGGAGTTTTCAACTATAATCTCTTCAAATATTTTCTCAGTCCCTTTCTTTTTCTCTTCTTCTTCTGGGACCCCAATTTGAATGTTGGTGAGTCTAATGTTGTCCCAGAGGTCTCTGAGACTGTCGTCAGTTCTTTTCGTTCTTTTTTCTTTATTCTGTTCTCCAGTAGTGATTTCCACTATTTTATCTTCCAGGTTACTTATCCATTCTTCTGCCTCAGTTAGTCTGCTATTGATTCCTTGTGGAGAATTTTTAATTTCATTTATTGTGTTGTCATTATTTGTTTGCTCTTTAGTTCTTCTAGGTCCTTGTTAAATGTTTCTTGTATTTTCTCCATTCTATTTCCAATATTTTGTATCATACTTACTATCATTACTCTGAATTCTTTTTCAGGTAGACTGCCTATTTCCTCTTCATTTGTTTGGTCTGGTGGGTTTTTACCTTGCTCCTTCATCTGCTGTGTTTTTTTCTGTCTTCTCATTTTGCTTAACTTACTGTGTTTGGGGTCTCCTTTCTGCAGTCTGCACGTTCGTAGTTCCCGTTGTTTTTGGTGTCTGTCCCCAGTGAGTAAGGTTGGTTCAATGGGTTGTGTGAGCTTCCTGGTGGAGGGGACTGGTGCCCGTGTTCTGATGGCTGAGGCTGGATCTTGTCATTCTGGTGGGCAGGACCGTGTCCGGTGTTGTGTTTTGCGGTGTCTGTGAACTTATTATGATTATAGGCAGCCTCTCTGCTAATGGGTAGGGTTGTGTTCCTGTCTTGCTAGTTGTTTGGCATAGGATGTCTAACACTGTAGCTTGCTGGTTGTTGAGTGAAGCTGGGTCTTAGCAGGGACATGTAGATCTCTGAGAGAGCTTTCACCGTTTAATATTACATGGGGCCAGGAGGTCTCTGGTGAACCAATGTCCTGAACTTGTCTCTCCCACCTCAGTGGCTCAGGCCTGACACCCGGCTGGAGCACCAGGACTATGATTGTGGAGGCTTGGTGAATCCAAAATTTGATGTAGTAGGCCAGCGTGCCGGAGACTCCAGGAAGAATTGCAGCCCAAGCGAAGGCTGCTGGCAGAATCCCCTGCGTGTTTACTTTTAAGAGAGTACTTTCCCTCTCCCCTTTATTATCCATGAGACTTATAAGTCTCACTTTTCTTTTTTGTAAAGGGATGATAATAGTAATATCATTTTCATATTCTCTGAGGATTGAAGTACATTGTTTCTATTATTGTTATAGTTTTATTAATTTCTAGGCTGACACTTCTCTAGGCAAAGTGTTGAATAATTTTGAAAAGCAAAGAAAATTTCTTTACGAAAATAATTACTTCCTAAATTTACTTTTGTCAATTCAGGTGCATTGTTTTACATTCTATCTGAAAGTTTATTTTTGTGAATTCAGATGAGTTGTTCTCCATTAGGTTGTTCCAAAGCATAGTGTGCTAGTATATTTGGAGTTGGGTTTTTCTCCTATGAACAATCACCAATGAAAAATGAAATGCTAATTTGATAAATCTTTTGTAGAATTATAACAATTTTCAGTCAATGTTTAACACACTTTATTTCAGATAATTTAATATGTAAAATGCATTGGTCTCAGGAGAGGTCCAGAGGTCAAAGAGAAATGTAAGAATGTGAAAAAAAAAAAAAAAGGAGGATTCTTTTTCTATTCTGTTCTGTCCTTTATTTCCTTGGCTGGACTTTGGAGTAGGCTATCAGGTATACCTTTAAAGTAGGTGAAATCCATGGCTTTATTTTCTGCTTTTGTTACTGGTTTAATATGGAGACAGCCATGGAGCCATTTGAAGTCATCTTTTGCAGCAATTTTGAATGGGAAAATAGAATTGCAAAAGGCCTTACTATTATCTGACAGCCTGTTTGTGTATCAAAGTTAATGAGAGGTTTGCAAATAGTCTGAAGAGGCAAAACTTCCTACCTCTCAGTTTGGACTGCTTCCACAGAATACAGTGATCCAATTTTAGAGGAGATTTGGAATTGCCAGTACCTAGGACTGGAAAATAAATCCAACATTGTTCCAACCAGCCTGAAACGTCTGGTCACTATAATTACGCTGAAATAATACTTAACTAAAGCTGTAATTTACTTGTTCTTCTCTATTTCACATTGCTTCTTGGGAATAATATTTATTCTGTATGCTTAGCTAAATTACAATTGTTAAAAAGTAATGAGTTAAGAATGGTATTTGATTTTGTTCTTTGCTCATATTTTTACATTGACATTTAGATCTTCCAGCAATCTGAAAATATTTTTATAAATGATGTAAGGTTGTAGGCTAAGTTTTCTTCCAGATTTCTAGTCAGTTTATTAGTAACACTAACTGAATAATCAATTCTTTCCTCATTGACTTGAGAATACATGTATTGTTCTTACATATAAATGGTGATATTGCTGCGTTCTGTTTTGTTTTATTTATTTATTTATTCATTAAGCAAATAGGTCTTGAGTACCTACTGTGTATCAGGTGATATGTTACAAAGTAGGAATACATAAGTAGTTGAGACAGCCATTTAGTAAATGTTTTATATATAATGTAAAATTGCTAATAAGTGCCACAAAGGAGAAAGGTGTTTAATGCTGTGAGAGCTTACTACAAAACATTTATCTATTTCTGAATGTTACACTGTTTTAAGTATACTGTATTTTGATATAAGATAGTACCTTCCTCATTAATCTATTTCAAAGTCTTTTATGTAGTTTTATTTACTTTACTTAGATTAGTTTTAAAGTTTATATTAATTCCTTTTGAAATTGTATTGAATTTATGGACTAACTTTGTGAAAATCAACATCTTTGTAATAGTGACCCTTTATACCCAAAAGTATGTGTTTTCCATTTCTTCTATTTTCCTGTATATGTATCTTTAAAATAATTTTTTACTGTGGTAAAATACGTATAACATAAAGTTTACCATCTTAACCATTCTTAAGTATACAGTTCAGTGGTATTAAATACATTCACATTACTGTGTAACTATCTCCGCCATCTACCCACATAACTCTTTTCATCTTGTGAAACTGAAACCCTGTACCTACTAAGTGATGTCTCCATTCTCCCCTCCTCTAGCCCTACCATCCACCATTATACTTTGTGTCTTTATGATGATTTTGACTAGTCTAAGTTCCTCATGTAAGTGGAGTCATACAGTATTTGTCTTTTTATGACTGGCTTATTTCAGTAGCATAATAGCCTCAAAGTTTATTCATGTTAGCGTCTTGTAGAATTTCCTGTCTCTTTAAAGTTGAATAACATTCCATTGTATGTATATACCATATTTCACTTAGCCATTGATCATATAGTAATTCTATGTTTAATTTTTTGAGGAACATGATACTGTTTTCTGTAGTGGCTGTACCATTTTACATTTCCACCAGTGGGGCACAGGGTTCAGTTTTTCTACATCTTCACCAGCACTTGGGGTGTGGTGTGTGTGTGTGTGTGTGTATGTTTGATTTTTGGATAGTAGCCATCCTTATTGGTATGAAGTAGTGTCTTTTCATACTTCTGATTTGCATTTCCCTAATAATTAGTGATATTGAGCATCCTTTCATGTGCTTACTACTCATTTGTATGTCTTCTTTGGAGAAATGTCAATTTAAGTCTTCTGCACATTTCTTAATTGGTTCATTTCCTTTTTGTTGTTGAGTGTTAGGAGTTTTCTGTATATTCTGAATGTTAATCTTTTATCAGATATATGACTTACAAATATTTGGTCTTATACTGTGGGCTGCCTTTTTATTCTGTTGATAGTATCCTTGAATGCACAGCATTTAAAAATTTTTATGAAGTCCAATTTTTCCTGTGTTTCCTTTTTGTTATTTGCACCTTTCCTGTCACATCCAAGAAATCATTGCCAAATCCAATTTTGTGAATCTTATAACCTGTTTCTTCTTGTAAGTGTATAATTGTTTTAGATCTTATATTTAGGTCCTTAATCCATTTTTGAGTTAATTTTTGTGTATGGTTTCAGGTAATGATCCACATTCATCCTTTTGCATGTGAATATCTAGTTTTTCCAGTATCATTTGTTGAAAAGACTGCTTTTTTACCATGGAGTGGCCTTGGTACCCTTGTTGAATTGAGCGTATATGTGAGGATTTATTTCTGGGCTCTGTAGTCTATTCCATTGGTCTAATGTGTTTTTTCCTCATGCCCATACCACACAGTTTTGATTACTGTAGCTTTGTAATAAGTTTTGAAATTAGGAGTCCTCCACTTTTGTTCTTTTTCAAGATTGTTTTGGCTATTCAGGGTCCCTTGAGATTCCATATGATTTTTAGAATGGGTTTTTCTGTTTCTACATGAAACAATATTAGAATTTTGATAGGGATTGCATTTGAAGTAGATCACTTTAGGTAGTATTGACATTTTAATAATGTTAAGTATTCCTATCCATGAACATGTGATATGAGTCCATTTATTTGTATCTTTTAAAATTTCTTTCAGCAATGTTTTGTAGTTCTCACTGTGTAAGCCTTTAACTTGTTTGGTTGAGATAATTCCTAAGTATTTTATTCTTTTTGATGCTTTTATAAATGGAAATGATTTTATAATTTCCTTTTCAGATTATTTTTCTTTGTGTATAGAAATACACCTGATTTTTGTGCATTGACTTCATGTCTTGCTACTTCACTGAATTCATTTATTAGTTCTAACAGGTTCTTTTTGGAATCTTTAGTGTTTTCTACACATTAGATCATATCATTTGCAAAAAAGATAATTTTACTTCTTCTTTTCCAGTTTGGATGCCTTTTGTGTCTTTTTCTTGCATAGTAGCTCTGGCTAGAACTTCTAGTACTATGTTGAATAAAAATGATGAAAGTGGGCATCCTTGCCTTGTTCTTGATCTTTGATTAAATGTTTTCAGTCTTTCACCATTGAGTATGATGCTCGCTGTGTGTTTTTTGTATTGGATTTTATTATGTTGAGGTGTTTTCTTTCTATTCCTGTTGAGTGTTTTTATCATGTAAGTGTGTTGAATTTGTCAAATGCTTTTTTTCTTTTTTGCATCAATTGAGATGGTGATGTGTGTGTGTGTGTGGTTTTTTTTTTCATGCTGTTGATGTGGCATATACACTGATTGATTTTTCTTTGTTGAACTTTCTTGCATTCCAGGAATAAATCCCACTTGGTCATGATGCATAATCCTTTATATGCTGCTGAAATCTGTTTGCCACTATTTTTTTTTTTTTTTTGAGGATTTTTGTAACAATGTTCATAAGGAATATTGGTCTGTAGTTTCCTTTTTTTATAGTGTCTTTGTATGGCTTTGTTATCAGGGTAATGCTGGCCTCATAAAACAAGTTAGGAAGTATTTCTTTCTCTTTAAAGTTTTGGAGAAGTTTACTAAAGTTTGGTATTAGTTCTTCTTTGTATGTTTGGTAGAATTCATCAGGGATTTTCTTTGTTGGGAGATTTTTGATTAATTATTCAATGTCCTTACTAGTTATAGGTCTATTCATATTTTTTTTCATTATGATTTACTCTTGATAGGTTTTATGTTTTTAGGAATTTTTCCATTTCATCTACATTATCGTAATTTATTGGCATACTATTCTTTTAGTACTTGCTTGTAAACCTTTTTATTTCCTTTGAATTTGTAGCAATGTCCCCACTTTTTTTTCTGATGGTAGTAATTTCAGTCCTCTCTCTCTCTCTCTCTCTCTCTCTCTCTCTCTCTCTCTGTCTTTTCTGAGTCTGTCTAGCTACAGGGCTTTCAATTTTCTTGACTTTATTTTAAGAAAGAGCTTTTGGTTTCATTGACTTTTTAAAATTCCTTTTGTATTCTCTTTTTTGTTTATCTCTGCTTTAATTTTTATGATTTCCCTCTTTCTGGTAGTTTTAGGTTTAGTTTGGTCTTCTTTTTCTAGTTACTTAAGTTCTAAAGGGAGGTTGTTGATTTGAGATCTTTCTTGTTTTTAGGTGTTGATTTGAGATCTTTATTATTTTTAGTATAAGCATTTATAGCTATAAGTTAGCCTCTCAGTATTGTTTTTGTTGCATACCCCATTATCCTGATACTGAAACCAAAATATTTTAGGAAAACGACAAATCATTGTTTTTCGTGAACATAAGATGCAAAAATTCTTAGGTAAATCTCAGCAGATCTAATCCAGCAATATATATAAAGTAAGGACTATGAAGAATTTATCCCAGCAATGCAGATTTGTTACAACATAAAGAAAATCCATCAGTATATTTCTCCACATTAACAGTATCTAGGATAAAAACCATAATCATCTTAATAGATATACAAAAGATACTATAAATGGAAATATGCTTAAACTGATTAGAATCATGTATGAAAATCTGCATGTAATATCATAATTAATATATTAGATAGAACATTTTCCCTGTAAGATCAAGAACAAGGTGTGACGTTTGCGCTTACCACTTCTATTTGATATAATACTGAAAGTCTTAGTGCAGGAAGGCAACTGAAGAGAAAAGAAACATTCTTTTTTTTTTTTTTTTTTGCGGTACGCGGGCCTCTCACGGTTGTGGCCTCTCCCGTTGCAGAGCACAGGCTCCGGACGCACAGGCTCAGTGGCCATGGCTCACGGGCCTAGCCACTCCGCGGCATGTGGTATCTTCCCAGACCAGGGCACAAACCCATGTCCCCTGCATTGGCAGGCAGACTCTCAACCACTGCGCCACCAGGGAAGCCCGAGAAAAGAAACATTCTAATTGAGAAGGAAGTAGAATTGTCTTTATTCACAAATTACATAATCTTGTATATAGAAAATGCTACAGAATGATTGAAACAATAATAGTTTACAGACTACCAGACCTGGGACTTCCCTGGCAGTCCAGTGGTTAAGGCTCCACGTTTCCATTGCAGGGGGCCCGCGTTTGATCCCTGGTCAGGAAACTAAGATCCCACATGCTGCATGGTGTGGCCAAGAAAAATAAAGACTACCGGACCTAATAAAAGAATGTATTAAGATCACAGGATATAAAGTTAATAAACAAAAATTCATGTATTTCTCTAACTAAGCAGTGAAGAATTAGTAAATGAAATTTATTATTCACAGTAGCCAAAACATGGAAGCAACCTGATTGACCATCGATGGGTGAATGGATAAAGAAAATGTGGTACATATATACGGTGATACTATTATTCAATCTTAAAATAAAGGAAATCCTGCCATTTGTGACAATAAGGATGAACCTGGAGGACATTATGCTAAGTGAAATAATTCAGGCACAGAAGGACAAATACTACATGATACTACTTACATGAAGAATCTAAAACAGTCAAACTCATAGACATAGAAAGTAGAATGGTGATTGCCAGGGACTGGCAGGAGGGAAAAACAGGGAGGTATTATCAGAGGGTACAAAATTTCAGTTATAAATAATTTCTAGAGATGTATATAGCATAGCACCTATGGTTAATAATAGTGCATTGTATACTTAAAATTTTTCTAAGAGGGTAGTTTTTAAAAATTTTTTTAAGGAGTATGATTTTATTTCCTTCTCATTTATATTTAGATGCTTTTAACAGAAGTTTGAAATTATCTTTCTCTGATTTCATCTCATTAGTTTCAAGTGATCTTAGTGCCACTCTAAATACATATACACATGCATATATATGTATGTTTCAATAAGCATACCTCATAATTATTTCTCTATTCATTTGTACATTTTTGATTGTACTAGATAGTCATATGAAAATGAAAGATTCTTTCAAAAACTACCAAATTCAAGCATCTGCTTGGATTGTTCAATATTAAAATTTGGGACTTAACCCATGGCCTAGAACTCTGTATTTAGTACCTTTGACTCAGTCAGCTGAACAAGTTCTTGCTGCACATTTTGTGGCTTTTTTCTTAGGCCAGCTGCAAGTGCCTGTTTGCTTTGATATTGGTCTTTTACAGTTGGTGCCTTCTAAATATCACAAAATTGGCTGGTATGGATAAGGTTAAAATAGCCCAATCATTTAAAATATACATACGTGAGATCCATTATGATGCTCATTTGGGAATTTTGTCTGCACTTTACTTAAAGTTAATAGATCTGAGGCTTCCTTATTCCTGGTTCCTAAAATAAATCTGCAAGTCAGATCCGCAAATCATTAAATGTAATTTAAGTGGGCTTTATTTTAAATTATACTTGTTTTCTTAAAACACTTTAATGAGGTATGACTGATATAAAAAATCTATACATATTTAATGCATACAACTTGATGAATTTGGAGGTGAGTATATATCCATTTCAGTGAAACCATCCCCACAATCTGCCATAAACATATACATCTATACATCATCTCCAAAAGTTTCCTCCTGTCCTCTTTGTTTACTTCTTTTGTGTGTGATAGGAACATTTAAAATAAGATCTAGCCACTATGGGTTTAAAAAACAAGTGTAATTAAAATAATAACGAGGCTTCCCTGGTGGCGCTGTGGTTAAGAATCTGCCTGCCAATTCAGGGGACACGGGTTCGAGCCCTGGCCTGGGAAGATCCCACATGCCGACGAGCAACCAAGCCCATGCACCGCAATGAAGTGTAGCCCCCACTCGCCACAACTAGAGAAAGCCCGTGTGCAGCAACGAAGACCCAACGCAGCCAAAAAAAATAAATTAAATAAATTTATTTAAAAAATAATAGCAATTATAATTAAATGATAACAAGTATAATAGTTAAATAATAAGTATAATTAAAATAAAAACAAGTACAATTTAAAATAAAGTCCATTTATAATAGCATTAAAAATCATACAGTAGGAATAAACTTAAAATATGACAGATCTATAGAGTTAAAATTACAAAATATTTCTGAGTAAAAACAAAAGTAGATGGAGACTTAAACCACTTGAATTTATTGTCAGTTCTCTCCAAATGATTTACAGTTGAATGTTATCCCAATCAAAATCACAGTAGGCTTTTTTAAAAATAGAAAGTGACATGGCTAGTCTAAAATTTATATGTATGCAGATAATAGCCAGAACAGTTTTTAAAAAGAATAATGTTGGAGGCTTTACATTATCCAATTTCAAGACTCATTAAAAAGTACAATGCTACAGTAATCCAGACACTGTGTAGTGGCAGAAAGATAGACATATATATTAGTGGAACAGAATGGAGAGTCCAGAAATACAGGCACATAGATGGCCAATTGATTTTCTACAAAGATGCCAGGGTAATTCAACCGTGAAAGGATACGCTTTTAACAAATTGTGCTGGATCTACTGAAAACACATATTGAAGAAAATGAATAGGTAGGCCACAGACTGGGAGAAAATGTTTGCAGTACCTATGTCTGACAAACGAATTGTATCCAGAGAATCTATGTAACTCACACTTCAATAAAAAGTTAAGCAAACCAATTAAAAAATTGGCGAAAGACTTGGCATTTTACAATGGAAGGCATACAAAATGCAAATTAGCACATGAAAACTACTGAACATCATTAGTCTTCAGGAAAATGTAAATTAAAACTATAATGCGATACCATTACATACACCCTGTAGCAATTTACTATTCTTGAGATTCTTATCTCTCTGGTTCTCTATGTACTTATGGCTTCTTTCTCTTTTGCTATATTCCTCCTCTTTACTGTCCTCTTTTCTATCTTGCGGTTTTTGATTACTTGGGCTGCTTTTCTTCTTGTGTTTCCTTACTTTGCCTATTCTACTTCCTGTTGACTTAGTCAGTTTTCCAAAAGAATAAATATAATTGGGTAATACTTTATTGTATGGCACAACTAATATGTTTGTCCACCTCATTATCCGCTGGCTTGTCGATAGATACGTGCCTTTAAGGTTAAGCATTTGTCCCAATCAGGTACAACCTGAGTACTCTTGAGATTATCAGGGTAAGTGCCTATTTCATTCCTTGCTTTATGCCCAGTGCCCAGACCAACAGTTGTCCCTAATAGGATGTTCAATAAATAATTTGTTGAATGAATGAGCTACCTCTGAGGATGAGGTTGAATGTGGCTCCTTCCCTTGTAAGGGGACATGATATGTCATGTTCAGAATATAATTCTTCCAAAATGATACTTTCAAGGAACTATGCAACTTCTTGTTCTTTTTGAAGATCTGGAATAGCCTAATACTTAGGAGCACTGACCCTGGAACCCGAGTCTCAGTTTGAATCATAACAGGCAGTTTTATTATGTGACTTTGAGCAAATTACTTAATCTCTTAGTGTTTCACTTCCCTTACGTGTCAATGGAGATAACAGTATCAACCTCATAGCATGTATTGTTGTAGGGATCAAATAATTTAATGATGTCAGGTGCCTAGGAAGAGTACTTGGCACTAGTATAATGGGAGGGTTCATAGTTATTATTATTACCATTATTATTATTGATTTGGAGGGGAAAAGCATTACTAAAAACAGGTACAGAACGTAAGTCGGAGTCTTCAGAGCCCACAACTTCTTTTATCAATGTAATTTTTTTTCAGGCAAGCCTTTTCTCCTCTCACTCCCCCTTTTAAGAGAAGAAGTTAAATTACAGAGGTATTTAAACATTAGAAATCACTGTGGAACCTTACAAAAATACTTTGAAGTCAGTAGAGAAAAGATATACAATAAAGCTTTGCTCCATGTCTATTTCATCCTAACTTCCCTTTGTGGCAACTACTGTGTATTTTTTTATTCTCAATTCCAGGCCCCTCCCTTAGAGGACAGGCATGCTCAGTGCCTTAACCCTCACATCTCTGATGCTGTCATTCATATCTGTTTGGGGGAACCTTTAATTATCAACCCTAGAACATCCTATAAATCTTCATTAGGAAATTCCTTTTGAACTTTTGCTGAAAAGTAGTTACTGTGCACTGTATGTGTAGCAGCTGTTTGCCTAAGTTAAAAAAAAGTTGACCGTTTTAATTTGCTTTAAAAATATCCACTGGCACTGGTTCTCATTACAGATGTGTGGTTGTAACATTTCATTTTTAAAATGTGTATCCATCTTTTTTCAGTTCTAAAGGAGTCCAAAGAAACCATCTAAAACCTTAAAAATAACCACTAAACCTACAGTGTTTTTGGTTTTTAAAAATTCTCAAGGGAGGACATTTTTTATCTTGGACTTAAGCTTCATACAGGGTGGCCCATTTAAAAGAGGCCCGGTACACAGCCACATTATTAAATAGGAACTGTTTTAAATGGGCCACCCTGTAAATCAGGATTTTTTTTCCAATGGATATTTACTTCTTTGCACACTTGTGAGTTTAGTTCAAGTTTTCAGTTACTATGCTTGATAAGCATCCCTGAAATTTGAATTTGGGCACCTCAGTGACATTGAAATGCACAAATCTGAGTTCAGAGACATTAAGAAACTTGTAAATTTGTGTTTTGAGAGATCATGTTTGGATCTCTTTGAAAATTTGGCCAATATTCTATGCGAATCTCCTTTTTCAAAACATTTTTTTTAAATGGATGAAATACAAATAAACTGAAAATGGAAGCTTTAACATAAACAGTAATACGGCTTTGGACTTTCTTTTACTGGAAATCTTTAAAAACAGGAAAGATGTCCACTTTTTTTGGAATAGGTTAGGGTCAGTAGTTCTTAATATTTTTAATCCAGAATTTCTAAGCATACTCTATTCTTTTTACTTACCAAAAGTTAAATCTGTGCTAGAAATGAGATAGAAATAATACCTCATTTGAACCATAATGTATCTGATTCAGGTTTTGCTCAAACCTGCTCCCCAGAACGTGTAGGGCAAAGAGTAAGAATTTAAATGAAGGCACACGTACCATGTGTCATCATAAATATACCTGAAATCACAAATCAGAACAGGAAGAGAAGCAAGAAAATGAATCCTTGGCACTATTTGAAAATGGTGCTTTGTAATGCAAGAATCTTTTGCATTCATGCTATCTCAGAGAAAGATTTGAGAACTTCAGCATTTCTACCACTTAATCCTCCCAACTCCCAAGAGCAGTGTGCATTTCCCATGTCAGTAGTAACACAACCCACAAACTTTCGTGGCATTCTGATGCAGTAGCCTTTTGTTTGGAGAAATGTGGAGACATTTTTCCCTAGGGGCTGAATGGTGTCATTCATGAGAATGGATGATTTTTGGTTATGTGCCAGTGATGAGTATTGATGTAGTTGTGTTCGTGACATTTAGTCTCAGGTAGAGTTCTCGCTTACCGCATCTTAACGTAATACTGTTAAACTCAAGTATGAGTTTTATTGATTGATTGTAGAAATATTAACATTTACTTTAAATATAAATAGAATCTGTGTCTCCAAATTTGTATGCCTCTACTAATTTACTACCACAGGGGTCTTTCTGTACATTTCCTGGACTCTAATGTTTGCCCAAAGAAGTTTTTCTTATCTTAGTACATTATAGGTCATTGTCATCTTGGGACCATGGTTAATGGCTTGGATGGAACCTACCACCTTGTTTTAATTCTACACATTATAGAAAACAGTACATTGGGAAAACAGATTAGAAAAACTTCCAGATAAAGTGTTTGTATAAATTGGAAACCTGAGAAGGAAAAACAAAATGAGGAGTTATAACAGCTAAATCTGGCCTAGATCCATCAGCTTTCTCTTTAACATTCCTAGTAAACTCACATTTTCAGAGATATTCTGTTAAAACATAGGACGAAGATAACAAGTGTTATCTTATAATTTGAGTTCTTCTTAACTCTTAAAATATTCTGCATTGTACAAGCCAAAGTTAAATGATTGATGTATACTCTTAAAATAACAAAAAGGCGATCTAACAACTCTGTGGTAGCCTTGATGTTGCTGACTGACTTTATTTTTACTGAGTGGCCTCAATCCAAGACAATGTCCTGATTATTATTTCTTTTCCTAAAGAAGTATGGCTTGTGCTCAGATTTAAAGCATTAACAGACCATTTAAAGAAAATGTTATAGCATAACTACTGCAAGAAAGGGCTCCTGGGCAAGGTAGCTATGCTTTTATTTGCTTGAGGAAAAGGTTTCTTTTATTCTTTAATGTGAAGCTCCATCTTGAAAAAAAGTATTGACGTGGATCCAAATGAATTTCCTGGTTGCTTATGTTACCCCCGTTGGGAAAGAAGGTGGTCTTGGTGGTCATTTCTTGAATTACTCAGGAGCACACTGTGCCCAATGAGCAGAAATATGCCATTTGGACATTGAGGACGCCTGGACCCCTAATTGCAGCAACTTAATTACTCAGCTGCTTCATTCAGGAAACTTTCACCTGACATCAAGAGGCAGCAAGATAAATAAGTATGACTGATTTTCTGTCTGCTTGTTAGATGTCCACCTTAGCCAAAGAACATCTGGTTTGAGGTATTGAGGAAAAACAAAAAAACAAGGAATGACTTGTTTGGTAGCCGTATCATGCAAAGAAAGTCCATTTAATTTTAACACGACAATTTTAATGCACAGTTTATTTTATTTCAGACTTAATATTTTATTTGTTCATTAAATGATGACGTGTTATTTGAGTACTTTAATGAGTCTTACAAAGTGAAAAATAGCCTTAATACTTTGTTATGTTTGTGTATTAGTTTCCTAGAGCTTCTATAACAAAGTATCAAAAACTGGGTGGCTGAAAACCCCAGAAACTCATTGTTCCATGGTTCTGGAGGCTAAAATTCCAAAATCAAGGTGTCAACTGGACCATGCTCTCTCTGAAGGTTCTAAGGGAGAATCCTTCCTTGTCCCTTCTAGCTTCTGGTGTTTGCCAGCAGTCCTTGACATTCCTTAGGATGGAGATGCATCACTCCAGTCACATTGCTGTCTTTTCCCTTTGTGTCTGCAGCTGGTCCTCCCTCTGTGTATCTGTCCCTGTGTCCAAATTCCTCCTTTTTATAAGGATATTGAATTAGGGCTCACCCTATAGAGCTTGCTTTAACTTCATTACCTCTGTAAAGACCCTATTTCCAAATAAGGTCATATTCTGAGGTACTGGGATTCAGGACTTACACATATCTTCTTTATTTTTATTTTCTTTTTTTCCACATATCTTTTTTGATAATCCATGACTGTTTGCTTTTTATTATTTTAAATGTGAATATACAATATTTCAAAAATTGGTAAGCTGTGCACATAGCTTAAACAGCAGTATGATGCTTAATCGCTTGTTGTTTACCACATGTTTTGACAAAATAATGATTTTTTTCCACAGAGTGGAACAACGTTCTTGTGTATACTAACTAGATAGAAGCTGCAATAAGTGAGTTCTCATTGTCCTTAGATCAACTCAGGCTCTAGCTCAAGTTCTTCTTACTCAAAGAAGTATTTCTTGATTGTTTGATCTTATTCCTTTCTCCTCTCTGAACACCCGTAGCAGCTATGGTCAGTACCTTCTAGAATCACTCTAAACTCATGTATTATTTGGTATTGGTGCTTGATCACACCAAGAGTTGGCAAACTATGGCCCAAGGGCCAAATCTTGACAGCTGCTTGTTTTTGTACGTCATGTGTAACTAAGAATGCTTTCTACCTTTTTAAATGGTTGGAAAAAAATCAGAGGAATCATAATATTTGGTGACATGTAACAATTATGTGAAATTCAAATTTTACTGATCATTAATAAAGTTTTACTGGAATATAGCCATGCTTCTTCATTCATTAATGGATTGTCAGTGGCTGCTTTGTTGCTACAGTGGTAGTTGTGTAATTGCGAGAGAGACCTCATGGCTCACAAAGGTGAAAATATTTACAGTCTGGCCTCCCATAGAAAAAGTTTACCAATAATTTATTCCCAACCTGTTAGTCTACCTCACATATGAAAAAAAAAGTAGGTAATCAATATAATTTTATGTTTGACTCTAAAAAGGACAGTTGTACTGGTTTATTTGTATGCTTGTTTACCAGTTGCTAATATTATTTTTAGAGTTCACAGGGACTTGGTGTTATTCATGTTTGTGTTTCTCAGCCTTTAGTGGAGGACTGGTTATGGTTCTATGAATATTGTTAAACAATTAAATTCATATGTAAATTAAGATGTATAAGTGTGTTGGACAACTAAGTAGCATACCTAGAATATTTAGCTGATGTAAAGAAATTTACCCCAGGTCCTCCAACATATTGATGATAAAGCTGAAAGTAGAGCACATATAGACTCTTAAATGCCCACCTTTCATCTATAATACACAGTCCAAAATGGAAGAACTAGTGAGCTGTAGATGATTATTATTCTTGTTAACTGCATCTGGGAGTTTAGTATTCAGTGTGATTTAATCTTAGAAAGAAAATACACACAAAGCGCTCCTCCTTGTTTAATTTGAAAAACACCTCCTCCTAATGTGACTCCTCTCCAACAGCACTCCCATTTTGTTTCTTTTTCACAAAAATTAAAAACAAAACTCTTTTATGGGGATAAGAGCAACCCTCTCTTCTATCTTTGCTCTTTTAATTATCTGTGTGGTGATTTAGCCTTAAGACATTGGGATGAAGTTAGTTGCCAGAATAAAATTAATGATGGCTGGTTTAGTACCCTTTCAAAATCTGCTGTTTTGTTTTCTTAGCAAATAGATTAAAAAGAGGCATTTTAACTATCAATATTTTATACATTTAAAAATATAAATATTTTTATAAATATAAATATTATTTTTATTCCAGAGGTGCCGCCAAATTGTTCTTAAATTAAGTTTTTTAGAGAGAAAATGTGTAAGGGCTTTAACTATAAAGCGTATGTGAGTTTAAGAAAATTGAGGTAGTTATACTAAATTGAACCATGGTTTTTCTGTTATGTGTTATTCCTATAACATTTACTAAAAGTGCTACAGACAACCTTGTTAGTTTTCTGCTTCCTCACCAATCCCCTTCTCTCACCCCAATCTGGAATAGATTGTTGTAGACTATTGCATTTTAACAGCATAATAAAGCTGTGAAATATAGCGAATATACCTATGTGAAAATATAATAAGGGTAAACAGATTAATTTGGCACTTTCTTTTTTAAAGTTAAAGCTTATGTATATAGAAAATTAGTGTTTCCTTACTCTGGCACTGTTTATTTTCCTCTTTGGTTTTTAAAAAATGAAACATCTCTTTCACTTAACTTTTTTCACTTAGGATTTTGAGAACACATCTATAAGTAGAAACAAGCTCTCTGAACTTAATGAGGAATTGAATAGTACAATATGAACAATATAATTTGAAATGTTAAATGTTATTTCGATTCATCCACCTGTGAAAGATATATTTTGACAATCACCTGAACATAATTTCTTAGGCTTGTGAATCTTTCGAATGAGGCAGAGCTCCCTGAAGCTGAGAGAACTCAGATTGTGTTATCTCATATTCTGATTCCTTATTAATACTGAGGGAGACAAATTGTTACACTTGTTTGAATCTTGGGAACCTCTGGGCTCCAGGGCGTGGAGCATTACACTTTCCCCTTTTTCCTCTCAGAGTGACCTAAGGATTCTGTCTATAAAGGCTAAGCAGAAATTCGCCAAGGGGTTTGAGATGTGAAATTTGTTCACAACAAAACAAGCTCGAATTCTTCTGTGGGAACCTGGAGTTATTTGGGGAAGCCAAATTCTTATGGGCTGAGATTTTTCTGGGATTTTTCTCTGTTTATCAAACACTCTGTGTTTGTTATATGAATGGTATTGGTATCTTTAAGCTACAAGGAAAATTTCACTATGAATATAATAATAATCACATAACTAATTAATCAACCTGTCTCTAAGTATCAATTTTAATCTCTGTAATCTTTATTATAACACATCTAGTATGATGAAATTAACCCTACACTTACTGTTTTAGTATTTCTGCATTAAATCATAATTTTTACCAAGTTTTAGTTCAGGAAAATTTTACGTTAATTAGTAGAGTGATTTCTGAACTTTGTTCCAGAACCCCAATGATTTATGCATATGCATCTGTGATTTATGTGTAAGGGTGCCATGGATTTTCCCAGTTATGCATTTTTAATATTTACAATAATTCTTGAGACTTAAAAGATGAATTTCATGTCATAAGCGATTTGAATAAGTAGAGAGGAAGCCATTGATTTGCATTTGACTTGGAAGATTTTTTTGTTTAACCTTCCAGTAGATTTCTTTTTCTGGGTCTTGATATGAAACGCATTTGATGTTCCAATTCTCCATTTTTTTTCCTCTTAATCCTATAAACTTAACTATTGTAGCTTGTTATACTTTGTTTATTTTTCCATGTGTTCCACACTTAATTGTCAAAAAGTCATTCATAATTTATCTGTCGTCCAACAACCTAGTGCAAGCACCCGAATTGGATATATGCTTACATCGTTTTAATTTTTTTTTTTTTTTTTTTTTTGCGGTACGCGAGCCTCTCACTATTGTGGCCTCTCCCGTTGCGGAGCACAGGCTCCGGGGCCCCAGCCACTCCACGTCATGTGGGATCTTCCTGGACTGGGGCACGAACCCGTGTCCCCTGCATTGGCAGGCAGACTCTCAACCACTGCACCACCAGGGAAGCCCCATTTTAAATTTTTTATTTTATTTTTTATTGTTTTAGAAACTGAAGTAAATGATGTATGAGGTCCTTTCAGTTCCTATGAAAGACAGTATTACAGAGTAATCAGGGGGTTGATTTTTAAAGTTTGCAGTTAGACTGGTGAGAGTTAGAATCCTATTTCTGCCACTCATTAAATGTGTGACCTTGGATAATCTAGTTAAATTCTTCAAGCGTAAAAATGGAAATAATAGTACCTGCCTTATGGGCCATTTTGACATTTAAATCAGTTCAATAGTGTCTAGCAAATAGTAAATTCTCAATATGTATTATAAATATCATTTGCTGTTACTTTCCTCATTGCTGTTATTATGGTGACTATAAATCTTATGCCCTTTCAGATTCATTGATTTTTTTCTTTTCTTTTTTATATATGCTGCTGTGAAAAAATTATATCATAATCTGACACTTTTTTGAATAATTTTTACCTGTTCCCCAAAGCATACCAACTATAATAAAATTTTTAACATTTTTTTCCCTGTGCTGTTGTTTTATTCAGTAAACATTTATTGAGTTTCCACTATGTGCTGTTTCATTTCATGATGAAAAAGATCAAGTCTCTACCATCATGTAATTACCACTAATGTAGTATTCTTATGCTATAAATATGTGTGTACAGATTTCAAAGGGTATAAGTAGTTCTTCTTTGGATAGGTGTTAGAGATGATTTCATAGAAGGGGAAACATTTGATCAAGACCTTAAAAGATATAATGGTATTAAACAGGTGATAAAAGGTGGTGGCATGTTGAGGGAGTACAGCCAGGCCTTCTAGGTAGAGGCAAACTTGTAGAAGCAGTGGTATATGTGTATGGGTTTACAGGAGAAAAAAAATGGGGGCTCTTTTCCTTTGGCATCTTTGCAGTTCTGCCTGCTACGTCTACATGTGAAAATGTTAAGATTTCGAACGTACACCCTTTGATTCTCTGCCCTGGTATCTTCTACTGCATAATGTAATGCCACCCCATGCTGTCGGCCAGAGTACTACAGTTATTGGCTCTTTCCTGCCAACACCGTATTCACAAGTCACATGAATGTAGGTATTTTTTCTAATCTAAGAGGCAGCTATCTATGTGCTTTAAGGTTTTGATCTGCTCTAACAGTATTTAGTGTGTGTGCCCCACAGGGCAGAAGACCCCTTGGAACCTGAGATCCCAGTGAAATCAGATGGGATCCCATTGAAATAGCTGTCCTTCATCGCCTGTATGTTTTTCCTTAAGAATGTTTTCTTCTTCAACACGACAGTACTTTTGATTCTTTCTTTCTCACCTCTTTCCCTCCCTCTTTCCTTCTTTACTTCCTTCCCTCCCTCCACCTTTCCCCCCTTATTTTCACAAACATATATTTCATGCAACTGGCATTGTGTTAAATGCTGAGAATACAAATTTAATAATACATGCTCTCTCCTCTACAGTCTAGGGGAGAAGAGATAAATAAATCACTATAAACGTGTGATGTAATATGTGCTATAAGTGCTGTGGAAGCATCTAGGAGGATGGATCTGTTATTTACTACCACAATAGTGCTGCATAACAAAAAGCCATAAAACGTCAGTGGTAAAACCTCAGCATTTGTGTTTATGTGTCTGCGATAGTAGATTAGGCAGCTCTACCAGTCTTGACTGGGTTCTGTCGTCTGACTGATCGATCTAGGGTGTCTCGACTGAGAGAACTGGAGTGACTCATCTCTACTCCGTGTGTCTTTAGTCGGCCAGCGTACTAGCCTGGGCACATTTTCATGGCAGTGGCAGAGTGCAGGAGCACAACTTGAAATGCTTCAGTGCTTCTTAGCCTCTCCTCTGCTTGCTAACATCCTATTGGCCAAAGCATACAGCATGATTGAGTTCAGAGTTACAGCGTGAAGACACTTGAAGTTACTTAGCAATGGGAATGGATATAGTGTGTGGTAAAGAGTTAGGGCTATCAATGCAATATACCACAGAGAAGCATCTAAATTAAACTAGGGATTAGGGAAAACTTTCCAAGGGTGGTACCCCTTGAACTAAGTTTTGGAGGAATTAGTTGAGTGAAAGAAGAAACAAAGGCCAGAGAGAACATCACATACAAAGGCCAGAAGATATGAAGCTCATTGTATCGTCAGCTATCTTCAGGTAGTTTTTGATATGTCAAATGGGAACAAAGGATGCATGGCTGGAAAAAAGGCCAGAACTGAAGGCAGAAGCCAGATTTCTAAGGTTTTTATATACAAAGCAAAGGAGTTTGAAAGTTGTAGGATTCTGTGATGGTTCTAAGCCTAGTTATTAACTTCTATTTTATTGATATTAATTATTATTACTATTTTTATTTGCTACTATGGAGCTAGTCCTTATGCAGATAATATATAGACTGGTAGTTGGTACATGACATATGTTTTAATATTTTTAACACGTTTAGAAGACTGCACGTTATTCGTTGTAAGCAACTAGAAATACAGACTAAGAATTTCATAATGTTATTAATTTAAAGATTAACACATGACTTTCACTGATAATGTGTGTAAATATCTATGAAAGAGTCTTATTTATACATGCCAAAATTTTAAATTAAAACCAAGAGATCATTTATTATATCCTATAAGTTTATTCTCGGTAGAATTGTTATATATAATTGTCTTAACGTCTTTTATCACTTTTTTATCCATGTTCTTAAGAAAGACTTAAAATGCATTTTTCTGGGCATACTAAATTTTATTTTGATTTGAGGAAAATTGTGGAAACTAGAGATAAACTTTTTCATAGTTTTCTCAGAACGAAAGTGACCTATCATTGTCCAGTTTACATATTCTAGAAAGATAATTGTCTTGTACACCTCCTGATTGAAACTGAAGCCCTTTGTGAAGGAGCAAATGGAATGTATTATGTACTGCAACTGGAATATATTATGTATTTTCCTGTTGGCAGGCATGAATATTTGTACAATTAATTTCTGAGTTGCTTAATTGGTAATATAACAGTTTTGTACTGTTTTCCGTATATTTTAATTTACAGATTTATTTAGTCAGTATTACAGTATATGAGACTGAAACCATTGTTTTGGGTGATAAATTAAATCCTGGAAATAAAAGTACATTAGGAGAGAGATTATTTACAACAGTGGTATTAATTATTACCACGTGGTTTTTCTAGAATGCTATTTAAGGAAGTGTAATTAAGTTATAATTTTGGCACAAGTTTGCTTCAGTTAAAAAAATGACAGGGGAAGGGAGGTTTCTAGTCATTACACCCTTGTGAATTTGACATCAATCTCAATAAAAATTCTGAGATCTGTAATGAATGAGTAGGAACCTACATGAATTCACAATTCATACTTGAGTAAAATAATTTCCCTTCCTGATTGAATATGGCAGTAGAGTACAAAATTTCAACAAGATGTTCTTATGGAGGAGATGGAGAATTATAGTCCAGACAAAGGCAGCTTTGATAGTTGGTTCAGCTCTTCCCGGCCCACAAAGCGTTGATTGGTGAATCTTTAGTCTCAAGGATATCTCTTAGCTTAACAGGATTTTATATTTGGCTTATGACTTGTTAAACACTTAAATTATAGGTTTTCATTTCTTTTGTTTATTTAAAAATTTTGGAACCTTTCTTCATCAAATGAAATCTTGGGCAGGACCCCAATATCTAGGCCAAGTAAATGCCGAACTGCTCAGATTCAAGAGAGGATTGGAAGTGGTGGTAATTGGAAAAGGATACGCCCCTTTAGAGAGAGGGTGCATGGTTTCTTCAAGTAGATTAATGGTTGCCTGGGGATAGGGGTGAGAATGGGGATTAACTGTAAATGGGCATGAGGCATCTTTTTGGAAGTGTTCCATAATCCAAACTGGATTATGGTGATGGTGGTACAATTCTTTAAATTTACTAAAAATCATTGCATTGTACACTTTAAATCTGAATTTTATGGTATATAAATATCTCAAACTGTTTAAAAAAGATCCTATTTACCCGAAAAAAAATTTAAGAAAACTTTTGTCACGTTTTTGAAGACCCATCATGTAAAAGATAGATTTGATATTTTATCTAGTTCTAGGTGGCAAAACTAAGCCCAGTGTATGGAAGTTAGCAAACAGAACTTCACTTACTGTAAGGAATGTCTCTCCAAGAGGGGCAGGGATAGGCATAGTGATAGTGGGTTATGGGGTCTTTAAGAGGTTTAAATGACATAATTCATGTCAGGCACATATAAAACACTCAATAGACATTTACTGTTCAAAGAAAAAGAGAGATGAAGATCCAAGTATATATGTATGTAGTGTGTAATATGTTTTTGTATGCTCTTATATAAATATGTGTGAGAAAGCAAATGTGCTAAAATGTTAACAGTTGGTGATACTAACTGAAGGATATATAGGTGTTCATTGTGCCATAATTTCAATTTTTCTGTTGATTTGAAATCTTTCAAAATAAAAAGTGGGAGAAAAGAGAGGAGGAGGGGTTAGGCTGACAGGGTTGTGAAAGCAGTCTTTCTCAAACACTGTGTGAAAGTGTAATGAGACCATCATTCAGCATTCAATATCTGAAATAGAGAAAACTAGATTTATTTTTTATTACCGTAAAGGAAAGATATATGCTGGTCAAGCACGATCTCGCGGCAGGGAAGATTGCTGATCTTACATAGAGTTTTCAGGAAGCATGGAGTTCAGGGATTGATTGGTGTTTTCTGGAGGCTGACATCATCTGTAGACGAGAGGTTACTCAGATGAGACTGATGTGCATTGGTTGATACTCAGAGGCAAGTTGAGTCCGTTCCTAATTGACTTTCAGAAGTGAGGAGCTGCCACTGTTAGGTGATCCAGATGAGCTTTAGTCAGGTTCTGGCGGCTGCTTACCGGAGCTACAGAAAAATCCTTAGTTTGTAATAACTTTAAAAATTCTCAGCTGGTGTAAATTTCTTTTAAATAAATTTATTTATTTTATTTATTTATTCTTGGATGTGTTCCGTCTTCGTTGCTGCGCGTGGGCTTTCTCTAGTTGCGGCGAGCGGGGGCTACTCTTAATTGTGGTGCGCAGTCTTCTCATTGCGGTGGCTTCTCTTGTTGCAGAGCACGGGCTCTAAGCATGCGGGCTTCAGTAGTTGTGGCACATGCAGAGCACGGGCTCTAAGCATGCGGGCTTCAGTAGTTGTGGCACACGGGCTTACTTGCTCTGCGGCATGTGGGATCTTCCCGGAGCAGGGCTCAAATCCGTGTCCCTTGCATTGTCAGGTAGATTCTCAACCACTGCGCCACCAGGGACGCCCCAGCTGGTGTAAATTTCAGTGCCTAACGTATAGAACCACAGTGAGTATCTATAGAAGGAGTAAGGGAGAAATCAGACAAACCAACTGCTTGTTATTATCACCACCATCATCTCATTGTTTAAAACTGAAGAACCTTGGGACTTCTCTGGCAGTCCAGTGGTTAAGACTCCGTACTTCCACTGCAGGGGGCATAGGTTTGATCCCTGGTCAGGGAATTAAGATCCCACATGCCACGTGGCGTGGCCAAAAAAAGTCGAAAACAAAAAACTGAAGAACCTTGACCTTCTAGCACCTTAGGCTGCAGTGTATTTGGAATCCCATTACCAAAGTTTTTAAGTCATATTGGACTCTCTTTGCTTATGTCGGTGTTGCCTAAATTGATTTTCAGTGCTTCATAACTAAGTGGGCTTAGAAAAATGATTATATACACAGTAAATACCTTGAAAACCAAAAGTTTCTTTCCTCCAGAACTTTTCAGAGTGTCTAAAATAGTAACATGCATTGCAAATCTAGAGAATAAAATATATTTCCTAAATTTATTTAACTACGGAGTAGTATTTTTCTGGGTAACGGTTGGGGAAGTGCTGGTATAGTATGCTCACAATTATCTATTTTGCTAATTTTCTAAATATCTGTATAGTGCAAAATTCTCCTCTCTCTAAGTGATCATCTCACAGCGTGTAATTCTGAAGTTTTCTATGGCTAACGCCATGGGCAAATCTCTTTAACTTTCTTGAATCTCTGATTCCCAGTCCATGAAATGTGCTTGAAAATTTGGGTTAAATTTGTGATTATACTGTGTCTATATCCAATGTTATAGAAAGTTAATTTTTGACTGTTAAATTTCAGGAATAATAAGATAGTTAAATCCTTGTGTTTTTTAATGTTTTGAGGGCCTAAGGGACTAAAACTAACTTTCTTGAAGTTATTACGTATCTCTCTACAAGCTTTAAAAAATTATTTAGTTATACAAATTGAACCGAGTTTCCTTTATATTATTTTGTTAATCATAATCTTAGATAAATGAGCATTTAAGGTTAATTTGTCTAATTTGTTACAGTTTTTGCACATTTAACATGGTATTGCAGAAAAAGAATTATGGATGAAATAACTTCTGATTTGTGACCCTGAGATGGTTATTTAACCTCTCCGACCTTTATTTTCAGTCTGTTTAAAGCAAGATGGACTAAATCTTTTAGGTTTTTCCCTGATCTAACAAGCAGTGATTGGTATACTTCTCATTCATTCTCTTTTCTGTCCTCAAATAAGGAGTGTTTATAACCATTTGCTTTATGCTGCTGTTCATTAGAGTTTGAATATGGGGCTCTTTGCTTCTTAGGAATGTAGGATATGTGAGAAAAATTGCCCTAGAATTGTTAGAAGAAATTCATATACATATTAGGCTAATTTTGTAAAATTCCTCAGAAGCATACTTCCATGCCTTGTGCTCTGTTAATTCTCAGTGAGCTTTCCTAGGTGAGTATTTGGTTTTTACCATGTTTTTCTCTTTCCTATTTCTTAAAAGCCATTTCTTTCACACATAAAAATTAATAAATGTCCATTTTAATATTCACACTGCCTCGCTTCCCCTATCCCACACTTCCCATTTCCTGATCCTGTTCTATGTTTTCTTTTTTCCTCTGTCATCTTTTTATCATATAAATCATTTATTTAGTAATTTGTCACGTATATTGTTTGTTTTATACTTTCCTGATCCTGTTCTATGTTTTCTTTTTTCCTCTGTCATCTTTTTATCATATAAATCATTTATTTAGTAATTTGTCATGCATATTGTTTATTTTATCCTTTCCTCATTGGAATGCAAACTCCACTCATTTTTTTAACCTGTTTTGTTCATTGATGTATCCTAAGCAACTGAGTAGCACCTGTTGCATACAAGGTACTCAGTAAATATTTGTTGACTGAGTATTAATACCTATAGTAATGAATATTGATTGGTTATTTAAATGCTTTTTCAAAGTTTTACCCTGTGTTAACTTTTGTTTTACTTGAAACAAATGTATTTATTAATATATCTCTTTTTTCCCCATCAGTATTGTAAATTTTGCATTGTGATGATAATTTCATAATCTTGCTTTTCTTTTTATTTTAACTTTTTTTTTTTTTAACATCTCTTTGGAGTGTAATTGCTTTACAATGGTATGTTAGTTTCTGCATTATAACAAAGTGAATCAGTTATACATATGTCCCCATATCTCTTCCCTCTTGCATCTCCCTTCCTCCCACCCTCCCTATCCCACCCCTCTAGGTGGTCACAGAGCACCGAGCTGATCTCCCTGTGCTATGTGGCTGCTTCCCACTAGCTATCTATTTTACGTTTGGTAGTGTATATATGTCCATTCCACTGTCTCATTTTGTCCCAGCTAACCCTTCCCCCTCCCCGTATCCTCAAGTCCATTCTCTAGTAGGTCTGCATCTTTATTCCTGTCTTGCCCCTAGGTTCTTCTGATCTTTTTCTTTCTTTTCTTTTTTAGATTCCATATATATATGTGTTAGCATACATTATTTGTTTTTGTCTTTCTGACTTACTTCACTCTGTATGACAGTCTCTAGGTCCATCTACCTCACTACAAATTACTCAGTTTCGATCCTTTTTATGGCTGAGTAATATTCCATTGTATATCTGTGCCACATCTTCTTTATCCATTCATCTGTTGATGGACACTTAGGTTGCTTCCATGTCCTGGCTATTGTAAAAAGAGCTGCAGTGAACATTTTGGTACATGACTCTTTTTGAATTATGGTTTTCTCAGGGTATATGCCCAGTAGTGGTGTTGCTGGGTCATATGGTAGTCCTACGTTTAGTTTTTTAAGGAACCTCCCTACTGTTCTCCATAGTGGCTGTATCAATTTACATTCCCACCAACAGTGCAAGAGGGTTCCCTTTTCTCCACACCCTCTCCAGCATTTATTGTTTGTAGATTTTTTGATGATGGCCATTCTGACCGGTGTGAGATGATATCTCATTGTAGTTTTGATTTGCATTTCTCTAATGATTAATGATATTGAGCATTCTTTCATGCGTCTGTTGGCAATCTATATATCTTCTTTGGAGAAATGTCTATTTAGGTCTTCTGCCCACTTTTGGATTGGGTTGTTTGTTTTTTTGATATTGAGCTGCATGAGTTGCTTGTATGTTTTGGAGATTAATCCTTTTGAAGTTGCTGCATTTGCAAATACTTTCTCCCATTCTGAGGGTTGTCTTTTCATCTTGTTTATGGTTTCCTTTGCTGTGCAAAAGCTTTTAAGTTTCATTAGGTCCCATTTGTTTATTTTTGTTTTCATTTCCATTTCTCTAGGATATGTGTCAAAAAGGATCTTGCTGTGATTTATGTCATAGAATGTTCTGCCTATGTTTTCCTCTAAGAGTTTGATAGTGTCCGGTCTTACATTTAGGTCCTTAATCCATTTTGAGTTTATTTTTGTGTATGGTGTTAGGAAGTGTTCTAATTTCATTCTTTTACATGTACCTGTCCAGTTTTCCCAGCACCACTTATTGAAGAGGCTGTCTTTTCTCCACTGTATATTCTTGCCTCCTTTATCAAAGATAAGGTGACCATGTGTGCATGGGTTTATCTCTTGGCTTTCTACCCTGTTCCATTGACCTATATTTCTGTTTTTGTGCCAGTACCATTCTGTCTTGATTACTGTAGCTTTGTAGTATAGTCTGAAGTCAGGGAGCCGGATTCCTCCAGCTCTGTTTTTCTTTCTCAAGATTGCTTTGGCTATTCGGGGTCTTTTGTGTTTCCATACAAATTGTGGATTTTTTTGTTCTAGTTCTGTGAAAAATGCCAGTGGTAGTTCGGTAGGGATTGCATTGAATCTGTAGATTGCTTTGGGTAATAGAGTCATTTTCACAATGATTCTGTTGATTGGATTGATTCTTCCAATCCAAGAACATGGTATATCTCTCCATCTATTTGTATCATCTTTAATTTCTTTTATCAGTGTCTTATAATTTTCTGCACACAGGTCTTTTGTCTCCTTAGGTAGGTTTATTCCTAGGTATTTTATTCTTTTTGTTGCAGTGGTAAATGGGAGTGTTTTTTTAATTTCTCTTTCAGATTTTTCATCATTAGTGTATAGGAATCATAATCTTGCTTTTCTTATGTCTTAAGATATTTATACTTATTTCATAAAGGGTTATAAAATTCTAAAAATATTGTCAAAGTTCATTTTAATAAGATATGAATATATACTAAAGTAAAGGACGGGGGATGGATGTTGAAAAATCAAGCAAGCAATGAGATAAACTGTTGGCTTAGGTTTTTTTTTTAACATCTTTATTGGAGTATAATTGCTTTACAATGTTGTGTTAGTTTCTGCTGTATAACAAAGTGAATCAGCTGTATGCATATGTATATCCCCATATCCCCTCCCTCTTTCATCTGCCTCCCGCACTCCCTATCCCACCCCTCTAGGTGTTCACAAAGCACCAAGCTGATCTCCCTGTGCTGTGCAGCTGCTTCCCACTGGCTATCTGTTTTACATTTGGTAGTGTATATATGGCAATGCTACTCTCTCACTTCGTCCCAGCTTACTCTTCCCCTTCCCCGTGTCCTCAAGTCCATTCTCTATGTCTGTGTTTTTATTCCTGTCCTGCCCCTAGGTTCATCAGAACCATTTTTTTTAGATACCATATATATGTTAGCATATGGTGTTTGTTTTTCTCTTTTTGACTTACTTCACTCTGTATGACAGACTCTAGGTCCATCCACCTCACTTTAAATAACTCAATTTCGGGTTTTTTTTAATGGCTGAGCAATATTCCATTGTATATATGTGCCACATCTTCTTTATCCATTCATCTGTCGATGGACACTTAGCTTGTTTCCATGTCCTGGCTGTTGTCTTAGGTATTTAATTATTTTAAGTTACTTGTCACTTTGGCTTTCTCAGAGCCATTGCTAATTGAATTCATTTCTTCCTTTGGAAAACAGGTAGATAAAATCATAGAGTTACAAAGGTTAGTGGTATTAAAAATTGAAGAGTAAGGAGAATTTGCATGTGTTTATGACTGTCTGATTACCTTAAATGACTGCTCATGGTCAAACTTCTGTACTTTTTTTCCCCTTTGGACAGAGGGTAAATCAGTCTCAACAAATATTGGGTAAGAATGACATAAACAGTATGATGTCTGTGTTTGCGTGTGCTGTCTAGTACCAGGTTAGCTGACTGGAGTGTATGCTAGGGCTCCAGCCTGCTATTCACTCTAATTCCAGTTAGGAGAAATTCCTGGGTATTATAGTAATATCTAGCCTATAAAAGTATAATCAAATAAGTGGTTTTAAGAGAATAAGGAAACTTTCTTTTGGGGACAGAAAGTCACCCAGGGCCTTCTTACATCAAGCAGTAGTCACAGTGTCCATTCCAAAGTAATATCAATTACCTGAGGTAGAAAATGTTCAGAAAACCAGAAGTAAAAAAAAAAAAATCAGTTACTAGCTCCCAAGACCACAGCAATTACTTAACCACAGTATCCAGAATAATTTAACCACATTAGAGTTTATAGCCAGTGGTAAGTACTGAAAGCAACTCAGCATCCAAGAAGACGCACACAAGGTAGTAAAGAAATGTCTCTTTGTCCTTTTATGTTTAGTTCCTGGATCTTTATGAGCAGATCTGCTTGTTGGCCTTGTGTTCTTCAGGACTGTTCTAGCACGCTCTCTGTCATGGATTTTTACTAAACTTACTTCCTTGGCTTCTTTTTCAGACTCTGTCCCCACACCCCAGCTTTACTGAAGTATTATTGACAAATTGTTAAGTTATTTAAAGTGTACAATGTGATGCCTTGATATACATTGTGAAAGGATCTCTTTAATTGAAGAATCCCTTTAATTAAAACTTACTCAGTCCTTCCACTGTGTTCTTAATCAGGGCTTGAAAATTTGAAAACAAGTATTTTAGACTCAAAAGCTGACCCTGTCAAATATACTAAAGAAGAATAATATAGAATTCTGTGATACATTCCCTAAGTACAGGCACTATCTTGTTTTGTTTTGTTTTGTTTTCAGTGTCTTTTAGAGGGCAGTGGAATGTTTCTTGGAAATTATTTCCACATATAGGACAGGAATAAATTTAGCTTTATTGCTCTTCCTCTAATTGTTTTTATTTGTTTATTTTATTCTGCGTTACCCATTAAATTTTTTTTCTTTTTTCTTAATTTCATGACTGTTGCCCAATTTACTCAGTTTAGTAAGATTTAATTTTCTTACAAGAGTTATAAAAGTGATTTTCTTAAAATATAATTTTCTTATAATTCTTGAAGACAAAAGTTTTTGGGATTTAAGGATTATAGCTGCTTGCATACCCAGAATAAATATCTGAAAACACATCTTTAAAATCACTGAATCCAGTCCCCTCCTTTCATTGTGGAGGAACTGAGGTACCCAGAAATGCTACTTGCTCGAGGTTACAGCACTACTTAGTCACAGAGTAGGAAGCAGAACCAGGTCATCTAACTTTCAGTCTAATTTCTTTCATCACAGCTGATTGCCTCTTCTTTGTAGCTGATGACCAGGATGCAGTGAGACTTGGCCCTGCATTACTGTAATCTTCCTAATTGGATACTGGCCATATGAATTGTATCTGTTTATTCTCAGCTCCCGTCTCTGGCCCCTCATTCGGCTGGTGCCGTTTCTTCTTTGAGTGGAGGCAGTGACTACAAGGAGACTCAGCTGGGTTGCTAATCCTCCTGCACTGAGTACCCTGCCTTAGTCCTCAACTGAACAGCGTGGAAAGGCATTATCTCCAAATGAAGGGTCAAATTCCCCAGGTGCTTTTTTGGGACCCTAGAACAAAAATAATAGGGTATTTGTTTGAAAGTAAACAGTATACACATTTTATGTATTATTCATTCATTCCCTTAAAAAAAGAAGATTTTCTGGCTTTTTTTTTTTTTGATAAAAAATATGTCATGACCTTTTAGTATTAATTAGGCCGATTTCTTTGGTAGAAAATAATTTGGAAAATCCCTGTCTCAGGCAAACTGGGAGTGTTGGTAATGCTAATAATTTATATATATGTATTTAATCAGATCAAAAAAGTTTTCTCATTTCAATAAAGAAAATAATACTTATTTAAAAATATTGTTTGATACATTTTTACCTCCTTTGAAATTTCTTTTGTTTTATACTGTGTTTTTGTACTAATATCACACGTATGTTTGTATGATTTAAAAAGAAAAAATATACACGTGTTGTATATGCTTACTGGAAAAGTTTGTTCTTACAGTTACAGCCATTAAAAGAACTTGGGGTTGACGCTCAACATCATACATCATTAAGGAATTAATTGCAACTTAAATCAACAATGAAATAGCACTACACAGGGCTTCCCTGGTGGCACAGTGGTTGAGAGTCCGCCTGCCGATGCAGGGGATACAGGTTCGTGCCCCAGTCCGGGAAGATCCCACGTGCCGCGGAGCGGCTGGGCCCGTGAGCCATGGCCGCTGAGCCTGCGCGTCTGGAGCCTGTGCTCTGCAGCGGGAGAGGCCACGACAGTGACAGGCCTGCGTACCGCAAAAAAACAAAACAAAAAAATAAAATAGCACTACACAGCCATTAGAATGACTAAAATCCCAAACACCCAGTGTTGGAGAGGATGTGGAGCAACAGCAACTCTCCTTCATTGCTGATGGGAATGCAGAGTGGTACAGACACTTTGGAAGGCAGCTTGGCAGTTTCTTACAAAACTAAACATACTCTTATTATATGATACAATAAACACACTCTTTGCTAGTTACCCACATGACTTGAAAAGTTACATCCACACAAAACTTGCATGAATGTTTATAGTCACTTTATTCAGAATTGCTAAAACTGGGAAGCAACTAGTATGTCCTTCAGTAGTCAAATGGATAAACGAACCATGGTATATCCATACAGTGAAATATCATTTAGTAATAAGAAAGAGTTATCAGGCCATGAAGACATGAAGGAGTCTTAAATACATAATGCTAAGTGAAAGAAGCCAGTCTGAAAAGGCTACATACCATATGTTTGCAACTCTATGACATTTTGGAAATGACAAAACTATGGAGACAGTAAAGAGATGAGTTATTGCCAGGGATTGCAAAGGAGAAAGGGATGAATAGGCAGAGCACAGAGGATTTGTAGTGAAACCATTTGTATGATACTGTAATAGTGTATACATATCATTATACATCTGTCAAAACCAATAGAGAAACTCATGCAGAGTTACCCTTAATGTAAACTCTGAACTTTAGTTAATAATAACCTATCAATCAATACTGGCTCACTAATGCAAAATGTTAATAATAGGAAACTGGGCATGGAGGGAGATGAGGGGATATAGGAAACCTCTCTGTACTTTCCACTCACTTTTTCTATAACTGCTTTAAAAAATGAAGTCTATTATAATTATTTTAAAAAATAGAATTTGGGATTGATTTCTTTTCAACAGTTGGTGATAAGTGGATGTATGAAGAATGGGTCTGTGGGTAGATACATCATCAGATATATACATTTACATAGGATCTGGAGGTTAGCAAAAGATTCTGATAAAGAATAATGTGTCAGAATTTCCAGAGACATTGAAAGTGTGTCACCATACTCAGGAAGCATCTAGGCATAAATTACTAACTAAAGATGTCAAATAGGGGTTCAATAGAGAGTAAGATAGCAAATACCTAGCATCTTCCTTCCTTTTTTTAAAAAACTTTATTTTCTTTTTTAACTGAGGTTAGAAACTATTGAAATGAAGTTTTGTTGTTTTTTGGAAATGCATAGTGAGTAGTAATATTCAGTGTGTATTTTTAAAAATTGGTTTTCTGTGTTTTGGAAATGTTTCTGTAACTAGGTCTTACTCTGTTTTACTCTGTACTTTCTATTAATAGATTTTTCTTTTTACTTTAACAGATGTCTATGTAAAGGCTATCTCCCAATTTTAGACTGTTAGGCTTACACATAGCACCCAAAAATACTGAAAGGCTTAGTGGTAAGTTCAGAATTTTTGGAACAGTATCCCATGGTTTCGTTCAGCATACATCCTCTTCTAAGTGTACAGAATAAGAAGTATAACTTCACTTCATGAATAGTCTTGCTTATTTCTTACTTTCATTATGCACTTGACAAGGGAATTGCAGAGTCAGCTGCCCTAGTGATCACTGAAACATTTGATCCTGGAGTTGAATAAAACCAGTCCTGTTTGGGTGAGAGGATAGGGTATAAGTAGCTGTGCCACTGTCTTGATTAAGTGGAGTCCAGCAAGAATGCTCTGGACTTACTTGTTGTGACCATAGTTATCAAAGTTACATGATAACTAAAATAGAGTCTTGTGTGTTATAGCAACGAAGCTACTGCAGAAGACCAGGGGAGGGACAACTTTTTCAGGAACGTTTCCTGAAAGACCTTTAGTGGAAGCTGGTCCAGCAGTACTGGTGTTGTTACAGGCATTTAGGCAGTATGTGAAGGATTTGAGCATCAGACCTTTTGGTTGGGAATAGACCCAAGACAAATCAGTCAAGGCATCAGTGAGTAATAAGATAGGTGTTTAATGGGGGGAGGGGAAATCAAAAGATATGTATAAGTACCAATTACCTGGATTTTGTCTTTAAGTGACTTAAAAATATTATATACATTGCAGAGCAAAAAGAGGTGACTATGGCTAGGTACAGTGGCTTTCATTTCTAGTTTCCAGAAACCATTAAGACAATATCTAGCTTTCTGCATTTGGGAAAATAAACTTAGCAGAAGTAATATGAGAAAAAATGCAAATTTAAGCTGAAGAACTAACAGCCCTGATAATTAAAATAATATACTGATCAAAATCCCATCCGTATTTATATCTTTAGCTGGTTTTAAGTACTTTACATGTTTATGTTAATGATTATTTTTAATAGAAAAGTATATAAAAGCTTGAGGTAAAACTTGGTAATTATTTGTACATTTTATATAAGAAGTATTTTAAAGTATTCTTTTTACTAGAGATGTGACTTGCATTCATTGTTTTATCTTTGAGTCAATTATTTCCCTTTGATAACTTTGTACTCCTTCTTTGGTGCGATTTAAATTAACTTAAAATAATGGAAGAGAAACTTTGTTCCGGCAGCCCAAAGAATTAAATATTGAATATGTCAGTGAACATAACACAAGATTTTTGCCATTGTGGAGTTTACTCTCTGATGGGGACTTTTTATTCTCTTTCTGTTCTGTTGGTTTATTTGTTTTTCCTTGCACCAGTAGCACACTACCTTAATTACTATGGCTTTATAATAAGTCTTGTAGGAAATCTCCTTCTACTTTGTACTTCAAAAGTGTCTTGACTATTCTTGGGTCTTGACTCTCTCACATAAAGTTTAGAGCCAATTTATATATTTTTAATTGCATTTTCTATCTTTGTGTGCTGTTTTCCCCAACTTTATTGAGATATGATTGATATTGTATAAGTTTAAGGAGTACTCATGTTGATTTGATATACTTGTTTATTACAAAATGATTACCACCATAGCTTTAACTCACACCTTTATTATGTCACACAGTTACCATTTCATTGTTGCGGTGAGAACATTTATGACTTACTCTCTTATCAGCTTTTAAGTGTATAGTATAGTACTGTTAACTATGATCACTGGCTGTATGTAACATTCCCAGAACTTATTCATCTTCTAACTGGAAGTTTGTACCCTTTAAGCATCATCTCCCTGTTTCCCCCACTCCCAGCCCCTGGTAACCACCCCTCTGCTGTCTGTTTCAATGAGTTCTGCCTTTGTGTTGATGATATTTAGATTGCTCTTATAGTTGAAAAACTTGCTGGCTTCCTTTATTATTTGAAATAATTTGTCTCCCCATTATTTTGAGTTTTCTGTGTAGATACTCAGATTATATGTGAATAAGAACAGTTTAGTTTTTTCTTTTCAATACTTAAACAGTGTAAACCTTTTCTTGCCTTATGTGGTCGCTGTAATCTTAAGTATTATATTGATTAAAAGTGGTGATAGGGCTTCCCTGGTGGCGCAGTGGTTGAGAGTCCACCTGCCGATGCAGGGGACGCGGGTTCGTGCCCCGGTCTGGGAAGATCCCACGTGCCGCGGAGCGGCTGGGCCCGTGAGCCGTGGCCGCTGAGCCTGCGCGTCCGGAGCCTGTGCTCCGCAATGGGAGAGGCCACAACAGTGAGAGGCCCGCGTACCGCAAAAAAAAAAAAAAAGTGGTGATAGTGGGAATCCTTATATTGGTCTGAATTTCAAAAGGTTTGAATGCTTCTGAGTATGTTGTTCTCTATGTTTTTTGGTAGATTCTCTTCATCAGATTGAAGAAAATCTTTTTAGTTGTACTTTGCTACAATTTTTGTCGTGAATGGTTGTTTAGTGATTTTCCTACATCTATTGATATGATCATATAGTTTTTCTATTTTCATATTTTATGAAGTTAATTATATTAATAGATTTATGGGGGTTTTTTGTTTGTTTGTTTGTTTTTTGTGGTACGCGGGCCTCTCACTGTTGTGGCCTCTCCCGTTGTGGAGCACAGGCTCCGGACGTGCAGGCTCAGCGGCCATGGCTCACGGGCCCAGCCGCTCCACGGCATGTGGGACCCTCCCGGACCGGGGCACAAACCCGTGTCCCCTGCATCGGCAGGCGGACTCTCAACCACTGCACCACCAGGGAAGCCCTAATAGATTTATGTTTTGCTCTTGCTTTCCTGGCAGCCAAAAAAAGTATACCCAGCAAAGTTATCCTTCAGAATTGAAAGAGAGAGAAAGAATTTTCCAGACAAGTGAAAGTTGAAGGAGTTCATAAGCACTAGACTAGCCTATAAGAAAAGTTAAAGGGACTTCTTTGAACTGAAATGAAAGGATGCTAGTCAGTAATAGTAAAATGTATAAAAGTACAAATTCCACTGCTTAAATTCAGAATACACAAATGTTTTAATGGTGGGTAAATCAGTTATACATCTAGTATGAAGGTTATAAGACCAAAGTAGTAAAAATAATCATAACTACAATAATTTGTTAATGATACACAAGGTAAAAGATGTACATTGTGAAATCAACAACATAAAATGTGATGAGGGGAGGGTAAAACTACAGTATGAAAATCTGAGAAGCAGTAGAGCTGATGGTGTCCCAAAATGAGTTCAAAGGCAGGCAAAGACCAATGTCCCAGCTTGAAGATAGGCAGAGGGTGAATTCTCCCTTACTCCTCCTCTCGTTCTGTTCAGGCCTTCAATAGATTGGATGAGGCACACCCACATTGGAGAGGGTAATCTGCCTTACCCAGTTTACGGATTCAAATGTTAATCTCACGCATAAATACCTGCAAATACATATCAAACTAATGTTAACTACCCCATGGCCCAGTCAAACTGAGCCGTAAAATTAACCACACCCGTATCAATTTGGGCACCCATATCTCCTTAAACTATACTTAGTCTCCTCATAAAGACAGTAACAAGGTCATAGTTCTGCCTAATGTGATAGCTATCCAGCACACAACTGAGAATGTGCTAACCCCGTCCCCAGAAGATGAGGTCAAGTCCTTGAGTGATGTTTATACTGCTCCTTGGTGTTCCTAGCTTAAATACTATGATATGAAATGAATAACAAATACTGTAAGGCCAATTCATTTTATGTTACATGAGGAGGGCATAAGAGAGGGAAGGAAACAGATATTTTCCCGACACTCACATTCACACACACACACAAACGTATTCATAACAAAATAAGGGAATACTCATGACCGTTACAATCCTCTTTCTATAACTGGTCATATGGTTGTAGCTGGTATTAATAACTACCTTCTTCCACTACCTAATCTGTATTCCCCTGCCTTCAGCAAGCACCTCAGCTGGTTGTGGTTCTTTAACTGGTGGAGTGACCCAAACCTTCATTCTTGAAGGATCTGAGCTATTAGTAGTCCTTCCTGGATTGGGTTGTAGTTTTCCATTGACCTTAATCACATGGTAGGGCATGGTAGTACTATGAGACTTCCTAAGGGATCTCCTATATTCCAGAAATACTCTTTCTTACCTCCACTGTGGAGTACCAGTCTATTTTCCACTGGGTAGTCAGTATCACTCACCCCAGCCAACACCGTAACTCCTTCTTTGCTTGTTGATTCAGAAGCATGTGGAATCCACAGTGACTCAGCTGCAGTCTTAAGTTGCATTTCAATGGAATAATTGTGTCAATGGCATAAATGTGAAAGCATCCCTCCCTCTGGAATTAAGACCTCTAGGCCAGTAAATCATAAGGCCATGGGAACGGAAAGCAACAATTTTGCTAGTGGGTCTCTAGGAGTAATAATGAGTGGTGCCTCTCCCATTCTATCCTTTGATTCCTAGACCTGTGAATTCTATGTGTGGGAGAAGCAGCACCATATTAGATGCTGGTTCTAGACTGTATAGTCTTCTGGAAAACCTTGCTCCAGATCTACAAGGTATTACCGACTTGCTGGCACTGTAACTCAGTCTTCAAAAGGCCATTTCATCATTCCGTCAAACCAGCTGCTTCATGATGGTGGGGAACATGTAAGAATAGTGAATTCCATAAGTGTGGGCCCAGTGTAGCCCTTCTCTTGCTGTTAAGTGAGTTTCTTGATCAGAATCAATGCTGTATAGAATATTATGACAGTGGATAGGCATTCTCTAAGTCCACGGATGGTAATTTTTGCAGAAGCGTTGCATGCAGGGATGCCAGTTCCATATCCAGAGTGTCTATTCCAGTAGGAATAATACACTTCCACTGCCATGATGGAAGTGGTCTAATGGCATCAGCCTGTTACCAGGTAGCTGACTGATTACCCTGGGGAATGATACCATATAGGGAACTCAGTGTTGATCTCTGCTGCTGACAGATGGACACTCAGCAGTGGCCTTGGTGAGTGGAAGTCCATCCTTCCCACCACAGCCACCTTGTTCATAGCCCATTGGGCAATGATGGGGCGATTCGGGAAAAGCTGATGGTATCCACTTGATTGTTAAAGTCTTCCTTTGCTGAGGTCACCTATGAGCATTCACACAAGACACAGATATCTTCACTTTTTTCTTAGTTTTTTTAAATTGAAATATAGTTGACGTCTTCACGTTGTTGTTGTTTTGCCTATTTAGAGACATCTGTCTACCTCTTCCCCAAACTTCCCAACTTCCCAAACATACTCCTTCCATGTCCCTTACCATTAGCCACTCATTGGTCATAGCCCATGAATCAGTATAAAATTACACATCTAACTACTTCTTCTTTCAAGTAAACAACTAAGTGCACTGCTGTAAGTTCTGTGCACTGGGAGGATTTCCCTTTACCAGTGTCTTTCAGGGATGTTCCAGAAGGGGACTATAACACTACAGCTGTTCAGTTTCAGGTGGTGTCTACATATCATGCACATTTCCACAGTGGCTGCACCATTTTGCATTCCCACCAGCAATGTACAGCATTTTCAATTTCTCCATATCCTAGCCAACACTTACTGTTTTCCATTTTGTTGATAATAGCCATTCTTATGGGTTTGAAGTGGTATCTCCATGTTTTTTTTCATTTGCATTTCCCTAATGGCTAACGATTTTGAGCATCTTTTCATTTGAAATTGGCCATTTGTTTATTTTCATTGGAGAAATATCTATTCAAGTCTATAGCCCATTTTTAAGTTGGGTTGTTTGTTGTTTTTTTTTTTTTTTGCATTGTGGGCGTTCTTTGTATATGCTGGTTATTTATCTGATATATGAGTTTCAAACATTTTTTTCCCATTCTGTGGGTTATCTTTTCTCTCTCTTAATAGTGTTCTTTGATTTATAAAAGGTTTTAATTTTGATGAAGTCCAATTTATTTTTTTCTTTTGTTGCCTGTGCTTTTGGTGTCACACTTAAGAAACCTTCGCCAAATCCAAGGTCATGAAGATCTCCCCTTCTGTTTTATTCTAAGAGTTTTATAGTTTTAGGTCTTTGATCTATTTTGAGTTTATTTTAATATATGGTACAAGGTAAGAGTCCAGCTTCATTCTTTTGCATGTGGACATCTTGTTTCCCTGCACCAGTTGTTGAAAAGACTGTCCTTTCCAGATTGGGTGCTCTTGCCACCCTTATTGAAAATCAGTTGACCATTATATGTTTATTACTAGGCTCTCTGTTCTTTTCCTATAGTCTGTTTGTGCCAATACCACATTTTTTTTCTCTTTCACTCAGCATGGGGTAAGACAGGCAAAGTGCCTTCCTTGGAGTGGTATTTTCCTAGTTCACACACTGAAAGTATCACCATCTGGGCATTGCTTTTCTCAACTTCAGAGTAGTTTCCTCAAACCTCTCTTGAGGTCCCAGCGTTCTTTCCTACACCTTGAAAACTGTGCTGGTTGAAATCCAAGCTATAGGCTACTATAAAGAAGTAGATGCTTTCAGAATAAATTTTGGCTCCAGGGCTCTCTTATCCTGTGGAACTGTGTTTTCTCATTTTCTCTGACTTCTTTTTTGTTCTCTCTAGTGCTGGTTAAAGTATGCTTTAAATATAAGTTTTTAATATATTACTGTATATTTTCAAATGTTCTTTACCAGGACCATCTAGTCCACAATATGAAAATTGAGAAGAGGACTTTTAAGATCAGCTTTGTCATCCATTCTTGATAATCTGCTTGTATATAATTTGAAATAATAGTTTACACCACTTACATGTAGTTTTCTTAGCAGTTTTCATTTTAATTACATCACATGCTTTTTTTAGTTTTCTGCGTGGCTATTATTGTGTTACTGTACTGTTGTCCCTCAGTGTCTGAGGGAGATTGGTTCTAAGAACCCCCTGCAGATACCCAAATGGTCAGATGCTCAAGTCCCTTATATAAAATGACATAGCATTTACTATATAACCTATGCGTATCTTTCCATATACTTTTTTTTTACTTTAATAAACAGAATTATTATTTGTAATATTTACACACATAGTCTTCCATGGTAATGTTAAACTTACCATTTTCTTCAAATGCCCCTCAAAATAACCCACTTTGCCTTCCTAAGTGAATCTTGAACAAGGAAATACAGTGAAAGTGATCTACTTATGACTATCCCATGTCTCTTTTTCTTTTTTTTTTTTAACATCTTTATTGGAGTATAATGCTTTACAATGGTGTGTTAGTTTCTGCTGTATAACAAAGTGAATCAGCTTTATGTGTACATATATCCCCATATCTCCTCCCTCTGCGTCTCCCTCCCACCCTCCCTATCCCACTCCTCTAGGTGGACACAAAGCACAGAGCTGATCTCCCTGTGCTATGCGGCTGCTTCCCACTAGCTGTCTGTTTTACATTTGGAAGTGTATGTGTGTCCATGGCACTCTCTCACTTCGTCCCAGCTTACCCTTCCCCCTCCCCATGTCCTCAAATCCATTCTCTACATCTGTGTCTTTACTCCTATCCTGCCCCTAGGTTCTTCATAACCATTTTTTTTTCCTTTTAGATTCCATATATATGTGTTAGCATGTGGTATTTGTTTTTCTCTTTCTGACTTACTTCACTCTGTATGACAGTTTCTAGGTCCATCCACTTCACTACAAATAACTCAATTTCGTTTCTTTTTATGGCTGAGTAATATTCCATTGTATATATGTGCCACATCTTCTTTATCCATTCACTTGTTGATGGACACTTAGGTTGCTTCCATGTCCTGGCTATTGTAAATAGGGCTGCAGTGAACATTGTGGTATATGACTCTTTTTGAATTATGGTTTTCTCAGAGTGTATGCCCAGCAGTGGGATTGCTGGGTCATATGGTAGTTCTATGTTTTGTTTTTTAAGGAACCTCCATACTGTTCTCCATAGTGGCTGTATCAATTTACATTCCCACCAACAGTGCAAGAGGGTTCGGTTTTCTCTACACCCTCTCCAGCATTTATTGTTTGTAGATTTTTTGATGATGGCCATTCTGACTGGGGTGAGGTGATATCTCATTGTAGTTTTGATTTGCATTTCTCTAATGATTAGTGATGTTGAGCATCCTTTCATGTGTTTATTGTCAATCTGTATATCTTCTTTGGGGAAGTTTTCATATACTTTAAATTGTCCCTAGATTACTTATAATACCTCATACAAAGTAAATGCCATGTAAATAATTGTAAATACAATGTAAATGATATGTGAATTGTTGCCACCACGTGGCAAAATCAAGTTTTGCTATTCAGAACTTTGTGGATTTTTTTTTTATTTTGAATATTTTCAATTGGTGGTTGGTTGAATCCGAGGAACCTGCAGAACCTGAAGATATGAAGGGCCAGCTGTATTGGTTATTTGGGTATGGTAATGGTTTTCTGGTTGCCAGTATTATGAAGTGGTTGTCTTTAAATTTTTGCATTTTAAAATAGTAAATGCCCTCAAAAATGCCTACACAAGTCAAGAAATATCATTGATGACACTGCACTTTTCTCTGTAAGTTTCAGCTTATGTAGGAAAGATGCAATTCTTTGTCCATAGAAAATTGTATACATACTCTGTCATTTGAGAGGACAATTTGTACTTTATTAAACAGTATCATGATAAATATTTTTCACTTTTGCCTTTCTTAGTTTTACAGTCCTTAATATTGGTATGTTTGATTTTCTTTGCAGGTTTTCTCTAGGTGATTCTAGGAGGCCTCTTCATGAAACAGCAGTTTTGGTAGAAGATGTAGTACACACTCAGTTAATTAACCTGGTAAGAGCATATAATCTTATTTGGTATCTCTTCTCTGCATTCCACTTATATTGGCATCACAACCCAAGATATTTTTAAGAATTTTTTTTTTTTACATTTGGAATTCTTTTTTTGTCAGCTGTATTAAAGTATAATTTTCATGTAACAATTTCACCAGTGCATGACTTTTGACAGATGAATATTGTCATGTGACTAGCAATGCAATCATTATATAGAAATATTTCCATCATCCAAAAACATCCCTTTGTAACCCTGTGTAATCAGTCTTTTCTCCCACTCCTGACCTCGGATAACATCGATCTGTTTTTTTGTTTTTTGTTTTTTGCGGTACGCAGGCCTCTCACTGTTGTGGCCTCTCCCATTGCGGAGCACAGGCTCCAGACGCACAGGCTGAGCGGCCATGGCTCACGGGCCCAGCCGCTCCGCAGCATGTGGGATTCTCCCGGACCCAGGCATGAACCCATGTCCCCTGCATCGGCAGGTGGACTCTCAACCACTGCACCGCCAGGGAAGCCCCACTGATCTGTTTTTTATCATTATATCAGTATAGTTTTTTCAGAACTTTTTAAAAAATATTTATTCTGAATTTTACATGTCTGGAAAGAGAATTGCACAAATATTACAGAGAATTCTCAGATACAATTCACATTCCTATGTTAACATCTTGCATAACCATAGTACAATTATCAAAACCAGGAATAACATTGGTACAATACTGTTAATAAAATTACCAACCTTATATGAATTTCATCAGTTTTCCCATTAGTGTCCCTTTTCTGTTCCAGGAGCTAATCCAGGATAACACACTGTAGTGAGCTGTCATGTCTTTGTGGTCTTCTGTCTGTGATAGTTCCTCAGTCTTTCTTTAAAGTCTTTCATGACCTTGACATTTTTGAAAAGTACTAGACAATTATTCTGTAGAATGCTCTTCTTTGTCAATTGGTCTAATGTTTTCTTATGGTTAGAATGTGGCTATGCCTTTTTGTCAAGAATACCACAAAAGTGATGGGCTTTTCTCACTGTATCATATCAGTGGGTTCATGTTGTTGATGTGTTGTTTGTGATCTTAAATTAACTTTGATAACTTGGGTAAAGTGGTATATGTTGAATTTTTCCACTATAGTGAAGTTGTTTTTTTTTTCTCATTTTGTTGTTAATAAATGTCTTGTGGGAGATATTTTGTGACTATGCAAATACTGTTTCTCTGAAAAATTTTGCCTATTAATTTTAACATTCATCAGTGGGTGTAGTCTGCGACCGTTATTACTGTGGTATTTGCATAGTAATGATTTTCTATTTTCTTCTTTCCTTTTATCTTTTAATTGCAGTTATTCTGAAAGAAATAGCTATTCTTTATCACCATTTATTTATTTAATTTTTAATGTACGTATGTATGGACTAATGTGTATTTAAATTTTATTCTTTTGTTCATTATGCAGTAGTATTATTATTTATTTTTATTTCTCAAGTTGTTTCAGTGTTGGCCACTAGGAACACTTTCATGTCCTTTCCTCATTTTTCTATCAAGTTTTTGGTCCTGTGTCTCATAAATATTAGGTGTAACAGTCCTTTGTTTGTGGCATATGATACAAATATATTCTTCTGTGTCAGTTACAGTTATGTTTTGACTTTGTTTTTATGAGCTTTGGGGAGGCATACAAGTATTTTTATTTTAATGTAGTCAAATGCATCAATCTTTTATTTCCTTTGGATTTTGAGTTATAGTTAGGAACACTTTTCTTATACTGAGTTTAAAGAGAAGTTCATCTATATTGTTTTCTAGTACCTGTATGGTTTCATTTTTAACATTTAGATTCCTAACCATTTGTGGTTTATTCTTGTTATTGTGTGAGATATGGATCTAACTATAGATTTTTCCAAATGACTACCCAGTTATACCATCATCATTTATTAAAAAGTATCTACTTTCCCTAATGATTTGAGATGCCTCCTTTATCATTACTAAATTAGCATATGTATTGGGGTCTATTTCTGATTTTATATTCTATACCAGTGGTTTATTTGTCTACGCATGTGCTAATACAACATTTTAAATTATATTGGTTTTATGGTATATCTTAAAGATTGTTACAGCTAGACGCCCCTTCTAATTTTTCTCAGTGTGTTCCTAATTAGTCTTATATGTTTATTTTTCCATGTGAACATTAGTATTGAATTTTCTAGCTCCATAAAATAACTTGCTGGTATTTTTATGGGGATTGTGTGAATTTATAAATCAATTTAAAGAGAACTGCATCTTAATGTTGAGTCAGCCTAAGAAAAAGGAATGTCTACATTTTTTCAAGACTATTTTTGTGTCTTACATGAGTGTTTTAACATTTCTTTTTATAGACTTCACGTATTTCTTGTTAGATATATTCCTAAGTATTTAACCTTCTTATTTGCTATTGCAAATAGGCTTTCTGTATAATTACATAATGGCTGAAAACGTCTGGAATTTACTAAAATACGTAAATCTATAGATTTAAGAAGCTGAGCAAACTCCAAAAAGGACGAGTCCAAAGAAATGCATGTTCAAACTGCTGACTATGAACGGCATAATATAAATTTTAAAAACACCCAGATTTATTACCATAGGGGAACAATGATTTGAAAGACAGCAGAATTTTCATGAAAATATGGAGACTAGAAGGAAATAGCACAACAGTTTTAAAGTACTGGATTCCCTTTTCTCTACATCCTCACCAGCACTTGTTATCTCATGACTTTTTCATAATAGCCATTCTAACAAGTGTTGGCCTGAAACATACACATAGATCAGTGGAACAGAATAAGAGCCCTGAAATAACCCACATATATGGTCAATTAATTTATGAGAAAGCAGTCAAAATTGGAGAGCCACATGCAAAAGAATAAAACTAGATGCTCTTTTACACTGTACACAAAAATTAACTCAAAATGGATTAAAGACTTAGATGTAAGGCCTACAACCATGAAATGCCTAGAAGAAAACATAAGCACTAAGCTCCTTGACATAGGTCTTGACGATGATTTTTTGAATCTGACCCCAAAAACAAAAGCAAAAATAAACAAGTGAGACTACATCAAACTAAAAAGCTTGTGCACAGCAAAGGAAACCATCAACAAAATGAAAAGGTAACCTACTGAATGGAGGAAAATGTCTGCAAATCATATATCTGATAAGGGGCTAATATTCAAAATATATGAAGAAGTCATACAACTCAATAGCAAAAAATAAACAATTAATAAATGGGCAGACCATCTGAATAGACACTTTTCCAAAGAAGACAGACAGCTGGCCAACATGTACCTGAAAAGATGCTCACCATCATTAGCCATCAGGGAAATGCAAATCAAAACCAAATGAGATATCACCTCACACTTGTCAGAATGACTGTCATCAGAAAGACTAAAAATAGCAAGTGATGGTGAGGATATGGAGTAAGGGAGCCCTTGTGCGTTGTTGGATTGTGCATTTGTGTAGCCACTATGGAAAGCAGTATGGAGGTTTCTCAGAAAATTAAAGACAGAACTACCATATCATCCAGCAAGTCCAATTCTGGGTATTTATCCAAAGAAATGAAAATACTAACTCAAAAAGATGTATGCATGCCCATGTTCGTGGCAGCATTATTTGTAGTAGCCAAGATATGGAAACAACCTAAGTATCCATCTCTGGATGAATGGGTAAAGAGATTGTGGTATGACTATGCAGTGAAATATTACTGAGCCATGAGAAATAATGAAACATTGCCATTTGCAGTACCGTGAGTGGACCTCAAGGATATTATGCCAAGTGAAATAAGACAGACATAGAAAGACAAATACCGTATGAGCCCTTTTATATGTGGAATCTAAAAGAAAAACAAGTCAACTTCATAGAAACAGAGAAACAGATTGGTGGTTGCCAGAGGCAGGGGGTAGAGTGGGATGAACTGTTTTTTAGTTTAAATAAATTGAATTTAAAATTTTTTTTTAATTAATTTTTAAACTTTATGGTAACTGGTAATGCTGATATTCACAGGGAGAGATGGGGGTTTTGACAAGAGGTATCTAGCCTGGAATTCTTGTTTTTTTATATACATGTCTATATAAAAATATATGTTAAATCTTTCATAGGATTCAAATAAATATATTTAATATATTTATTAAATTTAATTGAGGAAAGTAAGCATCAGAATAGAGGTAAAAAACTCTTGGCGTATGCATAGATGTAGCATAGAATCTGGTTTTACTTGCACTATATTAAGATACAAATTTAGTTGCCAACATTTTAAAATTAGATCACTTTTACATAAAAACTTAGGATTTCTGGCTATTCTTGAAAGATTAAAATTGGAATGTTTGACAGCATAGGTATGACTTTTAATATGGAAATCTGAGCTCAGGAGCCACTTCTACCTGGTTTTTACCAGGCCGGCTTCATTTGCTTAACCAGGAAAGTATTCAGTGTTAATGGATTTATATAGCATATTGTTGCTGTATTTCCCATATCCATCTTCAATTTCAATTTTTCAAGGAAACATACTTTTTAATTTTGGAAGAAAATGATGTTTTTTAAAGGAATTTTAGTTTTCCTCAAAAGCTGTGGAAACAGTGTTATGTATGTCAGAGAAGTTCATAGACAAATATAATAAGGAAGTTGTTTTTATGTGATATACTTTTTCCCCCTATGACTTTGCTCTGTTAATGCCAGAGTGATCTATCAAAGTGCTTTGATAGTGTACTATCAAAGGGAATACATAACTTATAGAAGAAATAAAAAGCATTTAGATTCTTGCTACAGCCTATTTAGAAGGGAAGAAAGTGATTCCACTCTTACAACCTCTGTGGTGCTGTGTCTCCTGTTCAAAAAGCACCTTTAAGTACTGGGGTAGTGAGCTAGAACTTCAGTTGACTTGCTCTTTCCTCAACTGCCGGCCCTTAATACCTTAATCTAAAACTTTCAAGGGGAAGAAAATCCATTCTTCAGTCTCTTGGATCATTTTGGCAGCGGTTGCGTGTTGTTTCATTTGGGAAGAGGTTTGCTTTAAATCTTTCGTCTCTTGTTTCTTGGACCTATGATTCCCATTTGAGACCTGTGTCCTCTCATCCTACCCCTGATTCTTTCTCAGTTCTTCAGCCAGGCCTGCCTTCCAGTCTGAGTGATTCCACCTAACTCTACTCTGTTCCACTTGCTAGGTTGTGACCAGCTCAGGCCCCAGTTAACTGTTCTTCACTGGAGTTCTGCGTGAAGATTATAGAATATGTTAAATCATGAAAACATATAGTTTAAAATCTATATAAAGCTTTTCACTTTATTCAAGAACAAGTTAGAATATTAAAGTCAGAGGATTTTAAAGTTGAACTATACTTCAGAAATTATTTGTTATATAATAGTTTGAACCAAATGAAATTGCCTTTTTTATAAGTCATGAATGGTTGAATATCAGCAGTTTTATGATTCAGTGCAATACTAATTAGTTGTCACTAGAGAGAGTTTTCAAAACTTTTAATTTTCTTATTTTGTAAAATAACAATACTAATATTTACTTTTTACAGTGGTTATAGAGGGTCATAAAAATTAGATATATTGTATATTAAAGACTTAGTGAAGTTTCTGAGGCATAGTACCCTTTCTCTAAGTTAGTAGTAGTAAATGGTTACTAGCGTGATTAATTCTAAGATAACAGGGCTATTTAATGGCATGATTTAGATTAGAATTGGCTTGAAAAAATCCATTGAAATGCTCTTTCAAATTTTCCAGAAAGATGCAAACATTTTCATATCCTAAGCTTCCCTCTTCTCCCACTCCACAGGGTGAGCTACATCTATTTGAAATAGGTAAAGATTTATGCCAACTTGAAATTGTGTGATAGAGTTGCTATTATGATACTGTCAATAATAATATCCTTTCAAGTTCCAAAACTGTCATGACATCTGATGGCTATATAGCTGCTTTCATTTTTTTATTCATTCAAAATTAAATATCAGAGGACCCTCTTCATTGTATGCACAAAGTGTAACTATCTACCATTCCATTTCAGAACATATTGGATTTTCACTATATAATCTACCAGGCAACTAGTAAGATCCTCAATTTGTTGTACTGTTTTCACATCAGAACCACTTTCTCAGGGTTATTCTAATAGTCTTTAGTTATGAAAATTAATAACATATTCATATGTGTCAAAAGTGATTGCTTAAGTCTCCCGTCTGGATTAGCATACACTGAGTCATCCCTTCCTCCACCCCACTTACTTGTAATGCTTTTTAATTTGACAGTTTATCTTCCTGGTAGAAGGATCTCATGCAAGGCAATGTTCAGTCCTCATCACCACTTCTGTGGGGCTGTCACTTATGTCACCTCAGTAATGGTTTGTGAATATGTTTTAAAATAGCAATAGAATTTCCTGTGCAGAACTTCAGTTATAAGGGTTATAAAAATAGGACAAACTAATATAATTTGTGATTGCATAAAGTAAAGGAAGTAGAGGTACCATGGGGACCTAATGAATCACAGAATGGAAACAGTCTTTTAGCTGACTAAACATTCAGACTTTGTACTAAGTCAGAGCGTGGATATGTAACTCAGCAAACCGGAACACACCACTCTGTGTTTACATGGATGGGACAGAGAAATTCACAAATACCATCTGGGAAAAAATTCTTGGCTTATTTGTCTGTTTCTACTGTAGAGTAAATGAAGTACCACATATTTAGCATAAACAGACTGAAAGCACACCTGCTTTGTGGAATATACACACACATGTGCACACATATACACACACAGCATTGTTCAAAATATAGAACATTGTATGTCTTGAAAAGTGATTCCTTTCCTTCTTTTTTGCTTCTCTTTAAAGAGTGTATTGTGGAAAATTTACTAATTGTTTTGAATGGCACTTGTTTCTGATCGATTGCTCTTAATATTTTCTGTTACTTAGCTGGATTTTCCCTCATATTACTACCTCATACCTCAAGAAATAGTATTGTATCTTCTCTTTTTTAAGAAATAATGTTTGTATCGCAGATGACAGATATTTAGTTTTTAATCTGTGACACAAAATGGGCATATTCTAAGTAGATCGCCTCTTTAGCTACGTTTTCCCCGCCAATTCTTCTGGGTAATTTGCTACAGGCATAACCTAGAGGACCAACCAGGAAAGAATTTCCAGTCCTTTCCCAACTCTCAGCATGTCTTCTTTTTCTTCCTGTAGTATATTCTACTAATAGTCAATTGTTCAACTCTTCAAGGTAAGAGAATCTCAGAGTACAAATTGTTTATAGTTCCAAGTAACTTAAAAGCACTGTTTCATATTATTATACATGGTTTTCTTAGCGGAGGAATAGAACAGTGTCTTCCCTCCTTTCCATGTGTGTCAAGGCTTTTCCTTTAGTGTTCTTCATTTATTGCTGCCGGTCAGCTAGTATCCTGTTACCTAACTTAAGCTAAGCTCTGCTAGCTACTTGGATCCTATGCCAAGTTTGGATTTCTGACCTGTGCTGAAACTCAGTTCTGGCTGCAGCTCCTATTTAATGCCTAATGTGTAGTTTCCAAGAATTTCAGATTTACCAAAGACATGCAGACCATTCATAAAATACCCTCTCTGCAGACTGAGTTGCATCAGTTAATTAAAATAAGTACAGATTTGTGCCAACTGGAAATTGTGTGACTGAATTGATATTATGTGCTGTCAATAATATGCTTTTGATAATACCCATTTTTGCAGTTCAAAAAATAACATAATTTTTGATGGCTGTATAGCTACTTTTATTTCTCTATTTACTCACAGTTAAATAACAGAAAAATCCCTTTGTTTTATACACAGAATATAATTATCTACCATTCTACTTAAAAGTCATACTGGGTTTTCACTATATGAATTTATCAGCCAAGTAGTAAACCATGCAATCTGTTGAATTCTGTGTATATGAGTTGGTTGTCAAAGTTATTCTCATAATCTTTATGAAAACTAGTAAAGAATAAACTTAATATGTGTGAGGAGTAACTATCTAACCTCCCAACTGGATTAGCAGGCACTGAGTTTCTCCTCCCCTATCTGTTTGTTCTTCTAATGCCTTTTACTTGGGCAAGTATCTCCCAACTACTGTATTCTCCTTCATCACATTTTGTGTTCTGTTCTGTATCTGAACCAAGAGACTTGTTTTCAGACTCCTGTTCTTCAGTACCTTTTCCAAGGTCTTTGAAAGTTATTTATTCATAGCCCTATATCTTCTTTTCCCAGAGATTCTGTTTCTCTTGATTAGTGTGGAGATTATGTAGAGAAGAAGGAAATAAAAGTTCATATCTACTATGTGCCAACCAGTCTCCTAAACATTTTTTATATATTATGTTATTGTAGATACATAGGCCATTTTCCAGGTTTAAAAAAATAACAACTATTATTTCTATGTAGCTTTCTAACATAGTGTAACCCAATTTGACATGGCCTTATGTGTTATATAGATATCATTAGACAGCTTTATTTATTTCCCAGATCCAAGTATTATATATTAGTCTACACTTGAAGAATATGTAACAGGTTTTTTTTTAAGTATGTTTTTTATCCCTTCAGATATTCACATTCATCCTGATGTTTTATTAGGGGTTTTATTTTACTGACTGTGATAGGGAACCATTTGTTTATGCTTATAATTTCAAACGTTCTAGTCATTTTTATATCTCAATGAATTTATAAATCACATTCTGTTTCCTAAGAATGCACTAACTCTCCTTAGATACTTCTCTAGAGTAAGCGGTTCTGAAATTCTAAGTGATGTAGATAATCTGAAATTCAAAAGATACTATTTATGTTTGAAGACTGATATAAAATTGACTTCAGATTTTTAAAGTGAATGGAAAGAGGAATAAGGTCCATCACATAAATGTGTCAATTAGAAAAGGCTTAAGAGAACATGTTAAGAATGTTTTGAAACTAAATTTGAAAGTAACGTTTTATTATTAGTAGAGTCTTACTGACTTTGCACTTCTAATCCAGCTAAGAATCTGACAGTAAGCGACAGAAAGGCAATAGACACTACTGTAATCATGCCCATTACTCAGAGTGGGTTTAATCTAAAAGCTTATATATTTTTCTTTTTCACAGTAGAGTAGATGCAGGAGAATGGTGTGGAGGCAGGTGCTGATAAGAAGCAGCAAGAAGTTGGGAGAGTGTAGGAGCTAAGAGGGAAATGATTGCTAAAAAACACAACTACACAAAATTATAGGTATCTAATTGGTCTAGGAGTACAATTTATAAATTATATTCCAGAAAGTATGCATTTAAATACCTAACGTCTTCTAATACATTTCTTTGGTTGTAGAGACCATCACTCTTATATACAACCAGTATATTGATTGATATTCATTTTGAAGGCTTGAAACAATTGGAAAAAATTGATACATTCAGGATACTCTTTGATAGTAAAGATAGTGTGTGATACACTTAGAAAGATGTCTCTCAATAATAAAGTTTATTTTTTTAATCTGGAAATTTAGTTATATATAATATAGCATATATTTCTTAAAAGATCAAAAAACTTTTTTCCCTAAAACTTTGTATAAAGATTCCTTGATTTAGTAATGTCCTTAAGACATTTTAAAAGTATATTTTCTTTTTAAACTTTCAATTATGCATACTTTGAGAATGACATCTCTTGTAGTAAACATTTTACTTAATATTTGCGATAAACCTGGATAGTTAGAAAATATTTTGTAGGTGTAGAAACTGTAGAACAGAAAGATTAAGCAATTTGGCAAAAGTCGCACAGTTTATAAAATAGGAGATGTGAAATTCAAGTAGTTTCTTTTTCAGAGAGTTTGAGGAGTCTTTAGGATGAAAAATTCTGATTCTTTTATTCTGGTACTTACTGACTGAATTTACTGTGTATCTCTTAGGTCCCTTCTACTTTTGAGTATTCTGTGGTTCTCTGTAGTGAAAGTATTGATTTCAGAATAGATTCATATTTTGCAGAGGGTTTATGGAGAATAGTGAACAAAAAGAAATGGTTAGAAAAGAGAAGCCCCAAGAAAAGTAAGTAGAACCTTCTTTTGGTGTGGAAAATACAAATTCAATATCAAGTATCTTATAAAGATAAACTGTATTTTAAGTCTGTAAAGAGAAAAAGTAACGTTCTTCAATGTGAGAAATGGTCGTAATAGCCAGCAAAACATTTTGGGCATAATGAATAATTTTATAACATTAAAGTAGGCATCATTTGATAGATCTCTGGACAAAGGTAATTAAATGTTAAGAAAGAAGAGATTAAAGCATACTCAAAAAAGATACTTAAGATATTGTGAACTTTTCTGGAGATTTACCATTTGCTGCTTGCGTTGGTCATTGGCTTCAAGAAGAAAAGTTTTAGATGTTGTCAGGAGTAGAATTCCTATTTTTAAATATCATATAAATTGCCCAGAGCTTGCATTTTATGCCAAGAAATCAAATTTAGCCATTGGTTTATATGAAATCACCTTGATCAAGCCATGTGGATTTCCCACTGGAATATAATTGTTTCTTAAATGTATTCTGTAGAAAGGGATGAAAAAGAAGGTTGGGACTAGATATTCAAGGTCATTGAATTTCAAACTGAGGAATTTTTATGTAATTCTATAGATTGCTGGGGATATTGAAGATTTTAGAAAGTGGCATAGTCAGGAAAGTGGATAAAATAACCTGGCTGTTTTATATAAGGTAGTGAAAGACTCAAGATGCCACTTCCAGAGAGGTCTGTTTGAAGAAGGATGTTGAAGTATTCAGGCGAGAGATATTACTACCTCTGAGTTGGATGGTGACAGGTTTCTGAACTGCATTTGCCATCTGTAAACAGTAATCCACTATGGCTGTAAATTAAATCCTGTATGTGTAAGAATAAACAAATTCAAAACAATATATCAATCAGATCCATTATGATGGACATCAGTGTTTGAGTAAAAAACAGGTAGAAGTTCTGAGTTCTGAGTACATTTAGATGTACCAGTTTGGCATATTCTCACTTACTAGTCATTGTTCTAAATGTGACTCTCCTGGTTACTTTTGCAAAACCCACAAGAGCTTTTGAACCTTCAGCTGGGAAATGCTGGTAGAGTGGAAAGCTTTTGGAGACAGACATCCCTGGGTTTGAATTTTGGCTTCCTTCATAACCTGCTAGTTATACATTATTGAGCATTACTTCTTAATCCCTTTGAGTCCTGGTTTACTCATCTGTAGGAATTTACCTACCTCGTAGGCATTATATAAGATGATGTACATAAATGGCTTAGCACTCATCGACACTGTTGATGAAAACATGATTTAATTAATGTCAGCCAAAATTCTAATCAAAAAACTATACAATTGGAGTAACACAGTGTTAAGGGCAAAGACACTAAAGAGCCAGAAGAGAGCTTGAAGAATCATATGCTATATGTATTTCTGGGGCCACTTTCCTGGCTTTGAATGTCACACTATATACAGTTCTGTCTTGATTTCTCCTACTTCTACTTCTCACTCCTGGTATGCTTTAGATGTCTTAAAATTCTTAGATATCAGTTTAGATCATTTGTTATATGTGAATTTCCCTGTTCTTCCTTGTCTGTTCCCATCTAACTTTATGTCCCTGAGAAGAAACCATCAGATACAGAGTGGTTTAAATTGCCTTTGTTTGAATCCTGGGACCTAGAAGGCTTTTCCATAAGCTTCATGCTTTCTCCTCTTATGACTGCAGTTCAAATAGAACTTAACTGTCAGTGAAACAAGAGCTTCTCCATCAAATACTTGAATGTTCTCCTAAATGATTTTTTGAGTCCCAACATTTTGTATTTTAGTGATGACTACTATGTTTAGTTTTTTCCTCTCCCCCAAATGAATGACTTTCAGAATATTGTATGAAAAAGTTTCCCAACATGCTTGAAAAACACATGGAAAGATTTACTAAGTAGATAGTAACGTGGAGTTTGAGAGATAAAACAGAGAAATGGATAAATGGGTAGGTGAGAGAGGGTTCAGAGGACAGAAGAGGGAGTTCAAGCCCCCAAAATGACCAGTGTGCTAATGAGTATAAATTTATTATATAATTATTTTGGGGCCTAAATCAGGTATTTACTATGAATATACTTTATAAAATATGAGACACTATATTTTATGATTATTGCTAATAATAATATTTTCAAAACCTATTTTGAAAATCTTTACCCTGAAGAGTCTATAGAGAAAGCTTTTTATCTGAAATATTGTTATAGTTAATAGATGCAGTTTTTATTATCAGTATTAGCATTCATAGTTAAGTTACAACCTCTAGGTACCAAAATTTGGGGAGAGTCAATCATCCTTCCTGTGTTCTTTTCTCTGTGAATTGACCCTTTAAGCATCTTAACTTGTAATACCTTGGTATTTATGTAGGAGACTTCGGGGGAAAAGTTAAAATTCAGTATTTTCAAATTAATCATCCAGCATTGTTTTTTTAAATAATTGTTTTCTACCAGCTAAACTCATGCGACAAAGTACTTCCATACTTATACCTGTATTTAACACCATTCTTCAAAATATGTATCTTAAAAGTAAAAATACTTTCTGTGCTTTATGTAACTGAAGTTACAAAAGACTTGTAACTTCTAATAATCAGCTTAATCTGATCTTAAACTCTTGATGGTTTTGGAACAGGAATTTTTGTTTTAAAGAGCTTGTTAAATGAATTATGCAATTATAAGTAAATGTGGTCACAGCTGTTTTTGATTTCTTTGTTATACACCTGATTGGAAACAAGTTTTTAAAAATATTTTTCCATTTCTTACACTGACACCTAGTGTTCACTATTCCTGATATCTTGAATATCGAAATTTAGTTATTAATAGCTCTGGAACTAGAATTACATTAAAACTTCTTTTTTTTTTTTTTAGCAGTGCACCTGTTCACAGACCAATAACTCCTGTTTTCAACATCAGTGAGACAGAATTTTTTCTAGTTATGTATATGACACCATTATGAATCAATTGCTGAGGCTCTTTTGAACACAGCAAAACTCAAAGAAGCATAGAGTTTTAGAGGTGAAAGGAACTTGAGGAGGTTTTTAAAACCAAGATTCTCAAGACCCCAGTGCTTTGTCATGTACACAATTCCTTCAAATCCAAATGGATGGTTTTGTTTCTGTGAGTTTTGTTCCTTGGTGATAGAGGTAACAAATCACATTTAATCATGTAAGCATTTAAGATCTGATATTAGTAGTTGACCAGGAAGTAAGACTGAGTTGTTTTTGATTTTTTTTAATTGAGGTATAATTGACATAGAACATTATATTAGGTGTACAAAATAATGATTCAATATTTGTATATATAGCCAAATGATCACCACAGTAAGTCTAGTAAACATTCGTCACCATACATAGTTAAAAAAATTTTTTTTTCTTGTGATGAGGACTTTTAAGATATACTCTCTGAGCAACTTTCCAATTTGCGATACAGTATTATTACCTATGGTCACCATGCTGTACAGTTTCTAATTTTTGTAATGGGTGACCTTGTGATGTTATGTGTTTACTATTTCCTGTGACTTCCTAAGGATGATTTAAGTACTCCAGCCTTTCTGATAATACACTTTAAAGATCTAGAAGGTTAGTATCAGATTATCTGCAATTAAGTGAAAATGTATATATAAGTTGGAGAAAATTTATTTATGCAGTAAGCATAAACCAGAAATCCAGGTGACCAGTGCACATAGTGAAATTTGTTCATTTCATTTTTTATATTTTTTATTAAAGTAGGGAATGATATTGGTAAAATGAAAATTTTAAAGAAGCCTGAACATTTAATTTGCTTAAGTATTTACAAAGTCAGTGACAAGAGTAAATTTCAAGTCATTTCTAATTTAATTTGCTACAAACTTCAGAGTATTTGAATATAGAAATGTATCTTTCAATGGAGTATATAATTTTCTTGTAAGTAAAAGTCAAACATTTTAAATATAGGAGATAATCATAATTGAATTAGATTTATTGTTAGTAATAGTTATGATGTTTCTAGGTAATCTAAGAACTTTGAGAGGGGAACTCTGTCACATAAGCTGTTGTTTTATATATAATTTATATTTATTATGTAATTAATATTTATAATTTATATTTATCACCTGCTATTTGATAGATAACTGTTTTTGATGCTTGAGGTAAGTGTCTAATGAGGTCTTCATTCATATTGTTTTGGTTAACAGAAATGATAAGAATAAAGAAATGTAGAAAGAAATTACAAAAGAATTTTGATTACCATTTCTTCATTTTTAATAATTTCCAGTATATTTCTCACATTATTTGGAGGGTTGGATTTCAATACATTTCTGAATTAGTGTTTTCAGGATTATCAAGTTCACCCCCAAATCAACCAAGTTCTTGGAAAAGAGGTGCCCGGTCCCTTTAACTATGTGATGTGAAAGGACCTTGTCAGATATAACAAAAATGAGTAATGAAGTAGGTAGCAGTTGTGGAGTACATAGTTTTTCCTTGGCTTAAATGTGTTGAAGTTTTTAATTTGGAATATCAGCATCCATTAATGTTGCATGAAGATTGGAGCAGTAGTAGATAATGTACATAAATACAGTGATTCTCTGTGTATAGATACTTCAGAATATTTAGTAAAATATTTAAGTCTTTCTGTTGTAAGTCAGGGCAGTAGGATTCCAAATCACGTTTTTCCCAGGCACTTAATTAAAATGCATAATGTGGCACTTTTAAAATGTGTAAGTTCATTGGCTCCCATTTTATTCAAGTTGCTTATTTCATTTAGAAGCCCAAGTAAAATTAAAGAAAGGCATCACACTCACATATAAGTGAGTAAAAATTCACCTGGCTTTTTCCCCTTGCTGTTCTAGCTGCAAAAATTGGTCGAAACTGCTGGGACAGGCAGTTATTTTAGCATAGTTTCTGGTTTAATGTTTTATCAGGCCCAATAGTAAAATATTCTGCAACTATGCAATTTTATATTGCTACTCTCAAGGCAGAACTCTGTTAAAAATAGTGTATGATTATGTGGATTCTGATATAAGTAAAATCCTGTCTCCTCAATATACTGTATATACAAGAGGTTGAGTTAGACCGGATGGGATTGTTAGCCTCACATGGGTTCCATCATTCATTGGTTCATCAAAGATTTACTGATGAATGTGCCAAAGCGTTGTTTCAGGCATTAGGGATGTCATGGTACATAAAGCCCCTGCCCCCAGAGAGCTTATCTTTTGGTGTGCAAGAAAGATAATAAATAAATGAATAAATAATATCAGATAATGTTAACTGCTATGAAGAAAATAATGCAGGATAAGGAAAGGGAGAGGTAAAGTTAGATTACTTCAGAGGAGATGGTATTTGAGTAAAAAATTAAATAATGTTGAATAGAATACCATACAAAGATCTAGGGGAAGAGCATTCTAGACTGAGTGACAGGAGGTATAAAGGTCCTGAGACTGGAATGTGCTTCAAGAACAGAAATATCAGGGCATTTGGAGTGAAGTGAGTGGGGTCAGATGGTAGGAGATGATGTGTAAAAGGGAGGCAGGGGCCAGATTATGCATGCATTGTGTTTCTCTGTGTCACTTTCACTGTTTGACTTTGTACGGACAGAAGTTTTTGGGATTTTTTTGCGGTACGCGGGCCTCTCACTGTTGTGGCCTCTCCCGTTGCGGAGCACAGGCTCCAGACGGGCAGGTTCAGCGGCCATGGCTCACGGACCCAGCCGCTCCGTGGCATGTGGGATCTTCCCGGACCAGGGCACGAACCCGTGTCCCCTGCATTGGCAGGCGGACTCTCAACCACTGCGCCACCAGGGAAGCCCCGGACAGAAGTTTTTAAAAGGTTTAATTTACATTGATAAATCTTGCTAAGGAGTTGCATTTTGTTCAAAGTCTGATAGGAAACTGCTAAAGTTTATAAGTAGGGGAGTGATTTGTGCTCTCATTTAAGGGTATTTTTTTTTTTTTTAGAATTTATTTGACTTTGAAACAAAAGCACTTGAGTTTCAAAAATATTTTTGTCCAAGTGAAGTAAATTCACTAATTCTTTTTTCACCATTCCAGCAGTTTCTAAATGTGCAGTACAGTATTTTCAACCACATGTACACTGTTGTGCGGCAGATACCCAGAACCGTCTGGATGATCTAAGGTTTTTAAAAGATCACTCCAGCTGGCTGTAGGTGTTTCAGAGTAGAAGCAGGGAGACTAACTGGTTAAGAGACTTCAGTAGTGGTTTCTGGTAGCTCACTCACTGTAGTGGTGAGTGGTTTCTGGTCGCTCACTCACTGTAGTGGTGAGAAGTGGTCCAGTATGGCTTTATTTTGCAGGTGGTATCAACAGGACTTGCTAATAACAGAGTGGATATTAGATGTGAAGATACAGAAGAAATCAAGGATGACCTCTAGAATGTTTATCTGAACAGCTAGATGAATAGCGGTTTGGGGCCAAATTTTAGCATTTATGTGTTAAATGCGTTTATCATATTAAAGTTGAGAAACCTGTAAGACAGCTAAGTGGAGGAGTAGAGTAAGCAGTTTAATATATGACTTGAATTCATGAGAGAGTTTGGTGCTAAAGATAAAAATTTTGTAGTCATTGGCATATTAATGGGATTTAAAGTCATATAAGGTAGTATGAGGTCTCTTAGGAAGAGAAGAGAGAAGACTGGAGAGCAGCCCCAGGAGGTATCCCAACACACACAGGTTGAAGAAATGAAGACGCAGGCCAGGAGATGAGTGACACCAACTGTATGGTATCCTGGTAGCCAAATGAAGAGAGGGTTTCAGATCCTGCTGAGAAGTTGACTAAAATGAAGACAGTGGGTCGATTATTGCATTTGATAAGTTGTGGCAAGAATAGTTCCAATTCAGTGGTGGGAAGAAAAAGTCTTTTTAGAATTAATTACCAAGAGCACTGGAGATGAGAAAGTGAAGGCAGAAGTAATAGTCAATCTTGAAGGGATTTTTGCTCTAAAACTAGTATAAACGCATCCTGGCTTGCTCAGGGAGTCCTGCTTGGTGCCTGTCATCCTAGCATAATTATTATCAGCACTCCGTTTACCGTCAAAGACTGAGAGGGGATGTGGTATCAAGGGAGGATTTTAGTGAACCTGATTATTATTCTAATGGATCTAATAATATAAATGAAATCTTACCGTGTATATTCTTCTGAATCTAGCTTCTTTTACTCAGCATCATGTTCGTGAGATTCATCGTGTTGCTATTCTCGTGCAAGATGGCATTCCATTGTATAAATTTGACACAATTTATTTATCAGTTTTGATAAATACTTGGGTTAATCCAATTTAGAGCTATTATTAAAAGTGCTCCCGTGAATATTCTTGTACAGGTATTTTGATAAACACATTTTTGTTGGTTATACTTAGGGGAAGAATTTTAATATAGTAGGATTTGCTCTTCTAATATATAATGTAAGGTAGGTTGGTATTCTACAAAATGATTAAGGTATTATTTTATAATTTAGACATTCTCAAAAAGCAAAGCAAAACCTGATTTTAAGTCATTCCTTTGGCTCAACTGTATTGAGGTCTTCTGAATGTCTTATATTGTACTTTAGGGGTACAATGAGGGCTAAAACCTTCAACAGGTACCATATAGGATGACTTCTATGGATACCTTACCGGAGAGGTTATATATAGTCCAGCAGAGGATATGATAAATTATTAAATGAATATACTACTAACGAAGATGTAATATATGAGATGTTATAGTGGTTCAGTGAGAGAGAAATTAGTTCTTCCTCTAAGAATCAGGAAAAACCTTATGAAGGAAATAATTTTTGTGCTGGGCTTAGGAATTAATGTTGTCTGATCTTGTAGAGACTAGAAATAATCTGGGAGTTAGATAGTGGAAGGTATAGATAGGAGAATAGTTCGAGAAAAAGGGGTAGTTCATTTTGAGGGGAGTATAGCATCCGTGAAGAGAAACGAAAGGAAATAGAAATTTTAAAACTCTGAGACCATATTTAATAGAAATTGAGAGTCTCTTGAAGTTTTGACCTTATTTTTTTCAGTTGCTGTTTTTAGATGACAACCTAATATCAGTACATGGAATAATTTGGGGCAGAGAGACTCTTGTTGGGGGCCCTGCTAGGATACTGGGCATTTAGACTCCCAGGGCTTGACCTTAAGTTAGATGGTTATAAGATACGGTGTGGGAGCATGGCGTATGCAGTGGAGAGCGAACCTTTTGTTCTGAGCTGATTGTAAGCAAACGTTAATGTTACTCAATAGGCTGCAACTTAATCACTTTGACAGGAAAGAAGAGCTAATAATTAAAAGTGTTCATGTAAATTTTTTAAACGTTTGGCCATGTATGCTGATTGTAACCTTATTTCACTCTATTATAAAAGTACAAAAGCCTTCTGACGCTAAAGAATCTTTGACTTTGCTGGCCAGTGTTAGATGGGGAGAGCCTATCTGTACCACAGAAAACATCAGAATCTCTGCCCAAGTTGTTTTTTTCCCTTCATATAGCGTATGCTCTATGATGTCAGACATAGTAACAGGAAGAACATCTCCATCTGGTAGTCATTACCTGTAGCTTGTATGTGTCTTCTGGAAGTTAACTTTTAATGTTAAACAAAGGAAGCTGATCAAAACCAGCTGTAAAACCTTTACATAGTTCATATTTTATACAGTCAGCATTAGGTTACCATTCACATAACTGCATGTCTGAAGTTTAAAAAAAATAATAAGGTAAATCTTTTCCTTTTATTAAAATAAATGTAATCCTGACTTTATAGTTGACACAACTTTAATTGTTTTCCTGTTTGGCAGGAAAATTTAATGCAGTTGGCATCATTATGTATGTATTTTACACACCTTGGAGAAATAATGGCTCATTTATTAACTATATGTGCCACAATTAATATATTTTGGATCTAATCAAAATAAAAACAGTAGGTTGAAATATAATTTTCTAATATAAAATTATGGGGTTAGTAAATGTAGAAACTCGCCAGCTAAACACATAACCGGCTATTAAATGTATTATGTGAACTAATTCTATAGATAATGAAAATTACTCTAGTAATACCTCCTTTGACACATGGCATTTATTATAATTCTAGATACATGCAAAAACAGTAATTTTAGATCATTATTGGTTATGATAAGAAATGACTCAGAGAATTTTAAATCAAGATGACTTGTTTTCTTTAATTGAATTTAGAAGAACTAAGGAATTTGGAGAAATCAGAACATTCTGGGCCGTGTTTTGCCTACTGTTGGTACATTGTGTATGTTTAATAACAGTTTCTTCTGCCTGGAACTTGCAGTTGTTATATATATAGAAATTTTGAAATCACAAAGAAGGACATGAATTTGTAATAGCACATACTTTTGAAATATCTGTAACAACAGTATTGAGGATTTGCTATCATGAAATGGAATTTCCTATCAAGAAAATGCAGCAGATAATGTAATGACTCATAACAATCTAGGCGGAAGACAGTAAGCATTTCTCTACCGAAGAAATATTTTGAAATTCAGTGGTTCTTTTGCAAGTGATTAGCACTGTTTTGTTGGAAATGTTCTAGTCTGTAGCAACCTAAGTATTGCTCACAAATACCATTTAGGCAGAGAAGCCAAGGACAGTTCTGACCATCCAAGTGTAGCACCATATCAAGTGTGACCAAGATTTGACAATCTGTTGTATAGGTGCTTTTCTGAGACCTTGGTTAACTATCTAGCTTTAGAAAGGTATTCTAAAATGTATAAGCACATAAATAGAAAGTAATTGACAGCAAACATTAATAATTATTAAAATAATGTAATTGTAGTTTTCATTTCTGCAAATAGGGGCGTATTCTATTTTTAAAAGATATAGGATATCTTGTATGCAGCGAAAGTACTGAACAATGTTACCATCAGAGAATTGAGAAGTTACCATTCCTTAGGAGGGAGATTTTTAAAGAGTGTTTTACTTTAATCATAGTATTTGTATTGGAACATTTAAGTCAATTTAAGATATGTTCATTTCTAACACAAAAACAAGTAATTGAGCACATGCTAGGAACTCAGTATATGTATGTTTATTAAGTTACTCATTGTGTAAAGAAGGCTTAGCTAAACTCAATACTTTTTCTTAGACTACATATATATATATATATATATATATATGTTTTATATAGAGAGAAAGAATATATATAAATATGTACATGTATGTAATATAAGTAAATATACAAATTTGTACATTTAAAATTAGCACAAGAAAATGCACATTTTAGTTGCTCAGTTCAGGGAGCTTTTATAATTCTATATTACCGTGTAACCATCACCCCAAACTAGGACTAACATTTCCATTCCTTAAGGAAATTCTCCTTTCCAGTCACAACCTGCCTGCTGCCCCCAGGTGATTGCTCTCACCATAGATTAGCTTGTCTGCTCTTAGATTTCATGTAAATGGAAGTGTATAGAATGTACTTTCTTGTATCTAGCTTCCTTGGGTTTATTAGTCTTTTTATTTCATACATTCTAGTGGGTATGTATTGTTATCTCAGTGTGATAGTTCCTTAAGATGAATGACATTCAGTACCTTTATTTCTATTTCCTTAATGATGAATTATATTCAGTACCTTTAAATATGTTTATTGGCCATTCATACGTCTCACCTTGTGATATATCTGTTCAGTTTTTTTGTCTGTTTTTTTTTCATGTTATTTGTACTTCCCGTGCTTTGTCCAATGAATCTTTGTGTACACCAAGATCATGAAAATTCTCTCTCAGGTTTTTTTCTGGTATTTTTCTGGTTATTGATTTTATGCTTAAGTCTGTGATCTACATTGAATTAATTTTTACTTGCGGAATAAGATAAATATTGGAGCTTATTTTTCCCATACAGTCGTTACAACCACATTTGTTACCCATGTTTCAGCAACATTTTGGATAAAAGACCATATGACTTTTACATTATTTGTACAATTCATCAACATTTCCATTCTCTTAGCTCCTTTTAATTTAATTACAGTTTGTCCACGAGTGAATTCACTAAACAATACCTGCCCACAACATTTCAACGAGTTGGTGTCATCATGCATTCTAGTTCTCTGTCTCTTCCATTTGTATACTCATAGACCAATTACTTCTATTTGTCAGTATGGAGTGACTTTTGGTGAATTTGTATCTAACTTCTATCTTAAAGTTCTCCTCAGAATCTCAGTTAATCTGTTTTTCCCACTCTTCTCAAAGCTAAGTGTAAAGACGATCCCCACAAGCCATAAGATCTTAAGTGTTTTCTAAAACTATTCAGCTGAATTTTTAGAACGTGATGCCCCTAACGTGTTTTAGGTGTGGTAGTGTAACGTAATGGTTGAAGCCCAGTTGCTCATCTATATAAGATTTCTTAGGTTTCTGTGTTCATTTTAGAAACATTTTGATGACTCCCATAAGTGAAGTTATCAAAACACTGATTGCAGTTTTTCAAATTAAATAATCTTATTTAATTTAGTCTATTTTCACCCTAGACTTAACTTATTAACTGATTATAATTAATTTGATCTTTGGATTGAAGCTGATTTTTATCTTTATTATTCTTCTCTATAGTTTCCAAGCTTTCCTTGATAAACATGTATTGCTTTTATAACCAGGAAAGAAACAGTAGCCATTAACATAACCAGGAAAGAAAGAGTAGCCATTAACAATGTCCAAGAGTGGAATATGTTCTCTAAACTTCTATCAATGCCTAATTAACTAACAGGACATATTTAGATATCAGAGTATTTTGGCTAATGAATTTTCAAATTAATGTAAATAGAAGATGGAGAAAATTGGGCTTCTAGAATGCTTTGAGTTGGTGTGTTTAATTATATTGTTTGGGCTATATAGATCTGTATATTTAAATAATACTGCTTGTGGACTACCCATACATCTTCTATGTAGATAATGAAGACTGTCTGCTGAAGTATCAGCCAACATGTTGCTTATGAGGGACGAAAAACAGACTACAGGGGGAAAAGTCATTTTTTTCAAACTTTTCTTTGGGTAAATAAACAGTTGAGAGCCTGAAGAAATTTTAGAAATGACAGGGGAACAAATGATACCATTGTTTTATGAACTCTGAGCTGATTTTTTTTTTTACCCTGGAACTTTCAGATGTTTGAATGTGTAGTGACACAGTTCTCATTGCCTGAGTCCTTCTTGTAAGATAAAGAGGGGATCCAAGTTTGAAGAGTGCTTGTCTGTCTGGGCTTAAAACCCAGGAGCTGACTGTGGAGCAGCCTTGGTAACAGAGGAACATGAGTACAGATGACTCTGCATCAGAAACAGATTCGGAAGAGTCAGAATTCTAAGTCAGTGCTTCTTAAACTATTTGAAGGAAAAGTCCAGTTTTTTTGTTATTGTTGGTATTTTTTACGTTTACCACATTTATAAAATATAATAAAAAATCATAGCGATGTCAAAATATTATAAAAGTTTCTAAACATTCATTTTCTGTTCTTGTCTTGCTGAAGACTGACAACAGTTTGTGGTGTGGTGCTAGTCAGGGCCCGTATTATTATTATTATTTTTGTGTGTGTGTGTGGTACGCGGGCCTCTCACTGCTGTGGCCTCTCCCGTTGCGGAGCACAGGCTCCGGACGCACAGGCTCAGCAGCCACGGCTCACGGGGCCCAGCTGCTGTGCGGCACGTGGGATCTTCCCGGACCGGGGCACGAACCCGTGTTCCCTGCATCGGCAGGCGGACTCTCAACCACTGCGCCGCCAGGGAAGCCCAGGGCCCGTATTTTGAGTGGCGCTGATAAGAAAGCATTGTATCAGTTTAATTGGCAGTGTATTTTTTTTCTTAGTGCTAAAATAATGGTGATCTTAACACTTGATGGTAATAGAGGTTTGATGAAATATTTGGTATATATGGCTTAATTTCTCTGAAACCAGAGTTTCTGGGGTCAGACTGCCTCATTAATTTGGGGGCAAGTCCTGTATCCTCCATCTCCTTGTTGTAAAGTGGGGATATTATCATTCCTAACCTCACTGCATTGTTTTGATGATTAAATAAGAAAATTCATGGCAGTTGCTTGGCCTGACATAGTAGGCGTGTTACATATATTAAGCCATATTGTCACTCTCACCCAGACTTTTTATCCTAGGAGCTCAGTGACAGGCCACTTTAGAGGAGTGTTTAGCACGCTAGGTCCAGTTGGGAAAAGTCACAGGAGATTATCCTCTCTTTGTAGAGCTGGCTATCAAGCACCAGTAAAGTCAGGTTTAATTCAGGGAATACCAACAGTCTGTGAGTTTCTTCTGGTAGGTCTGCGCATCAGGTATCTGTGTCAGATTTAAGAAGGGTATCTATACGGGCTGAAGTAGGTCTTTAGGAAGCAATTAATACAAAGTCAAGATCTGCCTTTCCAGGGAAAGGGATCCAATAAAAGCTAAGATGGGTCACCAGGACTCAGTTTCAAGAGACTGATGTTCATGACAAGACTCTAGCCCTAGAATAAAACTGGAGTGCATGCTAATAACCAGAAGAGGTACCAGGTCAGGAGGTACGGTGTACATGACAGAGTTCTGGGAAAGCTGTGTCTTGGTTGACATGTGAACATATAAGAACTTATTGTGCACACTGGTTATCAAGCTAAAACAAGAGACTCTCTTTTGCCTTTTTTTGGCTGATGACTCGTTCTCATTGGCTCCATACCTAGGAAGATCTGAGTTTGCAGGTTACTGGTCTTTAATAGATATAATGGGCAAGGCAAAGATAGGCAACTAAAGAAGAGTTATTTGGTTAGGTAGGTTCCTCACCTGTGACTTCTGCAGCCTTTTCTAAATGTTTTCTGAACAATAATTTTAAAATGTAGATTGGAGCTTCTTGATGTTGACCTTAAGGAATCCTCAGTTCACTGTCCTACGGAATGAATAAAAATGTGGGTTTCCCAGATGTCTTTTAACCATGGCTTCGTTATTCCTGTCACTCAATAAACTTGAAACTCTTGCCAAATAGGAATCTGCCTGAAAAGAAGATACATATCTTTCTATTTACTTTATCCATTTTTCTTCATCTTACATTTTCCGGAAGGGTAGGCAGAAATAAAATACTGAAAAACCTCTTTTTCAATCAAGGGTTTATTACTCTTTATCACATTTATTTTAAGTATCGTGAACGTACTGATTATGTTAAGAATAAATGGCAAGAGAAGACGTAAAGGAATATGAAGTTTGTTTTGTGGCTCAGATGTTTGTTGTTTATACATCTGCTTCGTTGCCTGTGATTTCATTGGTGGTTTTGAACTCGTGGGCGTCTTGCTGTATACTGGTAGTGGTAGTTGCTTCCATGTCATCACTCCAGTTTGTAAAAAGAAATTGGTTCCATTTTAAGATGAAGGGACTTTCGTTTTCCCAGCTGTTGTCCATGCATGCAACCCCTTCAGCAGAAACTTATGTCTCTGAACACTGAATAAGAATAGATTGATCCCATAGTTTACAGACTGGCTTCGGGGTGGTCTGAAAAATTCAGAAATCTACCTTTTGATCTAAAAGCTCTATAAATTCTCATAAATTTCAACATGTTTTAACTCCCATCTAGATAGTGACTGTTCCTTGGATAACATGGGTTTGTTGGGTAAGCAATGATCTTTTTCCCCTTAAATTTCCAGATTATATGAAATAAATAATGATATGCTATTTACTAGATTCATAGCCAATGAAAATGAGCAGATTTTCTTCAGTGCGTTCGGTAACTTCAGAGCAGGCTCTGTTAGAAGTCCTTTCTTGGAAACAACTGACCAAACGTAGTGTATTGATACATGGCATTGATCTGCGGTCTCTCCTACATGTGGCCACTTTGTTGCATAACTTTGCTGAAGTGAGCGGAGCCATTTCCCTCTCCCAGCAGTTAACAAATGCTGCTACCAGTAGCTACTGGTGGTCTCCTCTCTAGGCATAATTGAAGATGTGGAACGGAGTTACTGTGTTTTTCCTTTGTGTCAGAGTAGTTACCTAAGACCTGAAGAGGAGAAGGTAGCTCAATATTACCAAATATTTTTCAAAAAATAAAACCAATTCAGTTACTTTAAGGGTTCTCTACAAAATATGATTTTGTTAAACTGTATTTTTTGGTGCTTTCCTCCCACTGTACTCATATATCTCAGATTCTTTTGGTATAGTGCTGAAGCAGTTACTCTAAAAAAAAACTCTTAACAGGAACTTTCTAGGAAATATGGAGGCGACTATTAGTATACTGTTTCCTTCCATTAGTTTACATGTACTTATATGAATCATACGTACATTTTTTCCCTCCCAAACTTCCTAAACCAGGCCAAATATGCTGTGCCAGTTTATAAGGGCCTATAAATCTGAGCAGCATTAGGACCGCAGATCCATCCTTTTTTCTCGCTCTTCCTACGACTGTAAAATTAGTCCATGCGGTGATCTCTGGATTTCAGTTCTAGCTCGCCTTCTGACACATGCTCTTAATCCGTAAACACAACTTTTATCGTGTCACCCTCCCCCACACACACTCGAGCCCCCCGCTCCCACTCAGAACGCTATACTGTTGTTTAACACCTTCTGCTTTGGTTCGTTTAATACCTTTGTTTGTATTGATACTATCATGGTGGTATTCACAATTTGCTGCCTTGTTTTACTACCTTTGTAATGTTTTCGGTGACAGGATCCATAATTCTCTTTATCTCCCCAACTTCTAATTCAGCATTTTGTAGTCACATAGTCTATATTTACTGACCCTCTGCTGTGCTCGGGGCACTGTAAAGTACATTGAGGACTCAGACGAAAGCTGTAAAATACACTCCTAAGAAGCCTGAACTGCTTGGATGCTCCGTGTAATGTTTGTTGGCTGTAATGTTGGTGAGTATCTCATAATGCTAAGGAATTTGTCTAAGAATAATAATTTTATAATATTTACCAGCATGCTCTGATTTATGCTTTTAAAAATTGAATTTGGGCTTCCCTGGTGGCTCAGTGGTTGAGAGTCTGCCTGCCGATGCAGGGGACATGGGTTCGTGCCCCGGTCCGGGAAGATCCCACGTGCCAGGGAGCGGCTGGGTCCGTGAGCCTGCGCGTCTGGAGCCTGTGCTCCGCAACGGGAGAGGCCACAACAGTGAGAGGCCCGCGTACGGCAAAAAAAAAAAAAAAAAAAAAAAAAATTGAATTTATTACAGTATACTAATTTTTATTATTTTAATTTTTGCAGTGTTATATGTGTTACTTTATTTCATAAGTACTTTATAAACTACTTTGTAAGATACATGGTTCAGCTTTTGAAAAAAGTGCTACAACAGCCTTGAGTTTATCATGGGCTGGATTGAATGATTAGCTTAAAAGACGCATCTGTATCCTTTACCGTATCAGACTCCAGTGTAAACACTAGGTAAGGTGTATACTCATATGAAAATTTGTGTACTCTATATTTGGAAGTAGATTGATTTTGGGTGCTTTTTCAATTGTTTAAGAAAATTTGGTATGGAATAACTCTCATTTTAACAGTGTGTAGATGTTCATACAACACATTATCACTCAGTTGAATCCCCTTCAGTTAGAATTTGGGATCTTGCCAAAAAAAGCACCTCAGGGATAAAAAGCTTTAGACATGAATGTTATTTAAAATATATTAGTCTAATGTTGATTTATATACTCATATATAATGGAGTTTTAAACTATTATACACATATAACATTGCAAAAGTTTAAAATAATAAAAATTATGGATATACATTGTAATAAATTCTAGTTTTAAAAGTATCAACAATTGATAATTTCTGAATAGGATATGTTCTTATGCAGTCTACCAAAAAGTGTGCTAAATGTTGAAGGAAAGCAAAGCACAGATGAGCAAAACACAGATCCTACCCTCCTGATGCTTCCTGTCTCATTTCTATGAAACATTATAAGCACCATAGAAGAATACAAGGTGCTTAGATATTCAACCAAGGGAGAGATCAGATCTACTTAAAAGATCAAAAACATCTTTATAATGCATAGGGGATTTTGGGGTGAGTTTTGAATCGGATTTCAAGTGGAAAGATGGATAAATGAAGAGGGCAGACATTCAAGGCCAAGAGGAATGGATAAGTGTGAACATGTGCATTTGAACAGCTTCACTAATTAGTAAATAGTGAATAATGAGTTTGGCTAGAGCTAAAAACGATGAGGGGGAAAGGGGAATGGAACTGGAGAGTAGCTGGAGTCATACCATTAGACTTCTCAGTGTTTCTCAATGGCAATTATGCCCTCCTTTTAGTGGGAAGGGTTAGAACCTTAGGATAAAAGAAAATCAATGTGTATGTGAGGTTTTAAAGAGCCCCACAGGTACATCTAATATGGCCTTTCAGGTATGTGTGCTCCCTAAAATTGAGAATCACTCTGTAGACTCTAACGCTTCATGTCAGACACTACTCTAAGTACTTTGCTCTTGTTGTTAATACCATCTGTATTATGATGGGCCTGAGCCTGTCTCCCTAGTCTTAGACACTTATGAGTACTTCACGTATGCATCTGAAACAAAATTCCTTAGCTTACCTTCAGATTCCTCTTTGCCAGCAAATGTTTAATTTCTCATGTGGGGATACTGCCTTTTACCGAGTTAATAAAACTAAAAACCATAAAGTCATCCTTGACTTGTTATTTTCTCTCCTTCTCTCTCCCCTCACTCTCTCCCCTGTCTCCCTCCTACTCCCCACTCTCTCTGCCTGCGCCTCACTCACACACACACACACACACACACACACACACACCTTTTTCTTGCCTTCTGCCTTGCTTATACTTTCTAATGCCTAGAGCACTCTTTTTCTTTTTCGTACTCTTCTCCCATCCCTCCTTTTCTGGTCTGTCTTGCCCATCAAAGTATGACCTCCCTGAGGATGAGGACCACATTTTAGTCATCTTTGCATTCCCAGCCTCTGGTGTAGCGTCCAGTACACTGGAGATCCTCTCAGGAGCGTGAGGTAAGGTACAGTCAGTCTGTGGATTTGCTTCTTCTGACAGTAGGACTAAGGTAATGTCTGTTAGTAATAATGGGGCATTTTCTAAGAGCTGTATTTATGTAGAGGTTTTGTTTTGCTATTGCTTTAAACTTGGTTAAATAAGAGTGTCTGCATCCAAGGTGTTTAATTATATTGACAATCATCATCTACTGAGAAATGCAGTCTGTACAAAATTCTACCATTGGTATGACTGAATTTTTGCAAAGCTATTGAAACATATTCATGCCATAATTTGGAAATTATATTCAGCACATTCCTAGAGAACCTTTGAGTGAAATTTGGTATGAATGTGTATCTGTTTAACAATCTTTCTTAGTTAGCTCTTAACACCTCTGAGAAACAAAATCTTACGCCCTTCTGTAATGTTAATTTAAATTTCTGAATGAATCAAATACGGCAAAACAAACAGTAACCATCTTATTTTAAATATGCTTTTTCAAACTTACAACTCCATAATGGCATAATTCTTCCACCCCATTAATTATCCCATTTCAGAAAATGTGTTTTAAGTCTTCTATCACTGACTCATCTCAAAAAACCTTTTTGTTCACCTCCCTATTATAACTAAAAATATTATTCCATCAGTAATACCTAGATCATTCCCTCTGATTTCTTAAAAGATGTGGTTCATTTGCCTGTCCATCATACTCCTCTTGGTCAGTTCAGTAGTTACATACATGATCTTTCCAATACCCTGGCCTTTCACTTTCATTTCTTTTTCTCCAGTGATACGGTCATCCAGCCTGCTTCAGCCAGAATCCCCATGGTCATACCTGGGACCTTGTCAACAATAACTGCACTCCCTCTACAATTTCAGTTTAAAGTATTCTGCTCTCCAGTCACCACCTCCCGTTATCCCTCACTTATTTTTAGATTTCATGGTCAATAATTATAATCATTCCCTTGCATGTGCGTTAATTCCCCTTTGTGTTCTACCTAAGAAATTCCCCTCTGTGTTTAAACAAATTCAAACAATCCAATGAAAAATGGACCAAAAAACTCATGAAAACCAAAATGTGATATTGCTCTATCTCCATTGTAATGACTAAAAATAAAAAGATTGAAAATGGTTATCGTTTGTGGGGATGAAGAGCTGATGGGAATGTACAATGGTACAAACACTTTGGAAATCAGTTTTGCACTTTCTTATAAACATATTCTTACCATAAGACCCTGCAGTTCTACTGTATATTTACCTAAGAGAAACGAAAAGCCAAGTGAAAAGAAAAAGACCCGCACAATTACTTTTACATGATGGTTTTAAATAGCTTATTCATAATAGTCCGAAATTGGAAACAACTCAAGTATCTATCAAAAGTGCAATGGATAAACAAATTGTGGAATATTCATACAATGGAATACTACTCAAGAATAAAACGAATGGACTAAAGATGCCACAAATAACAAGGATGAATCTTAAAAAACATTATGCTGAATGAAAAACTCCATACAAGGATACATACGGTACGATTCCATTCGTATGAAGCTCTAAAACAGAGAAATCTAATCTACGGTAATGGAAGACCTATCAGTAGTTGACTGGGGGGTAGGAGTGATTGACCACAGAGGGGCATTGTGAGGTTTGGGGCTTATAGAAATGCCCTAGATATTGATTGTGGTGGTTAGGGCAAGGGTGTATATATTTTTCAACACATCAAATTTTCACTTAAAAACGGGCATTTTATTAGATGTAAATTATACCTTAGTAAAGTTGACTTTTAAAAAACATATTTGGGTATTTTTTCCTTTTGACTGTTATCAGTGAATATCAGTTTAGTTCATTTCTGCCCCTCCTCATCCCAGCCACACACATCTCATTGATTCAGTGTCATTTTTTGAATATAATAAAACACTAAGATGATTCAGAAGTCAAAAACATATTAAAGAGTTTTCCCAGTAAAGTCCCATGCTTTTTATATTTATGTATATACTCACATACATATACACATATTCAGACATATTTATATATATGCATACATGTGCATATATATTATATAAATAATGTAGATATCTTCACAAAGATAGTATTCTTTATTAATTTTTTTGCCCCTTTTTGTTGTTGTTTTTTAACATTTAGCAGTATATCTGGAGAATGACTCCATATCAATTCTCTATAAGTTGAGAATTCATTCTTTTTTTCCATAGCCAAATAGTGCTACATTATGTAACTGTACCACAGTTTATTCAGCCAGTCTCTATTGTATGGGCATTTAGGTGGTTTCCATTATTTTGATATTTTAGTATTTACAATATTTTGTATACAAAATAAGTGATGGCGAATAATTTGAGCATACGTTTCTTGCATACTATTGGAGTTGTATCTTTAGGGTCTATTTTCAAAGTGGGTTTGCCTGGTAAATCAACGTGTTAGTCTTGTTAGATGTTGCCAAATTTCCCTCCACAGGACTTGTACCATTTTACTCTCTTACCAGCAATGGCTGAGAGTTCCTATTTCTCTATCCTGGATAGTAAAGTCAAGCTTTTGAATTTTTGTTCATCTTGTAGGCAAGAAGTGGTATCTCAGTGTAATGTTAATTTGTTTTTCTCTGATTTCAAGTCAGGTTGAAATCAATGTTTAAAGGCTTTTTGTAGATCCATTTCTATGAACTGTCAGTATCGTTTGCCTATTTTTCGAGTAGCTTCTTTTTTTTCTTGGATTTTTACTAGTTCTCTACAAATCAGGTGTATTAGTTCTTCGTTCATATGTTGCAAGTATTTTTTCCCCAGTTTGTCATTTGTCTTGGTTTTTCTTACAGTGATTTTTGCGTGTAAAAGCTTTTTGTGTTTGTAGTCAAATGTACCATCTTTTCCTTTATTGCATCCACATTTTAAAATCACAGTTTGGAAGCATTTCTCCATACCAGATTATAAAAGTTTACTCATATTTTCTTAATGACTTAAATTTTTTTTACATTCATGTCTGTGATCCATTTGGAGGTTATGCTTGTATATGATGTGAAATATTGATCCAGTTTTTTTTTTCCAAATGGCTGTCCTGTTGTCCCAACTTCATTTATCAAATGGAGTTTAATAATTTCTACCTTTACCCCAGTGATTTGAAATACCATTTAAAAATGTAACATACTGTATTTCCATATGTACTTGGATCCATTTCGGGACTCTCTGTTTTGTTATGCTAGTCTTTCTGACTACTGTTCATATGCTAATACCACACTTTCTTAGTTATAGAGACTTTATAGTATATTTTAATAATTTGGGTAGGGCTAGTCCTCCTTCATTGTTCTTCTCTTTCAAGTTTTTATTGTTATTTTTGCATGTTTATTTTTCTCCATGAGTTGTAGAATAAATTTGGCTCCAGATGAAAACATATAGGTGTTTCTATAGGGATTTCCTTGACTTGATAAATTATGTCAGGTAAACTGACATCTTTATACTACTGAGTCATCCTATCTATAAATAGGGAATGTTTTTTTCATATGTTGAAGTCTATAATAGTTTCTAGGAGTTTTAAAAATGTTTTCCTCCTATAAGTTTTGCACATTTTTTTTATGATGTTTCGTCCTAAAGTGTTTTTTTTCCACCAAAAAAGGGTGTTTTCTTCCATTATCTCTTTATAGTTATTGTTTGTGCATCACAGAGCAATTGATTTTTGTATTTTAATGTTATATATCTGTGTGGCCTTATTGAATCATTTTGTTGTTTGAATCCAATTTTTATTAGACTCTCAGTCAGATTTCACCCTCCCCCACCTCCTCTGAAACTGCTCTTATTGAGACAAGAGACCTCCATGCTGCTGAGGCTCGTGGTGATTCTCAGTCCTCATCTCACTTACCAGTCATATTTGATACAGTTATACATTCTCTCCTCTGTGAAACAGTTTTTAAATTTGCTTCTGGGGCACTACACCCTTTTATTTTCCTTTGCCTCACTTTCCTCAGGCTCCTTTGCTGGCTGTTCTTCTCAGTCTGGAGTTTCCCAGATATCGGCCTTAGCACTTTTTTGCTTTGTCTTTACTCTCCCTCCTGGCTATTCTTTTCTAGGATACTGCTTTAAATACCAGATATATGCTGGTAAGTCCCAAATTTGTATCTCTAGCCCAGACCTCTTAACTGGTCTCCAGACTTGTATATCCAGTTTACAGTAGGCTTTACACCTAGTCTCTCTGCTTCTCATGTGTCCTCCCTAGAGTTTCATCTCAACAGAGCAGACAGAATGATCTTTTTTAGATGTACGTCAGATAGTGTCACTCTTCTGCTCAAAACCCTCCACTGTTTTTTCATCTCACTCAGTATAAAAACCAGAATCTCACAGTCACCTGTGAGGCCCTACAAGATCTAGTTTCCCGCCACATTTCCTCATCCTTTACGACTTTTACTCTGTGCATTCCTGCCTCGTGGGCCTCCTTGCTGTTCCTTGCCTTTGGGCCTTTGTATTTGCGTTGCCTAGAACCTCTTTGCCTAGAACATTCTTTCCCTAGGTACCTGCCTGTCTCGTTCCCTCACTTCCTACAAATCACCTTCTCAGTGAATTCTTCCGACTACTCTGTTGACAGTAACAGTATCCCTCTTCCTTCCCAGTGGCACTTCTTATGATCACCTGTCATACTGCTGTCTTTTCCTTATTTATTTACCTCTTTTTCCTTACTAGAATATAAGTTCTAAGGTGAGAAAATGATTTTAGACTGTTTTCTTTTCTCTTCCCACTGTTGTATCTTCGGCTCCTTAAATATTCCTGGCACGTAACCAGTGACTGATAAATATTTGGGTTCTTACTGCAGAGTATCAAGACTACTTTCCAGCGGCTCATAAACCTTTAGAGAAGGCAGTGCTCTCAGTGATGACAGCCTTATAGACTAAGAATATAACCATCTAGACAGGCTGCTTTAAGTGACACACTGGTTTGGTTTTATTTTGTTTAGATACTGACATTAGGAATATCTGATAAAATTCATTTATTAAGTCCTATTTTTCCAGAATGACTGGTGGTTCCACTGCTAAAAAAGAAAGAAATTTAAAAAGCTAAATATGACCTACGTTTATGTGTACATATTCTATACAGATATCGATGTTCACACATATTAGAAGTTCAGTGCCTTATTAATTACAACTGTATAACTACTTCCCATAAACAAGGTAGTTTGGGGTTATGACAGTATTTTAGAAGAATTTAAAGGTCTTTAATACTTTGGTGTTTTTGGCTTAAGAGGACAGTGTGTTCCCCCAAGGGGGTGGGGAATTGAGTTCCTGAATTACTGGGGAGGAAGCAGTTTCGTTTCTTATAACAGTGGTTCTCAAAGTGTGGTCCCCACAGACCGCTGACGGGCTCCTTGGGGTCTCTGGGTGGTCTCCCAGCTGGTTTCCTCTAAGGTTTATAATATGACAGTGTCTGTAGTCTGGTTTATGGCCTGGATTAATAATTTACTTACTGACATTTCTAAAGTATTTTCTCAGATGCCATTCTTCCCATGAGTAATGATGAGGTTTCTTTTCAGTAGCAAGTGAGTATAGATGGGGTTGGTGGTCCACTCATTCTCTTTTCGTCTCATGAAATAATCCACAGGGTGAAATTGAGAACGGCTCCCTTAGAGATAGCAAACTGTTTATATGATTATTAAAGCTTTGAGAAGTCCTTCACTGGCAATTTGAAACACTAAAATAATTTTTTTATAAGTGAAATGCCAGTTTGCATGATTTAAAATGACTCTTCATCTGGCTAGAGGGTGGTGGCTCTATTTTCATACTGGAAGAAATCATGTCTAAGAATCTAAGATCACACTTCAGTTGGCAGCATAGGGTCACCTGGCCTGAAACCCAGCAGGCCTAGATTTATTCCTGATTCCGTCACCTAATAACTATGAGACCTTAATCAAGTTATTTTCCATCTCTGAAATTACTCATAAAATGTTGAAGTATTTATTATGCCACATTGAAATTCCTAGAATAGTGCCTGACACATTCATTCATTCAACAAAAATATTTTGAATGTGTATTCTAATGCTAGATGCTGGATAAGATGTGATTCCTGACCTCAAGCAATTTTGCAGATAAGTGGTACAGATAGAAATGGAAATCTACCCTTCTGGTTCAGAGCCATCATTTATTCAGCAGTGCTCCAGGCATTCTGAGAACAGGGGATTAGGAGGGGTTTCCTAGAGGACATGAAGTCTGAGCTGAGTTTTGAAGATTGAGGAGGAGTCAGCTAGACACAATTGGAAAGGCTATTCAAGCCTGCTGGAACAAGAGATTCAAAGGCATAGCAGCAGGACTTATGTGGAGAGCTTTTGGCCTGGTAGCAGTGAACAGTGGCTGGGGAGAGGGGTAGGCGATGAAGATAGAGATTGGATTTGGACAGGGGCTTCAAAAATCAATAACTAGATACTACACTGCCACTACTATTTTAGTATTATCATTTCAGATGGCTAGATGAATGAGAGGGAACTGTAGCAGCTCTACTTGAATGAAATCATTTAGCTCACTTTGTTGCAAGTACAAGTAGAGGAAAAAATGTCTTTTCCTTGACTCACATACCTGAAATCGTTAGATTCTCTTCTTAAGTTACATATTTCTGAGTTTCTCATTTTTTGGAAAGGCAATGAATGAGTGGTTCCTGAAAGCCCTTCCACCTTGGAAGGCTGACGTGTTTGTAACTTCAGTACATTCAGTGAGTAAAAGCTGAATTTCCATGACCAGCGGGTCCCAACAGTTACAAATTTGAAATTAGTGAAAGCTAAATTAATGTGATTTTATCAAATAATAGTTATGCAGAGCTATAATCAGGTCATATTTATTTATGATTTTCTGTATGTTTATTTTCAGCTTCTGAGATGTATGTATGGGCTCCCACGATGGGATAGGTTCCCTAAAGGCAGGCTGGGGCTTTATGCTTTACAGTTCTCCACTCTTTTTTATTCTTAATTCTAAATAGCATGTAACATAGTGCTCTGCAAGGAGAATAAAGCAAATGTTCAGAATTCTGTCAGAAAGTCTTTTTTAACTTAGCGTGTAAGTCTGATTATTGCTCCCTGTGGGAATTTTGCCTAAGGAGGAGAGGGGCTTTTTAAAAAGAACTAACAACATTAAAATACTTATTTCTACTTGTGTGTGTGTGTGCTTATGTGTATGTGTGTTGTCGTTTATCTTATTTTCATGGATGGAGAATAAAAGGCAATTAAATGGGGATTAATTGAGTTAAGGATTTTAAATTCTCTTTGTAGTCAGTCTTGGTTTTTTGTTTGTTTGTTTTTTTTTTTAGATATGTCTCCCAGAACAGAATGCATTTTACGTGATAGTCCAAATAACCAAGGAGATAGAAAAGATCCTTTTCACATATGTAGGTCAGATACTACACTGCTTTAAATATTTAGAAAAGGAAGATAATGCCATTTTGTAAAGTCCTTTTTAGGACAAAATGTTAAGAAAGGGATACTTCTTTAATAAAAATAATTACATGTATATAACTTAGTACTAGTAGTTTCTTAAGCACTAAGGTAGTTTTCCCTAATAATACCTTACCTGGTGTGCCCTCCCTGTTCTAGGCAGATAGTAAGCAGTCTTAAACCATGTTCTAGGCATTTTGCATACATTTACCACTGTAAGGGGGAATTAGACTGAATGGATTCTTAAGTAAGTTTGACTTTTTAAACATCTTTTAATAATGAAATTTAATTCTGTACCATAATGTGATGTATTCTGTACTTACTATCTAATACAGTTGACACTTCTGGAAGATGTGCTGCATGTTTCTTAATCTTTAGCTTTTTTTACCTTATTGCATAGGTCTCTGGAGTATCTTTGTACCCTTACAGGAGAAGCCCATAATCATCTTCTAATAACCTAAGGAGAAGTAATTATTATTATCTCACATTTCAAATGAGGAAACTGAGGCCCAGAAAGACAAAGTCACTGATTCCTAAGAATATACAAATACCTTTGTAATGTCCTATTGGCACAAGACAATTTTACCTGGTTTCAGGACTTGTGACCAGTAGTGAGGAGGAGATGTTTAGACTTCTTTTTTTATCAATCAATGCAGGATAAGAATAAGGGCACATTCTCTCTTTTCATTTTGTGTTCCTTGAAATTTCCGTTTCATAAGCAATTTTCTGATTTGGAAAGTTTGCCATTTACAGTTTATTAATTTTGAAGGTTTATAAAGAAATGCATCTGAGTTAAACTTTGAACTTACAGACTTGTAAATTAATGAAGTATTGCAAATCTATGAAAACCTTATGTTATTGATTATATTGCTCTTTGTAAACTAAGGAAGTAGATATCCAGAAATCTGAGTTTAGCTTTACATTTCTATCTCCTTGAAGGCAGAGACCATGGCTATTTTTTTCAATATGGTAACCTAGCTCCTAGCACAGTGTGTAGTGTATAGTCGGCATTCAATAAATACTTGTTGAATAAATGCATGAATGAAGACAAATTGAAAGCCAAAGCTTGCTTTAGTCTTGCTTCTATAAGACATGACACAATACTGCCACCTGTTCTCAGTTGAGATTTCTTGGCTAAAATCAATACTAACTCACTTTTGAAACGGAAGAAATAAATGACACATCAAGAGCTTGACATCCAACTTTTTGACCACACATACAAAGGAGGAAAAAAATCTCTCAAGAGAGAGGAGATTGGGACTTCCCTGGAGGTCCAGTGGTTAAGTCTTCACCTTCCGATGCAGGGGGTGCGAGCTCGATCCCTGGTTGGGGAGCTAAGGTCCCACATGCCTCGTGGCCAAAAAAACAAAACATAAAACAGAAGCAATATTGTAACAAATTCAGTAAAGACTTAAAAAATGGTCCACATCAAAAAAATTTTTAAATCTTTAAAGAAAAAAAAGAGAGAGAGGGGGGATAATTAATTTAAATGTAACAAACCCAAAGCTATTGGCTCATTGGGGGTTTGTATTCTGGATTCCTTATCACTGGCAATATATTTAATCAATTATGCACCTTAACGTTGTGGTGATTCTCTGTCATTCAGCAGAATTATTGATAATCAGTATCAGGAGAATATAGTAGAAATACAATATTTAGTGTGTTGCTCAAGAGTACAGATTTCTATTTGAAAAAGGTTTTTGTTTCTGTTTTCGGTGCTATAGTCTGTGTAAGAGTAAAAGCATTCAGAGAAAATAGGACTTGGCAAGTATACACTTTTCAAATAAAGTTCAAAAGTTCTGAATGCTATTTTAATAAAATAGTTTATAAGATCATATCAAAACTTCTGAACAGCTAATCTAACTAATCGTGTGTTTTTCCGACTATTCTGTATCTGCATGTACATACATGGATTACATATTTAAACTCTTACGTTTGTATTGGGTTTTGAGTGCTTTTTTAAAATTTTGTTTTACTTTACAGAATAGCATTGTTTTTCTAACACAACAGATTTTTATATTTTCCCCATGATACTTTAGACGGGGGGCCAGCAAACTATGGCCGGTGGGCCAATCTGACCCTTTGCCTATTTTTGTAAATAGAGTTTTACTGGAGCACAACCATGCTCATTCATTTATATATTGTGCATGGCTAGATGTGTGCTACAGTGGCAGAGTTGAGTAGATGTGACAGAGAGTATGGCCTGCAAAGCTGAAAATATTTACTCTTTGGCCCTTTACACAAAGAGCTTGCTGGCCGCTGCTGCAGATCATATGAAGGCTGTGACCACGTCTGATCTGTCCATCACCGCTCATCTGCTTAGTGCCCTGCTAGAGTCTGGCCAACTCCAAAATCCTCTTGCAGGTTAAAAAGCTGAAAGCCTTTATTCTTATTTCCATAACCATTGCCCTGAACTTGGTACATCTTGTAAATTTTATCCAAGCATGGCAAAGATAAATCCTACTTGTCTAATAAAATTTTCTTAGCTGTGTTATGTCAGAGTTTTTTTGTTTGTTTGTTTTTTAAGTAAACTGATGGAAACATTTCAGAGCAAAACCTAAATTCTTTAATACTACCGAAATACACATAAATCAATCCTAACAAGCAGTTTTTTATTTCTTCCTTCAGTTTTGACATTGCTATTTTATGGTTGATTTTTGTTGAAAGCCTTTCACACCTTAGGAAAGTAGATTTGAAATGTTTAGGCAATGCCTATCCACATAGTAAAACACTTTTCTTCCCAGAGGAAGTATAGTAATTTATTCTTTTAGGGGTGTTGTGACTTAAATGCATCTTTTTCTTCCTGTTTCTTGATCCAATGTAATTAAATAATAGATTTTATTTCATAACTTTTCAGAAGGAATAAAGGGGAAATTATGTTCAGCAGACTTGTTTATTTTTTTCTGTGCCCTTCTAAAGTTTAAATGGGATCCTTTCTCTCTGCACTAAAGGGAAGTAAAATAGCCCTTTCAAATCAGTGTTCTTGGAAAACGAATGTTAATTAAAATACACTTTAAGAACAGAAACGTAATTTTTTTCTGAAATATCTAATGGTTAAATCTAAGTTAAATGCTACACTGAAAATAATGCTAAGATTTTTAATAACATTTAAAAATCAGTGCCATAATATATACACAGTGAGGTGTAATTTAACTAGTTGCCAACTTAATCCTTATCAAGTAAGTCTTAGTTTTTATACCAAGAGAAGCAGGTACTTAAAGCTTCTAAAAATCATGCCTTCTCTTCAAATTGTATTTTTTATCTGTTATGCTACATTCACTTATTTATGTTATATATGTATATTATAACATAATATACTTAGGTTATGTATGTATAAATATACAGAGACATCAGCACATATAAGGTTTTCCCCCATTGTTACTCTTTTCTATAAAAATGGGACAATATTATATACACTTTTCTGCGTCTTGTTTTTCTTGCTAAAAAATTCTTCATAGCAATTCCTTTCAGTCAACTAATGAAACTCTATTTCATTGTTTTTTAATGACTGCAGGATGTACCATGACATAGCGACACCATAATTTATTTACCTTTCCTCTGTTGATAAGCATTCTTTTTTCATCATTAGTTTATTTGATTAATCTTAATATATAGTCAGATTTTTTTCCTCATATTCCTGTTAGCAATAGAAGTTGTAACTCCTTTTCATGTTTGCCTGAATACTGACTGGAAGAAATAGCTCATTTTACTTGAATTTGCAATCTGATTACTGGTAACTCTGAGCGTCTTTGTATTGGTTGACATTTGGATTTGATCCCCTTTAAATTGCCTGTTCCTATTCTTTGTCCATTTATTTATTGGATTATTTTCTTATAAATTTCTAAAAACTTTTATTACATATATTACATGTCTTTAATTTACATTGCAAATTTTTTTCAAATATTCCATGAAAGTGTTTTAAATTTTTATATAATCAATTGTGTTTATATTTTCCTTTTTGAACTTCCAGCTTTCAGTAAGGATGTCTTTCTAAAACTTAGATTGCATACATTGTGTCCTAGACCATCTTGTAAGATTTTATTGTTTTGTTTCTTGCTGTGTAACAAACTACCTCAAAACATGGTGGGATTAAAATCAGAATTTATTTTATTGTTTCTCATGGTTCAATGACTTGCCTTGACTGGGTGTTCCACTCGTCTTGCTTGTGGTCTCTCACATGGTTGTGCTCTGGTGGCACCTGGAGCTAAGCCATCTGGAGTCTTGGCCAGTATTCTTAGGAAGGCTGGACCTCTCTGCTTCACTGTGTAGACTCACAGCCTCTCCTCTCCATCTGGTCTGGTCTTTTTATATGGTCTGTCAAAAGAGTCTTACATGGTATCACCAAACTCCCAAAAGTTTGAAAGTAGAAGCTTCCGCAGCTACCTGCTTACCTAGGCAGGTAAGTCCTGGAGCATCGCTTCCTCTACACTCTGTCCATTAGTACGAGTTGCAGGCAGCCCAGATTCAGTGCTGGAGAGAAGTACATGAGGGCATGTGGGCATGAGGGACTTCTTTGGAGACCAGCCACCACAATATCTACATTTTCTATGTGAGTTTCTAGCCACGCCTACAAATGTCTTCCGTACTTTTGGATTGTGTATATAGTCCCTTAGATAATCTTTCATGATTTTTATCATTTTGTCTTTTACATTTTAAGTTTTTCTTTTTTTTAAGGTAGTAATTAAAACTGCCCAAGCAGCAAAATTTATTGGTATTGCACTACTGAGAGTAAATTTAACATGATAATGTTTTTACAGACAGCCAATATTTGAACAATCAACTGTAATAAAAATGTTTTAAAATACAAAGGAAACCTTCCATCATTCAAACCATATTTAAGGCGAAAGGTTTCTCATTTCTCAACTGGTGTTACTTACATCAGAAGCTTTCAAAAAGAGCATAGCTGTTAAGACACAGGACTTTGTTCATTTTCTCGGTGGAGAGTACAGATGGCATTTCTAGTCGACTTTGGAAGTGCAGTAATCCTGCAAACATTTGAACTCCTGGTTCATAAACATGAGTCGCTGGAAATCCTTTACTTATGGTAGACACACTCAATATAAGTGAAAATCAATATAAGTAAAATCCTTATCCTTTCATTAACACTGAGGGGAAAAGAGAAAGCTATTCAGTCAGGATGTAATAAACCCTGAAACACAAAAAGTAATACCACTCTAAAGGTTATCAATTCATTTAACTATAAGGTGCACCAACAAGGTTGGTTTTGGGGTTCCTTTTCTGCTTTTCCTAAATGTTTGACAATCAAAACAAGCACCAAAAACTTCATTACTACCATAGACAGAATCACTCCAATGGTTTACTTACACAGTCTTTCTCTAAACATTAAAATGCCCTAGAAGGTAAAGTAATAAAACGCTGCTATAATTAAGGTAAAAATTAAATGTTAAATCATTTTACATGAGACAAAAATTATTACTGAATAAAGTTTACAAACCTATTTAGTTATCACATTCACTCTAAAGTTCAGTTTTCTCAAGTGGGATATCATGTTTAGCAAAACCATTTCATTGATATTTTTCTGCCAGATTTTGTAGGTCCCAAATTACTTGTTCAACATGACTCAGCATAAATATCTTCACCCTTTTCAGACTAAAACCTACTCCCAAGAAAACTGTTTTAAGACTACGTATCTTCCATGAACATTACCTAGTCTCCACAGCATCAAAGACACTTCAAATCTTGTTTTGGAAATAGGCGGGAAATATAAAGAAATCAATTCTTATTCCCGTTCCCATCCAAACTAAACTGTATGCCCTATTTTGATGGTCACTTAAGCTAGTTAATACATGAACCATAATTCCATTTGATTAATCTTTTTATTCTGAAATAAGACTTTTAAATTTTCATTAAACAGGTAAAATTAAAAATCTGAGTTGTATGAATCAATAGTTAGCAAAGACAAATTTTTTATAAAGTATTAAGCTAATAAGCAAACTTCAAAAACAATTAGAAAAAATATGTATATTGTGTGTATATATATACACATATATGTATATGCAAAATAGTTCATGGTTTTATTTTCCTTCCCTATTTATTACTGAAGAAAAACAGTTTATAATATTTATAAAATGGAAGTCAGGTTAGCTGTCTCCTGTCCTAACTTTGGAATATAATTAGCAAAAAAGTAAAATTAAAGAATCAGTTCTTTGGGCTCTCACATTTGAAATTAAAAGGTACTTGTACAAGATCCAAACACAAACCTAAAATGACCACTAGAGACAGCAGTGCCCTGGGACAGTAGTGAAATGTACAAAGAAACTCTGCCGCATGTCTTTTATGCTTTTCTATCAGTGGATGTCCTATGTGTTAAGACCTGAAGAGTACTGCTACTCTTTTGTTCCAAAAGTATTCAATATTAACACATCTAGCTAACCAAACTGCTGAGGAATAGTTAACTACCTTTCTCAATTTCATTCACAGTTGAGAACCTTTGCTTCCATTTCCTGCCATTTTAAGTTTTTAATTCATATGAAATTTATTTTTTGTATTGAAAAAGATAAAATCATTTTTCTCTTCAGATAGTTAGATGTTTTTCAAACCATTGATGAAAAATTCTGTTTTCTCACTGAAATAAACTGTCCCTTTCCTTCTGTCTTAAATCCTCATCTATTTCTCGTTCTGTTCTACTTTCACACATAACCTCTTCCTTTTTATTCCTTTGCCTTTCCTTTTCTCCCTCCATCTATCACCCCTCTTTCACTGCAGCCACTTCGACTCCAAGTGGGAGATGTTCTCCTCCAAATAAACTATGTGATCCAGCGATAGAAATTGTAATTACAGATTACAATTATAAGTTTTTTAGTCATTGTTTACATTGTTTTGACTCTCAGATCACCTGACTTCTTAGCTGAGTTGTGTAGTATACCATATTTGCATTTTCTTACTTGTAATTTTTGTTTTAGTTTCCTTGAAACAATCATCTTAACTTCTTTTTAGTTTTATATTTATCTACCAGTAATTCCTACCCAGATCTCCTCAAGTGTGTATCTCCTTTCAGTATAAATAAAAAAGGTGTGTGTCCCATAATTCCATCTTTGTTAAGGAACACCTTTCCCAGCTCCCTCCAGTCTTTCGGCTCGTTATACATCTGCCAGCCTGGGTAGATCTACTTTCACATCATGGGAACGTCCTTCATTCTCTGTGGGACCACTTATGTCTTACATTACTTCCTACAAGACAGTAAATCAAGGAAAATTCTTCTTGTTTCTTGGTTTATTCCTGTGTTTTGTTGGAACACATTGTCCGTTAGCTTCCTAAGAAAGAGTCCACGGAAGGTGAATGTTTATATAGTTTGCGTGTCTTAAATTACTTTATTCTGCCTTCACAGATTTTTGACGGTTTGCCTATGTGTGAAAACTTATAGGTTAGAAATTATTTTATCTCAGGATTTTGAAGGCATTTCTCCATTACTTTCTGGTGTTAAAAGTTGTTGTTGTAATGACATTTTTATTTAACCTTTACATGTAACCTCGTTTTTTCCTTTCTTCTGTAAGTTTTTAGTATCTACTGTTTGTCCTCAGAATTCTGAAATTTCATAATGATACATCTAGAATGTTTTACATGACATGCACCACTCCCCCTTGGCCGCTTCTCTGATTTTAACCCTGACTGTTCTCCTCTCCACAGCCAGACTAGCCTCCTTTCTCTTCCTCCAGCATGATCATGCATGGTCTTGTCTCAGTGCCTCTGTGCTTCTGGTTCCCCTGCATGGAATGTTCTCCCACATATCCGTGTGGCTCACCCCCTTATTTCTGCTCAAATGTTACACTAATAATGAGTCCTTCTCTGATCACCGTGATAAAATAACAACCCACAGCCACCCCTCCAGTACACCTTATCCTACTCACTCTTTTTATTTTGGCAAAGGGATTATTATGACATCTTAATTTATTTATTATTCGTCTCCTGACCACTAAAATATAAGCTCCATGACAGTGCGGACTTTGTCTATTTTGTTCAATGTTGTATTGCTTAGAATCGTGCCTGGTTCTCAGTAGAAATTTGTGAATGAATAAGTGAATGTGACTTGGTGTGCCCTTTTACATCCATTGTGTTGAGCAATTAGTAGATTCAGTTTGGAATCTTATGTTCTTCAGTTCTGGGAAGTTCTCTTGAATTATTTCTTCACCTCCTTTTTCTCTTCCAGACTTCTGTTTCAGGATGGTAGACCTGGATTAATCCTCTAATTTTTCATTTCTTGTCTTAGTTACTTACTTATACTATATGCTAGGTTAAGTGTGTTGGAGAAGTAAAAATGCAAAGTGAGTTTTCTACTTACGATTATTTTTTAATCTATAGTAATTACTTATATTTATTTACCAACTGGCATTATCACAGAAGTAAATCATTTGGGGTGGTTTTTCGTTTCTAATTCATAGCTATGACTGTGGCAATACATATGTAAAAAAATTATTTAAACAAATACATGCCGTAAATATTGATAGGGGCAGGGAAATCTATAAGTATATAACACCTGAATCCAATTAGTTGGTGAAAATTCCCCTTCCAACCTCCACCCTTACCTATAAGGGGGCAGAGAGAAGAGCTTCTAGTCAGGTTCTGTGCTAGTAGTTTTCACATTAACTCCTACATACATCCTTTTGGGAAGAAAATGACTAAGGTACAGTAGGAATGAATATTTCTTGAGACTTTGATATGAGAAATGGTACCAGCCACTTTGCATATATAATTTAATATGGTCCTTACACAATCCTGAAATACAAATGTCATCACATCCATATTAAAAATGGGAAATTGCAGGTAAGACACATTAATGACACATTAATGAGCACGAGGTCACACAGTCAGTATCAGATCTGAAGCATCAACTGGTAACTTTGAGTTTAAAGTTTTTTATTTTATTGAAGTGTAGTTGACATATAATATTATATTATTAGTTTTAGGTATACAACATAGGAATTTGATATTTTTATAGATTATATGCCATACAAAGTTATTATAAAATATTGACTCTATTCCCTGTGCTGTACATTACATTCTTGTAACTTTGAATTTTATATCTAGTAGTTTGTATCACTTAATCCCCTTCACCTATTTTGCCCCTCCCCCCAACACTCTCCCCTCTGGTAACCACTAGTTTGACCTCTGTATTTGTGAGTCTGTTTCTGTTTTGTTATAATTGTCTTAATAGCATGTTAAGACTTCTAAAATAATTGCTGTGTGTCTAAGAGTAGATCTGTATGGGCCATATGAAAAATTCTTTTCCTACTCCAAAAAACAAAACACACTTACACAAAAATATTTACAGAAACTTACCAGAGACTTTAAAAACTCCATTAAGTCTATATTGAACTGCTAATTCTAAGTCCTGGAAAGTGCTACATGTTGACTGGTCGAGTTACTGAATTTTATGTATTTAAATATTATTTTATATAAGGATACTATTAAGTATAGTTTACATGAGGAAAATGGAAGAGTTAGCTGTCTACTAGCTGTGGGATACAGTGGAAACAGAGAGATATTGTCTGACAGACTTGATCTAATCCCATCTTAGTCATTTTAATGCTCTGAGCTGCTGATTCCTTATCTATAACAAATCTACAAAATACTAATATCGCTTAACCTGTAAGATTTTTGTGAAGATTAGAAAAACTAACAATTTTTTAAATATGTAAAAAATGTCAGACATCTTGTAGTGTATTCAATAAATGCTAGTTTATGTTCTTGTTACTCTTAGTATTGGTGCTATCCTTTCTAAAATTAAGTATTGAAATCTGTAATTACAATTTCTATCGCTGGATCGCATAGTTTATTTGGAGGAGAACACCTCCCACCCATTTCTATATTTAAATTGTCTGAACAGAAATATTTTTGGAATGGGATGAAAAACATTCTGCTTTAGGTATTTGGGGGAAAAGTGGCCCTAGTAAGGTTATCCTTGATAAATCTGAAGACTCACGTGATAGTGGATATCTCATGTTTGTCCCTCCAGATCCGCTATTCACCCTTCCTCCTTTTCTGTAACCTGGGAGGCTCATCTCTTTTAATCTGCTTGCCCTCTCACTTCTGGTTCAGTGTGGCCAGTGGGAGACGCCAGCAGGAGACCTGAGAGTGGTATGAATGTAAGGCCAAGGTTGCTTGTGTCCCTGTCAGGTGACTTTTCTAGCTTCTAGGTTCATAGGACAACTGCCTTTCCCTTAACTCTCTAAGCCTGATTTAACAGTGGTTTCCTGTTGTTGTTAGATCCAGGAGGATACCACACTGTCCCTTGGAATTTCCCAAAACCCTACTCTCATCTTTGTAAATAGTTTCTGTTTCAGCTCTTCCTCCAGCTACCCGGTTTAACTATGCTTTTTCCTTCCAAACCCCTGACTGATAAACATCAAATAACTATCAACAATCCCATGTGGGTCATCCCCAAAGATGCCCCAGACACACATACATACATTAGCTGGGACTCAGCCAGATAAATTCTAAAAATTGAGGTTTTCTCTAAATCCTGATTAGAGACTAGGAGGCACAATTTGATTTGCCTTTAGGCTGGAAATTGATCGTGGCTGATATTTTAACTGAACTAACTCCAATGGAGTCAGGATATTTTTTTTAGACATTTTAGGTAATTTGTAGCAGTGTCTTGGGACTCTTCAGATTAGTAACCTTAATGTAGTGTGTGGCTTCCTTGTGGAACATTTGCAAAGGTGTTAGCTGATTGTACTCTTCAACACAGTATACAAGTTATGGTACTTATTTCCCAATTCTTTGATTTTCAGCATTAACTTGTTTAACTTATTTTAAATAAAATTTTTGTAATATATGCTATTATTTATTATGCACCTTTACTAAAAAATAAGCACAGTCTATAAAATCTATGAGATTAGGAGCCATGTTTTGATTTTTTTTTTTCTTGTTGTTTGCTTGCTTGTTTTGCTTCTGACCGGTTCCAAGCCCAGTGGTTGGCCTATACTAGGTGCTCAATAAATATGTATTGAACAAACCAAGGGCCAGTGTTCAATTAAAAGTGATAGATTTTTAACCTCCATGCTTACTTATTTCATTTTCACCTCACCTACAAGACTACAGTTTGAAAGGCTGCCCTTCCGTGGCTTCTCTTTTTGTAATATCACTGCCCTGCAAATCCACAGAAGGAAATAAAAGACTAATATTTGTGGGGCAGATAATTATGCTTTAGGCATTATCTTTTCTGTGTTCATTTTTTCTTCCTCACTTGTTCTTTTTAACATCCCTGTTAAAGGATGTTAAAAGTTAACTGTTATTTTTCCTGGATTTGTTTGTTTGTTTGTTTTGGTTAGCACAGTCTCAGTTATGTTTAGTTATTGACCACATTCACACAGAGCTCATACTAGGATCAGCAGTCCTCAGCCTTCTTCCTCTAGTCCCTGTGCCAATTTCCACGCACCAGTCATGCCGCTTCTTGTTTTACGTGGCTTTTGCCAAATTGCTTAACTACCATTTCACTTTTCTCTAACACGTTTTAATGGAGAGTTTGCATTCTGGAAGGGAAGCCTTTATCTCGTAAAAAGATCTTTACAAAATACGGTGATAATAGTAAGCTGACTGAAGTCATACAAGGTCCCCAGGAAGCACAATGGAAAGGGGATGATTAGGTCTGTGCTTGAGTTAGAGGAGGTCTCAGAGGCTGTGGCACCTACCTTGCATTTTTTTTTTTAACATCTTTATTGGAGTATAATTGCTTTACTGTGGTGTGTTAGTTTCTGCTTTATAACAAAGTGAATCAGCTATACATATACACATATCCCCATATCTCCTCCTTCTTGCGTCTCCCTCCCTCCCACCCTTCCTATCTCACCCCTCTAGGTGGTCACAAAGCACCGAGCTGATCTCCCTGTGCTATGGCAGCTGCTTCCCACTAGCTATCTGTTTTACGTTTGGTAGTGTATATATGTCCATGCCACTCTTTCACTTCATCCCAGCTTACCCTTCCCCCTCCCTGTGTCCTCAAGTCCATTCTCTACATCTGCGTCTTTATTCCTGTCCTGCCCCTAGATTCTTCATAACCATTTTTTTTTTTTAGATTCCATATATATGTGTTAGCATACGGTATTTGTTTTTCCCTCTGACTTACTTCACTATGTATGACAGACTCTAGGTCCATCCACCTCACTACAAATAACTCAATTTCGTTTCTTTTTATGGCTGAGTAATATTCCATTGGATATACGTGCCACATCTTCTTTATCCATTCAACTTTCAGTGGACACTTAGGTCGCTCCCATGTCCTGGCTATTGTAAATAGAGCTGCAATGAACATTGTGGTACCTGACTCTTTTTGAATTATGGTTTTTTCAGGGTATATGCCCAGTAGTGGGACTGCTGGGTCGTATCTACCTTGCATTTTTGAAGGATGTAGGGTTCCATCTTCTCTATGCTGTCTGCTTTCTTAGGATGTACTGTATGAATATTGTTGGAAAGTTGTACCTTTTTATGTCTGATGTGAATGAATCTTTTAAGAATATCCTGGTTTGGGTTTTAATAGCAAACCTAAAATTTTCTCTGCCTACCAAATTATCGGTAAATTTTTTTTCTTTCCTTATGTCGACTGCTATTCCACCTTATTCATCCCCACACAGTATCTTATGCTGGCAGAGTGCTTGGTAGCTCCCCAAGTGCCTGCCCCACATCATTTCATCTCATCTACACAGTGACCTATGAGTGTAACAAGATCTGTACTATATCACCTTCTTGAGCCCATTTTAATAAATAGCCTTTTTAATTCTTGAGTAGAATATGGGACTGACGTCTGAGCCTCGGAAACCTGATTCTCATTTAGTTTTACATATACTACAGCAAATTTGATAAATACTGTGTACAACATTGATTGGTTTGCCTGTGTAAGCAGTGTTTGGATACAAAATTTGAATAAGGGCTACTTTCTCTGACAAACTAAGGGGGAAGTATATACAAATTACCTCTGCTCATCATATGATAAAAGCATAGGGCACAGTGGAAATGGATAGAGATCAGTCTCTTCTATGCATTAGTAACCGCATTGCTTTAATCCCACTTTGCAACTCTCTTTGGCTTTCAAATGTATCTGGAACTATTGGATAGGATACTGGAATAGTTAACTATATCACCTGTGCCACACTCATACAGATAGTTGGATTGGTTGCCATTTCCACTGGTATAACTAAGAGGATTTTCCTTTGAAAATTGACTCCCATCTGCCTCTCACCAAGTTGTACTATTTCTCCTTACATTCTTCTTTTTTATTTCTTCTCTCATTGATGCAAGTGCTTAATTATGGATCCAAAAGTAAAGTACACCTAGGTTTAAATACTAGAATCAGAAAGGGAAAGCCAAAAGGCTTTTCATTGTTCACATCTGTTCAGTTCCCACTTGAAGAAGTTGAGGATCAGAAAGATCAGCTATTCTGTTCAAAAGTATAGTTTCAAAAATGTATGCACACTAACACATGCATTGTATTTCATGGTGAGTTGATTCCACAAGAGAATTTATTAGAGAAGCTATTAGTTCTCTATCAAAAGAAGTCCATATAGTTTTCCCCGTTAAATTTAGGTAGAGTTACTTTCTTAAAACTTGTAAGAAAGTGGTTCTAGTGATATATACACATGTGTATATGTGTGTGTATATACATACAAATAATATATGTGGGTATATATGTGTGTGTGTATATATATATATACACACACACACATATAACTTATCCACACAAATTATTTACATTCTAAATTTGTTTATGGTAAAATCACAAGTGCTAATAGTCCAATAGTAGCCTAGAAGTTATAAACTTTTTTACGATGACCCTGAAATTTAATCTCTCATTTCTAAATAAATGTAGATAGCCTTTATTCAGGGCTTACTCTATGCCGCATGATATAATCTCCCCTAAACATCAAACTGTAGGCATTTTTTAAAATGTTATGAGAGGAAAGAAGTTAAGATGGTTTTGGAAAATTTTTTAAAGTAATGATTTTTTTAAAGCTTCTTTATTAAACTACTTGTGAAATCAATTTGTATAGTGCCTTACATGGAGATAGTCTGTTGAGTTAGTTAGATCTTAAAATGGAGGCAATAATCTAAATTCTCTGGAACTCTCTTCAGCATACACAGTACTGACAGAGAAAACCAAACTTTAACTGAGTTTCATAGCAGACCCTGGCCCTCCTTGTGCATGGATGAGGTTCTGAGACCCAGCATGGGTGCAGTTCTAAAATTCTAAAGTTGGCACTTTATCCATATATTTTCTCAACAAAAAGACAAAATTATAAAATAGCTTTTGTCAAAGTAAGGGTGTTAGTAACAGAGATAAAATTAGAAATCAGTTTTCCTCATTCCTCATGATTATTCTTTAACATTATTCTTTCCATTTGGTAATTTTTCCAGTCATTACATTGGTCTGTGTGTGGTCTGGTGTAATTCAGTGCTTTTAATACCCTGATCTAAACATGAAGATTTAGGACAAGACCTGTGTTTATTCCTAAACATTCTAGGGTGAAATGAAACCAGGTTATCATGTGAAAAATTAGGTAGCATTCTGAAGAAAAGTAATTAACTGAGTCTTATATTTGTTATTTTTCTGTCCTTAGGAGAAATAAGTAATGGCTGCAGTTCTTTTGGTAGATGCCTTTTTAGAAGTGTGAACAGAAGGGAACATGGAAGGAGGCACAAAGATGCCAAGAAATAAGCAGAGAAAAAAAAGAGACATTATTAATTGTAGATAAAGAAAGTATACATTTTATAGGCTACCAGAAATTATGCTTCTAAAATTTTAAGAAATGCAAATGAAATGTACATACTTGTACATGTAAACTATCGTTTTTCAGTTATTGACTAATGGAAAGATAGCTGTATATAACATGAACAAATTGAAGATCTGCTACCATCTTTGTACAATTTTAATTGTATTTTAGTTTAAATAGTTAAGTAGCAGTTTAGTTTTAATAGTTAACTAGTAAATAAATTTTAAATAGTATTAACTGTAGTTAGTTAATAGCATAGTATTTATAGTATAATATAGTATTTAAGGTATAGTATAGTATAATATTTAAATTATAGTCTAGTTTGTTATTTTAATTTCAACCCTAAAAAATTTTCAAAATATCCTTTTGCTTTCAAAACTTGATGTGTTTAGACTTGAAAATTGCTTATGAATAACTTATATGCAAAATAGTTTAAAAGAAAACTTTCAAACGGTTGTTGTTCTCCCACTTTCACATTTAAATAAGAATAACCAAAGAATTAGTTTCTTCTCAGGGGTGCTGTTCTCATTGGACATTTTTTAAGCATTGCAGGCTTATACTGATTGTGTCTTAGTCATTCTTTAAAATGCATATATAAATAAATATGAATTATTTGAGTCATGAGATACTGATAATTATAGCCTTATCATATTTTTAAAAACTTGACTAACTGTGTTTGACTTACGATTCTAAAAAGAAGAGTTAAAATGAAATTCTAAAAAGTTAGGCACATCTTTTATCAATTTATATACGTGTTTATGTTTCAAATGTCTAAGACAGTGGAAGACTAGTCACCAAAAAGAATAAGGAGATCATATGATAGGAAAAGTCTAAGTCAAATATCTTACATTTATAGTATTCTGAATGTTGACTGTATTTAGTTACAAATCCCTTTCCTTTCAAACATTTGCTGAGTTCTCAATCCTTAAGCTGTGTCTGCATGAAGCAACTGACTTGAATGTTTTGATCCAAACCTTTTTTTTGGCAACCATTTGTTTGCCAGCAATGAAAATGTTTTGAAAGGCAAATAAATGTTTTTGTGGGTAGATTTTCTATGCAATGTAAAACTTCATTAAGCCTTACATACCTTCCTGTATTCCGAATAAGAAATTAATCTTGGAGAGAAAGATGAATGGCTTGACGTTAAGCATTTATTAATTAGTACCAGTTTTGTGTACCTGGACATCTCTCACAGGTTTGTTGTGAGGGTTAAATGAGATGATGTATAGGAGGCAGGAAGCATAGGATAGTACATTCAGTAAATGTCAGCACACAAAAAGGAGCAACAGCTTCTGTTTAAACATAGGTGATTCACTGCTTATCTCCAAACCTTCTCAAAACCCTACTAAATGACAGCAAAATAATTTTTAAAAGCATAAATCTATGAAGATCAAGAAAATGGGAGATTAAATAGCAGATGAGACATATCCAATAATTATGGAAGTTTAAAAGTGGGTAGAAATGCTTAAAGGTTTAACAGATTTGAGAAAAATGAAACCTTGGAACCTAGAAAAAAATCAGCATTCAGGATACCTCTGAAGAAACAGGAGCAATGGTAGAAAGTAAAGGAGCAGTTTTACTCCAGTGCCCTATCACAACCACATAGGCAGTCAACTACCTCTTTGCCATTCTGACAAAACAATGTAGGTTTACCTCTGGAGAGGTTGAATAGAAAGGACTCCGGTATTAGAGATCCCAGGCACAAAAGACCACTGGCATTTGATTAATAGATATTCTGAAAAAAATCCAGAAAACAGAAGGAAGGAAATTTTCAGAGTAATCCCAGAAAACTTCCCAGACTTGCAGGACAAGAATATATAGGTTACAGTGTCCGTGTGAGTACCAGGAAAATATATGAAGAAAGAGCCTCACTGTGAAATTTTAAAATTTCAGGTATAAAGAGAACAGTAGTAAAAGTTTCTCATGGTGGGGCGGGGTGGGCAGTGGGGGGGAAGTCACCTAAAGGCTTAGGAATCAAAAAAAAAAAAAAAGACACCTGTCTTCTCAACAGCAACATTTTAAGCTAGAAGACAATGGAGCAATGTCTTTAAATTTCTGAAGGAAGATGATTTCTAATATCAAATCCTATATCTAGGTAGATTATAAATTGAATATAAGGGTGGCATAAATGAATTTTCAGACATACAGGATCTTTAAAACTTTATTTTCCATGCACCCTTTCTCAGGAACCTATCAGAGGTATTTTTCAGGCTGCAGCCCACCACTGGAGGAAGGAGATAGATACTTCAGTTTGAATTCATTTTACTTATCTGCCTGTTTAAAAAAATTGATCAGTATTCTTCAGAGGAGCATAGCAGAATCCAGAGTCCTTACAATGTACCATTTATAATATCTCAGATAAAATCACAGATTATCCTTAAAATATGAAGTAACAGGGAAGCATGACTCATAGCCAAGAGAAAAGGCAAAATGGTGATTGACTCTAAGGTGACCCAGGTATTGAAATAGCAGACAGGGATTTTATAAAGCAAATATTATAGCTACGCTCGAAAACAAAAAAGAGAAACATCCAGGGAATGTGCTCTACCAAAATAAAGGAAGTAAATTAAGAACAAAATGGGATCAAGAAGACAAAAATCCAAAATGTAATTGTTGAAGAGAGTCTGGCAGACTCCGGATGAGTCTCTGGGGAAAACAAAAACAATGAAATTGAAAGAAATCCTTACATCTTTCAAATCTTTTAAATAATGTAGATGAAATAGTGTTAGATTCACAATAAATAAAGCAAAAAAGAAAAGGAAATTCTGAACTACAAAAACTTTTTTTTTAATTTATAAAAAGAAATTTGATCCTGGTGGCCAAGCTGTAACAGTGTTTATGCAGTCATAATAATGTAAACACTAGATACTAATTTAACAAAAAATTACATTTTTAAAATATCAAGAGGGGAGGAAGGAGATGGTAAAATGAGACATCTGTGAACACTAAATCTTCATCTTCCATAGTAAAAAGTCAATCGATAGTATTTAAAGCTGAAAAATAAAATAGCCTTGGAAGCGTATTTCAAATGTGGAGGTAAATAACAGAAGAACAAGCTAGAAAAGTTGAAAGTATTTTCCTTCGGAAGTAGAATTACAGATTGGAAAGAAGTATGGCTAGGTATTTCTGTCTGTCATTATAAAACTTAGAGTATTGTTTGACTTTTTAATGTTATATACATTTTAACTTAGATAATATTTTTTTTTTTTTTTTTTTTTTTTTTTTTGCGTTACGCGGGCCTCTCACGGTTGTGGCGGAGCACAGGCTCCGGATGCGCAGGCTCAGCGGCCATGGCTCATGGGCCCAGCCGCTCCGTGGCATGTGGGATCTTCCCGGACCAGGGCACGAACCCGCATCCCCTGCATCAGCAGGCGGACTCTCAACCACTGCGCCACCAGGGAAGCCCTCTTGTTTTTAAAATAAATTTATTTATGGCTGCATTGGGTCTTCGTTGCTGTAAGCGGGTTCTCACTGTGGTGGCTTCTGTTGTTGCGGAGCACGGGCTCTAGGCGCGTGGGCTTCAGTAGCTGTGGCTCGAAGGCTCTAGGGCACAGGCTCAGTAGTTGTGGCGCATGGGCTTAGTTGCTCCACGGCATGTGGGATCTTCCTGGACCAGGGATCGAACCTGTGTCTCCTGCATTGGCAGGCGGATTCTTAACCACTGCGCCACCAGGGAAGCCCTTAACTTAGATAATAATTTTTAAATTAGAATTAAATGTTTATAATGCACATAGCACAGTTCCTATACTGCCTAAGAATAAATTAGGTACTTAATAAATTATTACTACTAAGACTTTTTATTAACTCTCCTTCTAGTCATTAAAATCATTGCTTATCCGTTTCAAATGGAAAAGAATACATAAGGCTACAAATCTAGGGAAGTTATTTGAAGTATCTGAAGTTATGTAGTTACTTAGTGGCCAGAACTGGAGTCCAGATTTCCTGTCTCTTAATTCTTTCAGTCACAACATGGAGGATTCAGAGAGGGTCTTTGAGGTTATCCGTGGCTGACAAATATGGTTGCAAGCAGAGCTGTTCTTTCCTAGCCTAACCTCATATCTGGCCCGATAACTAGTGTGTGATAGACAAATGGATAGAAAGACAAATAAATCTTAGACCAAGTGATAACCTACCCTAAGATTTTGCCTCTTCATCACATAGCTTTTAGCAATTCCTATATGTACTATGTATTCATTTACTATTTATTCTCAGAAAGGAAGGATCCAGAGATTTAGCCAGAATCCAAAACAAAGAGGTGCAGTAGAGGTGTGGTTAAAATGAAACACCTTCAGGATGCTAATGATTGGGAAATCATTGAATTGATTCTGCTGTACTTTTGAAACCTTTTAGAGCTTTAGAGAAATCGTTCTGCTGAATTTACATGGGCCCCAGCCAATTTGCAGGGGTTATTGACTTCATCTAGCTCAATTTATTTATATTATAGATGGGAAAACTGAAAACAGTCAAGGGGAAGTGGATTGCCAACATTTACCAAACATTTATAAACTTCCTGTTGGGGGAATGGTGGTCCTGGACCTAGAGATATTATTCAGAAGGAAGTTGGGAGGCAAGAGCATTAGGTATCTAACTGGTTGAGGAAGATAAAGACCAATAGGATATGTGTGTGTGTGTGTGTGTGTGTGTGTGTGTGTGTGTGTGTGTGTGTGTGTATAGATAGATAGATTTATTATAAGGAACTGGCTCGCGTGGCTTTGGATGCTGAGAATCCCAAGTTCTGTAGTTGGCAAGCCAGAGACTCAGGAGAGACAGAATGTAGTTCGAGCCCAAATCCACAAACCTGAAAACTAAGAGACGGTTTAGTCCAAGTCAAAAGGCTGGAAAGGTCTGTGTCCCAGTTCAAGGCAGTCAGGCAGAAGGTCTTCCCTCTTATTCAGCCTTTTTGTTCCATTCACCTCTTCAGTTGATTGGTTGAGGCCCACTAACATTAGCAGGGGCTGGTGGTGGGGAGTGGCAATCTGCTTTACTCAGCCTAGGGATTCAAATCTTAATCTCATCCAGAAATACCTTCACAATCACACTCAGAATTAACATTTGACCAAATGTCTGGGCACCCTGTAACCCAGTCAAGTTGACATATAAAATTAACTGTCACAAGTACACAAAGGCTTAAGATAGAACTGAAATTATTGGAGCTTAAATGTAGAATAATGACAGAAAAACAAGAAATATAATGAAGAGAATGAAGGTATATGGAAAAAAATCTTTGAGTCAGTCCGTCTTTAAAGACCACACTGAAGTCAGTACACTGAATTATCATAGATCCTGGAACAAGAATTGTGGACATTATATTTGAAGATCATGTTAACACTTAATCTAGGGTACATCACCATTTGGAGACATTGAAATTTAGAAAGCAGTAAGCAAAAAGCCCCAGAGGCCTACATTCAGATGAATACTGTGGAAGTAGAGAGCAAATTCAAGACCCCGAGCCAATTAAACCAACAAAATCAACAGAAGTTGGTGAAAATAAAATAGAGGAAAAAAAATTGTTCGATTGTTAGTGTCATTGATAGAAATGAGAAATTGAGAAGAGATTTATTTGTGGGCTCAAAGATGTAAAGTTTAAAGTGTACCTTTTATGCTCAACCTGCAAATAAAGTATAATAAAATATTTAAAATGCAAACATGATGAGTGTTAATATGCTAGGGGAAATTTTTTTCTTTGAAACAGTTGTTACAAGTATAATATTTTTAATTTACTTTGAAAAATAGAAATAATATTTATCAGAAACAAATCAATGCTGTGAAAGTGTTCCTGTTGTATAATGCTTTTAGCAAAATATTTTACTGTTACAAATAAATCTCTATAAAGTTACTATCATCATACCTTTATCCATATAGTTAAGAAAATTTGTATACCCATTCAACCAGTAATTGGTCTTAAAGGATTCCTCTGCTATGTCAATTCTTGCATATTTTATAAATGCAATTAAATGTATACTACTTTCATTGTAATAAAAAAATCATAAAGTCTACTATCATTTCATGTCATTTTAGTTACTGCCAGGAATACTTGACTTGCTGCAGTGAATAATGAAGTACAACTTCCGTTTATTTTCAGGGATTAAAAAAATTGAGGGGTTTCTTACAATATATTGATAGAATCAACTTTTTTTTTTTGAACACTGAAGGTATTAGAAATATTTCTTGATTTTGGTTTTCTGGTTCTAGTATTGTTTTCACGCTGAGTGCACCGGTCCTGAGCTCAGCCTCCTGTGGAACTGGACTGCCAAGCTGCTAACTTGCTTTTTAAGCTTACGTTGTTAAAGAGAAGTTTCTTTAGTCTCTTTGGTAATTGTAGACAAAAGTTCTAGAAGTTAGCCAGTGGGCAATACACACTTTAGTGTGATCACTGTAATTAGTTAAGAAGCTCACCCTCCTCACTTTGTAGAGAAGAGGAGGTGAGAGTGTGGAGGAGATGATCTTGGAGTGTGGGACACGTCGGGGCCAGATGGGCTTGCGGTGCAGTAACACAATGATAACTTTCAGCCCTGAGGACTCACTACGTGGGAGTCCAAGGCATACTGGAGAGTGCCAGCAGTGCCAGTGCTAGTGAGGGCACTAGGTTGGGTGAGGGAAATTAGTAAATAAGGTAGATGAAAGCTAAAGATAAGTTTTCCTGCTAATTATGACAACTTAACTGTGATCCAGATCTCTACAATAGTTGTGTACTGGTTTCAAAAAGGTGTTTTAAAATGGCTAACTCTTCTATGTGTTTATTTTCCATTTTCTTCTTTTTTTTCCGACTGAATGTGTTTATACACTGACATTTTGGAGAGTGTTATAAATACAGATTGTTCACATGTGTTGTGGATAAACAGTTGATCTATTGGGAAGACAATTTAGGGAGGTATACTTATCCTGGTCCTTTCTTAACATGAGTAAAATTACTTATATCTGTATAGTATTTTAGAGTTTTCAAATCATCACCATCCTCCATTTAAGAAAATAAGAAGTTACTTGACAGTGCGGCCTCCTGGCTCTCCGTGTCCAGACAAATGGATACTGAGCCCATATTCTTCTCCACATTGATTATGTGTATTTTATTCTGTCATAGAAATGTTTTTGTTTGAAAAAACACATGTACACATATTTCCCTGACATTCTTCGAGTTTTTAGAAAAATATGTTCACATTTTTCCCACTGAAAACTTAGTTTCTTTCTGGGTAGATATATCATCTTTTGAAAAACCTTTCCCCCAAGATTTCTTTTTAAATGGTTCACAGTTAAATTTAAATTTCTATATTTAGGTAGAATTATGTTTATATACCAACCACCAGTATCCAGGAAATTCAGTGGTAAGGCTGACACATAGGGAGTTTATAGTCTATTTTGTAGTCTGTGTATTTAGACAAGGTTTGAAGCTTACTTAGCAAAATCTCTTGACCATTCAGAATTTCTTTAGTACAAATGCACTGTTTGATTTCTTATACTTGCTAAGATAACAGTGTGTCATTTTTTAAAGATTAGTTCTTAGGAATATGTGTTAGATTTATTCCTTTCAAAGAAAGATGCATTCAAGAACAGCTTTTATATGTAAATATTTTTATAATATTGGATAGAGTTGGTTTGGTGCAATCACCATGGTTTGATCAAATTTGGAAGAAGTTACAGGCACATTTTTGTAGTGTTTTCTCCAGCATCTTTATTTTTTTCAGCTGGATGTATTTTATGTTCCTTCTAACTAATCAAAATAAGAAACTGATTTTGCCTGTGCCAAAAAATAGAACTATCATTTTTCACATTCTTTTATTTTCCAGGTCATTTTCAAGTAAGATTGTGTTTCTAGGACTTCTGAATCCCAGAAAACTCTCAACTTTGTAGATATAAGTGCCCAGATGAACATTTCAGGGGGAATCTAACTTTTCATGCAGTATGTTTTGTGTTGTGCATTCCAGATACAGTTAACTTTTTGTGTGTATGTGATTAGTGTGGAAAGAAATTAATGCAGTCCAGTATTATGATTTATGGACTGAATCCTTTGCCCACTGAAGACTTGCCAAAACTAAAACTATTTTTTTTCCTTTGGATATTAGAAACAGCTACTGTTTTTGTTGATCTTTTAAAGTTCTGAATGGGCCTATTTCAAATCATACCAGCATGGGAGCTCAGATTAATAATATACTTATTCAACTAGTGATACTGAGTGAAACCATTGCTCACATGGATATGAGGATAAAATTTCATAAAATTATTTTCAGGTGCATTAATGCATTTCTGGAAGCTGCATATGATTTTTCTTTTGCATGAAAGAAGTCAAGGATTTCTCTTTATTGTATCAGTTACAGGTAGGCGTATAAGTTAATTTAATTGCAATTTTTTTATACCTTAAAACATAAGACATTTTGCTTTCAAAAGCAGTACTGTGATTGCTGGACTATTCCCAAAGGTTTTTAACTCTTAGAATGTTTATCTCTCTTGAGACATCATGACTATAGTATATTTAATTTAGATTATTGAGAAAAATTTCCTTTGTTGTTAGTTACAGCAAGCTGCTGAAGTTTCTCAGCTCCGGGGAGCAAGGGTAATCTCTGCTGAAGATCTTCTGTTTTTGATACGCAAAGATAAGGTAATATAAAATAATTTCATCATATTGAAATGCCAAGCTTGGTGATTAATTACACTTATGTAAGGAAGCTACCCTTGTTTTATAGCTTTCACATTGGAATCATAACTGTTGAACTAATATTTGAGTCCTCATAGTTTGCATAACAAAATGGTTTACTACAAAAGCATTTATTTTTTATTTTTACATGGACAAGGGCACTTATGTAAAAGTATGCTGACAACGAATTCTCACTTATCCTTAAATATATATTTAGACATTTTCATTGCTACATAATGTTCACTAGATATTGACCAGGTGCTTTGTTTTGGTAACTGGGATATAACTAAGTGGCATATTTATTTTTCTTCTAATTTTATACAGGCTTTCATAGAATAGTTTTTTCACTTGAAATACAAAGTTTTTTCTGTGACACTGGTTAAAAGGAAAAAAGCAAATCAATCAAGATGAATATTGTATAAGATAAATATACACCATAATATCTAGGTTTTTTAATAGTTAAAGATCTATCTTTCTTACTCTTTGAACTCTGGCATTAAAATATTTATGCTGGTATTTACATGTATAATTTTGTCATAACTATCTTCCAAGAGTAGCTAGTTTGAAAATATTTTGTGACATTTTGCATGTTTTTAATAAAATTTTCATCTGAAAGTTACATGTGGAAAAACGAACTGAATAACCACAGCATGTTATGGTAGACTCTAACCAAGTGAGCACGCAGTGCTTAGTTCCTAATGCTCCATCTTTCATTTCTCCGTTGTTTTCCCCTAGCATTTTAATTACATTTACCATTTTTGTATGTTTGTGGCTCTGGTTTTTATCAGAAGGCATCCCATCTGACCTTCTGGATATCCTGGTTAACATTCTTGCTGTGATACCCAGTTACTTTATACCTGTGAAAGCTCTCCTTCTGACTGACTGAAGATTGACTAAACTTCTCTTCCTTCTGCGGTGGGATTCAGAGATCTACAAACTGCACCTCGACCAGTCTACCATTAAACTTTATACATTTTTAGTTCATTAACTCTTATATGGTATGAGGACTATAAAGAGAAAAGAAATGTATTCACTATCAAGAAGCTATAATCTGGTTTAGGAAATCTGCATGATTTAGTTGAAGAAGCATTTTGAGACTCACAGCATTTTAAGGTTGTGTGATTAGATTGGAGAGGCTGTAGGATTTGTTGAAGTGGAGGTTTCTGCCTAGGGTGAGACTCATGCAGCTATATGCAGCTATATGTAGAATGGATCTAACCAGGACGCAGGCTCAGTAATCAAGGCAAACTGTGATTAGTATGATGGCTCTGAAAGTGGATGGGAAGGAAGAATTCAGAGAGATGGTGAAGAGTAAGAATGTTCAGGATCTAGTGACTTCATTAGGAAGACGGGGAAGTAGGCACCATATAGCAGTGGTGCTGTGAGGAAAGAGCCTGAAGGTGCCGTTGGCAGGAACAGGGACCTTGAGCCAAGATCCTTTACGAAGGCAGCTGGAGGGCAGTGGAGTTCACATCAGTACTTTACAGAATATGTCCAGTCAGTTTTTCTTTTCCATCGACAGAGGTAAACAAGCCAGCACAAAAAATAGTCCACATTGACACTTTTCCCTGCCTTTCGGGGAAGTCAAAGTTTTAAATCCTATGGAAACTTCAGGAATACACACTGATTGTCAAAACCCTTCTATTGTCTAGAAGGACTGTTAATCAGAACCTTTTTAGCAACCAAGAGCCTAGCTGTAATATGATAGTTGCCATTATTCTCATCTTTCTCCTCAAAATAATAATTTTATTTATATGCTGGTGTGTTCCAAACAGAATTTAAAGTAGTTTACATGACTGTAATATAAGACAAAATAAAATCTAAAGTACTGAATTTTCAGGAATCAGAGGAAAGAGAAAAAAAGGATAGCAAACACCTATATACAGGTATATGTTTTTTCTCTTAATAATGCTGGTTTATATTCAAGCAGAAGTCATTGACTGCCTATTGTGTTTTCCATACTGCACTAGGCAGCTTCACTCATTTTCTCATTTATTCCTCACAATAGTCCTCTAAGGTAAGTACTTTACTTACTTTGTAAATAAGGAAACTGGGGTTCAGAGGTCATGTTCTACTTCTGGTCCTGCTATAAGCTCCAGTTGTGAGACTATCTTTAACCTCGCTTTCCCTATATATAAAAAGGAGATGATTATATTTGTCTGTATCTCAGGGCTATTGAAAATTTCAAATAGAATGCATGTAAAAGAGCTTTGTAAAATACAATTTATTTCAGCTGTCATTAGGAATCTTAAACATGAAGACCAGGAACCAGTAATAATCCATTCTAAATGTAAGCATACAACAGATGACAAAGTATTATCAGTTACTTTTAAAGTTAAACAGTATTATAGTCTTCTAATAAACCTAAAGAAAGCCATCATTAAGACTCAACTATCATTCATCAGCTTTAAGTTTCATAAAAATATGTTTCTCAGATTACAGAATGTTTTCCAGAAATATAAAACATAAACCAACTCTTCTAAATAAAAGAAAAGATTCTTAGAGAATAAAAAAAACAATAAAAAGGAGAGTGCTTGGCTTTTTAAAGCAGTTGTTACAAACTCCTTGTCTAGCTGTTTGTAAATCATTTTAAAAAATAAAATTTGGTACTGAATGTGTACAAAAGTCCACAAAGTCAGGATTTGCAGCATAGTGTGGAAAGTTTATCACAATCTTCAGAAGGAATTTAACCAAAAAACCCAAAAAACAAAAATCATTGTGATTCTGGAGTATCTGGATACTTGCAAATGAAAAGGGCTTTTAAAAATGCTAGCGTTGGGGCTTCCCTGGTGGCGCAGTGGTTGACAGTCCGCCTGCCGATGCAGGGGACACGGGTTCGTGCCCCGGTCTGGGAAGATCCCACATGCCGCAGAGCGGCTGGGCCCGTGAGCCATGGCCGCTGAGCCTGCGCGTCCGGAGCCTGTGCTCCGCAACGGGAGAGGCCAGAACAGTGAGAGGCCCGCGTACCGCAAAAAAAAAATTAAATTAAATTAAAAAATGCTAGTGTTGTAGCTTTTATGTTTAATTTGATGACTAAATTTTTTATTCACAGTACTATGCTGAGAATTGCTATATCCCCCCCCACAGTGATCCTGGGGTACACGTTATTAAATTTAGTTATCATAATAGTCTTTAATCAATAAAGCGAATGTATGTGTAAGGTTTTTTATTTACTTATTTCATATTTTTAATAGAAAAAACTTAGAAGACTGCTAAAATACATGTTTTTCCGAGACTACAAATCAAAGATTGTCAAAGGCATCGACGAGGATGATCTTCTGGAAGGTAACTTAAAGCACTAAACTAAAACCAGTACAACACATGTATGCTGATGACACATTTATACAATGTCAATGTAGATATTCCCATCAGAGTAGAATATATGTACTTCTGTTAAATAATGTAGTTTAGAAACTGCAGATATTTATATAGTTGGCAGTTAAATCTTGTATTTTCCAATTATGTGACTTCAGAGTAATCTGGTATTTTAATTCTTTTTTTAATAAAATGACCTGCTTTACACCAGAATGTCATGAAACTAAGAAAATTTTGTTGATTTAAAACATAACTGATTTTAGCAAGCATAATTTTTCTGTCCTGAATGGAGGGAGCCAGAACTATTATATTTTTGAAATAGGCATGTATGTTTTTTTGTTAATTTATTATACAAAGTATCTGATATGTTTTATAATGTAAAGTCACCTCATTTTAATGTGTTATTTCTGTGCTGTTTGAAATCTAACAAAAAGTCTGACACAGAATGGGAAATTTTCCTTAGCTGATTTTCCAACTCAATTCCCCATTTTAGGATATTTAAAGAAAATATTTATGTTGCAAAATCAAATAGTGATAAGCTGAAAATAGATAATTATTAAATAATACTTATTAATCCAAATAAATATGTTGTATTTTTGAAGTAATTCATCTATTTTGTGTTGAATATAGTCACTGCATGGTAGTATCCTTTGCTGGTAGATACACTGCTAAAGTAGCTAAACAAACTCTACTATATTCAGAAGAATTCCAGAAAATTGCTCAAAACCAACTGAATCAAAAAACAACAAAAACCAACTGAAGAGTTAACTAACTTTGAAAGAGAACCAGTTACTTTCATTGATCCTCAATAAGTCAGCAAGTGTAATGGCCATGCCAAAAAAAATTCTGATCAAATGTCTAATCAGTGTTGTCTATTTAGTATTCCTGCAGTTCTCATAGAATTTAACTCCAAATGAATTTAATGCTTCCCTTTATGGAGAGCATAAAGAATCTAGACTTGGAGCAAAACAGACCTAAATTCCTATTAATCCCAGTTCTCTGCTTTCTTTCTATGGGTCCCTGAGGGTCAGTTTTCTCATTTGTAAGTCATAAATTATACTACTGACCATGAGAGCTCAACATACTATATGAAAAGCACCTGATACATTCCCACCACTGAATAAGTGATAGCTGTTAATACTATGCTTTGAATACCAAGCTCAGAGTAGTGAGACTAGTATTCAGTTTTACTAACACTGTCATATCAGTTTTATGTCCTCACCTCCTCGTTTATTTCAAACCTCTCCTCTTTATCATTTAAATTTTCTAATCTTGTGTGTCTCATATAAAGTTTTAAAATACAGTTGACCCTTGAACAATGCAGGGGTTAGGGGTACCAACTGTCTGAACAGTCAAATCTGCCTGTAACTTTACAGTTGGCCCTCCATGTATGCGGTTCCACGTCCCCAGATTCAACCAGCCTCATAGAGTCACATACTGTAGTACGTATTTAATGAAAAAAATTCATGTGTAAGTGGATACACACGGTTCAAACCTGTGTTCTTCAAGGATTCACTGTAGTTGATATAATTTGTAAGGTAAAATACTCAGGTAAAATACATCTAATACTGAGATGGGAGTTCTAGAGTGGCCTTGTGAGGAACGTGGTAGACTCTTTTCCCAGTGAAACACATTTAACTGGTGAACATTTTAAAAATAATAGTTTAAAATCTTTAGAAATTGTCCTAAGGGCAGACAGCAAATGGAGGAACATATTCAAAAAGAATCTACTAAATCTCATTAAGATCAGTGAGACTCTGTTGTGTTTGAGCCACAATATACTCCCCTCATTTCTCTCCTCCTCTCCTACCCTGCTGCCCCAGATCAAAATGATAGAAGCTTTACTCTGGGCAAATGTGTCCAAGAACCATGGACACCTGCTTCTGTACCTCCCAATCTAGGGTGACAGGTTCACCCCAAGAGGGGCAGGAGATCAGCATCTCTCATCTCCTTCATCTCTGTGTTGCAGAACCTCTGTGCTAGGCAAGCACAGCTAAAAGGACTGGGCCTTCCTCTCATCTTCTAGTCATAGGGAAGCTTTACCCCAGATGGACCCTGCTTGCCACATCCTGGCTTTCTCACAGGGAATAAGCTTCACACCAGAAGAGACAAGCCTTGAAGACAAGGGGCTACCATCTCTGTCCAGATCCTCACTCTTAGATCCAGGAAAGTCTTTCAGAGAGAAGCTGCTTGCTACTCCCAACCCCAGCTCTAGTACAGAAGTACAAAGATTCATCCTGTAAGAGAGAGCCAGCCCTTAATATCAGAGAGCTCTGCAGCTCTCCCTATAGGGACTGACTATTTGGGAAAGAGCATCTGAAGTTCATGGCTAAGGGTGTTTTAAAACAATGGAGATCCTGGTGGAGGAATTAAGGGGAAGCTGGTCACTCTGTGATACTAGTAACAACAAACAAAACAGTGCACCAGCTAAAAGTTTAACAAAGGAAAAAGATAGCTAAAAAGAGTCTTCCTGGGGTCAGAGCAAAACTTAAAGGCTGGCCAACCTTGACTCTGCAGAGTGACCTGAAATCATTTAGATCAATCTGTGGAGCAATTTATGCACAAGAGTATTATCCAAACAATAGAACTGTCAGCCAGCAGTTAGTGGAAGATAACAGCTGTGTATCATACCAATAGGGTCACACCAGCCAGAAACTTAGTGGAGAGATCAGGAAAAGTGACAGGTAAAGAGAGCTTGACTAAAACCACAGTCATCCCTGGTGATTGAGGAGACTGTCCTCATGCTCAAGGCTGTACCCTCTGAGGAGCAACATCCAAGGCTGCATACCAAGAGGGAAAGAGACTTTACTAAATTAGCCCAGCCAGGTCACTAAACAAACAACCAAACAAGCAAACAATAACAACAAGCCCCAGGGAGGAGAGGGAATTATTAGCTAGAGTTGCTCCAATATATTACCTAAAATGTCCATTTTCAACAGCAACAACAAAATACTTAGATGTTCAAAGAGACAGATATGTATGATCCATAAACACAGGAAGAATAAGCAGACAACACAAACTGCCTTCGAGGGGGTCCAGATGTTAGGCTTAGCAGACAGAAACTAAATAGCTATTATAAATGGTGTTCAAAGAACTAAAAGAAACCATGTGCAAATAACAAAAGGAAGGTATGGTTACTGTGTCTCACAAAATAGAGAATATCAATTAAGAGACAGAAATTATAGAAACAAGTGGAAATTCTGGGGTTGAAAAGTACAATGACTGACATGAAAAATTCAGTAGAGGGGCTCAATAGTAACTGAACTGACAGAAGGAAGAATCAGCGAACTTGAAGACAGATTGTTAAAGGTTATACAGTCTAAGGAACAAATAGAAAAAAGAATGAAGAAAAATTAATAGTGTTTCAGAAAAATATGAGACACCATTAAGTGAACCAGTGTATGCAATGGGACTACAGAAGGGAAGAAAAGAAAGAGCAGAAAAAATATTCAAGGAAATAATGATGGAAAACTTCTCAACTTTGGTGAAAATTACTAATCACATCCAAACAGCTCAGCAAGCTCCAAGTAGGATAAACGTATAGCAATCCATACTCAGACACATTCTAGTAGAAATGCTGAAAGGCAAAGACAAAAAGAAAATCGTGAAAGGCAAGAGAAAATCACCTCATCAAATACAGTGGAACCTCAACAATATTAACAGCCGACTTCTCATTAGCAATGCAGGTCAGATAGCAGTGGGATGACGTATTCCAAATGCTGAAAAGAAAAACTGTCAACAACAAATATGTCAAGAAACATGTTCAGCAAAACTGTGTTTCAAAAATGAAGGCAAAATAAAGATATTCTCAGATACACAAAAACTGGAGAATTTTTTTGCTAGCAGACCCATATAAAAAATACTAAAGGAAGTTATTCTGGCTGGAAGCAAGTTGTACCAGACAATAATTTGAATCCACACCTACACACACCACACACACACACACACACACACACACACACACACACGTGCACACACACACACATGACAAAGAGTATCTATAAAGGTAATTATGTAGGTAAATATAAGAGAATATAGAATTGTGTTATTTATTTTCCTTTCTTAATAGATTTAAAAGCAATTGTATAAAACAAGATATATAATTGTAATATTGTGTCTATAATATATAGATGTATAATATATTTGATAGTAGCAACATAATTGAGGTGGGTGGTAACAAAGCTGTGTTGGAGTAGGGAGTGACAGGCTTTTTTTCACCCTAAGATGTTTGGGTTGTCTTTATTTGGTATAGGAGCACACAATTTGTCACATTAAAAAATAATGTAGCTCTTCCCCACTAATTCACACTGATACTTTTGTGTATTAAACTGTATTAATTACCTTTTGCAATATTACATTCCTTCCTGACTTTTTGCAGTAACTTTCTCAGAGTTATGTTTTGCTTTTAAATAAGTATGGTAGGGCTTCCCTGGTGGCGCAGTGGTTGAGAGTCCACCTGCCAATGCAGGGGACGCGGGTTCGTGCCCCGGTCCGGGAAGATCCCACATGCTGCGGAGCAGCTAGGACCGTGAGCCATGGCCGCTGAGCCTGCGCGTCCGGAGCCTGTGCTCCGCAACGGGAGAGGCCACAACAGTGAGAGGCCCGTGTACCAAAAAAATAAAAATAAAATAAAATAAAATAAAAATAAATAAGTATGGTAGTTTTACCTCTTATGAGAAAAAGAGTAAGATCTCATCCCGTAGGTTTCAAATATATTGCCACAGTAGTGTACCTAGTATTTTCTTCTTTTAATTTCATGTCTCAATCCTGGTGTTTTTTATTTATGTTTTTGTTTTTATTTACTTTCTTGATTAGACTTGCTGTAGCAGGATTCTTTTTCCAAATCTGAGAGTCTTTCCTTTTTTTTTTGGTAAGGAATTTTAATCCATTCACACTTATTGTGCTAATTGATCATTTGGTTTTATTCTCTCAATCTTATTCATGACATAAATAGATGATTTAATTCTGCATGACTTATGCTTTTGTTTTGGATACAAGGATTCTCCTTACGAAGATTATTATGAGAGAATTCCAGTTCTGAATTTTATATGCAGTATTCAATACATATGATTGGGGCAGATATAAACCTATTTAAGAACATTTCTTTTTTCCTTCCCTTATCTTCATGAAGACAAATTGAGTGGCAGTAATAATGCGAACAAAAGACAAAAAATCGCTCAAGACTTTCTCAACTCCATTGATCAAACAGGAGAACTCTTGGCAATGTTTGAAGATGATGAAATTGATGAAGTTAAACAAGAAAGAATGGAGGTATAGTACATGCTTCCCTTTTTAGGGTAATAGAATAACTGCAGTGCATATACTATTTGGTTCTAGTCTTACGTTCTTTAAATGTGGTCTGAAATGTCCAAATCAGTGGTTTCATGTCTGAAGGCAGTATTGTGTAGTGGAGTAACCCTGGAAAGGATGTCAAACTCAGCCTTCGTAGCTGACTTTGGGAAACAACTTCAGTTTTCTGTTTCTTTGTTTCCTCCTTTGAATATGAGTAGGTTTCCCTAAGCTTCCTTCTGGATCTTACTTTTACTGATACTATTTTATTCCAGAAAAGCTAGTTTATAATTAAATATTTACTTAGTTTTTGTACCAAACCATCCAGTTATCTTTGTGGACAAAGGTAATCCTTACTGCTTTTGCGTTGGCATATAGTGTGAAGAGCTATTTTTCCAGCTGTAGTTGCAGCCTCTGGTTGGACTCACCAGATAAGGTAGGATCCAGGGCAATTCCATGCTTTATATCACTGTAAAACACAGTTAGTGACATGTGTTTGGATTCCCTGGGTATGTTTTAACAATGAATATGAAAATTGTATGCCTTCTGTTTACCCTAGCTTTCTATTCATAAAATGGTTTCCTTAAATACTTGTGGAAAAATAAAAGTAGTGATTGATTTCATCTGAGTGCCTTCTAAAATATAAGGCATTATTCTTATCATTCTTATTCTTATAATACTTTTACATGTAAAAAAACAAATCTCCATTTTTCCCCTTCTCTTTAAATTGGTCAAGAGAGGTAATTCCAGAGCTCCGAAAGATCGTGCTAAGTGCTGACTTTATCATAGTCTCTGTGCATGCTAAAAATATAATTATTTCATGTTAAATTTTGGAGGAAGTCCAATAGACATATATGCTTTATAAAATTTAACCACCTTCTTTAAAGAATTAGTATGCTTAGATCATGTACTGTGATCTAAAGGCAATGTTCTTCTTAGGTATCAATTACCTTAGAAATGTGTGGTTATCTTGGTTTGAGGCAACTGCAAATGATTTTAGTTCGCCTTGGGCCAAAAACATGCTAAGTTGTCCAAAGCAGATGATAAACATGTATTTCTGATGTCATTATGGCCTAAACAGGATATGATTGTTTCGTGGCATGGTTTCACTTATGATGCATTACACAGAGAGCAAATATTGTTTATGCTTTATTTTTTAAACATTTTTATATTATACAAACGGGCATTAAGAAAAACTTATTAAGGAAGGACTCTACAGAAAACATTAGTAAAATTGAACAAGTAGCTTTTCAGTTTTGACAGGAAGATCTCTGTCAACCACGCCTGTTGCCCGGAAGGGCATTTCACAGTCAAGGAGAAGAGAAGAAATGGAGCATGTTGTAACACTGAGCTCATAATAGCAGGCTACTGTAGGCCTGGAAGAGTGATGAGCCAGTAAGGTACAAGTTCAAGTAAATAAAATATTTGGAAGTGCAGGATAGAAAAAGCTTGGGAGCTTATGTGGTTTATATTTCTCTCCCCTGTAGTTATATTGTATATTACATAGTGGTAACCAGGATAATAAAATATCAATAGTTGATAAAAATAGTTACAAGAAAGTCAGCTTCACCTATACAATAAAAATTAGATTGGCAGTTTCTCTAAGCTTTGTATCATAACTAAAATCTCTAACCAAGATAACAAAGAGTAGTTTTGAGATTCTGTTCATCCAAATAACAGAGTTTAAACTGGATAAAAAAATGCTGAACTTGTAGACATAACTATAGACAGTAAAAAGTGGAACCGTTAAGAGCATAGGCCTTGCCTGCTTCTAATTTGACAGGTTATAGTTTCAAGCGTAAACCACAACTGTGGCAGTCCATATGAAACCACTTTGGACTCACAGACTGCAATCCCTTGCTTTTAAAGTGCAGTAGAATAATCAGTCCTGGCATCACTCAGTGATTTAATTTTCCTCTAAGCATCACTTACAGTTGTAGAAACTTTGTTTACTACCTTCTCCCCTAGAATGTATGAAAATGGTATAGACCTACCAACAAAGCTTGTTATTGTTTTTTTTTCTTTTTTCTTTTATTTAAATGTAATTTAGAAGAGAAAAAAATTTATAGACACAAGCTCGCTTGGGACCCTAGATTTTTCTCAAAATATTGAGCAAGCATATGAAAAACTGAGTTCTTTCCCATTGTTTTCAGCTGATTTCTGTGTGTGCCTGGCTTTGTGTTTTACTCATAATTTACTTCATTAAGTATTATGTGATTTGAAATATAAAAAATGTCTGAATTTTTATATCCATTTCTACTTGCTAGTCCATTATCATATTAAGTTAACTAACGCTTACCCCATTTGTTTTTCTCCAGCACCAAATTTTTAACACTTTGGTGTGTGTGTAGTAGAGATCTGTGATCCATGACCTCTGAAGACCCTTCTAAATTATCAAGTAAAGATTAAATAATGTTCAGAATTGCTTTAGTGTATTCGAGGGACTGGGAAAGAGAAGCAGGGAAATGATAAGCATAATACATATAAATACTCACAACTCCCCTCCAACCACCCCTCAGATCCCCTAAACCCACCCCAGAATGACCCACGTGTGTTTGGCTGTTGATCCTGTTTCTCACATTCTAAGTTTTTGAGATCTAATCAACTAAATGTGACTGTGTCAACCAAAGGCCAAGGAAGGGTCACTACAGCCTGCAGGTAGCTTTGTGTTTTCTTGCCAGAGGACCTGTGGTCACTCACAGAAGAGCTTGCCTAAAACCCCACTGCTCTCCTGTGCAGGAACTTGGAGAAGCTCAAGTTTGTCATTAATCAAGTAAAATATCTGGTCTACTGAACTGCTAGGTTTTGTGAAGAAGATGTAAATAAGGAACACCTAAAAAATTGGGTGAGCTCTCTACCTCCTGACTAACCCTCAAACTGGTAAAATAAACAGGAGAACAAAGATTAGAGCTCACCAAAGAGCAGCCTTTAAACAGCCTAGGGTGCTGAAAATCCCCAGTGACTGTTTATCTTGTGTTTTCAAGTTAGAGGCCTAATCCTGGAATCTAGAGAAAAAGCAGAATGGAATACATAAACTGTAAGGCAGCCTAAAAATTGTTTAATTGACTGAAAGTTGAGTAAGATCCCAAGTGGTCATCTAAATTTAACCTGAAGTGACTAGTCATAGATTTTTAAGTACAAAGTTTCTTATAAAGGTTGAATGATCACAGAAATCAGGTATACCATTCAGTTATGCTCCAAGTGTAATAAGCTTATGATCCCTGGGGGTTTTGAGTCCTAGTGTTATAGTTTTTGGAGCTAGGTAGACTGGAACCTCGTTGAGAGAGATGGCTGACTATAGAAGTTCTCCATCTTCTCCTGTTTATGAAATGTGATAGTTCAACACTTCCCCTTTTCTATCTGTCATGGTTTCTGTAGTTAAAAGTAAAATAAAATGCCTTCAAGACTGAGTTGAAATATAATATCTTAGATAAGATTTATCATAAAAAGGCTAATCCCAATAAGATAAATGTTTACAAATACCAAAAACACTGAAAAGATTGAGTTAAAAAACTGAAACCCAGAACAAAGTTTAAAATATACATGTATATGGGATTAAGAAATGCAGAATTTATATACTAGAGAGATATAGTTTATATACATATGTACATTCATGATATATATAAATATGCATATATATTTACACACGTGCATATACTATGCCTACATGTGTATATATGCCTACATGTGTATGTATGTATCTTCCAAAACCCATCCCACCCACAGCAGCTGATAGAATGACATGCCCTGATTGGCTTAGCCTAAGTCATATGCTCCATCTCCAAAGAGGGTACAGTTAACCTCTGTAAAAGCCTGGATCCCTGAAGCTTTCAGAAGAAGGAATAGATGCTGGAAAGGCAGCCACGAAAGTTCTTAAGTGTAAAGTACCTCATGTTATGTGTAAGAATTGAGACTGGTGCATCACAGTCTTGACTCTGCTCAGATCTCTGGGAAGTTTTCCCTAAGAGACAGCATGTTAGAATGAGTGGAAATCATTTTCTTTGGATTCAGGCAAACCATCCATCCATCCTTTCACTCTTTAATTCATTCAGCATTTATTAGAGCTTCTTTTGTAAATCAGTCACTATTTCTAGGTCCTGAGGTTATGACTATAAAAAAAACAAAATATGGTTTCTGCCCTCACAATCCTTTAGTAGTAACTGGCAAATCAAAAGGTAACTAAGTACTCTGGTGAGGGGAATACAAGCCCAATAAATGGTTGCCATTTTTATTATTATTACTCTATTTGATCTTGAATTTTGAACCCTCTAGGTGGGTTATTGGTTGTGTGATGGAGCCATGTATATTCTATTTCACTTGCTATTTTATTTGAAATTTTGTTTATCCTGAAGTAAAGCACATTACATCTTCAAGAAATTTTTTATCATTAACTTCAGACAGGTCCATAGAATTAACTTCAGTGTGGTTTGAAGAGGGCACAGAACAGAAAAATGAGAAGTAGGCTCCATTTTAAAACATGAAATAGTGTAATATGTCAGGATTCGTTTCTGAAAGAGATTCAAGAGAACACATCAGTATGTCTTTTATTCTTTTGAAAGTAACTTCTGTTCAGATAATTTAAAAATACTCTATGAAATCATTCTTCAGGGAATATTAATAGAAATACCACCCAAAACCTTTGGTAATTCTAGCTACACAGAGCAGAATTAATGTAATTTAGTATATGTTTTTCTGGCCTAGAAACTGCAGAACAGGGAGTATTACGTGACTTTAGGAGAACCCAAAGTTTGGTGTAATGTGTAGCTCAGAAACTGATTTCCAACTCTATCAAACTACTTTTTATCCACACCTTCTGATTATGTAATGGTAGAGATCTGTATATTCATTGCCATAAAACATCTGGAGAAGACATTTTTCAATTAATGACATGAAAAGTAAGTTACAGATCTTATAAAAATAGAACAGTCCCTAACTCTTACCCAGGTACTTATCGTTCTATAGCTTAGCACATCAGATTTGACAGATGGTTCTCAAGGGATTCTTTTAGGCTTTTCTTAACCATGTGAACTCTGGGCTCTTAACCATGTGAACTTAGGGTAGAGTCAGACTTCTGCTTTGCTCAGAGTGCCCCACATACCAGGTGTGAAGCTGGAAGTGGTTGGGTGGTGGTGGTAGTAGTTTAATCAATCTCTTGGGTTATGCTTTGCTATAGAAAAATTTTAGAGCAAGATCAGTCAAATAACTACCATCTTTATGATAAAAAATTTAGCATCACTTCCATTTTTGTCTTCCACCCTCAGACCCGTTTAGAATTTTTTACTCTTTAGTGTGGGTGAAATTTAAAAGATTCTTCTCCCTGCCCCTTCCCTAGTCTATTGAGGAGTAAAATACATTGTAACAGCATTGAAGCAGTACTCATAGTAGTCATATTTCCTTTAATCCAAATCAGGGCTTATGATCCGATGTCCACAAGTGTCTTTTGTTATGGAGACAGAATATTTTAACTCAGGCCTTGGTAGTAAAACATAGGAACAGTGATTGCCATTCACTTCCACCTTCCCCACCGAGGAGTTTCAGCTTCAGGAAAGTAGAGAATCCTTTCTAGGGTGAAGATATGCACCAGTACTGCACACTCATCATCCGTGTCTCCCAGCGCTGATGTGCCGGCGTGGGCCTTACTGCGCTGCACTGTTCAGTCTTGCTAAGTGGATATTCGACTAACACATCTGAATATACTGTCCAGTTAAGTTTTTAATAGAATCAATCAATATTTTCTTTCTCAAATAATTTCAGTTTGTCCTTTTGAAAATGAAACCCTTCTCTTTTAAAAGATACATTTCAAGGGTTTTCTCAGAGATCACTCCACCAGCTTGTTTATAAAACACCTTGGCGGGGAAGAGTTTTAAAATATCATCGAATTTCAGAACGCCACAGGATTTACCACTAATTTACATTTAATGTTTGTAGTTCTCGAGTTGTGGCTGTTGTAATAACCAAAATGTTTTTTCCCTGAATATTTTGTAGATTATGTTTCCCGATTCTTTCTCCTTCACCCACATTCCCCACAGTAGGCGGGTAGATTGTTGTTACATAGTCTAGCCTTTTTTTATCTTATTGGTTTAATCGCAACAAGTTAGTCCTTCTAAATATGAAAATAAATTTATTCTGTGGAAAGAGTTTTGTCTTTTTAGCGCTATCACTTCTTTAGTGGCATTAACAGATCATTAGTTGTTTGGTATAGATCATTACCCTCTATCCCGTAATTTATTTGTTGCCTTAAGATCAACTCTTATTGTTCACCACTTTATGGTAAATCATGCAAATCAGGCTGCTTAATGCAATTAGACTTATTCTTAGCTCATTGTATTCCTCATCTAGAATTCTGGAGTAAGCTGTAAATATTTAGTGATCCGTGTAATCTGTTGCATGTGGATGTCTGTTGGGAACTCTCCTTTTCATAAGCATTGGTGCGAAGGACAGATCAGGTGCTGCCAGGCTTCTGCTTTTCATGACTCCATTTTCTACAGTAGAAACTTAAGTCCTTAGCACATTATTCATGCATCTTTCATGATCTGGCCCCAACAGACTTTTTCATCTTCATCTCCCACCATTCCTGCTCGCCCCGCTTTTCCCATATTACCTCCCAAAAGGCACATGTACACACACATACACACACACACACAACCACCACCACCACACACGATTTAAGGAACCCCCTCGGACTTATAGTTCCCTAAATAGGCATTCAGCTTTTCTTCCCTTCCCCTGAGCTTTCTCTATCCGGCAACATCTCAGTTCTGATATTTTAGTATGTGATAGATTGTAACTAGTAGTTTTTTCTTAGTTTGACTTACTAAGTAAGGTCCTTGAAAGCATGGACTTATTTTATTTACTTTCATATCTTCTATACCCAGCACAGTGCCTTGAACATTACAAACTTTCATTAAATATTTGTCCAAATATGGTGAATAAAATAGGTGATATATGCAAATATTATTAATCTATCCTTTGGATGATCTGAATTTTTTTTCTCTTTTGCTTAAAGAATGCAGTTTCTGGGTGTATAAAGTTAGTCTTTTCTTCTGATTCATGTAGGATTGCAAAGAAAGCTATAGATCTTTATGAAATTTTTGTGTCAGGAGCTCTTCAACACATCTTTTACAGGGGCTTTCCAGTTGCTAATAGTTTTCATTGCTTGAATAACTTCCTGTTCAAATTAGAGTAGTGGCTTTTCCACAGTTCTAGCTGTAGAAGTTCTCCTAACCACACTGCTTCAGTATTGACCTGCAGTGTTCTAGATCTGTCTACAGGCTGATACTGAGCATCAGTTTTAATTTCAATTAGCAGACTTTTTTTTCAAATGGATCAATACCATATGTGACTATTGGTTCATTCTCTCTAGTTACCAATTCAGAACATTTGGCAGTAAATGTTATACACTTTTCCTTGTGTATTTGCTATTATAAGATTTTATGATTTAGCATTTTCAAATAATAACATGCTTATTCACTTCTCTGATCCATTATATATCTCCTCTGGACAATTCTTTTAGTTATTGGTTGATTTCTACTTAGAAAATATCAATAGTTTGAATTTGCATGTGCCTTAGGTTACTGTTGAATTTTTTGTGGCATGGAAATTTTGCATTTCCATTCATTCTACTTCATACAATAGGAAACTTGTTTCACTCAGTCCTTCTAACACTAAGAAACAATTGACCAACAAATCACCAGATTCACAAAAGTTACTTTTGCATTTATCTGCCTCATCTACTATATTGATAAGACTGTGGGCTTGAATTTAATATTCAATTCAAATTAATATTACATTCATCATTCATTTTTACCATCACTACTTTGGCTATTATATTCAGTTACAAAGGGAAGTGTTTTGCCATACTCCCACAGTTAATAACATAGCCATGTAATGAACTTTTTAAAGTGTGGTATTTAATTTTAAAGTGACCAAGTAATAAGTATTAACAATTTGGGCATTTTATCATACTCTTTAAAAATATTTATTAAATCTTATTTTAAACGCCCTTTTTTAATTTTTTATTCTTTTGGTTTCCATTCTTTTGAAAATTTTAATATATCTTAGACACTCATCATTGTACAAATCAATCAACAGATTATGTTAATTCTATTAAAATTTTGTAAAAAATCTCAACTAGAATAGGTCTTTATCATTCCTCATGTTGAGTATGGTTAACTGCTGCATCTCTCAGATGAGTCTTAATATCATTTGCTTAGATCAGTGGTTCCCAGTCACATGGGGAGTTGTTTTTTTTTTAATTGGAGTGTAGTTGATTTACAACGTTGTGTTAGTTTCAGGTGTACAGCAAAGTAGATCTGTTATACATGTACATATATCCGCTCTTTTGGGATTGACATATACACACTACTGTATACAAAATAACTAATAAGGACCTACTGTATAGCACAGGGAACTCTTCGCAATACTTTGTAATGGCCTATATGGGAGAAGAATTTAAATTTTAAAAGTCCTTTTAAAAGTCCTTGAAGAAAAGACATCTATTTCTTGTAGTAATTCTGCACCTTAAATAGGAGACAGCCATTAATCGTGGGTTTATTGACCTGCTCTCAAATATGGAGAAGCTGTAAGTACAGAAATGACCACCTTTGGGAAGACACACTGTGGAAAAATCCAAAATCACTGAGGTAATTGTTTTAATTTTGAAAAAATATCTTATTATATAAAAGCTCTACCAGAGCTTTTAAGTAATTTAAAATTAGACTTTATTTACCAAAATTCAGTATGTACACAAATATCTCAAAATACTTCTGTATTCCTTTGTTATATCTGTAGAAATTATCCAAGTGAGGGAGACACTGAAAGAGGACTAAGAAGAGAGGGAGGGAGGGAGGGAGATGGAGATGGAGACAGAGAGAGAGAAAGAGAGAGTGAGAGAGAGAGAAGGAAAGAGGAAGAAAGAAAGAATTGAAACCTTTTTCCCTAGACGGTAGCTTTGTGTAAAGTTCTATTATCCATCTGGGTTTAGCAGGGAAGATATCTGAATCTTGGAAGACTTGTTCCTTGTAGCCCTACAATAAGTTCATTAAAATCAATAAAATAAAATAGCCTAATGTAAGACAGTTATCACTCTTAGTTTAAAAAAAAAAAAGTCTTCAAGTGAAATTTTTGGGAATTTCCCCCATCCTCTTAAACAGTTCTTTTTGGGGGTGGGGCTGTGAATGCGGGTTCTTAGTTCTCCCACCAGGGATTGAACCCGTGCCCCCTGCATTGACAGCGCAGAGTCTTAACCACTGGACTGCCAGGGAAGTCCCTTAAGCAGTTCTTATTGATGATCCATCATATGTTTTTTGTTTGTTTGTTTGTTTTTTATTTATTTATTTTTGGCTGCGTTGGGTCTTCGTTGCTGCACGCTGGCTTTCTCTAGTTGTGGCGAATGGGGGCTACTCTTCATTGCGGTGTGCAGGCTTCTCATTGCGGTGGCTTCTTTTGTTGTGGAGCACGGGCTCTAGGGCACGCAGGCTTCAGTAAGTTGTGGCGTGCGGGCTCCAGAGCACAGGCTCAGTAGTTGTGACTCACGGGCTTAGCTGCTCTACGGCATGTGGGATCTTCCTGGACCAGGTCTCAAACCCGTGTCCCCTGCATTGGCAGGCGGATTCTTAACCACTACGCCACCAGGGAAGCCCCATCATATAGTTTTGAAGTAGAAAATGTAGTACATCATTTGTATAATTAAATATTGCTTAAACTTTTCCTGTGACTCATAGAAACTCATCACTTAATTTATTGTAACCAAAGAGTGATGAGGTATCTTGATGGCCTGGATATTATTTCTTTGGGCTATTGGTCATCTCAAACTCATCAACTCTTCTAAAAAATTCTTCTACTAGTACCCCTTGGTATTATTTTAAATCCTTCCACTTGTGTGGGACTTGGGTACTTTCATATATAATGACTGTAGGCCAGCTGGTTATATTCAGGAGTTATTCAAAGAATTGTGGATTCTCTGAGGCAAGAAAATTTATAACTCATTTTAATACACTTTAATAATCTTGAACCTCATCTCTCAATCTACCCCCTTCCTTCCCAGAAACCAAACCAAAGTTGGGTGGGGGGGGGGGTTGGAAATCACATTTTATTTAACCTAGAAAATGTTTTTGTTTAAATTGTACCTAGGATTATTTAATGTTCACTTGGGTGTGGAGAAATAGACTATATTAGTGGGAACATAAGTTGATACATAGCTTTCTGGAGAAAAGTGTAGCAATCTCTATCAAGCGCATTAATTTTAAAAACCCTATATGCCTTTGATCCAGAAATTGCCTTTCTAGGTACTATACTAAGGATATAATTGAACAGAGACTTTTTTGAAAAATCAAGTGTATTCATTGTTTATTTATAGAAAAACTTGTTTAACAATGGAGATATTAAAGTTGTAAAGTTTCTTCTTAGCATAGCTTTTGCTACAGCCCATAGATTTTAACAATATATAATACTTCTATGATTTAAATACTGTTTTGTAAACATCCTCGAGAATTGCCCTTTAGCCTCATTGATGTAGGAGAATATTTGACATATGTGGGCGTATACTTTCCAGGCTGGATGTTTCGTCTGCTTCAGCCTCTATTGGGTGTTTTAGTTGCTTTATTGCATAGTAGTCAGGTTGTTAGCTGTATTCTTTTTAGTGTTAGGAATTCATTAGAACTTACTAGGTATCCTATCCTAATATGTCGCGACTTTTTGTAACTGACTTATGGACAGGCTAGGGAGATGTTTATGTATCTATTAGATCATTATTATCAATAGTATTCTGTTGCTTTTCATCTTTCCTAAAAGTAAGCCTTTTATTGCTGTGATGTATTTGCAAATATCTCCTTTAATGTCCCACCATTTTTCTTGTATATAGTCCAGTTCTCCTACATTAGGAGGGAGAAGTTCAAGAGTTTTTCTTCATTGTTGATAGACTCTTCATCAGTAGAAACTGGTTCTCTTGGTCCAGTGAATACCAGGCTTGCTATATCTTTGCCTGTCTTTACTGTTAATCTTTCTGAACCAATTAGTTTGGATGTAACTGTCGTTAATAGTATATTAAGAGTATTTCCTTTAATTTCTTTCAATTGATGACATTACCCTATTTACCTTTATTTACATAGCACATATGTTGTTTATTCTTTTTACTATTTTTTTAATTTAATTTTTATTTTATATTGGAATATAGTTGATTTAAAACGTTGTGTTAGTTTCAGCAAAGTGATTCAGGTATACGTATACATATATCCATTCTTTTTATTTACTTCTTTCTCTTTTCCCTATAATTTTTTTTTCACACACACACACACACACACACACACACACTGTATTTTATTTTTACAAGAGATAAATAAACTGACACCAAGCATTGTAAATGGATGACCACAACAAAAGCAACAATGATTGAAATTACCAAACACGAAACACACTCGTACTATGTCATAATATTGACATTCAGTCCAGTAATCCTCCACCGTAACAGCTCCTTTACTTTGCAGTGAAAATTGATTTGTATATTTTTTTGCCTCTGAGTCCTTGTGGGATTTTTTTTTATTATTCAAACAAAGTCACAAAAATTATAATCATCCTCATCAGTTCACTCAGTCCCATGTAATCAGTTTTTTTTTCATCTTGATCTTTGTTAGCACTTTTATGAATTCATCAGTTTTCCATTAGGGTTCTGAAAATGCTTATTGATTCAGTTCAGCAGTTTAGTCAGTTACCAGAAACCTGTATTTGTCAGAGTCTTTTCCATGAATTCCTTGAAGATGAAACCCTTTTAAAGGAACATTTTTGCGAAAGCATCAGAGTACACCCAGAACTGTCTCTAAATGACAAAAGACTTAAAAGTGACCACAGTTAAAGATTTGAGGAAAGTTCATAATAATGCAATTGACAAGGAAATTTAGTTATTTCTGAGATATACATTTTAAAGTAATAACTAGAATTATGACTTATAACATTATACCAGAACATATAAGATTTTTAGAAATTTCATGTAATGTCTGAAACATTTATATTAACATATTTCCATACAAATAACCCAAAGAAAGTTCAGTATTAGTTGTTTTTTTGTTTGTTTGTTTGTATTGCATGTTCTTATCAGTCATCAGTTTTATACACATCAGTGTATACATGTCAATCCCAATTGCCCAATTCAGCACACCACCATCCCCACCCCACCGCAATTTTCCCCCCTTGGTGTCCATACGTTTGTTCTCTACATCTGTGTCTCATCTTCTGCACTGCAAACTGGTTCATCTGTACCATTTTTCTAGGTTCCACATACATGCGTTAATATACGATATTTGTTTTTCTCTTTCTGACTTACTTCACTCTGTATGACAGTCTCTAGACCCATCCACGTCTCAACAAATGACTCAATTTCGTTCCTTTTTAGGGCTGAGTAATATTCCATTGTATATATGTACCACAACTTCTTTGTCCGTTCGTCTGTCAATGGGCATTTAGGTTGCTTCCATGACCTGGCTATTGTAAATAGTGCTGCAATGAACATTGGGGTGCATGTGTCTTTTTGAATTATGGTTTACTCTGGGCATATGCCCAGTAGTGGGATTGCTGCATCATATGGTAATTCTATTTTTAGTTTGTTTTTATCTTACTGTATTCCTCTGCTTTTTTTGCTTCCTTGCCCGTTTCCTTTAATTTTTTTAAACTGTAGTTTCAGAATTAACTTGTAGTTAAATCTTTCAATGGTTATTTTTAAATTCTGAGGAATCATAAATCTATATGTCTTAGTTTATGAACCTTAAAAATGAATTCGGTTTTTGTTTTGTTTGGTTTGGCCATACTGCACTGCATGTGGGTTCTTAGTTCCCTGACCAGGGATTAAACCCATGCCCCCTGCAGTGGGAGTGCGGCGTCTTAGCCACTGGACCGCCAGGGAAGTCCCTATTTTATTTTTTTATGCCAGCTACTGTACTAGATCGTGGGGACATAAAGTAGTGTTCACAATACAGTTGTTTTCTTGACAGAACTTGTAATATACCAGAGAAGTAGACATAGTAGTAATAACAACAGAGTCCTATGTGGTACCTGCCACACACTGCCAGACACTGTTCTAAATCCTAACACAGACATCAGCTCACGTCACAGTCTACTCATGAGGTCGATTCTGTTATTATTCCCCTTTTGCAATGAGGACCCTAAAGCACTTGCCGAAGATCACAGTTACAAAGCAAAAGTGCTGGGAAGGAAAATTCATGGGTACCAGCACTATCTGGAAAAGAAAAATAGCAGGAAAGTGTCCTATTTCTTCCAACCTGGAAAAATGTATCTGAAAGACATTGAGTTATATTGTATATGATTACTAGCCTCCCTAGCTTCAAGGCAAAGAAAGTTATTTGTTTTACTTTTGCTTTTCTTTGGCCATTTCAGGTAATGTCTGAACAGAATCACACATTTTAAAAGATAACAGATTTTTTCATATTTGTTTTAAAAATGTGAAACCTCATTATCTTAAATCCACAATTTTCAAAGCCATAGTTGATAAGAGATTACTGTTCCTTCTTTCAAAATTTTTAAAAACACATGCAGGGCCAAGGACACTCAGTTATTTACATACTGATGTGAATCAGATTGCTTACCTCTTAATCATTAGCTGAAAGGGTCTTTCTTTAAAGACATTTAAAGGTCAGCAAAGAGAATAGGTGAAGTAGTTTTGAACTTTAGAGAAATTTAAAGAGTAGAAAACATTAAGCACTGTGCTATATTGTATGTTTGCAGGAAAGAGAAAATTCAAGTGAGACATGCTAGGAAGTTGAGATTTCAGAAATAAAGTGAGAAGACGTCAAACGCCAACTTTGTGTTTTTATAATTTTGCATAATTCTGGACATGGACAAAATTCTCGGTTAATTATGCCTCTTCTGATCCTTAACATAAACTGGATATAGTCCAGATGCATGCGGGTGTTAAAGAGGTTTTTGTAAGATTACTTGGGAATCTACCCACCGTTTAAGACAATATTTCTATGAGAAGATACAGTCCGAATTTAAAACAGACTTTCAGGATATAAGTTGGAGGGTTTTGTACTTTAGTTTCCAAAGTGAATTTTTACATGTTCCAAACTTTCGGTGCAACGGGATGCTTATCGTCTCTGGAAGCTGTTCTATCTGGCTTGTTTTCTCTGGAAACAGAAAATTACTGGTATTAGAGACCAGTAAAAAAATTGGCACCTCCACCTGATATTCTGTAAGGTTATCTAGGATGATCATATTTCCTATTGAGTGAAGGACTTCATGATTGCATTTAGGACTTGATATAATTTATGTCCAAGCTACTGGCAATGTCCTGATGGTGAATTAAAGAGGTATATTAATTCAGTGTGCTATTAAATTTAAAAAGTGTTGGTTACATATAGGAAAGAGGTCAGTTTTTTTCAGGGTGATGATGCAAAGTTGTCATGGGAGTTACACTTCAATAAGAGTTACCACTGTTCTTTCTGTGATTGGTGTACAGACTGTACAAACATCATGGATTCATTTAGAGGCTAGGGATGACAAGCTAAATTTGTTCATTCACTTATAACCCATTTGATGTTGTTTAGAAAAATATTTAGCTCTGCACATAGACAAATTTATTGTGTAAGGATCTATATCTTCTAAGCAACCCCAAAACGGAAATACAGATGAGCCTCAGGAACTGCAACTCAGACACCAATGAAATCAATGTTTTGTTCACTGTTTCTGATCTCTTGCTTCTCTCTCTCTGCATAGGCTTAATTTTTCTCTTCCTGTCAACTTACTGCTTGTATAATATTCCACCAGCAGGTGCTCCCAACTTAGCTTCCTCACCTAGAGAGAGGCAGACCCAGCTCTCTGGGATAACAATCTCAAATCTCAGCAAATGGCATCTGATTGACCCGGTTTGTGTTGGGTGTCCAGGCTGGGGCCTGGCAGTGTGCGTGGAAGCCAGGGCCATGCTGTAACCTCTCTGCTGTGGAGGTTTGTAGGGCAGCCTTGTAGTGATGGAGGCAGCAACACTTGGCAGCCAGTACGTTAGGTGCTTACTGCACCCAGCCTTCCCTCCATTCATCTGCTCATCATTTACAGCGTGCCCACACATATGGTAGAGTTGACCTTGAGACTATGAGTATTTCACTTCAAAAATGATTATCTTAATCTAAATCTAATTTCATTTTAAAAGCTGCAGGGGATACTATCCAGTTATCTTAGACTTAAAAGAAAATGGCTAATGAAAGAGTAAATATAAAAATCCCGCTAAAGTTCACAGAATGACAAAGAAAGTAAAATATTCTTCAGTCAAGCCTTTTCTCATAAAAAATATCCTCACTTAAAGCTGTAAAACATTTCAACAAAAACATTTCTTCAAATATGTTATTTTAAATACTATATTACTTAAGCAAATATTTAAATACTATATTAGTTTCTCTGAATACTTGACTTGAATTTAATTCTACCTGTCTGCCAAATATGTTGAAACTCCAAATCCATTTTCATTTGCCAGGTTAAATGTTTATTTTGTTTTCCCACATAATATGGTCTTTAAAGTGTCACAGGCATACCAAATCGGATTTCTTTTTAATAGGGACTTGGTAGGGATTTTTTTCTTTCTTCAGTTAATGGTAAAGGATATGCTTCTCTTAAGGAATATGCAAAGGTATATTCACGTTTCCTACCTACAGAAGGTATCTACTCTGTTAACTGTTGGAAAATAGGCATTAACTTTCTTAAAGGAAGTTTAAAACGTGTCCACTGCATTTGCCTACATTTTTGAAGCCTCACTGTTATTTCCTTACAATCAAAATACCAAAGACTTTTCTCGTATTGTAGAGTATCTAGTTTTATCTAACAAGTGACTCCATATAGACTAGTACAATGAAAAAGTATTAGGCTACAGTAATTTATTTGATTACAGGGTTTCCCTTTCCTTCTGCTCATCTATGTTTATGTGATCAAATATCCATTTGAAATTTTGTTCTTATTTTCAAAGAACATTTGTATACCTTTGAATATTGTAGTCTCTTAGATATACTTCTCTAAAAAGAACTAGTAACTTTCAACATATATCTTATTTATTTTAAAAAGATAGATTTACTGTTTAGCCTTCATATGAATTGCATAGTGGTTTGTACTTTTTGCAAAGCTTATTAGTACATCTTAGGTTTCTTATATTGGACCTAACTCACTACAGTAAGAGCATCTTGAGGGGGAGGTATTTGAAGCCATAAGTGGTAGTGATCTCCCTAACCTTTAACTTGCCGGAAAAAGTGTACCTAGGATTCCTTTTCCTTTCTCCATCTATAATGAAAGTACAGATTCTTATGAATGCCACAGTCTCTCTTCAATTATCAGTATTACGAGGCCTCCTGATTTCCTAAATCCAGTGCCCTTCTGTGTGAGAGAAGGGAAGCATAACAAAAGTTGATGCAGTAGTTAAATAGCTGTCTCATTGCTACAGGTGAAGTGGTTCACACACGTTTTCAGTTTTGAAATATGTAGCCGTTTCCCAGAAGTTAGGAACCTGATGGCTTCTCCCAGTGATATTTCTTCTATATAAGAGTCACTGCAAATAGACTGAGGCTGTTTTCCTGTGTGGACTTGAATAGTTTGTCTGATCTCTTAAATCTTAGGAACTATGGCTCTGAAGTATTTCTAAAGATTTCAGGACTTCCCTAAGTACAGGATACACATAGAACCACACAACATCAGCTCTATACAAAGAAGAGAGAGCTCAGTCACAGTAAGATGAAGCAACTTAACCTAGAGATTCCCATTTTGTGTTAGAGGCAAAACAAGACCTAAAGTACAGGTCTTCTGATTCCCAGGTCAGCGTTCTCTTCAGTGGTCACTTTAGTATTTTTCTGATGGAATAGAATGAATCACAGTATTATATAAGAATATATGTCAGACCTTTAGATTATGATTAAAACTCAGTAATTACTATTAAGAACTGTTGATTTAGAATATATAGAGATTGAATTGGAATTGTATTAACCCTGTAATGTACCCTATCCATTCCTTTTCAAATATATCTTGAATGCCATCTTATTTGCTTTCTGTTGGTATCTTTTATCATCAAAATAAAACTGCATAAGAGGAGAACTTCTTGAGAAGTATACAGTGTCTGCCCTTCTTTTCTTTTTTGGCAATTTTAAGTTTTTCATTAAGAAGCGAAGCAGTATTTTTCAGTCATTGTGGCCTGCATCTTCATTAAAATCCATCCTGCATTTATTTATATCCATCTCTCAAGATATCCTTTATTACTTTCAAGTTCTGTTGTTCTCAGGATCACTTCAGCCCTCACCACTCCCAGTCTGCTTCAGTCATCTTTTCTCTCATTGATGAAGTTTGAGATGGGTGGCTTTTCATTGGCAATATCTAGGATGCCAGTAAAGCATTAAAATAGGACAGGTCAAAAGCAGTGTCCGGGCTTCCCTGGTGGCGCGGTGGTTAAGAGTCCGCCTGCCAATGCAGGCGACACGGGTTCGTGCCCCGGTCCGGGAAGATCCCACATGCCGCGTAGCGCCTGAGCCCGTGAGCCATGGCTGCTGAACCTGCGCGTCCAGAGCCTGTGCTCCGCAACGGGAGAGGCCACAACAGTGAGAGGCCCGCGTACCACAAAAAAAAAAAAAAAAAAATCAATGTCCCCATCCTGCCAGCCAACATTTATGTAAGATGCATAGATTAAAAATGGTGGGCTTCCCTGTGGCGCAGTGGTTGAGAGTCCACCTGCTGATGGAGGGGACGCAGGTTCGTACCCCGGTCCGGGAAGATCCCACATTCCAAGGAGCGGCTGGGCCCATGAGCCATGGCCGCTGAGCCTGTGCGTCTGGAGCCTGTGCTCCTCAACGGGAGAGACCACAACGGTGAGAGGCCTGCATACAGCACACACACACAAAAAAAAGGCATTTAAGTACCCGTTGGAGTGAATTGTTTGTCAAGCCCCTTGTCAAGTCACTCACCTTTGCTGAATTGTTTTATGCTATCCCTAATTGTGAATAGGTAAATGGAAGTAAATCTATTTCTTTTTAAACTAGAGCATCTCAGTCTTTCTGGAGTTAGGATAACATTATTGGTTATTTGTTTGACTTAATGTTGTCCTGTCCTTATCCCCTGAACGCACTCCCTGAAGTTAAAAAATATATAAAATAAGTTGCATTTTTAAAAAATGTTGGTGAGTATTGTGAGAAGAGAGAATCCTCACTCTTAAGCTTATCCACGATCCCTCTGACTACTAAAAATCAGGTCTAGAAATCAATATAATAGATCACATAAATGTGTAATGAGTTTTATACTTCAGTCTTAACACCAACATGATGGAGACAGCTGCTTGTCACCCAATATCCATCCTCTCCATCTTTCTTTGTAACAAAACTCTGCTATGTAGCTGGATATATTGCCATCCTAAGTATAACATCCCTCTTCTTACCTTGCAGCTAGGTTTAATCGTACCACTGAGTTGTGGCCAATAAAATATAAGTATAAATATTCTATTGGACTTCTGTTAGTTTTCTTAAAAGGGAAGGGGTACACCTTTTTTCTTATCTTCCTATATTTGATTACTTTATACAGATGTGATATCTGGAGCTTTAGAAGCCACTCTGCATAATGAAAAGAAAGCTACAGCCTATACAATTTTATACATCAGATGTATCTCAGTAAAGCAGGGGAGGGGGTGACGGGGAATGAATGAATGAATGCATAAATACATAAATAAATAAAAGGTGAAAAAAAAAGCCACAGCTTAGAAATGACAGAACAGATGCTGGAAGTGACTGAAGTTCTCATGATGTCAGCAAGCAGTTATGTTAAGCCTGAACTACTTGCCTCCAGAATTCATATATATGAGGAAAAATAAACTTCTGTCTTGATTAAGAAACTATAATTTGTAATCATATTGTATTCAGCCAAAAATATTTAACTAGTAAAACCTGTGAATGAGACCCCTAGGTTGATAAAATTGAGAATATACTTCTAGAAAGGAATTAGTTTCTTAGGGTAGACCTGGTCTGGGTCTTTTACTTAGGGCATTGATTTTTTCCCCTTTGTTAATTCCAATATAATTGACAAATTAAGTCTATATTTCATATTGAAGGAATATTCTGTCATGTGGCCTGTGATTTTCAAAGAACTGTCATAGCCACAGGACAAGCATTAATATCTTGATGTGTTTCAGCCTAAGTCTCATATTAATTACAAGAGTTTTGTTTATCAAAACTTACCAACATCAAAAGGTTGAAGAAATCACTCACCATTTATTAATATGTTTCCTGCTTAAATTCCAGAGGAAAATACAGGAAAGGATTTGATTTTAGATTTTTTTGTTTGTTATTCAAAATATGCATCCTGCTACTTAAGAAATTAATATACTGGGCTGTAGAAAATAAGTACCATCTGGCCTGTGTGTTTTTCTACCTTCTCTAAAGAACACTATGCAAAGGAGGGTGTGCAAAGTAACAAGGCATATGCTTCATTTAACTATACTTATGGGATACCTGATGTGGTAAATAGGAGTATTACTTAAAAATTGTATATAAATTTATAAATAGCAAGGTTCTGTTGTATAGCACCAGGAACTATATTCAGTATCCTGTGACAAACCATGATGGAAAAGAGTATGTAAAAGAATATATATATATATATGTGTGTGTGTGTGTGTATATATATATGTATGTGTGTGTGTGTGTATATATATGTTTGAGTCATTTTGCTGTACAGAATTAACACAACATTGTAAATCAACTATACTTCAATAAAATTAAAAAAGAAAAAAGTTGTATATAAATCAAATTGTTGTTTATTTCATCATATTGTAAATGTACAAGGAAAGCACCAATATAAAACAACTCTAGAGGACTGCTTTTGTGCTATGAAGAATGTTAGTGTGTTATTTTGTTAAGGTCATCATTAACAAATGTCATCATTCATTTCAATGTTGTCTATGTGTTGTTTGTTTTAAAAATTCACCTCTAACATTTGGGCAATCTGGTTATGAAACCTGTAATATGAAACCTGTAATATGAAACCCCAGTAATCATTAGCATTATTGGACTTCTCTAACTGGCTAATTAAATTCTGCTCTCCCCACCTCACTTTCTCCCTGATCCTCCCACGTGGAGCTTTCTTGTTGCTTCTTACTCTTTGGAAGAGAATCATCCAAGACAGATGAGAACATGCTTATGTCACTACAGTGCATTCCCCACTTAAAACCTACAAACTGGACTTCCTAGGTGGCGCAATGGTTAGGAATCCGCCTGCCAATGCAGGGGACACAGGTTCGGTGCCTGGTCTGGGAAGGTCCCACATGCCGCAGAGCAACTAAGCCCGTGCGTCACAACTACTGAGCCTGCACTCTAGAGCCCATGAGCCACAACTGCTGAGCCCGTGTGCCACGTACCACAACTACTGAAGCCCACGCACCTAGAGCCCGTGCTCTGCAACGAGAGAAGCCACCACAGTGGGAAGCCCGCACACTGCAATGAAGAGTAGCCCCCGCTCGCCGCAACTAGAGAAAAGCCTGTGTGCAGCAACGAAGACCCAACGCAGCCAAAAATTAAATAAATAAATAAATTTATTAAAACAAAAGAAACCCTACAAACTAACAACACACACACACACACACACACACACACACACACACACTCACACGCTACATGTTCTCAAAGTATTTAGCCAATGTATTTGTTTCCTTGGCATCATTTTTCTAATCAAGGATGTCAGTCATCACAAAAGAGTACAAAGTCTTTATTATAGAATGACAGTTTTTTAAAATCTTTTACCAAGCTATTACCAAGCATGGTATTATGATCAGAGCATCAGCTTTGGGGTCAGACAGACCTAAGTACTCAAATCATGGTTCCATCCCTTATCTTGTCTAGGGTATCCTTGTTAGTACCCTAGACAAGTTACTTAACATTTCTGATTCTCAGATTCTTTAACTGGAGGCACATCTCAGAACTGTTGGGAAGGATTTGTGAAAACGTATGTAATGTACCTAGTTCGGTGCCCGGCACAAGTGAGTTTAAGAAACAGTATCTGTCTTCGACAAAACCTTCTTTATAAAAATGTACAATATGGCTGCATTCCCGTGGATATACATACAAATGGAATATAATTTAGGTACCGTCTTCCTTTCATAGTGACTACAATCAGAACCAGTCAAAGAATTTACAACATATATGAAAGATCAAGTTATTGGGATATCTTTCTAACTTTGCTATCTCTCAGTAAAATGACTCAGAAACTGTACAGTGTATCTTCAGAAGGCACTATGTAAGATAATTCCATAACATTTGTCCACTAATATCTTGTTAAATATCTTATGTTAGAATGCATTTCTAAATCTTATCAAAGCCACACATAGCTCAAGTTTTAGGGTTTTCGGAGCCACTAAAGTGGATTTCAGGTAGAATTTTTTAGATTATTGCACATCTTATAGGTGTCTAGAGTTATAACATGGAGTAGCAATCTCCAGTTGAATTCTTTGGATAATTTTACTTGGGCAAAATTTACTTGGATAAGTCTATCTATGTTCAGGCAGAAAATTTTAGATCTGAGCAAGGAATTTTGTTCTAGAAGTCAAGATGTAGTGGAAAGAGCACTGGTTTTGAAGAAGCAGTCTTAATTCTTTCTAGCAATATGCCTTACCTTAAGGAAAAGCCACAGAAACTCATCCAAGAACTGAACACACCTGCCCCTGCTTGGCTTTTGAGATCAGAAGGGACAAGAAGTCTTTGGGCTGGTGAGGCTGGGGGAAGAGTACACAGGAACTCTCTGTACTGTTTTTGTAAATTTTCTGTAAATTAGAATTATTTCAAAATTAGAAGTTGTTTTTTAAAAGCCACAGAGGGTCAGTGACATCAGCGTCTTCATCTGTACAATGGTGATAATAGTAATAGCTGAGCTTCCCACCTCACACAGTTGAAAGAATCAGCAAGTAAAGCAATACCTAAAACTCAACAATGCTGCTCTTCTGTGCTGGGTCTTCCTCACTTGAGGTCACCCGTTGTACCACCTCTCTGATCTTCCATTTTTCTTGCTGCCAAAGTTGTCTTTGTTTCTTTAAAACTTTTGTAGTTACTTCACGTAAGGTGAAGCACTGCCTAACATCACCAGTTACTAAAACAATTCTCCTTTCTTCCTCTCTTAGTAATCCATTCCACACCCTCTGTGGCATGCCTTCTTTAAGCCTTCTTACTGAAAAACCCAGCCTAATGGTCACTGACATTTAATCAAATAACAGTTATGATACATTTACTCATGAGTAAAGGCTGATTTAAATTTGGGCACCGACATCTGAGGATGGGAATTTCATCATCAAATATCTTAATAGAAACCATTTTGTTAAATAACCATAATTATAGGTTTACATTTATGATTCTAGGGGATTTTGCTGTTCTGCATTCTTTGAAGCCCAAGAGGCTGTCATAGCATTCAGGCTGCTTGAAATACTGAATCTAAGTACATCCAGGGCTTCTTCAGGAGATAAGGCCCTACAGGATTTCATCTTTCCAAGGTTTTGAACCCACAATTATCTTAAAGATGATTTCTGGTTTTGTTTTTTTTTTTAATTAGGTACAGTTTATTAAGGTAAGAAGTGAAAATAGACATTAATTTTCTTAGTGTGTAGACATTTCTGCTTTTTCCTGTTAATAATTTAGGAATTTTCGTTTATTACATTTGAAACAAAAGCAATTTGGATAGCTATGATTTCTCTTGTATTCTCATTATAGTCATATTTGGTCAAGTCTGTTTCTGGGTTTTTTTCAGTGATCACATCTTGGCATAGTCAGGAAGTCCTTTTCTTTTTGTTTGGGGTTAACTCATGCTTGCAGCTACATCAGTCTCTGTGGCAGGTTTCTGTTGATGAACTTGCTCATTTCTGACTCATGAAAACAGCTCAGCCAGTTATGAGAAAAGAAACGTCAGCTTTAAAATGATTAAGAGCATTCTCTTCAGGGGAATAAACAATTTAATTTGGTTTTGTTTCTAATTCTAACTCAGATGGTGTCCAGTTATAAAAGCATATTTTTCCTCTATAACATATTCCCTTGAGAATTTTTCCTAGATTGGTGACTTTGTTTCTTCACTGGTGCATAATGTAATAGACTTCATTATTCCTCTTTTCATAATTTCGTCTTTGTTCTTCTTTAATTTTTAAAGAATGTGTGATTCAGATTTATCATTAAACATGGTTTTTTGTATCCCTGTTTATCTCACAGTTTGTTTACAGCAGTATTTTCCTTCAGTTGAAAATTCCTAAATGAAAAGTTAAACCATCTTACTAGAATATCTTCTTACCTAGAGTACTTAAGGTTTACTATATGAAGTGCCAATTTTCTTTTTTGGCTACGTTGGGTCTTCGTTGCTGTGCACGGGCTTTCTCTAGTTGTGGCGAGCGGGGGCTACTCTTCGTTGTGGTGTGTGGGCTTCTCATTGCGGTGGCTTCTCTTGTTGCAGAGCCCGGGCTCTAGGCGCGTGGGCTTCGGTAGTTGTGGCATGTGGGCTCAGTAGTTGTGGCGCACAGGCTTAGTTGCTCTGCAGCGTGTGGGATCTTACTGGACCAGGGCTCTAACACATGTCCCCTGCATTGGCAGGCGGATTCTTAACCACTATGCCACTAGGGAAGTCCTGAAGTGCCAAGTTTTTAATTGTGTTATAAACTAAGGGATTGAAGCTATCAACATAAATTATAGGAAGCGGAGACTGTGAACTGGTTATCCTAATCCATCACTGAGCCAGTTATCTCTGCTACTTCTCAACTTTTCTGGCAGCAGTAGTGTAGCTTTGAGATAGGGAGTAAGATTCTGATGAGAAGCGAGGGCAGGTCCTGGTGTATTGGTTCAGAAGGGTTGAAAGAAGCAGCGTTTGTTGTGGTCCCTGTTTTCGGAGCTCTCTTTCGTCTGTGATCCACAGATAAGCGTGTTGTTTTTGCAACAGACCATGATGTCAGAACCAAGGAGGGATTTGATAGAAATGACACATGATTCCATTTTTAAAAGGTCACTCTGACTGGCATGTGGGGATGAGTTGTTCCTTCAGTATCGTGGTCATCCCGTGAATCTCACAGGTGAAGTGGCCTCTGTTTTGAAACCAGATGTAGAGGCACAGTGCTTGTTCCTTGAAGGACAGACAGCATAGGATAGCACAGTGCTTTTCAAGTTCTGCCCTGCAATTTTTGGAGTTACATTGAGAAATATCTTGCAGAGGAGAAGGAAAATTGGAGGCTCTAAGACTCCTTCCCTCCCTTCTATCACCTCTGTTTTAACAGTTTCATTAATGCGGATTCACTGTAAAAAGAGCATAGACTTTGGAGTGAGACAGACCTGGTTTCAGAATGCACGTGCCTTACCTGCTTTGCAAACTTAGATAAGTTACCTAACGTATCTGAGCCATAGGTGCTTCATTTTAAAAACAGGGATTATATCTGCCCATTGAGATTATTGGAAGAATTGAAAGAGAAAATGAAAGGATGAAGTGTGGCGCCCACACATAGTAGTGAGTCAACCAATGTTAGTCCCCTTCGCCTTAGACTAGTGGTTCTTAACTGGGTGTGATTTTGCCCCCAGTGAGACATTTGGCGATGTTTAGAGACATTTTTGTTTTCACAGCCCACGAAGTGGTGGGCAAATGCTATTGGCATCTAGTGGGTAGAGGTCAGGGTTGCTGCTAAACATCCTACAGGGCATGGGACAGACCCACAACAAAGAATTATTCAGCACAAAATGTCAATAGTGCCAAGATTGAGAAACCCTGCCTTAGAGGTATTAATTTTTATATATAAAAAATATAGAAAAAAGTATTTATGGGTTTGTTCCACTAATATTTATGGAACACTACTATGTGTCAAGCTCTGTAGAGGCTGTGAGGATTTAGCACTGAATAAAATAGACATAGTCTGTGCTGTCAGGGAACTTACATTCTAGTTAAGGAGAGATAGACAATAAACAAATAAGTATATAATGTTACTGTGGCGGATGGTAGTAAGAGCTATGAAGAAAAATGAAGCAAAGTAATGGATAGAGAGTGACCTGGGGGAGCTGCTATTATATTAAGTGGCCATAAGCTGCTTCTCTGATAAGGTGACTTTTGAACAGAGACCTGATGGAAGTGAGGGAGCAAGCCAGAGAGTGATGTGGGGTTAAGATATTCTGGACAGAGTATGATAAATGCAAAGGCCCTGGTGTGGGAAGGTATTTGGCATTTTCAAGAAAGTTCAGGATAGGCCAGTGTGGCTAGAGTGGAGTGAGAAGGGGAGTGGTAGGAGGTGAGATCTGAGAGTAATAGGGAACCAGATGACGTTGGGATTTATAGGCCATTCTGAGGATTTGGGCTTTTCTTCTATGTGTGATGAGAAGCTCTTGGAAGTTTTTGTTTGTTTGTTTTAATTTTTATTTTATATTGGAAGGAATAGATATGTGGAAGTTTTGATCATAAATAGCATGATCTGCTTTTCATTTTTTAAAAGATCACTCTGGCCATTGCGTGGTGAATAGATGGTCAGGGGTGGGGATAGGAGAGGAGGAAGAGTGGAAGCAGGAAGACCCATTAGGAGATTATCGCAGTAATCCAGGGGAGAGATGATGATGATGGCTTGGACCAGAGGAGTGGCAGTGACAGTGGAAGGGCATGAAAAGTAGTTTATTCCAGATATATTTTTAAAGGTAGAGCTCATGGGAAACCATAATTCAAAAAGAGTCATGTACCACAGTGTTCATTGCAGCTCTATTTACAGTAGCCAGGACATGGAAGCAACCTAAGTGTCCATCGACAGATGAATGGATAAAGAAGATGTGGCACATATATACAATGGAATATTACTCAGCCATAAAAAGAAATGAAATTGAGTTATTTATAGTGAGGTGGATGGGCCTAGAGTCTGTCATACAGAGTGAAGTAAGCCAGAAAGAGAAAAACAAATACTGTATGCTAACACATATATATATGGAATTAAAAAAAAATGGTTCTGATGAACCTAGGGACAAGACAGGAATAAAGACACAGATGTAGAGAATGGACTTGAGGACACAGTGAAGTGAGAGAGTGGCATGGACATATACATACTACCAAATGTAAAATAGATAGCTAGTGGGAAGCAGCTGCATCACAGAGGGAGATCAGCTCGGTGCTTTGTGACCACCTAGAGGCGTGGGATAGGGAGGGTGGGAGGGAGATGCAAGAGGAAGGAGATATGGGGATATATGTATACGTATAGCTGATTCACTTTGTTGTAAAGCAGAAACTAACACACCATTGTAAAGCAATTATACTCCAGTAAAGATGTTAAAAAATAATCATATAAATAAAAATAAAGGTAGAGCTCATGGAACTTGCTTAGAGGGAATTAATCAATGAAGTGAACTAAGATAAAAAGTGTTATTTTCACATATAAAAAAAAAATCCTTGGTGAAAACACTCAGATGTATCACATAGTAGCAACAAAGGGAAGTTCCAAGGGGGACTCTCCCTTGTTCTGTGCAGAGTTCCATGGATCCTTGAAGAGGATGGTGAGGGCCATGCTGCACTGACAGGCTCCCTGCTTCACAGGATTTTATTTTAAAGGTGCCAGACTTTCCCACTATATAAGTGAAGCCAGCCTGCGTTCGGTATGTGTGTTGGACTGCTTGAGAATTTGATTTTGACTAAATCAAAGTGGAAAGGTCTGCAGCTCTCACTCAAGGTTAAAGAGAAAGTATGAATTAAATTTTGTGCAATAGTTGCTTTATATACATATTTTCCAGTTGTAAAGTTTTACCCTAAATGACCAAAATATTTAACTGTATCCTTGTACATTTGCTAGACTCCAAAGTTATGTCGACTCATCTGGATATTACATAAACCTATGAGAATTTTTAGGACTATTATTCAGAATACCTAAAGAGCCTACATACATTAACCTGATATGTTCACTTTTGGATATACAGCCAAATAGAAACCACAGAAAAGGGTTATAGCACCCTCAGTCAGGAACATAAAAAAGGAGCCAGTCTTCTATCACTTTAAAGAACTAGCTTGGGCAGAAACACATAGCTTTTTATATTATTTGCCAACTTAGTTATTACAGAGCATGTTTACAATTTCAGAAAAACATCAGTAAAAATTAGTACTAATACTACGTGAGGGTTTACAACTAAACATGGGATTAGGTTGTTTGGTACTAAGTTATTGGAAAAAAGTGATACTTTTCTTAGCACACATTTTATCCCAAGACAGGAAATATTTTATTGGGAAAAGTTCTCCCCACTACTAGCTTAATAAATTCAGATTAAAAAATTTGAAGCAGGCATTACCCCAGTTTGAAGTGTAGTATTTTGATTTTTAATAACAACTGTATTTTCCTTATATAACCAATCATGCTCATTCTTCATAGTTTAAAATATATAGAAAAGAAAAAAACTCCTGGGTTAACATTAATATATTTAGACCCAAAGAGTATAGACCCAAAAAAATCCAATATTTTGAAACAACTCTATTATGAACTAATGTCACAAATATCCTTTTGTGTGTTTCTCAATCACTGATGCTTTGTACTTGCTGAGAATTACTCACTTATTTTTAGCACAAAATTCCTTTTAAATCCCTTGAATGTTCTCTTAGAGTCTACAGCTATTTCCTTGGGAAACTTCATATAGCTATTACAATGCATTCTTAATACCTTGGACACATAAAACTGGTGGATTATAAAAGTCACTCTGGGGGAGCAAATCAACACCAACGGAAACCTTTATTTTTAGGCTAGGAAATATATTGTATTTTTATTCAGTTAGAAAATTCTGGGTCAAACTTAAATGAACTTTTGATTTCAAGATTACATCAGTCAGAATTCCGAGTTGGCTCCCTTAACATTGCAGTAACATTCTCCTTTCTCTCCCTCTTGCACTATATCTCACTGAGAACATATATCCAAGCCTCTGCTACCTCTCTGTGATTTTCTGCCTCTTGAGTAACCACTTTGATTATTTTACTGCATATGGACATTTATTTAATGACCTTCTGTAAGTCAAATGAGATTTCTTTACTTTCAAAAATCTTTTCTTTCCTGATTGTAATTCAGTTAAGAAAAAAAATTTTAATTACTGCAATGTGTACCTGAAAAAGTAAAAGTTCCCTATAATGTTACCCCCGAGATTAATACTATTAAAAGCATAATGTTTATACTTCCAGATGTTTGCATACGTGTATGTGTGTCGCATGTGCACGCTTGTGTGTTTAAATGTAAATGGGATCAAGGTACATACATTCTGATTCTCAACTTGCTTTTTTCAGTTAATAATACATTCTCGCAGCTATAATCTCTGAGGGGAGACAGAAGTAGGACACACAGAAAAGAGCAGGGGTATGATATTATCTAGAAGAACATGTATGATTCGGAAGAGAGGAATCAATGTGACCTGGAATCTTGAGCGAAAAGTTGCTAGAGGAGGTGGTACTTATGCTGAAAGGGAAGGAGTTAAATTACCATGGGGATGGAAGAGGGGGTGTCCAGCACAATCATGAGGGAGGGGCAGGGGACAGCAAAACATGGCAGATGTGACAAAGAGTAACCTTTGTGCCAAGGTCTTTTCTCTTTGTTTTTACTTAAAGTAATTGTACCCAGATGGGTTGGGAGAGTTAAAATATTTGGAAGGAACCAGCAGAAACCTGTTGCAGTACTCCAGGCCCAAAACGGTGAGCACTGCAGTGGGCATTAAAAGCAGGGGAATCTACCACATGTTCTGAGGGAGACTCACCTAACTCTTGGGTAGGGGAATCTAGTAAATTACAAACTGACCCAGCAAGCCGAGCCAACACTCACCTGCGTACCGGGTTGCCTCTGCAATGATCCAGATAAGCCCTAAAACCTTTTTGGACCTCAGCTTCCTTATCTACAGTGAGTTGGAGGTGTATGAGGTTTCCAAGGTGCTTCAGCATTCTATCACGTTTACTGATCTGTGAATATCCTTCTGCTGTGGACCACAGCATACATGAACATACATAAACATTCCACAGTTCACATGTTGTCACATTGCTGGATGCTGCTGCAACCACTCTGTATGAAGTTTTCAAGTTCAGCAACCATTTCCTGCCTAACGTGAGGTATTTGGTAGATTACCATTGACATTTGGCCTTTTCCATGCAGAAAAGACTTTGCATTTCAATTGTAAGACTTCTAGGTGGAATCAAAATAAGATTTTTTTTTAAATTCAAGGTGGAAGTGAAAGCAGATGAAAACTTTCATCTTGGTTTAAAAGTTATGTTCTGTGATTCTGTGTTGCTGAAGAAAGTCATGTGTCTTGAGAAGCTGCCAAGAGGTACGCCAGCACATAGTTTCTATAACCTTTACGTATGCTTCAGTGAAAGCATGCAGAGAATTTAAATGAAACTGCATGCTGCAGAAGTAATCCAGCCTCATACCTCAAACTGATATAGGCAGGGGCAAATGGTGATTGTCACTGCTGTCCTTGAAAGTATTTTTCAAAGATACAGCAATTTCACATCCACTGACATAAAAACTTATCACTAAAAATTTAAATTAACAATTATATACTGGCAGACTGTTGTGTTCAGGTATTGAACCAACAAATTATACTACATACTGCATTTGTAGGGATATTTGCTCCCCTGTTTTCATTTAGGTAAGACCCAGAAAGTAAGTTTATCTGACATGGAATTGTGCCTTCTGTTTTGCAATAACCAGAAAGACCTGTAACCTTGATAATGAAATGAATGACTATAGCATAACTATTCTCTATTACCTTTTTTTTGAAGTTATTTCAATTAAATTTTGAAATATTGTTGGGTATTTGGAAAATTTTAGGAATAATTCTTTCAAAGGTAATGCATCCATGTATGCCGCTACATGGTAATACTTTGCTATGTTGTAGTATTAGTGAGGTTCAATTTCAGAGAAGCCTCTGAGTTATTAGCATATTTTTAGGAGCGTTCAGAAGCACTGCTGATAGCTAAAGAAAGCCACGAGTGGGTAGAAGCACCAGATTAAGCAGAAGACGAACTGGACTTGCAGATGCAAAAGCATGAGTAATCCAGAGATGACCTGACATTTATGTGGCAGTCTGAGATCATCCTCATGTGAGGATGTTCAGGAAGAATAAAAGCTGTGATTAACCTGATGTGATTATTTAGTGATGCACCTCAGAATAGGTCATTCAGTAAAGACCAACCCAAGTTTTACTTCTCACTTTGCCTCTTTATTAACTATATACTTTAATTTTTTTTTTCTTTTTTTTGCTTCTCTACATCTGAGCGTGCTCAAGCTCAACTTCTAAAATGGAACTATGGAAAAAAACTGTTTATCTTAAAGGTTATCGTGCTGCTCTATGTAAAGAGTAGGCATTGTTATTCTGGTCATGCTATTTTATTAGGCTTATGATTTTTTTCCCGCTTGAATCTTTTTCCAGAGATTTCTCAAAGTTCCAGGAATAGAAAAGGACGGCCACTGTGTACTTTAGTGTGAATTACAGAGGGTGATCTGAAGAGAGGCAGAAGGGAGGTGGATTTAGGACAACACAGAAAATAAGAGCCAGCCTCAGTTCATTGTTGGCCAGTGTCTTGTTTATTATGGGTCTTTGGCTTAAAAAACTGTCTACCCTCTCTGGAATTTGTACAGTTTGATTACAAATATTACAGTTACTGTTTTGAGATCAGCCATCAAGGATTTATATGCATTTCTTCTGCCTCAATCTACCCATCCATCTGCCCAGTCGTTCACAGCCAGCAAATGTTTACCGAGGCCCAGGTAAATCCAGGCTAAGAAATCTCAGCCAACACTGAGAACACTGAGATTATAGAAGCAAAATATAGTTACTATCTTTGAAGAATACACAGTCCATGAAGATGAGGTATTTTCTGACTTTCCCGGTATTTAAGGTGATAGTGTAAGATCAGGAGATAATGTAATCAGATGCTGAATGACTTGGATGCTTTTATGAGACCAAATTTGTCCCATTTTTTTGGTTATTTGAAACAAGTCTGGGGGAAGAGAGAGGAGTAAACAAAAATTAGCATGAGGAGCGGATCTGAACCATCCTCATCATCATCAAGTCCCAGTTAGTGTCTCTGATTGCCTGTTGAGCGCACTTGACCGTGCTGTGAATAGCATGCGTGCCCGGTGACATGCAGTGTATATTCTGAGGACATTAGTAGGAGTGCTTCCCAACCTCTTTTATGTCATGGCACGCATAGAAAATGATAACATTTACCAGCCTGGGGTTTCTGCTGCCTCATCCTTGTGAGGCATCCAGAAGGTTGAGGGGGAACAGTATCCCACCTGTGACGTGTTTGCAGCACCCCCGTGTACTGTCAGGTACATTACAGTTTGTACACTCTGTACTAGGCTATCCCCAGATCTGCCTTCTTTGCTGATCCAGGGCCTCACTAATTTCATTTTCTCGTGAACAGTTTGGGCATGTTAGTTACAGTGGCTCCATAATACCTTTTAGTAAGATAATGTAGAGTTTAGAGGATCCCAAAGAAAAATATTGGAGTAAAAAATTACTGTATGTTAGAGACAGCTCTTTATAATGAAAATAGGCTTCCTCAAGGAATTGAGAGTCCTGGGCTTCAGTTCTAACTTGGTCACCTTTCACAGATCATTTCCCTCCGAACCTTAATTTCCTTATCTTTAAAAGAGAGAGATTGAACAAGGTGAACGTTATGTTGCTCTCTAGCCGTGATTTTGTAACTGCCTGTAAACCTTTGCAGTTGAGTCAACTGCTTCACATCGTGTGTCCGCTGTATGCTAGGCGCTTGGTGAATAATTTCTATGCATACCCTAGCAGCTTCACGGGGCTCCCGAGATCAAAGGTTACTGCGTAGAGGCTAGAGGACTTAAAATACATCAACTTAACATAACGATGGATACATGTCATATATTTGTCCAAACTCATAGAATGTACACCACCAAGGATGAACCATAATGTAACCTGTGGATTTGGGGTGACAGTGATGTGGCAGTGTAGGTTCATCAGTTGTAACAAGCGCACCGCTCTGCTGGGGGTGTTGGTAATGGGGAGGCTGTGCGCGTGGGGGAGCATGGGGTATTTGGGAGCTGTCTGTACCTCCTTCTTAATTTTACTGTGAACCTAAAACTATTCTAAAATATAAATCTTTAAATATGAAAAAATAAATAAATAAAATAAAATACATCAACCATCTAAGCTATCTTAAGAATGTATACAGAAGCCAAATCTTGAATGTCCAATTTTTGGAGGAAAGTTAGTATTAAGAATCTCCTCAGGAACCTTCTTTTTCCGTAGTCGTCTGATTCCTTTCTGTCTAGCATGTGTTTGGTGGATGAGGCTGCCTAGCTGGAGAGTAGCAGAGAAGACCTGGAGGAACGCATGGATAATGAAGGATTTGGCTGCACTATAGCCATTTGCCTGCATCACAGACCAAGATGGTAGCATTTGTTTATTCCACAAATGTTTTATTGCCCATTTACCATGTGTCAGATATTTTTTAGGAGCTAGAAATTCAAACCTGAGAGATTCCTGCTATAGTCAGACACAGACAGTCAGATGCACATACAGACATGCATATGTAATATGTACATACATTAAAGATATCAGTCTCAGAGGTTTTTTGTTTTAATAAACACACTAGTAACTGATTTGTCATGTTCAAAACACATAAATTATCCCTTCCTTACTTCCTGTTTTCCATTAGCAAACATTTATTGAGTCAAGTATCAGATACATTAAAAAGGACAGAACTAAATCATGCATTCATATATCAAAAAATACTTCTGAGTACATAAAAATTTATCCAGTAATATACCCTTAAGGAAACATGATGTTCCAGATACATACACAACAGGATACATGTACACATACAACACATACATATACCTGCACGTGTGTGGGAGTAATATTTACTTGTACGTGTTCAAAAAGGGTACTTGAACCTAGAGAATAAATAAACAGGAGAAGTCTGGGTTTGTGTCAACACATATATGTGTTTGTGAATATGTGTGGAGGAGGTTAGGAAGGAAAAGGTGGAGGGGAGAGAAGGAAGGGAAAAAATAATCAGTGATCTTAGAAGGAACCATAGTAGTTAGTAAATTTTGCCTTAATTCCCACCCCCCATCTATCTTTTCTCTATGGAGCTGCAGCTAGTGTGCCATTATTCATTCAACTGATAGATCATTGGAATTAAATTGTCTACTCACCCAAATCAAACAAGATGAAAAAGAATAATTTCAGTTTTAAAAAAATACAAAAAGATCCGTAGACGTTAGAAGTGGTGCTTATGTATTCCACCAACTGTGATAAAGAAAACTTGCTGAAAGTCCTTCCAAAGCAGAAAAAAATTTTAAATCTCAGGGAATTTTTTTTCCTTTACTGGCCAGAAACTCATTCCAAGAAGTACCAGCCTGTCTCATTTCAAAATGCTTCCCTTGCCAAGGAAGCGGAAGCGGTCATATTCTTTCCCACCAAACTATGGGTGAATTATAATTATCCTACCTCTTGTGGGACAATGAAGCAGCAAACATCTGCTATACTGAATCCAAAAACCCACGAATGAAACTATACCAAACTGTGAATCATACCTGGACTCCGATTAAAGGATTTGTGTTGTGTTTACCTTTTTCTTTATTTTCTTTGCAATTTAAAATATGGATTTGTTAGCTCTGGCTCTATGTTCTAACTGAGGGGAAATATATGGATTCCATTCGTTGACTCCTATTTTAACATTGAAAAATCCCAGCTTTAAGGCGGATAGGCAATAAGAGTTCATAACAAATTTTCTGTTTGATTTGTTACACCTCACAGTTTTCTTTTTCTTCAAGAGTGTGGTACAGTTAAAGAAAATTTAGAAGTGCACAGTCTTAAGAAGTGAGGTCCTTTAGTTTTTTCTTCCACTGTAATAAAAATAACAGAGGACTGGAAAATGGTTTTAAAACTTTATTTCCAAGAGAAACAAGCTTCAAAACTACTGTTATCATAATTTTATGTTTCATGGTATTTATGGTGGTACTAAACTATTCACCTAGAGTAAGAAAAGGAAATGGAACTTCAGTTCTGGGTTTTAGCTGTGAAAACATAAAAGTCTACTTGCTTTAAAAATTGTGTGTCTTTTTATTTTTATCTATTAGAGAGCAGAAAGACAAACTCGAATTATGGATTCAGCTCAATATGCAGAATTCTGTGAAAGTCGACAGTTAAGTTTCTGTAAGTAAGCATTTAACTTTGCTTCATTATACTTTTGAGATTATGTGTTACAGATACACTAAAGTACAGCAACATCTGTGTTCCTTAGAAATTGGTGAGTTTAATACATATATGCATAGTTGTAACTATTATGGAAACAGCCTCTGCATTGTAGGGGAGCCTATAAAAGGTTTTACCCCACTCTGCTGTTTTGCAGTTAATAGTGTTAAGAGGTTTTTAAGGGTGCTGGTAATACACAGAGAGCCACGTTAATTATTCACATTACTTTTAGTCAGAAAAATTCCAATTTTGGTAATATTCCCATTTAAATTTCTTTTTTGGTTTCTTAGTCATTTTTACACTAGCATTGCTGATTGTACTTGACCCATAATGGACTGTAGTAGTATAGTCATGACATTTAAAAACCCCTAATAGTAATAAATACCAAACTTTCCCTTCATGTGTACATTCTCATATTACCACAATAGAACATACCAACATAAACAGTCTCTTCCATCTTTGTCTGTAAGCTCCTGCTGTGGCGTGCATTCCACGTTAGCAAATTCGTTAGTCCACGCTCTTGTACCTATGGCAAAATGAGTGCTGTCCCACCCCTGCACACAGCTTACTAAGAATAAAGGCTCTTGATAAATAGTGGGCTAGATTGTGTACAAAACATCCTTACAGCAACAGTTCAGTGATGACTAAGACTCTCGGGGTGATGGTCAAAGCGTAAGTGTGATGAAAAGTCCAGTTAAAAATATGACAAAGTAGCACATGACCCTAATCTGGGGGATCATGGACACAATGGTGTCTTTAAACGAAAAGCTATTATGTGGTCACAATAACAATGTATTTGATTTGGAAAAAGAAAATGAGAGCTTCATTTATAGATCATAAAGTGCAAATAAATGACACATTTCAAGTACTGCCTCATGTAAATGTCAGTAAAATATAGGAAAACATGTTTGGGAAGATTTTTTTTCCCTAACTAAATATACTTTGCAGCCTGACTAACAATTTGGCATCATACATCTGTGAAGCATTAAGTAAATGACACTTCAGATCATGGCAATTTCAGCAAATGAGAGGTTTTTGTATTGTAAATTTTAGGTTTAAAAATGGCATTCAAGTCTTTTATAAGCATAAATCTCCATTTTATAAAGTAACATTTGGTGCTATTGAACTATTTTTTTAAATCATATTTTAAATTTAATTTATTTAAAGGAACAGAAGTGCTATTTCACACTAAAACATGTAGTCATTGATGCATCCTAATACATCTTTTGTTTAAAAATCTGATTTTTATAACAATTTTTTGATTCATAACTTAGTAGAGTAAAAATTAATACATTCCATTTCTGTATAAAATAATTGTAGTATAAAGAGTATCTTATGCGTAGGTTTTTTTTCTTTAAAGAAGAGGGATTTGGGCATTTAAAAATATTTCTTTATTTGGTACCCATAAGTGCTTCATCATGAAACCTTTGTGGAAGAATCTGTTTTTTTATATGCCACAATACTGTCGTTGGGAATGCTCAGTCCAAGGGGGTCAGCAATTCCAGAACCAGACTCTTTGCATTCCTTACCTGATAGATTACCAAGATATAGGAATTGTGATCCAGCCATTTGTGTCTTTTTAAATATCTGATCATAGCACTCATTAGTTGAGACTACTGGTGCACTTTAAAATAACATGTCTATAACTTTATAGGCTGAGGGTAAGTTGTAAAACCAGGACACTGATCATGTTCACCAGTGTTTTGTTTTTACATTTACGTAAGTCAGATAGTCATTTCCCTTAAAGTCTTTTAAAATCTGATATTAATTCACAAAGCTTTAATTTAGTTATAATTTGATAAACCTGTTTCCAGTCCTTTCAACCTGTTGTTTTATGTGTGGATTTTGTAAACAAATACCTAAATTTTCTTTTCAGTTAATCTGGGAGTCTCTTTGTATTTCAATTGATGAGTTTAATTTATATGTATTTAAATACTTACACATTTGGGTTTATATATGCTGTCTTATTTTGTTTTCAATTTACTGTGCTTTTTTATTTGGTTTTCCTCCTTTTCTTTGGATTGATTGGGTTTTCTTCCTTTTCTTTGGATTGATTGGGTTTTCTTCATTCCATTTTTCATCAACCAGTTTGTATATTATATATTCTGTTGCTGTTATTTTAGTTGCTCTCCTTAATTTTTCTAAAGTACACCCTGACTTAAAATTTTTTAAGTTGGTAACTACAGGCATACCTCGTTTTATTGCTCTTTGCTTTATTGTGCTTCACAGATAGTGTGTTTTTTTTAGGAATTGAAGGTTTGTGGCAACCCTGCATCAAGCAAGTCTATTGGTGCCATTTTTCAAACAAGATTATTTTTTTTTTCAAACAGGATTATTTTTAATTAAGCTATTTTTTTAGACATAATGTTATTTTACACTTAGTAGACTACAGTATAGTGTATATATAGCTTTTATATGCACTGGAAAACCAAAAAATATGTGTAACTCACTTTATTGCAATATTTGATTTATTGTGGTGGTCTGGAACCAAACCCACAGTATCTGTTAGGTATTCCTGTAACTAAACTTCCCTTCTCAGTCTAATTTTGTTTTTCCCAAGCCTCCGTAAGTGCTTAAAGCACTCATTTTTGTCTTAAAAATGGCTTTATTTTGCCCTCATACTTAAATGATAGTTTAGTTAAGTAGGAAATTGTACATTAATAGTTATTGGTTAAAACATGATTCCATTGTCTTTTAGCCTCTGTCGTTGGTTAGAAATCTGATGTCTACTTGTTTAATGTTTTCCCTGTGGGAGAAAGAAAGAGAATGAAGATATACCCTCGGGTATATGGGGAAATGAACAGGCTGGCAATCAGTAGCCGATCAATAAATATGTATAAAAGAAAAGAAAGAAGGAGCCCCTACTATAGAAGTTTCCAGGGAAAACCATGCCCTCTGAGGAAGGTTATTTTCGATTTATTCAAGGAACAGTGATTGTGAAGAGATAGAAGTTGCAGAAGGTTTTCTTCGAAGTGGAATGAGCATTACAGAGGGCTTTGCGGGAAGGATCAGGAATGGAAAGGCTGGCAAGAAGGGATGTGGTAGAAATAATTAAATAGTGTGCAGGGATGAGAGGATGGAATATTGAGAGGAACCTGAATTTTGCCATTGATCACTGATGAGAAAGATAAAGTGTATGAGAATTGACAACCTTAAATTTCCATATGAAATTATTAAGTAAAGTAGTTTTATTTCCAGCACAGGCTGAAAACTCAGGTTGTGTCAGAAAGAGGATAATCCCAGGAATTTTTGACCTTTGGTCAGGATTCTATTTAGACTGTTGATCAATTTCCAGGATTACCCTTTCTCCTGATATATTGAGAAGAGGGGTGAAGGAAAAGGAACTCATTCAGTTTCATGCCCCCTTACTTCTGGTGAAAACAAACTATCATAACTAAGAGTATCTGTGCCTCTTCTTTTTGGAACCAGCGTCACCCTGGAAAGGTCCATCTCTGAAACAGTCCTCCACGTGACAGGGAGGGAATTAGCTCAGAGAACCCTCACCTGGAAGACTGCTGGCATAGTAGTAACCCAAGTGGTCTTATGCATCTTTTTTGATGTATGGAAAAGTTTGGACCCTACCCTTTTATTAAAGGAATATCTTTCATTTATTCATTCATTCATTCATTTCTTCCTTCTAGAAATATTTATGGTGAGTGTGCTAATGTCAGGCACTATTCTGGGTGCTGGGATACCATGGTGGACCCATGGTCCTCACCTCTGCATTCTCAGTACGTAAGACCTAGTGAGAAAGCTGATGATTCTGTTGCTTAGGTAGGCAGATCTGACAGAATACCAAGAACTCTTCTTTCCCTTACTTTTAAAATAAAGTGTTTAGAGCACAGTCACAAAATACCTGTTTCCACGTTGCTGTCTGCAAAGGGAGAAGTGAACAGGGTACGTTTTACTGATCTTGCCAAATTGCTGCTGTTGACTTGAACTTCAGAAGTATCCCACAGATGTTAACCAAGTGTTTGTGAGCTATTGCAGCTTACTAGTTAGATGGAATGTTGCATGTCAGAGAGCACTGGGAAGATTGGTTACTTTAGGGAGATAGCTTTAAGCGGGATTATCATAATTCTGCCACAGCTGACAGCTTTGGATATGTGCTTCGATAGCAGGACTTAATGTCTCCTGTGATTTATTTCACAGAAAACTCTTCTGTATGTGGAATCCATGAAGACTTTATCTATAAGGATCAAAACATCATGCTTGGAGTTACTGTTAAGTGTTTTATAGACCTGTGGGACCAGATTAATCAAAAGAATAATCATTGGATTTTTAAAAAGATGATTATGTTATAGATATGATAAAATCTTCACCATCAATCTTTTCCCTCTGGGTCACTAGTTAAATTAGTAATATCTAATGAAGGACCTATGTCAAGTTAGATTCTGCTTAGCACTGTGGTGGTTTAGAGATATTTACCAGAAGGTTCCATATGTGCTTGGTACTGTTAGGTGTGCAGAGAGACGTGACGCATGGTGTTGGTCCACAAAAAACTTGTAATGTGGCTTGAGAAATTATAAGCAGACACAAAAGGATCTCTGATGATATAAGTGTTCAGTAAATGACTAGAGTTGAGGATGTATACCTTTGGCTTGTATGGGCAGGATTCGTATGAGTGAAACAGAGTGATAGAGAATCCCATGCAGTGGTGAACACAGAGGATTATACTCAAGGCCGGTGACATTTTAATAGGGAATAATATAAAGGTAGGTTGGAATCAGTCTGGGTGGTTGTGAGAGTCAGGCTTAAGAATATGGACATCTTTGCAATCAGGAAAATGTAACCACAGATTTAGATCAGGCCAGATATCAGTTTATTCTATTTAAGTCTAAATTCACAACTTTGAGCCTCTTCAAGTAATAGATACATTTTGAAAGGTATTAAAAATACAATTTCTATATGTTCCTTTTTTATCACAGGTTCTTTCTTGCAGGATTTTCTTTCCACAAGAATAAATTAAAGTTACATCAAGCAAGTAATTCTCTGACTATTGTTAGAACATAAGCTATGGCCAATGATAACTTATTCTGACACATTGTAAGAAGTGCTAAACATTAAGTGGTTTAGTATACAGTGTTATGTAGCAGAGATACTAAAGACGCAAATGTATAAGGGATTTTGGGGGGCTAGAATATAAGTTCAAAAACGTCGCATATTATATGCATTGTTTTTCCTATGCAATTTTCAATAGAAATGTTTTTCATTCTGTGATAGTAATATGCAGTATTAAAACACTTCCAAAGCTAAATTTTCTATACTTTTTTTTCTAATGGCTAGCCAAAAAAGCCTCCAAATTTCGAGACTGGTTGGACTGCAGCAGTTTGGAGATAAAGCCCAATGTTGTCGCTATGGAAATTTTAGCATATTTAGCGTACGAAACTGTGGCACAGGTAAGAATTCTAATCTGTTGTATCAGTCCATATATAGCTCCTTTCTCCCTATCCCTGTCCATCATCAATTCTTCTTCCACCTGCTGCTCTACCAGGAATGAGAACAGCCATGAGTTCTCTCCTATGATAATCTCATCATTTTCTAAAATTTAGTTCAGTTATGTTTCTTTGCATCCTCAGCCCCGGTGGGTGTTAGGCTAAAAGTGACTGTTTCTTGCAACTTTAGCCAAACCAGAAATGGAATACTTGCATACTTTTCCTCAACACTGAATTCTAAGTACACATCTCTCTTGTTTAGAGATTATTTTTGAGCTTTGAAAAGCAGCTTTCTAGAAATGTACAAGCTACTGAGTGCTTACCAAAATCTGAGTCTGGAATCACTGCCCTCTAGTTTCTCAGAGCATGGTTCTTAGACTACAAGCATCAGCATCTCCTTGGTTCTTGTTTAAAATGTAAATTTCTCAGCTACACCCCAGAGCAGACCTACTGAATTACAATCTTGGAGCTTGGAACCCAGAAATATGTATTTTAAAGTGTTTCCCAGGTTTTCCCTGGTGGTCCAGTGGTTTAGAATCTGCCTTCCAGTGCACGGGACACAGGTTCGATCCCTGGTTGGGGAACTAAGATCCCACATGCCACGGGGCAACTAAGCACCTGTGCCACAACTACAGAGCCCATGTGCTCTGGAGCCCACACACCACAACTAGAGAGCCCTGGCACCACAACTAGAGAGCCTGCATGCCGCAACTACTGAGCCTGTGCACTCTGGAGCCCATGCACCACAACTAGAGAGAAGCCCCCGCCGCCGTGAAAGATCCCGCGGGCTGCAACTAAGACCTGACTAAGCCAAAAATAAATTAATTAATTAATTTTAAAAATTAAATAAAATGTTTCCCTAGTGATTACAAACTTTGAGAACCACTCCACTAGGAGGTCAGAATATATCATTTATGTTCATGGGTAGGTCCATTTACCAGCCAATGAAAGCATATGTTCATGTCCACAATACAGATTTTTAGGCAGACAGTATTATCAATAACGTTTGGGATATATTGCTTTTAGCTTTGCCATTTCAGTGACACTGATGATTATTTCCATTTGTGTGACTTTAGTTTCATTGCTCTGATCTTCTAGTTAGTGGATCTGGCTCTTCTTGTGAGGCAGGACATGGTAACCAAGGCAGGAGACCCCTTCAGCCATGCCATTTCTGCCACCTTCATTCAGTATCACAGCTCTGCTGAGGTAAGTATTAAAAAAAATCTGTCTCTGACCCATCTGTGGATTTTTTTCTCACGTCTGGTATTTACATGTAGTTCTAAGAAAAAGATTGTGTAGGAATATATAGCCTTCAGTCAAAGAATCTTAATACATTCAGCATTCAAACAAATACGTACTATGTACCAGGCCCTAACAATCTGGCCCTAAAACACCTGGTTTAGGTAATTGAATGACATTGAGAAAAGTTATTTCCTTTTGCTTCAAAGATGAGAGAATTATTATTATTTGTGTAATAATAATTCCTGGCATTTATTGATAGTTTTACTTTCCAGTTATTGATTTATCTCTAAACATGATTTAAAGAAGCATGGCTCCATTTATCCTTGTGTTTCAATTGGCCCTATCACATGATAATCACATCCTTTCTGATTCCCTTTATGTTGCTGGGATCCCCACCTGTAAGTCATCTTGCCAACTTTAAGACTTTGTGTAATAACTGTGTGTCATTTGGGGCATAAAAAATATTCTCTTTAAGCAGCATGTGCCTAAAAACCAGAAATGTAATATCTATTTAATGAATTTGCCAATAATTTGACTTTGTTTTTACTAACATAAACATCAGTTTCATATAATTCAACCTAATGACCATAGAGAAGGCAGCAAGGAGGTTAGGTTAACATCTGCATGTATAATTGTGAAGTGAACTTTGGATCAAGTTGGGTGAAACATATAACCTGAAAATGGCTAAGCCATTCAAAGAATCTGAAGAAAACTGTAAATCCTTTCTCCATAAAGACATTTGCAGATTTTGTACACAATTTCAGGGTGTTGAGAGACCTTCTGAAACCATTCTGCAGATACAAGGGATCTGTGAACCCAGTAAACTCCAAATTTAGGTATATCTCTGCTCTAGGATACATATAAAATATATAAAGATATATACCTATATCTTATTACATGCCAAAAGTTTGACATCTTTTTATGCCCCTTGTAGAACCAGATTGGCTTAGAACTTAAGTAGGAATTAAAATGTTTATGCTCATTAAAAATCCATTTTTGTCTTGGAAAAGGTCATACATTATTATCAGCGAATATACTTTAAAAGTCCCTAAAGCTTACCCAGTTGATTAAACACTATTTGTTTTCTTTATGTTACAAACCCAAATTATGATGTCAAAGAACACCCTTTAAACTGTCTTTGATACATGTTCACTTTATGAATATGTGTATAAGTATGCTTTTCATTAACATCAGACAAATTCGTTGTAACATTTCTAATTGAAGAAATTTACAGTGAACATAACAAGCCTAGTTTTCCCTTAACCTTCAAGGGATTGCTTACGTGGCTAGGAAAACTCTTTATGTCCCTCCCACTTTCTCGGTTCTCCAGGGTGGCCAAGCTGCCCTGGGCAACTGCTCAGCAACCACAGCTGCTATTCCCAGCTACCCAGCCGTTAAGAAAGATGGCTTATGTGTGCTGAATTTCCTGGGCTCTCTGGGAGGTGGGAGCATGAGTGTCAGGAAGTATCCTGGCTAAATATGTTAGTACAAGCCTCAAGCTTTTCCCTGACTTGCCAGACACCCCTCCTTCAACGTGACTGGTGGTCAGAATGAACATTCGGAGAGACTGGAAGTCTTTCTGCCCTTTATTACCTGACACGACACAAAAAGAATGGCCACTCTAGAGAAGGAATCTTACACATCAACATTGCAAATCAGCAACCACTATCAAGGGCCTGCTTTAAGGACTTTACCAAATTAGGTACAAATGGGGGCTCTGAGACTGATATCTGTATTTAGGGAGATAGAACATTCTGTAAAACAACCAAGGAAGTAAATTAACGAGCAAACAAACAATTCAAGATTGTATGTACTAATTTCCAAATGAGTGGCGTAGACAGAAATTTCAGAGATTAAAAACAACTCCCTAATTACCATGAAAGAAGACTTCAGAGAGGAAGTTGAGTGTTGAAGGAAAAATAAGACTTTTATGAGATGGTAAAAGTGGGGAAAATACTCTAGGCCTCAGAGGCAGCATAAGTGTAATTGTGCTGGGGGGAAGAAACTGTGATTAAAATATTCAAGCCAAGAATTCACTGAGAAGGGGTGGTGGGGAGTTAGATTAGAAAATGAAGGCCTTAGACGCTTAGAGTTATTAAGGAAGAATTGAAAGTTTCTTGGCTAAAGGTTGATGAATTCAAAAGGGTATTTTAAGAAGATCCAGATGGAGGTGCTATGTACAGTAGCTTGGAATTGGAAACTCAAGGCATGGAGTTCACACAGTGTATTCTATTTTAATAATTATCGTTCTTGAATACTAACTATATAAGGAACTGAGCTAGTTAAGCTTGGGTTTCTCAGATTATCAAGGTTAATTTTAATTTGAGTTAATTTTCTAGATTTTGTTTTCTAATATATGGTTCATATACTGGAAGCAATGATCTCTAGGAGTTACCTTGTTTTTTCTAAGAACAACTCATGCCACATTCGGTCTATTCCTTCTTTGATGTTTCTAGGCAAGAAGATCAAAGAAATGCTATTGAAAACAATATCTGAATTTCAGCAAAACATTTTACCAAGCCTAACATAATTTTTAAAATACATTACAGAGAATTGTAGGCCAGCAGATTGTATGAGGATAATGTAGAATTAACAATACCATACATGAAAAAGACTTAGAAACTTTTATTTGCCTGTATATTTCTTAGGAGCCAACATTGTGATGTTACTGAAAAGAAAATGTTTTTTGTTTTGTTCCAATGTTTAGGCACCATCCTATAGGATGGATATTGACAAAGTGAAGGATGTCTAAAGGAGAGTAATGGGCGGGAGGAGGAACCTGAAAGCATGTCTCATAATAAGTGGTGAAAGGAACTTGAGGTGTTTGACCTATAGAAGAGAAGAGGCTGTGAAATAAACAGTCTTCAATATTTGAAGTGCTTCCACATGGAAGAGAGAACAGACTTGCAGTCATAACCAAAGAAAGCAGATAGATAGGAGGCATATTCGGAATGAAGGAAGGAACTAGGTGTCGGAGGAGCTAGAGATCTATCTACAGTGACCCTAAAGCACTGAGTTTGAGTTACTAGGCGAAGGCTGGTCACCATGTTACAAAGGATATCTGCAAGGCATCCTGTTTGGGGGGAAAGTTTAGAACTTCCTTTTGAGTAAGTTTGAAACACTGACAAAACTTCTCAGTAAAAATATCTCTATTTGACAAAATCAGCAGGAATTTTGGAAGCTGTATCTGAGGAATCCTGATTTTTATCTAAATGATCAGACAGGTTAAAAATTAATATATTTAGAACCTTAGGGGTAAGATGGTGGCATCATTTCTGTGGACTGGATAATAATAAACTGTGTTTTTATAACTTTCAAATATTACTGAATTCATGAGATGTTAAACAAACTCAAATGTTAGTAGAAGTTCTGGTTTCTTGATTTCAAAGCCACATCTCTTTGGACAGGGGTCTTGCCTAAGGTCCTACCCAGACTCTCCTGAGAACACACCTCCTCCTACACCGAGCGCTCCATCATCTGGATCACAGCTCTCAGGGAGAACCACATCAGGATCCCTAGGGAATGGGAGTGCTGGACAAGACTCAGCTAAAACCAAACAAAGGAAGAGAAAAAAGGTCAGTGATATTTTTTCTTTTTCTTTTTTTTTTCCTTTCTTTTTTCTTTTTTGGTGCAGAATGGAGAGGTCTTGTTGAGTATGGAAAATGTGTTCTATTTTTCTCATAAATCTGATTTTTAGAAGCAACCAGTTTATAGCAAGATAATTGAGTTTTTCTAATATAAAAATTTTCAAACACAAAATAGTTAAAAGAATTGTAGAGCGAATACCATACATCTGCCATCTAGATTCTACAATTAACATTTTTTAAGGTATTTTTTTTTGAGTAGTGGTATCTCAATGTGTTGTTTTTGTTTTGTTTTGTTTGTTTTTTTATTTACTTTTGGCTGTGTTGGGTCTTCGTTGCTGCACTCGGGCTTCCTCTAGTTGCGGCGAGTGGGGGGCTACTCTTCGTTGCGGTGCGCGGGCTTCTTATTGCGGAGCACGGGCTCTAGGTGTGCAGGCTTCAGTAGTTGTGGCACGTGGGCCCAGTAGTTGTGGCTCACAGGCTCTAGAGTACAGGCTCAGTACTTGTGGCGCACGGGCTTAGTTGCTCCGTGGCATGTGGGATCTTCCCGGACCATGGCTCAAACCCATGTCCCCTGCATTGGCAGGCGGATTCTTAATCCCTGTGCCACCAGGGAAGCCTACAGTTAACATTTTACTATATTTAATATATTAACTATATATTTACTATATTTGCATTTACTATATATATGCATCCAGTTGTTCTTTAATCCATCCATCTGTTCATTTTTTTTAATACATTGAAAAGTACGCTGCATACATCAGCTTACTTTTCATTCCTAAACACTTCATTATGTATAATTTGTTTATGGTTCCTTTTTTTTAAAGGTAACATTTATATTCAGTATACCACTCAATTCTTAAGTATACCATTTGATGAATTTTGACAAATGTATAAATTTGTTGTTTTCTAATCCCCTCTCAAGATAAAAAACATTACCATCAGTTCAGAAAGTTCCTTCATACCTCCTCCAGACAATCCTGTCACCATCCTCAGAAAGGCAAACACTGTTCTGTTTTTTTTCATCATACATTAGTTTTTTCCATTCTAGAACCTCATATAAAGAGGATATAGTATGTATGCTCTTTTGTGTGAAATTTCTTTCAGGACATTTTTGAAGTTTATGTTTTTCAGTATAAGTATAATTTATTCTTTCTTATTGATGAGTAAGTTGCTTGTATATATCTGTTTACTCATTCTCATTTTTGGTGGACACCTAGGCTATTTCCAGTTTTTGAGGTATTATGAATAAACCTTTTATAAGCATTATTGTACAAGTCTTTATGGACAAATGCTTTCATTTCTCTTCGGTAGATAGCTAGGAATGAAATTACCGGGTCATAGAGTAGCTACGTGTTCAGTTTTTAAAGAAACTGCAAGAATTTTTTTCCCAAATGGTTGTATCATTTTATACTTTCTTAGCAATATATGAGAATTTCAGTTGCTCCACATGCTCATCAACATTTGGTGTTGTCATTGTTTTTACTTTTAACCATACTGATGGATATTTAATAATAATTCACTCTAGTTTGAGTTTGTATTTTCCTGGTGACTGATAATGCTGAGCATTTTTTCATGTGCCGATTGGCCATTCATATATCTTCCTCAAGGAGGAGCCTCTTCAAATATTTTACACAACATTCTTGAGGTAGGGTTGTCTCTTGTTACAATTTGTAGGAGTTCTTTATATATTCTGTATAACAATCCTATGTCAAATATGTGTTTTTCACATATTTTCTCTCTGTTTGTAGTTCACCTGTTCATTGTCTTAATGGTGTATTTTGTTGAGCAGAAGTTTTGAACTTCTAATGAAGTCTAATTTATCCAACTTTTTCTTTTGTTTATTGTTTTCTGTGTTCTGTCTAAGAAAGCTTTGGCTACTCCCAATTCATGATGATGTTCTCCTGTGTTTTCTTCTGGAAGCTTTTTAGCTTTACCTTTTATGTTAAGTTCCATTAACCGAGTCAGATTAAGTTTTGTGTCTTTTATGAGTTGAGGCCATGTTCGCTTTTTTACATATATCTAGTTATTGCAGAACCATTTGTTGAAGACTCTTTTCTCCCATTGGATTGCTTTGGTGGCTTTGTTGAAATTCAAATGACCGTTTATCTGTGTCGATTTATTTCTAGGATTTTGATTTTGTTTTATTGACTTGTCAGTTCTTTTGTCATTGTCATCTGCCTTGATCACTGTAGCTTATAGGAGGTCTCAAAGTCAGGTAGTGTAGGTCCTCAAACTTTATTTTTCAGGTTTAATATGGATATGTTGTATCCTTGCATTTCTATGTAAATTTTAGAATTAAAATTTAGTTTCTACCCAGAAAAAGAAAGAAAGAGAGGGATATATAGAAAGAGAGAAAGAAAAAGGAAAAGCCTAGTGGGATTTTGAATGGGATTGGATTGAAATCTTACATCAATTTGAGGATATAAATGTCTTCACAATACCAAGTCTTATAATCCATGAACATGGCATATCTCTCCATTTACTTATCTTTATGAAATCTCTCTTTTCATCACTGGCAATACTATCCATCTTGAACTGTTTTATCTGATTAATGTAGCTATTCCAGCCTTCTTATGCTATTTAAATGATACATGTTTTTCTCTCCATTTCCTTTCAGTAAAGCTGTATCTTTAATATGTAAAGTACATCTCTTGTAAACAAAAAATTGTTGCTTCTTCTTTTTCCTTTCTTTCTGTATCTTTTAATTTTAGTCTTTAAATCTGTGATGCTTAATGTGTGTATTGACATGGTTTGGATTTAGGTCAGCTATTTTGCTACTTGTTTTCTCTATTTTTTTTTTCTGTTTTTCTTTCCTATCTTCTTTTGGGTTTAATTATACACTCCTTTAGAAATCCATTTTAATGTATCTACTGATTTCTTAGTGATATCTCTGCATCATTTTTTAGTGGTTATGCTAAGGACTACAATAGAGACCCTTAAATGTTCAATGTACTTAGAGTCGTTATTGTACTGTTTTACTCACATGAAATGTAAGAGTTTTGTATTTATATAGGTTTATCTACTTTAGTCTTGTTCTTTATGCTATAGTTGATATACATCTTACGTTGACATGTTATAAACCATAACACTATTTTTGCCTTAAGTAATCAAATGACTTTAACATTTACTGTTTCCACTGTCCCTCTATTTCTTTTTGATGATCAGACTTTCCTTCTGATATCATTTTCCTTTTTTGTTCTACTAAATTTTATTTAGCACTTGTTATAGCACATGCTGGCTGGTAGTGGTTTCTCTTAATTTTCATTTTTCTGAAAATATCTTTACTTTTCCTTCATTTCTGGAATATATTTTCCCTGGCTATAGAATTCTGGATTGGCAGTTTCATTTTCAGTACTTTAATTATATCATTCCACTGTTTTCTAGCATCCTTTTTCTTTTAATCACGTCAGTAGATTTTGTAGTTTTGTTTCTGTGTACGTAATGTGTTACTTTTCTCTGGATGCTTTCAAAATTGTATCTTTATTTTTGGTTTTCAGCAGTTTGGCCATGATATCCATAGAAATGGTTTTCTTTTGTATTTATTCTGCTTAGGGTTCACTGAGCTTCTTGAAAATGAAATGTTTTTAAATTTGGGGGGGATTATCAGCAATTATTTCTTAAGATATTTTGTCTGCCTCATGCTCCCTCTTCTCCCCTTCTGAGACTCCAAGTACATATTCATTAGTTACTCGGATATTGTTCCACATATTCCTGAAGCTCTGTTTAATTTCTCTTTCAATCTTTTCTCTCTGTTCTTCAGATTGGATAACTTCTATTGATCTTCCTTTATGTTCCAAACTCTATCTACTGTCAGCTTCAATCTTAACACTCATCCAGTAATGTCTTAGTTCTGATATTTTATTTTATAGTTGTATAATTTCCTTTTGATTTCTTTTTGTAGTTTACATTTTTCTACTATTTATTTTTTTTAACATCTTTATTGGGGTATAATTGCTTTACAGTGGTGTGTTAGTTTCTGCTTTATAACAAACTGAATCAGTTATACATATACATGTGTTCCCATATCTGTTCCCTCTTGCATCTCCCACCCTCCCTATCCCACCCCCCCAGGTGGTCACAAAGCACCGAGCTGATCTCCCTGTGCTATTATTTTTTATGATTTATTACAAGTTTATTTTATTTCATAATAGCTGCTTTAAAATCCTTGTATGATAAATTAAATACCTGGATTATTTTAGTCTCCATTGAGTATACGTCACAGTTTCTTGTATTGTTGCATGTCTAGTAATTTTAAGTTATATCCTGGACATTGTGAGTAATATATTGTAGCGATTTCAGATTCTGTTATATTCCTATGAAGAGAGTTGGTGGTGGTGGTGGTGTGTGCGTATGTGTGTTAAGCAGGCAGTTTACTCTTCTAGATTGAACTCTAAAGTCCAAACTTAAATTCCTCTTCAGCAGCTAGATTCTCTCTTCACTTCACTTAACTTTAGCTGATTACCTGGGTTTTTTGGATTTGGTACCACAAAGGAATAGTTAAGAGGTTAGTCAAAGACTGGGTAAAATTTATACACTGAATTTGGAGCTTCCCTTCTTTGATTCTGTCCTTTTTGGGATTTTCTTTTTCACTTTACACATACTATGGTTGCCCTGAACTCTGGCCTATAGTTCTTCATGCCTCTAAGGTCATGTCCTCCCTATACTGACTGGAGCCTACCCTTGGGCTAAAACAGTAAAAACAGAAAACTCAACCCACAGCCATTCCCTTCTTCTAAATATAGGTACGCCGCCTTTCAGTTTCTGCCTGTGTTAGATCGGTCTCTTTTGCTTTCAGATACTTGTTTTTTATAATTTGTCCAAACTTTCTACTTTTATCTACAAGTTCGTTGGCACAATAGGAACCATTTGCCATTACTAGTAGTGGAGCTATGCCAAGATATAATTTTATAACTGATAGTAAGCAGATTTAAATTTCATCCTCACATCTGAACTCCCCCTTTTGTTTTCAAAATGACAGAGCTCACTGATTATTTATAAAGGGAAACTCTGAACTATAAGGAACTTCTATATTATAAAGTAGTTTTAAAGATTTTCAGCTGTAGTGCTCTCCAACTCATTCAATAAATAAAACTAGGCTAATAAAATGTTACCTAAAAGACCTCTTCAGTGGATTTTCTTTACAAAGTATGTAGGAAGTTGTAATTAACCTGGTTATTATGCATACATAAAATAATTAATTTTTTCTCTATTTACTCATCCACATCTTTCTACGTTCAAGCTCTTGCTATATTTTGATCTTTACTCACTGGAAACCTCAGCTATGTTGGTAACATGGTACAGTTCATTCTACGTAAAATAATAAAGCCTCTATTATATACTAGCTATGTGTACTAGAAGCCAAGGGATTTGATGTATAACCATATCTTAATACTATCATTTTAATCATGGGAGTGTCCCTTATCTTCACTCTCTCATCTATAACGTAGGGAATGAGTTGGGGAAGTTTAGAATAGATAATATAGTGTGTTTTTTTCTAAATTTTATAATTATGAATCCTTGAATTTGGTGATTCTTTCTTGTCTTCTCTTCAATACCTTTTTTAGTTTTAATTTCCTTAGTTAAAACAAAAATCTCTTCCTAGTTATATAGAATGACAAATTTAACATCTCAATTAAGTTTTGAAATGAGAAAATTAACTGTATTATACTATAGCCTTTGGCCAAAGAATGGCCCAACTTCATCTGAAAAGAAATCCTCTATAGACACAAAGCACTGAGAGAGCTCTATGTACAAGAGTGAGGAGAAAGAAGTCATACATCAACCCATGTGGTCGGTGAGTGACAGAAGTCAGTAATAGTGCTACTAACCTTTCACTTGCTCTAACCTGAGATACGTATTACTCCTCTGTAAAATCTAATGTTTCAAGTTTAACAAAAGATCTAGTCCACCATTATGGATGTGAAAAGAATAAGAGGCAATTATCTGAGATTCCAGGTCCTTCTTAAATATTAGATTACCGGCAAGGGGAAGGCTGAGAAAGGATAAAATTTCTTTAAAAGCTGTTTCTTCCCAACAACTCTTAAGTTCAGAAGAAAAGAGTCAGGAGAGGTACAGACTTTTGTAAGACATCCTGGGGCAACCAAAGTTTCAATGTAACTTCTTGTACCACAGTTGAGAGTTCAAGCTGTTGGGGAATTTTATTCAATACAAGCCAGCAAGTACAAGCAGAGGGACAATACTCAAATGTGGGAAGCATGGAGGACTCTATATGATACTTCAGCTTCCAATACCCAGCAACAGTTTCTGAATAAAAAGACATAAATAAAAATGAAATGGAAGAATACAAGAATGGAGTATGAATGCAGCCAAGAGGAAGAGTACCTGACATATGAAGAACTTTATGAAGCACCTTGTACTTGTACTTGACTTTAGGAAATAAAGAGTTTAGTCCCCACAGAGATTTTGACAAACACACTATAGACAACAGCACTCAGTATTTTATCAAACATGTGGGTTTCATTTTTGAAAACTTAAAGAATATTCTATAATGTGGGCACAAGCAGAATGAGAAAGCTGAATTGGTACATAAATATAATATTCTTTATATGTATTTATAACATATAATATTTTTATATTAGGTAGCAAATACACAAATTTAACGCTAATCCTGTAACAATTTTGAAGACTATTACAAGATTTATGAAGTCACTGCTGAAGTAAAAATTCTAAACTTAATATGAATTTTGAATTTAAACAGATTTCGAGTACCTTGGTGAGGGACTAGATATTTACAGAAATGAGAAGATACTTATTGCGGTAGAAACCATACCGCGAATACAACATTTCAGATTTAAAGATTTCCTTCCGAAGAACTCAATAGGCAAATCAGGAAAGTGTAGAAGTGCACATAGTAACTTATGCTGATGTTTGCAGTTGCTTAATTATAGCAGGTAAACCTGAAACTGGCAAGATAGAAATTTTAATGACATTTTTCACAAAAGTGAATCTTTTTATTTTTATGTAGGTTAGCTTCTTTTTAGTAGCTATAACATGATGCAAACAGGCCTGGCTTACGTGTTACCACATCTTACAAATAGCAACCACAAGTAGTTTCTAACTTATGCTTCCTACTTCAGTGTTCTCAAGTCCCATTGGATCGCCATGCCAGAGGTTCTGAGAGATTTTGACCAAAATGTTCTATACCAGAACCAAATTTATTGGGGAAAGTAGAGGAAGAGTAGACTCTCCATTGGCCATGGAGAAAAGAAATGAAAAATAAATCCAATTTTCAAGCAGAAAGGAGCTTCCACAGAAGAATGTGCTGGAAGGACTCTCCACCCACCTAGTCTGCAGGTTATTGACCCTCTTGATGTCCCCCTTTTGTGTTTCCACTGGAAAACTTAACTTTAGATTCCAAATCCAGCTAATTATTTGCATTCATTTCCACAAATGAGTAGAATGCCCCAACTTTACAAGTATTTGTTATCCCTAGCAGATAATGAGTCTGTATTAGTCATATTCACATCTTGGAGCCAAGTGGACTTAACAGAAGAGTCTTTAGCCTTACTGTGTACCTGATAATTGCATTTATTCTAATATGTTCCAACTGAAACAAAGTATTTGGGATGAGAATCAGGAAAGCACAATTTTAAAAAAAAGAAAGAAAGAGAAAAAGAAAAAACTGTGTGTGCACTTCTATATGAGTGCCAAAGTGAGGGGTTAAGATAACTTAATCCTTGTTATTGTGGGCATAGCTGATATGTTATTTAGGGTATTGTTGGAATGAAATTGAGAAAGATAGCCTAGAGTAAATTACTATCTGGCTTATTTCAAATCTTGTTAAAATAATAAAAATAATCAAGATCTGTTTTGTTTTATATTTTAAGTCTTATTTCAGGTTCAGCTTGGATAATTAGCTGATGCTCTTCATAGGAATTTTTACAATTATTTTACTAGTTTATAATAGAAGAAGCACAAAAAGTATATTTAAAAGGTACAGAAGGATATACAGTGAAAAATATTTCCTCTAACCCATGTCCTCCAGACACCCATCTATACTACAAGAGATAAGCACTGTTACTGATTTTTGGGGTACCTTTGTGGAAATATTCTAAGCTTAAATGAGCATATAATGTTCAGCTTTTCTTTAAAAAACAGCTGGTTAACATAGTTATCCAGTTGGTCACCTAGTATTTTTTCAAACATTGTATCTTAGAGATAGCTCCATAGGAATATGTATGGAACTGCTTCATTCTTTTTGGTGTTGCTTTGGTTTCTGTTGCATTGAATGAATGTATCATAATTGACTTCATTGTTCTCTCGTTGATGAACATTTGCTTCATGGATTCAGATAGCACAGCGGTGAATATCTACCTATCTATCTATTATTTTGTACCGTGTAATGTGTCCGTAGGATAAATTCTTAGAGGTGAAATTATTGGGTCAAAAAGGGTTGTGTTTTTTCATTTTGATAAGATTTGCCAAATTGCTATCCCTAGAGGTTGTACTAGATATACTCCTATAAGGAATTCTGAGAGTGGTACCTCTAGACCAGAGTTATAGTAACACACAGGCTACTATTTCTTTCTCTTGATTCTTTAATGTTGATGACCTGGCATCTGGTATCCACTGCACTTTTAAGTAAATTAGCTTATCATTTCAAGAACATGGAGGTTCCATTTTTAATGTAAATAATAGCCTAATGTTGTTAATAGCTAACATGTGTCAGGCACCGTTCTAAGTGGTTTACACATATCAACTCATTTAATTTTCACAGCAACCCTATAGAGCAATTATAATTATTATCCAGTTTACAGATGAGGAAACTAAAGTGCAGAGATACTACATAACTTGAGAGAACTGGTATCTGATATGACTGGGATCTGGACCCAGGTATTTGGGAAGCCAGAGCCTACAACTGAATCATGAGACTATAATGCCCCTATTTTATTTTTTTTAAATCATGTTGCACACATTTCTTGAGTTGATATCCATAGTCTTATTGCAAATAATCTTTCTGTTTCTTGTGTTTCTTTGTACTTTCAAACCTGCCTTTTACAGATGAGACAGATTAAAATAGAAAGTTTTTGTTTTATTTTGTTTCTGCATGGAGGATACCTAGAAAACTAGGAACCAAGTTGAAATGATCTTTTATGATGATCCACAGTATTATAAATAAATATATAGCAATTTTACATTTTTAATTTTAAAATTGATGACCCTCAGGTTATTTCAGAAATATGTCCAACAGGCTCCCAAGAAACATTTATAATAATAAATGTTTAAATGTTTTTTAAAAAAACAGTTTCCTGTGGTTCTTTCAGCAAACCCCTATGACACTTTTCATCTGCACGCAAGTGGCTATTCTTCTGTACCTTGACATGTAGGCCTAGGTGAAATATTGGGGGCATAAAAATTGCATTTGGTTGGTCTGCTAGGAAGGGGTCATGTAAAAGTCATCTTTGATTTGTTAATGGAATTTTTTTTTAGATGTAGTATATGGCAGCAATGATGTGCATCCTAAGGGAAAAAACCGTCCATTTTATGAAAGTTTATTTTCATATTTTATACACTGTAGTTCTGTTGTGTGTTTTTGATTTAGTAACAATTTATGTGTTTTTCTGTCGCAGAGCACTGCGGCCTGTGGTGTTGAGGCTCACAGCGATGCCATCCAGCCCTGCCACATCAGAGAGGCCGTTCGACGCTACGGCCACAAGATTGGCCCCCTTTCCCCATTCACAGTACGTAATAACAGAGTTATAAAAAGTTATATTTATAATCTGAAAGAATTTTGATTTTCAAGTGGTCAAATGAAGCAGCAGTGGAATTGTTGAAAGCAATTTGTGGTGACTGTAATTTTGTTGTATAAAAGTGGCATAATTCTCTTGGGAAATAAAAGTTAGTCATTTTTGTCTCTTTTTGGAAGGACAACTTTTTTTCTACAAAATATTATTTTCTTTCAATTACAAATTATGCTTTTTTTGTTGGGGCTTATATTTTCTATTTTTTAAAGCTTAGGTTTATAAAACTTTTTTTGTCAAATTATATGTATCCAAATATTGCTAGAAACACTTTATATTTTAAAATTGGTTAGATTGGCAATACCACTTCTATCAGATGTTCTGCTCCTAAACATACTTTGAGTTGGAAGAAGAAGAAATGATTTCTTTACTGGCTTTGAAGTAGGCTGAAAGGCAGACAGTCTTCCACATCTTCAAATGGTTTTAAAGCTTATAATCAAGGTTTGTTTTGTTTTTCTTTTAATGGAGAATTAAAGACTTTATATTTCAACAGCCTAAAGAAAGTGTGTGTGTCCATGTGTGTGTGTCTGTGTGTGTGTGTGTTTTAATTAAGTGCTCATCTTGTGGCCCTTTTTTAAAAAAACTTTATTCATGTCAGTATAACTTTCTCCAAGTCCTTCTCTGTTTATAAGGAATTGGTTTGATTTTCAGAAAGTTAGGTTTGATTTATGACTAACGAACAGTAGAATTTACCATTTGTTTGTTTTTTTGTTTTTTTTTTTTATTTTTTTGTCTGCATTGGGTCTCAGTTGCTGCACACGGGCTTTCTCTAGTTGCAGCGAACGGGGGCTACTCTTTGTTGTGGTGTGCGGGCTTCTCATTGCGGTGGCTTCTCTTGTTGTGGAGCACGGGCTCTAGACACACGGGCTTCATTAGTTGTGGCTCACGGGCTCTAGAGCGCAGGCTCAGTAGTTGTGGCACATGGGCTTAGTTGCTCCGCGGCATGTGGGGTCTTCCCGGACCAGGGCTCAAACCCGTGTCCCCTGCGTTGGCAGGCGGATTCTCAACCACTGCGCTACCAGGGAAGCCCTGTTTGGTTTTTTTTTGGACTCACATCTGCTTTAACATACTAAAGCAGAATATATATGTATAATATTACACATACATATGTACATAAAATAATACGTGTTTTTTCCTAAGAGTGGATTTTACTGTTATCTGTTGATAGGAGTTATGATTTCTTCTAAATTATAACATCTCCTTTTTTCTTATGTTTCAGTTAAAGAGAATGCCTTCTTACCATTCTTTGTTTTCATTGTTATTGTTAATTGTATGCATTCTCGTGTGACAGCAAGAATGTGTCAAAGCTTTTTATATATGTCTCTAGAAGCTTTTTGTAATGGTGACAATTATTTTTACTTCTGATTAATGTCTTAAATTTGTCATATATTATAAGAACGTGATTTATCTTATTTATATTAATCATGTTGCTGATTAAGCAATATATCCTTTTGCATGAATGGTTTTAGATTATTACAATTGAAAACAATGAAATCAGTATCTCTTGTTTTATTTTTTCCTGCATGACAGGTGAGGCTATATAAAGCAATAAGCCAAAAGAGATGAAATTTAGAAAAATATGAGATGATTGGAAAAATTTAAGAACCAACTGAAGTTGAAAGAACCAATTTATAACAAAGGATTAAAGATATCAAATCCATAGATACGAGCCAAATAATGACTAATAGGCTGAGGCAGTGGAGCAGAGAGAGAAGAAAAAGACAGAGTCGATAATATCTAGAAGTAATTAAAGAGTAGCAAGGGGAAACAGGATTTTTGAGAAATAACCGAAAATGGTAAATAAAAGTAATGGATAAAATTAAATAAAGGAAAATATATCTAATGTAAGGGGAAAATCTCCTAATCATGAAGTCTGTGATGTTTCCTCAAAAGGAAGTGGTGGCAGTGGTCAAGTTCTTTTATTTTTAAAAAGACTGGACAGATCACTTGAGAACCATCTTGGTTGATGACGTGTGTGTGTGTGTGTGTGTGTGTGTGTGTGTGTGTGTACATGTACATGTTTATTCATTCTTCCATGTCTAACCTGATGCTCTATTACTCATGTATTATTGCTTTTATAATCTAAGATTGTAGTATATGGTCAGGAAATATACTTGAAATATTCAGAATATATATATTCGGATACAGTTTAAGCTAATTTTTGTCTAACAAACATATAACCAATATGGTTTTTAAAACTAATTATGCAATTTTAAAATGCTTAGTTTAAACAGATCTGGCAAATAGAACAAATAAGCCATGGTCTTGAAGGTTCACTTAGCTGCTACCAGAGCAGACGAGCAAAATCAACAGCAGATGAGAAAGAACTCCACCACAGAAGGACACTGAGTTTTCATCACTCCTCGGAAAGGACCCACCTTGAAAGGTCTACTCCGTTACCTGGAGTTATAAGAATATGCCCAGCCTACAGGGCCGAATATACCTATTCCATTTTATGTCATGAGTAGTAGGATGAGGCAGACACAGTTTCTTGGTATATATTACAATACTTAAATCTGCCTTTTAAATTCTCTTTAAAGTAGAATAGATTTGCAGACTGTGTATGTTAACAGTGTGAACACCTGTCCTGGATCCCTCCTACCTTCAGTGCTAAAAGGAGGTGCTCCTGATGCTGGGGAGATGCTGATGCTGAGTTCCCTGGTACCCACTCCCTGAGACGATACTTTATGCTGCACTGGGGACACTTTGCTTCCTAGGCTTTGAGCTGCGGCTCCTGAGAGGAGGCATGTGGGCTGTGTCTATAGCAATCATAGACTGAGACTGAATTTTTATACAGAAAGGCTGAGCTAACTTACCTCCAGTATAAAATTTCCTTTGTAAACTAAAATGACCATGAACAACTAGTTTACATTTTTGAAACAGAGATTTTGTCTTTGCAGCATTTCATTCTAAATCTCAAGTGCTTGTCTAATGTATATATAAATGAGATGTCTAATTTAGAATATCTGTAACTTGATTGATATATAGCTAATTCCCAATAATTTGAAATTGATTTGGAGAATTAAAATGACTGAACCAGTAGGTTACATGGCAACTGAATTCCAACCTCAATCAATAAGCCAAGAAAAATTTGCTTTTGGTGAGGCATCATTCTGTCTTCTACTGTATGACTTTCGATGATCAAATTCAGGAATACAATTCATTGTATAAAGAATTGGAAGTGAGTTCTTCCCCTTGGGAATTAGTTGAAATGATAGAAGAAAGGAATAATTAAAGCCACATTAGGTGGGGGGGAGAAAAGAGTACAAACAATGCTTTGCACTGAGTAGCTGCTGGAGTGGAGAGAGAAGGGGCCTCATGGCGGAAACATCAGTTTCCTGCCACTCATTTGAGGGCTATGGAGACACTTATAAACTACCCATCCCCACTCAACCAATTATAACTATGCTGTCTTTGGCATGTTGGTTTTAATCGATGACTTATTTCTTTTCTGTGTTCTTATTTATTCTTAATCCTATGCAGAAGATCAGAAGGGAGTATCATATCTAGAAGATTAAAGTAATTTTCCTGACATTAAGCTCTTCATTAGATTTTTTTGCAACTGTTCCCACCCCTGTATTCCTGATCCTCCATATACACATGCTAAAGAACATTTAGAGAGACTAGTTTACCTTTTGCTTATTATTTGTTTTTTCCTAAATAATTCTGAAAATCGCTTCAGTCTGTGATGTGTAGTCATTACTTTAGAGTACTTATGCAAACTGGGGGTGTCCTCAGTCATTTTGATGCTTGTCATCTTATCTTGTCCTTTTACTCATCGTAGTTGGCGTTACGTGAGGTTATATTGTGTGGTGATTAAGACTGTTGATTCTAGAGCCAGATTGCCCAGATTCAGATCCCAGCTCTGCACCTACTAGCAAAGTAGCGTAAGGAAGTTTCTTAACCTCTCTCTGGTAGAATAGAACCTACCTCATGATAGAATCCAACGAGTACTATGAACTTGAGTGGTAAGCTCTTAATGTATTATATTAATAATAGTGGAAGTCATCATAGCACTAGTAGCTGTAGTATATTTTCTAAAAGGTTTCAGATAAGGATACAAACGGACTAAAATAGAAACCATTCCCCCCACCACCAACCACACAGACATACAAACAAACACAGAGGCCTCACTTTGTAATGCTAGAAGAAACTAAAACTCGAATTATAATGTGATTTCTTTACAGACTTATAATTTATACCATTAAAACTTAAATACTATTTAAAGATTATTGTTCCTGAGAATAAATTAATGTTCATTTTCACTTTTTGAATTAATCGTGGTTGAGGAACTTTAATGGATTTTTTTTATCACCACTGTCATGTTAAAAAATAAGGTCTCAGTAACTGAGTGTACATAGTGTCCACTTGATTTTTGCATACTAGCTCCTGTGAAATAGAAATCTAAGGAACAAACAGCACGGCCTCAGATTTATAAAGCTGCGTCACATTCAGTTTATATGAATTTATATGTTTGTGTAAGTTACTAAAAAAGGTTTTCAGAGACAGATGTGTATATCAAAGTTGGTGATAATTTTTTAAACATTAATTATTACTAGCCTCATTTTTCTCAGTTTTTAAAATTTCCCCATTTTACTGATTATGAAAGTAATGCTAGGATGTTAGAAAATTAAGAAAATATAGAAAAATAAAGGATAGAATAAAACTTACATTAAAAAGAGCTTCAGGGCCTAAAAAAAAAGTTTAGCGAAAGCTTTAAATGAATTGTCCTATCAGACAGTTAACTGGTATTTAATTGTTTTAATTGAATTTAATTATTTAACTGAAGAGTATTTTCTTGCAGCCTAAAAATTCAAATGCTTTTGGTAATGGTTTTTTTTAAAAAAAGTCTTATAATTATGTGGGTCTAGAAGGAAGAAGCATTTAAAAATTTTGAGAATGAAGTAGCCTTTTATAGTTAGAGCATTTTGTTTTTTCTCTCAGAGAAAAGACCCCCAAAGAGTAACCCAGTGGACTGTGTTGTCTATCATGAAAAAGATGGTCAGACATGTGTTTTATCTGGATCCTTGCTGTGTACAAGCAGTGGGTGGTGCCCATGGTTACCTACTCTGAAGCCCAATCCCAGCGCTCAGCGAGAAGTGCTGGAAATGGCTGATAGAAAACCAGGTCTATAATTTTGAAAGCCAGAGAAAGCAAACTGTGTACACCAAATGCGATGACATAATCCCGTGTGTAATGCCTAAATATATTCTAGTTTCTCCTGAGTGATATTCACAGTAGAAAAATATCTCACCCCCCCTAAGCTTACATATTATCAGGTGTCTTTCTATTGAAGTAGAATAGCAAAACAATAAAATTTCTCACTTAAGCATGGTCATTCATCTAAATGGTACCTTAAATGCATCCCTAAAAGTGAGTGGCTTCAAAATCCACTCAACTGTATTCAATTGTGAGACAGCTGGCTAAGTATTTTAAAACTGGCTAAGACTTGAGAAAATCAGTTAAACTCAGTCTCAGAGATGCTTTGCCTTGTACCCAGTGGCACCTTGTAAGTGAATGCCGGGGCTGACCCTGGAATCCAGCCTCCTGACTCTCAGCTGACTGCTCTTCCACTGTGGCCATTTAGCTTGATGTATATATGTCTATTAGGGGTGCTAGGGATGCTCTCATATCATTGGTCCTTCAGAATTTTTCAAATAGACAAATAAGGATCAAAATAAAAAATTTCCTTTAAGAATCCCTCACATTAAACTTTTGAAAACAAAAATGGCATAGCAGATTGCTTTGACTATTTTGATCTAGAATTTCACATTCATGAATAATTCTTATGTCTTGAGTGCATTAGATTTTGTCTGCATTTTATGTGTTCTACCTGGAAAATTAAATGTCACAAAATATTAGAGTACTTTTCAAATGTAAATTACTGGAAGTAAGAATTTCTCAATAAATTTTTTGGAAGTACTAAGTCTATCACTATAGGTTGGAACCGAGTACTTTTTCATAGTTATGGGCCACTGGTTCTCAGAAGAAAACTAATGTGGTATATTTATCATATAAGAATAACCTAAAAGTGAGCCTTCTCTAGAAAAAAATGTAAATATTTTAATTTAGTTGCTTTTAATTTTAAAATAAGGTGGGGCAGAAATTACAGTTACAAAACTTATTCTGTCAAATTATATAAAATAACAGTTTCCCTAGGTCATAAACAGTTGAGTATCAGAAATTTTATATGGTTCAACTAACACAGTGTTCAATTTAGAATTAGGGATAGAATGTTTGAAATGTGGTAATAAAAACATTAGAAGAATTTGGGAGAGAAAATCATTAGAATCCGAGAAAAGTGTTGGGTGATCAAATAATAGCTTATATAATATTTTTAAAGAAACTTTTCACCTGCATTGTGTTATTCTTATAGCATAGCAAGATGAGTGTTGTTATCCCCACTTTGTAGATGAGAAAACGGATATTTAGAGAAAAATCAAGTAACAGCTGAAGGTTACATTGTAAGTACCAGAGCTCTGTCTGTGGACAGGAGCTAAATACTCTGTGGTTAACTGGGACCACAGGCTTCAATGAATTCTCACTAATCCTCCTCATTAAACTCCGTCTTTGCAGACTGGCCTCTATTCTTAACTGTTTAAGCAGTCTTATCCTGAAAATGTGAGATAGCATTTCCTAAACTACATTGCGTAGAAGACAAGTGTTGCAAGAGGTATTAAACCTCCATGAGAGAAGGGTTTCTTTGTCAAATATTCCAGCAACTCTGAATGTAGAAGATCCACTCTTAAAATCTCATTCAATACGAAGAGTGAAGGTGTTTGAAAATCAAAGTTATGATGTAATGTTATATTCATCACAGTATCTACTTTATTTCCATATTTTATTTTATTTACACACTTCTCTTTATTTGAGAAGTTTTCATTCACAGATATAGCAGTTATTAATAACGATCTACACAGACCTCTAATAGTCTTGGCTCAAAAGAGAAATAGTAAGAATTTTTTGCCCAAAAGTCGTTTCGCTAACAGTATCTAACAAGTGCTCACATTTTTAAACTGATAATGTTTAAAGGGAGTCAATATATGGATTTCTTATCCAGTATATAACTCTTCATGGTTTTCTGGAAATATTTTTAAGGTATCTTAAAAACACTATAAGCTATTCAAAGATGTCATAAAGAAAATCTCAGTCACCTGAAAATCCTTCCCTGAAAAATACTTGTTTAAAGTTTCAGGGTCATGTTTATTTTGCTTTGCCTGTGGAATCCAAATTTGCTGAATTCATTACTGATACTTTTATCTGCTGTTGTAAGCACAGCATCATAATTCTGTGTTGGCATAATCATGTTGCATTGTAAAACTGTCTAGTTAATGCTTTTTAATCATCAGGCAGAATGCAGGGAGAAGGGGAGAGAGATCTTATGTCATTTGAACTTTCTGCAGCAACACCTTAAATTGGGACAGTGAATTTGTTTACAAAGAGTTATCCAGTTCCATTTTTTAAAATTATGATGTTATTAACAGCTGGTTTGTCTCTTCAGTAAACAGGGACTATTCAAACACATTTTGCTTTTTTCTGCCTTCACTTTTATATCAGCAGTAAAGACCTCACATTCAGTTCAGCATGGGCTATACACTCTAAGGTGACGTACTCACTTGCACAGTTTTACATAGAGGATTTATTTGGGCTGCTTTAAATACCAAACAACAAAACTAACAGGCCAGAATTCCAAGACATAATTTCCTAAACAACAAAACATTTACAGGAAGTTCAATATAAAACAGAAGATGACAGAACCTTTATTTCGAGTAGCACAAAAAATTGGAAATGGACATTCTCGTCAAACATCTATGAGGCCCTAAAAGTCCTGCAGAGAATCCTAGAATTTTCAGGAATATAATTTGAAAAGGAGACAATCAGTGTTCTCTAATGGGGGACATGAATTTGAAGTTGTTCAAGAAGGTAACATATCTCTATGCATTGTAAACGGCAGGCTGTATCATGGAGAACAGAGGAATTTGAACATGAGTACAAGGAAAGGAGTAGTTGACAACTAAGAGAAACTTCTTGAACAAAATATTCTAAAAGGACCACATCTTGAGATTTGAATGTGTTATTATGGTTTCTAGGTTTTTGCAGTCTTCTGAGGGAATGAAGATAGAATAGAAAAATATTTTGAGTGACTCCCGAAAGGAAATTGTTTTTTCTTTAAAAAAAAAAAAAAATCACAGGACTCTTTTAACTCACAAATTCATGAAAGCAGCAAGAAGATTAGTTGGGAGGAACTAAACTAAGCTGAGATATTTCTAAACTTAAAAATTATGCTCTGCAAATGGCAAGAAATTTTCCTTTTAAGTCTATAAATAAGATTGTAAACACTGAGTTAGACATAAACTCAATACATTACATTGGTCAGTTTCACCTAGCAAAAATACCGTTTAAATTTTTCAATTAACATTTTATATCTAAACTAGATGAATATTAGAAAAGAACACAGTGGTTTTATTGGGATAGATTCTTTATTAACCATTGCCAGAAACATCTAACAGTCATAAGCATGTTTTGTTTAAGTGAAACATTTGCGTACTGTTTCATTGATAGTGTGACAAAAAGTCCCTCCAAACAGCCACGATGAGAGCCTGTTGAACTGGAGATGATTTACTTTTTGATGATTTCTTAAATAGTGTTATACACTTTAGTCACACAAATATAATCATTGAACTGTCATTTAATTTACTGATGTAGTTGCAGAGTTAATCCTACAACATAATAAGTGGATTGTTTTAAGTGGAAAGTTTACACCTTCCAAAAACGAAACTGATACCTAGCTGTTATTGTGCCCAACACATATTTAAGGCTGTATCCAAGGTAGGAAGAAAAACGCGGGGAAAAATAATTGTGCCTTGTTTTCCTGACTGGTGTTTTAATTATGATTTGATTTAAACCAAATCCCCTAGGCTATGTATGTGCAGATCAAATATTCCACCCCCACACGCCGCCTCTGCATGACCCCAAGCTGTGAGAAGAGAAAATTCATAGCCCATATGTCAGTCAGACGTTAATTCTTGCCCTGGCACCTGGATAGGCTCTCCCACCTGATTGGAGTGCATTTGCAGTTCTGGGCATATACCCAAAATGTGGAGTAGGCTCTCCAGATCTGGAAATATTTTGGCTGATTAGTTGGCAGAGGTCACGAGGGCAGAGCCCAGTGTCAGTGTCTGAATTTGCCCAGGTGCATTCAGGGTGACAGTTGGGCAGCTGTGCCGCTGCTGGAAACACCAAGCAAGGAGTATCTGAGTTGCCTCTCAGGCTCCTGAAGCTCACAGCCTGGCCTGCAGGTCCCTGTCGATTCCAGTGCAAACACTTGTGCAGATTTTATAGTTTCCAGGAGAGAAGTTAGAGACTATATTTCTGGCTCCGCTTTAATTCTACATTCCTGATCTAACCTAAAACACCCACTCCCGTATTCTGGACTAATTAGGTAAGAGCCTAATAAGTAAATAAGTTATAGTTGACAACATTGCTCATTGAAGCAAACTTTCGGTGTTTAAAAAAGGGGGGAGGGGATGGTGGGGGAGAGGAGGAGAAAAAAGAGAGGAGCGGAGAGGAGGAAGAAAACCAGCCTAGGCTCCACACTGCTTTTCTCTGAAGCCACTGTCTAAAGAAGACAGCGTTAGGGATTGATCCTCATGTGGGTAAACTAACTACACTTGCATTTTTGGTGGCAGCAGTATCTTTCACCCACACAACCAGCTCACAAATGATTAAGAGAAAAAATGAATAAGGAGGCAAGGCAAGACTATACTGCTCCAAGTCAGTCTGTCCCCTGCAGCTGCCGAAAAACAGTTCAAAGTACATGCCTTCCTGAGAGATGGAGGCACCTTCGCATACGAAGGACAGCACTTGCTTTCTGAGTTTGGACTAGGTAATGACAGTCCATGTGGCCGAATCCTCATTGGTAAGATTGAAGTAGACATGATTTAGAAGTGGAAGGACCAGTGGTGACATCCCTATGTGGCCTAAGATCCTTATAGCTCTGGTAGCTCCGTTTATTAATTCAATGAACAATTGCCAAGCGTTGTTTTAGAAATCTGTTGAAAGGGGGCTATGGGATATGGAGATGAGTAGCTGGGTGTTCCAGTCTAGTGAAGGAGATGTGTATATAAGCACTGCCGTGTGGTTGGCACTGTAACTGCGGGGGGTGGGGGGTGGGGGGGAGGTGGGGCGGGACACAGTGCCTCTGGTGCAGGGGAGACCGAGATCTGCCTGAGGAAGTCAAGGAAGCTTCCTCAGATCACTAACGTTTGAACTGAGTTTATGAGACAGAGGTGAGGGAAATGAGTGAGAATTGCGAAAAAATAATTCAGGCAGAAAGAAGAGCAGGAATGAAATCGGGGGTGGGGGGGGAATGTAGGAAAGCAGAATGGCTGTTTGGGCCAAGGTGAGGAACCGAGGAGTCCATTGAGGGGAGGTGAAGCATCAAAGGGAGGCTGATGACAATGTGAGAGGGACTTCGAGTCACATGGCCTTCATGACACAGGCCAGCAGTTACCTAACCGTGCTCCGCAGAAACCCTGACTTATTTTACAGGTATTCTGCAAAATAATAAAATTAGTACAGATCAATTTTTATCTCTGATAAATATTGAGTTTTCAGTAAGATTTAGTTAGGAAAATTTCTTTTTAAACAACGGATATAGTCATCAAGGAGCGATTTTAGAGTTTTTGAACAAGGGATTGATACGAACAAATTTGTATTCTAAAAAAATAACTCAGCTGATGGGATGGAGGAGGGACTGGAGTTAGGAGATGTAATTGGCAGAGCGATCAATCGGGCGGCCGCTGCAGTATTGCAGGCAAGAGGGCAGAAAAGCCTCTGTTGAGGCAGTGACGTTGAGACCAGAGAAAATGGAATGTATTCAAGAGATACTTGGCATAAAGAATAAGTAGAACAAGATCCTGAGCAAAAGACGAATAATAGATGACAAGTTGGTAATTTGGGTCAATGCATAAAACAGAGAATTAGAAGTAGTCTCAAGAATAAGTTCATTACTCAGATGCTTACAGAGAATTTGCCTGAAGTTTAAAGATTCAACAAGAGAACTAATTTCAAGAGGACTTCCTTGGGGGAAGGGGGGAAAGCTCAATGCATAGTTCAGCTGAACCTAAAAAAGGAAACAAACACAGACATTCTAGCTTTCTGTTTGAACTTCTGGGAGTGTTTAGATATATGACCAGAAAGTCCCACAAATTATTATGCTGTTTGGATGAGCAAATTGACTTTCTAATCCATTAATGAATTTGGTCACGCATTCCTGAAAGATGACTATAAGCTAGGCAGATTTTGAAAATATTTTCATCATTAAAGCCATGCCTCCAATAGCTTTGTGCTGGTGTAAGTTCCAAAGCGTCGTTTTTCTAAACTTTGATTAGTGGCTTTCATCTCTGTGTGAACCCAGTATCTCTCCCCCACCCCCACCCCCAAAAAAGAAACTCTAAGGGAAGTAATGGGAGCAACACTGACTCAGTCACCAGATTTTGGAGGACTGATGAAATGATATGTCATTAGCATTTTCCCCTTGTTTTAACAGAAATCCAGTCTTACTGATGGTAGCGATGCTTCTAAATGGAGACGCGCTACGCGCAGTTCATCCTCACCCTACACTCCCTCCTCAGCAACACGTCCATCTGTAAGAAACACAGTCTCAATTTCAGACTTTCTGCCCTTCCCTGCTATGACTCCCTCCTTCAGATTTATGAAAGAAAACATTTCTTTCTGTGAAAGGTTTTTGTACACCCGCATCTGGAAGTGTTTATTTCAGTGGCATGTAAGCTATCTGTGGATTTAGTTAGCACCAGACCCCCTTTTGTGTACTCCTGACTTAAAAATTTTATAAATGATCTTATTGAATTTGTGCCAGTGTGCACGTGGTTTGGCTGATTGCTGCATATATCCTTTACCTGCCAGTCACCTTTGATTTATGCTCCTTCTGCTAAGCTTTTACTTTCCAAAAATGGTGCCACTGAACTGTCCTCTAAATCATCTTACTGGTTAAATTACTCCAAGACGAGTTGGTATGTTTTGGGTTGCCTACAGACAGATGAATTTATGTTTTTCTGCCCTTACCCACTTCTAGCAAAGCCACTTATAGAGGAGGATTGGGTATGTTATGTCATCGATCTCTTTATTCCAAATGAATACCATCTGAAACACTGTGCCAAGACCAAAGTGACAAAGAAGTGTTCTTTAGCATCCCCTTCTGTTCTGAGATCTTCTTTTACACATAAGTCTGTGCCTTGAACTGAATCTGATGTGAGGACTTTTCATTGCTCAGAAAAGGGGAAATAAAGTCTCTCAGACAAAATAAGTAAACTTCATCAGAAAGACTGAGACTTTGTAAAGTCTTTTGTTAACCTGTGAGTTTTATGATGTTTCCTGGAGAAAAGCAGGTGGCTTGGCAGTTATTTTAAATGTTGGCTATTTGTGGTAGTGGTTTCGAGGGGTTTCATGTTTCTGAAGAGACATCCTGAAAAGCTAATTCTTAAGAGTGTTTGACAAAATGATGCATCATTTTGAACTAATTTTCCAGGAGTTCTTTGGTCACTGAACATGCCGTTTAACTTGATCTTGCAGGTTACCAGCTATCACCACAGGGGCCAACCTTAATACGGTGAATTTGCTGACTAGGAAGCCAGTACCGTGCTGACAGAGCAAAGCAATACTGATAGAATTTTTAAAATAGCTTTTAGACATGCAAATATCTCACTTAAAAAAGCTTTGCAAAGAGCTGCTCTTTTTCTGTTCCATGTGGTGATAGGGGAGTATTTTTAAATTTCATGATTGTACCTAAAATGATGTGGAAGCATTTCAAATACTTGGATTACACAGATCTCAGTGTCATAGTTCACAAACTACTGGAAGCAAAGGGTAGAGCCTCTAGGCTACTTTGCTGTGGTCCCACCAAGCCTGGAGGTATTTATTCCAAAACACTCAGGAGTCTTCATTTATACTTCTAAAACTTTGGGCGGGGCTCCCTGTGTTCTGCCAAGGTGAAAGACGTCTCAGGAGTATGTCAGTCACATTTGCACAGCTTAGTCAGTCATCCTCCCGGCATGCTTTTCAGAGACGTGGGGGACTGCAGTTGTTAGGAAATCAGCACCAGATATGTGAGCAATGTATTTCCATTAACATGTCACTTTGATTAAAAAATATACATGTGTGTATATATAGTGTTTTAGATAGGTATAATTTATATATGTATGTGTATGTATACACATACACATATATATAGTCCCATTTAAAAAGATTGTCTTGGGACTTCCCTGGTGGTGCAGTGGTTAAGATTCACCCTGCCAGTGCAGGGGACACGGGTTCGAGCCCTAGTCCGGGAAGATCTCACATGCCGCAGAGCAACTTAAGCCTGTGCACAACTACTGAGCCTGTGCTCTAGAGCCTGCGAGCCACAACTGCTGAAGCCCGCGCGCCTAGAGCCTGTGCTCTGCAACAAGAGAAGCCACAGCAATGAGAAGCCCGCGCACCGCAACGAAGAGTAGCCCCCGCTCACCGCAGCTAGAGAAAGCCCACGCACAGCAGTGAAGATCCAACGCAGCCAAAAATAAATAAATAAATTTATTTTAAAAATATAAATAAAAAGATTGTCTTCTAAGGGTGTTAAATGTATGATATCATTTAATCGTTACAACAACCTAGAAGATAGCATGATTATTAGTATCCTAAATAAATAAATATTAAAAGATTGTTTTAAATGAACCGAAAATTTCACTGATGCTGTTTCATGTAAGTCACTGTTTAACATCCTACTGTCTTTGATGGTTAGAGTCAGATGACTTGCCTGAGCCTCAGTTTAATCATTTGTAAAAAATAAGCGATTTTTAGCAAAGATCAATATTTAGTAATAACACTTGAAAGCTCCTAGCACTGTGCCTAAAATATAGAACATGAAAATGCAAACACAGTGTTTTCTTTTAAAATGATTATCATCTGAACAAAACTCGAGTAGAGATGACAAGGCTAGTTTCCCACCAGTGCCCTTCTGAGAACTGCAGAGGGAGGCCCAGTCTGATATGTGAGTTTGGGGTGGAGACCCACACCCACTGATTGGCTTTCTTTGTAGCCTTCAGAGAATTCCTACTGTTTTTGTGTCCAGTTTCACATGTATAAAATGGGTAATAACGTGTTCTTTATAGTTTCAGAGTACCTTGAGATTCATGACCGCTGGACTCCTTTCCTGCCCCATATTTCTGCCCTTGTGTGGGCAAATAGGCCCATGCTGAGGACCGTTTTACTTCCGGAGGTGGTGGCATTACTGACCACATATGGGAAGTGAGGCTTAGATGCAGAAAGAGTATGGTAAAAAGATGAAAAGCTACAGAAATTGTGGGTTGCAAAAAGTGACTGCCAAAAGCTTTTCCAGGAATGAGGGCTTAGAGAGGTTGGAAGATTTAGATTGAAAGGAAAGAATCAAATGTATAGTACATTGCAAACTGATTTTAATTATGTTTCCAACTTGAGGATCAGGGAAGGACCCTTACCTAGAAAAGTTCCTACTCCTGCTTTCACTGATTCCTAAACTTCTACTAGGAGAGTCATTGACTTCTCTTAAAAATATGTTTTGTATCCATGTGAAGATTTAACTTCAGATATCTAGGTGAAAGGATTCATAATTCAACAAAATTGTTTGGTGATGATACTTTAGATTTAGTAACTAGTATGGTCTTGGTGCGTTGTCTCAGTCCATTTCAGTAGGATCTTACTTAAGTTATTCAAGATAAATGAGAATTTATACTGTTTCCAAAACACTCCTAAATATTTAGCTGTGAAATCTCTATTCCCAGGTTATTGCAGTATCTAATGCTTACACACTTTTCTTCCAACTTAAATTGAAAATTTTTCTTTATTTCTCCTTCGTGGAAAGAGAAATACTATAATATTGTATGAACAAACTCTCTGAGGCCCTTTCTAATTTTGGTAGCAGTATTTCTCACACTTGCTTGGAAGAAGTTTGTCACTTTCTCCACTTTAATCTCGAGACAGCTTCTGTACACCCATACTTTTAGGGGTTAGGGTCTAGAGGAGGAAACCTTTCCAGACTTGGAAAGATCTAAGCCCAGGGAGCTCCTGGTGATTCAGGGCATTGGTAGAAAGAGTCAAGTCCCATCTCTTTCTTATTTCCTTGACTCTCTCTGAAATGTTTTCTCCTTTAGAGCCAAATTCTAAACTTTGACCCACTTTCCTCCAAGATACTTTGTATTTCCCAGTCTGATCAAAACCTCCTGAGGACCTGTCCCCAGTAGACCAAGCGACCATGTTTTAACCATCTTGCATCTCCCTCAGTAAAGTACAATGCTTTTTGCTTAATTGGAGCTCAACATAAAAGAAGGATGAATGGATGGACAGATGGACGAAATGATGGTCTGAAGAGAGAACAACCTTCCAATGGACAAAGCCCAATCTTAATCTCCCTGATCAGTTTTAGGCCCCCTGAACTTGGTATACCCTATAAATGTGGATACTCCACTACCTTTGATTAAACAGTTTATAGGTCACTGCAGGGCAGTAAAAAGAATGATATGGTTGCTTCATTATTACTATCCAGCATTAATCATTGATTCCTCTGGAATCTAAGGCAAAATAATGCCCAAGTTATCTCATCAGCAATATCTATTTTAAAATTAATTTGTTCGATGGGTAGTTATGTACCAGTCATATTGAAGAATTCTTAGGTATTGGGAAAGTCTGAAGCTCAGCTCCTAGCATCATGTTGGAGCCATAATCAGAGCTAACATGTACCTGTTTAATTGATTGACCTTTGCACTCTGCACCTTGATCAGCAGTGAGGAACAAAGCTCCACGTACTCAACCAATAAGAAGGAATTTTGCTATCAGTTGTAAGGCTGCAAGGATTATCTTTTAACGTCACTCTTCAATCATTTTGCAGAGTGGTTTTAGGAAATTAGATAATATATATAAAATGTCCAATCCTCACAGTTGTTATTTTTATCACAGAAACTAATCTTGTTTACATAATTATTATTTTTTTTAATTTATTTACTATTTTTGGCTGCATTGGGTCTTCGTTGCTGCGCGCAGGCTTTCTCTAGTTGTGGAGAGTGGGGGCTGCTCTTTGTTGCTGTGTGTAGGCTTCTCATTGCAGTGGCTTCTCTTTGTTGTGGAGCAGGGGCTCTAGAGCACAGGCTCAGCAGCCGTGGCACACAGGCCCAGTCGCTCCGCGGCGTGTGGGATCCTCCCGGACCAGGGCTCAAACCTGTGTCTCCTGCATTGGCAGGCGGATTCTTAAGCACTGCGCCACCAGGGAAGCCCTACATAATTGTTCTTGATGGCAGGATTTATATATATATATATATATATATATATATATATATCCAGGAAGCAATGCCCAATTATTGGGCTCTAGAAGTGGCCTTGTTATAGAAAATTCTTCTTTGTAGATGAAGTCAGATTTTACTGGTATGGCTATTTTATGAGCTATTAAACTGATAACATTTAAGGAGGACTAAAGTTGATAGTTAATAGGTTGGGTTTTTTTTAATAACAATTATAAATATGGAACTATACCCTGGTAGAGGTGGCATGAAACATCGCTATCCATTCAGGAAGCTTTTGGCTGAAAAATTATAGGCACCAGAAATAACCACTCAGAAAATAAGATGTGAAGAACCCAAAAATAACAGAATTATTTGGATATTAAGATACATCTGTTTGTTAGATGATTATGAATTCTCATAGACACAGCCTAACGTTTTTGATAAAAGTGCCTTTGTTAGTGGTATGCTCCTGTACAGTTTCAGACACATTTTTATGATACATTTTTATGCATGGCCATCAATTAGGAAAAGAGTCTAGACATCTTGTTTTCAAATTTGGAAGAACTGTTTTCTCATTGGATAACAGCTTCGCATGCTACCATGAAATATGTCAGGTTCCCACACAGACTGTAGTTGTCTGCATTCTTAGTGATCAGCTTTTCTCTCGCACCATTAGGAAATACATTCCCAGCAGATAATATTTTGCACTAGAAGACTAAAGAAAATCACTGGACAGCTACAGTTTGAAGATGAAGCTTCACGTTTCCTCACTGGAGGAGAATTCATCTTTCTTTTTATGCCAAAGAAAAGCAGACATCCACAGGGATGCTGCGATTCTGCTTTGGGAGAAATAGAATTCTCAGGATTGTAACAAAGGAAGAATAGCGCAAAGGAGTATATGTCCTGATGTACACTGTCAGCTGGAAGGATGGTGGTTCTGTTCCAAAGGCAGATGGAGATAAGACTTGGGAAGGAAAAGAAATCACCCCTCCCGCATATAATTAGGAAACCCAGTTCTCTGCGCCCTCTGTCTTTTTCCTGACGGGTATGTTTGTTCGACTTTTCTTACTGGGCAGGGAAATCAGTTCCCCTGATAGGCAGGGAAGAATAAAGGTCATGAGTAATTCACATATTTTGTTAGGAAGAAATCATTTTCCATTTAATTGATTAATCAGCTATAGTTTTGAATTCCTGGTAATGTGGTTAGTGCCATGTTAGACACTGGTGAAGAGAGGAAGGAAAAAAATGAACATCTCCTGAGAGCCATCACCTAGTGCAGGAACGGGCAGGCTGAGAGCCAGTCTTCACTTCCTTCTCTGTTACCTACCAGCACCAACGCCTAGGAATAGAAAGAGAGCTTGAAGTTCAGGTGGGGGTGGGGAGGGGCAACAGTAACTCTGTAGATAAATATTATACTTTACTTCATTGATTGCAGGTGCTTTAGGAATTCAGAGGGAAATATACAGCTGGATTAATCAAGAATCTCCATCAGTGATTTTTGTGGGGTAGCAGTACTCTCCCTAAACCCTGGTGGGAAGGCCTCCTGCCTTAGACCCCACATTGTGTGGAGAACCTCCGATCACAAACACTGCTCAGGCCCCCTTCTCCATACCATGCCCTTAATCAAAAGGCAAGCGCTAATGGATGAGTAAACAAATGTGGTCCATGCATACAGTGGACTGTCATTCAGCCGTGAACCTTGGAAACATGCTAAGTGAAATAAACCAGACACAAAAGGACATATCTTATATGGTTTCATTTATGTGAGATATCTAGAAAAGGCAAATTCATAGAGACAGATGGTAGATTAGAAGTTTCCAGGGGTGGAGGAGAGGGAGAATTTTTGTTTAATGGGTACAGAGCTTTTGTTTGGAGTGATGAAAAATTTGGGGAAATAGTGGTGATAGTTGTACAATGCTATAAATATAATTAATGCCACTGAATTATGCACTTAAAACTGGTTAAAAAGGCAATTTTTTTGTTATATATATTTTTCACCCTCCCCACCCCCAAAAACGGCAGCCGCTGCTGAATGCCATGAAGGTCTGTGGATTGCCCTGCTGCCAGAGTCTTGGGGGGATATTGCTTAAGTCAGAGTAAGAGGAGGATTTGAGCTGCAGAAGCTTTTAATAAGAGAAAAGGCAAATTAACTCATCAAATCCTTCTTCTCTTCATGTTCTAGTTCAAGATTCAGTATATACTCATAAATTAAAACAGTATCCACAGGGGTTGCGTGTGTTGGCTGAAAAACAGTATGACTCATATTACTCTTAAATTCGTTGTTATATTTGTAGGTCTAGATAATAAGTGCATGAAGTTTAGTAGTCATTCTTTATATTGGCAACTAGATGGGCATTAAACATTCAAATTGCAAATATATTTATCTTAATAACAATATATAATGATTCCATTAAATTTTCAAAAAGTTAAAACAGAAATTTTAATTTTATTTAAATAATTTAAAAACATATCAAGGGCAAGGCCATCACAATGGTATTAACACAGCTAGTAAAGGAAAAAGGTATACGTGACAGAATTTTGGAAAAATGCCCATAGTATTTTTTTATGCTTTGCGCAACGCATAGTCTTTTGGATTTGTTACTGGAAGTTGTGGTCACGACTCTGCAAGTAACAGTGACATTCTTTGGAACAATTTGAAGGTTACTTATGATATTTTCTGGATCTACCCAAAGAAAGAACATCTTGATGAAATAGATATCAAATTTGACCTCGCAATCACCGTCAAACACATGGTGGGAATGCTGACTAAAAACAGTTAAAGTGATTCTATTTGATGATCGAATGATAATGAGAAGATACAAGATGAACCAAAAAGAGAATGACAGAAGTTTCTCAAATCAAGAATAAACCAAGGTCTTTGGAGGAAAAAGAAATCCATTTTAAATTGTGCTATCCACAAGTTACTTGGTATGAACTATTGATAATTGTGAATAATGGTAGCAAAGCTTACCAAAAAATTATATCTAAGTTTGGCTAATTCACTTATAAAAGAAGTTAACTTTTTTTTTAATTTAAAAGAAAATAGTTTTCTAAATCAAAGGTACATTCAAACAAGGAAATGAAAATATTTGCCTAATTATGAAGGAGAATTTTCACAAACAATCTTACAATTAATTTCTGTAGAAAATATTTTCTGTTTATTATAGATCAAGGTATATTATTCTAAGAAAACCATTTCAATGAATCTCTTATCACTTTATTTGTTTTGTTGTTATTTCTGGAAAAGTTACTTAAATTCTATGGGGTGAGTAAGGGGATAGGCATCGTTTGAAAAAGTTTATCATTTAATTTTAATTTGGAGAACAATATTAATTTTGAAGTATAAACTATATGAAATAAACAGTTTTCTCCAGCAGAATATGTGGTGGAGAAGCTTTGGAAGATAACCAGATTGGGAAAGGGGTAGAGGCACGTAAGAATGAGAAGCTAATGCGAAAGGTTGGGAAACAGGGGAGGTGGGAATTCAGTGAGGCCTTCACAGTCCTAGGATTCAGAGTCTGAGGGAAAAGAGGCAGGAAGGAGAAGGAAGAGGCAGGGAGATTCTGCACATAGGGGAGAGATGAGCCATGGCTCCAGGCACTCTGAAGACAGGTAGGAAACAGGCCCAACTGCAGCAAAGGATCTGAGGTCACAGTGGAGGGAAGTGTAGCCTGTGGCCCAGAAATCCCAGTAGCAGTTTTCTTTTTCCTCTAAAACATTTTAAGACCTCTGGTATGTATCGCCCAAATGCATTCTAAAAGGGCTATGCCAGTTTACTCTCCCACCAGCAATTTGTGAGAGTTCAAATTTCGCTGTGTTCATGCCAGTATTATTATAAGTTTTAAACTTCATTAAAAGTTTAATAATTTGATAGTCTGCCAACATTTCTAAAATGTAGCGTGACACTAAAACTAAAACCATTCCTGTTTGTAAAATGTTCCTTGGAGAATCACAGTGCGCACTGCCTTTGGTATGGGGGGAAGAACCCTCGCCCCCCAGCCATGAGGACAAGTCCACGAGCCTCTCTCTCCATCTGTAATGTGAGTCATAATATAGGTCCTGCTGAGTCCCAGAGTGGTTAAGAAGATTAAAGGACATGATAAAAGTGAATATTCGTAAGTAGTAAAATGCTAGATAAATGTAAATTTTAAGATAATTGGTATATATTATATTAGCATAGCATATGGTAAAACTTAACCTGAGTACCTACTTTATAGGGTTGTGTGAGACATAAAGATACATCACTTCTGACCCCAATTTTTAAAATCCAAGTTTGAAGTGGGGGATGGACTAAATAGGCAATCCTAAAGTTCATATAGAAAATCAAATATGTAAGAATAGCCGGGAAAATCCTCAAAAAATATAATCGGGGGAGGGAGTATTAATTAGCCAGGCCAAATATTAAAACATAGTACAAAGCTATAGTAATTCAAAGTTTGATGTTGGTGCATATATAGATTAACTGAGAAGCCTGGAAAGACCAAAAATATACCGAGATATGGATGGTGGATTTAACACATGATAAAGACAGAAAAATCATCTCCAAAAATATGTTTGTAACTGAACCAAAACAACCACCAAAGAAACCTAAGATATAAAGCAACAGAAAGGTATATTCTGTTATTATTTATATTAAGAGGAGTAATTGAGGAGAATGTCTATACGAATATGTCTTTGTCTGTACACATATGCTTGTATATGCAAAGAATTATCTGGAAGGTAAAAGTGGTTGTCGATGAGTGAGTTCAGAGATGAGAGGGAAGCGTACTATTTAATATTACCCTTTGCTATAGTTTGAAGTTTTTAAACCAATTTCGAGTATTACCTATTTTTAAATATTTTAAAGAAAATAGTAGCTCAGAGTAAGGCAGAGCCAGTGGGAAATTTTACAAAGGAAATATCCTGATGATTTTTTCACTTTTCCTCGGGTATTTTAGTGTACTGGTGTTTAATGTTTCAGGAGTTGTATAAGCCTACCTTTCTGCAATTCTTTGCATAGTCCCGGGCACAGAGTTGGCTTGTAGTGAAGAGTTTCTGGAGTGTGAAGGTAACTTTCCTTTACTATGGAATGGGTCTAATTTAAGAAGCAGGGTTGCAGAGTTGGCAGCCCTCTTAAATACTTTCCCCATAGTACCAGTGTGAAATATCAAACTTTTGGCAGGCAGGCGAGTTCCATGAATTCATGTGTAGCATTTCTTTTCTGTTTAGAATTGAGATCCAATGCCCAGTGCTTAGTTTTTAAATTATCTTTCTGAAGACCTTGCTACATTTTTGCACTGGTTGAAACGAAGCCCTTTGAACACATGGGAAGTTGTTAAAATTTCTTCCTTTGGGAAGTCACTTCTGACTGGATTTCTGCGGAGGGAGTTGTTTCTTGCCACTCTTTCAAATTCTCCTTGTTGTTTTTGGTCCTTCCTCACTCCCCTACAGTCAGAGCCACGACATCACAGCTTATCTTCAAAAAGTAAACTCAGCATTTTCTCTTTTTTAAAACTTAACATTGGAGAAAATACAGATAAACATATATTACCAGTAATTGTATCAAATTGGGAATTTTGCAAGCCCATGAAGTCAGCATCTCAGAAAATGGAGACAGCCATGTTGTATATATGATCCTCTTGAAAAATATCACTTCCCAAAATAATAACGCCTATAACAACCAAATATAAATCAGGACGTAATGATGTAACTGCTGACTTTTTGGCCAACTGTGATCATTAACAGTAGTAGGGTCTGTAGTAACTGAAGGAATGATGGTGGTTTATGGGTGATGAGAGAATCACAGTAAGCTGGTGCATGCTCTCAAGGTTGGCAACAGTATTCATTATCTACTGTATCATATCTGTAATATCTGTAACAACCCCAGAACTTAGTGTCTTAAAACAACAGTAATCATTTAATATCGCATAATTATTGTGGGCTAGGAATTTGGGAGCAGCATGGTTGAGCAGTTCTGGCTTGTGGTTTCCCATGAGATCGCAGTCAGGTGTCAGCCAGGTGCTCGCTGAGGCCAGACCGTCCACTTCTAAGGTGACTCACTTACATGGCTAACATGGTTAGTGCTGCCCATTGGCTGAGACCTCAGTTCTCCATGAGACTAATTAAGTGTCCTCATTGTATAGCAGCTGGCTTATTCAAGAGCTGGCAACCCAAGGGAGCATGGTGGGAATCACAGGGCCTTCTGTGACCTAGTCCAAAGGTCACATACTGTTACTCTCACCAACCCTGATTCAGTGTGGGAGGGAGCTACACAAGGGCAGGAATGCCAGGGGGCAAGAATTACCCAGCGCTGTCTTGGAAGATGGCTACCATAGCAACCCAAGCAGGATATAGTCTTTAGGAAAAGAGCAATTTGGGCTCAGTTTAAAAAACAACAACAACAACAAAAAATGTGACACAAAGTCAGAAGCTTCATCTCATCTCCAGAAGTACAAGTGCTGAAGAGTAGGCCATATTATATCCAATAACTGGTGATTTTAAAGGAGGACATTTCTATTGAGTAAAGGACCACAGCCAAGAATTGCTGAATGGGTTCAGTTTTCCCCCCACTAAATCTTAAGTGAACATTTTTCTATCATTAGATTTCTGTAGGATGACTAATGGACTGTAGGGTAATTCAGCCATTGTTTTTAAAAATCCATCTTGGCAAAGAAAGCTGACATTCTGCTGAAAGAGTTGAGGCTAACCCCCACTCTTTGAAAAGTACTGAAGGGCCTGTGTGTCTTCTCCACAGAGAAAAGGCTCCGTTCTCCATGACTAGCCCAAACCCCACACTACCTAATCTGCCTGGCCTTCAGTTTCTCCTGTTTCGTAGGACCTTGGGCTGAGTCAGCACAACTGGGATTTGGAATCTTGACGCCAGAAAGTCTGCATTTTTTAAACCTCAGGCTCAGCCATTCTCTGATTTTAAAGCTAATAACATTTTAAGTTCTATATTCTAAGGTAGATTTAGCATTAAATGAGATAGTGTACATAAGATGCTTTGGCACAGTGACCTAAAGAGAATCAGGTTGCGATAAATGAGGTGGTATCAGAGTCATCCTAGTTGTGTTGTCGTTTTCACTATCATACACTTGACCTTGACCTTCTGTCCAGCTGTACTACATGCTGACTTCGAGGTATCCTGAGTTTTCTAACCTGTTTTTTAAAAAGTAGAAGACAGCTCTTCGGACTTTTCTACCCTAGAGAAATGTAAGTGAAAGACTATTATGAAAATTACTTAGAGAAAAGCAAAATAGGAAAGAGGTGCTTTTAAAAGTCCACTAGAATAAGATCTAGGAAGGTTCAGTGGTTTCAGTTAACAAGCTCTTTTGTGAACCTTAGATGCCTCATATTTACAGTCAGAGTTTAAGACTAGATGATCATAAAGATCCCTTTCATCCCTCATCATCTGATTGATTTTGTATTTGATCTCACAGCAACCCTATGGAATAAGAGTTATCTTTGAGCAGATTACTCCATGACTCAGTTTCCTTATGTAGAAAATGTGACTAATAATAGTACCTTCTCATGGGCTTGTTAAGGATTAAGTGAGTTAAAATGTGTAAAGCCCTTAGAACAGTGCCTGGAATGTAGTAAGAACTCCATAAGTCTTAGTAATGGTGATGCTGATGATGTTATGATTTTGCAGATGAGGAAGCTGAGATTCATGAAAGTTAATAATTTTTTCTGAGCTCACACAGTAGTAGAGCTAGAACTTGAATTCAGGTCTTTTTTTTTTTTTTTTTTTTTTTTTTTTTTGCGGTACGCGGGCCTCTCACTGTTGTGGCCTCTCCCATTACGGAGCACAGGCTCCGGACACACAGGCTCAGCGGCCATGGCTCACGGGCCCAGACGCTCCGCGGCATGTGGGATCTTCCCGGACCGGGCACGCGTCCCCTGCATCGGCAGGCGGACTCTCAACCACTGTGCCACCAGAGAAGCCCCACGTCTTCTTTTAAACCACATTACTTGTGCATGTAGCTTTCAGACCTTGTTGTCTATTTTTTAAATATAGAATTGATTCTCAGAGCATCTAAACAGCTCTGCCAAGATTGTCTTAGAGAAGAAGGTAAGGAATGAGAAGATGGGGTGTTTTTTGTCCCTAGGATTCTGAGTCTGTGGGACATATGGCAATGCCTCCTTCAAAACTAAGTCCCACCAGGGCATCGCCACCTAGGAAGGTGGAAGAGAATCCTACTTAGTTCCCAAGGACTATTTGAGCTGCCTCAGTTGTGCTAACACTGCCTGTGAGGTAATCACTCATTTTACCCTACCTCAGTTACGTCTTCACATTTCTCACTTATTTGGATAAGGAGGATGCGTTTCATTGTAGACTGTACAGCCTATTAAAGCAGTAAATAATGGTTTGGTTTTAAAATAGATTCTTTGTTCTCCAATTCTCCAGTCTTTTCCACTAACCGTGATTCTGCTTTGGGTGAATGCTCGGAAAGCAAGATCTCATTGTCTTCAATGCAGTTATTGCCTTAGGAGTGGACCACAGCCCCAGACAATGCAAACATCATTCTAGCCACGTTACAAAGGCAGGGGAAGCTAGAAGCAATCTGACTGGTTTTATTATTCTTGTTGTTTGTTTTGTTTTCAAATATAACCAGAGCACATTGCTCAGAGGCTGTGTCTTTCAAAACTAAATGTCCTTGAATAGCTCTCCAGTTCCAAACAGTGCTGCCTTTACTCAAAATAGTTTTGAAATTACTCTTTGGTAATTATCTTCAGAGCTTGCAACACATTCTTTTGAAAAGATTCAGTGGTGACGAATCAGTTATTTTATTAGCACACCATATAGTTGTAGATTCGAACTACTGCTGACATAAATATGAAAAGAAAAATTATGGAATGGATTGTCTTGTGGCTCAATTCAGTAGCTGTGTATAGTGAAACTAAGTTGATGCAGAAAATTAAAGAAATGTTAAAGAAAAAATTTTAAATATCGACTGGTAATAATAGATTATTACCATTTCTGGACGTCACTGGCATATTTCCACTGTATCCACATCATTAAGAGTATTTATCTTCACACACTCCAGTTTACCTAGTGGAAAAGTTAAATAAAATGTTCTGTAAGAACTTTTTAAAAAAAAAGTTCAATTTTTATATTTTATATTATTTTTAAAAGTTATAAAAACGTATTCTTTTATTGCCCTATAAAACACACAAGCTCATTAACCTGGTTTTCTTGGTCTGTTTATGAGAGTGTTTTATCAAATGGATATTTTAAATGTTGTAAAGATGTAATACTGTGCTAAATTAGACTATAAATGATTAATTTGGAAAACAAATACATTGTTATTATTTTTCTAGAATGCCTTTATATGTTATATAGGCGACTATTGGGAGGTAAGATGCCTTCCAATGTACACGTATGCTATCTTTGGGCACACAGGCCTCTGCTGTAAATGAATAATTGAGTCACCATTTGTCCAAATTTAAATGTTTTTGTGTGTATACTTAACTTTTGTGTACTCACACACGTTTTTTATTTGTTCAGAAGACTTTGCTCTAGTTTTTATTCTGTGTGAGTAAATTGATTTGTAATAAAAAAATAAGAGTAGAGAGAAAAGTACAAAGTCAGAAAAATGGAGCTAAATTCTTGAAATAGATTTCAGTAAAAGGAAAGAAATTAGATTTTTGGCTGCTAACACTTGGCTCAAGGGGTTTGATTTACTGAAGCTGTGTGGTGTGGTGAAAAGAGCAGAAGTCAAGAGGCTTGGGCTTAAAATCCTTGGCTCCGCCACTAATCTTTCAGAAGGATCTCAGATGAATCACTTGACCTCTTTGAGCTTCTGTTTCCTCGTCTGTAAAATGAGAGTTTTGACGACATGGTTGCTGAAACCTCTTCCAGCTACAACATTCCATCATTCTAATTCTGAATGTACTGATTCAGATCTTCTCCCTCTGTGTTAATTGCATGCAGACTACTTAAATATCCACAGATGGTTAACTTCCAGGCTTTGTATTAGTCAGCTCAGGCTGCCATTACAGAATACCATAGACTGAGTAGCTTAAACAACAGATGTTTATTTTCTTACAGTTCTGGAGTCCAAGATCCAGGTGCTGGCCAATTTGGTCCCTGGTGAGAGCTCTCTTTCTGGCTTGCAAATGGCCAGTTTCTTGTTATCACCTCACATGGTCTTTTCTCAGTGGGAGAAATCCCCCTCTTCCTCTTATAAAGCCACCAATCCTATGAGGTTAGGACCCCACCCTTCTGACTTCATTTAACCTTAATTACTTCCTAAAAGTTCTGCCTCCAAGTAGAGTCACGCTGGGCTTAGGGCTTCAACATAGGAATTTTGAGGGGGAAACACAGTTTAATCGATAGCAGTTCCTCTCGATATTTCCCTCTAGACCTTCTCTGCATTCCAGGTGGTTTGTACTCACCATCCTCCTTTTTAGGTTAAGAAGAAAAAACATAAAATTTCACGAGCTTCCAAAATCAGAGAAATAATGAATATACCATCAATAAATGTGTAAAAGAAATAGAAGTGGAAATGACTTTTTGATGAACCTGTTCCCCAACATTGCTATGGAAACTTTGTAACATAAAACACACAGGCTTACAGAGAAGTTGATAGAATTTTATGGTGAGCACCCATATACCCACCACCTGTATCCACAGTTAATATTTTACTCTTGTTTTGTTGCAAATCTGTCCATCCTCCATTCATTCGTCAACCATCTCTTTTTATTTTAAGCATTTCAAAGTAAGTTCCAGACATCAGTACTTAGGCATGCATATTATTTACTAACGTTCAATTTTTTTTCTTTTAGATCACCATTTTAAATCGTGCTATGTTGTATATACATATTAACTGAAAGAGTTAATGTTATGAGAAAAGAGACACTGCTCCATTAGTAGAAGCTATTTATAACTGATACTAGTTTTTCAAAGCATCATTATTTCAATCACCAAAAAGGACCAAGCTGGGAAGTAGGAGAATGAAAAATGTCAAAATTATTTTTTAAATAAAAGGCAAATTTGGCAGATGATTAGGAAAAAACAGGTTACAGGCGTTTGAGTACTTTTTACATACATATATAAATAATTTGCTTTCTACCTTTGCTTTGATTTGTAAATGTGAAGATAGGGAAATGGAAAAAAGATGTTGTTTCTCCTTGTACTCTTATCCCTAGAAATTCTTTCTCAACCAGGAGAGAATCTCAAATGTTTCCTAACACGTGGCTGTCACCTTGTAAAGATGGATAGATGAATGAGTGAAAATGAATGAGTGACCGTCGTGAGCAGTCAGAGAGTCCTTTCTAGGGACTCCTTAACTGATGGCTGTGAGATAATTATGATTATCTTCTGATGGATCATGCACTGCCCTCTCTAAAACTGTGAGAGTAAGGAATTCCAGGCAGGTTAGAAAAGGGCTTTATCATTCATAGGCATGCATAATTGGCTTAGTTTTGTTGCTTTTATATACAGTAATACATATAACATAAATAATACAGCTATATGTAACATATATAGATTTGTAGTTATATACAGACACACGTTGTCTGAGCATACTAGGAGTAGTCATCAACGGGCCTCTTTTGCTAGTCCCTGAATTAGTTGGAGATTCCTCAGAACAGTTGCAGTTTAAAGTCTGTCTGAATCTGCTGGAGTCTTAGTTGCTCTTAGTGGTTTATATCTCAGCTCTTTGTTCACCACTCAGAGCTCACCACTGTCTTAATGAGTCATCCCAGCATTTAGCAGCATCCAAGGCTATTTTTCTGCAAAGTCACTTGAAGTGAACTCTAAAACACTGGAAGGAGTTGTTTGTATAGGCGACAGTTGGTAAAGGACTTTTTTAGGATTGCCACAGTCCTTGGGGTGTGATATGCTATTCCAAGCAGGCACTCTTAGAGGGGAGGAAAAAAGACAAACCAGCATATTCTCAATGTGGAGAATTGTTTACTTCTGATGTTTGGACAAGAGCTGGCACTGCTAGAGAGGGTCTGCCTTTTTAAGCACTGCTCATGCCATCCACAGGGACACGAAGTCTCATCAACACTCTCATCCTACTGCTGATGGCTTCACATTGTAGAAGTGGGTAATGGAAATGTTGGTGACATTTGGTTCTTTTATTCAGAGCAATCCAGAGTGACAGAGAGAAGCCAGAGTCAGCAAGTAGGTCCGCCATCTGGGGTGGTATAGACAGTTACCAAGGAAGTCGTCATCACAGAAGCCTTACCTTGAGGCCAAAGCACGGGGATCAAGGATTGCACCAATCGGTCTGCAGTTGTGGACCTCAGACAGCAGCACTGGGGATCTATGACTGGGTGACAAGGAATCTATCCTATCAGGAGGTTGGGGCACAGGAAGCTGTGGCTGGAGTGAAGTGCAAGAACTAAGGAGCTCCAAAGATAGGGACACAGGCAGGAGTCAGTAGGTATGGAAATGCCCATGGCAGAAAGGACAGCTAAGAGGATGCCAGCAGTGGAGTCCCAGTGGGAATGGTGGAGCAGGGTGGGTGGCCCAGCAGCTGCACAGTCAGTGGAGTGGCAAATTGCACAGGGCAGGGGCCGAGCAGAGAAAGTCACCTACTCACAAATGATTTTCTTGTCATCCTGCAAGACAGAAGCATTGTGAGACGCAGCCTCATCTAGGCAGGCAGGTGGTGACATCATCCTTAAAAGGCTGAAATGGATGGTTCCATGCTTAAGAGTTTTTTCTTTAAAAAGTATAATTACTGGGGCAAGAAAAAAACGTTTTGAACTTGGTTTTTAAATTTTACTTTACATTTTCTTGGGGTTTAGTTCTATTTGCTTCCAGCATGATCCAAATACCTACTTCAAAGCAAGCATTCTAACAAGAACTTGTTAAAAGGAAGGGAAACCAGCTCCTGTGGCTTCTTGTACATCAGCTATGGAGGCGCTCACAGAACCACGTTTGTGAGTTGAGTGTAAATGAATCCGAAACCTACAAATTAGATTTCCCTTGAAATACACATGGGTTTAAAACCTTAACGGGAAAAGAACTTGGCAAGTCAAACCTGACCATATTCAGTGAAACCTCACTAATTTGCACTAATGACCAGGAGATCCATTGAGAATTACTGATTTTTTGTATGTTAGCATGGGAACAAATACCAAAATAGGGGTGTGGGGATGAGGGGGTATGGAGCGTGGAGCAAGCGTGGGAGGGGGAGAATCAAAGTTGCGGCATCAAACAAATACACTTTCTGGTACAATGAAGAATGTATTTGAACAGTTCCTGGAATGAAACTCACTGGCTTAATGAGGGCCTGGCTGTGGCGAGTCTGCCAGCTGCAGGGGCAGCCGTGTCATCCAGCCTGCCTGAGCCAGCAGTTAACGTGCACTTAGGTTAAGAGGCTTCTGCTTTCTCGCAGGTTGGGGGGTTGTGGTTTTTGCAGGGGTGTGAACCAATGAGATTCTGCCACGTGTCACACACGTGTGTGACATGGGCTTGCACAGACAAGCTGTGATTGCAAATCGGCATTGGGGTGGGATTGCTTATCACCACTTAAAAGCAAAACAAAACAAAACACCAAGAGGTTGCCAGAAGAGGTAGCAAGGGTGGTTGGAATTCTGACTAGCTGAATCTTCCTTAGATGTTAGTGAACCATACTTGTAGTGGAAGATATTTAATTTAAATTTTTCTGAGTTGAAGATTGACTATTTAGTAGACGTTTATCTTGATGTGTTTTTATTTCACTAAAAATAAAAGTTGTGTCTTCCTTTATAAGCAACTATCTAAAAAGTTCTTTGAAGATTTAATTATCTGTGGCCCGAATTTCAGTAATTATAGTGACTTTTTAATTCATTTCATTTGAGAAATAGAATACTTTCTTCCAGTTGTAACTGTTTAACAATTACAGATAAAGGACAGTGATGATGCTTCCTTTGACTTTCCTCTCCATAATATCTAAGAATATATAGGGTTTGGGTATTCTTTGCAACTGAGGAATTTCTCTTAACTAAATGTTCTATTCCTCTGACTTAAGAGCAGCCCAGGTAATGATTTGTGTATGTACTGATTTCAATCGCTCCATCCTACTTGCCTGACTGGGAGCTAATGTTTTACCAGCTGAAGAATAATTTAGAACTTCCACTCAAGCAGCCATGGAAGGCTGTGGGGAATAATAAATACATGTAGCCAGAGCTTTCTTTAGGACCTATGTTGAGCAAATAGTTTCAAGTCTTCTCGTGCTTCCCCTGGACCAGAAAAGGAGTTGTCACCCCAGCTGGTACAGAAAAAGACTGAACCTCACTTAACTTACACTAAAACCTGCTTTCATCATTTTTAATCTTTTCCTTCTTCCCAACTACCCAGTTCAACAATAAAACACGATTCATGCAGACCTTTTGTGCCTTAAGTCAGGGGCGGGGAAGTATGGACACTTGAAGGGTTTATATGTCATTAGCATCCCCAATAGGAACTATACCAAACTGACAACTCTTCCCAAGCCCCCAGGTTTGCCCCCATGACTCTCAGGTGGGTGATTTGCTTTGCTTTAAAAAAAAAAAAAAGGAAACCCAAGGCCAAATGTAGGCTTTCTAAATTACTTTCTTTTCCACCTCAAAATTTCTGTAGTTTAATTTCTTTTTTCTTTCTTGGACCTGTTTCTGAGGAAGAAGTACTCATTGCTTTGTCAAGCAGGAAGCCTGAACTCCCCTCCCCCTGTCTTGAGTTCTGTTTTTGACATTTCAGTTTACTATTACTATTACTGCCCTTTTCCAACAGAACTCCTTAGAAGGTTGGAGAACATTCTACTTCGTGTGTGTGATGTGCTCCAGGTTTTCTCTCTAATGCCCTACATGAACTTGCCCCTGACAACCTCTCCTCACTCATCTCCCATCCCCACCCTCCTGCTCATTCTGCTGCAGCCACGCCAGCCTGTCTCCTGTGCCTCAGATGCTCCACTTTGTCTCCTACCTCAGGGTCTTTTCACCTGTAAATTCTCTCTACCTAGATTGCTCTTTTGTCCTATATGTGCATGGCTTACTCCCTCATTTCCTTTTGGTCTCCGATCAAATGTTAGCTGAGCTGACAGGCCTTTCCTTCATCACATGTAAGAGTAACTCCATCCCCTCTTCAGGGTCCCCATTGCCTTTTCCCAACTTAACATTTTCCCATAGCACTTATCACCCTATCATACCATGTGTGTATTGTTTGTGTGTTGTGTATTTCTTCCACTGTAATATGTTGCATAAGGGCACGGACTTTGCCTGTATTACTCACAGATGCATTCCCAACACCAAGCAGAGTGCTGGTGACTAGTGGGTACTTGATAAATAATTAACGAATGGTTGGCTACAAGATATAATAGAGATACATTATAAATACTCTACGAATACGTACTGACCCTTTCTCTGGTTAACTTTATTATTTTGGTTTTGGTTTTTAATTAATGATTTTTTTTCCAGTTTTTTTCTTTGAGGAAAGATTTTAAAACAGTTTTTAAATAGAGTGCTGTTCTCTCTGACTGAACCTTCCTACTGCTTCATAACAAACAGATAAAATAATAGTCAAATCCTTGTCGAGACTCATTTCTTCGTTAGCGTGGAAATAGGATTTTCACAACAAGAGAATAAGCTGTGCATTTTCAAGGGCTTTTTCAGCATTTTTTTTTTTTTTTTGGCTGCGTTGGGTCTTCTTTGCTACACGGGAGCTTTCTTTATTTTTAGTTGCGGGGAGCAGGAGTTACTCTTTTTTTTTCACTTTATTTTATTTTTTTATACAGCATGTTCTTATTAGTCATCCATTTTATACACATCAGTGTATACATGTCAATCCCAATTGCCCAATTCATCACACCGCCACCCCCACCCACCGCAGCTTTCCCCCTTTGGTGTCCATACGTTTGTTCTCTACATCTGTGTTTCAATTTCTGCCCTGCAATCCGGTTCATCTGTACCATTTTTCTAGGTTCCACATATATGTGTTAATACATGTTATTTGTTTTTCTCTTCCTGACTTACTTCACTCTGTATGACAGTCTCTAGATGCATCCACATCTCTACAAATGACCCAATTTTGTTCATTTTTATGGCTGAGTAATATTCCATTGTATATATGTACCACATCTTCTTTATCCATTCGTCTGTCGATGGACACTTAGGTTGCTTCCATGACCTGGCTATTGTAAATAGTGCTGCAGTAAACATTGGGGTGCATGTGTCTGTATGAATCCTGGTTTTCTCTGGGTATATGCCCAGTAGTGGGATTGCTGGGTCATATGGTAATTCTATTTTTAGTTTTTTAAGGGACCTCCATACTGTTCTCCGTAGTGGTTGTATCAATTTACATTCCCACCAACAGTGCAAGAGGGTTCCCTTTTCTCCACACCCTCTCCAGCATTTGTTGTTTGTAGATTTTCTGATGATACCCATTCTAACCAGTGTGAGGTGATACCTCATTGTAGTTTTGATTTGCATTTCTCTAACTATGAGTGATGTTGAAGAGCTTTTCATGTGCCTCTTGGCCATCTGTATGTCTTCTTTGGAGAAATGTCTATTTAAGTCTTCTGCCCATTTTTGGATTGGGTTGTTTTTTTAATATTGAGCTGCATGAGCTGTTTATATATTTTGGAGATAAGTCCTTTGTCCGTTGATTTCTTTGCAAATATTTTCTCCCATTCTGAGGGTTGTCTTTTCTTCTTGTTTATGTTTTCCTTTGCTGTGCAAAAACTTTTAAGTTTCATTAGGTCCCATTTATTTTTGGTTTTATTTCCATTACTCTAGGAGATAGATCAGAAAATATCTTGCTGTTTATGTCAAAGAGTGTTTTTCCTATGTTTTCCTCTAAGAGTTTTATAGTGTCCACTCTTACATTTAGGTCTCTAATCCATTTTGATTTTATTTTTGTGTATGATGTTAGGGAGTGTTCTAACTTCATTCTTTTACATGTAGCTGTCTTGTTTTCCCAGCACCACTTATTGAAGAGACTGTCTTTTCTCCATGATATATCATTGGCTCCTTTGTCATAGATTAGTTGACCATAGGTGCGTGGGTTTGTCTCTGGGCTTTCTATCCTGTTCTATTGATCTATATCTCTGTTTTGGTGCCAGTACCGTATTGTCTTGATTACTATAGTTTTGTAGTATAGTCTGAAGTCAGGGAGTCTGATTCCTCCAGCTCCGTTTTTTTCCCTCAAGACTGCTTTGGCTATTCGGGGTCTTTTGTGTCTCCATACAAATTTTAAGATGTTTTGTTCTAGTTCTGTAAAAAATGCCCTTGGTAGTTTGATAGGGATTGCATTGAATCTGTAGATTGCTTTGGGTAGTATAGTCATTTTCACAGTATTGATTCTTCCAATCCAAGAACGTGGTATATCTCTCCATCTGTTGGTATCATCTTTAATTTCTTTCATCAGTGTCTTATAGTTTTCTGCATACAGGTCTTTTGTCTCCCTAGGTAGGTTTATTCCTAGGTATTTATTCTTTTTGTTGCAATGGTAAATGGGAGTGTTTCCTTACTTTCTCTTTCACATTTTTCATCATTAGTATAGGAATGCAAGAGAATTCTGTGCATTAATTTTGTATCCTGCAACTTTACCAAATTCACTGATTAGCTCTAGTAGTTTTCTGGTGGCATCTTTAGGATTCTTTATGTATAGTATCATGTCACCTGCAAACAGTGACAGTTTTACTTCTTCTTTTCCAGTTTGTATTCCTTTTATTTCTTATTCTTCTCTGATTGCTGTGGCTAAGACTTCCAAATCTATGTTGAATAATAGGTGTGAGAGTGGACATCCTTTTCTTGTTCCTGATCTTAGAGGAAATGCTTTCAGTTTTTCACCATTGAGAACGATGTTTGCTGGGGGTTTGGCATATATGGCCTTTATTATGTTGAGGTAGGTTTCCTTTATGCCCACTTTCTGGAGAGTTTTTATCATAAATGGGTGTTGAATTTTCTCCAAAGCTTTTTCTGCATCTATTGAGATGATCAGATGGTTTTTATTCTTCAGTTTGTTAATATGGTGTATCACATTGATTGATATGTGTCTCTTGAAGAATCCTTGCATCCCTGGGATAAATCCACTTGATCATGGTGTATGATCCTTTTAATGTGTTGTTGGATTCTGTTTGCTAGTATTTTGTTGAGGATTTTTTGCATCTATATTCATCAGTGATATTGGTCTGTAATTTTCTTTTTTTGTAGTATCTTTGTCTGGTTTTGGTATCAGGGTGATGGTGGCCTCATAGAATGAGATTGGGAGTGTTCCTTCCTCTGCAATTTTTTGGAAGAGGTTGAGAAGGATGGGTGTTAGCTCTTCTCTAAATGTTTGATAGAATTCACCTGTGAAGCCATCTGGTCCTGGACTTCTGTGTGTTGGAAGATTTTTAATCACAGTTTCAATTTCATTACTTGTGATTGGTCTGTTCATATTTTCTATTTCTTCCTGGTTCAGTCTTGGAACGTTATACCTTTCTAAGAATTTGTCCATTTCTTCCAGGTTGTCTATTTTATTGACATAGAGTTGCTTGTAGTAGTCTCTTAGGATGCTTTGTATTTGTGCGGTGCCTGTTGTAACTTCTCCTTTTTCATTTCTAATTTTATTGATTTGAGTTCTCCCCCTCTTTTTCTTGATCAGTCTGGCTAATGGTTTATCAATTTTGTTTATCTTCTCAAAGAACCAGCTTTTAGTTTTATTGATCTTTGCTGTTGTTTTCTTTGTGTCTATTTCATTTATTTCTGCTCTGATCTTGATGATTTCTTTCCTTCTGCTAACTTTGGGTTTTGTTTGTTCTTCTTTCTCTAGTTCCTTTAGGTGTAACGTTAGATTGTTTGCTTGAGATTTTTCTTGTTTCTTGAGGTAGGCTTGTATAGCTATAAACTTCACTCTTAAGCCTGCATTTGCTGCATCCCATAGATTTTGGACTGTTGTGTTTTCATCGTCATTTGTCTCTAGGTATTTTTTGATTTCCTCTTTGATTTCTTTAGTGATCTCTTGGTTATTTAGTAACGTATTATTTCGCCTCCATGTGTTTGTGTTTTTTACATTTTTTCCCTGTAATTGATTTCTAGTCTCATAGCATTGTGGTCAGAAAAGATGCTTGATATGATTTCAGTTTTCTTAAATTTACTGAGGCTTGATTTGTGACCCATGATGTGATCTGTCCTGGGGAATGTTCCATGCGCAATTGAGAAGAAAGCGTAATCTGCTGTTTTTGGATGGAATGTCCTATAAATATCAATTAACTCTATCTGGTCTATTGTGTCATTTAAAGCTTGTGTTTCCTTATTAATTTTCTGTTTGGTTGATCTGTCCATTGATGTAAGTGTGGCGTTAAAGTCCCCCACTCTTATTGTGTTACTGTCAATTTCCTCTTTTAGAGCTCTTAGCAGTTGCCTTATGTATTGAGGTGCTCCTATGTTGGGTGCATATATATTTATAATTGTTATATCTTCTCCTTGGATTGATCCCTTGATCATTATGTAGTGTCCTTCCTTGTCTCTTGTAACATTCTTTATTTTAAAGTCTATTTTATCTGATATGAGTATTGCTACTCCAGCTTTCTTCTGATTTCCATTTGCATGGAATATCTTTTTCCATCCCCTCACTTTCAGTCTGTATGTGTCCCTAAGTCTGAAGTGGGCCTCTTGTAGGCAGCATATATATGAGTCTTGTTTTTGTATCCATTCAGCAAGCCTGTGTCTTTGGTTGGAGCATTTAATCCATTCACATTTAAGGTAATTATCAATATGTATGTTCCTATTACCATTTTCTTAATTGTTTTGGGTTTGCTTTTGTAGGTCCTTTTCTTCTCTTGTGTTTCCCACTTAGAGAAGTTTCTTTAGCATTGGCTGTAGAGCTGGTTTGGTGGTGCTGAATTCTCTTAGCTTTTGCTTGTGTGTAAAGCTTTTGATTTCTCCATCGAATCTGAATGAGATCCTTGATGGGTAGAGTAATCTTGGTTGTAGGTTCTCCTTTTCATCACTTTAAGTATGTCATGCCACTCCCTTCTGGTTTGTAGAGTTTCTGCTGAGAAACTGTTAACCTTATGGGAGTTCCTTTGTATGTTATTTGTCGTTTTTCCCTTGCTGCTTTCAATAATTTTTCTTTGTCTTTAATTTTTGCAAATTTGATTACTATGTGTCTTGGCATGTTCCTCCTTGGGTTTATCCTGTATGGGACTCTCTGCGCTTCATGGACTCGGGTGGCTATTTCCTTTCCTATTTTAGGGAAGTTTTCAACTATAATCTCTTCAAATATTTTCTCGGGTCCTTTCTCTCTCTCTTCTCCTTCTGGGACCCCTATAACGCGAATGTTGTTGTGTTTAATGTTGTTCCAGAGGTCTCTGAGGCTGTCTTCATTTCTTTTCATTCTTTTTTCTCTATTCTGTTCCGCGGCAGTGGATTCCATCATTCTGTCTTCCAGGTCACTTATCCATTCTTTTGCCTCAGTTATTCTGCTATTGATTCCTTCTAGTGTATTTTTCCTTTTAGTTATTGTATCGTTCATCTCCGTTTCTTTGTTCTTTAATTCTTCTAGATCTTTGTTAAACATTTCTTGCATCTTCTCGATCTTTGCCTCCATTCTTTTTCCGAGGTTCTGGATCATCTTCACTATCATTATTCTGAATTCTTTTTCTGGAAGATTGCCTATCTCTGTTTCATTTAGTTGTTTTTCTGGCGTTTTATCTTGTTCCTTCATCTGGTGCATAGCCCTCTGCCTTTTCATCTTATCTCTCTTTCTGTGAATGTGGTTTTTGTTCCACAGGCTGCAGGACTGTAGTTCCTCTTGCTTCTGCTCAAGCAGGGGCTACTCTTCCTTGCGGTGCATGGGCTTCTCATTGTGGTGGCTTCTCTTGTTGTGGAGCAAAGGCTCTAGGCATGCGGGCTTCAGTAGTTGTGGCACATGAGCTTCAGTAGTTGTGGCTTGAGGGCTCTTGAGCACAGGCTTAGTAGTTTTGGTGCGTGGGCTTAGTTGCTCTGCGGCATGTGGGATCTTTCCAGACCAGGGTTCGAGCCCGTGTCCTCTGTATTGGTAGGCAGATTCTCAACCACTGTGCCACCAGGGAAGCCCCAGCATTTTTGAAATTAAAATTTTTTGTTCAAGTTCAGGATTTTTTTTTATTCCCTTTCAATGTCTTTATTGAACTTTTAGGCACTAATAATTTAACAAATGTAGAAGAGAAAGGCTTTTCTCAGAAAATGTTTATAGCCCAGTTGAAAGAGACAGTGTAGAATTACATGATTTCATTATAATGTTTAATTACTGTGATAATCCATCATGGGACCAAATGGGAGCAAGTTTGGCTGTTCAGAGAAGGCTTCATAGAGGAAGGATTGCCTGAGCTGAAGTTTGAAGAGTGAGAGGAGTTTAGCCAAGCAGAGGGACGAGATGCAGAGGGAACATGAGCAAAAGTAGAGATCCAAGGAGGTATGAAACAGCATTGCATGGTCAGGAAATGACCAACAGTTTGAAAATATTAGCACATGGAATACACGGTGGGAATGGCTGGAGATGAGGAAAAGAGGGGAGATGGGGGCTGAGGCATGGAGAATGCTGTATTTAGGAGTCTGGACTATATCCTTGATGGGGTGTAGTTGCAGGACCTTTAAGCTGGGGAGTGAATATCAAAGTTAGAAGGAATATTGTAGTGCTTTAACTTTTTGGTGGTTTTGAAACTTTACCACATAACTTGTTTTTCAAACAAAATCTTACATATTAACTTAATATGAAAATCAGATCAAAGCAGAGCTGTGCAGTTGAGGTTGGGGTGGAAAGCTCAGAGCTTCCTAGCTTGGTCCCCCCTCACTCTTCTCCTGGCCCCTTTGCCAGCTCCTAGGGCACCGTCATAGAACCTCCATGGCTTTTCTGAGCACACTTTAAAACAAAAAGCCTTTCAGTTTATAGACTAGAAAACTGGGACTCAGGATGTTAGAGTATCTAAACTATTGATAATTCATGGAAGAGCCCAGAATAGAACCATGTCTCTTGATTCCAAATTTAGTGGGGGTTTTTTCAGTATAACATACTATCATTGGAGAAAAAGTTACTATTTCATAAAACAGAAATTCCTCGCTCCTGTTATGCAGATGCAATATATGAGACAAAGAAAAATATCAATAATTGTCCAAGTTAGAGTTAATTTTCTACATTTAGTACATGCTTATTAATTTTATGCAGGTTTTTTAAAAACATTTTAGATTGTTTTAGAACTGGATCCAGTTTATACAGTTCCCTTTGCCTTTTCATGCTGAGAAAGTACCAAGTTATCCGTCAACTTGAATTTGTAGGAATTAGATACAGGGAGTTTACTGTTAAGGCCTCTTGTTATTGGAATCCCCCCCCATTAAGTGTTGATAGTGCCTGGGTTTACCAACCTTGTCTAAATAGTATATCATGGCTGAAGCCTGTTCTAATGGCAAAAGCAGTGGAATAAGAGTCAGGAGACCTGGTTACTCCCAGTCCAGCTATTAACTGGCTGAATAACATTTGGAAAAGTCACTCAAGCTCAACTGTACAATGGGAAGATTGAACTAAATTACCTCAAAGGCCCATTGCAGCTCCTGCAGTCTGTGATTCTAATTACAGCACATGTTGTGTTTTGAGAGTGCTAATGTTTTATAGACTGCCATAAGCTGTCATTTTTGATGGTCCTAAAGACTCAAGATAGTTGGGTACATGAAGCAGTTGATTATGAATATCTTGTAAAAGAAGTGGGCATCTACTCATTTACTCATCAGGCGAAGGATATATGCTAATGAAATGAGTTAATTTTATTTGCAACTATATTCCCAATCTCGGAATTTGAGTGGCTTCATTGAAATTCTAGTAATACATTCCCCGTGACCTTATCAATGGACAACTCAGCCTTGGACAGCCCACATAGAAGATAGGAGGATGTTTATGAAAAGCTCTGCTTATCTCTGTGAAAATCATGGTATATAAACTCTTTCAAGACTCAGAATTGTAGAAGTCCTTCAGAGTCCTTCTCTGAACTCCCCCTTCTGTTTTTGATTCCCCGATCTCATTTTTCTGCATGAGCCCTTCCTCAGTGTGCTATTTAAAGTCCTTTCACATCAAGCCCTACTACTTTAAGAATAAGTGTGATGTAACAAACAATGACATTATTATGGTGTAAGGACAAGAAATAGGGGGTGAGTTATAAAGCAGAACATTTTTATTTACACAGCAGTGTTTTAATAACCAGTAAAATTTTGGAAGAGAACTAGAAAAATAGTTAAAAGATAAATGGACTTATGTTTCAATGTTATGATTTTTCACATACACTAAAGTTCATTTTTACTTTCTTTTTTTAAATCCCTGAATTTCGGACAGGACCCTGGGAGAGTTGTTGGCATCCTTTGGTCAACATATTTGTCAGGGTATTTGTTTTCAATGTCCTTCTATGGTTCTGTTAAGCAACAACCTCATTAGCAACACATTCCGAGTGGTATAGTGCGATAGCTTTACTACAAAGGGGTTCTGTATTTCAGTTGCCAGGATATAACACTCTTATGACAGGGGAGAAAAAGAAAACTTGCTATGAAGGGGAAGCTTAGACATTATTTACTCTAAATATCGAAGCTTTCCATTTGAAAGTTTACAGAGGCTGAAGAATTGTTGAATTTGGAGATTTCAAAATAAAAATCTCCAGCGAACTTTAAAAATGTTTCCACCTTGAAAACAAATTCTATTCCCTCCTGTGAGCATTTGCCTTACAGGGTTTGGGATCAGCCTATAAATTATTTTCATCACAAATACCTTTCACTAAGAGACACAGTATCACCCTCTTCTGGAGTGAAACAAATAAAACATTCCAGTTCAGGGCTGGGCAACTTGAGAACAGACTGTCAGTTGTGCTGAGTTACACAGAACTCAAAAAAAGGTAGACTTTTTTTTTTTTTTAACCTCTTTATATCAAGTCCATTTTTTAGGCCACACCAGGCTGGAGCAATGCAGGCTCCACAAGGCCCAATCCAAATTAACCCTGGCAATATTCCAGAAGTGCTGGAAATTAGCAGATTTAAATAATTTTCAACTCCAAATTCTTTTTGTTCTTTTACCTTTGGCTTTATGTCATCGTATATGAGTTAAAACTATGGAAAAACATGTTGTTACCGATTTTACGCCTTTTTTGGGCCCTTGGCTTGGTCTACATAGGCAGAATGTATTACGACCAATGTCATTGTTCACAGAGGGTTATTTATGGCAAAGAGATCATTAAGTCTCAGACAACCGCAGAAACAAGGCTCTGTTGACACAGTTTAAAAGAATCCTATGCATAACTGCTTTCTGTGGTCCCTATCATGTACCTGTCACTCTCCAGCATGACAGTATATAGGACTGTGGTGTTTCCCCAGCTGTGGGTGAATGGGGTGGCGCACATGGATGAAGACTAAGCTATAGCTGAACTCCATACGTGAGGTCAGAGCATATGAAATCGCCGTATTTGTAAGTCAAAACCAATTGAAAGTCAACAGTTTCATGTGGTTCAACCTAATAATTATTTTGATCTGTTTCATTTCAACTTTGTTTCCAGCATATTGGCTACATTCACCTAAATTGACAAGGATTTCCAAAACAAAGCAACTCAGAAAGATGCAGACCGTTCTCTGTTTCTTCATCTGTAACATGGGGATGGTCATGGTGCCTGCCTTGTAGGATTACTGTGAACATTGAATGTAAAGGGCTTAGGGGAACAGTGCTTGGCACATGGTAAGCACTCGACAAATTTAGCCTTTGCAAAGCATTGTCGTCATTATCAGCATCTTACTAATTTATCTGTTCACCAAGTATTTATTGGTATTTGACTGCATGGGAGGCTGAGTGTCTGGTGCTGGGACCAAATTTCTGAAGAGGCTGTGTTCCCTACCCTAAGGAGCTTACAAGCATGTCTGTGGCAATTATAATGGAGTGTGGTAAATGCCTGCTGTAGGGTCAGCAGGTGCTGGGGACACACGTAGGTGAATCCTATCTCTGTCATAACGGTCAGGGAAGATCCTGAAACCCGAAGGACGAGTGGAAGTTAGTCAAGGAAAACCAGAAAGATCAGTCTCATCAGCATGAGTAAAAAGTATAGAGGCCTGAGGAAGAGGAAGCACCATGTGTTCGGAGACCTGCCAGTCGTTAAATGTGGCCCCGAGCAGGGAACGAAAGGTGAAGTCACTAATTCCCTCCTGCTTCGCTCTCGTTACCCCATCCATCAGCAGGTTTCATCTGTTGCCACCGCAACAGAAACGTATATGATTTCTACCCATCTGATCAAGAGCTTATTGCCAGTTGCCAATTCGGATAGCTTGAGAGCTCTTACCAAGGGATTCTAACTATAATGTTGTTGTCCTGTACGGAAGTGGCTACGTGTATAAAGGTGTTTTTATACAGCAAAGGTCCTAGGTAGGAAAAATAGACCAAAAAAAACTGACCTCTGGAACAAAAAAAGGACTTTGAAAGAAAATCTGTTCAGAATGCCACATAATAATAGCAATAGTAGTAAGGTTGTAGAAGCTGGATGACCCATTTATCTGAATAATCAACAGGCACATTTTTTTAAAAACAAAGCCAGTTAACATCGAGCTAAACATGGCCTTTAAAAACATGGACATCAACCTGACTGATCTAGATTTTTTCGTCTCTTGAACAGAGTAAACCAGTGAATGCAAAAGATTGCTGTAGTCAGGTCCCTTCCAGTGAGACTGTTCCCCCAAACAGAACATCCCTTTCCTTCACCAAACCCATCTGCGTTCAGAGGATATGTTTTTCTTTCTCCTTTTGTCCTCTTACTGAGGTAGAACTTGCATGTGCATTATGGTACTTTATGTTTGATACTGATATTATAAGTGATGTCTTACTTTTCTATTGTATTTTCAGAATATCTATTTTAGAAAGATTAAAAAGGTAAGTAGTGTGGAAGAAGCAAAACAGACAGTAAAGATGAAAAAGGTAATTTATCCATCGGTATTCCATTGAGCACCTGAATATTTAAGAAAGGGATGTATTTCTTTCAATCTAAAAAGACTGCTTACTGTTCAGCCTAAATGTTTTAGGTTAGTTTATGATATAGAAAATTGATTGAATTGAAATGTATGTCTTTCTCCCATATAATAACATTCCTAACTCTATACTCATAAATGCTACAGTCCCCAAGATCTCTTTATTACAGATTTTATTCTCATTCATGAGTTCCATGTTAAACTGTTAAATTAACAGAATCATCACCTGAGCCTTAAATTAGCATAGCACATCATTAGGGAAAGCAATGCTGTACATTTAATTGCTGTTTTTAAAAGTTATATCATGTGGTCGTGCCCTGCGTTTGTGTTCATATGTTACCGTGTTTAATTTACAAGGAGTTTGTTTAATTTACAACAAGCTTCTGGGCTGCTTCCTGTTGTTTGCTAGCTCCCTCCAAGTGCAGCTATTTGGTAATAACTGTGGCTATTGCTACGTGAATATTTGAAATATAGTGAAACTCAAGTGATATAGGATAAGAGGACAAATGTTAGAGAATTGGAAAAATAGAAAAACAGTGCAGCATGAAATGTCAAACCACATTTTAGGGCACTTTTACTCTGTTTCCATAAATGCATGCGGGAATTATGTTGCAAATACTTGAAACTGTTTGTTTTCATTTTTGGCCTGATTTTCTAGCATTGAAGAAACCATGTCTAATGATCTTGAGTGTTCTTAAAGAAAAAGAAATTATATTTTCCGTAATGGTTTGCATGTGTGAGTTCCCTCTGGCAGCAGCACTATAATTAGGGTGTCGTCTCTCCGAGGAGAGACTCTCTGTCTTAAGGATGCCATGGCCACGTCTGACTGCCGGAGCTGAGCGCAGAACATCGTGATTTTGTTAAAAGATAAACACCGTCTCTTTTCGCTTATTCATTCCTTCTCCTTCCTGCTTCTTTGGCTCAAGCTGAAGAAGCAAAGGACAGCTGAGTACAAACCGTTTTCTTCCTTCCTCATTCAGCAAACCATGGAGAAAGATCTTGGCTTCTTGACATTAATAACTTTGCTTCAACTCTACTTGGAACTATTTGGGCAGCTTTTCAAAAATGAAAAAGGTACAATAAAAGAGGACTGAACTTCCTGTTTTACTCCTAAAGTAGCAGATTCAGCGAAGTCTCACTGTCTTATGGGACTGACCATATTCTTCCCTGGGGACCCACGATTGTAGAATATTATTTCGTTGCACAGCTTTCATTGAAACTATTAAAAGGCAATCAGCTGGAGTAGGCCTAGTGGCAGACAGTAGGAAGCTTTTCAGTCTTGTTATTAAATAAGTGTAACGATCATATAAATGTTGGACTGCCTTTTAGACAGTCAGAAATGTCCCTGAGCATAGGAAGGAGGGGGAAACCTAAAGGCTGTTCTTGAACCTAAATAGAAAAAAAAATGCGAACACTTATATAAGGGGTGTATCTAATGCGAACACTTATATAAGGGGTGTATCTAATGCGAACACTTATATAAGGGGTGTATCTAATGCGAACACTTATATAAGGGGTGTATATGATGCGAACACTTATATAAGGGGTGTATATGATGCGAACACTTATATAAGGGGTGTATATGATGCGAACACTTATATAAGGGGTGTATATGATGCGAACACTTATATAAGGGGTGTATATGATGCGAACACTTATATAAGGGGTGTATCTGATGCGAACACTTATATAAGGGGTGTATCTGATGCGAACACTTATATACGGGGTGTATCTGATGCGAACACTTATATAAGGGGTGTATCTGATGCGAACACTTATATAAGGGGTGTATCTGATGCGAACACTTATATAAGGGGTGTATCTGATGCGAACACTTATATAAGGGGTGTATCTGATGCGAACACTTACATAAGGGGTGTATATGATGCGAGCACTTACATAAGGGGTGTATCTGATGCGAACACTTACATAAGGGGTGTATATGATGCGAACACTTACATAAGGGGTGTATCTGATGCGAACACTTATATAAGGGGTGTATATGATGCGAACACTTATATAAGGGGTGTATCTGATGCGAACACTTATATAAGGGGTGTATATGATGCGAACACTTATATAAGGGGTGTATCTGATGCGAACACTTATATAAGGGGTGTATCTGATGCGAACACTTATATAAGGGGTGTATCTGATGCGAACACTTATATAAGGGGTGTATCTGATGCGAACACTTATATAAGGGGTGTATCTGATGCGAACACTTATATAAGGGGTGTATCTGATGCGAACACTTATATAAGGGGTGTATCTGATGCGAACACTTATATAAGGGGTGTATCTGATGCGAACACTTATATAAGGGGTGTATCTGATGCGAACACTTATATAAGGGGTGTATCTGATGCGAACACTTATATAAGGGGTGTATCTGATGCGAACACTTATATAAGGGGTGTATCTGATGCGAACACTTATATAAGGGGTGTATCTGATGCGAACACTTATATAAGGGGTGTATCTGATGCGAACACTTATATAAGGGGTGTATCTGATGCGAACACTTATATAAGGGGTGTATCTGATGCGAACACTTATATAAGGGGTGTATCTGATGCGAGCACTTATATAAGGGGTGTATCTGATGCGAGCACTTATATAAGGGGTGTATCTGATGCGAGCACTTATATAAGGGGTGTATCTGATGCGAGCACTTATATAAGGGGTGTATCTGATGCGAGCACTTATATAAGGGGTGTATCTGATGCGAGCACTTATATAAGGGGTGTATCTGATGCGAGCACTTATATAAGGGGTGTATCTGATGCGAGCACTTATATAAGGGGTGTATCTGATGCGAGCACTTATATAAGGGGTGTATCTGATGCGAGCACTTATATAAGGGGTGTATCTGATGCGAGCACTTATATAAGGGGTGTATCTGATGCGAGCACTTATATAAGGGGTGTATCTGATGCGAGCACTTATATAAGGGGTGTATCTGATGCGAGCACTTATATAAGGGGTGTATCTGATGCGAGCACTTATATAAGGGGTGTATCTGATGCGAGCACTTATATAAGGGGTGTATCTGATGCGAGCACTTATATAAGGGGTGTATCTGATGCGAGCACTTATATAAGGGGTGTATCTGATGCGAACACTTATATAAGGGGTGTATCTGATGCGAGCACTTATATAAGGGGTGTATCTGATGCGAACACTTATATAAGGGGTGTATCTGATGCGAACACTTATATAAGGGGTGTATCTGATGCGAACACTTATATAAGGGGTGTATCTGATGCGAACACTTATATAAGGGGTGTATCTGATGCGAACACTTATATAAGGGGTGTATCTGATGCGAACACTTATATAAGGGGTGTATCTGATGCGAACACTTATATAAGGGGTGTATCTGATGCGAACACTTATATAAGGGGTGTATCTGATGCGAACACTTATATAAGGGGTGTATCTGATGCGAACACTTATATAAGGGGTGTATCTGATGCGAGCACTTATATAAGGGGTGTATCTGATGCGAACACTTATATAAGGGGTGTATCTGATGCGAACACTTATATAAGGGGTGTATCTGATGCGAGCACTTATATAAGGGGTGTATCTGATGCGAGCACTTATATAAGGGGTGTATCTGATGCGAACACTTATATAAGGGGTGTATCTGATGCGAGCACTTATATAAGGGGTGTATCTGATGCGAGCACTTATATAAGGGGTGTATCTGATGCGAGCACTTATATAAGGGGTGTATCTGATGCGAACACTTATATAAGGGGTGTATATGATGCGAGCACTTATATAAGGGGTGTATCTGATGCGAGCACTTATATAAGGGGTGTATCTGATGCGAACACTTATATAAGGGGTGTATCTGATGCGAACACTTATATAAGGGGTGTATCTGATGCGAACACTTATATAAGGGGTGTATCTGATGCGAACACTTATAAAAGGGGTGTATATGATGCGAGCACTTATATAAGGGGTGTATATGATGCGAACACTTATATAAGGGGTGTATCTGATGCGAACACTTATATAAGGGGTGTATATGATGCGAACACTTATATAAGGGGTGTATATGATGCGAGCACTTATATAAGGGGTGTATATGATGCGAACACTTATATAAGGGGTGTATCTGATGCGAACACTTATATAAGGGGTGTATATGATGCGATCACTTATATAAGGGGTGTATATGATGCGAACACTTATATAAGGGGTGTATATGATGCGAGCACTTATATAAGGGGTGTATATGATGCGAGCACTTATATAAGGGGTGTATCTGATGCGAACACTTATATAAGGGGTGTATCTGATGCGAACACTTATATAAGGGGTGTATCTGATGCGAACACTTATATAAGGGGTGTATCTGATGCGAACACTTATATAAGGGGTGTATCTGATGCGAACACTTATATAAGGGGTGTATCTGATGCGAACACTTATATAAGGGGTGTATCTGATGCGAACACTTATATAAGGGGTGTATATGATGCGAGCACTTATATAAGGGGTGTATCTGATGCGAACACTTATATAAGGGGTGTATCTGATGCGAACACTTATATAAGGGGTGTATCTGATGCGAACACTTATATAAGGGGTGTATCTGATGTATGAATCTGTTTGACATCTGTCTGCCTTATATACGCATGCTCACAAGATCATGCACCCGCCATCTCTGTCATAGTGACCGTTGCTGTATATTACTTTTTGATTCCCTGCAGTAGTTGAGAAATTGGAATTGTCCAGGGGTCAAATACAGCACATTTCAGGTCAATACCTGTGGCTGCACAGTAGGAGGAATGGCAAGATGTGAAGAAGCCATTCTATGACTAAAAATGACAGTTTCATTAGGAGAGCAAAATAAGAAAAACCATGCCTTCTGATTCTGTTTTGCATTAGTTTGCATTTGTTTCTGAGCGCCCTAGAGACAGGATGTCTGCTACCCCTTATCTGTTACAGTGTGGGCCATCAAGCCCGGGAGATGAAAAACTGCTGTCTCAGTAGAAGCATCCGCCAGTCAAAACTGGCCAACCCAAGAGATGGGGCTCAAGCTCTTCAGCAGCCCCCTCCTCCACGGTAGAGAGATCCAGGTGGAGGCGGGCAAAGTTCAGCGTGCAGTGTCCTATGACCCTCTCAAGAAAGCGCAACGTGTTTAGATGCAATTCCGTGTGATGGAAAGAGCCTAGGCTTTGAAATCAGAAAACATGAGTTCCTCCTTCAGGCCTGACTTTTCTGTGATAACCCAAGAACTGCAAGTCGCAGAACTGAGTGGAAAAGAACGAACTCTATGGTTGTTTTCATTCTAACATGTACCTCATCAGGAATACATTTTGTGCTTCCTCCTTTTCATTTTTATCTTTCAGATAAGGAAATACTGTTTCTATCTCCGGGGGGTTTCTTGAAACTTAAGGGATACAGCTAATCCTGTTTCATAAGCTAGATCTTCAGGTATTTGAAGACAGCTATCCTGTTCCCAGATTCTGTTCGAAAATCTTTAGAAGATAAAAGAATTATCTAAATGGTAAATGAGTTTCTTTTTATCTTTTCTCTGAATAGTATTTGTAAATCACCCTTTAGATATATTTCAAATGCTTGCACTTTTGCTTTAGTGTGTTTTTGGTCATGAGCAGAGACAGGAACAGGGCGCAGAGAGAGGCTGGCAAAAGCAGGTTGGAGCCGGGTCTACAGAGGCATAAAGAGAAGAAAGGGGGACTCTAGCTGGGGGTTGGAGGTAGCACATGGGGACAGGGGAGGAACCTCTGCAGAGGGAAGCTATTCAGTGATGTCGACCCCACCACGCAGTCCCACTACGTAGGAACCAGGTTCAACCAAGGACCAAATGACTCACAGTATCTGCTGTTCGGTATTCGTTTTTCCTGCCTGACTGATTGCTTCTTTTCAAAGTTGATGATACAGGGTCACTGACTGCTGTGAAGAGAGTGTCCCATAGGCCAGAAGAAAAGCAGGGAGACGAGTTCAGAGGTTATTGTAAAAGTCCACAGAGAGATGTTGGTACAGTGTATTTTGCTCTGGGAAAGTTGATTTCAGCCAGTTCTTTTTTTGCCTGTTACTGCCATTTCTGCATTCACTTTTATTCCCCTACTTGGGGCCACCTCTGTCTTTACTTTTGTAATTTGCCCTACATGCATTTCCCAGCCCCAGGCATTGTGTAACTATTCATTTGTTGAAATGACCACATGCCATGCCAGTGATGTCTGTGCCTCGTTCAGTTCATTCTTCTATCTCTGGTGCGCAGCCCAAGGTTAGGGATAGATTCAACACTCAGCATGCGTTTATTGCATGCACGCATTCAGTGAGTGCGTGTTTCTGTGATGATTTTAGAGCTTCCTGAGGGTGTCAGTGATTCAAGGCCAGTATGAAGTACAGCTTGAGAACATGGGCTCTGGAGCAACCGCCTAGGTTCACATCATGGCTCCACCACTTAGTGGCTATGGGACCTTGGGCACGTTATATAGCCTTCCTAATAGCACCCACCTCATAGAGCTGTTGTCAGAATTACCTGTGTTAATATGACTAAAGTACTTAGGACAGTACCTGGCACAAAGGAGACACAGAATGTCAGCCTTTATAATTATCATAAAGAAACAAAAGCTTATTTCTCTTTTATCTCCAGAAGAGCAAGGTGAAATACTTCGACAGCCATTAGGACATTGTTTAGAAATGTTTAAGATATCAGTTTAAACCTTTCTGTTTAGAATAGTTTTGAACTGGGTGGTGGAATGGAAGCTCCGTAAGACAAAGGGTGAAACTCCATTGTTGGGCAGTGAGATGATGCTCCAGCACCCCTTCCCTCTGCCTCTCCTAAGGTCAGCTCACAAAGAAAAATACTTAAGACGCAGCATTCACTTTACGCAAATTAACTACGAGTTTTGTGGGGGAACAGGACTCTATGTGTGCTGATAGTCTTTTTGTTTAATAAAACACTAAAAGGTAAAAAATACAGAGAATTTATCATAACCGTTCTTCTGTGAAAATAATCTCCAAATTAGAAGAATAGGTAAACATAGCATAACTTTTAAAATGTTTTCATTCTGTTCTGATGTTCATGAGTACTGTTCATTGTGGAGTGGTTGGAAGGGGGCATAGTGAGAGGAAGAGGCATAAGAGAAGAGAGGGTTCCTTCTCCACTCCGTTTTTCAAAAGATTCAGTAGCCTTACAATCAGAAGTTTAAGTAAAAATGCAACATTGAAAGCCTTGCTAAAACTCGACCTCTAAAGCTGTTTTAAGATGGGTGCCATATTATAGCCTCACAGCTCCATGGTGTAGCTTTCAGGATAGTTAATGAAGCTGACCAAAGTCTAAGCATGTCACAGCCAAGCACAGTGCATAATTAGGGGAAAAATAGAAGAGTGGAATTAGTTGAAAGGTGAAAGAAAGCAAAATGGAAAAAGTGACTGTAGTGGGGAGTTTGTCTAGTGTCATCAATAATTACTTTTCCTCAGGTGCCCATTTTCCTATTCTGGCTTAACGACTTCTAAATAGTTGATTCTGAGCCTCTTCCTTCCTCACTAGAATACAATAAAAATTAGAAGCAAAGGTCTTTTGAGTTTCCCTAGGCTGGAAAATAAGAGATATGGTATCATTACCATGAATTGGTCTTCAGATGTCAGAGGATGATGGATTTTCCATTTCCTTTGGCATCCAAATTTATAGGAAATGCCCGTGGGCCCCTCTTCTTTAAACAAGGAGTCAATCTTCATCCCTTTGGCAGGTTAAGTTCCTGGAAAAGACCTGACAAGTCAAAATGGTATGAGTCAATCTTAAAATTTCCCATAGAAAGTGTTCAGTAGGAGTTTATATTCTTCACCAAGGGCTTGATGCCCAGCTTTTTATAGAAGTAACTCCAGACACCAAGATTTCATCAACTAAATCAATTAAAGAAGGGGCTCTGGTGTTCCAAAACTTAAGACTTTTATGTATTTTTACTGTAAGGTCATAGTAGACCATATGGAATCTTTTAAAAAATTATTTCTATCACATTTTTATTTTAAGGAACTGGAAGGCGACAATATGTCTACCTTAGTATGGAAATTTAAAAGGCTGTTTGGAGAATATTTTGACAAGTTTCTTCAAGGAGATGTAGGGCCACTGGATGATGGCTCTTTGATAAAGAAATCACACTCTTCTCATTGATTCCATTATAACCAGCACAGGTTTTAGAAAATGAGTGCTTTGGTAGAGGAATTTGAGGTCCGATTCATTTCCTCATAATTGCCTTATAAGTCTATCTGTACTGCCAGCCGTAACTGCTGCGGATACTAACACAGGCCTGCTCATTGCCCTGAGTCACATCTGTGTCCCTCCAAGATTTCCTGTTTACCAATGAAAGAGAATCTCTTGTATCCCCACGTTCCACTCATCCCAGCCAGTTTGGGAAACTCTCTTTATTCCTTAGATATTAGTGTGGCTTTATCCTACTCTTGTATTTAGGTAAATTTTATATGTAAATTCTTCAAAAAATATATCTGTTGATAAAAAGCCTCATGGAAAGATGTCATTCAGAATGATTGGAACCATTCCAATGAGGAAAGCTAACAGCTATTCCCTTCCTATGGTCTCTGCACATGGACAAGTCTTCACGTCTTGATGCTCGTATCTAGAATTCCATCCCGTGAACAACATTCGGCGTTCATTTTATATCACCTGCCAGTGGTCACAGACTCCTCATTAAATCTTGATCTCCCAAAAAGGGGAAGACTTATTCTATGGGTGTGATCCCTTCGCTAGCAAATCTTGAACATAATCTGAATCTGTAATGCTAGATGAATCAGTGGCTTATTATGAACATGTGATTATTCAAGAGGTAACTGAAAACCACGATAAGTGGTGACTCCACAGCACCTGTACATGTGTTGTATATACACACCAATACAGATGCATTTAGATAGATAGATGGATAGTATATTAAACCAATAACAAAATAAGCCCAGCTTCCCCAGACTCTGACAAAGAACAAGATAATTGAAAAAAGAGAGTTCCGTGTTTCAGTCGTAAATTTCCAAGACTCATTTCTATTTGAGAATGTTTTTGTCTTGCTAACCACAGAGAACGGTTGGAGTGAGTGGGTCATTTTCTTTCGATTGCTTCTCCAGCACTGACCCTGGGGCGACAGATTTGATGATCTGATAGGTCATTTCCACCCCTAATATCTATAATTTTGGCTACTCTGTGGCAGCTTCTTATTGCTTTCAATAAGCCATCTTAATTCAAAAAACATACATCTGGATTTGACCTGCCTAATATATGTCAAGAAGTGTGTGTCCCACCAAAACCCCACCAGGAACTCTCTGAGAGACTAAAGAAACTGAAAAGAGGCAAGAAAAACGAGCAGGGAGAAGTGGGGAGACTGAGTCAACAACTTTCTGTTTATTTTATGTAAGTTTTTATTTTTCAAGAATGAGATCGACCCTTAGGCCTCTTTAAATCTTTTTTTTGTTCTGTTAAAATCTAATCTGGGGGGCTTCCCTGGTGGCGCAGTGGTTGAGAATCTGCCTGCCAATGCAGGGGACACGGGTTCGAGCCCTGGTCTGGGAGGATCCCACATGCCGCAGAGCAACTGGACCTGTGAGCCACAATTGCTGAGCCTGCGCATCTGGAGCCTGTGCTCCGCAGCAAGAGAGGCCGCGACAGTGAGAGGCCCGCGCACCGCGATGAAGAGTGGCCCCCGCTTGCCACAACTAGAGAAAGCCCTCACACAGAAACGAAGACCCAACACAGCCATAAATAAATAAATAAAAATATTTAAAAAAAAAAAAAAAAAAAAAAAATCTAATCTGGGGGCTTCCCTGGTGGCGCAGTGGTTGAGAGCCCGCCTGCCGATGCAGGGGACATGGGTTCGTGCCCTGGTCTGGGAAGATCCCACATGCCGCGGAGCGGCTGGGCCCACGAGCTGTGGCCGCTGAGCCTGCGCATCCAGAGCCTGTGCCCCGCAACGGGAGAGGCCACAACAGTGAGAGGCCCGCATACCGCAAAAAAAATCTAATCTGAACATTCATACATCTTATTTTAGTAATTTTTAAAAACAGTTGATTCACTTTCTTAGAAGTTGTCCTATCATAAACTAGCATTTTGATGCTCAGATCATCTCTGGCCAGTTCTTGGCCTCATATCCACTTTGCAACTTCTCAGACTGAAATGCCTGAAGAGGAAGTGGCATCTGTGCACGGCTCCAAATGTCAGCCAGTTGTGGTCCTCTGGCCAGGTGTGTTGGGAGCTTTATTACAAATACATAATAACTATCTTCTCCCCGGCTAAATACGTCACCAACACTGTGAATTAGCTTTTATGAATGTATGAATACGCAGCCTCTATAGTTGTACTTCAGGTCATAGATCTGGTTGACCGGCCAGAATAGCTATCCTTTATTCTTCCTGCACAGTGATTTTAATTTAATATGTAGCTTTTTATAAGCTGTTGTCAGTTAATATTTTCTCCTGCACACATTTAGTTACTTCCTATAGAGAACCGTGTCTGTGTGTCTTATTGTCCACTAGTCTGCCTCTGTCTTCCTGCAAGATTAATTCAGCCTCAGTGCTGAATTACTTTTTCTGACCCTTTCTCCAGATCATTAGGGTTATAGGCAGATCAAACCAAGATGAAAATTGGGATTCATTTGGAGTGCTTATCTCTACAGCTGTTCTCTATAGAAAGGTCATATCCATTGCCAGAAGTAAGTAGGTTTTTGCACATTTATTCAGTCAACAAATATTTGTTGACCTCATACTATATTCCGGGAACCTCATTAAATTACATTAAACTGATTCCATATACGGCACCCAGTGCTTCAGCTATAACCTGTCCTCTAATATCACATTTGAAATGAAATGAGTCACAAGATAACAAGAAAGTCATCTCTCACTCACCTCTATTCTCCTTCAAAGGAAGGTCGGGTGGAATGAAATCACGGAATTTGTGCTGGGTTGGGAGTTAGATGTCCTGGCTTCTAGTCCTGCCTGTGTCTGTGCCCTAGTCCTTCCTGAACTCTGAGATTTAGACAAGTCATTTAATTTCCCTGAGCCAGTTTTTTTTTTTTTTTTTTTTTTTTTTTATTCGTTACGCGGGCCTCTCACCGCTGTGGCCTCTCCCGTCGCGGAGGACAGGCTCCGGACGCGCAGGCTCAGCGGCCATGGCTCACGGGCCCAGCCGCTCCGCGGCATGTGGGATCCTCCCAGACCGGGGCACGAACCCGTGTCCCCTGCATCGGCAGGCGGACTCTCAACCACTGCGCCACCAGGGAAGCCCTGAGCCAGTTTTCTGATGTAAAATGGGCATAATAATCCCGCCTGCTTTCCAGAATTACGGTGAGGTGCACATGAGCTAATGCTTATAGAAGGACCTTGTCAACTGTAAACCGTTGTGCAAACATGGACATAAAACGTTGGTGCCAGCTAAAACTAAATGATGACGATAAATCAAGGAAAATGTCTCAAAAGCAAGCAGTTTGGACTTCTTTAATATCTAATGGAAAAAGTTCATTTATAAGCTAACCGACAGGAAAACCCTGATGAGTAGAGGCCAGTTGCAGATATTCACACCACAGTGTACACAGAATATAACTGTAATATTATTTGTGTTTAATCACAAGGAATTCAGGCAGCTGGGAATTAAAACTCAGAATGAGCCTGAAAGACAAAAGAGGATTTAATTGTTTTTCCCCTATGTCAGTGGTTCTCCACCCTGATTGAATGTTGGAATTGATGCCCCTGCCCCACTTCCAGAAATCCATGATCTGGGGTGCCGTCTGGGCCTTAGGATTTTTATAAGATTCCAAGGTGGTTCTAATGTAGAGTCAGCTGGTAGTGAGAAAAATCACTCTGCTAGAGAGATTTAAAAAAAAAAAATCTCTAAAAGTGTAGTTATAAAGATGAAATTTATGGACACAAAGAGGTAACTGTCAGCAGTAGAAGAATATATGTGTCTTATGACTAGAGAAAATTGCTGGGACCCATAGGCCTCCAACAGTAGTCTTACAGGAGCTTAGCTGGCATCTCCCCAGGTGGAAATAAGGGCAGGAGAAGAAAAGACAGAGGGAGATATAAAAAATCTTCTCAGAATTGTTCAAGTTTCCATTTGAAAAATGAGTTTCCAGCCAGTAATATGATAACTATAGAGTAAGTCAAGTGGCAATAGGTATACGTAAACATGAGCATTAAGTGTTATTTTCACAATTCTTGTTTCCTCTAGTAAATATTTATGTAACGGCTAATCTGAGTTGTTATAACTAATCATGGCCGGTTCCCTTTAATGCACAGACACTTTGCTTGTGACCAGACTTGTAGTCTCAGCTCACTTACAGAAATGCCAAAAAAGAATCTTTCCGCAAGAAAGACAGCGGCATTTTATGCTTAGCAAAGTAACTGTATCAGCATTTGGAAAAGTATATAGTAGTTAGCACAGTCCCAAAATAAAATGCAAGAAACAAAGTATTAGCCTTTCATTGTGGTGCTCACAGGCCAGTTCCCAGAGCATTGTCCTGATTTATGCCCAAGGGTTCAATCTGATCCTTAACGTCAGTTACCGGGAAAAAGTTACATTTATGTGTTTTCAAGTTGTTTTTAAACACAGAAAAAGCCAATAAAGTCAAAGAAATTGTAATGCTTAAAACTCCATTCCTTTAAAAAATATTTTCATTTGGGAAAAGACAAAAATATTCGGAAGGGTCAGGCTTCCCATGTTCTCTGCAAAGACCCTTCTCAGTTTCCCTGTAGTATATACACGCCTGTCTCCATCTTACCTCCTTTCCCCAGTTTTCCCGAATTCTAAAAGCTCTCTTTGTTTCTTTTGCTGTCTGCTCCACATGGTTTATTGTTGGGCACTGAAGTTCCTCCCCAAGGCTTTTTGGTGTCTCTACTACTCCGGAGCCAGCCTCTTGTCACTGTCATCTGTGGGTCTCTTGTTGGGATATTTGGAAGTCTAGCTCTTGAAGAGATCAGAGAACCCAACTGCTTGTATTTTTAACTAGCCTTTTGCATTAAGTTGAGGAAAAGCTCATGATTGTCAAGTCAAAAATTATAGTGCAGAAAGGAGCAAAGTTGGAGAGCAAGTTGGTGAAAAGCACCAAGGGTCAGAGATGGTCCAAATCAATTTTTCAAAGCCTGCTGCTTCATATACTTTCTGTCAAAGGACAGTTCTCCAGAATTAGATTTCAGGCACTCCACCAAGCAGTATCATTTCAGGGCATTTTACTGATTGCTAATAATTTCCACTGATAGGGTGTGAATGGATGGCTTAGATCCTGCTACATGTGAGTCCCTGGAGATGCTTTTTATGCCTCATCTGTTTTCCTCCCACATGGTGCCTCAGCCAGTGCCTGATACATAGTAGGCATTCAATTAATGTTTGCCAAATTGAATTGATTTTATAAATATATACACATTTAACTTTGGTTTTAACAAAATAATTGTAGCCACATATTTTTTCTATTCAACTAGACCTTTCTAATGAAAACATACAATGCTGCCTCAGAAACTTACTAAGTGTCGTCTTTCATTTCCTAACACTGTTCAAGTCCGAATATTCTTCCTGCCTGTGATGTAGATATCCTGACCATCCCCAGAAAAGCATATTTATTTGTTTTTTGTTATTGTTGTTTTACTAAAGTATAATTTACATACAATAAAATTCACTCTTTAAAAGTATATAGTTTGATGTGCTTTGACAACTGTACATGGTCATATAACCACCATCACGATTAAGATACAAAGAATTTCCACTGCTGGGACAAAAAAAAAAATCTTCATGCCCCTTTAAAATCAGTCTTCTCCCCTTCCATCCCTAGCCTTGTCAACTACTGATCTGTTTTCTGACCCTATGGTTTTGCCTTTAGAATGTCGTATAAATATGGAATCATACATTTGTACCCATTTGAGTCTGACTTCTTTCATTTAGGATAATGCATTCAAAACCCATCCATTCTTTACCTATGTATTAATAGACATTTTGAGTTATTTCCAATTTGGGGCAATTATGAAGGAAGTTTACATTAAAATATGTAAACATTCACACATAAGTCTTTATGTGGGCATGTTTTCATTTCTCTTGAATCTGTAAGTTTTGAAGAAGTCCAAGTTGTCAGTTTTTCTCTTTGTGTATAAGTATTAGCTAAGAAATCTTTGCTTATCGTAAGGTCACAAAGATTTTCCCCTTTGTTCTTCTAGACGTTTTATAGTTTCTAATGTTTGGGTCTGTGGTTCATTTCTAGTTAATACAGTTGACCTTTAAACAATAGGGTTTTGAACTGTGTGGGTCCATTTATATGCAGTTTTTTCAATAAATATACAGTGGCCCTCTATATTTTCCAGTTTTGCATCTGAGGACTCAACACACCAAAGATCAAAATATCCATCTGAGGTTCGTTGAATCCACTGATGTGGAACCTGTGGATACAAAGGGTCAACTATGGAACTTGAGTGTCCTCGGATTTTGGTATACTCAGGGGCTCCTGGTACAATCCCCAACAGATACCAAGGAATGACTATTTGTATAGGGTGTGAGGTAAGGATCAAGGGTTTGTGGGGGGGGCTGCATGTGGATGTTCAATTGTTTGAGTTTTATCTTTTGAAAAGATTATTCTTTCCTCCACTGAATTATCTTGGCACCTTTGTTGAAAATAAGTGCACCATATACATGTGGCTCCGACACTCTCGCATCTGTTCCATCTACATCTTTATGTATATGCTGTTACCACACCGACTTGATTACTTTAGCTTTCTACTAAGTTTTGAGATCAGGTAGTGTATGTCCTCCAACTTCATTCTTTTTCAGGGCTTTTTGACTGTTTAAAGTCCTTTGCCTTTTCATTTAGAATCAGCTTGTCACTTTCTACAGAAAAGCCTGGTGGGATTTAGAAAGGAATTGCACTGAATCTATAGATAAGTTTGTGGAGAATATCTTAGCAATACTGCTTTGTGATCCACGAACATGGTATAGCTCTTCATTTATTTAGCTCTTTTTAAATTTTTCTCATTAACATTTGGTAATTTTCATTGTACAGGTCTTGGATGTATTTTGTTAAAATTTTCCCTAAGTATATCACGTTTTTTCATGCTTTTGTAATTTCTTAATTTCATTTTCTACTGTTCATAGCTAGAAAACGTAAATAAAATTGATTTTTACATTGACCTCATTCTGAAACCTTGCTAAACTCACTAGTTCTACTATCTATTTTTTAGGTTCTTTGTTGTTTTCTGTGTAGACAATTGTGTTGTCTGTAAATACAGGCAGTTTTATTGCAGTATTTCTAATTTGTTTATTTCTGTTTTATTGACTTATTTTGCTGGTATTGATAGTGAATAGGAATGGTGAGAGTAGATATCTTGCTTTATTTCTGATCTTATGGGGAATGTGTTCAAATTTTCACAATTAAAATTGATGCTAGCTGTGGATTTTTCATAGATGTTCTTTATCAGATTAAGAAACACTGTTGTTTTTAGTCTGTCTTTTTCTGTGTATATGTGTATGCCTCATTTGGAATTTCTAAGTCTTTTTTATGTATGTCATTAGGGTGCTAATACAAAACAGCTTGTAATTCTACCACCAAGGAGACTTTTGTTATCATGCCAAAGTGTATCTGTCCTGAAACTAGACTTTTAGTTGTTAATATTTCTAAAATGTCTGTCAGTATTGGATACTTTCTTATCTAATCCATCTTGTTATCTAGGTGGCCACAGTGTGCCCAGGTAACAATATCCTTCCACATAGCAATTTGTTTCTTTTCAAAAGTCAGTGGACTTGAGTCTTTTTCATCGAGCAGTGTCTCTTTGTTCCCACCAAAAGCAAGTGACATCATTGAACATTTGAAATGATTCATTCTGATGTGAGCATTTATTCACAGCCACTACCATAACCTTTGCTGATATATGGTAATATGATACATGGTCCCCTCGTATCTTACAGGAAACCGGATAAGCAAGCCTGTCTGTTACCACACCGTAATCATATCTCCTTGTGTGAAAGCACTGACCATCAAACTGCTCTTATTATATCACTATCATTTAAAAAATTTTTTCTTATCTTTGTATATCTTCTTATATATTTTTCTAATATATATATATAGATAGATAGATATATGATTTTTAAATAGGTATATGAAAGCATGGGAAGCCTTTGAATGATTTATGGCTGGTAATATCTGTCTCTTTCTAGTCATTTCCTTATATTGAAATAATCCCAATTGGGCAGCACTGAGCAGCCTCATGATCTCGTGTTCTCACAGATTTCTTATTAAACTGATACCAGTTACCCATTTTTCTGTAGGAAGCAGAACTTTCACATTTATTTGTAAGCCCAAGGTACTTTAGATAGGACTTCAACTATCCATGCCCTAGCATTCTCAACAGTTACTAAAAACCCCAGTGTCTCCTATTAAAAGAGTTTATATTAGTTGCTGTGGATCAATGAGCTCTCTATGAGACCTCAAAATTAAAGAAATGGCAGGTCATGCATAATGTATGATGTACTTTGAGTTCCTCGTAAAAGTGATATTTGTAGGCTGGTCTATCTGAGTCAGAGCTGTAAGTAAGTGCCCCAGATATACACCATCTCTTCCTCCCAGATGACCTCACAGTGGAGATGAGATCAGGGCACATTTTCCTTGGCATGTTGATGTTCCCATGCTGTGTGGCACTGGTTGGTTTAAAGGACTTTGTGAGGGAAAGATATCACTAAAAATCTAACCATCTCTGGGGAAAGATATGTTAACTGCTTGAATTGTATTGAGAGATTTTTTTCATTAAAAGTTATTTGGAAGGTGGTTTCTTTCTCATTTACAAATATGTTACTAGAAAGCTCACACTCAGCCCTTGCCAATGAGCATTAGAACAAACTCCTGAAAAGCAACCAGTTTGTTTTTGTTTTTGTTTCTTTAAATTTGAACCTATGACTCTGTCACTCACATGGGACTGAGCCAGGCTGTAACCAACCTTCTAGAAAAGGTTGTGTCTCACAGTTTATTTGCGCGAGTGCACGTGCATACACACACAGGCATACACATATACATCTAAGTGACTTCCCCCCTCTCCTTTCCCCCTGGCCCAGAGCAGGATCCTAGTAAGAAGAGCCACGATTGGATCACTGCTTCAAATCCTCAGAGCCTACCAGGTGCCTTTCACGCAGGATATACCCAAGAAAATGCTGAAAGGAAGATAAGATATTTTCAGCGTTACCATTGTCATACGAAGGTTTCCCTTTCAAATATGATTTCTCTTATGCCCCCCACACACTGCTGCTATGATTCATAGGCCATCTGCGCTTTGGTGTCTGCACGGCTTCCCTCCCTTACTTCATTCGGGCCTCTGAATGTCACCTTATCAAAGAGGCAACACTTCCACCCCATCTCTGTCTGTCCCCTCCCCTACCTTATTTGTTTTCATAGCACTTATCACCACTGTCATAGTATGTATGTATGTATGTATGTATGTATTTATTGACTTACCTACTAGAAAGTCAGATTTAGTATATTCATGACGTGCCCCACAGCACTTAGAACACTACATGACATGTCGTAGGCACTCAGTAAATACTTGTAAATGAATAAATAAACAAATGTAAGCCAGGGGGACCGTTTTCAAACCTGTGAACCTGAGTTCCCCAAGAGCCTTATAGTTAGAATGGGACAGACCCAAAGACGTAAGTGCTGTCTATAAAGTGGCTACCAGAAATACAACTCCCATATGTGTTTTAAATTTTTTTAAGTATTTCCCCATACACAAATTTTTTCACCATAATATATGTTTTTAATATTCTCTTATATGTTATAAAGATGGGAATTACTGATCCTAGGCTTCACTAGGTCAAAAATAAAGTAACTTGGGGGCTTCCCTCGTGGCGCAGTGGTTGAGAGTTCGCCTGCCGATGCAGGGGACGTGGGTTCGTGCCCTGGTCCGGGAAGATCCCACATGCCGCGGAGCGGCTGGGCCCGTGAGCCATGGCCGCTGAGCCTGCGTGTCCGGAGCCTGTGCTCCGCAACGGGAGAGGCCACAACAGTGAGAGGCACGCGTACCGCAAAAAAAAAAAATAAAAAAATAAATAAATAAATAAAGTCACTCGATCTTAGTTATTAGGTTAGCCTTAAAGCAGAGGACTATGGCACAATGGCCATTATCAGGAACTTAGCTTTAAAAACATCTCAGACTTCTTTCTTTAAAGGCCAATACCTTGATATTCTCTTTTCTTATACTTTTACACAGTGTTTGAGATGAAAATGCCACAGTTTTGAAGATATCACTTTAAGTTCTTTCCCCCCTAGATTTATTATTTAGGAAAGACTTGCTTAAAAATACATTTTGTTTCAAGTGGCCGTGGCACCCCTTTACCTGCTGTGAAAGCCAAAGATAAAAGTCTGGCCAAGTGGAAGCAGAGCTGATCTCATTTGACCCTCTCAGCCCAGAAAAGTAGTGGTTTGTTTTTTTTTTCTTGCAAAAGCAGCTGTTTCTACTTCTTAGACGGAAAGGATTTCAGCAGTGGCCTTAGTTTCCAGACTATTTGTTTAAAACCATACTGATCTATAAAAGAAAATAGTGGATGTACGTGAGTTACCTTAGTTTTTTAAGACTGCTGTATAACAAAGTACTACAAACTGGGTGGCTTGAAACAACAGAAATTTATCATCTCAGAGCTCTAGAGGCTAGAAGTCCGAAATCAAGGTGTCAGCAGGGCTGGTTCCTTCTGAGGGCTCTGAGGGAGAATCTCTTCCGGGCCTCTCCTAGCTTTTGGTGATGACCAGTAATTCTTGGTGTTTTTTGGTTTGTAGATGCATCTCTCCAATCTCTGCTTCTGTCTTCACATGGTGTCCTCTCTGTGTGTCTATCTCTTCTTTAAAGGTCACCATATTGGATTAAGGAACACCTTAATGATCTCATCTTAACCTGATTACATCTGCAAAGACCCTATTTCAAGTAAGGTCACAGTCACTGCTGCTGGGAGTTAGGACTTCAACTTTTCTTTTTGGAGGACGCAATCTAACCAGTAACACCTTCTTCTTACCATTATATCAAGATGGTAATTGTAAACAAAATTAGTCTCAGCATAAAAGCCATAGAAATGGCTTTGCTGATTTTATTATGGTGAAACAAATAATGAGAAGAAGAAGGAGAAGAAATTTAACATGGAACATTAAAATGAGGGGTAAACAAATTTACCATCATTACCTCTCCATTGTTAATAAGAATTTTCAAAATGACTGAAAAAATATCAGTACAACCTAACTCTAGAACAATGCAATCATGGAATACCTTCCCTCCACCTGCTCATTTATAGTCGAGAATGGTCTTTGATATTGATATCCTCTCATCACACCTTTCGGCCTCAGCACAGAGCACACTCAGGTGGCCTTAGGATCTGAGTCCAGATTGGAGGTTTTAGTAGCTGGTCACTCAGCCTAATCAAGGAACCAGCTCTCCCAAGTTCCCTCTGCCCTTGAATGCCAGGACCCTGCCATTTCTTGCCATACCCTACCTGGATGGCCCATCCATCCTCTGGGGCAAGGCCACTGATTCCCAACTATTTGTAGTATTAGGACTTCACATAAATATATTTTATGGATACCTACCTCCTTCCCCATAATAGCAGTTGTACAACCCTTTATTTAGGAAAATTTACTCTGCATTTTGTTTTATTAATCACAAATACAAAGTAGTATATGTTTGAGAAGTTAAAATTCTCAATTTATGAAATAAATTATTTTGCAAATACAAGGGTCCACCTATATTGGTTTTCTTTACATGAGGACTACCCAAGTTTAAATAGGCTTTTTCTTATTTACCAAATATTTATTGAGCATCCAAATGTAAGGCATTATGGGATCTATAATAATGGCCAAAATAGAGCTTGAAAGGTAGAAGTTACTAATTAATTAATATATTGAATTAACATTTTCATGTAGAAATATGTATTATTAGAGAATTATAATCAAAGTGCTTCCGGAGTTGAGAATATGCGTTTCAGTGAATATGCATTTGTTTACAAAATTCTCCAAGCTTATGATTTGATTATATATCGTTACAACTATAACTGAGATAATAATACATACTGTATACAAATCCAAACACCCTACCCTTATACAGGGCTTCGCATTTTACCGAATACTTTCATGTGCATTATCATAGCCAAAGCTTCCAAATCTCTCTTCTCCAAAGTTAGATTGCAACGTCATATTTTAAGGCATTACAACCTTACTTGAGTTTTTTTCATTATAAGTTTGACTCTTTAATATCACCATATAATTATGTTTACATGAAGAATTGGAAAGAAGGCATAGAGTCTCCATATGTTCATTTCAGCCTGGGTGGCTAAATGGCTTATAACAGTCAATGCATGAAAATGGTCTAGATTGAATAAATTAGCAAAATCACAAAAGGAAACCACTGTAGGAAATAGTTTTACACATGTAATTGCTCAAATCCTCTAGTGAATGTGTCAATCTGTACTAACTAAATAAATTTGTTTATAGACATGTTCTGTATTAGCTTCCACTCTTTCACAGCCCTTTGCCAAACAAAATCCCACTAGAAGTAGGATGTTCACACCCGAGTAGGAGTTTCTTGGATAAATATTTTTACTATATTGAGACCAAAACCACTTCTACAAATTTCAGACTTTGATTGAAATACTATATTTCTTTAGCTTTTTTTCCCTTCCATCTTTTCTCCTGGCAGCTGTTCATGCATTAGCTTACCTCCCCTCACCTCCCACGGCTGTGGTGTACAGGAAGAGGCGGGCTGCATGCGCAGGGGGCCAGTGGACCCTGGGAATGACGGGACCTGCCCATTCAATCGCTCCTACCACCACATGGACTAGACAGACAGACAGAGACTCGTGTACAAAAGAGCTTTTCCTTCCCTTTCCTAAAACCTGGTTGAAATGATTCATTGAATTAATTTCAAAGTAAAGATTACACATCCTGAGGCTATGCTTTATAGAATGCCTGCCTACATTCCATTTGAGTTCTCCATGAATAGAAAACATAAAGGTAGAATTCACGCAGCCCTTCCTAAAGAAATCGGGGTAAGAGTTCTTGAAATATAACAGCCACATTCTTTCGGAAGGATGTCTCTGATCTCAACTTTCACCAACAAGAATCTCAACTGATTTCTTAGTTCCCTGGTCCATGATTGGTGCTGAATTTTTCATAGGCCTTTTGAAGATCTATTTTTTAATTTTTCTGGTGACTAATAAAATATTTCAAAAGAAAGTATTTTTAATAGTAATAACTCTGTTAAAAGTGAAATTAAGAACATTGCTTTTTAACATGCTAAATCTAAACCTTCTCAATGTTTTTGAGAGGCAGAATAACCAGTAAACAGTAGACTCAAACAACAGTGGAATAGGGGTGATCTGAGCCAGTGCAGTATCCTAGTTACCATGACCCGAATAGCCCAGCTTTTAGGGTTAACTAGCATAATGCCCAATAACATGAGCACTGTCACTGCTGTAGAAATAATATATCTGACGTGGAGTGATTCCATACTTCAGGAGAGTTAGTCATTTAATATGATAGCTCTGTTCAAATCTTTCACACTGGAGAACACACTTTGGTTATTTACGATACTTGCAGGTAAATTTTTTAAATGGCTAAGGCAGATTGTAAATGTCTGTGGCAAATTCCATTAACACAACTCTGTTATAGAAATAGAGGTGTATAATATGTACAAAAATGTGTTCATAGTGCCTCAAGAACACTTAATTAGGGAAGGAGACACAAAGGCATGGAGGAGACATGCCTGTCATTGTCAGTCAGTACACAGCAGTTTAGTTTTTTTTTTTTTTTTTTTTATGCGTTACGCGGGCCTCTCACTGTTGTGGCCTCTCCCGTTGCGGAGGACAGGCTCCGGACGCGCAGGCTCAGCGGCCATGGCTCACGGGCCCAGCCGCTCCGCGGCATGTGGGATCCTCCCAGACCGGGGCACGAACCCGTGTCCCCTGCATCGGCAGGCGGACTCTCAACCACTGCGCCACCAGGGAAGCCCAGTTTAGTTTTTTTATACTTTTTTAATTGACGTCTAGTTGATTTACAGTGTTTTTCAGGTACACAGCAAAGTGATCCAGTTACATTCTTTTTCAGATTCTTTTCCGTTATAGGTTATTACAAGATATTGAATGTAGTTCCCTGTACTGTACAATAAATCCTTGTTGTTTATCTATTTTATATTTAGTGGTGTGTATCTGTTAATCTCAGATTTCTAATTTAACTCTCCCCTCTTTCCCCTTTGGTAACCGTAAGTTTGTTTTCTATGTCTGTGAGTCTAGTTCTGTTTTGTAAATAAGTTCATTTGTATCATTTTTTTTAGGTTCCACATATAAGTGATATCATATGACAGTTGTCTTTCTCTGTCTGACTTACTTCACTTAGTATGATAATCTCTGGGTCCATCCATGTTGCTGCAAATGACATGATTTCATTCTTTTTTATGGCTGAGTAGTATTCCATTGTATATATGTGCCACATCTTCTTTATCCATTCATCTGTCAGTGGACCTTTAGGTTGCTTCCATGTCTTGGCTACTGTAAATAGTGCTGCTGTGAACATTGGGGTGCATGTATCTTTTCCATTAAAGTTTTCTCCTTTTCCAGATGTATACCCAGGAGTGGGATTTCTGGAGCATATAGCAACTCTATTTTTAGTTTTTTTTGTTTTTTTTTTTTTTTTTGCGGTACGCGGGCCTCTCACCGCTGTGGCCTCTCCCGTCACAGAGCAGAGGCTCCGGACGTGCAGGCTCAGCGGCCACAGCTCACGGGCCCAGCTGCTCTGCAGCACGTGGGATCGTCCCAGACCGGGGCACGAACCTGCACCCCCTGCGTCGGCAGGTGGACTCCCAACCACTGCCCCACCAGGGAAGCCCTATTTTTAGTTTTTTAAGGAACCTCTATACTGTTCTTCATGGTGGCTACACCAATTTACATGCCCACCAACAGTGTAGGAGGATTTCCTTTTCTCCACACCCCTTCCAGCATTTATCATTTGTAGACTTTTTGATGATGGCCATTCTGACTGGTGTAAGTTTTGATTGTAGTTTTGATTTGCATTTCTCTAATAATTAGCAGTGTTGAGCATCTTTTCATATGCCTGTTGACCATCTCTATGTCTTCTTTGGAAAAATATCTATTTAGATCTGCCCATTTTTTGACTGGGTTGTTCGTTTTTCTGATAATGAGCTGTATAAGCTGTTTGTGTATTTTGGAAATTAATCTCTTGTTGGTCACATCATTTCTCAAATATTTCTCAAATATTTTCTCTCATTCCATAGGTTGTCTTTTTGTTTTGTGTATCGTTTCCTTTGCTGTGCAAAAGCTTTTAAGTTTAATTAGGTCCCATTTGTTTATTTTTTATTTTGTTTCCATTACTCTAGGAGATGAATCCAGAAAAATATGTTGCTGCAATTTATGTCAGAGTGTTTTGCCTTTGTTTTCTTCTAGGAGTATCCAGTCTTACATTTAGGTCTTTAATCCATTTTGAGTTTGTTTCTGTATATGGTGTTAGAGAATGTTCTAATTTCATTCTTTCACATGTAGCTGTCCAGTTTTCCCAGCACCATTCACTGAAGAGACTGTCTTTTCTCCATTGCATATCCTTGCCTCCTTTGGCATAGCTTAATTGACCATACGTGCTTGGATTTATTTCTGGGCTTTCTATCCTGTTCCATTGATCTGTGTCTTTTTTTGTGCCAGTACCATACTGTTTTGATTATGGTATAGCTTTGTAGTGTAGTCTGAAGTCAGGGAGCATGATTCCTCCAGCTCTGTTCTTTCTCAAGATTGTTTTGGCTATTCAGGGTCTTTTGTGTTTCCATACAAATTTTAAATTTTTAGTTCCTGTTCTGTGAAAAATGCCATTGGTAATTTGATAGGGATTGCATTGAATCTTTAGATTGCCTTGGGTGGTGTGGTCATTTTAACAATATTTAGGCTTCCAATCCAAGAACACAGGATATCTTTCCATCTGTTTTGGTGGTCTTCAGTTTTTTTCATCAGTGTCTTATAGTTTTCAGAGTACAAGTCTTTTGACTCCTTAGGTAGGGTTATTCCTAGGTATTTTGTCCTTTTTGGTGTGATAGTAAATGGGATTGTTTCCTTAATTTCTCTTTCTGATATTTTGTTGTTAGTGTATAGAAATGCAACAGATTTCTGTATATTAATTTTGTATCCTGCAACTTTACCGAATTCACTGGTGAGCTCTACTAGTTTTCTCTTGGCGTCTTTAGGATTTTCTCTGTATAGTATCATGTCATCTGCAAACAGTGACAGTTTTACTACTTCCTTTCCAATTTGGATTCCTTTTATTTCTTTTTCTTCTGTGATTGCTGTGGCTAAGACTTCCAAAACTATGTTGAATAAAAGTGGCGAGAGTGGGCATCCTTGTCTTGTTCCTGATCTCAGAGGGAATGCTTTCAGCTTTTCACTGTTCAGTATGATGTTAGCTGTGGGTTTGTCACATATGGCCTTTATTATATTGAGGTATGTTCCCTGTGTGCCCATTTTCTGGAGAGTTTTTATCATAAAGGAATGTTGAATTTTATCAAAAGCTTTTCCTGCATCTATTGAGATGATCATATGGTTTTTATTCTTCAATTTGTTAATGTGATGAATCACACTGATTGATTTGCAGATAATGAAAAATCCTTGTATCCCTGGGATAAATCCCACTTGATCATGGTGTAATCATGTATTTTAATGTATTGTTGGATTCAGTTTGCTAGTAATTTATTGAGGTTTTCTGCATCTTATTATTTCTATTCTTAATTTGCTCTTTTTTTTCTTGTTTCCTAATGTGGAAGCTTAAATGAATGACTTTAGATCTTTCTTATTTTCTAATATGTGCATTCAGTGCTTTAAATTTTCTTCTAGACATTGCTTTTGCTGCATGCCACAATGTTATGAGATGTTATGTTTTCAGTTTTATTTAGTTCAAAATATTTTAAAATTTCTCTTAAGATTGCTTCTTTGACCCATATGTTGTTTAGAAGTGTGTTGTTTAACTTACAAATACCTTGGGATTTTCCAACTATCTTTCCAGTATTGATTTCTGGTTTAATTCCATTATGGTCTGACATTGTATGCTCTTCATTCTTTTAAATTTGTTAGGATATGTCTTATGCCCTCAAATGTGGTCTATTTTGATGAATGTCCCATGTGAGATTGAGAAGAATTTATAATCTATGATTGTTCGATGAATAGTCTAAAGACGCCCATTATGTCCACTTAATTGGTGATTTTGTAGAGTTCCATGTCTTTAGTGATTTTGTGCCTGCTGGACCTGTTTGTTTCTCAGAGGGGTGTTGAAGTCTCCAGCTACAATAGTGGGTTCATCTTTTCTCCTTGAAGTTCTGTCACTTCTTGCTTCATGTATTTTGATGCTGTATTGTTAGCCATATATCTGTTGAGGATTGTTACATCATCTTGGGAAATTGACCCCTTATCATTATGTGATGGCCTTCTGTCTCTGATAACTTTCTTGCTGTAAAGTTGGCTCTGTCTGAGTTTAATATAGCTACTCCAGCTTTCTTTTGATTAGTGTTAGCATGGCACATCTTTCTCCATTTGCTTTTAATCTATATGTGTCTTTATATTTAAAGTGGGTTTCTTTTTTTTTTATAAAGCAGGTTCTTATTAGTTATCCATTTTATACATATTAGTGTATATATGTCAATCCCAATCTCCCAGTTCATCACAGTACCACCACCACTACCCCCTCTGCTTTCCCCCCCTTGGAGTCCATACATTTGTTTTCTGAATCTGTGTCTCAATTTCTGTCCTTCAAACAGGTTCATCTGTACCATTTTTCTAGGTTCCACATATATGCGTTAATATATGATATTTGTTTTTCTCTTTCTGACTTACTTCACTCTCTGTGAAAGTCTCTAGATTCATCCACATCTCTACAAATGACCCAGTTGCATTCCTTTTTGTGACTGAGTAATATACCATTGTATATACATGTACCACATCTTCTTTATCCATTCGTCTGTCATTGGGCATTTAGGTTGCTTCCATGACCTAGCTATTGTAAATAGTGCTGCAGTGAACATTGGGGTGCATGTGTCTTTTTGAATTATGGTTTTCTCTGGGTATATGCCCAGTAGTGGGATTGCTGGGTCATCTGGTAATGCTATTTTTAGTTTTCTAAGGAACCTCCCTACTGTTCTCCATAGTGGCTGTATCAACTTACATTCCCAACAACAGTGCAAGAGGGTTCCCTTTTCTCCACATCCTCTCCAGCATTTGTCGTTTGTAGATTTTCTGATGATGCCCATTCTAGCTGGTGTGAGGTGATACCTCACTGTAGTTTTGATTTGAATTTCTCTAATAATTAGTGATGTTGAGCAGCTTTTCATGTGCTTATTGGCCATCTGTATATCTTCTTTGGAGAAATGTCTATTTAGGTCTTCTGCCCTGTTTTGGATTGGGTTGTTTGTTTTTTTAATATTGAGCTGCATAAACTGTTACTGTATTTTGGAGATTAATCCTTTGTCCGTTGATTCATTTGCAAATACTTTCTCCCATTCTGAGGGTTGTCTTTTCGTCTTATTTGTAGTTTCCTTTGCTTGCAAAAGCTTTTAAGTTTCATTAGGTCCCATGTTTTTATTTTTGTTTTTATTTCCATTACTCTAGGAGGTGGATCAAAAAGAATCTTGCTGTGATTTATGTCAAAGAGTGTTCTTCCTATGTTTTCCTCTAAGAGTTTTATAGTGTCCGCTCTTACATTTAGGTCTCTAATCCATTTTGAGTTTATTTTTGTGTATGGTGTTAGGGAGTGTTCTAACTTCATTCTTTTACATGTGGCTGTCTAGTTTTCCCAGCACCACTTATTGAAGAGAATGTCTTTTCTCCATTGTATATTCTTGGCTCCTTTGTCATAGATTAGTTGACCATAGGTGCGTGGGTTTGTCCCTGGGCTTTCTATCCTGTTCTATTGATCTATATCTCTGTTTTGGTACCAATACCATATTGTCTTGATTACTATAGCTTTGTAGTATAGTCTGAAGTCAGGGAGTCTGATTCCTCCAGCTCCTTTTTTTTTCCCTCAAGACTGCTTTGGCTATTCGGGGTCTTTCGTGTCTCCATACAAATTTTAAGATGTTTTGTTTTAGTTCTGTAAAAAATGCCATTGGTAATTTGATAGGGATTGCATTGAATCTGTAGATTGCTTTGGGTAGTATAGTCATTTTCACAGTATTGATTCTTCCAATCCAAGAACATGGTATATCTCTCCATCTGTTGGTATCATCTTTAATTATTTTCATCAGTGTCTTATAGCTTTCTGCATACAGGTCTTTTGTCTCCCTAGGTAGGTTTATTCCTAGGTATTTATTCTTTTTGTTGCAGTGGTAAATGAGAGTGTTTCCTTACTTTCTCTTTCACATTTTTCATCATTAGTGTATAGGAGTGCAAGAGAATTCTGTGCATTAATTTTGTATCCTGCAACTTTACCAAATTCACTGATTAGCTCTAGTAGTTTTCTGGTGGCATCTTTAGGATTCTTTATGTATAGTATCATGTCACCTGCAAACAGTGACAGTTTTACTTCTTCTTTTCCAGTTTGTATTCCTTTTATTTCTTATTCTTCTCTGATTGCCGTGGCTAAGACTTCCAAATCTATGTTGAATAATAGGTGTGAGAGTGGACATCCTTGTCTTGTTCCTGATCTTAGAGGAAGTGCTTTCAGTTTTTCACCTTTCAGAATGATATTTGCTGGGGGTTTGTCATATATGGCCTTTATTATGTTGAGGTAGGTTTCCTTTATGCCCACTTTCTGGAGAGTTTTTATCATAAATGGGTGTTGAATTTTGTCCAAAGCTTTTTCTGCATCTATTGAGATGATCATGTGGTTTTTATTCTTCAGTTTGTTAATATGGTGTATCACATTGATTGATTTGCATCTGTTGAAGAATCCTTGCATCCCTGGGATAAATCCACTTGATCATGGTGTATGATCCTTTTAATGTGTTGTTAGATTCTGTTTGCTAGTATTTTGTTGAGGATTTTTTGCATCTATATTCATCAGTGATATTGGTCTGTAATTTTCTTTTTTTGTAGTATCTTTGTCTGGTTTTGGTATCAGGGTGATGGTGGCCTCATAGAATGAGATTGGGAGTGTTCCTTCCTCTGCAATTTTTTGGAAGAGGTTGAGAAGGATGGGTGTTAGCTCTTCTCTAAATGTTTGATAGAATTCACCTGTGAAGCCATCTGGTCCTGGACTTCTGTGTGTTGGAAGATTTTTAATCACAGTTTCAATTTCATTACTTGTGATTGGTCTGTTCATATTTTCTATTTCTTCCTGGTTCAGTCTTGGAACGTTATACCTTTCTAAGAATTTGTCCATTTCTTCCAGGTTGTCTATTTTATTGACATAGAGTTGCTTGTAGTAGTCTCTTAGGATGCTTTGTATTTGTGCGGTGCCTGTTGTAACTTCTCCTTTTTCATTTCTAATTTTATTGATTTGAGTTCTCTCCCTCTTTTTCTTGATCAGTCTGGCTAATGGTTTATCAATTTTGTTTATCTTCTCAAAGAACCAGCTTTTAGTTTTATTGATCTTTGCTGTTGTTTTCTTTGTGTCTAGTTCATTTATTTCTGCTCTGATCTTGATGATTTCTTTCCTTCTGCTAACTTTGGGTTTTGTTTGTTCTTCTTTCTCTAGTTCCTTTAGGTGTAACGTTAGATTGTTTGTTTGAGTTTTTTCTTGTTTCTTGAGGTAGGCCTGTATTGCTATAAACTTCCCTCTTAAACCTGCATTTGTTGCATCCCATAGATTTTGGACCGTCGTGTTTTCATCATCATTTGTCTCTAGGTATTTTTTGATTTCCTCTATGATTTCTTTAGTGATCTCTTGGTTATTTAGTAACGTATTGTTTAGCCTCCACGTGTTTGTGTTTTTTACATTTTTTTCCCTGTAATTGATTTCTAGCCTCATAGCGTTGTGGTCAGAAAAGATGCTTAATATGATTTCAGTTTTCTTAAATTTACTGAGGCTTGATTTGTGACCCAAGATGTGATCTATCCTGGGGAACGTTCCATGCGCACTTGAGAAGAAAGTGTAATCTGCTGTCTTTGGATGGAATGTCCTATAAATATCAATTAAATCTATCTGGTCTATTGTGTCATTTAAAGCTTGTGTTTCCTTATTCATTTTCTGTTTGGTTGATCTGTCCGTTGGTGTAAGTGAGGTGTTAAAGTCCCCAACTCTTATTGTGTTACTGTCAATTTCCTCTTTTAGAGCTGTTAGCAGTTGCCTTATGTATTGAGGTGCTCCTATGTTGGGAGTATATATTTTTATAATTGTTATATCTTCTTCTTGGATTGATCCCTTGATCATTATGTAGTGTCCCTCCTTGTCTCTTTTAACATTCTTTATTTTAAAGTCTATTTTATCTGATATGAGTATTGCTACCCCAGCTTTCTTCTGATTTCCATTTGCATGGAATATCTTTTTCCATCCCCTCACTTTCAGTCTGTATGTGTCCCTAGGTCTGAAGTGGATCTCTTTTAGGCAGCATATATATGTCTTGTTTTTGTATCCATTCAGCAAGCCTGTGTCTTTTGGTTGGAGCATGTAATCCATTCACATTTAAGGTAATTATCAATATGTATGTTCCTGTTACCATTTTCTTAATTGTTTTGGGTTTGTTTTTGTAGGTCCTTTTCTTCTCTTGTGTTTCCCACTTAGGGAACTTCCCTTAGCATTTGTTGCAGAGCTGGTTGGTGGTGCTGAATTCTCTTAGCTTTTGCTTGTGTGTAAAGCTTTTGATTTCTCCATCGAATCTGAATGAGATCCTTGCCAGGTAGAGTAATCTTGGTTGTAAGTTCTTCCCTTTCATCACTTTAAATATGTCATGCCACTTCTTCTGGCTTGTAAAGTTTCTGCTGAGAAATCAACTGTTAACCTTATGGGAGTTCCCTTGTATGTTATTTGTCGTTTTTCCCTTGCTGCTTTCAGTAATTTTTCTTTGTCTTTAATTTTTGCCAATTTGATTACTATGTATCTCGGCGTGTTTCTACTTGAATTTATCCTGTATGGGACTCTCTGCGCTTCATGGAATTGGGTGGCTATTTCCTTTCCCATGTTAGGGAAGTTTTTGACTGTAATCTCTTCAAATATTTTCTCGGGTCCTTTCTCTCTCTCTTCTCCTTCTGGGACCCCTATAACACGAATGTTGTTGTGTTTAATGTTGTCCCAGAGGTCTCTGAGGCTGTCTTCATTTCTTTTCATTCTTTTTTCTTTATTCTGTTCTGTGGCAGTGAATTCCACCATTCTGTCTTCCAGGTCACTTATCCGTTCTTTTGCCTCAATTATTCTGCTATTGATTCCTTCTAGTGTATTTTTCATTTCAGTTATTGTATCGTTCATCTCCGTTTTTTTTTTCTTTAATTCTTCTAGGTCTTTGTTAAAAATTTCTTGCATCTTCTCGATTCTTGCCTCCATTCTTTTTCCAAGGTCCTGGATCATATTCGCTATCATCATTCTGAATTCTTTTTCTGGAAGGTTGCCTATCTCCAGTTCATTTAGTCATTTTTCTGGAGTTTTATCTTGTTCCTTCATCTGGTACATAGCCCTCTGCCTTTTCATCTTGTCTGTCTTTCTGTGAATGTGGTTTTTGTTCCACAGGCTGCAGGAGTGTAGTGCTTCTTGCTTCTGCTGTCTGCCCTCTGAAGTGGGTTTCTTATAGACAACATATATTGGGGTCTTATTTTTTGATCCACTCTGATAATCCCTCTCTTTTGATTGGTGTGTTAAGACCACTGACATTCAAAGTGATTATATTGATATAGTTGGATTAATATCTACCATATTCATTACTGTTTTCTATGTGCTACCCTTGTTCTTTTTCCCCATTTTTGTCTTCCACTCTTTTTCCATCTTTTGTGGTATTAACTGAGCATTTTATATGATTCCATCTTCTTTCCTTTCTTAGCATGTCAGTTATACTTCCTTTTTTTTAAGTTTACTTTTTTTAGTGGCTGCCCTAGTGTTTGTAATAACACATTGACCTCTAATCAAAGTCCACTTTCCAGTAATACTTTACCACTTCACAGTTACTATTAGTACCTTATAAGAACAAAATAATATTGATTCCTTCCTCCTGTCCCTTCTATTGTTACTGCAATTCATTTCACTTATACATAAATATACAGAAACATGGGTATATATGCAATGTAATTGAATACATTATTACTATTATTTTGAACAAACCATTATCTATTAGATCAATTAAGAATACAAGTTTTTATTTTACCTTCATTTATTCCTCCTCCAGTGGTCTTCCTTTTTTTAATGTATATCCAGGTTTCTGAACTATATCTAATGAATTTCCTTTAACATTTTCCTGCAAGCAGGGCTACTAGCAAAAAAAAAACTTCCCTCAATTTTTGTTTGTCTGAGAAAATCTTTATTTCTCCTTCACCTTTAAATGATTACATCACAGAGTACAGAATTCTGGGTTGGTGGATTTTTTCTCTCAACACTTTAAATATTTCACTCCACTTTTTGCTTGCTTACATGGTTTCGGAGAAGTTAGGTGTGATTTTCGTCTTTGCTCCTTTATAGGTAAGGTGTTATTTTTCTCTGGCATCTTTTAATTTTTTTCATTTTTCTGTAGTTTGAATATGATATGCCTAGGTATAGTTTGGTTTTTGTATTTATTCTGTTTGGTGTTCTCGGAGCTCCCTGGATCTGTGGTTTGGTGTCTGACATTAATTTGGGAAAATTCTCAGATGTTGTTTTTTAAAATATTTCTTCTGTTCCTTTCTCTTTTTCTTCTTCTGGTATTCCCATTTTACATATGTTATACTATTTGTAGCTATCTCACAGTTTTGGGCTATTTTATTCCATCTTTTCTGGTTTTTTCAGTCTTTGCTTTTCAGTTTTGGAGGTTCCTAGAGAACAGTTCTTGGATATTCTGTTCTTTTTTTCCAGTCTTTTTACTCTTTGCTTTTCAGTTTTTGGAGGTTTATAGTGCAGTATCCTCAAGCTCAGAGTCTATTTCCTCAGCCATATCCAGTCTACTAACAAACCCAAAACCCATCAGAGGCATTCTTTATTTCTGTTACAGTGGTTTTTTATCTCTAGCATCTCTTTTTGATTTTTTCTTAAAATTTCCATCTCTTTGCTTACATTGCCCATCTGTTCTTGCATGCTGTTTACTGTATCCATTAGAGCCTTTAGCATCCTAATCATAGTTGTTATAAATTCCCAGTCTGTTAATTCCAACATACCTGTCATAAATGGGTCTGGTTCTGATGCTTGCAGTGTCTTTTCAAACTGTTTTTTGCCTTATAACATGCCTTGTAATTTTGTCTTGATACCCAGACATGATATACTGGGTAAAAGGAACAACTATAAATAGGTCTTTATTAATATGGTGGTAAGATGTGGGAGGAGGGGACGCATTCTGTACAACTATGATTAGGTCTTAGTCTTTTAGTGAGCCTGTGCCTCTGAACTGTGACCTTCACAAGTGCTTCTTAGTGTCCCACCCACCAGCCTGTTAGTCAAGGTGGCTACAGTGGACTGAAGTTGGGTATTTGCCTTTTCCCAGGTCAGGTAGGCTCTTAGAAAACCTCTGCAGGTTAAGCTCTGGTTTAATAGTTCCTCCTATAGGTAGACCTTGTTAAGAAGAACAGTATGCTTTGGTATATTTCAAAATGCTTTTTACCCCTCTCCCTGCCCGAAGCATGAGGAGAGTTTTCTGTGATACTCACTTTGAGAACCTGGTAGAGCTCCAGGAGGTAAAACTCAGAAAAGTGTGGTGCCCTTCCCCATCCCCCATGATTGAGTCCCCCTGGAGTTTTATCTCCCAGGTTTGTCCACACTACAAACCTAGCAGTTTGTCAGTTACAGTTCAGTTTTCCCTACCCCAGCACTGGTCCCCACAGAGGTTTTTGCTTATAGATTTGTGCTCCATTACATTGTGACTCTCTGTATTTGCCTGTCTGTCTCTCTGATTTTAAGGGCATTGGTTTTCCCTGTCATTTCGCTTCTCCTTTGGATCTAAGAAGAATTTTTGATTTTTCTGTTTGTTCAACTTTTACTTGTTAGGACAGAGCGGCACCTTCCAAGCCTCTTACGTGCTACCTCAGAAACGAGAAGTCCTCCAGTTATTCAAATTTAATATAAGGAGTTTATATCAGGCCCTAAAGTAATGATTCAAAAGAACTGGTTGAATGTTTATATAACATGAGCATTTCTTGCCTGAATTTTGATAAACCCTTCAGTGGTAAATGATGTGGGTTGGTGTCTTGGATTTAATATTTATTGTGACAAGCACAGCCTGTAGACTGGCATTTGGGAATAGGATAAGTCAGGCTCTCTCTCCTCTGGGTCTTACCTAGAACATTTTTCTGTCCTGCTACGCATTCCTCTCCCATCCCCAACTCGGGCCTCAGCTGAGTGTCTTTTCCTTCAAGAAGCCTCCTTGATCACCACCACCCATCTCAACTGTCCCCTTATATGGTCCCATTACACTCTATTCTCACTTTGTAATTCCCACTACTTTTGTCATTTCTTATTCAATATGTCTCCCCCACTAGACTGTTCAACATATGAAGGGTAGGAACCGCTTCTGTGATCACTGCTGTGATCACCACTGTACCTCACAGCCTATATTATTAAATGAATGAATGAATGACAGTAGCTTCATACAGAAATACACCTTCTCAGGTGGCTACCTCTGTGATTGATATTAACTACTGTGTCCTGATAGTTCTGTGTCATAATTTTATTATTCACTGTCTTCCAAAAATTCTTGAATATCTTAATTATCATTTATTTACTCTTCTAAATTGGTGTCTTGACCATGGGTAAACAGCTGTTGCTATTCGTGTTCTTATTCTCATGTTGTATTTTTTGACGTGGCAAAGGCCATTGAGGCAGTATTTTCTTTTAATTTTTATTGTATCATTGTTGACAACTTTGAAAATAGGAAATACAATTGAGTAACATTGCCACCCAACCACGATTGCTAAAAAATTATTTTATACTACTATAAACTTTTCAGTAACAGAATATTGGAACTTAAAATGTTTAGATGCCACAAAACAATTTAACAGTGTTGTTTTAGATGACTTGGATTTCTTTTTTTCTGGCAAACAATGCAGTTGGCTCCATAGATGCAGAAGTTTTTACTCCTGGCAGAAAACAGTAATGAGAAGCCCAGAAATGCTCCCATTGGGAGCTGTGAACTAACATCAGAGTAACCCTTTGCTTTGCTGCATTGCTTATGATTGAATTATTAAGGTCACTAATTTATTTTTCTTAACAATTGCTGCTGACGGTTATCTGGTGAAATGATAAGTGTGTGGTCTAAACCTAATTTTTCAGAGCTGAGAATACCCCAGCTCCTGCTCTCATGGTGAACACATGTTAGCATTTCTCATTGTCCGGAGGGGACTAAGGTACTTGCAAGTCAAATGCATTCATTCATTAGATGTTTGTTTTTTGAGCACCTACTTATGTGCTGTGCATTGGGTTGCACCCTGGACATACAGAGATAAATAAAATAGCAACTTCCTGGGGCTTCCCTGGTGGCGCAGTGTTTGAGAGTCCGCCTGCCGATGCAGGGGACACGTGTTCGTGCCCCGGTCCGGGAAGATCCCACATGCCGCGGAGCGGCTGGGCCCGTGAGCCATGGCCGCTGAGCCTGCGTGTCCGGAGCCTGTGCTCCACAACGGGAGAGTCCACAACAGTGAGAGGCCCGCATACCGCAAAAAAAAAAAAAATAATAGCAACTTCCTGCCTTCCGGAGAGCTTTGGGTCAAACAAGAAAAATGAGAATTAACTGTTGTTATACTAAACTGCCCCCCAAAAAATGGAGATTTTGATTACTAACTCCTGCCAGTTTGGCACTGTTTATACATGTACTTATATGTGCTTGCAGCTTGGAACAATTCGGACATCTGTGTTGTTTACATTATAGGTAGCTGAAGAAAAGTTTAATATTATTGCCATTAAATTATTATTACCATAAATGTATTTAAGTGCATACAATATCATGGAAAGAATAGTTTAAACATAGAAATGGCACACTTTTAGTTAGACTCATGTAAAGTTGCTAAAAATGACATTCACAAAAAACTTTTCTCTAAAATGCAATGCTATTTGTATCAACCACATAATTATTTTTCTCAGCAACAACAAGAAATTAACACATCTCTCATATAATTTGATTGCAATGACTTGGGCAATTAGAAATGGTAATTTTTAATAATTAAATTTTAATTTAGAGATGTTTATATTCAGAATCCTGAAATAACTTGTAAGAAGAATATGATACAGACTTAGAGAAAAACATGCATAAAATGACATGTTCCTCAAGATTTATAGGCTCCAGTTACTTGGAATAGAATGGGAGTTAATGCTATGTCTTTTTCCTATTCTACCAGCCAGAGAAGACCTCTTATTTAGAGGGCAGGGCTCCCTCCACTGTCTTAAATCAAGGCTCTGCTGTCTGACAAAATGCCCTCCATGATTTTCACTGGATATTTATAACATGCGGAAGTACACAAAAAAGGAAAATGTTTAATGAAGAGCTTTGCATGTTACAATGCTATACATCATATGGTTCAATTTAGATTCTCTGAAATATCAGAGTTAGAATGAAATTATCAAAAAGGGGAAAGTCACATGGCATTGGTACAAACAAGATGTGCCTATTTGTATTTATGTTTGCTAATGAATTTCAGCCATGATCCCCACTTTGATTTTAAGAGTCTCAGACCACCATTCGGTTTTATTCATTGTAATTAAATCTCTTGCCCACACGCAGACACAAGGGCAGCAAGAAAAGGTTTTATCTTTTCAAAAGCTATTACGTAGCTTTGATATGAAGCTCCAGAGGTCCAAAGATTTATAGTATTAAAGCAAAACAGTATGTCTCTCAGGGCACTGTCACCTCCTTCAGCAAATGGAGGAGCCGAGGGAGGGCTTGGACTCTGAATCCAGTGACCCCACAGAGGGCAGGGCTGAATTTGTGCTTACGGGAGCAGTGGAATTTGAGGCAACTTGGTGTAGTCTCCGATGTTGCTACCGAAAGAGAGGTAGAAAAAGGCCAGATAAAAGCACAGCTGGTTTCACGTAACTTGGGAGTGAGTTGGGGCAGAGAGGAGGGCTCATTCGTCTGTCTTGTGGAACAGCATTTATACGTGAGATGCAGAGATGTACATACCTTCCCAACCCCAGCCAACCGAGTGTTCCAACAAATAGAACACTTAGGCTAACTTAATTAGTAAGGACTAGGGAAAGACTGTTGCTTTCGGTTACTCTCCGACCTCCCTCACCTTTTCCTTCCAGCAAAGCCAAGCCAGTAGCTGTAGAACCTCTGCCCTCTGTGCCCTCTTCATCCCTGTGGAGTGGAAAAGAGCTTTTGGGAAACCGCCAGGCGCTTGGTAACCAGGGCGGCTCCTGTGGCCCACAAATCATCCAAAATGCAGAGAGTCTACCCTACACTTAGTTAATTGGGAGTTAACGGTAGTTTGGGACAGGGTGAATGTATGCTCCAAATCTTTTCCTTGTCCTTCTTCTACTGGATTTAACCCAAATTCGCCAACTCCAGACAGACCTAGGCAGGCCACATTATTTGCTTGGCCCTAAATCAGACACTGAGCACAGCCTTAGTAAGACTTCAGCATGAACAAATGGTACGTCGTTCCCTTGAAGGTTCTAAAGGTGCATACTTTTGCCACAGAACCTTTCAGCCAAGTTTATCTTAATTAGTTTGCCGTTTCATCCATTTATCAAAATTATAATTTGGGGCACTCAGGGATATTAGGTGATTCTCTAAGGGAGAGCTAATCATATAGCAGAAGAGGCAGAAGTAGAACTAAAAGCTCATGATCGCTGCCTTGTTCTAACTACTCAGCTGTCCTGTTTTGGACATCATGAAGTCCCTCCCTTCGCCCAGTCTCTTCACTTTTGTTCTGCTCCCAAGGGTACTTTATCTGGAAAAATGATTTTTTCCCCTACATCTGTTTTCCCCATTAAGGTCAGAGAAGCTGAACACACAGCTTTGGGCAGAATGAGAACCATCCTGGGTTCTCTCCACATGACCATGGATGTGTCTCTCTTTCTCTCTGGGCAATGGTTTTTTCATCTGTTAAATTAGGAATTGGGCTAGAGGAGTTCACAAAGATACTTTCCAATTCCGAAATTTTATTGTTCCTTGATTTTAGATGTAAGCAAAAGATTTGTTCAACTTGGTTTAGTAGGCTCAATTTCCAAATCCCTTTGTCATTGTGGAATTAAACGTGGTGTGGCGGTCTGAAGGACCGTGCTGCCTAACAGCAGCATCCCAGCATCTGGGAAGGAGAAAAACAATGACTAGTGTACAGATGACCCACAAGTAAGAAACGTGAGAGGTAATAGGTAACCCGTCTGCGTACAAGGCACGGTCCAAAAACCTAATTTCTGTTTCTTCTGTATTAAATTAAATGCTAAGATTAGGATTCCATTATGAAATATTGTTCACTGTATAATCATGACAGACTCTGAGAGGGTTCCATTTATTGACCAAACCATGTTGGGATCCTGTTAATGGTGTACTCACCTATTCCACCACCATTCTCAGCCCTCACCTGCATCCAGGTGGTCACTGGGATTGCTTCTCAAACATTCCAAGCTCGAACTCCACTCAGACCAATTGACTTTAAAGAAGTGAAGCCAGAGGATCTGTTATTTTTGTAAAGCGCCCCGAGTTATTTGGGTGCACAGTGTTTTTTATGATACACTATTCTTTAAATTAGTCTGGAAAATAAGTGCCAGTTGAGAGTGCCTCCAAACTGAAGATGACAGATTCAGGTCCCGTCTTTGCACTCTGAAGGATTGTGCCAGACTAATCCAGTTCATTTTAACTTACTTTAAGTGATCTTTAGCAAGAATTGAGTTTATGAGCACTAGGAGAATATGTATATCTATAGTAATCAGGATGGAAGAAATTAGGCCAGATTTCAGGGGGGGGTTTGTTTTCTTTTGTTTAATGTAAGACAGTGTGGTATAATAAAAAGAATACCGGCCCTGGGTTTTGAATCATAAATCTACTTATCACCCACTAGACATGTCACTTTAAAAAGGAGAATAACAAGACCTTTTTTTTTTTTTGCTAGTCGTGGTAAGGCTAAATTAGATATGGACATGAAAGTATTGTACTTCATAAACCATCTTTTTAAAATTGTAGTATTTTTTAATATTTGCCCCCCTGCTTTAAGAAATATACAATCTCATGCCCTTTTAAGTGTTATTTGAAATTAAATATTATGATTAAAAGTAAAAGAGAAAACAAAAAGGCTGCCTTATTTTTTCTCTTTCCCACCCTTGAAAATGACCTCTCAATGCATTTTACTTGTGGTGGTTAAACCATTAGCATTAAATTGGAAGCTTTAGTGACTGCAGGGACTGTGTTACTTATCCTTGTGTCCTTTGCACCTCCAAGCACAAGTGGTAGTGCAAACAAGCACCACCAAGCCCAAGCTGGAACTCTAAATAAAGAGTTGCTAAAATCAAATTCTGCAAATTTATAGGAATTCAGACAATAGAACCAAAATCTTCTGTCTTAGGCCTTTGAGGAATGAAGTATTTGTTAGTGAATTTGAGGCCTGCTATAATGAAATTTTCCCCCTTTTTTTCCAGTTTTATTGAGGGATAATTGAAATATATAAGGTTATATAATATATAAGGTTTGGTTTATTTAAAATCTTCCGTTTTTAAAAAAATTTTTATTGGCCTATAGTTGATTTACAATGTGGTGTTAGTTTCAGGTGTACAGCAAAGTGGTTCAGTTATACATATACATATATCCACTCTTTTTTTTTTTAAGATTCTTTTCCCCTATAGGTCATTACAGAGTATTGAGTGTTACCTGTGCTATACAGCATGTTCTTATTAGTTATCTATTTTAGTAGTAGTGTGTATATATGTGTGTATATGCCAGTCCCAGTCTCCCAATCTATCCCTCCCTCTGCTTATCCCCTGGTAACCATAAGTTTGTTTTCTACATCCATGACTCTATTTCTGTTTTGTAAATAAGCTCATTTGTGCCCTTTTCTTTTAGATTCCACGTATAAGCGATATCATATGATATTTGTCTTTCTGTGTCTGACTTACTTCACTCAGTATATAATCGCTAGGTCCATCCATGTTGCTGCAAATGGCATTATTTTCTTCTTTTTTCTGTTTTCTTCTTTTTTCTGAGCAATCTTCCATTGTATATATGTACCACATCCTCTTTATCCATTCCTCTGTTGATGGACATTTAGGCTGCTTCCATGTCCTGGCTATTGTAAATAGTGCTGCAGTGAACACTGGGGTGCGTGTATCTTTTTGAATCATGGTTTTCTCAGGGTATATGCCCAGGAGCAGGATTGCTGGGTCGTATGATAATTCTATTTTTAGTTTTTTAAGGGACCTCCATACTGTTCTCCATAGTGGTTGTACCAATTTACATTCCCACCAACAGTGTAGGAGGGTTCCCTTTTCTCCACACCCTCTCCAGCATTTATTGTTTATAGATTTTTTTGGTGATGGTTATTCTGACCAGTGTGAGGTGATACCACATTGTAGTTTTATTTTGCATTTCTCTAATAATTATTGATGTTGAGCATCTTTTCATGTGCTTTTCAGCTATGTGCATGTCTTCTTTGGAGAAATGTCTATTTAGATCTTCCGCCCATTTTTTGATCGGATTGTTTGGGGTTTTTTTTATATTGAGCTGCATGAACTGTTTTGTATATTTTGGAGATTAATCCCTTGTCCGTTTTTTCGTTGGCAAATATTTTCTCCCATTCTGAGGGTTGTCTTTTTGTTTTGTTCATGGTTTCCTTTGCTGTGCAAAAGCTTTTAAGTTTAATTAGGTCCCATTTGTTTATTTTTGTTTTTATTTTCATTACTCTAAGAGGTGGATCAAAAAAGATCTTGCTGCGATTTATGTCAAAGAGTGTTCTGACTATGTTTTCCTCTAAGAGTTTTAGAGTGTCCAGCCTTACAATTAGGTCTTTAATCCATTTTGAGTTTATTTTTGTGTATGGTGTTAGGGAGTCTTCTAATTTCATTCTTTTACGTGTAGCTGTCCAGTTTTCCCAGCACCACTTATTGAAGAGACTGTCTTTTCACCATTGTATATTCTTGCCTCCTTTGTCATAGGTTAGGTGACCATAGGTGCGTAAAATCTTCGTTTTTTCTTAATGTAGGCATTTATCACTATAAACTTGCCTCTTAGAACTGCTTTTGCTGCATCCTTTTGTTTCATCTTGAAGAACTCCAGTTAGCATTTCTTGTTAGGCAGGTCTAGTGGTGATAAATTCCCTCAGCTTCTGTTTGTCTGGGAAAGTCTTTATCTACTTTCCTGGGTAAAGTGTTCTTGATTGGCAGGTTTTTTTCTTTGAACACGTTGAATATATCATCCCTTTCTCTCCTGGCCTGCAAGGTTTCTTCTGAGAAATCTGCTGATAACCTTATCTGGGTTTGCTTGTATGTGATGACTCTTTTTAAACTCTTGCTGCTTTCAAAATTCTCTTTTTGTCAGTGATTTTTAAGATTTTGACTATAATATGTCTCAGTGAATAGCTCTTTGGGCTAAATCTATATGGGAATTCCTGAGCTTCATGTTTCTGGATGGTCATATCTCTCCCCAGATATCAGAACTTACTTCTTCACATGAGTTTTCTGACCCTTTCTCTCTCTTCTACTTCTAGGACTCCCATAAATCAAATACAGTCATCCCTCAGTATCTGTGGGGGATTAGTTCCAGGACCCGCCATGGATACCAAAATTTGCAGATGTTCAAGTCTCTTATATAAAATGACATAGTTTTTGCATGTGACCTCTGTAAATCCTCCCATATACGTTTTAAATCATCTCTAGTTTACATATAATAACTAATTCAATGTAAATGCTATGTAAATAGTTGCCGGCTCACAGCAAATTCAAGTTTTGCCTTTTGGAACTTTCTGGAATTTTTTTTCCAAGTATTTTTGGTTGGTTGAATCTGCAGATGTGGAATCAGTAGATACAGAGGGCTGACTGCATTATTTTACTTAATGGTGTCCCCTAATTTACACAGACTTTTTTCACCCTTTTTTCATTCTTATTTCTTTTCTCCTCTTAATGGATAATATCAAGAAATCTGTCTTCAAGTTTGCACATTCTTTCTTCTGCTTGATTCTTTTTTTGAAGCTCTCTCTTGCGTTTTAGTTCCAAAATTTTTGTTTAGTTCTTTTTTATGATTTCTATCTCTTTGTTGAATTCCTCATTTTGTTCATGCATTGTTTTCTTGAGTTCATTGAGTTGTCTGTCAGTTCTCTTAATCTCACTGTGCTTTCTTAAAATAATTATTTTGAATTCTTTTTCAGGTAACTCACAGATATCCATTTCTTTATGGTTAGTTACTGGAAAATTATTGAGTTCCTTTGGTGGTGATATGTTTCCTTGCCTTTCCACATTTCCGGTAGCTTTGCACATTTGAGGGAGCAGTCAACTCTTCCAGCCTTTTCAGACTGACTCTGGAGGGGAAAGACTTTCACCTGAAGGTGTCTGTGAGGGCTCTGGCAGGGTGGGGTTCAGCAGCTCTGATTCTGGGGAAAGCACAGTGGCATAATCTCTGTGCAGCTCCATCAGCTGAGGTCAACTTGGGCAAACACTGCAGGGGCCCAGACTGCAGAGGTTCTGCAAGTGGCAGTGATACCTAGGGCTGTTGGGGTCCTCTATGGCCGAGGCTGCTGCTGGGGTCTTTCTTTTTTGCCTGTGAAAGGAAGTTCTAGCCAAGGGGATCCATTTTGGTACAAGGTTTAGTGAGCTGGCACTCGGTGGCAGTGGAGCTGGGGTTCTAGGATCAGGCACGTGTGGAACTACCTTGGTCCTGGGGCACAGGTGCACTTGCAGTGACGGTAGTGCCAGTGTCTGAGGTGCAGGCATGTGTATATCTTCCAATATATATATATACAGACTGTATATATACAATATATACAGTGTATATATTGTGCTGTATATATACAATATATATATACAGACCCTGTATATCTTCCAGGGTCTGAGTTCTTGGGGCTTACCACAGTGATTTGGACCCCAGGGTGGGGAGAACAGCAGTGGCACAAGCTGGGAGGTGACAGGGTACAGTAGTGGCTTGAGCTCAGGGTGCAGCAACAGCACATCCTGGGGATGGTGGGTCAAAGTCCTAACTCTGGCCCCATGGAACAGGGTGCAGAGCAGCAACAGCTCAGCCTCAGTGATGCCAAAATTAATCAGGAAATGTAGTAGTAAGAATAAAATACAGGTCTGAACTGAGGGGCGTGGTTTTATCTATAATTAAAGCCTTACTAATTAGGCTAATGGCATAAATAACACACATATAATTATATTCAAACTGCAGGATATGTTTTATAGCATATTTATCTTCTTTTGCTTAAGATAAATATTAACCTTTTGCTTTTTAATATTAATTTGCATTCCTTAAAATGTGTAATTTATGATGCACCATAAAAAAGCAGAAGTAAACCAGTTTGGGATTTAAATGTTTTCTCTAGCTTGTTCATTGTCCATATGATTTTTTTAAGCCATGTTTTTAAAGTACACCCTTAATTAGTTAATTTCCCCACCAGTGCCCAGTGCAGCAAATAGAATCTATGTCTGTTTATCCAGGTAGATTGAGATTCCAGTAAAAGGTCATAATTTGGAACTGAATGAATAAAAGAATGTCAAAAATGGGAAGCTAGCTTGATACTCAATTAAAAAAAAAAGCCTAAGAACTACAATTGGTCCTTTAAAATATATATATATATATATATCATCTTTGCTGGTAACTTTGGGAGATGCTAAAATATCTGAGTTGTTCAATGCATTTACATAGTAGCCAACAGTAGTTGAGAACAGAGCTCTATTAAGTAAGAAGTAAAGCTTAAGTGGTATATAGCAGTAAGAGCTGGTTTGGGGGGGCGAGGTCTGTGTTATTGATTAATTTATACTTTTCAGTAGTTGGGGAGGTCCTGGCTTTTGCTGGTCAAGGTCTGGGTTTTACTAACTAGGGGTGTCTGTGAATCGTTCATAGGATCTGACAGTAGAGAGTGAGTTGGATACAGAATGTTCCATGAGAACGTGGCCTCTGGAAGGCCCTCACACCAAGCAATGTTTAAATTTAGTTTCAGCATTCGCAACACAAATAGAGAGAAATTCACAGTTGACACAAAGATGAGTTGTCTTCATCCATCTTCCTTTCAAGTTGCTTACTCTGGAAGGGATGCCAAATTTGGGACATTCCCATAATTACCCTACACAGACAGACAACATACATCCTTTATACATCAAAAGGAAAAAGCAGTGACTCAGGGTGGAGGACCCTAGGGGATTGGTTTGCTGAAATTGCTCTTCACTAATTACACATGCTCGTTGTTTCTTCTTTACTTTAGAATTAGAATTAGAAGAACTTATTCCAGAAATCTGGGTCAGCTCTAAACTTTGGTTTTCTCATTAAACTTGGCTACTTGAGTGTCTATGTTATTAAATAAGCCCGTCATCTTTTACTTGTTTGCAAACAGTGGTAATCAGTTATCTGTGAAGGTGACTTGATTTTTGAAAAGTGACCTCTTCAGTACTGGAGCAAACCATTTCATATCACCCACCTTGGAAAGATTTAATGTGGTAATTTCTCAGGTGAGTTCAGCCAAGACTCAGTCTTCTCCCGAGCCAAGACTGCTTTTTCAAGGAAGGCTCACCTCAACCATTTACCTTTAAGAGGAACCCAGCTTTATTCCTAGGTCCATTTATCTCCATGTAAACCATTCCTTGTGCTTTCAATATTATGTTATGTTAAAGGTTGTCACTGTGGTTGTAAACTGTAAAATATCAAGGTTAAGAAGCTGAAAGTATTACTTTGGCGTGAGCCTCTCGAAGGCGGCTGTGGTGGAAGGGGCTGTTTCAAGGCCTGAGGCTCCCCTGCCTGTAGTTGTGGGAAGACACCTTATCCGTTCCTGCAACTTATTTGTGGCTCTCCAAGGAGCTCACTTAACCACTGTTCTCCGGTGCACAATCTTAGGAGCTAGAGCTGGAATTTTCTAGCCTTTGTTAGAATGTTTGCTTCAATCTGAAAGTACCCTGTGGCACAAAGAGTCCAATGGTGAGATGGAGCTCCCAGAGATCCCTGAGAAAGGAAACTTGGAATCTGCCACTGTTTTCTCATCCTTGATATGCTGATCTGGAGTGAACTGTGTAACAGCATAACCCACCGATGAAATTTCAGCCAGGACGCCAAAGCCTGACAACCATAGTAAATCCTGTGTAAGCAGGAGATTTGAAGGGAAGGGTTTTGAAGTTAATTGAATTTTATGATTAACAGAAAGTTATCTGGAAAACCATTTTTGTTTCACCTCATATTGGTAGAAGTCTTTCTAAAAAGCTTGGGTCCACTTTCCTTTTTTTTTTTTTTTTTTTGTATAATTAAAAATAATCATGTTTTTAGAATAAAACTCTCAGCACCTTCATAACATTATCTTAGCCATAAAAGCTTATTCTGTATTTCCTATAATATGGCTACTGAAGGTAAATTTATTGAACCTAAAGTTTACAGACTCCAGAACAGCCCAGAGTTACTAGCTTAAAGGAAAAAAGATCGCTGATATGAGATTTTGTCATTTTTTCCATTTTTCTGAAAACAGATTATAGAAAAATTCCATTTAATTGAGGGTTATGAATTCTCTGAACGTTGCTGTTCCTAGTTTAAATAATGAAAACTATGGTGGTGAAAAGGGGTATTTTATTCCTAAATCCCGGATTTTAATTCTGCGTCACTCTGGGTCTCATTGTGAGAATCAGGACGAGTCACAGAGGCCCTGTATGGCCCAACTCTTCTGACTCTGAAATGCAGAATATATCTCTTGGGGTGAGAAATCACACCATTTTACTTTCTTTACTGGAATATATTGCATTATTGCAATTAGTATCTATTTTCCCATTTTTCTTTTATGGGAGTATTTTTATCCCATCATGAATATCCATTTATACATCTATATGTACATGAATGTATATAAAATTATGTAAGATTCAGGTTTTCTGTAATGTCTATAATGTACAGAACTCCTTAGAGATCACCATATTTGTGTGGCGGGGGGGCTCTGTTAGTATCTGTTCCCATAGCTTTTCGCTGAGACTGTAAATTAGGCCTGGGAAGGATATAATGAGTCAGTAATTTACAGACTATTAAGAGACTTAGTTAGAAGTGATTCTTGGGCATGTCCAATAGAGAGCACATGTTTATAAAGGACAAACAGATTCAACACAACATGTCTTTGGCCTAACCAAGCCCAATCAATTAACAAAATGGGATGTCTTATTTTAGGTATCTCCCACTCCCCCAAAATAGAATCACTAACCGCTTGTTAACCACACTGACTTTTTAACAAAGTGGCTGCTAGAGCTTTGCCACCAGAAATGTTCAGATTAAGCACCCTATTAGATGGCAGCCAGCAGAGTCTACAAAACAGGAAGAAAGTTCTGTTTGCTCTTTCGCTTCCTTTCCTGGTCTGACTTCATGTGATAATTCACTGCAGATTTCTTTTTCTTTGACAGAGTGCCTACCGCAGGAATGGGATGGCTTTTCTGGCCTGCTGATGTGACTGGGACCGAGACAACAGGAAAGGCAGTGTTATATTAAGGTGATTTCTGTTCCCCTCCTTGGGCAAAATAAAAGACAAGTTTACCTTCTCCGCATCCTTGGGAGTGGGTTGGTTTGTTGTGACTATCAACTGGCTGACTCCAGCCCTTTTCCAGCCCCCTCAACACTTAGTCTTGTTTACTAGATGGGCCATTTAGCCAATTAATGGCAGGATGTTTGGGATGGTGTGTAGGTGGACAAGAATGCACATCACACAGTTTTGAGATTTTAATTTGGAATAGATTTACTGCTCTCAGCTCACATAACTTAAAAGCAGTGACTTTTTTTTTTCTCAGTGTTTAGTCTATGTTTCATTTGATGCATTTTGTAATCCAGGTTTAGGACAAAGGAAACAAAATTAAAAGAACAGTCAGTTTTCCCCTTGGACTGTCCCACCAACTCTACCTTCTGACATTTGATGTCTAGATCTACATATATTTTACAGACAAATGTCCATCTTATAAACTCACACTAATCAAAGACCTAATTGGCCTGATGAACTGTCTGTTCCCATCTTCTCTTCCCTTCACCCCACGTGTAGTATATGTGTCATTTTCATGGCCTCCTCCCAACTTCCTGAGTATCTACCTATCGTGTGTTTTTCCCCTCGTAGACCCTCTTCCCCATCTTCATTTTTCTCCTTCCCCTGTCCCTCCGATCCCCAGGCCCAGCCCTCACACACACGCTGTACCCATTTAGAAGCAAAGCGGTTAGAATCAATGGATGGGGAGCCAAGTGATCTGCTTTCTCCCTCCAAAGCACTAACACCTAGACTGAAATGTGGGCTGGGCAGTTTCTTGCTGGTAGCAGCTGAGTTATCCTTCTGGCATCTATACTTTCTCCAGTAAACGAGGAACTGTAACGAAGCGAACCAAGATATAGCAGTTATATACAGTTCTTGATTGAACTTGAATTGCAAAGAAGGAAGTGGTTTCTTTAATTCTTTAGGAGTTTTGTATAATTTTACTTTTATCATGGTTTCTACACACACTGAGATAGCCTTTGTAAAGAATTAATAAAAACAGAAATGAGAAGCATGCAAGATTTTCCTCCTGTGACCAAATCATAGTGAGGCTCAGTTAATGTGATTGTGCCATATTATTCACATTTGTTAACTATCACTTACCTGTTCTATGTTAGTCCTTCTGGAAAAAATCTTCATGTCAAGAACAAAAAAATGCAGATATATAATATCAAAAAATTGCCAAAGGGTTTTGATGTTCCATCTGCGCTGGGTGAAATGTATGATTAAACTTCTCTTTTTATCATCATTCTTATTTTTCTTGGCATCCCTAATCATGGAAAATTACAAGCTTGCAGTAAACATCCTAACTTGTAAAACGACAGCATTTATTGTATTTGGTTTCTCTGCCAGGCTTATGGACGTGTAAAATTTTCAGGAGCCGGTTTTTCACATCGAAATTCCTCCTCTCCCACATTATACATTTTAAAGTATGCACAAGGCAGAAAATATCGGGTTTAGATTTTTTTTTCCCTTCATTTTATTCTACCTGATCTCCTTATAGTCCCAGAGAAGGAAGACTCAACGTACATTTCTCTCAGAAATATGACAGGTCTGTGTTTTTGTTGGTCTGGCGTATGTTTGTCTATCTTGAACAGTCTGACAGGTAATTATTTATAAAATCTGGTTTTGCCCAGTAAGTCCATATAATAACCTTTCACTTTTCATCATAAGCCAGTGAGCTGAATTTAGAATAGAACAAGGTCATTTATGTCTGTCCCGAACCAGCCTAGATGTCCCCGTAATGGCTCAATATTAATATTTGTAATTCTTTTTTTTTCTTTTCTACACTGACTCTTTCCACAACACTAAATTTGAAGTGAAATAAAATTTCCTTAAGCAGTGAGTATAGGGGGAAAAAAAATTTATAAAGGGAAAGTTTCAGAAAATGTGACTTAAATAAATTTCTTTAAAGATTAAATTGTTATGTAGAATCATAAACTGTCAGAGTGGAAGATGGTCTTAAAGATCATTGGAAACAACCACTCATTTTACAGATGGAAAATGATGGCCTGGAGAGGGAGACTGACTTTACCAACGTCACTCAGCAATGCTATGACAGACCAGAGACCAGACCATGGTCCCTAATTATCAGTCTATCTAGTCTTATACTCCACCATACTGGGTTTGCATTAGATATTACCAAGACACGTCAGGGTTTTATGGCATGTTTATCTTAGACAATAACCTAGATTTATTTTTTAAATGATTCTAATTATGGACACATCCTAAAGCATAAGCGTTATATTAAAATCTTCCTCAGAGGGACTGTGATGTTAATTAAATAATGTGTTATATGCCAGTTATACATCAATTTTAAAAAAGAGGTCTGTAAGCAGGGGAGAGAGGAATTAACATACTTTGAGCACCTACTTTGTGTCAGGAACCTTACCTTTGGTAGTTCATTTATCTTCCCAATGACTTTGTGATGTTGATGCTAGAACAATGAAAATAAAAACAAAAATAAACAAATGGGACCTAACTAAACTTAAAAGCTTTTGCACGGCAAAGGAAACCATAAACAAAACAGAAATACAACCCACAGAACGGGAGAAAATGTTTGCAAACAAAGCAACCGACAAGGGATTAATCTCCAAAATATACAAACAGCTCTTGCAGCTCAATATAAAAAAAAAAACCCAAATAACCTAATCAGAAAATGGACAGAAGATCTAAATAGACATTTCTCCAAAGAAGACATACAGATGGGAAAAAAGCAAGTGAAAAGATGCTCAACATCAATAATTGTTAGAGAAATGCGAATCAAAACTACAATCACCTCACACTGGTCAGAATGGCCATCATCAAAAAGTCTATGAACAATAAATGCTAGAGGGGGTATGGAGAAAAGGGAACCCTCCTACATTGTTGGTGGGAATGTAAATTGGTACAACCACTATGGAGAACAGTATGGAGGTTCCTTAAAAAACTAAAAGTAGGGACCTCCCTGGAGGTCCAGTGGTTAAGACTCCACACTGCCAATGCAGGGGGTGCAGTTTTGATCCTTGGTCGGGGAGCTAAGATCCCACCAAAAAATCAAAAAAATTTTAAAAATTAAAAGTAGAGCTATCATATGATCCAGCAATCCCACTCCAGGGCATATATCTGGAGAAAACCATACTTCAAAAAGATACATGCAACCCCAGTGTTCATTGCAGCACTATTTATAATAGCCAAGACATGGAAGCATCCTAAATGTCCATCGATACCTGAATGGATAAAGAAGATGTGGTACTTATATACCACATAAAAATATATGGACTATTACTCAGCCATAAAAAACAATGAAATAATGCCATTTGAGGCAACATGGATGGACCTAGAGATTATCACACTAAGTGAAGTCAAAGACCAATATTATATGATATCACTTATATATGGAATCTAAAAAATGATACAAATGAACTTATTTACAAAACAGAACAGACTCGCAGGCTTAGAAAACAAACTTATGGTTACCAAAGGGGAAAGGTGGGGGAGGGGTGGTAAATTAGGAGGATGGGATTAACATACACACATTACTATATATAAAATCAACGAGGACCTACTGCATAGCACAGGAAACTCTACCCAATACTCTGTGATAACCTATACGGGAAAAGAATCTGAAAGAGAATAGGTATATGTGTACGTATAACTGAATCCCTTTGCTGTACACCTGAAACTAACACAACATTGTAAATCAACTATACTTCAATATAAAATTAAAATTTTAAATAAACAAAACAAAAAGAAACAAAAAGTCAGGCTTAATTGTAAATCAAATGTGAATGCACAAAATAGTTTCTATTTCTGTAGGCCTGTGTTTGGGAGATGGAATTTGAAAATAAATAAGTAAATAAATAACTTCTCTTATGGGAAATTGGCACTGCCTTACAGACTTGAAGATAAAGGAAACAGAAATATATTTCTCCCTTCACCTGAATTTGGAAATGCAATTTTCTAAACATGCCATTTTGAGGATATGTCATTAACCTTCTGCCTTCACATATTGCAATAGTTGAGATTCAAAAATAATGTTCCAGTTTTAGAACCAAGAGTTGTTATTTAAAAACCATCAGAAGCACAAATATTTTTTAATGGTGTATATACTTCCTGTATCCGGGGAGGAGTCTTCATTTATTACTGCATGTTCTTTGTTCCTATAAAATAATAAACAATCCACGTTTAATGCTTTTACCACGTAGAAGACAAATAAACATAACTTGTGATTCTTGGTCTGAAAGAAAACAATTTTACTTGCCTATAAATTATAAAATTTAATTTTATGAAAAAAATTTTGTATAGTTCCCAAATCAGGTATTTCTTTCCAGTTCATATAACCCCTTATGTAAAACCGAGTCACTACAGAGAAAGTATTTCCTCATCTGCCCTCCTGGAATTTAGATAGAACCTTCCCAAGTTGCATTTAAAATTCTACCATCAACCATGTATACATCTCATAAAATATTTTATAGTCTCCTGTATGCTCTGGCTGAACATTTCATAGTACGTAAACACTTCTGCAAATAATATAAGGGCATCAAGTTGAATATGTCATAGCAGTGGCAGCCACATAAAGCTGATTCTCCCTCGATTTATTTTCTTACTTTTATCTTCTTATTTGAAATGCAAGGTGAAACTTTCTGTGCTCTTCTTGTACAGTTGGTTGGGGGCAGGGAAGGGGGGCAGACCAGGGGACTCCAGCAGTTTCAGTGGGGTTGTGTTCATTAAAGCAAAGGCTCTCTGCACAGGGCATCAAGCCAAGCTTAAACAGCAAAACCATGCCTGCAGAAATTGGATGTAAATGTGATGGTTAAATAAGGGCCAGATGCCTTTAAAAACTCAAATATTAAAAAGTCGTATCTCTTAAAGTAAGTTTCTAGTGTCGTGACTAGGATAGTGATACTGTAGCACTTTAGAAAAAGAAGAAGAAGAAGAAACAAAGAAAGAGACTTACATTTGTCTTCTGGAAGAAAATATCAAATATTCAGCCTGTCATAAGTCATGGGAATTTTGGCAATTGAAGCATATTTTAAAACAATCAATTCCTACAAAGTCATGAGAAACCCAGATACAGTATTTCATTGTTGGAAACCACTGTAACTCTGTATACACTATTATATTCATGTTCCCTTTTCTGCTCATCACCACCACTCATTCACTGTTCCCTTTTATTCAAAGGAAGATAAAAATAGAAAAAGGTATAGGAAAAATCAAGAAGCAAGAGGATTACTTATATAATATACTTACATATTATACAAGAGGATTACTTGTATAATATAACTGTAAATTATAACTGTTTAAGTAACAACTTACTTGCTATCAAAAATGATTTATTGTATCAGTATTTTAATAATAAGTTTTACATAATAATTGTAGGACACCGTGTGCCACCCTTTATACTAAGCACTTTGTGTGGCTATCTCATTAAATCCTCACAACCCCACTATGAGACACGCATGGTCATTCTCCCTGTTGCCCAGAGGTGATAGAACGCAAATTTAAGAACAGAAGCTTCACTGCCTTATGCAGAAGTGCCCAAGATGGCGCTAGCATTTGTACCCAGCACTTTGACCCCAGAGCTCCTGCTCTTAACCACAGTTGTGCAGCACAGATTGTACTAAAGAGTTCTGATAACATATTAAAGAGAATTGCTGCCCTGAACCTAGAAGCACTTCTCTACTAAAAAGACTTGATTACAAGAAAATTTCATTTTAACTTAACATTCCTTCCCTAAGGCCAAGTATTATGTATATAATAGAATATCATGTAATGTATAATAGACTATAATTATATAGAATGATGCCAAGTCCTCTGTAATATCTTAAACCTTAAGATAAATACATATGATCAATGCACATACTGAGAATCCCTGTACAACTTATGAGAAAAACTTCCTCAAAAATCCATGTGTACAAAGCCTCTCCTTTGTGGAGACCAGATTTCTCCAGAAGGCTCCTATTACATAGGCTACTATTCTATGCTTTCATACAAGGTATTTATCTCATGTTATAAAGTAATCCCCAACTTGTGTACATGTGTTTGCAGTGGCAGATACAGAAGTACGTATGGCAACCCCTTGCGACTTTATACAGATGTCCCTTTTAGATGTTCGCTTGTTAGTTGTGACATAGTCATTGTTTCTTCTAGCCCAGGATGTGTGTGTGCTTGGGGGGAGTGGTGGACAGAGAAAGGAAGAAAGTGGAAAGAAAGTTGCTGAAAACAATTTGAATTAGAAATGATGGTTTTCATAATTCAAAAAGACACATGCACCCCAGTGTTCATTGCATCACTGTTTACAATAGCCAGGTCATGAAAGCAACCTAAATGCCCATCAACAGACAAATGGGTAAAGAAGATGTGGTACATATATACAATGGAATATTACTCAGCCATAAAAAGGAACGAAACTGGATCATTTGTAGAGACGTGGATGGACCTAGAGACTTTCATACAGAGTGAAGTAAGTCAGAAAGAGAAAAACAAATATCGTGTAGAAAAATGGTACAGATGAACCAGTTTGCAAGGCAGAAATAGAGACACAGATGTAGAGGACAAACGTATGGACACCAAGGGGGGAGGGGAGGTGGGATAAATTGGAAGATTGGGATTGACATATATCCACTAATATGTATGAAATAGATAACTAGTGAGAACCTGCTGTATAACACAGGGGACTCTACTTCACTTTGCTGTACAGTAGAAACTAACACAACATTGTAAAACAACTATACCCCAATAGAAAGAAAGAAAGAAAGAAATGTTGGTTTTCCTCCCTCATGCAGCTTCTTTAATTCAACCCTAGGTCTGTTCTGCCTCAGACCAAGTCGCTTTCTGATTTTTGTTTGTTAAGATGCCGACTAGCAGTACTGCAGCCTGTTGTACTATGTACCTGTAGCTTTCTCCTCTGAATGGCGTTGATTTACTTCTTCCAATCACTTTACTTGGGAAAAGTTAATCACTCCTTCCAGACCTGTATGTGCCAATCCATCGAGCAGTCTCTAAGCAGCAGTGACTCCTGCACATTGGCCAGCCACACTTCCATAGGTTTGGCCTGGGAGGAAACAGTGAGCCCAGATGGTGCAGGAAGCTTGTGACTTACAGGGCAGCCTAAGCAAGATCAGCATGGTGTCAATTTTCCATGGTCCTAATCCCAAAGGAGTATACCAAATCTAGGGTCCAGATGACAGAAGACCAGAGGGATGGGTCGCTGTGTCATGGAGGCACCAACTCTAAACCACAGCCAAGCAGTTTTCCAGCTTTCATCCATACCTAAAAGGAGGTCGAAGTGGAAAATCCCATGTCTCTCCAGAACCAGGGAGGCAGATGATCCTTGTGGCAGCTCCTCCCAAGACTAGCTGTCTTGCTGCATCCCTCGGATGATCACAGAGTGAAGTGGAACCTTGCCTACGTGATCCAGATGGAGACATGCAAGGTCACTTAGGGTGCCTTTCCCCTGCAATATACAGAGTCATGTGTCTCTGTGAACCATACGAAAAATCCATCTGCCTCTTCCTCCCTAGGTTTTCAAGGTGCTCTCCTTCTCTAGCTCTTTTCCATAAAGCTTCGCCTATCAGGGCAGAGTGCCTTCTGCATCCTCTGAATTTTTATGCCCCTGTTGGTCTCTGTACTTCCTCTTTTCTGTCCCTAATCATCTCTCCGTGTGCTTTGTAGCCTGCCTCAAGAAATTAAGAATTTCTTGAGGGCAAGTCTTAAATCTGTACCTCTTTGTAATCGCCACATGCACATGTTAGGTGTTCAATAAACATTTTTTGGTTGTTTAACAAACATGAGCACAAAATTCTTTTTCTTTCTTTTTGGTTTTTTTTTTTTTTGGTTAAGTCTTTGTTTAATCTCTTATTGATGCTTGTTTGACTTATTTGGCTGCAAATCTCAAGAACTATAGATGATCACAGCCTTTTTCTTAAAGACAATAATACAGTGTCTCAGAGAAAGCAATTCAAAGCAGGCCATGAGTCAGATTTCTTGTGGCCTTTATGAGTAGGTCACTCTGACTACAGTCTTATTTGAAGGGGTTAATGACCTCAGGGAGGGAGGTAACCTTAGTCACATTGGTACACTACTAAAGACCTAAGAACCTTTGTGTCCTACTTGAATCTATACAAACTTGAAAAAGACTTAAGAGACGTACTCCATTTTTGTTTATAGCAGCATCTTTGAAAACCTGCTAGTCCTCCCACTAGTTTACTTTAAAGACAACAAGCTATTTTAGGATGGGATTTCCCTAAAGGTAATGGAAATAACATGTTCACTGAACTTAGAACAAATATGAAGATCTATTTAGACTGAAAATAATGAGATTTTGTGAACCGGAAGCAACAGTTTTTCACCCAACAGTAGCTTGCAGCTAAAACGTCTGCTTTCTTTATCTCTCTTCATTCATTCAAAAAAATTTTCTTAGCACCTATGAAAGCCAAACAATCAACATGGTGTTGACAGTTCCCAAACAGTGAAGCAGGGACCTAGGGGGAACCGCAGAGTTCCATAAAAGGGCTCAAGAAGCCACCTACATTAAATTATCTATAGATTAAATATGTTACATGTTTTGCCCATATGGGTGCCACTCTAAATATTTACATACGTGCCATTGTAATTTATAAAATACAAACATAAATTTATTTAAAAATGACACTGAAATCCTTGTAGCTTTTTGACATTACATTTTTTTTTTTCATTCAAGAGGTAGCAAAAGTACAAGTTACAGAATGCATGAGTCAGGGAATTTGTTAAGGTTAAAAAGTGATTCTCAAGCTCAAAAAAAAAAAAAAAAAAAGAGATACCTATTGTCTTCTGTGCTTTTACAGTAACTGCCATTGTCTCCGCAGCCCTTCAGTGGTGAGTAAGTTGTGCCCTCTGAAGGTTTTAAGCTTCTTTAGCTTAAATTTAAGGGTATTTTTTTTCTTTTGACATTAAGTATCACCCGAACTTTTTTCATATGTCTTATTTTGGGGAAAATTTATGGTCTTTTTAACATTAGGAAGTTTTGCTTTTCCTGACATTTTATTGCTTTGCATATTTGAAACATTTCAATCCCAGACAATAAATATTATGTGATTATTATTTTCATATGGATAGGCTATTTCCTCCTGTTTTCTCTAACCCCCTTTCCTAGCTAATACTCAAAAATTTATTAAACTGTTCCATTCAGCTTTTTCAGAATCACGTATAATGGAAATTGAAAGAGGGGCAGGTTTGAGAGAGGAGAGGTAGTAGTAGTTGAAAATAAATTGAAGTGTGTAGTTTTCTTTCAGTTGGATTTCTAATATTTCTTGTTTGGTTGAAATGAAGATTATATTTATTCTGTAAATCATTTTTATAAATTGACATAACCAGTTATCACATTACGTGGTATCTTTTTATATCATTATTATGGAAGCTAAATGGGTCTCAGCAAAGTGGACAGATGTTAGCTGAGTACACCATGAGAACTCAGTTTTAAAAGCACCCACCTTTAAAAGCTCTCCTCATGGCTCCCTCACCTGCATCAATTCTTTTCTCAAGTACCTGTTCTTCAATAAGGCCTTCTCTAACCCCCTTTTAAATATTGAAGCCCCAGCCTCTGCCTTACATACAATATCCTGCTTCCTTGTTTTCGTTTTTATCACTAACACTTCCATACCATTTCTTAGACTTATTTATCTTGTTTATTATCTCCTTCCTCTAGAATGTATAGACTGTCTGAGATTCAGGATTATGGTCTGTTTTGTCCACTGTTGTGTCCCCAGCACTTAGAGCAGGGCCTGACACTAGTGCATGCTCCGTCAGTATTTTCCAACATAAATGAACGATTGATCAGTCCTTATTTCTGCAAATTCTTGCAACATTATACCCATGTCATTGTTCTCTGGTTCTTCTCCAGACTTTAACTGTTTCTTCTCACTTCTGTCCTGGCTTGTTGTCTGACTCCATGCCTCAACTATTTGCTTTCCCTTGACTTTCCAAAGTCCTCTGAATTTCTTCAACTGTGTTCTTCAACATAACTCTTTTTTTAGATTTTAGTGCTTCCAAATTCACAATACATCTTCAACAGAATAAGAAATTTGGCCACCACAAGCAAGAGTTATTATGATATACTTGGTTTTTCATTAACATTATTTCAAAGTTTTTGATATATTTCACTACTTATTAAATTTTTTGCACAACTCCAAGTTAGCAATTTTTTTTGGCCGCGCCACGCGGCTTGCAGGATCGTAGCTCCCCAACCAGAGATCAAACCTAGGCCCCAACCGTGAAAGAGCCGAGTCCTAACCACTGGACCACCAGGGAATTCCTGGGTTAGCAGTTTTTTAAGTGCATTTATTTATTACCTCTTACGTTGCAGTCGTTTTTTCTTAGACACAGCACATATATTTATTTCTTTTTTAAAAATTAGCTCAATGTGGTATAGTTTACATGTAGTAATAACCCCTTTTTAGATGTGTGGTTCAATTCAGTGACTTCTAACAAATAAGCACAGTTGTGTAACTGCCACCATAATCAAGATACATGAATGCCAGAAAGTTCTCTTATGTTCCTTTGTAATTGATCTGCCACTGATCACTAACCCCTGGCAACCACTGGTCTGATTTCTGTCTCTGTAACTTTACCTTTTCCAGAATATCACATAAAATGGAATAATTCTATATAAATTTAGATGTAAAGTTTTTGTGCCTTCTTTCACTGAGTGTAATGCTTTTGAGATTCATCCATGTGGTTGTGTGTATCAGTAGTTCATTTCCTTTTCTTGCTGAGTAATATTCCTTGGTGTGGATGCACCACAGTTTATCTATTCATTATTAAGTGTACCTTTCGATTGTTTCTGGCTATTAAGAATAAAGCTTCTATGAACATGGGTGGACAGAGCTTTGTGTCGATTTATGTATTCATTGGTAATGGGTAAACACTTAGGATTGGGATCACTGAGTCATATGGTAAGTGAATATTTAATTTTATAAGAAACAGACAGTGTTTTCCCAAAGTGCTGTACCATTTGGCACTACCATCAGAAATATGAGATTTCTAGTTGCTCCGTATCTTTGCCAGCATTTGGTATGATCTATTCTGTTGTTTGTTTTGTCTTGTTTTAATTTTAGCCATCCTGATAAGCAAATAGTTGTATCTCACGGGGGCTTTACTTGCTTTTCTCTGGTGACTAATGGTACTAAGCACTTGCATGTATTGGTTTACCATCCATATATTTTCTTTGTTGGTTCAAATCTTTTGTCTATTTTAAGAAATCGGTTGTTTGTCTTCTTATTACAATATAAGAGTTCTTCATGTATTCTAGATACAGAAATGTGTTTTTCACATATTTTCTCTGAGTCTGGGGCTTGACTTTTCTTAAAGAGTCTTTGGAAGAGCTGAAGGTTTTAATTTTGAAGAAGTTTGATTTATCAATTTTTATTCTTTTATGGATCATACTTTTTTGTGTCTTATCTGAGAAATCTTGATCTAACCCAAGCTCACAAAGGTTTTCTCCAATGTTTTCTTCTTGATATTTTAAATTTCAACTCTTACTTTTAGGTATTTGATTCATTTTGAGTTTACTTTTGTATATGGTGCAAAGTAAGGTTTAAGATCCCTTTTTTTTTCTTCCCCTGCACATGGATGTCTGTTCCAACACCATTTTTTTGAAGATTATTCTTTCCTCATTGAATTACCTTGACACCTTTGTCTAAAACCAATTGACCATATATGTGTGGGTCCATTTTGGATTCTGTTTTGTTCCATTGATCTATATGCTCATCCTTAGCACCTCACTGTCTTGATTACTAAGTCATAAAATCAGGTTTTATGAATCCTTCAGCTTTTCCTTTTCAAAATCTTTTTTTATTCTATGTTCTTTGATTTTCCATATTTCTACAAAACACTTGCTAGGATTTTGACTGGAATTGCTTTGAATCTATAGCTCAATTTAGGGAGAATTGATACCTTAACTGTTTTAGACCTTTAATCAATGAATGTGGAATAGCTTTTCATTTACTTAGGTCTTTTCTGATTTCCTTCATCAATGTTTTATAGTTTTCAGAATGTAAATCCAGTACATATTTTATTAGATTTATCCATAGATATTTCAATTTCTGGTTCATTGCTAATATATAGAAATAAAATCAATATTTGTATATGGACCTTTTTTCCTGTAACCTTGCTGATCTCACTTACTAGCTATAATAGTTCTCAGGGATTTTTGTTTTGTTTTCTTTTTGTGTATTCTTTGGAATTTTCTACATAGGTGATTGTTATTTGCAAATAAAGACAGTTTTTTTTCTTTCTTTCTAATCTGTATACTTCTTATTTCTTCTTCTTGCCTTATTGCAGTGACTAGCATCTCCAGTACACTATTGAGCAGTCATGGTGAAAACAGACATCCTTGCCTTTTTCCTGAATTTATGGGGAAAACATTCAGTCTTTCATCATTAAATTAGCTGCAAGATTTTCTTAGATGCTCTTTATCATATTGAGGGAAGTTCCTTTCTTTTTTTTTTTTTAAATAAGTTTACTTATTTATTTATTTTTGGCTGTGTTGGGTCTTCATTGACGCACACAAGCTTTTTCTAGTTGCGCGAGCGGGGGCTACTCTTCGTTGTGATGCGCAGGCTTCTCATTGCACTGGCTTCTCGTTGCAGGGCATGGGCTCTAGGCGTGCAGTCTTCAGTAGTTGTGGCACGTGAGCTTCAGTAGTGGTGGCTCACAGGCTCTAGAGCGCAGGCTCAGTAGTTGTGGTGCACAGGCTTAGTTGCTCCACGGCATGTGGGATCTTCCCAGACCAGGGCTCAAACCTGTGTCCCCTGCACTGGCAAGCAGATTCTTAACCACTGTGCCGCCAGAGAAGTTCCTTTCTATTCTTAGTTTGCTGAGTGTTTTTATAATGAATGGATGTTGAATTTTATCAAATGGTTTTTCTGCATCCTTGGAGATAATATAGTTTCTCTTTTTTTGGTGGTACATTGCATTGATTGATTTTTTTATTTAATTATAAATGACTTACAACATTATATTAGTTTCAGGTATACAACATAGTTATTTGATATTTATTTACATTACAAAATGATCATTGGGATGCATTATTTCTTTGAATTAGCATTTTCGTTTCCTTCAGATATATCTGATTTATCTTTTTTGGAGTTTATAGAATTTCTTGAATCTGAGGCTCGATGTCTTTCATCAATTTTTTTTAACATTCTCAGCCACTATTCTTCAAATATTCTTCTAGGATTTTAATTACATGTATGTCAGACTTTTCACCATGTGCAAGATGTCTCCTATGCTCTTTTTGAAATTTCCCATCTTTTTTTCTCTCTTCTTTATTAATCTGGATATTTTCTACTGACTGACCCATCTTTATTAATCTCTTTTGCTGCATCCAAAATTCTATTAAGCCCATCTAGTGAACTCTTAATTTCAGGGTTTGGTTTTTTTTCAGTTATGCAATCACCATTTGATTCTTTTTTTTTTTTAATTTATTTATTAATTTTGGCTACGTTGGGTCTTCGTTGCTGCACACGGTCTTTCTCTAGTTGTGGCAAGCTGGGGCTACTCTTCTCGTTGCGGCACACGGCCTTCGCATTTAGGTGGCTTCTCCTGTGGAGCACAGGCCACCAGGGAAGTCCCCATTTGATTCTTTTTTTAAAATGTTATTTTAAAGTCCCTTTCTGATTACCCCAGTGTCTGGGTTGCTTATAGACCTGCTTTTGTACTCTGGGATTTTTTCCTCTTAGTTTTCAGTCACTTTGTTCTGTATCCCACTATGCCTAGGATTTTTTCTGCTGAATACCAGACCTTGTATGTGAAAAAATGTAGAAGCTCTGGATGATGATTTCTTCCAGAGAGGATTTAATTTTCTGGCAAGTGGACAGGGATGTAGTCAGATCAAGGTTGATCTTTTTATACTTTGCCCGTATTCATAAAAGGTATACCTAGGGTCTCAGCTGAGAGCCTGTGGTGTTTACCAGACCCTTCAACCTTGGTGAGCACTGAAATCCAGCCCCTGACTCCCTGGACCCATAAGATGGATGAAATTTCTGCTCACCTCATTCGCCTCCCAGCTTCTACTCTTACCCCATACATGTGCAGCTTTGGAGTTGATGTATATTTCAAGGAGAAATTTCATGTAGAATTATAGGTTCACTTCTCTGCAGTTACCTCCTGTCTGAGATTGTGGTCCCTCATTACCTCTGTACCTCAGCCCCAAGCTCCAACCTCTGCCTCTCCAGCCCAGTGAGACTGCTGCAAGCCCTAGACCACTGCTCCCCATGCAGCTTCTCTTACTCTCACATTTAATTGGCAAATTCCCTGAAGGAAAAAATGAACTTTCCTCTTCTTCAATTTCTAGTGCCTCAAACCCTGACTGCCTTGGCTTTTTACTGATGCCTCAAATAAAGTGCGCTTCCCAAAGATGTCCACATTCACATCCCTAGAACCTGTGAAGATGTCACATAACAAAAGGGAATTAAAGTTACAGGACTGGAATTAAGGTTGCTGATCAACTGATAATCACGGGAGATTATCCTAGGTGATCCAGGTAGGCCCAATCTAATCACATGAGCTCTTAAAAACAGAAGGAGGAGGCAGAAAAGTGGGGAAGATAGTGTGACATCAGAAGGACTTGACACTGCTGGCTTTGAAGACAGAGTAAGGGTGTCATGAGCCAGTGAATGTGGTGGGCTCTAAAATGGCTCTTGTAGCCAGTAAGCAAACCGGGACTTTGGTCCTACAGCCAAGAACTGAAAACTCCCGACAATCTGAGCAGGAAGTGGTTCTCTCCTACAACCTCCAGAAAGTAACATACCTACCAACACCTTGGTTTTAGTCCACGAGACCCATAGCAGACTTCTGACCTATAGAACTGTAAGGTGATGCATTTGTGTTTAAGCCGCTAAATGTGTGGTAATTTGTAACAGCAGCATAGAAAACTATTACACAATTGTTTTGCATTTTGTCCAGTTTTTCTAATTGTTCTCAGGTCAACGATTAGTCTCGATGTATCAGTCAGAGTACAGTCAGAGTCAGAACCACTGTGCTTATGGGATAAAGGTTTTATTATAGGAATCAGATCTTCCAGAGCTGTGGGAGGATTTGGGAAAGTGAAACCCTAGGAAGGAAGTTGGAGGATCAGAGAAAAAGTCCACAACCCATCAATTTGGGAAGCAAAGCACAACCACCTGACAAAGTAGTTGCAAAGTGACAGCTCACAGGAAGGTCTGTAGGAAGCCATGCTTCTGTAGAACTGCTCCCTCTGTGGGTCTACCACCAAGTGTCTGGTAGTGAGCTTGGAGCCTTTGTTTGGAAATAGGATCCTCAGTCAGGAGGAAGAGCTGGATGGAGAGTGGAGGAAAGGGAGGATAAGCTAGAACCACCAGCACTTCTGTGGCAGTAACTGCATCTAACCACAGTGAACTTCAAAGGTTAATAACTGCTTCACTGCCATCTTCCAAATCTTGCATAAACTTCTCTTTTGGCCAACTCTACTCAGAACCATATAGGGAAGGGAATTCTGGAAATGTAGTTTCAGTTTCACCAAGTTGACACAGTACCAAATAGTCTACCCTTTGTCAACTTGGTATCCATACAGCATACACTTTTTTTTCTTTCTTTCTTTCTTTTTTGCGGTACGCGGGCCTCTCACTGTTGTGGCCTCTCCCGTTGCGGAGCACAGGCTCCAGACGCGCAGGCTCAGCGGCCATGGCTCATGGGCCCAGCTGCTCCGCGGCACGTGGGATCCTCCCGGACTGGGGCACGAACCCGTGTCCCCTGCATCGGCAGGTAGACTCTCAACCACTGCGCCACCAGGGAAGCCCTACACCATACACTTTTTTTTTTTTTTTTTTTTTTACACCATACACTTTTTTTTTTTGTTTGTTTTGTTTTTTGTTTTTTGCGGTATGCGGGCCTCTCACTGTTGTGGCCTCTCCCGTTGCGGAGCACAGGCTCCGGATGCGCAGGCTCAGCGGCCATGGCTCATGGGACCAGCCGCTCTGCGGCATGTGGGATCTTCCCTGACCGGGGCATGAACCTGTGTCCCCTGCATCGGCAGGCGGACCCTCAACCACTGCGCCACCAGGGAAGCCCTACACCATACACTTTTAACCGTACTATTAAATCCTCCAAATAAAGACAATAGCAAAATGCTTCCCCCTAGCATGACACATGCTAACCCTCTCCTCCAAAGAGGATATGAATACCTTTGTGGTCTTCCTCCTGAAAATCTATAAACTCAGTCTAATCATGAGAAAAGCATCGAACAAATCTCAGTTGAGGGATATTCTACAAAACACCTGACTACTCAAAACGGTCAAAGTCATCAAAAACAAGGAAAGTCTGAGAAACTATCACAGCCAAGAGGAACCTAAGGAGACATGTCATAAGTAAATGTAATGTGGTCCTAGGTGTGATTCTGGAACAGAAAAAGGACATTAGGTAAAAACTAAGGAAATCTGAATATAAGTATGGGCTTTAGTGAATGATAACATATCAAAATTGGTTCATTAATTGTAACAAATATACCATACTAATGTCAAATATTAATAATAGGAGAAACTGGGTGTGGGGTATATAGGAACTTTGTATTATCTGTGTAATTCTTTTAATAAATATAAAACTATTCTAAAATTAAAAGTTTATTTTTTTAAAAAAAGATATAGTCCAATATGACACATCCATTTGGGGTGATGTTTGTTCTTTTCTATGAGTTGATATCCTGCAACTTAAATACTGAGATGTATAGCTAACCACTATTAATACCTGATAATAGGGGAAAGGGAGAGGGGGAAATAATAAAGAATTGTTTAATACCCAAACAAATACGCTGTATTCACATTAAAGTAAGGAAGAGATACTCATAACCACTCCTGTCATCATTTCTGTAACAGGTCCAGTGGTCATAGCTAGAGCTTATAACTTCCTTCTTCCACTAGGCAGTTCATACTCCCTTAGCCCTCAATAAACACCTCAGCTGGTATGGTTCCTTGCTTGATGGGGTGAGCCTGCCTCTTTCTGTTTCAGTTATATTTTGCTGTATAACAAATCCCCCCGAAACTTAGTGGCTTAAAACAACAATGATTTATCATTTCTCATGATTCTGGGGAGTCAGAGATTCAGGCAAGTCTTGACTAGGTAGTTCTGCTCCGTTGGCATCATCTGGTAGTTATCAGCTGCATTCAGCGGGCAGCTGAGCTGGACCAGAAGGATCAAAAAGGCTTTGCTCATCAATTTGGAGATTTGGAGCCTCAGAGCTCCCCATGATCTCTCCTTTTGCTTCTGACAACCTTTGGCTTCCTCACACATGATAGTTTCAGGGTAGTTGAATTTAAAAGACAACTGGCTTCACACAGATGGCCAACAGGCACATGAAAAGATGTTCAGGGCTTCCCTGGTGGCGCAGTGGTTGAGAGTCCGCCTGCCGATGCAGGGGACATGGGTTCGTGCCCCGTTCTGGGAAGATCCCACATGCCGCAGAGCGGCTAGGCCCGTGAGCCATGGCCGCTGAGCTTGCACGTCCGGAGCCTGTGCTCCGCAACGGGAGAGGCCACAACAATGAGAGGCCCGCGTACTGCAAAAGAAAAAGAAAAGATATTCAACATCGCTAATTATCAGAGAGATACAAATCAAAACCACAATGAGGTATTACCTCATACTGGTCAGAATGGCCATCATCAAAAAGCCTACAAATAATCAGTGCTGGAGATGGTGTGGGGAAAGGGAACCCTCCTGCTCTGCAGGTGGGGATGTAAATTGGTGCAGCCACTATGGAGAACAGTATGGAGGTTCCTTAAAAAACTAAAAATAGTTGCCATCTGATCCAGCAATTCCACCCCTGGGTATATATCTGGAAAAAATGAAAGCACTAATTTGAAAAGATAATGTGCCTATCAACAGATGATTGGTTTAAGAAGATGTGGTGTACACATACAATGGAACAGTAATCATCCATAAAAAAGAATGAAATATTGCCATTTGCAGCAACATGAATGGACCTAAAGAATAACATACTAAGAGGGTGTAGGCATGGCTTCTCCTACTCCCAGTGTCCTCCCGTGTGAGGAGGGGTCCTCAGTGCCCCTAGAGGCACTCCATCTGTGGCCCAGGAAGCACTAACTTCAGGGCAAGAATGTTCTAGGCATTTGTTCAAGTGCCCAGCTGGTCAGGTGTGATGCTGGTGGTGTTCCCTCTGCACCACGGCTCTCACACTTTTATGACCACGATCATTTATAAAGCACATGGGGAAGTGTGTGTGTGTGTGTGTGTGTGTGTGTGTGTGTGTGTCTAGGCTCATCCCTCAGAGATTCACATCCAGTAGTTGGGAGAGACCAGAAATGTACATTTTTAAAACATGAGTCCTTCCAAGCAACATAGATGGACCTAGAGATTAACACACTAAGCGAAGTAAGTCAGACAGAGAAAGACAAATATCGTATGATATCACTTATATGTGGAATCTAAAAAACAATACACATGAACTTACTTACAAAACAAACTCAAAGACATAGAAAACAAACTTACGGTTACCAAAATGAAAGGGAGGGAGGGGAAGGATAAATTAGGAGTTTGGGATTAACAGATACAAACTACTATACATAAAATAGATAAGCAACAAGGATTTTCTGTATAGCACAGGGAATTATATTCAATATCTTATAATAACCTATAATGGAAAATAATCTGAAATATGTTAATATATATATAACTGGATCACTTTGCTGAACACCTGAAACTAACACAATATTGTTAATCAACTATACTTCAATTAAAAAAAAAAAAAAGGCGGTCGTCTTCCAAGAGGGATGAAATGAAAACTGATTCTTCTTCAGGTGTGGCTCTGAAGTTCCACAGCATCACTTCTATATTTTGCAGTCAAAGCTGGTCACAAACCCAGTCCAGGTTAGAGGGGAAGGGAAATAGGCTCTATCTCTTGGTAAGAAGAGCAGCAAAGAATTTGTGCCCGGTTGTAATCCACTAAACTGGTTGTGGAAATCTCTTTTTATCTTCTTTAAGGCAAATTCTCAGAACTGGAATTGCTCCATGGAAGGTATGCCTCATTTTAAAAGCTTGAGACTTATCCAGATGGCCCTCCAGTTGGGTTTTTCCAGTTTTCATTCTCATTAACAATGTTTGAAAGTCAGTTTCCCTGTGCCTTCACCAACACTAGGTATCATTACCTTTTTTAATCTTTTCCAGTTTAAAGAAGGGGAAGGTCTGACCACTGCATTTATTTGTATTTTTGAATACCATTGAGGTTGAATATTTTGAATGTGTTTATGGCCATGTGTCGCCGTTCTTTTTTGAATTGCCTAATCTTGTACTTTGCCCATTCCTCTCTTGGGCTATTCCTGGGTTGAGTGCTGATGTTGGTCCGAAAACCGGGTTACTAAAGTTTAATTGCCCTCAAACAACCCAACTAGGTTTCTAAATATTATGAATTACTCTCACCCAAAAAAAAATCTATCTCCATTTCCATTAGTTTACTCTCTACTTCCCTAGATCATATCACCTTTTTCAGTTCGTTCTTTTCTCAGATTCACAATATTAGAACTGCAGAATCACCTCATTTTTCAGTTGAGGCTTTTGACAACAAAAGAGGAAAGGGTCTTGTCCTTTCTAAAGGTGGGGAGTCTATTCAGTTTGAATGCATGGAACCTCTCTTTTGGCTTCTGGTCAAAACTACACCAACAATGCATTTAGCCCCTTTACCAAAAGGGTTGTGTCCTTGTGTCTGGCACTAAGAAGTTCAGTCTATCCATAACTTTTGCCTCATGAATAACTCAGATCCTAAATTCCCCCTGCCCCTACTTGGCTGTGTGACATTTTATAAATTGCTTTAACTTTGGGGCCTTGGATTACCCATCTGTTAAGTGGGAGCACTGAACTTCTACTCAGTGATTCTGAGACACTCTTTTTACTCTTGAAGTCTGTTGTTTAAGAGGGCATTAGAGAGAATGGATTAGGGGAAACCAGCATAGGAGAAAGTTGACCTTTAAGAAATTTATTTCGGCCTACAATGTCTATTTTTGAAGGTAGCCTAATCAAAGCTTTTTAAAAATAGTTTTTAATTATAGGTTTGAAACTTTGTGTTATTTGTAATGCCTTTTTAGAAGCATGAAAATAGCATTTCTCTCTGTACCAGCTTTGTGCTTTCCCATTTGGTAAACACTGATTTTATTTCTATCTGTTGCCTGTAGGAGTAGACCAAGCCAACTCAGTACTTCCTGTTTACCTCCTGGTCTTACATATGGTAGATTGCCACAGACCTGCTCTCAAAATAAGCTTCCTTGGTTTAATTCTGCATTTTCTGATTAGGCAACTGGCCTGTCAGTACTTAAACAATGAAACAGTTTGGCTACTGAAGACTTGTTCTGACATTCCCCCTTCAAATTGTCAGTAGAAAGGAAAGTCACTTAATGTAATGGCAGGGATAATACAATAGTAGGATTTACATTTAAATGGGGACATCACACAGTACCTTTCATTTGAGAATATCAAAGCACTTCCAACTCTTAAACTTGGAATGTGTGACATGGGCGAACACAAAGATAGTAAATAACCTGATTTCCTCTGGAGATTCTCAGTGCTCTAAATATCTATTTTTTAAGGAGGAAGATTGAATGTTATGTGTATTGAGTGAATAGACTGTAAGCTTAGAAATATTTTATGTTCCCAACATAGTTTATTCTGCTTAGCGTAAATCATCAGCGCCAACCATAACTTACCATTTACTGGAGCTTTTCCGGTTGTATTACACTTTTCAGTTGTATTACACTCATGTCAGACACACCTTCGTACAAGTCCCTCCAAGGTCAATAGTTTAGAAATTCTGCCTCTTCCATCCCCTTCTCCACTCAACACTTATGGAAATATATGCTAATTGGAACAGAAGCAGCCTACCCAACTAACAGGGTTAGACCACTCTTAACACAGGATTAATGAAATAGAAGTTTAGGGTAAAAATAACATTTTTCAAGCCCTAAGAGTGTAGATGCCAAGTAAAAGCCAACAGTTCTCCAGGATCAGTCAAATCCCACGCTTTGCCCTCCTTCAACTTTGTTCAACGGAGTTGAAGAAGAGGAAATCCTGTACGCCCACCGTTGCTCTTGGCCACTGTTGCCACCCTCTGGCCCTCCCACCTTCCCTGAAGCCACAGCTCAGCAGTCACCATTGTGGAAAACAGGACTGCAGACTCAAGGTGCAGAATGAGACTCTACACATTGTTTACTGAGGTGACACGCAAGCAGGCACTTGTGCACAGGTAGCTACCTGTATTCATGGCCGGCCTTTGTAGATGTGAGATTCATGTCCATAAGAGGGCATTTAGAGACCACAGGTATTTAAAGTGACAGATATTGGCAAGAAGTTGAGTTTGTGAAGTATTCTACATTGCTGATTTGTGACTGAACCATGGGTTAAGAGACATCTAGAGCTATCAGAGGCTTAGAGAACAGTATTTGCTCAGAGGGAGAAAAGCCTAAGGATCTTATCAGTTTGCTGAGACTAGAATTGGCGTCCTGTGTGACAGATCTGTAATCCTGGGGGTGAGGGGCTGACTTCCTTTTAGAGTTCCAGGATCTTTCAGGATCCAAAGGCAGCCTTCACCTCTGGATACTCAGCTCTTTATAGACACCCTGAATTCTTCCAAACTGACCGATCACACTGGAAATAAATTTTGCACACTTAAAAAGTGATAACTCTTTCGCATCTAGTACCCAGATCTTAGTTTCTAAGTATTCTCCACTGATATTCAGGCTCCTTGGAAAAACAGCTGATTCCAGGACTGGGGCAGGGAAAGAGGCCTTGAAAAATTAGCCTGGAACTTCCTAATTCACCAGAAAATAAAGAGTTGCTCAAAGAACCACAGGGAAATAGCAAAAATGGGAGCTTGAAGAGGCTCCCACTGGCTAAATCTGGGAAAATTTGATTATAGTAATGGGTTATCATGCATAGAATAAGATAAATAATTTTGAGTCCATACAATATAAATAAGTAAATAAATAAGGGAGAAAGTGAAAGCTCTTCTTTGCCATAGAATGCCAACTAATAAATATAGCTGGAGTTATGGCATTAAAAGATCCTCAATGGGGGAGAAAGACTGATAAGGAGTAGAAATTTACATAGTCTCAAATTATCTCCCCACAAATTACCTGTTAGTTACAAAGGAAAACTAGTAACAACAACAACAAATCTGATGTTCTTTCGGTTGTTCCTTGTAAATATTGTTAATTAATTTTTTTATTGTTTTGGATCACAAATTTAGTTAAGCATTCCTTTTGCTTGAATTTTGTCTTTCTTGAGGTCACGCCATTAAATAAGAAATGCAGACAGAAATTCATGTATAACAGTTCAAAGAATACCTCCAATGATGACAGATCCTTTGATAAGATACACTTAGGGTAAACGCCTAATTCCACTCTTTTTGTTCAGACCTAATGAAATTGTTCTCCCCTCCAAAAGCCAGATCAGGCTAACCGCGCAGCACAGCAGAGACATGAGGGAGCAGAACCCACCCACCCCCCTCATCCCCCGCACTTGGATTAGAGGGAGCCCGAGAGCTACAGCACTGGGTGGGCAGAGAGGTGGCCCTTCCAGGTTGGCCACTGAACTACATCTGGTGCCTCCCCTAGGGAGGATTCTGACCTTCTTTACTTCTCCTTTTGTTGTCTGTATAAGACCAGAAACACTGTTTCCAGTTACTGTGGTGGTTAGGTATCTGTGGCAGGCAGGATGCTGGTGTCCAGAGAGGGCAGGTGGGGTAAACAGAACCCCTAGATATTGCTGGCTCAGCTGGGCTCCTGGCTACCTGGTTACGTGATGAACTGCACCAGCATTCCAGGGAGACGGGACAGGCACCTCGAAGACTACATTCAGACACTGAAATACACACCCACCAAACAGCCATCCCAGACCTCTAATCTTACTTTATGACCAAACTATAATTACATTACAGCAATTACTTGAATATTACATTTTTATTACTGTTATGTCATTATGTCTACTAGGAAAAAATATGCCTACTTTAAGCAGTAGGATTCTTAATGACTCATTTAAGCTCTTTAAGCTCATTTAAGCTATCCGAAACCCCTGACTTAAACATTTTGGCCAAAATAATTTTTAGAGCCTGGTGGGAAGAAGAGGGTTAATCTCCATCTATATTGTTGCCCAAAAACCAAGAAAACTTTCACTGGTGGATGTACTTCTAGAGATTAAAAAGTTCCAGCCAAGGCTGATCAGAAAGTTATGTTACATTTAAGAGCTGTGTTTATAAAGCCATCAGTTCCTTATCATCTATTGATCAGTTCCAACTACTGACAAAAAGTAGAGAACTCAGGAAACATCCATGTCTCCATCTTCCAAATGTGTGGAGGCATATTTCCCATCCTTCCAATGTCAAGCAGGAAGATTCTTTAGAGGCCAGCTTGGCCCATTTTTCAGCCCTTTCTCTGGAAGCCAGTGGTTTTACTTGGAACTCACAAAGGACACTCCTCAAATAGTTACTAATGTAAGTACATTTTCTAATCATTATATTTTACTTCATTACCTCTTTTTAGGTAGTGTCTCATTAGGCCTGATCTTGCTGAAAGATTCCAAGCTGTCAGACTCAGTATATTTTCTCAGCAGGGGGTCCTTTGACCCTAACCACTTTGCAACTTAACTGTGTCCCTTTCCCAAGCAGTGCAGGCCCAGACAAGCGTATGATGCCTCTTGTCTCAAAAATAATTCTATACTTTGAGAGCCAGGATTCAGACCCTTGAATTTGGGGAACTTACCATATGAGCTGGTGAGTCGAAATATCTAGTTTTAACCACTTTTGAATTTTTTTACACATACATTTACCCCAAAATACCCTGTGCCTTAAACAAGCACTTTCCTACAAGAAGATGAAGCAGCTAACAGGTTTTGCTTCCCTTAGGCCAACCAAGCCCAAGGTTTGTTTTTTGCTTCATTTTTTAAAAAGTCCTTTTGGCAAATATATGTCCTCTATGTTACTGTGTAAAATTCAGTGCCTAATTCTAAAGTTATGTACATCTGCCGGACATATACGCTGTTAGACATTCATTGCTGCCTACCAATGTGAAAGGTATTACCAGGTCTATTTTTAACATTGTTTTGGCAAGGCTGTTGCTGTGGGGAAAAAAAAAAAAATTCCTATAGAATTCTTAATGAGAAAACTGAATGATTCTTTGAAATGTGGCTGTGATTCCCTGACTTATTCAGCGGTGATGTCACAGGTGCTGAGAAGCAAGAAACAGTAGACTCGCTCGTTTGCCAGCGCGCTCTCAAGATGCACCAGAAGGGAAATGAAACTCATCTCGCCTGTGGTTTGTGCTGAGCTGTGCTTCCCGCCACTGCTCCGGGTGTCACACAGGCCCCTGCTCGGGACATGTCTCACACACTCGGTTTGTCATCCCTGTGAGCCTGTGTCATGGAAGGATGCGCTGTTTGCATGTGTTTCTTATAGAACTTGATCGGCCCACTGGCCTCTCTTCTGTTCATTACCCACATTTGTCTTAGAAAACAGCCACCTTGTTCTAGCTGTTGGAGAAAGACAGGGCTTTCCTCCAGCTCACCTGAGTCCCCTCCGTCGCTTAATTAGCAAGTGGCAAGAAGTTCAGAGAAGTCTGTCAGGACAGGAGAATGTGCTCCGGCCTCCTTGTCACCTAATTTGAATCCTGGGCCACACTCTTGGGCAGAGGACACAATGGCACATCAGGTGGTGTCCTGGTCAGGTCTCAGGTGGGTTTGTAATATTAAAAGAATAATATAATATTAGTGAATGCAAGGCAGTATCTGAAAGGAAAGCCAACGTTCCCTTGACGTTTATAAAAACATTATTGTAACAAGTGAATTCTTTCTGTGGAATCTGTTAAACTAATATGCAGTAAATATAATGGTTCAAAGTCAAAATCCCATTCTTGATTTATGGATTTACCAAATTAACCTGCCAGACTCTCATCCTTCTTGCATAGGCGAAACTACAGAACCTTTCCACAGTCTCACTTCAATCTTCGGCTACACGTTCCAGTCCCAGACCTGTCGCTGGCACCACGAATGTTTTCCCCCTTCTCCTGATGTCGTCTCAACATCTCAGGGTCGTTGGCGTTTTCTCAAGACTGTAACCCTTATGCAGTCGTTCATGGGACCAGCTGGTGACCTCACACACTCCCCAACTGTGCTGCAAACCATTTCAACACAACCCCATGCCTCGGAGTTTTGATAACTTGACCTGGAGCTCCTGGGTCTGTAGCAACTTGGGGGCAGCTCGGTACCTGCTAAGGTATTGCTTCCCCTGCCCCCGGCCCCCCAAAAGGGCTGTAAAAGGTTAGGGTTCTGAGAGGTGGGCAGAGGCTGTGGCACACACGCTCCTGGGCCCACAGAGGAAGGCCTTTCTCCTCCTCCCTGGCACATGTCCGTTCTGACGCCTCCTTCGCTAAGGGTCACGTGCTCCAGACCAGCAGCCACAGCAAGAGGGGCCAGCCCTGGGGTGAAGAAAAGAGATGCCGAGGCATCCTCAGAAGGACGCTGTCCTTCCCCTCACATATCATCCGCTGCCCGCAGCCCAGCTCCCCTGAAGCCCTGGAGGGGCGGCCACGGGCAGAGTGACGCTGACTCAGAAATGCCCCCTTTGTGCCTCTTTTGCCAGTAACAGAACTTCAGTAGCAGAACTTGATCTTTCAGGAGTCTCTTTGGGAATCTCTGGGTCTTCTGCTTTTAACAGCTAAGTGAAGCAGTATCCCCTTACAAAAGGAAAAATGCAGCTTCAAGATTTGCTCAAGACAGAATGATGACACTTGGCAAGTCCAAAAAGAAGAATACTTCACTGCCCACTCCCTGCTCCCAGATGTTCGGATCACTGAGAAATGGTACAGCCAGGGTGAGGGGGTGCGAACTGCTTGTCTATTTGGCGTCTCCTTGGGGGGTTATAAAAAACAAACAACAAAAACACACACAGAAAAGCTCGACACGATAAATAAACCATCGACAGTAACCTAAGATGAAGCGCTCCTGCGAGCTCCTGAGCCTGTGTGTTTGCGGCTGTTCTGCAGTTAGCCGAGGATGCTCGTGGATTGTGCTAACGCAGCACTGAGCCCCGGGCCAAACACCTTCTCAGGTTTTTTTCCCCTCTGTGTTTTGCTAATCCCTGGATGAAACATAATCGCAGAGCAATGTTCAAGGTTGGACGCAACAGGGAGGAACTCGGCGTTGGCTCCCACCCAGTGGAAATAACATGCCATTGGACTTGACAAGGCAGGAGGAAGGATGTTAAACAAATACACTCCCTCCAGCCTCCCTAGCAATGGCTCGCTGCTCTCCACAGAGCCCCAAGTTTCCCCAAGCTGCTCACTCAGCTCCCAGGTTTCATCACCTGAGATACGTTGTATAAGATAAATAGGCAGGGAGGCCAACAAGCAAAAATTCCAATCAGGAAAAGAATGGAAAGAGAATTAAGTCATTTATTCCCCTCTAGGGCAAAATTAAAGTAACAAAAGTATCTGTATATAATAAATATATAATTATACATAATAATTAAACTCCAGCCCCTTGCAGTCATCATTCTTTTTCCCTTTCTCTCAAACCAGAGGAAAACATTTCTCCTTATTGTGATTTCAAGTGCAGACTTCTGAATCAGAAGTTCCAGGTACCACCTGACTCCTTGTCATTTTGTGTTCTGATGACAGCATGGGAAAGGGAATCAGAGAATGGGACAGAATTTTCTCCAGTGAACAGAGAGAGAAGGCTGTCTAAAAGTACTCATCTGTTCCACATAAAGTTATCTAAAATATACACACACACAAGTGCATGTATTTGTAACTCATTTAATCTTTTTTTTAATACATTTATTTTATTTATTTATTTTTGGCTGCATTGGGCCTTTGTTCCTCCTCGCGGGCTTTCTCTGGTTGTGGCCAGCGGGGGCTACTCTTCGTTGCGGTGCGCGGGCTTCTCATTGCGGTGGCTTCTCATTGCGGTGGCTTCTCTTGTTGCGGAGCACGGGCTCTAGGCGCACGGGCTTCCGTAGTTGCGACGTGTGGGCTCAGTAGTGGCTCGCAGGCTCAGTAGTTGTGGCGCACAGGCTTAGTTGCTCCGCGGCATGTGGGATCTTCCCGGACCAGGGCTCGAACCCGTGTCCTGCGTTGGCAGGTGGATTCTTAACCACTGCGCCACCAGGGAAGCCCTCTCAGTTAAGATTTACAACAACGCTCTGAGATTGATACTGTTATTTTTATTTTACAAGTGGAAGTCTGGGGTGCAGAGGGGTTTAAGACCACACAGATTCAACCATGGAACGAACTGGAGATCTCCACGTGGTTCTAGACAGAAAAGCGGGCTCCGAGGAGTCAGGGAGGCAAAGCTAGAGGTTAAAGACAGTAACAACAGCAAATCCCCCTACTGTCAGGAGACTAACAAGCAAATAAATAATAGAACCTGGCCTCAGTGCTCAACCTTTTCCTAAGGAGCTTAGAAAGTGCTCAGATGGATATGGGGAGGGGGAAGGGTAAGCTGTGACAAAGCGCGAGAGAGGCATGGACATATATACACTACCAAACGTAAGGTAGATAGCTAGTGGGAAGCAGCCGCATAGCACAGGGAGATCAGCTCGGTGCTTTGTGACCGCCTGGAGGGGTGGGATAGGGAGGGTGGGAGGGAGGGAGACGCAAGAGGGAAGAGATATGGGAACATACGTATATGTATAACTGATTCACTTTGTTACACGGCAGAAACTAACACACCATTGTAAAGCAATTATACGCCAATAAAGATGTAAAAATAAAAAGAAAAAAAAAAGAAAGTGCTCAGAGGTGATCTTGCGTCTTGTCCAGTTATAGTTGAGTTGCGTTGTAGGTTTGCCGAGGGCATTGTCATAAATCTGTGCTGAAACCAAACCTGGAGCAGGTCTCCCCTCTCCTGTCGGTCCAGCTCTCATGGAATCAGACGTGATGGAACCAGGAGGAGCCACGTCAGCATTTTTACCTGATCCTGGGATGGAGAAGGTAAAATGACAGCCTTCGTTACCGCACCTCCCAGAGTGGATCCATGTGGCCTTTCACTGTCTCCCTCCGGGCTTCTCTCTTTTCCTCTGAAACCATGAATCCTCTTTGACCTCAAGGCCATGAAGCCAAATATGACCGCTGGCCCCGGACGAGCTCCTATGGCTGTTACCAGTGTCTGCAAGCATGGCTATCACTCCATCTTCCTGCGGATCATCCAGGACCCTCCGAAACAGCCTTTTCTCTTGTATTCCGCAAGCCCTCAATGTGTCAAGCACTGTGCCACGTGGCACAGGAAGGATGCAGCTTCTGCAGTGTTTGCTCAGCCAAGTAAAGTGAAGCTCGTCTCAGTGTAAGCTATTCACTACGTGATTCTCTCAGCCCTACTGCCTACCAGAGTCTGCTGAACTTTCCTGGACATGGCGACGAGGTGAAGTAGTGAGAACTTCCCTCCAGGCTTTGAGTTCTGGCTCTGGTCCTGGTCAGCTCTCCACCCTTGGGCATGTCTCTTGACCTCTTGGAGCTTCGGTTTCCTCATCCATAAAAGGGAGGAGATAATTCCTACCTCACAGGAGTTGAGTGGTGCCACTGTGACCCCACCTCCAGCTTTCATCAGATTCTCTAACTTTCTGGTTTATTCTGAAGATTCTTTTAAGTAATCAGCAAAAGCCAAATGTTCCATCCGCTCCCTGTTTTTTGTTTGTTTTTTGTTTTTCATTTGATTTCCTCCAGAAAAGTGTGTTGCCTGTCTCCTGGGTGAACGTATCCCTTGCCAACTTCTTCGAAAGCCTGTGACAGAGGGGAACACGCTTCTACTAAATGCCACCGGGGAAGAGAATGGAGGGAGGGACAGTACCCCCCTTCTACCTAGAGAGCCTTTCACAGACACGGTACTTCCTCACCTGCAGCTTCAGCTCATCCCACAGCAGCCCTGGGTAGTGCTCAGAGCTGGGACCATCAGCCCATCTTCCAAATGAGGAAACCGAGGTTCGCAGAGATTGTGTGGCTTGACTGGGGCACACAGCTGACACGTGAAGCCAGATCTCTAAAGCAGGTCTCCGACTCCACATCAGTGCTCCTTCCACCACAAAGAACCTCTTCGGGGAGAAGTCCTTTTCCCTGTTGCAAATCCAAGAGGGAAAGTTTTTGACTATGGCCTAGGTTATGAGAGTTGGGTGGCAAGGTGACCCAGGCCTGCCTTGCCTCCTGCATTTGCTGGAAGACTCTTGCTGTAGCTTCCTTTTCCAGGAACACAGAGAATTAGGGCCTCTGTTTCCATAAGTGATGGAATTAATCCAAATCTGGAATCACTGTAAGTCCCAGATCTCATCCACCAGCCCAACCTCACCCAAATCTCCACTTGTTACTTCATGTGAGGGCTTGCATGAGTAATTATTCTGTTTGAGCCTTAATTTCCTCATCTTTTAACTGGGGATAATAATACCCACTTCTCATGGTTGGGATGACGTATTCTCATATGTCAACAATTACCATATTGTAGGCATCTTATGTGGGTGTGTTATGTGCCAGGAATTATTCTTTACTGCAGGTAAACAGTGAACAAGATAGAAAGGGACCTTACTCTTGTGCAGCTTACCTGCTAAAGGGGGAAGGTCAATAATAACCTGACTAACGATGAACAAGGTAAGTCCCAAAGAGAAATAACTGCTGAGGAGATGTATGATTGAACATATAAATGAACATTTAAAAGTACTCAAACTGTGGCTTCCCTAGTGGCGCAGTGGTTGAGAGTCCGCCTGCCGATGCAGGGGACACAGGTTCGTGTCCCAGACCGGGAAGATCCCACATGCCACAGAGCGGCTGGGCCCGTGAGCCATGGCCGCTGAGCCTGCGCGTCCAGACCCTGTGCTCTGCAACGGGAGAGGCCACAACAGTGAGAGGCCCGCGTACCACAAAAAAAAAAAAAGTACTCAAACTGAAAGAAATAATCTTAATTGAATATTGTACGGTGAAACAGCCACACAGAGAAAACAATATTTCAGGTCATTTTTTAAATACAGTATTCTGATTATACATCCCTAGTAAGATATATTCCCAGGACAAAAAGAACCGTAAAGAAATCTTAATGTTTATAAAGTAGCCTTCTTATAATTTAAAGTTACATTGGAAAATTAATATGAGTTCATAATTCTTTTTTCTCTTAAAAAATAACATATTTCCTAGCTCTCTCTAGCCATTGAAAAGGCTTAGAAGCTGACAGCCCAGTAGCAATAAGTTCCTAGTTTTGTGGTCTCTAAATCTGATTTAGTGACCACAATAAAGGAGCCAAAGATTCATGGTGAAATGGTTGATTCCAGGTCTAAGGCAAGAGATATATAAGATGAGCCTTGGATATCTTGCACAAGAAAGCAAGGAAACAGCCAAAGACTAATTTTAATGCATCTATTCAATAGAACCGAGGACATTAAAGAGTCTTCTTGAAGGGGCTTCTCTTGGCCTAAGGATAATTTGAACATCAAAAAGATCAAAACACATCAAGTATATATATACATTTCAGCCACAAGCTTAAAACAATTCTAAAACAAAAAGTCACACGTTACCTCTTTGCAGGTTACTGAGCCACCAACTCTGAAATTTGCTTTTAAAAATTGGGAGGAATTAACCATTTATCCCATCTTTGCTGCATTTTGGTATAACCAAGTTGTTGTTAGGGGAAAGTTTTCCTTTGTAGAAGAATTCCAGGTAATAAATGCAAGAAAGACTTGTAGAAGTATAAAAATCACCATTTTGAAACTCAGTGAAATAATGTATCTAGCAACAATCATTGGAGGCTGCTGAAATCATTGGGTAAAAGGTTGATGGGGAGCTTTATGATGGAAGAGTCAGGCTGGCACCACTTCAACCCCCCAGTCAATCATAGCATCACTAAAGGTGGGACAGCTGAACATGGTGTGTTTCATGATGTGATGTACCCCTATGAAGTATTACCAAACAAACTTGAATCTGAGTCTGTAGATCTAACTACCGGTGTACAGGAAGTCCAGCAGACAGAGGAAAAAATCAGGGAAAACAATCAACCAAATTGAAAGTGTGGGACCTCCTTCAGGTCAAATAACCTGATTTCTCCACCAAATAGATGACGTTAAAAAGGTAGGGAAGGAAACAACCTAACTGTCCATCGATGAATGAATGGATAAAGAAACCGTGGCATGTAGAGAGAGAATGGAATATTAGTCAGCCATAAAAAATACAAAATCTTGCCATTTGCAACAACATGGATGAACCTCAAGGGCCTTTTTATACTAAGTGAAATAAGCATAATAATAAGTCAGACAGAGAAAGACAAATAATAAAAATACCATATGATCTCTCTTACAGCTATATGGAACCTTTAAAATAAAAAAGCTTATAGAGGGACTTCCCTGGCAGTTCAGTGGTTAAGACTCTGCGCTTCCACTGCAGGCGGCACAAGTTCAATCCCTGGTCAGGGAACTAAGACCCCACGTGCAGTGTGGCATGGCCAAAAAAAAAAAAGTTTACAGATATCAAAGATACAGACGACAAATTTGTGGTTGCCAGAGGTGGGGTGTGGGGCTGGGAGAAAGAGGGGAACTGTTTTTGTTTTCATTTTTCAGTTTAAATAAATTGAATCAAAATAGAAAGAAAAAAAATGAAGAAGTGAATAGAATATCCATGGACTGGGGGACAACTTCAAGAGGTGTAACATATGCATAATTGGAACACAAGAAGGAGAAAAAAAGCAAGAACAGAACAGAAATATGTTTGAAGTAATAACGGCCAAAGTTTTTGAAAAATCAATGACAACACAAAACCACAGATCCAGGAAGCGCAGAGAATACAGTTTCAGGTAAATACCAGAAATTCCACACCAAGTATGTCATGTGTGTATTATTAGTCAGGGTTGTCCAGAGAAACAAAATCAATAGGATCCATTGGATTGACCGAAAAGTTTGTGCCATAGGATCTTACGTAAAAACCTGAATGAACTTTTTGGCCAACCCAGTATATGTAGCTATGTAAGAGGAAATTTATTATGAGAATTGGCTCACATGATTATGGGTGAAGTCCCACCCACAATTATATTAATAATTATAAAATATAAAATAAAATTAAAAGGTGGGGGTGGTAGGTAGGGGAGGTTTTAAAGAATGGAAAAAAAAAAACTTGGGAGATATAAAAACCAAGTGCCATGTGTCGATCTTGGTTGGATTTGAACAAACCAACTGTAACAAATCAGGAAGCTTTGAACATGGACTGGCTATTACTGATTTTAAAGATATAATTTTAAACTTTTAAAACATGATGTCACAGAGATATACCTTAAGCATTAGAGATGGACACTGAATTATTCAGGGTGAAATTAAATGATGTCCCTGTGTGACAGGCAGAATAATAACCCCCCAAAATGTCCACATTCTAATCCCTGGAGCCCGTGAATATGTTACTTTACAAGGCGAAGGGGATTTTGCAGATATGACTGAGTTAAGGATCTGTAGATGGAAGGATAGCCTGAATGGGTCCAGTCTAATCACATAAGTGATGGAGGAAGGAGGCCACAACTCAAGAATGTGGGAAGCTTCTAGGAGCTGAAAAAGGCAAGGAAACAGATTTCCCCCAAGAGCCTCCAGAAAGAGACACAGCCCTGCCAACACCTATAAAATAATCAATTTGTATTGTTTTAAGCCACTAAGGTTTTGGTAATTTGTTACAGCAGTAAATGAAAACAATGCATACGGGATCTGTTTTTAAATGCTTTAGAGAAAAAAGTGAAAATAGATGAAAGATTAGAAAAATATCAATAACTGTTGAAATTGGAAGATGGATACTTTGAGATTCATTATACTATTCTGTCTACTTCTACATTTGAAAATTTCCACAATAAAAGGGTTTTGAAAAATGACTGGAGGGTGGGGAGTAGTTGACGGGAAAAGGAGAGGGTTTGAAGGACAGGATGGTTTCATGGTACAGCATGAGATTAGAGGTCTCAGACCAAAGACCACCAAGAGTGACATGTTACGTGGATTAGAGAGCTGGCTCCTAGTCACCAGTGTGATGCTGAATGCTCTCTGTATGGACCAAACCAGGAGTAAAGGACTCTCTCCAGAAAGCACAATAAATCACTCATTTACTGAACGTTTCCTGAGCACCTGCTGTGGCATTGATCGCTAGACGTAGCCCTTGTGCTCTAAGATCTTGACCTCATGAAAGAAACAGAAATGTAAACCAGAAAGATGGTGGAATTCAAGCCCTGCTCATTGAAATCACACACTCCTTTGGCGGAAGAGGTAGGAGTGAGGTCTCATTTGTGTCTCAGAGGGAGAATAATTTGTGTCCATCCAGCCCTGGCCACACCCCACCCCATGAAAAGTATTTGTGTGCTCACCAGCCTGGTTGGCACCCATTCCAGCCACATGAGCTCCTGGACCCTTCACACTACCTCAGGTGGGGAAAAAAGTAAACATTCTCTCAAACTGGCTGAAGGAAAAGGGGGTTTGGTAATGAGGGGTCAGGGCAGTAGCTAGGGCAGAACCTTACGAGGGACGGCCACTGGGACCGAGTTGGCTGTAGAAACACAACAACTTCTCTCTGCCAGCTCTGCCCACCAGTGCTCTCTCCCTTGTATGGCGGGATAACATGCTGAACAATTTGCTTTGCTTGGACCGGATCCTTTTCAGTCAGTGGCATCCATTGTCTCAGAGTATTGCGGCTGTTAAGCTAAAAGGAAGGGAAACAGACAGAAACCATCAGTGCCCGTTTTTGGAAAACAGACTTCTGACATTAATAGCAAAAACATTAGTGCTGAAAGCCAGGGTTTTTGATTGGCAAGAGCCAGGCTATTGTGGGAGCAAAAGAGTCTGTTGCACACTAAAAACCAGATTTAGGAAACACAAATGGCAAAATCCTGAAGAGCTCTTATGCCATGGGCTAGACTGATGGCCTCGATGACTGGAGAGGAAAGAGACCACCAGGTCCCAGAGATTAACTGATCCACAGGCTGGGAAACAGATGGGACAGACAAAGGGAAATCGGCAGGGTCCAGGGTGAGAGGATGGAAGTGGGCTCATTACCTAGAGGCGGCCAAGCCAGCGCCTGAAGACTCCTGGGTCCTATCGCCTGCCCGGAATCCCAGTGGGGAGTCTCATTATAAGTCAAGTATCTCCATTGGCCCGAATAATGCCCCAAGACGCTGCTCAGCCCATCCTAACTGCATCTACTGTAATGGCGCAGGACACACATGAGCTCCCCAAACGGAAGTGACACACAGAAGGGGGTAGAGTATGGACGTGAAGGCTCCCAGCACCTTCCTTTACATGGGACTGAACAGCCCAGGATCCTTCCCTAAGCGAAGAGAATGGTGAAACACTGCCCTCTTAGACAAAACCAGCCACCCCAGACGCAGAGGCACAGAGCCCTCAGCTGGAGTCACTGCATTGAGTCCTCAGGCTCCGGACGGACAATCCAATTGGCTCAACTTGGGTCAAGAGCCTCCTGTACCTCCCATCTGTGGTTGGCCTACAGCTTCCTCCCCGACGGCACGCGCTCTGGTTCCCCCCATGTCAAAACCTGTTCTCCAAGTCTCACCCCTTGCTGTTGTGGTCATCAGTGACCCCACACTGCCAAGTTCAGTGCCACTCCTCTCCTTAGCCTCTCAGCAGCTTGCGACCCAGCTGACCACTCCCCCCTTTTCCATACTCTCTTCTCTTGACGTCAGCGATGCCATCCTTGCCTGGCTTTCCCCCGACCCCGGGAGCTATTCCTTCTCAGTCTCCTGGCTGGTTTCTCCTCCTCCGATCACACATTTACTGTTGGCAAGCCCAAAACTTGGTCCTTGATCTTTTCCATCCACAGTGTCTCCCTAGAGATCACACCTACAGATCTTCCTGGACTTACGATGGGGTTACATCCCAATAAACCCATTATTAAGTTGAAAGTACCATAAGTCAAAAATACATTTAATACACCTAACCTACCAAACACCATAGCTTAGCCTAACCTACCTTAAACGCGCTAAGAATGCTTATGTTAGCCCACAGTTGAGCAGACTCATCTAACGCAAAGTCAGTGTTATAATAAAGGGTCGAATATCTCATGTAACGTATTGAATACTGTACCGAAAGTGAAAAACAGAATGGTTGTCTGGGTATAGAATGGTTGTATCGGCTGTTTACCCTTATGACGGAGTGGCTGACTGGGACGTGTGGCTCGAAGCCGCTGCTCAGCGTCACCAGAGAGGATCATACCGCATACCCCTGGCCTGGGAAAAGATCAAAATTCAAAGTACAGTTTCCACTGGATGCGTATGGCTTTCGCACCATCCTAAAGTCAAGCCATCGTAAGTCGAGCCATCGTAAGTCGAGGACCATCTGTGGTCTTATGGCTTTGAACACCATCTCTTTGCCAGCAACTCCCACATTGATATCCTCCAATGAGGATATATTCTCCAATGAGCATCAAACTGATATATCCACTGCCTACATGACATCTTCATTTGGATATCCGATTCAAACTCCACGTGGTCCGTGATAACTCTTTACCAAATTTATGCCAGAAATTTGTTCTTCCCAGTTTCAGCAAATGGCCCCAGCACCCAGGTGCTTGAATTCAAAATGTAAGACGTCATCCTCAATCATCCTCTATCCCCAAAACTCATAGCCGATACATCAAGCCAAAAACTGTCCCCTTATTCATCTACTTCTCTCCATCTTCACAGCAACATCCCTAACCCAAGACCCCGTTGCTTCTGAACTGAGCTCCTGGAATTGTCTCAGTAACTCCCGGCTGCCGCGCCTACCTCCCTACAGACAGGACATGGTCGCTCCCTCCTGTCTTCATATCTCAGCTCAGTGTCCCCTCCTCAGCATCCCTCCCTGACTGCCCAAGGCTCCCCTCCACTCAGCCTCTGCCCCATCACACTATTTTCCTTTCTTTATATCATTCAACGACTATCTTGTTAATTGACTGTTTTATAGTCTCCTCTCACCAAAAACAACTTTTATGAAAGCAGGGACCTTGTGTCCCCAACACCAGGCATTCAACGAATATTTATTGAATGAAGGCATCCACAAACTCATATGTAGCTGGAGTCAGTCTTTCTTTTCTCAAAGAAAGTCTGGTTTACGAGCACAAGACAAGAATGGGTGGGGGTCAGAGGGAACCTGGTCCAGGCTGGGTATACACAGAAGGAAAGCTGGCTGTGAGGCTCTGGGAGAGAGGACAAAAGCAGCAGTGCCTTCCGTTTTGTAGCACTTTCCCAGGTGTCATCTTATCTGGCTGTCACAAACCGCCTCCCGAGGGAGAACAAGGGTCATCCCTCATTTTTTTCACTAATGAGGGCATCAGGAGGGGTGAAGTGATTCCTAAGGTCACACAGCCAGTTGATAGGATGGGGGTCTAGAGCCCAGATCTTCAGACTCCCAGTTCAGTGCTCCATCATGACCACATAAAACACGTGTCCTACTTGTGGGCCTCTGGGAAGGCTGAGCAATAAACCACCTGAGTGCTGTGAGTTCTGTCCTCCATCCCCTGGGAAGGTCCCCAGTTTGAGGACCTGGGCAGGACAGGAAGGCAACAGACGCTTCTTTGCTGCAGACGGCCCTCTGCACAGACCCCCTTCCTCGGTCCCACTGGACACCTGCTCGGGATCTCATCACATAATTACCCCCAAGCTTCCATCAGGCCTTTGAGCCACAAAAGGGACATTAGATGACTTGGTCCAAACCTCTCATTCTACAAATGAGGCACCCAAGACCCAAAGAGGGGCGTGACTTGCCCCAAGTCACATGGGGAATTAGTCACAGAGCTGGGGGACACCCAGTGACCTGCAGACAGAAAAGTGCAGTGAATAATATACCTGCGTCCCAGCTCTGTTGAATTCTTACATTTTGCAAAAATTGGCTACAGTTTCTGTTTTTAAATAAAACACTGTGACACAGTAGAAGGTCCCTGGGTGCCCTCCCCAATTCCATTCCTCTCTCCTCGTGCCAGAGGTTACCACCATCCTGAATTTGGTGGTTCTCATTCCCACATGTTTTTATACTTTTGCAACACGTGTATAGATCTCTAAACAGCACATAGAATCATCTTGTATGCTTGGTTCTTCTGCAACTTGCTATTACGGTCTTGAGATTGAACCATGATGATAAATGCAGGGCTGGTTCAATCATTTTAACTACTCAGATACATGATTTATTTATCTTCCCGTTGATGGACACTTAAGCGCTATTTCTTCACCGTTACAAATAATGTTGCAATAAGCATTCGGGGGACAAAATTTTTCCATTCTCCTGTCCATGGATGCTTTTTTCCCAGTGTGTTGCTGTCCCCGCCAGTGCTGCAGTATCTCCCGGACATGTGGCCCCAAGATTCTCCCGGGACTTCTCCTGAGAGGAATCGCCGGGCTCCGGGACAGGCATGGCTTCAGCTCTACTAGCTATTGCCAGTTTGCTCCCCAAAAGTGGTTGTACCACTTTACACTCAGCTCAGCAATCTTTCCATTATGCCAAGCTGCTGCCTTATTCTGCTTTCAATTCTTTCTAATTTATGAAAGGAAAATATAAAAGAGGTGCTATTACCTTATTTAAAAATCCAGCTTCCTTTCCCTGCAGAAAGGAGAGGAGGAGAGATGGGGAATTGCTTGTTGGATGAGGGCCTGGCACGCATTCATCAACTTTATAGTAGCGCCGGCTTGGAATTCAGGTCTCCTGAGGGGGGAGAGCGGGGCCACTGGAAACAAGAGATACTTTCACCGTGGCCTCCTCCAGGAACGCAGATAGAATTTACTCTAAGGTACAAAAACGTTTGCACTTACAGCCTCCCTGGTTCCAATCAGGACATGGAGGGAAAGTGCCAAGACACCAGAGAATAAGCCAGTTCTCATAAACTTTCCAGCCAAACGGCAGACTCTGGAAGGTAGAAATGAGACTGGTAATGAACTCGAGCGCTCAGCCCAGGGCAGCTCTGGGCAAGGGTCCTCACTTCTCCCCCGGAACCATGCCACCCTAATTGCCCCGCGAACCTCCCTGACTCCAGCTGTGTGTCTGCCCCAGGCCAGCACCCTCCCCCACTAAAGGAAACCCCTGGGCTCTTGGTCTCCTTCTCACCCTCACCCCCCAACCCCGTGCTCATCTCTGTCACGGTGGTTAGAGCTTCATCGACTGCCTTGATCCAGACTTGTGAGTGGATCTGTGGTCCCCAAAGCCTGTGGTCCCCTGAAGGCAGACACTGTGTCTTCCTCACCCTGGTACCCTGCCTGGCGAGCACCCACTGGTTTGCTGTGGGAGGGAAAAAGGAAAAGAAAGACAAACAAAACCATCAAACAACAGTTAACGGGCCCTCTTCCCTCTCCCTCTGTTCCTTTTCATCCTGCACTGTGGCTCTATGATTATCTGCTACAGTTTTTTGTAGCAAATAAAAAAGGATAGTCGAGTTTCCCTACTAGGCTGTGCATCACTGGAGAGCAGGGGCCTTGCTGTGGGTAAGTGTCAAGTGCAGACCAAATGGCACTTAGTAGGTGTGCATTGAACTGGGCTGCGTTGACGTTGTCAGTTTCAGATTCGACCCCGTTCCCTCGTGTCTAATTAGCCACAGGTACCTCTTTACTGGTGGAAAGAGAAGGAAGACTATGTTCATTAGAGTTTGGGGTAGAAGGAAAGAAATACGAGCCCTGACGATGCCCTGAGCTAGACTGAAGATGAGAGAGTGCCTGAGGGGAGGGAGGGAGAGACCCGTTTTAATTGGAAAGCTCTTTCTCATTTTCCTTTTCTTCTTCTTGTTTTTAAGTTCCAGTCTTGGATCCTAGAAATTACAGGCTCTTTCAGCATTGCCTCTGTGGTTGGAAAAAATGCTCATTTCACTTTTAAAACAAACAATGGAAAGTTCCTTTCAGAGGAAAAATCTTATTAGCCCAAGTCCAAAGAAATCTGCGAGAGTTTCACTCAGATGTGCAGGGCTGGTCCACAGGGCAGGGGTGGCCCCCCAGGAGGCAGCCCCAGGGAGGGTCTGTCTGACCTCCTCGCCCTCGAGGGCTCCCTTCCCCGGAGAAGCACCCATCCAGCCCTCCCTGCGGGGCCAGGAGTACAGAAGACCTCACAAGGAACACAAGCAGGAGGAAACCACTCAGACATGAAAGGGCGGAGAATATCCTTTACCCAAATAAACAGCCAGACGAAGATGCAGAGGGGAGCAAATCCCATCAGACAAAGCCACAAATTAAGATCACAGAGACCGGGCTTGGGAGTTGGGCTCTGTCTTTAAAACATCTTCCAGGAAGCTGCCCCTGGGGCAGCCCTGTCATCCTGCCTGTCCCTCTGCTCATGGCAGGCCTCTAGTGGTCCTACAGTGGGTATCTGGGCATGTGCTGAGTCATCAGTGATGTTGGGAAGTTGGAGGGGGCTTGAGTGGGGTGGGGGTGAGATGGGTCAGTCTAGGTCAGTGATGCATAAGGGGACGGTGGTTGGGGGGATGTGGCCCTTCACAAAACCCTGGGTGGCGCCAGACAAGAGGAAGGTGGCCTGGGCCCTGAGCTCCCTCTCTGCTCCTGACAAGCCCCCCCCCCCCACAAGCAAGGCTGCAGGCATCTGCAGAGACTCACATGTGGCCACACACCTGGATTCACCATTTTGAAACTGGCTCTGCTCAAGCTGCTCACCCCTTCCCCCATCACAGCCTTGGACGTGGGCCAGCAGTCAACTGTGGGGCAGGTCCCAGGATCAGCCTGTCTCCGCTGAGATGCCACCTCTTGTGTAGTGGAAAGAGTGTGAAGGCATTCTGATGCCACCTGAAGGCTCACTGGTCTTGTTTAAGAAGGAAAAATAGAACATACCTGCAGATACTGTAGAGCTTAAACAGATAAGAGGATATCAGGAACAACTTTATGTCAGCAAATTTAAAAATTCAGATGAAATAGATAAATTTTAGAAAACTTACCAAAAGTGACTTAAGCACAGATAAAGAATCTGGGTAAACCTATAACTATTAAAGCAATTGAATCGCTAGTTTAATTTTCAAAAAGGAAACATCAGTCCAGAAGGCTTTATGGTGAGTTCAATAAGTCATTTAAAGAATCAATCATTCCAATACAAACCAAGGAATAAAGTAAGAGAAAATTATCCCCTCCTCTTCAATTCACTGAGGAGGCTAAGAGGATGAATTCCTTACAAAGCATTAGGTAAAATTCAAAAAGTCGTGCGAAAACAACGGCTCTTAAGAATAGAATTAAGAATAGAACTCCTAAGTCTGACACAGAACATCCACAAAGAATTTGCAGAAATCCCAGGTGCCCTTTGAAATTCCAGAAGCCCTCCCTTTCAGATCAGAAAGACAAACAAATTTAAGGATATTCATCCAACTCATTAGAGTGAGTACCTATTGGAAATAAATGAGAATGTGAGTCAAAGAAAACGTGGACATGGAATAAAATAGAATGAGAGAAGGGTCTTGCTGGGGCTGGTGAAGATGGTGCACAGTGAAGTAGGGCCCATGATTATCTCTATCCCGCTCCTGAAGTCTAACAGGGAAAACAGAACAAACAAACAAAAGCTGCCAATGTTACCTCAATGAGAAATCCCTGAACTTGACATTCAAGGCTGTTTCATTCTTCTTGTTCTTGGTATCCATGATGATTTTGCTAAATGTCCCAAAATGCCATCATAGAGTGAACATATCTTGAATGAGCTCCATTTTATAATTATTAGGTGTTTTAGGTTGGATTTCCTAGAAGCGAAACCTGAGACAAGGATTCTATGTGTAAGTGTTTTCCTGAGGGAGCGAAGAATACAGGATAGGACAGGGGATGAAATTCAGCAAAAGATAGGTTCAGCTGAAGTCTAGCCTTCCTCTGATCCCATGGGGTGCTCTGCAGTATGGGTGATACCAAAAGTTTATTTATGCCTCTTACAGGCAAAGAGATCATTTTTCTGTATCCCAGTATCAGCCAGGTGTACTGTGAGTCACACCAGGGGCAGGTGTAACATCCCAGGTATTTCCAGACAAGGTGACTCCTCATGGGGGTCATCTATGAGACCAGCTACCACAGTCTTCCCTTTGCCCTCCCCTAGATCCATATCCCCTCCACATGCAAAATACTCTCACCCCCTCCCAAGATTCCCAAACGTCTCATCCCAGTACAGCATCAGCTCAAAGTCCAGAATCTCATCATCTAAATGAGGTCCAGGCAGGAATAAAGACACAGACCTACTAGAGAATGGACTTGAGGATATGGGGAGGGGGAAGGGTAAGCTGTGACAAAGCAAGAGAGTGGCATGGACATATATACACTACCAAATGTAAAATAGATAGCTAGTGGGAAGCAGCCGCATAGCACAGGGAGATCAGCTCAGTGCTTTGTGACCACCCAGAGGGGTGGGATAGGGAGGGTGGGAGGGAGGGAGACGCAAGAGGGAAGAGATATGGGAACATATGTATATGTATAACTGATTTACTTTGTTATAAAGCAGAAAATAACACACCACTGTAAAGCAATTATACTCCAATAAAGATGTAAAAAAATAAAATAAAATAATAAAATATAAAATAAAATAATAAATGAGGTCTAGGTATAAACATAGTTCCTTAGGTAAGCTCCTTGAATACAGTACCCTTCTATTTTAAGACCTCCAAACAAGAGAGACAACTTATTCCCCCAACAGATCATGTGGAAACATGGTAGGATAACTATAGGTGTTCCAGTTCAAAAAGGGGGGGAATGGGAGGTACAAAGGAGTCACTGGCCCATAGCAATTCTGAAATCCAGTAGAGAAAATGTCGAAAGTTCCTTGATAAGGACTCAGTCCTATTTCTTCCAGGAAATAATTCTCCATGCCTCTTGACTCTGCCTTCTGGGGTCTTAGTTCTACTCTCTGGAGCTCTTGGCTTCATCCTCTGAGCCATCCTTTACCTTTTGTTTTTTCTTTCTTGTTGGTAGAACTTTAGAGGTTCAAACCTCTATTTTGTATTGTCTCTGTCCCTTTCAGTCCAACCTGAAGATATTTTTGTGAATATAATTATCTTTAAAAATGTGTGGTTTTCCTATGAATGATCTCGGGGTTTTCTCCCTTAGACAAAAGCCACACACACAAATCTCTTTGAGATAAGCTCTTCTCTACCTTGGGCTTCTACTTCAATGACTAAGCTTACCAGTAAGCTTCTTAGAAGCCCTATGTTTGATTGAGAGGATCTGAATCAAACATCAGAGCACCTTTTGTCTAGCTGAATGGTACTCTAAGGCACTCTCTTCGGTCTTTCTGAGGTCTTAACAAAGGATTTAATAGCCACATCCACAGCTTTATGTTTCGACCATGTTTTTCCGGCATAATTTGCTCTTCGGTTGAAAGATATTTCTTAACCGTACAACCAGTTGGCTGCTGGAGTTTCTTGGAAATTTCTAAATCAGCAAGTCTTTGTTCCCTTTTGTTTAGATAATCTCTCCTTTCATGCATCTGCCTCCCGTTGCATTTTAGCACAAGGAGCAAGAATCAGGGAAACTTTTATCACTTTGGCTAGAAATATCTTAGCTAGCTCACTCAGCTCATTGGGTGCATCTTCTGTTGCCACATAACTACAGGTGACACTGTTGCTAACCTTTCTGCCACTCCATATCAGGGACTCTCCTTTGCCCAGTTTCTAACAGTATGCTCCTCATTTCCTGTTAAGCCCACACCAGGAGCCTCTCAACACCCAGACTGTTCAAGGCATTTTAGGCTTTCATTTACACTCTCATCAACGTCCTTCTAGCTTCTACTCACTTCCTGGTTCCAGAGCCACTCCCAGACTTGTAGGTATTGGTTATGGCAGACCCCCCCTCTTCCAGGTACCAAAAGTCTGTATTAGTTATGGATTACTGTGCAACACCCATTACCACACATTTTCTGGGGTTCGGGAATTCAGGAGCAGTTTAGCTGAGAGGTTCTGGCTCAGGACCTCTCACAGAGTTATTGTCAGGATATTAGCAGAAGTCGAAGTCGTTAGAAGGTTTGCCTGGGACTGGAGGACCTGTTTCCAAGATGACTCACCCACATGGGTGTTGGCAGGCAGCCTCCATTCCTCACTTCATGGCCCTTGCCTAAGGCTGCTTAAGTGCCATCACGACATCTTCCCCCAGAGCAAGTGATACAAGAGAGAGTCTAACTTTACATTTTAACAGGGATCATTCTCGCTGTTGTGTGGGGAGCCAAGGGCAGAAATGGGGGACTTATTAAGAAACTAATAAAATGATGCAAGCAAGCGATGGTGGTGGCTTGGACCGGAAAGGAAGCAGTGGACACGTTGGAGGATGCTCAGATCCTGGCTATATTTGGATATTTTGCAGACAGAGCTGATAAGATGTGCCGATAAATCGGATAAGGAATCTGAGAGAAGGGTCAAGAAGATCAATAAGATTTTGATCTCAGCAAACTGGAGGAGTGAAATTACCCACTGACCAATATGGCCACCCTGCATGTAATTTGAGAATCTTTACTATCCATATTTTACGAGTGAGCAAAGCGAGATTTTGAAAGTTTAAGTCCCTTGCTGAAAGGCTCCCAGGTAGTAAGTGATGGAGCTGGTTCTTAACTAGTGTACACTATCGTCCACTGAGCCAGGAATATTACTAGATGGAATCACTTGTCAACATCCTGCACTGAAAGCAGCTGGCAGGTGCCTGTGTGCCTTCCAGGTGGCCGGCTGAGCCGTCGGGCGGCGGCAGAGAGGGAGAGTCACTGCTGCATTAACATGCCTGTGCCCCTGCTATCCTGGGACCCTGCAGGGTCCGGTGCTGCATGTGATCATACTGATGGGGAAGCTTCCAAAGAGGCACTGAATGCCCCAGAGAGAAGGCGAAGGTCAAGGGAGACCTGTCCCCCTCGTGCCACCAGGCTGCCTGCTTTCCAGCTGGAGGATGTTAGCACCACTTTAGGAATCCACCACCAGGGCCAGCTCTGCCCTAGAAGACACCAAGGGCAGGAGCCTGAACCATTCAGCCAGGGCCCCTGAGACTGTCACTTCTGCAGCTGCCCACAGCGGGACTGCCAGGGGAGGCGGAGTCTAGCATTTCCTGCTCAAACTCAGCTTCCACCCTCACCTCCTAAGCCACAGTCCAGTTCCTGAGGAGGCGGGGGAGGAGGAAAATTCCCAGTGGCCTCCCTAGGGAGTAAGGGATCTGGTTTCCGAAGGTTCCCCATTCACTTTGTCCGTGCTTGAGAATCCCTTACAGTTTCAGGGGTGAAACGTTTTCCCTTTTCTTTCTTTTCCTTATCCTTCCCTATAGGAGAGTATGTAATGGATGCTTTATATACCTGATGAAATTTGTGGATAAGCCCCAAAACAAACAGTGGATTTGTTTCATCCTGTATTAAAGAAAAAACAAAAACAAAAAAAACCTCAAAGGGGCCAAGCAAAGAACATTTCAGTGGTTCCACCTGGGGCCTAATTAGGAGAGTTTCCTGGGGATGTCTAGAGTATCTACAGGACCTCAGAGTCTCCTGTTGACCCGGGAAGGGGTCTGGTGTCACCACTTTTTCATTTCCAGTAGAAAACACAGAGACTCAGAGGGAGACCAGCAGTGAGGACCACAGGTCTCTGGGACCCTGTCCAGCCTCACTGGGAGTGGAAGAGACACAGTTAAAAAACAATTAACCGGGGCTTCCCTGGTGGCGCAGTGGTTGAGAGTCCGCCTGCCGATGCAGGGGACACGGGTTCGTGCCCCGGTGCAGGAGGATCCCGCGTGCCGCGGAGCAGCTGGGCCCGTGAGCCATGGCCGCTGAGCCTGCGCGTCCGGAGCCTGTGCTTCACAACGGGAGAGGCCACAGCAGTGAGAGGCCCGCGTACCGCAAAAAAAAAAAAAAAAACAATTAACCGGGCTTCCCTGGTGATGCAGTGGTTGAGAGTCCGCCTGACGACACAGGGGACTCGGGTTCGTGCCCCGGTCCGGGAGGATCCCACATGCCGCAGAGCAGCTGGGCCCGTGAGCCATGGCCGCTGAGCCTGCGCGTCCGGAGCCTGTGCTCCGCAACGGGAGAGGCCACAACAGTGAGAGGCCCGCGTACTGCAAAAAAAAAAAACCAAACCAAAACAACAACCGCTTTTCACCCATCAAATCAGCGAGGGTGTTTTGAAATATAAATCCAGCATCACCAAGGGTGTTGTAAGACAGCTGTTCCGGCGGCTGAATTGTCACAACTCTCGGTAGGCAGTTTGGCCGTTTGTATCAAAAGTCTTCAAAATACACCTGCCCCTTGAAGCCTTAATTCCTAAACTACGGGTGTGCTGTAAACAATTGTCCTGGAGGTGCACAGGGCTTTGGCAAAGGAGTGTTCACAGCAGCTTCACTTACATGAGAAAACAGTCGGAAACAATTACAGGAAATTGGTTAATAAATCATGCATCCAAATGCTGACATTATAACTTGTGTGGTAGAAGAATATTTACTGACACAGGAAAACAGACATCTTGTATTGTCAAATGAGAAAGCAAAATACAAAAAGGGGGACACATAAGATACAGATCGTACACTGCTCACAGATCCACATCATATCTGACCAACAACAGCCTATCAAAATGACTAAGGGCTCAAAGTCCATAGTCACATAACCTGGGCAGTCTAACGGACTCTCTCAAAGCCTCAGCTTCCCCACCTTTGAAATGGGGATCAAAGGCCCTTCCTCATGCCCGAGCTCAGAGGGCTTCAGGCCGCCCACCCCCGGCCATAGCTCTGGTCAGCAGCGGGTGGGGAGATCACGTCCCCTCGGTTCCTGTTCTAACTGTACAGTGCCAGGCCCGGTCCCCTCCGTGCACACCGTTCATTCAGGCAGTGCTAGAGCACCCATGGGCAGTGCCAGGGCTGTTACCGCAGAGGTGGTAAGTGCCCACCGGAACCAGAAGTTTCCCACTGAGCCAGGACCACCACCTTCACTCGCTGGGCTCCCCTGCCCTGAGCATCACTCTCCTTCCTCTTCTCCCCCACCCCCCGCCCTGATCCTCCCCAGGCTTCCAGGCCACACTCCAGCCTCACTGCCTTCAGGAAGTCTCCTGGGGCCACCTTAGGGCCCAGCGTGTCCTCCACTGAACACAGCCCCACCCCTCCCTTAGCACACTCTTCCACCCCTCAGCCTTCATCCCCAGAAACGGACCTGGCTGCAGGCTTCCTACACGTGTGCCCGCAACAGGTCACCTGATCCCGCAGGGGCTCCATTTCTCATCTGTAAAATGGGAATAACCCCGCCGCCTCACCAGTGCGTCAGGCATGAGAAACAGAGCTTGCAAAGCAGTGCCGCTGGGTGCAGTCACTCGGTGAAGGGTAGCTATTGCAGTTGGAAGCCCAAGGTTCCTCTCCTGGTGGCATTTGCTCTCCCGTCTACGGAAGAGTGAGCAGGCTGTGGCTGGAGGCCTGAGGGGCTCAACCGCGGGAGGGAGGCGCACGGATCTCTTGGCGGCTTGGGTTTTCTGCCTCCTTCCCAAGTCTCAGCTGAGAGTAGTTGAGGAGGTTCCCAGCTTGTTGCGTGATTTAACCATTTTGTACAGGTTTCTGTTACCCCTTTGGAAAGTGTGTTTCACCTGCAATGCCACATGCCCTGAATTTGAGTAAAACTCTCCAGGACTCTCCAGGTTTTGAAAAAACTGCTCTGTGACAGAATTTCCCACCCTGGTGAGTCAGTTGAGGAAGCGGCATTGGCTGAGACCACCTGTATTTCAGACATAAATAAGGAGCTGGTGTGTGTCTTGGAAGGACTCACCTAGGAGACCACAGGCATGCAAACCACCATCCAAGCCACAGTCCGAGGGGTGGCAGGGCACCACTCCAGCGGGAGGAGAGGGCAGTCACAGGTGGCTTCCAAGGTCAGGGCCTGGTGACACAAGGAACATAGGCTAAGCTAAGAGAGTATGCAGTGGGGTCCACTTGGAGGCCTAACGGTCTCCCAAGCTGGGTTTCACCATGTCTGAAATTCCCCCAGAAGAGCTTCATTCCCCTGGGTTCCTCTCTCCCTTTGACATGAACATAGTCTGGGTGAGGAATCACTCAGCTACCCATACTTACCTGGACTGAGATGTTGCCAAGAAGGACCAAAAACTCAACTGAAACATGGCCAAAGGGTATGAACAGTGAATTCACAGAAAAGAGAATATAAAGGACCCCTACATATATAAAGAAGTGGTCAGTGTCACTCAGCGTTAAGAGAAATGTCCATTGAGGTACCATTTCTCACCTATCAGGCTGGCAAAAATGCAAACGTTTGACAACACACTTTGAGGTGTGCCAGTTATTCACTCAGCTCCAAACTCCCCCTCTCTCTTCGGCTTTGTGACGCTGAGGCTGAGACTCTGCAAACCTCACCTCGGCTTTGCCAGCAGCTCTCTCTCAATCTCTGCCATTAGGGGGCGCTAGAAGGGGCCTGCAAGGTCGGAGGAGGGAGGAGGAACTAGCTCCTTCCTACCTACTTTGCTTCCTGCCTGCTTCCTGCTTGTTTACTGTTCTTGAGAGGATCACCCTGGCCCTTGACTGATAAAATTGGTAAAGCTGGTGAAAGCCCAAAATGGTACAACTCCTACGTAGAGCAATTTAACAATATCTGTATTACAATCCAGTGACCGTTTGGCCCAATAATCAACCCTTCTTCATTCTAAATGGCACATGTTCAAGATAATCAATTGCAGCATGTTTTGAAATAGCAAAACAATGTCCATTTATAGGGGACTGGCTAAATGATATTCACACAATGGCTACTCTACAGCAGTAAAAAAGAATGAGAAAAACTTAGACTACTAACTAAAAAGAGCAAAATGCATAATGATGAGTGCAGGTTCTGCTTTTATGCAACAACAGGTTAAGATTGGAAAACATATTTATATTTGCTTACAGTTGCCTATAGAAGTCCTGGGCAGATACTCAAGAAACTAGGAAAAGCCGCTACCCGGGTGATTGGAGTCAGGGTGTTGAGAGACAAATCTCTGCGTATCTGATCAGACGCCTGACACTGTTTTGTTGTGAATTATCTTTTCAAAGACGTTTGTGTAGAAACAGCTTTAGAAGATAGAGATAGTGTCTCCCTCCGGAGCAGAAAACAATTTTGTTTGCTCTCTGATACAATTAAGTTAATATCTGCCTGCAGGGCAAAGATTGTTTTTCTCAGCCCAATGTCAGAGATGGGGGGTTCCTACGCTCGGCGCTCCTCAGCTGTGAGGCAAAACCGCTGCGTGTGCGGCATCTACCTGGGCCTCTCCACGTGGCCCCCATGGAACCTGGGGGGTGTAGAGGACCCGTGTGAGCAGTGGGTTTGCTGCTTGCTGGGCCACGGGTAGTGAAATTCCTGTCTCTCCCTAATTGTCACATGTCTCCTGCCATGAAAAAGTGGCAGGGTTACTTGTTAGCTCACAAGGAGGGTAGAATCTAAGACCCTCCACAGTTCTAGACGGGGAAGAGGGGAATGTGATATTTGGGCGTGGAGTCAGATGAGGCTTCTTATGGTCTATCTGTTCATATTATTCTGTTTTGAACCACGATTGTATTACCTGCTCAATCGTAAGTAACATTTAATTTGAACTAAAAACATTACTCTTATATGTGTCACAAAACTTTAGACTTCTGCCCATGAGAGGGCATCAGTTATGACCCTGGACTCCCACAGAGGAGGAGGGCAAGGTCAAGGGTCATGACATGACACCCAGCTCGTTGCTGGCGGATCCTGGAGGAACCCAGACTCCTTGACCTCCCATCCGGTGTCCTTTCTAGCATCCAGGCTGGATCGGGGAGACCATCAGATATAAGTGAGATAAGGATGTGGAAAATAGGGTTGAAGACCGTGATTAGGACTTCACAATTTAGCCCAGAACCAGTCCCACCTGAAATTATCCTACCAGCCTCTCAAAAAGCTCTCAACATTTCGTTCTTACTGTAACACCTACTGCGGAACATACTCTTATGGTGAATGGCCTCAAACTGTGTTCAGAAGCAAACAAAACATTTAAAAGTTGCATGCTGATGTGCTAGTCCGACCTAAAAGACTCACCCATCCTGTCATAAGCAACTATGGAGAGAAGACAGATTCAAGGCTTCCTGGAATGGCCCCAAATTCCTAAAAGTCAGTGGTGGCATGAAATGGAAAAAATAAATGTGGGATATAGGGGTTTGGGGGTGGGAGTCCTTGTAGGAAGATGTTCAGAGGCCAAGAATGAGGTCCATCTGTTCAAGAATCATTCCTGGCCCTTCAAAGGCACAGTGGCTATAGAATGTGCCTAATAGAGGTCTGTCAAATGAATAAGTGAGAGAAGTAAGTATTGCTGTTACTCGGGTAAAGTTCTAGAATCAATAACATCAGGCTTGCTAATACCTGAGAGCCCGAGAAGGACCACACCATTGTTCCTATTGCCATGGAGCTTGATATAGTGTAGAGAAAGGATACAGGATGGGCCCTGGGAAGTTGCCTCTTCAATCGGACCAGCTCCACCTGATTCCATCCACCCATATAGCCATCCACCCAGGTATCCAACCATCCATCCATCCATGTATCCATCCATCCATCCATCATCTATCTATACATCCTCTAACCAGTCCTGGTCCTCCAGGAGCTTCGAGTCTGGGTGGAGGGGAGATGTGCAGATATCACTAGAATACAGCCAGAAAAGTGCCGAAGAGTGCTAATATCTAATGCATATATGTATGAGATAGAAGGATAATGGAAAATGTTGTCTATTGCCCTGTCTGTCTTCTTTACCAAATGGTGAGCTCCTGAAAGGCAGTAGACTGAGCTTTATTAATTTCTGTCTCCTCTGGGTTCAGGATGGCACACAGTAAGTCAACACTTGTTCAATAAAACAATGCATGTACGTGTTAGTATTAGTCAGAATGAATTAGGTCATCCTGTGGTAACCAGAATCCCAGTGGCTTAGAACAGACACAAAAGGTTGCCTTCTTGCTCATGAAACATGTCCTTCAATGGACCTGGAGCTCTAAACTGCCGTCACACTGCTCGGGTGGATGGAGCATCATCTGGACCAATGCCTGCCATCATGGCAGAGGGAGAGCTGGAGAATGCTGAGCTGTTCGTTGCCCAGAAGTGCCCCTCCTTACCTCTGTTCACATGTCATTGAGCAAAGCAAGTCACCAGGCTGCACCACCAGGAAAGAACAATCCCCTGTGTGCTCAGAGGGAGGTCAGGAAGTCCTCATCGTGGCATAGTCTGCCCTTCTGTTCACAGAATATGTGACTCACCTTCCCTGGGGGAGACAGTTGGAAAGTCCCCTCAGACGTCTGGTGGAGGTCCAGCGGCTCTGGGCGATACACAGTAGCTCCTCTCCAGGTCTATGTGTGGCTCTTCCCGATAACTTGATGTCAGTTATCTGCCCCACACCCCCAAGGTACCAGGGGGCCCGGGGGCAGAATGACACTGCAACCCTGATCGGGAGCAAAGGGAGACCTGTGCAGATGCGAAGGTCCCAGCTTAAGGACGCCCATCCTCCGACGAATTGTTTCTTCTTTAGGCCCTGATTTCACTCTCTGGAGAAGCTCCCGTTGCTTTCTGAGACCTCTGGATCAGCTCTCCGGAAGATTCTTTGTCTCTCATGATCCTCTTTGACCAAGTCAGGAGTGAGCTTTGGAGACTATGTCCCCCTGGGGGGCTGAGCAGCTTTCCTGAGCCTCCACTCTCATGGCAGAGGGGACGTTCGGGCATGGAAATCACATGCTGGCTCTTAACACTTCCACCACGAGGTGACACGTGCTTCTTGGGTTCACATATTTCCGGTCAGAGCACGTCACCTGGACAAGCCTGGCTCCAAAGGGGTGAGAAATGTAATCCTCCCAGGTGCCTGGAAAGAGAACTGGGAATCCTGGTGAGTGAATAACCTTTGTGCTGAGTAACTTTCATCTGGTTCCGGAGGTCAGGCCAACCCTCCAAGAACTGGCCTGTGGTTAATTTAGAGAAGGTGCAGAGAAGGGCAGCTTTGACGAAAAAGAAGTGAGAGGAGAGGAAAGGAAGCCTGAGCCTGGGGCCCGTTCCCTCAAGACCTGAAGCTGAGTAGGGTGAGGTCCAAGGAGAGCAGACAGGCGCCAGCATCCACCCCACTCTTACCCCATGAGTCTAATATGAAAGGTTCTGCTGCGGGGGCCGTGGAGTTGAGCTCCAGAAAAATCAAAGGAAGGTCATGTCCTCCATGGGGAAGTGGGGACCGTGTTCTCCCAGCTGGGGATTCACGGAAGACCCACCTCATCTCTTAGGTGACGCATGGGGGCCCGAGAGTCAGGAAGCTATATATGCTCGGAAAAGTCCCTCACCTCTTGAAGGCGGTGTCACCACATCTTCCAGCCACATCCCCCTCACCCTGCCTCTGGCGCTGGAAATCAGAGGGGACCTGGGGACAGCTGGATGGCAATCATTATAGGCCTACTGCCTGTGAACTCACTGGAAATAAATGGACTTCATAAAAACTCTCAATTACAGGGCTTCCCTGGTGGTGCAGTGGTTGAGAGTCCACCTGTTGACGCAGGGGACACAGGTTTGGGCCCCGGTCCAGGAGGATCCCACATGCCGCGGAGCGGCTGGGCCTGTGAGCCATGGCCGCTGAGCCTGTGCGTCCGGAGCCTGTGCTCCGCAACGGGAGAGGCCACAACAGTGAGAGGCCCACGTACCGCAAAAAAAAAAAAAAAAACCTCTCAATTACAGACTGTTCTTAAGGCAATCAAACACTGTCTAAAGAAATACAGCTTATTCCTTCTAAGGACAGAAAGTAGCCTGACACAGGCTATTGGCCAGGAGAGAGCCATGGTGCCACCTTTGGTGCAACAGTGAAGAATGAAGTGGAATTAGCACCTCAATTGGTCACGTGTAAACAATGTGTCTAAAGTACTTAAAAGCTATTTGTTCTCTTAAGGGCGTTAAGCAGCTCTCCTCCATCTTTCTTTTTTCCCCCTTACATCTTTCTGCAGTCAGTAAAACAGGCAGCCCTGGCCCAGTCTCCCCCCTTCCCTGCCACCCCTGGGTTCTCACCAGTTGTGATGTTACCCTGCTAAAAAGCGTCATTTTCTCTAGGCTGGCTTCTGCACCTTGCCCAGAACTGTCTTAAATCGTAGACTATCTCTCGAATCAGTAGCAAACACAGGTGTCTGAGGTTCCTGGTCTTGATTTTGAGTAACTTTAGCACCCTGTGCATGTGGAGGAAACCCTTCCAGTCAGGAAGGGTGCAGGGAGTGAGCAAAACACCCTTTGCAGGTGGAGGTGCTCAGGGAGAAGGCTGAGGTCCCCTGAGGTTACATTTTTGCAGTGAAGGGCCTTCTCTAAGCCCTGGGTTCAAGGAGCTGTGCTCCCAGAGGTCCCAGGAAAACCCTTCTTGTGGCAACACAAACTTGCAGCCGCCCTCCTACGTCTGAGCCATTTGAAGCGATTTACTGGGGGAGAAGCCATTGCGACGTTCACGTGTGCTGTGTTTGTCCCTCTCTGTGGCACGTAGGCAGCCTCTGTGCCCTGCTCCTCTGGAGAGGCTGGCAGTGCAGGCTGGGGGGTAAAGGCTGCTTGGGGACAATCCATCTTCCAGGCCTTTGCCTTCCAGAAACCGGAGAAGCTTAAGGGGATCAGGCAGTGGGAGGGAGGGCAAGAAGCAGGGAGGCAAGGTGGCCTGTGGAACTTCCCCTAGTCAGTAGGACCTTCAGCCTCCCACCTCCCACCCCACGGAGGTGACAGGACGTCCCAGAGATATGGTCACCCAGGGCACCTGGGTGACGGAGAGGGGCAGAGGGTGACCCACCGTTCCAGTTTGCCCAGAACTGAAGGGGTTCCCCGGACAAAGGACTTTCAGCTCTAAAACTGGGAAAGTCTTGGGCAAACCAGGACCAGTTGGTCATCCTGGGTGGGGCAGGTGTCCCCACTTACCCTAATGTGAGGGCCTCCAACTCTGAGCCACAGCCAAGAGGAGCTAAAAGTGACCCTGCCCCAGTTTTCTGCCCCACAGACTCCCTGATTCTTGTGTCAGCCCAATAGAGGAGCTCCCCAAGTGGCAATGGGCACTCAAGGTCAGGCTTAAATTGATTTACAGCCAATAATGAAGTTTGACCTTCCTTCTACGCCAAGAGCTGTCTGCTTATCTCTTTCTGTCTCTATGTCGTCTCCCTCCCCTGTCTCCTGTCCCCACGTTAGACCAGATGATATCTCCCGTTGGTTCAGGACCACCAGGGTGACCAAGGATGGGCCCGAACATCTGGCTTCCCTCTTAGCCCCAAGCCTAGAACCAAGACTTTTGTGTCAAAGAGATGCTGCCCCCCAACCTCCCCAGCCCATCGTCGACACAGCGGTTGGGGCTGGAGGACTCAGCTCGCTCTCAGAAGCTGGCTGCATCACCCCCTCTGAGGGGCCCTGCCTCACAAACACTCGGACAGGAGGGAATTCCTTGGCAGCTCTTGTTGCTCAGATAACCGGCAGGTCCCGGAGCGTGCCAGCCCTCAGCAGAAATGAGCAGAAATCACTTCAGTGTGTGCCATTTGTTCTCCAAGGCTCGGCCTGACACTCACAGGCTGCAGCGGGGGCCCTGAGCTGTCAGGAGGCATTAAGGCGCCAGTCAGCACCAGCCTGCTCCGGGGAGGCTGCCGACACAGCTCTCGCTCACGGAAATCGCCAGAACCCCACGATCCGGCAGAGGCCAGGTGAGGGAGACCAGGATGGGGCTCCAGCCCCAGAATCCCAGCCGGGACAGTGGCTGTGCAGTTAAATACAAATTCCCATAGAAGCCATCGAATCTCCCCCAAGACTTGCAAGGTGACATAACCCTGCTGCCCCTTATGATACAGACCTGACAGGCTTGTCCAGGGCCGCCCCCCCACCCCCACCCCACCCAAGCCTTTGGGAATTCTTGGAGATTCACATTTATTCTGGCCTCCTCTGGCTCTGATTCCAGGCTTTTTTCGCTCTTCCCGTGATGCCTCCCCAGCACGGACCCAGAAATGGGAGGACGCTTTTCCCCGAACCCCAGGCCTCTGCATACAGTCAGGCATGGAAGTTGGGTGTAGGGATTTTTCTGAAGATTCAGGGGCAGCAGCAAGAAGCATCTGTCTCACTCCAAGACGCAGAGAAAATAAATAGCGGAATTTGAAGTTCTTAAAAAGTCCCTGGAATTCTTTCCCTCCCCGCTGCTCCAGCCCTCTCTCCCCTACGCCCGTGATCACCTCCTGGTCCTTTCTTATATAGACTGGGATGTTCTCTATTCTTCCTCTTCCTCCAGCCTCCCTTGGGGAGCCCCCTCCCACCCCTAAATGTCCTGTCTGTGCGCTTTCCTAAACTAAGATTGTTCCTTTCCTAAGTGAAACTGATGCAGGTTGTGGTGAAATGGTCATTTTCTTGCTCTCAGAGTACCATTCTTTACGGATAAGGACATTTGGGCTCAGACAGGCTAAGTAACTTAGTCAAGGTCACAGTGCAGGTAAGGAGCAGAGCTGGGATCCCACTGGGATCTGTCTTCACACAAAGTTGCATTTCCTCCTGGGCTGACCCTGGGCCTGGCTGAGGCCTTGACCTGTAAGAGGTGGGGACAGCAGGAGGAACCGGTGGTTCTGAGAGGGGGTCTGCACGGCCCAAGCAGCAAGCAGAGGTGCCTGGAGTCCCGAGGGAACAGGCAATCCTGAGATCTAGAGAGCCCATTGTAGGCGCTGGGCCAAGACCACCAGGCCAGGGCCCGGGGGGAGAGGCTGGCAGCAGGCACGGCTGTGGCTCCCAGGCAACAGGATTCAGGGTGGAGGGAGTCAGGGAGGAGGAAAGCAGGCAGGCCTGGGAGGGCTGGGGGGAGCCCTTAGCTCTACACAAGCTACCCATGCCCTGGGCTCCTTTACCTGCCCTGCAGGGAGGCGGGGGACCGATGAAAATACAAAATTGGAAGCACTTGTGCATCTCAGATGAAAAGCGCCACGGTGAGAGAGACAGTCACAGCTGCATTGCTGTCCCCTGCAGGTCACATTGCTTTGGGCGGTTTCTATGTGGGTGTGAGGTTTAGGTTTTGAAGGGAAAACGCAGTCCATTTCATAGAGCTATTATGGGATTTTCTCTGTAGGAGCAGACGGTCTGCGCAGCCCTGACATGTTTTGACAGCTCAGGCAAATCCTCAGGGAAACCGGAGGCCAGAGCATGCCAAGGAGATGCTTATCACTCGCTCTCCGCCGCCCCAGCGTGGTCCCAGCATGGTCCCGGGAGCTTCCCCTGCCGGCGCCCCGCCCGCACAGTCGCCACCCTGTCCGCTGGGACCCACGCACAACGCCCCGTTATGAATCAAGCTTGTCCTCCCGTTCCGATGCGGGAAAATGGGATGATGAATTCATTTCCATCACCACGCTGCCCATAAGTCACAGCTCCAAAGGCTTTTTTTTTTTCTCTCTCGGAGTTTCCAATGACAAAGATTTCATTATCCGAAGCAATACTTTTTAACCAGAGCAATGCAAGGCTTCGCTCTACCTGAATTAGGCCCATATGTGAGAGGGAAGCCCAAACGTCAGTGTCTGGAGGAGCAGAGGAAGGGGGGGGGGAGGATTAAGCCTCCTTCTGGGTTCTCGCCCCTCCCCCCCCATTCTCTTCCTTTTTCTCTCCCTGTGTCCTGCACCCTCCACGGTCTTCTCCCGCAGGCCATAACCCCCTGTCCCAGTGACAGCCCCATCCCCCGGGTCCACCTTCTCTGTCTCCTCTGCCTGCTGGCTCTCTCCTCCCGCATTCCAAACCCCTTCCCCGCCCCCCTCCCACCCCGACATCAGAGCCAAAGAAGGACAGAGTTGCATGTCTTAACCTAAACTGGCACTGTTTGCAGATGACATGATACTATACATAGAAAATCCTAAAGATGCCACCAGAAAAGTACTAGAGCTAATCAATGAATTTAGTAAAATCGCAGGATACAAAATTAATGTGCAGAAATCTGTTGCATTCCAATACACTAACAACGAAAAATCGGAAAGAGAAATTAAGGAAACAATCCCATTTACCATTGCAACAAAAAGAATAAAATACCTAGGAATAAACCTACCTAAGGAAGCAAAAGACCTGTACTCAGAAAACTATAAGATACTGATGAAAGAAATCAAAGATGATACAAACAGATGGAGAGATATACCATGTTCTTGGATTGGAAGAGTCAACATCGTGAAAATGACTATACTACACAAAGCAATCTACAGATTCAATGCCATCCCTGTTAAATTACCAATGGCATTTTTCACAGAACTAGAACAAAAAATTTTGCAATTTGTATGGAAACACAAAAGACCCCAAATAGCCAAAGCAATCTGGAGAAAGAAAAACGGAGCTGGAGGAATCAGGCTCCCTGACTTCAGACAATACTACTAAGCTACAGTAATCAAGACAGTATGGTACTGGCAAAAAAAACAGAAATATAGATCAATGGAACAGGATAGAAAGCCTAGAGATAAACCCACGCACCTATGGTCACCTTATCTTTGACAAAGGAGGCAAGAATATACAATGGAGAAAAGACAGCCTCTTCAATAAGTGGTGCTGGGAAAACTGGACAGCTACATGTAAAAGAATGAAATTAGAACACTTCCTAACACCATACACAAAAATAAACTCAAAATGGATTAAGGACCTAAATGTAAGACCGGACACTAGGGAAATGCTTTCCTCTTAAAGATGTTGCCTCCACCAGTCCAGGGACGACGGTCCCAGGTCACATCGCCCATTTGAGAAGCCCAACCTGAAACCCTGGTGTCAGAGGAGGGAGCCACACGCTGCAGGTCTGCATTTAAACAGCAATTATTGGTACTGAATACCGACCAAGCGCCAAAGAAATAATAAATGCATAGCATGCAGTTCACTTTCTGAAAGACCAAACGCAAAGCGTGTTTGATGCTGGAGTTTTTTAAACCAGATGACCAACCTCCATCCACACCTGGGTAGAGTAAATACCAAGGAGGAGGTCCAGACAGTTACCTCACAGGCTGGAGGGGGGTCTTCCTGGAAGAGGTGGTGTTATGTAAAACAGGGAGCGGGCCTGCTGGGGGCGCCCTGGGAGCCTAGGTGTGGCAGTAGTAACGACGTTCAGGGGAGGGACAGTGTGTCCTCCTGAAGGAGGTGGGTGATATTAGGGAGTGATGGGACCCAGCAGTTGAGCTTGGAAGCCCAAGCCGAAGATTTGGCCTCAAATAGTTCCCAGTGAGCCACAGCGTATGTGCCTCAGGACTTCCCTGTTCCCCCAGTTCTCAGCTACCACTAGTACATATGCTAACTCCCCCCCCCCCTCAAAACGCAGTGCCAATGTGCCTGGGGACAAGGAGAGAAGAGAAACTGGGAGGGGCGGGGCCTGCCCTGGGCCGGCTTCTGTGCCCTCATTGGCTAACAGCAGCCCTTGTGGGCCCTCCCCCTGCCTCCCGCTGGCCCTGTTACAGGCCAGTCCCAAACTCCTGCCTTGACAACCTCCCAGCCACCTCCTGTCACGAATCTGGAGTTCTGGGTGAGTAGTTGGAGGTCTGAACGACGTATGTGTACGCCAAGGCGCGTGAGATTTGTAAGCAGTGGGAAAAGTTTTTTGATTAAAAATTTCTTAAGGTGAAATTCACATAACATAAAATTAACCATTTTAAAATGTACAGTTCAGGGGCACTTAGTACATTCACGATGTTCTGCATCTACTACTTCTATCTAGTTCCAAAACCCTTTCATCACCAGAAAGGAAACCCTGCGCACCCATTAAGCAGTCACTGTCTGTCCCCCTCCCCCCAGCCCCTGGCGATCACCCATCTGCTTTCTCTACGGATTTACGTATTCTGGACGTTTCATATCAATGTAATCCTACCACATGTGGCCTTTAGTGTCTGTCTTCTTTCACTTAGCGTAACGTTTTTGAGGTTCGTCCATGTGGTAGCTCATGTCAGTACTTCATTCCTTTTTATGACTGAATCATATTCCATTATATGTAGATACCGCCTTTTGTTTATCCATTCGTCTGTTGGACATTTTTTTTCCACCTTCGGCTGCTGTGAATTATGCTGCGATGAGCATGCATGTACAAGTGTTTGTCTGAGTCTCTGCTTTCGATTCTTATATACCTAGGAGAGGAATTGCTGGGTGATATAATAATTCTATGTTTAACTTTTTGAGCAAGTGCTGAAACGTTTTCCACAGGGGCTGAGTCATTTATGTTTCCACTGTGGAAATGTCCTGAGACTCCTCAGACAGGTAGCAAGTGGTGGAGGGTTCCTCTGGGGGTTTTTTGTGATGCGGGGGAGATTGAGATGGGACCCCTACCTGGTGTTCCCAGGGCCCCCAAGTTCCCTGCCATTGGTGCCCAGAACAATGTGGGCTCAGAGGCCCTCAGAGTCCAAAGTGAGAAGGAAGGGGAGGTGGGAGGGGGGCTCTAGGGAGGCAGTCATGATAGGGGTTCTGGGACACAGAGTTTTGAGACACAACAGAGCCACGCTGAACGTCAAGGCCAAGTGCCCGAGACTGGGCTCACTTGGGCTCCTCCCGTAGGCAGTGGCCTGGGGAGCCGGACACCTCTGCAGATCCCATTACTGGGGATTGGGCTGCCACATGAAATGATGAAAATGTAAAACATGAGGGAACAGGCTGTAAATCACTTATTGGCAGCCCGCTCTCCTCCCAGCTACGCCCGATCCAAGGGCGAGGCTGCGGCCGCTGAGGATTTCCTAGCCGCCTGGACCAGGCTCTCCCCTCGGCCGCCAAGATCCTGACCTGAGAACTGAAACCGTGTGAGGAAAACACCTCAGGGCCTGACTCATCCCGCCCTCCAGCCGGGAGCATCACCCGCCAGGCTCCTCCCGGCAGGAAGGCCGCCAGCCCCAAGCCTTGAGAAAACCCTGCCCTTCCACCTGTACTTCCCCGGCTTGTGACATGGTGACGGCTGGCTTCACAGCCTCTCAGGCCCTCCAGCATATTCCAGATGCGTCTTGGATTCACAGGATTGCCCGCAATCCTGGCTCTCCTCACTTGGTCCCAGGGAGGAAATTGGGAAACAGAGAAAAGAAGTGACCAGTTCAGGGAGGACGTGTGGGACCAGTGTCTGCAGTGAGGTCCCCGAAGCCAGGTGTCCACCACCCCTGCTGTGCTTGGCTCGGCCAGGTGGGAAACGGGGCTGCCTGGGAACACGTAGGAGTCCGAGCACAATGCACATTTCTTCAAATGTGTGCCCAAGGTAAGGCTCCCTGGAAGCCACACCCAGATTAAAAATCAATTAAGAAAGAGAGTAAAGGACAGGCTGCCTGCTTTCTGAAAGGACTCCTCTCACTATGCCTTCCCACGGTGTGCTTCAAGTGGGATCGTATGTCCACACTCACGCAGCATCCTGTATATCGTCTGAAGGAGAGATTAATGTATACAGCATTGCTTCAACTCGGTGCCCTTTTCCAGTCCTGCTTGGAGCTGTCCCCTTCCATCCAGCTTGGCTTGGCCACCAAAGCAACCCTGAGCTGGAGCCGGGGACAGGAAGAGAGCAAGGTGGGAGCTGGGGCCGAGAGGCCCTCGGACCACAGCTGAGCTGAGTGATGGAGGCGTTTGGAAACCCACGTGCCCTCCAGTGAGCCCTTCTCGGCTCTGGGCCTCAGAGTCCTTCTCTCTACAGTGAGGACATCAGCCCCAGGAATCGCTGGTCTCTCAGCTCCATGTTCTAGGCTGTGGGTCTTCAAGGAGCAGCCGCGTGTTCATGAAACTCTGGGCAGGCCAGTCCCAGCCGGAGCCAAGAAGCACCAGCAAGTCCCCCTCCCGCCCCCTGAAGAATGAGGGTGGTGTTGCAGTCCACACACAGCAGAGCCAGACTGCTCAGTCCCCCATCTCAGCTGCCCTCTTTGTTCTGCGGGCCCATGTAAATGGTTCCCTTTTAAGCTCACGGGGAATCAAGTGTCCTGCCCCCTGAATATCATTTAGCAAAGCGGGTGTACGGCTAAATGAAGTAACAGGTCAATGTGTCCAACCGCTCCATCCTTGTTCACCAAACACGTCAGCTAGAACAGCTTTGCTGTGCGGTGACGTGTTGGGGAAATCAGCGGTCTCTCCTCCCCGTGCAGTGAGTTTGCTGTGATGCTTCTTCAGTCTGACTGCGTGCAGCCGTCTTGGCTCCCCAGATTCATCCTTCCTCATCGGAGTCCTTTCATTATCAGCCCCCAGTGCTGGGCACATAGCGGGTGCTTCATAAATGCGTGTGGATTCGTTTCCAAGAGCTGTTCCAGAAAGGAAGATAGTATTTCAGTTACCTGTGGCTGCTAAACAAACCACCCACAACTTAGTGGCTTAAAACAACTAGGATTTATTCTTTCTCATGAATCTGTGGGTTGGCTGGGCTCCCTCAGCAGCTGCATTCACCTAGGAGCTGGACTGGGTCTCTGTGGTCTCATCTGGACTTCCTAACAACATGGTGGCGCGGTTCCCAGAGGGATCATCCTGAGAAGACGAGTCCCACGTACAAGCCCTTACTAAGCCCCTGCTTGCTTCACATTCGCTCATGTCCCTTCTGCCAAAGCAAGCCAGATGGCCAACCCCAGGGTCTATATGGGAGGGACCACACAAAAGTGTGAATTCTGGGAGGCGTGGTCCATTGGAGGCCACCAATGCAATCCTTCACCACAGCTGGTGAGTCTCCCCCCTGGTGGGGGCAAAGCCATGATACCCTGCCCCACCCTCCCTTCTTCCCAAGGAGGCAGAGCACAGGGCAGGTTTCTCAGCAGACAGAGACTGTCCCTAGAGTTACCCGCTCTCGAGGTGGGGGAAGGTTCTTCCAGTCTTTATCGCGGTCAAGCTCAAATCTTGCATAAAGCATGCCGGGATCTCTTTTCGGATCCTGGAGAAGAGGCGGGGCCTGTCGCTTGCGTGCGTGCCTCCGTTCTTTAGTTACTTCATTCATTCACTGGATACAATGCCTGAGCACCGCTGTCACAGGGCACTCAGGGGATCAAGGTGTCACAAGGCCACGCCTGCTACCACTAGCAGCCCATGCTGGTCCTCCCACACCCTGTGGTCCGTGGGGAACGGGAATGTCATGCAGAGGTTAAGAGCATGGACCCCGGGCTTCCCTGGTGGCGCAGTGGTTGAGAGTCCGCCTGCCGATGCAGGGGACACGGGTTCGTGCCCCGGTCCGGGAAGATCCCACATGCCAAGGAGCGGCTGGGCCCGTGAGCCATGGCCGCTGAGCCTGCGCGTCCGGAGCCCGTGCTCCGCAACGGGAGAGGCCACTACAGTGAGAGGCCCCCGTACCGCAAAAAAAAAAAAAAAAAAAAAAAAAAAAAAGAGCATGGACCCCACTGTCTGATGGCTTGGCTTCACACTCCAGCTCTGCCACACACCAGCTCTGGGAACCTGGGCCACCTGCCCGACCTTCCTGAGCCTCATGTGCCCCGTCTGAATTCTCTGGAGGGTTCAATCCCTGTACAGCACTGGCAGGAAATAAGCACCAGACAAGCGTTTGTTAATATTACTCATGATGAATCCTCACATAAAGAACTTTCTTCCAACTTACAAAAATAATATAGACTAGATGTAAAAAAGAAACAAACCAACCTTGCAATATCTGAAAAAGAAAAAAGGCACCCTCACTATCCCAGCATCCAAAGAGAAGCCCAGTAACCTGGCAAGGGCGCTGAAATACCACACGTGTCCATTCTCTTCTTTACAAAAACTTGTCTCAGGCTGTTCATACTGTTCGCAGCCTGTCAAATAAAACTCAATGATACGTCGAAAATGTTGGTCATAAATATTCTACAGTTTGACCTTACTGGCTACATGTATGCGTTTCCTTGTTTGACGGATCCCTTATTGTGAGACGTTTATACGATTTGGGATTTTTCATGCACATATTCTGTTGTGTTGAATATCCTCACCCCGTGTCCCTGGTTATGTCCTCCGAACGAACTCCTAGAAGTGGAAGTGCCGGGTTCAGCAGGCAGGCCCAGATTTAGGGTTGTTCGGTTCAGATATCGCTGGACTGGCCTGGAAAGAATGAACATCCCTCAGAGGCACAGCAGCAGAGGGACAGGTGCACGTTCTCCCATGTCTTTGTGGGCCATGGGGATCGCCTTTTCCTTACTGGAGGGCAATAGTGTCAGCCTTGAGAGCCATGACACCCTGAGCAGGGACGTCCTCAGGGTGTGGCCTCCTCCTCTCCCCCAAGAAGCGAGCAAGGCCAAAGCCACCTTCAAAGCCCCCGGAGCCTTCTGCCTGCCCGTGACCACTGATGTGCCCCAGGTTCCCACCTGACCCTCCAGCAGCCCTCTCTACACACCAGATTTCCTCGGCTTTGATAGCCACTGCCCAGCAGGTAACCCCAAATCCACACACCCTGCTCTGATGCCCACCTCCCGCCTGGACCTTCATCTCTGCCAGACCGTCCTACAGGGGCCTCGCACTCACCGGTCTAACCTGACCTCACCTTTCCCGTGCCTTGCTTCCTGCAGGTTGCGTGAGCCAGGCCCAGGCGTCGGGGTCAGGCCGCCTGGGTTGGACTCCTGGCTCTGCCATTTTCCAGCTAGGTGACTGTGGGAAAGTGACTTCCAGTTTTTCCCAGCTGCAGGATAGGGATCGTAATCCCGGCCTCTCAGGGCTGTGGGGATTCAGTGAGGTGACTTCAGATCCTAATGCAGAGTCAATGCTTAACACGTGGTAACAGGAGCAAGGTTTATTATTATTCTTGTCATTACTACCCACTGCTCCAGTTGGAAACCTCCTGGTCACTCTCCCTCCTCCCAGGGTCTCTGCTCCTCCACAAACCTTGGAAGTAAACTCAGAAGTAGCCCTGCTGGGGACTTCCCTGGTGGCGCAGTGGTTAAGAATCTGCCTGCCAATTCAGGGGACACGGGTTCGAGTCCGGGTCTGGGAAGATCCCACATGCCGCAGAGCAACTAAGCCCATGCACTACAACTACTGAGCCCGTGCGCCACAACTACTGAAGCCCACGCACCTAGAGCCTGTGCTCCGCAACAAGAGAAGCCACCGCAATGAGCAGCTGGCGTACCACAACGAAGAGCAGCCCCCGCTCGCCGCAATCAGAGGAAGCCCACGCACAGCAACGAAGACCCAACGCAGCCAAAAGTAAATCAATAAAATAAATAAATTTATAAAAAAAAGAAATAGCCCTGCTGCCCTGCTCCATGCACGTGCGATCAGAGGGCTCCCTGCCAGCACACAGCAGATGCCTGGAAAGCTGCTTGAGGGAAGTCCTCTGGTCCCAGCTCTAATGAACCGTGTGACTCGGCAGATCACTTCCACCACGTCTCTCTCTGGACACTGCTTCCTCGTTTGTAAAGTTATCTCCCAGCGCTCCGGCCCCAGGGAACTCGGGAACCTCGTCCCATCACTCAGGCGGGCAGAGCCTGAGTGGGAGTAGATGAGATGACAGCTGCGGAGATAACTTCTCCTTTCATCTCCTAAACCATCAACCCTCCCCAGGATTTCTGGACTACTGTCCCTTGGCTGGCTCAGACATTTATTAGCTCTACCGATATTTTCTTTTGTAGTTCTGTAAAGCAAGCTCAAACTCGGCGAGTGCTGCCTATGCAAAGACCTTAAACCGCATGTTTATTTTCCTAAGCTATAAAAAGTTTATAGGGGGAGCTGGACTCCTTGTCTGACACCAGGCTCAGAATCGCTACTGCATTCCACAGGAAGAAAGAGGGCTCTGTGTCAGCCCCCGGGGGCAGTGGGAAGGGCTGGAGGAAGGCTGTCCACCCCCCCCCCATGGAAAGCGCACAGGGCGTGGGGCTGGACAAGGGAGTTGCAAACTTGTGGGGTGGAGGGGGAGATAGGGAGGAAGGAGGGGAGAGGATGGAGTGTGGACCAGCGTGCCGCGAGCTGACACAGTCCGAATGCGGAAGGCATGCTTTCTCCCAGTGTCTTTCTCCTGTCCAGGCAGCTCTGGGGACACTGAGTCAGCAGAACACTGGGCTGGCCCTGGCGGAAGCTCACCTTCTGATATAGTCCCTTTATCCTAGAATATGGAGTCAGAGATGCTTGACTCTGGAATAAACCACCAAGAGTAGACACCTTCGCTCAGTTGCTCTCCAGTTGGCACTGACCTTAGCCCATCTCCACCCAGCCCAGTGCTTCCTGAGAATCAGACGCCCGGTGTCATTCGGAACTCAGGCAGTGAGTTCCTGCGCTGAGACATAGTGTTTTTATCCACCAGCTTGGATTTCTGGGATCCCTGATATGGACTGAGCCTTTGAGAGTAGAGTATTTCCACTTCGCAGGCAGGCCTGGGTTTTGCCACTGAGCTGGTGCCTGGAGCTTTCAGTGGACATCTTAAGTGGCTCTTGGACCCCCAATATCTATAACACCTCCTGCCGAGACCCGTTAGACTCGTGGAGTTTGAGTCCTTGGTCCTCCAGGCTCATCTTGGGCTCTGCCCCATCCTGGCTGCATCACAGGGGTCACATCACAGGAGAAAGGAAGCAGACGGGGGTGTGAAGACCCCCAGTCCTCACTCCTAACAGCACGGATTTGAGCCCTGGATGGAGGCAGGGGCAGGACTGGGTGCCCTTCAAGGTCTCTTCCAACCCTGAAATCCTATGATTCTTAGGAAAAGAAGGAAACTTCCATTTACTCAGAGGAGGGATTCTCAGCCTTCTCAAATGCCATGCCTCTCCTCTATTATGAATAGTTCATAATGCTCCTTTACTGCCCAGAAAGGAAAGGAAAATGTAATATGCCTCTACATACAAAATTTCAAAAGGACAACATCTGGACTCTAAAAAAAGGAAAGCAATTTACGATAAATTAATATGCGTTGCCACATGCGAATGCCTGGGCATGACTCTTCTGGAAGCCCCGATGAAGCTTGGTGGCACCTGGGACTGGTTCCCCTCCCCCACCCACCCCCACCGAACCAGCTACACCACTGATGCACAGCGATGCAGGTGGGTCATCCTGGGACTCAACAACGACCAGCTGCATTTCTATCAGGGAAAAAATTTAACTAAATCCTGAACCTTGTTGAAGTACAATTTTAGGTACTGGTTGCATTCCCGGGATGTACTGTAAAACCATGCAAAAGTAATTTCTTGGGTCCTGGTATAAGATGAGAAAAGCAGGCTTTCCACCTCCCGGAATGACTGTCCAAGCTGGGTATTTGACGGTTGTTCAGGCCAAGGGACAGTTCCTTCTGTGGGACAGTCTCAGGAATGGCAGGCGTCAGGCATCCTTTGGCCACCTGCTAAATGCCAGTCCTGGCCCGCTGGCTGGTGGTACCATCCTGTTCAGGATGGCCGAAGCGGAGTCTCCTCTGTGCCCTTGAATTGAGAGGCAGGAGGTGGGGACACGGGACAGCACAGGGTTAAGGACCTGCAGGATGGGCCAGGACAGCACTCTGGTTAGCTGGAGCAGATGTGGCGGTAGCCAACCACGCCCCTGCCCCCAGCTTTGTCTCTCAGGTGGTCCTCTGCCTCTACCCCAGCACCCCAACATCTCAGGTCTCAGGTAGCTTTAGACCCATTTATAAACCAGGCTGATCCCACGAGTGGCCTTCCCTTATATGGGATGCTTTCAGAAGAAACTGGACACCCTCACTTTTAGACCAGACAGTCCTCGGGGGTGTAATATACAGCCTAGTGACTATAGTTAATAATACTATATTGCATATTTGAAAGTTGCTAAGAGAGCAGATCTTAAAAGTTCTCACTGGGCTTCCCTGGTGGTGCAGTGGTTGAGACTCTGCCTGCCAATGCAGGGGACACGGGTTCGAGCCCTGGTCTGGGAGGGTCCCACATGCCGCGGAGCAACTAGGCCCGTGAGCCACAACTACTGAGCCTGTGCGTCTGGAGCTTGTGCTCCACAACAAGAGAGGCCGCGACAGTGAGAGGCCCGCGCACCACGATGAAGAGTGGCCCCGGCTCGCCACAGCTAGAGAAAGCCCTCGCACAGAAACGAAGACCCAACACAGCCAAAAATAAAATAAATAAGTAAATAAAATTAAAAAAAAAAAAATTCTCATTCACAAGGAAAACAATTTTGCATCTGTGTGTGGTGACAGATGTTAACTAGTCTTATTGTGGTGATCATTTCATTATATGTACAAATATGGAATTATCATGTTGTACACCTGAAACTAATATAATGTTGTGTCAATTATATCTCAATTTTTAAAAAAAGGAGTGCTAAATTTCAATTTGAGGAGAGAAAAATAAAAATGTACTTTTCTTCTTATCCAAATTGGGGACCCCTTGAAATCTCAACCCCTGATTAGGAAGACCTGTGCTGGAGAGACATCCCTGGGGGAGAATCTTAGAAATTTGACAGGTTGAAGCTAAAGGAAAAGGTCTGACAGCTGTGTGAGTCCACCTTCCAACAATGCTGGTGACAAGGCAGAGCGACCTGGCAGGTGAATGTCCTCCCCGTTACCCCAAGTCCATCCTTGGTCATTGGATGAACTCAACCCATGATGAAATACACCAGCCAGGATTTGCAGAATGTTCGCGCACTCTGCCCTCTGCAGTCCCTTGCTGCCTATCCCACCTCGCTGAGCTTTGACCTCCAAGTGCTCTGGAGAACATCACCCCCCAGGTCACATGGTCCTTTCTGGGAACCCCTCACTGTAGAGGAGGCAAGGGATTGCTCTTCTGGAGGCCCAACCGTGGGTACCACGCCACAGTGAGAAATGAGGCTGAGACCAGGAAGGGCCTTTCGCAGCCCCAGAAGCCAACAAGCCAGTCCTCCCAGCCACATCTTGAAGCATTTTTACTATCAAGAAGGATCTGCATGCAAATTTCAGAACCTGTCTGCCGGTTCCCTTCGCAAAGAGTGTGGGAACCGTGGCATGAAAGGAAATCCAGAGAGACAGGGTAATGGGTGTGGGTGACTGCTAATGGGACCCTCAAGCCACTGGGCTGTCAGCCCTGTCTCCCTTAAGCATACATTTGGAGTTCAAGTTCAGCAAGGTGGAGGTGTGCTCTGATTTGTTGAGTTTTGGGGGGGAGAAAAGGAAAGAAGAGAAAAATCACTCATCTTATTGGAGTCTTTGTTTTAAAAAAATTGAATATTTTAACCATTCACGTATCCATTGAGGGCAAGAGCTTATTTTCAAACATTAGGTCGTGGGACTATTATGAACTATTTTCCTCATATGCTAAAAATTATTTCTTTGTGTTCTGCTCCACACACACTATGTATTTGGGAAGAAAGAGTGACATTGCTTGGGAACGGGAGGATATTTCTTTATAACTTCTGTTACTGGTGTTTATTTTTTTTTTCCCCAACAGCTTTTTCCTCCTCAAGAAGAAATATCTGAAGATGGAAAATTAACCTGAAAATTGTCATAGGAATACACTTGGGATGTCTAATTTCACAGTTTGGGAGTCAAAATATAACCCCCCAGGATCGCCTCAAAGGCAGTGCTTGAAACTGTGGTGTGTTAAGTCTCTCTCTCAAGCCCGTCCCTCTCTTCACCCTCTTTCCCTGTATGTCAAGGAAACTCCAAAATGTCAGTCTGGCTGTGCCCAGTGGATCCTAGCTAAGTAGGGAATGAGAGACTCCCTCTCTGCTTACGGCCACTGCCTTAGTGTAGGAGGCACTGTGGCCATTAATGAGAGTCCTGAGCCCTGATCACAGGCCTCCTCACTGGTTTTATTTCAGGAGGTTATGCACTCCCGCATCCCTGGATTATAGCCTGGGGTTTAGCTCCATCCTGACTAATGTCCACAACTTGACATCTCTGGGAAGAGGGACTGAGGTTACATTCTGGTTTCTCCCAGCAGGGTCCTGGGTTCCTTATGCAAATTTAGTGACATCTTCCCAGTGAGTTTCAAGTTAAGTCATAGGCAAGCTGCCAGGGCAGTCAGCCTGCTATAGACGGTGTATCAGTTATCTTTTGCTATGTAACAAGCTACCCCAAAACTTAGTGGCTTAAAACAAGAACCACTTATTTGCTCACGATTCTATAGTCTGGAGCCTGCACTGAGACTGAATAAATCAAGAAAGCCTCACTCACACACCTGGCCCTTCCGTTGTTGTGGCTGGAACAGCCCAGGGCTGATGGAACCTTTCTCTCTGGAGGGCAGTCTGACTTACATGGGGTGGCTCAGAGTTTCAGAGAGCGGAAGCCACCAGGCTTCTTAAAGCCTCGGCTCAGAAGTCCCAGAATGTCACTTCCGCAAAGTCAGCCCAGATTCAAGGGAGAATGAATAGACCCTCCCTCTCGATGCCCATAGGGATGGGAAGAGTTGTTATTGATTGTATTTGCAGACGATCTACCCCAATAAGAATAAGTCTTTTTTAAAAATAAGAAATAGAGAGGGAAAAGAAATCTAATATTCAAATACTTGCAGATCCCATACGCATTAGCTTTAATATTCTCATACTAATATGCTTCAGGACCACTTCTGAAGGTTATAGCCTTACAAGACCACGTGTGTCCCAGGACCAGATCCATTCATAACTCAGACTGACACTACATAGACATGCTTTGTAATCATTTTCAATTGAAAATTTCGAAGTTCTTGTAAAACAAATATGTATTTAAATAACGGTATTAGTATTTTCTTATGCAATTAAACAGCTGAAAAAAACAAAAAAGGATAAGCCTTACCCCTGGACAATTTTCCAGAAATGACAAGTGCACTCCAAACTGGCAGGATCCGTGACAGTCTCCGTGGGAGATTTTGAAGGCTGCACCCAGGTGTGTGTGAGGGCGAGACACAGGTGCAGTCGTGGTACAAGGTGTGGCAGGGGAGGACACCTCTGCTGTTCTGAAAGGCGGGATCTCTGGAACCCCTCTCCCGTAGGCCAGCTCAGAAAACGTTAGCAAAACTAGAAGTGAAAACAAGGAAAAACCCTCAAAGCCTGCGGAAACCATTTCACGCAACGTTCATTACTGACAGCATAACAAGTAGTTAATAGAAATGCAATTTTGGTTAGCAGGTAATTCAGCCTGATCGAAGGCAGGAGGGGGCCACAGATCCTCCAACACCTTCCAAATGAGGACTGCAGAGAGACGAGAAACACCGGCAAGCAGAGTACGCAGCAAGAATTTGGGCCAATCAGTCTTTTATTGGCAGAGCACTTGAAGTTTACCGTGTGCTTTGCCATTACGTATTTAATATGGCTGATTTAAATCCATCTCAGAAGCTGATAGCGCAGGCTCTAAGTTCACGATATTTTTGTTTACCCACACCACTGCTTATCTTCATCAGGACACACAGAAGAGGCCTCAGATGCACTTTGGAGTCATCTGGGTGTGTCTGGGAAGCTCACGGGCAGGGTCACGAGAAGCAGATCTGACCAGAGGAACAGGGAACACCTGAAGGAACACAGCCCAAGAAACAAGGCAGCTACATGGGACCAACTTGACCCAGTCAAGAAAACACCCACCAGAGTGAGAGGGAAGCCAGGGTTCTGAAGAGTTTGTGCCTAAAATCTGTGACCCCTTGTTTGTCACCTCTGAAACACACATCGATTCGTTTTGGGGACCTAAGAAGATAGAAGGCTGAGGGCAAACAAAAGATGTTTCACTAACAAAATCTGGAAGCAGAACAGCGGGGGGAGGCTTCGACAATCCCAAATAAGAGGGGGCCACTGGGGCTTCCCGGGTGGTGCGGTGGTTGAGAGTCCGCAGGGCAGGGCAGGGGGATCCTTCCTGAGCAAACAGAGGTTACAGCCAGTGAGAGAGATGTGGGTTCTTACCATTTGTGGGCCTCCCTCCCTCCGTGCTTGTAGCCTGGGGACACGGGGATCCCTGGGGAAAAGAATTAGCCCTGGAAAAGTGATGTAAGTAAAATCACAGGATGTTCAATTACTAATGGTTGTTCTGTTAGGGACCTAAACCTCTGTTCAGTTTTTGAGATTTGCAAAAGGAAAGTTCGAAAACACACTCCTGGGTGAGGGATCACCAGGGACTTACCAGGGAACTAAAGGATCCTATTAAGACGTATATCCACCCTCCCAAAGACAAGAAAATGGTGGAGGTTGGAGCAGGACACCAGACCACAGGAGTCCCATTGGTATTTCTCGTGCCCTCACGTGACGTGGGGTGACTTGGAAATTCACTTAACCTCTCTGGTTCAAAGTAGTTGGGGAAATATGTCTAAATGCAATTTTTTAGTGGATGGTGCCAACATTTTCTATAAATTCAGCAGTTTTCACGTAGGGTGAAGCTGGACATTAAAATACATCAATGAGCATGAATTTTGAGCAAACATCTGCTGGACTTTCAGGTTAAGACCTGGTTCTGCCGCAGACTCTTCCAGGTGCCTGTGGGTTTGGAGGTAAAGCTCTTACGCTGCTTATTACAAAAAAAAAAAGGCAAAACCAAAACTGTCTCTGCTGTGGTCCTTCCATGGGGGAGACACATGGTTCTGAGGCCTCTAAGGCTGTCGTGTTTCGAGACGCACAGGAGCCATGCTTTTCAAGGAACTTTTTGATGAAAAGCCTGAGACCCCGGAACTTGCAGCCTCGCAGATGCGCTGACCTCTCTCTAGAGCCTCACTTTGCTCTCTTCTTGGGCATGCTCTGGTGAGCAGCAGAGAAAGAGTATTAAAATCCCACTTTCAGACTTTAAGCTGAGCCAAGCTGTGCGCCCCCCAAATCAGCCCAAGCTTCTCCCTTCAGCTAAAAGCCAAACCAAACCCAAAGGCTAGTTTGCAAAGTTTGCCACTCACCAAACCAAAGATTTTCCAACAGCCCAGCGAAGCTACTTTGCAAAAAATAATTGGACCCGTCTACATTTTAAAAAAATGAAAATAAAAACCTGAACTGGAACAGAAACAAAGCCTAAAAGTGCTCTCCAAATCAGACAGTTATTTTTCTTGGTTCAGGTGTCTGGTAAGTATAAGGTCATAGTCTGTGTTAAGCTGTAGAATTCAGTCAGAGAAAGCCTGCTTCTTATAATAAGAGTAGTCTTCCTGGGAGTTAGGTGGCTTCTCACGATTTTATTCATTCAATTTCCCTATATCTATGAGACCGTTTCCATTTTTATCCCCATCTTTTAGAAGAGGAAACTAGGACACAGGGAGGTGAGGAAGTCGCCCTCGACTAGCTGAGCCACCAGAGCCGCACTTGACGGCTTTGCTGTACCTCCCGGGTGACAGAGGCAGCCCGTGAAACTGTGCAAGTGGGACAGAGCAAGAGGCTCCTTAGCGGAAACATTGGCACTGGGGAAGCTGTCATCATGTGTGGAATATGAAATGATATTTTTATTACCCAGTCATTGATGTGGGTTTTTAATGAGACAGCTCAGGAAATAGCAGCTTATAGTCGTGTGGCACACGTTTAAACAGATTTGACACCTTGGAAGACCCCTCAGCTCCCATGAGCAAGGCCCCAGGCCCCACTCCGGAGCTCCTGGGCATCTGGAGGATGCTGCCCTTCCCCCTTCCTCTGATCATCCTGCTTCCTCAGCTGCTGGCTCTGGCTGCTCGTTGCCTCCCCCACCCACCTCTCAGTAAGGAGGCTCAAGGCGGCCTAGCATTTGGTCATCCTTGCCTTTGCTTTGGGCAATGCCATTCGGAACTTCCCTGGCTCCATCCAGCAGCCTAGGGGTCCTTCCTGGGCCCATGGGGCCCCTCCCAGGGGACAGCTCAGGGGAGGGGCCTAAACCTTTGGCCAAGTGGAGCCTCCAACAGTACTCATCCCTGAGGAACTCAAATAATGTCTCTCTAACTCTCTCGACTCCAAGGCCACACACACCCCTGGGCGGTCGATAACAGCCGTGCTTTATCAACCTTGCAGAAGGAGAGAGGATTTCTTGGAGAGGCAGGTGGATGAGGATGTGCAGAACCGTTCCTGTGCCTGAGCCCAGGACCTCCAGAAATGCCTGGGTGAGGAGGACAAGGTCCTCCACTCGTGCTAATAGGGACTTGGAGCCGTTGAATGTCGGATATTAATGTTGGCGGGGCTTCATTTGCACCCTGTATTTGTGAGTGTGGGCTAAAGTGTTGCAACAAATAAACCCAAACCGTCCTGTCTCAACACAATACAAGCTTATTTCTTGCTCACATAGGTAGCTCTGGACAGCTGTTCAGAAAGGTAGGGTGATTCTCTTCCATTTCGTTCAGGGACACAGGCTCCTTCCGTCTCACGGAAGGAGAAAACTAGGGTGGATCATACATGGGAGACTTCACGATCAGGCCTGGAAGTGGGACGCCTCACTTCCTCTGAATTCCCTTGGCTAAAACTCAACCACGTGACACGTCTTCCCAGAGAGGGAAGCTGGGAAATGGGGCCGGTCATGTCCCGGGAAGAAGGAGAGAAAGGATTTTACTGAGGAGCTACAGAGCCCTGAGACCTCCTGAAACCATTTGGAAGTCACTTTATAAAGAATTTAAGGGAAAAGAAAGGAAATCAAAAGAGAAAGAGACATAAAGATGATTACTGACCACAATGAACTAAATAAATGTGAAGTTACAGGTTAAAATAACTAGCCCAACCTAAAGGATCCATCTACCCTGAGAAAGTCATTCTAAATCTTTTATGCAAAATATGTTAATCACTGTTTTACTGTTTTATGTGTAATAATTGACCATGAGACATAAAGTAAATTCCCATTCACAGGGGAAAGATAAACTGAATCTTGGGTATATCCAATCCTTTAATAATTTATATATATATATATATATATATATATATATATATATATATATATATATTTCTTTTTTGGCTGCACACCAGGCATGTGGGATCTTAGTTCCCCGACCAGGGATGGAACCTGTACCCCCTGCATTGGAAGCTCGGAGTCTTAACCACTGGACCGCCAGGGGAGTCCCAATACTGATATTCTTGGTGACAAAGTAATAACCTAAAAAATGTTTAGGTTTAAATGAAAAAAGCAGGACAGAAAGTTATGTATACAATATGATGTCTGCTGTGTAACACTTTCAAAAACCTGCACAGAGAAAAGGCTGGAATAAATGCATCAAAATAATAGCAATTTTTGGCTTTGGATAAGGGCTCTAGCAGATTTGTTCCCCATAGATCTTAATTTTCTGTAATGTTTAAAAGTTTCCAAGAGAGCATACATTGTTTGGTAACGGGGATCGGGTATAGAAGAAAATGTCAAATGCCCTGAGAGGCACCCCCGCCCCTCGTCTGTCCCAGGTCCGCCTTCCTCCCGCCCTCTCTTTCTCCCCTTCCTGCTCCAGAGTGTTGATCTGGATTTGACAACACTGTCCTGTTTCCCCCTGTGCAACGGAATGTTCACGCTTCCCAATTCACTTACCAGTGACAGCCGGTGTCCCAGGATCCCATCTTCCACTGCCAGGAAAGAGGAGAGAGGCCCTTGCTCACAGGACCACCATGGCCAGGGGTTCCTGAGCTGGGAGGGTCCAGGGTTACAGTTGGTGTTTTCATTGTGAGTATTTGTTCATGGACCCCCAACACTGTTCCCGTCAGCCCGTCTTCACCAGTGCAGTCCTCACCGGGGTCAGGAGTTAATGTACGTGTCATGTGTCGAATCGTGTGCTTGTGTACGTGCAGGCAAACGTACATCCGTGTGCTAACATGTATCAAAGGCTAAACAGAAATTAAGATTGGTGCCAGAAAACTTTTCTATTTTCAACTCTTATCAATAGCTGAGTTCCATAAGAGGTCTCGGGGCTTTGGGTCATTATTATTAACTATGAACAAAGAGGAGAAGGCTTTTAAGCTGAGACTTGAAGGAAGCAGGAGGAGGAACCAGTGATGTGTGTCTGTGAAGGGCTTGAGATGGAAGGACGGGGCGTAGGTGATCCCCGGAAAGCTGGGATGGAGGGCAGAGGAAGACAGGGAAGCAGGGGTTGGGTGGTGCAAGGTTTAACCGTCACAGGGAGAAGTTTGGATTTAATTCTAACTACAGTGGGAAGCCACTAAGCAGTTTTATTCAGAGAAATGCGTAAAATGCATCATGATCTGAATTATGTTTTGAGAAGAAAGACGGCCCCTGGGGCAGTTTTGTGGAGGATGAATTGGCGGACAGGCAGGCAGAACAGCAGGTGGAGACGGTGGAGGCCATGTTGGAGGGGATTGAGGTTATCCAGGCAGAAGACGCCGGTGGCCCGGACGATTCAAGAATGTTGGGGGCCTGGGAGTTACGCTTCCGGGGCTTCCTGATAGACTGGATCTGAGGAATGAGCAGGAGAGAACAATCAAGGAGGAATCGGAGATAAAATGTAAGACAGGAACAGGAACAAAGAGGCACAGATGGGTTCAGTGGGAACTAATCAATGAATGAATGTTTTTGACTTTCATGGAAGGACCACAGTTAGGCCTGCGGTGGAGTGTCTAAAATTTTCAGTAGAAGGGTAAAGTCAGGACAGACTCGGAGGGATCCCCAAGCACTTTTCGTTCTGCTGTCCTTTGCAAAATATCACGTCCCAAACTGGAAAGCAGGCTTGGCCTTTGATGGATGAAGAAAGCTGTGTGGAGGTGGTAATCACAGACTTGGGTCAGTTTTAGAGAGAGTCACCCTGCAGAGCAGACTGGAGAACCAGGGGGGCAGTAGCTTCTCTTGAGAACCCTGCAGATGTGGAACAAGTGCGGCCACGTGTGTAGGAAGAGCAAAGACGAGCCCAGGGGCCACTGCTGGGACGAGTCATCGTGTCCAACTCCATTCCCACTTTTGAGCTCGACAGAACCCCATATGCATTTGGGCCCCAAACGCCCTTTCTTCTGCACAGAAGTCCCTACATATTTCAGGGAAATCTGTAACCGATTTGTGAGCAATCTGCCTACCCTGGAGCAACTTTGTCACAAAATATAGTATTTTCGCATTCTTGTTGAAACCACTGATGTGTCCGCCCCCGCCCCCGCTCCCCCAGCGCACTCCCAACCCCACCAATCAGGGCCTCCTTCCACACATGTAACGGTTGCAGATCGGATGCCAAACCCAGCAACTGGCTATCTCCAAAATGCTTTCCATCTCCCATGGGGCCATGTACTGCAAGGGTGTCGTTAAGAGAAGGTATACTGTAAATTAGAACAGCTTATTTTCAGAAGCCACGTCTTAGAAACTTGATAGCAGCTCTGGTTCTTGATAACCACGCCTCTGGAGGGCCACGCACACGTCCCCTGCGGACGCTGGGCTGGAGACTCCCAGATGAGCTGGTCTCATCTGTCAAGTGGCTCAAGCCCCTTGTCTTGTATTTGGGCTCATGGAAACCCCAAACACCCCCCCTCCCCACGCCCTCCCTCTGGGTTGAAATTCTGTGTATTTCAGATAAATTTTATCTATCTGTTTCTGATTCATTTACCCCAACTCGTCATGATATTTGTTTTGCAAGAGATATTCAACAACTAAAAAGTTACTTTCAGATTCTTCATAGGCAAAGGAGAGTGTCTGATCTTGTCAAAGTACCCGAATCCCTAAAACAGAGTCAGCAGAGGAGCTGAGATGGTGAGAATAGGGGTTCAGAATCTGACTGCATGCCTAACCCCCATTTTTGCCAAGTCCCAGTTGTGGAGGAATCAGAAGGGGACCAGCTCACGTGGGGTTCCAGGCTTCATTCCTGGGACGCAGGGTCAGGGAGGGGGGAGCAGACACGTCCCAAGTGATCACCCTAGAGTCACGTGCTAAAGCCAGCAGTGGTGCAGGGGGTGGCAGCATGGGGTGAGGGGCTCCTAGCGGATGGGGCAGTGGTGCCAGCTGAGGGCAATCCGTGGAGACCCCCGGCTCCGACCCCACAGGACCAAAGATAATACGGGATGGTTCCTCTATGACAAACATCCTGCCTTATTTCAGAAAGGGTTTAAGGCTGCTTATAATAACGGGTCCAGAGGCCACAATACAGGCAGTACACTGGAAGGGCAGAGTCCTCCCGAGTCAGGAGAGGACCTCTGCCCAGCCAGGCCCCTCCTCGGTGGCCAGACTTGGTGGGCCCCAAAAGCGTGGCCATGAGCAAGTGACAAAGGTGACCCTCAGAGGAAGGAGGCACATAGCCCCTCGGAGGACCAGACCCAGGAGCCCAGCCACTCTTAAGGGCACTGGCTCGGTGGCTGGCCATTTCCATGATGGTGGTGGGGTCTTTGTGGCCATCCGCCCCTCTCGCCAGTGGCCTCGGCCTTCTGCTGCCCCTGTGCATCTGGCTGTGGCCACAGCCGAGGGGACGCGGGTCCGGCTCCTGTCACCACCAGCATGTCTGCCAGGCTGGGGCTGAGGCTCGGGGAAACACCGAAGCCCGGGCAGAGGCAGGCGCCATCTGGGAACAATTAGGGTCTGACTTTTATCCCGAGGCCTCTATAAACCATCCATCAGGGAGGCCAGGAGAAAAAAAAAACACAAGCTTCTTTCCCTTTTTATTTATTTATTCTCTGTTTTGTTTATAGTGACAGTGGTCAGTTTCCCTGAAAGGAAATCACTGAAAATTACAGGGTGTTTGGTTGGACTTTTTAAAAATTAATTTCCTCTATTTTTGCATGAATTTGATTTGCTCTCATTCCCTTCCCCTAACTCACGCTTAGTGAAAAATCTCTTTTGATTTGTTCTTAATGTGGAAAACGTTGGTAGTTCCACATGGCAATTGGAAAAAATCCGAGGAGCACAAACCAGGTAGAGCTTTCGTCTGGCTTCCCAGGGTGAGGGGATGGTCTCCCTGAGACCTTTGCCCAGCTCGACCTGCAGGTCCTCCAGGTCCAGCCTCTCACCCAAAGGCCTGCTGTGTTTCTCCCGCTCTCACGGCTCCCTTCTCTTTCCAAAAGAATTTACCCTGTTAAAGACCCTCTTCTCCTGCAAGGTGTCCCCAGACTGGAAATTCACTCTTCTGAACTTAGCTCAAGATGCTGCCTCCTGAGCTGGGATGGCTGCTATAAGCCCAAAGTAAAAGGTCTTGAGGGTTCAAAACAGGTCCTGCATCTTACTGCATCACAAAGATGAAACTCCCAGACACTGGGCATCAAAGGACGCAGTGACCTCCAAGGCAAGTGCCAGGATTGGGGCAAGAGCTCCCAAGGAAGATTCAGAAAACCTGGTTCCAGACCCAGTTCTACGATTTCCTGACTGAGTGACCTTGGACGGGTCACTTTACCTCCCAAAGCTTCAGTTTCCTTAAGGATCATCATCGTTATCATTGTTATTATTATACCTTCTGTGCATGCAGGCCGTCCTGTGCCAACTCAGAGCTAAGCTCTTTACTCACCTTGACTGTCTTCATCTTCATAACAACCCCAAGGGGTAGGAGTTTTTAATCCCCATTTTACAGATGAGGAAAAACGGAGGGTCTGAGAGATTAGATTGTTTTTTGAGGATTAAAACCTGGGACTCAAACCCGGATGACCTGATTCTAAAGCAAATGCTCATAACCATCACTGTTTTCTTCTGCCTACCTTCTGATAATAAAAGGGAATAGTTCTTGGGCATGTACCCCATTCTATGTGTCTTCTATGGCTTAAGTCCGTTAGCCCTCACCAAGCCTATTGAGATAGAGCACCAGGAGGGGATGGGGCCTAGACCTGAATGTGAGCGGTGAGTCCAGGATGAACACACCAACCACGGCACAGGGAGGGACGGATGGAAAATGTGCCACTAGGATTGTTATTTGAAAAACAAGGATGGTCAAGCCTGAGCAGCACCCAAGGGTCCAATTCTGCAGGCACCAAAGGGCCCTGTAAAAGGCTCTTCTACAGAGGGCAGTTTAAACCAGGTACTTACGTGACCCCGGTTCTCAACTCCTGTGTGGAAGCTCCATTCTTGGTCCCCACACCATGGTACCATGCATACCATGACCCCCACTGTCCAGCATTGTCCAGCCCAGGGGTAGATCTTGTTTAGGTCCCAGGTTTTACTAGGGTGTCTGGATCATGTCCCTGAAACTGACCAGAGTTCCAAGCAAGCTAGATAAAAATAAATCCACCACCCAGAACACCAAAGTCAATGAAAATATAACAAAAGCAACTAGAAAGGAAATACCTTTAAAAGAATAACAGACTGATGGTAGACTTCCTTAAGCAATAATAAAGGCGGGAGTTCCCTGGCGGTCCAGTGGTTACAACCACATGTTCTCACTGCTGAGGGCCTGGGTTCAATCCCTGGTCAGGGAACTAAGAACCCACAAGCTGCGTGATGGCCAAATAAATAAATAAAGGCCAGTAAACATGCAATAATAGCCTAAATGTGTTGATGGGTAATAACTCCATCTAAAATTCTATGTGTAGAAAAACTATCATTCAAGGAAGTAAAATAGAGATTTTTCCAGTAATACAGAGATTAAGAGAATTTATAACCCACAGACCCTCACTCAAAGATCAAAAGAACAGGACTTCCCTGGTGGCGCAGTGGTTGAGGGTCTGTCTGCCGATGCAGGGGACGCGGGTTCGTGGCCCCGGTCTGGGAGTATCCCACATGCCGCAGAGCGGCTGCGCCCGTGGGCCATGGCCGCCGGGCCTGCACGTCCGGAGCCTGTTGCAACACGGCGGGAGAGGCCGCAACAGTGAGAGGTCCGCGTACCGCAAAAAAAAAAAAAAAAAAAAAAAGTAAAAAAAGAACAAAAATATTTCTAGAATGTATTACAGACCCCAAGTGCAGAGCATCACGCCCAGTTCACAGCGCCTGTCACCGGCCGATCTGCAAGGTCTAGCCCTTGATCCACTGAGTCCCCATGGCCTGCTCCCAGCCCGCTGTCCCCATAGGCACACCTCTAGTGTGTTTACAGGCATCCTTGAATTTGTATACACACTTTTAAATGTGCAATGTTGTATTTAAACATGCAAATATTTACTTTGTATAAATGATACGGTCCCATGAACTTCATTCTTAGATTTCACCCCCACTAAACGCCATGTTGTTAAGACATACGTCAGGCCACACGTCCCTGCTATGCCGTACTCTGTAGCGTTTACATCAAGGTTACCTCCACCTCCTGCTTCCACAACAATCTGACGTGAACATGCTCGTACGTATTCCCTATGGACCTGGAGGATGAATTCACTGGGCGACCTGTGCAGGAGTGGGGCTGCTGAGACATAACACGTAAACACACCTCACTGACTGTTTCCGGTGGTTTTCCAGCATGAGTACACCTATCGGCACTTCTACCAGGAGTCCACAAATTTCCTATTTCCCCAGATCCATGCAACTTTGGCATTATCCAGCCTTTCAATTTTGACATCCCAGGGTGTGTAAAGTGTTACACTATTGCTGATTCAATTTGAATTTCTCTGATTTCTAATGTGTTCGAGCACTCCCCACCTGCCATGCTTCTTTAGCCATTTGGGTCTCCCTTTTCTGTAAATTACCCGTTCACATCCTTTGCCTATTTTTTTTTTTTCTATTTGGGTTTCCTTTGTAATATATATTAATGTCAGGTAAGGTAAGTCTCTCCTTTTTGCTCATCTTTTGTTGATATAATTATCTGTGGACTTCTCTGTCTCCATAAAAATTTAAGAATAAATATATTGAGTTTCTCAAAAAAGGCAACAGATTTTTATACATTAAGGTCATATTGAATTTGTAGATCATTTGGGAGAGATATTTCAACCTTATAAGGTTATGCCATCCCAACTAAGTGTATGGAGTATCTTTCCCAGTTATTAAGAGTACATTCCCACCAACAGTGCAAAAGGGTCCCCTTTTCTCCACACCCTCTCCAGCATTTAGTGTTTCTAGATTTTTTGATGATGGCCATTCTGACTGGTGTGAGATGATATCTCATTGTAGTTTTGATTTGCATTTCTCTAATGATTAATGATGTTGAGCATTCTTTCATGTGTTTGTTGGCAGTCTGTATATCTTCTTTGGAGAAATGTCTATTTAGGTCTTCTGCCCATTTCTGGATTGGGTTGTTTGTTTTTTTGTTATTGAGCTGCATGAGCTGCTTGTAAATTTCAGAGATTAACCCTTTGTCAGTTGCTTCATCTGCAAATATCTTCTCCCATGCTGATTTTTTTTTCTTTTTTGCAAGTAAGGATAGCTATTTCTTCTCTGCTAATCTTTATGCCTTTTCTTATTGTTGACTTGTTCCATTGTGTATACTGGGTGGGGGAAGGGGAAGGGAGGGTATTTACAGTTTTGTTTCCAGGACTAGTACTTTGCTAAGTCACAGCAGAAATAGTGAAATCCCTGTTTTATTCCAATATTAAAGGGGATGTCTAATGTTTCTCCATTAAATATGTTGTTTACTATAGCTTTTTGACGTATATGACCTTTACCAGGTTGAGGGAGCACCCATCTACTTCTAGTTTATAAAAAGGTTGTCTTGGGCTTCCCTGGTGGCGCAGTGGTTGAGAGTTCGCCTGCCGATGCAGGGGACACGGGTTCGTGCCCTGGTCCGGGAAGATCCCACATGCCACGGAGCAGCTGGGCCCGTGGGCCATGGCCGCTGAGCCTGTGCGTCCGGAGCCTGTGATCCGCAATGGGAGAGGCCACAACAGTGAGGGGCCCGCGTATCGCAAAAAAAAAAAAGAAAAAAAAAAAGGTTGTCTTCATCCTTTCAGGCTGCTATAACCAAAGAGCATAGACTGGGTGGCTTATAAACAACAGAAATGTGTTTCTCACGGTTCTGGAGGGTGGCAGTTCAGCGTCAGGTTGCACACATGATCGTGCTGGTGAAGGCCTTCTTCTGGGTTGCAGACTTTGTCCTCAGATGGTGGAAGGGGCAGGTGGTCTCCACCATGTCCTGTACCCGCCCTGATCTTCGATGCCCCTCGGACCATGTTGAATCCTCTCTGGTCCCCGGTCAGTCGGGGAAGATGGAGAGAGCACAGAAGGAAGCTTTCCTTTCTCGTGAAAGCAACGCTTTTCTCTGGAGGAGGAAGACCTCCCTGGCCACTGCCTGCTGCTCTACACAGTATATCCTCGAGCTGGTGGGGAAGAGACGCAAACTGCTTCCTCCGAGAGGCCAAGGACCTTGAACAGGAGGTGAGCACATTATCCTGCACATCTACGCTACTATAAAGAAAAGGGAGGCCCTTAAGTCTAAGGTCTTGTTTTCATTGGAATATAAATGAGACCTTCAGGAATTCCCTGGTGGTCCAGTGGTTAGGACTCGGTGCTTTCACTGTCTTGGGCCCAGGTTCAATCCCTGGTCAGGGAACTAAGATCCCCCAAGCTACATGGCATGGCCAAAAAAATAATAAATTAAAAAAAATAAATGAGACCTTCATAACCTCTTGGTGGAAAGTAACATATTTTTTCTCCTGAATTTCTTTGATCCCCCTGTGTCCCCAGGGCTGGGTTCCCTGACCCTGTGGAGGCCACTTCTTAGAAATGATGGGAAGTACTTCGGAAGCTGGAGGGGGTCACGGCATGAAAACCAACTTGCAGTACCTCCCCTCCCACGTGGAGAACCTGCAGAGTCTCCCTCAGCAAAAGCAGCCACATATAGTGACACTTGTAATAGGTCCACTGAGCACTGTCGGGGGCCACTAAGTGTCATGAGCTCATGTAATACTGACCAACCTGATAAGCAGGCCTATGATCCCCATTTTATAGATGGTGCAAGCACGGTTCATAGAGGTTAAATAACTCGCTGAGGGTCGTACAGCTTGCTGTGCATGGAAGGGCCTGGATGTAAACCAGCCTGTTTTACTCCCTCCCTGAAGCTTTTAAGTGACATGACAGAACTGTGCAGACATCTCAGAAGAGAGAACACGATAAAGGAAGTCCAGAAACCCAGTCTCCTCCCACCTCTGCTCCCTACCAGCTGTGGGCCTCTCTGAACCGCTGTTTCTTCATCTATCCAGTAAGCAGGCTGAAGAGATGACTTTTAAAGGCCCTTCCAGCCATGCTTTTAGGGCCAAGAAAACATCACACGCTATTTCACACTAAATTCCACTAAATTCCTCACGCCCAGAACCAAGCGGCTCACATGGAAGAGCCTCCAATTAACAGCTTTGTGGGTCTGGGGTGTGGACGAGCGACCTCTCAAGCAAACAAGCCAAAACCATCCCACAGGCAGAGACCACCAACGTGCTTTCCAAACCTGTGTTCTGAGCGGCTGGCCCTGATGGAAATCTGCAATTAGCTGTTTTAATGCCTAAAATAGCTTTGCTACTGTTGCACATAGTCACGTAAGAAAAGGAAAAACCAGGGGCCACCACGGTCAGGTCAGGGGGAGTTGGAGGCTCAGGGCTCCGAGCGCCAACCTTCTATTGGAGTCGTGTGTGGTTGCAGATAATGTTCTGATTTCCAGCGAGCTGACAGCTGGGATGAACGGCTGTTCAACCCGATTAGATATGCCTAGGCCACAGACTCTGGGGCCACAGACAACTGCTCATTTGAAATGCATGCCACTGGCACCCGACGGAAAGAATAAAGGCCGGCCTCAAACAGACAACACATTCTTGGATGCAAACCTTATGGTTTCAACACAGCTAAAAGGGTTTATAACCGCCTGGGGTTCCTTTTCACTGAATATTCTTTGTCGAATAGTGTTTAGATCAACTTGTAACTTTAGCACTTTCCTGTAATTGTAGCTTGTCATTTAGGACCTGGTGGTATGTGAGGAACCCAGGAGGCGAGGGGGTCGGGGGTGGGGGGACCAAGAGCTACTGAGTTCCCACATTTAATCCTCTCTGTGTCCCCTCAGACCCTGGGGGTAGCTCCTGACCTTCCCCATCAGGACCCTGGGGGAGCCAAGCAGCCCTGCTGTCTTCCTGCTGTTGTCAGGATGGCACGGCATGTTTTACCACCAACTGGATTCGCTGCCCAGAGGATATCTCCTCGTTGATGTGCCAGCCCCCTGCTCTGTCCTGGTTCTTAGAAGCACAAGCCTCTGGAGGCATCTCCAGGAGCCGTTGCAGCATCCAAGGTAGCCCTGTGGATGGTGGGAGGGGTCAGAGGGACTTCTCTGAGTACTTTTACGGTCCTTAAATGCAAGCACAAGATATTACGGTCTGAGCACACACTATCGGCCTGGTATCGAGGACTACACCTCTCTAGAGCTCCCCCTGGAAGGTCCAGCTTTTCCTTCTGCCCGTCTCTCCAGGGAGCCCTGGGGCCCGTGTGTACAATGGAGGTGCACGTCACACCCACAGGAGCAGCAGGGAATCCGCTCCTTCACAAACCACATGTCAGAGACAAGTATACACACTAAGGCATATCAGTCATCCTTCTACACTTTGAAATGTTTTTTTCAAAAACTGGAGCCTACTCGAATACTAACTGTAAACTATGAATCTTAAATCTTCCTGTTTTCTTGTCTCCAACTGATGGACTTTTGCAAAAGTCCTTCAATAGGACCTCCCTGCCTTCCCTTTCACCATAGTAGTTTGAATCTACCTCTACCTTGGGTTTGAATCTCTCTCAGTCTGAACCTCCGTTTCCTCGTCAGTTAATTGGAGATAATGAGTATCTGCTCACCGGATTGTTGTGTGTGTAAAGCAGGTGACAGAGGACCTGACTCACATGATAGGCTGAGTGAACCTGAACTATCATTATTGTCATCAATAATCCATCCTCCACCCAATCATCAACTTTGACTTTGCTTGAACCCCCCTTTGACTACTTTCCTAACTTAAGTTGCCCCCAGGGAGGCAGTATTCTGCCCTGTCCGGTCGTTGTTTGGGTACTTGTCTTATTCACTTCATTAGAGTCATAAGCTCCTGGCTGGCAGGAATTGGGTCTAATTCATCTGTGAATTCTGTGCCTGGCTTCTCACACAGTGGGCTAGTTATAAGTTAGCCCTGGCTCCAAAACCCTCCAAGGTGCTCCAGAGCCGTCTGAGAGAGGTCCAGGCTCCTATCTTGATGTCTGAGGGTCTTCACTTAGAGCTCCAACCATGCCTTGAATTCCTACTCCCTCACACATTTGCTCATGCTGTTCATTTTGCTTAGAACCCCCTTCCCACCTCTACTTCTTGAACTCCTATTCATCCCTCAAAGCCCAGATTAAATCACACACTCTCAGGACAAAGGTCAGATGGGCTTCCTTCTGCCTCTCATCTCAGATAAAATTTGACTCTAGTCCAAGGGTCAGCAAATTGCTTCTGTAAAGGGCCAGATAATAAATATCTTTGGCTGTGTGTGTTACAGTTATGCAAATTTGCAAAAGCAGCCATAAAGGATATATACATAAATGGGCATGGCTGTGTTTTAGTGAAAAATTATAAAAACAGGTGGCAGGCCAAATTTGGCCTTCAGGATGAAGTTTGCCGACCTCTGCCCTAGTCTTTTATGGTGTTCATCACAGTTTGCCTTTATATTATGCTTATTTGAGGTCACATTTCCTCTCAACTTCTAGAATAAAAATTCCTTGAGGAAAAGAACAGTATTTTTCTGTTGCCATCACTCATAACAAGCACATAGAAATTACGTATCAGATTTTTGAAAACAGGCAAGAGAGCTCCCAGCAGAATCTTCCCAGTGCAAAGGTACAGAGAGATTAAGAACAGAGTATTGGGACTTCCCTGGTGGTCCAGTGGTTAAGACTTCGCCTTCCAATGCAGTTTCTTTCCCTGATCGGGGAGCTAAGATCCCACGTGCCTGATGGCCAAAAACACCCAAAACATAAAACAGAAGCGATATTTTAACAAATTCAATAAAGACTTTAAAAATGGTCCACATCAAAAAATAAATCTTGAAAAAAAAAGAACAGAGTATTATCGGCTGAATCGTGTCCCCCTGAGTTCACGTGTTGAAGTCCTAACCCCCAGTGCCTCGGACTGTGACTATATTTGAAGATGGGACCTTTAAAGAAGTAATTAAGTTAAAATGAGGCTGTTTGGATGGGCCCTAGTCCAATCCAACTGGTGTCATTATAAGAAGAGGAAATTTGGACACACAAAGAAACTCCAGGGATGAGCGTACACAGAAAGATGACCAGGTGTGAACAGAGGAAGAAGGCAGCTGTCTGCAAGCCAAGGAGAGAGGCCTCAGGAGAAACCAGACCTGCCAACACCTTGATCTTGGACTTCCGGCCTCCAGAACTGTGAGAAAATAAATAAATTTCTGTTGTTTAAGCCGCCCCAGTCTGTGGTATTTTGTTATGGCAACCCTAGCAAACGACACAGAGAAAGGCCAATTAGAAAAACAGAGAGGGAAGCCCCAGTAAATATTAATGATTTCAAATAGTTTGCCTGTTATTTCTCAACAATTATAGCTTTCTGAGGACACTGGGATTTTATTCTGTTGGGAGGTGAGGATAGGGGGCAGTTAAGAATGGATTCAGTTTCCAAGTCCTGGGTTTCAAGTTTGTAGCTCCAGGCTTGCATTTCTAATACTGTCAAACCCTGATGATTCTGACGAGGGCTGTCCCGCCCGCTTCCCCACAGTTTTCCAGAAACAGTTCTTACATATCCACTCAAACTTAATCACCGAAATACCTGCCATTTCTCATGGACTTTTGAAGGGCTGTGTTTGCTTTGTGGAGTTTAAGGAAAGCATTTGATTTTTCTCCCCTTGTAAAAACTCCAGTTGGAAGAAATCATTTTATTTTCCCCTCTAGGTTTATTTTGTTTAGCTAAAGCCATTAGAAATAGCTTCAGTTTTACCTTTTTCTTGTCTGCTTGCAAAGTGCGTTGCCACGGTGGTTGAATTTCAGTGGTTTGGATTGTTTTAAATGACTTCTGTGTTTTTGTTCCCAGTTCCTCAAATACTGGTTGCTATCTAGGTGACCAGGTGAATGAGTTAATTAGTAATAGGCATTTTCACTAAGTATAGGCTTATGTGTGTATTTTGAAGTTGAAAATCTGATGTTCCCATACATACAAGACAATTTGTGTACCAAGAGACCCAGAAGCCAGTATTTCCTCTCTGGAGCAATTGACTCTGAGACCTCACAAAGACAGATCTTTAGGGCACGGGCTGTGGCCTCCATCCCTGGGGGGCACACCCTCTGCTAGATCGATATAGGTCAGTAACCAAAACCACCTGGAAGGTTGTGCTTCCCTGGATCCCATTTTCTGGAAAATGGTGCCATAGGAAGTTTCCACTTGACTAGTATAATGTCGAGGTGCTCATGCAGATTTCTGGACTTCATTACATTTTCTTGACAGTCCTCTGGAGTTAGGTCCTGTTTTTGTTATCATCATCCCCACTCTATAGATAAAGAAACTAAGGATCAAAGAGGTTGTCAAAGCTGCCTTAGATTTCAGTTCTCTTTTGTGACTGTGCCTTGCCAATCAAAAGCTTGCTGGTGGGGGTCCAGGACCTGGTTTCTTTCACTGCTGGGTGGCCCCTCTTGGTACCTTGTAATACTAGAAACAGCATGGCATGTTAGGATTTTCACCCGTACTTGCAATTTACCAAAATTAACAAAATCTTAGGCTGAGGGATTTCAGGGATCCGTGAAAAAAGGCAGGATGGGAGAAATTTTTTTGACCTTAAACTTTCCTAAAGGCATTCCTAAAATCACACTACAATGGTGGCAGCTAATCCTGGCCCCCCCCAACCCCCCCCCCAACCAACCCATCCCATAAAACTGTTTCTTTGTCAGACAAACATGCCCTGAGGTGCACTCACTTCGCTAATAAAATTCTGAGATGGATGAGGAGGGAGGGTCCCTAAAGGGAGGCCCTCCTTCCTAAGTGGAGATGCTCTCTCCCTGTGGCCAAACAAGAAGGCTGTCTCCTGAAGTGGGTGTGCAGGAAACAGCAGTTGGGATTGGTCTCTTCCTCTATGAGGAAGGTTAAGGGTTTTGTTTTTTTTTTTTTTTTTCCTTGGTACGCGGGCCTCTCACTGCCGTGGCATCTCCCGTTGCGGAGCACAGGCTCCGGACGCGCAGGCTCAGCGGCCATGGCTCACGGGCCCAGCCGCTCCGCGGCATGTGGGATCCTCCCGGACCAAGGCACAAACCCGCGTCCCCTGCATCGGCAGGCGGACCCCCAAACACCGCGCCACCAGGGAAGCCCTGGAAGGTTAAGTTTTGAAGGATGAACGTCAGGCCTGGGAGAAGTATGAACTCCTACCCACCAGGAGATTTTTTTCCCCCTTTCTGCCAGCTTTGGGGTATCGGGAGTTCAATTTTGCTGAAGAAACCAAGCATTTATGCACACACATCAGATTAAGAGAACAGCCTCTGACTTCTTGCCGTGAAAAGAGACTTCTGCCTTAAGCATTCATTCCGAATTGGCACTGTTCCCTTATCAACTTGGAAAGCTGCCCCATCCTGACAAGGTCCCTCAACTGACAGCGCCCCAGTGCTCTGGCCCAGATTACAGCCCTCGCCCCCAGCGGCCTTCACACCTGCAGTTCCCTGATTTAATGAGGGCTGTCGGGGATTATCAAGTCATGAACTCGCTTGCATCCGCCAGACTCTCATGAATGAGGCATTTTGTTCGGCTACCTCTCATTTCGTGTTTCTTGGAGCCAACGCAAAAGGAAAAGGCAGTAAGTGAGCAGCTATTTTGGGCCAGCGTCTAATAGTTGAATATTGCATGATGAAACAGCGGACCTATCAAGTCTGTTATTTTTGTGACTTTCTTTTCTCTCTTCCTCCCACCCTCAGCCCGGCCTTAGCCCTGCGATGCCCTTGCCGGGGGGCTGGTAACTCTGCAGCCAGTGAGTCCCAGCTCGGGTAACTGAAATGGAGAACATCTGCCCTGCAAATCCTGTGATGAACAGTCACCGGAAGTGGACCTATGGAGAGGAGGCCGTGGGCCAACATCTGAGCTCCCTGAGCCGGGCAGATTTCAAGTCCGACCCACACCGAATCCTTCTTGATCCAAGTTAATTTTCTACGGGAAATCCGACGGGGAAAGGCTTTCTAATTTAGTGCTGTTTTGAGACTTAAACAACACTGGTCAATAACAGAAGAGAAAATGGTGGTTTGGATATTCAATGGCTTTTGGTTGACAACATTTTGATCACTAGGAGTTAGGGGAATTTTCAGTGTGAGGCCCTCCTCCCGGGAGAAGGCTGAGAGCACAGCAGGGCCAGCCTTTGGCCTCAGGCAGGATTCTCCTTATTACAGTAATAATTGCCGTTATTAACAATTATAAGCAATTATTCTTCGCCTGTTGTCTAGCCATCAACCCTTGGCTGCCATTGGAGAAGAGATCACGGTGATGGTTCTCATTACCCTTCAACACCTCCTTGCTGCCAGCCCGAAACTGCCTTGAGTGGGAGTTTACGGTTCATAGGATTCTTTCCCCTATATTCCAGGCAGAAGGAAAATCCTATCTTGGTTTCAAATTTTTCTCCAGCTTTAACATTATTTTTCCATCTACACTGAGGAAGTAGTTCTTTCTTAAAATACACCAGCCCCTGGAACCTCAGAGAGTCTGTAGACAGAAAGGCGAAGATGGAAAACAAAAGGTAATGTGCCTGGAGGTTCATAGGTGAGAGGTCAGGGGGCAAGGAACCATTGTGGAGTTGGTGATTATTAACACAGGATGGGGGCAAGAAAGTAGCTCTTTGTGGCTACTGGGCTGGCTCTGCCACAAACCATTGGAACACGCCGCTTTGAAGGATGAAAACACCAGCCTCGGACTTCGGTGCCGTCCTCCGACCGGCAGAGGCTGTTGGCTAGACACGTGTCACGTCACGTCTGACGCTTGATGGGCACAAGGGGGCTGCCCCACCCCCATGCCCGCTCTCCATCCAGCGGGGACCTTGGCACTTGGCTCCATGGCCGGGGCTCTACGGCCGGGGTAAGGATGAGTGCGGCCGTGCACAGCTGCGCGTTGTGGCTGAGGCTTCTTGTGATTGCTGTGGACGGAGTGGCGTTGACTGTGGTGTCCTGTAACCCAGATTAGTCGGCAATTCCGGAAATCGGAGGGTAAAAATAACTGCAGAGCCGCCAGCCCCCGGCCGGTGCCACCACTGGAGAGAGGAATGGTGTCTGCAAAGTGCTGAGTGTCATGATCTTTGCTTCCTTCCGGTGGTGGGAGGTTCTCAGAATAAGATCTGGGCTTTGGATTTCCCCCAAAGGGTTTCTCAGTGCTCCACGGCCTGCTGAGTCAGTGGAGTCGGGCCCGGGTGAACTTTCAAGGAGGGATGTTGGGTTTTGAGAGAGGGGGTGAACAGAGCGGCCAACCGGGGCTGAGCCCAGGGAGGTAACCGCTGAGGGCGCCCACTGGTCGTGTGGACCTCCTGTGGCTCCAGCATCTGTCACCGAGGGTTCGTGGCCTTCCAACCACCTTCTGAAGTAGATGCCTCAGACCCAAAGCCCCTTCCCGCTCCGTTGTTCTTGCCTCTTCGCCAACTCTGCTTCCAGACATTGACATCTGTTGACTAACACCCTCACCCAGGTTCTTCCTCTTCTGTTGCCCCAGGAAATCTGGTTAAATGCCAAGTTCATGGTCCAGTTCCCATCCCTTTGGTACCATCACACGTGCTCTGCATTTGGTCTTAACCCTGAATCCCTCTGTACCACATTTTCCATGTTTTTCTGGGAAATGTTCATTGCAAAAAACTGCTCTGGGACCCCCTGAGAAATAGAAAATAGAAGATTTCTACTCATGGCCCACAGAGAAGCTGGACTAACTTGGACTGAGGGGAACGTACATTTGAACTGAATGTGCATCTAAATTCTAGAACATCCCGAGGAGGGGGCAAGTCTTATTATTTAAAAGCTCACATAATAATTTCAACTAGGCTTACTAAAGTTGAGGTGGTATCAGCCTTTTGATCTCTTGCTTTGATATCCAACTTGATGGGAATAATTCTAATCACTAAGTTAATCTTTCAAATTAAAAGTGTTTCTGAAGGAAATGTGTTTCTAAAATTGGTGGTTGTGGCTTAAGCTTTTTCGGACCTTGCCAAACCCAATTCATTCCTCTGGTCACTGTGCTCACGCAGAACTTGATTTTTTGATTAAAAAATTTAAATGTTTTGTGTGTGTGTGTGTGTGTGTGTGTGTGTGTGTGTACACTTAGATGCTTGTCTCTGGGCTGGACTGTGAGCTCCCTTTGAAAGGGAAAGATTCATTCATTTCTGTATCTCCAACGCACTTATGAAACGTTTATTGAATTGTAAAGGATTACATGGGTTAAAGGTTCTTCTGGGAAATCCTGTTTACATTATTAATTTGCTTGGCAAGTTCTTTCTTTCTAGATAGCAACAAGACACAATTCATTACCAGCCTCTGTCCAAATTTAAAATTCCACCTTAGTGAAGCGCCATCATCTTTCTGTGGGTCTGTGGATGGATGTCGCCAGTCAGGTCTTTATTTCTTCTCCAAGTGTTCCTGGGAGGACTCCAGCCTGCAGTCTGGCTCCGTTGCCTGGAGCGTGAGGTCCATGTGGCCAGAATCAGGTGTTTGGCCTGCTGTGTCCCCTCAAACCCATAGGCCCCGTCCTGTGCCCTTGGCCCAAGTCAGCCACTGTACACTTGGTCTCAGAGGATGGAGTGAAGTTGGAAGGGCCCATCTGGTACCCATGGGGGTGGGGGATGGTGTTCTGTGGGCTTTGGCACCAGATCCAACTGGTACAAATCTTGGCTCCCGCACTTTCTCTGTGCGTGGCCTTGGTCAGTTCAATTATTCTCACTGAGTCTCAGTCTCCTTCTCTGTAAAATGAAGAAACGAATGCCTTACCTGTGAGAATGCTGAAAGAATTGGAAATAAGGATGCAAAGTGGCTATTGCAGTAGCTATTGATGGGAGGGAAATCTTTTAAAGATGTGTGACACCATCTTTACCAAGGTCAACACTGAGCTTCAGAGTCAGAGGCCAGGGAGATGCTGAAGAATCCAGAGGCCAGGTCTGGTTGGCAGGAAGCAGTCTTGGCCCAGTGAGAAGTCAGAAAAAAGAGCAGCTGTAGTGCTCAACCAAGCACTATGCGATGCATAGTATGGGGAACATTCTAGTTAATTCTCACAATGCCCATTTTTTCAGCTTTACTGAGGTATAATTGACAAATGAAATCATGACATATTTAAAGTGTACATCGTGATGATTTGATATATGTATACATTTTGAAAGGATTCCTCCCATCTAGTTAATTAACACATTCATCACTACCTTTTTTTTTTAAATTTAGTGGGATGAGAACATTTAAGTTCTACTTTCTTAGCAAATTTCAATTATATAATCAGTGTTATCAACTATAGTCACCCTGTTACACACTAAATACTCAGGCCTTATTCTTCATATAGCTGAAAGTTTGTACCCTTTTACCAGCCTCTCCCTATTTCCCTCACCCCCATCCCCTGGCAATCACTTTTCTATTTTCTGTTTCTATGAGTTTGATTTGTTTTAATTCCACATGTAAATGACCCCTTGCAGTATTTGTCTTTCTCTGTCTGACTTATCTCACTTAGCATGGTGCCCTCAAGGTCCATCCACGTTGCTCTAAATGTTAATACTCACAACTCCTCAGTAACATGTCCAAGTTCACCCAGCCAGATGAGGTCAGGTCAACTCCAGATAAGAGCCAGGTGTAGCTCATGCAACTTTTGGCCTCACAGCGTCAGCGGCACCCCTGACCTCCTGAGATCGCCCCTTCTGTGGGCCCCATAGCTGGGGTCCAGCTCAGGGCAGGCACACAGATAAAAGGAAAAGCAAGCCAATGGGGATGGTAAGAGGTGAATGGAACCACCCTTTCCATGAGGAGGCAGAGGCCTACTGAGGTGAAAGGAAGCCTTTGTCCCTTCCTGTGACTGGTTAGGACAGAGCGAGGACCAACCCAGCCCTTCCGTGTGGGGATCAGCTAAGCGGGAGTGACCCAGCCCGTTTCCGTAGATCCTTGGCATCCCCTTCCTGACTCACGCCTTACACGCCTGCGGGCCCGGGGGCGGGAGGAGGAAAACTGACAAATCCAGTGATAGAAAAAACCCGGATTGGAACATTTAGCTTTGTTCAGGACCAACTCTAACCGCACCTCTGCCTGCCAAGCCCTAATCGTCATCCCATGTCAGAGTCCCTTCTTAGTCACTGTCTGCCCCTCCAGAGGGACTTGTAAGACAATTACAAGAATTCAGCGATAATCTCTGCCTATTTACATCTTTCAGTTTTTATTTCCCGGCTTTTCCAGAATTTGCTCTCATTAAACATCCAAACCCAAAGCCAGCCGAAAAGGCTTTTCAGCGTATGTTACTGTCTCCCTTTGCCTGATTCTATGACTCAGATCGAAGTCCCATCACAGTCCTGGGGTTTTGTGTCAACTTCAGAAAGATCAAAAAGGAAAGAATAGGCCCTTGGAAGGGAACAGGTGGGAGGACCTGTGAGCGAGCTGGGCTACCAGTTCTGTGGCCTTATATGTTGGTGTTGGAGGTAGAAGGTCCAAGCCAAGAAGGGGCTGCCTGCTGGGCACAGGGGACCTGCACCCTGAGGGGCATAACCCAGTGATGCTGTCCCCTGAGGTCTGGGGAAAAAGCCAAGTCTGGTGTGAGAGCCACAATCCATCACAGCTGGGCGATGGACACAGAGAATGAAAGTTAGAGCATGGCTTCTGTAGGGGGCACTGCTTAGATTCTGTACCTCAGCCCTCTCTAGCTAGCCCTCACAGCACCACCCACGCGCACACACACACACACACACACACACACACACACACACACACACACACACACACATATTTTGCATCAAGAGAGGATGTTTGGAAATGCTTTCAGAGGGGAGTCCTGGGACAACAGGGACTTAAAGACACTGCTTCTTTGAAAGGCTGCTCCCACCCTTCTGAGGTTACAACTTGGTTGGGACTCAGGTGAGCGGTCAGAGCTATGGGTTATGGAAAGCCTGTGAGACCCCTGCAGTATCGTTCCTCCAAATCCCTGAGAACCACCCCCTCTTCTGCTGGTGTCTCATCACCTTGGTCCTTTCTACATGTCCCTGAAAGGTTGGATCCTGGTGAGAGGGATCTAACTTTTCCTCTTGGATTCCACATACCACACCCTGACCTTGACCTTTTATAGTTTTAGCAAAATACAACCTCTGCATAAAGTAACTGAGGAGTACCTACCAGACTGGGGTAGTAGTTATGAGGGAGGCTGTGTAAGCTGCTGAAACCAAGAGCCCAATTAGACTGAAGACTATATCTCTGTCTCATGACAGCCTGGAGGTGAGGGGCCCAGGCCAGCTGGGAAGCTCTGCTCCACAAGTTCACTCGCCCCCCCTGGCTCCTTCTGTCTCGTTGCTCTGCCATCCTCCAGAGAGTTGTCTTCATCCATACTGTCAGAGCTTTTGCTCACGGGAAACAAGGCAATTTATTTTCATAGTAGAAGTGGAGGGCAATTTATTTTCATGTACAAGTGATGCAGAAATTACACACCTCAGTTCTGCTCATATTCCACCAGAGAACTTAGTTACGTGACCACACCTAGCTGCAAGGGAGGCTGAGCAATGTGGCTTCTAGTGAGGTGAAGGTCTGTCCCTGCAGGAGTTAAGGTTTTGTATAAAAATGTGGATGTGAGCTCTTCACTGACAGTGCTAGACAATGAGAGTTCATTCTTCCAAGGATGATTTTGAGACACTCCTAGATCCCTATCTATCTGTCTGTCTATCTATCTATCATCATTCATCTATCTATCATCCATCAATCATCTCTCATCTATCTATCTACCTATCATCTATCAATCTACCTGTCATCTATTTATCTATCAATCAATTATCTATCTATCTATCTACCATCTATCTATATCATCTTCACTGAGAATATGGTGGAAAGTTGGGCAGAAAGATAGACTCAAGTTTAAAACATCAAGTAAACTGACCATCTGTTCATTCATTCAACAAACATTTATCAGGTTTCAGGTGTTGTGCTGGGCACTGAGAGATACGGATGTGGAAAGTATGTTCATGACTCTGAGTAACCTCGTCTGTTTTTTCTAAACTTGCCAGTCCACCCAAACTCCCAAAGGGACAGGCGAATTTGTTTTTAAACAGACCTCAACTGATGCTTCTTAGCTCTCTCTGTTTAATTGAAGGGTAACCTAAGATTGAAGCTAATTAAAAACAATTACCATTTGCAGCTACTTACCTTCTTAATGACCTGCAACAACAGCAGTTGTAGGTTAAATTGAATGCTGATGTCAATGGGATTATAACCATCAGCCCTAATCCCGAATTTTCCATTTTGAGGTCCATCAAAACAGCATCCCTGTGCTCATTTATGGGCTCTATAATACACCAGTGTTATGAGATTGAACTTTAAAAAGTATCACTTTTGGTGATTTCACTTTCTTTTGACAAAACTACTGGAAAGATTTAAAGACCAGTGGAATCAAGCTTCTAGATTCTTCCAGTGCAGAGTCTCTGTGACCCCCCGATTCTCTGTGATGCCTTGTGGGGCTGGGATGCGATGTGGGACTACTGAGAGGCAAAACAGCATGAAACGGCAGGGAGAGGTCAGAAAGATGGGTAACTTGCTGGTTTGTTAAGAGCCCCAATCGAGAACCGCGAGTGGGTGAATCAGAAGGTTGCCCTCGCTGCATCTCTGGTGCAGAAACACACTGGGTGGGAGTCAGAAATCTGACCAGGCTCGGAAAACCCCTGGGCCAGGGACCTACATCTCCTGCACCTGCCAGACTTTGTGTTGAAGGACAATTATGTTCCTCTCAAATATGCGCTTGCAACCTCCACTGGTGCCTTGCACGTGGGCTGCAGCAAGCGCCTAGACAGCCCTCCCCGGGCAGCCCCAGGGTGACCGCCAAGAAAGCCTGGCCTAAAGCAACGAACGAGTGTGATGCCAACAGACTGTCACTCTCCAAAGCGTCTAGAGCTGGAGTCGATTTGGAGGGCTTCAACATTGTCAACCTCCAAATCCCAGAGGGACATGACAATGACCTGGCACAGCCTCTGGGTTCCAAGAGTAGGAGAGGAGATGCCCAAGGTCACATGGCGAGTTAGTAGCTGTTTCAACAGGTTGAAAGACCTGTTCTTTCCAACAGGTCGGCCGTCTTGGTCAGCACAAACGTGCAAGTGGTTTAATAGGGAGCAATAACGATCACAGTGACAGCCCCCACTGCCAAAGCTCTCTGAGCCCTCTGTGTCATTTTAATCATGCGTATACGATGCTCTGTTCCCTGCCGGCAGCCTTACAGAGTAGACGGGGCAGGGATGATGCACAGCTTCAGAGGGGGCAGGGGTGGATGTTGAGAGTGTAAAAGCCTGAGCACCTGCACACTTGCGATCCACGTAGTATCTATGATTTGCACCAGATCTCCCACCCCGTCCAGCATGCTCCCTGCTCCACTGCTTGGCAAGTTGCCACCTCCTTGGGTCCTGATTTGCTCTTCTGCTAACAAAAGGGAGAAGAAGAAAACAAAGAAACAGTGACAGTGTCTAAAGACATCTACCGTCCTAAGGCTCATAACCAGGGCTGCAAGGTGCAGCGAGATCCCCCAGCACAAGGCACACGGATGTTTCCTCTGTCCCAACTCATTACCAGGCAACGTCTGGATCCCACCCAATCTCTGCGGGGTGCTCTCTGCGTGCTAGGTGCTGCCGGTACTTGGGGACACACAGCGAGGCCTCTACCCTCGAGGAAGGGAAAGAGAACTGAGGAAGAAAAGTTAGAGTAGTTGCCAACTGTGCCAAGAACCCCACAAGTATCATTTCACTTAATTCTCCCAACTGCATCCCAAGGCATGTGTGATTGTCCCCCTTTTACGAAATCAGAGGCTCAGGGAAGTCAGGCAACGCCTGAAGATCATACAACTAGTAAGTGGCCAAACTGGAATCTGGACCTAAATCCACCTGGATTCATGAGCTTCCCAGGCTTAGCGCTGGGTCTGGTATGCAGTAGGTGCTCAATACGTGTGTTGAATACATGAGTGGGTGGAGTGAGAGCAGGCCAGGCCGAGTAGGGAGACGTGAATTGGTGGTTCCTGGTGCAGTGGATAGAGGCTGTTGTCCTCACTACCAGGAAAAGGATACTGTGGTCCCAGGGAAGATGGGGGAGGTGACAGCACAGCCACCGCTGGGGGGGGGCCAGCCCTCCCGAACAGAGGACACAGCTGAGGAAGGCGGCTGCTTTTCTCTGCTCCCGTCCTCCATGCCCACTGGGCCAGGCAGCCACGTTCATGTGCACGGTCGTCCCCCAGGAGTGGAGGTGGTGCCCGCCTTGTCCCCGCTACCTTCCCTCCCCTGAGAGAGAGAAGTCACGCGTGCCCGGCCGACTCACGCCTGGGAGCTCACTGCCTCGCTGCCCACGCCTTTCTTTCCAGAGGTAGGAATTAGCAGCCTGAGAAGAGGAGCCCCAGGGCCCAGGCCCACCTCCGAGATAGTTTGATGCTCAGGGCTGGGCGCCGACAGCCGGCTCAGCGTAGACACATCTCCAAACCGCGGGCGTGGGCCGCTCTTCGTGAACTGTCTCTGAGCCTCCTCGTGGGGCATCGTGGCCTGACACTGTGGTTCCTAAAGAGCTGACAGATTCTTCTGTGTGCTCTGAGAGTCGCAGGAGAATTACGACTGTCTGCCCCATCCTATTACCCCCTCCAGCTGCCTGGGTCCCTGAAGAATCCCTTTCCAGTGTGTAAGGATGTCACCATCACAGCCACATTAAAACCATTTGTAAGTGACATTCTCAAAACGGGAGCGTGACTGATGTGTGTGTGTGTGTGTGTGTGTGTGTGCGCGCGCACACCACTCTAAGCCATGAATATTTGAGATACATCCCTCTGGCCTCCCGGGGTAGGAGAAAGGGTTGAAGCAATACACGAACCGTCCTTAGGGTCCTGTCCAGGTCTTGGTCCTGACTGTGGTAAGCTTTTCCTCTCTCAAGACCCCCTGTCCGAGTGCACAGCGACGGGTGCGGAGGGCAAAGCGGGGAGATTCCTGCACAGAAGATCGGTGCCGACCAGCACTCACCAACCCGAGAGGCTTGCTGCTCACCCACCGGGGCGGGCGGGGCTGCGAGCTGAGGCTAGGGTTTTGGTTTTGGACGGAGCTCAGGGAGAGGACTGGGGTTGGCGGCTTGAACATAGCCTGAAGGGGTTAGTGCACCACGACTAGCCGGGAGGGAGTTCGGGGAAAAGCCTGCACCGGCCGAAGAGGCAAGAGACTGTTTCTTCCCTCTTTGTCTCCTGGTGCGCGAGGAGAGGGGTTTAAGAGCGCTGCTTAAAGGAACTCCAGAGACGGGCGCGAGCCGCGGCTAAAAGCGCGAACCCCAGAGACGGGCGCGAGCCGCGGCTGAGGGCGCGAGCCCCCGAGACGGGCGCGAGCCGCGGCTGAAAGCACAAACCCCAGAGACGGGCGCGAGCCGCGGCTGAGGGCGCAAGCCCCCGAGACGGGCGCAAGCCGCGGCTGAAAGCGCAAACCCCAGAGACGGGCGCGAGCCGCGGCTAAAACCGCGGACCCCAGAGACGGGCGGGAGACGCTAAGGCTGCTGCTGCCGCCACCAAGGGGCCTGTGTGCGAGCACAGGTCACTCTCCACACCCCTCTTCCGCGGAGCCTGTGCAGCCCGCCACTGCCAGGTTCCCGGGATCCAGGGACAACTTCCCCGGGACAGCGCACGGCGGGCCTCAGGCTGGTGCAACGTCACGCCGGCCTCTGCCGCAACGTCACGCTGCCTCTGCCGCCGCAGGCCGGCCCCGCACGCAGTGCCCCTCCTTCCCCCATCCCCCAACCCCCGGCCTGAGTGAGCCGGAGGCCCCGAATCAGCGGCTCCTTTAACCCCGTCCTGTCTGAGCGAAAAAACAGACGCCCTCCAGCGACCTACACGCAGAGGCAGGGCCAAATCCAAAGCTGAGCTCCTGTGAGCTGTGAAAACAAAGAAGAGAAAGGGAAATCTCTCCCAGCAGCCACAGAAGCAGCGGATTAAAGCTCCACAATCAACTTGATATACCCTGCATCTGTGGAATACCTGAATAGACAAGGAATGATCCCAAATTGAAGAGGTGGAATTTAGGAGCGAAATCTATGATTTTTTTCCCTTTTCCTCTTTTTGTGAAGGTGTACGTGTATGCTCCTGTGTGACATCTAGTCTGTATACTCTAGCTTCCACCATTTGTCCTAGGGCTCTATCCGTCCATGACTTTTTTTAAAAAATTCTTTTTCTTAATAATTAAGTTTAATTGTAATAACTTTATTATACTTTACCTTCGTTCTTTCTTTCTTTCCTTCCTTCCCTCCCTCCTTTAGACAACGAATCACCCCAAATTGAGGAGGTGGTCTCAGGGAGCAGGATTTATGATTTTTCCCCCTTTACCTCTTTTTGTGAAGGTGTATGTGTATGCTTCTGTGTAAGACTTTCTCTGTATAGCTTTGCTTCCAACATTTGTCCTAAGGTTCTATCCGTCCCTTTTTTTTTTTTTTCCTAAATATTTTTTAATTCAATAACTATATTATACTTTATTTTATTTTTACTGTATCATCTTTCTTTCTGTCTTTTTTCCTTCTTTCCCTCCTTCCTTCCTTCCTCCCTCCCTCCCTCCCTCCCTCCTTTCTTTCCTTCTTTGCTTCTTTCTTCCTTCCTTCCTTTCCTCCTTTCCTTCTTTCTTTACTCATACTTCTACTAATTCTCCCTACTTTTTCTCCCTTTTATTCTGAGCTGTGTGGATGAAAGGCTCTTGGTGCTCCAGCCAGGAGTCAGGGCTCTGCCTCTGAGGTAGGAGAGCCAACTTCAGGACACTGGTCAACAAGAGACCTCCCAGCTCCACATAATATTAAACGGTGGAAATATCCCAGAGACCTCCATCTTAACACCAGCACCCAGCTTCACTCAACGAACAGCAAGCCACAGTGCTGGACAACCTATGCCAAACAACTAGCAAAACAGGAACACAACCCCACCCTTTAGCAGAGAGGCTGCCTAAAATCATAATAAGGCCACAGACACCCCAAAACACACCACCAGACGTGAACCTGCCCACTAGAGAGACAAGATCCAGCCTCATCCAGCACAACACAGGCACTAGTCCCCTCCACCAGGAAGCCTACACAACCCACTGAAACAACCTTAGCCACTGGAGACAGACATCAAAAACAACGGGAACTACGAAAGTGCAGCCTGCAAAAAGGAGACCCCAAACACAGTAAGATAAGCAAAATGAGAAGACAGAAAAACACACAGCAGATGAAGGAGCAGGATAAAAACCCACCAGACCTAACAAATGAAGAGGAAATAGGCAATCTACCTGAAAAAGAATTCAGAATAATGATAGTAAGGATGATCCGAAATCTTGGAAGTAGAATGGACAAAATGCAAGAAACAGTTAACAAGGACCTACAAGAACTAAAGATGAAACAAGCAACGATGAACAATGCAATAAATGAAATTAAAATCACTCTAGATAGGATCAATAGCAGAATAACTGAGGCAGAAGAACGGATAAGTGACCTGGAAGATAAAGTAGTGGAAATAACTACTGCAGAGCAGAATAAAGAAAAAAGAATGAAAAGAACTGAGGACAGTCTCAGAGACCTCTGGGACAACATGAAACGCACCAACATTCGAATTATAGGGGTTCCAGAAGAAGAAGAAAGAAAGAAAGGGACTGAGAAAATATTTGAAGAGATCATAGTTGAAAACTTCCCTAATATGGGAAAGGAAATAGTTAATCAAGTCCAGGAAGCACAGAGGGTCCCATACAGGATAAATACAAGGAGAAACACGCCAAGACACATATTAATCAAACTGTCAAAAATTAAATACAAAGAAAGCATATTAAAAGCAGCAAGGGAAAAACAACAAATAACACACAAGGGAATCCCCATAAGGTTAACAGCTGATCTCTCAGCAGAAACCCTACAAGCCAGAAGGGAGTGGCAGGACATACTGAAAGTGATGAAGGAGAATAGCCTGAAACCAAGACTACTCTACCCAGCAAGGATCTCATTCACATTTGATGGAGAAATTAAAACCTTTACAGACAAGCAAAAGCTGAGAGAGTTCAGCACCACCAAACCAGCTTTACAACAAATGCTAAAGGAACTTCTCTAGACACGAAACACAAGAGAAGGAAATGACCTATAGTAGCGAACCCAAAACAATATATAAAATGGAAATAGGAACATACATATCAATAATTACCTTAAATGTAAATGGACTAAATGCTCCCACCAAAAGACACAGATTGGCTGAATGGATACAAAAACAAGACCCTTATATATGCTGTCTACAAGAGACCCACTTCAGAACTAGAGACACATACAGACTGAAAGTAAGGGGATGGAAAAAGATATTCCATGCAAATGGAAACCAAAAGAAAGCTGGAGTAGCAATTCTCATATCAGACAAAATAGACTTTAAAATAAGGACTATTAAAAGGGACAAAGAAGGACACTACATAATGATCAAGGGATCGATCCAAGAAGAAGATATAACAATTGTAAATATTTATGCACCCAACATAGGAGCACCTCAATACATAAGGCAAATACTAACAACCATAAAAGGGGAGATCGACAGTAACACATTCATAGTAGGGGACTTTAACACCCCACTTTCACCCATGGACAGATCATCCAAAATGAAAATAAATAAGGAAACACAAGCTTTAAATGATACATTAAACAAGATGGACTTAATTGATATTTATAGGACACTCCATCCAAAAACAACAGAATACACATTTTTCTCAAGTGCTCATGGAACATTCTCCAGGATAGATCATATCTTGGGTCACAAATCAAGCCTTGGTAAATTTAAGAAAACTGAAATTGTATCAAGTATCTTTTCCGACCACAACGCCATGAGACTAGATATCAATTACAGGAAAAGATCTGTAAAAAATACAAACACATGGAGGCTAAACAATACACTACTTAATAATGAAGTGATCACTGAAGAAATCAAAGAGGAAATAAAAAAATACCTAGAAACAAATGACAATGGAGACACAACGACCCAAAACCTATGGGATGCAGCAAAAGCAGTTCTAAGGGGGAAGTTTATAGCAATACAAGCCCACCTTAAGAAGCAGGAAACATCTCGAATAAACAACCTAACCTTGCACCTCAAGCAATTAGAGAAAGAAGAACAAAAAAACCCCAAAGCTAGCAGAAGGAAAGAAATCATAAAAATCAGATCAGAAATAAATGAAAAAGAAATGAAGGAAACAATAGCAAAGATCAATAAAACTAAAAGCTGGTTCTTTGAGAAGATAAACAAAATAGATAAACCACTAGCCAGACTCATCAAGAAAAAAAGGGAGAAGACTCAAATCAATAGAATTAGAAATGAAAAAGGAGAAGTAACAACTGACACTGCAGAAATAAAAAAAATCATGAGAGATTACTACAAGCAACTCTATGCCAATAAAATGGACAATCTGGAAGAAATGGACAAATTCTTAGAAATGCACAACCTGCCAAGACTGAATCAGGAAGAAATAGAAAATATGAACAGACCAATCACAAGCACTGAAATTGAAACTGTGATTAAAAACCTTCCAACAAACAAAAGCCCAGGACCAGATGGCTTCACAGGTGAATTCTATCAAACGTTTAGAGAAGAGCTAACACCTATCCTTCTCAAACTCTTCCAAAATATAGCAGAGGGAGGAACACTCCCAAATTCCTTCTACGAAGCCACCATCACCTTGATACCAAAACCAGACAAGGATGTCACAAAGAAAGAAAACTACAGGCCAATATCACTGATGAACATAGATGCAAAAATCCTCAACAAAATACTAGCAAACAGAATCCAACAGCACATTAAAAGGATCATACACCATGATCAAGTGGGGTTTATTCCAGGAATGCAAGGATTCTTCAATATACGCAAATCTATCAATGTGATAAACTATATTAACAAATTGAAGGAGAAAAACCATATGATCATCTCAATAGATGCAGAGAAAGCTTTCGACAAAATTCAACACCCATTTATGATAAAAACCCTCCAGAAAGTAGGCATAGAGGGAACTTTCCTAAACATAATAAAAGCCATATATGACAAGCCCACAGCAAACATCATCCTCAATGGTGAAAAACTGAAAGCATTTCCACTAAGATCAGGAACAAGACAAGGTTGCCCACTCTCACCACTCTTATTCAACATAGTTTTGGAAGTTTTAGCCACAGCAATCAGAGAAGAAAAGGAAATAAAAGGAATCCAAATCGGAAAAGAAGAAGTAAAGCTGTCACTGTTTGCAGATGACATGATACTATACATAGAGAATCCTAAAGATGCTACCAGAAAACTACTAGAGCTAATCAATGAATTTGGTAAAGTAGCAGGATACAAAATTAATGCACAGAAATCTATGGCATTCCTATATACTAATGATGAAAAATCTGAAAGTGAAATCAAGAAAACACTCCCATTTACCATTGCAACAAAAAGAATAAAATATCTAGGAATAAACCTACCTAAGGATACGAAAGACCTGTATGCAGAAAATTATAAGACACTGATGAAAGAAATTAAAGATGATACAAATAGATGGAGAGATATACCATGTTCTTGGATGGGAAGAATCAACATTGTGAAAATGACTCTACTACCCAAAGCAATCTACAGATTCAATGCAATCCCTATCAAACTACCACTGGCATTTTTCACAGAACTAGAACAAAAAATTTCGCAATTTGTATGGAAACACAAAAGACCCCGAATAGCCAAAGCAATCTTGAGAACGAAAAAAGGAGCTGGAGGAATCAGGCTCCCTGACTTCAGACTATATTACAAAGCAACAGTCATCAAGACAGTATGGTACTGGCACAAAAACAGAAAGACAGATCAGTGGAACAGGATAGAAAGCCCAGAGATAAACCCACGCACATATGGACACCTTATCTTTGATAAAGGAGGCAGGAATGTACAGTGGAGAAAGGACAGCCTCTTCAATAAATGGTGCTGGGAAAACTGGACAGGTACATGTAAAAGTATGAGATTAGATCACTCCCTAACACCATACACAAAAATAAGCTCAAAATGGATTAAAGACCTAAATGTAAGGCCAGAAACTATCAAACTCTTAGAAGAAAACATAGGAAGAACACTCTATGACATAAATCACAGCAAGATCCTTTCTGACCCACCTCCTAGAGTAATGGAAATAAAAACAAAAATAAACAAATGGGACCTAATGAAACTTCAAAGCTTTTGCACAGCAAAGGAAACCATAACCAAGACCAAAAGACAACCCTCAGAATGGGAGAAAACATTTGCAAATGAAGCAACTGACAAAGGATTAATCTCCAAAATTTACAAGCAGCTCATGCAGCTCAATAACAAAAAAACAAACAACCCCATCCAAAAATGGGCAGAAGACCTAAATAGACATTTCTCCAAAGAAGATATACAGAATGCCAACAAACACATGAAAGAATGCTCAACATCATTAATCATTAGAGAAATGCAAATCAAAACTACAATGAGATATCATCTCACACCAGTCAGAATGGCCATCATCAAAAAATCAAGAAACAATAAATGCTGGAGAGGGTGTGGAGAAAAGGGGACACTCTTGCACTGCTGGTGGGAATGTGAATTGGTTCAGCCACTGTGGAGAACAGTATGGAGGTTCCTTAAAAAACTACAAATAGAATTACCATATGACCCAGCAATCCCACTACTTGGCATATACCCTGAGAAAACCAAAATTCAAAGAGAGTCATGTACCAAAATGTTCATTGCAGCTCTATTTACAATAGCCAGGACATGGAAACAACCTAAGCGCCCATCATCGGATGAATGGATAAAGAAGATGTGGCACATATACACAATGGAATATTACTCAGCCTTAAAAAGAAATGAAATTGAGCTATTTGTAATGAGATGGATAGACCTAGAATCTGTCATACAGAGTGAAGTAAGTCAGAAAGACAAAGACAAATACCGTATGCTAACACATATATATGGAATTTAAGGGAAAAAAATGTCATGAAGAACCTAGGGGTAAGATAGGAATAAAGACGCAGACCTACTGGAGAACGGACTTAAGGATATGGGGAGGGGGAAGGGTGAGTTTTGACAGGGCGAGAGAGAGTCATGGACATATACACACTAACAAACGTAGTAAGGTAGATAGCTGGGGGGAAGCAGCCGCAAGGCACAGGGATATTAGCTCGGTGCTTTGTGACAGCCTGGAAGGGTGGGATGGGGAGAGTGGGAGGGAGGGAGACGCAAGAGGGAAGACATATGGGAACATATGTATATGTATAGCTGATTCACTTTGTTGTAAAGCAGAAACTAACACACCATTGTAAAGCAATTATACCCCAATAAAGATGTTTAAAAAAAAAAAAAAAGACCCCCTGTCCCCAATCTTCCAGCATGAAGGGAATCCATGGTCCAGGAGGGGACATCCGGAAAGGCACATCTGGAGACCAGCCTCGCAGGCACAGCACGGCAGCACGCCGGCCTCTCCTCCTGTTCTGCACCCCAGCACGCCGCCCTCCCTGCCCTTGAGCACCCTCCCCAGCCCACACCTCCTGCACTGGGTGTGTGTCAGAAGTTTCCATGGGAGCGCCCCCCTCACTCAGGAACTTCATCAGACCTGGCAGGTCTGGTTGAGCCTCATGCAGTCGCTGCAGACAGGACTCTGGTGTGCGCTGTCCCTGGCGAGGCCAGAACAGGCCTGTGTCCGTGTTGGTCTCGCTCCAGGATTGTGGGATGTCCCCCGTGAGCTGGTGGGGCTCAGAGCCAACAAGAAGCTGGAGGGAGACTCCTGTCTGAATGAAGCAGGCAGCATCCCCGCAACGGGTGACACCCCACATCACTGGAGAAGAGCCTGCACCTTCCAGACTCGGAGCTCGGGTCTCCCAGGAGGAGCAAGGTGGTGAAGCAGATTATCGCCGATTTGGAGCAATTTTCTTTTGCGGAGACCTAGGGAGCAGGCTCTCTCTGGGGGGTCCTGTCTCTGCCATCCCAGGAGGCCTGCTGTCCCTACAGCTGTGCACAGCATCCTGGGCTTGAAGTCAGGGGTCTCCATTCCCAGCAAAGATGGGGAGTCCATTTCTATCCCCTGAGACCTATGCCTGGAAACAATCACGGATCCTGTTCCCTCAACTATTTCCTAAGTTTTATGAAAAACTGAGGTTATGATTCAACACCAGACAATGACCAAAAGAAATCGGAATATTGCTTTGTTGAAAAACAATAAAGTGTGGGTTGTGTTATTTTAAGTTCTCCTGTACTTAAATTGGTTTCTACCATCTATCATTTATTATTATATTAGGGGCACCCTCTGTTATGGTAGATGCATGGGCACTAATAAAAATATACAACCGCTCATTATATATTATAAATTTAATGCTGTTATACACTCTACATCTCCATGATTGAAGGAGTCATACAAAATCATTTATTGGAATGTCATATTTAATTAATCAGCCTCACTTTGTTAACTTTGTTCACTTTTAACCCAAATTTTATTTAGTCATACTTCAGAATTCAATAGACCAAAAGAACATAAACATTCATTATATTTTTCATTTTTTTGTTGTCAAACAATAGATATTTTTATTCCTTAAGAAAAAAAAGTCTAACAGTTTTTCTTAAAAAAAAAAATCTAACACAAATAACAAATGTTGGCAAGGATGTGGAGAAAAGAGAACCCCTGTACTCTACCAGTGGAAATGTAAATTGGTACGGCCACTGTGGAAAACAGTATGCAGGTTTCTCAAAACACTAAAACTAGACCTACCAAATGACCCAGCAATTTCACTCCTGGGTATGTATCTGAAAGAAGCAAAAACACTAATTCGAAAAGATACATGCACTCTGTTGTTCATAGCAGCATTATTTACAATTGCCAAGATATGGAAACAACCTAAGTGTCCATCAACAGATGAATGGATAAAGATGTGGTGTGTGTGTGTGTGTATATATATATATATATATATATATATATATATACACACACACACACACACACACAATGGAATACTACCCAGACATGAAAAAGAATGAAATTTTGCCATTTGCAGCAACATGGATGGATTCAGAGGGCATTTTGCTAAGTGAAATAAGTCAGACAGAGAAAGACAAATACAGTATGCTGTCATTTATATGTGGAATCTAAAAAATACAGCAAACTAAAAAATACAACAAACTAGAGAATATAACTAAAAAGAAGCAGACTCACAGAGAACAAACTAGTGGTTATCGGTGGGTGGGGGGAGCAATATAGGAGTAGGGGAGTAGGAGGTACAAAGTACGGTGTATAAGATAGGCTCAAGGATGTATTGGAGAATACATACATTGGAGAATACAATACATATGGAGAATAGAACCAATACTTGGTAATAACTGTAAAAGGAAAGTAACCTTTCAAATGGTATAAAAAATAAAATAAAAATTTTAGTAAATAAATAATTTTTAAAAATCTAATAGTTTTTCTTCCCCCCTTGGAATAGATACTCTTTTTTTTTGTTGTTTCAAATGGATATAAATCAGTCAGGGTCTCAGCAGGAAACAGACCTCACACTCAAACTGGGTGATTGGAGTAGCATTTAGCAAAGGGACTCAGAAGGGTGGCCAGGAAGCGTGTGGCACCCAACAGCTGGTAGCAGTGGGGAGACCTCACTCAGCCCAGGCCTGAGGGAGAGTGAGCTGGGTGGGAAGGGCGGCCGCCGGCCCTTAGTCAGACTCCCCCAGCGAGGGAAGCGGCTATGATCACTCTGACTTCAGACCTCTTCCTTTCTCAGACCTCTTGCTGATCCTCCAATTTGCCGAATCCCATGGGCAGGCTGAGTGCCTGGGAGCCCGATGAGCCCCATCAGGTCAGCTTTGCCAGGACAGAGAGCAGAGCAGAGAAGAAAGGAGAGAGGATCTTTGGGGACAAATAGGAGCGTCACCTGCTTTGTCTCTGTGACATCTTCTGCTTCTCTTTCCTAGTTTCCCGTATTTACTTGTATATACTGTCCCGAAATTAACCATCACAGAAACTTTTTTTTTTGTAAAGCTCAAGAAAGAATTGGTATTTTTGTTAGGATACCAGTTATTAAAGCTGAATCTCTACAAAATTATTTTCAAAATGTTCAACTATTGCTATCCATGATTTCTCTTTAAAAATATCCAAACGTTGACACAATTTTCAACCTGCTTTTGTAGCTCTTACACTGTAAGAGGCCTCTCAAGCTCTCAATATTCTTCCAGCTTTTATTGTTTAAATTCTGAGCTCTTCGTATTATTCAACCCCTAATCACGTTTTATTTGTAGAATAAAAGTTTATGGAAGAAACGTTTAAAGTGGCTTACTTTATTTACATCTTCCATTGCATCCTTCAAAGATATCTGAACACAGTGACTTACCAAGTTAAAACAGACTGGAAATTTCTCTAAAACCTTGGTTGAAATCTCAGATATTCTCCATAGCATTATACTGGTACTCTGTACAAAATCCAATGAGATTTTCATATAATTATTGCTCAGTGAAAAATTATTCTTCTTGAGCACTGATGATGTTTAGATATATTATTTCAAATGATACTACTTCCAGTTCCGTAAGATAAACAAAATCTATTAAACTAATTTCAAAGTCTTAAATTTCACATATCAGTAAATTTTTAACAACACTTCAATGTGAAATAGCTGAAGCTTTGTCAGCGATGACTGACATTTTATTGCTTTGATACGTGTTTTCCAAAAAGCAATTTCATGTTTTAGTAGGTAAATGTTTTATAACAATCAGGACCATAAATCTAGACTATAATAATATGCCCATATTGAAATTACTGGTTTTTGAAGTCTATTAGATATTTTATATCTGAAAATACTGTTTTTTTGAACTAACCACTTGATATTGTTACAAAGTCTAATTAATCGTAATTTCCAAATTTTTTATTTCTTTATTGACAGTCACTGATAAACTTTTTTTCACAAATTTTGATGATTTCAAATGCTGTTTTATATAAAATTGATTCCCAGTAATCTTTTACTTCCATCCTCCCTGATGATTGCAAACTTTCTTTATTGGGACCGTGAGCTCCACTGGAAGAGGATTACCATTCTGACTATAAAGCTTTTAGCACTTTCAACTTTTAATGGTGCAGTTTTTGAGCACTGTTTGCATCCCACATTTCCATTACTAGCAAAATAAGCCAGTCACATTCTTGTTGAAATAATCAAGTTGTAAATTGGTTTTCATTCCAGCAATATAAATGATCTGGTTTATTTTGTACCAATACTTCAACAATATTTACAAGACATTCTGTTTGGGTTTGTGGCATGGTGTTGGGAGATGTTCCAGGCTACAGTTGATGATTAATATCCTATCTTCTTTGTTTTCCTGCAGAGTCAGAAGATTCGCATGTATATTTTCAAAGGAACGTTAAGAAACTTATCGCAAATTTGATGTGTTTTCATTCTGAGTGTTCAGGGTTTTGTTTGCTTTTAAGTGAACACGTATCATTAGTGGAACCAGCAAGATGGTAAGACTGATTCAAAGAAAATGGGAGTGAGCAAACTATTTATACCGACTAATTTAGAGACATAACTTGTTAATATCCCACAGAGCAAAAACACTGTAATCTTTGGAGTTATCTTTTCAACCAGACAGAATTAGTTGTATCTCCTCTGAACCAGATTCATTTACATTGTTACTGGACAAAAGTCATTTGTGTCACTCTTAGTTTTCTAAGGGTTAACACTTATCTTTATGGATCTATAAAATATCCTAAATCAAAAGTAAGTAGTCTTTTTCCTATTGTCTTGCTCTATTTCCCAGAAAACCTTAGCCAGCTTTGGCAAAATTTTACATTTTACATTTCATTGCCTTTTTTGAGACATTATTTGTAGGTATTATAATTCAAGGCAAATAAAATTCTCTTTTCACAAAGCTTCTACTACTTCCTCTGTTCATAGAGGTTTTATCCCTCCCAAAGCAAGAAGTCCAGAAGAGGAAGTTCCTAGTATTAGTTCAGGGGTTACGGATTCCAAGGTTGAGGTCTCAGCAATTTCGTTGGCCTTTCCCTCCTAGTCACAATATGGCTGCTGAACCTAAAGCCACTAAGTCCAAATCCTAATCAGAAAGTAGAAAATAGGAATAAAGAACAAGGAAAAGGGGGCAATACTAGTATCGGAAAAGCAAAATGTTTCCCCCAAATCTCCAGTAGACTTTTGCTGTGGTTTATTGGTCAGAATAGTACTTGGACATGGCTGCCCTGATAAAATCAGGATTCTATTCATAAGGAAGAAGGTATGAAGGTATGAAGGGTATTGAATATGTGTATCTGTCAGAAAACCAGAACCCAATGTATGTAGTTCAAGGAGAAAGAGAATTGATACAGGGAATTGAGTGTTTACAAGACTGCTGAAAGGACCAAAGGAGGGAAAGGAAGGCTGGTGCTGGCTCTCACATCCACTGCTAGCTTTCAGGACATCAGGAAGTTACTACCACAGGAAACCACTACTAATTCTAGAGCTCCAGCTACTAGAACTACCCATAGCACTGACGCAGGTGATTCACAGGGGAAAAACCAGAGGTGGCTGCAAAACCCCACATCTGCCCAAACCAATGTGTCTGCCCACCACTGCTGGAAGAAAAATGTGGTCAGTGTCTCCCCTCTGCCTTCCAGTTCTCAGATAAGTGTCCTTCACTGGGGAATCTAAATGGAAAGCCTGCTGGCAATGGATTCTGGGAAATGTAGTTCCCAGGCTCCCAGCCCCTGCCTTCCAGAGGAGATGGGGGCCCGAATGGTGCTGAGTACCAAGAGTCCATTTGCCTCGGAGACAATAACAGTGTTTCCTACACCCATGCAGAGTGCAGGCGTCAGACTCTGTGCAAGCGTGGAAGGGTTGGAAATCCCCCCGGGTGCTCCTACTACAGGATCCCTTTTGAGAATCACTTCTCCAAGGGAAGTGAGGTACAAATGCATATGCTTGGTGCAAGGACAATGGGTTATGTCCAGAGGAGCAGGGAAATTCTTAAAATAATTCGAACGTGTGTAACTCAGATCATCCTCTCTTTTTCATGCTTCTTTACCCAAAGTCTTCCAACATGAGTTACCTGGACCTGGCCCAGAGTTCCACAGAAAGGAGGTTGGGAGAGAAAAAGGATTGTGTCACAGGGTCACAGCTGATCACCTTGGGGCTGTCAAGAGGTGGAAGCATGTTTGTTCACTGTAGTCCATCGGCACTCAGCACAGAGGCAGGACTGAAACAGAGGTAGCAATCTGGGAGCTCCCGGCCAATGTCAGCGGGAGAAGAACCCTGAGTGAAAGAGCCACTGAGTCACCCAAGCCTCTATGTGGAGCAGCAGCCTTGGAGCCAGAGACCCACAAGGCTAAGACACAGGAGGATGTCACAGAATGGCCAAGATGACTGTGATTGCGGAGCTGGGGAAGGACCTGAGACAGGGTTGTCACAGTTCTGAGCTACAGAAGTACTGTTTTATTACTGTTACTGTGGCCTTACTGGCCCCCTCCCCAAAGATAAGGATCAAACCTCACCATCCAAGTACCCAATCTTATGAAGCTTATTACACAAACTGCAATGAGCGGCTCTGGGCAGAAAACTAGATCCTGCAATAGGAGGGATGAAAGTGGTGAGGGGTGAGTTCTGCCTCTCTCCTCCTGGTGTAGCCTGCGAGCAGCCAAGCTCCTCTGTTGCTTTCTATGTTTTGAAAATACGAACATATTTAAAGGGGATTTGAGAAATACTTGGTTGGTGGTTGCAGGGATTTCCGCAGAAGGGCTCCAAGGAGCCAAAAGCATCACGGGCCTCTGTCCTTTCCCTCAGAACGTTGGAATGGTCGTTACATGAGCTGCAGTTGACCTCAGCGGCTGGGGAGGTTTGCAGAACTTAAGTAGCTCTTTTTAGGTAATATGGAGTAAGTAAGACCAGTGGCTTTGGAGCCAAACCCTAAAGTGGATGTGAACTCGTCAGAGGAGCCAAAGCGGAGGTTTTTAGAACAAGGGTGATGTCACAACTGACTGGAGTTCACCTCAGTTGCTTGGCCCTCCGGTCACAAGTCTGAGTTATGGCTGGAGTCCAGCCTCGGCTTTGCAAGCCAGAGGGTGGGAGGGAGGGAGGGAGGGAGGGAGCGACAAGGAAGCAGAGGGGAAGGAAGTGACACACAGGAGCCTGGATAGAGCTTGGGACTGACGTCTGGGCTTCCATCCCTGGAGCCACTACTGAGGGACTTAGAGGGGTGACGGCCATCCCACGGAGAGGAAAGCCCAGATCCTCAGTGAGTCCAAAGACTGTGGGTCGGGGGGGCTTGCTGACTTCCGGCCGAGGAGCTCTGGCGGTCATCTCCCTAGCATGGACAGAGCTGGCGGTCGCCGCCAAGGATGCTGCCGTGGAGTTTGCGAGGAAAGGACCACCTACCTCTGCTGATGGCTCCCCTTTCCCTTCTGGGGAACCAGAAGGTGCCCCCTATGACTCTTTCCGGAAAGACGTGGGACCCCCCAATGGATCCAGGTCTGCTGGCCCAGACTCCCTCTCCTGAGTCACGATATCGGCTGGGACACAGTTGAGCTGAAGCATAAGAAATAAGAGGAGAGGGACCCCTTCCACGCTGGGTGCCTCTTGGGTATGTGGGTGGGGTGGGGTGGGCCCCAGTTGGAGGAAGGGACCAGCGCTCCGGGCGGGACCCAGCACCGGTGCCCTTCGCGAGGACGCTCAGCTGGTAGCATTTGGATTCTGCTTAAGAAAATGTAGACTCCTCGAGGGCTGGCCTTCAGCATACCACAGGGTGACCCAGCGACCACAGGGCTGGGATCAGAGCACAGGGACAAGCTGGGTCAGAGAATGTGCATTGACTTATAAGAGCAGCCTGCCCGGTGGAGCGGGGCGGGGGGGTGGGGTGGGGCAGGCAGGGGGTGCTTAAACCGCGGCCAGAGATGCCCAGGAGCTCCTGGGTCATGGGGGTCAGAGCCCACACTGGAGAATGAATGAGGGGCCCCAGCAGGATGAGCGGCCGCAGGTGCAGGGAGGGAGTGGAACAGGCCCCCAGAAAGCTCTCCGCTTGTGTGATCGGAAGTAACTGCTCTCTGACAGCTGGACGTACGGCAGGTCTCTCCATTCAACAAACGTTAAGCACCAACTGTGTGCACAGCTTGGTCTCGATGTTGGGGAAACAACATGAGCAAAACAAAGTCCAAGAACAAACACTGCAACGTCGTGTGGAGGCGAGGAGACACGGCCACAGGCACAGCCACGGAGCAGCCGGGTGCCTCTCGTGTGTCACCCTGTGTGCTCTCATTTAACTGAGGTGGGCTCAGTCTCCTCATCTGGGGATGAGAAAAGCGAGGCTCAGAGAAAGAGAGGCCGATTCGGATAAAAGTCCCAAGGCCACACAGCAGCAGGTCAGTGGAAGACCTGGAAAGCCAGTGCTTGACCTGAGTTTAATAACTCCATCCCCAGCATCCTCACTTCGGATAGGGAAGTAAAAATCCCAGCTTCACACCACCCCTCTTCTGCCTTCTCACCTCCTTTCTAGAACTCACTGTCACATCTTTACAATAATTGACTAAGGCTTTGGGTCTTGTCACCAAGTGCCCAGCCTCATTTTAGCCTTTTAGGAGCTACAAATAATAATGATAATAATAACGGTAATATTGAGATGTACTCTCTGACCTTGGGGAGCTTATACTCTACTGGCAAGTCTGATTGCACACCTCTGAATTAGCCTGAGGCTGCCTACAGAGCAACCAACACCACAAGTGGAAAACAAAAAGCTCCTCTGCTAATGGACACCAAATAATAGGGCATCAGGGTAGAGCTGGAGCAATAGGGAAGGCTTCCTGGAGGAGGTGGGTTTTAAAAGGGCATTTTAGCAGATACAATATACCTAATTGTTAAAGAAGCGAGAAGCCTGCGTTCTGAGAAGGTGTGAACTAATCACAAAAGTAGGAAGGATCTGGGGAGCAGGGGAACAGGACTTTGGCCCCTAGACCTTCACTCTTGATGTTAACACATGTGAATACGTTATGTCACGTGGCAAAAGGAACCTAGCAGATGTAATTATGGCCAGGGACCTTAAAACAGAGAGATGAGTCTGGATTATCAGGGTGGACCTATTCTAGGCATGAGTCCTCAAAAGCAGAGGAATTTCTCTGGGCAGGGATTCGAAGCGTGAGAAGGACTTGACTCACTTTTGCCACTTGAAGGTGGAGGGAACACGATGACGGGGAATGGGGTGGCTTTAGGAAGCTGAGAGAGGCTCCCATCTGGCATCCAACGAGGAACTGGATTCTGCCAACAACCTCCCCCAGAGCATCCAGATAAGAGCCTAGACCAATGGACACTTTGACTTTAGCCTTGTGAGACCCTCGGCTGAGCCACACCATGCCAGACCTCTGCTCTGGGGAACTGGAGGTAACAAATGGTGTTGCTTCAAGCCACAGAGTTGGTGGTGATTTGTCACAGCAGCGATGGGAACAGATACCTCCCCCCAGCTGGCTGTGCAGGGCCCCGAAGGCAGCTAATGCCTTGGCTGCTTCCTTAACCGTGTAGGAGAAATACACTACCTGCTCTCCATTCTATGCTCCTATGGCTGGGAATCATAAACTAATGACCACTAATCTGCAAAGGGCAGTGACGCAGCTGTCTTCTGGCTGAGGTTTTGGAGCAGGTTGAGTAGGAGACTTGCCGGCGGCGGCGTTTGCAGGAATCAGGGCGGTGGTGCAAGCCAAGCCATCCGAGCTGACCCCTGTCCCAACCCCACCTCTGCTTATAGATCTCACGTCTGCATCACTTCTGAGAGATCCAGTCACCGGAAATCGCCTGCAGGCTGAGTGAGGCACCCTTTCCGCTGACTCAGCTGGGTCTTATGGGATTTGAACCCCAGGCTCCGGGATGTTTAGGACTGGGGCAGGAGACCACAAAGCCAGCGTCCCCATTGGATCCAGCCAGGGCTGACCTGCCAGTAAATGCCTCCTTATGCTAAGTGGTGACTGCCTTTGTTTCCCAGAAGTTTTCTCATCAAAGCTTCTAATCATCTCCTCCTCCGGGGAGACAACCAACTTGAAAGACAAAGATCTACACGGCCCACTGGCTCTCCGTCTGGCCTGTGCTGGCTCATAGGCACAGCCACACCACTTCATCCAAGCTACTAACGAAGATGCTCATTGGGACAGAGTTGAGGACAGCTTTGCCAGAATGCTTGGTTCCAACGTTCTAGAATGTGGTTCTCCTCTAGAATGTGCCCTCCAGGTTGACACCCATCCAGTCTCTGCATCCCCATGAATACAGCTGTTCAACCCGTTACCCTCCCCCGCAACCGCAGCACATGGGCAGAGTTCTCAGTCTTGGCCAGAAACAAAGAGATTTCTACTCTTACTGATGTGCTCGTCCTGAAACCCAGTCGAGGAATGCAACGTAGATGGACTGACATACTTGCTCCTAGAGGGTCAAACTCCTCTCCAAGAGGCACTCACGGGGAAGAAAGTGTGGTGCAGTGGTTAGGGCCCAGCCCCTGCCGCTGGGCCCCCTCGATGTGAGTCAGGCTGTGTGTCCTAACTGCTCACCGGGCAAGCTGTTTAACCACCCTTTGCCTCATTACCCTCGTCTGCAGAGTCGAAGTAACCATGGTACCCATTTCACAGGGTGGCTGTGAGGATTGAAGGAGCATAGAAAGCCCAAGTATTAGCGATTATTTTTACTACTTGCTTCTCTAGGTATAGGCAAAGCTCTCTCTTAATAGTCCATTCTAGAAACCTGGCCACAGGGTCTTGAGTTCAGGGTTGATATCTTCTTTGGCTGCGTATTCCAAGAGCGTCCCTTATTCCTGCTGGGTGGCTATCGTTATACTCAAGGACAGTACTGCTCATTTTAAACATAAAAAGGCACCTTTCCTCAAGGCTGGGGACAGTGACAGGGACACATCTGACCAGCACATGGAAGTTTTCAGACCTTGGGCAGAGAGGCTGTTTGGTTCCAACGTACTAGGTTGCAGATCCATGGGGGTGGCAATCCTGCTCTCTTCATTTTCCCTTTGTCTCCAGCATGCTGCCCAGCAGAGGCTTGGTGCTCGACTGAAGTTTTCTGAATGATTGAGTGAATGAATGAGCAGATAAATGAACTGAGAAATACCACACAATAAAAGGCAAGTATTTTGGACTCTTTCATTGGAAAGCCTACATCTCACTGTCATTCTTTTCGAGAGATTGAACTTGTTGGTAAAGCGTGGCTCTGACAATTGGAGCTTTTTTTCCCAGATGTGGCAGAGTGCAGGCCATTTTGGAAATATCATCCATTGGGTTATCCAGTATCCTGAAGGCCCCTTACCCCTGAGCCCAGCTTTTAGGCTTGAGTCTGCATCTCCACAGCAGAGCTTTGGAGAGAGAGGTGCTCAGAGTCCCAGCCGTCGTCCAGGAGAAGGTGGCCTGTTTGCGTGGGTCCCAGGCAGTGGTTCTCCATCAAAGCTTGTGGTGGAGAAGCGGAGCGGTTGATCTGTGTGGGACCTTTGTCCTCGGAGGTGCCAGCTCCACCCTGGGTCACTTCTGTGGAGCAGAACTACATTTGGAAGCCAGGAGACATGGGTGACTAATGGCCCCAAGGTGAAGGGTGGAGACTTGCATCCAGGTAGGCTGCGCCTCTGTGGGCTGGATTAAGGCCAATTTAGGAGTCTAATAATAGGCTCTCTAACAAGTAAACTCCTGAGGCTGGTTCAATCCTCCCAGACTCTGGTGCCTGGGATTGACTCATCTGACCTGGTGCCTGGGATTGACTCATCTGACCAGACCTGGGCAGGTTTCTATAAAGGCGCCTTCCTTTGGGGAATTCAGATGCTGGGTTTGCTATCATCTGTGGGCGAGGATCACTGCTCAGTTTGAGGCTGTCAGCACAGCTCATGACAGAGGCAAGGTCTTGACCTCATTGAGATTATAGCATCTTTCTGAGCAGGGCTGTTGGGCTGGGGTTCTGCCCCCGAGCCTCCTTCCCTACCCTGTCCCGTCTGCTCCCCCATTAGAGCTCAGCTCTTACAGCTGCATGGAAATATAAGGCCTTCACAGATGCGTATTAGGAAGTCTGGAGCGTTCATGGGCTTCCTCCCAGGTTCCTTCTCTCAGAAAAACTCACCAGCCTCCATCAAGTCCTCCCTCTCTCCACCCCAGCACTTAACTCTTGAATTTGTCCCTCCTTTCTGTTTTTCCTGCCACCCTAGTCCGAGCCATGACCATTTCGCTCCCATAAAAGCTTCATGGAGGATTCTATTTCTGCACTTGCCCCTCTAATCCATTCTCTCCATGGCAGCCAGTGGGTATTTTTTTTTTTTTTTTTTTTTTGCGGTACGCGGGCCTCTCACTGATGTGGCCTCTCCCGTTGCGGAGCACAGGCTCCACATGCGCAGGCTCAGCAGCCATGGCTCACGGGCCCAGCCGCTCCGCGGCATGTGGGATCTTCCCGGACCGGGGCACGAACCCGTGTCCCCTGCATCGGCAGGCGGACTCTCAACCACTGCGCCACCAGGGAAGCCCCAGTGGGTATTTTTAAAATGCAAATCTGATCGTGTTGCTTCCCTTTAAAAATCCTCCAGTGGTTTCTCATTGCTTCAGGAATAAAAACTCAAATCTTTAACCCCGCCGATAAGGTCCTGCATGGTTTGACCCTCACTCCAAGCCCTCCTTTGATAAAAATCTCATCGTACTCCTTACTTTTTCTTCATTGCATGAATCTGAGTCTTAAATTATATAGTGGTGGGTGTTTTGAGTAAAGGGTGTGTAGAGCACTTTGTGTGGCTGTACAGGTTGTGCTAGGGGGTCATTTACTTAGATTAGGATGTGACTGGACACCTGGAATGGTGCAGTGCACAGGCTGTACAACCATACATGGCAGCTCATGGTGTTTTCAGCTCCTGCCAAAGTACCTGGCACTTGCTAGGTGCTCAGCAAATATTGGTTGAATGAATACCTGTTGATGCAACTTCAACAACCTGAGAGGATGGTATGAGCATCCTATAAATCTTAGTGAACCCCATATATAATAAAAAAAAAAAGGTCTTAGAATATTATAGCTGTAATGAAGAGAGGCCCTTCAAATACAAATATTTTGTGGGCATTTGACCATAATAAAAATAATATTTATCTATAATCCGTTACTCCTTGACACAGTCCCAGGTTGATTGCATGCTTCATTGTACTCAGTCTTCACGACAAACCCATGAAATGAGCCCCATTATTATGTCCTTATTGTGAAGGAAGAAATTATCCCTTGGGCAAAACCATGCAGCTCTTCGATAGCAGCACAGGAATTGGAACCAGGGCTGTCTGACCCCAAAGCCCATCTCATCCCCTGAAGCATGACATCCATGTCCAGGATCAGCACTGCTCCTTTATTTCTTCCCAGAAGCTCTCTTGGTACTTTGGAAGCAAACAAGGTTTTCAAAGCCTCGTGCCTGCCAGTTCTGAGTAGGTCACCTGGAACAACCTCTCCCAGGGTGCCCTGGGGTAGTGGTTGTGGGGATCAGCTGTATCTCCATGGTCCCTGACTCACCAAATGCCAGAAGGCTGGAAAAGGCTCAGCGGGTCACCTCAGGCTTTTGAATTGGCCTCTGTCTCAGATGCAGCCCACAGGGCTTTTTCCTTCCAGTAGGGGGCAGTGGTGGGGTGGGCAAGGGACAGACAGAGGCTGCCACTGAGCTCAGGTGTTTAAAACTTCTCATATCACAATTACTGTTACCACCTATCAGGTGCCCTTGGTGTCCAGGCATCACACAGATCTGCATGTATTACTTCTCTGGAAGGCAGATAGAATTATGCCCATTTTACAACTGAAAAAACTGAGGCCCATTGAGTTTAAGTGACTTTTTAAAGCTTCCTTAACCTGAGAGTAACTGACCAAATGTTTCAAGCTCCAATGATTTGAGCTCCAAATCGGGTCTGTCAGGACCTATAGCCCATGCCCTCCAACTCAGATTATATCTAAGACCAAAGACCAGCTCCCTGGGGAGGTGGACAGTGTGGTGGCCTTCCAGCACCCCCTCCAGCCCTCTCCCATATGGGGCAGCCATGTTTGTTTGGGAAACTAATCCCTCTTCCAGATCCATAAACCAATCAGCACAGGCTCATCCTTCTCGCCACAGTGATTTGTTCAGGGATGGGAAGGAACCCAGGCCTAAGCCAATGAGACCTCAACGTTCTCCAGGCCACAGTGACTGGCTCAGGCTGGCCCGGTCAGAGTGAAGTATGGGACTCTTGTTGAATATCTGGGCGTGAGATGGGGCAGGAGAGCTCGCTCTCTCTTTTTTTTTTTTTTTTTTTTTTTTTGCGGTATGCGGGCCTCTCACTGTTGTGGCCTCTCCCACTGCGGAGCACAGCCTCCGGACGCACAGGCTCAGCGACCATGGCTCACTGGCCCAGCCACCCCGCAGCATGTGGGATCTTCCCGGACCGGGGCACGAACCCGTGTCCTCTAGCATCGGCAGGCGTACTCTCAACCACTGCGCCACCAGGGAAGCGCGCTCTCTCTCTCTCTCTCTCTCTCTCTCTCTCTCTCTCTCGCTCTCTCGCTCTCTCGCTCTCTCTCGTTCTCTCTCTCTCTCTCTCTCCCTCCCTCCCTCTCTCTCTCTCTCTCTCTCTCTCTCTCTCTCTCTGGTGTGATATGGGGATGTGAAGCCTGGAACTGTTGCAGCTGTTTTGCCACCATCTGGGAAATCAGGCTTCAATGAATCCAAGCCAACCAAAAGGGCAGAGTCAAAAGGATCACAGAAAAACGGAGACATAGCCCTGATAAAGCCACGCCTGAAGGTTGAACCACTCCTGGACTTCCATTCCTTAATGTACTATTTTCTCACTGTTCAGGTCATTTTTTGAGCTGGGTTTTCTAATAATTGCAGTAGAAATGATCACACCCAGAATCTCCAAGAAGTTGCCTGGGTTTGTCGCTTCTAACAGAAGATTGCAGATGGAGGGGATCGGGAGTCCTATGGAGGACCCAAGGTACAGGGGAACAAAGTGAGCTGGCGTGAGCAGGTGAGGGATGAAGGAGGTGATGGGTGAGGGATGAGAGAAGGCAGTGAAGGGTGAAGAGGCTGAGGGGGTGAAGGGTGAGAAGTAAGGGGGTAGGAGCCTGAGAAGGGTAAGGGATGTGATGGGGTGAGAGCGTTTGGGAGGGAAGGACAAGAGGATGGAGCTGAAGAGTTGCAGAAAGTGAGGGGTGAGAGAATAAGGGGGTGAGGGAGGTAAAGCCCACAAAGGAGGCAAGGGGGCATGGGAGGGAAGGGGGTGAGGAATTGAAGGAGGTGAGGAATTGTGGGAGGTGGCCTCCCAAGGGCTGCCCCAGGCCAGCCGGCTTCGGGAAGAGCCCCTCTGGCTGCCGGGCAACCCCACACCTGCTGGGCAGGTGGGGGGGGGGGGGTGGCGACCGGGAGTGAGAACACGGAGCCTTTGACACAAATCTTTGCTTTCCATATTTTCAGTTCCTCTTTGCTTAATCAGAGGAAGCAAGCCCTGGGTTTTCAAGACCCTTGTTCCAGAAACATAAGAATTCACCTGCTTCAGGGACAAGGCAATGGAATGAAAATGCTCCCACACCTCCTGCCTCAGCCTTTTGTCCAGAGAGCGAAGGGAAGAACTTCAGTGAGCCTCCAGAGGATGAAAGGGGCCCCATGTACATAGACACTGACTGTGAAAGTCTGGAATTACAAAGAAGAACTGAGGGGCCAGCATGATTACATAAGGCTTTCTGTGACAAAGAGAGGTTGTATAGTTGTCCTGTGAATAGTGAACTACCCAAGGGTCTTTAAAATAGGTCTCAGTTTACAGGAATCTGGTCCCCTTTTTTACAAAATCGATCGCTGGTTAGAAAGCAAGGCACACCCAAAGATAGAGCACATCTAATGACATCTCCAGGAGAATGGCCTCAATTAGCCTCCTCTCCAGTCCCTCCCTCAGCAGCTCAGCCTCTAATCCTTCTAAAAGTTGTGCAGCCAGGGTCCCTCAAATGCCCCCAGACTGGCATACTGGACCTCCTCTCTCTAAAATACACATATACCTCCATCCAGGTAGACACATATACCTTCACCAGTCCACCCTTCTTTCAAAACTCCCCTGCAAGTTTTAGGTCATGGAGTGGTAGGCAAATTAAAAATCTTGTCCACATCTAGCTGTGTGACCTGAGTTATGTTTCTTAACCTCTCCGAGCTTCAGTTTGTTTCTCTCTAAGTGGGAGTAATTATGTCACAAGGCACTTGTCATATTAAATAAGAAAAATGTGCATCAAAGCACAAATTCTGACACCAGTAGATGCTGAATAAATTGTTTGAAGAAAAGAATCTGTCTGGGCCATGAACAGATACATTGACCTGACTCGATGGATGGATTGACCTGAGTTGGTCTTAGTTGCAGACAACAGAGTCCAGTTTAACTGGTCCACAGAAAAAGGATTTATTAGAGAGTATTGGGGAGTCTGTAAAATGTCTCGCAAGGCCAAGGAATCAAGCTAGGAACAATTCAGACCGAGGAAACACCCAACCACACCGCAGGACAATTTCAGTAGAAACTCCACACCTGTGATGTTGGGGACCAGTCAGGACGGTACTCCAGGGAATCTGACGTCCCCACACCCAGCAGCCGCCTCACCTTGCTCACTGCTGCCTTCCATGCCTTATGTGGGACCATCATTTGGCATACCTGGGCCATCATTAGCACTCTGGCTACAACAGGTTAGATTCTAGGACTCAGGGAGGCTGGTGGGGCAGATGTTTAGTGAGCCAGCCTGTGGGGTTGGCATCCACATCCAGATGAAAGAGGTAGGCTACAGGACCTGCGTGGTCCCCAACACTGGTCTATAGCCAGTAGCTACAGCATCAGCGTCAGCCATGCTCATTGATCTGCTCCAAAGGCCTCCCAGGAGCCTGCCCAACCTGCTCCCTCGGCCTGGCCTTCTACTTCTTCTCTGTAGGAATCCTCTCCTCCAGGCAGCCGGTACACAAAGCCTTGATTTCAAGTCCCGACTCTGTTATTTCTTTGCTAGCTGTGTAACTAGGACACATGATTTCCTTTGGGATTTAAATTCCTCATCTATAATCGGGTGGCCATCATGACTGCCCTGGTTGTGAGACTCCAAAGAAAGAATAGGTGAGAAAAGCACTTGGTAAATCGTAGAGGGTTTGTATCATCATTCAGAGCTTTCCTGCCCTTCAAGGCTCAGCTCAGTGCTGGCCTCGCCCTCCAACCCCACCGGGATCTCAATTCTTCTGGAATGGCTCCCAGAGCCTGCTCAGCATTCTTGGAAATGTCCTCCAAAGATTGCTAGTCCTCATTATTTGAGGGTTGATCTGATCTTTAGAAGCAATTGAAAGCCATTTGAGTCCAATCCCGGGGAATTAGGTGAGTAATCAAACTGGGTAATAGAATTTTTCGGTCAATAGCGAGGTGAGGCAGAGTGGTTTATTTTTTTTTCCACGTAGCCCACACAAATGGACTCTGAAGGCAATTCCAAAAGAGATGCCACACGGTACTTGAGCGATGGCAGCCTCCCTGGAATAGGATGGAGCTTTCCAGTGGAATGTCTTTGGAGTCCTAGTCTGTTTGCTGAAAAGACACAGTCATTATTTTATAATCACAACTTGCATAAACATCAGCTTTTCTCTCCTGGCTCTGAAACTGGCAAATATAAACAGCGTTCCCTCAATTTATTTTGAGCAAATGACCATATACTCAACAAGCAAGAACCTGTAAAATCAGAGCGGGGGCTGGGGCGGGGAGGGTTTGGGGCCTCCCCGAGCCCTCTCCCATGACATCCCTCCCCAGCGGGTCTGATCCTGGCACTGGAGGCTGCCTCGCCTTAAGCTAACATTGAAACTGAGCAGGACCCTGCGGGGATCTCTTCTACTTCACCCAAAACTCTGTCTCTGACATTCAATTCGGTACCCGTGTACGGAGGCCAAATTCCGGCTCCAAGATGTGCTTCTGGGGCCGAGTCTGTGGGCCGGGCCTCCGAGGACAGTGGGCCCTGGATGCCCAGTCCTGTCTTCTGAAGAAGAAAAATGAGTCAGAGCTTGGGAAGATGCTTCTGAGGCCTCAGGAGACAGGTGGTTCCTGCCCTGTGGGCTGACGAGGCCAGGTGTGGACCAGGCACGTGACCTCGAGCACCCTAGCAACCTCCACGAGGCTCAGGGGCCCCTGTGACGCAACCTCAGGATCTGTGGGGCATAAAGATATAAATCTGGGCACACAGTAGGTGCTCCATAAAATAAGTCTGTCATCCCCTCTCCCTTCTCTCCCCAGAGAAGCTAAGAGGCCACAGAAGCCCATCAGCAAGGTCAGGGGCACAGGACGGGAGGCAGGCCCAGGACGTCATCAGCAGAAAGTACACAGGGCTTTGGGGAAGCTCTGCTGAGGAGTCCTCTATGGGGGTGTTCAGATGTGAGACCTGCCTCTTCCCCTCCAGTTACTTATCAGAGTAATTCCTAGCGCCAGCAGTAAGGGAAGAGGCGTTTTTATGGGGGTAGAAGAAAGAAGAGGCTCCCTCAAGAAGTAATTATGGAATGTGGAGTATTTCTGAAGTGCCCAATGGCTGAGTGATGCCTGGGGGCAGAGAGGCAGGGGGCCAGGCCTGGTAGCAGGGAGAAGGGGCTTGGAGAGTGGGCTCGGATGGGGCGGGGAGAGGGTGGTCTTTAAGGTATAGGAGGGAGGCTGGGGGAAGCCTCCAGAAGCAAGACAGAGGTCTTCTGCACTTTCTAGAAGCTAAGGGATTGTTCTTTAGCCCTCTGATGGAGTAGGGCCAGTCCTCCTCCCCCAGAGGTGGTGCCCTTGGTTTGGGGAGCTGATAGAAGGCAGACGCTAGGGGATAAATCAGAGGTGGTGGTGAGAAGCCGGACTCCAACAAGACCCTCCGCAGTGAGGTATGGGGTTGGCCTGGCCTCCCAGATTCTGGGAGAAGCTGGCCACACATCCCTGTAACTTGGCTGGATGTTATCCAAGGTGGGCGGTCTCGTCCTGGGGCCAGGAAGAGGGAGGAGAAAGGTACTCAAGTCTTGTTGCTTATTAATGGGAAAGAGCCCTTCTCAGGAGACAGAGACAAAGAGGAAGAGAGAAACAGCAGTGGGTCTGAAGAGTCGGAGAAGCCAGAGAAAATGAGATCGTCAGCTCTCCAGCCCTCCCCAACTCTCCTTTCTGGAGCATTTTAAAGGCCTAAAGACGACTGTGACTCATTCATTAATTTGAAGAGAAAACAAGAGAAGAAAACAACAGAATAGTCCAGACACAAGCATTCTTTTAATGCCTTCCATTCCCCAAACACACATTTTCAACCAGATTCCTTTGGCTTCCCAGAATGTCTTAATTTTATGCTTTCATGAGTCATTAGAGAGAAGAATTTTGAACCCTCTAGAAGGGGCAGCAGTCAGCAGTAAGTGATATTTAAGGACCGAGGCTTGGAGGCTTGCATGAGAGAGGCCCAGCCTGTGGGCCTATCCTGCAGGTGGGGGGCCTGAGACCTGCACCCACTCTCACCCTTGCCCCCTCCTCCTTTACCTTCCCCTCTCCTTCTCTTCCCTCTCTCCCTCCTTCCTCCCTCCTAGTACTTCCCTTACACACTCTCTTGCCATTTCTCTCCCTCTGGATGTCTCTTAAGGGACGGGTCACCTTGGGTCACTGAACACAGCCCCTTCCCTTGTCCTACAAAGCTCTGGTTCCCAAATCCCCAGCCATGCCAAGAAGACTGGTCTGCCCAGGCTCCTTTGCAATGCAGAACAGACTTACCTGGCTTTATGCACGGCTTAACCAATTATTTTAAAAAGAAACAGCCAACTTGGAACATTATGTGAAGGGACTTTTCTTTCTGCTTTTGCTTTTTCCTTTTTTTTTTTCACCAGCATCTTCTCTTACCGTCCCTAGCTCCTGCTGGACCCTTCCTTCCCCAAATGCTTGCTTTGGCTTGGGGAAAAGGTTTTCGATATCTGACACCTCTTGAAAGTGCAGTTTGGCAAAGGAGAATTGAAATCCACTCCAGCCGGCCAGGCCTGCACGGGGGGCTGCATGAAAACACCTGGGCACCTCCTCACGACCAACGAAAACCAGGCCTCCTGTCTACAAACACAGCACCCTGGTCTTTCCACCGTTCCGGCCCGCTCCATGCTCAGCTGAAGCCCTGCTCTCTGGAAACTGAAATGAATTGAAAACAAAAACAGGTGGTAGAAGCCAGCCAGAGGAGGCCTGGGCAGATTTGGGTGGTGGCAGGGGTGGGGGGCATCTTGCAAGGGGTCAGACAGGGGACGTTTGGGGCTGGGCCACTGGATTTGTTCCCTCCCCTCCCCCTCCTCCTCACACCCCCCTCCCCAGGGTCCAGCCTCCCCCCAGACCCTGCCACGACCATCCTCAAAGCCCGGCAGATGTTCAAACTGATTTAAGACATTCCTGGAAATGACAGGGGAAATTGTCAAGGTGTCTTTAGCAGGCCTCACCAGAGAAGCCCCGTTCTCCCCTGACCATGGGGAGAGCTGTTACAGCTGCTCCACCTCTCTCCCTGGGAACCAAAACTATTTTCCAAGGCCTGGATGTGGGCTGGTGTTGATTGCCCTATATAAGATAGCAAACAGCCCGTCTGAGGGAAACAGTTTTTAAGGTTCAGCAGAACACACCATAATGGAGAAAATTCTGGACAGACAAGACATGGAGGGGCAGATGGAGACACGTGCTAGAGGTGTGAACTGTTAAACCAACAGGACGGTTCACACGTCATAGTGCTGGGCAGAAGGGGGACCCACTTGCAGACACACACACACACACACACACACACACACGCGTGCATGCACATGCAAACATTCCCCTGCAGTGACAACAAAGGAATTTTGCATCATGCGATCTGTACTTTTATTGTACCCATTATATACCTCATATTTAAAATCTTTTTCTTCTGGGTGTAAATGATTAGGGGAGAAAAAGAGCATGAATTCCAGTTTCTGATTTGAAGTGTGTTCCCAGAACAGAGTCATGTTGCCGAGAACCGTTTTCAACAGCCCCAGCCTTGCTTTGAGGGCAGCACGGGTCCTGCAGAGGCACCAGCACTGGGGCCCCGGTGCCTGGGCTCTGTCTCAGCTTCCCCCACCAGCCAGCTGAGTGGCCTGAGCAAGTCCATTGTCTCTGGACCTCAGTTTCCTGCTCTGCTCTAAAGTGAAATTTTAAAGCTCTTTTAGCATTGGGTGGTGGCTTAAAACCATAACATGCAAGCTTCAGCTCCTTTGCAATTTACGCTTTTGCCCCCATGCCCTTCCAGCCCAGCCCGCTGCCTTTTCTTATTAGGCTTTCCATCTGGGACAGGCTGTGAGCATTTCTCTGGGGAGGGCTGTCCTGGTGGCTCTGAAGGGAGCGGGAGAAGGGTGGCTAGGCAGCCTCGGGGGTGCTGCAACCTGTGTGAGGGCCACGCCGGGCCAAGCGCCAGAGCCCCTCAGTCCCCCGGGTCACTGGGCCGGCGCAGGCAACAGTCTCAGAGCCAAACTGTTCATCTGGACAGCTTCAAGGCCGGCCCATCTAGACTGTACCTGGGATTTCTTATTTATCTAACTCAAATATCTCCATGTACAGGGCTGGGGGAAAGAAGAAAAAAAGCCATGAGCTCAGCTCAGTCCCTCTCGGGCTAGGTGCTTAACTTTTCTTTGGCCCCAGACGCATGTTCCAAATGCGAGGGTTTACATATAGACATATCTATTTGCAGATAATTTGTCTGAGCCCTTATTATCCTGTAATTGGGTTAAATACTGCTGTGTAGGCAGCAGCATACCAAAGCCATTGCCGAATCCTTGCAAGGCATGAGACCTGCCCCCCTCGTCCCCCTTTCCTTCTGCAGGCCTATTGGAAGGAAAAGGTAGAAACATAAATTAAGGCAAGGAGAGCATATTTCTTTCTTGGAATGAGCTATTTAAAGAACAAGCCAGATGGTGCAAAGAGACATTTTCCCCTTGCTCTTTACATTTTCAAAGATAGTGTGTGTGTGTGTGTGTGTGTGGCTGAAATATACCATTCTCCTCTGCCCACGGCACCACCGTGCTTTCCAATAAGCGCCCCTTGGGCGGTGGGTCTGATGGCGGCAGGTTCGGCCGGGAAGCCCCTTGCTGCCGCGGTAGCACCGGGTCTGTGCTCTCCACAAAGGCCACCCACACAGGCCTTCTCTCCCAAAGACTTTTCTGCTTTCCATGAGTCTCTAGGTCAGACACAGGCCTTCTAGGGGATCAGCTCACCGCCCTGGCAACTCCCCTTCTCCTGCCAGGAATGACAGGGCCTCTCCGGGAGCCCATACTCCCAGTGGCTGGAATACAGCTTTTACACTGAGCCTGGGAACACCAGCTCCTGAGTGACCGGGTTTTCCCCAGACAATGCCCTTGGATACTTTGCTTTATGGAAATCTTTCTAAAACATATTGTACCTTTCTGCCTTATTTCCTGCATATTGATTGTGTTGAGGATAATGTAACTGAAGACGCAAAATGACGGATGACCCTGGTGGCCTGGAGCAGGCTTAGGGCTGGGCGTCAGAGCTGGGTTCAGATCCAGACGGTATCACTTACTATCTATGACCTTGACAGTTCCAGGAGTCTGTCTCCTCACAAAGAGAAGGTTTTGACCCACAGGGGTGTGGGGAGGATTAAACGACATAATCCTGTCATCCCCTTTCCCTCCTCTGCCTGCACACACACTCTCCCTTGCTTACCTGGATTACCGCCAACAGCTAAGTTAACCTCTGCTTTTGTCCCTCTCCTCTCCCTGATGCTTTCGTCCAAAATAACCTTTCCAAAATGTAAATCACACTATGTCCCTCCCCTGCTTAAAGTCTTCAGAATTCCCTCTGGCTCTGAGAACAAGTTCTGAATGCTTGGTGTGTTACACAGAGCATCCTAGCTCGGCCTCCCCTCCCTCCCTCCCTCCACCCCACCCCTCCAGCCTGTGCGCAGTACTCCAGACCACACTCCTTGCTGGTAAGAGTGACTGGGTCCTTTTGTCCCCCTTCTACTTGGCTGCTCCTCTACAACCTCCTCCAGGAAGCTTTCCAAGATTGCATTTTGTCCACCTGGTTTGGGGGCTTCCTCAGTTAGGGAATTCATCTCACCCCACTAAAATCCTGCCTGTGTGCCCACTTGAACCTCTCAAGGGCCGGGGCTGTCCTTTCCCTGTGCTCCTCAGCGCTCAGAGCAGTGATGACCAACCAGTCAGCCCTCCATCCTCTCAGCACCACCTTCCTTCCTTTCTTATGCCTTAGACAGCGCCCTCAGTTCTGATGACTGCGGTGGTAATTACAGCCCTGGGGCTACATGAGTAAGGCTATTTATCACCACCCTAAATAGGCTCAGATTGCTGGGGTTTTTAAATAGTCCTGTTTGTTCTTCTGCTGTCAATTCTCACCTCTCACTGTTGACCTGTGTCTTATTTCATGCCCAATTATTGGCCGAGAGCCTCTCCTGTCTTAAAAACTAACTTGCAGAGCCCTGAGCTGTTTTCCTCCCAATGCAGGGGCCTTGTTCTCTACCTTTGTCTCTGTGGCTTTGTCCTCAACTGTTGGGGTGCCAGGAATCTGGCTTTTGGACAACTGCTGGGGGACGCTGGGTGGGGTGTGTGTGAAATACCTCCTGTAGATCTGGGGACAGACAGCGTGCTCACTGCAAAAACCAGAGCTTCCAGGTTGTTCTAAAGGGCTAATTTGATTAAGAATAACTTTGATTCCTGGAACCTGCTTTGAAAGCCTGCATCTGTGTCAATGTCAAGTTTCTTAGTGTCAAATTCAAAACCACAAAAGGACAGATGTTTTGCTTAAGATGGAGGATGACTCGCCCTCTTGGGAGATGGATGCACAGGGAGGCCAAATGGGGCCACCGGGAGAGTCCGTGCCCTCCGCCAGTGCCTCTCCTGTGACCCGAGGGCTCCCGCGGCGGTTCCCACAGGCGGGCCCTGACTGCAAGTCAGGTCGGCCAATAGCACAGGGACCCAGCTGAAGGCGAGCAGGGGGTGCAACCACTGAGGACCATGCCCGTGTGTGTGAGGGGCCCAGGCACAGGACCCACCTTGAGGAAACGTGGGGCGATTGAATCACCAAGTTGTAGAACATTCCGAGTTCAGAAGGATGTGTTGAAGTACATCACAGAGGTACACGGAGCATATCCAGAGCAGGGGGACTCTGCAGGGCCTCTACAAACTGGTTTCCTCAACCAAGAAACTGCAAGGAAGAAAGAGAGAGAGGTGGAACCTCCAGGTCAGGGTTTCTCAATGTCAACACTCTTGACGTGGGGGTAGGATAATTCTTTGTTGTGAGGGCTGTCCTGAGCATTGTAGGATGCAAGCAGCATCCCTGGCCCCCAGCCACTAGATGCCAGTAGCATTCCCCCCACCAAACCGATGGCAACAACCAAAAATGTCTCCAGACATTGCCAAGTGCCCCTTGGAAGCAAAATTGTCCTTAGTTAAGAACTACTGCTATAAACTAAAAGAGACTTAAAAAACATACTGACTAGTCACAATGCATGGATCTTATTTGGATACTGAGTCAAGCAAGTAAAAATTCAACTGTTTAAAAATAAAAAGGAAACATTCATGAGACTCTACAGAACTATATATTTGAGTTTATTAAGGAATTGTCATTCATTTTTACATGTAATGGCATTACGGGTATCTTTAATAGTCCTTTTCTTTTATCAATACACATTGAAACATATGAATGAAATGCTATGGTGTCTAGGCCTTGCTTCAAAATAATCCAGAGCGGGGGACAGAAAGTGAGACAAAGGTGAAATAGGATTGGTCAAGAGTTAAGGATCATTAATGTCTGGTAGGGTCATGGGGTTCATTACACCCTTCTCTCTACTCTTGTGTGTGTGTGTAAAATTTTTCACATAAAAATATGTAAAAGAAAGAAAAAGAATAAAAGAAGGGAAATAGTAGCCGGGATTCTGAAGCTGGAGACACCTTTTTCTCCTCAAAGAACTGCTGTCGCTTCTCCCCAGCTTTTCCAAATCTGCCCTTTAATCAGATCCCTCCGGGCTCCTGTACTGATGCACTCACCACCCTGAAAGGCATCAAGCCACGCAAAGAGAAATCACATTCCACTGAGCCTTGCCTCGTGAGAATTTTAACAGTCAACGGTATCTGCGTGGCCCATCTCATCCCAGCAGTTCTCTCCATAATGAGTCCTGGCAGTGCAAGGTAGACGCGCCCCAGATGGTTTTTGCATGCGGGCATCCGTGAATGAATGAACTCGTGAATGGGCGGAGTTCAAGGTAGTCTGCTGGGCTGTGGGAGAGACATGGTAATAAATAAGTCAAGGTCCCTGCCCTTGAGAAGTTCACTGTCCACCTGGGGCCAGAGATGTTTAGACAACTGTCGTGAAAATAATTCAGAATGAAGCCAATGCTAAGTAGACTCTAGGCAATGGCTGATTTCGAGGAATGAAGAGAGCAAAATCCCAGCTAAAACCTTGGGGACTGATCTCAGTAAAAGCATCACAAATTCTTATGACATCTAGTTGCTTTTTTTTCACGTCTTTGAGTTGTGAAGTCATAAAAGCCGCCATACTCGAACAGATTCACTGAGGGTACTTGGCTGGCTGCAGAGAGGAAAGTCTGTTTACACTAAAAAGAAAAAAAATATCAGTTCAACTACTGCAAGAAAACCAAAAATCAGAAAAAGCTGTCGATGGCTTAATATGCTCTTTAGCGGCTTCAGAAGATCTGAGTCATGCCTTTTCCTAATATGTCTTCCCGTGTCAAAATCCACCACCTCAAAGGGGAGCGGAAGACAGTCTTAGGGAGCCCGCGCTCAAGACAGCCGCGTGTGAATGGTGCCAATGTGTTAGCTCATCGCCCGGAACGCAAAGTCCTTTTAGGAAATTGATTTTCCTTGGATAAAGTCACTTCCCCTCTCTGCACCTCCGTCTCTTCCACTGTGAGATGAAGCAGTTGGATGAGATCAAGCATGGCAAATTTGTGGCATACTTGCTACTCCCTACCGCTCTGTGCCCACAGCAGACATTGCTAATTGATCTCAGCATCCTCCCCCACTGAGCCCAGCCACACTGGGTGTACTCAACAGAGGGTTCCAGGCCCCCACAATCCATCAGAGGGAACTCCAACCTCCTTACTATCTCTGGGCTTCAATTTCCTGGAATGCTGAATTAAAAAGCCCTGATCAAAAATATATCACCGGAGAAAACCCAGTCACACCATTATTTCGCACAGTCGTTATCAACAACACTGTGGCTTGCTGAGGGCTGTGATAGGAGCTGAGGTACTGGCAAAAGATGTGGCCCACTCACCCCCCTCCTCCTCCTACTTAAGGGGCTTATGATTTGGGAAGGGAGAAAGGAAATACAGAGGAAAGACAAACCACAGTGCAACTCCAAGGGCCCAGTGAGCGACCACGGATAGCCAGGCTGCAGGAGGTGGAGGTGACACAGAGGGAGGGGGCAGTTGGAGCAGGTTTCCTAGGAAACAGAGACGATTTAAACCTTGAAGGATGAGCAGAGTAGACAAAACAGCGAGCAGAGCCAAGGTCACCAAGAAATCGGGCCCTGCTCTGGGCTCTCCCTCTTCATTCCAGAAATAGGACTGGCCAAGGCAGAATCTGCAGATGCAAAGTCTGCTTTAGCTGTACAGCTAATGAGACAGACCGTGTAACAGGAAAAGGCACAATTTAATATATGGAAAGAGAAATATATTTTGATGTACTACTGATTTCTAAAGTGGGATAATTTGAGAACACACCTCAGCCAAACTGTAAAGGGATGTATTGGAGGTTGCCTTCTGCGTCTCCCTGGGTCTGGCCAAGGCCAAATGGACAACGGACTCACAGCATGTCTTCTCTGCACGGTGGCCAGGTTTGGGTGAGAGCTGGAGCTTACCACATCCTAGGACTGTGAGCCCTGGGCAAACCAGGATTCATAACACACTGCCTTGAGCAGCCCCCAGACCACCAATTATCCAGTTGGTCAGACCTTCTCCCCACTGTGCGCTGAGCTCTCTGTCCCTTAGCATGACTTAGATTGCAGAGGACAAGACAGCCACGTGGGCCTGGAGGTGTGCCCTTGTGGGCAGAGGAAGCAGCTGTCCGTTTGGGGTCCAAAATGACCGGGAGAACAGGTGACTGAAACTCGGGAGCTGGTCTGGGCTTTTCTAACTCTGTGACCCTTTACCCATAAAGGTCCCCAGTTCATTTAAGAAGAGGATGCTGAGAGGTGCCTTGCTTCTCTCACTGTGCGTCAAATCATAGTGTGTCTGAGCCATGGAAATTTCAGGGATCATTTAGTCCAACCTCCTCTCCCAACATGTCCCCACCCCCTCTATTTCGATGCTTTTCATCTGCTATTGTCTGAGAAATCCACTCAACACGTTTCTAGACTTGAACGTCAATTAAAAACACATAGCTTGGGCTTCCCTGGTGGTGCAGCGGTTGAGAGTCCGCCTGCCGATGCAGGGGACACGGGTTCGTGCCCCGGTCCGGGAAGATCCCACGTGCCGCGGAACGGCTGGGCCTGTGAGTCACGGCCGCTGAGCCTGCGCGTCCGGAGCCTGTGCTCCGCAACGGGAGAGGCCACAACAGTGAGAGGCCCGCGTACGGCAAAAAACAAACAAACAAACAAACAAAAAACATAGCTTGGAAGCTGGAAAGTACCCAAATGTTCATCAACAGTTGAATGGATCTATAAATCCTGGTGTAGGCACACAATGGAATACTACACAGCCATGAAGATGGACAAGCTACAACCACACACAACAGTACAGAAACAGTAATCCAGGACACAGAAGTCAGGAGGGTGGTTCTTTCTGAGGAGCAGGGCTGAGAGGTAGAATGAAGGGCTTCTTGGGGGTGGTAATGTTCTGTTTCTTGATTTGTGTGTGGGTTAGTTGTGGGGGGTACTATTTACAAAAATTTGTCAAGCTATACATTTAGGATCCGTGACTGTATGCATATTATACATCAATAAAAGTTTTTAAAGTCTGTATCTTACATAAGAAGTTACACAGCGTATGATTCCATTTGTATGCAACATCCTGAATAGGTAAATCCAAAAAGACAGAAAGCAGACCACAGGTTGTCAGGGGCTGGGACAGGGTGGTGGGAGGGAGTAACTGCTTAATGGGTAAGAGGTTTCCTTTTGGGGTGATAAAAATATCTTGGAACTAGACAGAGGTGATGGTTGCACAACATTTTGAATGTACTAAATGCCACTGAATTGTTCACTTGAAAATGGTTAATGATTAATTTTATGCTATGTGAATTTTAGCTCAAAAAAATAATCTCTATCTAGGATGGGCCGCCTGATAACAGCCATCTTTGTTGCTGTAATCCCTGCAGCTTGACAGTCTCTCCATCTCTCCCAGCTCTTGCTGTGATCACAGATGGCTGAGCTCAAGGGGGGCTCTGATCTGAGCTCCAAATAGCTGTGGGTTCCAGGGTGATGCCTGGTCATTACAGTGAGCTGGCTCACAAGACTTCAAAAGCCCATCACACCTTCCGGGGGCCCTTGGGTGATGGAGCCTGGGCTCGCAGAGGGCCAAGCTTCATCCTACTGTCGTGTCAACGCCACTCCAAGGCCAAGGCCTTCCCAGGTGGTCAGCGGCGTCCTCGCCCCTGTCCTGAGCCGAGCTGGGTCTGGTGGGTTCCCTTCAGCCTCGCATGGAAACTCACAAATGCAGCAGTGAGCGAGCCCCGGCTGGAGAGAGATGGCCGCTCACACTATTATCCCTTTCTTAGCAATAATGTTTAGGTTCGGGAAAGAGTTCCAAGATATATATAATTCCTCGTGCTGAGTAAGGGCTCCAGCCCTGACTCCACCGCTGCCCCGGCTACTGCTCTATCCAGGAATGTTATTACACCAGCCGTTGGCCCCGGTGCTATGGATGGGTGTCTCTCAATGTCCTCATTATGTGCTCTGTATTTCAGGTCATGTAATTCAGCTGTAAAAATGTGCCCCTGGCTACACCTGGCATAGGAGTGGCACAGAGGGGTGTGTTTATTTTTTTAAGGTGCTGTTAAAAATAAATTTAATAAGAGAAAGAGAGAGGAAGAGAGCAAACAAGGGATGGAGACCGTGTTTAATTTGAACGATGGAGGAAAAGACATGAGCAGAAGGTCTGAGATTCCCGTGCTTTGGGCATGTGTGTGTGTGTGTGTGTGTGTGTGTGTGTGAGAGAGAGAGAGAGAGAGAGAGAGAGAGAGAGAGAGAGAGAGAGACCAGGCACGGGTGTTTCTCCTGAGTAACTCAAAGCCAGCTTTGTTTATTAAACCGAGATTTTCCAGATCGTTAGGCTGTGATGTGGCTTAGTTTATACTGTGCAACATCCCGTCTTAAATACACACAGGTAGGTAAGTGAAAACCAACAGAGCTACTTCAATTAGTAAGAGTAGGGGCAGCAATTAACGTTAAATGAACATTTTCATGAGTTTTTTTCATTCCCCTTCCTTCCCTTGGCCATGTAATTAATGAATCTCTGAATGAACTCTGTCTCTATGAGACTAGAAGATCTTTGGCTTGGGAATCCACAACATGAAGATGGAGAGGAACGTAAGGGTCTCCAGGCTGAAAGCGTAGGTGGCAGGGGGCGTGTCCTTCTGGGCACGCCATGGGTGAAAGAGTGCCACCTCCCCTGCCCCACAGCTCCCAGCCCTTAGGAAGACAACATGCACCTTGGGTGACCTTAGCATCTAAACCAAACCCCAGAACATTTAGGCTGACGGAAGAGTTCTAGTCTGCTTCTGGCTGAGAGAAGATTTTTGGGAACTACCATGTTGAATATTGGGCTTTCTAGACTATTTTCAGTGATTTATGAGAAAAGCTGGGACGTCTGAAATTAACATGTCCTGGAAGGGCTAAGGTAGTGCCAGTAATGGGGTGATGGGGAAGGGAGGGGGAGATATTGACACATCAAGTTATCCTTTCTCCACTCGAGCTACGTTGCTACGTTATGGGGGCTGTCGTGTTCCCTGGACCCGAGATGTCCATGTTTGCACCCAAACGTGGTACCACACTGAAATCAAGAATCAAGGCTCTGTGGACAGTGGGAGAGGGGAGGGGACCATGGATGGAAAAGCCTCGCTTCTGAGGGGCAGCCGCCATGTCAGAGTCCTCTCCTGCCCTCCCTGGACTGAGATTAGAAGCTTGGGGTCTAAGCTTGGCCTCTCAGATGTAACTGCATGCATCTGCTGGTATCCAGCAAGGGCACCGTGGGGGCCACCCAGAGCCAAGGAAGGGCTGGGAACGGGGCGTCCCAGATAAACCGAAGGAGCCCTCCCCTCACACACACCTTCCGCGTCCTGTGCCCCTCACCTGGCTGGCAGGACCCTGCGGCCACAACCCCTGCCTGGTCACTCTGCCTGGGGTAGCCGGAGAGTGACCTCGGGGGCTTAATGCTGAGACAGGACACCCTCACGTAGTTGCTCACCGAAGTGTCACCCGACCGGAGCTGGGACACCTCTCTTTGGCTGTCGGTCACCTTAATCCACTCCATCTGACAGTGTATGGGTCGTTCTTTCCCCTCAGAAAGAGCCTCCCCTGAAGCTCCCCATTTGGCCTTACTTGGGCGCCACCTGGTGTCCAAGAGTGTCACTGCCGGTGGGTTCCAGCCAAGTGGAAAGAACAGGAGGTTTTTGCTTTTGTCTTTGTTTTTCCTGCTCTTCTTTTAGGCTCTGTGGTGAAAGGTGGGGCTGGTCTGGATTACAGTCGCGTAGCAGGCACAGCTAACTTGGGACATTCCCTGCCCTAAAGGACACGCTGTGCTCTGGGTTGGTTCTCACACGGCACAAGGAGCTTTCAGAGGCCCCCGGTCTGTGTTTTATTTTGTTTTGTTTTTAATAAACAGACATATATATATATATATATATATATATATAGAGAGAGAGAGAGAGAGAGAGAGAGAGAGAGAGAGAGAGACAGGAAATTTGGGGCTAAAGGATCAGTTAGGAGCCAGCCTGTGTTTATGTCTTATCTCAGCCACTTACTAGCTACGTGATCGTGGGCAAGTTACTTTCATCACTCTGAACCTCAGTTTCTTTCTCTGAGAAAAAGGAACCATACCCACTTCAGAGGGTCCATGAGATTTAAAATGAGAAGTCCTGCCAAGTTCTTGACCACTGAGGGTGTTCAATAATTGTCAGTTCCTTCTTTCCTCAGCAGACGTAGGGAGATGGAGACAATGACCCAGGTAATAATTAAAGTTTAGTGACCCAGTGAAAGTAGGATTTGTTTTTCTTGGTGTGTGTGAGGGGGATGGGCAGAGCAATGGTGTGGAGGGTAATGGAGGGAATGTCTTCATTCTCACTTACTCCAAGCTTCTCAGTCTTTGCAGGTCTGGGAACAGGAGTCTGCACTGTGTGTAGTGACTCTGACCACACCTCCACGGGAGAGATTAAAGGCACACGTCACTCCAAACTTTACACCGACTGGTTAATAAGTAATAAGACAAGTCACTGAAGACTGAGCTTTGTTTGGAAAGTTCTCCAGAGACTGGTGTGCCCAGCTCAGATCATCTTTCACCCCATAATGCTCATCGCTATTTACTGAGCCCCTATATAGGGGAGGCACAGTTAAGAATGTGTCAAGCATTGCTCCTGTACTCTTGTAACAACCATTCCCAGGTCAGTAGTACTGTCCCCATTACATAGAACAGGAAATTGGGGCTTGGGGTGATCAAGTCACTTGCCAAAGGTCACGCATCTAGGAAGCAGTGAGGTCCACACAGCTCTAGATCCAGCTTGTCCCCTTCCTGCTTCTCCCAACGTCCCTCGGAGTCCAGGGGTCTTCTGGAGCAGCAGCCTGTCTCTGGACCAACCAGCAGCAGCCTTCTGCCCCAGCCCTTGGCATAAATCACGTCTCGGTTCCTGCCCATGGGTCATTGGTCGGGCTCCCAGCTGTCTTCCGCCTAGTTCCAGGAGTGCGGCTATATTAAGAATGTGAACTGTAACAAAAAATCCCAAAGAGAAAGAAAGAAAGAAAGAAATACCCCTAAAGAGTCTAATGTCAGGTCCAGCCAAGGGTCATAAATCAATGTCGGTAAATTTATAAACAGTTCATAAATGTAAGTGCTTTTTACAGGGCTGTTTGTTATTGTGGCGGGGCTGGGATGGGGCAGGGCCGTCCATCCATCTGTTTTCCAGTCGGGAGCCGCTCGGATGGCTCCAGCACCTCCAGCAGCAGAAGCGATAAGAACCGGGCCAGCACGGCCAGGTGATCTCGGCACGACGGAAACTTGCGGGAAGGTGGGAGAACCAGCCTGGATGATGCGTGAGCTGAGCCCTGAACTTGAACTGAGGTTTTGAGGACATTTATAGCAACAACATCACAAAGATGAATTTTTCTCCTGGTTCTCTTTTTGATTTTTCTAAGTCTTCTGCTTTTAGAAGCTCTGGTGTGTCCTGAACTGAGGTGCATGGCCAAAAGGGAATACTCCAAAGCAGAGAACCAGATTCTTCACACGGAGTTCCCCCTGCACACCTTAATGGCATGCCACCTCACCTTCACTCGGCTCATTCCAGGACCCAAAACCCAGAGGCTGGGTTTAAAGACAGGCTTGGCCGGGACATACCCTCTGCCACTGCAGGAGAAGATCTGGCTAGAAATTCCTGGTTTTTTAAATGAAAGGGGGGAACGGTGACCCCCGCCTCCTCCCATTCTGTCGCCGTGTTGAGAAGCAGCAGTGCTTGGGCCCTGGGAGCTCACAGAGCAGGTCTTAAAAAGAGCATCTTGGCTTCTCTCCATCAAGACTAGGAAACACACAATATTCCCTCCACCATCTTTATTTTTCTCTCCTCCTTTGACGTGACCACAATCCACTTCCCCATCAGCCCCAAACAAAGACCCTATGCAAATGTGCTCTTGCCAGTGGGTCCTGGGGGTGGAGGACAGAGAGTGGGGTTGCCTCCCTCTTCTCCCCAAAAGCTCCAGTTTCTAGAGCTCTGGCGCTGGCCCAGCCCAAACACCCTGTGGTACATCTACCTCGACACCTGCTAGCCAGGTAGCCGGTTGGTAAAGGTGGAATGAGTGTGAGTGTTGACCTCTAGCCTCGGCCACCCACTTCCAAGCCCTAGTCCCCTAAGTCATTGATGATCAGCTCAGAACAGTCATGAAGACCTGAAGGATTAATCCAAGCTGAGTCAATATGACTTTACTATTACACTCCACAAACTTAAGATCTTGTCTCTGTGGATCTTGAAGGTAGGTGATAATGAAAGGAGGTGCACAGATCCAGTGCCTTCTAGAAACTTCTCCCACAGCAATTCTGAAACACATACATTTCTATTTAGCGATGATATTTCTGACACAAAGCAGCTCTTCTTATAGTGATACTTTTAAAAAATGCATTTGCCCATAACAGTTGTTTCATTATTCTATAACCTTGCCCCCCAATTTCCAGGAGACACTGGTCACTCTTCAAGAGGCCGCTGGGTCTGGGAGAACCATCTCGTACGGACAGAACTGCCCATGAAAAATCCCTTAACCAACTGTACCTTTCCAGGCCAGTGCTAAACAGGGATTTCATTTATTTGAAAAGAAGTAGGTATTAAATATGTCAGAGATAGGAAGTTAAATGTAATGGGCCCAATTCCACACTCGGTTCCATATGCGTAAATCCCACTGATGGAGAACAGAGTGTGGCTGGCGCAGCAAAAGCGAGGTGCCTGGTCTGTGGGAGGAAATCGCGCTCTGGATGGATCTTAGCTGACATTCTCATGGACTTGGAGCCGAGGCTTTTAAAACTGGAAGGGGCCCTGAAGTTCCTGGTTGGGTTGCTTGGTCTTCGGGTTTTTTTTTTTTGTTTTTTTTTAATCTTTAGGAGTTGTCACATTCCTGCTTTATTCCTCGGTTTTATTTTCTAACTCTCGGTAAACATTTGCCATTTCTCCTCAGTTTTGTTCCATGTCAGCTGTGCTTGAGTGCAGTTTTCCAAGAGGGTGGCCAGGTGCTTGGCCAAGGAACAAGCAAACATTTCAGAGCCTAAGTTTGGGGAGCAGTCTGAAGGCCCCCAGCCACTGAAACTACATGTAAAGTCTTGCTACTCAAAGTGTGGGCCCTGGACCAGTAACATCAGCATCCCCTGGGAACTTGTTAGAAATGCAGGGTCTCGGGACTTCCCTGGTGGTCCAGTGGGTAAGACTGCGGGCTCCCAATGCAGGGGGCCGGGTTCAATCCCTGGTCGGGGAACTAGATCCCCCGTGCATGCCACAACTAAGAAGCCCACATGCCGCAAATAAGAAGCCTGCATGCTGCAACTAAAGGATCCTGCATTCCTCAGCTAAAGATCCCATGTGACACAACTAAGACCCGGTACAGCCTAAATAAATAAATAAATTTTTTTTTTAAATGAGAAAGAAATGCAGGGTCTCAGGCCCCACCCCAGACTCACTAAATCCAAGTCTGCATTTTAACACAATACCAAGTGATTCACGGGCAGATTACAATTTCCTGGATTAGAGAACAGAAACTGGGCATGACCCCGTCTTCCACACGAATTTATCACCAGGCATTACCTTAAGTATGGCAAGAATCCGGTTCAGATGTTTGTGATGACTCTGCAGTGGTGACTCACCAGCCCAGTGGCTGTCTTCAGTGGCTGTGCCTTAGAATCACCAAGGGAACTTTTTAAAAATGGGGATGTGCAGACCCAACCCAAGAGATGGTGATTCAACTGGTGGCTGGGAAGGGGCTTGGACATCTGTGTTTACTTAGAGCTCCAGGTGATTCTACTGTGGAGTCGGGGCTGGGAGGTCCTGGGATAAAATATCACCTTGCATAGTGAGACTTCTTTAGGAAGGGGAGTGATGTAATTTTCTGATTCTCCCAACATTCATAGCACGCTGGACCCCATGCATGATACAGAAATGGATACCGTGACTGCTCTCCAAGACCTTGCAGTTCAGTTGAGGATAAAGTAAGATGCATAGCAAGAGGTGCATGGTTTTGAGAAGTGCTAATGTTCTGTGAGGAGGGTTGAGGGGGTTAGTTTATGGCAGGAAAGGATGGAACAGGACAGAGCAGAAAGAGCTGGAGTGCTAGATCTGAGAGGAGATGCATTCACAAGGCATGTGACAGCTGGGATTCCTCCTTAGGAAGATTCCTCCTTAGGAATCTTCCGATTTTGCCACAGAATACCATAGAGCAGGGTTTTTCAACCTTAGCACCATCAACATTTGGGGCCCGATAATTCTGGACCAAAATAACAATGTGGGGATGGTCCTGTGCATTACAGGTTGTTCAACAGCATCCCTGGCCTCTACATGCCAGGAGCATCCATGCCCCAAAATGTCTCCAGACTTTGCCAGGTGAGCCCTGGGGGCAAAATTGTCCCTGGCTGAAAATCACTCCCATAGAGCAATCAGGGAAGATGGTTGTAGGTCCAGACACAGACTTGGAAGGTGCTCTGGGATCTGTTGTTAAGAATAAAAAGTAAGTTGCCCACAATATGGATGTTAGTCCCAATAACAAGGGGTGTGTTTGTGTGTGTGTGTGCACGCTTGTGTGTATGTCCAAGGGTTGGGTGCAAACAGTGGAAGTGGTATCTCCTCTCTAAGTGGTTAAAGCATGGATGCTGACACTCAATTACCCGGGCTCCAATCCCAGCTCTATCACCTATTACCTACCCTGACCAATGTCCTCAATTTCCATGTGCCTCAGTTTCTCCATCTTTAAAATGGGACTAGCAGTGCCTGCCTCAATGGATTTGTTATAAAGATTAAGTTCAATCGCTCCATGGAGATAAAGTACGCGGTAAAGCAGTTCCCAGGTTTGAGCCCTGACTGACAGCATCAGCTCTGAAGACACGAGTGGGAGACAGGGACAGAGGACACAGGGAGACTTTCAAGTTTTGCTCTGTAAACTTCTGTTTGAATCCTGTCTAATGAGATTTCTATACTAATTGTGTAATAAAGCACACACACACAAAAGAAAGAAATGTTCTCGTTCTGCCCACCTCGTCTTTTTAAGTAAACTTTTTATTTTGGAATTATTTTAGATTTACCCAAAAAGTTGCAAAATAGCACAGAATGTTCCCTCACGCTTCTCACCCGGTGTCGGTTTCCCCTCATGTTATCATCTTACATTTCCATGGCACAATTGTCAAAACTGGGAAATATTGGTACATCACTATTAACCAAATTCCAGACTTCACTTGGATTTCACCAGATATTTTACGAATGTCCTCCTTCTGTTCCAGGAGCCCATCCAAGACACCACCACGCATTTAGTCATCCTGTCTCCTTAGACTCATCTGGGCTGCGCCAGTTGCTCTCTCTTTTGTGTGTGTTTCATGACCTTCACACTTTTGGAGAGCGTTGGCCAAGCATTTTGTAGAACGCCCCCCAATTTAGGTCTGTCTGTTGTTTTCTCACGGCTAGACTGGGTCTATGGGTTTGGGAGAAAACCACAGAGGTGAGGTGGCCTCCTCGTCCCATCATGCTGGGGCCACATGCCGCCACCACGACTGTCACTGGTGAGGTGGACCTTGACCTCACCTTGACCACAGTGGTGTCTGCCAGGTTCCTCCACCATAAAGTTGCCCCCTCCCCCTTCCCACACTCTACTCTCTGGAATCGGGTCACTGTGCAGTCTACACTCCAGGAGGGGACAGCTTAAGCTGAGGAGGGAGTGTCTAGGTTTTATTTGGAGTTCTTCTGTAGGAAGATTTGTCTCTCCTCCCCCATTTATTTACTTACTCAGTCATTTGTTTATACAAGTATGGACTCATGGATATTTATTTTAGACTTGGGCTTATAATCCAATACAGTGATATTTATTTTGTTGTTCAAATACCCACTTCATTTTCATCAGTGGAGAAGCCCTGAATTGGGTTGGGGGCTGGGGTGGGGGGCAGCTGATTTGTAGATCAGGGTCTCCAACAGGGAGATGGATCACGAGTTACAGACACAGAGCGGGGTCTTTGGTTTGGGTTGGTCTCCGTGAAGGCCACGGCCAGCAGGGAAGCAGGAAGGGCGAAGTCCATATGGCCTGTGGCAAAGCTGCTGCCAGTGCGGTTGGGGGATGGGGGGAGCTTCAAGGGTGAGCCGTGTAGACAAGGGGACCTAAATGTGCCATTTCAAGGCATGTCCCATCTGTAAAATCCTGGGGAAGCCAAGGCCGTGGTGCGGTTGAGAAAGAGACGCTGTGGAAACACAGGACTTTCTCAAGGATCAAAGGACAAAGTCTGTCAGAGCTGTAGGCTCTGTGCTCTGCGGGGGAAGGGGACGCAGGCCTGCTGGAATCCCCAGGGTGGGAGTGGGGAACACAATGTGGTGTGACAAACACGGAATCACGGGCTCTGACGTTCAGGGGGGTGTATAAGCCTTGCCGCCATTAGTCAAGCTTGAACAGGGAGCCCCGCTGGACCCAACAGTCTTGACTCCAAGGTTGAGTCTTATCTCCTGTCCCATCAAGAGTCCACAGAGATGTGGGAGGCCCTCTTTGCTCCACCTGCGGCTTCCCAGTGCCTGGACCTTTTGCTCCCTCCCCCGGGGTCCCGCCTCTCCCTTCTCCTGGCCTCCCATGTGGGCTCTCAGGCCCTCTCTGGTCATTCTGGCCGCACTGGTCTGAGAGCAGGGCAAAAGAGGGGAGAGGAGGGAGAAAGAGTCAGATCCTGTGAGCTGACCTCTTGCCAGAGCTCGGCCTTCCAGAGCCAAGCTGGCCCCTGGGGCTCCTCCCTGCCTGGAGTTCCCTCTCCCGGACTCTCTCCCCCCTCAACTCCTCCGTGCATTTCTCCAGGAGGGAGAGAGGACCACGCGTCCTCTCTCAAATTCTTGTCAGACATCCTATGGGAAGAGTAAGAGACTCTATTGTTTTCACAAAGGAAGAGACAGAAAGGGCAGCTCTACAGCATCTTCTTGGCTGGTTGGCCTGTGCCTAGTGGGAGCCCACCCGCAGGGTCAAAGGAAGTAATGTATGTAAAATAATCACCATTCTTAACTGGAGCCATCACACTATCCTTTGGTGGTAGGGGGAGAAGTCGTGGGGTTTTAACATTTATCAGGAGGATAAATGGGTCACAGATCAAGTGTGGAAGCTCAGGCCTAGTCCAAACCCCGGGTTTGGGCAGGTGAGTGGACAGGCCTGGGATGGAGGGAGTCTTGAGGGGTCCCCTTGAGGGGTCTTTTCAGCTGACTGGAAGCCGCGGGCTTCTTCAAGACTTCGTCCCATGGGGTCTGGCTGGTCAAGGCAAATATAAGTCACACTGGAAGGAGAGGTGAGTCAAAGAGGACGGCTTCCAGGAGAGGGGAGAGCAGACTGACCACAGACAGGCCCCCCAGGCAGCTGTCGACTCCCACACATCATGGGAGAGCCTTCCTGGAAGCTGGAATCCTCTGGCCAGGAAATGGTTTTTTTCAATACCAAAGTGAACCATATGTAGGTCCTGGGACCATCAAAGAGGAAGAGGAGGAGGGATGAGAAAGCCCTCAGAGAGGATGGGATGCGCCACCTCTCCTGACCACTGCCCTCCAGGAAGGAACCCAGCCTGGCCGCCCCCAGCTGGAGGGGCTCCCACTGCCCAGCAGCCTTATTTCTAGAAGGAGCAGGTTTCTGTGAAGGTGGAGAGGCTGCCGGCCATCCTCTAGGGCAGGAGCACAGGAAACACACGTGGCTGATTCTGTTTCCAACAGGAGGTGGTAACGGGGCTGCACAGGACATGGGAGACAGTCCCTGCCCTCAAGGAACTGACCGTCTTCTTGAAGAGACAAGTCTGGTCTGGGAAATAGCACAGCCTGGGGGTCCAAGTGTGAATTGGAGCCTCAGCGAGGCCCTGGGGGTCAGCACCTGCATGGATGGTGGCACGATTGTCTTCCTCACATTACAGACTAAGAAACAGCCCAAGAGCGATGCACATTACACGTCAAGAGAATCAACTGAGGGTCTTGGAGGTGGGCGGGACATGAGGAATGGAAAGAGGACAAAGACAACCCCATGAATAACTTTCTAGATGGACTACAGAGGGCCAGCTCGCCATGGACACAAATCCGGTTGTGACGTCACAGATTCCTTCTGCAAAGCAAGCAGTTATCACCCCCTTGGTAACATGCCCTGGTAGTCCCTTCAGCCTGAAGGCAGGTGTCTTGGCATTCCCGCTCACCCCTGCTTTTCAGGCCATCATTGCCCTAGGACACCGGCAGTCAGTGTCTGGGTGGGAGACTTGATTACGCAGGAAGCCTACAGTCTCACTGCCACCATTCCTCTGGACAGTGCCCTGAGGCTGGATCTGTCATGGAGCCCGTAGCTTCAGCCCCAGGCCCACGTCGCCTTCCTTCTCTCCTGTCCCAGGGAGGAGAAACAGGCCCGCTTCAGGACCTGCAACTCCTGCCCAGCTTCTCATCCAACCTCTCCTGACACCAGGAAGCCTGGCTTGGAAGACCCTAGGTGACTCCCACTACCCCCAGACTCAGCCCAGGGAGGAGAGTGACCTTCAGGTTTCCTCCAGTGTCTCTGAAACAGGAGCGTGCTGGAAACCCCGGAGGCCCCAGGAGCAGCAGGCTTGGGCAGAAATGTCTCCACAAATACCTCCCAGGGGGTTTGATCTGACGTTGCTACACCAATCTTGGAAGCCCTGGGACAATCTGTAACTGAGAGATTCAGGGAAACCGCGTCCCATGTTTCTGCGCAACTCCATCTTTTTCACTTTCAGGCTTAATTTTTTGACTCTGGCCCTGGTGGAAGTTTGGGTAGAATTCTCCAGCAATTGTAACCACATCAATGATGATGGCTACTGCACTAAACACTGGCTTGTATGAACCAACTCCCGGGCTAAGTGCTTCATAGGGATTATTTCTCTTCTTTTTTTTTTAGCCGCTCCACACAGCATGTGGGACCTTAGTTCCCTGACTGGGGATCGAACTCATGCCCCCTGCAGTGGAAGCGTGGAGTCTTAACCACTGGATCAGCAGGGAAGTCCCTACAGGGATTATTTTTAATCCTTATAAGAAACATGCAAAATAGGTGATAGTCCCATTTTACAGATGTGGAAACTGAGGCCAAGAAAAGCTAAATAACTTGCTCAAGCTCACACAGTGCATTGGTGGCTGAGCAGGGATGGAACCTAAGTCTATATGACACAGAGTTCTTATTTTTTTTCACTAGATCATTCTGCCAATCTCGACCGAATCCTATGGTACAGATACTCCAACTCAGGACCTCCCAATCTTTTTCACGTGATGGCACACATAGGAAGCACAACATTTGTATGGCACAGGTGAGGCTGCTTGTGGAGGCGGTGACACACTTGGGGGCTCTGGCGGTCCCACGCCTGGCTCTGCAGTGAGGATGAGTGGACGAGGAACTTGCAGTCCGTGACCCATTCCCAGGACCCCTTCTTGGAAATTCTCTCCTAAATGATCGATTCAAGCAGTAGTTTCCGACCTTGGCTAGTCACTAGAATCACCTGGGGAGCTTTAAAAATTGCCTAAGCCTGGGCTACCCATACTCTCTGGAAGTGGGGCCTGGTTTAGGTATTTTTGAGAAGGCATTGGCTCTGTGCTGTTCTTGCTGGTGACTCAGCCACACTTCCCCACCCACCCCCTACCCTTGTCCAGTCTCATGTTCCAACTCCTTTCAGGTACATATGCACATACACTGCGTGCCCTACAAGAGCAAAGACCATGTCTGTTTTGTTCACCACTGGGCTCCGTGACTAACATAGTGTCTGGCATGTAGTAGGTGCACAATGGATTCTTTTTTAATGAATAAATGTTGAAGATCTTGGAGAGATTTCAGGCAAGGGTCTTCCATGTTTCTAATCGAATGGCAACTTTTTACATAACACAGTAGTTCATGTCACATAGAGGGCTAAGAGTCGTTCAGTTAACTTTTCTTTCTCCACATTTAGAATTTGAAACATTGGTTTATACTTTAACACAGAGGTCTACATACTGATCACAATTCTCATCACGTGTGTATATAAATATACTACCCACATGGATTGATTTGCAGATATTGAACCATCCTTGCATCCATGGGATAAATTCCACTTGATCCTGTTGTATGGTCCTTTTAATGTACTGTTGGATTCAGTTTGCTAGTATTTTGTTGAGAATTTTTGCGTCTATGTTCATCAGTGATATTGGCCTGTAATTTTTTGCGTGTGATATCTCTGTCTGGGTTTGGTATCAGGGTGATGTTGGCCTCATAGAATGAGTTTGGAAGTGTTCCTTCCTTTGCAATATTTTGGAATAATTTCAGAAGGATAAGTGCTAACTCTTCTTTCAATGTTTGGTGACAAGAATGTATTGTACAACATGGGAAATATAGCTATTATTTTGTAATAACTGCAAACGGAGTGTAACCTTTAAAAATTATATTAAAAATTTCAAAATAAAAAGTAAAAATAAATAAATATACTACCCAGACCAAGTGTTTTTATTCAGTTAAGAAAAATGAGCTATTTTTCTCCCCTGCCTCGTGAGAAAGTATTTTGTTGACATTCAAATAAAGTAGAGGGAGTGACGTTTGCCCAGTGATAGTCATAACGCTCACTTACTTAGGAGGAGAGAAAACAGGGAGGAACCAAAGTCATGGGGGGAATGTAAAATACGGCACATGAGGAAAAAGGGAGAGCAGGAAGCTTACCATCCTATGTAAATGGGTCAGCTCTGGGTCTTGGATAGGCTAGAAAGTAAAAAAAACAAAAAAACCAAAAAGACCCAGGCTCAGATGGTCTCCCAGCTGGGACCATCCATCACCCACTGATTAAGAGTCAGCTGTCTCCAATGCCAAATGACTAACTTGGTTAAATCCAACTGAGGCTCTGAGGAGGAAGAAACCCTATAGGATGAAGAGGTTGTGGAATGCTTCCTAGAAAAGGTAGGATTTAAACTGAGACCTCTGCTTCTGGCAATAAGGTAGACCAGGTGTCCAGGCTAGGCTTCCTGCTCGAAATACTAAAGATGCAGGGGGAAATATTGGGGTTTTCTCACTATTTTCAAATGCCTCCACGAGTTAGCAAGAAAGTATGGAATACTCTGGCTAAAAAAAATAAGTAAATAAATGAAGGCAGAACTCAGAGGTTAAGAAGGGGACTGAAGCCGGCATCTGCCTTGAAGGAATTTTCTGGATCTACTGAACTTGAAAATTGATGTTTGGAGCCTTATAAGGTTTGGTGGACAGGAGACCAAACCCAGGTCTGCCCAAGGTAAATGGTCTAATAGGAGATGTCCCATAGAATTAGAACTCCTAATTAGAATTAGGAGATGTCCCACAGAATTTAGTGTAAGGAAGGACTGGAAATAAACCCAACATCCTTCCCAGATTTGGGGAGCAGGTAATACCTGCTAGAAAAATTGCTTATCTTGAATTGTGGCACTGGAGCAAAGGGGGAAATATCTGTTCTGAGAACTACAAGCCAGAAGTCTTGTGTATTTGTAGCCTAAATTCACTAAACATGGGTCATCTGAAAAAAAACAAAAAAAACAACAAAAAAAAGAAACAGGCAGAATGTTTAAAGTGATCCCAGACTAGACAACTAAGGAAAAAGAAAACAGAAATTTTATTTGAAGGTGTTCACCTTTTCCCTAGGCCTCCAAGAATTCCCAGCAATTTCTTTTCTTTTTTTTCCTCGGTACACGGGCCTCTCACTGTTGCGGCCTCTCCCATTGCCGAGCACAGGCTCCGGACGTGCAGGCTCAGCGGCCATGGCTCACGGGCCCAGCCGCTCCACGGCATGTGGGATCTTCCCGGACCGGGGCACGAACCCGTGTCCCCTGCAATCAGCAGGCAGACTCTTAATCACTGCGCCACCAGGGAAGCCCCTTCCCAGCAATTTCTAAGGAAGATGAGAAACTTGCAGCTAGAAATCGCTACAAATATAAGGAAACAAGGCACCAAGATCAAGAGACAGCAGAAATGACAGCAGAATCAGCCTGCAAAGACTTCTGGTTTGGGAATTATCAAATGGAATATAACCTATTTTCAATAAATGGCAGAGAATCTTTTAAATATGAGTGAAGGGTCCTCAGATTTATAAATGAATAAAAAAAGAACTTCTATAAAATAAAAGTCTGGAAATAAAATAAAATAGAAATTAAAAACTCAACGGAGACAATGAAGCAGCAAACCAGCACACAAAGAGAGACTTTGTGACCTGGAAGATAGTACTGGAGAAATTATACAGAAGGCAGCCCTATGCGATAAAGAGGTGGAAAATGTAAAAGAAATTAAAGGCCATAGAAGACAGAGTGAAAAGATCCAAGATATGTCTAACCAGAGTTTCAAAAGTTAAGGAAGAAATAGGACAGGGGCATAATAGCTGAGAGTGGCCCAGAACTTAGGACTGACCCCAAACCGCAGATTCAGGATTTGAGCTGAGCTGCAAAGATAGAAAGGGTGGAATTTGGATGCTTGGAGATGAAGCATGTGAAAAGCAGCAGGACCTCAGAGTGTGCCGATGGGGCCAACGACCTGGGCACTAGCCTGCTGGGACCAACAAGTTTCGGAGCCTCTGCGAGGCGTTGAAGCGCGGAACCTCGCCGTTCCTCCCGACGAAGAATCAATGGGGAACATGCCCTGCTCCCAGATGACATAGCAAAAACAGCAGGGGTAGTTCTGTTTTGTCCTTGGGGGTCAATATCCTTCTGAGAAAGGGAGAGAAGAGATAGTATTGATCCTGATCCATCGTATGGATTGGGGAACTGAAGCACAGAAAACAGAGATTCTGAAAACAGAGTTCTAAAAAAGTTAAGTGGCAGTCCCGGGATCAGAGCTCTTTCTGTTCATCCCTGAGGCAGGCACCTCTGGGTAACTCACCCAGACACTCTGATTCACTATGTGTTTGGTAGATCAGCTGCAGAGTTGGATGGAGCCACTGGCATCCTTTTCAGCACTGATGAGACTTTCAAAAGTAAAAGTAAAGCAAAAAGCACTCCAGGACGCAGGTCTGGATGCCTTCCCTACAGACTAAGTCCTAATTACCCATGACTACCTACACCTGATGACTTGGACCCGGCCGATTTTGATGCAGTGCTGACATCTATGTGAGTGACGTGCACATGAGTATATCTGGGCCTAACAGCTGTCACTGGGATCTGAAAATGGGTCTGACACATATGGTTCTACATGCAGCGTGGTGGAACAGCAGACAGAAACTCAGCAGTGCCGAATTGCGTGGGTGTGTCTGGTTCCTCGTCCACCTCTATCATAACTTTCTCCTTGGTCATTCCAAGATGATTTTGTTTGTTTGTGTTGCTAGTGGTTATGTTCGCCAGTTCATCTGAACTCTAATTCCAAGCCTATGACTGTCACAAGTTACTTTACATCTTTAAGCCTCAGTTTTCTCACCTGTACGATGGGCTCTGTACTATGTCTTAGAATTAAGCAAAAAAAAAAAAAGAATTAAGCAAGACTATATATATTTTGGTACATTTATCAATAAATAACATCAGGCTTATTTCCCATATTATGATTAAGTTAAACAGCCAAAGGATTCAATTCGCCTGTAATTAGACATGGTTAATTTTGGGTTAAAGTTTAGAAGGAAGACTTAGAAAATTGTTGTTGAATTTCAAAATGAAGTAGCAAGAATGTGAAAAGAAAGAATAAAAATGCCTAAGGGGGAAAACTGAGTGAGTTAGAGTTTCACTTTCTTTAGGTTCATATTTGACAGTGATTCTTAGCTGGCACAGCCTAACCTTTTTCTGGGTCTCAAAGACATTCTTCCTGTTTTGCCACATTCTGAATTTTCTTACCCCACCATGCTAAATTTGGCTCAGAGATTGAGAGTAGGGCTGTGGGACCCTGGCACAAAGAGGTAATGTTTGTATGTGTACCTATTAGAGAATCAACAGTGTGGTCAGACAGATGGCTGTACCTGGAGCATGTCTGAGTCTAAGGGATGGGACGGACCCCAGTGCCACAGGCATAACTGCTGACAATTCAAAAAGTGTGTCAGAGACCAAATAATGTTGGGAAATTCCAGTCTACGCGTTTGATGAGCAAGCACAGTGGGTGGTCCTAAGGGATCCAGCAAGCACATGACAGTAGGAAAAGAAGGAAAGGAAAATAGATTCAATCAAAGGGAAAAAAAAATTCCAAATGCTAAGTTCGTTCGATTTGGCTATGGTATAACCCCTCCAGGGAACATGGTGGAACTTGAGTCATTGAAACCTTGGCTGGGAAAAGTCATGGAGGATGTACGATAGACAAAGCTGGAGTTTGGATTAGTCTGGTGGTGAGAGCAAGAGACCCAATAGGTGATCTGCATCCGCGTTGCTCTGATTCAGCAGACATGCCCCCTGCCGACAGTCTGCTGAGAGGCTGAGCTGGGCCAGGAGGATGGGCTGAGCCTGGACGCGTGTGAATGGCTGTGTGTGTAAAGGGAAGTGTTTTCCAAGTCATCATTGCCTCGTTTCCTCAGGCTGACTAGGATGTTTGGATAGTTAGCACGTTCCCTCTCATAATAAATTTCACATTTCTTGCAGAGAGTTTGTTTCACAGAAAAAAAAAAACACATAGAAGCAGGAGAAGGATATTCCATCTGAGTTTGCAGGAAATAATCTTTTTAATTAGAACGCTGCCATACATTTCGGATTTTTAAATAGTGCTTAAGTTCACTGCTGTCATGCGTATGTGTGTTTTTTAGAAAAGCACACTACGTATTAACTATTTGTTTTTCCTAGAAAGTACTGGTGGAGGTGTGATTTCTCTGAGATTAGACCATTTGGGGCGATCCATGGGATCAATACAGAATAGCATGTTCCGTGGAGTTGGGTTCATAAAGGTATTTGAAGTCAGGAACCATCACTGTAAATATGGTATAAACCAAGATTTTACGTCCAATATCATCCATACCTAGCACCAAGCTGAGTCAACAGACAGCGGTCAATAATTACATGTTGATTGATTGATTGATTTGGTAAGTTGCCCAAAGTAATATTTCCTCCAGGGTCTCTGTAGCAAGCAAATCTATGATAACTAGCTTTTTCAAAACCAGCTTGCTTTTCATTTCAGAAATACACAGGAATCCAAATGGAGGGTGAGATCTAGATTTTACACTGAGACCTGGATTAGAATGCCACCCTTTTCATGATTCATCAAAGGACTTAAGCAATAGCCCACCAGCCCACCCTGCCTTGGTTTCTGAATCTATGAGATCAGGGAGCTAGTTCCGGTACTTTCTGCTGCTCCCCTAACCTTGCGACGCTTTGCCCTGCCTGGCGATAGCCAGAGCCACGCTGCCCGGTTGTTATCCAGTCTGCAGCTGCCCAGGAGTCAGCGATGGGCACCACAGCTGCTACTGAGGGAAGATGCAATGAGAATATTCTCATAAAGGAGTAGACGGTTTACCCTGGGGGGTTGCCAACACAGCAAAGCAAAGAGAAATCAACAATAAAATTAAAAAAAAAAAAAAAGAATAAGGACCCCCGGGGTTCTGGCTCTAATTCTGTTTCTGACCTGACTTGCTATCCGATCTTAAACAAGCCATTCAGTGTGGGTCTAGACCAAGTGTTACACAAATATAAAGGGGCATGATCACAAGTATTACTAGCAGTGATTCATTAAGGGTATGTTTGTCTGCTGTTTGTTTGTTTGTTTAAGCAGCTTAAAAATGAGGTAACACCCTAAAGAAAATCCAAATCAGACGCCCTTCTCTGGCTCTCTCTCAGTACTTTAATGCTGGTTGTTAAAAAGACAATGAGCCAGTGGTTGTCCTGTTCCTATCCAGGTCCCGCTCACTGACCCATTAGTCACATAACTGGGGGAAATCACTTCACTTTCTGGAACTTGGCGTCTGCGGTGGTTCTAAAACATATCCTCATATTCTTTACTCCCTTCCCGTAAAGATATGATGCCTCACTCACCTCCGTTTGAATACAGCCAGCTCCGTAACTCACTTCTAACTCACTAAAGTACAAAGTGCAGTGGAGGTGACGTTACGCGACTCTAAGGCTAGGACTGGCACGCTCTCGCAGAACACACACCTTTGGACCCCTGAGCTGCCCTAAAGCCACCTTGCTGGAAAAACTGCAGAGACAGAGATAGAGAGAGATGCCTGTGCCCCCAGCCATTCCAGTTTCCCAGTTGAGAACCAGGCATATTCATAAAGGAGGCTTCAAGATGATCCCAGACACTGGCATCCTGTGACTGCCCCCAAATTCCTGACCCACAGAAACTGTGAGATAATTAATGCCCGGGGTCGTTTTAAAACACAAGCTTTGGAGAGATGCGTTAGCAGCAATGGGTACCTAATACAGGGACTTACCATCCTCCCCTCTCCAAGGAACACCTAAGGACTCAGCATTATTCAGGGGGTGGGTCTCAGGCGGCAGTCTCAAACACTTCTTGGGTTTCCATTACAGGAACCCACATCCTTTGGTTTTCCTGAAACAGACTTGGGAATCCAAGGAGCTGGAGACTTCTAACTCTGATACTGATCTTGGGCAAATCAATCAGTTCCTTCAGACCTCAGTTTTCCCTGCTGTAAACAGAAGAGGCTTTCTCTTCTCTTTGTACTTCCCAGGAGTATAAATTATACAATCTGGAACTCACAGGTCCATGAAGCATTTTGAACTCCTCTGAAGGTCCTGTTTAAATTCAAGTACTGCCATGACGCGTCTTCCCCATCAATTCCCTATGCGGGCTCAGCATCCTTCCAGGAGGCAACAGGAGAAAAGGCCTGGCTCTAGTTCTCCTGCTTCTGCTCTTTCCAGCCCTTGGCAAGTCACTCCACTGGTCACTGCTCTGAGCCCCATCTTGCCTGTAAGTTGGGTGGATTGGTCAACATCCTCTCAATCCCTTTCCGGCTATGAGATGCTACAAACGAGACAATTGAAAAGATAGGCTCACTGCTTCTAGATGTTTCCAACCAGTGAAGAGGCAGCCCAACTACTGCAAACACCAGGAAACGATAGGCAATTTAATATGAGATGGGGTGGCATTGAAGACAGGCACATCTGCAGAATCCACGGCTCCGGACAGGGTCATAGAAGTTTCTTCAGCTGCTCTTGAAGGATGGTGCTATGGATGGAATGTTTGTGTCTGCCACAAAATTCATAGGTTGAAGCCTATTCCCCAATGTGATGGCATTAGACGGCAGGCCTTTGGCCAGTGATTAAGTTAGAGGGTGGGAACCTCATGAATGGCATTAGTGCCCTTACGAGAAGAGAGATGATACCCCTCTCCACCATGTGAGGTTACAAGAAGATGGCCATCTGCAAGCCAGGAAGAGGGCCCTCCCCAACACCAGATCTGCTGGCACCCTGATCTTGGACTTCCCAGCCTCCAGAACTGCGAGAAATAAATGTCTGTTGTTTACACCACCCAGTCTGTGGTATCATGTTATAGCCGCCCCAAATGACTAAGACAGATGGAGTAATAGCCACAATCCTTAGTTGCAAACAACAGAATCCATTCTTGTTCATTTAAGGGGAATAAGGAGTTTAATCAAGACGATTAGAGAGCTGGCAAAATGTCCGGGAGGGCCTGACTCTGAAGCCATCAGCCATAAAGTATCCAACCACAAAAAGGAGTTTCTTAGAGAAGACCCCACAGCCACTCTGGACCTAGGACCCTCTGCCCTGGAAACCAGGAGCTCAACCCTACACCCTCCAGAATCAAGGGTCTCTGCTGCCCCCTTGTGGTTCCCCTGATGGGGGCACCACCTCAAACCCAATTCTCATGTGGACGCGTCAGGTACAATTCAAGGCACAGAGGCCTAGAGATGTTTTCTAGCTTCTCCCTTGATAACGCAGGATTTGTAATGTGGGAGATACCCCAAATGTAGGGACGGTGTGCAGAGAGATGTGCCCCAGGCAACAAATGCCCGCAAAGATGGGTAGAGTGTGAGTTAGGAGAGGATAGAAGAGAGGGAGCCCTTTTGAGGGAGGGGCCAGGCCAGAAATAATGCGGGGACAGAATGCCCCCTGAGCTGGTGCGAAAAGGCAGGCCGAGTGGCTGAGGGCACAGCCGAATGGAGTGGGGCTGACAAGCCACGAGCCCCACACTCGAGATGCCTGTCGCCTGGCTGTCTGCGCCCCTTCCTCCTGGCTCGCCCCAGTCCCGCGCAGTCGTTTGGAAGCAGCCGTTCTTCCCAGAGCTGGCGTTTGGCAGTTGGCAAGGAGCACCCCACCTTCTCTCAGCAGCCGTCCGTCTTCTTGTCTTCCCCTTTCCATCGGGGTGAATACATTTCTCTTCTGCTGCACATGCCAACATACCTCGAATTTGCTGGCAGCAGGCACTTCTCATGTGTTGGTTTTGGAAACTTTTAGCAGTTTGTCCTATTTCTCTTCCATCTGGGCTAGAAACATGCCAACCAGGATTTCTCTGGATTTTTTTCTTAATCCCGGGCTGCAACCCAAGGGAATGAGCGAGCATCCAGGACCCCCTGGGTCTCAGGGTCCATCACCGCCTGGTACCTGCCTCCCCTCCCCAGCTGTCGCTGGGCACCATGGCCCTCGGTCCCCCAGGCGTAGTCCCAACTTGTGGTGACCTCTCAAACTTAGTGCCTGGAGGCCAGGTTATTACAAAGGGACATTTGAGCTTCCACTGGAAATTGGTAATATATATTCTTGGCAGCAGTAAGGACAGGCTGTGAAAATTCTTTTGGTGTTGGACTTCTTTTAAGGAGTGGAGTTTGGTTTTAGCATACTCCCAGGCAGTGAAATGGGAAAACCAGGCTAAAGATGGAGATGTACGAGAGTGGCAGGTGGAGCCCAGAGTCCGGGGTCCAGAGAACATCAGTGCCCACCACCTGGTAGGGGCTCGATAATCATTTGCCGCTTGGATGACTGGACGAGGTGTAGCAGCAACACATGGTGACATTTCAGCTTCGCTTATTAGACCGACTGAGTCCCATCAGGTCTACCTCCTAACCTTCTAGGTCTGTATCGTCCCTCCCTGCTCCCCTTCGGCACCAGCTGGAATGCCTGACCTCAACCCCTCCCACCAGGCTCCTGACCAACTTCGTCCCAGGTCCCCTGGCCCCCAGACCCCAGCCTCTCCAGTCCACCCTGCAGACCATGGCTACTGTTTATCTTCCTAAAAACAGAACTTCTAAATGTGGGATCCTGGATGGGACCCTGGTACAGAAGAAGAGCATCGGTAGAGAAACTGGGGAAATCTGAACAGAGCCTGAAATTTAGTTAATAGTAATGTATCGATGTGAATCTCCTAGTGTTGACAAATGTATCTAAGACATTAGCAATAGGAGGAACTGGGGGGATGGGTAAACTGAACTCTCTGTACTATCTTTGCAACTTTTCTCTGAATCTAAAATTATTCTTACAACAAAAAGTTATACCAAAGAAGCAAATCTGACCATATCACGCGCCTGCTTAAAATTAGGGTGACCAATAAGCTTACCTACGAAACAGAAACAGACTCACAGACATAGAGAACAGACTTGTGGTTGCCAAGGGGAAGGGGCGTGGGGGAGGGACGGACTGGGAGTTCCAATTCTAGAATCCCACTCCATAGAAATACATATGCCTCAAGATGTATGAACAGGATATTCTGCTATAGTGAAATATTGGGAATAATCTGCGTGTCCGTCGATAAGGAAATAGCTATATGAATTGAGGTAAATTCAGGTGCCGGGCCGGGGGAGGGAGGGGGTGGCAAGGGAGGCGTGGGTGTACGACCCCAAGGGTCCCTTAGCCCTGGGTTCTGGGCCGCGGGGCGGAGACGATCCGTTGGTGGGGTCGGGGTCTGGGGACGAGGTCCCGGCAGCGCGCCGACTGCCCCACGGGGTGAGGCCCCGTGGGGTGGGGGCCCCGCTGGGTGAGGCTCCATGGGGTGGGGGCCCCGTGGGTGCCCCGCGCTGGAGCTGGGAGGAGCTGGCCGGTGGTTCCCTCCCGCAGACCCGTCGGCCCCAAGATGTCGTACATACTCCCGCACCTGCACAATGGCTGGCAAGTGGATCAGGTCATCCTCGGAAGAAGACCGCGTGGTCGTCATTCGGTTTGGACACGACTGGGACCCTACTTGTATGAAGATGGACGAGGTTCTGTACAGCATACCTGAAAAGAAACGGCAGATAATGGGGGATCTTCCTCATCTTGCTGCGAGCCCTGTTTGGATACCCCAGCTGTTTTAAAAGTTAAAAATTCCTCAGTTATTTATCTTGTGGATATTACAGAAGTACCTGACTTCAACAAAATGTATGAGTTATACGATCCGCGCACTGTCATGTTTTTCTTCAGGAACAAGCACATCGTGATCGACCTGGGTACTGGCAACAACAACAAGATCAACTGGGCCATGGAAGACAAGTAGGAGATGATCGACATCATCGAGACGGCGTACGGGGGTGGGGGGCCCCGGAAGGGTCACGGCCTGGTCGTGTCTTCGAAGGACTACTCCACCAAGTACAGATACTGAGCCCTCGTCCAGTCCTGGTGCATACATTGCCGTGGAGTCATTGTCACGTGGAAATACTTTCAACTATTTAAAGCCTTTGAGAAAGCGTTTGGGAAAGTACACATAGCTCAAGGAGCTGGAGGGTTTTGCAGTGAGGGTGGCATTGCCTCCACTTTCAGTCTGCCTGGTCCTTGTATTTTTGTATCAGCAAATATCTGTAAATATCTAGCTGATATAAATAAAATACATGGTGTTGGGAAAAATTTTTTTTTAATTTTTTAATAAATTGAGGTAAATTCATACAATGGAATACTGGGTAGCCATTAAAACAATGAGGTAGATCTCCATGTATTAACAGGAAGAGGTCTCCAACATATAATCTACGTCAGGGGTCGGTAAACTAAGTGCCATAAGCCAAATCCAACCCCTGTCTGTGAATGTACTGCCCACCAGCTAAGAATCGTTTTTACATTTTTAAATGGTTGAAATGCAATCAAAAGAAGAGTAGTATTTTGCAATATTGAAAATTACATGAAATTCAAACTTCAGTTTCCATAAATAAAGTTTTATTGGAACATAGCCACGCCCATTCATTTACATGTTGTCTATGGCTGATTTTTTTTTTATAAATTTATATATTTATTTATTTTTGGCTGCGTTAGGTCTTTGTTGCTGCACACTGGCTTCCTCTAGTTGCGGCAAATGGGGGCTACTCTTCGTTGCGGTGTGCGGGCTTCTCATTGCCATGGCTTCTCTCGATGCAGAGCACGGGCTCTAGGCACGTGGGCTACCGTAGTCGTGGCATGCGGGCTCGGTAGTTGTGGCTCGTGGGCTCTAGAGTGCAGGCTCAGTAGTTGTGGTGCACGGGCTTAGTTGCTCCGCGGCACATGGGATCTCCCCAGACCAGGGATCGAACCTGTGACCCCTGCATTTGCAGGCGGATTTTTAACCACTGCACCACCAGGGAAGTCCCTAGGCTGATTTCTTGATGCGGCAGCAGAATTGAGTACAGGTGACAGGGACCATATGGTTCCCAAGCCAAAAATATTTATTATCTGGCCTTTTACAGAAAAGAAATTGCTGACCCTAATCTAAGTGATAAAGGGCAAATCACATATTGTATATGTATAAAATTCCCTTCATAAAATATGCTCATAAAAATTATATATATACATATATGTATTTAAGAATGTAAATTAACAGAAGAAGGTATGGGAGGACCCACCCTAAATGGTTAACAATGGTTCCTTATGAAAGAGGACCGGGATTAGAGAAGGAAAATGGATAAAGGGACATTACATGTTTTATTACTTTATATTTATATATGTATTTATAGTCTTTCAATTTTATACTGAAAAAGTATATATATATCTCCAGTCAATTCTTGTTATTTGCAGTAGTTATGTTCTATAAAGTCAATGAAAACACTTAAATACAGAACACTGAGCCGTTGCTTCTAAGGGAAATATGAAGTCAGGTTCCTGAGAGTCTCTGGTCAAAATATTTTCATTAGCCAATCAATCCATAACCTTGTTTTATGTGTGATTCTGTATAAAGACACCTGACTTAACATATTTCGTTGATCCATTAACACTGAACTCACAGCCAACAGCTCTGTAACTCAGACCTGGATGAAGCTTACCTAACACATGTATTTTTTCTGTAACGCACATCACAGCCTTCTTTGATTTAGCAACACTAGACAGATTTTTCAGCACTACACTTGGGGGCCATTTTAAACAACAAAATCACCAACAAAAAGCACAAAAATGCAAAAAACATGGCACTCGTGGGATGGGGAAAAGGATCCTTGTTGACAGTATGAGAGCTGAAACAGCATCACTTTGTTTGACCTCAGCTGGGGCTGTGCTCACGGGTGACTCAAATCTTTTGTCCCTCTGCCCATGTCCACAAATGGCTGCGAAAGCACCATGTCTACTGATTTGTGGGTCACAAATAAATTTTAGTGAGTAGAAAAATCCACATAATGGAACTGGTGAATAAGGAAGACTCGAGATATGTATATATATATATATACACACATATGCATTGCTTTTGTAGTTAATCAACAAAAAATATGTTTACTATTTGCCCTTGACCAGAGTTGTCTGCAAAGTCTTTCTTTTGGGCAGCAAGCAGAGGGTCCCGAGCCATGCCTCTGATGGGTAGAGATGTTCATTTTTACATTAAGACAGTCCACCTTTCACCAGGACTCCCAACAGGGCACAGACAGCACAAAGCAGAGGACGTGTTAAGGCTTCCTCATGGCTGTTTCCCAAGTTGCAGGGTTGACTTCTTGGGTATCTGTGAACAGCTGTGTCCTGGACACACACGGTTGGGCCAGCCAGAGGCGTGCAGTGAGGGGTTTGCCCCTCCTCACCCAACTTCCATTTCTTCATTCATTGATTTACTCACACCATTCATTCACGCAGTCAACACATTCATGAAAGACAAAGTATCATATGACATCCCTTATATGCAGAATCTTTCAAAAATGATAAAAATGAACTTATTTACAAAATAGAAACAGACTCACAGGCTTAGAAAACAGACTTATGGTCCCGGGGGGGAAGGGTGAGAGGGAGGGATAGATTGGGAGTTTGGGACTGACATATACACGCTGCTATATTTAAAACAGATAACCAGGGCTTCCCTGGTGGTGCAGTGGTTGGGAGTCCGCCTGCCGGTGCAGGGGACACGGGTTCGTAACCTGGTCTGGGAGGATCCCGCATGCCGCGGAGCGGCTGGGCCCGTGAGCCATGGCCGCTGAGCCTGTGCGTCCGGAGCCTGTGCTCCGCGGCGGGAGAGCCCACGGCAGTGAGAGGCCCGCGTACCACAAAAAAAAAACAACAGATAACCAACAAGGACCTACTGTACAGCACAGGGAACTCTGCAATAACTTAAATGAGAAAAGAATAGATACATGTGTATGTATAACTGAATCACTTCGCTGTACACCTGAAACTAACACAACATTGTTAATCAATTATACTCCAATATAACATAAAATTTTTAAAAATTAACTAATAACTAGTAAAAAAAAAAAAGCGCAGGGGCAAAAGGGTGCTGCTGTAGAGAAGGTACACGAGTCAAGTAATGTTTCCAGGTGGAAAAGCTACTTTCAACTCTTCTCCTAAAATGAAAAATGTAACTTCAGCACTGCACAGGGCACTAACTTACATGTATCCATCTATCGTCTGATGGGGTTTTGATCTCTGGCTCATCTTCCCACTGGCCTTTTTAGAGTCCCGTGAGTAGAACTGTGTCCTCCTGTCCTCCACACTCCCACAGAGCTTATGGAAGAGCTGAAGGAAGGCAGGGGGAAATCAGAACTGGTCAGCAGGTGCAAGTCAGACCGAGTTAAGGCAATCAGACAGGAAAGAGAGGCACACCCAGGCCCACATGAAACGAAGTCTCAGCCTCACCTGAAGACATTAAAGGAATACCAGACCATCAGGGCTCTGGAGGTGAGGTCCGGTCCTTAGCGCTGGACACCACCCCTCAAGCTGGGGCTCCTACAAAGCGCTGTTGCCACCTTGTGGTGAGCAGAGGTGGGCCTTGGAGCTTGCTGACTTCTCCTGCTGGTTCTTCTCAGGTAACAAGCTCCGGAGGCTGACACACATTCCTGGAAACGCATCCCTCCCTAGGGCTTCGGCTACCCTACATCCCACCCCCTAGACTGTGCCCCAGACCAGGCTCCAGGGGATGAGCCATGTGGCCAGAGGTGACTCCTCTCTGGGCCCTGTCCCTCCTCTGTGAAGCTGCAAGTTGTCCTGGCATCACAAGCCCCCAGGATCCCTTCTAGTTTGTAGAGTGAGGACCCAGAAGCTCTAGGAGCTGCCCCTCAAAGCACTCAGCCTCGGGCTGGGGTTGCCCAGAGACTGTGCCCTGAACCAGCCTGAGGCGTAAGGGCCTTACTGCTCTTCCTTTGAGAATTTCTACAGTCAGTGTCTCTTTGTAAGTAGGGAAGGTGAACATGCCTCCTTTGTGTCTGCACTCCACACCCAAAGTGGAATGCACTCTCTCCACATGTGGTGGCCAGAGTGACAGAGCAGGTAAGACCTGGGAGAGGGCGTGCAGGTGTGTGTGCGTGTGTGTTTCTCTGTGTGTGTGTGTGTTTCTCTGTGTGTGTGTGTGTGTGTGTGTGTGTGTGTGTGTGTGTGTGTGTGTTCTGGTGCCTGTTCCCCTATGAGAAGAGACCAGACCTGGAGGAAGAGGGAGGTAACAGAGGAGCTGGTCTGCTGGCATCTGGGGAATCGAAAAAAGTCTGCTGGCTTTTCTCCCATGAAAATCGAGGCTGCGCCTGAGGAAGCAAACAGTTCCAGTTCCCAGGGGTGGCCCTCAGGACTGGAAGCTGCAGCCTTTGTGGCCATTGTTTCAGCTGCGGGTGCGACTTGTATCGCTTGTGACAACAGTGGCAGAGTGTCCTACTGCAGGGCAGGGACCCCAACCGGCGTCTTCCCGGTCCCCCCAGCAGACCCTGCACCTCACGCTCTAGAACGCCCCTCCTCCGTCCCTCTGTCTGTCACCTGCGCTGCTCTGTCCTGGGACCCAGCCGGCGGGCTCCACCCCTGTCCCGTCCACGCCATCTCGGGCTCACAGCCAGGCTCCATCTCTGTCACGGTCCCTGAGCAGCCCTGCCAGAATTCCTGGGAAGAGGTGGGTCCTCCCTGTGAAGCCAAGAGCAGTGATTGGAAACTCTGGGAAGTTTGGCTTTCATACGTTCCAGAGGGAATGTTGCTGAACCCCTTCCGGGTTGGATGGAATGGGGAGACAGGGAGAGAGTACCAAGGGGCTGGGGTGGTCACCATTCCACTGTGAGGGAAAACAAGCCCGGGTCTGGGGAGTCTCACAGGCCCCTAGGAGCGCTGGAATTAATACATGAAACTTCTATACCCTTTGCATAAGACGATAAGTCAGTATTACTGTGTCCATTTTACAGGAGAGAAAACTGAGGTGTGAGTCCATTCATCCATGAGGTTCACGGTTTCAGTAGTAATACTATTTATATACATATATTTTATACTTTACTATATTATATCTATCTATATATACACACACACATGCACACTTTTTACCTCTATTTCCCATTTTTACTTTCCCATCATCATTCTTGATCCCGACAGCTCTGTGAGACAGAAAGGTCAGACTGACAGTCTCTCAGCCCATGACAGAGCTCTGCTAGAACAGGTCTCCTGCATTTCTGGTTGGGAACAGAGTTGATAGCTTAACTGCTTTCATTTCCAACTCACTGTGCCCCTGCCTTCCTTACAGAGTCCAGTTAAAGCTTCCCCCTGTCCCCCACCCCCACCCTCATGTCATGCCTGGGTCCCAGGGGAATCTGATCCCAGCAGTTAGGGTGACTCAAGTCTCTTTGCTTGTGTTGGGTTCAGAAGCCTGGGTTAGGCCAATCAACCCAGGATATCAGCCTAGTGGCTGCTATTATCCAGGTAGCGGCTTAAACTGACCAGTTCAAACTGAAAGGAAAAGGTTTCCTCTCCTTCTCTCTGGACGTGACCGAAGAAGCAAGTGCTAGATATGCTGCTGGCAGCCATCTTGCAGCCATGAGGCGAGTCAGCCTAAGGAAGAGAATTAGAAGAGGGCAGAGTAAACAGGATTACAGGAAAACAGAATTAGCACCCTGATAAAACCCTACCTGAAGCCCTAGCTCTGGGCTACTTGTTAGATCCTATAGTAAACTCCTTATTGTTTAAGTCAGTTTGCATTGACTTTTCTCTTCCTTGTATCCAAAACCACCTTAATGGGCAGGTCTGGACGGACACACTTTCTCCCACTTCTGCTGTCAGACTTCTCCTTGCTTTCCTCTGGCTCCTGTCAGAGCCAAGTCAGCACACATTGAAAGAGCCAGGGCGGACTAAATGCGTCTCCTGGACACCACAAATGTCTTTGTGGTATCTTAAGACTTTAAAAACTGTGCAGGGAGCTGCGGCCTAGCTCGGTCCTGCTTCGCATTAGGATAAACACATCCCTCAGCAGGGCGACCCATGCCCAGCTCCAGAAATAGCCTGCCCACCAGAGAAAATGCACTTTATTTGACAGGCTTCCACAGCCATATCATTATCATATAATCTCTTTTATCCACCCCTTTCCCCTGCCCTGGAACTCAAATTGCATCTTTAAAATGTCTAAATAGCAGTTTGGTGATCTTCAGTGATGCTATACTTGATACTGAGCTGGGAAAATCAATGTCAAATGCCCAACTTCAGAGAAGTTTGGGTGAGGGGTGAGAGGGAGGTTTTACATCCAATTACTTTCCTGTGAAGAAATATGGGTTGAAAATACTTGACAAGGGACTAAGTTTCAACGTCCACAAGTCCAGCTTTTGACTTCCTAATCACCAACATCAACCCCACAGACCTCGCCTGAGCGCCTGTGGGCGACTTTCCACCCTCATTTCCTCCTACAAAAGTAGGAGTAGGTGGGGACTCCTTTTGGCTTCCTCCTCCCGGGATAGCACAGCCCTGCATGGGTGCCGATGCCCCAAGGGCTCCAGGAGGAATCAGGCAAGATGCAAAGAGGCAGCCCCAGGAACAAATAGTGACGGTGTCCAAAAATGCCCACTGGTAAGGGACAGTGTCAGGACTGTGTCCCTAGGGGCTGTTCAGGGCAGTCACAGTATCAGAGTGAAACAAAGGAAGCTCTCCACAGGAAGAGGGAGTCCGCCCGGGGGGTGTGGAGGGCCGATGATGCCTGTTTCTGGATGTGGGTGAACTCCATTTACCCAGGGCTGGCTCTGAGCAACACTCTGGGAAGTGGGCGGGAGTCTGTGTCCCGCCAGGTGGAGCTTTCACATTCCTCTTCCTGTTACTGAACACCTACTCCAGATCCTTCCTGGACCTGAGTGACAGACTCCAGCTCCCAGGGCTGAGTAAAAAGCCAGGGAGGCAGCCAGGATATAGGAGGGTGGCTTCCTAGAAGGAATTTAAGCCTTCCTTCTGCCAACTCCATTTCCAGCAGCAGCCTGGAGGACTTGTTGGGAGAGGAGAATGTGGGGCTTCTAATCCCCTGAGCACCCACTCCGTACCTGACACTGTGCTTACAAGAACTGCATATCATGGAGATCACTGGGCCAATTTACAGATGAGAAAACTGAGGCTGAGAGAGGTCAAGGAACTTTCCCAGGATCACACTAGCAAGTAAAGTGGCTGGTGAGATTCAAGTCTAGGTCTTTCTGCCTCTTGAGGCCTACCCTGCTTGCCTGCTTAGGTGAGGTGAGCTCTGACTTTCCTCACTGCCTCTTAAACTGACCTGGGGAAGCAAATAACAACTCCCTTCATTGGAGCCCACAGTATGCAGAATGGGGTAGGGGCTGGTAGTTACAGACCTAAAAACCAACCCTTTCCTCTTCCTGCAAGTTGCTCCTGATCAATGCTGGGCACCCCAGGCCATCGCAGGAGAAAGGGCAATATGGAACTTCCTGGAAGTTCTCAGGATCCCCACCGTCCCAACGCACACACATACACACACATACACATGCCTGCACACACAGACACACACAGAGATGCACACACAGACATACACATACAACAATTTTTCTTGAGACCAAAATAAATGAGCGATATAATCATATTTTCTTCAAGATTTCTGGAGTATCAAAAATAAAATTTAAAAAAAAGACCATTATCCCTACACTTTTGGTTGAGGAAAAATTCAATCATCAAAATGAAGTACAGAGAGGCAGAGCAGATCTGTTTCTCATGAAGAAGGTTTGGGGAGAGGCAGCTCTGCTGCGGGCACACGTGTGTCCCAAGTGCCTTCCGTTGGTGCACGTGCTGTGGGTAGGGTGTTGTCCTGCTTGATCGCGGCCCTTCATGCAACTCCACGCGCCTGAGCTTGTGTGCCGAAAGATCCAGAAGCACCAGAGCCCCTCGTCCAGTGAGAATCAGGCAGCAGAAAATCTGCATTTAATTGCAAATATTGTAAAAATAATCTTGCAGAAGACCGAGCTAGCATTGCAACTGTGTGTCCTCGACTTAGTGCCTGCGTGTGGGACGTCTTTCTGCGGAAATGCTTATAGAGCTGTAAACCCTAAGCTGAGATTTCTTCAAGAACGTGTCTTCTCTCATTACGATGATTTTACTTTGGAGGGTGTTCCCAGCCTTTTCCAGGAAAAGAAGATGGTGGGGGGTGGACGTGGGGGACTTGTAGGGTGAAGAAGGGGGACAGGGAGACCGACTCAGATGTGTCTTAAAGATGTCTTTGTTTTTAATTATCCGTGTCCTGGGCTACGTCGCAATCAGCCTCTCTCCAGAGTTTCAACTCAGATCAAATGCTCTGTGCTGCAGTCTTACTCTCCACCTCCCAGACGGCGGCCTTTCCCCATTTGAAGATTATTTATTGCTTCTCAACCACCTTTCATGCTGCTAAATGTTTCTCCATGCTCAGTGAAGAAAACAGCCCAGCGGGATTTTATTTTATTTCCCTGAGTGCTGGCCTGTCCTCCCACTTCATCCCAGGGAGCATTTTAGGCTTAACAGTCTGCACACACCCCCTCCCCTCCTAGGGCAGCTCCTCGGCCTGGGCCTGGCCAGGGGAATGGTCCCCAGGGTCCACTGGTCACACGGCTGCCTCTGGGCCTGCACGACTCTACTTTCAAAAGAGGGAGAGAAAGCAAACTGCTTCTAGAAGCTTGCTGAAAAGCAGCTCAGTCCGAAATGCTTTCCTTCCAACTCCTCCACCCCCCAGGATATCCAGTAGGTGGGCACCCCTCCTGGACTTGAAAATGCAGATTTAGCCTAAGTGGGGTGATGCCAGCCACCACCCTGACTCCCCACCCAGGTCCGAAATAAATTTACACCTCCTCATTTCTGTCCTATTAATCAGTCAGTCTGAGGAAAAACAAGCCAGCCAAGCTGGGCCAGTTGGACGAGTCACAGAATATATGTTTTCAGATGTTTTAAAATTAATTTTATTTCCTGCTCATATTTAAAATTTTGCTTCCATTACCAGAATGCAACTGTGCTGGACCTCTTGTAAGGAAAACTGCAAATTCTATCGTTAGATTTCCCTCACCCACCCGCTGAGACTCCATGCTGCGCATCCTCATAGGCTGTAACCCTGGGGGGTGGGCGGATCCCAGCCCCTTCCTCCTTCAGGTTCTGATTTCCAGCTCTGGCCCTCCTCCCCTGCCAGGCCTTAAGTCTCACTTCCTGGCCCGGCTTGGATGGCGTCTAGGGGGCCCTGAGAGCACCATCCACTCCCTGGCCTCGGGGGTCGAGGTGCCCCCACGTCAGCCTTGTCCCCCAGCTGCCCTGCTCTCCCCCACCTTGCTCCTCCTCTTTGCAGCCCTTGCCCTTGAATGGTCCTCCTTCTTCCACTCCTGTTATACAAACAAGAAGCCTGGGCTTCCCTGGTGGCGCAGTGGTTGAGAGTCCGCCTGCCGATGCAGGGGACGCGTGCCCGGTCCAGGAAGATCCCACATGCCGCAGAGCGGCTGGGCCCGTGAGCCATGGCCACTGAGCCTGCGCGTCTGGAGCCTGTGCTCCGCAACGGGAGAGGCGACAACAGTGAGAGGACCGCGTACTGAAAAAAAAAAACAAAAACAAAACAAGAAGCCTAAAGAGCCAGTGGGAAAATTTTTTAAAATATATATTCTTTTAATATATGAATACAAACAATAAGTGAAAGAACAACTACCTTCAAAAGTATCTTTTCTGTAAATTAGTCTATCCCAACTTTTAAGTACAGAAAATGCTGGCATATGTCACAATATGCTAGGAAGAAATGATTCTTGTTTTATGACTTTAGGTTTGTTTATTTAAATTTTGTTTATCTATTTTAAATATAGCAGTGTGTGCATGTCAATCCCAAACTCCCACTTTATCCTTCCTTCCCCCCTTCCCCACTGGTAACCCTAAGTTTGTTGTCTAAGTCTGTGAGTCTGTTTCTGTGTTGTAAATAAGTTCATTTGTACCTTTTTTTTTTTAATATTCTGCATATAAGCCATATCATATATCTGTCTTTCTCTGTCTGACTGACTTCATTTAGCACAATAATCTCCAGGTCCATCTATGTTGCTGCAATTGGCATTATTTCATTCTTTTTAATGGCTGAGCAATATTCCATTGTACACGTGTACCACGTCTTTTGCATCCACTCCTCTGTCAATGGACATTTAGGTTGCTTCCATGCGTTGGCTATTGTACACAGTGCTGCAATGAACGTTGGGATTAAAGACCTAAATGTAAGGCCAGAAATGTTTACAAGAAACTTTAAAATGCTCTCTACAGATAGAGACCATAATAATAGCAAACACTCACTAGAGTTTACCGAGCTCCAGGGATTCTTCTAAGCACCTTACATGGATGAGTTCATTTACCACCCAGAACCCTGTGCGCTGGATACTGTTATCATCCCATATGAGGGGGGCCGAGGAACAGAGAAACCAAAACTTGCTCGAGGTCACCCAGCCAGGATGCGGAGGGCCGGGCTTTGGACACAGGCAGCTCTTAACAATTGCATTATTCTATCTCTCTAAGGAGAAGTTTTCCTCTATTTGTAAATTGGTCAATTACTTGATAATCGCAACCATACAGGCCTTGATCAAGAACTGAAAACATAAGTAAAGGAGACCTTTGAGAAACGAAAGAATGTGTCACAAAATTCAAATCCAAAGTTTCCTGAGGAGAGCGTTCAGGCCTTCCCACAGGATCTCCAGATGACAACTCTTACCTTACATACAGTCCTAACAGGCTGGAGGGTGTTTGCCCAGCCTCAGCCTATTAGAAACAATGAATTAGAAAGAAGGTAAAATCAACCTTAAAGGGAAGCATGTTAAACCATAGCATGGTGCCCAGTCAATTGGCTGTATTTATAGCCAATATAGATGACGTTTGTGATGGATTTTAAATTAATACAGGGAAATGCTTATATTCTAATGGTATCTAAAAATAAGGCTGGAGGCAAAATTACATCTACAGTATGACTTCAACATGTAAAACAAGCAAACAAAACTCAAAACGATGGAAAAGAGAAAGTAAGGAATATAGCAAAATGCATTTTTCTCTAGATGCCATGGGTGATTTCTTTTTCTTAATTTCTACTTTTTTGATGTTTTTGTTTCAAATTCTGTGTAGTGTGTGTGTAGTCTTTTACGAGTGCAGAAACTCCCAATAAACTTTAAGAAAGAGAAATAAGGAAAGAGGAAGAGAGAAAGTCCAGGGAGGTTGGGGGGAGGATGGAGGGGAGAAGGCCACCCCCAATCAGGTGCAAGCCTACCACGGGTGATAAACCAGAGGAAGAGAAACTATTGCATTCACATCCAAGAAATCAGAATGCCTGATGTCTAGGGCCACTTCCTGGAAGGGCAAATTGCTCTCCATAAATCAATCACCTTGAAAATATCACAGTATAATCAACTGGCAATTAGAATAATAACTACTGTTGACTAAGCACTTACCTCTTTCCATGCAAGTGCTTTACTTACAAAACCACTGGGCCTCAAATAGGCCTTGTGAGGGAGCTATGCCTTTCCTCAATTTACCCCTGAAAACCTGAGGCATGACAGTTAATATCCATTAGAGTGAAGGTTTGATTCTGTTCATGAGATCCAGCTAAGAAGGCCTAGAAGCAAGAAACCCAAAGTAGACAGATTCTCATTTCAAATATCAAAAATGAATGAGAGCCTTTTATTCGTTAAAAGGTGAGTTTCAAGTGTGAGAACCACTTACCTAGCACACCTTGTGGTGCTAGGTCGTGGATACCTGGGGATTCCAGGTGAAGTTCCCTAGAAACCCTCCAGCCCCTACGTCCTGCTGGAAATGGGTCCTGCCTTCTAGCACCTTGAAGGGGTGCATTCCCTTCTGCGAGGGTTATACCTAATACTGCCCTAACACTGGGCTTCATGCAAAGGAAGCTCTCAACGCAAGGGCCACTGAAAGGAAAGACGGGGCAAGGGAGGGAGGGAAGAGGCGAGAGAGGAGAGAGAAAGGTTCTGTGACCCGGGGGGGCCTGCCTGCAACTCTACTGCACAGCCCCAGCTACTCAGGGAGCCTCGGATAATGACATCCAAGTAATCCGTTAAAATAGAAATGGGATCCAGGAAGGCTGCTTAAGCCATTAGGTCAGCTCTCTAATGAGCATCGTGTTAGAGAGCAGTACACAGGAGGGATCAATTGTGATGAAGGAAGAACTCGGTGTGCCTGGGGAAGGGAGATTTTGAGTCTTTTCCTTAGAGTCATAGTTAACTTAAAATAAAGCTGTTTTCATAGCCTCATAAATTTTAGCTCTGAAAGATACCTTAGCCATCATCTGGTTTCTAGTCCAATTTCCTTCTTTTACACATAAGGAAACTGAGTCCCAGAGAGGGGACTTGATCTACCCGGGGGCACACTGCGAATCTGTGGCCAAGCCTGAAGCAGAATTCACTTTCCTAACTTCTTGCTACACCAAACTCATTTTGACGGTGGGAACCTGAAACTGTAGTTTCTCTTCAAACCCAGCTTGCTGCTCCTCTACTCTTTCAAATTCTCTGTGAAGTGGGTTCCCCGGCCACATCTTCCTGCCCTTTCCACCTGGGATGGCTTGAGATAAGGGTCTTGCAAATGACCACCCTGTAAAACCCAAACCAGAAGGGGCCTCCGCCCTGGCCTAACCCTAACCTGCACCCAACCCAAATACCAAGTTTTTTGCTGAACCACAAAAAGAACTAAAGTCTTTCAGAGAAACTCCTAGGGAAGTGTTATGAACCAGAACCAAATGGATAGGCTTTCAACGCAGCTAGAGCAGAACAGAACCTGGCATGTCAAAATGTCCTCTGACACTGAGAAATTCCAGCTCCGGGCCATTAGTGGGATGTGGGTAAAGAAGAGAGGAGGTAGGGGTAGGAAGGAAATTCTCTCCTGGTAGAGAGAAACGGAAGGTAGTGGTCAGCTACCCGCTGACATGCTCTTTCCAGGTCCAAGCCCTCTTAGGGCATCTGAGACTCCTGTTTATGGGGAGGAACAGAAAGCTGAGCTCTGTGCCTCCGTGGCATTGATCCTGGGGGGATCAGACACTCCCTCCTGACAGAGGTGAAGCCCGAAGACAGAAGGAACATCAATGTTGTGTGTGTTTTGTGCAAGTGGTTGACCTGTGCTCTTGGTTATAGAGGTGATACTGAGTTAGAAGACCGTACTCAAAGAACCCAACGTGAATTGTATCTGGCTTCCCGTCAGAGGGGCAGCATTTTAGGAATCTAGCAACTCGTTACCTTGAGGTGAAAGTGCACGTGCGTAACAACACATGTGCACTTCTGTGAACCGCTGGAGCTTGTACCTTGGGAATGTCAATGTATCATTTGAGGCCAAACTCTCATTCTTCTTTCACTTTCCAAATCAGTGTCCTTCCCTCCACTGAATGCACCTGATTATTCCACACACCCCCACGGTGGAAACAAATTCTCTCCTCTGAACACTGACGTAAGTACAGCTATATTTCTCCTAAAAGGGTGAATCTCTTCTAGTTCTGATTATGGTTCTAGATGCCTGTGAGCAACCTGGGGAAAGGTCCCCTGCCTGCCCTTTCTCCCCTCACACAGCACCCAGTGTGTGACAGCCACACAGTGAATGTTTACCAAATGAACAAATGGATTTTTAAGGTTGCTACCTCTTGAGTGTGGATTCTTAGCCTCCAAAGATGGGCTAAAGAGGAGTCATAAACCCTCTGAAATCATATGCAAATTTATGCAGACAGTCCATGCATATGTGCTGTTTGGGGAAGAGAGTCCAGAGCTTTAATCAGATTCTCAGGGGTATCTTTCCAAAAAGGTAAGAATCATAGCTCCGGGATTGCTGTGAGGACAGAACAAATGACATGGTGCCTGTGAGAGAGCTTGGAATTCCACCTGGGGAATGTCTCGTGTTGAGCTCCTGGAAGTCGGCAGACAGGCCACGCTTCCACTCTCTCCCTCTGTCCACACCTCACTCGACAGTAATAGCGTTAATAACTACCACCATTTTTAAAGGGCCTATTGGGTGCCAGGCTCTGCTCTAGTGTTTGCTGCATTACAGATGAAGAAACCAAGGCTCAAAGAGGAGGAGGTCACTGAGGGTCACAGCTGGTGAGTGCAGGGCTGTGTTCTGAACCTGAACCTTACTCCTCTGAGGTTGCTAAGAGGACACATGCAAACAGGACTCCAAATAGTGCTCCTGGGATGGCAGGGAACTCCAATTAGAAACTCCCAAAGTCTGTGTGTGTGTGTGTTTTGTGTAACAGGAGATGGATAGATGGATGGGTGTGTGGATGGATGGATGGATGGATGGATGGATGGATGGATGGATCACTGGATGGATGGATGGATGGATGGATGGGTGGATGGATGGAGGGACTGGGGAGAGAAAGGAACGCACCTTTAGCTTCTACTAGATGTTTATCATCCAAATTCATAGGTGTGGCACAGACTCAATCAAATTGACACACCTTGATTTGGAGAACAATAAAGTCAAACAAGAATACAATAGTCTACGTTATGGGTTGAACTGTACCCTCCCCACCAAAAAAATTCTTGTGTGAAGTCCTAACCCCCATACCTCAGAATGTGACTTTATTTGGAAATAGGCTTGCCATGGACATGATCAGTTAAGATGAGCTCATAGTAGGCTAAGGTGGCCCTTTAATCCAATATGACTGGTGTCCTTATAAAAAGGGGAAATGTGGACACAAGCAAGGAGGACATCACATGAAGGTAAATGTGCCCTGCAAGCCAAGAAATACCAAAGATCACCAACAAACCTCCAGAAGCGAGAGGAGAGGCAGGGGACGGATGTTCCCTCCCAGCCCTCAGAAGTACCGGCCCTGCGGACACCTGTGTCCGACTCCAGCCTCCAGGACTGTAAGACAATAGGTTTCTGTTGTTGAAGCCCCGCCCCACCCCCACTCTGTGATGGCAGCCCTAGGAAACACATACCCTCTCTTTCTTCCAAAGCAGAGTGAAGGTGTGAAAAGGTCCATGTGCGCTGAACTCTAGTCCTGCCCCACATGCCAAATTCTAACCTTTGAGTCCTCTACCCCCCACAAAATGGAGACAAGTCAGCCAGCACCAGCGTGGCAGGACTGAGGGAAAGCTTTTCTGAATGGATTGCATTTTAGCTTGGTTTTCATCAAACTTGTGTTAGATTGTGTAAACTTCTTCATTCAAAACACTGTTCTCCAGAGGTTGGCATTGCTTATGTACTTGTACGCTTTCAATGAATTAACTAACCAAGGTTCTGGAAATCTGGTTGGAGCACACCTTGTCCCGGTGTCTAGCTTTACGATGGGAAAACCCTCCAGCCTTGACTGGGACCCCTGGGCATGTTTCACCGAGGGGGAAAGGAAAGAGGCCTGAGGACAGCCCCTGCCCACAGGGGTATGCAGCCCAGCCAAGGAGACAAGACTGAAGGGTGACACACAGCACAAGGTCTGAGTCATGACAACAGGAAATAATTCGAGAGGAGTCACAACAACAGCCAAATGGAAGATGCAATAACCAAGGTGATGAGTTTGGGAAAGGGAGCAAGAAGTTTAGGGACATCAAGAAGATGAGAACAGATAAATTAAAATGTGCAATAGCTTGAAATTCAGGCTTTGCCCAATGCAAGGGGAACTTGAAACTCAAGTTTCCAGATTGCGTCTAAATTTAGAGCCAGAGTTTTCAGTGGGTTTGAAACCTGGCCAGATTGCCTATCTTTCAGGTTCTCTTGATATATTTGAAGCCACAGACGTGGCATTTCTAAACAGAGGAACTAAAAGTTAAAGGGAGTCAGCTGGGGTGGGTCCCTTAAGTATCATTGATGTCCCCGAGCCCCAAAGGAACAAGTCCTTCACCCATTGTAGGGGAAAGACCAGGCCTATTGTGTTTCAGATGGGTTTTCGACCTGCTATCACTCCCCTGGGCTGGGGGTTATTGAGCACTTACTGTGTGCCTAACAGGGCTTACCAGCCATCAGCTGAGGACCTTTGTTCTTCCACAGGCTTCCCAATCACCCCAATGGGTAAGCCACAAATCATTCGAGAGGACCAATGATTTCATTCAAACCTCGTTCTAGAAAACTGTGAAATGCTATTGGTATGAGAAGGGTTGATGGGAGCATCCTGCAAAGAGGAAAGGCACAGGCCACAGAGCAAAGAACCCAAGATAAGAGAACATCTGTATTTTTCTGATCAGCTACTGGCTGTTGAGGCAGCGGTGGGCTTCCATGACCCCCCAAGAAGTAGGCGCTCCCAACTTTCAAGTAGGAGGGCCTCTTTCTAGTGTAGAAGTTGAGAGTAGTTATGTTTTTTCCATCTGTGGTACAGAAAATTCCTACCGATGAAAAACTACTAAAATTCAGTAACATTTTCCAACTGATTTGTGTCTGGCTCCTTTCAAAGGACCCACATCTGTCATGTACTTATGTGCAATGTTAATGATTCTCTAAGACTAGATCAAGACATTGGCTTGCTTACTGCACAGACTTATTTGGTGAACTCACTGGCACGGCTTTATAGCTTCTGTCAATTTGAAGTTTGGTTGAAAGAATGAAAGTTTCTACCCTAATCTGGCCACATATCCAGCGTGTTTTAGAATTTAAAGTTTGGTGCCATGTGTTTAAAACAAGAGCGTCGTTTTACAATGGGAAGCCCAGCAGAAGCTCAGAAATGCCCAAATGGTACAGAACAGGTGGGCTATCTCATTGCAGAGATAAAAGAGAAAAGTCATCATTTCATTTGCAAAAGCCAGAAAAGAAATTGTTTCCATCAGGCACAAATGAAGTACTAACAATAAAAAAAAAAAAAAAAACCAACACCAAATCTATTATTCATGTGTGTCAGTTGGGAAGCAGCAGTTAAACATTCAGATTTGGAGACAGACCTTAGTTGGAATACCTCCTCTGCCTCTTATTAGCACTCTGACCTTGGCAAGTTTCTTAGATTCTCTGAGCTTTGGTTCTCGCAAATTGAGATGTGTTCGTTCTATATCGGTGCATAACGAATTACCACAAACGGTGGCCTTAAACAAACACTCCTTATCTCACAGTTTCTGCAGGTCAGAATCCAGGGGGAGTCCTCTGCTAGGGAGTCTCAAGACTGGAATCAAGGTGTTGACCAGTCTGTGCTCTCCTCTGGAGGCTCTGAGGGAGAATGTTCTTCCAAGCTCATTCAGGTGTTGGCAGACCCAGCTCCTAGCAGCTGTGTGCTTGAGGTCCCCGTGCTCTTGCTGGCTCTTGGGCCTGACCTCTCTTGGCTCCTGGAAGGTGCCCTCAGCTCCTGGCCATGTGGCCTCCCCCACTGGCCCTTCACAACATGGCAGCTCACTGCTTCAAGGCCAGCAAGAGAGTCTCTCTCCCTGCCTGTTAAAATAAAGTCTTATATAACCTAATCATGGCATCAACAATCCCATCCCCTTGGCCTTATTATGTGACCTAATCAGGAGTGACATCCTGTCATGTTCACAGTTCTGCCCACACCTAAGAAGAGGGAATTAAGCAGGATGTGTACACCAGGAGGCAGATCTCTGGGGCCATCTTAAAATTCTACCTACCAAAGCGTTGTGGGTTTAAATAAGACACTTTACGTAAAGTGCTTAGCTCTGCACCTGGCCCACAGAAAGCTTCCCCAAGTGGTAGCCGTAGTCACCACCATCAATATGTATAGTAGGCAAAATAATGAACCTCCCCCCGCAAAAGATGTCCTTGGAAACTGTGAATATATTATGCTACATGGTAAAGAGAATGAAGGTTGCAGACAGAATCAAGGTTGCTAATCAGCTGACCTTAAAACGGGAAGATTATCCTGGATTAGCTCCTTATGTTATCACAAGGGTCCTCTCCAGGTAGCGAGAGAGGCAGAAGAGTCAAAACCAGAGAGACGGCAGCATGAAAAGACTTGGCCCAACGTTGCTGACCTTGAAGATGGAAGAATGGACCACAAGCCAAGGAATGTCGGCGGCAAGGGACGCAGCCAAAGCTGGAAGGGGCAAGGAATAGATTTTCCCCTGGAGCCTCCAGAACACAGTCCTGCTGTCACCTTGATCTTAGCCCAGTGAGACCCATGTCAGACTTCAAACCTCCAGACCTGTAAGAGCATAAATTTGTGTTGTTTTAAGCCACATTTATAGTAATTTGTTACAGCATCTGTAGAAAACTAATACAATGTTATATATTTTATGGGGGCTAAAGAAAAAGATTAAAATGATAGCTTTCAGGGTGCATATTGATTCGCTGACCATTTATAAAAGCTGGTTGGGAAACTGTGAAATGGAATATCTAAAGTGGGGTAGGTGACGGTCTCCCTGGGTCCACCCTGCTTAGCCTGAGTGTATGTGTTATGTGGCATATGGAGCATGAAGACCAACAACGCACTTCCAACGGAGACTGACGTGTCCCAGAGATAACACAGTGAAGAAACTAGGGATGAAAAGACAGCAGTGATGTGGGGATTGGATGGGATTGCTGGGAAATAGTGGATGAACTGTCTTTTGGAAGAGAACTTAGAAATGTCATGTACATTCCCAAGGGGAGATCTACCGGATGGAAGCTACCAGAACTCAGCACTCAGCTCAGTCTGAGTCATTGCTTCCTGGAAGTCAATGATCAGTAACTACAGAGACCAAAACTAACAATGGCTTAAACAGAAGAGAAGTGTCTTTCTGTTATGGTAAATGCCTTCTGGAGGTGAGTGGTCCAGGACTGGTTTGATGATTCCATGACGTCATGGATCCAGGCTCCCTGATGCACTGCTTCCCCAAGGTTGATGCTCTTATCCACAAGGTCCAAGACGGAGAAGCACATCCACATTCCCAGCAGCAGGAAGGGGGAAGACCACACCCTTTAAGTTCACATCCCAGAAGTTGCATACCTCACTTTTACTCTCATTCCAATGTCAACAACGTAGTCATATGCCCTCCCTTGGCTGCACAGGAAACTGGGAAACTCATCCTTATTCTGGGTGGCCACGCAACCTGCTGAAAAATTGGAAATTCTGTGACCATGGGAGAAGAGGGGAGAACTGATATTGGGGGAAGGGGAACCAGCTAGCTCTGCACAATGATGACAGGGTTATTTTAGATTATCCTCCCTTTGATATGGCCCCTCACTGGTTTGGCACTCCGGTAGCATCCTGATTCCCTTTTTGGAAATGAACTTCTCTCCCATGGTAATGAACTGTGTGAAGGGACTATTAACAGAGGTGCTTCCCTGCCATAGCCAAGAGCTCCATCATTCACTCTACCTCCAGCCTCAGGGAGAGACTGATTCCTGGTACTCCTGCCCCGAACTGTCTAGTACCTGCCCTAACTCAGACCAGGTCTCAAACCTTTCCTTACCTGTCCAAAAAATATCCTTCCAGCTTTGATCAGTTAGAGGGGTTTTTTGTCGCTTGCCACCTACGACTCCTCACAGATAACACCTGTTCCTGGGTCTTCCAGCAGAAGCTTGCAACGTCTTGGCAGATCCGGAAGCAATCCTGAGGGAGGGCAGTGCACTTTCTCCTATTGCATCAGAGAGTCAGAGAGCAAAATACCCACTAAATTAAATGATTCACGTAGGGATTTATATTGCCATCGGTAAGACACTCAGGGATAAGCAGTCCAGAGTTGGCACGAGTTTAATCCCCTGTTGGCCATTAAACAGGGGTCGGCAAACTTTTTCTGAAAAAGTCAGACTATCAATAGTTTAGGCTTTGCTTGCCACACAGACTCTATCACCACTACTCCATTCTGCCACTGTAATGTGAAAGCAGCCACAGATAATACATAAAGGAATGGGCGTGGCAGTGTTTCAATAAAGCTTTATTGACAAAAACAGATGGCAGGTCAGGTTTGACCTATGGGTCCTACTTGGCCAACTCTGCTGTGAAGGGCCCAATTCCTTCTCTCTCTTCCTGCTCTGCTTTAGCATGTGGCTTTTGTCATCATGCTTGTCCCATCATTGTCACAGGTGGCTACTCCACCTCTAGCATCATCTCCTTTTAAAGAATCTTGCTAGATCCCACCCAGTGACTCCCACTTACATCTCACATGACCACCTCTAGCAGCCAATAAAAAAATTGAAACATGGTGGTTTTTAGAGGGACACTTTCCACCCTGAATAAACCAGGGTCCATCATGGAAGGAAGAAAGGGAGGGAGGAAGGGAGAGGGGAGGGAGGGAGGAAGGCAGAGGGCAGGGAAGGAGAGAAGAGAGAAAGGGAGAAAGATTGGATAAAGAGCAGGCGCTGAGCAGTGTGTACCGCACGTCCTGTTCACCCTGGTGCCTCCACCTTCAGCACAGCGCTGGGCACACGGCAGCAAGGAGGAAGAGGATGGTAACCGCTATAGAATCAGGTGCTGGGCTAACCCATTTCCATTCATTTGTTTGTTTAGCCCTAAAACCAACCCTGCAGCATAGGTGTCATTATTCTTTCAGGTTTACACACTGGGGAGCTGGAAGTTAAGCATCCTGCCCAAGGTCACGGTTAGGAAGTAGCACAGCCAGGATGCAACCCCGCCTCTGCCTGACTTGGAGCCAGCGCTCAAAGCCACCAGGACATGTTTATGGAAAGACTGAGGCTGAACCAGACGACCTTGATGTTGACAGCCCCTCCACCCTGATAGGCTGTGATAGCTACCGTTGCTTAAGCAAACTGAAACAGAGACTCTCTGTGGTTTCCACCTCATGCCCAGGACCAGGCTCCAATTACTGTTCTTTCCAATTTCTCTCTCCCCAGTTATGCTGACCATATTTTCTGAAACAAAAATCAGGACACATTCATCTGGCCCTGGCCTGACACGTGGCCTCCCAACATGGCAGACTGTTTGAAATCAAGACTTCTTGGAAATTCTGGGACACAGAGTGGCTGCCCCAGGGCCCCTCTGAATCGGGGATGAAGGCTTCACCCAGCCAAGACACAAGGACCAGAGCCACCACCTGTGACTTTCATTTTCATTCAGGAAAGATGGAGGGTGGCTGTGGACATTTGGAAAATGATGGAACCCAAAGGTTTTCTTGCCTCAGAGCAGAGATCAGGCGATCAGAAATCTGCTGGAAACGTTGGGTCTCTGGAGTATGAGATTCTGCTTCACTGAGGCAAATATTCTCAGAGAATCGGAAGGTAAGAGCGTCATAATGGCCATGCGGGTTCTCCCTGGAGAGCCAGGAAGGAAACCACAGAGGTGAGTTCAAACAGGAGCTAGCCAGATGGACTCACTCAACTTATGGACTCTCAGAACAGGAGTGAAGAGGGAGCCGTGACCACCTGCATTTGTCTGCCAGCATCCCCCTCCCCTTCAGAGACAAGCCCTCTTCTGCCTCTGTGTGTCTCCAGGCACCTCCATGCTGCCCCCTAGGCAGCCCAGCCTCCTCCTGGAAGGTACCTGGATATAACACCCCCTCCCAAGAAGCCCTTCCCCATCTCAGCTGCCTGCTCACCAAACAGGTACATCTACCCTCACGCCCTCACCTATTTTATAGCTGAGAACACAGTGTCACTAGAGATTGAGTGACATCTCACTGTAGTCCAGAAGAGGGGCTGGAAGATAAGGCCTAGAAACCCCCATCCCTACTCATGGGCTTGCTGGTTTCTCTAACCCACCCTGAATGCAGACCCAGAGGTGAATGGGAAGACTTTGTAAGCAGGGCAGGTGCGTGAGGTACCGTTGGGAAGCTGGTGTGAGGACTGACAGGGGTCAGTACAACCCTCCGGGCTTGAGCTGAGCAAAGAGCCCAGGCCAGGCCGAGTGTCTCGCCTAATCCTCTTCTGACCATGCGCCAACCACGCAACACCTGCAGATTCCCCAAAGGGCCAGGATGCCTCAGAGCTTCTGTCCACACTGCTCTCTGACCTGGGATATTCTCCCCCCGACCCCGAGCCCCCTGCCAGAAAACAGGACCCTTGAGGAAGGGAGGCCGTGTTGTGTGATCCAAAAAGCACTACTGTAGAGCACGGGGAGCTCTGCCCAACGTTATGTGGCAGCCTGGGTGGGAGGGGGGTCTGGGGAAGAATGGATACGTGTCTGTGTATGGCTGAGTCACCTTGCTGTGCACCTGAAACTATCACAAGATTGTTAATCGGCTCTACTCCAATATAAAATAAAAAGGTAAAAAAAAAAAACAAACCCGAAAAACCAAAAGCACTATCTCCCATCTGTAAATTGAGAGAGGAGGGTCACCGTCATGAGCTACCAGGAAGATCTGATAAGAGGATGTAATCAGAGTACCTTGAACCACACCAGCCATACTGGAGCCAAGGGCAGAAACATGGAGAAGTGAAGGGTTCTGGGTATCTGGACCATCACAAGAGGAAAGGGACAGCCCAGGGGGAGAGGACGGGGACTCCACAGCAAACTGTGTCAATGTCACAAGTTGTCCTAGGACAAGGGAGGACAAGGTTCTTTTCTAGCCTTGATATAAACTGTATCTTCAGACAGAGGCAAAGCGTGGACTATGGAGCCTGCCGGCCTGCGTTCAAATCCCAGCTCTGCCACACTACCACTTGAAGAGAGCAATACAAACACATCCCACCCATCCTTCTCCAGAGCAGAGGCCCTGCGCCCCTCATCAGCAGCTCCTAGCATCACAACCCGCCCCAACAGAAGCCCTACAGCCTGGATTTATTCTCTGTACCAGAGTCAGCACCTCAGAAGAGAACCAGCAAATAGGCTGTGAGAGCCATCAGTGGGGAGCTGGTCCTCAGGAGGTTCTGACCTCCCGTGACCACCCTATATCAGGACCCTCACCACCCAGTTGCTGATACCATACACCTGTGAAGGGCTCAGACACAAGCATCTTTTTAAAATTGAAGTATAGCTAATTTATAATATTATACCAGTTTCAGATGTACAACATAGCGATCCAATATTTTTTTTCTTTTTTTTAACATCTTTATTGGAGCATAATTGCTGACAATGTGGTGTTAGTTTCTGCTGTATAACGAAGTGAATCAGCTATACATATACATATATCCCCATATCCCCTCCCTCTTGCGTCTCCCTCCCACCCTCCATATCCCACCCCTCTAGGTGGTCACAAAGCACCGAGCTGATCTCCCTGTGCTATGCGGCTGCTTCCCACTAGCTATCTATTTACGTTTGGTAGTGTATATATGTCCATGCCACTCTCTCACATCGTCCCAGCTTACCCTTCCCCCTCCCCGTGTCCTCAAGTCCATTCTCTACGTCTGCATCTTTATTCCTGTCCTGCCCCTAGGTTCTTCAGAACCATTTTTTTTTTTAGTTTCCATATATATGTGTTAGCATATGGTATTTTTCTCTTATATTTTTATAGATTATACTTTATAAGATTATTATAAAATATAGGCTATATTCCCTGTGCTGTACAGTATGTCCTCATAGCTTATTTATTTTATATGCAGTAGTTTGTGCCTCTTACTCCCCTACCCCTATCTTGCCCCTCCCCATTTCCCTCTTCCCACTGGTAACCACTAGTTTGTTCTCTCTATCTCTAAGTCTGTTTCTGTTCTGTTATATTCATTTGTTGTAGTTTTTAGATTCCACATATAAGTGGCAACATACAGTATTTGTCTTTCTCTGACATATTTCACTAAGCATAATATTCTCTAGGTCCGTCCATGTTGCTGCAAATGGCAAGATTTCATTCTCTTTTTATGGCTGAGTCGTATTCCATTGTAGATGATAGATAGATAGATAGAGATGGATAGATATCACATCTGCAAATGATATGACCAATAAGGGGTTAATATCCCAAATATATAAACAGCTCATATAACTCAATATAAAAATAAAAGGTACACGAGTCATCTTAATGTCTCCCCAGCCATGGCTGAGAACCGTTGGGTCAGACCACCTGCAGTGAAGGTCTTTGCAGGGCTCATGTTAGGGGTTGATGATTAAGTATGGCTCCATTCAACCCTCATTTCTCGGAGAACTGCTCTGTTGCGTGAACTCGTGCCAGGACCTATGAAGATGCACAAGGCAGGCTCCCAGCTGAGAGTGAACAGCTGGAACAAGACGGCGACCTCTAAGCATTTTCTAAACCCAAGATCCAGGGCGCCGTGAGGCACAACTCGAGGGGGCACCCTTCACACCATAGACATGAGAGATGCCTCCAGAGGGCGCTCCCAACACGGAATGGATGCTTATGATGCCCGGCAGCTGTGCTACCTGCCGCAGGAACCTGAGTAGCTAATGAAGGCAGAATGCTGGTTCCCTCTTTGGACACACATGGACCCCAGTAAGGCACTGGCCACCTGCAGTCCAGCTTTATCTCACTTCACTCATTCCAGAAACGTGAGCTCACTACACTGTGAGCTCCTGGCAGCATTTTTATACTGAAGATTAACATATAATGTATGGTGCATATAATGTAAGAATTATATGCGTATAAGAATTACATCAGATTCTATTACATGTTTTCCTCCTTTTCCTGTTCACTTCCTGTATTAGTTATCTACTGCTATATGACAGATTATCCCAAAACACAGAGGCTTAAAACAGAAAAAAAAAAAAAAATTACAACAGATATAAGCTAGGACCGCCCCAATCAGTGGAAAGTGTGCCCCTCCTGCCCCCTCCCACTCACAACTTCTATTCCTCCTGTATCCCCCTCGGGGCTGGCAGAGAACTTTGCATATAGGAAATATCAAGAACATTAAATATTTCTTGCTTGATGGATTTACTTCCTTCTTAGCGGCTGACCCAAGTACAATCTTCGTTTGAGACCGTCCGGCTTTATAGCACCAAAGAAGCAGTAGCCTGCTCAGGGTCTCTGCGTTGAATTAACTTCCCTGGTAGACAGAGCAAAACCAGGTTGCAGGTTGCTTCCACACCCAGACAGCACAACGAAAGGGCACACATCCAACTCGCCCCACCCACCAGGGGTGGTCAAGGGGCAAAGTCATGGCCCCGCCCTCCAACATGGAGCCTTGAGAGGGGATTAGTTCCTGATGTTTAGGTCGAACTGGGGTAGACGGGAGGAGGAGTTCCACTTCCCTTGCAGAACACAGTAGAATAACAGGAGAGCACTGGCAGAGTCGCCAATTAATTTCTAGTTCCATGAACTTTTGGACCAACGCGTGGCCCTGAATCCGCAGTCAGTCGACCAAGACAGTGAAGCCGGTGAAATCGAGACTTACTACCTCTCTGTACTTCTCAATACAATTTTGCTAGTTGCCAGGTCCCCAAGCGGCTCCTCCCACTAGAAACTTCCTCCACTGGCTGCAGGGCTTTTCCTGCACTCACCTCCATATCAAAAGGTGCCTGTGGGGCTTCCCTGGTGGCGCAGTGGTTGAGAGTCCGCCTGCCGATGCAGGGGACACGGGTTCGTGCCCCGGTCTGGGAGGATCCCACGTGCCGCGGAGCGGCTGGGCCCGTGAGCCATGGCCGCTGAGCCTGCGCGTCCGGAGCCTGTGCTCCGCAGCGGGAGGGGCCACAACAGTGAGAGGCCCGTGTACCGCAAAAAAATAAAAAAAAAAAAAAAAAAAAAAAAGGTGCCTGTCCTACTTACGTATGTTAATGCCCTTTACCGTGGACCCTCCCCCTTCAAAATATAAAAGCCTGCTCGGATGTTGATGCCTGCTTATGGTAAAGCAGGCTGCCCCTCTCTGGTTAGCTGTTTTCTTTTTGATGGGAGCCTCCTTGACCTGAAGGCATGTCTCCCAGGAGGAGAATTTCTATTTCAGGCCAAAGGGTAGTTGGACATCTTTGAGCTCTTTAAAATTACATCCTATGTAAGTGGACACTTCTCGCCCGACCCACAAAAACACGGAGGACCGAGGCCAAACCCATCAGTAGCTGGAAAGTGGTGCTCTGGGGCGATGGGCCGTGTTCTCTGGTTTTGTTTGCGACTTGCTCACAGCCCAATCTCTTGAAAATAGACCCGCTGCCATCTCTGTGGCTCACGTCTGTGTGACTGGTCCGGCCACAAAGCCCATCTGAAATGACACAGACCTCATACAGAGCAATGCAGGGGATCGGCCCCAATCGGGAACGCAGAGGGCTTCTTGGGGGTTCAGGGGATGAGAGCACAGGCCTGTTGGCAGGTATTATGTTCCCTGGCAAGTCTAGAAGAGAAGTGAGGAGAGGGCAAGAAGCCCAAATGGCCAAGTGTCTCCAAAAGCTGGAGGGTTGAAAGGCAAGGAAGAGAGCTCTCTTGTCTTTTTTTCCTGGCTCTCCTCACATCTGTTTTTATTTTGCCAAATGTACTGAAATTAAAATGCTGATTAGAATTAGAGTCTCAGTTTGAGGCTTCAAACAGGACTCTCTCTCTCTACTTAGGGCACTGCATCTCATCAGCTACTCAGCAAGGAACACATGGTTCCCACTTGTGGGAACTGCAGCGCCCCTCACCCGTCGCAAATGCATCCAGGGACTCCGCCTATCTGCCCCAAGTTGATGCTTCCGGGGACCAGAAAATAACTGTCCCCTGCACCCGCCGAGAGCCCCGATTCCCTGAACTGTTGAAGATCGCCCCGTCGACCCCGGCACAAGACACCCTCAGCCCATCTTTCAGCGCCGCCTCGTCCCTGCTTCAGTGCCCTCCCCCAGGGCCTCCCGGGACACTGTCCCCTCCCTCAGACCTTTTAGGGAGAAGGAACATTTGTTGAGTAGCAGGTACTCCACTCAGCACCTAACACTCACCATCACATTTCCTCTCCATGACCCATACGCAAAGACAGAAGTATCTTTCTGATCACCCAGATGTCCCTGCGGGAGTGAAAATATGAAATAATCTTGATAGCTCCAAAGCCCATGGTCATCTTAAATCTCTATTTCTACTCCCCCCCAGCACTCAAAACTTAACTGTCAGCCTTTCTAAACCCTTGGCATCTAGCTTTCTGATAAATAAAAGGCAGTAAGTGCTCAATTGTTCACAGCTGCTAATGGTTTCAAATGGTTTAAACACCTGCTCCTTTCTTCCTAGCTTTGTCCAAGATTGCTGACTTTCAGTTCTGGATACCCAGGTGGTGCCTCTCTCCCCACCTCCATCGCCCCCTCCCTTGTCTCTCTATCTGTTGGTGACAGACCCTCCGCTCTTCCCCCAAACCCAAACCCAACACCACATGAGGGAGAAGCCAGTGAACTTCGGTCCAGAGGGAGATGAGTGGAGACCAAGCAGGGCCCTTAGCTATTGCTGTCATGATGAACAGATCAAACATACTGTGGATTCAGGGATGTTTCCATCTCCCAAAGGCCTTCCCTCTGTAAAGAGCAGTCTGACCTGTGGGTTACGGGCCCTTGGTGCCCTCAGACTTATTGCCAACAGTTTGTGAATCCATATATATGTCCAGCAGTGTTGGTATGTCACATAAATGGATATAAACAGAGAATATAACATACCACTTCTCAAATGTATATAGATTAATAAAGCACAAATTCATTTAAAAGCACTTTGTACTTTCCAAGTATAGCTGCTATTATACATGTATCTGTGAAATGTTTTGAGCTTAACAGAAGCCTACTGAAAAAGGTTAGGAGTCGTGGATTAAAATATTACACAAGCTTCATCCCAACCTCAGCATCGACAGTTTATCGACCTTCAGTTCATTCAGCAGAGGTTTGCTGGGTGCCCACTATATGCCAAATACCCTTCTAGGTGCTGGGGTGGTATCCATGAACATAGTAGACAAAAACCTCTGGATTCGTGGAGCATACATTCTGGTAGGAGGAGATAGAAAATAAACAGGCAAAGGGTATTGTATGTTAAGTAAAAGTGCATAAAAACAAAATAGGGCAGGATAAGGGGAACTGGAAGTTTAGGGTTGGCAGGACTGCAGTTTTGAACCTGGCAGTCAGGTGGACCTCACTGAGATGTGGCTTTGACTGCAGGACTCATTGATTACGGGCTTTCAGCAACATTGTCAAGCCAAAGACTTCCCTTTGGGTAGGCATTTCCAGATATCAAAAAGGTGCTAGGGAGATGTTAAGGGGCCCAGGGGGGGCTTTTAGAACCCCACAAAGATTCCTCACAGACCACCACATAGGCACAGTCTGTCCTCCGTGCCCTGGCCTCACAGAACATGAAGAGACTGAATACTTTGGTCTTTCCATTACCTGAAAGGAAACAACAGAGCTCCTTCCTAAATACCCTTGTGGAGGAGAGCATAAGCCCCAACCTTATTCCTTGTGGTTCCTTTTAGGCCAAGAGGCAGACCCCTCACCATGGGGCCAGCCACACACAAGCAGGCCACCCACCCTAGCACACTCTTGTTCCAGAACTACCTGCCCATCCCCCACTCCGTTCTCAGCATCCTCAGTCTGTCTGCATTGCCTTGACCTTGACCAGCTGGCACCACTTCCAGCTTCCCACTGCTCTGACTAAGTCTAATGTGGGCCAACACCCCTTTTTGCTCCTGACTGGTCAAGGGCGGATGCAAATACTCCAACTCCAAAAAGCAAAGGTGTCTTTACAGGCCCCAGGCATTGAGAATCATGCCTTTTCTGCACCTATTTTCCACTCCCAGGCCACCATCTTGTAGATTACCAGTAACGCTTTCTCTTTGGAAGGTCTTCCCTCACCAAGAAACAAAGTCCCAAGGTGCACCCATGAGAGGAGAACAGGGGTGCTGGCTGTCATGTGACCCCCCCTCCCCCATGCTCCCCACGGCAGCAGCAATTCAAACTGAGCCTCAGCAAATTTCCCAGTTACCTCCCGGGACCAATCAAACTCCGGAACTACCGATGCTCTGCCCGCGAACGCCAGGGGCCAGCCTCTTGCCTTATGACCTTCGTGTCGGATAATTTGCAAAAAGCCCTACTCATGGTCCCCTCCTCATGAATCAGGTGGGCTCTCTGGGCCCGGGGGCACCTCTCGGTGGCCCGGGGTGGGACCCATGTAGGGGGAGCTCTCAGATTTCTCCCTTTGGGGAATGGAGTCAAGGCATGGAGTGCATAAGGGATCAGGAGCTCGAAAAAGTCCTGGAACAGAAACAGCATCACTTCTTAGCCTAGGTTCCAATCCCCTCTCTGGCACATTTCAGTCCTGGTCTTGAATTTTTCAACGCTTTTTTCCTTTATCATAATAACTGTCGTCTTCTGGTCATAAAGCATCAGGGCAGTGGTCACCTCTTGGAGGACACACAATAGGAGGTTCCGGGGTGCTGGTGAACATTCTGTTTCTTGACCTTGTGGTGGTTGAAAGGAAGTTGACTTCATAACCATTCAGTAACAGAGCATATATGTTCTATACTTTATATATACTGTATTTATTACATATAAGAAAGATGCTGACATGAGGACATCACCTGGTCCTTGAAGGGCTGTGGTCTCCTTAGGGCCTCACTGGCATGTGCTCCTGACCAGACGCCCTCTTCTCCCTCTCCTCCCCCTCCCCCTCCCTCACCTCTCCCTCCCCGCACTCCTCCTCGTCCTCCCTCTCCTCCTCCTCACCCATCCTTTGCTGTTGCCTGCCCTTCTGGTTTCTCTTCCTCCCCACCTTCCTGCAGACATCACCAGTAGCCCGCAGTAAATCCACTGCTGCCCTTTCTTTCTATCTTTGTCTGAGATTGCTGACTTTCAGTTCTGGGTACCCAGATGGTGTCTCTCTCCCCACCTCCATGGCCCCCTCTCTCATGTCTTTTTCTATCTGTTGGTGACAGACCATCCCCTCTCCCCCCAAACCCCAAACCAACATCACATAAGGGAGAAGCAAGTAAGCTTTGGTCCAGAGGGAGATGAGTGGAGACCAAGCCAGGCCCTTACCTATTGCTGTCATGATGAACAGATCAAACCTACTCATGGACTTGGAAATGTTTCCATCTCCCAAAAGCCGTACCTCTGTAGACAAGACTAGAACTGATAGAGAGGCAAAATGAAGACTCAAACAAATGAAAGTCACAGCACAATCTTGGAGAGGAAGATTCAATGTCAAAATAAAATGTCAATCTCTCCTCAATTACTGTTTTAATTAAATGAATTCCAAAAAAAAATGCTAGCATGTATCTTTCGAACCAGAGTATATGGTTCTAAATTTCACGTGGAGATAAAAACAAGTAAGAATAACAGACAACACTGAAAAGGAAGAGAAATGAGAAGGTCTTACGCTACCAGATATTAAAACATGTTCAGTGTTTTAAAGAACTGAGATACTGGCACATAAATAGATACACCGATGGAACAGAATAGAAAGACCAGAAATGGGTCCAAATAACATAAGATTTGTTATGATAAAGGTGGCATTTCAAATCATTGATAAAGAAACTAGATTATTCAATAAGTGGCATTGGAATATCTTGCTAGCAAGCTAGATAAAAATAAACTTGGGTTCACTCAATTAGAAAATTCAAAATTGATCGAGGACTTAAAAGATGATAAAACTATAAAAGTGCAAGAAAAAGACATGGGAGAATTCTTTAAAAACCTTGGAGTAGAGAAGGCCTTTCTAACTCTATCAGAATATCCATATTATAAAGAGAAAGTATGATTTGATTATGTGAAAATCAAAGCTTCTGCATGGCAAAAAAAAACCCAAACAAACTAATCCTAAGCAAAAAAAAAAAAAAAGTTTTTAAGTCAAACCAGGAAGAAACCAGGAAGAAACATTCACAACTTATCTCATTGACAAACAGCTAATGTCCATAATAAATAAAGAGCTCCTGCCAATTAATAAGAAAAAGATCAATGGAGGGGGTGGTGGTGTGATGAATTGGGAGATTGGATTGACATACATACACTAATATGTATAAAATGATAACTAATAAGAACCTGCTCTATAAATAAATAAATAAAATAAAATTCAAAAGAAAAAGACCAACAACACAGCACAAAAACAAGTACATGAGAGAAACATAATTTTTTTAAGAAGAGAACTATAAGTCTCTCTTAAGCATTTGAAAATACATTATAACCTCACTCATAATAAGAGAAATGTAAATGAACACTATTTCACTTTTTTCCTATCAGAACTACAAAAATCTGAAAGTTTGAACACACATATTCTGTTGGTGGAACTGTGCAGAAAATGGCACCCTCACATATTGCTGATAGCAATAAAAATTGTCACAATAAACCCCTATAGAGGGCAATTTCGTATCTATCAAAATACAAAATACCTATATGCTTTGACACAGCAATTCCTCTTTTAGGGATTTACCCTTCAGGTATATTGAATACCTGCAAAGTGTCATATGTGGAAGATATTCACTGCATGATGATTTTTAATAGCAAAAGGTTAGAAAAAACCTAAATGTGTATCAGTGGGGAACTAGTTAAACAAATCGTGGCATTCTTACAATCTATACATCTGTTGAAAAGAGAGAGAGCAATCTTTATGCTCTTTATTATTGTATGGAAATACTTCCAAGATGTGGTAAGCGCAAAAAGCAGGATGCAGTGTAGTGTCACACTATTCACAAGAGAAGCAAGGATAAAAATAATGCATATTTCAATTATCTCATGAATTTACAAAATAAAATCTGCATGGGAATAATGAACTAACAGCAACAGTTACCTGTCAGATGGAAGGGTGGGGACATGGGTGGAAGAGTGCCTTTTTATGCTATACTTTTAAATATTTGTTAATGTTTGAACCCTGTATACGTTATCTATTCAAAAAATAAACTTAAAACAGTACAGAAAGAGAAAAGCAGAACCAGCACTTACATGGCTTAGCTATAAAGGATGTGGCTGGCAAACAGGCACACCCCAAAGAGGGCCCCCAAAGCAGGCTGAGCAATGATAGTCTGGTTAGAACAAGGGGCAGCTTTGGGGCAGAGGGTTCATTGGACACCTCATTCTGCCATGTTTAATTTTTTGCAAAGTCTCAGTGGTTTTATCGCCACTCACCTTCCTATCCAGAGCACACCTAGAACCAGGCGCATGAGTCCCCAGAGACACATTTTCCATGGTCCTACCCCCCTGGTGCTGGGTGTCTTACCCAGGGACCCCTTGCCTTCCAAGGGTCCAAAGTTGGCCATGAGGCTAAGGATATGGAAGAAGGAGCCAAGATTTTCCTTGAAACTCTCCCTTCTTTCCTTCCTTCTACCCCACTGTCAGCCTGGCCCTCTACCTGGGTCTCTAAACCAGGTGGGCCGTCTCTTCATTTAGCTCTTATCGCCCTCTCTGTGCTTCCCCTTAACTCTCAACCCTCCTGCTGCTTATTTTCTAGTGGCATGACCTTGGGCAGTTCACTGCTATACTTTGCTTATCTGTAAAATGGGAAGAATGGAAACCAAACCACTTCCTAGGGTTGTTATGAAAAGCAAGTGATAGTATATAACTGAAGGGGCTATTTTGATGTAAAGGGTTACATTCAACAAAGCAATTAATGCTAGCAACCAACTAGTAAGCCTCCAAATCTCGGTGACTTAGCACAATAAAGGCTTATTTCTCACTCAGGAAAATTCCAGTGCCAGTTGGGCAGCCTTTCTCCATCTCGCAGTTAGCCCACCTAGACCATGTGGTCTCCAGGGTTGCTGTAGCCTTTGGAGAAGCCCAAAGAAATCTCATCTTTGTCCTATTCACTAACCCGCAGGATGTCAACACGTCATCTGTTTTCCCTCCACCCCCTCCCACACAGGAGCCAGGCAGCCTTGCTGGGCCAGGAGGGAGGGGACAGCAGCCAAGATTCCCACCTGAGCGTGGCGCCAGGTGAGCCCCTTAATTGGCTCTACCTGGGGTAAGGCACTGCCGGGGAGGACAGAAAAGCAGACAGGTGCATGGCACCAAGAACCAGATCAGTAGGGACAATGTTGTAAGGACCAGAGTGAAATGGAGCCACTGGGTCTCTTTGCATTTTGCCCCTGACTCCTCGGCTGCCATCGAGCCCAGCTCCCCCGGTGACTGTACCAGGCGTCCAGCTGTTGGAGATACCTTGCCACTTGGCACTTGTGTAGGACCGTGGGGTCCATGAGGGGCTGTCACACATCTCATTCTCTTTGCCTCAAAACTCCCGTTGTAGGTGGCCTCCTGCAGCCTTTAGTGAGAACCCAGCCAGAGGAGCCAGGAGAGGTTTGGGGGTCAGGGAGTCTTTCTTTGGGGTGTCCCTGCCTTTCTCTGGGAAGGTCACTTTTCCATTTTGAGGCCAACATGGCAGTGAGGGTGAAAAGCAGGAAGACAGCATATCAGGGAGATGAAGCAGAGAAAACCAAAGCAAATTCTGTCCCCACCCCCAGCTCCAGTCCTCACATCCCTACCTTCCCAGAAGAGCCTTGCCGAGGAGGAAAGACATGGGCAGAGAAGGGCGTCCTCCCCGGGGCTCCCTGCAGCTGCTGGCTGCCCCCTGCACAGCCAGCTGCGAGGGCTGCTTCCTCTCCTGTGGGCACGTCCTCGCCATGCTTCCCGGGAGGGTGGTACTTTCAGTCAGCCACGCCGGGGAGGAGCCCCCTCCACATGCCAGGTGGCCCTCGCCAACTTCCTGGGGCCTGGACCACCCGGGCCCTCCCCTAATAGCCAAACAGAGGGCTCCAGTCTCATCCCGTGTGAATGTCGGAGAGCAGACTCCTAGGAGGTGTCCATCCCCAGGGTCGCCCCTCCCGTGGCTGCTGTCCTCCTTCTGTGCCCTGACGTGACCCTCACAGCTCGTCCTCCCTTCCTCAGGGTACCACAAATCCACACCTGCTCTTGTGGAAAAGATCAAGCCAGGAACCCACATAAGCAGCCAGGGTGAGACCTCATTGCTCTGGAGGGCCCAGTGCCCAGTCAGCCACCAACACAGACACACTCACACACTCACACTCACACACTCACGCACACTCAAAGCAGACTCACTTGGGAGCTGTCTTCCTCCTCGGGCCTCGCTCCATCTGTCCTCCCTCCTGTCAGGGCCCTGTCTCTGTGGCCAAATCTTCTCTCCTTTCTAGGACCCCTAACACACCTCCCCCACCTGGTTACAAATTCGTAATTTCTTTATCACCTGGAGTGTTTTCTCTTGCAAACATCACAAGGAGGCAGAATCGAGGTGGAGGGGAGAAGGGAGAGCCTGGGCCCCCCTCTGGGTTTCATACCCCAGCTCTGCCACTGGCGGGCCGTAGAACTCTGACAGTGACAGACCTCTCTCAGCTTCTTCATCTGTAAAACCAGGACAATGCTATTACTTACCCCACAGGGTAACCACCGTTTGAGGACTGAATGGTGCAATGCATGTAAAACACTGCAATCGTTTGAATGGTGGCCCGCAAAAGACGTGCCTACATACTAATCCCCAGAATCTGTAAACACGGATTTATTTAGAAAATGGGTCTCTACAGATGAAATTAAGTTAAGGATCTCGAACCAAGATCATCCTGAATTACCCAGGTAGACCCTAAATCCAATGACAAGTGTGGATTTACAGCTGGTTCTCTTACAGGCAATTTTTAATGCTCCTGGGATCGGTTTTTTCATGGGTGGTGGTGCTGTAACTGCCTCAACCCTGCATAGTCCCAGGAGAATAAGAGAGACAAAAACCTGAGCTTTCATTCCGCAGGGAATGAGCACTGGGACTCTGAGCAAGTCTCGGTTTTCTCATCTCTAAAATGGGAATTTAACCTCTCCTATTCACTTCATAGAGTACTGTGTGGTTGGGTAGAAATGAGCCCATGTCCGTAACTATGACTCATGAAACTCGTTGTTTGAATAACGATTTAAAAAAAAAAAAAAAAAGACAAAGGGCATCTATTGTAATGACATCGCTCTTTCTATCTCTGCTGCCATAAGAGTGTCCAAGGGGCTTCCCTGGTGGCGCAGTGGTTGAGAGTCCGCCTGCCAATGCAGGGGACACGGGTTCGTGCCCCGGTCCGGGAAGATCCCACATGCCGCAGAGCGGCTGGGCCCGTGAGCCATGGCTGCTGAGCCTGCGCGTCCGGAGCCTGTGCTCCACAACGGGAGAGGCCACAACAGTGAGAGGCCCGCGTACTGCAAAAAAAAAAAAAAAGAGTGTCCAAGGATGAATTTGCCTCTTACAAAGGCTTCAAGATTCAGGTGTCCCAGCCCCCAGGGAGAGCAGGAACTGGCTCCAGGAGCTGGAGGAGGGCACAGGGTGGAGCAGCGAGGTTTGCGTGTGGCTTTGATTTCAAGAAGTTTGCAGCTGAGAAGATGACCCTTGCAAAGGCAGGGCCTTACGAAAGCTTAAGGGGCAGGATGCTGGGACTCGAGATGGAATTCAGCATTCCTGAAGTTCTGAAGTCTGACAGTATTTATGTTTTAAACCCTCTCCCTTATTTCCTGTTACCCCTTTCTTCCTGGCTGTAATCTTACCTATTAACTTGGGAGCAACGTGATTTAAAGACGACACGGGGTTTCAAATAGTTTCAAGGTGCTCAGAGTTTTAAATAAACCACTCAATTCTCCCTCCTTTTTTTAAAACTTTTATTTTGCAGCTCAGAAAAAAATCTGTTTTTTTTTTCCTTTCAGCACTTTTTGATCAAAGTCAGTTTGATAGAGTTTTTTAAAGTAATCTTTTAAAAGACAGGCTGAATGGACTTCCCTGGTGGCACAGTGGTTAAGAATCCGCCTGCCAATGCAGGGGACACAGGTTCGAGCCCTGGTCCAGGAAGATCCCACATGCCGCGGAGCAACTAAGCCCGTGCACCACAACTACTGAGCGTGTGCTCTAGAGCCCGCGAGCCACAACTACTGAAGCCCTCACGCCTAGAGCCCGTGCTCCGCAACAAGAGAAGCCACGGCAATGAGAAGCCTGCTCACCACAACCAAGAGTGGCCCCTGCTCGCCGCAACTAGAGAAAGCCAGTGTGCAGCAACAAAGACCCAACGCAGCCAAAAATTAATTAATTAATTTTAAAAATAAAGCTATAAAAGACAGGCAGAATAATATAGTTTAACTTTATTTTTCCAAAACTGATGTACAGATTATTTTCTGTGTTTCCTGTGTCTAATGGTTACAGCCATCCTTTAATGTTGTTTTGCTAACAATAATTGTACCCGACATTTGGTAAGGACTTTCACCTTCATTACTCAATTATTTTTCACTACCACATCATTCCCATTTTACAAATAAGGAAACTAAGGCTCAGAGCCCAGGGCTTCACAGCCAGTAGTGTCACATGTCAAACTCTAAGTTGCTGTTCAGAGGGAGCTCTCAGTCCCTCAGAATTCCAAGGCATGCCCTTGGATTGTATTTCTGGAACCTGGAATGCAGCCAGACAGGGCTGGCTTGAAAAGCCCAGATAGAGGAGCCAAGAGGTTGAGTTCCCATGACACAGGTAAGCCCCCTGGGCTGGAAAGATCATTAAGGTGAAGGTGCAATCCAAAGGAAGCCTACTGAGGCAAATGGAGCAGAGTACTCTATCCTCCAAGGGCTGACAGAGAAAAAATGAGTGTGCCCTGGTCCAGTGCTTTCATCTGGCTCCTAAGAGGTCACATATGTAAGATTCAGGCTAGGGTACAACTTAAGAGCATAAATTAATGGGCCTGTACCAATGGGGTATTTATTGAGCACTTACTATATCAAGCACTGAGCCAAGTGTCATGGGAACACAAATGGCACATAAGACAGGTTCACCGTCCTCAAGGGACTTCTGGTCTAGTTAGGCAGGCAAGACTAAAACATGCAATGGCAGAAGAAATGATGTCGGTATTCAGTTTCATAGCATAAACCAGAAGTTGCGTAGGAATCTAGAGCAGAGGAAGACCTATGGGGACCAGAGGCCATTAAGAGACCTGGAGGATAGAATGAAGAGGGCTAACGTTTCTAATCAGAGTTCCAGAAGGAAAGAAGGAAGATGGAGAAGAGGAAATTGTCAAAGAGATATATGGCCCTGAATGGGATGTCAGGACCATTTTCTATTTAGTTTCTCTAAAGGAAGGTCTTTTCAGTGGGTATTTGGGGTTCAGGTGGCCACTGCAGTATATTCAGCTGGTAAATTCTCCTGAATGCCACATCCTCTAATGCAACCAAGGGTAGGGTGTCAGGGAGAAGGCCATGCCAGAGGAGGTTGAGTTTATCAGTACATCTTTAAAGCTGGTCTTTGTCATGTCTACACCTGGCTTTTGCCTTCTTAGTTCTACGGCAACCCACTCTAAATTCTCTCCACCTCCACCATTCCAACTCTTCAATATAATAAAACCTCGAGTAGCCAAAAATCAAGATGATACGACAACGACACTCTTAAGAGAAATGGTCTGCATTTTCTTTAAAAGCTCAGCTTCCAGAATAAACCCTGGGATCAGTTCACATTCAGCCCAAATTCAACAGTTCCTTTAAGTGATTATTTATGCTCATAATTCTATCTCTGAGTAACTCTGTCATTAGACAAAGACTCAATTGTATTCACTATCAGAGACTACGCCCTCTGTAAGGTGACAAGGCAACTGCAGACCTCAGGCCTCGGTAGACCAGGTCCCAGCTCTCCCAGCACAGGGACGGGGGGCTCCCCCGCCATCAGGCACATCGTTGTCCACATCGTTCACAAAGGGCAGTTTGCGCGGACTACACAATCTAAGTATCCTTTATATTTTTTTTTTCTTTGCGTACACGGGCCTCTCACTGTTGTGGCCTCTCCCGTTGCGGAGCACAGGCTCCGGACGCGCAGGCTCAGTGGCCATGGCTCACGGGCTTAGTTGCTCCGCGGCATGTGGGATCTTCCCGGACTGGGGAACAAACCCGCGTCCCCTGCATCGGCAGGCAGACCCTCAACCACTGCACCACCAGGGAAGCCCCATCCTTTATATTTTTGTCTTCTTTCAAGGAGAGACATTGTGTCTTGGGGAATGTCCAAGTGCAGAATCTATTGAACCAGACATTTTTGGCTATGTGCTTAGAACAATGTTAAACGCTTCTCTACGCGATGTAAAAGATAAATTAAATGCAGCTTTACTTCCCTTCTGGAGCTGTTGCCCAACAACGCACTGCCTTGAATGTGTGAGGCTGACAGACATTTGCCCCATCAGGTCACAGCCAGATTTCAGCCAATCAGGATTCAGCAGAGCCTGGCCCTCTCGCTCTTCACTCCACTCCTCCCCACAGAGTCACTCCTCGTTAGTCAGCCATGAAAATAAGCCGAGAGCAAAGCTAGAGCAACAGCAGACGTAGCCCTTTAGAAGCATCATGGATCCACTGAAAAAGCAAACTCCTTGCATCTAGTAACTAATGATAATAAAGTTTTACCTTTTACAAAGATGTCAAGAAGTAGTAGAGAAGATGACAAAGGTGGACCTTATTGGACCAGGTTGTATAAAAAATAGACAAGAGATGAATTTCAGAAAGAGCCAACAGCTTTATACCTGATTTCTGCCTAAGACCTTGCTGCTTCCAGAGCTGCCTCTCCGTCGAAGTCCTCTTACGAGATGGGGAAAGGAGCTGATAAATTCTGCTGGGATTTTCAGCCCTAAGATTTAAAAAAAAAAAAAAAGGTTGCTTGTTAGTCATCAGCTATTCAGAAGATTCAGTCAAACAAAGCCGTTTCCTGGACTTCCCTGGTGGCGCAGTGGTTAAGAATCCACCTGCCAGTGGGGACAGGGGTTCGATCCCGTTCCGGGAAGATCCCACATGCCGCGGAGCAACTAAGCCCGTGTGCCACAACTACTGAGCCTGCACTCTGGAGCCCGTGTGCCACACTACTGAGCCCACATGCCACAACTGCTGAAGCCCACGTGCTCTAGGGCTCGTGTGCCACAACTACTGAGCCCACATGCTGCAACTACTGAAGCCCGCACGCATAGATTCCGTGCTCCGCAACAAGAGAAGCCACTGCAAAGAGAAGCCTGTGCGCCGCAGTGAAGACTGGCCCCCACTCGCTGCAACTAGAGAAAGCCCGTGCACAGCGATGAAGACCCAACCCAGCCAAAAATAAATAAAATTCTCTTTAAGTCTACTGTAAAAAAAAAAGAAGCTCAACTATATATTAAAGAAAAACCAACCCTTTTCTTAAGCCTGGAAGGACTCAACAATTAGGTCTATAGGAGTGCAAAAACATCACTTTCAGGTCCTGAAGCTATGTTTCCATTAGCAAGCTTTAAATACTACCAGTAATAATAACAACAGTAACAACAACAAGCGTGGGCCAAAGTCTGAGGCTCACGGTTTAGACAACAACGCTGTTACTTTCTAGAAGAGCCTGTCATCAAGCTAGAACTTCCGATTTAATGAGCTTGAGTTTCAAGGACCAGGAAGTGGACTTGGGTTTCTGCTCTTTTCCAGGTGACAAGTATGAATTGGCCCCTCTCCATGGGACAATGGGTATTAAAGTGTTCTTCCTCCTAGGAAACACATGTAGGGGGACCTCTCTTCAAGCAAATCCTGTCTGTTCCACTTCGGACCTATTTTCCTTCCATATTACCACACAGGAGGGACAAGAAGATAAAACCTGGAGAGAGAGAGTGGAGGCCACACAAACCATTTGCTGCCTGGCCCACAGTGACTTGCCTTGGTTATGTCTATGGTCCCCACCAGCTTCTTCAAAGGCCCTGCCCCTCCTTTCTCACCCTTCACACCTCAAGACTCCAAGCCCCCAGACATGGTAGTTTATCACCTCAGCCAATCACAGTTGACTAGCTTCAGTGATTGGCCCAAAGGGTGGATCACATGACCAAAGACCTTTCCTGGTGCTTTTAAAGCTAGAGCTAAAGAAAGAAGCCCTTCCCTTTTCAGTGATAAATCTGGGGAAAGTGAGTCCAGAGCAGGCAGCAGCTATGGCTCCACTGTGTAGAGAAATCCCATCTGAGGTAGGTAAAAGTAGAGGAAGGCCGCAGAGAGACTTCTAGCAACTCCAAGTTCCCGGTTGCCACCTCCCCCAGCCCCACCCCTTCCTTTCCAGATTGCATGAGTGATTGAAGTCCCTCTTTGCCAAGGTTCGTTAGCTGGGTTTCTGTCACTTATAGCCTGGAGTCCTAACTAGTGCAGGAAGTGCCCTGTCGAGGGTCCTCAGCTTGTTGGTGGCTGGGCTGAAATGAGAATCCAGAGCTCCTGATTCCACCTCATCAGGTCACAAGGGGCTTCAGCTGGCTGAGTGACCTCAGACAAAACATAGCCCCACTCTGGCTGGTTACAGGGTTCAACTCCATCATCTCAAAGATTTCTCAAGAAATAAAATTCTGTGGGTTCTTTTTTTTTTTGGTTTTAAGCATTGAAGAAGGAGAAAGAAAAGAGTAAGAAATAGTAGACCTGTGTGTGTGTGTGTGTGTGTGTGTGTGTGTGTGGTGTCTGGAGAGAGAGAGAGAGAGAAAGAGAGAAAGAAAGCAGCTGCTTGGGAAAAAAAGGCACAATCAATCCTTGATCCCTATTAGAGGGTGGAGAAGTGAGAGGATTATTAGGTGCTCTAAGACAAGCTACATCAATCAGTTGTATAGAAAAATTGATTTTTTTCGTTAGAGGATGTGCCACCCCAAACCAAGCTTGTGGAGAATCAAATGACCTAGCTTAAGAAGAGCCAATATTGGTAACTCAAGTTGGTGTGGCAGAAGTAGCAGGGGGTTTTTAGGCCTTTATAACTTGGTGAACAACATGATGCCTAGAATAGATGGGTCACCAGCCAAGTGCAGAAACTTCTGTGGCTCAGGGATTTCCACTGTTACTGGTATGAGTGATGGCAGAAGTGAAGTAATTCCAGGTCACCTGTGAGGGAAGAAGCTTCCAGATAGGGTCAGTTCTACAGCACAGTTCTCGGGAGTGTTCCTGGAAGCTTACTCTTGAGTGTGTTTCTCCAGTTCTCCCAACGGGTCTTGAAGTTAGTCAATATCTCTTAATCCAATTCTTTTCTGGTTAAACTAGCCGGAGTAGATTCTGTTGCTTGCAACTGAGAACCATAATATGCAGGTATCTGTATGGTAGAATGGAGTTTGGTGAGGAAGGGAGTACCAACCATATGTTGGGAATCGTAGGTAGCACAAACATGACCGTGTGTATCATCTCTTAAGAGGCCCAAGAGATAGGTACTGCTGCCTTCATTGTACGAGTGAGAGAAACTCCAATCAGAGAAGTAAGGTAGCCTGCCCAAAGTTACCCAGCAATTAGCAGAGTCCAGATTCATATCCAAAACTGAATCTAAAGGGCCCTTCCATGACCATGCTGGCACCCTGATATCATACTTTGAGCCTCTAGACTTCTGAGAAATAAAAGCTTGTTGTTTATAAGTCACCTAGTCTGTGGTATTTTGTTGTAGAAGCCCAAACAAATGGACTAATATAATCCTCACACTGGCCTTCTTTCATCTCCTAGAATATTCTAAGACCCTCCCTGGCCATTGGTTCAGCATTGTATCTCCAGGGATAGCACCAAACTTGGCACTTAGTAAGTAAATGTTCAATAAATATTTATCGATTGAATGAATGGATGATTCCTCTAAGGGGGTTGCTATGTTGAGTCTTACCATATGGCAGAAGGGGTTTGGAAGAACTCAAGTTCTACTCCCCAGAGCCCCATGACTGAAGTGCTATGAGGTATAAGATCTGGGCCATTTCCCCTTAGTTTTGGGGAAAGAGAGAGAGGAATGCAAAAAATCAAAGACCCTCTGGGACTTTTCTAAAGGATCTCAATGATCCTGTCCATTGGGTTCATTCCTTTCCACTCTCCAGTGGACTCAAGCTGGGGGCATGGTTGGGGAGCTTGGAATTGCTGGAGAAGGGGGTCTCGAGACACCCTCACTGGAGAAATTCATTAGAAGAACATTCAACTCTACCCAACAACTATGTATACACATGTGTGCACGTGAATATACAACTTGCGTAGTTGATCCACAAATCTGGGTAGATAACAAACCGTCAGGAAAGGGAAGAAGAGATGAACAGGTAGAGAACTATCTACTGGAAAGATGAGTAAAATTACATAACACTTCTCAAGGAAACTTCGACAGAGCCTTGTCCCCAACCAGCAAACATTTGTGTCTGGTCCCAGAGACCTGGTTTGGGTATCCCAGGCTGGTCTCTCTGGATCCATCCTTATGCCTTTTTACTCCCATACTTCCTGGCAGTGGTGATGTGAAACAAACATCATCATAACCGTTTAACCCATCTTGGTTCTTTTGTGGTCACTGCATCTAAAAAATCACAGACTCATTCTTTGGAGGTTAACAAATGATTTATTTGCTTTCTTCTTAAGTAATAGAACAAATCAGTCTAAAACTCACAAAATACCTTGGAGACCACTGAATGTGGTCCCTCCTAATTTTAAAGCATGGGGAAACTATATCCCAGAGAAGGGAAATTAGTCTGCCCTGAGTCACACTGCTGGCAGAAGCAAGCCTCAAGCCCAGGTCTCCCAACACCCAATCTAGGTCTCTTATCACAGCACCACATGTCCAGCCACCCAGGACCACAGGCTTGATTTACACCGCAACCTGTGAGCTCTTACAGTCTCTAGCTGGGGCTCCCCACCATGCCATGGGGGTCTGGATATGCCTCTGACCTCACACGTTGACTTCAGCAACACCACCCGATTGGTTGCTCTGCCATACAGCCCAAGTCTCCCATTGTTAATCATCTTTTAAAAGAGTTTAACATCTGCTGCAGGGAAATTTACTGGCCTCAAGTTACCGGCTATAATTTTGGTCATTTGGGGGAAATAATGATGCTATAGTCGTCACTTTCCAAATGTTGCAGGAACCCGACCCAGATCAAGAAACCTCTCAATAAATCAGCTCAAAAGCGGCATCAATTTCTAGCCCTGCTATTTTGAACGCTGCGGCTCTGAATCAGTGTCTGGGCTGAAGAAAGCATCCAACTCAAAGTCTCTAGATTTTAATAATAGTTGCCATTGTTCAAAGAGGGATTCATAACTCTCGATGGATTCCAGCCAAAAATCTGGAGCCAGACTCTATATTTATGTATGTTTGGATGTACTGAGTGCTCTACAAGTTTCATGAGTGGCTCTTTCAACATGGGAGATACCCAGATCTCCAAGCCTTGGTCCTGCTTGTGGACATCACCCTGGACGGAGCCCTTCCTGCTGACAAGTCTTCTTTGGCTCTTGATTTATGTACAGATGAGCAGCATCATTGCACACAAGGACATAGGTCGTTATTAATAAAAATAACAGCTAACCCTTACGGAGTGTTTGCTCTGAGCCAGGAGTCATTGCATTAATTCATGTAACCCTCACAACCCTATCAGGCAGGTACTATTATCTTCATTTTACACATGAGGAAAGTGAGGCACAGAATGGGTAAATGGTCATACATATGGTAATCAGAGGAGCTAGGGTTTGAACTCAAGCAGTCTGGCTACAGAGACCTCTCCCCTCTCTCTTTCCTAAACAGCTTTACTGAAATACAATTTACATCCCATAAAATTAACCCTCTTACACTGTATAATTCAGTGTTTTTTAGTATATTCACAGAGTTGTCTAATTATCATCAATATCTATTTCTAGAACATTTTTATCACCCCAAAAGAAACCCTAGACTCATTAGCAGACATTTCCCAATTTCTTTCATCTTCCACCCCTTGCAGTCATTAATCTACTTTGTGTCTCAATGGATTTGCCTGTTCTGGACATTTTATTTAAATGGAAGCATGAAATATGACCTTTTATGACTGGCTTTTTTCACTTAGCACGTTTTCAAGATTCATCCATGTTTTAGCATGTATCAGTACTTTGTTCCTTTTTTATGACCAAATAATATCCCATTGTATAGATATACCATTTTTGTTTATCAGTTCACCAGTTGATGGACTTTTGGATTGTTTCCATTTGGGGGCTGTTATGAATAATGTTGCTATAAACATTTGTGTACAGGTTTTTGTGCGGACCTATGTTTTCTTTTCTCTTGGGTATACCTAGGAATGGAATCACTGAGTCACGTTAACTCTGTGTTAGGTTTTTGTTTTTTTTTTTTTGACGAAGTGCAAAACTGTTTTCCAAAGTATCTACACCATTTTACATTTTTACTAGCAATGTATCAAGAGTACAATTTCTCCATATCCTCACCAACACTTATTGTTTTCCGTTGTTTTGATTATAGCCCTCATAGTGGATGTGAAATGGTGTATCATTGTGGTTTTGATTTGAATTTCCCTAATTAATGATGTTGAGCATCTTTTCCTGTGCTTTTCGGTCATTTATATATATTTTTTTCTTTGGAGAAATGTCTATTCAAATTCTTTGCCCACTAAAAAATGGTTATGTGTCTCATTGTTATAAGAGTTCTCTGTACATTCTGGATACAAGTCCCTTATCAGATAAATGAGTTGAAAATATTTTCTCCCATTCTGTGGGTTTTCATTTTACTTTCTTGATGGTGTGCTTTGAAGTTTTAGTTTTCACAAGGTCCAATTTATCTATTGTTTTCTTTTGTTGCTTGTGTACTTTATAGAGTATCTAAGAAGGCTTTGCCCAACCCAAGTTCATAAAGATTTGCTTCTATCTTTTTGTTCAAGAGTTTTAAAGTTTTAGGTTTTATATTTAGGTCTTGATATGGTGTGAGGTAGAGGTCCAACTTTATTCTTTGCACATGAATATCCAGTTGTCCCAGCATCATTTCTTTAAAAGACTATTTCTTCTCCCATTGAATGGTTACAGCATCCCAGAGGGCTCTCTTGACTACTACACTCAACTGTCTTGAAAGCTTTTGGAGGATGAACACCTGTGTGTGTGTGTGTGTGTGTGTGTGTGTGTGTGTGTGTGTGTAACAAAAAGCAGCTGGAACTAACTAAAGCAGTAACCTAAAATGCTAGCCTCTCCTGAACGTAAATCATCTAATGGCTGAAAGTCTAAAGGGTAAAGATGATGAAATAAGACCAAGACCAGAGTATCCATCTGTCCTCCAAAAGCTGAAACATCATTGGAAAGGACATAGGGTCTTAGTAAAAGTCTGGAAAATGAAACTCCCCCAAGGAAGGAAGAAGGAAGACAACTCCATGAGAAGATGCTGCCTAAACTAGCAGACATCCTCTCACCTCTTAAGTGGAATCTAGTGTTCTCTGCCCAACACAGCTGAATGAACATATAGAGTCAGATGATGAGACTGGAGTTTCAGATCTGTGATGATTTCTATCAGTCCTTCTTCTGAGATCTTAGCATTATTCCCTTCTTTGTCACAATCCTTAATATAATAGCTTCCTAACTGAGTCACTCTGCTGTACAGCAGAGATTGGCACAACATTGTAAATCAACTACACTTCAATTTTAAAAAGATGGAAAAAATATGTATAGTAACTTCCTGCCCATCATTCGGGCCAAATTCTGCATCATCAATGACTTAGGGTCCCCAACTCTTAGCCACTCCTAGAGTGACAGGTCATGATTTTATTACCCTGCCCCTTTTACAAACATCTCTTCAGCCTCAGAAGGAGCCCTGACATTATCCAGTTAGTGATTCATTACCTCTTCTCTAAAGACAGCACCTCATACATGAGGGGTGTTCAGATAACTCAGAAAGCCATGACTTTCAGAAGTGATTCCTTTGGGGTAGGGGTGATACTAAATTGAGAAAGACATCATACTACATGGGACTTAGAAGCGGTCAAGGCCCAATCACTTTGCCCTGAAGAACTTTTGTAGGGTTTGCTTTCCTTTCCTCCACTTTCATCGCGAGCCACTTCCTCACTCCCTGAAGTGTTACATAAGTCAGGGTAAATAACACTAGTTGCTGTAACAAATAATCCCCCAAGGTAAAGTGGTTTAACTCAATAAAAGATCATTTCCCTCTTCCACAAAGTCCAATGCAAATGTTCCTAGCCAGTGGGAAGCCTTCTATGCAGCCACCCAGTACTCCAGGGTCCTTCCATCTTGTGTCTCTGCCACACTCTGAGTCCTCTGCTGGACCCTTTCCATCCAGCCAGCAGATGGGAACCAGAGGATATGGAATACTCAATGGTATTTATGGGCCAGGCATGAGTGACATGCTTTAGCCACATTCCATTGGCCAGAACTCAGTCACAGGGACACACCTAACTCAAAAGAGCCTGGAGGGACAAGATCTCCTGTGGCCAGGAGACAAAGGAAGTGTTTTTGGTGAACACCTGGTAGTCTCCGTTGGCTACTATGAAGATACAGAAATCACCTGCCACGATGACAAAATCTTTATGCGGCATCCTGGCTGTCCTAGTGTGTTCCTTCCTCTGAGCTCAGAAAGGTCTCCCTGGCCACCTGCCTTCATTAAGTGTGACCAGATCCATGTGAAGAAGGCTCACAGGCAAATCTGCAAGCCAGACAGTGAGATGAGTCTGGTCAGAAGCCTTCCTTTCCCTCATAGTTCAAGGCTATCAAATAAGAATTTTACAAATACCCAGAAATGGTCAAAAGTCAAAAAGAGATTCTGAAAGCCTGAGCTTAGATTCCATCTAAGAATGACCAGAGGATGTCTGCCAGTTTAGACAGCATCTTCTCCTCATAGAGGTGTCTCCCTTCCTTCTTCCTTGGGGAAGTTTCATTTCTCAGACTTTTCCTGACCTGGACTGGGTCTCCTGGACAGGAGACTAAGGTTGGACATGTAGGCTGAAAGGGCATGGCTTAGGGAGATCAGGAAAAGCCATGTCACTCCAGAGGGCTGAGCACAGAGGCAAAGCCAGATGCAAGGCCATGGAGCAGAGCCTGGACATCAGAACAAAGCATGAATGAATGAATCAGTCTAGGCATTGAGGATCCACAGCTACTAACATCACAAAAAAGAGAGACAACCAGGCATTTTGAAGCTCCTGATGAAAGAGCACACAACCACCTGTCATCTAGGGAGAAAATCAAACCAGCATGTGATCAAGCCTCTAGGTCCAACTACTAATTTGCCAGAAATACACAGGATGGAAGAACATGCTAAATGACACCATGAGGATGCAACCAACAAGATCCAGGCTGTGCATAAAAAAGAACAAGATAATTCCATTTGCAGTGACATGGGCGGACCTAGAGATTGTCATACTGAGTGAAGTCAAAGACAAATGTATGATATCACTTATATGTGGAATCTTAAAAAATGGTACAAATGAACTTATTTTCAAAACAGAAATAGAGTCACAGATGTAGAAAACAAATGGATGGTTACCAAGGGGGAAGGGTAAGGAGGGATAAACTGGGTGATTGGGATTAACAGATACACACTACTATATATAAAATAGATAACTAATAAGAACCTGCTGTATAGCACAGGGAACTCTACTCAGTACGCTGTAATGACCTCTATGGGAAAAGAATCTGAAAAAAGAGTGGATATATGTATATGTATAACTGATTCACTTTGCTGTACAGCAGAAACTAACACAACATAATAAATCAACTATACTCCAGTAAAAGTTAATTTTAAAAAAAGATCCAGGCTGTGGGAAGCCCTACAGAGCAAATGACTCTGGTTCTTCAACAAATATATGATGAGGAAAAAAAGGGGATCATGGAGGAATGTTTAAATTAAAAGAGACTTAAAAAGATATAACAAAGATGTAGGTAAAACTAAGCCTTAGTGCTTAGGGATGCAGGCTTGTGTGATAAGCTATAAAAAATTGTTTACCAAAAAAAAAAAAAAAAATTGTTTACCACGGGCTTCCCTGGTGGCGCAGTGGTTGAGAATCTGCCTGCCAATGCAGGGGACACGGGTTCGAACCCTGGTCTGGGAAGATCCCACATGCCGCGGAGCAACTAGGCCCGTGAGCCACAACTACTGAGCCTGCGCATCTGGAGCCTGTGCTCCGCAACAAGAGAGGCCGCGATAGTGAGAGGCCCGCGCACCGCAATGAAGAGTTGCCCCCGCTTGCCGCAACTAGAGAAAGCCCTCGCACAGAAACGAAGACCCAACACAGCCATAAATAAATAAATAAATAAATACTAAAAGAAAAATTGTTTACCACAAAAGCCTGCCACCTTCACGTAGGAGGACAGTCTCTGTGTCCCATAGTAGCTGAGGAAGTGACCTGCGCTCGAGAGAATCGGGTTCTGTTCCCTTTGCTATTTCTGGTTATCTGTCTCTCTCTAAAGCTCCTTTTCTTCAATAACAAAAATGAGGTCACCTATTCCAATTCTGCCGAACTTCCAGGGCTGTCCTGAGACCAAGTGATCCTGTGCCACCCACCTACTCCTTGTCCCCCAGTGAGCCGATCACCCTTCAACGTCTGCATTCAACCCCACCTGATCCAAGAGACGCAAACCCTCCCTTCCTGCAGCCATCAGCTCATCACTCTGCCATTACAGCAGCAGTGTCACCAGCACCCAGCAAGGAACTTGGACACAGCAGATAAAAGTTTGTTGTAGACAAAGTCAATAAAGTCCGGTGAATGAATCAGATGCAGAAAAGTCTCTGTAATGATTTAAATGTAGTTACAAATGTAAATTATTATAGTTATTTGTTACCTTCACTAAGCTGTAGGATTAGGACACTAGAGGGAAAATGTCATATTATTAAGACTGGGTGTTTTGTCAGCTTGTTGCCTTTCAGGTGAAGGAGACATTTTGATTAAAAAAAGGGGGAGGGGGGCTTCCCTGGTGGCGCAGTGGTTGAGAGTCCGCCTGCCGATGCAGGGGACACGGGTTTGTGCCCCGGTCCAGGAAGATCCCACATGCCGCGGAGCGGCCGGGCCCGTGAGCCATGGCCGCTGAGCCTGCGCGTCCGGAGCCTGTGCTCCGCAATGGGAGAGGCCACAATGGTGAGAGGCCGGCGTACCGCAAAAAAAAAAAAGGGGGGGGGAGGGAGGACTTCCCTGGTGGTGCAGTGGTTAAGAATCCACCTGCCAATGCAGGGGACATGGGTTCAATCCCTGGGCCGGGAAGATCCCACATGCCACAGAGCAACTAAGCCCGTGTGCCACAACTACTGAGCCTGCACACCACAACTACTGAGGCTGCACACCACAACTACTGAGGCTGAGTGCCACAACTACTGAAGCCCGTGCATTCTAGGGCCTGCGTGTTATTTCCTCTTCCTAAACGAGGAACTCGAGTGTACTGCAATGGCACAGTGATTCCCAGACAGCCAGGCAGTGTAATAGGCCTGCCCACTCCAAGGCTAGACCCCAGAGGTATCTCAGACACAGGTGGGAGCTGTACAACCCAGGAGTGGCAAGAATTGTTCTGGGGTAATTTCTCAATCCAATGGCATCACTTTCCAGAGGCCAAAAGGCACATATAAGAGAAGTAGCATTTCAGATGCATCCCCAGCCGCAAACCCTCTTGCCTGTGAGGCAGGCTGTCTGTGGCAGTGTCTGCAAGATGATATCAGAATTTCCTGAGAGTCTTCCACTGTGTCCCCAAGACTTAAGAATAGCATCCCAGGGACTTCCCTGGTGGTGAAGTCATTAAGAACCCGCCTGCCAATGCAGGGAACATGGGTTCGAGCCTTGGTCCAGGAAGATCCCACGTGCCGCGGAGCAACTAAGCCCATGCACCACAACTACTGAGCCCGAGCACCACAAATACTGAAGTCCGTGCGCCTAGAGCCCGTGCTCTGCAGCAAGAGAAGCCACCGCAGTGAGAAGCTCGCACACTGCAACGAAGAGTGGCCCCCCTCGCCGCAACTAGAGAAAGCCCACGCGCAGCAATGAAGACGCAACACAACCAAAAATAAATAAATAAAAACTAAAGTTAATTTAATTTTAAAAAAGGAATAACATCGCAGCCCTCTCTCTGTGACAAGCTTTGGAAAAAGTGAACTGAGAGTGGGCTGGAAGAAGGTCCATGAGCCACGTCCCAAGGCCAGGTCTGTGAGGGAGAGGGAACAGCCAGTACCAGGTCCTCCGCCTGCAGTCCCGGGATCCTGTTTTCCCAGCCACCGCCAGCAGTCCCTCCTTTCAGCTGTGGCTTGAGTGAGAATTATGGAATTGCTATTATTATTACCCCAGCCCGGTGTCCAGGGTTTGATGGCTGCTGCCCTGGCAGCTCCCACCCAGAGGGGAGCCAACTGCAGTGACAATAAAACAAAGTCCTTGGCAGTTGAAGCCCTCTCCTCTGTGTAGCTGGGGCTGACGAACGGGATGGGGAGCCAGCTCTGACTCGCTCCTTGGGAAGTCTTGGAGCTGGAGTCTTGCTCTCTGGCATCCGATTCCAAAGGCATTTTTCAGCCCAGCTGGGAAGGCTGTGACACTCTCAACAAGGCTCCCTCTATCAACCTTGAGAAATGAGCATCTGCAAGCCTCGGCTACCTGTCCAGGGCCTCTTCTAGAAGAGGAGATGGATTTGCTCTGACTTGGCTGGCTTTATCAATCAACCCACCGCCCAACCAAATGCGCAACATTTAGAGAGCACCACTGCATGCAAGGGACCGCTCAAGATTCATTCATCCAACACGTCTTCCTGCAGCACCTACTCTGTGCGAGGTATTGTGCCAGGTCCTGGGGTTACATCCAAGCACAGAGGAGGTGGAAAGCCCCACCCTCCTGGAAGCTTATACACGATCGTCGGGAAAGAGAGGAGGAACAGAATAAATGTGTGATTTAGTAACACGGAAGGTGGTAACTGCTACGCAGGAATTTGAGCAGAGTCAGTGAGATTGGGTGTGTAGGATGCAGGCGTGAGGTTAAATGTGTGGCCAGGGAAGGCCTCGCTAAGAAGGTGACATTTGAACCAAGACTTGAAGGAGGTAAAGGGTTAAAAAATTAAACCCCCAATTGATCTGCCTTCCAGGAGTTTGCGAGCTCTGTGGGAGAGCAGACTATTTCATAAACACCGTACAGCAGAAGCCTCGTGAAGCACCAGACAGAGGGGTGGTGGGCTTTCCGAGGAGGAAATGGTTATAACCCACTGTCACCCAAGGAGGAGAGTGACTCCACCCTTGGAACTGCTCCCTAAAAGCACTTCATTGCTTGAAACTTGGGGGCGATGCCTAAGACTGGTGGGTGTGACCAGAAATATGAGGAAAGGATGTGAGTGGAGCACAGGAGAGCAGAGTAAGGGACGTCCAAGGGAAACGGCAGGGCCAGAGGCCCCTCCCAAGGCTGAGGCAGTCCAGGGAAGAGAAACAGGCAGGGAGGTTTAGCAAGCTGAGCCCGGGGGACATGTGTCTTTTTCCCACTCAGGACAATCTGATTATTCTCCTAAAACCAAACCCACTACACCAGAGGGCCTCAAACCTGCCTACCTGTCGGTATTACCTGGTTTTTAATAATACAGGTTCCTGGGCTCCATTTTGGACCCATACATCAGAATCTGAGTTTTTAAATTTTTAAATTTTTTTGGCTGCGTTGGGTCCTCATTGCTGCACACAGGCTTTCTCTAGTGGCGCCGAGCAGGGGCTAATCTTCGTTGTGGTGCGCGGGCTTCTCATTGTGGTGGCTTTTCTTGTTGCAGAGCACGGGTTCTAGGGAGCTTGGGCTTCAGTAGTTGAGGCACGCAGGCTCAGTAGTTGTGGCGCATGGGCTTAGGTGCTCCACGGCATGTGGGATCTTCCCGGGCCAGGGATCGAACCCCTGTTCCCTGCATTGGCAGGCAGATTCTTAACCACTGTGCCACCAGGGAAGTCCAGAATCTGAGTTTTTTAAAAGCTCTCCAGATCGTTTCAAAGATCCATCAGGTTTGAGGTCCACTACTCTGGCCTGACACTGTCTGTTTTTACTGCCTGAATCCCGTCAGAGGCAGCTCATGGGATAAGAAAAGGGTATCAGGGGATTTCCCCACTGAGAGGGAATGATCTCTTCAAGCATCAGTCTCCACCATGAGACTGTGAGCCCCTGAGGGCAAAGACTTCTTCCTCCTCTGTGTGAAAACTCAGGCCCTGAACCATGATAGATCTGCTCTGAACTGAACTAAGCCCGGTTCCACTAGCCATCTGGCTGTGGTCATGACACTTAACCTCCCTGGGCCTCAGTCTGCATCTATAAAATGGGTACAATGATTCCTGACCTTCCTGTCTCACAGGATTTCTGAGAGGCAACGGATATACTTGCAAGAACAGCTGAACGGTTTCCCAGTGGAGGGGAAGCTAGGCACAGATGATTTAAAATAGATCATCTTAAAGCCTTGTTTGACCTTGGAATCCATCCTATGAGTAGGTTGACCTTCCTGAACTTTTTCTTTTGCTTTACCTAAAACTCACTCATTCATACTGAACAGAGTTAAATAAGAATCCACTACGTGTCACACACCGTATTTGGCAATAACTCACAAATGAATAAGACATAACCTGACTGCTGCAGAGCAAAAATTTGAACTGGAAGGAGCGAACACATGGACAAAGAATGCTGACATAAGCAAGTGGGAGGGAGGATTATGTCCAAAAGCTTTACTTCTGGGCATGAAGTAATGAGCAGAAGAAATCTCCCAGAGTCCAAGGCAGAAAGTGCACAGTGGCCAAACAAAGGCAATGAGATAGGAAACAGCGAAAACAGCCCTTTTAGGACCAGCAAGTCAGGCGACACGACCAGAGTGAGGGGTGTGTGCGGAAGATGCAGGGGAGTGGCTGAGAGGGGTACAGAGCCTGAAAGACAGCACCTGCTGATCCCTGCCTCCTGGTGTTCATGCCTTTGTATAATCCCCTCCCCTGGAGTGTGGACTGGATCCAGTGACTCACGTCTAACAAGTAGCATATGGCAAACATGATGAGAGGTCAATTCCAAGACAGTCTGCCAAAGAGACTATGGCTTCCTTTGTGGGTGCTATATCTTGCTCTCTAGCTGGCTCGCTCTGAGGGCTGCCCTATGGAGAGACCCACGTAGCAAAGAATGGATGTCTCTGGCCAATAGTCAGCAAGGAACGGAATCCTGCCATTGACCACATGAGTGAGCCTTGTCCTCCTCCATTCGAGCCTTCAGAGGAGACCGCAGCCCGGCTGCCACCTTGATGGCAGACTTATGTTACCCCGAGATGGAGACCCACGTGAGCTGCAACCAGATTCCTGCTCCATGGACACAGGGAGACAATAACCAATTGTTGATTTAAGCTGCTAGGTTTGGGGGCCATTTTTTACACAGCAGGAGATAACTCGTACAGGTGGGTCTCGGACATTTCAAGCAAGAAGGTGAATTAATCAAACCTGGTCTTTAACTATTGGGCTGACTAGCAGTGAGGGGCCTCTGCAGGAGCCCTGGAGAGGAGTGATATGGCAGAGGGAACAGGGAGGGACGAAGGAGAGATCTGGTGAGGTAGGGTTTGGTTCCAGGAGGCCACACTGCCCATTCACCTGGTTACTCAGACTGAAAGACCCAAAGCCGTCATTGATTGCTCCTTTCCTCACAGCCCATGCTCGACCAACAGTAAATTCCATCTTCACCTTCCCCTCCCTCTGCCAGGACTGCGCTCCCCACGGCAGCCAGATCATGCCACATTCTCAGTCAAAAGCCACCGGTGGCTCCTAACTGCAGGTGGAATAAGACCCAAAGTCCTCCCCACGGTCCAGAGCCCCTACGCGGCCCAGCCTGCGGCCACTCACTAAGACATCTCCTCATTCTCCCACTCACTCAGCCCCAGCCAGACAGTCCCTCGCTAGCCTCTCTGTCTGGAATTCTCTTCCTGCAGTTGCTCAGTTTGCTCCACCCTCTCCTTCAGTCTCTTCAGAAAAGGCTTCCTGATGAGAAGGGATTAACGCTGAGATCCTAAAGAGAAACCATGGAAGCTGCCATCTTGGATGGCTTCGGGAAGTTAGCCTCATTGCTTCTGAATCATGTCGCCTGTGGCAGGATTAGTAGCGTTAGATGCGGCAAAAGCTTTCCTGGATGACGCCAGGACTGTGGGGCTGGGGGCCTGGTGACCAGAGAGAATGGGAGGTCATTGCCCGTGTGGGACATCTCAGCAGGAGCCCCTCTATTCTAACTGCCTCAGACCCTTCCCCTCGGCCGATGGGCCTGATCCACAGACCAGGCTGCAGGTGTGGCTGCGCAGTCGGGCGACAGAGGCACAGGGAGGTGAAGTGACTCCTCCAAGGCTTTCTTGTTCTCAGTTCAAGTGCACTCATCACCCTTGGGTGTTTAAAACAATGAGCACTGGACAGGGAAGAGTAAATAGATCTTAGTAAGAAATGATATGTACACAGTGCTCTGTCCATTGCTATTCATTTATAACTACTCTAACTTATCATGTTGTGGGTTTGAAGCAGTCATTCATTAAGTGGACCTTCACTGGCCACCTACAAACCACGTGGTCAGGCGCCGTGCTAGGCAGCAGCTACTCACTGTGTGTGCTCAGGATGTGCCCGGGCATGGCCCATGGGGCTCAGGGTGGGGCTTCTCAGTCTGCAGGGCTGGGGTGGTGGGGCAGTGGGCCTGGAGAAAGGAGGGCTTTCTGGGCTAGCTGCCTGGAGCTGGTGAGAACCACAGCCCCTGTGGAGCTCTTCATCATCTGCTAGATGAAGGGTCTTCACAGCCCGTCTCCATCCACTCACAGCCAGCATCGCACTGAGCTCTCGGGAGGCCTCCTGCAGGATGCTGGACCCAGCCAGCTGGCAGCCAGGCCGCAGCAAGTATGGCGACAGTCTCTTGGCAGTGGGCAGGGCCATGGTGGTGTAAAACAGCTCCACAGAGCAACCTGTGAGTCAGTAGTGTGCCCCTCCCCCCACCCCAGTCTTCCACCTCATCATCCCCCTTACAGGCCACCCACGATGTCCTAGAAATGCCAGCTCTTCTATTTTCACTTTTTCCCTAAAGACAGAAGAAAAAAGACAAGAAGTTGGGAAAGCAAAGGGTCAGGTAGTAAGCAGGGAGGAGCCAGACAGGGTGGGAGCAGAATGCTTCAGGGACAAGGGACCTTCAGCCCCACCTGTGCTGACAGGAACCCCCCAGAACCCCCAGGCCAGACCCGGAAGGGGCTTTAAACACCATCTCACCCAACCTTGGTTTTGAGTCAACTGATGTTCAAAGAGGTTAAACCAATTGCCCGTGTTGGTAATTAAGTCAGATTTGTTCTGGCCTTAGAGAATGGAAGAGAAAGTTGAAAAAATAGTTACCTTGGACAGAAAGCCTGCGTTTTAAGGCACTCAACCATATAATGACACCTAATCATTTACCTATGATCGGTCTCCGTCTGATTTCCTCTAAGCAAGTCTAAGTGCCTTAAAGGCAGGCTGTTTCCAAGAACCTCTTGTTTCACAGACACCCAGGAAGCACTGGCTCACACAGGTGAACAGAGGGAAAAAAGAACAGAAGAGGAAGCCCAACCAATGAACAGAATAAATGATGAGCAAAGAGACACCTCCTAAGGTGCCTGCAGCTCACTCCTGCTGAGAAGTCAAAGCAAAATGAAAAAGCAGTGTGGTTTACAGATAGAGAGAACAAACTAGTGGTTACCAGTGGGGAGAGAGAAGCAGGGAGGGGTCATATAGGGGTAGGGGATTAAGAGGTAGAAACTCTTGGGCATAAAATAAGCTACAAGGACATATTGTACAACACGGGGAATATAGCCAATATTTTACAATAACTATAAATGGAATATAACCTGTAAAACTTGTGAATCACTATATTGTACACCTGTAACATATATGATATTGTACATCAACTATACTTCAATAAAATTTTTTAAAAACAATTTTTAAAAAAATTGTTTTAAAAAGCACCAAGGTTTAGTGGAAAAGCACAGAATCATAAAGAATGATAGTCACATTATTAATAATATCAAGAAATGTACACACACAGTTTAGTCACAGAGCCTCTCCATCACAACCAAGGACTGCCGGCCGGGGCAAGTTGCAGGCAATGCCCAACAAACTCAATTTCCACACCTGCCTTGAATGAAAAATAGCATTTTTCAGTGCCTGCTTCGTGTTCATCAGACTCTCCAGGGGACGTGAGAAGCTTGGAAAAAGCAGGATCTAAAATTACCACTGATTTTTTTTTTTTGAAGTCCCTATTTCATTTATTCTGAAATTTCAAGAGAGGGCACAAGACTTTTTTAACGCTCATCAGGAGGGGGTCCAAGTTGGAAAGGCTGAGACATCCCACAAATGTGTCTGCTTCTGCTGGGGGCACGCTCCCCACTCCCTCATGTCCCCAAAAAGAATGCAGAAGGGGTGAGCTGGGGTTTCCTTTCCTCACCGTTCTCCTTGCGAGGGTAACAAATAGTCCTCCAGCTGTGTGAGAAAATCACTTTCATCTTCCTCATTTTATTTGATCCTTGTAAGAGCTCTGTGAGCCAGGCAGGAGCCCAACTTAATTCTACAAATACTCCTTGAGGGTGACCATGAGAGGCATGGCGTTCAACAGACAAGAAAACTGGGCCCTAAGAGTTTAACAGTTCTAACTCGGAGTCTGAAAGGTGTTACTGAGGCCACTCCCTTCCCAGATGAAGAAATGAGGCCCAGACAGGGAAACTGGTTGTTCTCTGTCACCCGGTTGATGCTGAAGCTGAGACCAGAATCCCCCAAAGCTTCACAATCCAGTGTTCTGTCACCACATCACACGGCGCCTCCATGGGTCCCCTGCCCTAGAGGGGAAGAGGGAGGAAACTAACATGGACTGAGCACTGGATCTGCCATTTACTGGAGACGGTTTCTAACCCCAGTCTTTGCACTTCTGTACTGACTCGGAACTTCCCTGTGAGTCATTTCACCCCACCTTCTAAGCACTGTGAGTCTCAGAACCCCAGGATGTCCTGGCTCTTCATCTGTAAATGGCCATAACCCGACGTGCTGCCCAGGGTTGTAGCGAGGATCAGTGACCTCAGGTCTTAAACACCCACCCTCCCCTTGTGGGCTGCCAGATGTCTCCTTGCCCTTATCTTGCATCCGAATTACAGAGATGGGGTGTGCCACTGCTGACGGTGACATCAAGGTCCCTGACTCCCAGCGGAGGGCCCTCATCCCGAGCTGCTGGGGGACCAGACTGCAATGAGCCGGGTTTTCCCTGTGTGAGAGCACAGGGGAATTCTAATAAGAAACAGAGCCCCACTGTCCCCACACAAGCCAACTTGGAAAGCAACCACTGCCCAATTAGGCCAGGCGTTTTATTTTCAACATCAGATTTTATTTGTGAGGTTTGCTTCTCTCTCCATCGTCGAGGTCTGTCTCAGGCACTTGCGACTGCTTTTAGGACTTGGGCTTTCTGCTGAGGCCCCAGAGTAACAGGAGCAAGCACCCTGCGGGCACAGCAGTTCAGGCTCTGATACCAGCCCTGGGGCCATTTCTCACTTGCACACCTCATTCCCCAGCCCACTGATACAAGAGTGTTCCCCGGCTTGCTGGTTTGGAGTTCGTATTCTCTCCTTAAACCACCCTCTTTACGCTTCCTTCTAGATCTGCTGGGTGGGAACTTGGTGCAGTTCATCGCAAACAGGAAGTTTCCAGATGTCACAAAATTGTTCTCGCTTCACTGTCTTCTTAGAATATGGGTGAGGGGGATCCAGATGGCCATAGGGCAGCTGGGCAGTACAGCCAGGAGGGTACTGGCCATGGGGTCTGGCCGTTGGGCTGTAATCCCCAGCCTTGCCACTTTGCTGTGTGGCCTTGGGCAAGTTACTTCTCCTCTCTGGGCTTCAGTTTCCTAGTTTATAGCCTAACCTGCTTGTTGGAGGTGAAGTCTGGGGGGGCCTGTCTGCTCCGAGTTCGTAAGACTCCAGGGTCCCCGAGAGCCAGGACTCAGAAACCGGGGACATCTTGCACGAGCCACTTAACCTCTCAGTGTCTGGGTAACGCTGAAATGGTGATAATAAAATGCCTGCTTCTTTGGGGGTTGAGAGGAGTAAGTGAATTAATCCATGCACAGTGCTTGGCACACAAGAGGCACTAAGGATTAGCTTGTACTTTGGTGACTTTGACAAGGGTTGTGTCTAACTCATCTTTGTGTCCTCAGCACCTGGTGAAGGGAGCACTGAACGAGAGAAGAAACCAAATATATGAAAGGGGAGGGGAGGTTCAAGGGGGGGGGGCAGCTGTTCTGTGGAGCGGCAAACAGATTCCCTGCCCCTGGCCCTTTGAAGTGTCTGTGTCCGCATGGTTGGGGGTGGAATGTAATGTCCCCAGCCCCTCCCCACTTCTGGAGCCCCAGGAAAGCCTGGCCCCTGACTCCCAGTCCGTGGTAGCCGCAGCACAAGCCCGCCCCCCCCAATTCAGCCCACCTCAGTTGCCCCTCCGTCTCCTTTCATCCCATACATAGTTCATCTTCAAACTCAAGGGAAACAGTAGTCAAAAAAGAAACAGTCCTCCGCCCCTCAGCCCCCGGCCAGTAATCTGAGCTGCAGAAGGAAAGGGGCAATTATGGTTTGGGATTTCTCCCCCTCCTTTTCCAGCTGCTTGACTCAACTTTTCATCTTTCTTCTGCCTTTGGAGAGCTCAGCATTGAGCTCGAAGGGGCTGCATTCTAGGGGTGGCTGGACGGGGGGGTACACAGCAAGGCCCTCGCTCGATCCACCTCCTCCTGCAAAGATGGGGCGCAAGAACGGCTGCCCTGGGGGCCCTAGTGCCCCTCTGCTGATCCACCGCCGGACCACTCTCGCCAAGCACCTGGCAGGCTCAGCCCTCTCGCAGAAGGAAATTTATTAGCCGAGGCTGCAGGGAGGGCTGGGGTTACTAAGACTTCATTACTCTTACAAAATATACTGTGGGACGTTTACTAGTGTCCCGTGAAGTGTGCCCATAAATCAGGGGCTCCACGGCGTTTGTCATAAGAAATGAGGAAAGTGCGTTTGCTCGCGCCCACCGTGGCCTTGTCGTTGACCCCAGCCCTGAGCAAGGCCGCGGCATTGGGTACAGCCCCGCCACTGGCCGCCCTCAAGGGCATCCTCCCGGCCTCAGGGCCGGACACAGGTCTGTCCCAGCTTGCACGGTCTGAATGAAAACGTCGTCCAGTTTCAAATTCACACATATCACACGTTGAATCTCTCCTGGAAATAATATTTCCTCTGCCAATTTTATTCCCCCGGCCCTAGGGACCTACAAAACTTCTGTGCAGCGTGATCCTGTTTCTAATATATACATATATGAAGGAAACACACCCGAAGGTTAACAGTGATTCTCTCTGGACAGAACAATTGCGGGTGATTTTTATTAACTTCTTTCCCGGATTTTCCACGTTAAAAAAAAATAAATACGTGCGACTTTCATGATCAGAAAAATGTTACTTTTTTTAAAAGTAAATTTAAGAACAAATCATGGGGAAATATGAATATGTTCGTGTTATTTACCGAAAAATAAGGTAAAATTATAAACAACCTACGTGTGTAACCATTATTTCACATTACCGGGACAGAACATCACACAGCCACTTAAAATACTGGTTTTGAAGAAGTGAGGAAATGCTTATGATTTAATGCTCACAGGGGAAAAAAGGCAAAAAACAGGCCATTCTTGTATGCATGTGCTGATGAGTAGTATATAAAAATTGTACATAAGAAAAATGCCTAGGAAAAAATATTACTGTTGTATTAAGGTGTGGGCTTCTGAAATACTTTCTTTTTCTCTTCTCTGTTTTCCAAATTTTGTGTAATGTGGTTATACTTCTTCTGTAATGTGTAAGTGTTTGAAAAGAGAAAAGAAAATGCAATTCGGGTCTGGGGCCCCTGCTCCCCCCTCCCTCCCATGGCTCAGTACCACACACGTGCTCTCACCCCACATTAAAACGTGAGGCCCGGGGTGCCGTGGTGGGTTCAGTTCCGTTGCGACAATCTGGGACGGTCAGCTCCACCAATGAACTTTTTATGGAGTTTCTGACTTTGAAGCTAAGTAATGAGACTTGGCCCCTGACCAGGACTTGACATGTTCAAAGTGGTCTCCCCCCATCAATTAGCTAATCCGAGGCACCCGAGGTGGGCAGGCAGGCAGGACAGGCGGGCAGCACAGTGAGACCCCGGTTTCTGGTAGGTGTCCCTGCCAGAGGCCGGGCCAGGAGTTCGACGGTCCCTCTCTAGCCTACGGCCAGACGCCCTCCCCCAGCTCAGCAGCCTGCGTGCACAGACCCCTTCCTCCTGTCTTAGATTAGAGGGCAACTCCAGAGAGGGAGGGAATTCTCAGGGCTCTGAGCTGGTCTCTATCAGAGAAGTGCTTCGTTTGCAAAGGAAACGTCTGTTTGAAAGAAACAGGCTGGTCTCGAGCGCCCCCTGGCGTCCCGGGATGTCCACTGTGGCAAACCACCATCCCACACCTTAGCACAGGCAAGAGGTGCCAGCCCTGGTCTCTCCTCAAAGCCCCTGGGAGTTTTCTAGATGCTGGGTACCAAAGAGTTCTCCCTCACTCCCACCCCAAGTATTTAAAAGTAAATCGACCTTCTTCAGTGAAGAGATTCCTCGACCCCAAGAGAGGGGTGTGTTTTGCTAGGTCTGGCGTTTTGGTGGTCGTCCCCACCTTAATTCTTTATAAGTAGTCACTCTCTCCAGACCTGATGGGCGTGGGGCAGGTGAACCTCTGGCCCACCCCAGTCATCTCCCTTCACTTCACATTTTGAATGGATCTCACAGCATTTGGAATCTCAATGGCATTTGGTTTTGATTTTTAACAAGAGGGGAAAAAAAAAAAACCACTTTGCCTTGAAGCAATGCGTTCTCTTGGCAGCTCTAGGGAGCCTGGCAATGTTGAGACCTTTCCTGGCAGCGCTAAGAAGATGAGCTGGTTGGTTGTGGTGGTGTGTTTAGAAGTTTAGAAGCAAAAAGAGCACGGGATTGCGGGAGGCGGGTCTGGACTGGGTTGGGGGGGGCGGGGGGTGACAGGACCTCCAGATAGGTTCTCTTCTCTACTGTAAATTACAAGCCTGCTTTTTTAAATTTCCTTTCCCAGAACAATGTTATTCATTCAATTCCAAAGTAAACATTGGGCTTAGATACTCAACAGTTTGGGAGAACAAACTGTCCTCGTTGTTAAGGTCTCTACCTGTCAGGGGCTGATTAAACCCATATATCTTCATGGCAGCCATCAGCAGCCGTCGGGGGCTGTGAGGAAGGACCAGGCACCAGCCCCTCATTCCCCCACGGGTGAGGGCAGTCCCTCGGTGCCAGCCCTGGGCTCGGGGCTTCCCCTTTCTCCCGGGAGGCTACAGTAGGGTGTCTGTTCAGGGCTCTGGCCTGACCCTGAGCCTTTGGGATAAGGGGACAGATCAGAGGAAGTGCTGAGGCCCGGAGGGCACCGGGAAAGAGAGAGGAGGAGGGGAAAGTGGTGTCTGAACCGCCTTCAAAGTGATAGATGTTTGTACTATAGAAAAGCTGATTTGGGGAGAAATGCAAGCCTTGGGTGGTAAATCATGCGATCCGACGTTGGAGCTAAGAATATGGAAGCCCATTTCCTTTCTCCTAGGGGAAGGCTGCTTAATTAAGAGATCTCCGGGTACTCGACTTCCTCATAAATTTTAGAGAGCTGTAAAACTCAGAGTGTGTGTGTGTGTGTGTGTGTGTGTGTGTGTGTGTGTGTGTGCTCACGTGTGAGCAGGGTAGGCAAAGAAGAGCACGTTTGGAGCTCTGTTCGGAATGGCAGGCACACCACTGCTCGCCCTTTGGTGCCTCAGTTTCCCCACGTGGGGAATGACAGTCACATGCTGCGTTTCACACCCCAGCTCTCAGTAAGCATCAAGGTACTAGGCTGGAAAGCTCCTGGCGCTCTGATTGCTGAGTGAACGGATGGGAGGGGGCCGGGCGCCCACAGGGGGAGAAGGGAAGGAGGGTTTGACCCCACAGCCTGTGTTGGGTGGGGTGGACCCCGAGCCTGGCCCCAGGCCCCAGATGACAGTTTCAGATGGCAGGGAGCAAGGCTTCCCTCCTCCCCAGCCCTGATCCCAGGGATGCCACCGGCTCTCGGGTGAGCCTTCCTCGGAAACCCGTGGCTGGAATCTTAGGTTTCCTGCTCTCTTCTAAGGTTAATTTCCCAAGTACAGTCCGTTTCTCTTCCAGAAGAACTTGCTTCCCCCCTTGGTTTATCTGATGGTGGGAATCTCAGGGAGCAGCCTGTCACCTGTCATCTTCCGAAGTGAAGGTTAACAGTTGGGGAGCTGCGAGGGGGTATCCTGAGGGGCCAGTGATGCCACCCATGGTAGGGGCAATGCAAGCGAGATATGGGAGGCCAGGAAGGGAAGAAAAGCCATCTCTTCTTGAACAACTCAAGCTAAGTCAAGCTTGTGCTGACATGGAAAGAAAATCCCCTTATGTGGCATGTTCCCTCCACAGCGCACTTCAACTCTCATTACCTTGGATCCCATGGCATCCCAGAGGACGGAACACGGAAGGCCAGAGTATTGTCCCACGCTGCAGAGGGACAGCTGAGCTGAGGAAACGGAAAGTAGCAGCCTGTTGTAGATCATGCTGACCAGTTGGTAAATCCAGTCCCCTGACCCACTTCCGCCAGGCCCTTGTCACACGTCGGGTCAGCCAGTGTCAGCACAGTGCCAGCTTGCAAGGGCTGGGGTGATGCTTTGTTTCCGGACCGCTCATTAATGGCACTGTAAGACAGGATGCGACAAATGCATGGAAGCTGCTGGCTTCCGTGGCTCCGATGCCCTTGACGTAGGGCGGATCCCTGGCAGTGATTCCCAGTGTCTGGGATGGTTTGGGTGCCCCCTGGACTCCCAGCCGACCTGCTTAGTTCCTTTAAGCCCTAGATTCCATTTAGTTGGGAGCGCTGGTGAGGATCAAATGAGGCATGTCTGTGAGCGTGCCAGGCGGGGTTGGTCTCCCAGGACACACCGGTTTCACTCTTCCAGAAAACGGGAACACACATCTGAGTCAAACAACTGGCATGCTGCGGCCCTACCCTAAGCCTTACTTGTTGAGGAAACAAGATAAGAATGCTGGCGCTTGGTTTGCTCATGGCGCTCCTTCCTTCAAAGAAAATAATGCCAAGGAGACAGAGATTGGGGATCCAAACACTGAACTGAGGTCTGGTGCCACAGGAAGAAAGTTGAGGTTTCCAAAATATTCCAGCCCGAAGCGTGCTCTCCTTAGGTCCACAGTCCCATCACTGATTTTTTTTTTTTTTTTTTGCTTTTTTTTGCTTATTTGGTTTTTTCTACAATAAATATGCATTATATTTATATACATACAAATATGTATAATGCATGATATAATAAAATGTTTTTAAAAGAAAACTCACATATAGAGCACATAAGACGCCTAGTTCTTTTCCTTTCCTTACACTCAGTGCCTTATAAAGTAGGTTAAAGTTATGAAAACTTTGTTTAGACAGACCTTTTGGAAGCATTATACGGTCTGACTGATGAATGTATACTGACCATCTCGCCTGCACTGAGCACTGCACCATCCTGTGGTGACACGGGGGTGAATAAGTCGCCCTCCCTGATCAACATCACACCACTTACAACAAAGCCCTGCATGTCCTTTACACCTTCTACCTCTAGAACGTGTGGGAGACCAAAAGACCCACCCCAGACTTCTGCCTGGCCAGTGCAATGTGCTGGATATAGGCCTGGACCAGGAGTCAGAGAGGAGGACTACAGTCCTGGCTGCGTAACTCTCTGTGTGACTTTGGGCAAATCCCTTCCCCACTCTGGGCTTCGGTTTCCCCATCTGCACCACAACAGGTTGGCCTATAGGATTCCCAAGCTTCCCTCCAGCTGTGCGGTCCTGGGATCTGAACCCCTTCTGGCCCAGGTCTGTCCTGGAGTCCCCCATCCCCCTGTCGTGTGCTGTCTGGGCCTAGGGCTCACCTCAATGTCCCCCCCACCCCCCACTTGTCCGCGCCGGGGACCCGGGTGGTGTGGCTGGCTTTCCTGCTGCTCTGCGTCCAGAGCACACAGCCTTTCCAGAAGGTGAGGGATGGCCTGTCCTCCTCCCCTGGCCTCCTTGCTGTCTCCAGCCCTTCGTGCAGAACGACGAAGGTGAAATAAAAGCAGTACAAAGAAGACCCCAAACACACACATTTGAAGGAAACATGCATCAAAGGCAGGGAAGGCTGGGTACCCAACTACAACACACTTTGCTGAATTATGGGCCAGAGTTTCAACTAGACGTGGGCCCCCACTTTCCATATCTGCATGAGCAACCAGAGATGCCTGCTCCGAGCTGGTATTTGCCCCCTAGCATTTAGCACTGTGTCCCCCTGAACGTACACGCCTACCCAAATTCACTGTATCTACATACCGACGTCAGTGGAAAGTTCTCTGACCTAGAAAACCTGCTTCAGGTCCCTCTACTGACCAACTGGTGACTTTGAGCCCATCACCACCACTCTCAGGACCTCAGATTCTCCTTTACACACCGGAGGAGCCCCACTACATCCTCCCTACATGGATCTCCAAGGCCCTTCCAGCCCTGACTGTTGGGATGTACAGGGCTGTAGGTGAGCCTGGCTCTGGTGGCACCACAGCCCCAGGGCATGGAGCAATGGCCCCAGCTGGCCTCCGAGGTGGTGACCAGTCACCGCTGGGTGGCATGGTGACGTGATTCAGGGCTCTGCTGTCCTCTGTTCTGCATATTTCGGAGGCCTCCCTGAAGATCTTTGGGGTAGCCAGCATCGCCCCATACCTTCCTCTGATCCCTGTGGAAACAACGTGGCCACATCGCAAGGCCTTTGAGAGAGATCTAAGGCTCCATGTGGGCCCCGCCAGTATCCCAGAGGCCCAGCTGACCTCCCACAGCTCGATTTGCCATAGACGAGCCCAGTGTATGCCTTCTGTTTCCACGCAACTGTTAGCACTGCCTCAGCTCGCACTGAAGTGGGATCCACTTTGGAAGATAAATACCTGGTGACCCTGCCCTTGAGGTAGAGTAGCCTTCCCAGAAGCAAGAGTCTGGATCTCACCTCACCAAGTGTGGGTGTACAGACCCACTCTAGGCCAAAACGTGAGGAGCGCTATAGGGGTTAGGGTCTTCTCGTGTCCCCCACCTAATTTGCAGCAGCCCAGTCTGAGGCACTGCTTCACACCCTTCCCAGTCATCTGCATCTCAGATTTACACATTCTCCTAGAACCGGTTCTCAAAGTATGGTTCCCGGACCAGCATCGTCAGCATCACCTGGGAACTTGCTAGAAATTCAGGGTCCCCAGATCTATCAGATGAGGAACTAAGGGGGTGGGGCCCAGCAATCTGTGTTTCAACAGACCCTCCAGGGGACACAGACACCTATAGGAGAATGAGAACTGCTGCCCTAGACAATGTCAGAACTGACCTCGAAATTCCCCAGGCCTGTGCTTCCTCCACTTCCTGTTACAGATGGAGATGCTGGGAGCAGTGGAAGCGACGCTGCAGCCTGAATTCCCACACAATGCTCCCTACACCTCACCTGGATTGCATCCGACCGCCTGTGTTTCAGTCCCTCAGGAATAAGGTGTCAGGTTGGTCCGCTGGGCTGTCACCCCAGCGAGATCCTTTCTCCTCTGGGCCTCAGATTCCTCATCAAAACAACTGAGGGATTTGCTCAGATGATCTTTAAGGTCCCTTCCAGGTGTGACATTCTTTCTTTGTTCATAAATCTTCCTCCAGATGACCTCGACACTTCATGGGAGCCTCAGGGCTCAGGCTGTGATGAGATGATTACAGAAAATATTTCAAGGCAGAGGGGCTTCTGGTGACCCTCAAGTCCATCTTAGAATCAGATGGATTTCAGAAACTTCAAAGAGGCTCAAGGGCAGACCCTCAACCTTGGCACTACTGGAAATTTTGCACCGATCATTCTTTGTTGAGGGACCAACCTGTGCACAGCAGGACATTTTGAAGCATCCCTGGCCTCCACCCACTAGATGCCAGTAGCACCCCCAAGTTGTGACAGCTGAAGCTGTCTTCAGGCATCGCCGCATGTGCCCCGGTTGGGGGATGTGGTGCGGGGGCAGTCACTCCAGATGAGAATCCTGCCCCATAGGCTCTCTGGGCTGCGAGCACTCCTACTCTGCTCCCCAAATTCCCCCCCATCCTCTCCCAGGGCAGGAATCTCCCACAAGGCTGGCTCAGCTTACAGGTGTCAGCAGGGATGCTAAATGCCTTGGGAGCCCTACCAGTGCCGCTTCCACACCAGCCCTACCCAGGCAAGAACGTTCATCCAGTCCATTCACAGTTGAGGGCTGCATTCTCCTGTCATCACCACTTCCTAATTATGCAACCTTGTACAAGTTTCCCAACCTCTCAGAGGCCCACTTTTCTCATCTGCAAAATAGGAACAATCCTCTCTACCTAGTTGGTACTATGATATGGCTTAAATGGGATGTACATAGAGCATCTGTCTGCTTGGATTCAACGATGGTATTATAGATGAGAAATGGGAGTCAGTCTTTCTTTCTGCATCCAAATTGCAATTTTGTCTTCAATCCACAAAGGTAGATTTGCCCCAGGAGAGCTTCTGTTGGTTTTGTTTGGATTTTCTTCCCCAGCAATCGTTGACAGATAAAGCTGGAAGGACACTTCTCAGCAGCTTTGGGGGATGAAGAGAACCTAGTTATGTGGATCTATGCCCGGCCCAGCCTGAGGGAACAGAAGAACCCAGACCATAGACTCGAGGCCTCAGGGCCAGACAGGACATGAAGGAAGCATAAGATGGGAGGGCCTGGGGCCTGGGCGGGCACCGGGCATCCTTTTTAAGGGGAACCACCTCTAATCAGCTCCAGACAGTTGTTCCACGTGGGAACGTGGACAGAGGTTGTCATGGCTTCCTCTTATTCATGGGAAACTGAAAATCTGCATTTTTAAATTTTATTTTATTTTTTTTTGCGGCACGCAGGCCTCTCACTGTTGTGGCCTCTCCCGTTGCGGAGCGCAGGCTCCGGACGGGCAGGCTCAGTGGCCATGGCTCATGGGCCCAGCCGCTCCGCGGCATGTGGGATCCTCCCAGACTGGGGCACGAACCCGCGTCCCCTGCATCGGCAGGCAGACTCAACCACTGCACCACCAGAGAAGCCCGAAAATCTGCATTTTTATATGAAATCTCCAGATTTTGAAGAAAAACAATGTGTCAGTTTAAAGCCTCTGGTCCAGAGAGATCTTAAAATAACTCAGTAACTTAACAGTCACTCAAAACAATCCTATGAAATATGTTCTGTGATTATCCCAATTTTATATTGAGGAAACTGAGGCACAGAAAGGTTAACTCACTGGCCCGAGGTCACACAGTTAGAAGTAGGTCGGGGGAGAGCCCTGCACAGGAGAGGTGAAGGGAGGCCCTGTGTTGAATAAAAGGAGACAGAGCCAATTTTTCTACCATAACAGTAAATTGGCCCCAAATTAAGCCAATACCCAGTTCTTATTGCTTCTGCAAGGAATTAATAAACCATGACATCTCCTGAAATGGGGGAAGGCCAGCTGCTCAGAGAATGTCAGAAAGCCCTTTACGGGTCTGGAGCTGTTCTGCCTTAGCAAGTAAAACGATTATGCCACAAACATGCAGAGAGGGGAACACAGCGGGGCCTGCTGACGCCTGTGCCCGCTCCTGGCTCGGCTCAAACGCGTGCCCACCACTAGGAGACAAGGCTTTGCAGTAGCCAGCTCCCGGGCGTTAATGGATGCGGCCTCCCAGAGAACATTCTGGAATTTGTTAGGTTCATATTTTGCAGATAGTGTGCCAAGTCATTCCCTTATTCTGCCTATTAGATGGTTAGTTTCCTCTTTCCAGTTAAAGGATTAACTAGAATTACCAGTAATCATGAGCTTCCCCCAAGGACAGGTCAAAGGAAATTAATGGAAACTGCAGGAGTGGGGACATGGGTTTGCTCCACAAGAGGAATTCCTGACTGGGAGGATTGTCCTTGGCATGGGTTACCAGGCGGTGGAATTAGAACCCATCACGGATCCGGGCAGAGCTGGAAATTCCTACAAGCCCTGGCTTGGAGAGGAAGTTATAGGCAAATAAGAGAGCAGAAGGGAGGCTTGTTCGAAACTTTACTGTGAAAAGTTCTAGAAACTTGGAGGTGAAGGGAGCCTTTGAAATATTACAGCCTGACCCCTTAACCTATAGAGGAGAAAACTGTATCCAGAGTTGGACAGGGACTTGCTAAGGATCACACATGTAAGTAACCAGTAAAGCTGGAACTCGGGGCCCTGGTCCAGCCACAGTTTCCCGACTTTGAGCTGATAAAGTTCACCAGAGATGAGACTCCAGGCTCCCAATATCCTCAGTCTGTCCATCTATAAAATGGAGTGTTAGACTTAGCACATCATAATGCAATTGTCTCCTTACATGCCTCTTCCCTCTCTAGGCTGAAGATGAATGCCTCAAGGATGGAGACCAAGACTTCCTCACCTAAAAAGGATGGGCGCCCTCCACGCGGCCCGGTATATAATGGGCCCTCAGTAAGTCTTACGGAATTGGGTGAATAGTCACCTTCAAAGGTGCTGAGGCTTATCTCACGTGTGTACACAATCTCTCTGAAGTGCTGGACAAGATGGATCATTACTGTCATTGAAGCAGATAAGAGACCTGGGTTCTGGGAGCTACATCAAATAGAGCAAATGCTATTGATATTTGTTAAATCTAGGCAATGGGTATAGGAGCGTTCATTACACTATTCATTATACTCAAAAGGATTCATTTTACTTTTCTGTTAGTTTGAACATTTTCCTAAAAATAGTCAAAAAAAATTAATAGCAACCTAAAGCTTATTCCTAAAAAAGCACATGCCCATGAAGCTTGGTTCTAGAAAATAGCTACCTCATTCATGCAGTAGATGTCTATTGTTGCTAAAGGGATGAATGTTCCTGGTTCTTTTTTATTTCTTTTTCTTTCATTTTTTTTTTTCCTTTTTTCTTTGTTTCTTTCTTTTAATAATTTTTTTGCTGCACTGCACAGCCTGCAGGATCTTAGTTCCCCAACCGGGGACTGAACCCACGCACCTTGCAGTGGAAGCGTGGAGTCTTAACCACTGCACCGCCAGGAAGTCCTGTTCCTGATTCTTTGGTGGTGCAAAAGTGAAGTAGACTCAGTCCCTGCCCTCAAGGAATCTGATAGGAAATGAGACTCAGGCGACACTGCCACAAAACAAGGCAGATGTGAGTGCCGGGGAGACATGTGGAGAGCTGGGTCAGCCAAGGTCCAGCCACGGACCCACACCCTAACCGGCACGACTGACTCTAACCCATCGCACACGCACAGTCACACCACAAGCAGGTGTGGAGGCAACCAAAGGCTGACCAGGATCCCCCGCAACGAGGAGAGCTTGGGACCCTTCACCACCACCACCCTCATTTCCTGCTCTAGGATATTTGCACAGATGATCCATGAGGTTTAAGTGAAACAAAGAGGGAAATGAGCCCCAAAATGGCACACGTGTGTGGATGGGGCAGAGCAGGGTCACTGCTGTGGGGTCGTGTTTTGGAAGGGGGAGGAGAGCCGTGTTTATGGGTTGATGATATGGTTAAGAATGCCACTGCCACAGCAGGGCACCCCAGGTCCAGGGCCATGATTGATGGGCATATTTGTAAGCTCTGGGCTGCAGCATGAGAGCATAGGAAAGCACCAGATTTAGAGTCAGGCGGCACTAGATTCAAATGTGAGCTCTACCACTTACTGGCAGTGTCCAGCAAGTTGCTTAGCCTCACTTTTCCCACCTGTAAAATGGGGTTTACAATGAGTATCTGCTTCACAAGGCTTGGGCAGGTGGCTGCCTAACTCAGCCTCGCATAGAGTGGGTGCACGGTAAACGTTCCCTAACCCATCCACTCTTGCCCCTCGACAAGGGCACCTTTGGGTTTCTTCAACTATAATATCGAGAGAGTTGCAATGATGGCCTCAGAGTTCCCACTCCATGATTTTTATGCTGTCTGCTACCAACCCGAGCCCCTGGCAGGCATTCCCAGAGGTTGATGGACTAAACAGACATGCACTGCCCCAAGCCAGAAGCTGTATCCACTCCTCTGTCTGGTGGAACAAGAGACCCAGCTGTCCTCCCAGAGAGCAGCCGAGGACTAGAGGGCAAGATGGCAGCCAACAGAAGCTTAACAGCAGAGAAGTGAACTCGGGGGAAGGAAGCTGAGGGCAGAAATGGCAAAGCCAGATCTGTGTGGATAGAACCCCCAGAGCTCACAAAATCCATCCCACTTAAGACCGCATTATGCCCTTCAGAGAACACAGGCTACTTTTAAAGACCTACAAAAGCTAGACAACCCCTGACCCTATCACTGTAAATTACCAGCCATGCTGTCCTTAAAAGTCAGAGACAGAGAGAGGAAAAAAAAAGTAATTGGTCTATAGTTTCAAGCTAAAATATCCAAGCCTCAGGTAAATGGACAGCTCAGGGTTTCAGCCAGGACCCTCCAGGAGCTGCCTGCCCTCCCCATGAAGGGCCACAAGTTACTCAGAGGACCCTTTGCTTAGTCTCCCTCCTCTGGCTCCAGGCTCACTCGAGATGGTCAACAGCTGTTTGCTATTCTGAGTGGAGAAGCCTTTTATATACTTGACGACATATTAAATCATATCTTAATGATGACTGGGAAGACTTCTTGTTACAGCTACCGCATGGATAAAACGTGATGGGCTGTCCAGCACTGATGTTAATTTCATCTGGGCTGTGGACATGCGGGCACATGGCAGAAATTGAACAAGTAAAATCATTTGGTTTTTAACTTTGTCTTTAGGCAGAGAGACTATTTAAAAAAATGTACATTTCTTGAAAAGACTAAAATGTTAGAAGCAGCCTAGTTTGGGGTGGTGGAAAGGTAGGTGGATTTCATTCCTACGTATTTTCTAAATTATCTACCATTGAGCGTGAATAATTTTTACAACCTGGAAAAGAGAAATGATGTATTCTTCCAAACACATGTGGGTTCTTTGAGCAGGCCGTTAGTTTATACCTGCTGAGATTTTAATTCAGGGCTGTTTTTGAGATGGTGGTGAGACAGAAGTAGCAGAGAAGCTAAAGGAGAAAAGTCCAGAAGGAAAGGTAGCAAATTCCCCAGCAAGCACGTAGTGGGCACACAACAATGATTTGCAGGAAGCTATTACTTGCCCAGTATGTCTTAAACTCAAAAAGCTTCCCTTTATCTCAAGGAAATAGTAGTTGGCAGACAGACACAGCGTCACCTGAGGAAGCTTTAGAAGGAGCGATGTGTGTTAGAAGGCCTCTGACTATTCCTTTTATTTAGTTATTTAGTTACTTAGTTCCATGGGGTCTTAGTTGCGGCAGACAGGCTCCTTAGTTGTGGCACATGGGCTCCTTAGTTGTGGCATGTGAACTCTTAGCTGCGGCATGCGTGTGGGATCTAGTTCCCTAACCAGGGACCAAACCCGGGCCCCCTGCATTGGGAGCGCGGAGTCTTACCCACTGCACCACCAGGGAAGTCCCAAGGCCTCTGACTATTCTTACCGTCGAGTTAAAAATTGTCTCTAGCTTCTGGAGTATGACTCAGGTTTACGGGGATATCCACATTTGCATGGGATAGAGGAATCCCCCAAACATGAATGCACTCTCCAAAAAAACACGAGCTACAGAAATGTTGATAATAAAATGTTAAATGAAGAAAGCAAGTCATAAAATTCTATGTATACTAGGATCACAACTACGGAAACATTATATTCATAGAGACAAGGTCTCAAAAAAGTCAAAATAGCTGCTATTTGGGAGTAGTTGAATAATAGGTAAGATTTTTTTTAAGTTCTTAGTGTAACTGTTAGCCATTCAGGGGTTTTAGCCAACACTTTATGAAACATTTCAAGCTTACAGCAAAGTTGAGAGAATTTTGGGCTTCCCTGGTGGCGCAGTGGTTGAGAGTCCGCCTGCCGATGCAGGGGACGCGGGTTCGTGCCCCGGTCTGGGAGGGTCCCGCGTGCCGCGGAGCGGCTGGGCCCGTGGGCCATGGCCGCTGGGCCTGCGCGTCCGGAGCCTGTCCTCCGCGACGGGAGAGGCCACAGCGGTGAGAGGCCCGCGTAACGCATAAAAAAAAAAAAAAAAAAAAAAAAGTTGAGAGAATTTTACAGTGACTCCCCATTTACCTGCCACATAGATTCTGCCTTTAATGCTGCTTAGTTTTTAAACTATTTAAATTGTTTTAAATTGTTTTCCATTGTGTGATATTTGGCATTTACATTAACATGTGTAAATTATAAAGCCTAATTATAAAATGAACACCTACGAACCCATCACCCGACTTAGGAACCAAAACACCACCTTCTGTTTTGCATCTCCCCGTGTGCTCTTTCCTGTTCCCAATCCACTTTCCTTCCCCCAGGAACAGACGTGTCCTCAACTGTGGGTTGATCGTCATCCTTGCCTTTCTCACAGCTGTTGCATGCATCTGCGCTGGCTGGGTCACGCTGCAGTAACAAAGCAGACTAACATCTCAACTGCTTAACTCATCAGCCAAGGTTTGTTTCTGGCTCAAGCAGAATCCACTGCAGGCACAGCTGGCTCTCCAGGACAACTGTTCCACATCCTTCACAGTCCAGGATGCTTGAATTTTCAGTGCCACCATTTAAATAGGAGGCTCCCCCAGGATCACCTCAGCAGCAAGTAAATGCTTCAGCCCAGGAGGGCATGTGCCTCTTTGACTCACAGCCTATTGACAGAACTAGTCACATGGGCTGAGTCCACTGCAAGGGGATGTTCCCATGTGCCTGGGAGGAAAGGATAACAGGACAGGGGTCAGCTCTAGAAATCTCCATAGTACCCCCAAGGAACATATGGTTTACTTTTTGCTTGGGTTCTCTTAGTTTTTGAGCTTTACCCCTCAAAAAAAAGAAAATATATATATATATATTTATATATTTATATTTATATTTATATATAATAAATTATATATATTTATATATACATGGTATACAGTGCTCTGCGATCTGCTTTTCTCATTCACTACCATGTCTCTAAGATTTCTCCATGTTATTGTTGGTAGTTATATTGTCATTCATTTTCACTGGTGTATAATATTCCATGGTGTGAATACTATATCTCAATGTTTCGTCCATCCTTCTATAGGAACACTGGAGTTTCCAGTCTCTTCCTATTACAACAATACTGTCAGGGACAGGGTTTCCGGTGCTCATCACGCTCAGGAGTTTCTCTGGGGCACAGGTTTTTGGGTTTTTTTACGGCTAAATTTTTTTTTCTTTTTTTAAGCAGAGGTCTTCTTAGAAGCCCATATGATTTAAATTTATTTATTTATGGCTGTGTTGGGTCTTCGTTTCTGTGCAAGGGCTTTCTCTAGTTGTGGCGAGCGGGGGCGACTCTTCATCGCGGCGCACGGGCCTCTCACTATCGCGGCCTCTCTTGTTGCGGAGCACAGGCTCCAGACGCGCAGGCTCAGTAGTTGTGGCGCACGGGCCTAGTTGCTCCGCGGCATGTGGGATCCTCCCAGACCAGGGCTCGGACCCGTGTCCCCTGCATTGGCAGGCAGATTCTCAACCGCTGTGCCACCAGGGAAGCCCAACAGCTAAATTTTTTAACATGAAGGAAAAGAAAACAAAGAGGCAAAAGGTGGGACACGTTGCATTGGCATTTTTCCATTTTGCAAAGGGAGGTTGGGACACAGGATTATTTAAAGGGAGAAGAAAGGAAAGGCAGGCAAATGCCAGGGTGCAGAAAGATCACAGCTTTTTATGTTCCTCTTTAACAGGCACAGGTTGGGCTGAGGAAGAGTAAGTCAGAGATTAAATCCATGTCTGCATAAAACTGCAGTTTACAAAGAAGCAATAAATGATGAACCCACGCAGCTTTCTTTCACACAATTTGGAATTTTTAAGGCAGTGTTTCTCAATGTCAGGATGTCACCATTTCAAGAGACAACCTGAGTTCTCAGAAGATTTCAACGTGAAGTTAATTTTCATTTGCTTCCATTTTGAAAATAAATGCCATACTGTGATCTTTTTTTCCTTTTTTTACTGGAGGGAGGCATGTCTTGGAATCAAAGAAATAATGACAAGGTATTTCAACTCTCCAAAGATTGGTAATCACCAGCATATGGCCCTGGAAGGAAATAAATGAAGCAGGGGAAATAAGGCCATTGGTGACCAATTTTGACATGGGCTAAGGGACAACGCTAATCACATAAATTATCCTACCAGGTTCCTAGTAGGATCCCTCATGTTGGCAAGAGACTATGCCCTTGAGGAAATTTGTCTGATGTTCAATTTTGGCGGGTAGCAGGAAGAATCTGGCAACCCACCTCTTGAGAAGTCAAGAAGGAAACTGAAAGCAGTCCTAAACAGCTTTGGAGTAGATGGCCGATGGACAAATTGGATGAATGTTAGCAGAAGTCTGGGAATCTGTCACCCTTGGTTTTGCTGACAAGAAAGAAGATGGGCTGGGTCTTAGCACTAACCTTAGAAGACCAGGACACAGAGTTGGCCTCTGACCGAGGGCAGAGGAAGAGCTTCCCGAGAGCTTTCTATGGGAAAGGAAAGATGATCAGCTACCTGTGAATTAGTAGCAGCCATACTTGTAATTCAATGATCAAGAAATGGGGCTCTATCAAGATGAAACAGAAGTAGACATATTGTTCATTGTTGCTGCTACTAATGGGGCATTTCTAAGAGTCATCCACTGTGCACTGTTTCCTCATTTCTCAGGGCAAGCCAGTAAGGTAAGTGGAGTTATCACTCAGGCTTCTTGGTAGCAAGTGACAGAAGCCAGCTCCGGGTGGTTTCAGCAGAAAAAGCAGTTTACCGAGAGGATATTGGGCATCTCGGACAATTTCAGGGAATGTTCGGAAAACGGGAAGGAGCCAGCAGAAGCCAGGAGCTGAGTTCAAATCATGAGCAGCTAATGCCATTGCTGGATGGGTATGCCTGGTGCTGCGGCCCTACCCCCATCCGGAAGAGTAAATGTGGCCGCTGCCACTGTCTCTGCAGCTGACGCTGCTAACTCATCCTCCACCATCCCCGCCTCTGCCTCACATGTCCCAGATTCAGAGTTCTGGGGGGAAGGGTGGGCTTAGTTGAGCCTGGGGTACGTGCCAATGTCCTGAGCCAGCAGGTGGAGGTGGAGGCTGGCAGCCAGCAGGGAGAGGCAAGGGGCTGCCTTTTAAACTTTCTTTCTTTGAAGACACCTGCTTCCCACCCAGACCCAAGATGGGGAGAAATTCCCCAATTGTAGGAAGGATGTTCACATGCCGGGCAAAGGCAAAAAACTGGCAAGTGTCCCCCAAAGTAGGAGTTACTGTTATCCTCATTTACAGATGAGGTGTCCTGACATTTCCTGTCGATGCGTCATGACTGTGGTGATTCCTCACATCTGTATCTGCATCAGGCAAAGGAAGAAGTAAGATGCCCCCAAGTTAAAATGAGGCAGTGTGTAAATTGTAATGGCTAACGTTTTATGGTGCTTTACCAAGTGCATTCATCTATTTGGTTCACTTAAACTTTATCCCCCAAAATCCTTACGTCGACCCTGATAGGTGCAGAGGGCGGGCGTGCTGGTCCTCCCATTTGGTACATCAACACTGAGGCCAGGTGAACTCAATGACTTACTGTGAGTAGAGGCTAAAACTAGATATTTTGACCACAATCTTGATGCATGTGGTTATTTAAGTACTTGGTTGATTTTTGTTTGGTGTGTTGCTCCATTTAATGCTTTTAATGGTTATGAAAGCAGGACTTCTCGCCCTTTAATGTGCACAGGAATCACCCAGGGATCCTCTTAAAATGCAGGTTCTGATTCAAGGTCTGCAGTGGAGCAGAACATGCATTTCTGACCAGCTTCCAGAGAATGCTGATGTTGCTGGTCCAAGGACCACGTTTTGAATAGTGAAGACTTTTAGAGGGGCTTCCCTGGTGGCGCGGTGGTTGCGAGTCCGCCTGCCGATGCAGGGGACACGGGTTCGTGCCCCGGTCCGGGAGGATCCCACATGCCGCAGAGCGGCTGGGCCCGTGGGCCATGGCCACTGGGACTGCGCGTCCAGAGCCTGTGCTCCGCAACGGGAGAGGCCGCAGCAGCGAGCGGCACACGTACTGCAAAAAAAAAAAAAAAAAAAGACTTTTAGAGGGTTAGTGATAAGGATGACAAGGAGTACATGTTTAAATCTGTATCACACAACTGCTATATTTTAATAACTTAATGAAGAATTATTTGTGGTGTAGGTGAGAATTTTATTTCTTCCAGGTTTTGATCTTTTGTGTTATTTCTTGATTAATTTAAAAAATGGAGGCTTGACAGTGCAAGGTATTGCACAGATGAAGTGGTTCTTGTTTCATTAATGTTCTGGTCGAGAAAGAGGCGCAAGCAGAGGGTGACACAACAGCTGGTGGGGCCGGCCAGGTTTGGAAATGCAGCGCTACTGCTCAGAAATCTGCCGGTCATCAGAGCGGGAATTTCACAGATAATGTAACTCAGCATGCAGGCTGAGAAATTCAGAAGCAATTCTCTCATCTCAAAAGTAAGCACTCCTGAAAAGTTTATAAACACTCAATATCCCTGCATGGAGAAACACAAATAGAAGAGAGGAATAACAAGACAGATTTAAAAAACCTTCACAGGGAGAAACAAAAGCCACACAGCTCTGAGGGCCTCCATCAAGCTTGAAGAAACAGCTGGACAAAACCCAGCTGCCTTATTGGAGCCAGGTAGGTCACCGATAGCCCTGCAGAATGAAGGTAAGTGAACGGACGGAGACAGTTGAACAGGAGATGAAAACAATGCAAACCTAAAGAAAGCAGAGGAGGGTTAATAAAAGCGACGTCTCCTCGTGAAAGTAAACAAAGACAAAAAGGGAAAGAAGAAAAGAGCAGCCAGATGCAAGGTTTGCCTGAAACCGCAGCAGCGGTGGCAGAGCCGGGAACATCAGCTGGGGGCACGAGGAAGGGCTGCAGATTAGGAAAGGGGAGTTGACACCACCCAACCCTCAACAGCTGTGTTTGGGGACAGGGGACAATTATTAGAAAGCTATTTTTGTGTTTTCCTTTGTCTCTCGGAGCCACCAGCCGAAGCTCCACGTATGTTCAACTGTTTGGGGGCCTGAGAAAACAATGCTGATTTCACCAAAACGCTTGAGTTTTTAAAAATAAGAAAAGAAAACACCCTTCTAAAGCTTCCACGAGTTTCAGTCCTTTTCCAAAATACATATTTCTTTGCAAAAGGATATTACTCTGCAGTGTGGTTTGTTTTTCTCCTCTCTCTGACTAGATTGCCGCGTGTTTACACATCCAAGTAAGAAAACACGGGTGGAATATTTTTACATCCCTAAGTTGTAGCCTTTGAGGGTGGGGAGCATGCCAGGTCTCACCGTTCGGAACAGTGCCGTCCATCACAGAAAGGCTATCCTTCCCCCACAGACTCCAGCCTCCTCAAAGCGCCCCTTCCCACTGCATGACCCACACCCTCTCCGACTCCGCGAGGTGTGACCCGGGCTCTCTGGATGGCCCTCCACTCAGTCCTAAAGAACCAGCCACCTTCCCTCTCACCCTGGGCCATTCTCTTCCCTCCCATTCCCCGTCCTCCTTCTGTGATGTTCTCATCACCCTTCTTGGTCCGCATTTAGAAACGGTAGATTTTTGCCCCTACCAACTCATCCGCAAGTCCTGTAAACCCCACTCATGTTCTTACTTTTGGCTGCATTGGGTCTTCATTTGCTGCGCGCGTGCTTTCTCTAGTTGTGGTGAGCGGGGGCTACTCTTCGTTGCGGTGCGTGAGCTTCTCATTGCAGTGGCTTCTCTAGTTGCGGGGCACAGGCTCTAGGCGCGGGCTTCAGTAGTTGCAGCACGCGGGCTCAGTAGTTGCACTGTGCAGGCTCTAGGGCACGCGGGCTTCAGTATTTGTGGCTCGCGGGCTCAGTAGTTGTGATGCACGGGCTTAGTTGTTCCACGGCATGTGGGATCTTCCTGGACCAGGGATCAAACCCGTGTCCTCTGCATTCGCAGGCAGACTCTTAACCACAGTGCCACCAGGGAAGTCTCCCCCCCCAACCACTGATGTTCTTCAGATTTAATTGCTCCCAGTCTCTGCCTGTAGGTCAATACTGATGGGTGTTATTGTCTAGATACTTCCTCATGGGAAACTTCAGGCTCTTGTCTCAAGGTGTCGGGGGGAAGAGCTCCCCAGTGTAGCCTATGAGGGTGTCATCCATGAGCATCCTATGGGGTGTCATCCTATGCGGTAGGGGGATGTCCTCACACACCATGGGGGGGGGTGCCCTCCAAGTCTCTGCTCAAAGCATCATTCCCACCTGCCCATGCTTACCTGCCTCTTATTCAAATCCTACCCATCCTCAAGGTCCCCCTTAGGAGGTAGCTCTCTGAGCCAGCCATCGAAGCTTAGTCTCCCCAAGACACTATCCCCCGAAGGTGAGTTCCAGAAGCTTGTAACTCTGGGAAAGTCCAGAGCTCACCTCACGCGAGATCCATGTGTAACTGGACACTGTGGCGTCAACAGTCTGAATTGAAGAGTCTCACATCTGTACTGCTGGGGCTGCCTGCTCTGTGCTAGACCCACCTTTGGCCCTCCAGGTAGGAGGCAGACCTGGGAGGGAGTCTTTCTGTGTGTGGCCCCCAGATATTTCATCTTTTCTTGGCTGATCACCGGGGAGTGGGAGGAGAGGGACTACAGACTCGGCTTGATCTCCAGGGAGATGGTCAGGTGTGGTTATGTTAGACACTCTGGTTTTTCCTTTCTGAAATCCCATCAGACTGTAGAATAGCATGGTCTACTACTGACCCATGTCCACGCTGTCTATCCAGCACCCACATCCTCCACTAATCATCCCATGACCCTAATCCCTACAGATGTCTCCTGTCTATGAAACCCTAGAGCAGGAGTAGGCAAACCGTAGCCCACAGGCCAAACATGGCCTGCCATCTGTTCTTTTAAATAAAGTTTTATTGTAACACAGCTACACTCATTCATAGCCATTGCCTGTGGCTGCTTTTGTGCAACGGTGGCAGAGCTGAGTAGTCACAGCAGAGCCCATATGGCCCACGAAGATCAAATATCAAAATATTTTCTATCTGACCTTTATGGGAAGAGTTGTCCAAGCCCCGCCTGGGAGCATCTTCCATCACAATTTAACACTAAATACTTTGTGGTTTTCTGTGTAGTTATCTCATGTCTCCAATAAACACTTAAGAGCTCTGAAAAGCAGGGATGACATATACCATGTGCTCCGTTGTTTCTCTATCCTAAGAGCTTGGCATAGTGATGGTAATAACAAATACACAATTATTAAATAGCTGTGTCAGAATGCTTTCCCCTTCAGGTCAGAGAAACACTCTCTCAGACTCACTTAAATAATCATGGTACTTCAGAACCATTTTATTTTTAGATTCCATATATATGTGTTAGCATACGGTATTTGTTTTTCTCTTTCTGACTTACTTCACTCTGTACGACAGTAAAGCAATTATACTCCAATAAAGATGTTAAAAATAATCATCATCATCATGGTCCAGAGGGAGGGAAGAGGTCAGTGGTGACAGATTCAGCCCCTCAACCCAAGTTCTTCTCATTTCTCTGCTCTTTCAGCAGCAGTGCTGGATGCATCCCAATACTATTTCCCCTCATGGTCTCAAAATGGCTGCCAACAGCACCTGGAGCAACATGCTTCCCTGTTCACATCCAGGAAGGTGGAAGGAGAGGGCCGGTGGGACAGGCTGCTATTTCCCAGAAGCCCAGGGCTTCTCCCCTGGAGTCTCATTGACCCAAATTGGCTCACACCTGCCAAGTGGAGTGGAATTAGCACGACTGACTTAGGCTGCCTAATCACCTGGGTGCAATGGATGTTGGGGAGTCAACCACAGGGTTCCCACAACTGAGACGACAAAAATCGCCTTGTCACATCTTCACGTCCCAGTATACAATGTTTTGAAATATTTCAAAACCAAAGCCAGATTGGAATTTAATCACTAAAATGGTGATTTAATCACCATTTAATCACAGAATGTATTTTGTGTGTCACCTGCTCCTCATGGCATCATTAAAACTGTTGTGAACATTCACTTAGTCCTGTGATTCCCCAACACACGCAGGCTCTACCTTCTGGAATTTCACCTAAGATGACCCCAGAACATATATCCACATATTACACATTTATATTTCAAACCCAAAACACCTAATGCCAATATATTCTATTAGTAAACTTTTAAGTTACTAAGCCACAGAGATTTCCCCCCAAGACTTTCATTTCTAGAACATTGAAACAGGACCCTTTGCCACACCCCAACCCTGCAGCTAACTGGGATTCCAAAGGACCCTGACAACCATTTAAGGTCAAAGGAATATACCTGATACATCTATGAATGAAATGTTCAGCCTGCTTTAACATTCTGCTAACTAGCTCAGATGTTTTCCAGAAGTTGCTGGAATGTTATTTCATCATACAGAGAAAAAAAGAAAGGAAACAAACAAAAAATAAAATAAAACTAATAATTCCTTCCAGAAAAGAGCAAAAAGGGCAAGCCCACTACCACTTTGCCCCCCTGCATAGAAACACAAAGAAACACGGGGCCATGGCTTTAATTACACTGCTGCCCTGATTTCAGATTCATGCCAAGGAGGCTGTGGATTGGATGACTGTGAATATTCTGTCCATAAATGGTCAGTGAGGCCATGACCAAGCATTCATTCCCCTCAAGGAAGAACAAGGACTCACAGATAACAAGCCTGCGGTGAGTAAACGAGAAGCCCTTGCCAGAATGTGTTACACAAGATGCTAAAAATCTACCTAGAGGCAGCCATCTCGCCATCAGACACAGGCCCAGACTGAGCTTGAATTTTTTCCTAAAAATCAGGCAGAGCTGACATGTGCAAAAAGAGGGGAGCAGAGCTGTGCTGCTACACGTAGTAACATGTCAGTGGCTGGGCCGGATGAATTACAGGCTGGGGACCTGACAGTGGTCTTCTCACAGGGGAAGGGCATGAACCTACCTCTGAGAGTCATTCCCCCTCTCCCAGGGAAGCCGTATGTCTACCACCCCCAGTGAGGCCCCACTCTGATGAGGGGGCAGAGTGCTATTAAATTATGTCACTTTGATATAAGGGTCTCTGTCTAGAAATTCAGTGTTGACTCATGGCGGGCTTGGCTTGAACAGTATTGAGAGGGGCCGCCTAAGTCCCGTGGGTAGGTCAGCCCAGGTCTGGACTCCCGTGCAATGATGACATTGCTGCTGACGTAAATAATAAGTGTGATTTATTTGTCCAAGTTCCCTATTCCAGGCGGGAATGGCTTGTGGGGCTGATGACCTGCAAACTGCAAAGCAGAAAGTTCAGGGACTGATTTATGGAGAAAGTGAAGAACCACCTTTCTACACAGAAAACAACGAAGGGCCTCCAAGGCAAGGTCTTGTTCTTATCAGGCCAGCTTGCATCTCCCAGAGCCTGTCCTACCTGTAAAGGGAGGAGGCAGATGACCACAGAATCACTTTAGACTCTTACAGGTGCACAGCGCTCGCCATGATTCCCCCAGAACTGGCGCTAATATACCGACTGGGGACATCCCCATCACTGTCACCATCACCCACCGCCATCATTGTCTCTGGCACTCCTGTCGCCACTCTGATGACCACCAGCATTGTCCTCACCTTCACCATGACCCTGCCACCACCGTCATCCTTCCTGTCCATCTCCCATGACCACTGGCAATACCACTGTCTTTTCAAAACCTCCACCACAGCTTCACCGCCACCTTCACAATTCCCTCAGTCCCTTTGGAGGGTCGTAAATCATCTGACTTTCTCCAGTATGACTGAGCTGAGAACAGGCCATTCCAAAGAACGCAGCCCAGAAGAAGCAAATACATGTGTTTCCACTTCATTTCTTAATGGGTTCACAAGCCTTCATAGCATTCCCTACTAGGCTACAACTCACCATAGCAGGAATCGTATGGTTGTGGAAATGATACTCTTTTTATTACATTCATGTTGATAGAGGCTCCAGGAATCAAGACTATACACCCTCCGTGGGTCTCTCATGTTGCTAAGGCCTTCTATTGGCTCTGGGCCCATCGACCTCCCTGGGTTGTAGAGATGGAGTCCTGACCTTTTCTGGTACCCTCTCCTTCTGCTAGCGCAGGTCATTAACTCTGCAAAGCCTAATGGTGTCATTCATGTACAGGAGACCTCTCTGAGTTGGGAGCCCTTCCTCCCTAGGGATTTACTAAAGTTATACCTAACTACCCACCCTCATTACCAATGTCCTTCCCGCCATATCCATGACCGGTATTCTCATCTTCACCACCGTCACGTCACCATCAACACTGATATCACCCGGACCAACAGCGTCCGCAGGAAGGTTAAGTTTGAAGCTGCACCAGGCACTCTGCTAGGTACCTCACGGAAAATTTGAGAATCCTAGTTTCTAGAAGAGTGGTCCCCAAAGAGTATTCTTCAGAAAATAATCCCAGGAGACAGGCCATATGTAAGATGGAAAAAAATTCCAGTACCAATTGAGTTTGGGAAACACTGCATATTGACAATGGACTTTCGCATATTAAAGGCTCTGAAAATTCCTTCAAGACAGATATCTATTTAAGGCTGTTTGACCCAATATTTCTCAAGTATATTTTACCACTAAATCATGTTTTCCATCTAACGTCTATTAACGTCACACTGAACCTTTGCTCCACCAAACACACTTTGAGAAGTGCAGCTCTAAAAACTTAAAACTGGGGACTTCCCTGGTAGCGCAGTGGGCACATGGGTTCAATCCCTGGTCCGGGAAGATCCCACATGCCGCGTAGCAACTAAGCCCGTGCGCCACAACTACGGAGCCTGCGCTCTAGAGCCCATGCTCTGCAGCAAGAGAGGCCACCACAATGAGAAGCCCGCGCACCGCAACGAAGAGTAGCCCCCGCTCGCCGCAACTAGAGAAAGCCCGCGCGCAGCAACAAAGACCCAACGCAGCCTAAATAAATAACTAACTTTAAAAATAAAAAGCTTAAACCTGTGCAGGCAGTGGTGACACGGACACAGATGTACTCATGGGCCACCAGTGTGGATCCTTCTCAGGTGTACATTCTAGCACCCAGTCCCAAAACCTACTCTTCCAGCCTATTCCAAAAGGGTAACCTTCCCTTAGACCCTGGGAGATGGGGGTCGTTGTCATCTCGGCCTCCACAATATTCACTGTGTCCTCTGAGTCTCTTATGAGTACACGCATTATTCATCTGTCCTCAATACACCCAATTTCCCTTCCCAGATTTAGGACATCCCATACCTCTGTATGTGCATTTTCTGGGGCAAGAAGTAACTAAGGAACATTTCACTGGCAGCTGAACCTCCACACAGCCATCCCCAAGTGCAGGTCCCCCCAGCCTCCAAGTCAGGAGAGACTGAGGAGAGTTCACAGTCCAACCCTCAAGGACCTAGAGGCCCAAAGAGGGGTGAGGATCACAGGGCTCACAGTGGCTGCCACCCTCCCCCATGTCCTTCTGGCACAGCAGTGGCACCCCCAGCCCCAGTCCAGAGTAGGGGCTAGTCTGGGATGGTTTTCCATTGGCCCAGGATGAAAAGAAGAGAAAAATGCCCCTTTAGTAGATCTGGCATAAAGCTACATGCATTCAACGCAAAGGGTGTCTTGAGATTGTCCATCCTACTTTGAGGGTTAAAACATCTATAAATAAGGGAGATATTAGATGATGGGTATATTAGTTTCCCAGGGCTGCCATAACAAAGTACCACAAACTGGGCGGCTTAAACTACAGAAACTTGTCATCTCACCGTTCTGGAGGCCAGGAGTCCAAAATCAAGATGCTGGTAGGGCCAGGCTCCCTCTGAGGCGCTGGGTAGAATCCTTCCTTGCCTCTTCCCAGCCTCTGCTGGAGGCCAGGAATCCTTGGTGATCTTAACTTGCAACTGCATCAGGCCAGTCTCTGCTCTGTCCTGTGTCTCTGTCTTCACATGGCCTTTCCTTTCCTCTGAGTCCAAATTTCCCCTTTTTATAAGGACACCAGTCATATTGGATTAGGGGCCCATTCTACTCCAGCATGACCTCACCTTACACTTAACCACTTATATCTGCAATGACCCTATTTCCAAAAAAGGTCATATTTGCAGGTACCAAGAGTTAAGACTTCAACATATTGGGGGCGGGGTGAGGGGGGTTCACAATTCAGTCCATAACAGTGGGGTTTTTTCCTAGTGTCCTTACTGGGCAAAAGAAAACGCTGGCAGGTCCTTAAACTGAATCAAGATGTTTGTTTGCTTTCTATTTATTTTTCTTGTCTTATAGGTGAGTGAAATCCCACCACCTGGAAGATATAGGAGGGAACATTGTCCTCAGTATCCAGTCTCCCACCTCCTCACCCCACTTTGGCTGGGCCCCCGCCCAGGCCTCACCCTGGGTAGGTTGATGCTTGAGGCCTTGTCGGCCAGGTGAGCGAGGGAGCCCTCTTGTCCACTCTGGGCCTCGCTGGGCTGATAGCTGCCTGGCATATTGTAGGTGCTCAAGAAAAACTTGTGGAATTGAACGGAATGGAGCTGAATTTCATTTTCCCCATTTGCATTTCATTTATTTGAGAGGTCCTCCGGCTCCCTCAAACCAAGCCGCTCTGCCCACCTTCCCTGTGAGGCCCCCTCAGCTCCAACTCCCATCACTTTGCTCACTGTACCTGGTGCTTAGAACCTTTTCCCTTCCTCTGTCTGGGCAAATTCCAGGCACATCTGAAAGACCAGTGTAATGCCTATACCTCCTCCACAACCCTGCCAGCCTCCAGAGTCGAGAAGCTCCGCCCCAGGCTTTTGGGTCCAGTCCTTGGCTTGGGCTGGCAGCTACCTGCTTATTAAAACAAAGGTTCTCTCCCCTTTGCATAGGAAACACGCCGATGGACAACCCTAGAAACAAATGTTAGCAGCAACATGGATGCAACTAGAGATTATCATACTAAGTGAAGTAAGTCAGTAAGAGAAAGACAAATACCATATGATATCACTTATATGTGGAATCTAAAATATGGCACAAATGAACTTATCTACAAAACAGAAACAGAGTCACAGACATAGAGATCAGACTTGTGGTTGCCAAGGGGGAGGGGAGGTGGGGGAGGGAAGGACTGGGAGTTTGGCGTTAGCAGATGCAAACTATTACATATAGGATGGATAAACAACAAGGTCTTACTGTATAGCACAACAATATTCAATATCCGGAGAGAAACCATAATGGAAAAGAATATTAAAAAGAATGTATATATTTGTATAACTGAGTCACTTTGCTGTACAGCAGAAATTAACACAACATTGTAAATCAACTATACTTCAAAAAAATAATAAATTAAAAAAAGGAAACAAATGTCAAACACCACTGTATTCTCCTTACTCCTCCCCCAGGCCCTGGGGCACAATATCATGGGAAAAAGCAGGAGGCGTGGCTTCAAGCAGCCTTGAGCTCAAATCCAGCCTCTGCTTCTGACTAGCTGTGTGATCTTGGTGAACGTCATGCCGTCTATGAGCCTTATTTGTAAAATAAGGCTATGAAGACTGCCTTGTACATTGCAGACACAAAGATGCAACTCTCAGCTCCCCCGTCAAGGACACATTACTGCCCCTGGTTCTGGGAGTACAATTAGCAGACAGCCCCTAGCTGTTGGCACCTCAGAAGCTGGCTCCCTAGAGAGAGCTCTCGCCCTTCCCCAAGGTCACACCCTTCCCAGGACAGCCTGCATCCGATTACAAAGCCAGATGGGGAGATACAGGCCCAGCCACTTCGGCCCAGCGCTGGACACTCTTAGGGGGCAAATCTTGCTCTGTGCTCCCACCAGGCCTGTGTCATAATTCACCTACTTCTTCTGCACATCCTGCTTGCCTGCCCCTTAATCCTAATCCCTCATAAACATCTTGTTCCCCAAACTCCTTCTCTACATCCGCTTCTGAGAAACCAACCTGTTACAGAGTTTGTGAACTACAATTTATAATCCAGAAGCACCCATCACCCTGCCTGACACATAGTTGGTGCTCAGAAACATCACTCCCCCCCTTGCCCACCCCCCCATCCCCCCAGTCCCCACCCCCACCAGTGAAGAAGAAACAGAAGGCTCTCCGGGGGCAGTCTGAGTTGAATCTCTCTAGCGGAATAGGAGAGCCTCAAGAACACCACATGCCAAGTTCCCGGGGAGGCTGGGCAGGCAGGGCCCAAAGACATGCAGGGCCCTCTGATTAAAGAGACAGAAGTGGATTCAGATGGCCAGGAAATATCGAAACTCACCACCACAAGGAGTAGCCAGGGAGAAGTGGAAATCTATACGCGGAGTTAATGTTTTCCAGCTCCTGCAGACACTGCTGCCCTGCAGACTTCTGCTGTCTGCCCGGGAGTGGAGGGCTGCTCCACTTTGAGGAGTTTTTCCTATAAAAAGAGCCCCCTGGCTATTATTCTTTGCAGTGTGAAATGGAAAATTAACTGGATGGGTTTCACGTGAAGCAGCAAGTTGTTAGAAACGGTTGGAGGAACATCTGAGCTGAGAACAAGGTATGAAGCAAGTTCTTGGGGCTGCAGAACTAAAGGGAAGAGAGGAGAAAAAGGAGGAGCATGTGGATCTGACCTCATGTGCCTGGTGCCCGAGTCTCCTTGGCATGAGAAGCTGAGATCTGATTGGTAACAAGCCCTTCTGCCCCACTTTTAAGATTCCCTTTGCCCTCACATCAACTCTCCAACCTGAACAACGTGTAGGGTGGTTTCTATCAGAGACCCAAAGGAGTGTGAGTGACCCAGGCAGAAGGCACAGCTGATATGAGCACAGTCTTCAGAGCCGGGCAGCCCCAATCCAGCCTCGGCTCTGCCACTTTGTAGCTGTGTGACCTTAAGCAAGTTATTTAACCTCTCTGGGCCTCAACTAGCTATTATTGTCTTTATTATCATGGTATTCTTGCATCAAGAGTTACAATCTCTAGGCAAAAGGATGAACATGGCTGGAAACAAGGGCAAATAGTGTGCTCTGCCAAAACCAGTACAGGCCAGGCTGCAGCAGTCTAGGTGGACTTCATGAAGGAGGTGGCATTTGAGTGGGACCTTGAAGGGCAGGCTTTGGATGGATGTGGGAAACAGAGAGGAAGCGGGGGGCATAAAATATTCAGATGAAACCATAAAGACAGGAATGGGTGTGAGAATCTTGTGAGACAGAGAAGATCCTGGGGAACCACAGATGCAGCATCTGCTCACTGGTTCTGAGGATTCAAAAGCGAGTGATACAAGTCTGAGGGGCAAGAGAAGTGAACCTTCTGGGTGAATCAAGGTTCAGTCAGGGAAACAGAGACCCGCAGAGGACAGAGAGGTAACCTGGATTAGCAACATCCAGGAACCAGAGTCAGCCAGCGGGGGCCGAGGCCACGGAGGAAAGGCAGACCCTGCCAAAGGCTCCACCAGAAGAGAGTAAGAAATACCCCGGCTTCGTCCCTCCTCGTCCTCCAACCTCCTGCCATTGCCTCCCATTGATGAGACCTGACAGAAGCCATAACTAGGGAGGGAGCCTGGGAAACGTGGTTTGCAGAGGTCAACACCCTGTGGGGTGCAGCAGAGCAGAGGAAGGCACAGACAATATGGTGACGACCCTGACAGAAACATTCACAATTGCCACAAGAGTGCTTGGCAGGGTGACCACCCAGGGCTGAGGGCTTCTCAGAGGAGGCAACACCTGAGACCAAGCTGCCAGAGAAGACATCAACAAGGAGAAGACAGGGAGTCTCTGTGTCAGGCCAGGAGCAGCAAGTGGGCAGCCTAGAGGTGAGCAGCCATGGCGCCCAACATGCCAGGTGGGGCATGGTCCCAGGGAGGCGGGGAGGTGGGTGGAGGCCAGAGGCCAGAGATCTTCCTGCGGCACCTGGGCCCAACCCTGAAGCCTCCTGGGAGCCCTAGAAGGTCCGAAGCAAGAGTGGCCCAGTCGTGCCTGTGTGGCCATCACACGCTGGCCACACTGAGGGGCCGGGGAGTGAAAGGCTGGGGGCCCAGGGCTGCACTAAGATGCTGAGGTGGGCATAGGGGAAAGGAGCTCTCGGAGATGTTGCCGAGGTGAGAGCGCCAGGGCTTGAGGGGCAATTGGATGGCAGGTGAGGCAAGGGTTCACGTCAGGGTGACACCCCGGCTTCCTACCTGAGCACCCAGAAGCCAGGGTCTCTTCACACAGCACCTCACCTAACCTTCACATGCCTCTGAGTTGGTCGGTATTGTGATTCCCCACGTCCCAGGTGAGACAATGAGACTCAGAAGCGGGGATTTACCTGTTGGGTTCACCAGCCAGTAACATACATGAGGCCCTAGAACAGGGGCTCTGAACCTGGGCTTCGCGCATGTGGAAAAGTACACCTTTCTTCTAATTTCCACCCGAAGTTTAGCATTTCCTTCCATTACAGATGTGACCACAGACACTGAACGGCACCTGGACTTCGTCGCCGTAGCCGTCTTCCTGTTTGCACACCACACAGCAGTCCTCACAGACTCTCAGACACTGTCCATGCCCCTCACGCCTTCAAAACTCAGCCCTTATGACCTGCCGCTGGATCTGGTCATTTGATGCTGATGGAGCACAGACTGTTTCAGCACCACGTTTATAGATATTTCAGTACAATCGGTTTCCTTTGTAATCCTTTGCTTTTATCTTACGCTTTTGAAAATACTGTTCTGAGACGCATCCATACGATCCTCGCTTCACCAAACAAAGAGAAACCTGACCTAAAAATGGGCTCTTTGCACAACTCCACCGTTCCTTAGCTAACGGCCCATCAAGGTACCTAGAGGGTTAATGTATGGGGGAGAGGGCTGCCCTAATGCCCGTAAGGCGCTCAGGAAAGAATGGAGAACTTTCTTATTTTATTTCAGTTAACACCACGTGGATATGTCAGCTTCATCCCCTGCTTTTTCAGCACGGCCCATATTTGTCTTTGTCAGGCCCTGGGTCCCAGACCGGGGCTTAGGCGCCAGGGCCACAGAACCCAGGAACCCCTCAAGTGTATGGCCAACCTCCTACAGCAGCCGGTGGGCAGGGGAGGCAGAGGAAATGGGAGGCTTTGAAACTCAGAGCCTGGGGGACCCCATCCCAGGGCTCTGCCAGCAAGTGGGGAGCAGGTCAAGCTGGGCTCCCCCTGACTTAGGGTACTCAGGTCACCACCCGGTGCTTCCACAGCTGCCCACGAGGACCCAGTGACTCTCCAGGTGCCCGCCCTGAACCGCCTGCACCCGCCACGGCTCTCACTGTCGCTCTTCAGGACCAAAGGCATCCCACCTGGCAGCCAGCTCGCGCTTTCCCCTGGCAGAGGCCAAGGGGCTGCGAAGGGAGCCTTTGCCTCACATCTGACTCCCCCAGAACAATGCATCTCTGTCCACAGCACACTTCCCTGCAGAAGGGAAGACTGATGAAGGCTGAGCCCCCCACCTTGTCACCACGACTCCAGCCCCCTGTGGCCTGGTGCCACCCAGCCCCATCCCCCTTCTCCAGATCACTTCCAGAGCCCCGAGGGGTTCCCTGGGATCCAAGACCCAGCAAAGGGGCCCAGAAAGGAACATGATCTTGACGTTGCAGGGTCAGAGGCCCAAACGAAGGCAGACAAAATGTGAGTGCCCAGTGGAGAGTGGCCCTGGGCAGGAACCTGAGGAGGAAGCTAGAGTCTGTGAGTGTCATGGGGCAGCCCCGGGGGTTCACGAGGGCTGCGGGCACCTGGATAGACCATGCTGCACCTACCGACCCTCTTCTGTGCTCCATGCTAGAGGCACTCACATCACTGTGTCATCACCATCTCTGTCCCAGCAATGGCTGCAAGCCCCCAACCCCATGCCACACATGCTTTCATCTGAGCCCGTGAAAAGGGTGGAGGAGCAGAGAGTGGTTCATGCTCCTGGGGGAGCTGGGACACTGTCATGTACCATTCAGATCCCCCTTTGAGGAGAGACTTGCATCCTCAGCTGCTGGGAGCTGTCTCCTCCAGGTTGTGCCCTTTCCAGGCAGCCCACATCCATGACTGATCCATCTGGGGTCCTGGGAAGAGCCACTTCAGCCGAAAGCAGGTCTACCACAACCAGGCCATGTGGCTGCAGGGCCCCCCTGAGGGGTCACTTGCTTTCTCTCTCTGCCCATGCCTGCCTCCCCCTCCTGCCCGATCCCAGGCACCCAGGGTCCTCCTTACTCAACATCCTGCACACAAACTTCTTCTCAGAGTCTGCTTCCCAGGGAACGCAGCCTGCAGCATCCTTCCCCAAAGAGGTGGCAGCAATCTGCATGGCGTGCAGGGACCCAGGCAGGAGATATACACCTTGGTGGCTGCTTCCACTAGCAGCTGGCATCCGCATGCTGAACGAGAAGTGGTCCCCACTTTCTCAAAGCTGTGTTTAGTGGGCAGCCAGTGTTTAAAGGTCAACAGTAGGCCCGTTCTGGGGAGCACCAAGGGGTACCCAAAGGGGTGAGGGGTGGCTTCCGTAGGAGCTGACGTTGAACTCGGCCTTGAAGGAGGAGAAGAGTCCACAGGCAGAGCAGAGAGGGAGGCACAGGGTGGGGTCTCCCACCCCAAATATTTGCATCATCACAGATGCGTAGAGAAAAGAGGCCTGTTCGGGAAATTGTGAGATGATCAGGGAGATGCTTCCAGAAAGGCAGGCAGAGACCAGACCATGAGGGTCTTATTCAGACTTGACTTTCTGGACACTAGGGAGGCTTTTAGAAGTTTCAAGCAGTGGAACATCAACACCAGGTTTGTCTTCGGGGAGAATAACGAAGGTGGCAGAGACACCTGGAAGGTGAGAACCCCGTCATCAGAGGGCTTGAGGGAGAACCAAGGTGGCTGAACTCAGCAGTGGGGGAGGGGTGTGGGGTTTCGCAGTGACTGCTGATTGGCAGTTTAGAAACGGGAAGCCTGGGTAGGAGCCCTGCCCCTTTTTCTAGTTCTGTGAACTTTGACATCTTATGACCACATTGATTTCTACGTTCTTTCCCTCCTCAGTGAATGTCCACCTCGCAGCACCGCGGTAAGAAGCAAACTCAATGATATATGCAATAATGATATATGCGATAATATACGGCTTGCAGGAAATCCTCAATGCCTTTCATTTTCTATTTCTTTACTTTCCAAACAGGATTTTTTTCATCCCAGGCTACTGATGAGGAAACTGAGATGAGTTTATAATCTAGAGACTGAGAAACCAGGCTCCTGGCCTGCCCACGCCCGCCATGCCCCACTCTGCCCACTGGGCCCCCATCCTCACTGCCCGGGCCAGAGGTTAGGGTCCAGCAGACCCCAGAACACACTCAGTTCAGTTAGGAAACGGTCACACCCCAGGAGGCGCCTTCTGGTCTGGTCTGTAGCCCCAGAGGGTGCAAAGATGGGAGGGTTTATGGGCGCAGGTATTCAGAGGGTGGAGGGGGAAGTAGGGGAGGGCGGCTCCTGCCACTGCCTATCACCAAGTCTGGGAGTTAAGGGACAGGAAGGCCCCACAATGAGAAAGAAAAAGGGGAGAAATTAGAGGCAAAATGTGAAGTTAATAAAAATACTTTATTCAATCAAACTCCAAAAGCAGCTGCAGCCCTGTAACGGCAGCCAAAGCCGGGCACTCTGATTTTTCACTTTGGTTAATTACCTAATGGTTTGCAGGGCTCCCTGCTACTTTATGACTCCCACATTTTTCTCTTTCTTCTCTCCTCCCACCCCCACCTTCCTGCTCTGTTCTTCCTTCTCCGGAGTCTACCTTCCCTGGAAACCAGCTTTACCCAGTCTCCTCTTTGTCAAGGGGATGCTGAGTCATCAATGGGAATTTTCTGGACCTCAATCTGTTCTGATTGAGCAGGTGCCTCCGGGGAGCACAGAGAATTACAGATCTGGGCCCTGTCTCTCCAGAGTTGGTGTCGAGGTGAGGCAGTCTCTCACGCGCACACCAGGTACCGAGAGTGAATACACCTCCGTAACCAGCCATGCGGTGAGGGCTCAATGCATTCCGAGGGGCAAAAGGGCATCTTCAACTCTGACTGCAGCAATGGACACCATCCTGGAAGAGCTGCTGGCCGTGCTGGGTGCTGTGGGATGTGCTGGCCAATGGAGGAGAGGGCGGGGGTAATGTTCTGGGAGGACCGAGCAGCTCTCGTAAAGAGGCCAGGTAACAAGATTGCATGTTGATGGGGGCAAGTGGGAGCCGGCACTAAGTACAGGCTGGTGGTCAGAGGGGAGGCCAGAGCAAAGAGATCTTTAGCCAGTTCACCCTTGCAAAAGGAGCCAAACCACCAGGCTGGAAATGGAGCTGTGCCGTGCAAAGCGTTTGGGTCTCGATCTCATGGGCAACAAGAATAAGATATTGTCTTGGGCTGGGTACTTCTAGAAGCAGGGTTTGAGATGAGGATTTTGGTGCAAGTGGTTTACTTGGGAAGTGATCCCAGGAAGCATCGGTAAGGGAGTAGGGAAGTAAGACAGGGAAGGGAAGGGGTATAGTAATGAGCAGATGGCCGCTGAGGGTATCTGGGGCTCAGTGCCACTGGGACCTCTGAGATGCTGAGTAGGACATGTCTCAGAGTTGTCCCACCTGAGGGGCAAGGGAGCTGGGGTATTTATACACCACTGGCATCAATGGAGGGCTGCTGCCTGGAGTACAAATACCCCAGCATTTCCAGCCCAACCCTCAAGCAGCAAGTCACGAGTGAGTGCTGCAGCCGGCTGCCGCCAGCACATGGGAATGGTGAGTGCCAGGTGCTGTGGGCAGAGCACCAACTGTGTCCCTACAGATGCAACCAAAGGGAAATTCAGCTCTCCTTACGGCCCATGATACCAACACGGTCCTGTGAGAGGCTGGGGGGTGGGGGCCGGGAATCCGAGCTGAATGGAGAAATGCAGACTCCAGAGATATGGGAAGGAAGAGAGGAAATTCCTAAACAAGAGTGACAGTCATCTTTTAAAAGGCCTGAACCATTGGTGGAATGTGCAAGATTGTCATGGAAAAGACAATTTGTGATCGGTTCAAAGAGCCCAGGTTCACCCCTCCCGTTTCTGCTCAGTGGATAAACTGAGGTTCCCCCTTCTATGTACCAGGTGCCATAATGAATACAGAGATGCAGGGACAGGATGCAGAGCAGAAAGGGGGTGAAGATAAGCTGCCACCAAACCAGAGAGGACATATGTGAGGGACCGATGAGCTAGGAGGGTGCTCCACACCCAGCACGTGCGGCTCAGACATGGGAGCAGCGGGCGTGGTGGTAGGAGCAGGGTTCAGGGCACATTCAGGAATCAGCAAGGGGTCTCGAAGCAGTGGCGGGAGCAGAGGCCACGTGGAAGGGTGGAGGAGGGAGACGTTGGTGGAGTAGGTGGGACCAGCTTGCAAAGAGTCTGGAATTCCAGATCGAGTACCGTGCATTTAATTCAGAAAACAGAAAGAAGTTGAAGGTCAATTTTGGGGGGGGGTTGTTAAAACAGAGAAGAGACAGGCTCAGCTAGAGACATAGGGAATTGCTTAGGGAGTTCTAGACTGCAAATGGCTTCACCTCCCACTCATCTGGTCAATGTGGGTAAGTAGGGATTTATCTCCAGTGGAAGCCAGGCCAGGGCAGGGAGGAGGACATGAGCAGAGATGGAGATGGCCATACTCTGGGGCCACACGCCAGGGAGGGTTGACCTACAGGGGAAGGTCTTTGCCCCCTCGGAAAGTCCAGGTGGGAGTGGACACCATGGTAGCAGAGAATGAGGGCCGGGGGTTGGGGGGCGGGGGGGGAGCGTGCTGGGGAGAGGGTGGGGAGCGGCCCCCAGGGAGAGCTCATCAGGCCCACAGTGAAAGGAAGTCAAAGTGTGCAAGGCCTAGCGAAGGGTTTCAGGAGCAAGGACACCAGACCGGGCAGGAAGGACGGACTGAACCAGCCCGGGAGAGATGTGTGAGTGACACCTCCCACTCCCTGGAGGGAACTATTTCTCTAAATCCAGCTGTCAGCCTGAATACCAGCTCCCTCTAGCCCTCCCCATCGAGCACCTTTGGGCAAGGCCTGCCCCAGGGGCTCTGGCTGGGCCAACAGCCAGGCTCCGACCAGCACATCAAAAACCCACCAAAGATGATTAGCATCTGGATTTCACATGACATTCCTCCCCATTTACTCCTTCAGGTAACCCTAAACCTTAAGATGTCTACATTATTATGCTGAAAGCGAAATCCAGTCCTTTCTAGCAGCAGGCGGATGCTTCCCAGGGAGCGCATAGGCCGGCGAGCAAGGTAATAGTTACCAGATGCAGGTACAAACCCTCTGCCTACCCAGGTCAGCAGCCCCCAGACCCCATCTGCACTGATGTCCACCTGCACATACCTAGAGGCGCTTTATTCACATGAGGAAAGCTGGGGCCTAAGGAGCACCCAGTTTAGTACATGATGAAGTCATGTTTAGCTGTTGCTATAATCCTTCAAGGCCCTGATGTGGCCAGAGGATCCACAAATGTGACCTCTGGAAAAAACTACCTCTAAAGTATATAGTGTCATCCACTGGTTTAAAGAGTCTTGTTTCTTTTGTTTTGTTTTTTTTGTTTTTTTTTTTTGCAGTACGCAGGCCTCTCTCACTGTTGTGCTGTGGCCTCTCCTGTTGCGGAGCACAGGCTCCGGACGCGCAGGCTCAGCGGCCATGGCTCACGGGCCCAGCCGCTCCGCGGCATGTGGGATCTTCCCGGACCGGGTCATAAACCCGTGTCCCCTGCATCGGCAGGCAGACTCTCAACCACTGCGCCACCAGGGAAACCCAAGAGTCTTGTTTTAAAAAAAAAAAAAATTTAATATTATTTCCAGACCCCAGGTATAAGACAGAAGGGGAGGGCCCCTCCAGGAGGGGCAGAGGTAGGCTCCACGCCCACTCAGCAGGCCCAGAGGCAGCCACTAAGGAGACTCTGACACAATTCCCTGCATGGCTCAGAGAGAAGAGGGAGTTGGTAGTGATCGCACAGTCGGTTAACAGCAACCCGAGAACTCAGACCCAGGACTCCATGCTCCTAGTGCCAAATTTCTTGTTTCTACCACCCAGCCCTACCCAACCTCCAAACCAGGCCACTGAAAAGTCACATCACGCTGCTTTCTTCCTTGGGGTCTGAGAGACTACAGAGCATCCAGAAAGAACCAGGTTTAAACGCAACGGATGTGACAAGTGGCAGGTACAGAAATGTACACACACCGTGCCTCCAAAATCAGAAATGACCATCATTTCTTAACCACACCACTGATTGATCGCTGTAGTTTGATGTTTCCCTTTTTCTTTACTATCATTATTATTTTTAACAGTAGTAAAATTCATGAACCCTCCTCAGTCTTTCCAGGAAACCACCTTATCTCAAAACTGATGTCCCTTCAGTGATTCCCACTGTCTTTCACCTCCTGTGTCCAGCTGGTCACCAAATTCAGACAGATCTTTAAAAATAGCTTTCCCCCATCCCCCACCGCCATCCTGGTTGCTGCCCCGGCTCAGCTCCTCATGTCCCCTCAGAAGTCGCTTCAGCCTCCTCCATGGCTCCCCACCCTGCCTGTCCTGTGCCCAAGATTGGTGGCTGTCCCTTGAGGCATACAGCAGTGTCTAAGTACCAACAGGAACTTATGCCTCCCACCCTCCCTCGAACTCTGGGCAGCTCTCGGCACTCCTAGGACGAGGCTGTGCTCTGCAGGGAGAGCTGGGGACTCCACTAGGTGAGGTAGGGTCTCCTCCAGGATGTTAAATTCAAAAGGTGTAGGCACCTCCTGCCCAGAGCTCCCCTTAATACCCCTTTATAGCCCATTCATGGTTATCTCAACCAAGCCTTCTTGGAACTGTCGCCTGCTTCCAGCCTAAATGTCTTGTCAAGGTAGTAAGTTCTCAACATTTACTCTCACATCTGTGTTAAAATTGTCCAGAAACCATAAACAAAAAGAAAATAAAACCCACGGAATGTTTTGCAAACAAAGCAACCAACAAGAGATTAATCTCCAAAATATACAAACAGCTCATGCAGCTCAATATCAAAAAACAAACAAACAACCCAATCAAAAGAAATGGGCAGAAGACCTAAATAGACGTTTCTCCAAAGAAGATACACAAATGGCCAAAAAGCACATGGAAAGATGCTCAACATCACTAATTATTAGAGCAATGAAAATCAAAACTACAATGCGGGGGCTTCCCTGGTGGCGCAGTGGTTGAGAGTCCGCCTGCCGATGCAGGGGACGCAGTTTCGTGCCCCGGTCCGGGAAGATCCCACATGCCGCGGAGCAGCTAGGCCCGTGAGCCATGGCCACTGAGCCTGCGCGTCCGGAGCCTGTGCTCCGCAACGGGAGAGGCCACGACAGTGAGAGGGCCGCGAACCGCAAAAAAAAAAAAAAAAAAAAAAAAAAAATACAATGAGGTATCAATTCACACCAGTCAGAATGGCCATCATTGAAAAATCTACAAACAATAAATGCTGGAGAGGGTGTGGAGGAAAGGAAACCCTCCTACACTGTTGGTGGGAATGTAAGTTGGTACAACCATTATGGAGAACAGTATGGAGGTTCCTTAAAAAACTACAAATAGAGATACCATACGATCCCGCAATCCCACTCCTGGGCATACATCCAAAGAAAACCATAATTTGAAAAGATTCATGCACCCCAGTGTTCACTGCAGAACTGTTAACAATAGCCAGGACATGGAAGCAACCTAAATGTTCATTGACAGAGGAATGGATAAAGAAGATGTGGTACATATATACAATGGAATATTACTCAGCCATAAAAAAGAATGAAATAATGTCATTTGCAGCAACGTGGATGGACCTAGACATTGTCATACTGAGTGAAGTAAGTCAGACTAAGACAAATATGTGATATCGCTTATATGTGGAATCTAAAAAAACTGGTACAAATGAACTTATTTACAAAACAGAAATAGAGTCACAGATGTAGAAAACAAACTTATGGTTACCAGGGGGGAAAGGGGGTGGAGGGATAAACTGGACGGTTGGGATTGACATATACACACTACTATATATAAAATATATAACTCATAAGGACTTACTGTATAACTCAGGGATCCCTTCTCAATTCTCTGTAATGACCTATATGGGAAAAGAATCTAAAAAAGAGTGGACATATGTATATGTATAACTGATTCACTTTGCTGTACAGCAGAAACTAGCACAACATTTTAACTCAACTATACTCCGATAAAAATCTAAAAATAAAAAAAAAATTTTTTTTTTAATTGTCCAAACCCACCTTCTCTGAGGTTTAGGCAATGCAGGGTCTGGGTGTAGCTGAAGGTCCTTAACTCCAGTGAACAAGTTCATAGCCCCTTATCCATTCCCTTCATGATTGTTTCCACATCTGTAAAATGGAGATAAGTAGCAGCTACCTCTTAGGATGACTGTGGGGCTAAATGAGAGTAGGCATTCTAAGCACCAAGCGCCGATGCCTGGCCCAGGGCGAGTGCTCAATAAATGTTGCCTTAAAGAAACAGCACTCTGGATGCCTGTAAGACCAAAAAGGAAAGAATATTAATATTTCTTGAACTTCGCTACTGGCAAGGCATGGTGGCAGGTGTTCTCATAAGTTATGTCAGTTCATCAGCTCAGCTACCCCTACGAACATTTTTATCCCAATCTTTACCATTTCATAAACCAGGAAACTGAAGAACTGTGAGGTTTCTTGCTCAGAATTTCTAAATGAGTCAGACTTCTTTGGGTTGCAAATGATTAAAGCCAACTTGACCAACCTTACACACAAATGGACTCAATGTTTCCGAAAATACAGCTTCCCCCCACTGTCTGAAAGTAGTGCTAAAGCAAAGAGGCAATTACCTTAGGACTCATCTTGCTAAGGGATGCACAAAATAAATCAAGATAAAACACAGATGCTCACAGACAGTTCAGAGTTATGGCAGCTTGATGCTTAGATGCTGAGTGTAGTGTCCGGGGCAGGAGCTTGGTAGTGCCACTACCACTGCTTGGGGTGCATGCTGCCTCTACAATGCTGGCTGAAAAACAAACACTGTACACTATTTTTGCTTTTCCCTTTTTTCATAATAGCAAAAGTCCTCTTCAGATTTCTCTCGGTTAGCAAAAGCAGGTACTAATGCTTTGCTTTCATAAAAGCAAAGTCATGTAAAGTGAACTTTCAAAAAGCAAGGGATACCTATACAATCAAGTGTCTAAGAAGCAAACCACACATGGAGTGGCAAGGAGCAGCAGCCTGAGAGCAACAAGAAGCAGTGGCTCAGATACCCCAGGCCTCTCTCCCCACCTCCGGTCTTTGCTCTCACTGCACGTGGCAGGAAGTGTGTCTGCCTACATTCCCTCATGGCTGTCAACCACAGCCTTGGCCAGCAGAGGACCGACTCCATTCCTCAGCTCCAGTTTCAGAAATCCCAGGGAAAGACTCTGATTGGCTCAGCTTGGGCTAGATTCCCGCCCCTTAACCAATCAGCTGTGGCCAGGCAGGGTGTGGTCATGTGAGATGTGCTGCTTCCCCAGAACCACCTGATCAGCCTCCAGAAAGGGAGTGTGCAGCTCCCAAAGGACAGGGGCATGGGGCGGGCCACAAAATAGTAGCACATTCTAGTTTCATCGCCAATAAGTGGAAGAGTCTGGATTTATGCCCAGGTTTGTTGGGCTCCAAAGCCCACATTTATTCTCTGACGCATGCTGCCTCTCTGAGACTCTAAATGTCTACTTCTGTATTAGGAAATCAGACTTGGTCAGTCAGCCTCTCCAGAAAGTTAAAACAAATTTACTGACTAGGCAATAATAGCCATGGATACTTCTGGCATCCAAAGTCAGATGAAGGATGGCTCTAGACTGGGAGCCATGTTGTCCATCTTCTATTTCATAGTCATTGTTATCACCACCTCTATGACCACCTTTTTTTATCACCTTTTTTACTAAACTCTGTCCTCAACCTGGCTGGAAAGTGCGGGTTTCTGGCTAATAGAGAATTTCTTTAGGTATTATATTTAGGTTCCCAATTTTCTAAGTATGGACATCATAGATTGCTAGTGATATGAAGAGATCTCAAAACTATTGAATATCTCCTTCCTTCTCATTTTACAGATGAAGGAATGATGAAAACAATGTTCCCACAGCTAGTTGGTGGAGAGCTGGACTGCCATCCAGGTCTCCTCGTTCCTGGTCCAGTGCCCTCTCCCACTCTGTCTTTTTTGGAACACACTACAACACAATATTGTATTGTATTATAATTTTGTAACATAATTTTGATAGAAAATTTTATTTTTAATGATCCAATAAGCACTTCTGCTTTTAATGGTGGAACAAATCCCATAAATTCCTAAATTTCTCGTAGAAGTTCATAACATTCTTCACCTCCTGGCCTTACCTGAAACCCTGCTGGCCTCTGAAAACATCACTTCCTTTGAGCCCTGTCAAGTAAAAACCATTCATCCTCATACCTGGTGGACCAGAGGCTTGTAAGTGTTGACAGTTCTCCATGGGTCCTTCATCTTATAGCATGTCTCGCCAGCAGAGGCATTGACTCCCTTTATTCTGGACTTTCTTTTCAAGATGTTTGTATAGAGACCAAGCTTGGAAGATATAGATAGTGTCTCCCTCCAGAGCAGAGGGCAGGCCAACTTACTGCTCTTTATAAAAGAGTCAGTCTTTAAGCTCAGGGTTCCCATAACCCACTTCATGTGCACGTATCACTTGACCCTCTTTGCATCACCCTGTAGGAACTGAGGCTCAAAGAATCAATGCAAGTGATAATCCTCTGGCTACTGATATTGCTGTGAGTAATAAACTGTCCTTTGTCTCTGACCCAGGAGTTTCAAGTCTTCTGCCAGCATCCATGAAGCTGTGTCAGTCCAACTTAGCTTGTAAGTGGTGTAAAATCCCAGACCCTACATAGTTCTTGACACAGAGGTGAAATCCATCTCCTCACTCCCCAATGCCACTTCCAGATCACTTCTTCTCCGCTCCTGTTAGAATTCCTTGCTCCATTATGTACCAATCTCATTTGGCCAGACTACTCTAACTCTCTTCACCTCTGTCATCTAATAACCTTCCTCTCATCCAGTGGCCTCCTCACCCCAAGTCCTGCCATAATTCTGGATGAGTTCACAGGTCACATGAACAACTATCCAACCTCCAGGCCTCTCAGTTCCCTCATCACCTCTGCTCCTTTGAATGACTCCTGCACTCCACCTGAGCCACGTGCTTCCACTGGCCACGCTCTGGACAATGTCAACACTAGTAACTGCTCTGCCTCGGAAGGTAGATCATTCTCTATTTTGATTATTCTCTATTTTGATCAAACAGATCATTCTCTGATTTGATTACTGTATTTTTTAATTCTAAGAATTCTATTTGATTTTCAAATCTGTGTCATTTTTATGGTTTCCTGTTCCCTGCAGATATTTTTCAGCTAATTTTTAAAATTTCTTTAAACAAAATAAGCATACTTTTAACAATCTGTGTCTGATAATGATAATATCTGAAATCTGTGGGTCTGTTACAGCTATGGGTTGCTCATGGTATCTTATTTTTATGTTATTTGGTTATCTTTGACTGTGTGCTAGTCATTATATTTGAAAAAGTATTTGTAGAGAATATATATCTGGTAACCTTAGTCTAGAACCAACATTTAATCCAAAGTCAAGGTTTGAGTTTCCCTGGACCACCCGTGTAGTACAGATCTGAGCTGCAAGACCATGTAAGAGTCGGTTTAATTCAGTTCACCTGCCTTAAGGCTTCTTAGGAGGCCCAGCTCATAATGGGGAGAGACTCGTATCAGACTCCGCACTTCCGTGCTGCCTTTGACTTCAATTTTGTCACAGATAAAAACAAAGGTTCAGATTTGCTAAAGTGTCAGATTCCCTCAGGGCAAGAGCAGGTTCTGTGCTCACGTCTCTGGCTTCTTATTTTCCTTAAGTGTTGGCCTGGTAATTCCTTACAATCTTGTCTTTTCTTGTTACTTTTAAGAAGATGTTTTTATATTTTATCCAGCATTCTTGGTTGCTTTCAGCAGGCAGGATAGTCCAAAAACACTAACTCACTGTTACCTGGAACCAAAGTTCTAATAGCCCATTCTCTATCAACAATCACCTATTTCTTCTAGTACTTTTCCTCTACTAATTTCGTAGCATCTGTTTTTAACTTCATTGAGACCTCTAGACCTTTGGCTACTTCATTCCTTCTAATATATCAGACCCTCTGTCTCCATTCCCTTCTTTATACCATGATTCATCACTTCAGCCTCTGTCTTACAAAAACTGTTAATCCTTTTGCCCCATTTTCCTTCCTTTAGATCTACCTGGAAAAAACGAATCCCAGATTGAGGCAAGCTTCTCTGCGTTTATACTCATGCTGCTGAATACTTCTGGGGAAACCCACCCAACCACTCGTTTTGGTGCTACTCTTCTCTCCTGGTCCCTGACAACAGCTGGGCCCCCATCACCGCCCAGTAGACATCCTCTATGACACAGTCGGCCACCGTGTCCAGCAACTTTGTTAAAGTTTCCCCTCTCAGAAAGCCCTTCACCTTCTCCTCACCCCCCACACTCTCAGAAGATGCTCACACCTCCTGGTTCACCCAAAGCATCTTCCCATTCCTCCACCTCTGGTTTCTTGTCTGCCAGCTCATCTGCATCTGTGTCCACCCTTGTCTCTTTCTCATCTGCTTCACAGGCAAGGTTCTCCTTCCTCCTAAGGCTCTTCCTTCCACCTGGCTCCATCTCCTTCCACCTTCTAAGGAACCTCAGACCAATAACTGCTCTCAATCCTTTCTCTTTTCCAGTGGCTCCTTCCCACCATCCTGTAAACACTCTCAACTTCTTCCTATTTTAAAAAGGAGCTCTTTCCTTCAACTCTACAGTCTGTCCAAGGATGTATTCTTGGCTTTGCTCTCCCAATATAGAGTAGTTACTACCAGTTCCCACTGCACCCCAGAATTATAGTCTGTTTCCTTGTATTACAATTTCTCCCGGAAAGATGAGTTCCTTTAGGGCTGGGACTTTGTCTTAACCAGTGTTGAATCCCCAACATCTAGCATAGAACTTGTGGGAGGAGCTGAAGCATAAGCGGGGGTCACTGTTAGGCCCAGCAGCCCACATTAATCTCTGTGTACTAGTTACCAGGGAATTCTGCTTTGATGGGAGGCCAATTGGCCGAGTGCTAAATTTATAGCATTACTGATGCTATGTAATTCTTTTCAGTCTATGGAAATTCTGGCTTTATTTAGTTAGTATCTAATTTGCGGGTTAATAAGTCTTTGTCTGAAGGTCTTGGTGCACAGTGCAGGACTAGGATCACCTTTCTCAGACTCCCCTGGGGCTTGGGGTGGGGGGATAAACGTGTTTTGAGGCGCTGACTCTTTGTATAACTTACAGGATCTCAGTCTGGGTATATTACTCATTAGGGTTTATTTACCTTTTGTGGTGGCCTAGAAAAAGCCAAGCTTAATGAAGTGGTTAACAAAAGCCCCTAACATCATATTTTCCACAGAGTTCATAAAAATATTGACAGTGGACTTTGCTGGCACATTGGGTCTTTCAAAGAGATGAATAAAAATGATAGTAGGTACACCGATTTGGTTTTTTATAAAGCCTTCATAGCAAGAAGGCTGGTGGGCTTTATTCTCCATGACAGCAAGTAAGCCCTTCCAATGGATGATGCGTAAGTTGGCCGCATGGCCTTTGCTGTGCCACTTCCCCTCTCTGGGTCTCAGTTTCCTCACTATAAAATAAGGATCTTGGATAAAATGAGCTTTAAGGTTGTGTGTGTTTCAGAATGGAATGATACTATTCTTTCTAAGTTCATTCCTAGGACAACAACTGCCTTCGCGTTAAAGGGAGGGACAATGAGGAATATTATTTTTGTCTCTCAGATGCCCCACAATCAGCAGAGATGGCCATAAAGTTGAGGGAAATGGTGATGGTCCTCAAGACCCAAGTCCCATGCTGTCAGTAGGCTTTCTTGGTTCCAGCCTTCCTGGTTTACAGCCTGGCTTGCCCCAGGGCTGGCTTACATTGAACCTTTTCAGATCCCCTCACTTCCTGCTAAGGTGTCCTTGAGAGCCTTCCCTACAGACTCCTTGGTAGGGAGAAGAGAGAATGATCAGAGATGCCTTAAACCTCAGTGCTGGGTAAACCTTAGTGATCATCTGGACTGTGGTTTTCAAAATCACCTGAATAAAAGGTCCTCAGATGGTGATAATGATGGTGACGATGATGATGCTTATGATGGAGAAGGAGGAGAAGGGAAAGGCAGAAAAGGAGAAGTAAGAGGAAGAAGAAAAGAATGAAAAGAAGGAGGAGGAGACAAAAAAGCTGGTGTCAGTGATGATAACGTTGGTGATGATGATGACGATGATGATGATGAAGGGGAGGGGAAATGGTAAGATGATGTCAGTGATTATGCTAATTTGGATAATGATGATGTTGGTGATGACAAAGGTAGTGATGTTGATGCTGACGCTGACGATGGTGATAAAGACAGACCACTACAAAATGGCGTAAAAAGTAATAGCTGTTAGGCGTGTGTATCAATTAGTATGCATTTGGCTGCAAGTAATAGAAGTCCTAATTGTTGGTGGTTTAAATAATAAAGATTTTAATGATCTCACATCATAACAGCAAACCTTTATGCAGTACGTACTGCCTGCCAGCCTTTGTTCTATGTTTTCTTCAAGGGAAGTGCTGTATGGTCTCCATATTACAGATGAGGGAACTGAGCCTCAGAAAAGTTAAGCGCCTTGCCCAAGGTCAAGTGAGTGGTAGAGCCAGGACTTGACTGGTTCCAAGGTGGTGTGGCCTCGGGGTCTACTGTCTCCTGCTGCTTTCTCATTGCAGGGCTTGAGGTATGGGTTCTTGGTTAGATAGGAGCTCGGTGACGTCAGGGTGCTGAGTCAGTGTCTCTGTGATTCCCTTGGCCTTCCCCTCAAGGTTACCATAGCTCCATTGCCTCCCCCCACTACACGACAGCTTCAAGAGCAGAAAGCTCGGGGTGGAGGACACAAGGCTTTTCCTCACACTACCCTCACCTTTTACCAAGAAGAAAAATCTCTTCCCAAATCACCCAGAGAGTTCCCCTTCCATCTCATTAACCAGAACGGGGTCTCACGGCAGCCCCACACCAACCCCGGCAAAGGGAAATGGGGCAGCCATGTATAGCTGGTTTCAACGGAACCATTTTTGTCTCTGAGGACTAAACATGCTGTCACCTGAATACAACTGGGCTCTGTCTTCTGGGGGAAATGGGGATGGATGGTGGGTAGATCCCACTAGGACTGGCACAGCATGGGAAAAATGGCAAGAATATAGCAAATTGCACTGAGTGCTATGGAGGACCCATACAGGATGGTGTGGTAGATACTTTAAGAAGGGATCCCATTTAGAAGAGTCAAGCAAGACCACCATGAGGAGGTCACATTTAAACTGAGACCTGGAAGGTGAGAAGGAATTAGCCGATGACCAAGTGGGGAGAATACTGCAGGCACAAGGGACCATTTGTGTAAAGGTTCTGAAGCAGGAAAAATGATTCAATTATTTAAAGAATCCAGAGAAAGCCAGTGTGCCTGGAACATAGGGAAGAAGGGAGAAAGCTGAGGGCCAGAGCAGGCAGGTCCTGTGGGCCATGGTAAGGAGTTTAGCTTTTCTCCCAGGAGCAGTAAGAATCTACTAGTGGGCTTACGAGGGTGGTTAACAGCCGGTCCTTGGGTAGGAAGGAGAAGAGGTTGCCTTTCAGAAGGCAAAGGTGCCAAGTAAGAAAACAAAGGCCGAAAGTCTACGTGGGATGGTGTCTGAACGCTAACCAAGGAATTATTCACAACGTGCTTAAACCCTCCAAAGGACACAGGAACTGTCATGTGGGCTATTTTTAAGCTGTGTGTGTATGTCTGTGTCTGTTCCACAAAATCCTTGGAATTTTTAAGCACTAATAAAAAGAAAAGATACTGAGGAATTTTAGGAGACTTTAAACAGCTTTCACAATTCAAAACCACCCTCAAATCCAACACCCACACGCTTCCGGATAAATGTCAACTGCAAAGCAATTCATACTGAAGCCACACCCAGGTAAGAGGAGGTGGGGGGTCAGTTGAGCGTGCATAGCCATTCACAGACACCCCGACAAGGCAAGTGACAGGGGCTGGGTGCCCAGAGAGTAGCACAGGAAAGAGACTGCCTCTCCCCAGCAAACAAGAGTACTAAGTCCTCCACCCCATCACGTATGGAAAGTTCAGTGAGAGTTTGACGGTATTACGCCAGGATTTCTGGAAGCCAAGTGAAAACGACCTTGAAAATAAACCACATGCTGCTGCTAATTAATCTTAGTTCCTGGCTCTTTCCAATCAGACCCTGAACTATAATCCATCTTCATTACACTTCTTTTAAAGCAAAAATGGTGCATTTCCGAAAGTCTAATTAAGGAGGGAATATTATAAGGCCTTGGGTCATAACTCTCTTTCTGTCACATGTGCACGCGTCTGCTACACACACACACACACACACACACACACACACACACACAAACACACACAAACACACAAACAAATGTTTTTTAAAACCCTATATGGCCTGTTTATTTCAATCACAAGCAAGCCACTCCAGAGCTGAGGGATGAATGAGATAGCCAAGCTGGGTGCCATCATAGTCGTGTCAGCCAGTGGCCCTCCCTACTCATGTCCCCACCTTGCACACATCTACCACCATATTGCTGCATACACACCTAGTGGGCAGCCATGGGCTCAGGAAAGGAATGCCTGCCCCCAGCCCCAGGGGATGAAACAGGGTTAGTCTGAGCTGGGAATGGCAATCCAGTGCTCTTTGACAGTGGCTGGTTTTAAGGTGACATTTGATCAACTTCTTCTGACAAAAGGAAAGGTCTTTTGGAGGTTTCTGGGAAAGATTCTCCTCCATGAGAAAAATGATGAACGCTGAATGTGGTTGGGTGTATGAGGGTGAGACGCTTTTCTCTGTAGCAGCCAATAGAGTGAAAAACTAGTGACCACAGAGAGGAAAGTTTCCGACTTGTGTGGACCTCCCAAAGACATGACTTTGGGAGTTTGGAGAACTTGGGGGAAAAGTGTTGGGATCAAGTCATGCTGTCTTTGAGGATTTGTCTGGTTATCATTGTCTAAATCCAAGATTTTGACTTGGGATCCCAAGGAAAGGTTAGAATGGCCTAAGACTCATCTTTGGGTTGGACTTCACATCGTGGGTGGGGACCAAGGTCATGTTTGAGAGTCTAGTGATAGGTGTTTCCCAGCTTGGGATGGGTCCTTTCCACTGACATATTCCTCACACCCATTTCCATCACTACCCTCACAGCCCTAGATGAATCATAAGGTAGATTTGCATTTTCCCAATTGTTTATGATTAGAGGGTTCCTACAAGCCTCTCACAGATTTTATTCATCTAACCCCATGTACCTATTGACCCTTAAGGAGCCTCTGAGATTTACTGAAGTCTGACTCTCATTCACTCGTGCCCTGTCCACCTGAAACCCAACTACCCCTTCCTATCCCCTACTTATTGCCTCAGTTCCTATCCGTCAAACCCTGGAAGAACCCCTGATTCCAGTCCTAGTGTAAATTACACCAACAATTACACATCAAGAAGAGAGATACACCAACCCTTGAATTTCCTGCCTGGAAAATTTAACAATGCATCCAGATGATTCTCCCTCATCACATGACCAGCTCAGCCCAGAGCTGGTTTATTCACATTAAAAGAATATACACCATGGCAGTTTAGAAAGTGTCGAAGATATCTTCTTAGAGACCATATTCACACACATATATTTGTGTGTATTCACATGCATAGTGTGGGAATCTTCAAAGCCAGGCAGGAGAAGAGGGCTGTTGAGCTGTCAGCAGGTTATATTACAACTTAAAGGAACCCCTCACTATACAGATGAGAAGCTAAACCCCTCACTATACAGCAGAGAAGCTAAATCCCAAGAAGGAAAAAGTCTTAGCCAGCATCCCAAAGCCCCATGCTTAAAATAAGTGAAAACAAGTGAGTTAATAGTGGTGTTAAGGATGCTGGTTTCCTGTGTAATAAAGTGGTAGGAATGACTCTGTACACTACCCATACCCAAGGTCAAGCCTGGCTGTTGTGGTGGAATTTCACAGAGCACCATAGACACCTCTTGGGTGGCTCCCTGGAATGCCCCCTTCAGTAGTGGACACAGCCAGACATTTCAAGGTGGTGCCCAAAGATCATGCTGTGTTACATGATCTGGCCACAGCTGACTGCCCATGGGAGGATGCATGACCCATAGTGGATCAGAGACATTCTGCTTCCCAAGAATTTGACATCTGTATCAGCACACATGGGCTGGCGATCTTTGGGACTGGGTGGTGTTAATGGGAGCCCACCAACAGGATCCAGGAACTCCAGCTGCTGAGCCATCGGGGGCAGCCGCATTTCATTCCAGATCTTAGTTGTTCAAGTCTTCCTTTGATTTGAGAGGTATCCCATAGTCCCTCTAACAAATTATTGTTGTTCTTTGCTTAAGCTAGTCAGAGGGGATTTCTGTGGCATGCAACCAAGACAGAAAACAAAACAAGAGGAAAAAGAAGCTTAACTAACAGAACGACAAGCCTGGTGTTCCACAGCTGTCCCAGTTTGCTGCTCCATGGACAGCATGTCTGAGAGTTCCATGAAGCTGAACTAAATAGAGTCACAGGGCTTTAAATCCCCCAGAGCTATTTACTGGGGCAAAATTAATTAATTAAATGAATAAGGCTACAAAGCATCACCAACCCAATGTTTTAAAGAATATGTTGGGTTTTACTGAGAATATTTAACGCTGTACATAAACATTGTCCCAAATGGATGACATTTTTGTCTAGACAATGATTAAGCTTAGGAGGCAGACACTGGGGAATGGGTCATCTATTCAGAGACCTCAGGCCAAATGTCTGGACTCCAAATCCAGGGTTCTGTCCCTGTCCCAAGCACTGCAGACCCCCAAGTTAGGAGACTGGATCTCTGATCTTTATCCCATCACAAACTCACTCTCTAGCCAGAAACAAGCCATTTTGTCTCTCTGGAAACAATTTCCTCCTCTGTAAAATGGGAGTGTAGAAATCAATTACTTCTAAGTTCCCTCATAACTACAAAATCCCCCAGTTCTATTAAACCAGTCATCGGAAATCTGTTTATTCATATTTAGGCACTGATTCCAAAAGTGGTCCTTCTAGAGCTCATTGAATGGGCTATGTCTCAAAATATAATGATCTTAGGTTAGGTCTTTGTGGTCGCCAGCCTCCAAGATGGCCCACAGTGATCTTTGCCTCCTACTATTCATGCCCTGTGTGGTTTCCTCCCTCACTGAATCACAGTGATGTGTATGACTATGGCATATTGTGGAGGGGGATGGGGTGTGACTTCTGAAGCTAGCTTATCCAAGGCATTGTGGTTTCCTCGTTGGCCTCTTGGATTGCTCATGCTGAAGAATGTCTGCCGCCATTTTGTGAGGGTGCTCAAGCAGCCCTGTGGAAAGGCTTCTGTGGAGAACTGAGACCTCTTGCCAACAGCCAGCACCAAACGGTCAACTGTGTGAGTGAGCCACCCTATAAACAGCTTCTTTAGGTGGCTGCAGCCTGATCAACACCCTGAGTGCAGCCTCATGAGAGACTCCCAGTCAGAACCAGCCAGCTCAACCACTCTCACTTTCCTGACCCACAGAAACGATAGGAGATAATAAATGTTTATTGTCAGTTTAAGCCACTTAGCTTTGGGGTAATTTGTTGCCCAGCCAAAGTAACAAGTTTCATCTCTAAAAATTTATATCTGATTCATTTGATGTGAAAATAAGAAATTCTGATAAAGGTAACAATAATGATCAGATGGTTATGGTATTTTTTTTCTTCTAAAGGTCTGAAATGTTTACAAATATCTGTCACAATTTTCCCTGAAAGATTGTGGGAGGCAGTAGGTACCCTCCCTCTTGCTACCTGCGAAATCTGTATATTGCTTTTAAATTGTAGTAGGTTTGGTCAAACATCGATAAGCTGATGGGTACCTCAGGGTTCATTATGTTACTCTCTTGACTTTTGCGTACAATGAAAGAATGCTACGCTCAGAAAGATTGCTAAACCTTTACTAAAGTGAGTGGGAGAGGGAGAAGCCACTGGCGGTAGGCCTTGCTATCCTCCCCATCTTCATCTTCTCCCCTCTCTGCTCCAGTCTCACGCTTCTCCAGCTGCACTGGCTTCCTCACTATTCCTTGAACACACCAAACTCACTCCCTGATCTTTGCACTGACTGTTCCCCCTGCCTCCGACAGAGACCACTAGCTGTCCACCAAAATCCATCATCCCCTCATTCCCGGGCACATGACTACATTTCCTAGGCTCGCTTGCGGTTGGGGTGACCATGTGACCAAACTTACTGTGGTGGAACATGAGCATAAGTGATGTCTGTCATGGTCAGATTGGCCCATAGAGATATCCCATGATGCTCCTCCAAGCTCTTTGACCTTCCGGCCAATCAGGATGGTGATGCCTTAGAAGTCAAAATTTGTAGCCGATAGAGCAGTCTGGGCCCCTGAATGACTCTATAGAGGACAGCCATCCCATCAGCCTGAACACTCATCCTGCAGGGTTATGTGAGAAATAAAGACACTTATTCTTTAAACTGTTTGACTTTGAGGGTCTATTTGTTATATCAGCTCAGCCTATAAATAACATTATATGATTATAATTATATAGTTATTATTACAACATTATAACTATCCACATTGCTCATTCATTTACATCATTTAGACCTGCTCAAATGCACTTGCTCAGGAAGCCTTCCCTCTCAACCCATCTAAATTGGCCCCTTCTCTAAAACTAAAAATAGAGCTACCATATGATCCAGCAATCCCACTCCTGGGCATATATCCAGAGAAAACCATGGTTTGAAAGGACACATGCACCCCAATGTTCATTGCAGCACTGTTTACAATAGCCAAGACATGGAAGCAACCTAAATGTCCATCGACAGATGAATAGATAAAGGAGATGTGCTACATAGATACAACGTAGTATTACTCAGCCATTAAAAAGAGTGAAATAATGTCATTTGTAGCAACATGGATGGACCTAGAGATTATCATACTAAGTGAAGTAAGTCAGACAGAGAAAGACAAATAACATATGATATCCCTTATATGTGGAATCTAAAAAAAAATGATACAAATGAACTTATTTACAAAATAGAAACAGACTCACAGACTTAGAAAACAAACTTATGGTTACCAAAAGGGAAAGGTGGGGGGAGGGATAAACGGGGAGTTTGGGATCGACATATACACACTACTATATATAAAATAGATAACTAACAAGGACCTACTGTATAGCACAGGGAACATTGCTCAATATTCGGTAATAACCTAAGTGGAAAAGAATTTGAAAGAGAATAGATACATATATATGTACAACTGAGTCATTTTGCTGTACACGTAAAACTAACACAACATTGCTAATCAACTACACCCCAATAAAAAATTAAAATTTTTAAAAGTAGAAAATAAAATAAACTGGCCCCTCTCCAGCCTCTATCACATTACCCGGTTTTCTTTTGCTAAACAGCATGTACCCCTACCTGAAACTACACATGTATGTGTTTAGCTGTTCATTGTCTGTCTGCTCTACTAGAAGGTAAACTCCCTGAAGGCAGAGACTCTGCCTGTATCCCCACAGGGCCCAGCACAGAACAGGTGCTTGCTCAGTAAATATTTGTTGAATAAATACAGTGGGCCACGTTGGGAACCTAAGCTGGGAGGTCCTGAAGCATAAATAAACTTAACCAGTTGGTTTCCAAATCTTGGGGCCATGTCACCTCGGGATACTGTGCTTATTAAAAGCACAGTTCCTGGGTCCCATGCCCAAAGGTTCTAACCTGTCGGCTTCAGGCATGGGGTAGGGACAAAACCTCTGTGTGTTTATGTGTGACCCGGTTTGACAGTCGCTGCTCTGGCTCTGGTCAGGATCTGGACGTGCCCCTCAGAAAGGAACTCAGAGCATCCACACAGCGGAAAGGAGACAGCCTCCATCAGACCTCCAACGGCTGGGGGAGACTGAAGATGACCACTTCCCAGGAAAAAGTGCTCTTCACGGGCAAGTGGGCATGTTATTTAGGATACAGATTTGGCTATGATGAACAGAGGCCTCACCTAGCAGAGCTAAACATCATGGTCAATGGTGACACCATTTCTCTCTGAAGGAGAAGTCTGAGCTGGGATGGCGGCCGTACTCATCAGGGCCCAGCCTCCTCCCATCTTGTTGTTCTGCCATCTATAGAATGTGGCTACCACTCACAGGGTCAGGAAAGCTCTCCACCATGCCCACCGTGTCCATCGGAAAGGCAGAGGGGTATGCCCTCCCTTCCATCTAAGGACATGATCCAGAAATTGCTTTTCCCATATTGCATTGGCCAAAACCTGGTATACGGATGCACCTGGCAGGGAAATATCATCTCTGTTCTGGGCACCACAAGCCCAGCCAAAACTTCTCTAACAGCAGAAGGAGGGAGTGGAGATTAGGGAGCAATTAGCCTTCTCTGCCACAGAAGCCACGTGGCTGCTAGAGGGAAGCCAAGCGAAGGTAGTTGCACAATTACAGGCCTGGGAGTCAGACTGCCCATCCAGCCTTAAGCCTCTGCCCTCGGGTCTCAGAGGCCATCGGGGTGACAGACAAGCAAACAGTGAAACACCTGAGTGCACCATAAATGAACTGAAAGGCCTCTGGAAGCACAGAGGACCGTAGACTGACTTACACTGGGGGTTGGGAAGGCTGTTCCCCAAAAAAAGACGTTTCTACTGGTCCCAAACGGGTGAGTGGAAATTTGTAGGGGAGGGGGCCGAGCAAGCAAGAACCCCACAGGGGAGAGGCCGAAACAGACAAATGTCAAGAAGTCTAGAAAAGCCTGGGGTCTTCGGGAAAGAGAAATAAATTCTGGGTTTAGATCCCAGGGAGCTTAGGGGAACAGGAGATGGGGCTGGAAACGTAGGTGGGCCCAAACTTGATAGAGGCCACATTCAGGTGCCGGGCTGCCTGGGAGTTCAAATCCCGGCTCCCCATTTACTAGCTGTGTGACGTTGGCCGTGTTGACATAACCTCTCTGAGCCTCAGTTTCCTCGTCTACAAAATGGAAATAAATAATAATCCTTCATCCTAGGCTTTCATGAAGATTCAGTGAGTTAATACTGGTGGAAAGCTTAGGAGAATGTCTGCAGGTGCTGAGGGCTTTTATTATCGCCCTACAAAGGGATCTGCTTCATCCTCAGTTTCTTAGTAAATTCCCAGAGGGGAGTCTCAGAGATTTTGGCGGGACTGGGAAGAAAACAGAGAAGGGACTTTTTCCTCATGCTTATGTCCAGAGCATTAAAGAGCGTGGTCAACAATATGACTCAGAGTGAGGAGATCTGGAGAAACCCAAAAGGAGGGGAGTGGGGACAGTCTCCCCCTTTATCCCCAGAGAGCTGGGTGACTTCTTAGAGGCTGGTTTCCTCACCACCTCAAGCTGCTTGTGCCTGTTTTGTGAAAGAAAGACTATCGGCCCAAACAAGAGTGTGGCCCCAACACCCAGCCAGAGGAATCCTGGAGGGTTCTGCTGCTAATTGTACAACGTGAGGAAGACTCCACAAGGACGGACAGTGGGTGTCTCTTCACTTGTCTGCTTGATTTTTCTGCTCACACCTGACCAAAGCTGAAAGGCTGGGAGCCCTGGCTTTTGGTACCTTTGCAGGGAGAGAGACAAACCAGACAAACTGGCGGCTCTGAGGTGGGCATGGCGGAGGGCAGTGCCCTCCCCGCTTCCCGGTGCAGAAAAGAGCCGGCTCTGAATCCCACCTCCCTAATGCACAGGTATTGACTGAGCCCACGCAATGCGTTGGCGCCACGCTTCAGGGCCTCATGGGTTCTCGTTAGGGACAGACTGGGATGATGCAGCCAGCAGGTAATCAGGGAAGGGAAGCTGTTTCGCATTCAGCACCCAGCAAGGTGATTGTCCCATTACTCAGAAAAAGGGAGCTGTAGCTGGACACATCTTCTTCTTCTGAGGTGGCCGTCCTGGTCACCTGTCCACGGGGATCCAACCTACCAACCCACGAGTCGGCTGACCAGAGACAGCCTCAAAGGCCATTTCCTACAGAGGCCAGCCTGAATGGCACAGAGGATGGGCAGTCCCAGGACACACAAATCCCCACCAAGGCCATCGAGTGCCGGCTCCAGCACTTTTCAGAAAGACCTCCCGCTTGCTCCAGGGTGGGCAAGGGTTCATCCCCCTGAGAGATCGTAGCACTCCATTGCACTCTATCACCGAGTTTTACAACAGGCCAGGGAGCAGGCCTTCCACGTGTAGCTCTCCCTGACGAGCAATAAAAAACGTCCAAACACAAGAGTCGGATGTGCTGTACGTTAGGAGTTTTCTGTCTGCCCTCAGCCTCTGAGTGTCCGCCAAGTCCCATAAATTAGGCAAACGTCTCAGGAGCCACAGAAGACTTCCCAGCAGCCAGAGCAGCACATCCAGGGAACAGGAAGAATAAAAGCAACGTCAGCCTGGCCTCGGTGGAGGAGAGTTGCCCATCCCTGAATTTCCCGAGCCTCCCTCAGGAGGATTTGGTGCCACTTCAAAATTCTCCAGGATAAAAAAAAAAAAAAATTCTCCAGGATAGTGATTCTCAAAGTGTGGTCCCGGGCCAGCAGCTGGAAATGCACATTCCCAGGCCTCCAGCATCAGTGACTCTGGGGCTCAGACTGGCAATTTACGTTTAACAAGCCCCTTTAACCAGCCCTCCAGGTGACTCTGACGCCCAAGCGAGTTTGAGAACCAGCGCTTCAGAGGTTTTCCTGTGTAACTGAAATCAGCGTGAGGCCAGGAGGAGGGCGAGCAAGAGAGATGGGAAACGTTAAGGAGGAGCTCCTTTTCAAGGCCCTGATAGCCAGCGTGTCATCATCCCGGCTCTGGGTGGCGATAGTATATAGATGGCCAGAGCTTGTAGGGATGGTCACCGGAGCTGAGTGGGGGCATTTGGAGCCCAGGAGAGGCGGTGATCTCTGGAACCAGACTGCTCACAGCCCGGAGAAGGCTGGGGAGGCTAAGCGGGAAGGTTACTACATAGGGACGGCTGGTGAGGCCGGTAGCAGGGAGGCCACCTGGGGAAGGTCAGGGACCCGGCGGGGCAAAGACTCATCACCTGTGAACATCCATGGGGTAGCCTACCCGGGCCAGGCACTTCGCCCGTTATCCCACTGGATGCCCAGTGGGGGAGGACAGCAACCATCGCCCCACTTAGCCAAGGAGGAGCCCAAGGCCCTCAGAGGCCCGTCATTCACCTCAACTCATCCAGAGGTGAGTGGCATTGCCAGTTCTCCATCATCCTTGCCCACTGCCCCTGGGGTGACGGCTGTGCGGAAGGGGCGGAGAGAGAGTGCCTGTGCCGGGCAGAGAGAAGGTGCAGGAAGGAAAGAGGGAGACTCCCAGGCTGTCATTAAGGCAAAACCTCCAGGTCTTTCTCGTGATGGTTTTCAAGAGCCTTTCCTTCTCTCCACAAAACGCTGCCAGCAAATCTCATGTTATGGCTTTTACAACTCTTGTTTCGGACGTTGAACGCCTGCACAACAACTGTTTCCCTTCCCTTTGCTTCCTGCTCAATCAGTCCTCATCCCCACAAGGCCATGTGGACTCCACTGAGTTCCCGGGGGAGGGAAGCACAGAGCTGGAAGGAACCTTAGCGACGACCCTGTCTAACCCCCTCATTTTATACACAGAGAGGGAAAGTGACTAGCTCAGGGTCACACAGCAGATCGGTGATGAACTCGGGCTGGAGTCTGGACCAAGCTCTGTCCTGCAGTGAGGGACACATCCGACCTGGCACTGCTGCCCATGGCTGTCTCCATGGACCAGACGGGGTTTAGCACTCCTCTTCTGGGTCTTTTTATTATTTTTTCTCTTATCTCACTTGTGTTGCGTTGTTGTCGACATCTTTTCTTCTGAAACATGAGCTATGTATTAGTCAGCATGGGCTTATTCTGTGGTGCCAAGTAGCCCCAGAATCTCAGGGCCTTCACACATGTAAGCTTGTCCCTCCCTTCGCCATCCCTCCCCAGTGGGAAGTGGGTATTTCATCAGCCCAGAAGGAGAGAAGAACCAGACACGATTGAGTCCTATTAACTGAACCAGAAATCACTCACTCGCTGCTGGAATGTGTGAATGAATGAACAAATGAGACAAAATAAGAAAGGGACTGAGAGGACAAGGGAAGGATGGCCCTGACTCTCCTCTGTCTCTGATGTCATTTAGTCCCTCCTCTGCTCCTGGCTCCGGGCACAGAGCTCCTAAAACCCTGGTAATTTTCTGAGTGATAGCAGCATCTTTTGTTCTCACGAGGGGACTCTTAGTGCTCTCCTGGGTGCAGGCTGAACCAGAAGGACCAAGCTGTTTGAAGCTGGGAAATTTCAGCCCCACTCCTCGTCGTCTGGAGTGGGGAGAGGAGCTAGAAACTGAGTTAATAATCAATCATGCCAATGTGACAAAGCCTCCATTAAAATCCCAAAAGTACAGGATTCAGAGCTTCCAGGTTGCTGAACGCATGAAAGTGTGGGAGGGTGGTACACCTGCCTGGGAGAGGGCGTGGAAGCTCTGAGCCCCCTCCCATACCTCGCCCTATGTATCTCTTCATCTGGAACCTTTACCATATCCTCTATTATATGATAAACTGAGAAACATAGCTAAGTGTTTCCCTGAGTTCTGTGAGCTGTTCTATGACTGAACCCAAGGAGGGGGGCCGTAGGAACCCTGATTTATGGTGGATTGGTCAGAAGCACAGGTGACATCCTGGACTCCTGGCTGGCATCTGAAGTGAGGGCAGTCCTGTGGGACTGAGCCCTTGCTTGTGGGATTGGATGCTAACTTCAGGTAGATGGTATCGGACCTGAACTGAATGGTGGGACACGCAGCTGGTGTCAGAGAACTGGAGGGTGGGGAAACACCCACACATATGGTGAGCAGAAGTGTGAGTACGGCAGTAGCGGAGAGTAAAGGAAGAAGCCTTTTTCTTTACAATAGGTCACTTCCCTTCCCTGGGCTTCCATTTTCTTACCAGTAGACTGATACAGCCGGACCATCAGAAAACAAGCCCTAACGCTCTGAAGGTTCACAGCCATCCATGACCGGGAAGAAGCCGCGGGGTGGACTCCTGCCAGATGAGTATGCAGTTGGGCTTTTACAGGAGCACGTATAAGGATCTGCATTGGGGGAAAATGACCCAAACTCTGTGTCTTGCAGATCCTGTATTAATCATCGGTTATGATTCAAGAATTCCTAATGATAATGTGGCCAATATACTCTTTGCCCCGAAGGCAGAGGTTACTTGAAGGGGTGCCAGAAATTGGAGCCTCTCCTGACCCAAGTCCCCAGGGCAGTCGGGTCTGGAATGCCTCCTGTGCAGGGAGAGAGCTGGAGAGAGTGCAGGGGAGGGCACCGTGCCTTCGTTTACTGCAACCCCTGCACTTTCTGCCCTTCCCCCTGCTCCAGGACCCAGGGAACCACCCGTGGGCTACGTCCATGCCCACGTGTCCTCTGGCCTCTGGTTGGGTTCAGCCCGTGCGAGGCCCCAGCAGGAGCTCAGAGGACAAGAGAGAGTGAGGCTTGGTCCCTGTTCAGTTTCCCTCCCTGGGCCATTGCCCTGGGCTGGTGATGTCACGCTGCTTCTCCAGACAGCTCTCCTTCCCGGCATCAGTAACTGCTCCTTCCCCTTGGGCCTCAGAGTGGTAACAGCTGGCCTGTACTAACACAATCCCTATGGCTCCTCTACACCCACATCTTTGCACAGAAACCCTCCTCCAATGTCCTATTTTTAGCGTGCCACCAGTTTCCTGTGGGAATGTAGGGAAAGGTCACTGCTGATGCAGGTGTACTAAAGAGTGGGCCTGCCAGCCTGGAGGGGGAAGGGGTGAGGAGACGGCATGAGGGTCTGCCGAGCTAGAAAGGGCTGATCCTGGGGCTCACAGACTTGCTCCCCAGACCCTGGACCATGAGATCAGGGGGAAGGCTCCCATCAGCAGAACACAGTCCTGTGACAAATATGAGAAGGTATCATGCAGACAGCCCCCTTCCCTCAGAGTTGCCCCTCCCCATAACATCAGCTACAGATGGTCTAAGGGGCCATGTCTGGCCGTACAACCCAGCCCTCCCAACCTCACGGCCAGCCCTGGACCAGGCACGGACAACTGGCACAAGGGGGCCAATCATATTTACTCCATCTCAAACTAGGAATTACAGACCCAGCCACTGAGTCAGGCAGTAACCAACAGGTCTGATAGGATACACTCTATCACCTGGCTTGTAAACTTATAAAAGTGATCACTCTAGAAGGTGATAAAGACCAAAACCATAGAAGAAGGGATGGATTTGGAGTCTGGGATGAGCAGATGCAAACTATTATATAGAGAATGGATAAACAACAAGGTCCTACTGTTTAGCACAGGGAACTATTTTCGATATCCTGTGGTAAACCATAATGGAAAATGATATGAAAAAGAATGTATATATATGTATAACTGAATCACTGTGCTGTACAGCAAAAAATAACACAACACTGTAAATCAACTATACTTCAATAAAATAAATTTTTAAAACTAAAAATATAAATAAATAACTTAAATTTTAAAAATGACGAAAAACATAATGCAAGACAAAATGTTAGATATATCCAGGACCATTTACTAGAAACAGATTTGGATTTCACCCATGTCCTTTTATATACACAATAAAAATATATATAATATTTTAATATTATTTTGTATATTAATGTACATAACTACATATATAATTTCTCCCCAGCCTTTCCAGAATAGATTCTTCAAGCAGCCAGTTGTTGGAAGTGAATGGGAGTGTGGGAACAGGCCCTCAGGTTTACCGAGCACTGTTCTGCACCAGGTTCAATGCCATGTGCTGTACATAAATGTTATTACTTAGTCCTCACAACCCCCTGAAAGTGACAATAATCTCCCTCATTCTGGAGTTCAGAGACTGAGGCTCAGGCCCTGGGCAAATGGTTTTTGAGCTCCTACTATGTGCCCAGCACAGGTCCATGTGTCTGTGAACAAAGCTGACCAAGTCCCACCCCCACGGAGCCCACATTGCAGTGAAAGAGGGACAAGAGCTAAATACCTGGACCGTGTGGCCCCTCGGCTGACACATGTCATGAGAAAGCACGTGGAGTGGCAGAGAAGGGGCATGGGGTGTCTGTGATGGGGGGCGGGCACAGCAAGAGAAGGGCTTCAGTGGTGCCAAATGAATCCGGATTGCACGGAGGTGAGCATGTGAGCCGAGCATGTGAGCCACACAGTCCTCTGGGCAAGAGTGTCCCAGCAAAAAGGAGCTGTAAATGCAGGGCCTGAGGCCGGTGGAGGAGCAACAGGGAGGCCAGTGCATCTGGGCCAGAGCTAGCGAGGGAGGGAACTAGGAAAGGATGTCAGAGGTACAGGGGCCAGAGGGAAGCGGGTGCCATTGGAGGATCCCCGCAGAGGATCCCTCTGTGGATCCTCTGCAGGATCCCTGGGGTGGCTGTGTAGACAGTAGACTGAAGGAGGCAGTTAGGAGGCTGCTGCAATAACCCAGGGGAGAAATGAAGGTGCTGGCTTGGGCTAGAGTGACGGCAGCGGAAGTCATGGAAAGCGGTCAGATGCTGGATGCAGTTTGAAGACAGATGCAACAAGATTTGCATACAGACTGGATGTAACTGTGAGAGAAAGAGAAAACTCAAGAATGACCCTCAGGAGGTTTTGGTATGGCAATTGGGAAGAGGGTGGTGCCTCAGCTACCCACTGCTATGTAACAAACTACCCCAAATCTTAGTGGCATGAAACAACCATTTGTGTTGCTCATGATTTTGTGAGTCAGGAGTCAGGAAAAAGCTGGCTGGCTAGTTTGTCTCTGCTCCATGAGGTCCACTGGGCGGCTGGGGAAGCGGCTCCACCACTCAGATGGCTTCCTCACTCATGCTGACTGCTGTTTGTCTGTTTGTCTGTCCATCTGTCTCTCTCTCTCACACACACACACACACACACACACACACACACACACACACACACACACACACCATGGTAGTCCCTGGGGAGGCACACTTCCTACATGGCAGCTGCCTTCCAAGAGCTGTGAACTAGACTAGGCTAGTAAAGGGGTATGCCCCAAACTGACACAGTGTCACTCCCACCCTATTCTATTACTCAAAGCGGTCACAGGGCCTGGTCCATTTCAAGGGGGTGAAAAGTTAACTCTACTTCTTGATGAAGGTCACATTGCAGAAGAGCACATGGGATGGTAGATATTACCGTGACCATCTTTGGAAAATACGATCTGGCACGGATGGCATTAGCATTTTCTAAGATGGGGAGGGCAGCACGGATGGATGGAGCCCCTGCTGCCCTCCCCACACCTGCCTTTATCCATCCACCGGCCCATCCATCTGCAAGTCCTTTAGGGAACAACCAGGACTCGGTAGTTGGCCTTTCAGTGGCTGAGCAGTTTCAGAGACCTTTCATAGCTTTCCGTTGGGGAGGACAGGAGACAGAGATGAGAAGGGAGACCAAGACTGCTTCCTCCCAGGCAATGTCAGGCGCTTTGTACTATAGTTATAATAGACCCTTCTGCTGGCTCCATCCAAGGCCCCAGTACCAAGGTGTTGTAAAAAAAAAAAGGCTCTGAGTCAATGAGAGGCAGCTGGCTGAAGCATTTCCCAGTTTCTCATATGACTCATAAACTTGTTACATGGTGAGGAAATTCCCTGAAAGCTTTTTGGCAGTCTCGTCCAGTCTGACCAGTAGCTAAGAAACACATAACCTTCCAGTTGAGAAAAGGAAAGAAAACACACAAGGCTTTGACACAGGGCTTAAATGGAGGGTCACTTTTAAAAGCTTTCCTTCCACCGAGTTCACAACACCTTTCTGGGACAGATCGGAGATTTATTAGGAAGTTTGCAGTTAAAACCAGACTTGAAGCGGTAGATGGATCATGGGGAGAGGCATGTGTGAGTGTGTGTATAAGTATCCACATGCCTTAAAGACTAAGGCCTGGCTGAGGTAGATAAAAAGAGAATTAGTGCCCTGAAAGGCCTTTCTCCATTTGCTGAGAATGCATGACCTTCGCCCCAGACACACAGATGCCCAGCCTACCCCTCCTAAAGTCAGGGCCGGGACAGAGCCAGATTATGAAGTCAGCCCCACCTTTCCTGTCACTGCCCTCACAGGAGCACTGCCCACTCTGAGGGCTCATATTCCAGCTGGTAGAGAAGGCACCAGTCCCTTTACCCAGGGCGTAACTTCAGGCAAACTGCCTCACCCATTTGTTAGAAGCCAGGATGAAGGTTACCTTGGGAAAGGAGGGTAGTGCCCAGGAGGGACACAAGGGGGCGTTCCTGGGGCACTGGTGACGTTCTACGTCTTGTTCTGAGTGGTGGTCATCAGATGTGTTCACTTTGTGCTAATCCACCAAGATTTTCAATCAAACCTAGTGACTCTTTTAACGGTTTTTTAAGGCAAGTTGCATGCTACTTGACATCTTAACAGCACGTGGGTCTGTCAACCGATCTCTGCTCCCAGCTTCTGGGACAGAGCTTTCTCCATGTGTATACTTCCATTAGAAGTTTATTTTTTTCAATTACCTTTTCTACCTGCTCCTCAATTTCCTCACCTGCAAACTAGAGATAGTCATAAACACCTCTTGCCTCATGGGGGTGTGGCGAGGATTAGAGATGGAAAGTGTCCGGCACAATACCATCACATAGTAGACACTCAGTGCCTGGTGAAGCTACAGGTGACAAAAGGTGTTCATGTGTTGATCTCCTGTGATAGGACAGGATTGTCACAATAAACCATGGCGTCCACTGCCCTACCCTCTCATCCACTCCCAACCATTAACCCCAAGGTGTCTGTTGGTTGTTTGGCATTGGTATTATTTTCAGGGTTAGATTTTCAGAATTAAAATTAGTAGGACAATTAATAGGAATGAAGAAAAATTAAGGGTTTGAATATATTGGCTACTTAAATTGTATTTTAAAAAAAAAACGGGAACCATTGAAAACCCAGTGGGTGTTGCTAATGTTGGATAAGAAGCAGTGAGGATAGTCTTGTGGAAAGAATTCCTTGTACAAAGGCTTGGAGATAAGGAGGCAAGGAAGGGCCTGGAACACACACAGACAGAGGGGGAACATTAGTCCGAGCATCAGCTGATGGGCACGAAGGTAAACAGGTAACCCTACCTTTCCTGGTACAGAATTGGATTTCCCCTGAAGGCAGTGGGAGAGACTCTGGGTTTTAAAATAAGTGTCAGGGTTGGAGTTGCACCTCAGAAGGAAAGCAGGGTGGTGGGTGAAGATCGCGAGGAAGGGGCAGGATCAGGAGATGCTTAACTCACTTTGTTTAAATTGTGATGACATAGGCGTATAAAATTTACTATCAAGTGTGCAGCTCAGTAGTATAAGGTATATTCACATTGTTGTACAACCCATCTTTAGAACCTTTTCATCTTGCAAAACCAAAACTCTATACCCATGGAACAACAACTCCCCATTCCTCCCTCAGATCACTTTGATAGGACTTGTTGACTTACTGGATGTGGGGATAAGAAGGAGGGAGGAGCGAGGGGTGACTCCCAGATATGGGGGTTAGAAGACTGGTGAAGTGGTGGTGCCATTAACCACTTCCGGGGATACAGGATACTTCGGTTACCTATTGATAATAAACCACCCCAAAACTTAGTGACTTAAAACAACAAAGATTTATTATTGCTCAGGATTTGGAGGGTTAGCTGGATGCTTCCTTTGCTGGCTTGGTCTGGGCTCACTCACTGGGCTGCATTCAGCTGGAGGGTCGGTTAGGCTGGTTAGCTGGCCTCACTCGTGAGCCTGGCAGTTGGCACTGGCTGTCAGTTGGGGCACCTCAGTTCTCATCCCCCTCTCATCCTCCAACAGGCTAGACTGGCTTCCTTCCATGGCAGCTGGATTCTCTTAAAGTCTAGGCTTCAGAACTCTCGCGTGCCACTTCTATCACATTCTATCCATCAAAGCAAGTCACAAAGCCAGCTCAGATTCAGGAGGAAGGGAGCTAGATTCCCCTTTTGGATAAGAGAAGCTGCAAAGAACGTGTGGCCATATTTAATCTGCCATATAAGAGGAGGACCAAGTTTAGCAAAGAAAATAAGTTTATGGTCATAGGGATAGAAGAGAAAGTGAAAATTAACTCAAAGGAAGAGATTTCCCAACCCAAAGGGAACCATAACACTTAAAGGAATTTAAAAGATAGATGGAAAAGATGGACCCAAGGAGACACGACGAGATGGCCAGAGGAGTAGAAAGAACCATGGGAAAGCTCTGCCCTAGAAGCTGAGAGGAGAGAGTTGTTGACAGAATCATATGCTACCAAGATATTAAGTTGCATGCAGTTTGCCTTTAAAAAAAGAAAAAAGAATTATTGGACATGGTGATTGCAAAGACCTTAATGATCATGTTGAGAGACTTTGGGCAGAGTATGAAGAACAGATGCAAAACTGCTCTGGCTGGTGAGTCTGAAGGCGCCGAACGGTTCTTTGTATAAGTACCCAGGACACATCACACCCGTAAGTGGAGATGCTGAGCTAGAATCTTCTGGTAATAGGATTCTTCTTCTCCACCCCATTGACATCAGGCTTGTGACCAGCTTTGGCCAATAGGATGTAAAGAGTCATGTGTGCCACATCTATGCAGAAGTGTGAAGAACCACACGGGGTGCCCCCATTGCTCTTTTTCCCCCCACCTTGAGAACAGCAGGTCCCAGATGGAGGCTGTTCCTTCAGCCTGGATCCCAGAAGGAACAGGCAGTGTGACAACCAGCCTGCAGCTGACATGGAGGCTATTACCGTAAACCACCAAGATGGTGCGGGGGTTTGTTAACACAGTATAACCCAGCAAAAGCTGACTGATACGATACTCAGTAAATGTTCATGAAATCCTGTCAACTCAAGAGAAATTGATGAGAGCCCAGAATTGGGGGTACTTAAGTAGAACTGAGGTGATGATCAGAGAGGGACCCCAGAGAAAGGAACATTTGTCCCAAACCTTGAGGTCTGGCCAGAATTTAAAGAAGAGGCACGGGTGATGTGGTGTGATAATGTCCTAATAATCAAGACCACGGATGACTGTTTTTTTTTTTTAATGTTGTAACTCCTGCAGAAAAATTTTCTAGCTCCTACGATTCCTTGTTTTATAGCATGCTTTGGTTCTCTCTTGAAATACGCTTCAAAAACCTGTCACAGCAAACAGGGGCTGCGGAAGAATGGCTTGACCCAGCCACTCAGGGGAAGGAGTTCCAAGTAAAAGTGGAGTTTCAGAGCAGAGAACATAAAGAGGGATCTGAAAAGAGCTCCAGATTGTTGCCTGAAAAGCTATTCTCCTTTTTGAAAAACAGACATCTGACACCCACAAGACACTCATCCATAGAAGCTGAGCCCCCTTCAGAATGTGGGCAATTAGGGCCTTGGGGGGATGGGAGGGTTGGTTGACAGGGCTTCCCATGGCCCGGCTGACAGTTTCCCTCTCCCTCCTCAGCGCCTAGATGGCTTCAAAACGTAGCAGGAAAAGGCAAGCTGTGCCCAGGCTGGGGATAAACCGTCTGGAATTCTGAGGCTGAACCAAACCCTTGGAACAGAGAGTATGTTCCAAGGCCTTGGGTGAGCAGGCTTGGTGGGGGTGACTGTGTGTGTGTGTGTGTGTGTGTGTGTGTGTGTGTGTGTCCGTGCACACATGCACACACATTCAATTTAGCAGAGGAAGTCAAGGCAAATAGTTTAATCACGACCATCCCTCGGGGCAATTTGGAATAATTTTCTCATTAGAGAATATAACGTGCAGCATGACTAATGTTCAATCAGACAGTAGCTTCCAGCCCCCTCGCTCACTGCCATTACGCGGTCGGCTCTGATTAATGGGGGAGGGGTGTCTGTCTTTCCTCTGGGGCTGGGATGGTGGCTAGAGTCCAGTGATGGGGAGGGGAGAGGGGAGGGAAGGGGAGATCTTTTTTCAAATATAAACATGAGAAATAAAATAATGGGACCTCTCAGGGCTTGAAGCAGACCTGATTAAAGCTGGAAGCAGCGTCACCCCTGGGGGACCAGGATGCTGGGGCAGGGCTGCCATCTGCAAACTCCGCCCCGATGGAAGCAGAGCTGGGACCCTCCCCTTCTCCCTTTGCCCTCGCTCTTCCTCTCCCCTGCCCACGCTCTCCCTCTCCCCTGCCCACGCTCTCCCCCGGCCGTCTCCCTGCCTCCCTCACTGTTCCCAGGCCTCTCCTCCTGTCTTTTTCCCATCCACAGCATCCCTTGCAATGTCTACTCCTGGCCACATGGTGCCCACTGTCTGTTTTCCGGTCTTTCTTTCTGTCTCTGCCTCCCCTGGCGGAGTGCACGTGTGTGCGTGTGTGTGTGTGTGTGTGTGTGCATGCGCGTGTAACCTCTGGGCCCATGGCTGTTCGAGGAAGCCCAGCTTCTGTGCTCTCACTTCAAAACTGCAGCCCAGGACGTTCTCATTAAAAGAGCTCTTGGGGATTTTCTAGAGCTTTGCTCCCCCAGGTGTGGTCTGTGAACCAGCAGCATTGGCATCACCTGTTGCTGGTCAGAAAAGCAGATGCTGGAGCCCCTCCTAGGATCTACTGAATCAGAACGGGCATTTTGTCAAGACCCCCCGGGAATTCGTGTATACAGTAAAATCTGAGATGTGCCAGCCTCACTGCCTCACTTCACAGGAGATGCCTGAGGCCCAGAGTTACACAGCTCACTGGAGTTAAAGACTGTCACAGCCCCAAACCCAGGACGCCTGATTCACTGTAGTCCACGCCTCCACCGCCACAAAATAAGCAGCTCTGTTATTGTCGAGGTGCCTCTCATTTAAGATGACCAGTTTTCAAGTGTCTCCTTCAGAGATCACTTTAGAGAAGGTTTACCCCCTAATACAAAAGGGTCCCTCACTTTGCAGGGGCACCTCGGAGGTTTGGAGTTGGGGAGAGTCTCTAAAATATTTACACTCTGCAAACATCCCTGTTCTCCAAGAGCACTAAGTTCTGGGCATTCAGAAGACCAAATAACGCACACATGTTTTGACGCACCTATGGGGTACAGCAAATGCACCCATTTTTAGGCCATGACACAGACCCATAGAAAAACTCAGAGCTTGGTTCTTGCCCCGAAGAAACATTCATTCCCAAGGTCTATCACCTTCCCCAAGGTACACCAATGCCTCAAGTCAGGTGGGGGATTCCCCAGGTGCCACACACACTTGTGTGCATAATTAAGCCCATTTACACACACACACACACACACACACACACAGAGTCAAATAAATCAAATAGAGCCAGAATGGAATTCCTAGGGCAGATACACAGTTAGGCAGGCAAGACTTCCATGAAGCTAGAACCTTTCAAAATCTGGAAGTTGCTTTGGGGCAAATTGCCTCCTTCCAGCCCCAGTTTACCCAGTGTAAAAAGGCAGCAGGAGGGAGTCATTCATGATAGTGTCCTCTTTTCTTCCTCCTGGGAGTAGGTTTGCCGAAACACCAGTGAGACAGCAGCAGAGACGGAGCCCAGCCACCCCATCTCGGCTTTTCCCCTTCTCCCTCCTTGGCCCAAATGATTGACAGGTGATGGAATCTCAATTTATACCAAAGAGCTGCCAAGACCAGCACAGAGCCAGGCCCAACGTCTAACCTAAATCCTACAAAATCAAAGCGGAGGAAGCCGAGCTCTGGGGTCAGGCAGACCTGCTGGATCCCCGTCGGCCTCTTCCAGCATGGAACCGCATGTGTTCCTTGGCCTCACCAGCCTCGTCTGTGAAAGAGCAGCATCAAAGGGTGGGTGAAGGCCATAGCACGTGCCTGTGTGCATGGACCCCAGGAGGTGCTCCCAAGGGGTTGTTGGCAAAGCGGAAATACTTCAGAGCCCCTCTACAACTCCAGAGCCCCAAGGCACCAGGCCCAGAGGTGCAGGTAGACGCTGGGGTCTGCTGAGTGTTGATTGCCGTTAAATACTGCATGAGGCCTCAAAGGTCCGCCAGGCCTCCCCCGCAGCTGGAGCCTCACCTCCCAAGAGTCAGGGGCACACAGGAACTATCAGTGCCACCCCAGCTCCTGCAGGTTGGGGTGGGAGGTGGGGCATCAACACCAATGAAACCACTCCTGCCCACTGGCTCCCACCGAAGCTGCTGGACAAGGCCCCAAGTTCAAGGCCCAAGTTCAAGGTGCAAAGGTCATGGGGAGCACCCATGAGGTGAGTGAGGTTGGCTCCGGTGCTCCCACTCCCTTCACGTCCACATCTTTTGGGCAGACACCACCCACTGCCAACACCTCACACTCTATCTGCAGCTGCCCTCCCCTCAACATCCCCACCCAGAGCCTCCAGGCCCCGCAGGTGCCCAGACGCCCACCTGCACTTCCCAGGGTGCTCAGTAGCGCTCAACACTCATCAGCGACTAGAGTAACCCCCAGCTTAGTGAGGGACTGACCTTTTACCCGCCTCACTTAAGATTATTACCCCGAAGTCGCAACTTAAAAAAGCAGTTCAGCCCTAAATGGAGAGCAGGTGCAGTGGGAGGCCAGCGGGAAAGGCGGGCGGAGCAGGCAGGGTCCATCAGGGACATCAAGTCCGCAGCTGGAGGTCGCTACTCAGGCTCTGAACAGGGCAGGGAAACAGTCCTCAGGGAGAAGTGGGCCCCGCCCCCAGCCCTGCTCCCACGGGCGGCATGACTTTGAGCAAATCCCTCCCCAGTGTGAGCCTTGGGCTCCTTTCCGTTCCCCAGGGAGGGACTAGCAGGTCACTGAGAGGCCACTCCCCCACCAGTCCTTCACTCCTCACATCCTGAATCAGCTGGGCTATGAGCTTCCCCCCAACGGTGAACCCCCCATGGGAGCTCTGACGTGGCTTCCAGGGTCCCTTTTTCCCTCCTCCCTCTGAGGTCCCCATCCACGCAGTGCTTTCAGCATCTCCCCTCACAGACCGCTCCCAGGAAATGATGGTGGGGAGCACAACCGTCACCTGGACGTGGGTGGCTTGGTTCAACCACCATCCCTCCCAAGGGTCCAATCTCTGATTTTGAAGACTAGATGAAATGGACGATGTGAGCGCGACTGACTCTTGAGTTACCTCCCCCTCTCCAGGGCAAGGACCCTGATTCCTTCATCTTTGCATCCCCTACAGCTTCTAGGGCCATTCCTGGCACATGATAGGAGAGCAAAAGACATTTGCTGGCTGGATGGCTGGCTGGATGGCTGGATGGATGGATGGGTGGGTGGGTGGGTGGGTGGGTAAGTGGGTGGATGGATGGACGGATGGATGGATGGATAGATGGATGGATGGATGGATAGGTGGGTGGGTGGGTAAGTGGGTGGATGGATGGATGGATGGGTGGGTGGGTGGGTAAGTGGGTGGATGGATGGATGGATGGATGGGTGGATGGATGGATGTGTGGTCCCACGGCTGGGAGGCTGCAGCAGGCAGGCTGGCAGGCAGAAGACAAAGAAGCATTGGCTGCCAAACCCAGCGAGTGGTCAGCCCCCCTGCGGACAAGGCCTGGCAGTTGGGCCCAGTTAAAAGCTTTGAACAGCATTCTGTTCAGGAATCAATATGGAATACTTGCCATTAAATCCATATCAATCATTTTTTAAAAGGCCTCTTTGCACAGTTAGGGGCACCTTTGCTGTCTGAGGCCCTAGCCATCTTCCCTGGTTCAGCTCTTCAAATCAAGCTCTGCAGGCACAATGGTGAGACACAGGAAGACATAGGAAGAAGGAACTCGGACAGGGGGTGGGGATCGGGGTCCAGCAGCCACCGGCCTCCTGGGCCCACCCACGTGGAGAGGCCCGAGTGGGATGCAGAGCTGTGGCATCTGGCTCAGCCCTGGTTCCCCACTCTGGGGAACCTCAGCGTTCTGAACTTGCTGGCCTCTTGGGTCCCTCCTAGCTCTGACGCTGGGTGCGCCATGGGTATGTCTGGTCTTTTGGTGCTTGCAGTGATTATGGTCAAAGTGCCCACCAGCCTGGAGGTCGATGACGGCCCACACACCCCAACTGTGTCCCCTCGACTCCTCCTCTCCCCCTTAAAAAGCCTCTGGACACTTGTGATGCTAACTAAACAAAGTCTTGCTGCTCAGGTGTGGTCCAGACCATAGCATGGGCACCACCTGGGAGCTCGTTAGAAATGCAGAATCTCAGGCCCTCACCCCAGACCAACTGGATCGGACTCCCCATTTTAACACAATTCCCGCGGCATGCACACACAAAGAGAAGCGGGGCTCTAAGCCTCTCTGAGCCCTGGAGGAGACGGCCACGAGGATGTGTATTTGAAATACAAATTTAGGGGCTTCCCTGGTGCCCAGCAGTTAAGACTCTGAGCTGCCACTGAAGGGGACGCGGGTTCAGTCCCTGGTCAGGGAACTGACATCCCACATGCCACGTGGCACGTCGAAAAAAAAAAAAATACAAATTTAAGTAGGCATGCTGCCTGGTTTTATGTTATTTTGTTGTTTTGTTTGTCTCCTTGCTAAATCTGGCCAATCTAATCCCAGAACAATCTTTGGATGAGCAGGTAGTGAATATGTCATTATCCCTAAACCGCCGAGAGGAAAGACAGGTGCAGGACTGTCCACTGTATTCACACTCCCACAGCTGGTGAGCGGTGGGGCTGGGACGGGACCTCAGGTTTCAGATTCCAGCCTGCCCTTTCCCCACACCGATAGCTCCCCATCTGCCCCTGCACAGAACTTACGAGAAGTAAGAACGAGACGGAAGAGAAAGGGATGCACCCAAACTGTTGGTGGGTGCTTGAAGTGAAACAGGAAGGCTGTGCTTTTGTCTCACACACCTTCATAGAAGATTGGTTCTCCTTGGGCAGGCGCTGCTTTTGTGATTCTTAAAACGAAGGGAAAAAAAATGAGCAAATGCGCTCCGTATTGGTCAGGGGCAGGAGGTGGGTGCATTGGGGGAATGGAACCCAGCACAAGGGAATGAGCTAAGTATTTCAAAGTCTCCTCTGGAGCTTTCTCACACACCCGGGAACTCAGCTCAAGGAAGCAATCAGACATGCAGACAAAGATTCCTTTATGCGCAGCCTGTACAAACCACGCTTTCAAAAAATATTGAATGTCACGGGAAAACACTCATGATGTTCAAAAGGAAAAGGACACCGAAGTGAGTGCGTGGCACTCCAGGCAGAAGTGTATGTATAATGCTAGAGACTGGAAGTTTGCAGAAATGTTCAATGTGGTTTTTGGAGGAAGGAAACATTTATGGTGATATTTTCTTTCTTTCTTTTTTTTTTTTTTTTTGCGGTACGCGGGCCTCTCACCGCTGTGGCCTCTCCCGTTGCGGAGCACAGGCTCCGGACGCGCAGGCGCAGCGGCCATGGCTCACGGGCCCAGCCGCTCGGCGGCACGCGGGATCTTCCCGGACCGGGGCACGAACCCGCGTCCCCTGCATCGGCAGGCGGACCCTCGACCACTGCGCCGCCAGGGGAGCCCCGTGGTGATATTTTCTTAATTCTCTAAATGTTCTGAATGAACATAGAGCCTTCAAGATTTTTTGAAATAAAAGTAAAGACACTTGAGTCCCACCTCAGATAGACTAAACCAGAATCGCTGAAGGCTGTGAATCCTAGAAATCTGGACTTTTAAAGCACTTGGGTGTCCTCCATGTCTCCACCACGCCAGTGCTTTAACTTGTCACTAATAATCAAAGGCCGGAAGAGGTCCAGCTCCTGCCTGTGCAAGATTCAGGCCACCCGCCTCATTCTGCCCCTCCAGAAGGAAAAGCTGGGTGGAGAGGGGAGCCCATGGGCGGGGAAGATCACCTCCCAAGCAAATGCTCACCAGCAGGTGACTTCCTCTGACTTGAAAGAAAACAGAGCTCTTTGGCCCTATGGAAATCACTCTGCAAATGCAATGGAAAACAGGGCCTTGGAGACTGCCGCACAGCACGCCCCTCCCCTCGCTTGGAAACACAGTTAGAGCCAAACAGGTGGCACCACCCCGTGTAACTCAGAGTCTTCTCTACGATTCACACATCGCTCTGCCACGGGGCCACCATTCTGTGTTTTCAGTCCAGGAGGCCCTTGTGCTTCAAAAGAGGAAAGGCATTTGCACATCTTCAAACTGAGTCAATGATTAGATGGTCTGGAATCACTGGAGCCAGGGGTCTAGCGGCACCTGGACAGAAGAGGAGGCGGAACAGGCCAGCTTGGATGGCTGAGAGCAGGCTGACCTCTGAGGTCTCCTCCCACCTTGGCATCTCTTCCCCCTCCCCTGCCCCAAAGTGCCCAGAACCCCCTCCTGCCGGTTCCACCACACCTGGGCCCCACTGAACGTCTGTTTAGCCACAATTCCCTCTTTTTTTTTTCCTTTTTGGCCATGCTGCGAGGCTTGCAGGATCTTAGTTCTCTGACAAGGGACTGAACCCAGGCCCTCGGCAGTGAAAACGCAGAGTCCCAACCACTAGGCCCCCAGGGAATTCCCCCAAATTCCCTCTTCCTTAATCAATCTTGTCATCCAAACTTCCAGCCCCTCAACAGGCAGGACTCAACTACCTACCGAACAGAGAGAAAATGATCAGATCAATTCACGTGAAGGTGACAGACCAATGGACTGACCCCTATGAGCCACAGGAAATGGATGAGCCACGGAGAGAGGCTTGGCTCCCAACCCTCGGGGACGCCTGTGTCTCCCGGAGAGGTTGGGAAGAGAGCAAGGTTCTTCAGGATAACTTCCTCCATCTAGAAAGGATGCTTCTTCCCTGGCCGCCTCTGTGAGTATCAGCAGACCTGGAGCCCTGAGGAGAGACTCACGGGGCAATTACATCAGCACAGGACGCCTTTGTTTTGAGCTGAGGCTGGTTTTCCCACAAGCGACTGAAATAAATTAGAGCGTTTTCAACGAGGGCGGTTGAAAGCGGCACTCTTGGAAAAATCTCAGCAGCTGCTCTTTATTGGATTATAACTAGGAGCAAAACACCCCAAACCACACAATCGCCTGCAAAGGGGGGAAAAATCAAATCAAATGCAACATTGTTGTAGGCTCTGGAAAATGTTTCCCCAGGAAAGCCAGCTTGGGAACCTGGTCAATGTTCTCTAGCTGTGCTGTTTGGGGAGACAGACACTGCTCCTCGGGGGTCAGACGCAGTTTGTCTACACGTAGGCGGCCAGAGACACCGACAGACAGCCACACACAGGCGGGCTGGAGACGGCGGACAGGCGCCCCAGTGCAGGCTGCCACCACGGGGTGCACAGAGGCCCCAGGAGAGGGTCCCCCCTGCAGGGGCGGCCCAGCCCGAGACCCAGACACACCCTCTTTGCCAAGAGGTCTTTAAAAATAGGTGCAATCACCCTGCTTGTGGGGTGAGCAAATCCCATCGGGCCCTGGAAGCCAGAGGTGGGTACATTCCCTATGAAAGCCCGTGGAGGTATTAAATCCATTGTTGAACAGATGGCTGGAGATGGAAAGAGGGAACACTCGTCTGGGAGACCAGAAAGGTGGGTCGTTCTAACCCTGAGACTACCTAGCTCTATGAGTTCAAGGAAGTCATTTGCGTTTCTCTGATCCTCAGTTCTCTCATCCAGAAGATGGGTATTATCATATTTGTCCTCCTTCTTCCAGGGTGGGGGAGGAGGGCTGTTCATAGGGGATAGAAATGAGAACAGTGGTTGTCTGGGGGCGGGGCGGGGGAGGAGGGGATGGGCTGGGGTGGGACAGAGGGAACTCGAGGGGCTGAGACAAACGTCCTGTATCTTAACGGGTGGGGGAGCATTCCTTGAGTACATGCATTTGTTAAAATTGGTCAAAGTGTACATTTAAGATCTGTGCATCCCACTACATGTAAATTATACCCCAGTTTTTGAAGATGAGAAGTAAAACTGAACACACGAAGGCTACCATAAAGGAAGCTCTATTGGCCTGCTGTGAATAGGACAATCTCAAGCAAATAAAGTCTCACTTCGCCCTCGGATAGGAGATTATTTTGAAGTTCAGGTTCAATAGTTTCAGAAAACACATGTGTTTGTGTCTAGTTCCAACTGGCTTGGTTGGTATTTGAGAAAAAAACATTAGCTCAATTCAGAGTTCAGTCGAAAAATAATAATATTTGGATTCGGTTTTGGGTTCGGTGAATCAGGGCAGTGTTTTTCCAATTTGGGGGTCATGGTTCGGTTCAGTTCAAGTCCTTGTTAGAACAGCCCAGCATGGGGCTCGGCCCCCTGGGACACGGCCAGCCTGGCCCCCTAGCCATTGTCCGCACAATTTCAGCCCTTCCAGATCGGCATCAGTCGAGTGAGTTCTTTCCAGTCTCCTCCCTGAGTCTTCCAAAAAGTGAAACCAGAACTGAGGAGGAAAAGAAAATAGCTAAATTTCTTGGCTATGTAAAATCAAACTTGGTCCACACTCTGGCGCACATGCATACATGGGCAAGAGGCGGGAGCTGGCCCCTGAAATGCTGCCACCCACCAGGAAAAAGAAAAAGTAATCAGGACATCCGGGCAGTTTATGCCCTGGCCACTAGCTGGGCGGGAGCTGCTGTGCCTTTTTGCAGGTGGCAGAAGAACCCGGGGGAGGGGTGTGTGACTCCCGCAGTGCCCTAGGCAGGTCTACACAAGCAGTGGGCAGGCGTGAGAAGTCCGCCCAGATCACCCCAACCACAGCGACTGGCTCCTTCCAAGCCCCCATTGCACCCTCTGTCCCCTGTAAGTCCCAGCAGGCACACATGCGGGGTCAGGAGCTTCTTCTTCAGACTTGACATTTCTGCTTGAGAGGAAGGCTCCCAACAACTATTTCCAAGACTCCCAGCAGGAACAGACACGATGGGCAGAAGACAGAGCTCAGGACATTGACAGAGGTCTCTCGGGATGCCCTGTATGTGGTATGGGAATAAATATCAGGGGAGCCTACAAAGGGCTACCTCCCCACCTGGCCTCTCTTGCTGCCCCCTTCTCTCCAGCCTGGCTCATCCCATCACATCTCGACCACAGAACAATGTCCAGAAGCCCAGGCCCCTGCCCACCTCGTCCCCCACTGTCTCCACCTTGCTCCCTACTCTCCAGGCAGCCTGGAGATTTCATGCCTCCGTGCGGTATTCCTTTGTCCAGGAGACCCTTCCTCCTCATCTTCCCGAATAACTTCTCCTGAGTGCTTCCCAGGCGGAGTTGACCACTTTGTGCACAGAGGGGAGACAGGTGGAGAGAGCATCGCCCAAGTCTCAGACAACTCCAGCTTCACTCCTATGCCCACTCATGCCCGGCACTCTCCTCCTTTCTGATGAATTCCCTCCCAGAGGGCTTTTCAGTCCCTGACACAAACAGGCTTCTGTCAGCAAGACCACCATGTACAGTTGTGCAGTTTGTACACTGCACAAAGGCATCCAGCGGCGGGGGCTAGTGGGGACTGAACTCCACTTGCGAACTGTGCTGCTGAGAGCTGTGCCCACCCAGGGGGGACCCTTTTCTCTAATTCTCGCCTGCAAAGGCAGTAAGTAGCAGCCACACGCAGATTCCAGGAGCAGAGGGTTGACATCTTGGCCAGCTGCCTTGATAAGCCTGTCACTCATCCTGGTTGCGGTGACTTGCTGAGGGGACGGGAGAACTGGGGCTTATCTCTGTAACACTAGTCCTGAGCACCGCACCCAGCCTGGGCAACTGCCGGCTGACAAGAGCTGGTTCTCGGAATGAATCCAGGACCGTGGGAATCACTTCATTTGGGTTTTCATACTCAGGTTGAGTGTTTTTCCAGCTTCTCTGTCAGAACCTGATACCATTTCGTGACAGGCTGTGAAGGTGGCCGATGCTGTCCCTGCCTGCCCGCAAGGGAGACCACAGCGAGCTTCCATCAGGATCTGCTCCTTCCTGCCCACTCCAACCCCACCCAGCTCAGCCAGACAAACTCTCTTCCCTGTGCTCCCATACCCGGGGCCTGAGCTCACTGGGCTTGGGGCTTTTATTCTTGTACTAGAAGGTACTCCAGATAAATGTCTGGGCTCTAGGGAAGGTAGATGAAGTCACCAGGGCCTTCTTGGTGGTGTGGTCTGGACTCTCTCCACCTGATGGTATCAGGCCTGTCAGCCCAAACGTGCTCCCTTGGCCTGGCCTCCTGTGTGCTTTTCTGCTGCCTGTGCCCTGACCGCCAGATCTACCCAAGTCCCATCTCCCGCCAGTTGCCAACGGGCTGCTTCCCCCAGAACTCAAAACCCTTGAGGAGCTCCTGGGCTGCCGCCCCCACTCAGGCAACCACCACCGCACGCATTGTAATTATCTGTGCCCACGACCCACAGCTGCCTACCGTCTGGGCCTCACGGATTGGCCTGGGAAAGCCACTGCTCAGCTCCCAACCTCAGAGGCATCAGGAGACAGCGGCAGGGGGGCGGGCGGTGCAGCAGACAAACACACATCAAGTGGACCTGCGTTCAAACGTCAGTTCCTCCCTCCCCATCTGAGGGTTTGGGTAGCTTGTTGGGCCCCTTTGACACTCAGTTTCTTCTTCTGTACAATGGGGATGATAATACAACCACCGACGTGGAGTAAAAGAAATAATGTCTAAAAAGTGGCTGGTACCCAATTAGGATGACCAAGTTTTTCCTGCTGCCCTGGGGTTTCTGGGGTTTAGCACCAAAGTGTTGCATCCTAGGAACCCCTGAGGTGCTGGGCAAATGGGACAAGTGGTCACCCTACAACCCTATTCAGGTGAGCTGCTTCCTCTTCTCCTAATATTCAGAGGAATGGCTGAAAACCTGAGCAAGACCCTTGGTGCAGCCTCTGGAGTAGAGAAAACCAGGCTGTGGGGGAGATGGACTCAGCTCACTAGGCCTAGGCTGGGCCCCCTCTTTGTTACACTTGCTAACGCCCCTTCAAGTTATCCCACCTGCCTGTGGGATCATCAAGTCCAGAAGAGTGGTGCCCCCCATGGCCCTTCATCCGTGCACCCCAACGGCTCCCCAGGGCAGAGCAGGCAGTGGGGCCCTGGGAGCCAACTCCTGAGTGATGATGCCACACGCGAGGGCCAGCCTGAGTGAAGTCCTCCTCCACCTGCAGCTTCCCAGCCTTTTGGGGGAAGGAGGAGAGAGCGTTACACTCTTTTTCTTAGGCAGAAATTGTGGAGAGTGGGGTTGGGAATGGTGGGGACAGGTTTCTAACTCTGTCATTTTAGAAGCAAACCCTGCGAGGCTGGCACAGAGCAGCTTGATCCTGCGCGCCCAGCCCTCCGCTGGGGCGGCAGTGACACCTGCTGGCCGGGGCCGCGGTGGCTGCGGGCTCCGTTGGCCTAATGCAGACGCTCGGCAATTCCTGGGGGCCACCGTTCACTGCCCCAGTGAGCCTCCCCTGGACCCTCGCTGGCCACAGAGGGGAGGCCGGGCCTGCCTGACCTCCAGCCCTGTGGCAGAAGCGTGGCCGCAGGCCCTGGGGTGAGGATGCCCCAGCCAGGCAACTGGGCTGGAGATGCTCGCGGAGCCATGGCCTCGCGGCCTTGGAGAGGGAAGGACCACTGGCCGAGAGGTCCAGCTCTAGGGGGCGGGGCCTCCCACAGCCTTGAAGAGAGGCTGAAGCAGCGGACCCACCTGCCAGCCTTGCAGCCACAAACACCCTCTCCCCAGTTCACCCATTTCCTCTTCAAAGCTCCCCCAGTGCCCCTAGAGCACACCGTTTCTCCCAGGACATTCTTCATTGTGATGAAGAATCTGCGCTGTCTCTGAGTCTTCACTTTCTCTTTGTCTCAGTTCTAGCACTCATAGCTGGTTTTCTCTTCAGGGCTTCCTCCAGAAATTAGTATTTTGGCCGATCATGAGCACGCTGGGAGGGTGTCTCCCCGGGTGCAACCATGAAACCGTGTGGAGGTGGGGACACCCACCATCCGCTGCCTCCCGGGTGGCTAGGTGACCACTGCCCACACTCCAGCCCCCCGACAGCAGCTGTTCAAAGATGAGACCTCAGCAAAATCACAGGCCATCCCGCGTCTCCGGGGTGAATGATCGATACAGTATGCTGTTCCCATTGGACAGATGGGGAAACTGAGGCTTGGGGCAGTGAAGTGCCTGGCCCAGCATCTCGCAGCTCACTTCCACTGCTCTATGCCAGGCTTCAGGCTCCTGGAAGAAGTCATAGACGTGTCTGGGAATGCCATGATATCAAAAAGAAAAACTGAACACAACCCTAAATGCTTATCAGTAGGGGGACTGGTTACATAAATAATGCGTACCCACTCAATGGGATACTGTAGAATACTATGCTCATCTTAAAAAGCAGATCTAGGGCTTCCCTGGTGGCGCAGTGGTTGGGAGTCCGCCTGCCAATGCAGGGGACACGGGTTCGAGCCCTGGTCTGGGAGGATCCCACATGCCATGGAACAACAAAGCCCGTGCGCCACAACGAATGAGCCTGCGCTCTGGAGCCCGCGAGCCACAACTACTGAAGCCCATGCACCTAGAGCCCGTGCTCCACAACCAGAGAAGCCACCGTAATGGGAAGCCCATGCACCAACAACGAAGAGCAGACCCTGCTCACTGCAACTAGAGAAAGCTGCGCAGCAACGAAGACCCAATGCAGCCAAAAGTAAAAATAAAATTAAAAAAAAAAAAAAAGAAGTAAATCTAGGGAATTCCCTGGCGGACCAGTAGTTAGGACTCGGCACTTTCACTGCTGTGGCCAGGGTTCAATCCCTGGTTGGGGAACTAAGATCCCACAAGTAGATTTATATATACATTTATGCTACTTTCTACACACACACACATATATACACATATATATGCAGATTACAAAACAATATATTATCAGTCAAGGTCCTGCAAAAGGAGGGGGGTGATTTGAGGAGAGTTTAATAAAAGAGTTTCTTTATGGGGTTTAAGGGATGAGGAAGCACACAGGGGCCAGCAGCCATCCCTAAGGATGAAGGGTGAGGGAGGAAGCGGTTATGGGAATCCGGGAGGGGAAGCTGCCTGACAGGAGTTCTGCCCCACAGAGCAGCTGATCTGGCAGAGAGGGTGCCGGCCAGGGAATAAATATCCCAGCGGCCATGCCCGTCCCCTGCAGAGGCAGAGCAGGGGGGCAGGGTGGGTGGGCCTGGAGGAATGCTCAGGAAGAGACCCACGCAGGTTGCACACATGTGAAAATGACCAAAAGGATACCCACCAACGAGATAAAGTGTTAAAGAGTGTTCATCGTGGGGGGAGGGGGCGGAACTGCAGGAAGTAGGGGAAGTGACATTTTGACCTTTTACTTCCTATGTCTCTGTATTTGAATTTATAACAACTGCCATATATGAAATGTATAATCGCCAACGATAATTAAAATATTGCATTTGGGGAACAGCATATAGACCCACGGGAGAAGGAGGGTAGAGGTCCCACCTGTCTTCCCACTCCGACCACCCTCATCCCTCCCTGCTCAGAGCTCCAGTCGGGAGGACTGGAGCTCAGGTTGGGCTGTTCTGGACGGTTCCACTTCAACCAGGCACGTGTATCCACGGCCAGAGAGCAGCCACCACAATGTCCTTGCCAACAGCCCAGCGCTGGGCACAAAGGGGTGCCTGGTAAATACGCAGTCATGACAGACGGAACGTGCCAGCTCCCTGTCACCGTAGGAGTGACCTGGGCTGTGTGTCATTAACTTCGGAGCCCTCCTCTCTCGGGTGCAAAGATTGATGGAGGTCTTGCTCACCTCCTGGGGCTGCCGTGAATTGGAAACATTCTGAAAAGGCAAAAGCACATGTAAACCCAACGTGTCAGGAGTAACACACTTGGATTCATGCACCTTTGCGAATGCTTTTCTTTTCATTATTTTTTTTAAAGTGTGTTTAAGAAGAGTGATCGCCTCTCCTCATTTCCTGCCCTCTCCCCTTCACAGGGGCAGAGACGTTTCATTCAGGGTTGCAGATTCTGTTTCCGTCTGGGGGAGGCAGGCCTCCGGGGAATGACCCCCTTTAGGAATTTATACCGGCTGGGAAATATAATCCAGTGTTTTCCAGCCATCATTTAGCAAATAGTTGTCATCAGAGTGGTTCCCTCCTGCCTTCCCCGCCCTCCCACCTTACCCCCTCCCAGACCCCGAAGGACCGACTTGGTGACTTCGTAGTTATGAACAAGCAAATCTGCGAAAACTTAGGAGGCCTCGGCTGAACCGAAACGTTTTTCAAAGAAACACTTTCCAGCCCAAGAAAGGTAATATCCTGGAGGGCTGCCCGCCTTCCTGCAATTAACTAGAATACCACCCAACGGCGCTTTTGTTGGCTACCATTTCCCATGGAAATACCTCAAATGCTTTTCCTCCTGGTGGTTGAGCAACTAGAGACATGGAAACAGACAGCGGCCCTAAAATGGGACCTTTGTCTCTTTCCTGTTCAAGCCGCAGAAGGGCAGCCGGGACCAGCAAGCCCTTCTTCCACCACCCGCCGCAGCCCAGGCGCCTGGGCAAGGGGCGAGGGGCCTGGCTCCCGGGTGGGCTCTGGAGGCCAGGGGCACCTGGGAGGGGAAGGAGGGGAGCGGAAGGGGCACTGTCTTGAGAAAAGGCCGAGGGTTGAGACTCTACCCAATGTGCATTCAAGTGCAGCCCCACCAGAGAGCTACCAGCCCTGTGACCTTGACCAAGTAACTGCACCTTCTAAGCCCCCAAACCTCCACTCCTCCATCTGTTAGTTAAGTGGGGTTGTTGTGGAGATTAAATGAGGTGACGCTTTGCAAGTTCCTGACATGCTGTAGGTGCTCATTACACCCTAGTTTTTATTGCATTCTCTGGGTTAGAGCATTGCCCTCTCCTGCTGCCCTACTGTCTCCTTTGAAAATACAAATGCTCCAGGAAGGGATAACCTTGGAGGGTTTCCAGCAGCCTATCAGGAAGAGTAAAGGTGATGGTGGTGCCAGTCAGGGGAGCCAAAGGCGACGTGTCTGAGAACCAAGCTGCAAAGCAGCCTATCTCCTGCATTAGGGCCAGAGGCGGAGAGGTCCCCCGGGCAAGCTTTGGGGCACCTGAGCCCCCTGGACACCTACAAAATGCCCTCTCTGGTGCAAGGGCTGCAGGAGCCTGCTTGTCCCTTGGCCCAGGTGTCTGCACGTGCCATCGGAGTTCTACCAGTAATGAGGTCCAGAAGGGGAGCTGGTGTGGAGGTCATGTCCCTTCAACTTCACACCTGCCCTGCACCTCCTTCCAGGACCCCAACACCTACCCACTGCCTCCCTCCCAGACTGTCCCCTCCACTGGTCTGCAACAGCCCTGACGCTGCGTTATGGGCTCCAGGCCTCTCACTTCCACCAGGCCGGCCCTTGTCCACCCAGTGCAGCCTGACCAGTCCAGTGAGGAGCCCTGCCCAAGTGATCTAACTGCAATGTCCGTACCTGAAATGACAGCACTAGCTGTTTATTTCCTTAAGCAGGAAATACACTTTTTCTGAAGGATAGTTGATTTACAGTATTATATTAGTTTCAGGTATACAGCATAGTAATTCAGTATTTTTACAGATTATACTCCATTAAGAGTTATTACCAGATAATGACTATAATTCCCTGTGCTGTACAATACATCCTTGTTGCTTATTTATTTTGTACATAGTAGTTTGTACCTCTTAATCCCCTATCCTATCTTGCCCATCCCCACTGCCCTCTCCCCACTGGTAACCACTAGTTTATTTTCTGTATCTGCGAGTCTGTTTCTGTTTTGCTATATACATTCATTTGTATTATTTTTTAGATTCCACATATAAGTGATATCATATAGTATTTGTCTTTCTCTGACTTATTTCACTAAGCATAATAATCTCTAGGTTCATCCATGTTGCTGCAAATGGCAGAATTTCATTCTTCTTTATGGCTAATATTCCATTGTGTATATATACCACAACTTCTTTATCCATTTGTCTGTTTCAGGTACACATAATAGTGATTTGATATTTATATACATTACAAAATGATCACCATGATAAGTCTAGTTACCATCTGGCACCATACAAAGTTACTATAATATTATTGACTATATTCCCTATGCTGTATATTACATCCCTGCAACTTATTTATTTTATAACTGGAAGTTTGTACCTCTTAATCCCTTCGCCTATTTCACCCAACCCCCTACCCGTCTCCTCTCTGGCAACCACTAGTTTGTTTTCTGTATCCATGAATCTGTTTCTGTTTTTAAAAGTACAATTTGGTCAGAAAATAACAGATTTACTAACTGAACTGCATTTTTTATTCTGTGTGTGTGTGTGCGTGTGTGTGTGTGTGTGTGCACGTGGGTGAAACCAGGCTATAAACTGCTAACCTTTATAAATCCAGCATCTGGACTTTTGTCAGTTTCTGAAAAGCAAGTTAAAATTGGAATAAAAGAAGAAATGTTTGCTATTACAAAGCAAAACTTTGGATATTCATGTCCTTCGGACATCTTCAAGGAAGGAACAATTCTGAGCCCCAAAGAGAAAATAAAACAGCTGGGGGCTGAATGAAAAAGGAAGAACATCACACACCCGTCAATCACCTGTCTTGTTGTACAGAAAGTCAAGCATAGTCAAGTTCAGACAATGGGGAGCAGAAGCGGCCACAGAGATAGTGGTAACAAGGGAGTTGGGGGACACAGGAAACAAACCAGAGTGAGGAATTTTGAAGATAAAATTACCTAATTTGCAATTTTAGCAAATTGGTTAAGAATGCTGCTGGTGCCAAATGACACCTTAGTAGATTTGTTTATGGTGATTTTTGTTTAAAGATGTTGCACAATTGAGGCTTTCAAAAATGGTTTGGATGACCCAAGTTTTCTCTTTCTGGAAATTTTTTAACTCAATACAAACAAGTACGTATAAAGAAGAATAACAATCACTCAAATTCACACCACCCTGAATTAAGAGCTGTTCATTTTCACGGGGAATAAATACGAGGTATGATCATGCCTACCCTGCTTTTATTATGGACCCATGACAAGGCAGCTGTATTTAATAGTGCCCAGCTATACTGGTTGGAAAAAAGTTGAAGTTCTTACATGTTGGTTGGTGAACAGCCCTCGCCCTGGGCCCTTCCCTAAAACTCCTGCACCTGTCTACAACCCAGCACCTAAAGAGTTAGCACCTGGCACAGCCCGGGGCCCCAGGACCTAGGTTACTGTCCCACTGGCCCTTTGAAGCTCCTGAGTGTAAGATTCCGTCCCCACGTACCTCCTTGGCCACAGCAGCCTGGACTCCTTAGCAGTGATGCTGACATCCTGCATGGAAAAGACCATCCTTCCACCCCAACTCCCAAAGACTGTAGAGGCCCCTGCCCACTGCCGCTCCCCTGGAGTCGCCCTCACGTGGCCACATGTAGGCACTGCAGCCTCTGCAGGACTGACACTCAAAAGGCAGGAAAACAGGTGGGCAGCCAGCAACAGGGACCATTGGTCAAATGCTGCCATTTCCGAGATGGGTCACCTATGTGACAGGAGGAAGGGATACAGGATGGCCCGGACCTGTAGAGGCAGTTCAGGGCCAGAAGCCACTCGGAGTATAGGTCCCTCTTTCTTTTTTTTTTTGCGGTACGCGGGCCTCTCACTGTTGTGGCCTCTCCCGTTGCGGAGCACAGGCTCCGGACGCGCAGGCTCAGCGGCCATGGCTCACGGGTCCAGCCGCTCCGCGGCATGTGGGATCTTCCCGGACAGGGGCACGAACCTGTGTCCCCTGCATCGGCAGGCGGACTCTCAACCACTGCGCCACCAGGGAAGCCCCAGGTCCCTCTTTCTGTAATCCCTGTTGAATTTCACCTTTTTAATGGAACACCTGTTCATCCACTGGCATTAACAATCTTAATTTAATTAATAAAAATGAGAGCTGACACTTACATAGTACTATTTCACTGACAGGCACCATATTAAATGTATTGTACTTTATTGAGAACAATCCACATCATCGTTATCATCATCCCATTTTTACAGATGAGGAATCTGATGACAGAGATAAGTGGCAGAGCCCAGGAATCAAAACCAGGCAATCGAGCAACAGAGCCCATGCACCAGGCGAGCATGCACCCCCTCTCAGCCACCTGAGAGATTAGCCTTGACCTAACTAGACATGACATTTCAAGGACCGACTTTCAGTGATTTAGTCAACAATAGAGATACGGAATGTGTGGAAAGCTCGGATAGCTTTATAAGGCCTAGAAGATGTTTAATTGCTGTTAGTTTAGCAGAGTCTGAGACGAGATCAACGCCATTTATAATATCGTTGACATTCGGAAGGATTTTCCACTTACTGAGGCTACAAGTTACCTAATGACTATAATTTAAGAGGGAAATTGTTGGAAGAGCTTGATGCCATTTCCTGTATCAAATCATGGCCCAGACACTTGCATCATTTCAGTAGGTCAACCACACCAAACAAAAGCTCACACCAACAATTCCTATACATGAACAAATCATTTAGAAATTATCTGATTTATCTGACGAATCAACATTTGTGCTACCACTTAGAGAATAAAAGAGAATATATTTTTAACTTTTGATGTGTGTGTATATATATGTATGCCTGGTTTACATTATCATTCCAGTTAAATATTTGTGTATCAGCTCCTAGTCCTACCTAATGAACAAGTGGGTTAGATTTTCACAAATGCTTCTTGCTAAGTGTATGACTCTGCATCCCATTTTTCTCAGTAACTTCTTTCAATTGCTGCACAGCAATTCCTCTTGAGACATTTCCACATCCCATGTATCCCTTCCCCACTCATGCTTCCAACCCTGTACACTTCTCCCTGTGCACAAGCTGAAGAGCTTCTCTTGGGTATAAATGCTGACATAGAATTGCTGGGCCACAAGATACACACGTTTTCTATTTTACCAGGTTCTGTGGGGTCACTCTCTCCCACCTTCAGTGTCTGGAAATTACCATTTTTCTTTTTATCCTCATCAATACTTGATATTGTTAGACTTTAACTTTTTCAGTCTGATGAGTGGAAATGGTATCCCAATGTTGTTTTTTTGCTTTTTTTGTTTTCTTGGGGTTTTTTTGCGGTACGCGGGCCTCTCACTGTTGTGGCCTCTCCCGTTGCGGGGCACAGGCTCTGGACGCGCAGGCTTAGCGACCATGGCTCACGGGCCCAGCCGCTCTGCGGCATGTGGGATCCTCCCGGACCGGGGCACGAACCCGTGTCCCCTGCATCGGCAGGAGGACTCTCAACCACTGCGCCACCAGGGAAGCCCCCCAGTGTTGTTTTAATTTCAATTTCCCTGATTACTGGTTGGGCACATTTCCTGTGTATTAGCCATTGAGATGTCCTCTTCTATAAATTGCCCAATCATATTTTTTTCCCATTGAGTTATTTGTCTTTTTCTTTAATTGAAGGAGTTCTTTATGAAGTCTAGTTACCCATCCTTTGCCTCCTATATATTGTAGATTACAAATTTGTTCCTTGTCTTTTCATTTTTATGTGATATCTCTGGCCATTCTGAAAATGACATCAAATTGTTCTTTCCCTTCGTGGTTGGAGAGTGGGGTGATAATCTTATTTAACAGCACCTTCCCTTCCTAAGTTCTTAAAGATAGTTTTCTATTTTTTTCTAATAGCTTCAAAACTTATTTTTCATGTTAATTTCTTATGGCATCTGGAATTTATTTTTTGTGTATGGTATGGGGTAGGGAGATAAGGCAAGGAGACCCAGAAGGGAATTTTGGAGACAAGGTGGCAGCCGCAAAAAATAATAGTATGAATTTGATTTCTGCTGATTCCCAGTTCCCTGGAGACTGGAGCACTGGGTGTCGACAGCTCTGTGGGCCCAGGACACAGTGAGGATCAGCAGGGCCAGAGTGGGGTTCCCTGCTGAAGCCTCCACCTGCTTTCTGCTCTCCCACTGTTTCTTACTTCTCTCCATGTATTGACTCGGAGACAACTATTTCTGCCTTCCCACACCTCAGGGTGATAGAGGTCCTGGAGTACTTCTTTTACTCATCGGCTTCCAATTCTCCCCAAATCATCCCCCTTTGAGCATCTTCGATGGGGCCCAGGATTCAGGATGGAGTAAACTCCCTTGGGTACCACAGGTCTCTGGCCCACGTATGCTACAGAACCAGGGATGGAGCCCAGGACCGGCAGAGCTGGGGCAGTGCGGTCACTCCCACGGGCGTCCCTCATCCTCCAGACCCTGGTCCCCCACCCTGCCTCTAGAATCTCCTGCGCTTTTCTTTTCTCTTCCCCAAATTCCTCTTGTTAAACACCAGCTCCTCTTTGGGGACACATTTTGGACCACCTAACCCCCCCTCTCATCCTCTTCTGTCCCCTGTCCTCTTCCTTCTACCCCCACCCTTGCATCTGTCCAAAGCTGTTCTTAATACAAATAAAACCCACAATAGTCCATAAAAAAATAAATAAAAATAAAAGTAAATAATAGTACAGAAAAAAAAAGTAATGACATGAAAAGCTTTACCATATTATACATTTTTTAAGCCAATTACAAAACTGCATGTATATTATTATTGCACTTTTATTAAACTATACGCATTGAAGGATAGATCAGGTCATCCTTGGACTCGTCCTCCCTCCTGGTGGTCCTCATCTCCCCTCAGTGTTTCCTCTCCCGCAACCTTCTCCCAGGATTGGTCTTTTCTAGTCTCTGTGAAAAGAAGAACTGCTCCCCTAAGAATCATCCTTTGACCTTCTGAATAATGGGATAGCCAGTTTGCCTGGGACAGTCAAGTTTCCCCTGATTTCTCAACTATTACAAGCACCCCTCCTCACTCAGCATATTTGATACCCACAGTCATCATAGTTTAACACACCTCACTTTTTACATATTAAAACATTGATCTAAAATTTGCACTTATCAAATTTTGCACTTATCAAAATTTGCACTTATCAAACAGTGCAAATGGTGAGCTGTAAAAATATTACAACTCACCATCTGCACTGTTTGACTGTTTAATTTTTGAATACAAATAAAAATTCCAAGTGGTCACAGTGTCAGAACTGAGCTGGATTGTAGGACACCCAGTGGGTGTCTGGAGAATTGGAGAACAGGCTGGTGTTGGGGGGCAAACTACACATTTGGTGCCAGAAATGTAAGTAAAAACAGTGCAGAAAGAGGGAAGGGCACCCCGTCTCATTTTAAGAACACATCTCTGACATTTCTGCTTCCTCCCCTCTGGCCAGAACTGAGACACACAACTTTTTTATATGGGCTTGGAAAACTGGCTATTAAAAGTGCCGAGAATGTTCGCTGAGAGAACGGTAGTTATTTTGGAAAAATACAAAACAGGCTTAGAGGCTAGGCCATGTGTAGGAAGTTTGGGGCTTGTAACTTTGGATTCCTTTCCTAAGAGACGTGGAGAATTTATTCGTAAAGCAAGCGCATTAGCCAGGATTAAGTTCAGCTGTAACAGAAAACCCCAAAATAACAGTGGTTTGGTTCTGTATCCCGTTCCTGACTGTATGAAAGTGATAGTTAAACCTCCCTTGACTGGAGGGCCACTGTGTACCGGGCGAGGTCCCAGATGCTTTACATTTAATCTTCACAAGACCCTATAAAGGAGCACCCCACTTTACAGGTGAGAGACTGAAGCTCAGAGAAGGTAGGTAACTTGCCCAAGGTCACACAGCTCCTTTGTGGTCGAGCCTTCATGAATCCAGAGCTCTTTCCACTCAGGGGACAACAGGTGCCACCCTCACATCTCCCCCATTAGCGCTAAGGAGGGAGGGACAACACCCAGCTTCCGTGCAGTTGACAAAAGCGCACTTTCCCAGACTGGCTTTTCGAACATATGTGTTAATGGTTGAAAACTAAAACTGAAATGTGTTTCCACACTCATTACCACACTGCTCTGTTCATTTTTTTTAATCCCACAGAGCAACATATTTTGGTTGTGCCTCTGGTTCACCAAGTACAACTAATCAGCACATCCACTCACTCAGACAGAAACCAATGCCAAGGACATGGCGGGTCAAGACACCAGGGACGGTGAGACTGCAGGCGCTCCCAGCCTCCCCAGCCAGCCCCCTTCTCCTCCACAGACCACGCTGCAGCTCCGAATCTGGTGTGAGGCTCTCTCTAGGTTCTTTCTCTGTGAGCTCCAGTCAAGAGGTCATGAAGAGCCCAGGAGGCAGGGAAGCCTTGCAGGTGTGGGCACTCGGTGTTTCACCAACCACACCAACCTGACTCTCGAAACGGTCCTTCAGGAGAGCAGACACAGCCGCATTTCACACAGAGAAGTTCAGAGACATCAAGTAACTTGCCCTAAGTCACACAGCCTAAAAATAACAGAGGCAGGACTCAAACCCAGGACTTCTGACTCTGAGAACAGAGCTTGATCCTGTTCCCAGGAAGTTCCTCCTCAGTGCTTCCCCTTTTCCCACTCCCTGTTGTCAAGTGATAATTTCCAGAGTGAAGGCTTATCCTGCTGGTATGGGTGTCAGAGGCGGATATCTGGTATTTGTAGACCAGAGGCACCTAGAGACAAGAAGAGGAACAGAGAAACACACAGAGACACAGAGAAAGAAGCAGAGACAGAGAGACAGATTGAGGGAGCAGTCTTCATTCTGGGCAGAAGACACGGTTTAAGAAGCTTATGATCTAGCTAAAGAGCAAAGACACAACACAGGAAGGAGGACTAAAATACAAGAGACCAAGCACATGTTGGCACCATGGGTGACAGAGGAGGGCTGAGTCGGGGAGGGTGGGCTGGAACTGGCCTGGCTGGGTGTGGACAGAGCCCAGTAGGAGGATGGAGGGAAGACCAGCCCGGAGCAGGGTGAACGGGGGAGGCCCCTCCGCCCGAGGGTGCAAGGCTGCACAGTACTCCTCAGTATGGGTGTTGCCAGGATGCATGGAATCAACTGATGGACATCTAGGTGTTCCCAGCTTTTCACTTACAGAATGTGTAATGGATTTCCCTTATGTTGAAGGATAAATCCCCCAGGAAGACAGGGATTTTCCTGTAGGAAGACAGCCCCAGGGCTGCTCTTCTGTTTCTTCCCAGCTCAGGGACATGGTAATTTGTGCCCTGATCACGTATTTGAGAAAATGTAGAGAAATTAAGGTTTACAGACATATTCTAACCTTTTCAAATGTACCGGGTCTGTAAACTCCACATTGACTCAAATATAGTGGACAATCACTCTGTCTTTTATGTGCTTTGGGAAAATGTCCAAGTTTTCAGATGGATCGGTATTTGCAGGGCTTGTTTAAAAGGGTGTGAGGAGGGCTTCCCTGGTGGCGCAGTGGTTGAGAGTCCGGCTTCCGATGTAGGGGACGTGGGTTCGTGCCCCGGTCCGGGAAGATCCCACATGCCGTGGAGTGGCTGGGCCCGTGAGCCATGGCCGCTGAGCCTGCGTGTCCGGAGCTTGTGCTCCGCAACGGGAGAGGCCACAACAGTGAGACGCCCGCGTACCGCAAAAAAAAAAAAAAATAGGGTGTGGGGAGGACATTGTCCTCTCGCGGTGACCTCCACAACCCCAGGCACAAGATGGTGAAGCAGGTGCAAGACTGGGAACTGGGTGGTCACAGATCAGGGCTGGACCATGTCGGCCTCTTAGACTGTGTCACAATCCCAACCTTGTCTTTCATTGTCGATCCTGACTTGGACATCCCTTCTCTCATCCACTTCAGTGTCACTTAGAAGTGTGTACCTGTTTTCACAGCATCTACAAGATGTGATCTCAGGTGAGTTTGAAATATGTTGAGATATGCTATGAAAGACCAATGTACATTAATTTAAAAAAAGACCAGGTGTAAGACCACAAAAACAAACAAAAAATACATTTCAAAAAGCAGGACGAGTACAGATAACTCTCTAATCACAATGCATGAAACTAGAAAGTAACAGCGGAAACAGGAAACTGAAAAGCAATACAAAGTTCAAAATTAAACAAAAAGAAACAAACAAAAAACTATACCTGGATGGAATATTATTCAGCCTTGAAAAATGAAGGAAATTCTGACAACATGCTATGACATGCATGAACCTTGCAGACATTATGCAAAGTGAAATTAGCCAGGCACAAAAAGGCAAATACTGTAGGATTCCACTTGCACGAGGCATCTAAGTGGTCAGATTAATAGAGACAGAATGTGGAGTCACTGTTTCCAGGGGCTGAGAGGAGGAGGGGACGGGGAGTTGTTTAATGGGCTTAGAGTTTCAATTTTGCAAAATGAAAAAGTTCATCTTGCATACTGCACAACGTGAATATACTAAACACTACTGAACTATACACTTGAAATGGCTGAAACGATACATTTTGTGTTATGTGTATTACAAAAAAAAAAAAAAAAAAAAGACCAGAACACAGGCATAGGATTATTTCTTAGACGCTGTCTTACTTATACACAGGGAGAAAAGAAAAAAAGCTTCCCCTTAGTGACAGAGAAAAAAATGCAGGACAAGGTGCCCTGAATTTTAGGCAGGAAATGTATAGACACATTTTACATGAACAAACTCTTACCTACCTAAAACGTTGAGCTGTATAACAATGCAAATACCTTTGTGTTTTAAAATATCATTTTGCTGAACTGCCAAACTAAGATTTTGTGATGCAAAACAGCCAGCCTCAGGGTTTGGTTCAGACCCGTTAAAACTGAATCACAAAAGCAACACTAAACTTCTACAATGTCATATTTTAATACAGTTTAAGAAGCTCACTGATGCCATGTTCACCCTGAGTTTTCTTCTAGAGAGGATAATACGCACATTATGGGAAGTGCATGGAGGCAGGAGTGTATGTTTTGTTGTTGATGCTGTTTAATTTTGTTGTTGCTGCTTCCTTTAACCACATGAGGATTCATGAAGGCTTTCATCTTCTCAGCCCGTATGCAATTCAGAACTGCACAGTTGCTCTCTCCAGCACACAAGCACACAGCCTGTCAGGGACAGACAACGTCCTTGTATAAGGAGATCACTCGTGTTACCAACTGTCCAGCGTGACACAAGGCAGACAGCAACACTGGTCTTCTGGCTCTGGGCTCCGTATGTGGCCCGCGGCTCCTTGTCACTCCAAGAGGAAATGGGCACAGATGCCCCTTTTACTTCCTGCCTTCAAAGCACCAGAGTCACAAGGCACACTTACCCACCCAGGCCTAGCGAAAACCATGCAGTCTCTCAGGCCCCTTCTTGTGCAGTTCAATTTTGCATTAGAAATAAATCACTACATCTTAGCAGCCAACATGCCTTACCACCCGACATGACTTTCTAGAATAGCACTGCCCGACAGAACCTCCTTGAGGGTGGAAATGTGGCTACTGAACCCTTGATACGCAGCTAGGGTGAGTCAATGTAAATTTCTTTAGACTTATGTAAATTTGATTAATTAAAATGTTCGTCGTAACAGCTGCAGGCAGCTAGTGTCCATATCGGACAGCACAGTTCTAGAAGGAGCAGCACCTTTCTGAACCTTTATTTTTCCTTGGATTTGTCTGCGTCTTTGTCAAAGTACAAACATAGGAACTATGGATACAGCAAGAGCCCTTGTCCTCTCCATCCTCGCCCCCAACTCCCCCTGCCCTTTCTACCATTCCCCCTTCCACCCAAGTTCTCTAGAGGTTTCCAGGACCAAATATTATTTCTAATAACAGAGTTTTCTCACTCCAGTTATAATCACAAATCCCTCTGGGGAGAAAGTCTTATAGCGAAACAAACGGCCTATCCAAAGGTTTCAGAAAATTACTTTTGAAAAACTCTTTGGAGTGGACTACGCAGGGAAATGAAGTAAGTATCAGGTTGGTTTGAGTAAGTTATCACATATGCCCCATGAGCTTCAGGGCATGTTTTGAGAAGGTTTTTCTCCCTGCTCCCAAATAACGGACAAATTGTTGATATAACGAGTGATCGAAGGAAGGGCCAGTTGGCAGCCTTTGGAGCAGGAAGGCCTCTGCAGGGAGGAGAATATTAATCAAGGTTTCCCGAGCACGGGAGCAAGCCGGAGAAGAACAAGCTTCTCCTTCATGTACAAGGCAGCTCCTGGGGACAGTTCCAACACAGCTTCCCAACTTTAATGTGCACGCACGCCTCCCGGAGAGTCGTGTTAGAACGCAGATTCGCGTTCAGCAGGGCCAGGTGGTGCCAAAGATGTGGGTGCAGAGACCACACTTTACATAGTGAGCCTCTAGGCCTCGATGCTCCTGAAGTCCACTCAGGACATCTGGCAGGCGGCTGCCAGGGCCCTGACTCCCAGCCCACCCCTGCCTGCCGAGGGCTAGTTTCTCTTGAAATGATCATCTTGGAGCCTGTCTCCTAGGAATTCAGCCCCACTTTATAAACTCACCTGCTGCAACCAGAGATCAACAGACCTTTTCAAAGTTGACCAAACATACAGGACCAAAGCCCTGAGAGACCAGTGGGAGGCAGCAGTCTTGAGTGAATGCATCTGCTCCACAAATTCAGACTAGCCCACAGGGGGTCTGCTCTGAGGCCTGAGGGTCAGGGGGGTACCCGTTAGCACAAATCTAAGCTCCATCCTCCATTCTAGTTTCATTGATAATGACATTGGTGTTTTCCCTCATTTCTTCTTGTTCCCTACTACTGCTCACTTAATTCAGCCTTAATTCGGGATGAAATTGGTATAATCTGCCCTTTCAAACCACTTTATCTCCATCTACAAAATGAGGAAAATAGGGCACCCATACCTCTCAATTTCGTGAGGATTAAGCTAGCGCACAGAGGGGTTTAGCACTGTCCAAGTATGACAGATGCTTACTAAATGCAAGGTGTTATTATAGGTTATTTTATGATGTCTGTTCCATGAGTAAGTACAGACTGGGGGGCTTCCCTGGTGGCACAGTGGTTAAGAATCCGCCTGCCAATGCAGGGGACACGGGTTCGAGCCCTGGTCCGGGAAGATCCCACATGCCGCGGAGCAACTAAGCCCATGCGCCACAACTACTGAGCCTGCGCTCTAGAGCCCGCGAGCCACAACTACTGAGCCCGTGTGCCGCAACTACTGAAGCCCGCGTCCCCTAGGGCCCACGTGCCACAACTACTGAGCCTACGTGCTGCAACTACTGAAGTTCACACGCCTAGAGCCCGTGTTCCGCAACAAGAGAAGCCACTACAATGAGAAGCCCACGCAGCACAACAACGAGTAGGCCCAGCTTGCTGCAACTAGAGAAAGCCCGTGCACAGCAATGAAGACCCAACACAGCCATAAATAAATAAACAATTTTTTAAATTATTAACCAAAAAAAAGTACAGATTGGTCTCCAATAACAATCTCTCTCTTCACCTCCAGACCCAATGCCCGCTCGGTATTTCCACCAGAAGCAAACGTTTCATCTTTTCTCCAAAAATCAGTCTCCCTCGCCTTCCTGTCAGAGGTGCCATCACTGTCCCTCTCAGAGGCAACTAACCCACAGCCATCTTCTGTCTCCATATCCAAGTACAACACTTTTCAGTTCTACCTTCACAAAGCCTCTTGAATCCACCCTCTTCTGTCTCCACTGCTCACATCTTGTCACCTGTTCTTGGACTCCTGCAATCAATACCTTCTCACCAGTCTTCCTGCCTTTGCCTCTCTACTTTCCAGCCCCATTACAGGAACTACCTCCAGGTCAATCTTTCCCAAGCACCACTGGAGGTTTCAAAACGATCCCGATACATAGTTCCAAAGACTTTTTTTTTTTTTAAAGCAATGGAAGCATAGTTGCAATAAGTGCCTGACTTCCTAGGGGAGTACTTGGGAAAGGGCCACACACATGTATCCTGATGCTTATGAAATTACTCCACAATCACTGTGGTACCTTACAGCCACGTCGCAGGCACAGTTAGAGAGACGCAGATCTTCACTGCCGCACCCATACTCAGGGAGTTCCCTATAGTAGCTCAGTCTATTGAGGGAGACTTAAGTCTCAGGTTGGATGAAGCTGTTTCTCAGAGAGCACTGGTTTTGTTTGGGGTTTTCCCTTTACATATCTGCTGTGGTTTTGTCATCAAGCAAAATCATTGCTATTATTTCCTCATTAACTGCTAGGGATTTTAGGACCTAGTATTATTTTGGAATTCATCTAGTTCACAGTAAGTATTTCAGAAAGAGCAAGTTCACTTGAAGGTAGTGATGACACTTGAGGATGAACGTGCTCTATTTTTCCAATTTGAAGGGCCAGTCGTTGGTCCCTCAGTTAAAAGCAACTCCTCCATTCAACCACTAGATGGCATTTGAGCCCTGGTGACAGAGGAGTCAGTGGGAATTTGGAAGAGGTAGGCCACGACTTCCTTAACCAACCATAACAGGCCTGTCACTTCAGAACTAATTCTTATTAAAGGCAAGAACAAAACACTTGATTACCATCAAAGCAAGAGCGGAAAATAAAACCACAAAGGTGACGGGGAAAATAATTCCACACAAGAGTCTGTAAGTCATGAGGCTCCCTAGTCCCACCCTCTAGTTCCATTCCCCCTCCTTCTGAAAATGACAGATTCTGCAGGGTAAATGCCCCCAAATCCCTCTAGTTTAGTGCCTACTCCCACCTGCAGCCTCATCACTGCTAAGATCCCCACCTTCCCTCTGAGCTCAATCCTGTAAGTACTCAAAGGCAGTTCATTCACATGGGCTCCTCCTAACTCACCAAGCAGAGAAGCAGCTTGCTCCTGCCACCCCAACGGCTGTCATTCCCCTCCCACAAGATCTTATGAACCAAGTCTGAACTCTGGGGGCAGACACTGGATACGTCTATGGAGATTAAAAACTTCTAGATTTCTCAAGAAAGCACACAAATCCTAAATCTGAACAGGTTTTCTTGACCTCTCCCTCCTCAGGTGAAAAGAGGTTTTTTTGTTTGTTTTGTTTTGTTTTTTTAATTCGGCCACGCAGCTTTCGGGATCTTAGTTCCCCAACCAGGGATCAAACCCGGGGCCCAGCAGTGAAAGCAACAAGTACTAACCAGTGGACCGCCAGGGAATTCCCTCAGGTAAAGAGTTTTAAACACAAAACTACAGTTGGCAAACCTGACCTTTTTTATTGGTGAGCAGGAAGTTCTCCTTGGAGTAATCAAATAACCATCACCCACATATTTTGAACAGTTCTGCTCTCAGTCAGATATTAAGTTTCTTTGCAAGGGCTACTCTGGAAGCAGAGAGTAAATTATACATTTAATCTTCCAATTAACCCATCATACACCTCCTAGAGGCAAGCCACATACATCATTTTTAAAATCTGGTCCAACTTCTGTTTTTTAGCCACTTCATTACAGCAGGACAATCTTTGAGTACATTCAGCCAAATGTTCTCAGTGGTAGAGAGGGGCGGGGGCAGAACATCAAGTGATGTTTGGTGGAAAAGGATGACAATTGCTTTTCCATGAATTCAAAGGTTACCAAGGTTACCAGTACAAGATATACTCCCAAGATGTAGAAAGAACCTCCATAATTATTCATGAATCAAAAAGGTAGATTCATGTGTTCCAATAAAATTTTATTTACAAAAACAGGCATGGGCCATAGTCTGCTTTAAAACAAGCCTCAAAGGATTGTTTTAAAGTAAATTAAACGTAAATTAAGTAAATTAATTTTACCTTATTAATTTTACTTTACTTTAAGTAAATTAATTTTACTTTACTTTAATTTTACTTTATTAATTTTACTTAAATCTGCAAGTAAATTAACTACCTGCTAGAATAAAGCCCAATACAAAGAACACAAAAGCCAGCAATGTAACATTAACAATGTATACCATCCTTTGTAGGTACTAGACCTACAAAGAACTGGAAAATGACCTTCTGAGAGAAAAATCAGTCAATAGAAATAGACCCAGAAATGACAAATGATGGAATTAGCAGATAAGGACATTTAAAAAGCTATTATAGGGCTTCACTGGTGGCGCAGTGGTTGAGAGTTTGCCTGCTGATGCAGGGGACGTGGGTTCCTGCCCCTGGTCCGGGAAGATCCCACATGCCACGGAGCGGCTGGGCCCATGAGCCATGGCCGCTGAGCCTGCACATCCAGAGCCTGTGCTCCGCAATGGGAGAGGCCACAACAGTGAGAGGCCCGCGTACCGCAAAAAAAAAAAAAAAAAAAAAAAAAAAAAAGCTATTATAGCAAACTATTACATATAAAATGGATGGAAACAAGGTCCTACTGTATGGCACAGGGAACTATATTCAACGTCTTCAGATAAACCATAAAGGAAAAGAATTTAAAAAAAAGTGTGTGTGTATATATATATATGTACACGTATAACTGAGTCACTCTGTTGTACAGCAGAAATCAACATAACATTGTAAATCAACTATACTCCAATAAAACGATAAAAAATAATAAACTGATGCATTTTCCAATCCAAAAAAAGAGCTATTATAAACTTTAAATGGAGTATAAACTACAATAATATTGAATCACTATGCTGTACACCCGAAACTAATATTGTAAATCAACTATACTTCAATAAGAATTATATATATATTAAAAAATTAAAAATAAAAAGCTATTGTAAACATAGCTCTTTATGCTCAAGAATGTAAAGGAAAATACGAATACTGTTAGAGGAATGATGTAAAATAGAACACAGTGGGGGCTTCCCTGGTGACGCAGTGGTTGGGAGGCCGCCTGCCAATGCAGGGGACATGGGTTCGAGCCCTGGTCCGGGAAGATCCCACATGCTGCAGAGCAACTAAGCCCGTGCACCACAACTACTGAGCCTGTGCTCTAGAGCCCAGGAGCCACAACTACTGAGCCCGTGTGCCACAACTACTGAGCCCGTGTGCCACAACTACTGAAGCCTGCGTGCCTAGAGCTTGTGCTCCGCAACAAGAGAAGCCACCGCAATGAGAAGACCACGCACTGCAACGAAGAGTAGCCCCTGCTAGCCGCAACTAGAGAAAGCCCACATGCATCAATGAAGACCCAATACAACCAAAAATAAATAAATAAAATTTAAAAAAAAAGAACACACTGGAACTGCTAAAGACAAATGAAATATCTGAAATGAAAATTTCACTGGAAAGGAATAATAAAAAATAGATACTGCAGAAGAAAAAGATCAGTGAACTTGAAAGACTGCAGTAGGATTTATACAAGATGTGGAACAGAGGAGAAAAGGAATAAGTTTTTAAAAGAACAGAGCCTCAGTGACCTGTGGAATATCAAGCAGTCTTAAGAGACATGCCTACCACAACATGATAAAACCCACCGTAATTGTAAGGATAGAGAGGTCAAAAGTAAAAGGACAGAAAAAGATGCCTATTGACATAGTATCAGATAAAGCAGGCTTCAGGACAAAAAACGTTGCCAGATATAAAGGACATTTCACAATGACAAAAGGGACAATTCAACAAGAAGACATAATAATCCTAAATGTGAGTGCAGACAATAACAAAACTCCTGAACGGAAAAAGCAAAAACCGACAGAACTTATAAAGCAGAAACTAACACACCAGTGTAAAGCCATTATACTCCAATAAAGATGTAAAAAAAAAAAAAAACTGACAGAACTAAAAGGAGACATATATGCAAATCCACAACTGTAGTTGGTGATTTCACCGGTATCTCTCTCAGCAACTCACAGAACAAGTGGAGAGAAAAAAGCAACTAAGTATATAGGAAACTTGAGCTCTACCAATCAATGTGACCTAACTGGCATTTACAGAACATTACAGCCTGCAGAATACACATTATTTTCAAGTGAACAAGGAGCATTCACCCAAACAGACCATATGGTAGACCATAAAACAAATTTCAATAAATCTAAAAGTACTGAAATCATCCAGAGTATATTCTCAAACCACAATGGAATTAAATTATAAATCAATAACAAAAAAATTACAACAGTGTTTGGCAGTAGAAATATAATGCAAGCCACACACGTAATTTTAAATTTTCTACTAGCCACATTTTAAAAAGTAAAAACATGGGCTTCCCTGGTGGCACAGTGGTTGAGAGTCCGCCTGCCGATGCAGGGGACACGGGTTCGTGCCACGGTCCGGGAGGATCCCACATGCCGCGGAGCGGCTGGGCCCGTGAGCCATGGCTTCTGAGCCTGCGCGTCCGGAGCCTGTGCTCCGCAACAGGAGAGGCCACAACAGTGAGAGGCCCGCGTACCACAAAAAAAAAAAAAAAAAAAAAAAAAATAAAAACAGGTGAACTTAATTCTAATAATGTTTTATTTAACCCACTATATCAAAAATATTCTCATTTCAACCTGTAAGCAATATTTAAAAATTGAGATATTTTACATTTTTTCCATACTAAGTCTTCAAAATCCAGAAAGTTACTTAGAGCACAACTCGATTTAAACCAGGCACATCTCAAGTACTCAACAGTCACATGTGGCTAGTGGCTACTAGACAGTGCAACTCTACATAGTAGTTTAATAAATATGTTAGAGCTGGTAATTTTAACACCCATCTATAATAAGTTATTGCATTTTTCCCCCGAAAGGAAAAAATCTTGCCTTGAGACAGACTTTTGAAATATTTAGACCTATCTTAAAAAATGTTAACACATCAATCATCAAGGTTACCAATTTGTCTTCAGACTTTTACTCCCTTTTTTCACTCACCCACTATCCCAGTGGGCAGAACACTTCCCAATTTTATCCATCGTTCTCAAACTTAGCTACCACCTATTCCATGAATACCTGCTGGCTACTTTGGGGTTCTCCTGTTTTTACGTCTGTCAGATGCCCCACTGCCTCCCTTTTATTTTTCCTGCACAGACACTAGAGCACGCAGGTCCTGTGCCTGTTGGTGGTTTATCCCCACCCCCTCATATTTTGGAGTCCATGCGGATAGCTTGTCGTCTAGTTCTTAAACGTGTTGTCCAGGGGTTTTTAGTTGTTACATTTTTATGTAGGGAGTAAGAAAATTCAAAAATCTAAAAGATATTCCAGCCATCACCATCATTCCAGAATTTGATTTTCTAAACATATGCATGTATGACTGATAAAACTAAAAATTTTAAAGAGAGAATATTGTCTGCACTCCCCTCCTTGGCTTTATTTCTGACTCCGAATGTGGAATAAAGGGGACACAAAGAACGATACTGCCGTGTGATACTAGAGTTGTGACCTATAAACATTCCTCCTTTACCAGTGACACATTATTAGGCGCTCTCAGCAGAAGGGCACTGGAGGGGCACTACAAGTGGAAGGGGCTTCACTCCCGGTGCTGGTGCTTTTCCTTCTTGCTCCTAATGCATCCTTGTCAGCATGTGGCTTTCTTGCCAGCGGGAGGTTCTCCGCCAGCAGCACACACTCTCTGGAATTTTGCTGGCACCTCATGAAGCACCTTTCCTTCCGAGGGTCACAGGCACCCCAGCAAGTGACTTCCTAGCGAGTTTTCCTGACACGCTGCCTGCCACCTTAAACTGTGGCACCTCAGCAAACTTCTCCATCCAGTGGGCCACACCACAGTCCTCAATGAGACCTGAATATCAGCCTTGGGGGGAGAGGAGAAAGGGCTGTTTCAAGTTTGTTCCTTCCTTGGGGACTCTCTCAGTCTACAAGTAGTGGCTGCTCCCTACATCTGCTATTCAGGTATTCTTTAGAGATGTCTGCCCCTTAGTGGTTAATCCCCTGCTACCTAGTTAATAATTCTTCATATTGAAACTTCCCTGTTCAAATTACTGGTATTTCTTTCTCCTGAATGGATCCTGAACCTTAAATGATAACACAAATCATTTGTAAAATTTACAAGAGGATGTATTTTTTTTTTGAGGATGTATATTTTCTAAATCACTAAGAAAATTCAAACCAGGAAATTACAGTCCATTTAGGAAATGAGAGAAATCAGTGAGAAAGCATAAAACATAATCACAGAAGATCAAAGTCAGTAATTAACATAAAAGCAAATGGATTAGACTCCCTATTAAAATGCAAATACCCTCCAAATGGGTTGAAATATAAAATCCAACACGACGTACTGTTTAAGAGACAACTAGAAATTATATGAAAGTTAAAAATAAGAGGATAATTTATCAAGCAAATACAAACAAAAAAGAGGAGAAATATTCTAATATCAAAAACAGTAAAATTCAAGGCAAAAATAGCAGATAAAGAATAACTTTAGACTAATAAGTCTTCGTTATGAATTGTACCTAACAGACACAAGTATTTATATACTAAGTAACAGCATCAAAATATACAAAGCAAAAGCTAGACGGACAAGATGAAATTGAGAGAAATAACTATAATAGGAGACTCTAAGACAATACTATTACTCTATGGTAGTTTATTAAAAAAAGAAAGAAAACAAAAATTGAATTAAAGTGGTTGAATAGATAGATACACATTCACCTCTATCCCACACAAATTGAGTAAACTTTCATTTAAAACACCCATAGAACACTCTTAAAAAATGCTAGGCCCCCAAACCGCAATAAATTCTTAAAAACAGAAACCACATAAGCCATATTTTCTTTCAAGGTAAAAATCCTACAAGTAGCAAAAAATGAAAAAAAAAAAAAAGGCCAACCACACAGGAATTCTTAAATACTCTTAGTTACTGAACCAAAAACTTAAGACACAAAAATAAACTACTAGAACAAGACATATTAACATAGCTCGGACGTGAACATATTTGAAATTAGAAATAACCAAAAACCTTCAATGTATTCAACTGTATACAAACAAAAAGTATCAGACTCAAAAATACAGGGAGGGGGGCTTCCCTGGTGGCGCAGTGGTTGAGAGTCTGCCTGCCGATGCAGGGGACGCGGGTTCGTGCCCCGGTCTGGGAAGATCCCACATGCCATGGAGCAGTTGAGCCTGTGAGCCATGGCCGCTGAGCCTGCACGTCCGGAGCCTGTGCTCCGCAACGGGAGAGGCCACAACAGTGAGAGGCCCGCGTACCGCAAAAAAAAAAAAAAAAAAAAAAAAAAAAAAAAAAAAATACAGGGAGAAGAATCTAGAGCAAACAAAGGAAATAACAAACATAAAATGAGAAAGTAATACATTTTAAAACAAAATCACAATTGATAAATCCACAGTTTTCTTTTTTTTAAGGGAAAAAAAGATACCTTTAGCAAGTCTAATCAAGGGGGATAAAATGGTAGAACTAAGATAAATTTCTTACAACTTAGAAGTAGCAAGCTTAATAGAAAAGAGACTTTTTTATTCTCTATTAAAATTATCCAATGTTAAATTTCAACAAAATGAGAAGTTTTCTGGAAAAGTATAAACTTAGTAAATAATAAACACAAAAGGAGATATACATTTTAAAACAAAAAATTTTTAAGTTACTTAAACTTAAAAAGACATAACATACTAATTAATAGCCACAACAGAAACTGGTAGTTATCAAAAAGTTATTTCCTAAAAGGAGTCTGAACTCAGAAGTTTTATAAGCATGGTCCTTCAATTCTTCATGGAACAAATCACTCCCATGCTATAACTGCTATATTAACTGTTATACATAACTACAGAAAAATATATACAGTTATCCTATTCACTTTATAGAGCTAGCAAAATCTGTATGTCAAAACTTGGATGATAGCCCAGAAGACCAAACTCACTCATGTAAAAAAGCAATTTTCCTAAATAAAATATTAGCAAATCAAACTCTACAGTAGCAATAGGGCAGTCACATTTTAGGAGAAATGGATTCCAAAGGACATCCCATATTTCAAAACTAATTTTCCCAGGAAAATAAATGTAAAGATAGAGGATGCATGGTTGGAGAGCGTAAGTCTACAGTCACTGTAGTGTATTTTTTTTCTTTGAGGCTACTTTTTCTTATCTCACCGTTATTTCTAATATTGATAATCTCAAAAGAGAGCTCTCACTCATAGTGGTGGTTTCTTTTGGCTCTTTATCACATTTAATTTCTGCCCCAAATTTACTGAAACTTGAAAGTGCTTTTGAACACTAGTTTGTATACCACCACTGAATGAACGCCTGTAAGAGAATACAATAAAGGTGAATGTTAAAACAGCCACCCAAATTGCTCTCAGAGGGTGTCGGTAAAGAACCCCGAGGCATTACAGGACACTGACAAAGGATGGCACATCTGTTTAGCAGTTAAAGCTGCACTGCTAAAAGGCAAAATCATGAGCAGTTTACAATTGCAGAAAGACTGCCAGGTTCAAAACGATGAAATTCTTGGTCATTTTTTAGGATATGGGTATGTGCATTACTTCAAATTTCAAAAACAAAGTGACTCTTTATTAATATTATTTGATTGGCTATTTTTAAACCTTATAACTCAAGTCTACATACGAAGCAAGTAAACTGTAAATCTTTAAAAAAAAATTTTTTTAACTAACTGACCTGATTCCAGGAGTTCAAAGATGGTTTGATGTTGGAAAATCTATTAAAGCATCATTAACAAATCAAATGAAGAAAAAAACACACACAAAAAATAAGATCATCTTAATGGATACCCAAAAACTATATCTGACAAAAAGTTCCAGAGCCATTTCTAATTCAAATTCTTTAAAATCTAAAAATAGAGGGTATTTCCTCTCTAGATAAAGAAAAGAATACCTGACTCAAAACAGCCAACCTATAGGTAAAACACTACTGACACACCCATTAAAATGAGAAATAAAACAAGAAATGTCCACTATCACCATCGTCATTATTTAACATTTCAGCCAACAAAACATGCAATAAAAATTAAATAAAACTATTAGAAGAAACATTATCATTAACCATAGATCAAAGTATTTCCTAAAAATACATGTGAAATTATTGAAAAAAGTACTAGAATTAAGTGACTAGATACCTGGAAAACGTAAATTTATAAAGACTACAGATGAGACCACAGAATTATTACTGCTCAAATTCTTCCAACCTGTCTCCATCAGGACTGGCTCTATCCTAGTTTGAGTCGCTCTTGTTGTTTGCCTGGATTACTGCATCAGGCTCCTACATGAACTGGCTTCCCTACCTTCAGCCTGGTGAGACATTAACAGTAAAGCCACAGGATAAATCTGATAATAGTGTCATTCCTTTGCTAAAATCTTCTCACAGCTTCCCATCATAGTTAGAATAAGACCCAAATTCCTTACGACAGCTTCCTATATGGCCCTATCCAACCAGGACTCATACAAATGCCATTGTTGACACTCTAATCACACTGTCTTCCTTTCTGCTCCTCAAATACACCAAAGCGGCTTTGTGCTAGTTCTTCACTCTGTCGGCACTGCTCTTCCCTGAAGCTCACAAGGATGGCTCCTTCTAAGATGCCAACTACATCTCCTCAGAGAGCTCTTTGATCATCCAACCTACAGCAGCCACCCAGGCACTATCTCTCATCACCCTATTTTAATTCCCTCCACTAAATCTAAAGTTCACAATCTGATACTTTTCCCTGTATGTCTGGTATTCCTCCCACTAATGTCACCTACATGGGAGCAAGAACTTTGTCTTAATAACTGTTCATCTCCAAAACTTAAATAAACGCCTGGTGCGTAAGAAGAGTCGCTCTTCTTCCCTGAATTTTCATTGTCTATCATTCTCAAGAGACTGTAAACTCCACAAAACAGGAACTCTGCCTATTTTTAGTCACTGTTCTATCTCCAGGACTCAGACACTGGCTATATAATCAATAAATATCTGACGAGTGAATGAGTCCCTCCATCCCCTCCCCGTAATCCCTAGCAGTCTAAGATTAAGCAAACTTTCTGGTGAGTCCAACATATTACTGGCTTATATTGAACTGTAGCCAACTAACGATTCCATATGAATTGTTATAAAGTTAGATCTTCCCACCTCTATGCATTCCCCAAATTCTACACTTGTGTGACTGACTTGTTTAGATAAACAAGGAGCTTTAATAAAGTTTGATAGTACTGTTGAAATTAATCTTTAAAATGCCTTTGTCAAAAAAGTATTTACAAGAAAATAACAGGTCAAGAAAAATTAAATCTTTTGAGTCCTAATCCATGAACTGTGTAAGTAGCTGGGAAGAGAAGAGACCTCCCTAAAGTTATACTGAAAAAAACACTGAGGTATTAAAAAGTTAATCTATCTTGTCAAGGTATAGAGAAATGACCATCCTATGCAAAAATGGTCAAAACTAACAAAGCCACAAAAAGATTGCCTCTTAAGGATTTAAATTAAGATACTGGATCGCCATTTTGATCACCCGAGAGTTACTCATTAAATATGACACAGAGTACATACTTCCTGGTTTGTGGGCACTCTAAGTATCTAATTACTTCAAACAAAAGGCTACATTCTCAATTTTTTATATTTGTTTTTATTCGAGAGTTTACTCACAGGCAGCAGTTTAAAATCAGGCTTTTAAAATTAAAGGCCAAAACTAAAAAAAATCTGCAAATATGACACTTTTAAAAGAATGACCGTCTTAATAATTTAAACCCTAAAATGTCCTGTGGAGTTAAAGTCTTTATACATAAATGTGTAAGACTGATATCATTTAAAATAAACAACTGAAAAACCACAGATGGTGGGCAAATTTGTCAATGAAGATAAACATCAGTATCAGCCTTCCAGGGTATGAACACCAGCAATTAATTCATCTTGTGAGAGAATATGCTTCAGAATTTGGCCTTTAAAGTCTCTTTCTCCAGCAGCAAATCAGCATATCTATGCTGAAGTTCCTTTTCTCTTTCCTGTTGTCGCTGAACATCTTCTTTTAGACACTTGAAGAAACAAAACCATTAAATTATTTTTTCATATGTAAGCACAATGAAAATTAAAAATATCTTATGGTACTTTATCACCTTACAAACAGCTGAGTTAAGTCAACACTTTCAAGAGGTAAGTATTCCCCAAAGAGAAACAAAAATAGTAACTACTTCTGCTATAAAACCAGTCCTGGGGCTTCCCCAGTGGTGCAGTGGTTGAGAGTCCGCCTGCCGATGCAGGGGACACGGGTTCGTGCCCCGGTCCGGGAAGATCCCACATGCCGCGAAGCGGCTGGGCCCGTGAGCCATGGCCGCTGAGCCTGCGCGTCCGGAGCCTGTACTCCACAATGGGAGAGGCCACAGCAGTGAGAGGACTGCGTATTGCAAAAAAAAAAAAAAAAAAAAAAAACTCCTCCCCAATAAAACCAGTCCTGTGGCCATTCTTTGATTTGGTCATACAACTACCATCTTGTTATAAAACCTCTGCTGCTATCTCAAATAAACAAGCTATTATTGTCCTATCAATACCCACAAATGCACTTAAATAAGCCCTGGCTGCCCTTTATCTGGGCAGGGGCTATCATGCACACTTGGCAAATAAAGTTAAACCAAATCTGGCCAAAGGAACTTGATGCTCTGGGATGACTAGCTACTGATATATTCCCAGCATCCTAAATTACAAAACAAAACGACACTGGTTTAATGTACCTCAGAGAGCTATATGAATGGGATGCAATTAAATTTCGGGGGAAAAAAATCACAAGGGTTACTTATTCCATTTCACAGTGCATCTATATACAAAACAAAAAATTGGTACAGGAAAAGCCTGTGTATCCAAAACTGGCCTGGTCTATCCACCTACACACAGGCAATTCTAGACTAGAAAGTCAAAAACTTTAGGCTCTCATTGAAAAAAAGCCAGTCAATGTCAACTGCAAAAGACAGCCTGCACAGGAAAGGAAAAGAGGAAAGCCCTGATTATTCTTTGGAGCTCTCTTTCTAAGCAATGCTGCAAGCCAATAACGTTACCTCTAGCCTCCGGGGAATAGCAGAATCTTCATGTTTCTTGAGTTCTTCAAAAGTGCGTAACTCCAAGTAAGCCTGCTCAATTTGGTCCCATAAGTCATTCAACTGTTTCATGAGCCCCATTGCACGAGACTGGTAACCCCCAAGCAAAATTTTCATCTTCTTTTCCATCTTTGCAGCTCTCTTGGCTTCTGTCGTCATGTGACCCCTGTTTATCTGGGGGTCGGGGAAGATTCACATCAGCACACATGAGAAAAGCAGGCTAAATAACAGGACTAAAAAGGCACAACTGGTCATCTACTACCTCAAAGCAAAAGTACATTAGATGCAATCTCTAACAAATTACCCATGACATTTTTCACAGAACTAGAACAAATAATCCTAAAATTTATATGGAACCATAAAAGACCCAAAATTGCCAAAGCAACCTTGAGGAAAAAGAACAAAGCAGGAGGCATAACCCTCTCAGACTTTGGACAATACTACAAAGCTACAGTAATCAAAACAGCATGGGGGCTTCCCTGGTGGCACCATGGTTAAGAATCCACCTGCCAATGAAGGGGACATGGGTTCAAGCCCTGATCTGGGAAGATTCCCACATGCCGCAGAGCAACTAAGCCTGTGCACCACAGCTACTGAGCCTGCACTCTAGAGCCCACAAGCCACAGCTACTGAAGCCCACGTGCCTAGAGCCCGTGCTCCGCAACAAGAGAAGCCACCGCAAGGAAAAGCCCGTGCATCACAACGAAGAGTAGCCTCCACTCGTAGCAACTAGAGAAAAGCCTGCGTGCAGCAATGAAGACCCAACGCAGCCAAAAATAAATAAATAAATAAATAAATAAATAAATAAATAACAGCATGGTACTGGCACAAAAACACACATATGGATCAGTGGAACAGAAAAGAGCCCAGAAATAAACCCACACACTCACGGTCAATTAATCTTTGACAAAGGAGGCAAGAACATACAACGGGGAAAAGATAGTCTCTTCAGCAAGTGGTGTTGGGAAAGTTGGACAGCCGCATGTAAATGAATGAAGTTAGAACACACACTCACACCATAATAAATTCAAAATGGCTTAAAGACTTAAATATAAGACATGACATCATAAAACTCATGGAAGAGAACATAGGCAAAACATTCTCTGACATAAATTATACCAATGTTTTCTTAGGTCAGTCTCCCAAGGCAATAGAAACAAAAGCAAAAATAAACAAATGGGACCAAATCAAACTTATAAGCTTTTGCTCAGCAAAGGAAACCATAAACAAAATGAAAAGACAACCTACTTGCAAATGATGCTACTGACAAGGGCTTAATTTCCAAAAATATACAAACAGCTCATATAACTCAATAACAAAAAAACAAACAACCCAATCAAAAAATGGGCTGAAGACCTAAATAGACATTTCTCCAAAGAAGACATAGAGATGGCCAATAGGCACATGAAAAGATGCTCATCATCACTAATTATAAGAGAAATGCAAAGCAAAACTCCACCTCACACCGGTCAAAATGGCCATCATTAAAAAGTCTACAAATAACAAATGCTGAAGAGGGTGTAGAGAAAAGAGAACCCTCCTACTGTTGGTGGGAATATAAACTGGTGCAGGCACTATGGAAAACAGTATGGAGATTCTTCAAAAATCTAAAAATAGTTTCCATATGATCCAGCAATCCCACTCATGGGCATATATCCAGACAAAACTATAATTCAAAAATATGCATGCACCCCTATGTTCACAGCCGCACAATCCACAATAGCTAAGACACGCAAACGACCTCAATGTCCACGGACAGATGACTGCATAAAGAAGCTGTGATACATATATACAATGGAATACTACTCAGCCATAAAAAGAGTGAAATAATACCATCTGCAGCAACATGGATGGACCTAGAGATTATCATGTTAGGTGAAGTAAGTCAGAAAGAGAAAGACAGATACCATATGAGATCACGTACATATATATGTAATCTAAAATATGACACAAGTGAACTTACCTACGAAACAGACTCACAGACATAAATAACAGACTTGTAGTTGCCAAGGGTGGGCGGCGGGGGAGGGAGGGATGGACTGCAAGTTTGGGATTAGATAAACAACAATTCCCTACTGTATATCACAAGGAACTATATTCAGTATCCTATGATAAATCATAATGGGAAAGAAAAAAAATACATTAGAGTTTCTTATACTTCAACTACCTTAATGCAAAATTAGGCTTAAGGGCTTCCCTGGTGGTACAGTAGTTAAGAGTCTGCCTGCCAATGCAGGGGACACAGGTTCGAGCGCTGGTCAGGGAAGATCCCACATGCCGCAGAGCAACTGAGCCCGTGTGCCACAACTACTGAAGCCCGCGCACCTAGAGTTCCTCAACGAGAAGCCACCACAATGAGAAGCCCACGCACCGCAAGGAAGAGTAGCCCCCGCTCACCGCAACTACAGAAAGCCCACGCGCAGCAACAAAGACCCAACACAGCCAAAAATAAATAAATTTTAACAAAACAAAATTAGGCTTAAGGAGGGTTTCTCCTGCACTTGAACAGTTTTTACAGGTTAGTCCCAAATAAATTATTCATAATAACATCACCCATGATTCAATCTCAAAGAAGGCTTGAATTTCACAGTATGGGGAAAACTAACCTTTACCTCCAAAAATAACGTTTGCCATCATTAATCTGCAACAACTCTCGGACTGACAGCAATGTATCTTCACCATCTGTATCTCAAAAATGCACTTCTATATATTATACATCGACCACATTTTTAATAACTGAATAATATCCAATCAATGTACCAAAGCTGTGATCAAAACATAACCCCTTCAGGGGCTTCCCTGGTGGCGCAGTGGTTGAGAGTCCACCTGCCGATGCAGGGGACACGGGTTCGTGCCCCGGTCCGGGAAGATCCCACATGCCACAGAGCGGCTGGGCCCGTGAGCCATGGCCACTGAGCCTGCGCGTCCAGAGCCCTTGCTCCGCAACGGGAGAGGCCACAACAGTGAGAGGCCCGCGTACCGCAAAAACAAAAACAAAAAATAAAAATAAAATTAGGTGAAAAGAATTTAAAACGTATAAACTCAAAAGAGGACTGGAGAGGGACAATTAGCAGAAGGTTTCAACAAAACTCTAGAGCTGACGCAGAAGGGCAGAGAAAGCCCCAGCTTAGAGGGTCCAAGGAGAGACCTTTGAGAAGGGAGATGTGAGATGCAGAATCCCATTAGCATAACGCCTTCTCTAGGTGTACAGTCTACGTCCCACAATGTTATCACTTCATCATGATCTGCAAATGCTTGTTTCCAACATACAACACTTAAAATTGTGAGGTCAAAGCCTTAGGGATAATTATTAAATCTGTGTTAATTTCTTTGTATTTATCTGTTCCTCCCCCACCCCCCTCCAAACTGATTCCATCAAGTGACTTCTATAAGCAATCAAAACTAAGTAGTTTCAGGATAATATATACCCAAATGATATTCTGTAATTCATAATAATGTAACTGAGAGCACCCTGTAACAAGGGAGACAGTGTGACAATATTTTTTCTGAAATACTAAATGTGGCGGTGGGGGGGGAGATAAGCAGAAATGGTCCCATGGGAAAATACTGTCAAATACAAAATATTGATAAGAAAGCTCTTCATAGGATGTTTTTCTAAATATTTAGGAACAACATAATCACCAAAAGAAATATATAGCTTTCCAAGATAACAACTTTGAAACATGCACTTCAACGCATTACGTCTGATTTAAAAACAAACATGTCAATCTCAATGCCTTTTTTTTTTTAGAATATGTAAGAACACCAAGAAACACAGTGTTCCCCAAAATATAAAGTACACTTCTACTAGAAAAGTAGTACTTCATACCTATCCATCTCCAGCTTACTTTATTGAAGTCAAAGTCAAATAAGTCTAGGGCAAAAAAAAAAAAAAAAAAAATAAGTCTAGGGCAGAGGCGATGGCAGGGAAGGGACACGTTGCATGTGCGCCTTAAGAACATGAGATGGATCTAAAATTAATTTACATAAAGCTCTTTTAAAACAATTCCTATCTTCAGCATTTTATAAAAGTTAATAAGCTTTTATTCCTCTGCAAAGCACTTGAAGACTAAATCCATGAATAAATAATGTCCTTTATAAAAGAGCCATTTTCCTCTCACAGATAACAAATCAAAGTGAGTTCCACAGCAATGATCTGTCTTCTAAGAGTCAGGAAATACTGGGCCAAGTCAGCAGCACAGTGGAGTGGAGAAGTGAGTCACTCTTTCTACCCAGCACGGCCACCCAGCTGTTTTGAGTTGACGTAGGTTATTTAACCTCTGCATTTCCTTTTCCCCATCAGTAAAATGGCAGTCATTGCTAAAAGTTACTATGAACCCTAAGATAATGTGCAGAAAAGCCCTTAGCCGCCCAGTAAGTGACATAAAGTAAGCAGTCAACAAATGTTAGCTCTGATTACAATTATTATAGGTACTACGAGTTTAACCATTTTGCTCTCCTCTCTAACGGACCAAGGGACTATGGATGACACTTTAAAACCCTCCTTTAAATTCCGACTTTAATTTTAAAAATGATGGAGATCCCCTTCCTGGGACTAAAGCAAGGAAAAACAGCTGTTTCTTCTTGTAAGTGAGCCGTTTGCCTCTCGAGGACCACCACACCAAGTAACTGGTACTGGAGCACATCTTTTTAAGCTAATGCTATTCAACCCCAGCTAAACTTTAGAATTAACCATACAGCTTTTAAAGTCTACCGCTGCTATAAACCCAGAGACCCTTATTTCAATGGTCTCAGACTACTGTATTTTTAAAGCCCCCAGATGATTCTAATAGGCAATAAGGATGGAGAATCCTGTTTCAGCCACTGTCATTACAGAAGCTAGGTGTCAGCTGTTCTAACTAGACCTACCAAAAAGTCCTCATTCCCAGTAAAAAGTGAACAACTAAATCCATAAGTTAGTTGCATCAAGTTCCTTACACTATAATTCAACATGTTCCAAGAATACCAACATTAGATATTCTAATCACATGTGGATTCGAATACACATTCCAAAAACCTTAACAGCACAGAATTTCAAATTAATACATACTTTTTTAAATTAGTCATACAAATTATCATTTTTATTGGTTAAGATAATTCAGTTAGCTATTGGAAATCCAATTTCCAATTTGGTATAACAGCATAATACGCTCAGAAAGTGTTTAATTAGTCATCAAGGCACATTTATCTGGGAGTTACCTCACCTCACACAGTTGAGTCATTTATTATTCCCAAAACACCAAAGATTTTAAAACTGCAAAGTTGCTAATGTCAACAATTTTATTAATGCCAACAATTTTATTTCATTTAGCTCAAGCTTTATTAACGTCTTCTGGCTCAAATATTGTGCTAAGATTCCAAGCAAATATGGAAATAGATTATACCAAAAAATTAAAGTACAGAAAAAAATCAAAGAGCTATATAAGTTAGTATAAAAATATAAAGAAGAAATGGAATACAGCTTTTAATATTCAATTTTAGCTTACTTATCTTACATCTGCCATCTGATCGTTAAAACGTAAAGGAAGATATCTGCACACAGTACTTTGTAAAATGCTCAACCTATGACTGCTCGATACATTTTAGGAGGAAAAAAAACTAACCTATAACGTCTGGCCTTTTCCTAGCCGATAAATCTCAAGCACGAAACGCACATGCATGTATGGAACAGAACTACCTTAAATCAGCCCCAACTGCCCCGCCCCACATTCATACACAGAAACAACATTAAAGTCCAACAGAGTATAAAAACTTATTGTTTAAAATATGCAGAATTGAGGAGAACCAGACTCAGGTTTAACCAGATTAATACTTCTAAGCCCTTTTAAAAACTACAATTAAGCATTAGCAACTGCCCTGCGGGACAACTTATTTTGTACAAAACAGGCTTAAGGAGCTTGCACTGCCTCTTACAGCTGATTTACCAAAAGTTCTTCCAAAAAATGATTTTCAAACCACTGCATTTATAGCTGATTTACCAAAAGTTGTCAAAATCATTTTTTTCAAATCCTTAACTGCACTTAGAGATGATATACTTTAAAGTCTTCTTAAAACATCTAACGAAGTTAGTAATGGAATTAGGATTAAATACTCTGTTCACGTATCACCAGACAAGCCCCCCAAATATGATTATAATGGAAGTTTGTGCTTAAATATGTATCAGCACAAAATTTCTAATAATCTTAAATGAAGTTCACTATAACTATTAGGATTTTAAAGCACGACAACACTTGGTATAATTAAAGCTGACTACATCCAAAATGAAAGCATAAAGTTCAAGAGGGGATGAATGAGAATATATCTAATACAAATGTGTAGGGGGACCAAGTTGACGAATTTCATACATCATAATTCTGTTTTACAATATGATGTCTGGAATTTGTTTCAAATAGTGGGAGAGGGAGAATAACATGAAATAAGAGTGGCTGTCATAGCTGGGTGACAATACGTGAGGACTCATTACACTAGTCGACTTTGGCGTGTATTTGACAATTCCCATAATAAAAGGTTTTTTAAAATTCAAATTCAATATCTACTCTAAAGGATAACTATTTTGTTAAGACCATACACCACAAACCATGGAACATCAGTACAATGAAACATAATGGAGACATTAAAATTTATAAGTATGTCAACTACTTCAACATAACAAAATGTACATATGAAATGTTAAAATGCACAACTGTGTAAAATTCACTTATATTAAACAAAATCTGAGCCTTTAAGTATTACTCAAACCTCTCTCCTAAAATTGACCCATGTCTCATATTTCAGACATTCATCAAAATTCAGAGAACAGAAAACTTACCCAGCCCGTTATTCAAGGTGAATAACTTGATAAATATCAATTTAATCTAATTTAGCTAACACTAAGAATGATACGAACCTAAGAAAAATGGGAGAGAACTCCTATTCACTAAAACTTGCCAACTGCGAGGCACACAGTATCTCATTTAATCTTACATTGTCTCAAACTCTCATTTCCATGAGACTAAAAAACTATTACACACCAAATTTTACAGGTAAGAAAATTTGAGACCCAGAGAGGTTAAGTAACTTACTCTAGGCCACAGAGTCACTAAGAGATGAAGCTATGCAGTTGTGTCCCACTTGAAAGTCCAACACGTTAGGCTACACCACAGCTAATAAACCAGATGTCCTCCCTGCCTCAGCCCCTGAAATGCAAACATGCCTGAAGAAAGTCAAGCTGTGGGGCTAAATGGCTTAATGTCACCACACAGTTCACTGAAAAACAAATTATTCTAGAGACACATAAACAAGATCTCAATTAATGAATCTGCCCATCATTCCTTCCCTGATTTAGACATTAACCTGTACGTAGGCCACTTATAAGAATTTTGTTTGACACTGGAGAAAAGCATTTCCCCCGCTTATATTTTTTAATTCCTAATGCTTTTATTCATAACAAGCTATAAAACTATAGGAAAACAAACATCTCAGAAATTTTTACGGGCAAAAAAGGTTATTTAACAACTTTTTAAGAAGTTGAGCACAATATAACTAGAATAATTATTTACAGATTTCACCATAGCTAATCCTTTGCAACAGACTTTAAAAGAGAGCAAGTGATTTTTTTTTGAATGATACTTACAATATTATACTATTAAATGATCCCAATTTAGTTTTAAAGGCCTTCCATCTTTCACCCACACATAGATATGTGTAGATGTTCATATATTCATCTTTTTCTATCATATTTAATCTTATACATACACACACCGCAAGATGTTTAAGGTGATTGCATTTGAATGGTAGGCTTTTCTCTTTATTTTTTTTTTATTTAAAATTCTCTACAAAGTACAGTTATTATTTTTAGAAAGAAAAAAAGCCTACAAATGTTATTTTTTAAATGCATAGAAGAGAAACTGTCTAAAAAAGACTGGCCAGAGACCAATGGAAAACTGATGGTCCCCAGGAGATGAATCAGTAGAACCATAAGTGTTTCCTCGGGTCATTACAAAAGGGGGCTGTATGGGACTTATAAAAGTCTAATTGTTACTTTCAAACTCACTAAGTTTGTTAAGGTTACTAAGCTTAAGTAATTCCAAAGTAAACACATTATCCTTGGGTCTCCAATACTGTCTTCAGTTAAAGTCTGTTACACTGAGGTTCAGAAACATTAAGAGCATCCCTTACTGAAATTCTTGCTTGGGGACCCAGAATATAACCTTATACCACTAGAAAAACAGGTTTCAGGATACCTAAAATAAATATAGTTAATGGCAGCTCCACTTCCTAGTCCATCATTCCACAATATGATCCTATAGCAGTAAAGATGTGGTTCAGCCACTGAAACGTTTGCAAACAAGAGACCATGAGCGACTCTCCTTTAATCTCTATACTGTTCACTAGCATTAAGTTTTAGCAGTGAACCATCTCTGTATTGATGAGATGCAGGTCCAATTCAGTGATTATTGTCAGCATCTATCAGTTAGCAACCATCAGACTGCATCCCTGCAAAGCAAGCTAAGCAATAAGGCAAAACCTTACTAAACACATCTCCAAGGACAGTAATGTACCAATAAAGCAATGCCGAGAGCATTTTACATTTGCATAAGTTAGGAAATGAAACTCAAAAACTGCACGAAACAAATTCAACTCGACGTTGAGGCATAACAAAAGCAACACGGTTGTATCACAGGAGATCTCTGGTCCAGCTCCCAGAGTTCTTGCTAGAAACAACCAAGAAATCTGTTAATGCCTTTAAGGGTCATGGCAGAGGGCAGAACTTAAGGATGAGAGCGTTCCAGAGTACTGGGGACTTGTCTCCTGCCACCGCATCCACCCCCCACACACATACACTCACCCACAAGGGAACATAAGCGCAAACCTGCTGAGATACAACATATAATCCCTCCACCCCGAACTGCCCACCAACTTAATCCTTACCCTAAGTTTTCAACTCTTTAAAGTATTAAGGGAATTTTTTTCCTGTGTAAAAATATCTAACTTTATAATGAAAATCACTGAGAAAATGAGATCCATTGTGCAGCCAATTTTGCTGAAATATAACCATTCAGTAAAGTCAGGGGTCCCCAAAAGAGTTCTACAAATACACTGAGAAGGATTTTAAATGTGTTATCTGTGTTCTTTAAGTTACTTTATTTCCAAGAAGTCAATGTTACATAGTATTTCTTGACTAAATTGACTGTGCCAGTAAAATACAGGGAGAAGTATTACCTCTGGACCTAGTTTCCACCTCTAAGGAAAGCCTTTTTCCATTTTTACAGCTAACATGACAAAATCTACTTTTCAGCCAAACTTCCTCAACACAGCAGTTTAGATACTATTTCAAATACTATTAAATTTAATGGCAGGCCTAAATTCAGACCTCTCATTTCACTTTTGCACCTACTGGAAATTATTTCACTCAAAATAATTATGTCTTCAGACGATTTCCTATTTCCACTTAAAGTGGAAACAAATTAGAACACTTCAAATTCTATTTGCACTTCCCAAATACAGTAATGACTCATTTATCTGGCATCGGAAAATGAGGTTCTTCTCCATTTATCTGGAAAACGCTTAACGTGAAGTCCACAAGAGCACAGAGCTCATCTGCCTCGTTCCCTGCTATATCCCCAGGGCCTAGTACAGGGGCTGGCACAGAGTAGATGCTCAGTAACATTCACTAAATGTGTGATTAAATAAAGTACTAAAGCTTTTTACTTTTAACCACTTGATGAAAATTTTTCTACAGTTATAGCCATCCCTCTTTTTCTGTTTTTTAAAAACATAACACTGAACAGAAATGAAGCTTTTCTTATTAACTGCGGTATCACTATAAAGAGTAATCACTCTACCCCCCTACCATATACCCATAACACCCTCAAAGCTATTCAAATAACAGGGCATTTTGCTGCCATATTTAAGTGGCCTCAACTTGCTATGTTTTTATAACTTTTCCTTTTCTGATATTAGGTGTCATTTCTGTTTGCAACTGCTGCCTTATTTTACACACAAATGTCTGGTAAGGTCCTGAAATTAATTCTACCTCCTAAGCAGAATAAAATACATGGACTTGGTTACAATTCAGAAGCCTTTCCCACTTACTTCTGACCTGCAACTACACTGATTCTATTTATTTAACAGACTCCTTGTACCACCCACAACATTCTACATAAAATCTGAGATGGTTCTACTAGTTTTAAATGAGTATCTTACGGATTTTCGGTTAAGTTCTAAGTTTCAAATATTAATCAGGAGTAATGGCTCGAAGACTAGCTCCAATATAAACCTCGGGGCGTATTTTTTTAATCCATTTAGGAGACACCAACCACGACAAAGCTGGATTTCATCTTGCTTGATATGCTGTGATAGGGTCATAATTTAGATTCACTGTTCCAGAGTTCATGGCAGCAAAACTCAAACACACTGGCAGCCATGGTGTACTGTGCTTGCACAGCAAGGCATATCTCCCTGAACCTAAGAGTGGAAGGATAATTTAAGTACAGCCTTTAGTTTATATAATACAACTGGAGTTCCTTCCCCACAACAAACTTTGAATAATGTTTATAATTTAGCAATCAACTGAAATGATGAAAGAATTACCACAATTGAAATAAAATATTTATGTATTTCAAACCAGGAGAATTGTGTCTTCAAAAACTAAAATAAGCTAAGACAAACCTAGTTCTGAATTAGGGAATGAATACAAATAAAATGGGGGATTTGTTTATTTGGGTTTTTGAGTCTCTTTTCTTCTTTTTAAAGACTTAATGAACTTTCATTTGAAATAAGCATAGTTTACTAAATTAAAGGATTTGATTACATGTTCTTTAAAAGTAACTAGTTGGGTAAACATTAAAGCAAGTTATCCAGGAGTCAAGAAAAGAAAAATTACTTCAGACTGTTTTATGAATATTCTTCCAAAATCACCAATCCTTCAGCAAAAATAGTTCAACAGAAGATTTCAGTTCCTGGTACTGAACTGAACAAAGAGAACCACATGTTTTTAATGGTTGCTCATAAACGACCCAAATAAATCTCCAAAAGAACAGCAGTGGTTCTCTCTGTATTTTTCCCTTCAAAACTCACAAGACCAATTCAACATAGAAATAAAAATTACTGTACTTTATGGCACCACTCACTTTGTGACACATTTATTTGCTGTCATGAAAGTTAGTGCCTCAACAAAGTAAATGAGATTTAGGGAAAAACTTTTTTTTATATTTTAAATAGCACAAAATGTCCTTACCACTTGAGGAAGAAAGAGTTTACCCACCTCAAATGAGATTTTCAAACTAAGTGAGAGACCTAAGTATTTATGTATAAGTGTTACAGGAAGCTTTCCAAATAGCTTTCCAATCAATTATGATGCTGACCTTAGATCAGAATTACACTGCTAACTACCACTTATAAGAAATGAAGCCTGCGTAACAGAAAATATAACTTAAATTTAACCACTGATGTTCTTTTTTAGTTTCCCTGACTGTGAATTAAAACACAGAGCAACAGCACACCCTGCTGGAAGTTAGTAACACAGCTAGAGGAACCAGCAGCACTGGATTTGCTAAAATTTCACCCAAGATGAGAATTACTTCAGAAAGTCTGATTTCCCACTAAATGATAAAAGATGTGCACAGGCATTACCATTAGTGTCTATACATGTGACCTTAAAGGTAAAATCAAAAATGCTTATTTTAACAGGATATCGCTTTTTCCAGTTCATTTCCCTAGCCCCACACAGCCCCAAACACCCCTAAGTGATTTTACTATTTTTTTATTTTAACCCCAAATAAAAATATTTCCAAATCTACCTTCTGCAGAGAAACTGGTAATCACATAAGCGGAATTTGAGGCCACTTTGATTGCCTGAAGCACCCCTTTCTCCTTCCCATCCCAAGATATCCTGGCCTCAGAAACATCCCTGAAGACCACCATTAAGAATTCACAAGGCAGCCTAGCGGTCTGTGAACCACAATTTACATACCATTGGCAAAATGCATACACAGATTCTGGAATTCAAAACATGCAGACTACATTAAGAAACCACATGCCATGAAACTCCCATCTAGTATGTTTCAACATTTTCATAGACATGAAAAAATCACAGAAGCCATTGTCTGGATAATCCAGCTCAGTGCTCTCTCTGTAACAAACTGACAGGAACCCGAGGATGAGCAGAAAGGTACCAAAGTTCTGTAAGTGTGCCCTTCTGGCTACAGAAAGAAAGCTCCCTGGTACACTGAGAGCCCCCCTAGAGAAAACTGCATTGCTCTTGTAGCACTGCTCTACACTCTTCTGAGTGACCAGTGTTCACTTCTTGGCTCTTTGCCCCCACATCTAGAAGGTTCTGATTGACCTGTGGTCAACTTGGAGGGCACTCTTCATCACAAAGGCCAGCAGCTCTGAAAACCCAATGAAGAAGGCCAAGGAAGATCAAACACTTCAGTGTAGTTTTTCCTCAAGAAATTCGAAAACAATTACCTTAGATCTATTTTTCTGAAGTTGTCTCCAGTGGTATTATCTGGTTCATTATTTCAATCAAAGTACATTTAAATTAGAATTTTAAAAGGATACCAACCTCAAGCCTCTTTTCCAGTGACTCAATTCTGTCCTTTTTGCTAGCTAGGTTGGCCCGTGTGTAGCGGCTCTGCCCAGGAAGATATAAAACTTGACTGTAGCATTCTTCCCACACCTGGTTATAAGCTTCACTTGAGAGTTCTCCGTGGCTCATACCTTGTTTTACCACTTCCATCTCCTGTACCAGAACATCCTGGGCCTGTTCACAATAATAATAATAAGCTTGAGTACTAGAGATACCTGCCATCAACAGAAATAAAAGACTAGTTTTTACTCCTCTGGGCAAAGACAATGAGCTCTGGTTAACTGTTTTTTTGGAAGGGGGTTATAATACCTAAGCAAAATTAATTAAGAAGCCTAGAAGTCAATGCAGGTTGATCTGAAAAGCCAAGCATCCATGTATCATCCCTGATAATGTAAACGTCCTTTGCCTTCACTCATTAAAATAGCAGCTACCATTTCTCAGATACCTACTATGTGCCAGGAACAGAACTGAAAAGTTTTACCTACTTTATCTCCAAACAGCACACCACCCTTACAAAGCAGTCACCGTTAACCTCACTTTAAAGCTGATGAAACTAACGCTTAGCGAGGTTAAACCACTTGTTCAAAAATACAACACTAGTAAGCGGACAAGGCAAGGTCACACCCAAGCCAATGCTTGGGCACCAACGCGTGCGGGTTCGCCTCCCACTCTACCATCCCCCGCTATACTCTGGACTTCCCAGTATGGTGAAGGGGAAGTAGGCGTTTTTTTGACACCTGCCTTTTTTCTCATCTGAAAGAATGCCCCTGCCATTGTCAGAGAATAAGACTGGAGGCACAAATCAAATCATGATGGATCACAGACCAGCTTCTGTTCACTAGAAAAGATGAGGTTTAAGATGACAGAATGGGGATGGAGTTGGACAAGCCTGGGCTCCAATCACAGATTCAGCATTTAAGTAGCTATCTGAACTTGCTGAACTTCTGTGAGCCCATTTCTCATCTGTAGAGTGGAGATAATACCGAACATGTTTGTTATGAGAATTAAGTGACACAGTATACACAAAGAGCCAGCCCGACACCAGACACACAGACTCCATGAACATACCACGTGAACTTTTTCCAGCCCTTTGCTTCATGGCTCATGAAAAACTGACAATTACTTTTTGTGCTTTATAGAAAGCTTTCAATCACTCCAGGAACATCAGAAAATAAACACAGGCCAAAATACATAAAGTCAAGATAAATAACCAGCATATGAAAAAATTTAAACAAAAAAATGGAAAATCAAGTCTCTAGAAGATAAAGAATGGATACTTTTAAACAATACCTCTTAGGGGAAATAATGGAAACAAACCAATTTTAACACACTTAATGAAAATCGGGCACTGTACCATCAGAGAAATGGTATTTTGCTCTGAAACTGTACACAGTAAAAATTTACAAATTCAGCTCTTATAATAATTAGGAGAGAGTACAGCTAAGTTCTATTTAAACCATCCCTAAAGAATCTGCTAAGTAAATAGCTGCTTCAAATTCTTCGGAACAAAGAGGACTATAGATAGATAAATAAAATATGGGAGGATATTTAAACTACTGTGTAATCGTTTCAAATAATTCCAAAGCACTACTTACATTATTATCAAAATATTTATTAGAATTTGTCCCTTATAGAAGCTCTATTAGCAACAACGTGATCTTTATTTCAGGTTTCCATATATACAATAAATTTAGGAAAATTTATTTCCTAAATTCCATCTTCCCCTCATATTTTCACTCTAAAAAGAGGAAACTGTTCAAGCATCAAGTTCATTGTCTAATTCTCACCCGGTTCAGGGACTGAATGTGCCTGCCAAAGTGCAGGCACTCAAGAGGACAGCTTCCATGGCACTTACTAAAAGGCAGCAAGTCAAAATTACTCATGAATCAGGGGCAAACAAACACAAATCTAAACCCTCCTTCCTTTCTCTATCTTCTTTTTAAAAGTCCTATAATAAACATGTATCACGTATGCAATAAGAAAAAGAGAAAGTAAGAAAAAGAGAGGAGAGAGGGAAAGTGCAGGAGAGAAGACAGACAAAGGAACCTTACCGGTTTTCTCCCAAGTTAGCCCATTCTAATGGATGAGTCCATCTCTGCCCCTCAGGGCGAAAGACTAAAGAAAAAAGACTTTTAAGCTAATGACCACTCTGCTTCCAACCATGAAACTAACTCTATTATCTTATGCCACTGTACAGGTTTCTAGTCAAAATCACAGCTGTTTGCTCTGTCAAAGCAGAAAGAATAAAATGCATATGGAGGAAGAGGCAGGACAGACTTTAGACAAGAAAACATTTCTTTCCTTATCCAAAGGCGTAGGGGGAAATCATGTCAGGGGAATGAATTCAGTGAATATTTCCTTTCTGTGAACAGGTGAAGGATTGAATCTGTAAATATTTTTAACATATTCTTGTCTTTTCATAGTATTCTAAATAAGTGAGGTTTAAGTATAAAGGCATTCCACCCTATTCAGAGACAGCAGAGTTAAACACAGAAAATAGCAACTGTAGCAACTATCAATCAGGCATACACCCATGAGACAAGAACACCAGTGCCATCAAAGCAGTGTTTATCTGATAAAGGCCTGCCACTGAACACAGGAAGGGGTGGGGGGATGGTATGTCCTTTGCATAACACTTAATATGAATATTTATCTCTTAACCATATATTTCAGTTGCTTATGAACATCAATAAGGGAAAATGTTAATGTCTGTCCATGATACATGGTATCTAACAAATACTCAAGTCTTGAGACAGAAATATTCAATGATACCTTTTTCAGGTCTTCTTTGGAAAACTTTTCATAAGTGTTATGTTCCAGATAGGCAATGTGCTCTGCATTATTGGTACCAAATCCTATAGTTTTTCCTTTTTTATTTCCAGATGGTTCATAAGGGTGATGTAGAAGGTCATAATGAAGCATTGTGATCATTTCTTTTTTAATTAGTTCTTCACTTTTCTGTAAATCTGTCAGAGGTGGTTCTACATTTAAGGGTCTTAGAATAGTTTCATTTACCTAAAATTTTAAAACAAGTACAATTATTAAACATGTCACTGCAACATACTAATGTTATTAGTTCTACTAGCATGAATTAAATACAGGCACACCTTATTTTACCGGGCTTCACTTTACTGTGATTTGCAGGCAGTGTGTTTTTTCACAAACTGTAAGGCTGTGGCAACCCTGCGTTGAGCAAGTCTATTGGCACCATTTGTCCAACAGTATTTGCTCATTTTGTGTCTGTATCACATTTTGGTAATTCTTGCAATATTTCAAAATTTTCATTACTATTCTATTTGTTATGGTGAGCTGTGATCTTTAATGTTACTACTGGAAAAAGATTACAACTCAGGCTCCGAAACTTAGATGATAATTAGCATTTTTTAGCTGTCAAGTAGTTTTTAATTAAGTTACGTACTTTTTTTTCAGACATACTACTACTACACACTTGACAGACTACAGTTTAGTGTAAGCATAACTGTTACACGCACAAGGAAACCAAACAATTCGTGTGACTTGCTTTACTGCATGACATTCTCTTTACTACAGCGGCCTGGAACCAAACCTGCAATATCTCCGATGTATGCCTAAAGCAGTCTTACATTTTCAAAAGAAATTATTTTCCTTTATTCTTCAAAATTCTTATTTGGGGGCTTCCCTGGTGGCTCAGTGGTTAAGAATCCGCCTGCCAATGTAGGAGACACGGGTTCGAGCCCTGGTCCAGGGAGATCCCCCAGGCCACAGAGCAACTAAACCCATGCACAACTCCTGAGCCTGTGCTCTAGAGCCTGCAAACCACAACTACTGAAGCCCGTGCACCTAGAGCCCATGCTCCGCAACAAGAGAAGCCACCACAATGAGAAGCCGGCGCACCACAACGAAGAGTAGCCCCCACTAGCTGCAGCTAGAGAAAGCCCGCATGCAGCAGCGAAGACCCAATGCAGCCAATCAATCAATCAATTTATTTTTAAAATTCGTATTTGTACCAGTGAAGCATTTCAAAGACTGGATCTGGGAACTGCTTTACTATATTCCAGAAAGTAGATGAAATGTCTTTTTATAGACTTTATAATATAAAAAACATCAATCACATAAAAAGAAACTTAAAACTTCCTAAGCCAGAAATTCTAATACTTACTTCTGATGGTCTTGGCAGATCTTTCTGGACAGCTTTGTGCATTCGTTTCATTTCCTTTACACGCTCTGCATCTCGTATGGCCTAAAAAATTATTTTAAAAACCATTTTTGCAGCTATACAGTATTTGACACATTTCAGTAAAGCTGAAAACACTTTAGTCTATAAGAATATGTATGTTCAAGAGCTAAAGCTGTAGGAATCTGTGTTAAGTTTGTAGAAAGGCAATATAAGGCCACTAAAATTAATCAGCCTATTCATTCTCCTATTACAGTAGAAACTAAGAACTTCCAACGTCTACCAGGAGCATTCTCCAGATTTACATGGCTCCCTCCATCAGATAATCATTCTTTTCTTGTCTAAATCAAATCCTAAATGTAGAGGGGATGCTTCCAATTATCCCTCCTGCAACACAACCTTTCCCTTCCACCTCAAAAGCTACTGATTTTTAATTTAAAAAGCCAGCCAATGAATGTGTTGTTTCCTGATTCTTAAATTATGAATAATGTGGGTTAACACATTAGAACTTCAAACCAGTTCTGAGAGTAAATGTAACTCAAAATAGCTAAGAGAACTAAACACATAAAGTATTATCATCTATTCCCCACCAAAAAGCACATTCATGTGGTTTCCCTCTAAAATGATTTCCATTGATGCCATTCTCACTCCAACCCTGGGAAATTATTCAGTTTCTAAAACCATCCTGAAATGGACTGCAGCAAGAATGTCTGAAGTGGGTCACATGATCTCAGTTTTAGTTCAAGTTTCACCAGTTTCCAGCCACAAGACCTGAGAAAGTTAACTTAATTCACCTGAGCCTGTTTCCTCATTTCTAAAACGAAGCTGACACCTATCCTACTTACATCACCTGGTTGTTATGCACAAATGAGAAAGTAATTAACTAGAAGATATATTAGTACAAGGTGTTACTAATTTTATTCTGACCCAGGGTACATATCCAAAGCCACATTTTTTATTAGTTTACACTGATGAAAAACCATTTACTCAACCAATGCAAGATGTACTTGTTTTTAAGACTGATAATAACATCTTTTCTTGGCTAGAGTGAAAGCAATGTCTAAAAGACTACTTATATGTATTTTAAAGAAGCATAATGAATTTGACAGAGGATATTTAAATGGCTATCCATATAATTATACATTTTAAGAATACCTATCAAGATACCTAAGTATCTTGAAGTATTTAAGAATACCTATCAATATACCTAGAACTATGTGAGTGAATATTATTAATGATGTAAGTAATTTTCTTCAGTGTAATTTTTTTTTAATACCGAAAAAACTTTTAAGTAGAGATCTTGAGACATGTAGCAGTCATCACCCACCTGCTTCCGTGCGTCCACATCGGCAGCATCTTCAATGTAAGTATCATCTATTTCACGGTCTTCCAGTTCCTTCTCGGCATTTTCTGGTAGAACAATTTCAAAGTCATTCTTAGGGGCAGGAAGGCCCAACAACCCTAAACGGAGGTGTTCACGAGATTCTCTTTCCTGTAGAAAAAAATTGGTCCTTCTCAATTCATACACATTAAAATATGCAACTAATATTGTGTAAGAGTTTCTAAAAAGTAATTAGCTTAATTTTAATTCTAGAAAAATGACCCCTAACTTCAGAGTTGAAACAAGATTTCGTTTAATTTCTATCTCCATTTCTTCCCTACCTTAAGACCAACCATAGGGCTTCCCTGGTGGCGCAGTGGTTAAGAATCCGCCTGCCAATGCAGGGGACACGGGTTCGAGCACTGGTTTGGGAAGATCCCACATGCCACAGAGCAACTAAGCCCATGTGCCGCAACTACTGAGCCTGCGCTCTAGAGCCCACAAGCCACAGCTACTGAAACCCGTGCGCCTAGAGCCTGTGCTCTGCAACAAAAGAAGCCACTGCAATGAGAAGCCTGCGCACCACAATGAAGAGTAGCCCCTGCTAACCGCAACTAGAGAAAAGCCCACGTGCAGTAACGAAGACCCCAGCCAAAATAAATAAATTAATTAAATAAATAAATTTATGAAAAAAAATGAAACCTTTAAAACAAAAAAAAGGACAACTCATAAACTTTGATTTGTGGTCAACAAATTTACTCTGGGATAATCTAACAGAAGGTTTGAGAATTATCTCTGAAGGAGCAAAAAAAAAAAAAAAGTCCTTTAGGATTTCCATTTAAGGATTTCTGAAATTTAACAGCAAATGAAAAGAACAAGTTCAAAGGTAAATTTGTCCTTGGACTAATAAAACCTAACCTGAAAAGATGCCTGAATTTGTGTGTGTGTTTCTTTTCCACGCAAATACTAGATAATGTGAAAGCCAAAGAAAACAGTTCATACTTCCCAAGAGAAAGTGCCTGGTACCCAAGTTTTCCCCAGTCCATCCTCAGCTCACTTCTCTCATTCCCCACTGCTCCATTACACGTATGCTAGGTGGAAGGACCAGATGAGCTGCTATGACACAAACATGCTCCAGGTTCATTCATGTTAACGGCCTCCATCTGGGACAGCCCCCAACCCTCCTCTGAGCATACCTCCTCAATGAAGGTTTTCCTAGTACCCACCCAACAAATGTGATTATTTCTCTGGCCAGCCAAAGCATGTTGGTTTTCCTCAAAGGGCTTATTTTATTCATATATTACAATTATTTTTGGACCTGGTTTAGTACTGCCAATCTCTCCAGAGCATAAACTTCTTGAAGACAAAGGACATCTTTACTCAACTTTAGATTCCCTGAAGTGTCCAGATCCGTGCTTTGCACACATTAGATTCTTCATTTGTTTAATTCTTATGTAGCCACTCAGAGTCGGCATTACCTGATATCAATTTGGGCACTAAAAAAAATTCTCAAATAACCAAATCTATACATGAAGGTAGAATTAATTTGTAAACCAGAAGCAGACCATCATTGGAACTCATTTTTTTTTAAAATCTCACAATGATCTTCTGTGGCATAAATAAGAAGGCTCAACAGTGACGTAATAAAAGCAATAACGAGCAGAAACAAAACTATAACTCGTATAATTAGCTTTCTACATCACCTTGCAAAACATACAAAAGAAAACTTCACTAAGGTTAGCAACAAACATCAAATTAACGTGGCTTTGAGATCTAGACTGTCCTTCTAAAAGTGTAATGAAAACAGAGGAATCAGTGTTCAAAATCTAATTTATGAGGCATTCGAAACTCAAAACATTTTACAGAACTAGGAAAAAAATTAAATGTACCATTCAAGAAGGTAAAGTATTAACTAGTAAATGATAAAAATTAAAAATTACAAAAGATATAAGGAGCATTACTATCAGCATAATCATTTCTGAAAAATATATTAAGAATAAGAAAAAGTAAGCAATAAGACCATAAGATTTCCCTTCTCAAACCCTACAAATCATGTTGCTTTTCTGGTGTCCGCAGGTGTACAGAATCTTAAGGTATATGCGATACACACTGATAAGGGGAAAAATTTTAATTTGGTACCCATGAGATATTTTTTTTAAAACTTTTTTTAAAGAATACTAAAAGGGAATTGACATGTACCATCTGCTTCACATAAGAGGGATCACTGTAGTCTGCCATTCCATCCTCGGGATTAATGTTTAACTTGTCTCGAAGAGGCGTTCTACCCGGGGTGGAGTTAATAACTGGTTTGGGAGTTGTTCCACTCCGGGGAGTCAGGCCTTCAGATCCATGAGAAGGAGTTCTATAAAGACAGAAATTCCAATTAATGAAAGTGCCAATTTTATTTGGATTGTGCTTTCAAATGTTTTTCACATAAATTATTTTACAAGGAAAACAGAAAAGAAATAAAGATTCCAGAAATTCCATCTCCCTACCTGGTTTTTAGTTAGACCTCGAGGTTAAAATAAAGCTTTGGTTCAGCTAACTCAGTATTTACACAAAGTATATTTATCTTAATGACTTCAAATAAAGTCATTACATCTGATATTTTCTTACCTTATTAATAACTAGGTCCACCAAACATTTTTCAACCTTTTTTTAAAATAAATTTATTTATTTTTATTTATTTATTTTTGGTTGCATTGGGTCTTCATTGCTGTGCACGAGCTTCCTCTAGTTGCGGTGGCTTCCCTTGTTGTAGAGCAACGGGCTCTAGGCATGCAGGCTTCAGTAGTTCTGGCACGTGGGCTCAGTAGTTGTGGCTCGTGGGCTCTAGAGCGCTGGCTCAGTAGTTGTGGCGCACGGGCTTAGTTGCTCTGAGGCTTGTGGGATCTTCCTGGACCAGGGATCGAATCCATGTCCCCTGCACTGGCAGGCGGATTCTTAACTACTGTGCCACCAGGGAAGTCCCACAACCTTTTCTTGACACATCAGGGTGGCTGAGAACACACAGTGGACAGACAGGTTGTCCACCACACTCAAGATCCCAAATGACTCCTTTCGAGTTCAGTATTTTCAACTTAACATTTGTCTCCTCCCTGCCTGTAGCTGTTGGCTATCACATCATCATCATCATAGATGTGCATACCTGAAGTACTTCCTTCCTCTATATTTTGTTTGGAAACCAAACACCAGGCTTTTAGAATCACATCTAAATATGAATAGCTCTGAGTCAGATCTAAGAAACTCTCTAAGGAATAAAAGCCATAGACTTTGCACCTTATAGTTTAATTGTTCAAAGTCTTTTTCTTTTTTGGTTGATTACTTCCTGTATCTTGGCTGTGTTCCAGACAGGTGGTGCTGCCAGAGAGTTGTTCCCAGAGGTGAGGTGAGGTGTTACCATATAACACATGGTCCCTGCCCTCAATGAGCTTACAATCTAGTTGAGAAATGAGACACCCATGGGGAAAAAGAGATTAGGCTCTCTTGCAAGCCTTGCAATTAAATATTATATAAGGTTTTGGGTGCCAATGTTTCTTGATCCTGCTGTTACGTGCAATTGTAACAGTCTTCATATACTTAACAACCAGTAGGAGGACATATTTTAAAATTAAAAGTAAACCCTAAATATTTCTAACCTTAAAAGCTCAAATTCCATTTTAATACAAATTGCTTCTATAATGTTTGTATCTTAAAATTTTTTCTTTAAAAACAGTAGCTTTGGGGCTTCCCTGGTGGCCCAGTGGTTGAGAGTCCGCCTGCCGATGCAGGGGACACAAGTTCATGCCCCGGCCCGGGAGGATCCCACATGCTTAGGAGCGGCTGGGCCCGTAAGCCATGGCCTCTGAGCCTGCGCGTCCGGAGCCTGGGCTCCGAGACGGGAGAGGCCACAACAGTGACAGACTCGCGTACCGCAAAAAAAAAAACAAAAACAAAAACAGTAGCTTAAAACAAAAGAAGTATAAACAAATACTGAATTCTGAACTCCAGTTAATGATATACACAACTAGGAAGCGTTTAGGGTGAAATGGACTAATACCTGCAACTTGGAAATTATTAAAAATAAGACAGATTGATGGACGGATATGTGATTAAAGCAAACACTGTAAAATATTAACTGGAGAATTGGGTGGTGAGTATATGGATGCTTGCTTTACCATTCTTTCAACGTCTCTGAATGTTAGAAATTTTCATAATAAAATGTTGGGGGAAAAGCAACAGTAATACATACATAAAAAGGCTTAGAATTTTTATAAAATTCACCAAATCATCATTAACAATGGATTGATCTGCTCTTTTAAATCAGATTAAAAGTATTCAGAAACGAGGTGATAGCACCAGAAACCCTGAAAAAAAAAAGAAGCTCCATTTGGTATTTGACTATTTCCTGGATACTATAATGTTATTTGCTACTATGAGGAGAAATTAAAAAGCAAGTTAAACACTTATTTCCATTCTCTGCCAGCATTTCTAAAGCAAACATGTTGTCCAAGTCCTCGGATTCAAGTTTTTCTAAAGCAGAAAACAGTTATTTATTTACAATACCTGAATGGGGTAGAAAGAACTGTGTTTGGAGTCTGTACAACCTGCCGCTGTGGAGTCACACCTGAGAAGTCGCTCTCGTGCAAAGGGGTGTTAAGTCCACCTTTTAATGGGGTGTCCACGTTGGTCAGAGCCATGAGGTTTTGGGCTTCCTGATTAACAAGAAGGTAAAGAAGCACGTTTTAACAGTTTAGACAGGAGAGCAAATTCCTCTCTTCTTGTCCTACTACACAAATCTTGAAACAGGCAGAATTCTTATACATTTTTCTCAATGAAAACCAAGAGAGAAAACAAATACTGAGCTGTGGCAGAATTCAATACTTCCATTCCTTCTGTCAACCTAACATTAGCATGCCAGAAGTTCTGGAATAGGGCTTCCCTGGTAGTGCAGTGCTTAAGAATCTGCCTGCCAATGCAGGGGACACGGGTTCGAGCCCTGGCCCGGGAAGATCCCACATGCCGCAGAGCAACTAAGCCCATGCGCCACAACTACTGAGCCTGCGCCCTAGAGCCCACGAGCCACAACTACTGAGCCCATGTGTCACAACTACTGAAGCCCGTGCACCTAGAGCCCATGCTCCACAACAAGAGAAGCCACTGCAATGAGAAGCCCATGCACCACCATGAAGAGTAGCCCCCACTCGCTGCAACTAGAGAAAGCCCGCGCGCAGCAACGAAGACCAACGCAACAAATAAATAAATAAATAAGAATTCCCTAATAAATAAGTTATAGGGATGTAATGTATAACACAGGGAATACAGCCAATATTTTACAGCAACTTTATATGGAGTATAATCTATAAAAATATCAAATCACTATGTTGTACACCTGAAACCTATTCAATATTGTAAGTCAGCTATACTTCAATAAATAAATAAATACATTTTAAAAGTAAAACAATTTAAAAAGAAATCTCCCCAATAAAACATCCCAGCCAGTTCAGCCCACAGGAAAGTCTGGAGTCAAGGGGTCCTACCCACACCCAAGGAGTGTCTAGTCAGCTTTTAATTGCCCTACCCTTATTCCCTAGACATAGGCAAAGAACAAGATCAAAAGATATTCGAGGGGCTTCCCTGGTGGTGCAGTGGTTGAGAGTCTGCCTGCCAGTGCAGGGGATTACGGGTTCGAGCCCTGGTCTGGGAGGATCCCACATGCCGCGGAGCAACTGGGCCCGTGAGCCACAGCTGCTGAGCCTGCGTGTCTGGAGCCTGTGCTCCACAACAAGAGAGGCCGTGATAGTGAGAGGCCCGTGTACTGCTAAAAAAAAAAAAAAAAAGACTGTGCAGGAAAAAGAAAACTTATAAAAACAAGAGAAAACCATTATTAATAGCCTCAGAGGAATAAAAAGATATTAATTAAATGAGACATTTAAAAATTGAACACATTTAAAAAAGAGCTCTTAGAAATTAAAAATATGACAGTAGAAATTTTAAAAAAAGATAAAATTCAGAAAATCTCCTAGCAATGAAATCAAAGTCAATTAAGACAGAAAACCAGAGAGTAATAAGTAGCAAAATAAATTAATGAAAGGGAAGAAATTTTTTAATTTTCAAAATAACTTCCCAGAATTGAAGGCCATGAGTCTATAGAATTAAAAGACCCACCAAGTACCTAGCACAGTGGTTAAAAATAGACCCACATCAAGAAACACGCATGTGAAAAAGAGAAGATCATATAAGCTTCCAGAGAAAGAAAAAACCAGGTTTCCTATTAACAACCTGAATGGCACAGGACGTATCAATAACAACAATGAAAGCCAGAAGACACTGGAGCACTGCCTTCAAAACTGTGAACAAAAACCCTTTCAATCTGGAATTCTATACCCTGTTGTACTATCAATCAGATAAGAGGGTAGGACAGTTATTTACAGATATTCAAGGTCTTAAAAATTCCATCTCCCATGAAACCTTCCTCAGAAAGCTACTGACAGATACACTTCACCAACAAGGGAGTCAACCAAAAAAGCCAGAGACATGGGAGCCAAGAAAGAGGAGACACAAGGGACTTTCTAGGGTGACAGTGAAGGGAAAGCAAGAGAACAAGCTGTAGCAAGATCTAAAGAGTAATCAGTCCAGACTAGAACATTCAGAAGTTCTGGGAACGACTTCAAGTGTTGAAAAAGGTAAGAATACCTAAAATGTGACCAGATTACAGGAGATTTACAGTTAGTATAAAGTCCAGAACTGAATTTGTGCTAAGTAATCAGAAAATTTAGCAACTAAATAAAACAAGTATTAATTCAAAGAAAAACAAAATACTGTAGAGTAATTATAAGGCATTTTGTGGGTCAAGTGCAGTTTGACCCACAGTTTACGTAGTGAATGAATGCAGTTTACGTAGTCATAAGGTAAACCATAAATATGGAGCTAGCCAAAATTATGATTAACTATAATGGAAGATGGGAAAATGGAAAGCGTGTGTATGCACAGTAGAGGCAGAAGGTGTGAGAGAGCCAGGTGTTCAAATCCTTGGTGGAAAAATGCCTAAAACTGAAGAAAAACCAAAATGTAACAAGTGTCTTAGTAGTAAGGTGGTAAAAACAAAGAGCTATCACTGGTACCTCTAGAGCAAGCAATGAGGGGCACTGTTTTTCTTACAAAGTCTTCCAGGACTACTTGACTCCTGAATCAGTAGTCAAATTATATTTGACTATTAGAAAATTGAGATGTAAGAGTGCTAAAAGACTCAGTAGTATTCCGTTAGGTTTGTCTATTCTCAGGCATGCAGACACCCTAAAGAACACACAGGGCTTCCCTGGTGGCGCAGTGGTTGAGGTCCGCCTGCCGATGCAGGGGACACGGGTTCGTGCCCTAGTCCGGGAAGATCCCACATGCCGCGGAGCGGCTAGGCCCGTGAGCTATGGCTGCTGAGCCTGCACGTCCAGAGCCTGTGCTCCGCAACGGGAGAGGCCACAGTAGTGAGAGGCCCGCGTACCGCATAAAAAAAAAAAAAATAGAACACACAGAGCTGTACACCCTATGTGCTAAGGAGAGAGAGGGAAATAGTACTGAAGGCAGTCTATGCCAAGCTAAGTACAGAATCACAAGGAAGCTTTAAAAATTACTGACTACACGTGTTTGATTTTTTTTCCAGGACTGCTAGGCAATGTGAAATTTTTAAATGCTATGCTTTACTGACAGGATTTAGCTTCCCTACTACAGAAATCTCTAGCAGCTATGCATTCAGGACTGCTTCAAACTGCTTACCCTAAAACACACAAAACCAAACCATTTATAGTGTTCTCCTTTATAATACTTTTAAGGATAATAAACAAAGTGAAAGGCTCACTCTACCATATGGCAGCCTACCTGCAGAATTCTGTCCTGGGAAGCTGGTGTTCGTGGTGTTCTCAAAGCGATGCTGTTGTTGGTGACATTGTACTCAGACAAGAGAGTACTGGAAGCCGAGTTTGTTATGCCAGATTCCTCAGCAGTTTGACGTGCAATTTCACTTGCTTGGCCTACTTTTACAACTTCCTGGAGTTCTGCATCTGAAATCTAAAGACACAGTTATCACAGTAGCAATATTTTAACCAAGAATAACACAGCTTAAAACTTCCACATTCCAGAAGATGAATTGCTGAAGCTGTGTGATGAGTACACAGAGGCTCGTTGTAGCACTCTCTTTACTTTTTGTGGGTTTGAAAATTTCCATAATAAAGTTTTTAAAAGTCTTCCCTATTTAATGGGGGGGGAGGGGGGCAGAATTCCATATGTGACATAGAATCAAGCTGCAAATACTGAAATTCCTTTTCAGTATTTCCATACTGAAATTCTTTCAAACCAAAATATTTATAAATCAAGAACATAAAATAATAGTGTTTATACAGAGCCATTTATCAATTAGGGGGAGGGTGGGCACTAAAAACCAATTAAAATATCACACAGAGTCCACAAGGCCACAAGATCCCTAAGAAAATCAAAAGGTGTTATCCTTGTAATTTTACCAAACTAAATATCCTAAGAACTAAAAAAAAATTACAGGCAAAATCTCAGTTTAAGAAATATAACTACTACGAATAACAGCATCTAACAAAATTATTTTATGTTTATGCCCAAGGATTTTGTACTGATGCAGCCAGGGCACTCATTTGCAGAGAGAAGCTGTTCAAGCCTCCTAAATCCATCCCTCTGCTCCATTTAACTGTCCAATTCTACAAAGCTGTACTCGTCAAAACAAAACAAGAGCTTATTCAAAATCACCATGCTTCTGACCAACTATAATTCAAAGGAACAGAGCCTATGATGAGCTGAATGAATTTTCTCTTCTCCACAACTCCCATGTTGATTTTCACAGCTATTGTCTCAAAAAGAGAAGGAGGGGGCTTCCCTGGTGGCGCAGTGGTTGAGAGTCTGCCTGCCGATGCGGGGGACACGGGTTCGTGCCCCGGTCTGGGAAGATCCCACATGCCGCGGAGCGGCTGGGCCCGTGAGCCATGGCCGCTGGGCCTGCGAGTCTGGAGCCTGTGCTCCGCAACGGGAGAGGGCCCAACAGTGAGAGGCCCACGTACCACAAAAAAAAAAAAAAAAAAAAGAGAGAGAAGGTGTGACACAACAAAACATTCCCTAAAAGAAAGTGGCCTGAAATCCACAAGGCCAAATACCACCTTTATCAGCTACAAAAAAGAGGTCTGGAGCCCTAGCCTACTGAAAAATTGCTAAGAGCTGACAATTACTTACTAAACCATCATATGAGCAGTTCAAGGCCTGATATTTCTTAAAGGTACCAAGCACCCAGCAAAAGCCTGGCACATAGGCCCGCAAACATTTGCTGGATAAATGGTAAGCATATGAGTTCATACAATGAAAAACCTGCTTTTATCAGATTACCTGAGGGGCAGGTAGTACTAGTTTGCTTCTCTTTTTAGTAAATTCAGAAACACCACTAGTTTGAAGAATTGCTGACGGTAAATCAGATTCTTTTTTCCTTTTCAAATGCTGCTTGTCTTTTTTTCTATCTCGTCCTTCTTTTTCACTGTCATGGATCAAGGTGGAGAACAGATTTTTTAAAGTTACATATAGGCAGCAACATTAAACGCCATATAAATAGTCATATGCTCTGAACGAAATAATCCCATTCCTAATAAAATTATGACAAAAAAGACAAAACAATATACATTAAGTTGTTCCCTACACCATTACCTACCCACTATACTCAAGAGGAATGCAGACTTAGAATATCAATAGAATTACTAAGAAAATAAGATATACTAAGTAATTTAAGCACTAAATATTAAAACTATGTAACTATAGGGCTTCCCTGGTGGCGCAGTGGTTGGGAGTCCGCCTGCCGACGCAGGGGACACGGGTTCGTGCCCCGGTCCAGGGGGATCCCACATGCCACAGAGCGGCTGGGCCCATGAGCCATGGCCGCTGAGCCTGCGCGTCCGGAGCCTGTGCTTCGCAACGGGAGAGGCCACAACAGTGAGAGGCCCGCGTACCACCAAAAAAAACAAAACAAAACAAAAAAAAATCTATGTAGCTATAAAGACTATTATAAGCAAAATGTTACATATAACATGAAAAGAAAAACATAAAACTACTCCTATATTTGACTATGTTCACGTAAAAATACGTGTGTGCACATAGGAAAATGATAAAAGTATACAAAAACGGAAACAATTAAATGAAGGGAACAGAATTAAAACGTGAGTTTTAAAGTTTTCCTTTAAAACTATTCTTCAATTGTTTGCTATGATTTTAATTCATAAATTTTTTTAAAGGATATCTAAGTCCTGACAAATGACACCAGAAAGTTGTTAAGGTCTAAAGCCAGGCTCAAGGCCATCTTTTAAAGGACCAGGAAGGCCTTCTCCCCCTCTGCATGTCATCCTTTTCTTCCATCTAGTCTACTCCTTCCAAATGACTATTTTTTCTTCAATCTCTTTATTTGTAGAGGTTACCTAAAGCAAGGTCCTAATTTGAAAAATAAATACAATGGAGTACATCCAAGAAAATCCTGTTTCACAGTGACTGACATCTGTTGTTTACTAACAATTCATGTCAACAGAAATGGAAGGCCATTGGGGGAGTACTAAAAATCTCTGACAATCCTAAAAGGTTCTCCCCACAACATTCAGATATAACAATTTAAAACCTCTAAAAATCCCTAGAAATAAACAAAATCCTCTGTATTCTAAGACATTTTAAAAATATACCTACTAGGGCTTCCCTGGTGGCACAGTGGTTAAGAGTCTGCCTGCCAATGCAGGGGATACGGGTTCGAGCCCTGGTCTGGGAAGATCCCACATGCCACGGAGCAACTAGGCCCGTGAGCCACAACTACTGAGCCTGCGCGTCTGGAGCCTGTGCTCCGCAACAAGAGAGGCCGCGACAGTGAGAGGCCTGTGCACCGCGATGAAGAGTGGCCCCCGCTTGCCACAAATAGAGAAATCCCTCACACAGAAACGAAGACCCAACACAACCAAAAATAAATAAATAAATTTATAAAAAAAAAAAAAAAAAAAATATACCTACTAATCGCCATTAAGTGAAAAGATTTTAAAATGCATTGGTAATGTTTTTCCTTTTAATTTCATTTTAAAAAAAACAAGAGGGAATTCCCTGGCGGTCCAGTGGTTAGAACTCACCACTTTCACCGCTGGGGCCCAGGTGTGATCCCTGGTCAGGGAACTAAGATTCCACAAAGTCTCATGGCACAGGCAAAAAAACCCAGAAAAACAAGATAAGATTTTCACTAGAAAAAAAACTAAGAAGAAGCAGACCAGATTTTGACAGATTCCTTCAGGCCATTGGTAAAATAACTAACCTCTTCCCAAAGGTACATTTCGTAAATGTTAAGACTGTGATTCTGAGTAGACAGTTCACTAAGAGCCAAGCACTGACATTTCAAGAGCTTCGAACAGTGTTCTGTGCTAAAAGCGTTACAGCCAGGGTCACTGGTTTTCTCAGAAAGGTGAATCCATTCAATAAGTAAAAGCATTATGTAAACCACATTGTGCTAACTAAGAAATATCTGGCTCTGACAAGGATAATACTTGGCCCTCCATAAAATTACTACTATACTTTTCCATTTATAAAAACAGAAAGGCAACTTACGATCTCAGCTCCCCATCAAGATCCTGTTGTCTTAACTTTCTGAAATCGGCATCAAGAGCCTGGTAGTTTTCCTCAGAAGTATCATAGAAACCAAGAGCAGGCTTTTTTTCAAATGGGATTTCAGCGTTATAATCAACTCCTCTCTTCTTTTTTCTTTTCTTCTGAATTTCTATGCCAGCTGCTCGAAGTTCTCTTCTCTTTTGGAGGGCAGCAAGACGCCTGAAGAAAGAGAACACAAATCACCTTCAAAATCATACACCATTGGGAAAGGATGGCTCATCCATCAGAGTTAAGAAAACTACCCGGTCACTTGGGGAAGAAATATTTATTTAAATCCTCACTTCACACCGTTCACCAAAATCAATTCCAGTTTTGATTTAAAGGTACACACATACACTAGAGCAAAGAGAAAAGCCAGAAGGAACTGTAAGTAAATATGTATCCAATCTCTGGATGGGAATATACTCACTTAATATAAATTAAATAAAGGGTGAAAAAAACAATCAACAGCTTTGAATTTTAAAATTTATATCCCTGTAGCACCATTTTTTAAAAACCATAAAACAATATTAAAAGGCAAATAATAGGAAAAAATTTTGCACTTAGTATTAGGAATGGTTAGATATAAAGAATCTAAGCAAGTTTTTAAAAAATGTACCCAAGGGAAAGGAAGAACAAAAGGAAATAAACAGTTCACTAAGGGAAAAAAGTGCAAATAGCTAAAATGACAGAGTGTACTTTAATAATCAAAGAATCACAAATTAAATCAAGTACCATTTCTACATATCTAATCAACAGCCTTCAATTTTTGCTTTGTTTTAATGGCAAGGGTGCAAACAGTGGACAGTCTCTCACAATGGTAATGAGAAAGTACAGTGGTATAGCTTTCCCCAAAGAGAATTTGGAAATACACATTAATACCCCTAACTTTTTTACATTTTTAACCCAGCAATTTCACTCTTCAGTCTTAGCCTAAGGAAATAAATAGGGACATGTACAAGGCCTTAACTACAAGACTGGTTACCAAGCACTGTTCAGAAAAGCAGATAAACAGACACAACCTAAACATCCAACAATAACAAATTAGTTAAAATAATTTATAACACAGCTATAAGATAATATTATATGGCCATCTAAATAACCTTTAAGAAATCTGTAGGGCCTTACCTTGTGGCACAGTGGTTAAGAATCCGCCTGCCAGGGCTTCCCTGGTGGCGCAGTGGTTGAGAGTCCGCCTGCCGATGCAGGGGACACGGGTTCGTGCCCCGGTGTGGGAGGATCCCACATGCCGCGGAGCGGCTGGGCCCGTGAGCCATGGCCACTGAGCCTGCGCGTCCGGAGCCTGTTGCTCCGCAACGGGAGAGGCCACAACAGTGAGAGGCCCGCGTACCGCAAAAAAAAAAAAAAAAAGAATCCGCCTGCCAATACAGGGGACACGGGTTCGAGCCCTGGCCTGGGAAGATCCCACATACCGCAGAGCAACTAAGCCCGTGTACCACAACTACTGAGCCTGCGCTCTAGAGCCCACGAGCCACAACTACTGAGCCCACGTACCACAACTACTGAAGCCCGCACACCTAGAGCCCGTGCTCTGCAACAAGAAAAGCCACTGCAATGAGAAGCCCGCGCACCGCAAGAAAGAGTAGCCCCCGCTCGCCGCAACTAGAGAAAGCCCATGTGCAGCAACGAAGACCCAAAGCAGCCAAAAATAATAAATAAATAAATAGATATAGATAGATAAATAGAAAGAAATCTATAGCTAGATAGATAAATAGAAAGAAATCTGTAAATCTACTCTGACATGGAAAGATGCTCAAGACACACTGCTGTTTAAAACAATGTTACAAAGTTTACATGTTATGGAGCAACGTGTAAAATTATATGCATATCTATCAGTGAATACGTGCATGGGGAGATGTGAAGGATGTTCACCCGAACAGTAACAGTGATAATCATAGGAGGTTGGAATTTCATTTTTTACTTTTTCCTTTGTACTTTCCCAAGATGCTATAACGTTAATGATTCAATGATTAGAAAAGCTATTCAGAATATTAAAGAGGGGAAAAATCAAATTATAAAACAGTATATAGGAGCAATTTCACAAACCCACTCCCCAGCAAAACTGACAAAAATTATTAAAAAAAAAAAAAAAGTTAAGTCTCTGGAAGGGATCCTAAAGGAGATACAGCAAATGAAGAAACGTTTATTCAAGAAAATCTACAAAAATTTGATAAGAAAAGTGAGAGCCTGCAGTATTCAAATCAAGACCCACTCCCTCTTCTCTTCCCCCGTCCCAGCTCAGGGAGACAGAAACTCCACTCCACACTTGGTGCAGCCAAGAACACGGGGTTCTCTCTCCGCTCCAGCTCCCTGGCTTTCATTCCAGTAGGGGCAGGACAGCAGCATTTCTCATCCTGCCTCCAGGAAGCCACTGCAGAGGCTAAGTTCAGACAAGAGTGACTGAGAAGGAGGGGCTTCCTTCTTCTGCCCAGGGGCTTTACCTTGGGCACAGTGCTACTGGGAATACTGGAGCCCAACCTGGGCCTGTGGGATGAGGGTCAGGGTTAGGGGACCTGGGGCTGCTGCCTACCCCCACCCCTGACACTGAACACACTCAGCTCCTAAAGTGGGTGTGTCACTCAACGACAAGTACATCAGTGCTCCTGGATAGAACAGAGAATTCCAAACTCTCCCCAAAGAAACTGACTTCATTTGCAAAAGGAAATGGAGACATTCAGGCCTCAGGGCACTCTCAAAAACAGTGGAAGTCTCCATGAAAGGCAACTGTGAAGAAACCGACAGATTCTTTGGAGATGCAGCTAAACTGCAGGCCCACTAGTTTGCCAGAGAGAATCAATCTCTTTCGAAAAGTGGGAGAAGCCCTCCTGGGATGAGAACAACTACCAAACACTGACCTCAGAAACTATCCCTTCAAAGGAGCGAAGTTTGATTGGAACACTTTGTGGAGCAATTTATGCCTCAAGCCATTGTTGAAAACAATACAGCAATAAACTGGCAATTAGTAGAGTTTAACAGCTGGGTGTAGCCAGGGAAGAAGATGTCAAAGAAAGTCCTGTCAAAACCACCTCATCCCAAGGCGACTGTGAGCACACCCAAGACTGTGTCCCCATGAGGAGCAACAGCAGAAGCTTCACATTTCTGGGTGAGGAATGGGAGAACAGACTTCACTAAAATAATCCAGCTAGTCAGTAAAGGAGTAAGTAAGCAAGCAACAGTAACAAGGAGTGGATGGGGGCAACACAGTACCCAGAACTGCTACAATATATCATCCAAAGTGTCCAGTTCTTAACAAAAAAAGGTGAGACATGCAAAGAAACAGGAAAGCATGACCCACACCAGAAAATAAGCAGGCAAGAGAAACTGCCTGTGAGAGCAACCAGATGTCAGCTTTGACAGACTTCAAAGGAGACATTACAAGTACGTTCAAAGAACAAAAGGTAAGCACAATTAAAGAAGGAAGGTAGGATGAAAATGTTCATCAGATAGAGAAAATTAACAAAAATAAATAATTAAAAAGAACCAAATGGGGCTTCCCTGATGGCGCAGTGGTTGAGAGTCCGCCTGCTGATGCAGGGGACACGGGTTCGTGCCCCGGTCCGGGAGGATCCCACATGCCGCGGAGCGGCTGGGCCGGTAAGCCATGGCCGCTGAGCCTGCGCGTCCGGAGCCTGTGCTCTGCAATGGGAAAGCTGAAACGAAAACTTCACTAGAACAGATTCGAAGTAAAGAATTAGCCAAGATGAAGACAGATGGATAGAGATTATGCAATCCAAAGGAAAGGGAAAAAAAAAAAAAGAATAAAGAAACACGAACAGAGCCTCACAAAAAGGTGGAACACCATTAAGTGCACAACATATGCACAGTACGAATATCAAAAGGAAAGAGAAGAAAAAGGAGAACAAAACACTGGCTGAAAATTTCTCAAATTTATTGAAAATCATTAACCTACACATCCAGGAAGCTCAACGAACTGCAAGTAAGATAAACATTAAGAAATGCACAAACAGAAACATTATACTAAAAATGATGAAAGACAAGGAGAAAATCTTGTAAACAGAGAGAGAAAAATGATTCATCACTTACAAGGGAACCCCAGTAAGATTAACTTCTCATCGAAATAGTCTATACAGTATGATTTAATTTTATACACATGTTGCTGTATGTGTAGTACACATAAATGTATGTCTATATTGAGAAGAGAAAGGTTTGAAGGGACACATTTCATAAGTAATTTTATTCTTTAAATAAAACAAAGACTTCAAACGACATTAGAAAACCTTTACAATATAATGCTAAGTGAATATAACCAAGCTATATAGCATTGTATCAACCATGCCCCAAAAAGAAAACAGTACAATACTATATTTTGTAGGAAAAGTGTTATTACTTTTATAATCAATAAAAAGCTTTAAGTTATAAAACATCTGTAATTTAACATTTAAAGTAAATAGTCCTGCAGTACATTCTCCATACACACCAATCTAGTTAATGACAAGATATATGCACAAGTTATAAAGATGTTCTACAAGAAAATCTACAAGAAAGTGTAGGGTAAATTTAAATCTGGAAAAATGTATTTGTTAAAGCAAGCAATACCAACCATACTTGGAGATTTTCATATATATATCTGTCATATCCCTGGGCCAATCCACATGGTTAAAAGGCTCAAACAATTTTGGTCCCCAAACAACCATGGACAAAAATGGAAAAATGAGTTTTTTTACCTTACTCACATTACTTAACCCTAAATAGTATACGGAACAGAAAGGTGACTAAGACCCAGCAGAAAATTTAGAACCTCCTCTTAGCTTCTGTTTACTGTCCCAGGCCAGTCATACTCCCATCACAAGTAACTATTCTGGGCTATTGGTTGTCCAGCTATGCCAAAAAGCATCCTCTGGCATAAAAGAATCCTCCATCCCAGGATCTGGCACTTCACAGCCATTACTGGGGAAACCATCAACACAATGCTAGTTATTAGGTCAGGAAGTATCAATACTTCCCAGCTTAGGGACCAAAAAAGGTAGCTGTGGAGGCTGGGGAGGCTATTCCAATGCCTGAATTCCAAAAGCTAATAAGCTCTTATAAAGTTCAAGTTTTCCCTTTAACCACTTCATCTGGGTTTCTAGGCCATTAGAAATGATGTCAACCATGGATCTAACCAAAAGGGAGGAGAAAGTAGAGAAAACCTTGAGCAGAGGGCAATACTTAATTCCACTCACTTTTTAAATACAAATTTCTATGACAGCCTAAAATGTGGTTCAAGGCTCATTAACTCCCTCCATGTTCAGCTGAGTCTCCTGTTTCACAGCCGTTGCCTGCCCAACGCTAATCAATGAGAGTAGCTAACTGGCAGTCACACCACAGTCCCAGAGCCCCGTGTGTCCTCCAGCCATCTGATGCCAAGATGGCTACAACAAATGAAGCTCCCCCATGCTAACAGTTCAAATCCAACACACCAAGACATACATGTATGTCTACACCCGGGCATTACTTCTGCCATGTTGGAATTAGACAACTCTAGTTATCATTCACCCAACAGGGTTGATAAATCACACAGTTTTACTGGGCCTAAGGATGCATAGACTAATTTGTTCAACTATAGATGGAAAACGACCATACCTTGCTTCTTCCAACTGTTTCTCCCTCGCTTTCCTCTTGGCTTTCTTTCCCTGAGTATTAGCCAGGCGGGCTCTAGCTTCAGAAAGCATCTCCAATTCATCTGCAAAAATAAAGAGAACAAAAACTAACTTCTCCAACAGAAGCAAGGTGAGAGACATACCCTCATTTTCTCATTTTCTTACGATGAGAAAACCCATCAATATCGTCATTACATGGTGCAGCACGAAGGAAACAGCTCTTGGGTTTTTAAGTCAGAGAAACCTAAGTTAAAAATCGTGCCACCGCTGGACAGTCATGTGACTCTGGATAATAACGCTTCACCACGTATAAAATGGGAACAACAATTCCTACTTCACAGGGATGTTGAGAAGAACTAAGGGAAAAGAAATAGGTCAAGCATCTAGCAAATACTCATTAAACAGTGGCTATCATTATCATATCCTTCATTATCGTCAACTATCTGGCACAGCACGAATTGTGAAATATTGTAAAAACTACTGTTTAATTATAAGGGAACTGACAATCTTCACTATCATTTTTCCTTCATTTTTTTCCTCAGAACTATTTCTCTCCTCCAGTATATTTTCCATAGCTCCCCAGAGGAAAACAAATTTCATTACTGATACCTTAGAGCAATTCCTACACAAGGGTGTCCAATGAAATCACAAGGGAACTTTAAAAAACAAAAAAACCCTCAGATTCCAGGATTACCCTCCATTCCCCCCGCCCAACTTACTGACGCAGACCTCCTGGGGAAGCCCTGGTACCTTTATTTTTTAAAGTTTGCCATGTGACAGTGATGCAGCCAGCCTAGCCACAGTCTGCCTTTGGGAACAACTACCTTCAAACTTTTAAATTAAAAACTCAACAAATATTCACTGAATGCTTCACGACAACCCTGTGAAGTAAGATAGATATTATTACTCTCCATCTGACAGGAAAGAGAACCAAAGTTCAGAGAGATTATATGACTCACCTAAAGTCAAATAGCTAATAAGTGGCAGACATGGCACTAAACTAGATTAAAATCTAGCTCCTCTGATTCCTGAGTCAATGTCTCAAAAAGGCATCATATGTCTCCCTCATGGTATTGTAGTGTTGCCCTTTCAAGAAGATCAAACTTCCTGTCTGAAGTCAAAAAAGTAGTTAGTAAGAGCACTGGATCCCCAAATCCTGACTTGTTGCCTCTCTCCTCGGAATAGAAATGAGAACACAGAATCCTCAAGAGCTTACCTCTAGCCACCAGGAAATGTCCAGTGATATCACACTGCTTAACTTACTAAATGAATCGAAACATCAAAAGATAAAGGGACATTATACAAAAAGAGCAATTACTCTATGATAGAAGGTTGGACACACTTGGAAAGATACTTAGAGTAACAACTACAGACAGAACCGCAATTCGAAAAAGTCAGAGGAGTTTAGAAAGGAACTAAGAGAGTTAAAAGAAGGCCTGAGAAGTCTATGGTTGCCAAGGAAATAAAGTCCGCACAAAAATACACTTACCCTCATCCATATCAATCGGATCAGGCCGTGCTGGTTTTGTTTCTGGATTTGGATCTATTTCTCCAGGTTTAAGTTTTCGTGGATCATCTGTTGTTTCCTCTTCATTGTCTCTCTGGGCAGCTTTATCCCTAGGAATGAGCCCAGAGTAATCAGTCACACTACCACCCGTTTAGTCTTAGAAATACCAGGTTCCCTAGTGCTGGCACCCTTTTCTTTGAAAAACCCAACGGATGGGCATTAACAAAAATAAAGCATTTCTACTATTGCTTCACCTGAAAAGAGATGGTTTTAAATTTCTAACTTCAGTGTTTCCATTTACCATGAAACAGGATCCAAGCAGCTCCCTAAATCACAAATGCAGCAGAGCCACACAAAAAAACTTTTAGAGAAGAATCAAGATGTTCCAATGGTTAACTCTCAGCAGTATGACTATGGGTGATTTTTATTTGCTTTTTCACTATTTTTTTTCCCAGATTTTCTATGATGAACATGTATGATTTGTATAACTTTTTTTTTTAGTATTTATTTATTTATTTGACTGTGCTGGGTCTTAGTTGGGGCACGCAGGATCTTCGTTGCAGCATGCGGGATCTTTCAGTTGCAGCATGTGGGCTCTCAATTGCAACATGCGGGATCTAGTTCCCTGACCAGGGATCAAACCCAGGCCCCCTACACTGGGAGCATGGAGTTTTAACCACTGGACCACCAGGGAAGTCCCTGTATAATACTTTTTAATTATTTCTTTAAAAAGTATATAAAAGGAGACATAATCTTGATCAACCACACGAGACTTGGAATATACAATCCAATAGCTTTAGCTCCTCTGGCTTTATTCAGATCTGTAACTAATGTTTAAGGACAGAAAATGCTAAAAGTGTATTCAGCCTCATTCAGAAGATATACACACATTTTAATACTGCTTTTGGAAATTCACTTACAGAAGAAATTCATAGTGTTCCAAACACTGGGCAGCTGTTCTTCCAATGATTGGAGCAATGGTCCTCCACTGAGTTGGCATCAACTTGGCCAAGTGCAAGAGTTTTTCCTCTTCTTCTCTGGACCATTCCGTTTTCTTAATGCTGGGATCCAGCCACTCATACCTATTAAAAAGACATCATTTTATACCTTAACCAGTCACCCAGCATGAATATCCTCCTTACGTATTAGACATACTGGCTTCTAGTATCTGAAAAATGCAAGCTAACTCTCATCCTTCAATCACAAAAGCTGGTTTTTTTTTTTACAACAGAATATTCCCTATTTGGTTAAACTTACCCCATTCCAAATACCCTATCTCACTAAATTCTACTGTATCTTAATTATGCAAGGTTAGTAATGCTTAAGAAAGGTAACATGACTGAAACATGATCATATGCCTTCCTTCTCAACTACCAATTGCTTCCATTCATCTTACACTTTATTAGAGGTTTTGCATTTATAAATAAGACAAAACCACCTCATATTTTCATAGTGTTTCTAGTTTTCATAGTACTTTCTGGTGCTTTGACTTGATTCTTACAACACCTTGGCTTACTTCTTTTAAGCATTTGACTTATACTCACTAAATGCTTTTCAAAATTGTATTTGTTTGGTGAGTTTTTTAATTTAAGTAAAACTACTATGTCATCTCTGTCTTTCCTCATGCTCCACCTGACCCACCTTTTCTATCCAGTCTACTGAGCTGGATGAGAGGTCTGCAAACAATATATAAACCTTACCAAACAAAGCGGCAGGAGCTTAGCTCCACTAACAGAACCAGAAATCAGAGCCACTTATGCAGGCTGAGGACCATCTTCCTCTTTGTGGGCCAATCTCTACATTCTGATCCTTTCCCCTACCCAGGTGCCCAGGAAATTAGGTCACTCTTATACAATCCAAAATATGATCCTAGTACCACATGGGTCAGGGCTGGGGCCAGATCACTCATGCCAAAAATACATGTAAAGAACTTAATATGTCCACTACCCTGTGACTTAAAAGGGGGCACCACAGATGTAATGTTGGGTTATGTTATATTCTGGGGAAGCAAATATACAATGTTTCAACGATTCATGAGGAAACTCAACCACTGTAAGCTAGCCTAGAAAAGTAACCATTATTTATCATTTATTTCTTTGGGAAAGTAAGTTCTAAAACAATCCACTTAGAAACTTTTGGAATACAATCCATTTATAAGCTAGGGTCCATCTGTACCTAAAAGTCGTTTTATTTCATGCTTCACAAAGCACTCTCAAACAACATTAACTCATTTGAGCTTCACATCTCCATCAGTTAGGGCCAAGTATTATCCCCAGTTGGGAGAAAATAGTGGTAGGAAAGAGGGGCTAGAAAATGGCTTGCCTAAGATCACATAGGAAGCAAATGACAGCTAATTCTTAAATCTAAATTCCCATCTCCCACTCCGTACTTTGTTATATCACAATGCCTGCTTTCTTTGGTAAGGTTCAAAGAAATGACATTTCCCTCATCATAATTAAGGTCATTTTGTGTTTTCCACTCATTAACTGGTACGTACCATCTGGCTTTGCACTGCTTTGCTGATTTTCTATGCAGCAGTGAGGCAATCCTAGACCACTGGTTTTTCCCATATTTCATTACCGCTGCCTTCAAAATTTCATCCTAAAAATTGTTGAAGAAAAACAGTGTATTCAATCACAAAACTCCAAGTGAGAAAAGACAAAATTAAAATTAACTCTAACAGAGCTGTGCTATGGAGAAAGAGATATCAACACACACATATATCCTAGATTTAAAAAGAAAGTACAAAACTTCATTACAATAATTTAAAAAAAGCAAGCCAGAATCAGTGAAATGCAAGAAATTAAGAACTCCCTTAGAGGGATTTCCCCAGTGGCGCAGTGGTTAGGAATCCACCTGCCAATGCAGGGGACATGGGTTCGAGCCCTGGTCTGGGAAGATCCCACATGCCATGGAGCAACTAAGCCCGTGCACCACAACTACTGAGCCTGCGAGCCACAAATACTGAGCCCGTGTGCCACAACTACTGAAGCCCGTGCGCCTACAGCCCGTGCTCCGCAACAAGAGAAGCCACCGCAATGAGAAGCCCGTGCGATGCAACGAAGAGTAGCCCCCGCTCGCCGCAGCTAGAGAAAGCCCACGCGCAGCAACCAAGACCCAATGCAGCCAAAATAAATTAATAAAATTAATTAATTTTTAAAAAAAGAACTCCCTTAGAAGGACATCCTACCCTCCCTTACACACAACCCCTTCCCTATCCCATCCAGTAATTGGGAATGGGTACAGTGTGTGGCTGTTATTCTCTTCAAAGGAATATGGCTCATTCATTTATTCATTCATTGAAAAAACATTCCCTGAACACCAACCTTGTACCAGGTCTTGTGTACTTAGGGAAAGAGAATCAAATAGGACACATCCAGCCCTCAAGAAGCAAGTCAAGACTCAGGTGAATCCAATGTCTAACCCAGGCTTCCTGCCTCCGGCTTTCGAATAGCATTTTCTCTTCAGTCCCATAACCCCAACTCTGACCCAAGAATCCACATCTCAGGTCTAACCTAAGAATTAGTATTTCCCCCGAAGTCACCGGCCAACTCTGTCTCCAGACTCCCCCAGTCTCTAGACACTATTTCACCAGGGCACCCATTGCAATATGGAATTCACCAATCCCAGGAGAGCCCGGCAAGCTAAATCACAGACACCAGGGATATTAGAGACATAGATGAATGCTCTTGGGGCATTTTACTTTTAGGCTTTTTTCCACATTGAACTAGAGCTACATGCCTCATACATGAGCCACTCCACACCACTCCACACCGTATCATCACAGACTCAAAGACTGCAGGGCTTGGGCCACATCATAGGAATCCTGCTGTTACTTGATTTTTGTACATGTCTCTCCCACAGAAGTCATCTCTTCTCCAACTTAAACAGCCTGGTTCCCTCTGTGCAAGTTGAGGCAAGGTTCTCACTGACTTTATGTGTAACTTTGTTGCAGTACTGCTATACTTAATCACATCTTCAAGGAAGTATATACAACAATTATCTATTCTACTAGATCCATTCAGAAAAATTCCCCAAGCAAATTTTGTTTGGTACTGTCCTAGTTTCTAAAGATACCAAGATCTGGTCCTGCCCTCTTGCAGTGCTGTCTACTGAGGAAAAGAAATAGCAACTAGCACTTACTGCAAGATTACTATGTGACAGACCCTGTTCTAAATGTTCCAAATGTAGTGACTCATTTAGTCCCCAAGACAGGTAGGTATTATTATCATCCCCATTAGAAAACTGAGGCTCTGAGAGGTTAAGAAACCCTCCCAGCATCACACAGAAGGATGTGATGCTTGCAAAAAGACAAAGCAAACTATAACAAGTGGATGAAAGAGTTGTCATGGGACCACTGGGGGTGCAACTACTTTTTACAGGATGAACAGGCAAAAATTCCAGCAGAGTTTCTGTACTGGTTTTTGAAGGAAGGTCAGAAAGATGCCAAGCAGTAGGAGGATAGTCCAAGAAGGCATAAGATGTAAAATGACACAGAGCATGAAAAAATACGGTGTTCTCGGGAAACTGACAAATTCAGTGCACTATGAACACCAACTCCACTAAAACCTCGTTTCTATTTTACTCATTTACTGTTCTCTGGCTCACCAATGGCATGATCCACTACATTTCTGGAAGAAAAGAGACTACTGAAGGCCTATCTGGCTTCTATCCAAGCTGAAGCGGAATGACAGGAAGACACAGGCCTTGGGATCTGACGGGAGGGCGGACAAGTTATGCCTTGATCACAGATGACCGCAGGGATGCGGGCATAAACGGGCACTTTGAACCTGGCACTCAAACCGCTTCCCGTCTGCAAGGAAGTCAAGAAAAAAACAAAGTTGTCGCCACAGCACTTCTTCATTTTTGAATATCAGAGAGAGGCACGATGCCTGGGCTGAGGAACGGGGGTGCCCCGAAGACCGACTCTAGCGGTTATCCTAGCTCCCCCACCACAGTGAGTTCCACCAGGGCAGAAGGCGCGTCCTCAATTCAACAAATGTTCACTGAGGGCCTAACGAGTGCCCGGTAGGTAATCAAATGGTTAAATCACAGTCCCCGTCCTTCAGGTGCTCAGATAACGTAGGACCGGGCACACGGTAAAGGCCCCGAGGTTCGGCCTCGCACCGCCCCCCACGCAGACCCCGCAAGCAACCTCCCCGCCTCCCCGACCTCCGCGCGCCTGCGCACCAGCAGCCGGAGGAGCGGAGGGCAGCGGACGGCGGGAAAAGGGAACTTACCTCAGTATTCCTCCACACGCCCCCCTTGATCATAATTCGAGGCATCTTGGCGGCGGGGTGTCTCGGCAAGCGGCCGAGTGGAGCTTCTCAGAAGTAGTAACGGCGCTGCGGCCACGGAACCCAAAGCCGTCACTTCCTCCAAGCACAACCTTCTGCTTTGAAGAGCTCTGCGCAGGCGCAAGGCGGGGCTTGGGGTTGGGGGAGGAGTAGCAAGTCTCGCGAGAACTCGAGTGACGGAAAGGAAATAAGTGCTTTGCTGTTAAAGCTCTACTCTAGGAAGACTGACAGAAAGTCATCAAACCACTCTAAGCCTAAGCGCCCTACGCCGCACGCATGCCCAAAAATAGATTGGAAGAAGCCATGGCTCTCGCGAGATATCGGCAGTGGCTCTTGGCAGAGAAAGTAGTGCTGGGGTTGGTTGTGACGTCACCTGGTGGCAGAGAATAGGAACGTGGCGCGTGTAGAGTTTAAGCCCAGTTGGTCTAAAAAGAACTTTGTTAATTTATTAATTTAGCACTTTATTAGGCATTTAACTGATAGGAATTTATTCACAGAATACTCAGGAAAACGCAATAGCTTATTTAAGCCTAAATTTCCTAACCTGGAGGTAATAATAGTACCAACTTCGTAGGGTCGTCTTAAGGATTAAATGAGATCATAAACCTAGCATAGTATCTGATACATAATAAGTGATCACAAAAGTGGCAACTGTTACTACAAGAAGCGCAACCCCAAGTGATCAGTGGTTGTCTCAGAAATCCACAGAAATGTCATGTCAGAGTTTTTCATTCATTGCTATTCAGTCTGTGTGGATTAATAGTAGAGAGTTACCATCGATAGGTACTGGTATTAGACTCGTTCTGGGTTGAAATCTTGGCTCTCTCATCAGCTTGGGTAATAACCTTGCTGAATCTCAGCATCCTCATCTGAAAAGTGGAGTTAACAATTCATACCTCATAAATTTGAGGGACAAATTAGTTGAAAGATACCTAAAACCCAGTGAGGTAGGGATTGCCAAACTGCCATTCCACCTCCCCATTACTCACTTGGTCTCCTTCACCATTCAAAAACATCTCTTTGGAGCCAGCCCTGGAAGGCATGAAAATGCCTTTCTCTTTATAGTTCTTCATTTCTCCATTTGCCTCTTCTGAAAGAGCTACAGAACTTTCCAGTTATATATATATATATATATATATATATATATATATATACTGTTTTTCCTTGAAATGGAAAATTGTAGCAATAAAATCACTAGTTTGTTGAGAGGACAGTGTTAGATTATGAAGAACACACAGATGTGTGTGTTCTGGTGACAAGCCATATTTTCTGTCTCTGGACGGAGGTCCAGAGATAATGCTTCTCTGTAGAATGTGTGACCATTACTTCCTGCCAACCCCACCCCCAACATGCACTCAGCTACAGTGGTTACAAGTGTCTCTCTCTCTGTCTCTCTGTCTCTCTGTCTCTCTCTCTCTCTCTCTCTCTCTCTCTCTCTCTCACACACACACACACACACACACACACACACACACACACACACACACACACACTGGCCATTTGATTGATCTGATCAAAGTTGAACCAATTAAGTCTCCTCCCCAGGAATTTTGACACTGAAACCTAGAAGAAGCCAGTCTCTCTGCTGGCCAATGAATCTCTAACATGTGAAGCCCAGGAGTTGCCTGCCACCATGTTTTGTACAACGTAGACTAAGAAAGGAAGAAAGCAGGTCCCAGGTGCATTGAGAGGAGCAGAGAGGAGAGTACAGAAAGACAGAGGTAGGTCTTGGCTGCACCACTGTCCCTGGATCCAATATGTTCCTCTGTCCTTGGTGCATCCCTGTCCTTGAGTTGTTGTTGTTTTTTTAATATTATTTTACAATCTACTGTTTTCTTACTTTTTAAATTTTATTTATTTATTTTTGGCTGCATTGGGTCTTCGTTGCTGCGCGCAGGCTTTCTCTAGTTACGAGTGGGGGCTACTTTTTTTTTTTTTTTGGCTGCGTTGGGTCTTCATTGCCGCGCATGGGCTTTCTCTCGTTGTGGGGAGCAGGGGCTACTCTTCATCGCGGTGCACAGGCTTCTCATTGTGGTGGCTTCTCTCGTTGCAGAGCATGGGCTCTAGAGCGCAGGCTCAGTAGTTGTGGCGCACGGGCTTAGTTGCTCTGTGGCATGTGGGATCTTCCTGGACCAGGGCTCGAACCTGTGTCCCCTGCATTGGCAGGAGGATTCTTAACCACTGTACCACCAGGGAAGCCTCCTGTCCTTGAGTTCCAATGATTAGTTCCCCTTTTGGCTTCAGTCAGTTGGAATTGGGTATCTGTTATCTGTAAGCCAGATTCCTAACACATCCAGAGTTGAACCGGTCCTCTCTGAAGAGCCATTTCTTTCTTTTTTTTTTTTTTTTTTTTTACGGTACACGGGCCTCTCACTGTTGTGGCCTCTCCCGTTGCAGAGCACAGGCTCCGGATGCACAGGCTCAGTGGCCATGGCTCACGGGCCCAGCCGCTCCGCGGCATGTGGGATCTTCCCAGACCGGGGCACGAACCCGTGTCCCCTGCATCGGCAGGCGGACTCTCAACCACTGCGCCACCAGGGAAGCCCTGAAGAGCCATTTCTGATCTAACATTCCAAGAGCCCATGATGATGGCTTCTCCTTCCCACTCAGCACCACCTTTACACCCCCTCCATGTCACCTTTTCACCAAATAGAAAAAGTGACCCTTCCTCAAGACACTTTATTGACACCTGCTGGAAAATTGTCACAAAATACTGATGTTTTGAAAACAAGACACTTACTACAAGAAAATTAGCTCTCCCATGCCTGTGATACAAATTGCACCCCCTTAGGGGCATGCGTTTTACAACCTGCCCATTAGGACAGAGCAGCCCTGTCAAAAGTCCCCCAAGGCACCCTTGAACACGCAGACTGCATGTCTAATCGAAATTCTAGTTTCCATCTTGTCCAGTTTTTTACCAACAAGAAACTGTGCAGGGGACTTCCCTGATGGTCCAGTGGTTAAGAATCCGCCTTCCAATGCAGGGAATGCGGGTTCGATCCCTAGTTGGGGAACTAAGATCCCACACGCCATGGGGCAACTAAGACCACGCACTGCAACTACTGAGCCCGCGCACTCTAAAGCCCGTGTGCCACATCTAGAGAGAAGCCCTTGTGCTGCAACTAAGACCTGACATGAACAAATAAATAAATAAATAAAACGAAACTGTGCAAGAAAGGGCTAAAATTAGAGTCAAAAGCCTGTGACAACACCAAGGGATGGCGAGGAGCTGGGGCTAGCCACCCTCATCATCTTCATCATCTCCCCAAATAAGGATATGGAATTTAAGTAGAAATATTGCGCTGCTTTGCAAATACAATTTCAAGACAGGTCCTCCAGCCCTGCCCACATCCACCAGATTGCCACCCATAAGGCCCTCTCCCATTTAGAAACTCCTCAGCTAGTGTTAGGAAAAACTAATATCTTGGTGTCCAGTTACTACAAAATGGAATTCCATGCACCCTAAATGCTGGTAATTCATACCATAATGCTAACCATGGTTAATCATCTAAATTGGCTTGAGTCTCACCTACTGATACTCCCTTGTGGTGAGTCCAGTTGTAGCTTGTAATTTTTTTTCTCAGGTACCCATCTTCATGGTTGTTATTTCTGGGGAGTCCCCTGTGCCCTGGGGTGGGGAAGTGTTCCCAAAGAGACTATGCTTATTGTCAGGCCCCAGAGATTCAAGAGTGTTTGTGAGCTCATTTCTCAGTTTAGGATCAATATTCCAATCAAGTCATTTACAACTAACCCTGCATCCACAGGGCACAGGCTTGGGATTTACATTTCTCACAGGAGACTTTTTTTTTCCACACTCACATACCAGACCCCAGACTCATAAGCCCAGTTGCATACTGGACAGTTCCGCTTGGGTGTGTCACAGGTTTCTCAAATTCATCTTCCAAAAATTGAGCCCTCAGGAATTCCCTGGCTGTCCAGTGGTTAGGACTCCACGCTTTCACTGCCCAGGGCCCGGGTTCAATCCCTGGTTGGGGAACTAAGATTCCACAAGCCTTGCAGTGCTGCCAAAAAAAAAGAGCTGCCCCTAGAAAACCTATACTTCTCCAGCATTCCTTATTTCAAGGGATAGCACAGGACTGGCGTGTATGGTTGTGTAAAGGGTTCATTGCATAAGGGAAAAGTGGGGGCTGAAATCTAGCTTGTACATTGCTCACCAGGCAATGCGTCCACGGGACTGTGTCCACCAAGAGAGCATCTTTCTCTAGGTGTATGAAGCCACCACATGGGCTAGACACTATATGTTGCCCTGGCAACAGCACCACCATCCACCTATTGCCACTTTTCCTTCCCCCATAACTTCCTCCCACCCACATCCAAGTCATTCCAGAGTCTTGCCAATTTTATCTCCTAGGTAGCCCTCCAATCCATCTCCTTTGTCCACCTGTGCTGTAAGTTTCCAGATCGAGCAAATTAAAATACCAGTTAAATCCCAGTAAAATTTGAATTTCAAATAAACAGCAAGTGAATTTTAGTATAATTGTGACTCATGCATTCCTTTTGTCCTCCCTTTCCTAGAGAACCCTGGTTTTTCCTCCAGCCCACACTGCGCTCAGCCAATAGAACACATTTCTAGCCAGATGATAACTCCCATGCTCACACCATCATCACTGGAAGGTGCCCTCACACCCTCTCTGTACTTGGTAGAAACATACACATTTCCTCGGAAAACAAGCCATTGGGATTTTTGACTTCTTTTTTGATATGAGGCAGGGTCCCTCCATGTGCACCAAGAAATGTTTAATTTGCATGTATTTCTTACAAAGTCCAGGTTTGGGAGCCTCAGTGTTGACTCTTCAAGTCAGTAGTGGCCGCCCCATCCCCCAGGGAGGCTCAGGCCACAACCCCTCCTGGAGTTCCCCAGTGTTGGAAGGACAGAAGGCATCTCAAATGGGCTCCCAGTCCTTCCCCAGAGTCCACTGGGAACTTGGCCAGTAGATGTGCTAAATCAGGGTCAGAGCTCCTTACTGCAAGGGATGGGGGCTGTTCAGTGCGTTTCAGGCCCAGACAGGAAGAGAAGTCGCAGGGCATAAAGATGTGAGAGGGGCCAAGGCAGGGGGCAATGTGTGGCCAAACCAGCCAAGGTCAAGGCTGGTCAAGGGAGAGGAAATGAGTCCAAAGACCCAGTGGAGGCGGCAGCCCTGGTCTCATCAGGGGCTGGGCAGGACCAAGTGGTGCCCTGCACTCAGATGGGCACTCCTAGATGTCCCAGGTGTCAGCCCCGCACAGCTATCAGGTTCTCAGTGAACCACAAGATTACCCTTGACCTTAGGAGATACCTACTGAAGTATATAGGTATGTAGGAGTAAAGGGTTATGATGTCTGCCGCTCACTCTCAAATAATTGAGGAGGGACTTCCCTGGTGGCGCAGTGGTTAAGAATCCGCCTGCCAATGCAGGGGACACGGGTTTGAGCCCTGGTCTGGGAAGATCCCACATGCCACAGAGCAACTAAGCCCGTGCGCCACAACCACTGAGCCTGCACTCTAGAGCCCATGAGCCACAACTACTGAGCCTGCGTGCCACAACTACTGAAGCCCGCGCGCCTAGAGCCCATGCTCCACAACAAAAGAAGCTGCTGCAACGAGAAGCCCGTGCACCGCAACGAGGAGTAGCCCCTGCTCGCCACAACTAGAGAAAGCCCATGCACAGCAACGAGGGCCCAACGCAGCCAAAAATAAATAAATATATTTATCAAAACTGATAGTAATAATTGAGCAAAATAATAATAGTAATAATATGAGAAAAAGAGAATGTGTACAACTCTGGACAAATGTTAATTGTAGACTCTAGGTGAAGAATATGTAGGTGTCTGTTTATTGTACGATTCTCGCAACTTTTCTATCAGTTTGAAAGTTTTCAAAATATAAACTTAAGGGAATTCCCTGGCGGTCCAGTGGTTAGGACTCTGCACTTTCACTGCCGAGGGCCCCGGTTCAATCCCTGGTCGGGGAACTAAGATCCCACAAGCCGGGCAGCGCCGCCAAAACAAAAAAGTTAAAAGAGGCAAAACACAGTGATTCTGCATCCAAGTCAAACATTTGATTTAGAACAGTCGCACCAACAGAAGCAATTAACAGGAAAAGGCTCTCCAGAGGACAGTCGGTGCCTGCTTCCTGGGCCTGTTCCTGTTCAGGATTGTCTTGGAAAGTCCAAAGAACCTGTGGATAGAGGCACGGAGTTAAAGGCTGTGCTCCATTACAAGACTAACAGTTCTCAACCACACAAGGTGACACACGGCCATGACATCTGCCCAAGGGCCATCTCGGGGCAAAGGGCACCATCCACTCTGGGAGAGGCTCTCTGTCTCTCTCGTCTCCACTGTGAAGCCTCTCAAAAGCCTGCTCTTCTGGGCTTGCCTCCAGTTTTTATGCTACATTTTTTTTTTTTTTGGCGGTACATGGGCCTCTCACTGTTGTGGCCTCTCCCATTGTGGAGCACAGCCTCCAGACGCGCAGGCCCAGCGGCCATGGCTCACGGGCCCAGCCGCTCCGTGGCACGTGGGATCCTCCCGGACCGGGGCACGAACCGGTGTCCCCTGCATCGGCAGGTGGACTCTCAACCACTGCGCTACCAGGGAAGCCCTATGCTACTTTTTGAAGGTTCTTTTACCCACCAACAGGTAGCAAACTCTGTAGCAAGGGGACCGCTGGCTGCCAACTGTCAAGCTCTTCAACTTCTCTTATCTCATTCTTCAGCTTGTTGGCCTTCTCCTTCACCCAGAAAGGCAAGCTGTGGGAAGAAAACAACACCCTGAGTTGAGTTTGTCTGATGCAAAATTTACAAACACCTTCAGCAGACAAGGCACTACATCCTCCAAAAGTAAGAAGGCCTCCCATGCTGCAAGGAATCAAAATCAAATACCGTGTTAGTCTTCACCATTTGCCCCTGCCCCAAACCCAGATCTCTTTTGTATCCCTCTCTACCCAAGACGTTGACCCCAGTAGCCTGCATCACCTTGACTCCTCCCTGCCCCCACCTTTGAGCTGGGCTTGGCTAATGGGAGGCACCAACAGGAGATCAGAAGGTGGAAAGACAGAGGTGTGGGTATGTCTTATTGAGCTCCCGCCCTATCTCCTGAGGTACCCCAGTTCTGGAGCCGCTGTATTCTCCTCTGCCGCAGGTCCTTTCAGACAGCCCTTCTCCTTCTCCTGCTGCTCTATGAACCATGGGCCCTCCTCCTGCTGTTCAGATCTAGGAGCAGTAAGAGCTTCCCACTGGCGGGAGCCCCTGGGTGCTCCGCCCTCCCATGTGAGTTTCCTCAACCTGCTCACACACTGGTAAACAGTCCTTTCATTAAACTGTCTTCAGAATCCCACCTGAGTGTGCCTTCTGCTTTCTGCCGGGACCTCAGCTAATACAGACACCCAGCGTCCCCCCAGGTCTGTTGAGATTTGAAAGGGCATATGCTGGGCTGCAGTGTGTGGGTTCCGAGAGGTACCAGGAAGTGAGGTTCCTGGGATGAGTCAGAGCAGAAAGACGAAGAATGTTTTCATCTTTTGGCAGCTAAAATTTTCATGTTTTTAGGGAGAAGTGCATCACGATTGAGAAAATACCCTGATAAACCTGCTGGAGTATTACCACACATAGCAATAGGTGGGAGTAATGGTTATCATTTAAAGCTGACAACCCAATAGTAGAAGCCCAAGTAAGAAAAGAAGGACGACAGACTTCCCTGGCGGTCTAGTGATTAAGACTCTGTGCGCAGTGGTTAAGAATCCGCCTGCCAATGCAGGGGACATGGGTTCGAACCCTGGTCCAGGAGGATCCCACATGCCACGGAGCATCCAAGCTCATGCGCCGCAACTGCTGAGCCGGCACTCTGGAGCCCGCGAGCCACAACTACTGAAGCCCGCGCGCCTAGAGCCCGTGCTCTGCAACAAGAAGCCTGCGCACTGCAACAAAGATTAGCCCCCGCTCTCTGCAACTAGAGAAAGCCCGCATGCATCAGCGAAGACCCAGCGCAGCCAAAAATAAATAAATAAATAAATTTATTTATTTGAAAAAAAAGAAATCTATAAAAAAAACAGTAAAGATAGAAACACACTAATATTGGGACATTATAACACAACAACTCTTGGTCCAAGTGGACAAAATGAGTGGACAAAAATGAGTAAGAAACTATAGGGACTGAACAGAATAATCAATAAGATAAATCTTCTGGGTATGTATCTAACTTCGCATACTGATGAAATAGAATGTACTTTCAAATGCATGCTGAGAGAGTCCCAAAATCGAACGTATATTAGATCACAGGGAAAATTTTGATAAGTTCCATAGAGTAAAAATAATAAAAACAATATTTTCCGATCACAAGGTGATAAAAGTAAAAATGAATTACAAAATAAAAACCAAAAAGCTCTCCTACCTGGAAATTCAAAATCTCTCTATTAAGGAATTCTTTAACCAAAAGGAAAGTACCAATGGGAACTGCAGAATTCTTCAAAAAATAAGGATAACCTGCATATCAAAATGTATAAGGTTCAGAATGGAGCTGAGCTAACATATAAGATCAGAGGAATGATACTTCCCTCAAATACAGAAATACTCCAATAGCTTGCTCTCTACCTCTTCAAACTCTAACCGTCCTCCCTGGCTGCACTCATTTAAGCATATGCCTTTCTTTTCTTCTTTTTTTTTTTAAATAAATTTATTTATTTATTTATTTTTGGCTACATTAGGTCTTCATTGCTGTGCGCAAGCTTTCTCTAATTGTGGTGAGAAGGGGCTACTCTTCGTCGCGGTGCATGGGCTTCTCATTGCGGTGGCTTCTCTTGTTGTAGAGCACGGCCTCTAGCTGCGTGGAACTTCAGTAGTTGTGGCTCTGAGGCTCTAGAGCGCAGGCTCAGTAGTTGTGGCACACGGGCTTAGTTGCTCTGTGGCATATGGGATCTTCCTGGACCAGAGCTCGAACCCGTGTCCCCTGCATGGGCAGGCGGACTCTCAACCACTGCCCCACCAGGGAAAGCCCTGTCTTTTCTAACAAACTCTTATGTTTTGGAAAGCAGCGACCCTGACTTTTTGCGCCACGTCAAACCCCTCACAGTGCACACCTAGGACTACACATGGCATCTGGTATTTGTCAATCATACCTGTTGAAGATGTGAGCAGCCCAGCTGCCAGACTCCACAGACACTTGACCTTCGAAACCAAAAACCCTCCATTCAAACTGCCTCACCCACCTGCTGGGATTCAAAAGGTCCCTACGTGTTAGGTGTCTATGAGCTCCTCCATAGGAGAAAATAAACAATTGATATTTTCATAAAGATAGGATAATATGAAACATGCTGAGAGAACTCACTTGGGAATTTGTGGAAGAGGCTCAAGTGGAATAAATGTATCAAATTTCTTTTCATAAGGCATTCTGAAAAACAGAAAAGGCAACCATAAGATTGGTATGGTTTCTATGGCAAAGAGATCAATGCATCATTGTGTTCAATAAAATGTCTTATTTTCTGGTTTTAATTGTTACATATGGGCTTCAAAACTGTTAAGGGCCATAATTCTTATTATTTTTTTACCATTTTTAGTAAACATCATTAAAACAAACATGATTAATTTTTGTTGAGGTATAGTTGATTTACAATATGTTTAAGGTGTATACATAGGGATTCACAATTTTTAAGGGTTATACTCCATTTATAGTCCTTATTAAATGTCAGTTATATTCCCTGTACTGTACAATATGTCCTTGTAGCTTATCTATTTTATACATAGTAGTTTGTACCTCTTAATCCCCACCTCTGTCTTGCCCCTCCCCCTCCCACTAGTAACTACTAGTTTTTACCCTGTATCTGTGAGTCTGTTTCTGTTTTGTTATATTTACTAGTTTGTTTTACTTTTTAGATTCCACATATAAGTGATATCATACAGTATTTGTCTTTCTCTGTCTGACTTATTTCACTAAGCATAATACCCTCCAAGTTCATCCATGTTGTTGCAAATGGCAAAAGTTTCGTTCTTTTTTACAGCCAAGTAATATTCCATTGTATACATATACCACATCTTCTTTATCCATTCATCTGCTGATGGACACTTAGGTTGCTTCCATATCTTGGCTATTGTAAATAATGCTGCTATGAACATTGGGGTGCACATATCTTTTCAAATTAGTGGTTTTGTTTTCTTTGGAACATGATTGATTTTTTAAAATATTTTTAATGTACTATACCAACTGTTTTCTCTTTTAATTTAATGACCCTCTATTTCTCCTCAATGCTTAGTTGCAAGTACAAGTCAATCCAAACAGTAGTCACTAACCAACAACCTGATTCAGTATGAAAACTGAAGTCTTCATATTTGTTGATAATAACAGGAACAAAATTAACAACGACCTTTTTGTAGTCAAGATCCTGTGTATGATTTCAATTACACATATGTACTTGTACATACACTAAGGAACTAGGTACAGATTTTTTTAGAAATTCTCACCAAATATGTCTTGTTGAGATTCACCCCTTGTAAAATATAATTTATATGTAGTGGAAAGAAATACAATTCCTTTAAAGTTAACAAAATAACCCTAGTATTAACATACACTTACATTGAAAAATTCCCTGGTGGGAGAGTTGATCCTGCTTTGTGGAAGCCTTTACTCTGTTCTGGATATGTATATGGATTATCTCCTGGAGTTACCTTTGGGATTCCATTCCTGGGATCAATAACTGTGAATGGTGTTTGAAAACAAAATCATAAAAAGGGCTGAAGATGATCCACAGATTTGCTGTAAGAATTGACATGACAATGGAAACAGGATAATTTAGTGTTTTATTATGAGGTACATATAGGTATCTTAATGTTCTGTTTGTGATTGTCTCGCCTTGAGGAGATGAAAAGTGTGAGCCTAAAATTAAATTAAAATTAAAAATAAATTTTAATAAAAGAGATTTAAAAAAACAAATAAAGTGCGAGCCTATGTTTGAGACATTTTTTAAAAGGTGCTGTTGGGCTTCCCTGGTGGCGCAATGGTTGAGAATCTGCCTGCCAAGGCAGGGGACACGGGTTCGAGCCCTGGTCTGGGAGGATCCCACATGCCGCAGAGCAACTAGGCCCGTGAGCCACAACTACTGAGCCTGCGCGTCTGGAGCCTGTGCTCCGCAACAAGAGAGGCCATGATAGTGAGAGGCCCGTGCACCGCGATGAAGAGTGGCCCCCACTTGCCACAACTAGAGAAAGCCCTCGCACAGAAACGAAGACCCAACACAGCAAAAATAAATAAATTAATTAATAAAAGGTGTTGTTATGATTACCTCACCCTGGGAAAGAAGAATAGCTTAGGTTTGGATGGGATGTTTTGGTTTAAAATGAATGGTGAATCAAAAGTATCTGAAATGATTAGCATGAACTCTGACTTGAAATCTTTTCATTCCTGAACATTAGTGCACTTTGAATCCCTGAATCCCTCCGGGATTAGCAGCTGTAATTGGGGCTCTGCCTCTCCGACTGGGTCTCAGGAGGAAATCAACTAATAAGGGCTCTGCTACTCCTGCTGACTCAAAGACTAGGGTAGTGTAGCAGTAGGAGGTGGCCTTCCTGGTGAAGAGGAGTCACGAAAAAGTCTACTGATGCTGAGCAAACACTGCTTCCTCAGCCCATGCTCTGACACCCAACCCAGCCGCTTCCAATGCCCCAGGAATAAGTAACTAACCACATGGAGTCAGCCTGGTACAGGATGGTCGTTTAAACCTGCACCTCTTACACCAGATGCATCTCCTAAGGGAATAATCCTGGACTGCAAGACTAACCACCTTGGGATCAGAAGCAAGGATGCATGGCTAGAAGCACAACCTCCTTCTCTGCTCACACACCCAATGAACAGGACCCTCTTTTCAATTTTTAAATGCTTGTTTTGATATTGTTCCATTCACCTGTACCCACAAGATACAAGCCAAAGGGAGAGCTGGGGAAGATTTTTAATAAGCTGTTTGCTACCTGCCCAGATTTCTTTAGCTAACTCAGAAAAGCCATCTGCATAATTGGTGGAAGTACTTGAGTTACTGGAGTACTTGATTTTTTTAATTTTCTATTTTTTACTCTTTCAAAACCCTTTTCAATAGCTAAGACTCTTCAGCTAAACTTTTTATTAGCTCTTAAGTGCAGGGAAATAACATCAACTACATCTGTACCTTGAGTGCTTCCTGAGGATGAAATGCTGAGGATTCAAAGCAAGGAGAGTGGAGTGACCCCTATCTTTTGAAACCCAAACCAGGGTACTGACAAGTAAAGGTCAGGTGACAACAAGAAGTGGTGAGAAGGGCTTGAACTGTGAAATCAGTCACGCCTGAGTCCAAATTCAATTCTGCAATTTCTAGTTCTATGCCCTTGAGCAGTTTAACTTCCCTAAGCCTTAAAATCCTCATTTATAAACTGTTTATTTCAAATGTCTACTTTGCATAGCTATCATGAGTACTGAATGAGAATAACCTGTATACATAATCAGCACTCAAGAAATGGTAGCACTCTGTTTGGGGAAAGTATCCTAGGAACTTGTTTGGAAAACCAGAGCTTTTTGAAGAATGCACTAACCATTCTGTCTCTAGACTGCTCTTCTAATCTACAGATCCTGGACTTGAGCTGCAGCATTTCCAGCATCCAGCCAACCCTTCAGACTGGTCCCCACAAACCAAATTAGCAAGAGCCAATTCCTTAGTATCTATCCAGTGGCTACTGTTTGTCCTGAATTCAGTGGTTTTTGTATATTGACAGACTCCTTGGTTTGTCTCAAGTCTGAAGTCAAGGGGAGATTCCGTCAGCAACCAAGGACCTCTCTGTTCAGTCCTGAACAGGTTTTTCCTTCAATTGCATGGCTTATCCCTATACTTGTGCTACTAAATGTATAAAGGTATAATCTAAGTTGTTTAATATATATTGTGCAATGTTTAGTATGTTGCACCCTTAAAGCTATCTGTCCATTTATCTTTATTTCAAAAATATGAACATAGGGCCGGCATATACTTCTGTTCCATGTTTAATGGTGAAATTTAAACGTCAATAAATAAAAATAGTATACCCATGTAATGCTTAAAAAAAAGAAATGGGGACTTCCCTGGCGGTCCAGTGGTTAGTTAAGACTCTGCGTTTCCACTGCAGGGGGCTCGGGTTCGATCCCTGGTCAGGTAACTAAGATCCCACATGCCACACGGCGTGGCCAAAAAAAAAAAAAAGAAATGGTAGCAGTTGTTATTATTATTTGAAACCAGGACTAGGCTAATACCACCCGCATCCCAATTTTTTTTTCTTTTAATCTGGAAAATTCAAGGTTAGAGAATAGGGAATCTTATCTAGTTGGGGAGAAAAGACAATAAAAACAGTAAAGGGAAGGAAGGAAGGAAGGGAGGGAGGGAGGGAGGGAGGAAGGAAAAGGAATAATAAACACAAAATTCAGGACAATGTTTACTTTCGAGTTAGGAGGGAAGTGATGGGTTAGGGTTAGGATTTGGATCATCATGATAATCTCATTTACTTTTTTTTTTTTTTTTTTTTTTTTGCGGGTACGTGGGGCCTCTCACTGTTGTGGCCCCTCCCGTTGCGGAGCACAGGTTCCGGACGCGCAGGCTCAGCGGCCATGGCTCACGGGCCCAGCCGCTCCGCGGCACGTGGGATCTTCCCAGACCGGGGCACAAACCCGTGTCCCCTGCATCGGCAGGCGGACTCTCAACCACTGCGCCACCAGCGAAGCCCTCTCATTTACTTTTGATACGTACTTGCAGTTGGCCCAGTTCTGGCCAGTGAGATACGAGTGGAAGGAAGTCTCCCAAGGACCCTATGGGAAAACTTTTCCTTCCTTCTAAAAGGGGAAGGCAACAAGAGATTTTCTTCTTTTTCATGTCTTGAATATAAAAATGATTCTTGGAACTGCAACAGTTATCTTGTGACCATAAGGTGACAAGCATCAAGACAAGAAAATCCAACACTACGAAGAATGGTAACACACACACAAAAAGAAACAAAACGAGCCTACATCTTTGATGACATCACTGGGCAACCAGACTATATAGGTCACCTAGATGTCAAAGCTTCTTGTTAATTACATAATAAATATCTTATGATTTAAGTCTGTGATAATTTGATTTTTCTCTTACTTATAGCCAAGAGCATGCCCAAGCAATAGAAAGCTAAACACAATCCCTTCTTGATTTTTCTCAGTTGTTTTCATACATAAACCAGTTAAATAAATCCTTCCTGGGAATTCCATGGCGGTCCGGTAGTTAGGACTCCGTGCTTTCACTGCTGTGGCCCGGGTTCAATCCCTAGCTGGGGAACTACGATCCCACAAGCCACGCAGCGTGGCCAAAATTAATTAATTAATTAAAATTAAAAAATAAATCCTTCCTATTCTACCCTATGGCTGCATCTCAATTTGGAGTGGGAAGTCAGCCCTGGTCCGGGAAGATCCCACATGCCATGGAGCAACGAAGCCCGTGTGCCACAACTACTGAGCCTGAGCTCTAAAGCCTGTGAGCCACAACTACTGAGCCCACGTGCCACAACTACTGAGCCCACGTGCCACAACTACTGAGCCCACGTGCTGCAACTACTGAAGCCTGGGTGCCCGGCGCTCATGCTCCGCAACAAGAGATACCACCGCAATGAGAAGCCCACGCACCACAACGAAGACCCAACGCAGCTGAAATATAAATTAATTAATTTTTTTAAAAAAGAATGCACTTTAAAAAAAAGAGAATCTAAAGTACAATTTAAATGCAAATGACAGGCAGCATTTAAGTAAAACATGAATTATTTTCCTCGGACTTCAGTGGAGGTTTCTATTAATAAGTATCTGAGAGAACTTATCTGATGACTTAAATGTCACATTAGCATTTTATGAAATCCAGAGAAAAACAAAAATGTAGATCAGCATATGTTGTGAGTTCTATGCCAAAAAGTGCAATCTACCAACCATCCCCTTCACTTTCCTATCTTCCTGGCTGCACTTGGGTGACCTGGTGACCCCGCAGGGCTGCCCCCAGCCACGTGACGCCGGGCCTGCAGAATCATGACTCAGGAGTATTTTTGAACATTGCACAGTTAAGGTCCAGGAGGAAAACATTACCATATTTCTTCCTCCCAAAACACTTGTCCATCGTCCTCTCTGATAGAGACCTCCTGTTGCCGAGGAAGACCCCGTTAAAGAAACACTGCTTTCCAACATGGTAGGTGTGGATGTTGCTGCTAAGCCTTGGGTAAAATGTCCACTCAGGACGCTGCCCATCTTCTGCAAGACATCAGAAATCCTTCCATCAGCACTGTTCCCAGCGTCACAATGTAGTTGGATGACAAAACACTGTGAACCGCCCCCCAGGCACTATCTGGCTATAATGTGTATAACGTGTATAATTCCTTGGTTCTACATCGAGGGCAGTGTCAGACTCTGTGGAACTAGGCACAAAAGGCAGGGAAGCAGGAAGAAAGCTATCTAAGAGGGCTCTCTTTTTTTCCCTTTTTACCCTCCCCTTCAAAAATAAAGCCAGTTTTATGGTTGGAAGTGATGTATGGGTTAGGAAGCTCAGAGACAGTTTTACAACCACCTACAATCCAACCTTTCTCTAATAAGTGTTTAGGAAGAACAGAATGCCCATCAACCAGGGAAGGGCTGGAACACCCATGGCATCTTAACCGGATGATACATGGTGTTGGCAGCAACAGTGGCACATGCATGCACTACAGTGACACAGGGAAATGTGTACATATGATTTTGACCAAGGAGAAAGGCTGCTGTGAGACCTTAGGCTAATTACTGGACCTCTCAGTGTCTCTGTTTCCTCATTTGACCCTTTTCCTGTAAGATGGCTAAAGTGATTTTAAACAATAAAAGATCTCCTGACAGCTCTAGGGTTGCTTAAGAAACTCTTGTGCTCTTTGGTGGCCGAGAAGGAACACAGGCTTTGGAGGCAAGCAAGTTTGGGTTCTAATCCCATCCCTTCATTTCCTAGGTTCGTGTACTCGTATGGGTGACTGAATCTCTCCAAGCCCCAGTTTCCTTCTGTGTAAAATGGGTAGGTCTGTATTAGCCACATAGGTCTATATGTTTTTTGTTTTTTGTGGTTTTTTTTGCAGTACGCGGGCCTCTCACTGTTGTGGTCTCTCCCGTTGCGGAGCACAGCCTCCGGACGCGCAGGCCCAGTGGCCATGGCTCATGGGCCTAGCCACTCCGCGGCCTGTGGGATCTTCCTGGACCAGGGCACGAACCCGTGTCCCCTGCATCGGCAGGCGGACTCTCAACCACTGTGCCACCAGGGAAGCCCCGGTCTATATGTATTGACAAAGAAAGAGGTCCATGATCTATTTACTTTGAGTGAAAATAATTTGTGTACTATTTTCTACTAGTGAAAATAATTTGTGTATTATTTTCTACTAGTGAAAATATGGTGGTATATTACAAGCAATAAATATATATATACAAACATACATATATATAAACGTATACATACATATATACATTTCAAAATTCTCAAAGAATATATATCAAACTCTTCACAGCTATGGGGTAGAATGGGAAGATTATTGGAGAATATTGGGGTGTGGGTTTTTATACTCTACATACTTATTTATTGTTTTAGTATTTTGCTACAGTACATTTACGGTTTTTACATAAAAGCATTTTATTTTTGCAAAACACATAAAAATAGTTGCCCAGCAGAGTTGTTGTGAGAATTAGAGATGAAGCGTTGAATGCCTGGCACCTAATGGGCCTTCAGTGAATGGCACCCAACAGTATGGCAGCCTTCTGCAAAGACCCTGGGAGTGGAGGACGACCTGTGACTTACTCACTTGTCTGCAACTGAAGCAGGCTGAATTCCTGGCGATATTTATCCTTTCGGGCTTCAGGCAGTGAGGTTTCAGAGGAGTGATCAGAATGTGAGGAGGAGGATTTCAGATCCAAATCTGCAGCAGGGCTGGAAAGGAAGCAGAAGGATTAGATTCTTCAATGTGCTTAAATTGGAAGTTAGAAGCTGATCTTACACTAGAATTCCCCTCATCTATGAGAACTAAGACTACTCCTCGATAAAAGTCCATGAGCATATAATTTATATAGTCACAATTTGAGGGGACTGAAATATATTCAAAAGGTGCGTGCTTAAACAGTTTAGTGTCCAAAAGTTAAATATAGAATTATCGGGGAACTTCCCTGGTGGTCCAGTGGTTAAAAATCCACCTTCCAATGCAGAGGACGTGGGTTCGATCCCTGATGAGGGAACTAAGATCCCACATGCTGTGGGGCAACTAAGCCCGCGCGACGCAACTAGAGAAGCGCATGCGCCGCAACAAAAAGCCCATGCACTGCAACGAAGAAAAAGATCCTGCATGCTGCAACAAAGATCCCACGTGATGCAATTAAGACCCAACGCAGCCAAATAAATAAATATTTTTTAAAAATTATCATATAACCCAGCAATTCCACTCCTGGCATATACCCAAAAGAACTGAAAACAGACCCTCAAACAGATACTTATACAAGAATGTCCATGGCACCATTACTCATAATAGCCCAAAGGTGGAAATAACCCAAATGTCCATTGATAGATGAATGGATAAATAAAATGTAGCATATACATGAATGGAATATTATTCAGACATAAAAAGGAATGAAGTTCTGATATATTCTACGACATGGAAGAATCTTGAAAACATTATGCTAAGTGAAATAAGCCAAACACAAAAGGATAAATATTGTATTATTCCACTTATATGAAATACCTAGAATAGGTAAAGTCATAGAGACAGAAAGTAGATTAGATTAGAGTACCAGGAAATGGGGAGAGGGGAGAATGGAGAATCATTGCTTAATGGGCACAGTTTTCTGTTTGGGGTGATGAAAATGTTTTGAAAGTAGTAGTGATAGTTCCACAACAGTGTGAGTATAACTTAATGCCACTGAATTGTACACTTAAAGTGGATAAAGTGGCAAACGTCCTGTTACATAATTTTTACCACAATTTTTTAAAAAATGAATGATGCGAATTCCCTGGCAGTCCAGTGGTTCGGACTCTGTGCTCTCACTGCCAAGGGCCCGGGTTCAATCTCTGGTCAGGGAACTAAGATCCCACAAGCCATGCGGTGTGGCCAAATAAATAAATATAAAAATTAAAAATGCGTGATATACTGATACATGTTACAACATGAATGAACCTTGAAAACCTGAATAAAAGAAGCCAGACACCAAAGACCAGATACCGGTGATTCCATTTATATGAAACATCCAGAACAGGTACATCCATAGAGATAAAATATAGATTAGTGGTTTCCAGGGCTGGGGGGATAGGGGACATGGGGGTGACTGCTAAAGGGTACAGGATTCTTTTGGGGGGTGACAAAAAATGTTCTAAAATTGACTGCGGTAATGATTGCACAACTCTGAATACACTAAAAACCATTGACTTGTACACTTTAAACCGGTAAATTATATGGTATGTGAATTATGCTTCAAATAAAACTGTTACCAAAAAAGATACGTTTTCAATTAATTGACTGGAAAGAAAAAAATCAGTCAGTATAAAGAGAAGAGGCAGAAATAATCAAAAACAAACCTAGACTGAAATGGCTGTAATAACAGAGCATTATGTTTAGTGCCTAACTTCTTGGCAGTTAAAAAGGCATACAGCAAACTATTTTGAGTGTCAACAGAAAAAGCAATCACTTCTGGTCTAAGTGGCCTTGCATTTGATAGATGGCCTTGGACAATGCTTTCAGATGTAGTTAACTGTTATCAAGTCATAGGATCTTTTTTCATAATATTACATCACCCTGATATTTGAATCGTTTCAAACCAACTTCATACTGATAGTCTTGTTTGCTCCCTACAGACATCCTGTGATATAGGTGGGGCCAATAGAATCATTTCCATTTGCAAGGGAAGTGGGCCCTCAAGGCAGCTAACGATAAAACACACCCCAGACAGAGGCAGAGCTGGATCTCCAGGTTAAGTCTAGACTATGTTGCCTAAAAGTCATAAAGAACCCGAGTTCCATAACTCACAAGTCTTGTATAGCTCGATCTCTACTTTGGTTTTTTTTAATCTATTTTATTATTCTCATTATTATTTTTAATTTATTCTTGGCTGCGTTGGGTCTTCATTGCTGTGCACGGGCTTTCTCTAGTTGCGGCGAGCAGGGGCTACTCTTCGTTGCGGTGCACGGGTTTCTCATTGCGGTAGCTTCTCTTGTTGCAAAGCACGGGCTCTAGGCACACCGGCTTCAGTAGTTGTGGCGCGCGGGCTCAGTAGTTGCAGCTTGCCGGCTCTAGAGCGCAGGCTCAGTAGTTGTGGCACACGGGCTTAGCTGCTCCGCGGCATGTGGGATCTTCCCGAACCAGGACTTGAACCTGTGTCTCCTGCATTGGCAGGCGGATTCTTTTTTTTTTTTAACATCTTTATTGGAGTATAATTGCTTTACAACGGTGTGTTAGTTTCTGCTGTATAACAAAGTGAATCAGTTACACATATACATATATCCCCATATCTCTTCCCTCTTGCGTCTCCCTCCCACCCTCCCTATCCCACCCCTCTAGGTGGTCACAAAGCCCTGAGCTGATCTCCCTGTGCTATGCAGGGCTGCTTTCCACTAGCTATCTATTTTACATTTGGTAGTATATATAAGTCCGTGCAGGCGGATTCTTAACCACTGCGCCACCAGGGAAGTCCTCGATCTCTAGTTTTTAATAAACATATCTACACTAATAACTTTGAACTTTTGAAGTGTGCAGATAGAGCAAAAGTGCGACAACTCAGAGTCCCCCTCCCAGTTCAAAGCGTATCATAATTTTGACACTGGGGTGAAATATGTCTCTTCTAAATATTTTTTATGTATTTGTGTTTGCCAAACTAACTGTGTAGAAAAGATTGCAAGGATAAAGGAAACTTTCCGAAAGAACTTTAGAAATATCCACCTACTTTGTTTTACTCAACAAACATTTATCTGAGTACATTTTGTGGCAGACATTGCTCTAGACACTGGGGATCCAAACAGTCCCTGCTCTTGGGAGCTTAGGCTCAAGGGGAAGAGGACATGGACAGATAAACAGATGATTGTGGAAGAGTGGGTAAATGCAGAGTTGGAGAAAGCAGGTTTTGCAAAAAAGTAGTATAATATGATATTAATGTAAAAAATAAATACATACTTCTATGCATAAGAAAGAAATCAATTTTTTCTCATGCATATAAAAAAATAAAATGTTAACATTGATTCTCTAAGAGATAAGATTATTGTGACTGCTATTTTTAATACTGTTTTTTATATTTCAAAATTTCTACAACGAACTTATATTACTTTCTTTATAACAAAAATTGTTAGAAAAAGGTTTTCAAAACATTTGACCATAAAAGAAATATAAACACAGCAAAGTACAGAATACTTTTTTTCTAAATACAGTTTTACAAATAATTTTAAGGCCAACATCCACGAGAAGAAATAAAGTATGGCCAGCCCTTACCTCCCACTCCCCAAAAACCATCTGTGTGTCCCTTTCCCCGAGAGGTAACCACTATCCTGACTCTGACTGTTATGGTAACCATTTCTTTGATTTTCTTTAAGATTTACCACCTGTGTATGTATGTACGTATTCCCAAAAAATATGTAGTTTAATTTCACCTTCATAATAGCCAGCACTTGCACAGCCTGTATTGTATGCCAGGGAGTCTTCTAATCTCTTTACAGTGTATGTATTACCTCATTTAATCCTCACAACTGTGAAGTATTACCCCCATTTTGCAGATAAGAAAGCTTCACCAGGGAGGTGAAGTAATTTACCCAAATTCACTCAGATGCCAAGTGACAGAGTAAGATTTGAACCCAGTCTGGCTCCAGAATCCATGCTCTTGCCAAATATGTCACACTACCCCTCAGACTGTTGGCCCCTGGTCAGAATTGACCCCAGCATTTACAGCTCTTTCCTGGACCCTTACTTACTCTGGGTGAACAGACCCTCTGCCGGGGCTGAAAGGCCCACTGACGCTTAGACCTGTTTCAATAGAAGATGAGAGGCTGATACTTCTGCCAGAGGACATTATGTTGGCAAAGCATCCCTTAGATTCCAGAAAATCATTGAGTTTAGTACCTGCAACACATAGACATCACCATTTGATTACATTCATGAAAAAGCTCCCACTTTATCTTGTTTCCTAGATGATAAATAATTTCTTTTTAAAAAATAACATTTGTGGGAGTTCCCTGGCAGTCCAGTGGTTAGGACTCAGCACTTTTACCACCATGGCCCACGGTCAATCCCTGGTCAGGGAACTAAGATCCCACAGGCTGCATGGCGTAGCCAAAAAAAAAAAAGTTTGAGCATTTACTGTATACTTGAGATTGTGTTAACATCTTCACACATTATCTCATTTAATTCTCATAACAACACACAGACAGAAGTATTACTTATCCTTCCATTTTACAGATGAGAAAACTGAGGCTCAGAATGTTGAGCAACCAAGACCACATAGAAAATAAACATGTTGGCCCAGGTTGGATCACAGCTCCTATAACACTAAAGTCTAAAAAGGCTAATTTCTGTGTTAGATTGCTTGCCCCCCGGCCACACAGCTCACCTACTCTAACTAAACTAAGTGGAAGAAAGAAGGTCTGAATTGAGCTATATATCACTGTACATTGTACTGAGCATCTCAAGAAAATTCTCCAAAGGATTTATTCATAGAAAGACTAGCGAGTATAGCTGGTGATCACAATCCAAAGAACTGTCTTCAGAACATCTATGGGTTCCCCTCCCACCGCAGTGTCATCATTCTTTTATATCACATCTTCCCCACCAGACTGTGTCTTATTCATCTTAGTAGCACTCAGAGCAGTGCTTGGCACAAATAGATACTCAATAAGTGTTTGAGTGAATAAATGGCAAAGCATTATAACTCCCCAACCACCCACGATTACAAGTCCTGAAACCCAAGGACAGTCAGATAGAGAAGCACACCCACTGTCTTCACTCTGCTGTACTATAACTCCTATGCGAAAGTCGATCTGTTCTCTCCTCCCTTTATATAGGTGTGTGCGTTGTCCAGTCACTTAAAAAAAAATCAGATGACTGGATATTGCACTTCTTTATGCACACCTTCAGAGAGCACAGATGCTCCATAGATAAAATGTAAGCTCTCGGTTACAGGAGAATTTTAAGAAACAAGAGTCGGACTTCTCTGACTCTGGAGTACATTTTTAGACTGACTGCTGTTCCACCTACACAATATCATGATTCACATGTATGTGGCATATGCCAGGCACCTGGGCAAATTCCCACCATCTGTCAGAGGAACTGACCCTTAGCCAATTCTTTATTCGTTTCCTATCAACGCCCTCTCAAATTCATCTATCAAGTGAATCATATTTTTTCCACCTTTGTCAAGTCCCAACCCTACCAACAAACCCTTTACTCTTAAGAGGACTTCGCCTGTGACTCTACAAAGTTTAATAAAGGCCAGCTGAGCTACTTCCTCCCCTCACGATACCCCCATCCTGGGGTTTCTCAGGGTAAGGACTGTTGCATACAGAGTTAACAAAAAAAAAAAGACGCGGGTGGGGGAAGGAAGATAAAAACAAAAAGAAAATAACAAAAAATATAATAAATAATTAAAAAATACAGATTCCCAAATCCCATTACAGACCCATCAAACTGGAATCTCGTGTGCTGAAGCCTGGGAACTCACATTTTTAATAAGTCTCCCTCTACCTCTTAGGCTCATGCTTGGCAGTGAACTTCCTCCTCTTCAAGCCCAGTTCCATCACTGCCCTGCATTCTATCCTGTCCCTCTTCCTGACTCCCTATATGTGTCCAGTCATGAAAATCACCTTGAGGCACTTGTTCAACATGCAGATTCCAGGGCTCTGACCCAGACCTACAGGGGACAACCCGAGAATCAGTATGTTTAAGAAGCACCTCAGGGGACTTCCCTGGTGGCACAGTGGATAAGACTCTGCGCTCCCAATGCAGGGGGTCCAGGTTCAATCCCTGGTCAGGGAACTAGATCCCACATGCGTCCCGCAACTAAGAGTTCACATGCCACAACTAAGGAGCCTGCGTGGCCCAACCAAGACCCGGTGCAACCAAATAAATAAATAAATATTTTAAAAAATAAAAAGAAGCACCTCAGGTGATTCTCAGAGCCAGCCAAGTGTGGGAAGAGCTGCTCTGGAACATGGCACAGAGCCTAGAGCAGCCCTCAGTACATGAGGGCCAACTGGTTGCTTGAGGGGTGAGTAGCTGGGACGCAGTGGAGCCCAGTGGAGGGCAAAGCTGTGAAGAGAGAGCACAGGTCCGCAGCAGCCCCGGACACGGAACCACAAATGTGGTGTCAACGAATACAACACAGACCACACTCTCTGACCACAATGCAATACTATTAGAAATCCATAATAAAAAGACAGCCAAAAAACATCCATAAGCTTGGAAACTCAAACCACACCTCTAAATATTTCATATGATAGAAGAAAACATAACGGAACTCATGAGGTACTTAATGATCAATGACATATGTACAATATATCAAAACTGTGGGATTCAACTAAAGCACTAATTAGAACCTAGAACCTTAAATGCATAAACTGTATTTTACTGAATGTAAGACATTGTAATAATATTACTATTCTATGTACCACAAAGAACAGAGGCTGCCAATTACATCATGACACATGCTTTATCACTTAGGACTTTTACTTAATACGTATTGAAGCACCATTTCAGACTTACTTAGATATAGATTTTAATCACATACCACTCATGTGCATATTTAAAGAAGGAAAATATAAGCAAAATCAATTGGTTAAAGGGCTTCCCTGGTGGCGCAGTGGTTGGGAGTCCGCCTGCCGATGCAGGGGACGCGGGTTCGTGCCCCGGTCCGGGAGGATCCCGCGTGCCGCGGAGCAGCTGGGCCCGTGGACTGTGGTCACTGGGCCTGCGCATCCGGAGCCTGTGCTCCGCAGCGGGAGAGGCCACGGCAGTGAGAGGCCCGCGTACCACAAAATAAATTAATTATTTAATTAATTAATTGGTTAAGGCGTTCTTAAACCTTACATTCAAAAGTCTGATTACTGAATCACTTTTCAACTCAACCCCTAAAGGTCACATTTTCCACCTAAACTGACCTCACGCCTGCATTATTCAGTGCTCATCCAGCAAAGTTTATGACAATTACTTCACATGGGCTACTGGGCCCACAGCACTGGTAAGACCAATCCAATTTCAGAGACACAAACTGTGAAAAATATCTATCTTACAAGTAACAGGTTATAGTGTTAAAAAACAAAGATTCCAAAATTAATGACCTAAGCTTTCAACTCAAGGAATAAGGGGAAAAAAGGCAAACATCTCAAAATGATAAGGAAAGAAATCATAAAATAAAAGCAGAAATGAATGAAATAAAGAAGATTATCAGAATTATGGCTTCATGGAAAAACTAATAATGTAGATAAAGTTCAAGAAAAAAATCTTAATACAAGTAAACAGTATAAGAAATGAAAGAGAAGCCACAATTACAAATAAAATAGAAATAACTTTACCCATAAAGAAATTGAGTACGAGAAATATCAAATAACTTGCTCAAGGTTACAGAGCAATGGAGTATAATTTATAAAATGTAGTTTAGTGTTACTGACACACACCCTGACAGATAAATCAATAGAATAGCAAATGTAGATAGAATAAAATTTTATGTGATAACAGTGGCATCTTATCTCAGTGAAAAAAGGATAGATCATTCAAAAAAGATTGCTGGAACAACTAATTAATCATTTGGCATGAAAATAAAATTAAATCTCTCTTATCTCAAAATAAATTCCAAATGAATTATAAAGATATACCTGAAAAATGATAAGCGAATGTTTACATAATGTCAGAGTGGGGAGGTTATTTCTAAGAAAGATATCAAATACAGGCAAAATAAAAGAAAGATGCATAGATTAAATACATATACATTTAAAACTTCCATAGCAAACTCTAAACTGGGAGGAAATTTATAACATACACAATAAGAAAAAGAGTTAATAATCATGGCAAAGTATGAGTTTTTTAACATTTGTAAGATGAAAATAAATACCCAAGAGAAAAAAATGGGCAAAAGACATTATTAGGTAATTCATTAAACACACACACCCAAATAGCCTATGTACGCTTGGAAAAAAAAGTTCATCCTTACATTAGTAAAAGAGCTGAACGTAAAATGAGATACTATTATTCACTATCATTTTGCAAATACCCACAGCTGGCACAGCTTGGAGAAATGGCATTCTTGTACATTGCTGCTGAAAATATCTCCATCTCACTGAAGAGCAATTTGGCCATTTACATCCTCCAAAGCCTATGAGAAGTGCCTTTTTCATCCAAGGTTCTACTTCTAGAAACACATCTATGAAAAAAGGTGTGAAATGTATGTATAAGGATGCAGAAGGGATCCACACATGTGGAGAAAAAATAAGATCAAGAGCAGAGATGTCTTCTAGGTTGAGACCTGTATGTCAGTTCTGAGTTACTTATCATAGCATTTACTTATGATAGTATTTGCCCAGAGGTTTTAACAGGGGCTGCCTTTTCACAGCCCGGAAACATTTTACATTGTATATCGGCCACTAGAAGACAGGAGAGCTCATCAAAGCAGGGATTGGCTGCTAGGGATGGTATCAGAGGGGGCCCCTCACAAGATTTTGGGGTTTGTTTTTTTAATTTGAGGGGCAAAATGTAAATGTATTATGCGACCTTGAGTAGCATGCATTGAAATCACATCTACAAATGTAGCCTATTTCTTTGTTTGCTTAGAAGTTTCGTGCTGGCAACACTCTAGAAAGTGGCCTGTGCTTGCTATAAGAGCAGACTTGTCTGACCCACCAGGGCGGGAAGAGCAGTGGCTCTGCTCAAATGACACATTCTCTAGACCCAGCTGACTTCCGGGTCTTCCTAGTAGTAATTCAGCCTCAAACATGACCTAGAGACACTTAAGCATGACCTCAGGCTGCCCCTCCACATCTCCTCAGGTAGGAGAAGAGGACTGGAAATGCAAGTCTGAACCCACCCATTCTGAAACTGATGTTCCCACTGTGTAGAGTAACATCGAGTTACTTTCAGCAAGTCAATGACCTGTCGTGCCCAGCTCCCATTGCGTATCCCACCTCTCTATCTAGCACTGTAGGCTGGGGTGAGCTACTGTAACCTAAGGAACGTCCTTCTCAAAAGGGTCACCATTCATCTTGATAATTGTTACTCAAATGCAATTAAAATCCAGTGAGTCATAAGATAGAAAATCCTAACAAGTCGCTAAAACTCTATGAAATACGAAAAGATGGTCCAACCTTAAGGACCAAGAGAAGGTTCTGATGACTAGAAAGGAATCAGAAAAGAAAAAGAAGTTTAGAAGAAAGTCTGTTTCTGGGACTTCCCTGGTGGTGCAGTGGTTAAGAATCCGCCTGCCAATGCAGGGGACACAGGTTCAAGCCCCGCTCCAGGGAGATACCACATGCCGTGGAGCAACTAAGCCTGTGTGCCATATCTACTGAAGCCCGCGTGCCTAGAGCCTGTGCTCCGCAACAAGGGAAGCCACTGCAATGAGAAGCCCGCACATCGCAACAAAGAGTAGCCCCCGCTCACGGCAACTAGAGAAAGCCCACGCGCAGCAAGGAAGACCAAACACAGCCAAAAATTAATTAATTAATTTTTTAGAAAAAGATAGAAAGTCTGTTTCTTCGGTAACATCTGTGGAATTCACGATAATTATTTCCATTTCTTTAGGCAGGAATAACACCTTACATAACCAAGGCTCTTTCACACAATTGTCATCTCAGTAGATTTACACCATAGCACTGTCTGGTGGGGAGAAAATAATACAGCAAGCCAAGTTAGCTTAATGTGGGTACTCTTTAACCAAACACTCAGTTTCCCATCCCTGCTTATCTGCTCAACAAACAAACTAAAGATCTAGGATGATGGTTTTTAACCCTTTTTTGGATCACAGACTCCCCCAAGAATTAATGAAAGCAGTGGGCCCTCTCTGCTGGAAAAATGCATATATCCCCACAGTTATGCATTCATCCTTAGCTGGTTCATGGAGCCCCTTTCCTTCCTGAAGCCCGTGGGCTCCATGTGAAGCTGAGCTCAGATGTGGTCTCCTAAGTAGACACACCTACCCAGCAGAAAAAGAAGCCATGGATCTTTGGTTAATGTGGTCTGGAGATCTCAGACGCTGGTGCTCTTCCAGTACCCCTAACTCAGAAACCTGAAGCCCCTCCACCCACCCTTAAAACAGCAGGTCCCTCCTTTATCCCCCTGGTCAACCCGAAAACTGCAGGAAGGTCTGGAGCTTAAAGCTAGAATCCCAGAACCTTTTTCTCCTTGCTGAACTAGCCACGTTGGGCAATGAATGGCTCAAACTCCTACCGCTCTACTGGCGCCCGCTTGTAGGTGGGTAGTAAATCATACCTCCATCCTCTCCCAGCACTTACAAATTAAGAGATTACAGACCTGGAATACAGGAGACCAGAGACCAAGCTCAGATCTGATGGGGCAGACACAGAGCATTCTACAATCCCTTTTTGCAGCATGAAGGCCACCCACCTATCTGTACTCACTCAGAGGTTTTCTGAGAGACTGTGGCTGCTCTGCTCCATGGCACTGTTCTCTGAAGGCAGATGCGCTCCCAAACATCCTCCTCAGCCTTAAGAACCAATCATGCCATCCATTATTTAATTTAAACCTTTCATTAAAGTGTTCATAATTTCCACCTGAGTTGTCCCATCCAATACACAATGCCACAAATCTAATATATGAGCAAAGAAAAAAAAAAAGAAGAAGAAGAAGAAGAAAGGGCCTGGGCTTTGAAGACCGTAAGACTCATGTCAAATCCCAGTTTCACCGTTTATTGACTGAAGCACTGGGCAGGTCAAACCTCTGGCCCCCATTACTCTTTGTAATATACCTCTTGGCTGTTAGGAGATCCGGGGAGGTCATTTATGAAAGCTCTCCTTTGATGCTGCTCTCTGCCTTATCAGATCTTCAGTTAATACAGACAGTATTAATACAAGAAGTTCTTTCTACATGCTCCCAAACTAGCCTCCTTTTAAACTTCAACAATGTCTTCTTGGGCTTCCCTGGCGGCGCAGTGGTTAAGAATCCACCTGCCAATGCAGGGGACATGGGTTCAAGCCCTGGTCCGGGAAGATCCCACATGCCGTGGAGCAACTAAGCCTGTGTGCCACAACTACTGAAGCCCGCGGGCCTAGAGCCTGTGCTCCGCAACAAGAGATACCACCGCAATGAGAAGCCCGCGCACTGCAATGAAGAGGAGGCCCCACCCACCACAACTAGAGAAAGCCCACGCAGCAACGAAGACCCAATGCAGCCAAAAATCAATAAGTAAAATAAATTAATTAATTTTTTAAAAATGCCTTCTCACTCTAGTGTACTTGGATAGAGCAACCAAATCCCACCCAGCCCTCCTGATTTCTTAAACTCAACTGTATCTCCACTCTCCTGTGGTCATGCCAGAGTCTCCTTTCTCTTGAACCTTCTCCAGCTCACTGCTGCAGATCGCTGTGTAGATGGGGGGGAGTTGACAGCCCCGTGGACAGTTTCCAGTGTCCATGGACGGAGCTATGCATGTGTCGGTTTTAAATATTAAAAGCAACCTGGAGACAACGAAAAGACCTTTGTAAGAAAGGCATCAGTCAAAACAAACAGAAACTCCACGGGCCATTGAAAGTCAGGCGGGCAGGGTTGGCCTCTTAATAAGAGCTTCCCTCCCTCAGATTCCCTGATTGGGCGCTTCCCGGTTTGGATGCCCGCCGAGCTCCCCTGGGCTCTCGCCCCGCCCACCGAGATGGGCCTTCCACCCCTTTCCCCAGGGGAGGCCTGGCTCTACGCTCGGAGACCTCCAAGGAGGATGCAGCCGACATCAACGCACCAACCCCAACCGGCAGCCGAACTGTCGAACGCCAGGCCGAGGAACCAAGAGCCAAGGGCAAGAGGGACGCCGCCGCCACCTGCTCCTCCAGCGGCGGCGCGTTCTGGAGTTGCCAGGACACCTGCCCAGCAACGCGAGGCCGCCGCCTCCGGCCAGGCTGGGCTTCCCGGTCCTCCTCCCTCTGTATCCCGGGGCTCTTTGGGCCTCCGCACGTGATGGAGTCATTTGAAGGGGTTAGAACTAGAGTCTCCAGCCTTGGTGGGGCGTCGTGGGCAAGGACCGCTGGAAAAGCGGCTTGGTGTTTCTGGATTTTTTTTCTTTTCTTTTTAAGAGTTGTGGTTCTTCTCCAGGCAATTTTCATTATCGGGACTGTAGCCCCTGGTGGCAGTGAAGGATAAGCCCTCCACAGAGCTTGCAGATGCCCGCTTATAATTGGCTTGGATTAGACAAGATCACCTGCCACTTCAGAGCGCCTTTTCTGGGCCAGGCTCCCTGGTGGATGTTATCTTCCTTAAGCAGCCAGCTGCATTTTTCAAAATAGAAAGCTGAATTTGAGCAAGGGCTTGCTCAAGGTCACCCAGAAAGCTGAGATTCATTTCCAAGTTTTCTTATTCCAAATCTACCACTCTCTCCATCATACCAATTTAAACTTATCTTACTAATACTTACCAGCATGTAATCAATCGTGCAGGGAAAGATTTTTTCTCCAAGTCTGGTTTAAGTCCCTCAATTCAAATTCTGGCCTAATTCCTCCCCTGGTGGAGTGAAAAAAAAAAAAAAAAAAATCAGACTGTGTTTTTATTTTTAATAATCTTTTTAGTGACTATAAGAAAATTATTTACTGATTATTACAAAAAAGTGGTCATTGTAGAAATCTTGAAAAATATTAAAAAATATTGTTAATACTCATAATCCCACAATCTAGATAAAACACTTTTTTCTGGATATCTATTTCTGTATAAGAAATTGCCCCGAAATTGCTTTAAACAACAACAATCATTATTATCTCCTGATTCTGGGGGTTGGCTAGGCTAAGCTAGGCTATTTCCATTTGGGGTCATGTGGTTGCAGTCAGAAGGTGGCTGGACCTTTCTCACTCATATGTCTGGTGACTTGTGTTGACCATAAACTGGGACCTCAGCTGGGGCTTTAGCCATATCACCTACGCATGGCTTTTCCATGTACTTCTTCACAGCATGGCATCTGGGTCCCAAATAGGAGCATCCCAGGAGAATCAGGCAGAAGCATCCATAGCCATGGATGTAAGGAGAGGGAACTTTGACTACACCTCTCACTGGGAGAATCCAGGTCACATTGTATGAAGAGCCTAGGGGGTGGGGGACCTTGTTGTAACCGTCTTAGAAAATACAACTTACCACACCACTACTAATATTTAGGAGTTATTTTCTCCCTGTCCTTTTTTCTATGCACATAAGTGTTTCTGTTTTTGGTTTTGTTTTCGTTGGGGTTTTTTGTTTGCTTGTTTGTTTTTGGCTACGACACGCGGCTTTTAGGATCTTAATCCCCCAACCTGGGTTGGAACCCGGGCTGGGGCAGTGAAAGCTCAGAGTCCTACTGGACCGCCAGGGAATTCCCAACATATATGTTAACATAAGTGGAATTTAACTACATATACAACTTTCTAGAATGCTTTTTAAAATATCACATTATGTCCTGATGATTTCCTCTTGTTAAAGTTTTTTTTAAAACCACATTTTATCTGTTTAATTATCCCATGGTAGAAGAGGTAACATTTCTAATAGAAGTGTTAGCTGGGCAACAGCGTAGTTATTAAAATGCTGTAATGCCAAGAAGGCAGAGATTTTTGTCTGTTTTGTTCCCTGCTACATACCAAGCACCTAGCACAGTGCCTAGCACATATAGACACTCAATAACCATTTGTTTAATGAATGTATAAATGGGTGGATGGATTGTTGATTTAAATGGCCTGAGCTGAGCCCCTCTCCTATTTGCATCCTCCTGGAAAGAAAGAGACCAGGCCTCTAACCTGCATCACCAGGTTTCAAAACATCAAGACCTGTTGGTCTGGGGATTGTGGGGCAGCCGGGTAGATTGCAGGGCCGAAACTCTCTCTCATCCTAAGTGTCCTGCGTACTGCGGGCTCGTAAACCTTCCGTTACTCTGCAGATTTAAAGCCTCCCGGGACACTATGCATTCATCCGTTGGGCAAGTTTTAGATGCTTCCTGCGCCTGGTCGAGGTCTGGCAGGGCACGGGAGTCACCTAAGGGGTTCTCCGGGCGGCGGAGCCCCGGAAGCCTCCCACGTGCGCAGCTGGACTGCCCGGGTTCGGCAGCAGACGTGAGGGTTTGGGGTGCTCGATGCGTCCAGAAGCCTGAGACCTCCTGAAGCTCCCGGAAAGGCCTGCTGGTACAGCCTGGAGGGCGAGCGCCATCCGGCAAGACGGGCTTCTCCAGGGTCTCCCACTGGCGTCTCCTCTTTTGGCTGCGCCCCCCAAACCAAGCACGGCGTGGAGGTCACCACGGGACCCGCGTGGGTACAGAGGGTTGACGCAGTAAGTGGGGCCGATCCCGGGCCCCCGAAATCAACTTGACCTTCTTTCGGGCTGTAGGGCCCTCCTTGCTGCTCTGCAATCTGGGATACTTCCGTGCCGTGAGCTGGGTCTGAATGAGCCGGGGGAACTTGGGACTCTGCGGCCACCACTAGCACAAGTAGGGTTTACGTGTCTAAGTACGATGTTTTTCTGTTCTTGTTTTTGTTTTGAAATTGCTGTTTTTGAGGGTCACAAGTGGTTGCATATCGGCAGTTTCAGGATCCAACCTAATCGTAAAAGCCAAACGCTTCTAGCAGGTTCCATGGCAAGGTGAGAGCAAGGTGAGCTGGACCTTAGCCCCACTGACCCCTCTGCCCTGCGGAACCCCCCTTCTTGTTTACTGATTGGGGGCTCAGCTCTGAGAAGGGACAGCAGAGTGAGGCAGGTGGTGGAAGCCGGTGGACCCCCGCGGGTGTTGCAGGCACCGAATCGGGAGGGTCCGGACGTTGTCGTTCTTGCTTGGCCTGCTGCGATTCCAGACCCTTTAGAGCACAGAGTGAGGTAGCTGTAAGAACTAGGTGTCCGGGGATTAGAGGAAACCAGGCAGCAGAGGGGGAGTGATATCAAATAAACTCTACTCCTGTTCCTTTCGGGTCTTAGCAGAACAGCGGCGAGAAACTTTGAGCCTAGAAGGATGGCATTGTTTGATAGCCGGCAGTCAGGGACACCGGTAAAAAGCCTCTTGTGTCTGGTAAACCTCAAGAGTTTCAAGCTAAATTGGGGGGGGGGTCTTAAACATTACCTCTCCCCCCAGCTGCACTGCAAACAGCTCAAGTATGGGAGCCTCTCTTCCCCAAGGTGAAGAGTCACCACAAACCCTCATTTGACATGCTGTCCCATAAACACACACCAGAGGGCAGTGTAATCCAGGACATGGGAAATAAAATGTGATGGGAGATTTTCTACTGATGCCTTCAGGCGGAGGCATCACAAGCCTCCTACAAAGCGGGCGCTGGGGAAATGGGTGTTCAGTGGATTACTGATGCACCATCGTCTTTGAAAACCTTCCGTGGTAAGCAGAGGGGGCCTGGCAAAGATGGACGAGAGGGAGCATTAGTACCTCAGAACCTGTTACCACCACCAGCTCCCAAATGCTCAAAGGGCCGCACCACCAGTTCAGGTCAGGAAACAGTTACCAAGCACCTCCTATGTGCCAGGCACTGTGCTAAGGGCAGGGATTCAAAGGTGAGTAAAACCCAGTCCCTTCCGCAGTTGAGCGCCTATGATGTGCTAATCTCTTTACATTCATTATCCCATTTAACTCTTACAATGGTAAAGTGTTGTAAGAATCATCCCCATTTTACAGATGATGAAAAACAGACTCAGAGGGGTAAAGTACTAGTCCCATTAGTAACTGGCAAAGATGGAGTTTAAATCAGCTCTCTCTAGATTCAGAGGCAGGGCCCTCACTACTGTGAGCATTCTTTTTTTTTTTGCAGTACGCGGGCCTCTCACTGCTGTGGCCTCTCCCGTTGCGGAGCACAGGCTCCGGACGCGCAGGCTCAGCGGCCACGGCTCACGGGCCCAGCCGCTCCGCGGCATGTGGGATCTTCCCGGACCGGGGCACGAACCCGTGTCCCCTGCCTCGGCAGGCGGACTCTCAACCACTGCGCCACCAGGGAAGCCCTGTGAGCATTCTTAGTATGTGCTCTTATAAGGTTATTGAGAGGATTAATGAATAAACACAACGTAAAGCGCTTAGCATGACATGCACACGTTAAGAAGCCAGTAAGTATGCACTTTTGTTAAGAGCATTTCCTTCTATAACTGATTTCTCTAACTATGAAGTACCAGCTCAAATCTGATGCAAGAGGAGCTGAACAGCATCCGGCCTGTTCTGTTGGGGAAGGGGTGAGGAGAGAAAACAGTAGATGCAATTTTTCACTTCTGCAAGTTGTTTTAGAGCCAGAGGCCTTTGGGAAGGGGTCAGGTCATCCCCCCTACCCTGCTCACACTGCACTCTGTGAGGAGGGCTGCTAAACCCCCTCATGTCCCACTCCCACTCAGGTGTTGAACCAGGACCAGGGACAAAGAGCCTTCTGAAGCACCAGCTTTAGGAAGCAAATGGGGAAGACTTCCTCCTGGGGTGGATGGGCTCCACCACACAAACTCAAAGAAAAATGTAAAAATGTCTGGGTTAGGGAAGCCAGGCAAATCTAGGAAATTCTCCCCAGGAAAAGGAGGGTGCAAGCCAGAAATGGAGCAAATGTACACAGTAAACTCGGAAAATAAATTCGAGTTAGTGTTCAGAGGGACTTCCCTGGTGGTCCAGTGGTAAAGAATCCACCTTCCAAGGCAGGGGACGCAGGTTCGATCCCTGGTTGGGGAACTACGATCCCACGTGCTGCGGGGCAACTAAGCCCGCGTACCACAACTACTGAGCTTGCACACCTCAACGAGACAGCCCGCGTGCCACAAACTACAGAGCCCACGTGCCACAAGTAGAGAGAGAAAACCTGCACGCCACAACTAGAGAGAAGCCCGCACGCGCCAACAAAGAGACCGCGTGCTGCAACTAAGACCCGACACAGCCAAAAACAAAATAAAGATGAAAATAAAGAAAATAAATATTTTTTAAAAAGAATTTAGAAGAGAAAAATCTTAAAAAAAAAAAAAAAAGTTAGTGCCAGAAACCAGTGTGAGGAAAAATACCCCAGCTGATGTTGTGATAAAGGTCATGTGATCCATTTTATAAAACATTAGGTGTGACAGAGAGGTCACCTAGCTCATGGTGGAAAAGCCAACTAGAAAATGGTACGGCCACAGCCCAAGCTGGTGGTGAGATGGGGTGTCCCGCTCAGCTTTGCCCTCTTCCCCTTCAGGTCCACCTCCATGCTTTTTTTCCCTACAAGCGTAAGAATAAACAGACTTCCCCGAGAAAAAGAGAAAAAATGAAAACAAAAGCTGGGAGATGGGCTGACGTGGTATGAGGACCAAGGTAACCAAAGGTGGGAGGGTTGCTTTCTGCTTAGAGGATTGCCAGGGAGAGTCCAGGGCTTGGTCAGGTATCATAGTCCATTTGGTGGGACTCCTACCTTTACTAAATATCTGGGCTCAAGGAAAATAACATATGTCCATTTCTTACTCAACACCAGATATCCGTTCTCCTTTCAAAATGGCAGTACGGTTACTGGTATTGATTTATGGAGGGCTTACCCTGCGCCAGGCATTGTGTCAGATTTTCACTCTCGCTTACTCACATGACAGTCCTGTGGGATGGGTAATATTCTTCTTTCCATTACCTCCAAATCTCAGCCCAGAGAAGTTAATTAACTTCCTCAAGGTCAAAAGACCTTACAGAACCCAGCTCACACCAGGCATCTGCGTTTTGGAGGGCTGGTTCCCTGTGTTAATAACTGGTTAGAGTTAGGGAACATCCCAGCTAATGGAGCCAAGACACACTCAGCAGAGTTCTGTCTTTAGAGCACTCATTTTTTTCTTATTCTTTTTTTTTTTTTTTTTTGCTGGTTTATTTTTTATACAATTTTTAAAGGTTACACTCCATTTACAGTTATTACAAAATATTGGTTATATTCCCCGTGTTGTATATTATGTCCTTGTAGCCTATCTACACCCAATAGTTTGTACCTCTCACTCCCCATCCCTGTATTGCCCCCGCACACTGAAAACCACTAGTTTGTTCTCTGTATCTGTGAGTCTGCTTTTTTGTTGTATTCACTATTGTCATATTTTTTAGATTCTTTTATTGCTCCATTGATACAATGTGACCATAAGCCCAGGTAGACCCCAAAACTGGACATCTAGACCCTGTTAGGAATCAAACTTATACTCCCTGGAAACCTCTCAGACATTGGCAACACTGAACAAAGACAGCAGAAAGGCCCAGCGCTCACCAGAGGCATAGGGTGTGTGTGTGTGTGTGTGAGCGCACGTGCACGCACTGCTCCTTTCCCACCACCCGTCTGAGGGAGCTGCAGCTGCAGTATTCCTTTCCTCTCGTCCACCTCATTCTTCTTCTTGGAGGCCTTTCCCCACTTGCTCTATCCTCAGATCCCACCACCACTTCCTTCCTTACTCATACGTCAGCCACCTACTTCACTTACCCTTTTTCTCTCTGCTTCTGCATTTTGGTCTTTGTATGAGTCAGCTATTGCCCCAATAATGCTCCGTAACAAACTTCCCCCAAACTCAGTGACCTACAACAAGCATACATTCTTATCACCCATGGATCTAGAAGTCAGCTAAGATCAATCTACTTCAGGTTCAGGTCAGCCTGGCTCCAGGGTGTCCCTTAGATTCAGCTTCACTCCACAAGGATTTGTCTCATTCTCCTGAAATCAGCAGGAGGCATCCTGCTGAACATCCCCAAGGCATGTTCTTCTCATGTCAAATGGCATAAGCACAAGAGGGGTTGAGTGAATTGGCACACCATCCCTTCCACCCATATTCTGTTGGCCAAAGCAAATTATAATACATGAGAAAACTCAAAACCATTGAAGTGGGGACATGTACTCCATCCACACCAGCGGGGGATAATACAAAGTCCCATGGTACAGGGTGTGGATGTGTAATTCAAGCACAGGGAGGGTCTGATGAATTGAGAATGGTCATTTCATCCAGTGAATTTCACGTCCATCCTCGAGAGTTCCACCAAAACAGCCATGGGGTTAGGAGGCTGCTGGTCCTTGTTACCGCACAAGTGAAGGGAAAAACATCTTCCTCTCCAGTCATCTCCAACGCCTATAACAAACTGTGGTCCACTTTTCTGACACCTGTATCGCTCACTGGTTCACTCTATGGGGCTTTGGAAAGAGCAAGGCCTTGGCTGCAGGACTGCCCACTTCCTCCAAAGCAACATGCTCGTGATGTTCGTGCTCTGAAGTAAGGAATGGACATGTCCTCTCATCACACTTCCATCTTTTCAAATTCCTATCCTGCTTTTTTGTTTTCCAGAAATGTTCTAAACCAGATGTGCCTTTCTCCCGGATGCAACAGGCCTTGAAGAGTTCCAGATGTTCCTTCCTCAGCTAAACAGGATTCGGATTTAGGGAAGGGGTCAGGGCAGGAAAGAGGTAGAGCTGCATACTTAACACATTTTTCTTTTAAACAGACACTCTTGGATACAAAGCCCTCAGATTCAGAACGCAAGTCTTTCAGAGCAGAGGAAGAAACATTCAGAAATCATCATTATTGGAAGGCAGCATCCTTCAAACGTGACTTAGATTTATTCTAAAAGACGGCGTTCGTATCACCGACGAGCACGTAACGAAATCCACTTATTACTGAGGCGGGCAAGGGAAATTAACTGTGAAGTTGGCAGCTCCTATTACACGGAGGCCGTGATCTGACACTGAGACATCAGCTGCATAGCAGTTTCTCATGGTGACGACAGAAAATCAGAGAAAAATCCATGAGAACAGTCTTCGAGGCACCATTGCTGGCTGGGGACTGTCATCACACAGGTGGACATTAATAAACTTACACCAAATGAAAAGAAATGGGAGACAGATGGTGTCTGGTCTCAAGGCCACAGCCAGTCCACTTCATATTGAAAGTCCACGGACATATAGGAGGTCCCTGGAATGGTCAAATTTATAGAGAAAGAAAGTAGAATGGTGGTAATGGGGGCTGGGGGTCAGGGGATGGGGTGCTGTTCTTTAATGGGTATAGAGTTTCAGCATGGGATGGTGACAAAGTTCTGGAGACAGATGGTGGTGATGGTTGCACAACACTGTAACTGTACTTGAGAATGGTTAAAATGGTAGATGTTATGTAATGTATATTTTACAATAAAAATAAATGTTTTTAAAGTCCATGACCACTGGAAAATCCATCTAGCAGTTCACCTAAGTGCACCTTTCTGCACCTATGTTATACTTCAGTGACTTTTAAATTTTTTTTTATTTTTTACACAATTTTTAAAGATTACTTTATAGTTACTACAAAATACTGGCTATATTCTCTGTGCTGTATAGTGCATCCTTGAGCCTATCTTATACCCAAGAGTTTGTACCTTCCACTGCCCCACCCCTATATTGCCTCCCCACCTCCCCACTGCTAACCACTAGTTTATGGTCTGTATCGTCAATGACCTTTATATATATGTATGTATGTGTTTGTGCGTGTGTGTGTGTGTATATGTCTATATATATTATATATATACGTATTTTTTGTTGTTGGTTTGTTTGTTTGTTTTTAAATTTTGGCCGCACCGCCTGGCTTGTGGGATCTTAGTTCCCTGACCACGGCAGTGAAAACGCCAAGTCCTAACCACCGGACCACCAGGGAATTCCCTCCCATGACTGTTTTAAACAGCAGAACGATACGAGAATGAGAGAGAGAAATAAGTGCAGTGAAGACAATGAAATCAGGTAAAACAACAGAGAATGAAGCAGAGAGAGGCAGGGCTCAGGACACAGGGCTTGCTAAGGCTATACAATGGATTTCATTCTCTCTCCTAAGAACATCAGGAAGCAATTTTATCCTTTTTTTTTTTTTTTTTTTTTCTGGGAGAAATTAGATCGAAATTCAAGTACTTAGTGCAGCATGCTAAACAGTTACCGCTCCGTATATTTATCTATTATATCAAAGAGGACAATATTAACTCATCCAGGATAAATCAAAGCCTTCTCATTTATAATTGAAATTCCATTTCAGCAAAATTCAAGGGCTTTTTGCTTAGGTATTTTATTTATTCCATTTTTAGTAGCTTTTTAAAAAATCTGGTCTTGTTTGTTTTTTGCGGGGAACGGTTTGGCCACACCACTTGGCTTGCGGGATCCTAGTTCCCCGACCAGGGATCAAATCCAGGCCCTTGGCAGTGAAAGTGCTGAGTCCTAACCACTGGTCTGCCAGGGAGGGAATTCCCTAAAAAATCTGGTCACAAAGTTTTGCATGAAAAACAAATGTGATCAATCTTTGTTAAAAGTTAAATTAAAATACTGACATATATATATGTGTCTACAGATGTGTGTATATACATTTATACATGTCTATGTATGTGTATGTACATGTGTGTGTGAAAGAAAACAATTTTCCTTAAAATAAAATTATAGGCAATTTTTTTTCAGTTCATGAGCGTAAACTGCTGGCATTTGGCTTTGACTTAGGGCTCAGCTAAAATCAGGCCCAGGTCTTAACTTTGGGGACTGGAAAGGTCAGCAAAAAGTTTGGAGTGAGACCCCAAGGAAGCCAGCCTTGAACCACCATTCAGGGAAAGACAGTTCTCATGACCGCCCTACTCCAAGTTTCCTTGCTTCTCCGCTGTGTTCTGCAACTCACCCCTCTGCCCTATCATAATCTGGACTCTTTTCCGGAGTTAATACTGTCTGGGGAAAAGAAAACATCAAGCGTCTCTCAGGCATCAATATTTCTGCAAGACTGCTCTGAAGTCATTAATTACTGACTTTCAGTCTGCCAAGTGCCTTCCAATACCTTTAATTTATCATCCCCAAAGTCCCCTGCTCGGGGAGGGGTAATATCATCACCCACAGAACTGACAGCCAGACTGAGATAATTGGTCCATCGTCTATCAGCCTATCAGCCTGTCGTTGAGGACAAGAAGGAGAGAGAGAGAGAGAGAAAGAGAAAGAGAACGAGCGCTGACCATGCTTCCGTGGACACTGTTTTAATTCCTCAGGCTCCTGGCTGCTCCTTCCACTTTTACCACTATTTAAAGATGAAAGAAAAGATACTCAGCTGAAGACCCTTCTGATTCCTGGAAGGTATATCCTAGGGAGTATCTTTTAACCCACATCCCAAGAGGGCACCATAACACCCTAAAGTTTGCTAGAATCTGGGAGGGATAAATTAGGAATTTGGGATTAACAGATACACACTACTATATATAAAATAAACAAGGACCTACCGTATAGCACAGGGAACTATATTCAATATCTTGTGATAACCTATAATGGAAAAGAATCTGAAAAAGGATAGATATATGTACATATATAACTGAATCACTCTTGCACACCTGAAACACTGTAAATCAACTATACTTTAATAAATAATAATAAAGTAGAATTAAAAAGTTTGCTGGAATCTGTCCCACGGATGAGGGGAGCTTGGAAGAAGGAAAGAAGAAAGGGGGAAACTCAAGGTGTCAGTTTCATGGGTCACATTTCTCAAGGCCTCTGGATGAGCTTTTCCGCCCTAACTTCCATAAAACACAAGTACTTGTCTCTTTAAGGAAAACCTAACCCTGCCAAGAGGTGGAACAGCGGCCAGCAAAGCTTCCGAATAAGAGTCTTCTTTGATGTCCCAACTCAGGACGGGGTGTGTGCCCACCAGCGTTGATCACTTTTTATATCCATGTGCTCATCTGTCTGTGTTCCTGCACCCCCCAACCCCCAACCCTGACTGTCAGCTCCCTGAAGACAAGGACTCTATTGGCCTTGCCTGGCACGAAGTAGCTGTTCCATAAATATCTGTGGAACTGAACTGAATTTACATATTCTGCTTATCACATCAACCAAGTAGAGTATGCTCTTTTTTTGCCAGCATTTCGAAAGTTTCTGGGGATGTTTCCAAATAATTAAAGTTGCTCCCATTAGGCCTCAAAACTTGTTATCGTAACACTTTCTAAAATGCTTTGAATATTTCCTTGATTGTTAACAAAATACAGCAAACGTTAACGTAACCTTTCCCTGATGCCCTGGGTGTATCCATCGGCTTGTGAGTTTGGCTGCTCTAAGAGAGATTTAAAACAGCTTCAACAAGAGAGCTAGTTTCTCTCGCATGTAACAATGCAGCAATGAACAGTCCAGGGTACCCGTGGTGACTCCACAGAGTTGGAGACCCAAGCTCTTTACATCTTTTGCTATAATCCCTGGGTGTTTCCCTGTCCCCTGAGACCGCATCCCAGCCCACGGAGAGGAAAGGCAGAAGTGCAGAGCTTCTATGACCTGGTACATCTCACTTCTGCTCCTGGCCCAAGGGCTACACGGCCACACCTAGCAGTATAAGACCCAGCAGCATGGTCCATGGAAAAGCTGAGGGTTCTATTACTAAGACAGAGAAGGGGAAGTTGAATAGCAGGGACAGCTTAGAGTGTCTGCCACAGTCATCTTTATAAATTGAATCATGCTACTCTATTGTGTCTGGTGGTTCCTGCAAGGACAGCTGAAATGTGCAGGACTGACTGCTAGTAAGGACCAGACCGCTTGAGGTTACTGGTTCTCTGTTCCTCAGTCACCACCAGCCCACGAGTCTGCCTCCTGAGGTTATGCATGTGCTTGCTTCTAGTGGCCCCACTCCCTAGTCTGCAGAGAATTAGAAAACCAAATCCAAATATCAGAGCTTTGTAGAATTATATGTGCTAAACACACACACACACTCAGATGGGAGGTGAGTAGAGGTGGTTAATAAGCTAGGCCCGGGAGCCTGGTTGCGTGGGTTCAAATTCCTGCTCTACCACTCACTGTCTGTGTGACCTTAACCAAGTCACTTAACCTCTCTCAGTTTCTTCATCTGTAAAATGGGAATACTAATAGTTACTTATTTTGCTGGGTTGTTATGAGGATTAAATAAGTTACTACACAGAAAGCATGTTACCTGGCATACAGTAAATGCCCAGTAAGGGAGAGCTACCATTGTTAATATAAAATAAGTTACTGATTCCACAGACCAAGGGAGTGTGGCAAAGACCCTCCTTTGAATTGAGCCTTTTGAGCTTTATGGCAGCACCTTCACTGCTCAGAGGCTCTCTTCCCTCACTCTCAGGCTCCGGCCTGTGTCCCAGATGGCTAAAGCCGCTGGAAGCCAGAGGACCAGAGAAATGGAGTGTCAGTGTGAATTGGAATCAGCTTGAATTTTGATATGTTTTATCTCACTCACATCCTGCATACATTTTTAATGGCATCTCAAAGACGAGGGCAGTAAGCTGACAGCAAGTGCAAATTGCATTAATGTTGGGATTCCTAATTCTGTGTTTACTTTTCCACTCTCCAGACATCCTTACAGACAGACAGTGGCCCCATTTCAGGAAGGGATAATGGTAATCTGTGTTAATTTATTAAATACTTATTGCGGAAAGGGCTTCTCATATGTCTCTAGACCAAAGCCAGAGTGACTATCTCCATCCCTAAAAGCCCAAACGACAAGAAAGAAGGAAGCCGCAGGGAATTCTGATGCTCTCGCGAGTGAGCTGATTTGATTCCCAGGAGGCACAGCCATCAGACGATGCCGGCCTTTGCAGCATGTGTTCTAGAAGCCAACACACTTCTGCATCTCCAAATCGCACATATAGGCAGGGGTCTGCCCATATACCTTTGCGAAAGGGTAAGGGGGTGATGACAAACTTACCTGTAGAATACACGCACAAAATACAAAACAAAGCAAAGAGGGGAGTTTCCTGGTGATCTAGTGTCTAGGACTCAGTGCTTTCACTGCCAAGGCCTCTGTTCAATCCCTGGTCGGGGAACTGAGATGCTGCAAGCCATGTGGCGTGGCCAAAATATAAAAATAAATAAAAAAGCAAAGAGAAGTAAAACCAATATCAAAATAATGCACCTTGATGGCAGAGCCATGTGCACAATACTTCGTAAGACACAGAGTCCCTGATGCTCACGGTGTAGCTCACGGTGTAGCGCTGGTCTTTGTAACTGAAATTCTGATTAATCAGGGAATGCCAAAGCCTTAACATTTCCCATTTTGATGTGTTCCAAGGCACTGGAGAGCATTGTCTCATGTTATCCTATATCCTCTCTTTTTACATTTTATTTACTCATTTTTCAATAGGAAATGCATTTATATAGCTTGCAAAATCAAAAACTCTAAAAAAGTATACAAGGAAAGCCTCCCTCCCACTGCATCCCTGGTTGGGACAGACCCCACCTCCATCCACTCCTGGCAGAAACCACTGTTCTTCCTTACGTATATCCCTTCCAGAGCACTACAAGCAAATATGGATGTGTGGGTTTTTTCCATCCTTTGTACACAGCAGTAGCATACAATCACACTATTCTTTTCACTTTTGGAGATGTTTTCATAGCATTACATACAGAATTTCTTTAGTCCAGACACTCTCAAGGAAGGAAAAAACACTCCACAGGAACCACTGCCCTTGGTCAACTCTGATAGGAGAATGGATTCTTTCTCTTTTTAATTGAAGTATAATTGACTTACAATATTGTGTTAGTTTCAGGTATACAGCAAAGTGCTTCAGTTATACATATATTTTTTCAGATTATTTTCCATTATAGATTATTATAAGATATTGAATAGAGTTCCCTGTGCTATACAGTAAATCCTTGTTGCTTTTAGATATTTTAGGTATAAGTTTGTTAATCCCATACTCCTAATTTATCCCTCCCCCCCTTTATCCTTTGGTAACCATAAGTTTGTTTTCTATATCTGTGAATCTGTTTCTGTTTTGTATATAGACTAATTTGTATTATTTTTTTGGATTCCACGTATAAGTGGTATCATATAATACTTGTCTTTCTCTATCTGACTTACTTCACCAAGTATATTCTCTAGGTCCACCCATGTTGCTGCAAATGGCAATGTTTCATTCTTTTTTATGGCTGAGTAATAAATATTCCATTGTCTACATACCACATCTTCTAAAAGACAAAAACTCTAATTCAAAAAGATACATGCACCCCAATGTTCATAGCAGCAGTATTTACAATAGCCAAGACATGGAAGCAACCCAAGTGCCCATCAACAGATGATTGGCTTGAGAATGTATTCTTAATTGTGCAGCCCCTGGGAAAGCTACCCAGACACTTCCCCCAGGGAGCACTGTTGGCTAGTCAAGCGCACTGCCGAGCCACAGGGCTGGGCTCCTTGACACACTCTCCATATGTCTTACCTGCCTTTCCCTCCCCTCACAGCACCAAATCATCTCAGGCCCATGACACAACCCTATCACTCACAACCACGCTTAAATGAAACTACTTAATCTTCAGCCTTTTTACAATACACATGCTCTTCTTCTGAAATTAGAAAAATGTTAATAAATACTACTTTTTAAAAAAAATCAGTATCTAAATGATGGTGCTCTGTTATACATGGCCTGCAAGTTTTGAGTCCTCTTCCCCACTGTCTAAAATGAATACCTCTCAATTCATCCTATTTCTGATGCATTTCACAGCCAGTTGCAAATATCAGAACGCTTTAGCCCTAACCAGTTCAGCATGCGTATCATCAACTAGATTCAATATTGCTTTAGTTTTTTTAAAAATTATACACCATAAAATGTTTTTAATTGAAGTATAGTTGATTTACAATGTTGTGTTAATTTCTGCTATACAGCAAGGTGATTCAATTATACATATATATACGCTTTTTCATATTCTTTTCCATTAAGGTTTATTACAGGATACTGAATATAGTTCCCTGTGCTATACAATAGGACCTTGTTGTTTATCCATTCTACGTATACTAGTTTGCATCTGCTAATCCCAAACTCCCAATCTATCCCTCCCCCACTCCTCTCCCCTTTGGCAACCACAAGTCTGTTTTCTACGTCTGTGAGTCTGTTTCTGTTCACCATGAAATGTTTTGACATGAGTTTTGACAAACACCTACAATACCTCGGTTAGCCAAGGTAGTGATGTTGTACACTTTTCTACCTGCCAATCAGGTAAAGAATGCTCTGCTAGGGGCTGCAGCTGAGATGATGAGAGAAGATCCCATCAGATTCAACATTAGTGGTAAGTAGAGTCTTGCTTTAGCTGAAACCAAAAATGCATTTGTAGGAACAGAGTGCACAGAAAAATGCCACTCTCCAAGGTATCAAAAATGGTTCCAGGACTTCCCTGGTGGCACAGTGGTTAAGAATCTGCCTGCCAATGCAGGAGACACTGGTTCGAGCCCTGGTCCGGGAAGATCCCACATGCCGCAGAGCAACTAAGCCCGTGCACCACAACTACTGAGCCTGCGCTCTAGAGCCCGTGAGTCACAACTGTTGAGCCCACGTGCCACAACTCCTGAAACCCATATGCCTGCAAGAAGAGAAGCCACCGCAATGAGAAGCACGCGCACCGCAACAAAGAGTAGCCCCCGCTTGACGCAACTAGAGAAAAGCCTGCACGCAGCAACAAAGACCCAATGCAGCCAAATCAATAAATAAATTTATTTTAAAAATTAAAAAATAAAATGAAGGGGAAGGAGGAGGAATCATTCTTTAAAAAGAAAACGGTTCCATGTATCAGCTGGGAAGGGTAAGTGAGAGGCATGAAAAACTCATAGGATTAAAATCCAAACAGAACCCATAGAGATCAGAAACCCTGAAAAGGGTCTGACTTAAATAGTCTGGGGTACTTAACAGGTTATTTATCTCTACCATCACCTTTTCTACTTTCTTAGCACCTCCTGCCCCCCAACCACAGGTTATTTTATGTACCTCTGACTATTGCTACAGGTGGCATGCAAAGGTGTGGTTAAGAAGTCATGGAAAGACTTCCCTGGTGGCGCAGTGGTTAAGAATCCGCCTGCCAATGCAGGGGACACGGGTTCGAGCCCTGGTCTGGGAAGATCCCACATGCCACGGAGCAACTAAGCCTGTGCACCACAACTACTGAGCCCATGTGCCACAACTACTGAAGCCCGCATGCCTAGAGCCTGTGCTCCGCAACAAGAAAAGCCATCACAATGAGAAGCCTGCGCACCGCAACGAAGAGTAGTCCCAGCTCGCTGCAACTAGAGAAAGCCTGCACGCAGCAACAAAGACCCAACGCAGCCAAAAATAAATAAATAAATAAATATAAATTTTTTAAATAGTCATGGGATAATTGACTTGAGATGTCACAACCTAATCCATTGTGTCATATGAAGAAAAGATCTGTTAATAGAAGATGCATGACGTCTAGAAGCATAAGGTCTAGAAAGGAGAAGACCAAGGGTCAAGAACACAAGAGTTGGGACCTCCCTGGTGGTCCAGTGGTTAAAACTTCACCTTCCAATGCAGAGAGTGTGGGTTTGACCTCTGGTCAGGGAGCTAAGATCCCACATGCCTCGCAGCCAAAAAACCAAAAACATAAAAAAGATGCAGTATTGTAACAAATTCAATAAAGACTTTAAATATGGTCCACATTAAAAAAAAAAAAAAAAACTAATGAAAAAAAGAATGCAAGAGCGTGTCTCCAGCTCTGTCCAGGGGATGGTATATGCTAAGTTTGGCCCAGGTGAACATTCCAGTTGGATTTGCAGGCATGCATCTGGCCACCCGAGGTCAGTGATGTCAGCCACTAAGCCATCATCCTACTTACTCCCCTGGCTACCTTGTTCTGCTCACCAAGGACGCTTCTAAGACACTTGTTCTCATTCCCATGGGAGACAGAATGCAATGGCCATCTGCCTCAAGTGTCTGATCCACTTGGCAGTTCCATGTCTCCTCGTTCTGGCTTGTGTAGTAATCGCCTGTGAAGTGGGCCAGCATGATCCGGGCACGCTCAGTTGTTTTTTTTTTTTTTTGGCCGTGCCACATGCCTTGCAGAATCTCAGTTCCCCAACCAGGGATTGAACCCGGGCCTCCACAGTGAAAGCCTGGAATCCTAACCACTAGGCCACCAGGGAACTACCCAGATATTTTAGTTTCTGGATTTGCAATCCTGAGAACCAAACTGTAAGCCCTGGTGCTATCATGTCATTTGGAAATCCTGCCCAATCGGCCAGCGGACTTCCGCTAGCTCACATTGCTATCGTGACTCTCTATAGCTTTAAGTGCCTAAAACAATAGGAAAACCAGTAATATTTGTAATCTCCTTGTCCATATGGAAATTCAAAGGTGGATTCTAATTACCTTCCCTCTTTCCCACTCTTCATACCTGGTCCCCTTGATCCTTTTACTCTCTCCCCCTCCCACCCCAAAACACATATATACCTGAAGGGTCCGAATTCCACGCCAGTTGGTTCTACACGGTTTCCCCTTGAGGGCTCGGCATTACTGAAGGGGGTCCTTTCAGCCCTTCGCGTCCCACATTCACTAAAGGAATCTCAGTCCTTCAGAGCAAAACTTCTCCAAGACAAAGAAAATTTCATCCCCCAAAAAAGATTTATCACAAAAATTTCAAACATAAAGAAAAGTTGAAAGCATTTTACAGTAAGCACTCATATACACACCACTTAGATTCTACAATTGTTAACATTTTCCTATATTTGCCTTATCACCTTATCACACATCCATCCCATCCATCAATCCAATCCATCCAATTTTTGATGCATTTCTAAGTAAGGTACAAATACCAGGACATTTCACTCCTAAATATTTCAGTATGCATATCATCAACTAGACTCTATTTGTTTAGGGTTTGGTTTTTTTTTCCTAGCATTTTCCACCCTTACTCTTGTTAACAAAAATAGTTCAACTCTTCTTGCATGTTTAGAAGTTGTTGTTGTTTGTAAAATATATCTTTGGCAGCACATATACTAAAACTGGGATGAAACAGAGAAAATTAGCACAGCCACTGCACAAGGACAACATGCAAATTCTGTGAAATGCTCCATGTTAAAAAAAATACTGTGATAACACCTCACACCCACTAGGATGGCTACTATCAGAAAAACAGAAAATAACAAGTATTGACAAGGATATGGGGACCCTTGGTGGGAATGTAAAATGGTACAGCCATACTGTGGAGAACAGTATGGTCATTCCTCAAAAAATTAAAAATAGAACTACCCTATGATTCAGCAATTCCACTTCTGGGTATATACCCAAAAGAAGTGAAAACAGGGTCACAAAGAGATATTTGTATGCCCGTGTTCATAGCAGCATTATTCACAATAATTAAAATGTGGAAGCAACCCAAGCATCCATCAACAGATGAATGGAGAAGCAAAATGTGGTCTACACGTACAACGTAATATTACTCAGCCCTTAAAAGGAAGGAAATTCTGACATATGCTACAACGTGGGTGAACCTTGAGGACATTATGCTACAGTGTGGATGAATCTTGAGGACGTTATGTTAAGTGAAATCAACCAATCACAAAAAGACAAATACTGTATGATTCTACTTACATGTGCTACTTAGAGTAGCCAAAATCATAGAGATGGAAAATAGAATGGTGGTTGCCAGGGGCTGGAGAAAATGGGGGAACAGGGAATTATTGTTTAACAGGTACAGAGTTTCAGTTTTGTAAGAGGAGGAGTTTTGAATATGGATGGTGGTGATGGTTGCACAACATGAATGTACTTAATACCACTGAACCATACATGTAAAAATGGTTGAGATGGTAATTTTTATGTGTTTTTTAACCACATTAAAAAAAACTGGAAAAATTACATACTGAGAAATGTTTTGACATGAATTCTGACAAATGCATACAATAGCGTAAACCATCTCCTATGAGGAAAGAACATTTCCAGCATGCCAGAAAGTTCCCTCAAGTCCTTCCTAAGTCTATGTCTGCCCTACCCTCAGAGGCAACCACTTTTTTAAAAATCAGATTAGGGAATTCCCTGGTGGCCCAGTGGTCAGGACTCCGCGCGTTCACTGCCAGGGGCCGGGTTCCAACCCTGGTCAGGGAACTAAGATCCCACAAGCCTCATAGCACCACCAAAAAAAAAAAAAAAAATCAGGTTAAAAAATTATTTTCCCTGTTCTAAAACTTTGTAGAAATGGAATCATGAAGTACGTATTCTGTGGAAGTCGTCTTTTTTTTTCTCTTTTTTAAATATCTTGATCTAATTTAGTTTATTTTTATTTATTTTATTTATTTTTGGCTGCTTTGGGTCTTCATTGCTGCACGCAGGCTTTCTCTAGTTGCAGCGAGCAGGGGCTACTCTTCGTGTGGTGCACGGGCTTCTCATTGCGGTGGCTTCTCTTGTTGCGGAGCATGGGCTCTAGGCACGCAGGCTTCAGTAGTTGTGGCACGAGGGCTCAGTACTTGTGGCTCACGGGCTCTAGAGCACAGGCTCAGGAGTTATGGCGCACGGGCTTAGTTGCTCCGCAGCATGTAGGATCTTCCCGGACCAGGGCTCGAACCCGTGTCCCCCGCCTTAGCAGGCGGATTCTTTATTTATTTATTTATTTATTTTTTGCGGTATGCGGGCCTCTCACCGTTGTGGCCTCTCCCGCTGCGGAGCACAGGCTCCGGACGCACAGGCTCAGTGGCCATGGCTCACGGACCCAGCCGCTCCGCGGCATGTGGGATCTTCCCGGACCAGGGCACAAACCCATGTCCCCTGCATCGGCAGGCAGACTCTCAACCACTGCGCCACCAGGGAAGCCCAAGCAGGCGGATTCTTAACCACCGCTCCACCAGGGAAGCCCTGTGGAAGGCTTCTTTCCTTCAGCATGTTTTTGAGATTTATCCATGTTGCATATATCAGTAGTTTGTTCTTTTACTGTGCTAAGTTGTATTTCATCACGTGACCATACCACAATTCTCCTGTTGATGGACACCTGGACGGTTTCAAGTTCTTGGCTAATCCAAGTAAAGTTGTTATGAACATCCATGTACAAGTCTTTTTGAAAATGCATGTTTTCATTTCGTTTGGTTAAATATCTAGAAGAGGAATTGCTAGGTCATGGGATGATGTGATTTTTTTTTTTTGGTTGCACTGGGTCTTAGTTGTGGCAGGCAGCCTCATTAGTTGTGGCATGCAAACTCTTAGTTGCAGCACGCATGTGGGATCTAGTTCCCTGACCAGGGATCAAAACTGGGCCCCCTGCATTGGGAGCGCAGAGTCTTAACCACTGTGCCACCAGAGAAGTCTCGATGATATAATGCTTGATAAGGTTGGATTTAGGTCTACCATTCTATTTGTTTTCTCTCTGTCTCTATTCCTCTATTTGTTCCTCTATTCCTCCTTTCCTATCTTCTTTTTCCATTTTAACTTCTCTATTGGCTTTTTAACTATACTTTGTCCTTTTTTTTTAGGTAAAATTTACATAACAAAATTAACTGTTTTTTAAAATGTTCAATTTGGGGCTTCCCTGGTGGCGCAGTGGTTGAGAGTCCGCCTGCCGATGCAGGGGACGCGGGTTTGTGCCCCGGTCCGGGAAGATCCCACATGCCGTGGAGCGGCTGGGCCCGTGAGCCATGGCCGCTGAGCCTGCTCGTCCGGAGCCTGTGCTCCTCAACGGGATAGGCCACAACAGTGAGAGGCCCGCGTACCACAAAAATTTAAAATAAAATAAAATAAAATAAAATGTTCAATTTGGTGGCATTTAGTACATTCACAATGGTGTGCAACCATCACCTCTGTCTACTTCTAAAACATTTCCATCATCCCAAAATAAAACTCCATACTCATTAAGCAGTCACTACCTATTCCGCCCTCTCTCAGTGCCTGGCTACTGCCAATCTATACTACCTCTATGGATGTACCTATTCTGGACATTGTATATAAATGGAATCACACAACATGTGGCCTTTTGGTTTAGCTTCTTTCAGTTTAACATTTAACAGAATGTTTTAGAGGTTCATCCACATTGTAGCATGTATCAGTACTTCATTCATTTTTAAGCCTGAGTAATATTCCACTGGATGTATATACCACGTTTTGTTTATCCATTCTTCTGTTGATGGACATTTGCGTTGTTTTCACTCTTTGGCTATTGTGAATAGTGCTTCTCATTGCATTATTTTTGAGTGTTTGTTCTACAGCAGCTATTTTCAAGTGTTTTGGTTTCAGGCCCCCTTTACACTCCTAAAAAGTATTGAAGACCCCCCCAGAGAGGGGTCTTTTATGTGGGAGATATAGATAGATAAAATTAAACTAAAAATTTTATTTATTTTTAAGTAAAATAAACATGAAAACCATTACATGTTTGCATAAACAACATGTTTTTATGAAAAATTTATTTTCAAAAATATACTGAGAAGAGAGGCAATGTTTTACATTTTTGCAACTCTTTAACGGCTGGCTTAATAAAAGACAGATGAATGCTCAAATCTACTTCTGTATTCAATCTGCTGGGATATGTTGTTTGGGTTGGCATATATGAAGAAAATACACCTTACAAACATACGTAGTTGGGAAAAGGAGGACCTTGAAGACCTCCTGAATGTGTTTGGGGACCCCCAAAGTCTTTGTACCACACTTTAAGAACCACTACTCTAGGCATTATGACATATATCCTTAACTTTCCAGAGTCTACCTAGAGTAAATATTATACCACCTCATGTAAAATATAAGAACTTTGCAACTGTATAATTCTTAGTCATATATATTACATAACATAAAGGACAGGAGCAATTAAAAAAAACTATACAATTGCAAAATTCCTTTGCTTCAAACAGTTAAATGTGTTTTAAAGAAACTGAGGGAAAAAGATAGCCTTTTATATTTATTCACAGTCACCATCCCCAGTGTTCTCCATTCACCTAAAGACTCGACTTTCTGTCTGGTAGTACTGCCCTTCAGCCTGAAGAATTTCCTTGTGGTGCAGTTGGCTGACAATAAACTCTCTTAGTTTTTTGTTTTTGTTTTTGTTTGGTTTGGGTTTTTTTTGGCCCCGACGCACAGCCTGCAGGATTTTAGTTCTCCGACCAAGGATCAAACCCAAGCCCAGCAGTGAAATCGTCAAGTCCTAACAACTGGACATCCAGGGAATTCCCACACTCTCATTTTTGTCTTTAGCCTTAAAAGATATTCATCTGAAGTAAAGCATTGTTCCATCAAAAAAACCCCAAAAAACAAAAACAAAAGGGCCTCCCTGGTGGCACAGTGGTTAATAATCCACCTGCCAATACAGGGGACACAGGTTCGAGCCCTGGTCCGGGAAGATCCCACATGCCGCAGAGCAACTAAGCCCGTGTACCACAACTACTGAGCCTGTGCTCTACAGCCCGTGAGCCACAACTACTGAGCCTGCATGCCACAACTACTGAAGCCTGCGTGCCTAGAGCCCGTGCTCCACAACAAGAGAAGCCACCGCAATGAGATGCCTGCACATCACAATGAAGAGTATCCCCCGCTCGCTGCAACTAGAGAAAGCCCGCGCGCAGCAACAAAGACCCAGCACAGTCAAAAATAAAATAAATTTTTTTAAAAAAGTAAACACAACAGGAAAACAAAAAGATATTTATGCTGCATATGGCATTCTGGGTTGATAGTTTTTTTCTTTCAGCACTTTAAAGATGACTTTCCAATGTCTTCCGGCCTCTATCGTGACTATCTCTTTAACATAATTTTAAAATGTTACAGGCTAACACTCTCTTATCTCTTTCTCCACCTTAAACAACAAAGCTTCCGAAGGAGGGAGGGTGGGAGGAGCCATATATACATACATATATTTTTCATTATGCTTTTGTTTAAGGTTTGAGTTTTAAGATTTGAGCCATGATACTAACTAAGGCTCTTAGATGAGATGAGGGCCTGTATGGATAGTGTTTAGCACTCAAATACGGGCCAAGGTTCAGGGCTTCAAACACTTCCCTGCAAACACCCTTACTCATGCCTGCCCCCCTCCCTCCATCACACTCAGATGGCAGAACTGCAGCCCTAATTACACCCAATAATCCATCTGCTCTGTGCTTGCTCCTGAGCAGCTAAGCATGGATGGAGAAAATCCCATTGTGCTGATCAGTTTCAGTGTAAATCGAAACCTCAAATCTTAAATGAGCAGCCAATGCTACCAGCTAATCCTACCGCACTTCCCTAGTAAATCTTCTCTCTTTCAAGACAGCAATTTCACCTCTTCACCTCACTGCATATTCATTAAGGAAACAGATGCTTGAAGGTGAGTCCTCCCTCGCCTTCCCAGCCCTAGATCCACTGACCTATTGCATTTGTATCCAGATCTCCTCCTCTTATTGTAATGGAAGGAGTGTCCTTGCTTGTGGCTGCAGACTATCCCTCCACTTTGTACTGAATTTTTCAATCCCTTCAAGTACTTAAAAACTTGGCTACTGAAATGATCCTCTCATTCTCTTGCTTTGTCAGTTTCTTCTCCATACTGGATCATACCCATCTGCATACAAATAAGACTTAATGTTGCAGTTCTTAAAAATAAATATGCTGGGGACTTCCCTGGTGGTCCAGTGGGTAAGACTCTGTGCTGCCAATGCAGGGGGCCCGGGTTCGTTCCCTCGTTGGGAAACTAGATCTCACATGCATGCTGCAACTAAGAGTTCACAGCTAAGAGCCCGCATGCCGCAACTAAGAAGTCCTCATGCCGCAACTAAGAAGCTTGCATGCTGCAACTAAGACCCGGTACAGCCTAAAAAAATAAACATGCTCCCTAGAGCCCATAGCCTCTTCCAGACTCTACTTTTTTTTTTTCTGCTTCTCTTTTTCTGCAAAATCCCTCCAGAGTTGTTTCTATTTCCTGTCTCTACCTTCTCACCCCTGCTTCTCACTCCAGTTGGGCTTTCCATCCAACCATCTCACTGAAACTTCTCCCACTTTGCCCAATCCATTCATTAGGTCTCTGCTCTTATCTTGTTCAGCCCTCAGCAGCACTTGATACAGCTACTCCCTCCTACCTGAACATCATCTTCTCTTCCAGTTTTCCTCCTAACCCCCATGGCTTTCTCAGGCTTCCCTGCAGGGGTCTCCTCTTCCAGCTCCCCAGAATACAGGCCAGGACATGACTCTCCTCTCTTCTCCTCCATCCTGCTCTTCCACTAGGTGCTCTCATCCAGGACCACCAATGTACCAGTGACTCCCAAATCTATAGCTATAACCCTGATCTTGCTTCTGCACTCCTGACTTTTATATCCAACATTGAGTGACATCTCCACTTGGATGTCTAAACTTAATGTGTCCAAAACAAACTCTTGATTTCCCTTCCACGGACCTGCTTCCCCAGGCTTTCTGAGGTCAGTGAATGGAAACACCACCTACCTAGTTTCAGGTCAGAACTTAGAAATTGGTCTTTTCTCTTTCCCTGCATCCTATCCATCAGCTACATACATATATATATGCATATATGTGTGTATGTATGTATATATATATATATATATATATATATATATATATATAGTAGCTCTATCTCCACATATAGCCTGAATCCAACCACTTCTTGTCTCCACTGCTGCAGTCCTATCACTTCTTTCTTGGAAAACAACATCCTAATGTGCGTTCCTGCTTCCCCTCTTGTCCCCATAGTTCATTCTCTCCCAGGGGAAAGATCTTTCAAAGGCGTAAATCAGATCATGTTGCTCCCTTACTTAAAACCCTCTAATGGAACATTTTATCTGTAACTATATATTCTCCCTGTCTGTGTCCTCTATAAAAACCTAGAAACAATGATTAAACCAGTAGCAATGAGCATCCCCAGCACCCAGTTTGTAGTTCTGAACTATGGTTTCCCACTAAAAGTAACCAGGATTTTTGGAAATGGCTGATTCCAAGTCTGGGGTAAGAAATGTCTGGGGTTGGCAAACTTTTTTCAAAGGACCAGACAGTATCTTAGATTTTGCAGGCCAAGAAGCAAAATCAAGGATATAATGTAGGTACTTATATAACCATTTAAATGTAACCATTTAAAAATGCATAAGGACAAACCCGAGCACTGCGACCCTCGAAGGTCCACTAATCCTTGAATTTCCGATCCCAGGAGGCTCCGACCCTTCCACCCCACCATCTGCTCTCCCAGCTCTAGCTGGGTTCCCGAGAGCGCCGGGCGCCGCTGCCGCTACCCTCCCCCGCCGCTGGTCCTTACCACCTTCGCGTCTCTTAGCAACAGGCCGACGCAACCTCCACCCTCCCTAGACTCCGGGTGGGGAGGAGGGGAGCGAGCACGCATGCGCCCAAGGAGCTCCCGGCTCCACCCACCCTCTCCGGGAGAAAAAGGAGATCACTGGAGCACCCAAGCCCAAGGGCCTGGTCCCAAGCCAAAGTCTGTGTCCACACTCTTCCCACAAGTCCTCTACCACACCCTTGGCCTGGTAGAGGAGAGGCAGCAACAGCACCACCATGGAGCCTGGTAGAAATACAGAATTTCAACCTCACCCCAGACCTACTGAATCAGTGTCTGCATTTTTAACAAGATCCCGGGAGATTCCTATGCATATTAACGTTTGCGTTGCTTTCACAATAAAGCGTTGCTTTATTTAAGGCAAAGCCATAAATAAATACATCGGGGGCTTCCCTGGTGGCACAGTGGTTAAGAACCTGCCTGCCAATTCAGGGGACATCCCTGAAGCCGATCCCTGGTCTGGGAAGATCCCACACGCCGTGGGGCAACTAAGCCCGTGTGCCACAACTACTGAGCCCGTGTGCCACAACTACCGAAACCTGCGCGCCTAGAGCCCGTGCAACACAACAAAGAGTACCCCCCGCTCCCCACAACTAGGGAGAAGCCCACACACAGCAATGAAGACCCAAAGTAGCCAAAAATAAATTTATTAAAAAATTAGTAATAGGGGTTTCCCTGGTGGCACAGTGGTTGAGAGTCTGCCTGCCGATGCAGGAGACGCGGGTTTGTGGCCCTGTTCGGGAAGATCCCACATGCCGCAGAGCGGCTGGGGCCGTAAGCCATGGCCGCTGAGCCTGTGTGTCCGGAGCCTGTGCTCCGCAACGGGAGAGGCCACAACAGTGAGAGGCCCACGTACCGCAAAAAACAAAAATTAATAATAAATACATAAAAATAGGAACACTTCTTGTAGGTTGAACTTTTAACCTAGACCCTAAAAAACAGCCTTTATGATTTACAAGCAGAAGTTCCCACAGCCGAGTTCCTTATGCTTAGCAAGGGTGAAAATCCCCTCGTGTCTCCTCTGACCATCCGTCCAGGACGAATGCATCACTGACCTCAGGTTCCTGCTCTCAAAGTCAGTGGGGAAATCAGGAAGGCCAATTTCCATTCCCAGTGTAAAGGCATTACTTCTTATGAATAATGTGGAAAGAGAAGGCTCAAAGAATGGGCTCCTTGGGCTTGCCAAGATAAGTAAGTCAGACAGCAACATAAGGGCAATTCCAGCCCCAGGGAAGGCAGTACCCAAACCTTGCTGTACAGCAGCTCCCAGGAGACAGACCCCATTTCCATTTTAAACCCCCAAACGAAATTTCTATTATTATTAAGACATACGAGAACTCCTAAGAGAAGTTCTGAGGTCAGTAACTTCCCACTCTGGTGAGTTGTCTCCATATTCATCTGTCTTGGGAAACTGCAGAACTTAAATTTAACTTCCTCATCAGATGACAGTGGCAAATCAGAATAAGCACATCCCAATCCTAGAAGAACCACTTTGCTTCACTGGGGAATATCAAAAAGAAGAGACTGACTCACCAGAGGACACCACATTCCAAAAAAAAAAAATCATTTTTAATGGCAAGGACAAAATAACAAGATGGGGGGGAAAAAACATTCTTCAAACAGAAAACAACCCAAAATACCCATTTCTAAAAATCCATGATACATACTACAACATGGATAAGCCTTGAAAATATTATGCTAAGTGAAAGGAGCCAGTCACATAGGACCATATATTGTATGATTCAATTTATATGAAATGTTCAGAATAGGTAAATCTTTAGAGATAGAAAGTAATTAGTGATTGCCTAGGGCTGGGAGGCATGCAGGAATTGGGGGTTAATAGCTAAAGGGTATGGGGTTTCTTTTGGAGGTGATGAAAATGATCTCAATATTCTAAAAGTTAGATAACAACTCTGTGAATGTACTAAAAGCCATTTGAATTGTGCACTTTAAGTGGGTGAATTGTATGGTATGTGAATCATATTTCATTAAAGCTGTTTGGAAAAAAAAATCCATGGCTCCACTCTAGATCCACAATAGTCTAAAAACATGGAGTTCCTACTATGATGCAAAGACTTTCTGGGCAAAATCTGAAGGAGAAAAAAAGGTGACGTCAGTACTGGGTAGAGGACCTTACTAGATTTCTCTAGCAAAACGCTCCCATCTCAATTTGGGGAAGAATTCCACAGTCTTGTCTCGAGATCATGAATCTCACAGAAATCCCCATCTGGCTTTAGGTTCCTGTTCCAAAAATACTGGAAAAACCAACAGGCAAAACACTTTCAAAACAACACCTTTAATCTACGTGGGCAAGGGAAGAAACAGAGGATCACAGGATAGATGCCATGGGTTCTGTCAGAATACAAAGTCGAGAATTCATTATCACTATAGAAACTCAAGTCCAAAAAAAGAGTACACATTTCCCAAGGAAACTGTCTTCGAAGTCCCTGAAAAACATAACTCACAAAGAATGGTGGCCAAAAGAGCTCAGCTGGATGGCTGAAGCCTTAGAGGTGATCACACTGACCTCAGCTCTGCTGCCCCTATTGGGCTTTAACTTTATCAAATTCTCTTCTCTACCTGCTTAATTTCCCACACCAAGAGCAGAGGGTATCAAGAGAAGCCCGTGAAGAATCTGGCTCCACCCACAAATGCTTGTGTTGGCCTCATGGTCACAGCTGTTACCATGGAGAGTAGGACAGAAAGGGAGGTGGAAAAGGTGTCTCTCTTACCCTAAAGCAAAACACACAAAACCCTAGGGCATTGGGAGGGAGGGAGGGAGGGGGAGGGAGAGAGAGAGAGAGAGAGAGAGAGAGAGAGAGAGAAATCTCTTCAGCAATCATCCAAGAGCTTCGACCTGCCCTGATGGCCTGGAGTCTCTCTAATCCCCAGGCACATTAAAAGACCAAATGTTATTAAGCAGTTAATAATGGAACAGATGCTGCTTGGCTTCTGTCTTCGCTAAACTCCTGCTCCAAAGGGCCTGCTTCACTCCGTAAGAACAAAATGGCCATTTCCAATGCCAAGGGCAAAAATAACCAGGAAGTACACAGCACACTGTCTGACACATAGTAGTTATCAATAAATATTAGTTGAATGACTCTTGAATGAATGCTGATATCACCTCCCTTGGCCATCTCTGCCTTCTTCCCTCAGCCTGGAAACACACACACACACACACACACACACACGTATACATACACCACACAGAGTTGAATCCACACCTTTTCACTGCAACTGTATTTGTAACCTTGCAAAATTAATAAACATAACTGTATAAACAACAAGGTCCTACTGTATAGCACAGGGAACTATATTCAGTATCCTGTGATAAACCATAATGGAAAAGAATATGAAAAAGAATGTATATATGTATAACTGAGTCACTTTGCTGTACAGCAGTAATTAACACAACACTGTAAATCAACTATACTTCAATAAAAAATAAAGAAAAATAAAAGTAACATGGAAATGAAAAAATTAAACATAATTATCATTGCTATAATATATATTTCTGGGGAGCAGGGATTTTTGTCAGTTTTTTTTTTTTTTTTTGGTCTGTGCCTTGTGGCTTGCGGGATCTTAGTTTCCCCACCAGGGATCCAACCCCGCCCCAGCAGTGAAAGCTCCAGAATCCTAACCACTGGACCACCAGGGAATTCCCTGTCAGTTTTGTTACTAATGTACCTTAAGCGCCTAAAATAATGCCTGGCACACAGTTACCTCTCAATGAATATTTGTTGAATGCCAAATGAATTAAGGGCCTACTGTGTTCCAGGCCGCTTGTGTTAGATGGACTCTGGCAGGCGCCTCCTTCCCAATCACCTCCACCCGGAGGCAGAAGCGGCTTTGACTCTTTCTGTAGCCAGGGGTCGCTGTAGGAAACGCCTGGTCTCCTTCTCAAGTTACCTTCTATCCCGCACTGCCCTTTGACCCCGTGAAGTCATTGCCCCGAGTTAAGATGGCGGCGTCGGTGGCAGCTGCAGCCGGGCGACTTCGGCGGGCCATTCGAAGGACGCCGCAATGGCGGGGCCCCAGCCGTCGGGCGCTCTCATCCGAGGCCCCTCCAACCCAGGCCGCGGCCGTGCGGGACGCCTTCCTGAGCTTCTTTCGGGACCGGCATGGCCACCAAGTGGTGCCGTCCGCTTCCGTGAGGCCCCGCGGCGACCCCAGCTTGCTTTTCGTCAACGCGGGCATGAACCAGGTAGGGACTGAGCCACGCTGATCCGGGCGGAGTTTGTGACTTGTTCCTGAGAGAAAGGCGTTGCGGGATTGGACAAAAGAAGCGAAGGGCGGAGCTCCTAGCTTTCGGGGGAAAGAGGGCTGTGTGTGGTTAGGCTTCGAGATTGGGGCGCAAATTAGGGCTTGGAGAGGGCTCCACCGGGCAACTTCTGAGTTGAGGTTGAGTTTTAGGTCCAGGAATGGCGGATGTGGAGTCCCGTGGGGGAAGTCTGGCTTCATTTATTAGTTCTTTAAATAAAGATAAGTCATTCATTAAAATAGATGTTGAGCACATGCTACGTGCTAGACTGGGTTCTCTAAGCTTTTGACTTTGAGCACCACTAACCTTCTCTAGACTTGCTCTATTTCCAGCCACCAACACATTCCTCCTTCTTTTACCTTGCTTATTTTACTAGCAGAGTCTCTGTTTCATGATTTATTTACCCCTTGTCTGCCCAGACATACCAGAGATGGGTGCCCCCACGCTCCCAATGTGCCCCCCTGGCCTCTCAGGGGCACGGTGAGCCTTCACTCTGAACTACCATCTCTCTCCACACCCTCCACGTTTCCCTTCTGCTGAGGGTCTGGGCTATCTCTCTCGCCCTTCATCTGTTTCCAGTTCAAGCCAATCTTCCTGGGCACTGTGGATCCACGAAGCGAGATGGCAGGCTTCCGACGTGTGGCCAACAGCCAGAAATGTGTGAGGGCTGGAGGACGCCACAGCGACCTGGAGGATGTGGGCCGAGACCTTTCCCATCATACCTTCTTTGAGATGCTTGGCAATTGGGCCTTTCGGGGGGTATATTTTAAGGTGAGTCTCCAGGAAGCCCTGGAGTTAGGAAAGGGTCAGTGGTCAGCCAAGAAGGGGGTCAAGGTTAGTCCTGTCTCCACTCTTAGAGTCTGCTTAGGGAGGGCTTCAGACCAGACACAGAGGCAAAGTGCTAGATGAACACTTATAATAGGAATGTGTCTCGTTTCCCTGATTGGGTTGTAAACTCCTTGAGGGCCAGGACTATGCCTCCCGCCTAATGGCTGGTCAGTAATTATTGTATGAACAAATGGTGAGACACCAATACTGAAGTGCAGGAGTTAAAAATCATCCCAGGCTAGGGTGGAGAGAGGATTTCATGGAGAAGGTGGGACTTGAAAGAATGTAGGATTCAGAAGAGGGAGGAAGCTTTCTATGCAGGAAAAACTCAGAATGAGAAATAGTCATGGCTTGTTCTGGAAACAACGTGGGCAGTGGAAATGGTTTTGTCTTAAGCTGAGGGCTGAACTCATGTGGCTTGATTGGAACTTCAGTGGGGCCTTCTTCTCACCCATTTTCCTCTTCCCAATGGGTTTGCACTGCACTGCAGGAGGAGGCTTGCAGCATGGCCTGGGAACTGCTGACTCAGGTCTATGGGATCCCTGAGGACAGGCTCTGGGTCTCCTACTTTGGTGGTGACCCCAAGGCTGGGCTGGGCCCGGACCTGGAGAGCAGGGACATCTGGCTCAAGTTAGGGTGAGTCCACCCCCACTTATGTCCACTCCTGGAGCACAAGAGGACTGGAAAATAGAGACTACCAGCGAGTCTCGGCATATCCCGGGACGGTGTAGGGTCAGCCCTGTTCCGCCTCCTGCTGAGCTTAATGGAAGGGTTCTCCTGGCAGAGGGGGTCCCAGGTGCTGCCTTTGTCTGCCCACCACCCGTCTGGCTTCCTTCCCAGGGTGCCTGCCAGCCGCATGCTCTCCTTTGGACCACAGGAGAACTTCTGGGAGATGGGGGATACTGGCCCTTGTGGGCCCTGTACTGAGATCCACTATGACCTGGCTGCTGGGGTGGGAGCCCCCCAGCTGGTGGAGCTTTGGAATCTGGTCTTCATGCAACACAACAGGTAATGGGGTGCGAGAGCAGGAGGGAATTCCCTGACTGGAAGTGAAAAAGTCGGCAGTCAGGACACTTTCATCCATTTTTTATAAAAACAAACACTTAAACGGCATTTACAACGTGCCAGGCATATTTCTAAACACTTTTCAGATCCTCGTCTTTGCCCATAACAGTTGAAACTAGTCACTGCTGCTCTCCAGACTCTGCTCTCTTATATGATGGAGTTGAACTTGATCTCTTAAGATTTTCTACCAGCCTTGACATGTCTCTTTCTAAAGCAAAGAATTGTGTCCCAGAAAGGGGAGGCCTGGGTCCAGCCAAGGGCCCAAGCAGAGGGTGAAGGTGGAGATCACTCTTTATGAGAAAGGACGGGACCCAAGGCCATCGTCATCTGCTTTTGGGGGTGGGGGTAGGGGGATGATACTGCCCTCTGGTTCCTCCCATTGTCAGCGCCCCAGGACCCTCCCCCATCCCTTTATGCCACTTGAGCGTCTGCCTTATACCTGTAATCCTGTGGGGGGCCTCACCTTGCATACCCTTCCTGGCCAGAGAGGCAGATGGAAGCCTGCAGCCCCTGCCCCAGCGGCACGTGGACACAGGAATGGGCCTGGAAAGGCTGCTGGCCGTGTTGCAAGGCAGACGCTCCACCTATGACACCGACCTCTTTTCCCCACTGCTCAGTGCCATACACCAGGTGAGCCCACCTCTTCCCTTCCAGAAGCCCCTCTGACCTGCTCTCACCAGTGCTCACTGCCATTGCTTTCCATCTTTGTTGAGAACTCAGAATATTTTCTTGCCTGTGGGGACAGTGACCAGCCAAGGATACAAAGGTGTCAGATGTGAGGCTCCGATTCATATTTACTACCTGATGTTCCTCCTGACTCCTTCCTTCCTTCATTTGTTCAAAAAATATGTGTTGAGTGCCTACTTTGTGTTAAATCTTTGTGCTTGGTTCAGGAGATACAGCAGTAAAGAGAAAAGAGATCATGGAGATTACATTCTAGCCTAAGAGATAGGTAATAAATAAATGTATTAAAGAACAAGATAGCAGTTTACAGATTGTGAATAGGCAGTAAACCTGGGTGACAGTAATTGGCAGGGGACAGGGGGTAGAGAAGAATCTTAGATGACATGTTTGGGGAAGGCTCACCAAGGAGATATCTCTGAGCTGAAACCTGAAAGAAGAATCAGCCACAGGAAACTCATTCCAGTCAGAGGCAACAGCAAATACCAAGGCCCTGGTGCAGGAAAGGAACAAAAAGTGGCCAGCCAGCTAAAGTAGAATCACGTGGGATACAGTTGGAGTGTGTGTGGGTTCGCTCTTGCTGTATAATAAACCACCTAACATTTTGTGGCTGAAAGCAACGACCATTTATATAGCGTACGAGACTGTGGACAAGCAATGTAGGCTGGGCTCAGCTGGGTCACTCTTGGTCCTGTATGAGCTCACTCATACACCTGTGGTCAGCTGCTAGGCAGCTCTACTTCTGGGAGTTGGCTGGCTGTCAGTTTAGGGCTGTGGCAATGACCGGGTTGTATGTCTGTCATCCAGCAGGGTAGCTCGGGCCTGTTCACATGACAGGTTGGCAAGGTTCCAAGAAGGAGAGTGGAAGCACATGAGGCCTCTTGAGGCCTGGGCTCAGAACAGTGTCATTTCCACCACATTCTGTTGGCCAAAGCAAGTCACAAGTCTAGCCCAGATCCAAGGGATGGAGAAATAAATTCTATTCCTTGATAGGAAGCACCTGTAAAGTCACGCTGCAAAGTGGCATGCACACAGGAAAGGGAAGGACTGTGGCCAATTTTGCAAACAGTCTACCACAGAGAGGAAGGCAGGAGTCAGATCTTGTGGGGCCTTGAAGTCCAAAGTGAGTCTTTTATTCTAAATGTGGTGAGATGGGCTCCAAGGTGGGAGGGGCACGGTCTGACTGACACTTTTAAAAGGCCACTCCTGTTGCCGTGTGAAGGATAGGCTGGAAGGAGACCAGAGCAGAAGCTGAGAAGCCAATTGGGAGCCTATTTCATAGTTGAGGAAAGATAATAGGGTGTGGCTTAGGTTGGTAGCAGTGGAAGTGGAGAAAAGTAGATTGATTTGAGAGATCTCATGGAGGTAGACACAAAAGGCCCCACTGATGGATTGGATGGGGAGAGGAAAGAAAGGCAAGCCTGGCTCCCGAGTTTTTGACTTGAGTAATGTGGTGAATGGCAGGACTGTTTATTGAGAGGGGGAAGCTTGGGGACGAGACAGGTTTGGAGCTGGATGAATCAAGCACTCTGCTTTGGGGCACAGCTTAATGTATTCACAGCTCACACACTCCTTCCCTGCGCCCATAGAGGCTGTAGAGGCAGGTGTGGGGAATGAAGAGCACCTGGGTGGGACGGTCCTGGTTCAAATCTCGGATCTGCTCTTGAATTGCGTGCCCTTGTAGAACTTAGCTTCTCTGAGTCTCACTTTCCTCTTTTTTTGTTTGTTTTTATTTTTTTCCACTTTTTTTTGGTCTAGTCTTTGTTTTGTTTTGTTTTTCTTCTCCACTTTCCACTTTAACACCTTCCAGAACAGGAAGTTTTAGGGATTAGACACCGTATCATTCAAGTACCCACCCGGTTCTGATAATAGAAATTCAGTAAATGATCACAGCTGTGCTCCTTGCCTGTGCTGAATGTGGGCCCCAGGAGGCAGGGACTGGCTCTCTTTCACCTTTGAAGCTTCTCTGGCCCAGGCCATTCCAGATGCGGTCAGCTTTAGGGGTGAGGGCAGATGCTCCAGGAGTGATGGAGAGTGTCCCTCCTGGGCCAGGGCAGGCAGGGCCGGCAGCCATGTCTCCTCTCCTGCTTCCCAGGGTTGCGGGGCACCCCCTTACTCGGGCCGGGTCGGGGCAGCAGACGAGGGGCACACAGACACAGCGTACCGTGTGGTGGCTGACCACATCCGCACGCTCAGCGTCTGCATCGCCGATGGCGTCTCTCCTGGGATGTCTGGTGCACCGTGAGTCTGGAAGGAGGGCTACCGCAGGGGCAGGGGCTGCTGGGGGTTGCAGGGGAGAGGAGGGAGGAGACGGAGAGGTGGGTCGGGTTGAGATGGCAGGAGGAGGGGGAAGCGAGCACACACTCTGGACCTTGCCCTCCCCTCGCCGCTCCCTGCTGACCAGGGGCTGCTGGGGGCTCATCTGGGCTCTGAATCCTTCTAGGCTGGTACTTCGTCGGATCCTCCGTCGAGCCGTGCGGTTCTCTACAGAGTTGTTGCGGGCACCACCTGGCTTCCTGGGCAGCCTGGTGCCTGTAGTGGTGGAGACACTGGTAAGGGCAGAGCTTCCTCACTTCCCTGGGCCTCCCTGGGGTCTCAGGGAGCCTGTCGCTGAGCCCATACAGTGCCCCGGCCTGGGTTCCCCACCCTAAATGTCCAGCCCAGCGTCCTGTCAGTGGGCTTACAAACAGCAGGGAGCCTTCAGGAGGCCTTCCGGCCCAGGCTGCTGAGCCTCTGACCTCGGGACCCCCTTCTGCCCGTATCAGTGCCCCTCCCCGCAGAGAAACTGGTTCCCCATTTGGATCCCTCCCCCGTCCATCAGCCTCTCTGAGTCTCCATGGCAGGTGTCCCCAGGGAGGCCCAGGGTGGAGGTGCAGAGTGGGCTGGTTGCTTTTGACACCTCCTCAGCCCTGTCTGCCGCCCCCAGGGAGGTGCTTATCCGGAACTGCAGAGGAACTCAGCCCAGGTACTAGACTTGGATGGGGGACGGAGGGGCTCCCCCTCAGGAGACCTGGCTCCAGCCCTGCCCTGCCCCCATTCAGATAGCCAGCCTGGTGACAGCGGATGAGGAGGCCTTCCTGGCCTCCCTGCAGCAGGGTCGGCGGGTCATCGAGCGGACCCTGAGGCGCCTGGGGCCTTCCGATGCGTTCCCTGGTGAGCAGGGCACCTGGCCGAGGTGTGAGGGACCCACTTAGGCGAGCCAGGCCCAGGCCTCACATCCCGCCTCCTCCCCCACGTCCCTCTCCCCGTACTCTCTCTCCAGCACCCCCTTGCTTCTCCTCACTTACGTGCTGCCCAGCTGGCCCTGCCTCTGGTCTCTGCTTTCCAAGGCTGGCTTCATGCCGAGAATGAGCTTCTCACCTCCTTTGAAATCCCATATGCCAAGGGAGGACCCTGGGCTACCCCCAGCTCTGGCTTTGGGGCCTGAAGGTGACCCCTCTCCCGGGCCTGCCCAGTGTGGGGAGGGGGCACTTGTGCTTGGCACCCAGTGGCTTCTGTGTGGTCAGAAAAGCCCTGGCCCTTACTACTCCCTCACTTCTTCTCCCTCCCTCCATCCTGCCCCTCCTCCCTCAACACCCATTCTGTCCCTCGTCTTCCTTTCTCATAGCCGAAGTGGCCTGGTCCTTGTCACTGTCTGGGAACCTGGGGCTCCCCCTGGACCTGGTGAAACTGATGCTGGAAGAGAAAGGGGTGCAGCTGGACTCTGCTGGACTGGAGCGGCTGGCTCAGGAGGAGGCCCAGGTACAGGCTGGGGCACTTCCACACAGGGCTTTGCTGGGACAGGTTGGCCCCTTCCCCAGCCCTGAGTTCTTGTGGGAGGAGCTGCAGCTATTGAGGGAAACAGGAGTCTGAGGTAGGGTCTGTCCCCTCACTCAGGCCCCGCCCACAGTCCATGGAGGGGAACGCTAGTTCAGTGGGCCACACAGAGTAGCAGAAGGGGAGAGGTCAGCACAAGGTCCTAGAGAGGGGCCGTCAGGGGCAGCAGTGGGTGAGGGAGGCCTGGTCCTGAGACCCTCACACGAGGGTGGTTCACGAGCCAGCCCAGGGTCTCTAGCAGCCAGCCCAGCCTGAGGGCTTATTCCAGAGGGGTGCAGTGTTCACACAACTGTGTGGCAGGGACAGGGCTCTCCGGAGACTCAAGTCCCATTGCACTCTCCATGCACCCCTTCCGTGCACACACGCCTGTCCCGCAGCACCGGGCACAGCAGGCCGAGCCAGTCCAGGAGCAGGGACTGCGGCTGGACGTCCACGCGCTGGGGGAGCTACAGCGCCGAGGGGTGCCCCCAACCGATGACAGCCCCAAATACAACTACTCCCTGCGACCCAGTGGCGGTTATGGTGAGAGCCTAGACTGAGGTGGGTGGCCACAGGCTTGCCTGACCGTGATTGGGAAGGACATCAGAGACCAGCTACCAGGCCTGTGCCTTCCCCGGGGTAGCCACTGGGGTTCTCTGGGGGCCCCAGCTGGAAGTGCCCCCCCAGCCCTGTGCCTGTTGACTTCAGGGAAGGCACAGACCCACATCCTGCATCCCAGTCCCCTGCCTGGCACTGATAACCATCCTTGGCCCTGGCAGAGTTCGGCACCTGTGAGGCCCAGGTGCTCCAGCTGTATACAGAGGACGGAACAGCCGTGGCCTCTGTGGGGGAAGGCCAGCGCTGTGGCCTCCTCCTGGACAAAACCAACTTCTACGCCGAACAGGGAGGTCAGGCTTCTGACCGAGGCTACCTGGTGCGGGTGGGACTGCAGGTGAGCCCCCCCAGCACCCCCTCACACACAAAGCCTCCAGCAGAAGGCAGACCTGAGCCAGAAGGGAACCAAGGGGAGGGAGAGGCTGCAAGCACTCAGTGCCTTGGCCCTGCCCTCCCCCAGGACGTGCTGTTCCCAGTGGCTCGGGCGCAGGTCTGCGGAGGCTTCATCCTGCATGAGGTGGCAGCCCCTGAGTGCCTAAAGGTGGGGGACCAGGTACAGCTGCACGTGGATGAGGTGAGGACCCCACCCCTGCTGTTCGTGATGTCCTGCAGCCCCTTTTCTCTCCCCATCCCCACCTACACCCAGGACCCTGGGTGACAAAAGTGTTTCAGGCCTGGCGTCTGAGCTGCATGGAGAAGCACACAGCCGTCCACCTACTAAACTGGGCGCTGCGGCAGGCCCTGGGCCCTGGCACAGAGCAGCGAGGGTCCCATCTCAATCCTGAGTGGCTGCGCTTCGACGTGGCCACGCAGGTGAGCAGGGCACAGAGGGGCAGCCTTCAAGTGAGGCGACGGGCTTAGAGGGAGTCTGGTAGTGTGGGAGTTTGGCCAGTAAGGGGGCCTGGGCTGCCTCTCGCTCAGTCACTGGAGGGCGTTGGGCGGGGGGCTTCCCATCAGGCTCCTCCTGCACCAGTGAGGGTTAGGCTAGCCAGTGTGTGGAGCCATCCCTTCACCTCCAGCCACCCAGCTTCCTTGTCCCTGCTGTCACCCAGGCCATTCTTGCTCAGGCTGAGCTGCCCTCTCCCTTTACTGCCATCCTGTCTCCTTGTACCTCTGGCTCAAATCCTCTGGGAAGTGCTCACTGACTAAATCTCGTTCCACCTGATTACTCCTTGCTCCTGCGTCTCCCCCATCCTGTATTTCTCTTCCACTGGCTGACCCTTGTTGTAAGCTCCCTGAGTCCAGAGCCTCCATTTTCTGTCTCTTCATCAACTTTCAGTGCCTAGTGAAAGGCCTGCAGCTTCCGATAGGCCCAACCCCCAGGTAGCTTTCTAAAGAAAAGAATTGTCATCTCTACAAATGTGTATTGAGCACATGTTATGTACTAACCCCTGTTCTAGAACCTGGGGGTAGTTCAGTGAACGCTGACCGCTTCTTCATGCATCACTCCCAGGCATGGGGCTGACTGCCTGTTGGTCTGTCTGTTTCCCCCCAACGCCCCTAGGCCCCATTGACCCCAGAGCAGCTCCGGGCAGTGGAGGGCACTGTGCAGAAGGCCGTGGGGCAGGATGAGGCCGTGTACATGGAGGAGGTGGCCCTGGCATGCACTGCCCATGTCCCTGGCCTGCGCTCTCTGGATGAGGTGTGCTGGGGGAGCCCACAGGATGGAGGTTGCCTGCCCGCCCCCCCACCCTCCCCTCCCCTCAGGTCCCTTAACAGACCTGTGCCCTCTCACTGTCAGGTATACCCAGACCCTGTGCGGGTGGTGTCTGTGGGTGTGCCTGTGGCCCAGGCGCTGAACCCAGCCTCCCAGGCTGCACTGCAGACTTCTGTGGAGCTGTGCTGTGGGACGTGAGTCACTCCTCTCTGCCTGCTCTGGCCTGGGGCCCTGGACCTCCTCCCTTCCCTGGTCTTTGGAGCCACCAGCCCCTGGTTTGGAGCTCAGGCTGCTCTTTTCTCTCCCGTCGTCACCCCGGCTTCCTCCTCCCTCCCTCTGCCCACAGACACCTGCTACGCACAGGGGCTATAGGGGACCTAGTCATCATCGGGGAGCGCCAGCTCGCCAAGGGCACCACCCGCCTGCTGGCCATCACTGGGGAGCAGGCCCAGCAGGTCAGCACGCCAGCAGGGCCTGGGAGGCTTCTGGGTGTGGATGGGGGTCAGAGAGCACACAGCAGATGCTCTCAGGCCAGGGGATGCCCAGCAGCAGAACCAGTGTTCATACCTGAGCACCAGGACGGCCCTACCAGCTGCTGGTAGCTGGCACCTGTTGTGATTATTTGGTACCTTGATGGGTCCTGATTGTTCAGTGTTTCTAACTTGGTCCTGCCCAGGAACGGGTTGAGAGTGCCTGTCTTGGAGAGGGAAGGTAAGCCAAGCAGTCCTGACCATCCGGTTCCTTCCCCGCAGGCCCGAGAGGTGGGCCAGAGCCTGGCCCAGGAGGTAGAAGCAGCCGCGGCGCGGCTGAGTCAGGGCAGCCGGGATGTGGTGGAGGCTCAGCGGCTGTCCAAGGAGATGGGACGACTCACTGATGTGAGGGCCACCCCCAGCATGGAGCTGTCCCCTCCCTCTCCTGGCCATGTTCCCTTCCCCGTGCATTCCTGGACCCTGCCCGTCTCTCCCCAGCATTCCTGTTAGACTTCAGCTGGCCCAGATATTTGTCGGTTGTCTGCAGGGTGGGTTGTGGTGGGTGTGGTCTCTTCCCTGGCCTTGCTGGTGGTCCCTGCCTCAGAGACCGTGGCTCAGGGAGGGCAGGGATTGTTGTACTGCTTCTGACCATAGGCCGTGGACACTGCCGTGATGCCCCAGTGGCAGCGGCGGGAGCTTCAGGCCACACTGAAGGCGCTACGGCGGCGTGCCAACACTGCTGTCAGGAAACTGGAAATGGTGCAGGTAAGAGGAGGTCCATCTGCACCCAGGGGGGGCAGATGCCAGGCACACCCAGCAAGGGTCAGAGATGCTCTAGCACGCACGCTGAGAAGCCTCAAAGCCTGGCAGGGGGTTGGGGGTGGGTGGCAGCTCCCCCCTCTCCTGCCAGCTGAGTGCCATCATCAGGCCATTTCCCCACTTCGCTCTCTGCCAAACTGGGTATCTCCCCCAACTCCCAAGTCTGGCTCAGACTCTCCCTCCAGGAAGCTGACTTGATGGCGCCATTCAGCCCTAATTGCTCCTTGACTGTGGATCCTTCCCCTCCGCCCCCTCCCACCCATCTGTGCTCCAGCCTTAGTCCTTTCACCTTCAGCAGCTTATTTGTAGGGGCCTGGAGCTATGATGAAAGGGAGGAGGTGAGGGGGGAGAGGAAGAACCCAGGGGGAACCCAAAAGAAGGAGGCCATTCTAGGCAGAACCCCTGGCACCTTTGCTGGGGGAAGGGGGCCGTGGGAGGGGATTTCTGGACTGGGGCTCAGTTCAGAACTGGGGGCTGATTGCCTCCCAGCCCGACCCCCGTGCTGTCCTTCCTGCCTCACAGGCTGCACAGAAAACCCAGGAGCTGCTACAGCAGCACTCGGAGGGGCCCCTGATTGTGGACACAGTTCATGCTGAGTCCCTCTCAGTAAGTGTTGCGATTGGGGATGGCCCCAGGGTCTGGGGAGGGGAAAGTCCTGGCAGGGAGGAAGCTGGGAGTGCGGGGAGCTGTGAGGTCACCATCTCCCCTCCCTTGTGCAGGTGCTGGTGAAGGTGGTCCGGCAGCTGTGTAAGCAGGCGCCCAGCACGTCTGTGCTGCTACTCAGCCCCCAGCCTCTGGGGCAGGTGCTGTGTGCCTGTCAGGTAGCCCAGGTAAGGAAAGAGGGAGGGCAGCTCCCACCCCACCCGTCTCCTGGTCCAGCTCTCTGATTCCACACCTTTTATTCCTTCCACACGAGGGAGCCACAGCTGGGTAGAGGCCATCTCTGCAGATACCCCAGGGTGGGGATAGGACCACCTCCTTCTCCCTAACCCACCCCCTCCCCCACCCCACCCGCGAAGGCACCAAAAGACTCCTTAATTCCTACCATGCCACCTCCAGGCTGCACATTTCTTGCGAACAGGTAGCAGCCATTCATCAACCTCCACTCATTCCCAGCCTGTCCCTCTCGTGTCTCCTCGCCTGATTACCCCCACCATGTGTCCGGCTCGGGAGAGGGTTCTCATCGCCATGACTCCATTCTCAAAGGTACATTGAGTGGATGGTGGTAGGGAGAGCTGCTCTGCATCACTGCCCCTTCTGTTTCTGTCCCCAGAGTGCCACGCCAGCCTTCACCGCAGAGGCCTGGGCGCTGGCTGTGTGCAGCCACATGGGGGGCAAGGCCTGGGGCTCTCGAGTGGTGGCCCAGGGCACCGGAAGCACTGCTGACCTGGACGCTGCCCTCAGTACAGCCCGAGCCTATGCCCTCAACAAGCTCTGATCCAGGCTCACTCAGGGACTCACAGAGACTAAAGAGACAACAGACAGGCCAGTGCCTGGAGCCCTGAAGGAGCGAGCAGAACCTCCCCGGAAGGTAAACAGAGGACTAGAGCCTGGAGGCCAAGCAGCTGAGCCGAAGAGGACTGCCCTGGGCTAGGCTCTGAGTGGACACAAGAAGATGTGGGCTGGGGGAGGCAGAAGTGGGCCTGGCAAAAGGCCCCTGCTAGTTGAATGTGAAGACATGGCTGTCCCGTCTGTGATCATTAAAAAGTATTTCACAGCGGATAGGAAGCTCCAGAAGGTTCTTTTGCCTAAAAAAGAGTAGGCTTTCTCCTCCCAGCAGCCTGGAATGGGTGCCCCGTGACTAGTCTGACCCCTCACACTGGGCTGAAAGGCCACCCCGCCTCCAGATCAGAGCTCTCCTCGTCACCACGAGTGCTTGGACAGGCCCTGTGTGCCAGCCTGTTCTGGGCGCCCACCAAGGCCTCCCTGGCCACCAAGATCCATTCACTGTCACATAAAAGTCATGAGAGCCAGGTACATCCTCTCTGGTGTCACTTATTCCATTAACAACAACTTCTCCTTTTAATGAAGTCTCCGGTGATTTGTTGACAAAATGACAGGTACTGGTCAGTTGCTGAGAATGCAGCAAGAACCCACCAGACTTCCTGCCCGTGTGGAGTTTGCTTCCAGTGGGGAAACAGCAACGAAGAGCAAGAAGAGGGTGGCAGACTGGGATGAGGTCTGCAGAGAGAGCGCAACCAGGCAGTGGAAGGGTGGGGGTGGCATCCGGGGCCGGGTGTGAGCCACGTGGACCTCCAGGGGAAGAGCCAGCGCAGGCACCTGAGTGGGTAGTGAACAGGCAGGTGGCAGGCCTCGGGGCCAGAAGGGAGCGCAACCAGAGCAAGCCTACTCTTAGAACAGGTTGCACGGCACCTGCCCCAAGCCTGAGCTAAAGCTGAAGCTGAAATGGCAGCTCAGAGCAGGAGGAAGCCGGGATGGAGCGCAGCCCTCCCCCGCTACCAAAATGAATCCACCCAGGACAAAGCCAGACACAGGGGCTCCACGTCTGTTCGCAGACCTCTGTCGCTGGATGAAAGAAGGGACCTCAGGGGACCCATCTCCAAGTCAGAGGCTCCCTGGCTGCGAAGTTCTGTGGCCATTTAGTCAAAATTATTAGAGCAGAGCAGGCCCTCCTGACAACATTTCCTGCATGATTTCTTATTCTAAGTGAGGCACCAGTGATTCGTTGGTAAATCACTGATGAGGGCTTGAAAGGAACCTGAATTCTTGGACCCTGGCTGCTTGCAGCCCTGGGGAGTTGCAAAGCTTTCCCTTGGGATTGTGGCAACTGCAGCAGTGGCCACTGTTCAGTGGTGGTCAGCAAAGACCTGTCTCTTTACATGTGGACACCAAGGTGAGGAGTTGGGGGTATGCATTTTATTAATGAGTTAACTTCTAAGGTGCTAACCTGTCCAGGGTAACCAACTAGTAATCATCAACAGAGCTGAAATGAAAGCTAAGCTCTGTCTCCAGTGAAACTTCCCACCACTCTCAGTTGCTCTTCCCCTCTTGAAGGACAATTTCCTTTTCTAACTAGCTAGCCCCCATGAAGTTGGTCATTCCTGGTGTCAGGCTTGGGGCTGTGGGAGGGAGCACCGTGGAGGCCTGGGCCTTCCTGCCTGGTGCCACTCTTCAGTCTTGCTGACACCCTGAAGAAAGGCCAAGGGTACCTCTGCAGGGATGCCGCAGCCCACTGCTCCCCTGCAGGGCCTGGAGTCAACCGGGGACCTCAGGGGAGTTCAGGAACGCCTACAGGTGCCCTTCCACCCTTCTCCTCTTCCAGAAAAGACTGGCTGCTGATGCTTTTCCGAGACCCTCTTTCCATTCGTCATGCCAACCTCCATTTCCACACAAAAGGCTCCCAGAAGGAAGAGCACTGTAGCAGTCCAGGAGCCCTGCCACCATCCCCCACTCCCCACCATCCCCCTCAAAAGCCCATCCGTTCCTAAACATGTCCCCAAGACGCACAAAGCGTGCCGCACCGCCAGGGTTCCCACTGCCCTCTTGACGGCCCCACACAGCGCCTCAGACGGACACTTCTTTGCGTCGACCCTGGACCAAGGCGCGCTAAAACAGCCTTCCAAGAGCAGAGACCGGCTTGCACAAGTGCGCACGCGCACCCGTCGTCTAGGACCCGGCCCCTAGCGACGCAGGGCGTCCCTAACGACCTGCGCCGCGAGGGCTCTGCTGGAAGGTGAGCGCTCAGGCCTCGGAAGCGGTGAGGCGACCTCGACCCCGGTCTCCCCTAGCGGGCTGAGCTCTCCCTGCCCCGACTCCCACCCACGGGACGCGGGAACCCCTCCAGCGTCCTCCCACCCCTCCCACCCGGAAGTCTGCAGGCTGCCGCAGCCTTGGCTCCACATTTCGCGTGGGGAGGAAGGACGGGTCTGTACCTACGAGAGGCCCCCAGCCCACCCCCATTTGAAGCCCAGGGTCTGCGAGTCAGGGGAGGGAGTCCGTGAGATGGAGAAAGGGGAAAGTGGAGCAAGAATAGGTCGTGGGGGAAAGCAGTCCCAAGCCCCCGGGCCCCAGTCTTCCCATAAAGGCCGACCCCTATTCCCAGCTCCTGCTGGCTGAAGTCCCTCAAGACAACAGACATAAGTGGGCCTGGCCCAAGGGTGTGATAAGACTGTTTCACCAGCCAGAGACCAAGGGTGGTGGGCCAGAGAGCTGTCAGAGAAACTTTTGTGCCCCTCATTTGTGATTCTGCAAACTGTGAATTCCCAAATGCGAATGTGCCAGTGACTTGGCCTGAGGTAGGGTCTGATACAGTACGCATGAAAGGGATCGGGGGGGAAATGTAGACAAAAGCCCAGGGCCCTGAGGAGAAGCTGGGTGAGAAGGCAGAGGAAGCACCATCAGAGAAGGTGGGGGGGTGAGGGGGCATCAAAACCCAGCCAGCCCAGAGGGGGCGTCCAAGGCCACAGAGGTGCTCACAGGCCTAAAAAAGGCCAGGTGCTTCTGCCTCTCAGTTCTGAGGGAGGGAGGTGAGGACCAGGGATGTGGTGAGCAGGAAGGGGAGAGGCCACCCGCTCCCCTAGCATCTTCAACTTTCCCATTTGGGCAGGCAGGAGGCGCCTCTGCACAAAGTGGTTGGATTTAACCAGGGACTTGAGAAGGATGGAGAAGGTCTGAGAACTTTCTGAGAAGAGGGAATGTGCTGGAGAGTCGAGCATTGAATCCTAGGTCTGGGAGGAGCATGGAGGGCCCGGTGTGGACCATGGGGCAGGAGAGCACAGCTCTGCAGTATCTCTTGGGTCCTCGTGGGGCCTCAAAAGCTTAAGGATACAGGTGATAATCCAGTTTTGCAGAAGGACCCTGTGCCTGGAAGTGACTTAGGGGGTGAGGGAGCCTGGGCTGTTTAGGTCAGCAGCAACGAGGGTAACCCTGGGCTCCACGCTGGAGAGAGTGGAAGGCCCACTGGAAAAGTGCTGTGACGACTGAGTCTAGGGCAATTTAGGAAGCAATCCCAACATCTCATGATTTGTCTCTGCTTTTGTGCAAACAAGTAAGGGACAGCTTTGGACAGACATCAGCTCAAAGCTCAGCTTCTCCACTTACTCGCTGTGTGATGCTTAGCAAGTTACTTAAGTTCTCTAAGGCTCTGTTTGCTTTGTTTTCCTGTTTGTGAAATGAGGATAATAGAGTTATCATAATAGTAATCCTCAATAATAAAATTGAAGATTTCACAGGCTTACATAGGTACAACATCTAACATCTTCGTCATAATACCTAACACGACTACTGAAGCCCGTGAGCCACAACGAATGAAACCCGCACGCCTAGAGCCCAGGCTCCGCAACGAGAGGCCACCGCAATGAGAAGCCCGCGCACCGTGACAAAGAGTAGCCCCTGCTCGCCACAACTAGGGGAAGCCCGAGCGCAGCAATGAAGACCCAACGCAGCCAAAAATAAATAATGAGGACACTCCTGGCCAAACTGAGGCATCTCAGCACTTTTTTAAAAAATTTATTATTTTTTGGGCTGTATTGGGTCTTTGTTGCGTGCGGGCTTTCTTTTCAGCTGCTGTGAGTGGGGTCTACTCTTTGTCGTGGTGCTCGGGCTTCTCACTGCAGTGGCTTCTCTTTGCTGCGGAGCACGGGCTCTAGGTATGCGGGCTTCAGTAGTCGTGGCTCGTGAGCTCTAGAGCACAGGCTCAGTAGTTGTGGCACACAGGCTTAGTTGCTCTGCGGCATGTGGCATCTTCCCGAACCAGTGCTCAAACCCATGTCCCCTGCATTGGCAGGTGGATTCTCAACCACTGCACCACCAGGGAAGCCCCTCATCACTTTCTGTTGCTGTGCTTGGACATGTAGAGAGCAGACCTTAACACCTAACCCTTTGAGTTATGGGTTGAATGTGATTTCAGGACCCTGGACGCTGGTCCTGAGGACACAGGGTTGGGACCAGGGAAGGAGGAGGAGGATTTACCTTTCTTCAGGGATTGTGGCCCTGGGTTGGCAGGGTTGATGTTAAAGACATAGCATGTGAGGCCCCACAGGCCCATGAGACAGGTGTCAGGAGATGAAAGATCACTGGGTTGTCACCACTTTCCCATCTGAGGGCAAGGTGTGCCCTTAGAGGGGGACACAGATGGCGGCACAAGAGGCACTCACTCTCGGTGACACTCACCTTTCTGGAACGTCAAGAGGATTCCTGCCCCAGAGAAGGACAGAGTCTTGAACACCCTTCCGGTCTTCAAACTCTGGGATTCTCTGACAGCCCCACTGGCTCCCCAGGGAGAGAAGGCTCCAGAAGAGAAGGTACCCACTCTGCCACTTCTGGGGCTGTGCTCTATGGGCCCTTGGGGGCTGTGGGAGGCTGGCTAATGGGTGTCTACCCATCCACAGGCTTCTAGGGAAGACAGTGTCGCTAGAACCACCTCCAGCTGCAGACTGGTGATGCCCAGGCCAGACTAAGGCTGCCCTGGGAAGTAGGAGGAGTTACCTCAGTTCTCCTGGCTTCTCATTCTCCTGTGAGCCCCACCCAGTCCCCCCGACTCAGCGGTGCATTCTCCTTGCCCCCTTCCCAAATTTGCTTTTTGGACCTGAAACTCATTCACACTGTGGTGTGGACGACTGATAAGAGGGGAGATATACCTATATCCCCTTTCTGACTTAAACTGTCAGATAGGATAATATATTGCATGACCTACATTTTTTTAAAGTTTGCTACATTAATATCGGTATATATTTCATAATTTACTATGCTTCTGTTTGACCTAAAATGATGAGATGCATTTTCATAATTTTTTTTTTTTTTTTTTTTTTTGCGGTACGCGGGCCTCTCACTGTTGTGGCCTCTCCCGTTGCGGAGCACAGGCTGCGGACGCGCAGGCTCAGTGGCCATGGCTCACGGGCCCAGCCGCTCCGCGGCATGTGGGATCTTCCCAGACTGGGGCATGAACCCGTGTCCCCTGCATCGGCAGGCGGACTCTCATCCACTGCGCCACCAGGGAAGCCCTACTATGCTTTTGTTTGACCTAAAACGATGAGTTCAGTGAATACCCTGGTGGTCCAGTGGTTAGGACTCAGCGCTTTCACTGCCATGGCCCAGGTTCAATCCCTGGTTGGGGAACTAAGATTACGCTAGCGGCATGGCCCGACCAAAAAATAAAATAAATAAATAAGTAAGTGAATAGCAGTTCAAGGTTAACATAGGGATATATACACACGCATGTATGGACTGTTAAGATTTCATTTCATTAGGGAGGAAATGCATTTTAATATAACAGGGATGAAAGCCTTATGTTAGGGACCTGAAATTCCCATAGTGGGGTCCCAAAACCCTCCTGACAGATCCCTGGGACGCCTGCTTCCCAGGGAACGAGAACAGGCTTTTTCTTTCCTAGTGGAGGCAGGGGAAGTGACTGGAAGAGCAGGGAACTGTGGATAGAGGCAGCCAAGGCCCTGACCCTGGCCCCAGCCCTCCTAGATATCCGGGGGCCCATTACTTCCTGGTCTGGTCTTCGGTTTCTTCATCCATAAAATGGGGGTGAGAAGCCTGCCCTGACTCCAGTATAAAGTGGTTGTAAGACTCCAATGAGAGAAGCGTTCTGAAAGAAACCTGTAACTGGTAAGTGCTGATACTGTCCTGTGGCTGGAGAGATGGGAGATGAGGTCGGAGGCTCAGGTGGTCGGGAGAGGAACAGGCCTCCGGAGTTAGACATCAGGCCAGGTGAGTAATAGCCTGGCGGCCCCTGGCCAACCCATTGAACTAGTTCATCTACCAATTTAGGATTTTTCCTGTAATTTCATTCACCAAATGGTGAACCACCCAAATGGTCAGGACCCTTTGGTCACAAAGGGGCAGAAATCCAACTCTTAGCTTCAGCAAAAGGGACTTGTCAGAAGGCTGTCGAGTTAGGTCTCAGAACTGAAGGAAGCCCTCAGAGGGCCCTCGGGGACGAGGTCTGGGGACCAGAGGTGCCCAGCGTGCTCTGTCCACCTCCCATTCCTACCGGTCTCACCAGGCAGCATTTCCTCCTGCCTCAGAAAGGCCTTTTCCGTGTGAAGGGAAACAGCTTCCAGCAGCAGGGGATCTGTATCCTTCAAGGACATACGTCCTTTTGTCTACCTCCACTTGGACAAATCCCAAGAAGGACTCTGATTGGCTTACATCAGGTGCACCCCTGAACCAATCACTCTGACCAATACAGGGCACTTCCTATTGGCCAGAATCTATGATCAGAAGGAGGTGGGGTAGCCCCAAACACCAGCTGCCTCCCCAGCAGACCTGACACGGGGTTAGGGATTAGAGACGAAAATGAGTAAGAAATTGTCCCCACACCGGGAGGAGCCCACAGTCCAGTGTGGGTGTGGGGAGAGGGTGGTCAGTCACCACCGAAGTGACACAGGTGCTGGGGTGGGGGGGTCTGACAAAGGGAAGGTGGGGCACAAGAGAAGCTAAAAGGCTTCAGAGGGAAAATGGTGCTTGAGCTCAGGCTCACAAGACCATCGGGGGTCCGTTTTCCAGGCCAAGACCGTGAGAAAGGCATTCCAGGAAGAAGGAGCAGCTTGAGCAAAGGCTGGGCGGCATAGACTGGTCTGCGGTGTTCCAGGCAGAGAGGAGTTTATTTCAAACAGAGCGTCCGGTCACGGAGGGCCTTCTACACGGAGCTAAGGAAGCTGGGCTGCACCCCATGAGTGGCGGGCTTACACGGAGGCCTGCCACGGCAGCTCTGGGAAGGCTAGATGCTGGATGACACACCCAGTGCTGGGCAGCTGCAGCTAAAATCCAGGTGGACACTGAGGCCCTGAGCTAAGGCTGCAGCAGGAAGGGAGCGGAGGGACGCTGGGGTGGGAGAAGCAGAACTGAGGGGAAACAGCAGTAAACAGGTTGGGGGGCCTGAAGGAGAGAGGTGGTTCCCAGCTCCGGGGTTCAGGCACCTGGAGGGCTCCCGGTACCCCTGGCCGAGGTAGGGAGCCAGGAAGAGCAGCAGCTCACAGGAGGCACTGCGTTCTCTTGGGGGGCAGGTTGAATCTGCGGGAGCCGGGAGGCAGGCCAGTGGCCCTGAGTCTGGAGCTCAGAGGAGACGGGAGAGCTGCAGCCCAGCAAGAGGATGGAGTGAGGCCGCCGGGCAGCCACAGCTAAACCCTGAGGGGTGGGCCGAGTCAGAGAAGCCTGCGACGGAGGCTTTTGGAGAATGATCCGGAGGCCCCGAGGAGAGTTGAGAGAGTGGCAGCCGCGCAGTGGTTGAGAAGGGCAGGGTCGGGCATGGGACTTGATATCATCTTTGTAACATTAGTAACTGGGAGGCAAGGAGTTCGTCTTGCTCATTAACCTTTGAAACATACTTTGTTTTATATCTGATTGGTTCTTTTAAGTATTTTTTTAAAGCAACTTTTGGAACTAAAATCCTTCTTAGAAGAATCCTCTTTCTGGTAACAATTTGCTTGCCAAAAATATTTTTGTAATGTCGACTTTAAAAAAAAATCAGGAAGTGATGAGTGAAAACTATCAACTCTGACCTAATTATGAGGTTAATGTTGTCAATATTTGCCTTAAAAAATGACATCAGACCTCGTGGTATGGAGGTCTCTGCAAACGTTGCAGGACAATAGGGGCTCTTTTTTTCTACCAGTAAAGCATGCTGAGCACATGGAGGGCCGCCCTGCCCCTTCTTTCTGAGGAGGGGGCTCAGGGCCCTGGACCAGCCCTGCGGGGTGTCCTGCAGCGCCCTGCCCGGCCAGAGCGGTTAGGCCCAGACCTTAGGAAGGGCTGCCAGGTCCTAATGCCTAAGGCAATAGGCAGTGAGAGCAGAGCCACCCCGTTCCAGAGAGCACCCCACCAGGCCCCAGGTGTGGTCTCCCAACATGTGGCTTCCTGAGAGGAAGAAGGGACCACCAACCAGGACGGTGAGGCCTGGCAGTGCTGTGAGAAATGCCTGGAGAGCCAGCTCCCTGGGCCAAGCTGGGTTCTGCTCCCTTGGGCGTGGCCCACAGGGTGTCCTGGGATGCATCTGGGACCAAGGGGAATACCGGCATGTCTTAGGCCAGAACTGTGGAGGGAGCCCCAGGCGTCCAGGTGCGGAGCTGGCAGGAACAGGGCTGGCCTGTTGTCCCTTTCCTCCTCCTCTTGCCCAGACTGCCAAGGCCCTCGTCCTTCTATCCAGACCCGAACACCACCACCACCTTGCCCTTCACGTGTCCCCTGGAGACAGGGAAGGGCCTCACTCAAAGACAAAGACACCATCTGAGGTCGGCACTCAAGAAGCAGGTCTCCAGGGCTTTCCCTCCCCAGCCCAAGACCCCTGTCCCTCAGGACGCCTTTATCCTCCACGCACCCCCTCCAGTACTCTTGTCAAATATTATCAGTATGATTCAAATACCTCGGGGGAATCTCCACCACAGCCTGCAGAGAAAGATATTACTCTCCCCTTTTACAGAGAAGGAAACTGGAGCTCAGATAAACTAAGTAACTTGGCCAGGGTCACACAGCAAGTCATTGGCAAAGCCAGAAATGCAAAGTCATCTGGTGCCTCTAAGCAGCACCCCCTCCCAGCCACACCCTCTGAAGGACCGTTAGTCAAAAAGCACCAGCTGCTTATTCCACAATTCTGGACCCAATCTGTTTGTCAATTTGCATTTGATTTCCATAAGTGTGCCACAAAAATACCTAGGTATCTTCCTTACACTGCCCCCTCCTGCCTCTACTCTCTCCCTCCTCTCTCTCTCTCTAACACACACACACACACACACACACACACAGAGCCAGGCTCTTCCTCCTTGAGATGCCTGGAGGACCAGGGAGCACCATCTGGTCCCCTCCATCTGCCAAGGACACCTTTGCTGGTTCAGATTGTTCCTTCCCACCGGACACTACACAGTGCATCGAGCCAGGGAGCAAACCCAGAGCACGAGCTGTGTGCCAGGCCGAGCGGCCCCTGTTCTGCCTGCAGTCTCGGGGCAGGGACACCTGCAGCAAGGGTGCAGGAATGGACAAATGGAGGGGCGGGGGCAGCCCCGGACACATTCTCTGTCTTCTGACTTCAGCCCCAGATTTAGCTGCCTTGTCGCCTCCCACTCCTTCCCGCTGCCGTCTGGAATGCCCGGAGGCTGGGACAACTAGGAAGACTAGGATGGTGAGATTGAAGGGAGGGGGCTGAGCTGGAGCCCTCAGAGGGTAGAGGAAAAGGTGCTGGCACCCTGGGCAGGGCATGAGTCCAGTTCCCCTTCTCCTTCCCCTCTCTCCTGTACCACCCAGAACAGTAGCCACTAGCCATCAGATTTTGAAGGCTTAATATAAATACATATATAGTATCTCATTAATAATTTTTATATTGATTACATATTTAAGCGATAATATTTTGTTCATATTGGGTTAAACATAAAACTAATTTCACTTGTTTTCTCTTTCCTTTTTTAATGTCTGGATGAGAAATTTTTAAATAGTATATGTGGCTTGCATTTTGGCATTCATTATATTTCTATTTGTATGTTTCTATTGGCCAGTGCTGTTCTCGACCCCATCCTCCTGGTCAGGCAGTTGCTGTTCTGTAAAATACTTAGTGCAGGGAGCTGTTCTGAACTAAATGGTTCTTTATCATACCTCAGTCTTTTGGCCGAACTTGATAGACTGAGTTTAAATCCACCTGTGTTATTTATAAGCTTTGTGACATTGGGCAAGTCAGTTAACCTCTTTGTGCTTCAGTTTCACATCAGAAAAATGAGTCTATCAGTGCCTATCTCAAAAAGGCTTTTGTGAGAATCAAATGAGCTGATATGCATAAAAAACTAAAAAAAGGGTCCAGCATACAGCAATTGCTTGTAATTGCTGTGCAGCTATTACTGTCTAAAATGTGGGGCTGTTGCTTGCCACAGTTTTGTGTGTCACAGTATGCTATGCCTCCTTGGATGCATTATTTTTATTCACTCCTCCCAATCAGCTTATTGGTAATTGTTATCCTCATTTCACAGAGGAAGCATCTGAAACTCAGAAAGTTTCAGTAACTGGCCCAAAGCCGCCCAGCTAGTGGGATTTGCACCTGGATTTGCTCTAATCCAGAGACTGACCCTTAACAACCACCCCTGCTACGTCTCTTGGTAAAAGCCCACCGAGACCGTCCAAAGTAACAACTCCATCCCTTCCTCTTGCTCCAGGTTCCCGCCGGCATCCAGGACCCGCCTGTCTGAGAAACTCCCTGTCACAAGGCCATCACCAAGAGGCCACTTGTCCCTGTGTTGTCAGTCCCCAGCATGGAGGAAACCCAGAGAACACCCTCACTGTCGGTCCCCAGCTGGTCCTCAGCCTCCACCCAGGACCAGTCCTCCAGTGCCGGCCAAGCTTCAAGCACAGGCCCACAGCCCTCGAAGTCCTCTGTCATCCCACCCCCAGTGAAGTCCAAGGGCCCGAGTTCCGGGGCTGGGGGACGTCGGATGCGCAGGATCATCGCTGAGGATGCTGAGTGGTCAGTGGCCACTGTGCCCCTCCTCACAGAACTCTGCATTCAACACATTGTCAAGAACTTCCAGAGTGAGTCTGTCCCTGCCTCGGTCTGGAGACAAGGCCAGGAGTGGGGCCCAGTGGGCGGGGACTGCCTGGAGGTGAGGCCTCAGAGCTGGGTCCTGGGGCAGCCCCTGCCCTCCCACACAGCATCCTCATCCCCACTCAGCACCTCCCTTCCCCCCTCCCCAGAGGCCAGGACAGTTTCTCTGGCCGTCCCCACTTCCAGGTCCCACCAGGCTCCCCCACACACTGTGCCCTCCATGCCTATGCCCGTTCCTCACCTTTCCCACTCTCTCCAACAAAGCCCAGCCCAAGCCATACCTACCTCCTCCTCCAGAAAGCCCTCCCTGATTGACCGTCCTCCACTCTCTCGGAGTCTTCCATGGCGTGTATAGGTTCTTGGTTTGTTCTGTACTTTAGTCTCTGTAAATGTTCGTCCTTTTCAAAGATGAGTTGCCAACCTCTCTTACCAGATGGGGAGCTCTCTGAGGACAGGGCCATCATTTTGTCTACAGCACTTGTCACCACCAGACCTGCAATATATTCATTTGACTTGTTTATAGTCTGCCTCTGCTCATAAGATGGAGCAGCTTCCTCTGTTTTGTTCACTCTTGTATCCTCGGCACTTAGAACAGTGTGTGGTGCATAGTAGGTGCTCAAAAAAACATTTTGTCTTGAAATGAATGAATCAAATCAAACTGGGAGCCTCTGAAGTCAGGGATTGTCTCCTCTACTAGATTAAGGAATAACTGAGGGCTGGACCTGAGATTCTGCCTCAGACTGGGAGCTCCCTGAGACCAAATGCTAAGATATATACCTTCAACTGGGAACAACCCAGAGTCAGGGGTGATGTCTCCCTCCTCAGATTGAGCCTCCCTGAGAATAAAGTCTGCCTCCTCTCTCAGCCTGGGCTTCCCTAAAGACAGGGGGTCTTCCCTTTCCTGGGTGCCCCCAGACAGGCTCAGCTCAGGGTAGCATGTGCAGCGTCCCCAACACTGTGACTCCTATTTCTGTTCCCAAAGACAACCCTATCCTGAAGCAGCTGCTCCCAGAGCATCAGAAGAAGGTCCTGAACCAACTGTCCCCAGACCTGCCGCTGGCTGTGACTGCCAACCTGATAGAGGATGAGAACTACTGGCGCCGCTGCTGCACGCAACGCTGGCCCGTGTGCCACGTGGACGAGCACGGCGGCAGCTGGAAGCGCATGTTCTTCGAGCTGCACCTGGAGAACCTGCTGAAGCACTTCATCCCCAGCACCACGGACCCCGAGGTGATCCTCAGCCTGCTGCCGCTCTGCAGGAACTACGTGCACACAATCCGGGTGGATCAGTTCCTTCCGCCCGTGCAGCTCCCGCCCCCACTTCAGGGCGAGGATCAGTCCGACTCGAGCAGTGAAGGAGAGATGGAGGAGCCGGCCACGGGCCACTACCAACTGGGCGACCTGGTGGCTGGCCTGAGCCACCTGGAGGAGCTGGACCTGGTGTACGGTGTCAGGGACTGTGGCATGAACTTCGAGTGGAACCTCTTCCTCTTCACCTACCGCGACTGCCACTCCCTGGCGGCCACAGTCAAGGCATGCCACACGCTCAAGGTACCACCTGCCATTCTCAGCATCTCTCTGATTTGATTCCCTCTTCCCTTCCCTTCCTCTTGTATCCCCACCTTCTTCTCCTATTTCCTTCTCGCTCATTGACCAAGTGTCCTTTTTCTTTCTTTTTTTTTTTTTTGGCTGCGTTGGGTCTTCGTCACTGGGCGCGGGCTTTCTCTAGTTGCAGTGAGCAGGGGCTGCTCTTCGTCGCGGTGAGCGGGCTTCTCATTGCGGTGGCTTCTTTTGTTGCGGAGCACATGCTCTAGGCACGCAGGCTTCAGTAGTTGCAGCACTCGGGCTCAATAGTTGCGACACACGGGCCCTAGAGTGCAGGCTCAGTAGTTGTGGCGCACGGGCTTAGTTGCTCCTCGGCATGTGGGATCTTCCCGGACCAGGGCTCAAACCCGTGTCCCCTGCATTGGCAGGCGGATTCTTAACCACTGTGCCACCAGGGAAGTCCCTGACCAAGTGTCCTCTTATGCACTCTGCACCAATCTGGGTTCTGGGGATGCAGAGATGCACAAGGCACTGCCCTGCCCATTCACCAGCCATTTAGTCATCCAACACACATCTGCACTCCAGGCCCTGTCCTAGGTGCTGAAGATTCAATCATGAGCACAATTATACCATTTGTGCCCTCCAGCTAACAGTCTGGTGGGGATAAAAGGCAGTAATCAGCAATCATATAAATGTAAAATTGCAACTCGAACAGAGTTGCCAGATTTACCAAATAGAAATATAGGACATCCAGTTAAATTTGAATTTCAGATACACAACGAATATTTTTTTAGTTTAAGCATGTCCCAAATATTCTGGTTGGAAGAGAGAGAGCCTGCCAAGAAATCAGAGGTGGGAGAGAAGAAGGACACAGCACTGTGTCCCAGAGCCGAGGGAGGGATGCTTTTCAAGAAAGGGGTGAGCAGCAGGGAAGTGGGATGGAGCTGAGGACTGGATTTAGCAAACTTGGAGGTCACTGGGCGGAAGCTGTGTCAATGGAGTGCCAGGAGCAGAGGCCAGATTGGAGTGGTTTATGGAGAGAGTGGGAAGTGAGGAAACGGAATGACCATGATCAGCTTTTTCAAGAACTTGGCTGTGAATGGGGGAGAAAGGTAGAGCGGTAACAGATGAGGGGGTTAGGTTTTCTTAAGAAGAAATTTGCACGTGTTTAAAAACAATGTATAAAAATAAACAAATAATCAAACGTATAAGCTTTTGCACAGCAAAGGAAACCACAAACAAAATGAAAAGACAACCTACAGACTGGAAGAAAATATTTGCAAATGATGCAACCAACAAGGGCTTAATTTCCAAAATATACAAACAGCTCATACAACTTAATAACCAAAAAACAACCCAATCAAAAAATGGGCAGAAGACCTAAAAAGACATTTCTCCAAAGAAGACATACAGATGGCCAACAGACACATGAAAATATGCTCAACTTTTCTAATTATTAGAGAAATGAAATCAAAACTACAGTGAGGGGGCTTCCCTGGTGGCGCAGTGGTTGAGAATCTGCCTGCCAATGCAGGGGACACGGGTTCGAGCCCTGGTCTGGGAGGATCCCACATGCCGCGGAGCAACTAGGCCCGTGAGCCACAATTACTGAGCCTGCGCGTCTGGAGCCTGTGCTCCGCAACAAGAGAGGCCGCGATAGTGAGAGGCCCTGCGCACCGCGATGAAGAGTGGCCCCCGCTCGCCGCAACTAGAGAAAGCCCTCGCACTGAAACGAAGACCCAACACAGCCAAAAATAAATAAACAAATAAATAAATTAAAAAAAAAAAAAACTACAGTGAGGTATCACCTCACACCAGTCAGCATGGCCATCATTTAAAAGTCTACAAATAATAAATGCTGGAGAGGGTATGACGAAAAGAGAACACTCCTACATTCATTGCTGGTGGGAATGTAAATTGGTACAGCCACTATGGAGAACAGTATGGAGGTTCCTTTAAAACCTAAAAATACACTTACCATATGATTCAGCAATCCCACTCTTGGGCATATATCCAGAGAAAACTCTAATTCGAAAAGATATATGCACCCCAGTGTTCACAGTTGTATTATCTACAATAGCCAAGACATGGAAGCAACCTAAATGAATGGATAAAGAAGATGTGGTATATATAAACAACGGAATACTACTCAGCCATAAAAAAGAATAAAATAAGGCCATTTGCAGCTACATGGATGGACCTAGAGATTATCATGCTAAGTGAAGTAAGTCAAACAAAGACATACCATATGATATCACTTATATGTGGAATCTAAAATATGATACAAGGTATTTACAAGACAGAAATAGACTCACAGACATTGAAAACAAACTTATGGTTACCAAAGGAGAAGGGGTGTGGGAGGGTTAAATTAGGAGTTTGGGATTAACAGATATACACTATTATATATAAAATAGATAAGGTCCTACTGTATGGCTCAGGGAACTGTATTCAATATCCTGTAACAAACCATAATGGAAAGGAATATGAAAAAGAATCACTTTGCTGTACACCAGAAACTAACACAACATTATGAATCAACTATACTTCAATAAAATAATGAAAAATTAAAAATAAAAAAAACAAAAGTAAAAAATGAAACCAATGTAAAGCTCCGCCCAATTGCAAGAAAGGAGCTGAGTACAGGAGAGAGGTACAGGTTCACTGACCAAGGAAGGTTCCTGAGAAGACAGGAAGAATGGGGTCTAGGGATGAGGTAGGGCGGTTGGCTCCGGGCAGAGGGGAGAGTGGATGTGGTGGGTTGCAGTGGATTTATGTTTGGGATTAGGAAAAGGAAGGGTTCCTACTCAATGGCTGAGGAGACTCACCTCAGGCTGTAGGGTGAGGGGCTGGAGAAGGTTGAAATCGTTGTTGTTGTAGATTATGACAGAGTATATTGTCCAGAGAAGCAGAGTTGAGTTGGCACTCAGCACTGAGGGCCTATTGGTGGTTCCAGTGATACCAGCCAGTCCTGTGATGTGACGTTTTCCATCATGTCAGTTGCTTGGGCCCAGACTTACAGGAGATAGAGTGGGGTTGATCCACAGTTGGAGCTTTGCCAGATAGAGGCAATAAAAAAGAGGGACAAAAGATTCTGAGCTGGCTAAGAGGGATGTAGAGAGAGGAGAGGACTGAAGGACGGGGAGGCCAGCCACTCAGAGGTCTCAAGGCAGAGGGAGCAGCGGGCCAAGCCAGTGAAAAGGAAAGGGACAGGGGTCCCACCTCCGATCTTCATAATGCTAGTTCCACCCCCTTTCTTTTATCTTTTTTCTTCATCCCATCCATTTACTGTTTCTCAACGTTTCCCACTTTCTCCCTGGTTCTTACCCTGGCACTCTCCTTCAAAGAGTTCCTCTCCTTGCCACGGTGGAGCTTAGCTGGCTGAGGAGGGTGCGGTGAGGGGCTGCAGCATCCAACAGGCCTGGATTCAAAACCTGCCTCCACAGCTTAATCATTGTGTAACTCTGGGCAAATGATGTATCTGCTCAAAGCCTCCATTTTCTACTGTAAAATGGAGAGAACTTGTGCCATCTCACTGGGATGCTGAGGGTTAGGGATATGGCTATGGAATATTCTAGCAGCATGCCCAGCACATAGTCATTTCTCAATAAGTGGTAGTCTTTTCCCCCTACTAGCTGCCACCAGTTCTGTACCACTGTGTCATGCTGGGTAGGCCTGCCCTGCCCAAGAGCCAGCCAGGTGGCCGAACCCCTCATCGGTTACCGCTCTGCCTTTCTCCCCCTTCCCAGCCAAGTTCTTGAAAGAGAAGAACTCCTCCTCCCTGGGGCTCCCTCCTCTACCTGCAGGAGGTAGGTAGGCAGGCAGATTATTCCTGGTTGCAGGGTGCTGTGGCCCCTCTACCTGCCCACAGATCTTCAGGCTGACCCGAAGCAAGGTGGACGACGACAAGACCCGCATCCTAGCCTTCAGCCTCCTGGACCACGCGGCCCTAGAGGAGCTGGACCTGTCACACAACCTCATCGGAGACCGGGGCGCGCGCGCCGCCGCCAAGCTGCTGGGCCACAGCCGCCTGCGCGTGCTCAACCTCGCCAACAACCAGGTGCGCGCGCCCGGCGCCCAGTCGCTGGCTCACGCCCTGGCGCACAACAGCAACCTCGTCTCCCTCAACCTGCGCCTCAACTGCGTCGAGGACGAGGGCGGCCAGGCGCTCGCCCACGCCCTGCAGACCAACAAGTGCCTCACCACACTGCACCTCGGGGGCAACGAGCTGTCCGAGCCCACTGCCACACTCCTCTCCCAGGTGCTGTCCATCAACACCACGCTCACTAGCATCAACCTGTCCTGCAACCACATCGGGCTGGTGAGCCACCGCTTCTGGGACAGGCAGGGCCAAGGGGAGGCCCTGGGGCCTTGGGAGGCGGGAGTGGAATCCGATTGCTGTGGGGTACGTAAGGGGATAATTGTTAGGATCACAGCCTTTACCCCCGGTTATCAGCCCAGCTCTGCCATTTAGCACTTGGTTAAGTTATTTAACCTTTTGGGGCCTCCATCTCCTCCTCTGTAAAATGGGAATAATATTATAGCATCTACTTCTAAGTGTTGTTTCTGGGAGGATTAAATGAGTTATGCTTGTAAAGCAGTTATCCATTGCAGGCACTGGCTAGGTCCTCAGTAACTGCTAGCTGTTACTATTACTCGGGGTTCTATAGTATGGATACTGGGTGCCTATGCTAGGCACCCAGTATCCATTGGTTATTCTTTAACCCTCGCAGTTATCTAGTAAAATGTGTATTCTTAACCCCACTTTACAGATGGAAAACTGAACCTCAGGGAGGTTAGTGAGTTGCCCGAGAGCATCCAGTCAGGTTGAAAGCCTGGATCCTTTCCAATAAATGCCTTTCAAATCTGGACCGAGTCTCAGAGTAACAAATGCAATTTTCATGAACACCTAGTGAATGTATACATCAATATAACATAATTGAAAGTTACTTGTACTGCTTGTGATGTATACTGATGATTTCCTTTATAATGTACACGGCTTCATTAAAAACAAAAATGCTCTGTGACCCACTGAATTGACTTTGCAACACGCTGTTGGCTTACAACCTTAGAACACCAGCATTCTGCCTCCCAATGTGGAATTTTTCGTATTAGGCCTGGCCCACCCAACCCAGAAGGGGCTGGAGCTGTAGGAACTAGCGATGACAGCCCTCCATGTACTCCAGTTAGGGCCCTGCACCCTCTACCAAACCTCCCCCGAGGACAGTCTTACTCACATAGACACTGTCTCCAGAGGGGGTGCTCTTGGCTACAAGTAACAGAAAGCTTAATCGGGAAATGGCTTAAACAAGAGGAATATTCATCGTGTCCCATAATCAGAAGCCGGGGGGAAGGGGGCTCTGGGGTTGGTGAGACCCGTGGCTCAGCACCGTCCTCTGCTCTGCCCACCTAACCACACAGCCACGCCCTCTCTTGTGCGACTCTCATGAGCCCAAGATGGTGGCTGCATTTTCCATTGGGCCACGCTCAGAGGCAGAAAAAGGGAGACCACTACTCTCTTTTGTTCTCTTTTATGAGGAGACACTTCCCAGAAGTCACTCCCTCCAAACTTCCTCCTCATATCTCACGAGCCAGATTTGTCTCACGTGCTCATGGCTGAACCAGAGGAGCGGAATCACCATCACTGACATAGCGCCATGTTTTTCAAACCACTGGGGTTGAAAAATCAATTTAGTGAACTTTGAGCACCATTTTTCTCAGGGAATAGGATGGAACAGGATAGAATAGGATAGAAAATGTCAGTGCCACACAAATAGGTTAAGAATAGTTTTGTGAACCTGTTGTTTCAGTCACATCTGTGTAAATATGTGTATGTGCGCACACACCCGTGTGTGTGATCCTGGGTAGTGGCGGAAAGTGATGCTTTCCTTTGTATTCCTGAACCAGGATGGCGGGAAGCAGCTTCTAGAAGGCATGTCAGACAACAAGACCCTCCTGGAGTTTGACTTGCGCCTGTCAGGTATCGCCCAGGAGAGCGAGTATCTCATCGGCCAGGCCCTCTGTGCCAACCGCGAAGCAGCCCGCCAGCGGGCCCTGAGTCCCAGCCACTTCATGTCACCAGCCACGGCCAAGGGCCCTGAGAACCTGGCGGGATAAGATGGGGACAGGGCTGGGGCAGTGACCAGACCTGGGTCACTGCCCTAGCCCCATCCCTCATTTCATGCCCCTGCCATGCCTGCTGCAGAGTGTCACACTGGTCTGGAGGGAGTGGGGAGGGAGACCAAGAATATCCTTGGGATGAGTGATCAAGGGTTGTGCAGATAAAGATGTGAGGAGAGGAAGGGGCCTGGGATAGGGGTAGGAAATAGGACTTAGCCCTGGTACGCAGGGAGAGGATATTACCGGACTCACTGAAATGACTGACTTCTCCCAAGAATGGGGAACGCAAAGCAGACTCTAAGGGGCTGTGCCTGCGCAGACTCTCCCACAGGGGTCGCCCATCTCCCTGACCACCCTCCTCCCCACCATTTTTCTCTCTACCAGACAGATCCTTGACCTCTTGACCTTCAAACACACTCTCTCTCTCCATCCCCCCCCACCACCCCCCACCCCCACCCCCCCCGCCAGGCTACAGCATAGCTTTGCCTGGCTCTTCCACCATCACCCCTGCCGGTGCCACCTCCCTCTTGCTTAACTCCCGCCTAAGTCATCCAGTTCTACAAGCCACGCCATCCCTAATCCATTCCCTTCAACCTGGGAAGGGGGAAACAGAGGTGACAGGAGGGGCTCAGACACATCGGCCTCCCCAGATTGCTGCTCACGGACGGGGAGATGGCGAGAGAGGTGCGACACTGGGAAGGGAAGTCAGTGAGTCATCTGCAACTTTATTATCCACCGGTTTGATTTATACAATCTTTGCGCTTGGAAATCCACGACAGAAAGGCCACAGTGTGATGCACCCAGTTGACAGAGACCTGTCTTCTCCCCAGCCAGGCCCAGCCCACCCCACAAGCCCTTGTCCCCAGGACACATGAAAGCTTGCAGGCATCCTCCACGAGTCCCCGTCGCTCTGTGGCCGCCCGCCTTGGGGCCACACCCACGGGAATCACGTCTGCCCACGGGGCCACAAGAGGGCCTGATGATGGATTCAGGTAGAGCCCCATCTCCCATCCTCCTCGGGCTGAACCTCCAGCCCTGTGTTCCCAGAGGGTGTGTCATGGGCTGCACCCACAGCCTTGGGGCGCTTTCCAGGGACTCCTTCCAACACGCAGAGCACCAAAGGGGGCTTGGCAGTGACCGCACGTGTGTGCCTGTCTGGGCAACCTTGAGTCTGTCTGTGCCTGACATCCTCTGACAGTTCCGAGTGCAAACGTGTAGGTGTGAGGGTGTGTGAGTGTGTGTGTACATAGCCACAGCTGCTAGCAGAGGGTCTAATTAGAGAAACAAGAACATTCAGTGTAAAGTTTAATTTTAGAGATTAGTTAATTTTCTGGTTTTGTTTTCCCTGGCAATCAATAAAGCTACCAAGAAAACAGACCAAAGAACTGGTTTCTCTCTAAGTCTGTGCATATGTGGGAGGTGTGAGGCTGTCTGTGTGAGAAGACCTAGGCAGAAATGGTCAATACAGGCAAAAATAATAACAGCCCCTCCCCTTTCCCCCTCCTCCCAGCTCAGGTTCTGTCTGAGGAATGGCCCTGAGGCAGGAGGAGCTGAGTTCCCCCCTCCTTGGAGCCATGAGGTGGCCAGGATGCCCCACACAAGGGCGTGACATCCGGGTGCCAGCTGGCCGAGAACTGGGTCCTGAGGCCACAGCTCACCACCTGTACCTTGAAGATGTCCGTTCAGAGGAAACGGGTGCTCCAACCCCCAGGCCCCTGGAGAGCACAGTGCTGGCGGGTAGGTGGCACTGCTGCCCGGGGAAACCTAGAGGGCAGCTGTTCCCCTCCTCCCCAAGCCGCCTCTTCTCCGGCCTCCTCTCTCTTCCCACTCAGCCATCTCCACCTGAAAGTTAGGCTCAACCCTGATGGGCCACAGGCCGTGGTGTCCCCACAATCTGTGGCCCCCAGTCTCCCAGGAAAGGTTAGGGGAGCCAGAAGAGATGTTGCATAGGTGGAGGCCATACCCTTGGCGGGTACAGGCCTGGCTAGGCTGGAGGAAGAGGGGAGAGGCTGGAGGAGGGAAAGGGGCAGCTCTGATGGCTCAGGTGACATGAGAAGCATCAGGGGTGAGCCAGTGTTGGAGGCCTGAGGGTTTTCCTCTCCAGCTGGAAATGTGAGCTCAATCCCTGGGCACTGTCAGCTGGGAAAACATTAGCCAGGGGATTTGGGAAGGCAGGGGGTTTGTACACAGACATGCACACGGAAGCACATCAGGGTAGGAGTAGTGGGGGAGCAGCACACAGGGCCAGCGCCCTGCGGCGGAGGCAGTTTGCCCCTTTGAAGACCCTGGGACACACAGCAGGGCTTCAGCTCATGGGCTAGGGGAGGACAGAGGGGTCGGGCAAGATTTAGAGAATTCCTGCCTCTGACCCTGCCACTGGAAATGAGTCTTTCTCCAGCTGGGGTTCGTGACAAGGTCCTCAGCCCTGCAGAGGCTCTGCTTGCACACGACCACTCTCCACTCTTCCCCACAAGTTCGGGGGAGGCAAGGGCCGTCCCCCACAGACACTCTGACCTTTGGGGGGTCTTTTCACGACCCTCTCCTCTTTGACTCCCACTAGCTTCCTGAGGTCCCCCTTGTCACCCAGGCCTATCTCCTGCTCTCCCCACTTAGTCATTCATTCACCTTGGTCAGCTTGAAGGAATGCTGCCTGGGTGGTCTCCCACCCTCTCTGAAGGGAGTGCCCTCCCAGAACCCAGGTGATGAGGCTACAGTTTAAAGGACTGAGGTGCACTGCCCTCCACAGTTTGCCTTGCCCCTCACCCCTGGCAACAGCTCTTCAAAGCCAGGGAGCAGGAAGGGAGGGAGAAGTGTGAAATCTGCGTGGTGAGTACAGTCCCCCCCAGGACCCAGCCTGCCAGGGCCCAGTGAGATAAACAACAGCAGAGGGAGTGGCAGAGAGGAAACCCCGGGCCAGCGCCAAGAAGAGATCAACAATTCCATGGCTTTGAGGCTTTGAGATGGAGTATCGCGGCTGACACCTGCCCAGGCCTCAGACCCACTGAATTCGTTAGCTTGGATGGAAGCCAGCCCTGCTCTTCTCCAAACCACTGCCCCCTCGGTAGAGAGAGGCCCCAGCGAGGCCAGGCTGCGGAGGAAGGAAAGCCCCAATTGCCCTTCCCCTGGCCTGTAAACCTCCCCAGCTGCAAAGCGAGGGCCTCTCCCTTGAGGCGAGGCCCAACGCGGGTCCCACGGCAGTCTCCACGTAACAGTCATTAGATCCGTTGAAAGGCGGGACTGGAAATTCCGAGTGTGTGAGTATGAGTGTGGGAAGTGGAGGTGTCCCCCTAGGAACTCAGGGGCGGGGCTGGAAGAGACAACTCTGCCGGGGCGGGATTCCCTCCCCTCCCCACAGCTGTCTATGTTCAGGAAAGGCGGGTGTGGGGAGGTGCTCGAATCGGCCCCTTCGGGGTCTGTCCCTTGCCCCCTCGCCTCCCCCCACCCCACCCGCACCGTGCCCAGCACAGCCTCGGCCACATTCTTGACTCCCCCTGCTACACGCAGGGAGTACCAACGGCGAGGGGCAGTGAGGAGGCCGGCGGGCCGGTCCAGGGCCCCGGGGTCACAGTGAGGTCTCTACGCAGGAGCCGTGGCGGTGCAACGGCCGGTGGCCATGGCCCAGACATCCCTCCTGCCGGTGCACGATGAGCACGGGGAAGTAAAGGGCGTCGTGGTAGGGCGGCGGCGGCCCGCCCTCCTCCTCGTCTTCGTCGTCCTCGTCGTCCCCCATGCTGGCCTGGCTGGACAGCCGCGTCTGCTCGGTGGGGCAGCTCGCCTCGTTGACGCTCCCGCTCCGGCTACGCCACAGGCAGCTGCGCCGGGAGCCGTAGAGGCGGCCTAGGGAGAAGCGGCTGCCCCCGCAGCCCGCCCCGCCGCCGGGCCCCGGTCCGGCCCGAGGACTGGCGCAGATGCTAAGAGCGCTGCGCGAGAAGATGGACGAGCTGCTGACGGCGCGCTGGCAGTGCTCGCAGCTGCGCCTGTACGGGGCCAGGCCCGCTGCACCTGGGCCACCCACCCCACCGTAGCGGCACGTGGGCGCGTAGCCGCCCGCCGCGCCCCCAGCACAGTGCGCGCCCAGCCCCGCCAGGTCCATGAGCACCGCCTCCGAGTAGCTGGGCACCAGCTGCTGGTTGGAGCGGATGTGCCACTCGAGCTCCGTGCTGTCCACCGTGTTGACCCGCGGCAGTCGGTGCGTGAGAGGGGGCAACAGCTCGTCGCTGGGGCTGAGGCCGCCGCCCGCGCTGCCACTGGCCGAGCTCGGGCCCTCCAGGCCGAAAAGCTTCTCCACGTGGTAGTGCGCGTAGGCCGTGCGGTACTCGGCCAGCACGCGCAGCGGCCACGACAGCGTGAGCAGCGCTGCAGCCCAGAAGGCCGACGAGCAGGCGTACCAGGGTGGCCTGGCTGGGTCGGGGAAGGCCACCATGAATTCGCGGAAGTCCACGTTCTTGAGGTGCATGCCTTCGCGCGCCTCCATGTAGTCGTCCAGGCCCTCGTTCTCGGCGAAGAAGCGCGCGCGCTGGCACAGGTACGCGTTCTCGGCCTCCACGCTGGCGAAACTGAAGCACTTGGTGAAGCGCAGGCGCGTGGCAGGCGCGCCCTCCAGCCCCACCAGCGCCTTGGACACGTCGCGGACGCCACAGCGCTCGTAGTCGAACTCGGCCTCGGCCACGTGCGTGTTGACGCGCTCATGGTAGACCTGTGGCGCCGGGGAAGGCGGCAGGAGTCGCTTCTCTCTGCTTACCCTCCTCCGCCCCATCACTGCCCTTGGCGCCGGATCAAACCCTCAGCCTGTCCTGGTTTAGCTCCCGGTTGGGGCCAGGTAAGAACTTATCGGGTTTACAGAGACATTGAGGCCCTCAGCTTCATCAGTGAGTTAGAGATGAGGGCGGGGCTAGGAACTCATCCCTACTTATGTGCCTTCTCACTTTAACTAAGCCCTGCTCTGTCTAGGGGTCAGTCCCAGGCCCTGAATTGTCCCTCCGGCTTGCCTGATCCTTTTGCCACTGCATCTTTTGTCCCACGCTGCCCCCTCATCACCCCGAACAGCCTACCCGTCTTCCCTTTTACAAGTGTGTTTCCAAATGGGCCCCCCAGAGGAGGTCCCTGTGGACCCCCTTTGTCTCTGGTCTCCCTGCTGCCACCTTTAGCTAGTACCCGGCCTCCCTCCTGATCCTCACAGGGCCCAAGCTTTGTTTACCCAGCCCAATACTGAGACAGTGGAGAGGTCCCCCTTATCTGGGAAAATCTCCTCTTCCACCAGGGCTCTAATATGCCTAACCCCAGCAGGTATACGGAGTGCTGCTTGACACCCTCCATGCCTCCCAGGCCCACCTCCACCTTTTTGCCAGCTGACCCCCACCTCTGGGAGCCTCACACTTGGGATCCACAGCCCTGAGTTTGAGTCTAGCACTACCACTTAGAAGCTGCAGAACTTGGGCAAGCCACTGAGCTCAGGTCTCTTTAACTGTGAAAGAGGACTCGGTAGCAGGCACCTCACTAATCAGCCTGTGAGGCTGTGCCTGTGAAACACCTCCAACCATTAAGCACTAAACCACACCGACCCTGGAGCCAGACTGCCGGGGTTCAAATCCCAGCTCCACCACACACTAGCTGTTTGACCTTAGGTAAGTTACTGAACCTCTCCAAGCCTCAGTTTCCTCATCTGTAAAATGGGAGTAATAGTTACCTACCTCATAGGGTTATCATGAGGGTTAAATAAATGATTTGACATCTGTAAAGTAGTTAGAACAGACCCTGGCTGCTAGTAAGTGTTTGCTGTTATAATTTTGGTGGGTGTTCTTGTCCTCCTGTTGCAGTGCCCACAAGAGCTCACTGCTGCCTGTGCTCCTCCCCCTAAGGACAGTCGAGCAGGGTCCCAGCACCCCCTCCCATCTGGACTGGCCTCTGCTCCCCTCCAGCTCCTCACCTGCGTGGTGGTGTAGGCGTCTCCATTGCGGTATCGGGTGACCTGGCGGGTGCGGCGGACATAGTGGTAGCTGATGGCCTTCCACCAGATACATGGCGTGGCCTGCTGCATGCGGCCCACGCGCTCCCGCACGCTGCTCACATCCACGCGGTGCTGCAGCTCGTGGCGGGCTTGGCAATGCCAGCACTCCACCAGGTAGACAGCGTACAGCATGAGCAGGAAAGCCAGGGGGATGTACACATAGCCGTTGGAGCAGGGGCTGTCGTGGTACATGAGGCTGTTGCCCTGGTAGGCGCTGCTGAAGGTGAGGCGGGTCACCGTGGTGACGTGGCACCAGGCCACGGCCCCCAGGCAGCCGTACATGAGCAGCGAGAGGAGCAGGCACTTCCAGTGGGACTCACGGCAGAGGGACTTGGTGAAAGAGGGCTGGATGGGACGCTGCTGCTCAGAAGGGCAGGCAAAGGGGCCAAGATGAGTGCGGAGTGAGACGGAGTGGCAAGTTCCAGCACAGAGATGGATGGCGGGCCAGAGGCCGACACCGGCGATGACAGGCAGAGACAGACAGGAATGTGCAGAGAGAGTCAGACCAAGATGGGAGGCCAGGACCAGAGATTAACACAGAAGTAACCCAGAGTGAGCCATGAGGACAGGAAAGAGGGACGGAATACCAGTATAGAGAAGTGCAGAGGCAGAGGGATCAGAGCCAGAGATGGAGGGAGAAGGCCCAGGTGGCAGAGAAGACACAGATGGATAGGATGGCACCCAGAGAAACAGAGTCCAAAGACAGACACAGAGATGGCAATGAAACAGGAGAAGGTGTGCATAGGGAAGACAGGGAGTACAGATAGGCATCAGAGAAGGCAGGTCCCCAGCCTGGACCCCTTCCAGGTATTCCAGGAAAGGGGAGAGGGGCCCACTGACATCACCTTCCCACTTCACAGGTGGGGCCCTCCCTTCTTCCAGAACCTAGGAGGAGCCACTTCCTCTGACCCATCCACCTCCCTGTCCCTCACAGACAATTAGCCTCATACCTCCCAGGAAACCCCAAGCCCTGTCTCCTTCCCCATACTCTGGACCCCAGGTCCCCTGTGAGTCTCCCTAACATCTACCCCTGTTCTAAGATAAAAGGCAGGGGGGTTTGTGTCCCCGAGCAGCAAGTGGTCCAGGAGGATATATCCAGAGGGCAGAGGCGTGTGGCTGGGGAGAGGGGATGTGGGACAGGGGCGGGGGGGCAGGGAGGGAGATGTTCGCAGCCCAGCCATTTGTCAAGAGAAAACGATTTTTGGTACGGGGGTCTATTAAAGCACTTATCATATTCTGGCCCACAGTTGTCCCGGTGAGTTGTTTACGTGTGTGGCTCCTCCACTAGACTGGGTGCCCCTGAGGGCAGGGCCTCATTCCCTTTGCATCCTGGGTGCTGGCACCCACAGCCGCTCAATGATGAGTACTGAGTCGTATTTCTGGTGGCAGCCTGGGCTTTCCCTCTCCTCCCCCCACTGTCTAGCTTTAGGAACCCTCCACACACCCTCCTGCTGAGATCCTGACTTTTTCTTTCAATTCCCCAGGCTGAACCTGGAGGCTAGCCAAGGGAAGGGAGAGAAAGGTGGAGAGGAAGGGCACAGTAACAGACAGCAGGCCCCGGACCCGGTGTGAAATCCGAGGAAAGATCTGGAAGTACAGATAGGTAGGTGGGCTGGGAAACAGTACTAGCATATGCAAACAAGATTGGGGGATGTGTGCCTTTCAGAGAGCCTTGTCCTGCAAGGGGGGCATATGTGCCTCTTGGTGTGCCTGAGTGTGCACTTGTCCCAGTGAGAGGGCGTGTGGAAGGGGCTCTGCCTGCGGGTCCTGCCTGTGTGCTTCTGCCCCAGTGCCGTGTGCAATGTGTGCACGAGTGTGCATGGGAGATGGAGGAGCCCCTGGTACTCTCTTCCATTCCTTTTGTCTCCAGATTCAGAGGACTGAAGAGTAGGACCCCCAACAAGGGATGTGCTGGTTACCAAAACTGGGAAGGATTCCTGGGCTCAGGACTCCCTGGAGGGGGGCCTGCATGGATATGGGGAGAGAGAGGCGCACATCCCCCACGCACACACTCCCAGTGACTCCAGGGGAGAGATCGCCTCTGCACACATTCGACCTTTTTAGGGCCCCAACTCACGTTAACACTACCATTTCCCCCGTGGAACTGGCAGGTACTCTCCTGCCTCCGCAGCCCCTACACGTCACCCTGCCTGGCCTTCAAGATAGCATCCCCTCCGTGAGATGGGATCCCGGACACCATCCCCATCCCCACCAGCCCGGGATCCGCGAGGCTCCGCCCCTAGGCCCCTCCCCCTGCCCGGGACCCCCCGAGCCCCGCCCCCGGCGCGGCCCCTTCCCTGCCACCGCGGACAGCTCCGGCCGCCGGGTGGGGGCAGCGAGGCGGGACTGCGGCTGCGGCGGCCGGCTCGGGGTGCGGGGCGCCGGCCGCGCTGCGGCGGAACCGGCGGGGGCCGCGCGCGGCGGGGGATGGGGGCCAGGCTGCGGCCGCGCCGGGGGAAGGGATGCCGCCGGCTCTCACCTCCTCTCGGGCGGGGCCCTCGTCCGCCGCCGCCGCCGCCGTGGGCTCCTCCGGGACCCCGGAGCCGCCACCACCGCCGCCGCCGCCGCCGCCGCTCTCGCCCGCGGCCGAGCCAGGGGGGGACATGGCGTAGAGGGGGCGCGTCGAGCTCAGGGCCTCCCGGGGGGCTGCCGGGGGCCGGGGGCATCCTGCGCCGGCTCTGGGGAAGGGGCGGGAGGGGGCGGGGCCCTCGCTGCTCCCCACCCCCCGCCGGGGGGAGGGGGCCGGGAAAGGGCACCACGGGTAAGGGGCTCGGGGATGGGGATGGGGAGGCGGGCTGGGGGGCCGGGCCGGGGGGGGCCGGCGCCGGGGGTGGGTGTCACCTTGAGGCCCTCGCGGCGCCGCTCCGCCTCCCGCCCGCTCCCGCCGCCGCCTTTTGTCTGAGCCGAGCTGGAGCCAGCGCGCCCCCCCTCTTCCTCCCAGCGCAAGAGCCCCGCCCCCGGCCCCCCAAACTCCGCCTTCCCCAAGCCTACCTAATGGCCACCCCAAAGGGGAAAAGCAACAGGGGCTCCCCGCACCCCTTCCCCACTCCCAGCCCTGCTCACCACACGCACCATCCCAGGAAGATCTAAGCCGAAACTCCTCTCGGTCTGTTTGTGGAGGGGGCGCCAGCGGTTCAACCAACATCCCTCCCCATCTTTGGTTCCCGCAAGTTCCCGGGGCTGAGAGTGGGGAAAGGAAATTGAGTCTTGGAACCCTAGGGAACAGCTTTATTCCCAGTTGGATGGTAAAGGGTTAAGGCAGGAGCCAGACTTCAGAGGCCAGACCCATCTGAACAAGGATGGGATAGGGTGAAAAGGAAAGGATTAGAGCTAGATGTGAGAAAGGACTAACAGAAGGCAGAAGAGGGGACACTGAAACCAGCCTTCACTGAATCATCTTCCTACCCTAGGAAAACAGCCCCAGAGAAGCAGTGAAGTGTGTACATAGCCCTAGGCTGGAGATCAGGAAACCTGAGTACAGATTCTTAATCCTGGCTCTCTCATTAGCTGTGTGACCTTGGGCAAGTGCCTTCCCCTCTCTGAGCCTTAGTTTCCTCATCTGGGCAGTGAGAAAGTTGACTGGACAATCTCTAAGGCTCTGACTTTCTTCTGTGGGTGTAGGAGACAAAGTCACAGGCCACAGGCCAGGCTGAGTGACTGCAGGTCGCCTGTCCCTTCATGCCATCCACCCACAGTGCTTTTCCCTGTCCCGCTTAATGGCAGAAAGGAAACTGCCATTCATTCATTCCTGAATGCATCCATTCAATAAACAGGTATTAAGGGACTTCCCCAGTGGTCCAGTGGGTAAGACTCCATGCTCCCAATGCAGGGGGTCTGGGTTTGATCCCTAGTCTGGGAACTAGATCCCACATGCATGCCACAACTAAGAATCCACATGCCTCAACTAAAGATCCCGTATGTCCTGATGAAGACCCGGCACAGCCTCAATTAATAAATAAGATAAATATATTTTTTAAAGAATCACATTTAACTTTTAAAAAAAAGGTATTAAATACCTACTGTGTGCCCTGTACAGAAATGCAAACATACAATTTCCTGTCCTCAAGGAGCACGAAGTCTAATGGGGAAGGAGGACATGGAAACCAATCATTATGATAGAATAGGATAAAGGCTACACTTGATCAATCTATGTGTGCACAGTCACTGCAGAATCCTGTTGTGTGTCATGTGTTACATTAAAGTCTTTGACATATAGTGACTTTCCCCATTTACCCACAAGAAACCAAGGCAGAGGGAGGGTTAGTGACTTATTCAAGGTCACTTGCTAGTACTCAAAGAGTGGTCCTAGAATCCAGACCTTTCCATAGGGGTCTTTGGGGGTCAGAAGTCAGCTTGAGGCAAAGCCTGGATATCTGATCTTTGGGAATAGAGGAAAAGGCCACTGATGGTCCTGCCTCTCCTCTGGGACAGAACAGCCTCTGTCTCCACCCACATACCCACCTCCCACTCCTGGTCCTGCCTCCATTTTCCTACTCTTCCCTTTCCAGGGAAGGTGAAGGGGGCTCAGCCTGACTGTCACTTCAGAACTATCCAGCCTACATGATCCTCCCCAGGTCAGTGAGTCCATCCTCCCTGCCAAAACAGAGGAAGGGTGTGGTCCCAAAAGGCATGGTTCTCCTTCATCCCCATGGCAGAGGAAGAATCTCACTTGATGGCTCATTCCAGTGTCTCTCTCCTACCCATGATTTTTGGGAAGTCCTGCCTACAGCTAACTCCAACCCTTCTTCTGGTGTCAGTTCACTCCACCTAGTTCAGTGCTTACTGCAGATGGAGAGCAGAGGTCCTAACCCTGGCGTTTCCTAACCCAGATGGGATCTTCACATTCACCATTTAGTTGTTCTAATCTTCCTCCTGTCCCCCAGCCCCACTGCCTTCCTGACTCCATTTCAGGGGGCTTTGGAAGAGAGGTAGCCCAACTTCTTTTGGCCAACCCCAGAGCTCCCAAGAGATAAAAGACCACCTCCCCTTTCTCCATACACACACATGCCCCCTCCTTGGAAGCCCCGAGAAAAGAGGGGTGAAAGGAGGGGGCTGTGGAAGGAGCCAGCTAACCGGCTGGTCACCTTGGCAACTGGGCCTGTTTCCTGAAGATGAGCCTGGCTGGAGTGGGCATAGATGGGAAGTGAGAGCACCACAGAGGGAACCAGAAAACAGAGAAGAGGACTGGAGGGGCCCAGCCTTGAAGATTGGAGCTGAGGGAGTGAAGTCAGGACCCTGACCATGCTGTGACCTGAGTCAAAGTCCCCAGGTCATCTTTCCAGATGGCACTGCCATGGTCCCTGTTCCCATTCCTAAATTTTCCCCAGAAGGGCTTCCTGTCCTAGTACAGGCTACATTCTGGAAGTAGTCAGTGACTCAATGCTGACCTCATGTGGCCAGAAAAGGGGCTGCCAAACACCTGTTATGGTTTAGAGCCAGACACTGGACTGGATTGGGGTATGTTTTTCCTTAAAATCAGCCTCTGTACGTATGAGAGAGGCGGTCCCTGCACGCTCCTGAGTTCCTGTGTCCTTGCGGAGAGCTCAGATGTCCCCAACCCCTTAGACCTTCAAAAAGGAAAGGAAGTTTCACTGAAAACATTTTTAAAGTTTTGGATTAGGAACAGGAAAACGCAGCTCTACACTTTCAGATTGTTTGACCTTGGGCAAGCCAACTCACCTCTCTGGGACTCGGCTTGCAACTTTAAAATGGAGGTGATTTTGAACCCAAGTGGTTAGGGTTGTACTTTTTGCTCCAGCCTTTGAGGTTGGGAGAGGAACAGGTCAGGGGAGGAAGTTGAGAACATCTGAAGTCACGCTGACTCCAAGGGAAGGAGATGCCTCAATTTCCTTGGGCTTTCCCCTCACGGCTCCTCACTGCTTCATGCTCAACACATCCTCCCCACTCTGGTCGTCGGTGGGGATGGAGAGCAGTGGGTCATCTCCTCCCTTCTGCCCTTCCCCCTCTCTTCTCCATCCACTCACGCCCTCCCCAAACAGAGACTAGGTACTTCTCCCAGCCCTCTTCCCTTCCCATCTCCAGTTCAAACAGAACCCCCTTCCTCTCACCCCACTGGGTAGTTGGCCCCATGCTGTGCCTCTCTAGCACCCTGTTTTCACTCCTATCTTAGCCCAATCACTGTGTTGTAACTTTGAGGGGGCTTTTTTTTTTTTTTTTTTTTGGGGTTATGCGGGCCTCTCACTGTTGTGGCCTCTCCCGTTGGGGAGCACAGGCTCCGGACACGCAGGCTCAGCGGCCATGGCTCACAGGCCCAGCCACTCCGCGGCATGTGGGATCTTCCCGGACCGGGGCACGAACCCATGTCCCCTGCATCGGCAGGCGGACTCTCAACCCCTGCGCCACCAGGGAAGCCCTGAGGGGGCTTTTTGAAGGCTGGAACCATGGGAAAATTTTTTTGTGGGGGAGGGGGGTTGTTGGTTTTTACTGTTACTGTGATACTCGGTTTTGCTTCCAGCAGAGAGAACGATGTCAGGCATTTAGGAGAATCTCCATACATGTTTTTCAAATGAATGAATAAAATGAGGTTTCATGGGGATGGTGGTAGGGAAGCTGCTTAGTAGCTGCCCGTACACACCCCAGCTTTCTTCCCCCAATGCCAGAGATGGAAAAGGGAGATGTTTTCTTGGGGATGACCTTATCAGTGCATTGCTGGAACTTGGGGTAGGGGATAAATCATGGGGCAGTGATCACCACGTGAGTGGGGTTTGCCTACAGCCTCCTTAGCCCCAGGGAAAGTAGGGATGGGGAAGGAGGAAAGATGTGCTGGGGCTGGGGCTGCCGAGGGAACCTCAGCTGAGTGCTGCTCAGCATATCTCGGGCCTCCCCATCCTGGTCCCACCATAAGGAACTAAACTTCCCTAACCTGATGTCACCACCGGAGGCCACTGTTTCATCCCTGTGAGGAATGACCCCTCTGCTTTTTTAGACAACAGTTTTCCTGAAAAAAAAACACTTTCAGGGCTTCCCTGGTGGCGCAGTGGTTGAGAGTCCGCCTGCCAATGCAGGGGACACGGGTTCGTGCCCTGGTCCGGGAAGATCCCACATGCCGCGGAGCGGCTGGGCCCGTGAGCCATGGCCACTGAGCCTGCGCGTCCGGAGCCTGTGCTCCGCAACGGGAGAGGCCACAACAGTGAGAGGCCCGCATACTGCAAAAAAAAAAAAAAAAAACACTTTCAAAAAGCACATCCTGGGCTTTCCTGGCGGTACAGTGGTTAAGAATCCGCCTGCCAATGCAGGGGACACGGGTTTGAGCCCTGGTCGGGGAAGATCCCACATGCCCCGGCGCAACTAAGCCCGTGGGCCACAGCTACTGAGCCCGCTCACCTAGAGCCCAGTGCTCCACAAGAGAAGCCACCGCAATGAGAGGCCTGCGCTCCGCACCGCAACGAAGAGTAACCCCTGCTTGCCGCAACTAAAAAGCCTGCGTGCAGCAACCAAGACACAACGCAGCCAAAAATAAATAAATATTTTTTTTAAAAAAGCACATCCTCATGTCCAATTCTATGTGATCTGGGAAGTTGACACAGGTGACTCTCTATCCAGGACCCAAAGGGAGAAGTTCTCCTTTAAAGACATGGGTGTCCCCTTTGTCTCCTGGAAAAGCAAGAGAAATTGAGAGCAATGGTCAGGAGACAGGTAGCAACGCTTCCCCGTCCTACCTCCCACGTGCCCTCCCCAGAGGATGCCCAGCTTGTGCAGATGATTAATAAATATTCCTTTAAAAACAAACTAATGGGGTCTTACCTGGTGGTCCAATGGGTAAGACTATGTGCTCCTAATGCAGGGGGCCCAGTTCGATCCCTGGTCGGGGAACTAGATACCGCATGCATGCCTCAACTAAGAAGCCCGCAATGAGTCGGCATGCCCCAACTAAGAGTCCGCATGCTTCAACTAAAGACACCGAGTGCCACAACGAAGATCCCGCGCGCCGCCACTAAGACGCGGTGCAGCCTAAATAAATAAATAATTAAATTTTAAAAAGATCCTAGGAAGCATTAAAAAAAAAAAAAAATGAATGAATGGGAAAAATGAATGAAGAAACGGGAAGTGAAGGAAAGAAAGAATGCATGGAATTAACAAATGGAATGAAGAAGGAAGGGGAAAAGAATGAATGGATGGTTGGATAAATGAATGAATGAACGAATGGGTGAATTAACGCACGAGTGAGTCAGGACCGGGGAACCCCTGACTCGGAGCCAACGCAGAGGGCGGGGTAAGGGGGATTCCGAAGGGCGGGGCCTCGGTCCGGAAGCGCGGCGCCTGCCGGGGGCGGGGCCTGAGGGCGGGGCGAGCGAGCGCCTCAGACTGGGCTACCCAGCTGCCCGGAGTAGCGGATGCCTAGGATCCCGCCAGCGTTCCGAGCCTCTCCACGCTTCTCGCCGATCACTCGGGCCCCCGCAGCCCGGGAAGAAGGCCACTCCGGGCCCAGCACCCACTCTGCAAGGCGGACCTGCAACCCGGAAAGGCGGCGCGGAGTCGGATTCTGCTCGGACCGGGCCCCGGCGGGCCGGCGCCGCGGGGATGTCTGAGGCGCGGAAGGGGCCGGACGAGACTGATGAGAGCCAGTATGACTCGGGCATCGAGTCTCTGCGCTCTCTGCGCTCTCTGCGCTCTCTGCCCGAGCCCACCCCGGCCCCAGCCTCTGGGCCCTCAGACGGAGGGGGCCCCCAGCCCTGGACTCATCCTCCGGGAACCGCCAAGGAGCCAGAGGAGAAGGAAGATACAGACGGGGAGCGGGCTGACTCTACCTATGGCTCCTCATCGCTCACTGAGCCCCTGTCCTTGTTGGGGGACCCCAAGACCGAGGACCCAGCCCCAGACTCGCGGCTTCCCGCCGCGGGGGCGCTGAGCCCTCAGCAGCTGGAAGCACTCACTCACATCTCTGAGGACGGAGACACGTGAGTATGGGGGCTAGGCTAAGACAGGATCCCTTCCTCCCTCCCAATGCTAACTCGGGGTCGCCCCCAGGAGCCGCCACCCCCTATGTGAGAATCCCTCAAGGCACCAGCTCTGGAAGGGGCCGTCCCCACTCTCTCTTTCAAACTTAACTCTCAACCCACTTTTGAGCTGTATCCAGGACCAGTCCGGAGGACCTGGCATCGTCTGCATGCCCCACCTTTTGGCAGGGCCCTTACCAGGCACCTGGAAACACAGCTAGCATCTTGGAAATCTATCAGTAACCCATCCCTAGGAAGAGAAAATTCCCCTGACCAGCCCAGTTTTGTTTTGTTTTGTTTTTTCCTTACTGGGGGACAGGGCGTCCTTGTTTGCTCAATATCTGGGATTCCCGGCCTCTGACCTCAGAATGCCCTGTCTCAAGGAACAAGAGGGGCCAGTTACAGGCTGCCAGTGGGTCCAGGAAGCTGGGGTTGGGGGTGCTGCCAGGGTGCATTGCTGAGGCTGGCCCTAAGGAGGAGGAGGTGAGCCAGGCTGGGGCACTCTTGCCCCAGCAGAGAGACAGGCGGCTGGCTGCCCCAGCTAACTTCCTCCTCTGCTGAGAAAGGGGAAGTGAGGGCTAGAGTCAGCCTTACCGACACTCTCCACCTCCTGAGCCCCACAAGTCCCCCTCACTGTCCTGTGTGACCCCTTTACTTCATCCTTCCTCCCCAGGCCCAGGTGGAGCTTGGTGGAGACTGGGCTGCGGGGCAGTTGAAGTAAGAGACAGTTATGTGGCAGGGACTGGCCAGTTGAGGATTTGCCCCTCGGGAAGAAGAAAACACCGACAGGAGGGGGGTGGCTGGGATTTGGGGGGGTGAGAAACAAGAGTGGAGGGGGGCTGGGGTCCCAGATCTGGGATGCTGGAATGAACGGGGCTGAGGAGGCAGGAGATATCTGTCTTGACCTGCTTTTTTGGAGATGCAAGCGTCCTGGGTGGCCTTTGAGAAAGATAGTCTCTTGACCCAGTGGGTGACCCTAGGCCTTTTTGTACTCTGTGTCCAGATCACCAGCCCTCAGGCCCACAACCAAGATTGTGCGAGCTCCGTGCAGAATACCTATGGCTGACCTTTGACCCAGGGAGTGGCGGCTTCTGAGCCCGCCCTCCTTTGTTAACCTCCCAGCCCCTGCCTTGACCATCTCTAGTAGAGACAGATGTGGTGTCTAGACCCAAGGGGGGTTGGGGGGAGAGGTGTCAAGACTCCCCTGGGGGTTCCCTGAGAGGAGGGGGCACCTTCTTCCCTCCAGAGGTGTCTGGGCTGTGGGACATATGGAAATAGGAAGAGGAAGTGGGAGGAGGGGAGACTGAGGGAGAGAGGGAGGTGGCTGCAGGAATGTGACCAGAGAGCAGGCCCTGGCCGAGGGGATTTCCATCGCGGTTCCTCCCTCTCCTCCCTCCCTCCCTCCGTCACTCTCTCCTGGGCCTCGCCTGCCACCAGAGCCAGCGCCCCTCCCGCCTGAGCAGCCCCCTCCCCAGCCCAGACGGGCCTTTCAGCTGAGCTACCCGCCTGTCGAGTGCCCCGAGGCAGCTGTCCCTGGCCTAGACCCTCCAGCTCCGGCTTTCATTTTCCCCACCTGATGTGGGGAAACCCCAAGGCTGGAACTTCCCCTCCTAGCCACCCCCCGCCCCCCAGGTTACGGCTCTTTATCCCCCACCAAGCACACATTTTCTGCACTGCCAGGCCTCCCCTCAGAGGCGCGCACGGGAGCGGGGGCCCTAGGTCAGGCCCCTCCCACGCCCCGCCGTCTGAAGAGTGGCCCTCTGGCCGCCCCGTGGAGGGCAGCAGGATAGGGTTCTGCCCTGCTTCCTGCTCCTCTGCCAAGAGCTTCTGTCTCTTGGAATGTGTTTCTGAGGGGGGAGGGGAGTGATCCCACCCCTGCCTTCTCTGTCCTCCCCGCTGAGGCGGGCAGAGATGGGGAGCCCAGCCCTGGAAACCCCCTCTGCACCACCCCAGCAGCTTTCAGTTTGGCTTTGAGCCTGCAGCTGCCCGGCAGGGCCCTGGAGCCAGAGGGGAGCGGGGTGTGGGCAGGCTGGACAGGAAGGACCTTGTCCCGTCAGCACCCTGCCCGCACTCTCACTCAGCCAAGGCCCTCCTGAAGGCCAGAGATGGGAACTTGGAGCTCCCACCCCCAGGATCCTGGCTTCCCGCACCAACCCTCACTTCCTGGCCCAAACTCTCACTTCCTGCACCTACCGTATGGGTGGCAGCTTAGACATTGATGTGTTCCTTCTAACCCCAGGACCCCAGCCCACTCTCTGTGGCCTGGGCCCTGACCCCAAACCTTGGCTCTTCCTCCCAGGCTGATCCACCTGGCGGTGATTCATGAGGCCCCGGCTGTGCTGCTCTATTGCCTGGCTTTGCTGCCTCAGGAGGTCCTGGACATTCAGAACAACCTTTACCAGGTGGGTGGAAAGAGTGGGCTGAGCCCAGATACCTATGTCTGTCCCAGCAGCCATCCCCAGCAGCAGCACAGCGTCCTTAGGCTGCTCTCGCAGGAAGTCATATGCCAGACACTGGGCTAGAAGCTGAGGATGGAGAGAGGAGTAAGAAACAGCCTCTGCCCACAAGGTGCTCAAGCCTGGGCTAGGGGACTCGTGTCAATACCTAATTACACAGCATGGTGACAGAGTTGTGATGGAGATGCGTGCCAGCTGCTGTGGGAACCAAGTTCTGTGGGAAGCAGCCAGGGAAGGCTTAATACGAGAGGTGACTCTGCATAGAGCATTCAAGCAGGAGTTTGCCAGGTGGAGACTGCCTGGTGCCTCTGTCTCCTCCCCCCAACCTCTCCCCATTACCTAAGGTAACAGAGGTCTCCCCAGAAGGTGAGATACTAGACCCTGCCCCCCACTCCATCCTTTCTCCAGGGGCTTAGGCGACCTAAAAGGAGAGCAGGGGGCCACTCCCCTCACCTTGCCTCCAGAATTGGGGTCCCAAGAACTTGGTGGGGGGGTAACAGAAGGAAGACCAGGACCATAGCCTTTATAAGCAGTCCTCAAAGAAGGTGCTGGCCTCTAGCAATTTCTGTGCCCACACTAGCATGTTCCTGGAAGTGGGAGCATGCTGCAGTGGCCCCGTGACCCTCTCTCTGTGCCTGCAGACAGCACTCCATCTGGCCGTACATCTGGACCAGCCAGGTGCAGTTCGGGCCCTGGTGCTGAAGGGGGCCAGCCGGGTGCTACAGGACCGACACGGTGACACGGCCCTGCATGTGGCCTGCCGGCGCCAGCACCTGGCCTGTGCCCGCTGCCTGCTGGAAGGGCAGCCAGAGCTAGGCAGAGGACCGCCTCACTCCCTGGACCTCCAGCTGCAAAACTGGCAAGGTGCGGGCAGCCTCAGGGCCCATGAGATGAGGAGGGGACAGGAGACAGGGACCCCACTCTTAGGGAAGGGAGGGTCACAGCTTGTCCACTGATGAAGCATCTCCAGTTCTAAGCACATAGGTGCTCAGAATACCTTTGCTTAAAGAAAGAATGAATGGACGAATGAATGAATGAATGGGTTCTATTTCGAATTTATTGAGAACTTACTGTATGCTAAGCAGAGAGATAAACTTTTCCCTCAAGGTATTCAGTTTAATAGAGATTAGATGAACTCATTAATTTATTCAACGAAAATGCACTGAGGGCTTTCTATGTGCCAGACACTATTGTAGGAGCCAGGCTTGCATCTGTGAGAAAAGCAGAGAATGTCTGAGGCAAACAATAAACATAAGACGTGAGTCCTCTAGGAGGTTAACGGGCAGTCACTGCTGTGGAGACAGTAGAGCCGAGTGAGGGGACTGGAGTGGCGGGGGGGTGATGTGATTTTTAAACAGGGTGGTCAGGGAAACCCTCGTGGAGCCCGGACATTTGAGCAGAGATTTGAAAGAGGTGAGGGGTGTGAATTTGAATCTAGTTCTCTAAGCAGAGAGGGGCCCAGGCCAGAAAGGAGCTAGCAAAAAGGCTAGGGGAGCTCATGGGAGGAGGTGGCCCCTGGGGAGGGGCTGGGGGCCTGAGGATCCAGAGAGCTCTCAAGAAGGTGACTTTGGATGCGGCCTGAAGGCAGGTAGAGTTTTAGAAAGAGTGAGTGAGTGAGTGTGTGTGTGTGTGCATGTGTGTGTGTGTGTGTGTATGGGGGAGGGAAGTGTGTGTATGGGGGTGTGGGGGGGACAGGGGGGTGTGTTGGGGGAGGGTGTAAGGGGGAGGGTGTGTGTGTATGGGGAGGGGAATATGTGTTGGGGGAGTGTGTGTGTGTGCATGGAGGAGGGTGTGTGTGTTGGGGGACGGTGTGTGTGTGTGTGGGGGTGTCACTCAGCAACCTGACCCCTGAAGCGTGAAAGTTTCAATAACATGACTGAAAAGGTGGAAACTTTGAGTTCCTTTCCCCCCAGACTTTTGAGGGGGTTTTTGGGTTTGTGTTTTAACAGTCCTGTGATCAGAGGCACTGAGTGGGCAGGGGGTCCCTTGGGACTGAGGGGTAAGGGAGGCCCCTGAAGAAAGGGAGAGAGAGCTAGCTGGTGGATGCAGCCCCCACCCTCACCCCATCCCAGGTCTGGCCTGTCTCCACATCGCCACTCTGCAGAGGAACTGGCCACTTATGGAACTGCTGCTGCAGAACGGAGCTGACATCAACGCACAGGTGAGGCAGCCAATCAAGGTGCTGCCCAGCCCAGGGCCCAGGCCCGGGATGCTTTCTCTTGAGGGCCTTGGCTGACACCCTTCTTTCCCCCCAGGAGGGCACGAGCGGGAAGACAGCGCTGCATCTGGCCGTGGAGACCCACGAGCGGGGTCTGGTGCAGTTCCTTCTCCAGGCTGGGGCCCGGGTGGACGCCCGCATGCTCAACGGGTGCACACCCCTGCACCTCGCCGCGGGCCGGGGCCTCAGAAGCATCTCATCCACCCTGTGCGAGGCAGGTGCCGACTCCCTGCTGAGAAACGTGGAGGACGAAACTCCCCAGGACCTGGCTGAGGATGTAAGAGGCGGACACTCAGCTCTGCTGTCCAGGACCTCCCTCATGGAGACAGACGCTGTAATAGCTGAAAGGGTCAAGGAGTTAGGAGCCCAGGGTGTAAATCACGGCTCTGCCGCTCACCAGCTGTGGGACCTTGGGCAAGCCTCTGCCGCTCTCGCAGTCTGTGTTCTTAATTGGTCAGGACCAGGGGCCCAAACTTGGACTCCTACGGGAGCCGTGCAGCTAAAGCGCATCAGAGAAGCAGGCTGGGTGTGAGAGAGCCAGGTGATGGGGCCTGCGGGAGACCAGACAGTCTTTTTGTCTGAAGGTCACTCTACTGAACTTCAGCGGATACTTGCAGAGGAGGAAGGTGGGCCCAATATTCCCAGGTCTTGGAATTTTTTAAGAGAGATGAAACCTAGGTTTTCTGTAGAATCTTTCCCATTTTTAAATGTTTGATGTAAAAAAATATTCAAAATGTTTTGTGAGTACCCTTTCCCAACACCCTCCTCCCAAAACAAAAACAGGCCCTAGAAGCCCTGGGGGACCACTGTTTTGGGGGTTAGTAGGAAGATTTGTTCCCTGATGTCCTTCAACGACACTTGGTGGGGAGGAAAGGGCCCAATAGGTCTCCCAGCCCCCTTCCCCCACCACTGCCTTTGTCCACGGGCCCTGATCTTGCTTCTCTCCATCCTCTTCCTCAGCCCTTTGCCCTTTTGCCCTTTGATGACCTGAAGATCTCCGGGAAGCCACTGCTGTGTACTGACTGAAGCCGGGACAGGCTCTAGAGCCCCGGACACTCCTCCTTTTCCCATCTGAAAGCTGGAGCCACAGCTGCTACAGTCTGGGCCCAGGCCATGTGCCCTGGGGACTGCTGAGGCCAGAGCCTGGGGCCAGTACGGTCCCGAGCTGAGAGGAGGGACCACAAATAAGAGCCAGTCTGGAAGGAAGAGCTTCCAGGTGGATGGAAGGACCCCCAAAGCCCCAGGCAGCCTGGGCGAAGCCTGTTTACCTCTGTTGAAGATGGCGGGGCTCTTGCCTCTACCCACGTGGGGTCAGCTTGAAGCTGCCAGCCGGTATAGGCAACATGGACTCTCCTGAGTGAGGAGAGACACTGAACTGTGAGTGAGCAGGGCCCTAAAGGGTTCCATCTCACTGCTGAGGAGAACTTTGAAACACTGTTGTTTAAAGACTTCACACAGAAGGCCCTGAACTGAGCCTTTGGGGATGGAGAAGTTTCAAGAACATGACACTAAAACAGCAGAGACTTTTAAACACCCCCCACCGCCCCACTCCCGCCCCGAGTTGTTCTGTGCGTGTGCCTGTTTGTGTGCATTGGGGATTTTGAGACAGGCCTGCCCTGTGACCTTGTGGTGGAGGCAGAGAGAAGGAAATTGTCACTTGAGCAGGGTAGGGCCTTGTAGGGAGGGTAGGGAGCCTAATGGTCCTCAGGCCTCTCTGTCCAGCACAGACCCTTGCCCTTTCTGTGGAAATGCAGTTGGATGGAGGAAGAGAAAGAGGAGTGAGAAGATGCAAGTGAGAGGCCTCACCACGGCCCTGGAGGACCCTGGAGAGAAGGGCTAGCCTGCGGAGGGTGACACGAGGGAGCGTGGCTTCGTATGTTGTTTTCTCTCATTCCACATATGTTTGAGGCACCTATTAGGTCAGGCCTATGCTGGGATAGAATATGTGGGAATAAAACAGTTTCTGGCCACTTGGAGACTTAGTCTAGTGAGGCAGCCATTAAAATCATAAACATCCAAATAAATATGTAATTGCAAGTCGCGATGGAAGGAAAAGAATCGTGAGAGGGGGGCTTCCCTGGTGGCGCAGTGGGTGAGAGTCCGCCTGCCGATGCAGGGGACACGGGTTCGTGCCCCCGTCTGGGAGGATCCCACATGCCGCGGAGCGGCTGGGCCCGTGAGCCATGGCCGCTGAGCCTGCGCGTCTGGAGCCTGTGCTCCGCAGCGGGAGAGAGCACAACAGTGAGAGGCCCGCGTACCGCAAAAAAAAAAAAAAAAAAAAAGAATCGTGAGAGGGAGAGCAGTGGAGTGGGTGTAGGGCCATACTTTGGGTGGTCAGGGGAGGCCTGAGTAGGGGTTAGGGGGAGAGCTTTCAGGGGAAGGCTTTTGGTGAATTAGAAGAACTGAGAGCAGGGGGGTGGGTGAGGGGGCGAGGTAGACGGGGGCCAGGTCACGCAGAAAGAACCTCCGAAGGTCATGAGGATGCGGGGACAGAACTGCTGGCCCAGCCCCCGAAGGAAGGAGACATCTTCCTGCCAGAAAACGGGGAAATGGTAACATAAGGGGATGTGCCTGGGATGCAGAACCTGTGTCCCCGTTCCTAGGATGGCAGTGGTCACCACCACCTCCGGGCCGGTGGTGGGGGCTAAGGGCGATGACGAAGCAGGGGCGGCACCGGGCTGGAGCTCCCACTCCCCCGACCCCACCCCACCCCACCCGCCCACAGAGGCAGCCTGCCTCCCGCGCGCCGAGCCGCGTCTCCCGCCGGGCCGCGAGGGGGCGCTGTGGCCCGGCGGCGGCCCGGGGCGCTGCGTGGTCGCGGCCGGGGGCGGAGGGGCGGCCGCGGGGAGGGAGGCGGGAAGAGCGCGGCATTTCCGCTAGTCGGTCCCTCGGCTGCTGCTCCTGGAGGCGACAGCGGGAGTGGTGGGAGCGCGCGGCCCGGGGACCCGCATTCCCCGGCCCCGCTCCGCCCCACGCGGCCGGGACCATGGACGCCAGGTGGGGGGCTAGGGGGAGTGGCGAGCCCACGTGACCGAGCCCCGCGCCACGTGACCGCCGCTCCTCAGCGCGGGGGGACGGGTGGGGTCTCATATGCCCGGCAGGAGGCCAGCCTAGCGCTGCCCGGACCCGGCGCGGGGGCGGGGGGGTGGTGGTGGAGGCGGGCGCCGTGGCGTTGTGCACTTCGGGGGCTCCGGGAGTGTCGGGCGAAGAAATCGGGGGACCCTGGGTCTCCGCGAGCCCCGAGGGCGGGGTCAGGGAGCGCAGGAGGGAACAGAGAGAACCTGTGTGGCCACAGGGGCGGGTCCGCTCTCGGGGATGGAGGGATCCCTGCCTGGCTCGCGCCGGCCACCCCGAGAGAGAGAGGCTCTTTGTCCGCGCTGGGCTGCAGCTGAGGGGGGCGGGGAGGAACTCCGGGCCCTTCTCCAGTGTCGTCCCCTCCGGAGGGCCCAGAGGGTGAGGAGCTGGACCCTGATCCTTCTGCCCGCGGTCCCCGCAGGTGGTGGGCAGTGGTGCTGCTGGCTGCGCTCCCCTCCCTCGGGGCAGGTGGAGAGAACCCCGAAGGCCCTCTGGAGTCATGGACCCAGCTATGGTTCTTCCGCTTTTTGGTGAACGCGGCTGGCTATGCGAGCTTTATGGTACCTGGCTACCTGCTGGTGCAGTACTTCAGGCGGAAGAACTACCTGGAGACAGGTGTGTGGGGAAGTTTGCTCAGTCTGTATTATGAGTGTTGGCCAGCAGTGCAAAGGGGAGGTGGCGTGGCACGGGAGGAAGGGAGGCCAGCAGGGCGGGCTGGCAGCTGTGGGGGAGATGAGGTGCTAGGGAGAAGTTTGGGGTTTCACCTTGTGTGCTTTCTCCAGGCAGGGGTCTCTGCTTCCCCCTGGTGAAAACTTGTGTGTTTGGCAATGAGCCCAAGGCCCCGGATGAGGTTCCTCTGGCTCCCCGGGCAGAGCCAGCAGAGACCAGTCCCACTTGGCAGGCCCTGAAGCTGCTCTTTTGTGCTGCGGGGCTCCAGGTAAGTAGGCAGGCTCTGCGGCTCTTCCTGGGTCGGTCCCCGCGGACAGGGACTCTGTGGAACCAGAGCTTTCACCCCACCGGTCCCAGCAGTTTGCTGGTGGTGGTTGTGTGTCCTCCTCCTCCCAGAGGCACACCATCTTCTTGGGAGTGGTTGGAGGAAACGCTGTCTTTTCTGTCCTCCTGTCTCTACCCTCTGTGATTTCTCCCATCCCCTTGTAATGATGTCTCATATACCGTAAACCCACTGTTAAAAGTTTCAGCCTTACCCACTACTGCGTGTGAGAGGGGTGCTTAGATGCTGACCTCATGGCATTTTGGAGTGGGCACTTCAGGTTCCGCCTAGTGTACCATGTTGAACTAACAGGTGTGCAGTCTTCTTTAAGAACTCTCCCCCCCATGGGCTTCCCTGGTGGCGCAGTGGTTGGGAGTCCGCCTGCCGATGCAGGGGGCGCAGGTTCGTGTCCCGGTACGGGAGGATCCCGCGTGCCGTGGAGTGGCTGGGCCCGTGGGCCATGGCCGCTGGGCCTGCGCGTCCGGAGCCTGTGCTCCGCAGCGGGAGAGGCCGTGGCAGTGAGAGGCCCGCGTACTGCAAAAAAAAAAAAAAAAAAAAAAAAGAACTCTTCCACCCACAGTTGGTTGAAAATAGAGAAGAAAATACTTGGGATGGAGTCGGCTCTAACATCCCTACTGTGGGGACAGACAGGGTCTGGTCAGTCCTAAAGCATTTGTTGTTGGCGTTTCACACACACTTGATTGCCTGCAAGGTGAATCCAGATTTGGGAGAAGAAGAGGAAAGTAACTTCTAGTTACTAGCGATATTTATGCTGTCCATCCTCATCATTTTCGATATCATCCTGAGGAAGGAGTAGCTTGTTGCCCTTTTTGGCCTGCCTTTTCCTTCTCTTGCTTATCTCCTCTCCCTCCGCTCTCCCCCATCCAGGTGTCTTTCCTTCTCTTGCTTATCTCCTCTCCCTCCGCCCTCCCCCATCCAGGTGTCTTTCCTTCTCTTGTTCATCTCCTCTCCCTCCGCCCTCCCCGTCCAGGTGTCTTATCTGACGTGGGGAGTGCTGCAGGAAAGAGTGATGACCCGCAGCTACGGGGCCACGGCCACATTGCCAGGTGAGCGCTTCTCGGACTCACAGTTCCTGGTGCTAATGAACCGCGTCCTGGCACTGACGGTGTCTGGCCTCTACTGCATCTTATGCAAGCAGCCCCGGCATGGGGCACCCATGTACCGGTACTCTTTTGCCAGCCTGTCGAATGTGCTCAGCAGCTGGTGCCAGTATGAAGCTCTCAAGTTCGTCAGCTTCCCCACCCAGGTGCTGGCCAAGGCCTCCAAGGTGATCCCTGTTATGCTGATGGGAAAATTGGTGTCTCGGCGCAGCTATGAGCACTGGGAATATCTGACCGCCGGCCTCGTCTCCATCGGGGTCAGCATGTTTCTGCTGTCCAGCGGACCGGAGCCCCACAGCTCCCCGGCCACCACGCTCTCAGGCCTCATCCTGTTGGCAGGTTACATTGCCTTCGACAGCTTCACCTCCAACTGGCAGGATGCCCTGTTTGCCTATAAGATGTCATCGGTGCAGATGATGTTTGGGGTCAACTTCTTCTCCTGCCTCTTCACAGTGGGCTCCCTGCTAGAGCAGGGGGCTCTCCTGGAGGGCGTCCGCTTCATGGGGCGACACAGCGAGTTTGCCGCCCACACCCTGCTGCTGTCCATCTGCTCTGCATGTGGCCAGCTCTTCATCTTCTACACCATTGGGCAGTTTGGGGCTGCCGTCTTCACCATCATCATGACCCTCCGCCAGGCTTTTGCCATCCTCCTCTCCTGCCTTCTCTACGGCCACACTGTCACTGTGGTGGGGGGCCTGGGGGTGGCTGTGGTCTTTGCTGCCCTCCTGCTCCGAGTCTACGCCCGGGGCCGTCTAAAGCAGCGGGGAAAGAAGGTCGTGCCAGTCGAGTCATCTGTGCAGAAGGTTTGAGGGGCCTGAGCGATGAAGTGAATAGGACCCTCTCACCGTACCAGTTTTCCTCTTCTACTGTAACTTCTCGGAGGCGGCAGGCTCTAGGGCAAAATGCAGGTTCCTCAGTATCACAGACCAGCTCTGCAGTTGGGGGTAGGGAGCCCAGGAGGCAGCCTTCCCCTTTGCCTTAAGTCCCCCATCCTCTAGTGGGCAGGATTCTTCCCAGGGTGGCAATGACAGTGGGAAGGGGCAGGGGGCAGTATTGAGAAGGCAGAGGCACCTTCCAAAGCCCCTCCCTCCAATTCCCTGAAGTCTTGCCCTGTAGGCTCTGCCAACACCTCACCTGTGCTTGTCCTCTACCTTGAATACCCACCCTTTCAGACTCCGAGAGACCTGCGTTTCTTACTCTGGCGAGAGAAGCACAAGTGTTGTAGGCTCCAAATGCTGCTTTCCCAGGAGAGTAAGTGAAAGACGGTGCTGTGCTGCGGGAGGGTGTGGGGAGTCCCGCCCAGCACCACCCCCGCCCTCTGCTCCTGGATCCCTGGGCTCTGCTCCATGAGCCAGTTGCAGGTTTTGGTACTTTGGAAATGTAACTTTTGCTCTTATAATTTTATTTTATTAAATTGCTGCAGCAGGCTCGGTCCTGTGTTTTGGTTGACTGAAGTACAGACTTTCAACTTCAGATGGGCTATGTCCGGTAAACCCATGAGAAGCTGAAAATGTGTTTAACACACCTGACATAGCTTACCCTACCTAAAACTTCCATCAGCTCAAAACATCCTACAGTTGCTGTTTAACAGGTGTCAAATATCTCATTTAACTTGTTTAATACTGGAAACGAAAAGACAGTGGTGGTTACATCGACCACTTGTTTGTGGCCAGGTGGTGGCTGGGAACTGCAGCTCAGCACCCAGCCACACCAGCGAAGGTACCTCATACTGTCAGTCCAGGAAAAGATCAATCAAAAGTAGTTCCTACTGCATGTGTGTGCTTTTGTATCAGCACAGTAAAGTCAAAAAACTTTGAGTGGAAGACCCTCTATGTGCTTTAGGAAAGGGACTTTATTTAAAGTGTTATATGGTAGTTCAAAGATACCATTTATACCTTCAGTGTTTTTTTTTCTTTTAATCAGTGTTTTTTAAAATTGAAATGTAGTTGATTTACAGTTAATTTCTGCTGTACAGGAAAGTGATTGTTACATTTTTTTAAAGTACTGTTTTCCATTATGGTTTATCATAAGATACTGAATTGTGCACTATACAGTAGGGCCTTGTTCATCCATTCTTGTTCATATAAAAGCTTCCATCTGCTAACCCCAACCTCCCATTCCATGCCTTCCTCATCCCCCTTGGCAACCACCGGTCTGTTCTCTGCTTGATTTGATTCAGAGGTTCATTTGTGTCATATTTTACATTCCACATGTGATTATCATATGGTATTTCTTTTACTTAGCATGGTAATCTCTAATTGCATCCCTGTTGCTGCAAATGGCATTCCATTTTTTTATGGCTGAGTAGTATTCCCTTGTATATATGCACCACATCTTATCATCTGTCAACAGACGTTTGTTTCCATGTCTTGGCTATTGTTAGTGCTGCTGCAGACATAGGGGTGCATCTATTTGAATTAGTTTTGTCTGGATACATGCCCAGGAGTGAATTACGGGATATGTAATTCTATTCTTAGTTTTGTGAGGAACCTCCATACTGTTTTCCTCGGTGGCTGCACCAACCTGCATTCCCACCAACAGTGTAGGAGGGTTCCCTTTTCTCCACACCCTCTCCAAGCTTCTGTTACTTGCAGACTTTTTTGTTTGGTTTTGTTTTTAATTTATTTATTTACTTTCAGCTGCATTGGGTGTTCATTGCTGTGCACAGGCCCTCTCCAGCTGTAGAGAGCAGGAGCCACTCCCCGTTGCAGGTCACAGGCCTCTCACTGCCCTGGCCTCTCTTGCTGCGGAGCACGGGCTCCAGGCACGCGGGCTCAGTCGTTGTGGCTTGTGGGCTCTAGAGTGCAGGCTCAGCAGTTGTGGCGAACGGGCTTAGTTGCTCCGCGGCACGTGGGATCCTCCCAGACCAGGGCTTGAACCCGTGTCCCCTGCATTGGCAGGCAGATTCTCAACCACTGCGCCACCAGGGAAGCCCCTGGTTTTGTTTTTTGACCACGCAGCATGCAAGGATCTTAGTTCCTGAACCTGCGCCCACTGCAGTAGAAGCACAGTCTTAATCGCTGGACTGCCAGGAAGTCCTGTTATTTGCTTACCTTTTAATGTGAGGTGGTACCTCATCATCATTTTGATTTGCATTTCTCCAGTAACTATGTTGAACATCTTTTCATGTGCCTATTGGCCATGTGTATGTCTTCTTCGGAGAGATGTCTATTTAGGTCTTCTGCCCATTTTTTAACTGGATTTTTAAAAAATTAACTTGTATGAGCTGTTTGTGTTTTTTTGGAAATTAAGCCCTTGTCAGTCGCATCATTTGCAAGTATTGTCTCCCATTCTGTAGGTTTTCTTTTTGTTTTGTGGTTTCAAGTTTCATTAGATCCCATCTGTGTGACTTTCTAAACTTATCAGTAACCTTTTAAAAACTTTTAGAGTCCTACTATGTATCATGTTATCTATACTCAGGATGATGGCGACTTGGGAAACGGAAACTAGGGGAACTCCAAAGGCAGCATTATACCTACTTGGGCGGGGGGGGGGGGGTCCACATGATTTGAGAAAGAAGCGTATAAAAAACCTGCATCATCTTTATTTTGCATACTTTAATTTCAGAACAAAACAAACAGAAACACAATACACAACATTCAAACCCCATGTCAAATGTGGAAAGGAATAGGGCTTGAGGCCCTTATAGCCTGCCTTAGACAGAAGAACAGAAATAAAACCACTAGACATCAGCAGAAAGAACCAAGTGGGCCAAGGCCACTGGGGCTGCTGCTGGGGGAGCCATGGGGACACTATACAGAGAGAACAAAGTCTGCAGGTAGAAATTCCTAATCTACTTCTTCCATGCGAGAGGCATCCTCATCGCCCTCAAGGGGGGGGATCTCATCAGGAACAGCAGTACTGGGCTCCTCTGCTGTCACTTCATCTTCATCAATGCCTAAAAGTAGGAAGAATGCCACTTGAGATCTGACCCAAAAAGCAGTCCAATCTGCCCAGCAGACCAGTTCCTCATCTCCTTGCCACACTCAAGAGGACAAGAGTACTCACCCAAGCCTAGCTTGATCATGCGGTAGATGCGGTTGGAGTGGGTCTGGGGATCCTCAAGCGAGAAGCCGGAAGAGAGCAGTGCAGTCTCGAACAGCAGCACCACCAGGTCCTTAACAGCCTTGTCATTCTTGTCTGCCTCTGCCTTCTGCCGCAGGGTCTCCACAATGGGGTGGTCAGGATTGATCTCCAGGTGCTTTTTGGCCATCATGTAGCCCATGGTCGAGTTGTCCCGAAGTGCCTGGGCTTTCATGATGCGCTCCATGTTGGCAGTCCAGCCATAGGTGCTTGTCACGATGCAGCAGGGTGAAGACACAAGCCTATTGGAGATTGTCACCTGTGGACAGTCACAAAAACCTTGGGTTCATATTAAATCAAATTGCTACCTTGAGGCAAATGTGATACTTAAAAGTTCTGTTCTTGGGGGAAAAAATACCTCATCTTTGGTAAGTTTAATAGAAACAGCAACCTTAAAAAATCTGCCTGGTCAAGAAAACAAAGGGTAGGATTGGCGCTAAACAAATTATGCTGCCCCAAACCACTAATTGTATAGCAACCAGAGACTGACGGAAATAGCCCTGAAGGCATCTGTTACAAGTAACTTAGTTCCAGAGTTGCTTACCTTCTCCACCTTCTTATCCAAGATCTCTTTCATGAGTTTGCAGAGGTTCTCAAACTTAGCCTTGCTCTCCTCCATCTTCTTCTTCTCCTCCTCATCCTCAGGCAGCTCCAAGCCCTCCTTGGTAACTGAGACCAGACTCTTCCCATCAAACTCCTTGAGCTGTTGCACACAGTACTCATCTATCGGCTCCGTCATGTACACCACCTCGAAGCCCCGCTTCCGCACTCGCTCCACAAATGCAGAGTTGGCAACCTGCTCTTTGCTCTCACCTGTAGGATTACTTAGTGTGACTCAAGGGCCAGTTCCCAGATATCCTTGAGTGCCCTCCCCTTCTCCCCACACCTCTAAGGAGAGGCTTTGATCATTGATCAGATGCAGACTCCAACGCACCAGTGATGTAATAGATGGACTTCTGGGTCTCCTTCATGCGAGACACGTATTCTGAGAGAGAAGTCATCTCATCTCCAGACTGGGAGGTATGATAGCGCAGCAGCTCAGAAAGGCGTCGCCGGTTAGTGGAGTCCTCATGGATTCCAAGCTTTAAGGGTGGAAAGAAAAATACAATCTTGCTAAGAAATAATTTATCCTCTATGTGAGTAAAAAATAATCCCTCATAATTATTAAGTAAAAAAGTACTTGCTGCCTCTTTACCTTTAGATTTTTAGAGAACGCCTCATAGAATTTCTTGTAGTTCTCCTTGTCTTCTGCCAGCTCCGAGAAGAGCTCAAGGCACTTCTTAACAATGTTTTTGCGAATGACCTTCAAGATTTTGCTCTGCTGGAGCATTTCTCGGGAGATGTTCAGGGGAAGGTCTTCAGAGTCAACCACACCACGGATGAAGTCTGAAATCAAGTACGTAAGCTCAGTTTAAAAAAGGGGAGTGGCGAGAAGAAAGATAAAGGTATATACACAGGGTTATCTAGATTCAACAGGACCAATTTTCTCACTGAACCATCACATGTTACGTTGCAGAGGATCCTTAATCTAAGATAAAGACTTCAGTCCCCTTGAGAATGCTGAACGCAAGTGCATTAGGCCAAAAAGATACTCACTGAGATATTCTGGTATTAATTCATCACAGCTGTCCATGATAAACACACGGCGGACATAGAGTTTAATGTTGTTCTTCTTCTTTTTGTTCTCAAAGAGGTCGAAAGGAGCCCGACGGGGGATGAACAGCAATGCTCTGAATTCCAACTGACCTTCTACAGAGAAGTGCTGAAAGAAATCCAAGATAATACAACTGTGTATTTCAAAATAACGGTGGCTTTTTGTCCCAACCCCAAATTATCCAATATTTGGAACTAAAATCTTCCCCCTAAGCACCAGGAATAGAGTGGACGCTAAGGCAACTGTTGAGAAAATTTAAGCTCTAACGCCCTAAATGAACCCAACATGGTACAAGCTGTGTATAATCCCTGGGTCAATGAGGAAATCGTCAAACCAGGACCCCGGATGGGTAAAGCTGCCACAGAACAAGTGAGGTAACTGGGAGAAATGTCATTTCTCGACCCTGGAAGGGTCCATTAGCAAGTGAACCCATGGCATTCACAGCTCCCAGCTACCAACCAGTTGGGTAAGTCGCATTTGCCCATCATCGGCTCCTCCTATCGAGCCAACAAGGAAGGCTTCTTACCTTCACTGCCAAGTGATCTTCCCAGTCATTGGTGAGGCTCTTATAGAACTCTCCATATTCCTCCTGGGTGATGTCATCAGGGTTTCTGGTCCAAATGGGCTTGGTCTTGTTCAGTTCTTCCTGATCAATATATTTCTCCTTGATCTTCTTCGTCTTCTTTTTCTTATCTTTGCCGCTATCATCCTCCTCATCTGAGCCCACATCCTCAATCTTGGGCTTCTCCTCATCATCTTTATCTTCCTCTTCTTTCTCACCTTTCTCTTCTTCTGCCTCATCATCACTGATTTCCTTCTCGCGTTCCTTCTCCAGCTAGAAGTATCAAAGATGATAAATGCAGAATACAGAAAGCAGAAAACCAAAGGTCCATTTAGACTCTCTAAAGCATCTTCACTCGAGTTACCAGTCCATACTTACATAGAGTGTGATGGGATAACCTATGAACTGTGAGTGCTTCTTCACCACTTCTTTGACCCGCCTTTCTTCTAAGTACTCTGTCTGGTCTTCCTTAAGGTGGAGAATCACTTTGGTACCCCGCCCAATGGGCTCACCTAGAAAAAAAATCAATCCAAATGGAATAAAAAATGAAACTAAACGCAAAACTATAAAAACAACTGCTTTACAGATAAAATGCTCAAGATCTTTATTACTGTTTCCCCAGAATTCTCACCCAGACACCTTAAGAGGAAAGCTAACTTACCATGGTCAGCACGTACAGTGAAGGAACCCCCAGCAGAAGACTCCCAGGCATACTGTTCGTCATCATTGTGCTTTGTGATCACAACCACCTTCTCTGCCACTAGGTAGGCAGAATAGAAGCCAACACCAAATTGCCCAATCATGGAAATGTCTGCACCAGCCTGCCAAAAAGTTTAAGGAAGTCGAATGCAAGTTTCAAAGAAACAGCAAACCAAACACCAAAAAAATACGAATGGTGTGTGCCTAGCTAAAATACCACATACCTGAAGAGCCTCCATAAATGCTTTAGTACCAGACTTGGCAATGGTTCCCAAATTATTTACAAGATCAGCTTTGGTCATGCCAATGCCAGTGTCTACCAGAGTCAGGGTGCGCTCCTGGGGGTTGGGGATGATGTCAATTTTCAACTCTTTACCACTGTCCAATTTGGAAGGATCTGTCAGGCTCTCATAACGAATCTTGTCCAAGGCCTGGAAATACAAATTTCAATTTTACAATTCTGCTTCCTTAAAGCCCATTTCACCCAAAAGAGAAAACTTTTTTTTTTATTCCCAAATACCCTCAATCTGATTACCCATTTAACTTGTAGTTTGACCACCACATCAAACTATAGTCTCTATCCACATCTATCCACCTACCCACCATGGAATAAAGCAAACCTTTTTGTAACTGCAGCAAATTTATATCCCCTTCAACAATGAACACCACAAAATGCCAAACCACCCCTTCTCCTTTTTTGCGTGTGGAGTACTTGAAAAACAAAAGACAAACGCCAATGAAAACACCCAAGGCACTCACATCGGAAGCGTTACTGATCAACTCCCGAAGAAAAATCTCCTTGTTGGAGTAGAAGGTATTGATGATAAGAGACATGAGTTGGGCAATTTCTGCCTGGAAAGCAAAAGTCTCCACCTCCTCCTCTCCATGGTGCACTTCCTCAGGCATCTAAAATAAGAAAACTCAAGAATTTAAGACTACTAGAGTTCACCCCGGTTACAATAAAAACATTAAGAGATTCAATTCAAACTCTTCTGAGCTGTGTACCAAGACAAAATCCTTTCCTGTAAAAATTTCAGGCTGCATCCTTAGACGGAAAACAATGGGGAGAGGGGGTGCGCCTAACACTCGATGAAACGTGTAAAGGTTTCTTGTACTTTGGAACCAAACCACTGTTAAAATGATCCCTAGATCAGCATCACCTGGTAATTTGTTAGGCCTGCAGAGTATCGCCCCTAACCCAGGTATCTCGAATGCAAGTAATAACCCCGGTTAATTCACACACACTTAAATATGCAAATCCCTACAGTTCTACCATTTTGGGTGGGGAGACCTCCAACATGACTAGTTTTACGTTAAAGGGCAATGACTTGAAACTGCTCTCCCATGAGGCATCTCCAAGCAGATGTGGGATTACTGTCTCACGTGGTAGGGAAAGCTAACTCGAGAGATCGGTGGGATGCCCACCCAGGGTGGCTATTAAGACAAAGAACCGATAAAGTAAAAGCTCCTCCGTGACCCCTGAGCACACGCGAGTGAAATGCAGGTCCAAAGCAAACACAACTAAGATGGTGGCCGTAATCGGCTGGGGCGACTCTAGTCCTTGCCGGACATGCGTCGGCCAGGACCACGCGGGAAGGGGGCGCCACCGCGCAGCCTCCCTTCGCCCCAGCATCCGGGCACCAGGGCGGGGCACTGGGCTCCAGAAGCTTCCAGAACAATCTCAGCTCGAGAAGGGGCGGGGGAGGAATAAACCCATGAATCCCAGAGCCTGCCCCCTCTCCTCTCCCGTTCCTCCTTCTGCACCAAGACCGCAGGCCAGAGGCGACGGAAAACATCTCTCGCCGCAGACCCGCCCGGAAAGCACCCGAAAAAACTTAAAAACCGCGTCCAATAGAAAAGATGGCAAAACCTTATCAGGACCGGGCTGTGCTGAGTCACACCGAGCGCGCACACCCACAACCCTTGGGGACCCTCCGGCGCCCCGTAGCCGCGTCCGGAAGTGGAGAGGCAAACATGGCAGCGTCCCGGGCCGGCGCGGCCACCACGTGCAGCTGCCCACTAGCCCAGACCCACTCCACGGCCCACCTCGCCCATAGCTAATACCTGCCTAGAAGCAGCCCCGCCACCAACACAGAAAAGAGGCTGAACTCAAGAGCTCCCTCCCACCCTCAACAAAAAATAGGAGCGTTATCCCAAAAGCCGCCCCAACACAACAAAATGTGGGAGTCAGAAAGGACACGAGAGACGAAAACAACTCGGAAGACCAATCTAACCTGAAAAGCCCGAAGACTGCAGCCTTACCTTAAAGAATAAGAATCGCAGACACTAGAGAGCTGAGCGGGCAAGGACCGCCTCAACTGCACTCGCCGCAACAAGGGCGCACGGGGGTGACTCAAGAGAACGGCTGTGCGCCCCCAGTCGCCTTATATAAGACGAAGCACAGCCTAGCTGCCCGCCCCCGGATCCCTCCGCCTTAAAGGAGGATGCCTGTCAGCACCGCACCTGCCGCCGCCCGCCCACCTTGACGTCATGGTCCAAAATAGGGGAGGGGGCGGTGAAGAACGGGAGCAGCCGGCCTCAGTCTGCACGGGGAGCGCACGTATTTACTCGTTTTCATAGCCCTGTCTCTGCGCTTCCAAGACAGGACACCATCAAAAATAGATGTTGGGAATGCTCTCATGACGTAAGCGGCGGATCAGGGGCGAGGATCCCCACTGACCTCCGTAGAAAGCTGTAGTGCAGGCGTCTCCACACCCAAGAGTCCCGGCCTCGAAGGACGCCTAAAAAGTGGCCAACCACTCCCACCTACGCTCCCAGGCTCGATCTCCCTTTAGAATCTTCGCTACACATTCCAACAGCCCGATAAGGGGAAGGGGGTCTTTTCCGCGGGCGGTGCGGAATCGGAAGCCCAACTCTGGGCAGCCCGGGGAATCCCGGGCAGCCCGGGGAATCCCGGCCCTCCCGGGGGCAGGGCCAGCGTTTCGCCGCAGGGCGTGGCTCCGGCTGCTGGAAGGTTGCCGGCTCCGGCTGGCGGGGGACTCTTTGCCTGCATGCGGCGGAAGGAGCCACGGCGGCGGTACTGCGATGCTTCCAGCAGGTTCCAGGCCCGCCTAGGCGGTCCCGCCCCGCCCCCTTCCCTCGAGGCTCCGCCCCTCCCTCTGCGGCCTGGGCTGTGCCTCTGCGGCGGCTCCGCCCCGCGACCGTTCTGCTAGGATCCTGGGGTCGAAGTGGGCTGCCCTAATCCCGTTTACTGTAGGAAACTGCAGGGGGCACCCTTTACCCCACCTGCCAGGCCCAGCTAGTCCAGCACTGCGTCTGGGGTTGGGATTGACCCCACTTCTACCCCATCAATCACACGGGCTGTTGGGGCAGCTCTAAGGGCGCCGCCTTTAGAGAGCGGAAACTGGGGATGGGGTCGCTACGCGATGGACCCTCCCCAGCTAATGCAGCCTCCCACAGGTGTGGAGCGCAGAGACATGCACATCGAGTTCTCAGTCTGGTTTCTTTTTTTCTTTTTTTTTCCCCCACTCTTCTCTCTTTCTGCAGCTGCTTAGATCTGGGGAGGGTCTGGTCTCCAAGGACCCCTCTGCAGGGTGGCAGAAGTTCTTGGAGGCAGCATGAAGACTCTGGCCAGAGTGTAGCCCGCTCCAGGCGGTTGGAACCACGTCGTTCCCCTTCAGCGGTGGCGCCGGAAGCTCCAAGCCACGGGCCTGCCCAGCGAGATGCGGGACGCCGTGCCTCTTCTGGCTCTGCCCCTTTTGCGTTTCCTCCGGCTGGTGAGCTGTCCTTGCCTTTCCAAGGCCTCATCTTGGAAGCCTACTGGACCCACAGACCCTCCAGGAGAGAATGGCCACCCCCTACGCTGTGACCTTGTGGATGTCCAGCAACTCCCTTAGTGGCCCACTTTGTCGGCCCCTGGCTTGCTGTGGAGGGCTTCCCCCACTACCACCCGCGGACCTCCCTCAGCAGCCCTGGTGCCCAGTCTTATTCTTTCGTATCTTCTTCGTTTATGTGTTCAGTTTCAAGGAACAAAGGACCCTTGCTTTCTTTTTCCTCGTCCCACACTCCAGACCTCATCAACCCTGCCATCACTACCTCAATTTCATCTCTCCTTACACTTCCACTCCCCTTCTTTATGGTCTGGGAGGAGTCAGTGAGTGGGGGAAGGGCCGTGGTGCTGCTGCTAGGAGGCCCCCCGGATGCTGTGTTCCTGATGGAAACCTCAAACCAGGAGCGTCACCCCCCATCACACCCTCCCTCCCCCTGGGCAGAAGGGGGCTAGTTAATTAAACACCTGCTCCCTGGTTCACAAAGAGGATTCACAACATCTCACAGTCCTTTGAAGAGGTGGGAGTGAATCTGCACATTCTAGAAACTGGGCGAGGAAGGCTTCAGTGAGTACCCCAGGATGGGTCAGCTCAGAGCCTTTGCTCCGCTAACTCCCTTGCTCCCTGATCCAGAAATGGAGTGGGAGTGCTGTTTCTTCTCCCAGGACTCAAGCCCAAAGCAGAGCAAGAATCACTCCTGTGGACCAGTGTCAGGATCAGAGATTCCTCGGGGGTTTCCTAATGGGAAAATCTCAAATCTCGCACCAGCACAGAAATTCTGCTTTCTCTTCCAGAAATCTTCAGGATGACTTCTCCAGCTCATTGACACTCACTAATCCCCTGTGAGCCTTGTCTGAGGATACAGGGATGCATAAACAGGACAAGGAGCCCCTAGCCCACTAGGGGGAGCTGCAGCAGACCAAGTGCGAATCAGAGCAGCTGGCAGCAAGGGAGAAGCCTCAGTTTCCCAGCTCAGCCTGGGTAAGGGGGCAGGCTCAGGGCTACGTGGCACAGGTCTACTCCCCAGCAAAGGGAAAGCATGGGAAAGGCACAGCCCTGCCAGAAGGACCACAGCCCAGGAACCCTCAAGGGAGGCAGGAGTCACTGAAAGTGACCCTGCAGGCAGGGATTAGGTTGCAGAGGGCCACAATGCCATGACCTTAACTTAGGGTCAGGGAAGCCACTGAAGGATATTAAAGATGACTTAACCCCCCCCTGAATCCCCAGAAGCCTATTCCTAGCAGCATTTGCAACCCTTGATGTTCCCGAGATACCCTTTATTCCCGACCAGGCCTCAAAGACCCAGCCCAACCTTCTGCTGTTTGGAGGGCAGCCAGGTGAAGCAAGGACTGATAAACTATGGCCTGCAGTTGGTGGGCTTATCACTTGTTTTTGTATGGCCTGTGGATAAGAATGGTTTTTACATTGTTTAATGGTTGAAAAAACATCAAAGGGAAGATAATATTTTGGCATGTGAAAAGTATAGGAAATTTGAATTTATGTCCATAAAGTTTTACTGAAACAAGCTCTACTTATTTGTTTACACGTTGTCTTTGGCTAGTTTCACACTGTAATGAGGGAGTTGATAGTTGTGACAGAGACCATATAGCTTGCAAAGTCTAAAATATTTACCCCCCTCACCTTTTACAGAAAAGCTTTGCAGACCCCTGATCTAGCTAAAGCTAAGTAGGGCCTCGGAGGGAGCACAGACTCAGCCTGGGCAGAGGCCTCCGGCTGCCGCTCGGACTGGGACTTCTCCTAGTTAGGAAGCACCACTGGCCTTTCAAAGAGGTCACGGGGGCCACTGAGGGGAGCTTAGATAAGGGGCCATGGATGAATCAAGCAACCGGAGGCATCAGGACGTCAGGGCCTATTTAAGCATGGGAAGTAGCTCTGGCTCCTTAACCTCCAGAACCAGCAGCCTTCCAAGCTCAGCACCTGCCAGGCGTGCCCTGTCAGTTCTGGTCTTCCCAGTTCCACCAGGCTTACATCTCTGAATTCCTGAGCTGACATCCTCCTGGGCCAACAGACCTGATGTTCAGATATGTTGGGCAGCTGAGCAGGTCTGCATGGCCAACCAGGGCTCCATCTCTTTGCCTCAGTTTCCATGTTCTGCAGGGACATGTCTCTTTGCACCACTTTCGCTCATTTGATTGTTAGCATGTTATTTTTTGATGCAGTGGCACGTGGAAATGTGCCTTCATTTTCTGTTTCCTGGAGAGTTTGAAAAACGATGGTTGTGTATCGATCCCACAACTTGGTAGGCTACCTTACTAATTTTTAATTCGTCTGTCAGGCTTTTGTTGTTTTCTGGTGCAACCCTAGCTATCATCTGAGAACAGTGACAGCTTGGTTTCTGCCTTTCTAACCCTTGTATCTCGTATTTCTTGTTACACTGCAGCAGCTAGGACCAGCAGAACAGTGACGTGTGGAAACAGTGATTCTGGGCATCCCTGTCTTTCTGATTGGAAAAGGAACACTTCATCATTGAGCATATTTTCTTTCTGCTCTTAACTTGTTCTACATCTTAATCTGAATGGGTGTCAAAATTATTTTCTGCATCTATTGAGAATATTGTTTTTAAAATTTCCTTAATCTATTTGTGTTTAATTTGTTAATAGACTCACATTAGGCTGAAATTATCCATTTCTTTAAAGTTTTGTAGAACTCACCTATAAAAATGCCTGTTTCTGTTGTTTCCTATATGAAAATATTTTAACTAGGAACTCAAATTTTTAAATGGCATAGGTCCATTCAGATTTTCTACTCCTCCTTGAGTGAATTTTAATAATTTTTCTGGATGTTCCTTGAAAGCTTTAAAGATTATGGCATACTATTTCCTTTGACTATCTTTTTAATCTCTGTTCTATCTCAAGTATGTCCCCTTTTTTCACTCCTAAAATTGTTTTTCATGTCTTTTCCCTTTTTTCCTGATCAGTTTCACCAACAATTTATCTATTTTATTACATAATTTGTTTTCTGTTTCTTTAATTCTTTAATTTCTTTATTCTTTTTTTTAATTTCTGCTAAACTTTTTCTCATTATTTCTACTTTTTGAGGGTCAGGTCTGTTGTTCTTTTTCTATTTTCTTAACTTTAATACTTAGCACATTAAATTTCATCCTTTCCCCTTTTCAGGCATAAGGATTTAAAACTATAAATTTCTTTTCAAGTACTATTTTAGCTATATCCCACAAGTTTCAATATGTAGAATTTTTTATTATAATTCAGTTTTAAGGATTTTGATTCCCCTTATGGTATCTCTGTTGATCAGAGATCAGTGGTATCTGTTTAAAATGTTCAGTTATTTTTATATTATCTTTTCATTATGTTGTAGACATACAATGGTGTGTATGATACTGAACTTTTGTATTTGAGACTTCCTTTGTAATCTAGGATGTGGTTAATATTTATAAACACCCCATGTGCGCTTGAGAAAAATATCTATTGATACTACCTAGTTGTTGGATAGGTCTAAATATGTTAAATCTATTAAATCAAGCCAGTTAATTGTGTTGTTCCAAACAAACAAAAATCCCACTTGGAGACTCCCCAGGACGAAGCTTGGAGAAGGGGGAGGATGGAGGTGTGGAGCTCACACAGGGGTGGGGAGGCACGGTGTACACATTCTCTAAGGTAGGATGATAAAAGTGGGGCTGAGGGGAGGGGAGGACCACTCTGGGCTGGAGGGGTCAAGAAGTCTGTTTTAGGCATTGTGGGGCACCAAGGAGAGATTGTCCAGGAGGCAGAGGCTGATGGCTGAAGTCATGGGGAAGAACAAAATCTCTCAGGGGAGTGGGGTGAGAAAGCCAGAAATTGTGGTCTAAGCCATTCTGGAATTGTAAATGGAGCATCTTTGGTAACCTCCTCTTTAATACCCATATCAGCGTATCTTGACTCTCTAATGGCATAGTATCTGTGGCCTGGGGGTGTGACTGAGTCCTGCCTACCTGCCGTTGCCAGCCCAGCCCAGAAATGTCTGTCCTCTTCCTGCCGTCACATCCACCAGGCATCACTTTCTGTCTTGGGCGTTATTTAGTGTTCCAGGCCCCCTTTGATGAAGAAGCTAAAACGTAACCCTAAATTGGTTCAGCCCAGAGCAGATTATAGGCAGAGAAAGGTGCAGGGGGCGGGTGACACCACAAACAACCCTGACCTACTTAACTGTTCTGCCTGCCACCTGTCCTGCCCGAGGCACAAGTCACTGCTCAATGTGCAGGTCTCAACTGGCTGGATTTCTAGGTCATCCACTGGGCCCAGTGCCTGCCTGGCCCACCTGCACCAGATAAAGGATCGGTAGGGCTGTGGTACTTACTGCTGGTGGGTGGTGAGGAACTCACAAACAGGAGGCACTGAGGTTACACATCAGGAAGGACCTTGCTGGTTTCAGCTGGGAAGGATGTCATGCGAGTTCAGGATCCTAGGAGGCTTAGGATCCCTGGGATGTGAAAAGAGAAGATGCCTCTCTGGAATGTTTTGGAGGCTGGGAGGAAGGTGCACCAAGCCTGCATTACGTGCCCCCCTATCTCATGAGGCCGTGTACCTTTCCATGCTCTTCACTGCCTGGGAAGTCGTGTGTGTGTGTGTGTGTGTGTGTGTGTGTGTGTGTGAGAGAGAGAGAGAGGGAGAGAGTGTGTGTGTGAGAGAGAGAGAGAGAGGTGTGTGTGTGTGTGTGTGTGTGTGTGAGAGAGAGAGAGAGAGAGAGAGAGAGAGAGAGTGGGAGGGAGGGAGGGAGACGGAGAGGGAGAAAGACGAGGACTGAGAGACACAGAGAAACAGAGACTTAAACTTACCTGGTGCTTTGCAGTTTACAAAATATGTTTCTGTCCTTTAAACTTTTCAGCCTCGGTTTTCTGGAGTAAAACAGGCATGGCAATAGTCAGCACTCCATAGGATTATTAGCTCAGTGGAGTCAGTATATGTACGAGGAGCGACAGGTGAACGTTATTCATTAACTCAGTGGAGTTTCACAACCGGGAGAGGTAGACAGGGCAAGTAGTATTACCCGCGCTTTACAGTTAAGCGGCTCCGAGATGGAAAGTGCCTGGCTAAAGGTCACCCGGACTTAAGGGGCAGTAGAGTCTGGACCCCCATCTGCCAGGGGTCAGATGAGAGGGGCTGCGTGGATAGAGGCCGCGCTCCGGCCAGGGGGCGCGCGCGTCACGGGTGACGTCACTTCCCCTTCTAGCGGCGGGCGGGGCTGAGCAGAACCCAGGTTCCTCTCGTTCGAGCCCCGGCCCAGCGGTTCTCGGCTGTCCCGCCCGAAGGCTGTGGCCGTTCGCACTTGGCTGGGATGAAGGAAATGAGGCCTGGCTCTCGAAGCTTCGGGGGCTGAAGATGCGGGGGAGGGGGCCGAACGGCATGCAGCGGGAGCAGCTAGCCCACCAGGCTGAGGTCATCCTAATGACTCTTGGCACCACGTGTCTCTAGGGTCCTCATCTCCTGCACCCAGGCTCTGCCGCAGACCCCCTTAATTTCCTTAGAAAGCCGTACGTGTTACCCCGTTTAAAGAACAAGGGAGCTGGGCCACAGAGGATATAGGTGGCTCGTGCAAGGTGACACAACTGGTACTTGGCAGGCCCAAAATGGAATCCTAGGCTCTGAATCTGAACCATCACCCAACCTGCAGGAAGGCATGGGAGGGGGTAGCTGTCATGAGCAGAAGCCCTTGCTTTGTGGGGTCCCGCTGACTCATTTAGCACTTGCCCGGCTGTCTGGAGCCAGAACGCCAGGGGCTGACTGGCAGGTAGCACCAGGACCGCCGAAGCTGAGGGGCTCTAGTGAGCACATGCTCTCCCAGAGGGCACCCGTGCAGGAAGCCAGGTCGGGCGGAGATGAGCTGGAGAAGCCAAGCTGCGACAAAGGCCCCTGATGCGTTGAGGGGCGGAGCAGGGGGAACGCCGACCTGCCCCAAGAACCAGCCTGGCCCCTCTCCCTCCGACTGCCACTCTTCCAGTGTCAGGACTTGGGTTTCAGGCGGGGCCTGCCGGCCACAGCCGGGCTATCTCTTTAAGGTGACTCTGCACTTCTCTGCTCACATCCATTTTGAATCCCTATCAGAGTTTAACATCCTGAGGATAATTTTCCCAATAATTGGGGGTTTCCTGTCAAGCACCTGCTGCCACCATACTCTTTCCATGTTCACCCCAAAGAATATAAACACAGGTATATTGCAATTCATCCGTTATACCCGACGCTTCACTTCTATTTTTAAGGACGACTGCTAATTTTACTGGGGCTCTTAGCTTTTCAAAAGTTTGAAGCTGCAACAATTCACCACATAAGATTAAACAAGAGGGAAATTTGTGTTGCAGTGGCAGCCACTCCAGGGAATACAGCCGCCTAATACACAGACCACCGATTGGGGCAGAAATGTCGCACGGGAGGAAGGTGACGACCAGCACAAGTTTAGCCCATGCCCACCTTACAGGAAGCAATGTGCTAAGAGGAAAAGTGGCGAGGCCACACAGCGGCCTGCTTCCCACAGGCGGTGTTGTCTGCAGAGCGCCCACCTGTGGCCGGAGGCTATCACTGCAGTGGGGTCGGCAGGAGCTACTTTTTTTTTTTTTTGCGGTACGCCGGCCTCTCACTGCTGTGGCCTCTCCCATTGCGGAACACAGGCTCCGGACGCGCAGGCTCAGCGGCTATGGCTCACGGCCCCAGCCGCTCCGCGTCATGTGGGATCTTCCCGGACCGGGGCACGAACCCGTGACCCCTGCATTGGCAGGCGGACTCTCAACCACTGCGCCACCAGGGAAGCCCTGGCAGGAGCTACTTTTCCTAACCCCCAAGAGCTCCCCATTCTCAGGTGAGGACACTGAGGGCATGAGTGACACGAGTGAGACTCATATTTTTTGGCATTTGCATTAGAAAAATTGGAAGAGTCTAGTCACTTTCTTCATCAATTCCAGTTCAGAAAGATGCGACTGTAATCTAAATTTGCCCTTCAAGCCATTGCTGGAGTTGTGAGAAACCTACTTAACACCCATCTCTATCTCGTGGGAACAGGCATTGAAATGAGTGCTACCACACAGCTGGAATCTGGCCTGTGAAGACTGTGAGGCTGGACAAGCAGATGCAAGGAAGCAAACATCTTCGAGTACCTCTGGGAGCTTAAAGAGTGAAAACAGAGAATGTAGACCCAAACCTGAAAAACATGACAGTCTGGTAACTGGAGTTAAGAACATAGTCCCAGTTACAAAAGTTCTGAGGTGCAGAGGGAGAAGGAAAGGTAGAAACTGGCTGTCGCTGGTGGTGGTAATCAGGAAATGTTTGGCGTGCCCCAGGGAGAGGCCCGCCTGTGACTGAATGTGTTTTCAGCTTATTCTGCTGTCGTGGGTGGGATGGGCTGCAGGAGACCTGGCAGGAGTCCTGAAAGGCCAGGCAGGAGGCAAGAAGCGACCCAGGGAAGAAGCACAGGGTCCCTGAGGGGCTGTGGTGCTGAGGAAGGAACCCAGTAGGACTCTCAGAAGTTGAGATGGAGTGAGAGGGAGCAGAGCAAGGGTGCAGTTTTCTCCCCGCCTCGTGGCCAAAGGGCACCGCAGGGACGAGAGAACACTCAGGGCACCCTCTGCTTTTGAAACTGATAGGAAAGAACACCTTGTTTCCCACCAACCTCAGATTCTGTACCCTGGTTTGGTGTGTACACTGGGGTATTTCTGTGGACTCCAGTTCCCCCTATGATGATATATTTAACTCCCCTGTTAGGACTTCAGAGCTCATCAAAAGCCCTTAAAAATGTGCTAACAGCCCTTAATGAAGCCTGAAGCCTTCAATTAAACTGTCAGAAATAAAGCCCCGACAGCAGTGCCAAGGGTGTGGGGGGTGGGGGCAGTGGCAGCTCAGAGGCCAGAGCTCTGGTTTCACTTCCTATCTGCCAGAGTCCTTTTTGAGAAGGGGGACCCAGCAGTATGGTCCCCTCCACTGACGCCTCTCATGGTCCCGAGCCACCGCACACCTCCCTTGGCCAAAGTTTGGGAAGAGAAAGGGGGCCCAGCTTCCCTGAGGACACACAGGCCCCTTGTTCGCCAAGAAGTCTGCCTTGACTTCGATGTCAGGGCTGAGTGCCAGGCAGGGCAGAACCTTTGGGCTGCAGCCTCTTCCTGCCGGGAAGGTGGGAGTGCAGCCAGGAGCTTGCGGGGACAGGGTGGTGGAGCTGGTCATTTGTAGAGAACTCAGTCTCCGGGCTGTGGGGTGAGGACAGAGTGGAGGGGATGACCGTGAATACAAAAGGAAGATGGGGCACTGTCTCCACCCCCAGGCCTATGAAACAAGGGGTGAACCGGCAAAGGAAAATGGCCTTTCTCCGTCTCGGCCAACAGTCTGGGTGTCCTGGCTCCAGGCCTGTCCCTCCTCTGCGGCCCCAGCAGGAGGTACTGTAGTCACTCTGAGACTAAGAGGACCAACACCCACCCTCACCCCCGTCTTGGACCCCAGCCCAGTGCTGGCCGAGGCCCATCTGGGTCAGGCCCATCCCCCCGGACTCAGGCTGCCATCCCTCCAGCCTCTCCAGGGCATGAAGCCATGGCTGGAGCACACAGGGAGCCATGGAGAGGAGAAAAAAAAAAAAAAAAAGAGTTTATTTAATCAGAGAGCCTTTGAAGGCACCTGGTTTGAGTGTAAAAAAAAAAGTCAGTAAAATGGCGACTGTACAGGGTTCATGATGGGCAAGAACATGGGGAGGTGGAGGGAAGAGGCACATGGGGAGAAGGGGGCAGAAGTATCAGATAAGACTTCAGAACGAGCAGTCCTGACCCCTAGCCACCCCTGGTACAGGCAAACAGGTAGACACATGACACACACACTCTGAGACTAGGAGCCTCTGCCGCTCTGCCAGGCAGGGATCGATCAGAGCTAAGTGCGGGGGGGGGGGGGGGCGGGGGGGGGAGCACATGAGCAGACACAGAGGCCGTGTCCCCTCCCTCAACTCTGACTCTCAGGCCCACAGTGTCCCCACCGTCCATCCTCAGAGGCTCTCTCCTCCAGGCCTGGATGCTGGGCCCAGCACAGGCCGTGGGACAGCAGAAGTCGGCTAGAAAAGAAAACCTCCAGAGGACCCCTGCCCATCCCTGAAGGAGAAGGAAGGCAGGAGCAGGCGGCCGGTGCCATCCTTCCGTCCATCCTCGGTCACACGATTGCCCGGAACAGGAAGGAGAAGACAGCCCCCAGCGCCAGGCCCAGAGACAAAAAGAAGGCCATGATGGCTCCAGCTGTCTCTGCCTCGGCTGGCTTCACTTTCCTAAAGGAGGGAGGGTGAGCCTACCTTAGGATGGCCCCTACCCCAGCTCCACCCAGAGCATCTAATTCTGCTTACCCACCTGTCGTACTTCCCCTCTTGGGGGGATGTGTACTGGGGCTGTCTCTACCTTTCCCTGGGAGCCCCTCCCTCGCCCGACCCCTCTCCTACCCACCACTGCCTGGGACCCTAGGGCCAGTGGGCTCCTCTCTCAGTCTGGAAACCCTGAGCTCCAGGATCAGGAATCTTCTTTTGCCCTCTCTCCCTCTACTGAGTGTCTCCCATTGGAGCACTAGTCCCCTCTTGAGACCACCACACTCCCCACTCACTTGGGCCCAAAGCACATGCAGAGACTGGCGAGATAGCCGTTGGAGAAGGCGAAGGCAGCCATGAAGAAGATGAACCAGGCATCGTGCTCAAAGACCACGGCCAGGTTGTGGCGGGGCTGGACGTTACACAGCAGCAGCAGAGGCACGAAGGCCAGCCGGGCCAGCACCAGGATCGGCAGCCAGCGGCTGTCCTTCCCAGGCTGCGGAGACCAGGCAGTGTCTCAGTCAGGCTGCGCCAGCCCCCAGGGCACACCCAGGCCCCCAACCAAGGCCCCCGGGGCTCCATTTGGGGTCCCTCAGGATCTGAATTGAAATCTCAAAGCCTAATTACCCTTCAGGGGTACTGCCTGGGAGGGGGCATGATAGAGCCTTCTAGAGTGCTGGCCATGTTCTATATCTTGACCTAGGTGGTGCTTATCAGGGGGGTGTGTATGTTTACTTGTGTGTGTATATACAGTCATTAAACTGTACACCTACAACTTGTACGTCTTACTATACGTAGATTGTGTCTTGGTTTTTAAAAAAGCATGGTGGCCTTTTCACCATACTTTCTTGGTTCCCTCTCTGGGTCTCAGGCTGGACTCTCCCCTCTCACAGGGTCTTGGTGCCCCCTTCCTTCACTTACCCACATGGTGAAGGCTGTGAGGCTCCGGCCCAGCCAGTCAAAGATATTGAAAGTCAGGAAACAGGACACAGGAATGAAGTAGCCTCCTGGAAGAGAAAGAGTAGATTAGGGAACGGTTAGCAGGTCCAAGAGAGGCAGAATCTACAACCCTGACCCTCACTGGGACTCAGTTTTCCCAGCTATAAAATGGAGAAGATGCTTCCAGCCCAGGGAAGGGCAAATGGACCAGGAGAGTCTGGCTGGGGAGACAGCAGTCCAAGCTCCCCTCCCCTGGAGTCCTAGCCCTGCTGGAGCCCCTGTCCTTCCCCATCCTGGGAACCCATAGGGTCCTCACTCCAGGCGCTGGTGCCCGCAATGCTGGACTTGACCTCGGCAGCCACGGCAGGAAACATCCCAATAGTGATGGTGAAGACGAAGCAGACGGAGAGAGCCGGGACTAAGATCTGGAGGAAAGGGACTCAGGTCTGTGTCTTCATGGCGGTTGTGCATCATTAAAGAACCAAGATTCCCCAACACACACACACACACACACACACACACACACACGAGAATCCAGGAAAGTGGCCAGTCTCCAGTCAGAAACGGAGGGGATGGGGTCTTCCCAGGTGGTCCAGTGTGTAAGACTCCGCGCTCCCAATGCAGGGGGCCCGGGTTCCATCCCTGGTCGGAGAACTAGATCCCCCATGCATGATGCAACTAAGAAGCCTGCATGATGCAACAAAGATCCCATGTGCCGCAACTAAGACCTAAGACCCGGAGCAGCCAAAATAAATAATTAATAAATTTAAAAAAAAAAAGAAAGGGAGAGGATGGGCAGTGCCGGGAAGGGGGAGGGTGGGTTGGGGAAAGGAACAAAAGGAGAGAAAGAGGGTGAGGGGTAGAAGGCAGGATGCCCAAGCCCCACATACATTTTGGAGGATGGCGCAGACAGAGTGGCTTTCGTCGGCGGGCTGAGAGTTGGGGGCTGAAACTCTGGCCTCCTCTTGGCCTGCTTTTGACTCCTCTCCTGGGGGGTGACAGGTGGTGGAAGGATCTTCAAGTTGTGGGAATCCCCAAAAGGGCTGGGGTCAGCTGAGGGTGGACATTCCCTTAACCAGTGCACAGCCGCGCCCTGACACTTAGCCCAGACGGCCTTCGAACTCCCAGTGTGCAAGTCCCCTGACCTCTCCCAGGAGCCTCAGGTCAGGTTACGCCCTGTCCAAGAATCTGAAATTGCTTCCCAATGTCCTCAGGCATTCAAGGCCACCCAGGATCTCCCCACCCCCAACGCTTCTCTATCCCAGCCCCTATTTACTATTGTGACCCCTCACCCCATCCCTGATCCCTCTCGCCCCTGGCATCACTGCAGCAGCTCATTCTTGCCCTCAGCTCATGCTGCCCCCTGCTGGGAAGACTGTCCTCCACCCCAGCTTCCTCAGTCTCTTCAGACCTTTGCTGATGAGGTCCAGCTTGGTCTCCTGCTCCCCGGGCCCTTCGAGCTTGAGTTGCTGGTAATAGCGGTAGAATTCCTATCAAGTGAGGGAAGACCAGGAAGGTGGATTCAGAAGCGGAATCTCCAGAATCTCCACCTCCCCCAGGTTTCACACCCACAACACCCTTGATCTGGAGTCCTGGACCCGCCCTAGACCCCAAACCGGGTGTTCTCCAAGAGCTCACCAGCCTCGGCAGGCCCAGATAACAGGCGATCGTCAAAATGATAACCCCACAGGCTGTGATAAAATAGCCAAAGGCACTTTCCGACAGCTCCGAGCCACCTGGGGTGGAGGGTGTCAGCAATCAGAGACAGGCCCCCTCCCCTCCTCCCCACAACAACCACCAGGGCGACAGGCAGACAGACCAGACGGCAAGACTTACTGGCGATGGCGCAGATCATGGCCACAGAGGCAAAGAAGCCTGCCAGGCCCTGACCACTCATGATGGGGGCTGTGTAGCTGGCGGGCAGGAGGCCGGCCAGGCCAAACAGGCTGCCCTGCAGGATGGCACCGAACACTGGGGAACAGGGTGGGCATCAGCAGGGGAGGGAGGAGCCGGGTGGGTGGCCGGGGCCCCTGTAATTCCTGCTTTACTCTCAGTAAGTCTTGACGCTGAGCGGCCCTTCTCTCCCCACTCCCAGGGCCTCCTCTCCCACACCTGGTCCGTGCCCGCTCAGGCTTCTGAATCCTGACCACCCAGAGGGAGGAAGAGACTGTGGGTGTGAAAGCAAGGGGCGGGTATGTGGGAAGACCGCTGCCCCAGGTCCCCACCCAGCCCGGCTTACAATTGATGAACATGATCTTCATCATGGTGACGACAAAGAAGGGCAGAGCATCCAGGGGCACCTTCACCAGGATGGCAGTGATCAGGAACACCAACAGGATGGCCACCAGGCTGCCCAGGATCCGCACAGACTGGGGGATCCTGCCAGAGAGGCCACGATGGCAGACGCGGGTGGTAAAGCCAGGGGCTCAGCCCGGGGAGGGCACGAGGCGGTGAGCGGTCAGGGTGGGGGCCTGGGCACTCACCTCCGGAGCAGGAAGGAGTTGAGGCAGGTGAAGAGCAGTAGGGGCAGCATGGCACATAAGGTCATGACGTTGTTGAAGATGGCGCCGAGATAGTTCCGCTCTGGCAAGGGTGCTGAGGGGCTGGCCGAAGCCCGGATGTCCTTGCTCGGTTCAGCAGGGACCAAGGACGCATTCTGGGACGTGTCCAGGCGGTTTGTGAAATACTGTGAGGGTTGCACAGAGGAGTGTTGGAACCTCTCTCCCCGTGCCCACAGCACAGATCCAGGCCCTACGTGCCCAGTGGACATGCCCCTGGGAGCCCATCCCCCACATCTCACCGCAGTGGCTGTCATGAAAAAATTCCAGGGCAGCAGCGTCCCCAGACCCAGCATGAAGAAGATAAGCCAGACGGCTTTGTACCTGGGGATGGGAGAGGAAAGTGAGGCCAGGTGACTCACCATCCCATCCTCCTTCCCAAATCAAACCTGGGGCAGCCCCCTCCCCTTCTATCTCTCCAGCTGTCCCAGGGCACAGGGCATGCGTCCTCCTATTTGTGTATGTATGTGGAGGGAGAGGTGGCCTGGGATGGGGGAGAGGGCACAGATGAGTCCCGAGAGGGAAGGGGACCAGGGACATAGGACCGAAGGGCATGGCCCAAAGGACCATTCTCAGCCCCAAAGACTCAGGGGACGCTGCAGGCTTGGGAACCAGTGTGACCCACACATCCGGAGGTGGTTTTGGAAATCCTGCTAAAGGCTAGGGGTGGGAGGGTGAGTGAGAAAGCAAACACAGTTCTTCCACCCCCGCCAGACAGGCTGGAAGTGATTACACTGTCAGGGCAGGGCTGTGTGGCTCTCCAAAGAGGATTCTGAGGTCAGGAAACTCCCAGACCATTCTGGATCTAGGAGGGCAGGCAGGCAGGGAGCCTTGGGACATCTGGGAAGTGAGGGAGCTGTTTTCTCCTGGCCTAGACAGGACCAGCTTTGTAGTTTGCACCACGTAGGAGAGGCCAGGAGGGACCAGGCCACTGGACATCATCTGGGCCCCAGAGTGTAAATAAGCGCCACCCAGCCTAGGCCAGGTCACTGCCCCAAGCCCTACCCCTCAGGGCCTGTCTGGGACGGGACAGCTTTCCCCAGACAGCCCTGGGCCCTCCCACTGTGGTCTCCAGATGTGTCTGCCATACTTTCCCCAGAGCCCACACCCGCTTTCTTCACAGAGCTGGCAGGGACAAGCCCAAGGCAACGAGCAGACGAGTCTAGCCAGAGCGCAGGGCCTGGCCGCACCAGCTGGAGGCCTGGGTAGGCACCCCAAGTGGGCAGGTCTGAGCCCTGACAAGTTCAGCCCCCCCATCTCCCTCATATATTCCCCACCTTGAGGAAGAGAGGTGAGGCCTTGATCGAGAGGCCCAAAGGAAGGGAGAATTCCCAGCCAAGGTCCCACAGGACAGAGGGCCAGAGTGGGGCTGGGTGAGTGCCACAAGGCCAGTGGAGAAGGGGAAAGGGTTCAGAGAGCTGCCACCAGATGGGGGTGCTGAGATAGGGTGGCAGGCAGCCTGGGAACAAAAGACACCGCGGAGGAAACCAACCAAACAGCTTGGGGCCTGTACTTACTATGTGTCCTTAAATTCCCTCCCACCCAAGTAAACCTCACATCTCTTTTACAGGTGGGAGATGGTTTCAGAGACATAAAGCTAAGTGCCCAAGGTCCCACAGCTAGAAGTGGCCTAGTTCCATGGCCTTTGGCACAGGGGGGCAGGATGGGCAGGGGAGCGGTGATGGGATTGGGGGGCCCGGGTGGAAGGCTGTTTTGGACCCCAGGCACGGCTTCATCAACTTTTTGGGGGCCTAGACTCCTGGGAGAACTTGCATCCAGCTACAACCTCTTCCCCCAAAACACACATGCATGATCATGGATGCAGGTCTAACTGGAGGGAACTCCTAGGCTCCGGAGGTGGGGAAGTGTAAGGGAGGTCAGAGTCAGGATCAGGGTGAGGCAGAGGCCAGGCCCGCCGGCCGGCCAGCTCAGAAATGAGGGGTGCTGCCAGATGTCTCCCCACAGTGGTGGCAGGAGCTGGAAGCTGCTGAACACTGGAAACTCTGACAGGCCAGGGAGGGGCTGCTGCCCACCACCCCGGGCCTCACCGGAGACACCCCCATCAGCACCCAGCCACAGCACGAAGGGCCCCCACCCCTGATGCAGACCCGACTCATAGCTACCTCATAGCTGGAAGGCCCGTCAGTGGTGGCAACCCCAAATTCCAAAGGATATGGCACCCAGCCTCCTGGACACCCCTTTCCACTCCCCTGGATTCACAGCCCAGGTCCCCCAGTACCTGTCCTGAGGCTGGTGACTGGTTGTCATGGTGACGGCGTTCTTGGTTATGCCTGGCTGATGCCCTCCTCCCTCGGTGATTGCTGGGGGCAGAAGCAGTGTGAGCTCCTGTCTCGGCCCTGCTTCCCCACAGGCCTCTTCAGACTCTTGGTTTCGGGGGTGAGGAGGGCAGGGCAGACAGACCGGGCAGGCTGAAGAGTCCAGAAAGCCCCACTCCCGGCCCTGCCTCTCAGGACTGCTCCCTCTGACCCCTTGGGCCTGGCCCGCTGGGCTCCCCTGCCTGCTCAGGCTCTACCTGGCTCCCGGCCTGGCCTGGCCACTGCCACCGCTATTTTTATCCAGCAGTTGAAGCACTTTGTAAGCAGGGAAACAGGAGGGTGGAGCGCAGGAGGGAAGGAGGAGGAGGTATGGTTGAGAGGGAGAGAAAAACAGTTAAATGCAGGGGAGACAGCGGGAGGGGTCAGGGACAGTGATGACAATGAAGTGGGGACAGAAGGAGGGAAACAGAAAGGAGATAAGAGCGAGAGGATAAGGGGAGGGAGGAGGGAGGACACAAAACAAACAGATCCGCAGAAGCAGCAGCCTCAGGGGTGATGACCGAGGCCAAACCAGCGAGGCCTCCCTCCCCAGCTCTCTCTGCAAGTCTGACCTCTCTGCACTCCCAGGGAGCCCCTGGGCTCATGGTTAGGGTGGGATTTGGAGAGCCTGTCCCCTCCTGGGGGCACCCCAGACTCCAGCCTCTCTGCTGGTGGCACCCTAGCCACTGCCCAGAGGCTCCCTGGTTCCTGGCCAGTCTTCCAGGAACATACTTCAGGATGTGTGTGGGGACCCAGCCTCTCCCCTGACCCCCAGTCCTGGCCACAGGGTCATCCCATCCCCCCCAGATTCCTCTCTGACTCACTCCCATGTCCTCTTCCCCTTTCTGAGAACAAAGTTGGAGGGAAGACTGGAGGGATGGGAGCAGAGGCTGCCTAGTCCCCAGGCATCCAGCCTCCTCCCTCAGTATCCCTTCCCTGCTCGGGCAGGGAGAGGCTCCCTGGCACCAGGAGAGGAAACATCTTTCTCTTGGATGGCATAGAAAGCCAGGCAGGCGTGTGCTGGCGTGTCCCCAACGTGTGGGCCTAGCTCTGGAGCCAGTTCTACCGTTCTGGGTGAGGACTGGCTTCCTTGCCCACCAGGACCAGCACTCAGACTTGCCAGCAGAAGGGTGGGGGCAGAGGGGGCCCGGGCGGTCCGTGGGAGGTGGTCCTAGCTCAGGCTCAGGCAGCAGGCCTTGTCCATGTGCTCCTCCAGAGTAAGGGTCTAGAATGAACGTGGCGGCACAGGGCATATCAGGAGAGAACCCCCCAGGCCTCACTGTGGGAGGAATCAGCCCCATTCTGAGAAGCCTCCCCACAAACACAACCAGGGAGATAAAACCCAGCCCTGTAGCTTGGGAGATAAGACAGCCAGCAGTCTCAGCAGGGGAGCTGAGGGGGTGGGTCAACTCACAGGTGCAGCCAGTGCTCCAGGCCCCAGCCTGAGACCACAGCCCTGGGGACCCCAAGAAAGGACCGCGATGGGCCTTTCTACCCCCCCTCCCAATAATTCCTCTCAACCGCTCCCTGGGTAAACTCCAGCCTCTCCAAGGCCTTCCTCAGCCCCCTGGCCCACATCTGGGCCATAGGACAGGGAGGGGAGGGGCAGACCCACATAGCTCCAGATGGAGGCACTCTTCCTTTCCACAAATATTTACCGAAGACCTCTGCATGCCAGCCAGGCACTGTTCTAGGCACTTGGGACAGTGGTGAATGACAGTTTATACATTTTCTAGAAGGACGGGGACGAGAGGGCTCTACACTGGGGTGTGGGCAGAGGAAGTGAGGGGAATCCCCAGCTTCTCACCTCACCCTAACCTGTGCTCCATCCTCACCCCCCACAGGCAAGATTCCTGGCAGTAAAGAGCAGGTGCAGCTTCAACGCGCAGGCGGGAGATGGGGCGGTGCGGAGGATAGAGTATCTCCCCTTCCTCAGTAAAATCTCTCTTAGGCTCAGAGGAGTATTTCTTTCTGCTACACCCCTGCTCTCTGTTCTCAACTGTCCTCACCCCAGTCCTGGGCACAAGTCAACTCCAGGGGCAGCCCGCTCCCCCTGCCCACATCCTGACGTTCAGCCGACCAGCCCAGGTATTTTGTTTTTGTCTGCCTTTGCCCGGTAGCAATCGGGGATTTGATACCAGCTCAGAGCATCTGGTGCTCCTCAGCAATGCCTTGGCCTGCCGAGATGAGGCCTTGACAGCAGCCACTAAACTAAGCACCTCCCCAACCCCAGGCCCCAAACACCTCTCATGCACCGCAGCTTCTAGAGACACCCCTGTGGTAGCATCAAATTCACCACTTCCTTGGATCCCACATGGGGCCAGCCACTACCTGGAGATACCTTCTCCTGCCCTTGGCTGCCCTCGCGACCACCATAAGCTAGTACAAAACTGTCTCCACTAGAACAGACGAGGACAGCTGAAGTTCACAGAGGTTGAGTCATTTGCCAAAGGTAACAGAGCTAGTGAATGGGTGAGCTGGAATTCAAACTCAATGTGCAGCTTACTCTAGGCTCCTTCCTGGGTGGGGAGGGAGGTATAAAGGCTGTTTCCCAGCCAGCCTCCTATACTGGGAGACAGGGTAACTCTACTCCAAGTAAGGGATTAAAAATAAGGTAGGGGTCGAGGTCACCTCCAGCCTGAACTAAGTGTCAGCTGTAAGGCACTCCCCCACCCCATTACACACACTTTCTGGCAAGGAGAGCTCACACTGGCAGGACAAGGCAGGAAGGTCTGGAGGTGATCGAGAGGAATGGGCAAAGGGACGGCCCCAAGAGGGGTGAGGGGCAGGGGTAGGACCAGCCCTCCTCCACCACAGCTCTCCGCTGGGAAGAAAATCTGGGGTATGTCTTTGTTCTTTCTCTGAGTGAAGCAAGGGTACTCTCTCCGGGAATAAATCAGGACGCGCCCAGGAAGGGAGGCCAGGTACACGAGTTCGGCCAACAGAAGGCGGGGGTTAAAGAGACAGCTCCTCCACCCCCATTCCCTGCACCCAGCGCAGTTAACGGCGCGGCCCCTCCCCAGTACCAACGACAAGAATTGATCGAGATTAACCTTCAACTCGCCCGCCCCTTGCAGAGGTCAGCTCCGCGACAACCGGTTTCAGGCCCGGGAGCCAGGTCGTCCACGCCCGCTCGGGTCCGGGTCCCCGCAAGGTGCCCCTGCGCCCGGGCCTCGGCGCGCCACGTGCTGCGCGGCTCCGCACGCTCAGCGCGGGGGCGGGGTGGGGCTCAGGTGGGGCCCACCCCGCGTCCCCTCCCCCGGCCGCGCAGCTGCCAGGCCCGGCCTCCCTGCTCTCGTGGCAGGCGGCAAGCGGCGCCTTCCACCCCGGCGACCCCCGGCCCCCGGTTCCCCGGCCCCCAGTCCCCGGGTAGCACCTGCTGGGAAGGAGTCCTCCCGCGTGGAGGTTTGCGCGCTTTTCCTGCCACTTCCCGCGCCCGCCTGAGCACATTCAAACCCGCCCTCCGTTCGCCCCGCCCCGGCGCGCCCCGGCCCGCGTCCGCTCTCCGGCGTCCGCCGAGGCCCCGCCCCCGCCCCTGCCCCCGGCACGCCGGCTGCCGGCTCAGAGGGAACCCCTGACCCGAGACCCTCCGCCGCCTGGCCTACACCTTGCACTATTTCTGTAGATAGGACCTCTGGGGGCGCTGCCACGCCAAACCCTGCCCTATCACGGAGCACGTGGGGCTGGAGGGTATAGCAGCACACTGGGTACCCCCGGTCTCCGCGCTGGGGTTACACGAACTCCTACACAGCTGTCTCGGGACTCTCCCAGCGACAAACCCGCTCAGACAGATCCGGACGGCCCCCGCGTCGCCCCTACACCATCTCAGACGTTCTGTTATGGCTCCCCAAGCCCCCTCTCACACCATCTCTTTCACACTGCACCTTTTTCCTTTCCAGCGCCCCCTTCCCTTTTCAGTGACACTTTCTTCGAGTCAGACTATCCTTTCCTCTCCCCAGACCCCACGCCGGGGGATCCCTCCGACGGAATCAGCATGATGTGTGACCTGGGTTTTCCCACACAGATCCGCTCACCGACAACTTTGACTTAGAGAGGGATGTGTGTGGCGTGGTGGGGGGAGCCACAGCCCTGTAGCCCTCTCATGATTCACCCTTTCTAAATCCAGAACATTGGAAAAGCTGAGGCACAGCTGGCAACGGGAAGAGAAAAAGCCCGTAACAGCCTTATAGCCTGAGTGAATCCTATGGTCCTGATACTCAGAGGTGGAAGCCTTGCGGAGCCCCACATCCTCCCTGGCTGAGGAGGAAGGGGGTGGGCATGCTGAGGAATGATCAGTCCTTCTTGAACCTCCAAGGGAGGGGGAAGGATTCCCTCCTTTTTCGTTGGTCAGTAAATCTGGGGGATGGGGGGATCACTGCCCCTACAGCAGCCCTCACTATAGGAGGACAATCCAAAGGCTAGAGAGATGCTGAGGACAGAAAATCCAATCCACCCCCCACACCCTTGCCCCAGTTACCCAAGAGGCCTGTACCCTGGAGAAGCCATAAACACTAATTAACAATTAGCAGTACTAACATCGTAGGGATAAGGCAGAGTCACGCCTTCTCCGCAGAGAACAGACTGGGCTCTGAGGGGAAGGGTAGTTTTTCTACTTAGGATGGATCAGTGGATGCACCCCAAGATACTCAGAAGGGCTGTTCCCAGCCTACTGGCTCAGGGCCCCACAGAGACATGACATACCAACATCTCCTGGTCTTAACCAAACAGAGGGCAGGAAGAGGGGTATGAGTGGTATTTTTCTAGGCACTGCCCCATGCCTTGAGGGCAGCTTCATGTCTGGGTCTCCCTCCCCCCATTCCTACCCTGTGTTTGTCCAGCCTCTCTCTTCCTCTCCTGGCCCTCTTCTCCCTTTTTGCTCGGCCCCTGTCTCTCTCCCCATCCTCACTTCCCGTCTCTAAGTCTGTGGAGGTGGCAGGCCTTCGTGGTCAAATGGATCCCCCAGGCTGGTGGCCATTGGCTGTAGCTGTGTGCAAAGGGGGCTGGAAGTGGAAAGAAACTGGAGGGAAGTGGTGAGGGTCACAGGCCAGACAGCGGAAGGCTGGTTTACCTCCCCACCCCCGCTGAAGCTCAGCCTGCTCACTAGATGGCAACAGCCTGGGCTGTTATTGCTGGACAGAAGCCTGTCTGGCACTCTCCCCGCCTGGGCCCCCAGCCAGCACCCACACCCCTCCAGAGCCACCTCCCTACGCAGAGATGGTTGCTGGGTGCCAGGGCCCTCTGCTGGACAGCCTCGGAGCCCGACTCACAGTGGCCTGTGCCCTCCAGGCCCAGCCAGTCCTTGTCGCCCTCTGCCCAATCATTTGGTTCCCTCAGGTCCCGGGTACAGGGGTAGGGTGTGAAGGGCTGATCCAGCTGCATCCCACCCCCACCAGATCCCCCACCTATTTGAGCCTGTGGCTTGCCCTGATTCCCTCCTCCCCCTTCCAGGCCCCAAGCCTTCCTCATCACCTCACACAACCAGTCCTATCCTTCCCCAGCCCTGCCTCCATCTGTGTTTGCTGGAAGTGGATTTGCTTGGCTCCGCAGTTTGTCACCAACTCGTCTCGTGACAGTTATGTTCTTAGTCCTGTTTGCGACTCTATCTCTGTGGCCCTCTGGCAGGCTGGGACTAGGGAGAGGCCAGAGAGGCAACTTGCCTGAGTTGCAATATTTAAGGGGGCGCCCAAATATTCCAGAATCCAGATAAATAATGTTTAAAGGCAATATTTTTTTTAAATCAAAGTTAATGCAAAAAAAAAAAAAAAAAGAAAAAAATCCATGATGAACAAAACATCAACTAAACTAAAGCCAGAATCCAGCCCTCTCAGGGTCGGACACCCTCAAGTTCCACACCTTTCTTGTGGGTGTGTACGGGGATCAGGGTTCAGGAAGACTGGGCTTGGTTTTCCAGCTTCATTTCTCAGACCTCTGCCCCTATCCTCTGCTCTGGGAAAGTCTCCGACCTTGGAGACAACTGAATGTGGTTAGGGTAGGGTAGTCATCTCACCACGGCTTCCAACGTCTGGGAAAATGATCTCCTCCGCCAAAAACCGCAGATGCAGACTCCGTTGATTTCCCCCGCCCCACACGCGCAGACCCCGCCCCCTCGCCGCGGCCCCGCCTCTGCTCCCAGCGCACCTGCAGGGACTTCTGAGGGCTCATCCGGAGTCCGGGAGTGCGGACGGAAATTCACAGGCCCCAGTTTGGCCTCCTCACTTCGGGACTGGGGCCGTCGTCGTGGCCGGAAACCGCAGTCCGCGCCGGGTCTGACCGGCCTATACCGCCGGGCGGCAAAGGGGCTGCAACGGGCGATCCCGGCGCCAGCCCCGCGCCCCGCGGCTGGCTCGGTCCCGCCGGCCCCGCTCGGGAGTGAGGAGCGCTCCGGAAGGCCGGCGGGAGGGGAGGCCCGGAGCGGGCGAAATAAATAAATAAAGGCGCCCGTGACCCTGGAGGGGACCAGGGGTTCGAATCCCCTTCACCCCGCCCCTCCCCCGGGCCACCTTCCCGAAGGGGTCGAGCACGTGCACTGGCTTTTCGGGACTCCGGGAAGAAGCAGATGGTGCCGGGGTGTGGGGAGGCGGGGGTCTGGCGGAAAAGCCCGCTGGGCCGGCTTGGGGGCCCACAGCTCTGGTCTCGGTTCTTCCCCCAGGCCAACCTTCTGAGGGGTATGCTAACGGGGTGAGGGTCCTGAAAGGAGCCTGTACTCCTCACTTTCCCGCTTTGAACCGAGAGCCCAGGACTCGCTGGAGGAGGGTGGGAGGGAGGAGTATTGCATGGGAACCGTAAACAAATTATCCGGAGGCTGGCATGCAAATACCTCTGACATCTCTTATTTGATCCCCGAGGGGCCTCCCACTGGGGAGGGGAAATAGGTGAATTCCTCAGATCACACCTCACCCACCCCCTACCCTTTAGATCCCATCCTGAGCAGAGGACCCCTCAGGGGTATGCATTTCTACACTGCTCCTCTGGGCGGCTGCCCACAGGGTCCCTCAGCAAACAAATCTCCCTCTTCCCACACCACTAGCTGCGAAGAGTGTCCACGCTTGCTGGAGGACGTTTACCTCCTTACCCTGAACTGGCCAGGCAGACCCAAGACTGCTGGTTTACAGGGTAATATACTCAAATTAGGCAAGAGGACGTACAAACCGAGAGGGACAATGGAATAGGTAGCAAAAGGAAGCCTTGAATTGTTTCCCCATCCCACCCTCTGGACAGGTTCGACTGTCATGCAGTGCAGGAGTGTGACAAAGACTGTCAAAGACGTCCCAGGCATTCAAAGCAACAAATATTTATTGAGCACCTGCTGCATGCTGGGCTTTGGAGGCAGGACTGACTCCCTAGGGAACCAAGGTCTTACTACTTGGTAAATCACGAGTCAAAGACAGACAGTCTGGATTAGCTAGGTTAAGCATTGTCCCTCATTGGACGTCATGTCCCCATTTGCCTGCGGGTGGGGGTGGCGGAGGGAGGAGAGTCAGTTCCTCTCCCCTCACAGGCCAGAGGTAATTAGAAACGTTCTTGGAAAAAAAATTTAAAAGATGGGACTTCCCTGGCGGTCCAGTGGTTTAAGACTCTGCACTTCCAATGCAGGGGGTGCAGATTCGATCCCTGGTCCGAAACTAAGATCCCACATGCTGTGCGGCCAAAAAAAAAAGAAAAGTTCTTGGGAAGAATGCAGGGGCAGGGAGGGAGGGATAATGATGGGTTTTCTGCTAAATGCAGAGCATCCTTCCAATCATCTCTGCTGGGAGTCGGGGGAGTGGGGAGGCATGTCCTGGCCGGACCCCTCTCATGCTCAGTCCCCCACCATGTCTTCTGCCCACTAGGCAGGCTGTAGTCAGTGATGGGGCCAGGACTGTCTTACTCCAAAAGAAAGCGTTTCAGTGGATACAGCTGCTACCAGGATTCATGGCCTCATTTTTGGGAGGCCAGCCTGTCCCTCCTCTCCAGGCGGGCCACTCTGGAGGCCTCCCCAGCATCCGGCGAGTGTCTCTGGCTGAGGACAAACAACAGACAGCCCAGCAAAGCCTCTCGCATATCCTGAGAGCCCAGGCGGTGGGCCAGCCGGCGCAGCAGGGGCAGGAAGTGCCGGCGGGCAAGGCGGGCAGCAGGCAGCAGCAGGCGGGCCAGCAGCGTCCGCAGCAGCAGCGGGAGCAGCAGAGTGGGCATGGCCAGTGACTTCCAAGGCGATCTAGACTCTAGGCTTGCCTTTCCTGCTCCCTCCTCACCTGGCAAAGACATGAGGTGGGCAGGATTTAATCCCCGCTTCAGTTTATACCCTCCCGCCCCCAGATCTCAATTCACAGGTCATTTTTGCTTTCCAGATGCCCTTTCTTTGGGAAGGGTGGCTGGGTCAGGAGGACACTCACCATAGCACAGATGGAGACAAACAGCCAAGGTAAGAGTAAATTCGGGGCTACAGCTCTCCATTCCCAGCCCCCTCCAGGGGCTCTTACTGTCCCTTAAACCCTCCCTTCCTCTAGTCACCTCCTGTGTACTCTCACTCACCTGACATTCCCTAACCCCTCTCCCTCAATCCAACAGGAGTTCTTCCCTGGGCAATTCTAAGTTTTCTTTTCAGGGACCTTGATCCACCCAAACCAGACACTTCCTACCCTCCCAGTGCCCCACCGCCCACCAATGGGCAGCAGCCCAGCTCTCACCAGTAGGGACTGCCGCTTAGCATCAGTGTCCAGCTGAATTTGCCTGCAGGGGCTACAGTCTCACTGGACACTACCCAGGGCGGCCCCACCCAGCTCGGCCCCACCCAGCTCAGCCCCACCCAGGATAGCTTGCCTGGGTTGGGGGAGCAAGGAAGAGACAGCTGTGTTCTGGCACCTGGTATGTGGAGGGATGGGGGCAGCTGGGCTGGAAGAAGTGATGCAGGAATTCCTCCTGCTGGGTGCAGACCTCAGAGTCTGCACTGCACTTTCTAATGGTGTGATCTGAGGCACGTTGATTCTTCTGGGTTCCAGTCCCCTCGTCTGTTACCTCAGTAATTGGGAGGAGTGACTGGAATGGGACAATGTATGAGACCCACTGACCCAAACCTCAGAAGCAGTAAGGTTGCAACCCACACACCGGGTATGCTCAGAGTGGCCGAGATGGAGAATGGACCGGGGCAGGCATTGTGGGCCCTCCTCTCCTGGAATAGAGGCGTGAGGTCACAGTCCATATCATAGCTGGACACAGCTGGGCAGCACTCCCACTCAGGGACGGGAAGAGAGATACCCACGTCAGGACCCTCTTCACCCACGTTTTCTCCCAAAGATTAAATGGAGTTCCATGAGATAGTGAGGGAGAGATGGCCCAGGTTTGTTTTATTTTGTTTTTAAATACCTCATTCTGACATGTACACACTGCTATATTTAAAATAGATAACCAGGGACTTCCCTGGCAGTCCAGTGGTTAAGACCCTGCGTTTCCAATATAGGGGGCACGGGTTCGATCCCTGGTCGGGGAACAAAGATCCCACATGCCACACAGTACATCAATCAATCAATCAATCAATATTTTAAAATAAAACAAAATAAAATAGATAACCAGCAAGGACCTACTGTATAGCACAGGGAACTCTGCTTAATATTTTGTAATAACCTAAATGGGAAAAGAATTTGAAAAAGAGTGGGTACATGTATACGTATAAATGAACCACTTTGCTGTACACCTGAAACTTACACAACATTGTTTATCAACTATACTCCAATATAATATAAAAATTTTTTAAATAAATAAAATTTTAAAAATACCTCTTTTTTTTGTTTGTTTGTTTTTGGCCGCCCATGATGTGGGATACAAGTTCCCTGACCAGGGATCAAACCCGCACCTCCTGCATTGGAAGCACAGAGTCTTAACCACCCCCTCATTCTTCTACTTCATAAAATGGGTATAATTTCTGCCTTGATGGACTCACATGAGATAATGGCCATGAAAGGGTTTTATAAGAATAAGGACATGGGAATATGATCGTTTATCATCAACCCACCACCATCCCCCATTAGCATCATCACCATCTCCTAAACCATCAAAGGCCTTGAAGAAAGAAAACTTCCAGTTTTTTGAAAAGGTCTGTCCCCCTTCTTCCTGGAGGAAGCTGGGCCGGGAGAGGAGCCAAAGTACAGATGTGTAGGTTTGGTCTTCCTTTCCCTCCTGTCCCTTCCTGAGGAGCTGTGATGGTCATCCCCGGGCTGTGGGTGGAACGTGTATTGAGTATGTATGTGCGTCACGCCTGTGAGTTCATGATCTCACTCAATTCTCACCATCACTCTGCAGGGGAATGATTATTATGACCTTTGTACAGATAAGGAAACTGAGGTTTAGAGGGGTTAAGCAACTTACCCAGAATTACAGCAAATAAATGGCCGAGTTTCCTCCTCAGACCTGCCCCTCCCTCAGGCTTTCCCCTTATCTGTAAGTGGCAACTGCCTCTTTCTAGTTACTTCTGGCCCAAATCCTGGAATTTATCCTTGACCTCTCTCTTCTTATCACAGTTCACTACCCACATTCGTAAATCCTGGTGGTTCTGCTTTCAAAATATTCAGAATCTCCCCACTTCTCACGAGTGCTGCCCTGACTACCCTCGACTGAGCATTTGTCATCTTTCACCCGAATTGTTGTAGTAGCCTCCTAACTGGTGATCCTGTTTCCCTTTTCCACACAGTGACCAGAATGATCTTTCTAAGACATGAGTCAGATCCTGTCCTTTTGGCTCCCTTTTCATTCAGAGTTAAAGCCAAAGGCTTTAATTGTGACCTGTAAGGCCCTCGGTGTCTGACCTCCCCCTGGCTTCCTGATTCAACTTCTAGTCCTTTCCTCTCTCACCCTGCCTGGCCCACTGGCCTCCTGCTGCTCTTAACTGTGCCAGACATGTTTCCGCCTCAGGGCCTTTGCACGTACTATTGCTCCTGCCTACAAAGCTCTTTCTCCAGGTATCCACATGTGGCTCCACCTCTCACCTCCTTTAAGTCTTCGCCCAGATGTTACCCATCCAACCTATTTAACAGTACATTCCCTCCACCCCATCTCCTGCTGCCTTCTCTCCATCCCCTCCTCTGCTTTATTTATCTCCTCAGCAAATCCTTCTGACAGGCTACGTATCTTCCTTCCTTACCTTGCTGATTATCTGCCTCCCTCACTAGAATGTAAACTCCATGAGAGTAGGGACTTATGTCTATTTTGTCTGCTGCTCTGTCCCTAGTGCTCGGCAATAAACATTCCTTGTCAGAATAAATAAATAAATAAAGGTTCTGTGATGGGATCCAAACCCAGGCCTGCTTGTCCTAGAGCCTGTGCTACTGAGCCCCAGAACTCTGTGGATCCAAACACATTCCTAGGATGTGTGTGAGTCCTGTGGGCCACAGTCAGCTGGAGAGAGGCATTTGGAGAGGAGGAACTGACCACCACGCTGAGCCTAAGGGAGGGGAAGTCAGGTTCCCCCTGGGAACCTTCAAAGTATGTAATCTCGAGAGAACCGTGGAGGCCCGCCCAAGGGCTGACCCAGATCTGCAATGCTGTGACCTTGGGTAAGTTGCACCCCATACCTCCCAGGTCAGTTTCCATTGCTGTGAGATCTTCCAGCTGTGAGATCCCTGGACTCTGGGTCTGGGGCCAGACCTCTGTCCCACCCCTGCTCCCTGAGACAGTAGGGGACTCCAGGGGCCTGGGACAGTAAGGCAGGTAAAGGAAACAGGATGTCGTCTCTGGTAACAATAGGAAACCCCAGAGGGAGTTGGGAAGGGAGGTGGGGGAGGGGCAGCGGCTGTGTCCAGGGCCTGAATCTGGTTTTAGTTTATTCTCTACCCCTCGTGCCCCCCTGGGATTAACTCACTTCTTCATCTCCTTCCCACCTTCACCTGGGATTAATCCCATCCCCTGGCCCGCCCCAAGGCAGAAAAGGATTTCCTCAGCCTTTGCTGGAAAGATAACCATCCCTTCCGGCAACAAAGCTACCAGAGAGCAGCAGTTCCTTCTAGTTCCTGACTTAGCCTTGTGTAATGGATCTTTCACGCATGGTTCTGACCCCTGCCTCCAACACTCTGCTGGCCAGGGAGGAAACTGGTCAAATCTCCCGTTCCTCAAAGGCAATTAAAAAAAAAAAAATGTGTTTGGGTGCCAACTTGTGAAGTTGAGGCCTGTGGGCTGAGCAGTAAGTGACCCCTGAGGTCCTCCTTCGTGGTCCTCTCCCCAGATCCTCAGGGCCGCACAGAGGTGTCCTGGGGACCCCCCCTCTCCATACATAGACATCATTTAATTGGTCCATTCGTGTCAACAACAAGTGTGTACCTGGTGACGAGGACACAGGACTCACACACCAGCAGTCAGCAGCGTGACAGACAAACAGGAGGCGGTGGTGAGAGCTGTTAATAGAGCTAATGGGTTCTCGCGAGACCTGAGAGCACTGGGCCTTCCACTCCTCCCACCCCTTTCTGCTGTTTCCATCCAGGGGTTCAAACCATTGTACCGCACAGCCACTCACTCTGCCTGGACCCAAACAGGGAGGTGAAGAGTGTTTCTGATTGTCACTCCAATCTGGATTCACGTGCCAGCTCTGCGACCCTCTCCGGGCCACTCTGGAGGCCGGAGCAGACTGCACGCCGTGCAACTGGGGGCAGGAGTGACCCTCCTGGAGTTGTGCTGTGCAGCGGGCCTCCTCCCTAAAATGCGAATCATCATAGAACCTGCCTCTGACAGGATCAAGAGATGGGAGGTTACCAGGTCCAGAGCTTGGCTTCTAGAAGGTGTTCAATAAACAACAGTTTCCTTCCTGATTGGGAGTTTGGGATGAGCAGATGCAAACTATTATATATAGGATGGATAAACAACAAGGTCCTACCGTATAACACAGGGGACTATATTCACTATCCTGTGATAAACCATAATGGAAAAGAATATGAAAAAGAATATATATATATATATATGTACTGTATAACTGAATCGCTTTGCTGTACAGCAGAAATGAACACAATGTAAATCAACTATATTTCCATAATTTTTTTTTTTTTTGCCACACTAAGATGTGGGATCTTAGTTCCCCAACCAGGGATCGAACTCACACCCCCTGCATTGGAAGTGTGGGGTCTTAACCACTGGACTGCCAGGGAAATCCCAAAGATTTTTAAAAATTTTACAAAAAACAAGTTTCCTTCCTTCCATATTTTTGGGTTGTCCCTCCCAGCACATCCGATGTCTGAGCCCAGCCCTACTGGCTGCTCCTTGAAGACCTGCTATGAGGTACCCTGACACTCATGAACAGCTACTGAGAGCAGCTGCTGGGGCTCAGTTAACGCCTGAAGGAGCAATGGAGGTGTGCGTTCTGGCTCTGCCATGTTCCAGTGCCCTGTCATCACCCCTGGGGGATCAGCACTGGCCTGCAGCCCTTCCCTGTTGTGGGAGGTTGAGGGCAGTGCTGACCCCCAAACAAAGATTCTGAGAAGAGGCCAGGGAGGCCTCATCCAGGGCAGGCAGCGCTGCGGGGAGCAGGTGACGGGGAGCAGGTGTGGAGGCCAGCCAGGTATAGAACGTGTCTGTGGGGAAGGGCAGGGTGCCAGCCCTATCACCACACCTCTCTCCCTGGGACTGTAGTCATTAATCTACCTGAGTGGGGCAATTTTAGGATTTGAGGCCTGAACATGGTGACAACTAAGAGAAAACTGTGGGAACGGCAGGTCCTCTGAGGTTAGAGAGGGACGGTCCCTTCCCATGACCACCATTCCGCTGCCCACCAGTTCCAGGCAACGACAGACCCATGAACAGGCAATTGGGCCATAAGACGCACACTAGACAGGCTCATAAGACACGAAGAAAAGGGGTCAGGGAGTTGGATGTTGCCTGAAAGAGTAACTAGAGCTGACAGGTGGGGCCCTTCCTTACCCACAAGAACAGCTGCTCTGGCCGGGGAGAGGGAAGCCCAGAGAGGGGCCCGGACAGAATGGAGCTCATTGCCCCCACGGAAACAACTGTGCCTTGCCCCAGACTCAGCTGACGGGCCCCGAGGTGGGAGGTGGGAGCCGTGTCCACTTTGCAAGCCCTCACAGGACTAGTCAGCTGTTGGAGCAGGACAGCTGCCCCCTGGACTGTGGGAGGGGAGGGCGTGGACGAAGGGGCAGGGGTAGGGGGTGAGGACAGACGCGCCTGGCATAGTTGATGTGGGCACGGTGAAGGGGGAAAGCAGTAAACCCCCCAGGCCCCAGGAACAAATCTAACAAAGACTGAGCAAGACCCTCATGGAGAAAACAGATACAAATTCTTACATAGGGACCAAAAAAGAAGACCTCGTACGTGGACGTGCCAAGGTAATGGTCAGGAAGGTATTGGGTTAAAAAGATGTTGGTTCTCCCCCAGATGAATCTGGAAATTCAACACGATTCCAACTAACCCAACAGTGTTGTGTTTTTCCTTTCTGGAATTGGGTAAGCTGATCATAAAATTTGTATGGGAAGAAAAAGGGCCAAGAAGAGCCACGTGATCCGAAGAAGGAAAAAAAGAAGGGATACCAATTTGGCCTGAGAGATACTATTCTGGCCAATCTGGTAATATGGGAATTAAAACTGTGGCAAAATGTAAGAATCGACACAGTGACTAAGGAACAGAATAGAGAGCATAGAAACAGACCTAAGGATATATGGTGCAGAGGAGAAATTTCTGGTCAGAGGAGAAATTTCTGGTCAGAGGAGAAGGGACATACAGGATCAGAAATAGAACTGGGACAGTTGGCCATCTATGAGGGAAAGATAATATTTGATCCTCTGGCACACCAACTACAAAAATAAATTCCAGTGGCATTTGAGACCTGAATGTGGAAAGTAAAACTATGAAATATAGGACATGATCTTTAGGAATTTGGGATGATAGAGAATTATTTGTTCTATAGATTTTTACAAATCTTTTTGTTAGGGTAATTTTCAAAATTATACAAAAATAGAGATAAGAGTATAATGAACCCCCATGTGTCAATCACCCAGCTTCAGTAATAATTAAAAACTTTTAAATAACAAAAGACACCACAGAGTGAAAGACAGTCCCCCACAGACTGGGAGAAGAGATTTGCAATCCACATAACTGAAAAAGATTTTGTATCAATCATAAATAAAGTACTTTTATAATCAGTAAGAAAAGGATACACACACACTCCCCACAGGAAAGTGAATGGAAGATATGGGCAGGTCATTTCCTGAAGAGGAAACATGAGTGGTCCATAAATGTGAAAAGCTACTTATCCACGTTAGCTCATGGGAAAGTGCAAATATATCCAGAAAGAGCTCTCATTTCACACCCCTCAGAAGCAGAAATTCATGGAGTATTGGACACAATTGTTTTAGAGGGCAATTTGGCAATATCTGGTAAAGCTGGAAACACACATTTCCTTTGGAACTCGGCAATTCTACTTCTAGGTGTGCCTCTAGTGGAATTCTCACAGATGTGCACAGGGAGACACGTATGAGGATGTCCCTTCATGGTTTTTGTAATAACAACAACAAAAACTGGAAACAACTTCAATGTCTACCTACAGGAGAACAGAAATGCAAACGTAATCAAAGTGGAGTACTATACAGCAGATAAAATGAATGCACTAACTCATGTATCATGTATCAACAGGGATATGTTTCAAAAATGTGATGTTAAAAAAAAATGTGATGTTAAGGTAAAACCAAGTGGCAAAAGAATATAGGTCAAATCATACCAGGTATGTCAAAATGCAGGACACATGAGCAATAGGATATATTCTTGTGGGTACATACCTACGTATGCCCATGTAGTAAAAGTAAAAACATAGATGGGAGAGACAGGACTCCAGAGGAATAGCTCCCTCTAAGGGAGAAGGGACAGGAAATGATAGGTGTGGGGAGGGGATTATAGCAGTGTCTCTAATGTATCATCCCTTTAAAAAAAAAAAATGAAGAAAACTAGGGACTTCCGTGGCGGTCCAGTGGTTGAGACTCTTCGCTTCCACTGCAGGGGGCATGGGTTCGATCCCGGGTCAGGAAACTAAGAGCCTGCATGCTGCACAGTGCGGCCAATAAATAAATAAACAAACAAAAATTTAAAAATGAAGAAAGCTAAAGGAAATATGGCAAAACGTTAACACTGTCTAATCTTGGTGGTGAGTACATGGATGAATTCTGTTACACTACAGAATTGCTGTCCTCTGCATCTTTTTTTATTCTCCGTATCTATCATTTAATAATGGAACATACATTGGTCCCCTTCACCTCTACCCTTTTTCTCTGGACCTCTCTAAGTCTCTTCCATCTTTTGCCCTCTCTTTCCCTCCCAACCTCCCACAAGTTTCTGGTCCCCCAGAAGTAAAGGCTGTGCGTCCTGGCAGTTAGGGGGCATGGTGCCAGGAGGCAGGCCTCTTGCTTCTAGCTGTCCCCTGGGGGCGGGCATCCTCTTTTCTGTCCTCAGTCTCTCCTTGGGTATCCAGCGCTGGGCTCTTTCTGCCCCCTCTCCTTTCTCTGGCTCCCATAGTGCTTTGTGTCAAGGATGAGGCTGGCATCAGGGGAGGGGGAACAGGACAGGCAAAGGAGGAGGGCCAGGGAAACTGCATACATGGATGTGACCTTGCTATGCCCGCCACCCCAAGGCAGTCCAGGGGAGCAGAGCCTGTCCCCTGAGCCACAGACACAGAAGGATCCACCAAAACTCTGTCTCTCTTCTCCTGTACCCAGGGTGGCCTCTTCCCTCCCCTTCTTCATCCCCATCTCTCTCTTGGTGAGGAGATTCTGAAAACAAGGGAAGGGAATGGAAACCTCATCCTCAGAACGCTTGGAGGGCCTGGAATGGTGGGATTGGGGATATATATCTGTCAGTACCACTGAAGGTAAGTCCATGTCAAGTATGACAAAACAGATGCCTTTAAACTTCTCTGTGTTTAATTCAGCTGATGAGTATTTATTCTATTTGAATCTGATAATACAAATGTCAAAGAACAAAAAATATGGGCATGATTCTTTTTTTTTTGGCCGCACCGTGGAACATGTGGGAGTTCCCCGACCAGGGATCTAACCCACGCCCCTTGCAGTGGAAGTACAGAGTCTTAACCACTGGACTGCCAGGGAAGCCCCTAAGCATGGTGCTTTTTAAAGAGCTACATTTTGAACATGTCTCCATCCTTGGGAGATAAGTGGTAATCTACACAAAAATCTACCTACAGATTTACCATTGGAGTTAGAATTATGCTGGGAGAACGAGGTTGTGTGATTGGGTCACAAAACCCAATTAATGAATGAAGTGAATAGGGCAGCTGTCAGACCAAACGATACTATTATTTAATAGACAGACAGTATAGGGTGGTGGTTAAGCAAGTGGAGCTGTGTGGTCTGGATTCAAATCCCAGCTCCTCTACTGCCAGTGTGGAATCCTAGGCAAATAAGTCATTAACTGCTCTGTACCTCAGTCTATTTCTCTATGAAAGGGGAGCTAATTTGTTTGCATGAAAGGCATTAATAGTTGGATGTTAGAACAGTGCCTGGTATAGAAAACATGCTGAATGAATGGTAGCACTCTTTTTTATGATGTACCCACACCTCGTATTCATTCCTCACATTGCCATTTACAAAGGATGTCATTCACTTGGTCCTCACAGTTTTCCCGAGTGTTCTCTTCTCTAGACAGATGAGTAAACTGAGGTTCAGAGATGGCCTCGGTGACAATCAGAAAAGGGTGATAGGAAGACTGTCAGTCGAGATGGAGGAGTTTGCACATCAGACCTAAGAGGATGCCAATTCCAGCTGGGCCACGTTGGCCCTCCAGGAGGCATCCTGGATAGAGAGCTTTGAAGGTTCAATGTGGGAGCGGTCATATTAGCTGGGAGAGCCATTCCTTTCCTTGGTCAACAAACTTATTTAATGTTCGTACATGCGGGCATTCAAAATGCGTCAATGAAAATGACAGTCCTGCCCCCAGTGTATGGTCAGTAGGAATAAACAGGAAATGACAATAGAGATAAATGGTCTGCCAGGGGAAGTGACTGGCACCTGGGGAGTCCGGGGCACCCGGCCAGCAAGTGGCCTGGGTGTGTGCGTGCAGCTTCTCAGAGGAGGGCTCCTGGAACACAGAGCCAGGGAAGGGGGAGGACTGCAGGGGGAGACTCAGGAGGGAAGGGAAGGCGGGGCTGCGCTGGGGCAGAGGATGGGCAGAATGTGACGAACAGGTCGTGGGGAGACCTGCTGCAGGAAGGGGACGGCGAGGAAGAGCATGAGTAAAGACAGGAGACCAAACAGAGCACGGCGAATTCGGGAAATGTTTGGTGCACGAGACAAGACGTGGGCCGGAAACAATGCTTGGGGGAGTCTTGGACGTTCCTCTTGGCTGGTTTCACCAGCAGAAGGAGGGAAACTAGCATCTTTTGGGGTGATGGGTTGATGATCCGAGGTTTCCACCAAGGTGGGTCTGAAGACCCGATGAGACCAGGAATTTGACGTCTCTGGCAGGAGTGAGGGCAGTGGTTACGCTTGGAGGGGGTGGGGGATGGGGCAGGAGAAACGTGGCCAGGGGTCCAGGAGAGAGAGTGAGGCTGCTGTGGGGATGGGCAGGAGGGAAAAGTTCCCCCCACGTCAGCTCCTCGAGCTTACCTCCTTGTGGAGACAGAATAGGGACAAGGAGATATCCAAGCGGGAGGAAAGTGCGGTTATACACTCCCAAAGGAACTGGGTAAATGTAAGAAATTTATTTTGTAAATAAATAAACATATACGCAATTAAAAACATGCATAGGCATTGATAAACAGGAAGTGGTTATCCTAAGGGATGGAATATAAGGTGTTTTGCTTTTCTTCTGTGTGATTTTCTGTGTTTTCTACGTTCTACTGAGAATGTGCAACCCCTAAAGTCGATAAAGGACAGAATAAATGTTATTTACGCACAAGAGGAGTCTTCAGTATAGAGTCAGATGTCACCAAGAGGTCACATGTCACCTGGAAGAGTGAGGAACTAAAGGGGCTTTGGGATGTGGCTGTGAGAGGGGGCAGGTGGCCTGGAGAGGGAGGTTCTGCTGGGGCGAAGGGCAGAGTCTATGGGCAAGTGTTAAAAACCTAGTGGAAACACAGATGACAAAGGAAAATATTTGCAGCCCCTATGCAGAGAAAGGTCAAATCTTCCTAAAATATAAATAGCTCCTAGAAGTTTATAAGGGAAAAACACAAAAGCCCAGTACAAAAATGAGCAAAGAATATGAAGCGCTCACAGAAAATGAAATGAAAGGAAAACATGAATATTTGCTCAGCTTCAAATGCAAAAAAAGAAATGCAAATTACAAGGGCAGTCAGAAACCATTTTTCTTCTATCACATTATAAATATGCAAAAGTTTGACGACACGCTGCCTTGATGGGGAAATAGACACTCTTATATTGCTAGTGGGAGCGTAAATTGGGATTACCTTTATGGAGGGGAATTTAATATGTATCTGAATTACTGATGTATATACTCTTTAGCTCCATATCCCACTTTCAGAAATTTATCCTATAGAAATATTTCCACTATATGAGATGACATATGTGCAGTGTTATTCACTCTAGCATTGCTTATAGTAGTAAAAGATTGGAAACAACTCAATAAAGAGCTGATAAATAAATGTCGAGACTTCACTGCAGTGGAGTACTCTGCTCTCTGTATACTAATAGAAAAATATCTCCAAGGTATGCATATCACCTTTCTACCCTCTAGCAAGCACCTGTTTGTCCTCTGCATCTGTACATCTGTTTCTGTTTTGTTATGCTTGTTCATTTGTTTTATCGTTTAGATTCCACGTATAAGTGAACTCATGCAGTATTTGTCTTTCTCTGTGTGACTTGTTGCACTCAGCATAATACCCTCTAAGTTCATCCATGTTGTCACAAATGGCCAGATTTCATTCTTTTTTTGTGACTGAGTGACATTCCACTGTGTGTGTGTGTGTATACACATACACACACACACACATATACACACACACACACACACACACACATATATATATATATATATATATATCACATTTTCTTTATCCATTCATTTACTGATTGGCACTTGGGTTGCTTTTAATTACTTTTTAAAATAAACTATTTATTTTCAAATAGTTTTAAATTTACAGAAAATTGTGAAGACAGCCCAGAGAATTTCTGTATATCCACACCCAATTTCCCCTGTAATTAATATCATATCTTAGTACAGTATATTTGTTACAATTAAGGAACCAATATGGATACAACAATATTACCTAAAACCCACACTTATTGAGATTTCCTTAGTTTTTACCTAATGTCCCTTTTTCTGTTCCAGGATCCCATCCAGAACACCGCCTTCCACTTAGTTGTCTTACCTCCTTAGGCTCCTCTTGGCTGTGAGAGTTTCTCAGACTTTCCTTGTTTTTGATGACCTTGACAGTTTTGAGGCGTATTGGTCAGGAGTTTTGTATAATGTCCCTCAAGCGGGATTTGTCTGATGTTCTTCTTATGATTAGACTGGAGTTTGGGGTTTGGGGGAAGGAAACCACAGATGTAAAATGCCATTCTCATCACATCATACCAAGGGTATATTCTATCCACATGGTTTATCTCTCTTGTGTTAACCTTGATCACCTGCCTGAAGTCGTGTTTGTCAGGTTTCTCTACTTTTTCTTTTTTTGGCCACACCATGCAGCTTGTAGGACCTTAGTTCCCTGACCAGGGATTGGACTCGGTCCCTCAGTTTTCACTGCTTGTGGAGTCCTAAGCACTGGACCACCAGGCAATTCCCAGGTTTCTCTGTCTTGAAGCTACTCTTTTCTCTCGATTTCTACACTGTCCTCTTTGGAAGGAAGTCACTATGTGCTACCCACACTTAAGGGGAGGGGAATTACACTCCACCTTTGACATACTCTCATCGTGCTTTTTGTTTTTGCTACTTTTTTTTTAGCATTTCCGTACTTTCTGGCACTACAAGATGCTCCAGGTTCATCCCGTATATTTCTTGCCCCAGTCCTAGATTCAGACATTTCCTTCTCATTTTTCTTGTGATGAGAACTTTTAAGATCTACAGCCTTAGCAACTTTCAAATATGCAAAACAGTATTATTAACTATAGTCACTGTGCCATACATTACATCCCCATGACTTCATATTTTGTTGTTGTTTTTGGCCACACCATGCAGCTTGTGGGATTTTAGTTCCTTGAGCAGGGATTGAACCCAGGCCCACGGCAGTGGAAGCACGAAATTCTAACCACTGGACTGCGAGGGAATTCCCCCCATGACTTATCAATGGAAGTTTGTTCCTTTTGACCACTTTCACATATTCCACTCATCCCTCACCACCACCTCTGGCAACCACCAATCTGTCCTCTGTATCTATGAGTTGTTTTTTTAAATTAATTAATTAATTTATTATTTTTGGCTGCATTGGGTCTTCGTTGCTGCACGTGGGCTTTCTCTAGTTGTGGCGAGCGGGGGCTACTCTTCATTTGTGGTGCAAGGGCTTCTCATTGCGGTGGCTCGTCTTGTTGCAGAGCACGGGCTCTAGGCGCGTGGGTTTCAGTAGTTCTGGCACGTGGGCTCAGTAGTTGTAGCTCGCAGGCTCTAGAGCGCAGGCTCAGTAGTTGTGGCGCACGGGCTTAGTTGCTCCTTGGCATGTGGGAGCTTCCCGGACCAGGGCTCGAATCTGTGTCCCCTGCATTGGCAGGCGGATTCTTAACCACTGGGCCACCAGGGAAGTCCTATGAGTTGTTTTTAAATTATTAAAAAATTTTTTTAGATTCCACTTGTGAGATCATAGAGTGTTTGTCTTTCTCTGTCTGAGTTATTTCATTTGGCATAGTGCCCTCAGGGTCCATCCATCTTGTTGCAAATGGCAAGATTTCTAGCACATTTTGACCCCACTTTCTCAGAGACCAGAGGACGAAGCTCTGGAGCTATCTATTCTAAGGGACCTCTGTTCCCTGATGTGGCCTCATCTTTGCAGTGCAGTTGGAGGGTGTAGACAGGGGTCTAAAGGAAACGGGGGCAGCTGCTGTGCAGAGTGGCAGTGAGTCATCCAGAGGTGAACTCTAGATTACCATGTGACCTCAGTCAAGGGCACCCAGCTTGTGTTGTGCAGGGTGCAGGCAGCATGGTCTAGTGCCCTTCCCCAGCAAAACCCCACCTCTGTGAACAGAGGAAGTGCCGCATGCTGAGGACCAGAAGAGAAGAGCAGAAAATGTGGTTACACAACACTGGGAGATGGCAAAGACGTCATGGGAAAGGTCTCCCAAGCATTAGGCTGGGGAAGGAGGCAAGTGAAGTTGAACGAGATTGAGTCAGAAGGGGCTGGTGAGGATGTGTGTGCAGAGAGCAGACTTGACAGGCAGGAGGAGGGAGCAGCCAGGCCTGGCTGTAGCTGGGGGGAACTTTTGTTTTAGAGTTTGGATGTGGAGGAATGTGATGTAGGCATGTTTGATGCATGCGTGAATTAGATATGTTTATTAAATGTATGCTAGTTCATCTCACTTTTCCAATACAGGACAGTCAGGTGCTAAAATTCTGGGGATGTTCCTCACATCATAATCTGGGTGAATGATGCCCCTTTCAGTTGTTCAGAGCACAAACTATATATGGGGCTCTGCTAAGTGTGGTGACGGTATAAGCAGAAAGGGTAGGGGGATCCAGATATAGTTTGTTTTTTCTTAAGATTTTATTTTTATTCATTTATTTATTTATTTTGGCTGCACAGGATCTTATTGTGGCACGCGGGACCTTTTAGTTGCAGCGTGCAGACTTCTTAGTTGCGGCATGCGGACTCCCAGTTGCAGCACGCATGCAGGATCTAGTTCACCGACCAGGGATCGAACCCAGGCCCCTGTAAGCGCGGAGTGTTACCCACCGGACCACCAGGGAAGTCCCCAGATATAGTTTTTTGACGTCAGAGAAGCCATTTAAGCCTAAACTGTTTTGTGATCTAAGCCTGGCCACAGTGCTTGACCTTGAACAGGTCTCAGTAATAATGATCGTGAGGGAACAGAAGAACGGAATGACTTAGGCAAGAGAAGTAAGAATGGCAGAGATGATACATCAGTTGTAAAGACTCCCAGTTCTGGTTCAGCGGTAGAGATTGGCCTGAAGCACTCAACCATCAGCTCGACTGGAACCTAAGAGATGGTGATGTTGACCTTTTCCGGCCCTTGTGACTTCAGTCAACTGAAGCTTGGCCTCTGTTGACTTTTGCCCAAATTCCATGCTGAATTCTCCTCTGCTCAAGCCCCGTTATGAATATGCATGTACCCTTAGTTTAGAACGTCCCCAGTTTGGCTGTTGGGGAGACACTGCTTTGGGAAGGATCTCCAGTGTCCTCCTTACTCGCTGCAAGTCATAAATCCTCCCTTCTCCTGCTCTTTGGCTTGGTTGTGTCTTCTGGCTCGACACCCAACAAGAGGGGAACCCGATTTTTATGTAACAGGAATGAGTTTACCATCTGTGGGAAGCACAGTATTTCACCCTCATAACCTCAGTCGTCCATACAGCAGCCCTCTGAGACAGGCACTGTCACCCCCATTTTTTTTTGGCCGAGCCACACGGCTTGTGGGATATCTCAGTTCCCCGGCCAGGGCTTGAACCTGGGCCATGGTAGTGAAAGCCCAGGATCCTAACCTCTAGGCCACCAGTGAACTCCCTCTCACCCCCAACTGACAGATGAGAAAAAGGAAACTCTGTTAGAGAAATAAAATAATTTGCCCAAGGCCATCCAGCCAGAAGTTGGCAGCATCTTCCGCTAGGGCAAGGGACAAGGATGGGGTGTGGTCAGCATCTTGCTGGGCTCCCCAGAACCAACTGGGCACTGCCGGGTTCTCTCAAAACTCAAAGGACCTGCTAGTTTTCTGGCCTCTCCCAAAGGATCCCTGACCCACCCAGGGACCTTTGCTCCTTCGCTGCTCTGAGGAGAAAAGGTGGTGGTAGAAAATTAGGGTGGAGGAATCAGTCTTAAGACCCTCATTAACAGAGTGTGACCTTCTCTCTCAGACAAGACTGCAGAGGGGAGAGGATGGGAGAAGAGAGTGGCAGGGCTGGAAATGATTCCTCGGGAGGTGGTGGGGGAGGCAATGGAGTGACAGTGACGGGCAGTTGTCACAGAGGAGGCAGGGGGCAGGGCTGGTGCAGGGAATCAGTCACCAGACCCAGGAAGGCTGGAAGCCCCCCACGCCCCCAAGCATAAGAGGAATGGGCGTGTTTAGTGCAAATAGAAGGAAGTCTTTGAGTCCTTACTGCAGGAGGAAACGAAGCTAGCTACGCTGGGAAGCTGAAAGTACACAGACCCAGGACGGATCCCAATTCTTTTGGGGTTTAGATTTATTCGACCCTAATCTAAGGGAATTTGGAGGCGGTCTGTATGCAAGAGGCTGAAAAGCTCGCAGGCACAGTTCCCCAGAGGGGGAAGCCACGGAGCAATCTGGAAGGACAGGAGAAGTGCAGTTGGGGGACACTGCTGGTGGTCTCAGTTTTCCCACTGCAGCAGGAGGCTGGGGGCTGGGGGCTGGAAACAGGGGGCATCTGAGGCAGAGACTCCAAGGTCAAGGACTGGTGAACCAAGGATCCCTCCACCCTTCCGGTGAGGACCATAGCCTGGCAGTCAGCAGTTTTTTTAACAGTAAGAATGATTTGAATCTGAACACCTTTAAGGCAGGAATGAACTCACCCACTTCCACTGTCCCCCACCCTTCCCAGCCACACATCTAAGAGGGTCAGTTCCTTTCTATGACTGGCTGACTCCTGCCAGTGCAGGATTTTTGACTTTTGCTAGACCAGCAGTGTCACCTTTGGAGACTCCAGTTTGAGGAAGGAGATGCGAGGGGCGGTTCTGGGTCCTGCGGCTCAGCCCTCCCCTCGGATGCTGCTCTGGGTACCGCGCTGTGTACAGTTCACAGACAGGGACTCTTATGCCTTTAGCATCCCAGCCGCTGCCCATAAATGACAACAGCGCCCTCTAGCTTCTGTGACAACCACACATTTCCAAATGCTCCCTGGATAGGGGGTGGTATCACCCCAACTGAGAGCTCCTGGGTGTCCCCTTTTTGGTACTGAGGAAATGACTTACACCCCTGCCAGTCTTTTTCTGGCATAGAAACACAAGAGACACAGAAGCCAGTGGCATGTGTTGTTCATTATAATAATGCCCTTGAGTGGGGGGGAGAAGGGAGGAGCCACGAAACCGGCCAGCGTTGAGTAGGGTAGGAAACGTGGACAGCCTCCCCAGCCGGGGACAACGCAGAAGTGTCACTTAATCTTTAGTGAAATGTACTCAGAGAGGGAGGGAGACTGGGGGGGAAAAACACTTTGCGCTGGGAGGGTGAGCCTGGAGGTCCTGCTGCCGGAATAAGCACGGCATCTCGGCCGTTCCATCAGCAGAGACCGCAGAGTTGAGCGCCACAAGGACCACCCCGGCCCCCGGGCCAGAACCCGGCAGCGGGGTGGTGGTGGGGCGGGGCGGGGCAGGGGGCGGGGCCGATGGCGGTAGGAAGCCAGGCTCCCGCAGTGACTAACCCCACATGGTTATCTGCAGCCACTGTGGGGCAAGAAGAACATCAGAGGATGGGTGAGGTGGTGGTGGGGCATGACGTCTGGGGAAAGGGAAGGGCCAGTGGAGCCGCGGGGGTGGCGGGGGGGTGCCTGAGGATCCTTTCCATGTACCTGGTTCAGGTTCAAGCAAATCTGGCCAGTATTGTTAGGGTCCATGGTTAGAAAGTACACTGTTTCAAGGAGGAGACAAGGGAGAAGGGTTGGGAGCTGAGTCAGTGGTCTGCAAGACCCCTTCCCGACTAGGGAGGATGTCAGAACAGGTGTAAGAAGCCGTTCCTTCCCTCTTCCCAGCCAAACCCCCAGCCCAGCAGGGAATTAATGGTAAGGACTCCTACAGCCTTGCTCTGAACCAGGGCCTGTTCTGAGTGCTCTCCAAATACTATCTCATTTAATCTCCGCCTCCCTTCTATGCAGGCTGTACTGTTATCTATATTTATAGGCAAGGCAACAGAGGCACAGAGAGATAAAGTGACTTGCTCAAGGCAACAGAGCCAGCAAGTGGTGGAGCTGGGATCTGAGCCCAGATCATCTGTGCCTGGTGGAGGGGAATGGTTCTGGAGCAGTGCTCTTCATGTGGGTATGTGGGAGAAGGCCGGCGGTCCACTGGCCCAGGGTGGGGAGTGGGCAGGTGCCTGACTCACTGAACATGGCCTTCAGCCTCAGGAAACAGCTGATGAAGCTGTCAAAATCCATGATCATTTCGTCATTTGCATACCTGGCCACCAACACCTGTGTCACCTTGTTATTCAGTTTGATGCCTGGGAGAGAGAGGAGTGTGGAGGGGGAGAGTCCAGCCCTCTGGCCACCGCTGCCTCCCCCGTCCCTGCCCCAAAGCCCTCTCCTGCCCCTGGCCACCTGCTTTCTCAATTGCCAAGCGCATCTCATAGGAGTTCAAGGTGCCTGAGTGGTCCTGGTCACACTCTTGGAAGATGTCCTGAAGGGACAAGACAGATGTGGTAGGGCCATGTGCATGGCACGGTGGCTGAAGTGATGAAATGCTTCACGACTGCTACCCAAGACCCCGGGGGCCCCCTACGCTGGCCCACTCGCTGAGCTCCAGTATTCCTATCACCTGGTGACTGTGGGGTTACTTCCTGGCACCCTGCCCGGGTCTCTCTGCCTGTATCCTTTACGCTGGCTGATACCTGGGCTGTGCTGGTTATTGAATATTGACTAGTTAATAGGCCAACACATCAACGGCTCCATCCTGGTGTGTGTGTGTGTGTGTGTGTGTGTGTGTGTGTGTGTGTGTCTAGTCAGGGGCTCCTGTTCCAGCTCCATCCTTACTAGTCCTCTTCCCTCCAGAGGACCTCTCTTTCTTACCTCCATAAACTGCCCCCTCAATGCCCTTTACCGTCCATTTCTTGATTTTTCTCCACAGGATCTGGAACTCCTGAAGCCCCAATTTGCCAGAGCCATCTTTCTGGGAGGTAGTCAAGGATATAAGAGGAGGGTGGGGAGGGCATCCTGGGGGCTGGGAAGCAGAGGGACTCACCGAGGTAGGGCACAAGACCCAAGGGGCCTGTATGGTAACCATGGTAACAGCCGGAAGACCTGGCATCTTTTGTTACCCCAGCGCCTAATCCCCACCGGGAAGGAGGGCATGGCTGGTCAGAGATGGCCACCTTAGGGCCAGGCTCAGGGGTAGGGGCTGGGGCAGGAGAGCACTGGACAGGACTGCCCACTGGACAGGAAGATACATCCAAGAGGTTGACCATACAGCGGCACACGTCCAGGCTGAAACCCTTGGTTTGGATGTTTTTGACTGTGAGGGAGGGAAGGGGCAGGAAGAAGGGGAGGGATGAGCAGGGTGTGGTTGGGGTTTGGGGGGGGTGGGGGGTGATTAAGGGTGGGGGAAAGGGTTGTGAGTGGGGGATGGAAGACTCACCTTTGGAGACCACCTTGTTGAGCAGCTTCTGTAGCTCATATATGCCCACCTCCTTGTCCTAGGAAGGGGGACCGTAAACCCCGGCTCTGGCCCCTTCAGCCCCAAACCACCTCCTTTCAATCCCCCAGCCCTCTGCCTCTCACCTCTCCACCGGCCACTATGTGAAACAAACGTATGAAGTCCTGGTCTATGTCATCCTCAGAGATGTTCTCCTGGAGGGAAAGGAGTGGGAGAGGGACACAGTCCAGAAAGTTCTTCCACACTCCTACATGCCACCCCCAACTCCCACCCCCCACAGCCTCCCCTCACCTCTTGGAGAAGCTCAGCGATGTTGGCTTCATCCAGTTCCCTGGGCAGAGGTGGATGAAGGTTCGGAGTGAGCAGGGGTCAGGGAGACAGGGATTCCAGTGGGATGGTCAGGGAGGTCGTGTCGTGTGTCTGCAGCAATACGGAACGGGCTCGTGCGATCTGGCTTCTGATTCTGGCTCTGCTACTACCTGGGACCTCCCTGCCTCATGCCTAAGTTTCCCTGACTGTACAATAGGGACGGGGGCGGGGGGACCCAGCTGACTGCCCCCTGAGCTTGAATCTTACAGCTCTGGGACAGGTGGCCTTGGAGCAGTGAGGTGGGGCCCCTCACCAGGACTCGCTGTGCTTCTCCGTGAAGACCCGGAGCAGGAAGTCAGCATCCTTGTGCGGCTCAAAGGTGGAGGGAATGATGATGTATTCCCCCGGAGGCAGCCGGAGGTGGCTGCTCACCTCCCGTGAGTTGGTGAAGATCTCTGAGAAGCCCAGGTCCTGATACTTCACGAAGAAGTCCTTTTTCAAGTGGACGTCCTGGAGGTTCTGAAACTGTCCGTGCCCTGGAGGTGGGTACAGGGCCCACAGGGGAGGGCAGGGAGGGAGGGACCCCCACGGTGATGCCCGGCTGGGCAGGGCTAGGGAGGGCCTGGACCCTGCCCATCTGGCAGGTAACCCCAGTGTGGTCGTTTCCTTCCCTGACCCTTACTCAGGGCCCAAGGGGGCTGGAACCCTGACCCAGTGGGCCCCAGAACCCTTCACCGAATTCCACCCCTTGCCCATCCACATGCCAGGAGCGGGGTGGATGTCTGCCCAGGATCAAGCCCCATGTCTTCTGTACCTCCTTTGGGACCTGGGAAGGGAAGAGAGAGGAGGGTCAGATCCCCGGGATGGTGAAGGGGCTCAGGCCTGTGGAAGCCAGGTGTGTGTGTGTGTTGGGGGGTGCTAAGGGCACTGGGATGCTGGTGGTGAGGAGGGGCGTGGGCTCTAAGAGCTAAAAGTCCCAGCGTTAATAACACTTCTGCTTTGAATCTAGAAAAATGGCACAGATGAACCAGTATGCAAGGCAGAAATAGAGACACAGACGTACAGAACAAACGTATGGACACCAAGGGGGGAAAGGGGTGGTGGTGGGATGAATTGGGAGATTGGGATTGACATATATACACTAATATGTATAAAATAGATAACTAACGAGAATGTACTGTATAGCACAGGGAACTCCACTTCGCTGTACAGTAGAAACTAACACAACATTGTAAAACAACTACACCCCAATAAAAAAAAATAACCCTTCTGCTTTGGATGGCAAAGTACGGTTTACACAAAGTTTTGCCAAGGGGAGATTTTTACCACTGCAGGTTAAGGATGGGAAAGAGAATCCCCCGGAGGTGAGATAACTTGCCCAATCTCACACTGCTGAACAGTTAAAGAGCTGGGATAAAAAACTGGGAGAGCATTTTCCATGGAGCGCTCACGTCTTGCAGGAAGTTAATAGGAGATTATTGAAACCGAGGAATGAGCACATAGAAGTTTGTAAAAAGGTGAGATGAACCAAGATAAATAGGTTGCTCTCCTCCAGGGATGACCAGAACCTTTAATATACTGATGGCCCCGTGGAGCTCTGGGTTGGGGTAGAGAATACAGCCTTTCCTGGCAGGGCTGTGTCTAACCTTGGAAATGGCTTCAGGTGTGTCTGTTAACCTGGGGGACTCACAGCCTAGGAGGAGGGCAAGGCTCGTGTCTGCTTCTGTTCACGATTGAACCTCTGGAGACTGACTGGGGCCTGGCATGCAGTAGGTGCTCCATGAATATCACTGACTATGTAAATGAATGGACAAACGGGCATTTCTAGGATTTTGCAAAGCACCGTTTGGGAAATGCTTGTCAGGGGTTTCTCTTGGCCGGAGTCCATGCTCCCATGTGGGGAGGCTTGGGGGCCGTGGAGAAATCTCCGAGTGTGTGGGAACTGGTGTGTGTTTGGACAAGTGACCTCACCTCTCTGGCTCCCAATCTCCTTCCTCTTCATTAAAGGCTTTACTATTCGAAAGGCCTTGGGAACAATGCCTGGCACAGAAGAAGTGCTCCCTAAGTGTTTCAGACTTTAACAATCTGAAAAGAAGACTGCCAGCCCTGCCTCAAAAGCGCAAAGCACCACTCCAGAAAGAGACAGGGCCGAGATGGGCAGTGAGGATTAAATTGGGAGATTGGGATTGACATATACACACTACTATATATAAAATAGATAACTAGGACTTCCCTGGTGGTACAGTGGTTAAGAATCCGCCTGCCAATGCAGGGGACACGGGTTCGAGCCCTGGTCCGGGAAGATCCCCACACGCCATGGAGCAAATAAGCCCGTGTGCCACAACTACAGAGCCCACGCTCTAGACCCCGCAGGCCACAACTACTGAGCCCACGTGCCACAACTACTGAAGCCTGCACGCCTAGAGCTGGTGCGGCACAACAAGAGAAGCCACCCAATGAGAAGCCCACACACCGCAACGAAGAGTAGCCCCCCACTTGCCGCAACTAGAGAAAGCCACGCGCAGCAACGAAGACCCAACGCAGCCAAAAATACATAAATAAATAAATAAATATTTTAAAAATTAAAAAAATAGATAACTAATAAGGACCTACTGTATAGCACAGGGAAAACTACTTAATACTCTGCAATGACCTATACGGGAAAAGAATCTTAAAAAAAAAAAGTGGGGCTTCCGCGGTTGTGCAGTGGTTGAGAATCTGCCTGCCAATGCAGGGCACACGGGTTCGAGCCCTGGTCTGGGAAGATCCCACATGCCGCGGAGCAACTAGCCCCGTGAGCCACAATTACTGAGCCTGCGCGTCTGGAGCCTGTGCTCCGCAACAGAGAAGCCGCGATAGTGAGAGGCCCGCGCACCGCGATGAAGAGTGGCCCCCGCTTGCCGCAACTAGAGGAAGCCCTCACACAGAAACGAAGAGCCAACACAGCCATAAATTAATTAATTAATTACTTTCTTTAAAAAAAGGCAAAATTCCTTAAAAAAACTGGATATATGTATAAGTACAACTGATAAACCTTGTAAATCAACTATATTCCAATTAAAAAAAAAAAAAAGGAAAAAGGAAAGAGACAGGGGTGTGGAGGCAGTTGGAGGGTGTCCTGGTTCCGGGTCAGGTGGTGGGGTGGGGTGGGCAGTGGTCCCAGGGGTGAGGCCATGGGGAGAGCAAGAGTGGCTGGGGGACCAGCTGGGCACGCACGGAGTAGATGACAAAGCCGATGGTCTGCAGCTGGGCTCCCTGGGGCCGTGCCCGCCTCCAGTTCTTCTGCATCAGGGCCACCAGGCAGGTGCAGACGACTTCGTCGTCCTCTGGGGCATCATCCTCCTCGGGGAGAGAGATCTTAAACTGGGGGTTGGTCCAGAATGTGTCTGTGGAGGAAGCAGGTCAGGATGGCCCTGCCCTTCCCAGGGTGGACGGGCTTCCCAGCCAAGAGCCCGCCTCCTCAACGGGGCCCAGGTGTGCGGTGAGTCAGTGGCCCAGCCCTTGCTCCCTGCACCCCTGAGTCCCCTCGCCCACCAATGTAGCTCCGGCAGCCCCCTGCAGTGCTGCCCCTCCTCCAGCTGCCCTCGTAGAAGGTGGTGTGCCAACACCTCTTGTAGTCCCCACAAAGTGTGTCGGGTATCAGGTTGCAGATTTCCAGGAGGGTGAAGTTGTCCAGGAAATCTCCGTAGGACATCCTGTGGTGGAGGGGAGCGGCAAGAAGCCCGCGCGCCTAGAGCCCGTGTCCACAACAAGAGAAGCCACCCAATGAGAAGCCCACGCACCGCAACGAAGAGTAGCCCCCCACTTGCCGCAACTAGATGGGCCAGAGCCCATCAGCAGCACACCCACACCTGTAGGCGACCCCCAGAGCCTCCCCATCCAAGGCACAGGTGGGACAGTGGCAGGAGAGATGAAGGGACTGGGTATGGGGACAGAAGGTGGTCCTTCTCAAGCGGCGCTGACCAGAACTCCCCGTCCTCCTTCCTGTGCAGCAGCTGCCTCTGGACGTCTGGGGCCACCTCTTCCCACTCCTTGGCACTGGAGCAGAGACAGGCAGTGGAGGGGCAGGGGGTCAGGAGGCACCTCGGTCCTCCCCCAGGGATGCCCTTACCCCTGAATGTCTGCCTACCGGGGGTCCTGGTTAGATGGAGAATCTAGAGGGGAAGGGCTCACACTGGGCGCAGGTGACCGGATGCCAGTCAGTCCCTCTGTGGCATGGCCTTGCTCGTGGGCCTGCTCTGTGCTCTGCCCCTCCCCCCAGAGGGCTGGTCTGGGCACCTACTTGTCACTCCAGGCTCCATTCCACTCAATTCGGCCCCAGGGATTCCGGACCCGAATCAGTGTTTCCATCCTGCCGTGGTACAGGACCTGGGTGGGTTGTGGGCAAAGGTTAGGAGTGTAGGGTCACAGAAGTTCTCCTTCTCCTGTCCCTCTGGGTGGGGTGTAGTGGTCAGACTCACATCCTGAAGGCCGGTCACTGAGTAAGCATGCCCTTTCACCAGCATCCTTTCCGTCAATGACTCCAAGTCACTTTGGCTGTTGATCTACACAGAATAGAGAGGAAGGAAAGGAACTCAAGGTCTGGTCAGAGGGATGGGGGCACCTGAAGTGAGGTGACAACTCTCTGGGTTCATTTTTTTTTAAGTTAAACTTTGTATTTTCAAATGATTGTAGACTCACACGCAGGTTTCTTTGTTTTTTGTTTTTGTTTCTTTTAGTTGTGGCATGGGGAATCTTTTAGTTGCAGCAGGCAGGATCTAGTTCCCTGACCAGGGGTTGAGCCCGGGCCCCTGCATTGGGAGCCCGGAGTCTTACCCACTGGACCACCAGGGAGCTCCCTCACATGCAGTTTTAAGAAATAATACAGAGAGATACGTGCACCCCATATCCAGTATCCCCCGGTGGTAACATCTTGCAGAACTATAGCACAATATCATGTTTTTTCTTTTTTGGCCGTGTCACGCAGCAAGCAAGATCTTAGATTCCCAGTGAGGGATTGAACCCTTGCCCCCTGCAGTGGAAGCGCAGAGTCCTAACCACTGGACTGCCAGGGAATTCCCTATAGCACAATATCAAAACCAGGATGAAGATGTTGACACGATTCGTCAGTCTTATACAGATGCCTCCACTTTTACTAGTACTCATTTATGTATGTTTTATGCATTGTTATCGTATGTGTAGTTTTCTGTATCCACCACCATCATCACAATATAGAACATTTCCATCACCAGTAGCATCCCTGGTGTTGCCCTTTTATAAGCAACATCCACCTCTTATGACCCTCTTCCCTAACCTCTGACAACTCCTAATCTCCATTTAAAAAAATTTTGTCATTTCAGGACTGTCATATAAATGGAATCATACAGTATGGAATCTTTTGGGATTGGCTTTTTCCACGCAGCATAATTTCCTTGAGATTCATCCAAGTTGTTTTGTGTGTCAATAGTTCATCTCTTCTTATTGCTGAGTAGTATCCCCTGGTATGTATGCACCTGTCCAACTATTCACCCTTTGAAAGACATCTAAGTTGTTTCCAGGTTCTGGTTATTATGAAAAGAGCTGCTTTGAACACTTGGGTACAGGCTTTTGTGTGGACATAAGTCTTCATTTCTCTGGGATAAATGCCCAAGAATACAATTGCTGGGTCTTACAGTAGCGCTCTGGGTTCATTTATTTATTTGAACAAATATGTGTTGGGTATCTATCGCATGCCAAGTACCATCTTAAGCCCCATGCCCCAGCAGTGAATGAGACAAATAAAGTCACTGTCTTCATGGAATATGAAAACTGTCTGGAGAAGATTGGTTGTGAATGTACACGTCGATAAGTAAGACAGTTTCTGATCATGATAAATCTTGGGGAGAAAATCAAAACAAAGTAGAGAGGAAATGGGGGGCAGGAGCGGCTAATTTAGATTGGGAAGCAGGGAAGGCTAGCCTGAGGAAGGGCCATTTGAACTAAAAGATGAATGAGAAGGAGCTAGTTATGCAGGTATTTGGAGAAAGAACTTTCTAGGTGAAAGCAACAGCAGGTGCAAAGGCCCCGAAGCAGGACCAAGCGTGGCTTACTTCGATGGAGCACCCCATGAGGGATGATCGCTCTATGGCCTTTCTAAGCATCCTCAGCAGGTTCGGAGGGGGCTTCTGGAGTTGGAAGCTCTGGGTCACGCCCCCCGTGAAGTCCTCAAAGCCCTCTACCGTGTTGCCCCCTGACAGGGCTTCATAGGATCCGTTCAGCCTGTGGGCACAGAGAGGGCACCGTCTGGGCTCTGGGATGCAGTTGTGAGCTTGGACCTCAGAGGGTGAGGTGAGGGAAGGGAGGGATGTCCTGCCGTCCCCCTGCCTCTTCCCCTGATTCCAGTTGCTCCCCTACCCCCCGTCACTGCCGACTGCCAGAGCAAGCTTGGAGGCCAGGCAAATCGCCAGGCTGGGGCACTCACTTGGCGTACGCCTTCTCCAGCAGGGCACTCCAGAACTCGGTGCGCTCGGCTGAATGCACGAACACCAGCTTGCCGTTCTTTGTGGGCAGCCGGTCATCCACCACCACGTCCATCCACTGCCCAAACTGCCAAATCTGCGGGCGGCAAGGTGGGTCTCAGCGGGGCGTGGGGCATCTGTATGCCCCAGGCCCCCTTCCGAGCTCAGACACACATACATGCGCGCACGCGCGCGCACATCCCCCCTCCCTTCTTGCATGAAGACTCTGTTACACGAGCGCCTCCTGGTGTCAGGTTCAGTGACACACCAGTAACAGAGGACCCCTCACCCCTCCGCCGCCGCCGCCGCCAATGAAAGGCAGTGAAAGGCCTGAACCTCCCCCCAGCCTCACCTCCAGGTTCTGCCATGGCCTCCAGAGGGACCCACCCACCTTTTGACCTTGGCTGGACTTTTAGGACTTCCGAGGTCTTAAAAACTCTTGTGACTTTCAGAAATATTTTTATGACATGAGGAATTTGTCCACATGTTGAATAATTTGAGGAGCAGATTACAAAAATTACATGACAGAAACTCCCAGTGTCATATGCGTACATGCACATACACACACGTATACGTGCATATACATATGTGAGTGTATCTACCGAGAGAAAGACAGAGACAGAGAGAGAGAGAAGCAGGAGGAAGAGGAGGAGGAGAATGAATCACAAACTGATAACAACTATTTCCTTTGGGGGCTTTAAAAAATTAGCTTAGGGCTTCCCTGGTGGCGCAGTGGTTGAGAGTCCGCCTGCCGATGCAGGGGACACAGGTTCGTGTCCCGGTCCGGGAGGATCCCACTTGCTGCGGAGCGGCTGGGCCCGTGAGCCATGGCCGCTGAACCTGCACGTCCGGGGCCTGTTGCTCCATAACGGGAGAGGCCACAATAGTGAGAGGCCCGCGCACCGCCAAAAAAAATTAGCTTACATAATTTCTTTAGTGAGAGGATATTTCTCTGCTAATTAGACAAAAATCCACCCTAATAAATGTTGTTTTTTTCAAAAAGGAAAGAAAAAAGGTAAACTTCAAAGCATGTACTAATTCTTTCTCTCTCTCTCTCTCTCTCTCTCTCTCTCTCTCTCTCTCTCACACACACACACACACACACACACACACACACCCCTCATACACAAACCAACTCTGGCTTTCAAATCGCCCTTCACCTGAAAATGGAAGATGCCAGCATAGTTTTTCTTGAAGCTCTGCCCCCTGGGCACCACACGGTACAGCAGTTTGGGGTACACTGTAAGGGAGCCGATGGCAGCCAGCAGCCAGCAGTCCCCTGGAAAGACAGAAGGGCTCCCCGTTTGAGCACTCCCATGTGTGTGGGTCCCTGAGTCCAAGCCCCAGAAGATCAGGGGCTGCTCTGTGGCCCCCTCCCCGATGCCCTCCCACTGCAGAAGGGCCAGCTCTGGGGGTGAGTTCTCCACCTTTCCTATTAGGCGAGAGACTCACAAATCAGAGCCAGATGTTTTTGTTCTGGGATTTGGGGAGAAGGTGTTTTTGGCCTTGGTCTTACTCCTCCCTCTGGGACCTGCCATCTTTGGGGGACAGCCAGTCATCTCCTGTCCCTTGAACAAGGCCAATCCCCTTCCCCATGGCCCCCCACCTCTACCCCATGATTACAGTGGTGTGGTGATCAAGACGGCTCTCCTTGTTGTCAGCCCTGTAATACTAGAGACCCAAGGGGCTCAGTCTGTACCCTCACTGGGACACAGGGGCAGGATTCTTGGGCTGAGGTCATCTGTTGCCATCTCTCCTGGGGAATCTCAGACCATGGGTGGGGCTTGGGGCAGGGTGGTGCCCTGAGGGGGTACATGGGCCAGGCTGAGGCTGAGGGCACTGGCAAAGCTTCTGTGATCACCAAGGCCTTCTGGCTGCCTGAGGAACGCTTGGAGGTGGGTAGAAGGGGGGAGAGGAATGTTAAGGACACTCTCGTCACCAGCGTGGAAAGGGCACCTAGGGAGAAGCAATTTTTCCTCTGGTAACCCTGGGCCCTCCAGTTCAGTGAGCCCCAGCGGCAGCTGTGGGACCTGCTGTCTCCTTGGCCTCTGCCCTACCCATACCCTGCCCTCTTCTCTGCCACAAATGGGACACAATTCAGCCCAGAGGAAGCCCACCCTGGCCTTCTTCCTTAAGATGCAATGAGGGGTTTGGAGGAAACCGGGGGATAGGACCAGGCTTAGGGAGGAAGCTCTCTCTGGGGGCTGTCCGTGGGAGCCTGCGGGAGAGTGGCCGCTCCTTTACCTGATACCCCAGACTGAGGAAGTCGTGTCACTTGCAGTGGTTAGCGGAAGCCTAATTCCCCTCTCCTTGACCTTAGGCCGGATTGCGAGCTTGCTTTTAACAGCAGAACATGGGGGAGTTACCGCCTGCTTCTCCTGAGACCAGGTGGTGAAGGCATTTGGGCTTCCTCCTTGCTCTCTCTCTCTCTCTCTCTCTCTCTCTCTCTCTAGGGCCGCTCACTCAGTGGGAGGCCAGCTACCATGTGTGGACACTTAAGCGTCCTACGGAGAAGCTCATGTGGCAAGGACCTGGGGCCTCCTGCCACGTGAATGCACCATCTTGGAAGGGGATCCTTCAGCTCCTGTGGCACCTCACGAGAAACCCTGAGCCAGACCAGCCAGGCTATGCTGCTTCCTAATTCCTGCCCCGGAGAAGCTGTGAGATGATAGATGTTTGTTGTTGCTTTCAGTCACTGACTCTTGGAGCAACTGATAACTAATATAGCACCCTGCTTACTCCCAGACCCAGATGGCAGCAGGTAGGGGTGGAATCCGGATTAGGGGAGGAAAAGGGACACAGAAGAGCTGTCTGAACCCAGGGCTCCCAGTCCCCCAGCCTCAGGAGACACCCCGGCACTCTCTCCCAATTCACCGCCTGCCCCCAGCTTTCCTGCCCCCCACTCACCGAGCACCCCCTGGCAGATGTCGGTCGGGCTGACCCCATTCACAATAAATTGAGGATTGCTTGTGATTTGCTGAGATGAAGGAATAAAAGTTTCAGAGAGCCCAGGACACCCCCCTCCCAAGCTCCCTCCCACTTCCCTGGGAAATGCTGCTGTCTCTTGGAGTTCTAGGGGAAACATGGATGGGGGCGCGGCAGGGGGAACTTGGCCTAATTGTAGGCTGGGATGGCAAAGGTCAGTGAGTGACCTTCCCAGGGGTTTTCTGAGAGGTTTTACTTAAGCCTGTCCCGAACCGTCCCCTGCCTTGATGGAAATGGAGTCTAGTACGGAGCCAAGATAGGGCGGTGGGGGATTGGAGATTATCCAAGTGACTGGGACGTCACTACTACCCCCACCCCCCATGAGTCCATGCCTCCCTTCCCAGTGCCCACATGGGGCCGCTGCCAGCTGATGTTCTGCACGTGTTTGGAGTTGGGGCCCAGTTCCTTGAAGCCCAGTGAGCTGGGTTCAGCGGGGAAAAAGGGGTCCTTGAACAGCTGCCCCTTCCGTAGGCAGAGTGCTCGCAGCTCCTCAAAGCTCTGGTTGTTGTAGTTCTGGGCGTTGTGGTGCTGGCCCATGCCCTTGGCCTTGAGTCGGTTCTGGCTTATGTGAGCCGCCATCCCCTTGTTGGTGAAAACAGTCTCCGCTGAATAATAAAAAGACAAATAACCTAATCAAAAAATGGACAAAGGATCTGAATAGGTGTTTTTCTGAAGAAGATACACAAGTGACCAATAATCACATGAAAAACTGCTCCACATCCTTCATCAACAGACAAATGTAAATCCAGGTCACAATGAGATACTACTTCACATCCACTAGGACGGCTCTAATCCAAAAGAGTAATAACAAGTGCTGACGAGGGTGTGGAGAAATTGGAGCCCTCGGGCACTGCTGGTGGGGATGTAAAAGGGTGCAGCCACTTTGGAAAACAGTCTGGCAGTCCCTAAGTTAAACACAGAATTACCATATGATCCAGCAATTTCACCTCTAGGTATATATACTCAAGAGAAATGAAAATATATGTCCATACAAAAAATTCTGCACGGGGCTTCCCTGGTAGCGCAGTGGTTGAGAGTCTGCCTGCTGATGCAGGGAACACAGGTTCGTGCCCCGGTCCAGGAAGATCCCACATGCCGCGGAGCGGCTGAGCCTGCGCGTCCGGAGCCTGTGCTCCTCAACGGGAGAGGCCACAACAGTGAGAGGCCCGCGTACAGCAAAAAAAAAAAAAAAAAAAAAAAAAAAAATTCTGCACAAATGTTTATAGCAGCAGCAACACTCGCGATAGCCAAAAAGTGGAGAAAACCCCAAATGTCCATCAGCTGATGAGTGGACAAGCGAAGTGAGGAATACACGTACAGCGGAATATTACTCACCAATAGAAAGAAATGAAGTACTGAGACATGTTACGACATGGATGAACCTTGAAAACATTATGCTAAGTGAAGACAGCAGTCACAAAGGATCACATATTGTACGATTTCGATTATGTAAAATGTCCCAAACAGGCCAATCTATATAGAGACAGGAAGTATAATCATGGTTGACTAGTGCTTAGAGGGTTGGGGGATTGGAAGTTGATGGCTAAAGGGTATGGGGTTTCTTTTGCGGGAGAATGAAAAGGTTCTAAAATTGATTGTGGTGATGGTTGCACAACTCCGTGAATGTACTGAAAACCACTGATTGTGCACTTTAAATGGGTGAATTGTATGGTATGTGAGTCATAGCTCAATAAGGCTGTTTAAAGAAAATGACCTCCAGACCATGCAAACAGACACTGCCTTTTGGGGAGAGTGGAAATAATGGAGTGCAGCGGGCAGGAGGGCAGAGGGGAAGGGGCTGCTCGCGGGGGAGGGTCCAGTTAGGGAATGGCCCAGTGGGTGGGGTGGCTGGGTCTCTGAGAGGAAAAATCAGGCTGGCTGACAGGTCCTGAGTCAGCTGGCAGCTGGGGACCCAGGATCCCTCCTCCCCCAGAGGGACTGCAACCTCTTACACCCTTCCTGAGTATGCCTGCCCACACCTGTCAGCCCTCTGTGGGACTGACTCCCCACTGCCACCAGCAGGGGACCCAGGAGGAGAGCGTGGAGGAGGGATGAGAAGAGCGGAGGTCCACTCTGAATCTCCAGTCCTACCCCACCCAGGCACCCGGGGCCTGCGCCCCCCCCCATCTCCCCACATTCTCAGCTGCCTCTGGAATAAGGAAGTGCTTGGGGGAAGGGAGGAAGGATGTGGTCTAAGTTAAACAGAGCCCAGTTGGGGCCGGGGTGTGGGAGGAATCCAGAGTGAGGAAAAGAAGGGGGGCAGCTGCAGAGGGGGGAGCAGGGGGTCTCAGTTACGCTTCCTCCCTTGAGCGGACAGGCAAGAAGAGTTAGAACAGCAGAGATAACAGTCCTGAGCGCCTGCTCTGTGCAGGGCCCCGAGAGAGGGCCACGTGGTGCCCACGGTGACCGGAACAGAAAGCCCGAGCTCGGAGGTCGGTAGTGGGTCGAAGGTCACGGAGTGAGGGCTGGGGTGGACTAAGCTTGACCGCAGACCCCAGATTGGGCTTGTGACCTTCACCCTACGCTGTCCTGGAAGGAGGTGCCTCTCCACCATGGGAAGGCCTGGGGACCCAGAGCCATCTCCCCATCCTAGTCAACTAAGGAGGTCACGGGCCATTTGTGGCTCAGCTTATCTGATACCCCCTTACTCTTCCCATTACCCAAGCAAGCAAACCCGTTCTCCCGTCCCTCACCAGCGTCTCCTGGGACTTCTCTGGGTCCAGGAATGACTCCCGTTCCCTCCACTTATTAGCCTGACAAACCCACACAGGTTGCCACCCACCAGCCCAGTGCCTTGGAGCACAGGCTGCCTTTGTTCTTCAGCTGCATTGACTGTTCCTGCCTTGGTGCCTCTGCTTGGAATCACTCCTCATCCCACACACACATCTGTCCACTGGGAAAGTCCTGGCTCAATGCCACTGGCTCGGTGAAGCCTCCCCTGACGCCTGTGCAGAGTCGGGGCTGCCCTGGTGTCCAACACTCTCCTTTATTATGACACCCATCCCTGCCTGGCCTGTCTGTCCCTCCCCCCGCACCGAGGTGATGAGCTCTCAAGGGTGGAGGTGGGGTCCCCTGTCCACTGCTGGGTTCCCTCAGTCTTACACTGCACCTGACCCAGCAGGGGCTCAGAAACGCTTTCAGGGGATGAATGAGTGACTGTCTGCTTTGCAGACAGTAGTAATTTTTCATCTATGTTTGCGAATCTATGTTTTCTCTCTCCTGCCCCGCTCCCCAACTCCCTGTTCCATTCTAGCTCCACATGTATTTTGTTTACTGGTTGCCTCCCTCATAGAATGAATGCTCACGCAGGCAGGGATTTTGGTCTGTTTTGTTTGCTGCTGTATTCCTGCTGCTGTATTGTGTACATAGTAGGTGATCAATAAATATTTTGGGGCTTCCCTGGTGGCTCAGTGGTTGAGAGTCCGCCTGCTGATGCAGGGGACATGGGTTCGTGTCCCAGTCCTGAAAGATCCCACATGCCGCGGAGTGGCTGGGCCCGTGGGCCATGGCCACTGAGCCTGCGTGTCCGGAGCCTGTGCTCCGCAATGGGAGAGGCCACAACAGTGAGAGGCCCGCGTGCCGCAAAAAAAAAAATATATATATATATATATATATATATTTTGAAGGATGTTCTTGGCAGCTTCTGTAGGGAGGAGGTCAGTGTATCTCAGTTTCTCCCACAGGAAGAGGGCCCAATAACAATCTGTGAAAGGAATGGGTGGGCATGTGGTTCATCCCTGGGACACGCCCATCCATTAGGGGGAGCCCCCTAGCAGGTGCCCAGTAAATGGTGGGACCTGCAGACTCCAGTCCAGCACTGTCCACAGGCCATGCTTGGGCTGGGGACCAAAAAGGGCCCAGCTCAGCCCAGGAAAGCCAGAGTGTTGGTGCAGGGAATGACAAAGGTCTTGGCTACAGCAGAGAGGTCTCTCTGGGGTCCCTTGGGGTCCCTGAGGCCTGGAGGCTTCTGGCCCCCACTAAGAAAATTTCATTGGTTGTAAGGATTAGGGTGAGTTTGCTGAAGAAAAATTTGGAATCCTGTCCTTTGCTTCTTCCATAAAGCCTGTGGCTTGTGATGAGAAGATAGTAGGAATCCTCCCTCAGTTATAAAAGTAACTAGCACTTACACAGCATTTATAAAAGTAATAATAATTAACAGAGTTTGAGGACTCAGCGCATGCCTGCATGGCTCTAAACACTTTATGCGCATTAACTCATTGAATCCTCACAACAGCCCTGTTAGTTAGGTTTATTATTATCGTCTCCCTGCTTCAGAGGGAGAAAGTGAGGCACACAGGCTGAACTTCCTCAAGGCTGCACACCTGGCTGGCAGCAGAGTCAGTGTCACACCTAGGCAGGCTGGTCCATGCTCTCACCCATTACCCTTACTGCCTTTCAGGGAGGGAGCCTCGGTGGAGGGGCAGAGGAGGTGCTGGAGAGAAGGACAAATGGTCAGCAGGTCTGGGGCCAGCCCTTCTTCCATCTTACTACAGCCTCTAGGTGGCCTTTCTTAAGCTCCTTCCCTGGGCTGGGAGGAGAGGTTGAGGATGGTGTTGGAAAAGGGGTCAGGAGGTAGCTTATTTCTCTTTAGCAGAGCTAGTGCCCTGGGCTGCACCAAGCCAGAGTGGGTAGCTGTGTGACCTTGGGCAAGTTGCTTTACATCTCTGAGCCTCGGTTTCCTCATTTGCATGAAGAGGTTGCTATATCCTATCTTGAAGTATGTATCAGGATTAAATAATGCAACATACATGAAAAAGACAGGTGTTCCATAGGTGCTCAGACAATGTTAGTTGTCTTCTCCCCGCTGATCTGGCTGGTCAACTAGTTAGTATTTATTGAGCTCCTAGCAGGATCACATAGCCCCCTGCATACCCCTCTGTCACAGGACTTAATGAGCATAAGGACAGGGTCCTGAGAGGAAGGACAAAGAACATCCCTAAGAGAGAAGAGAATCCAGAACTTGTTTTGTTTCACTGCTGGGTCCTCACCCCATGTTGCCAGCCGACCTAGGTGGGTGAACCCAGGGCCCGCCCAGAGAAGGTAAGTCAGCGGTTCTCACCGAGGGGTGGGGGGTGATCGCATCCCCAGGGAACACTTGGCGATGTCTGGAGACATTTTTCATTGTCCTAACAGGGGACTGGGGTGTGGGAGCTACTGGCATCCAGTGGGTAGAGGCCGGGATGCTGCTAAACATCCCACAGTGCACAGGACAGACCTTACAACAAAGAATTATCCTGCCCCCAAATGTCAAGAGTGTGGAGGGTGAGAAATCTGGACTAAGTGAATGGCCCAAGACCCCGCATGGTGAGGGAACCCTCCGTGCCCTTCCACCATGGGGCTGCCCTCTGCCCGGCTGCCCCCAGGAGTGAACATGCCGAGCTCTCCAGGGGTTCTGGAAGGACCACAGAAGGTGCTGGTGTCTAAGAAAATTGGAGAACATCTGAGGGCAGACCAAGGCAGGCGATGAGGGTTAAATGTCACCTCCCTCATGCTCCGGGAGCCGTCCGTCCCCGGACCATCACCCAGCTGAGGAGTGATTTCTCACTGTCCTGACTCCAAACCTGCCTAAGGTCCTGCATACTCTGTCGGCCGGGTCTGCGCTTCTGACTCAGTGGCTGGCAGGGAGGACTCACACACACACTCACACACACACACACACTTCACCACAGTTATCTCCCAGAATGTCTCAGGGCCAGGGCCATGGGCAAGCTGAGACAGACAGACAGACAAGGCTGGCTGTGGGAAGGACAGGCAGGCTGCTAGAGCAATACGTGAAAACAAGGCTTGGATGTATAGGACGATTTTTGGACAAGACAGGGCATGCCTTGTCTTCTCCCATCAGACTGGGGACCTGTAGATTTAGGGACAGCTTAATTTCCAGAGCAGAGAGCAAACAAAGATGTTGTCTAGACTGGACTTGGGGCCTCCCCTTCGGCCTGCACTTCCCAAGAAGCCTGGAGGCTGGGCCTAGGGTGCCCCTTATTTCTCTAACAGCCACGGCCATGGCCACGGGGGCTTCCTTCACACAAGCCTGTTTCCCAGGTGGCTGTGACAGTGCGGTGGCTGGTCCCTCTCCTCTCCCCGACTCCAAACTCTCAGTGGTGACGAGGTTGGGCTCCTGCAGGTCTGACCGTCCGTGGCCCTTTCTTTCCCAAACCAGCTGAGGAAGAGGCCTAGCTCCTGCGCCTCAGGAGCACCCAGTCTGATGGAGGAGTCACCCTCAAGGGGACACAGCCCCTTCCCTTGGGGGAGGTTCTAGTCTGCCAGGACAGGAGTGGGACAAACCCCATCAACGCCTACCTGGGGAGTGCAGCATGCTGGTGGCTCGCATGGCGCTTGACAGTTGAAGGTTCTGGGGGGAGGGGCTGGAGGACTCCCACCCCCACCCAGAACTCTCCAACTGCAGTGGGATTCCTAGGTCAGGGGCACCTTTTTTTTGTTTTTTTGTTTTTGTTTTTTTTTGCGGTATGCGGGCCTCTCACTGTTGCGGCCTCTCCCGTTGAGGAGCACAGGCTCCGGACGCGCGCAGGCTCAGTGGCCATGGCTCACGGGTCCAGCTGCTCCGCGGCATATGGGATCTTCCCGGACCGGGGACTCTCAACCACTGCGCCACCAGGGAAGCCCCAGTGGCACGTTTTTTTTTTGTTTGTTTTTTAATTTATTTATTATTTTTGGCTGCGTTGGGTCTTTGTTGCTGCGTGCGGGCTTTCTCTAGTTGTGGCGAGCAGGGGCTACGCTTCGTTGTGGTGCGCGGGCTTCTCACTGCAGTGGCTTCTCTTGTTGCGGAGCACAGGCTCTAGGCGTGCGGGCTTCAGTAGTTGTGGCTCGCGGGCTCTAGGGCGCAGGCTCAGTAGTTGTGGCGCACAGGCTTCGCTGCCCCGCCACACGTGGGATCTTCCCGGACCAGGGCTCGAACCCGTGTCCCCTGCGTTGGCATGCAGATTCTTAACCACTGCGCCACCAGGGAAGTCCAGTGGCACGTTTTTAACAGCTGCCTCCTTCCCACTTGTCCTCCCACAAGCTGGTGCTGTCGCTAAGCTGGCCCCTTCCATCTGCCTGGTCCCCACCCACCAGTCCAAGGGCCATCTCCCTGTGGGGACAGGAGACCCAGCACCCACACACTGGAGGTCACCATGAGGCTGGCTGTCCTCACCGTATCATCCCGTCGGGATAAGTCTGAGACCCTCTTCTTCCGCCCAGGGTTGCCAGGAAGGGGCTGTCCCTGACACCTCAACCAGACCTCTTTATCTTGAGAGCCTCCTCATTTCCAGAAGCCACTGACATGGCGTTCTTCCTGTGCATCTCTGTGTCTTCACATGGCCTTCTCTGTGTCTGTCTCCTATTCTTATAAAGACACCAGTTGTATTGGATTAGGGACCCACCCTTTTCCAGCATGACCCTATCTTTTAAAAAATTTTTAATTTATTTTTTATACAGCAGGTTCTTATTAGTTATCCATTTTATACATATTAGTGTATATATGTCAATCCCAATCGCCCAATTCATCACACACACACACACACACACACACACACACACACACACCCCAATGGCCTTCCCCGCTTGGTGTCTATATGTTTGTTCTCTATATCTGTGTCTCAATTTCTGCCCTGCAAACCGGTTCATCTGTACCATTTTTCTAGGTTCCACATATATGCGTTAATATATATTTGTTTTTCTCTTTCTGACTTATGGCGCTCTGTATGACAGTCTCTAGATCCATCCGTGTCTCTACAGATGACCCAATTTTGTTCCTTTTTATGGCTAATATTCCATTGTATATACGTACATCTTCTTTATCCATTCGTCTGTCGAGGGGCATTTCAGTTGCTTCCATGACCTGGCTGTTGTAAATAGTGCTGCAATGAACATTGGGGTGCATGTGTCTTTTTGAATTATGGTTTCTCTGGGTATGTGCCCAGTAGTGGAGTCAGCATGACCCTATCTTATCTAATTAGTTCTGCAATGACCCTATTTCCAAACGAAGTCACATGCTGAGGTATTGGGGATTAGGATTTCAAAAAATCTTTTTGGGGGATGCAATTCAACCCACAACATTCTTCTTGGCATGGTTAGGCCACTGGCATGCCTCAGAGCAGGTGATGGGGGTGTTTCTGGCTTAACTCCATGACACTGGGGGAAGGTGTCTGGTACCACGCCAGTCACTTTGGCCTAATTGTGGGTCCTAGAGTCATCACTCTCCATGTCAGTCTTCTCAGCTGGACACTAAAATGTTTGAATGAGGCAAGGTGTCCTGCCTTTAAGCTCCCATAACATCCTAAGATTTTTTCACCCTGTCCTAACTCCACTGTGTACAGGTTGCGTTACCTGGGGCAAGAGACATCTCGGCCATGGGCCTCACGCTTCTCATCTATAAATTTGGAATAGGGCACCTCTGAGGACTCAATTACAGGCCCATCTCATTTTATTGTGTTTCAAAGACATTGCGTTTTTTTACAAATTGAAGGTTGGTGGCAACTCTGTGTCAATCAAGCAAGCCTACCGGGGCCATATTTCCAACAGCATTTGCTCACCTTGTGTCTTTGGGTCACATTTTAGCATTTAGAACTTACCACCAGCAAAAAGATTACAGCTTGCTGAAGTCTCAGATGATGGCTAGCATATTTTGCAATAAAGTATTTTTAAATTAAGGCACGTACGTTTTTTGAGACATAGCACTATTGCACATGAATAGACCACAGTGTAAACGTAACTTTTATGTGCGCTGGGAACCCCCAAAATTCGTCTGACTTGCTTTATTGTGATATTTGCTTTATTGTGGTGGGCCTGGAACAGAAACCCCAGTATCTCTGCGGTCTGCCTGTAGTTCACTCATAGAAAGTGCTAAGAACAGGGCTGGCCCTAGCGAGCACTCCCATCTCGGTCTGGCTTGTCGTGCCCTCGGCTGTGGGTGCCCAGGAGGCAGCCTTGCTCCTCACTGTGTCACCGGTGCACAGTAGGTCCTCAGGATGGTTTGATGGAGGGATCAAGGGTGAGACTGCTGTTTGTGGTCTCCGGGGACTGCTGTGTGTGCTCCCTGCTGGAAACTCAGCCAATTTCTGTCCATCCACCGGCTGGCTCTCTGTTCCCCTGCCCTTGGCTCGGCAGCAACTCCAGCCCTGGGACTTCGGGATGCCTGCCCCCTGGGGTCCACGTTTCCCAAGACTGCGGATCTGACACACAGGACATCCGGGTGATTTTTATCAGGCTTTTCTCTGTTTGCTGTCCCCACTGTTGGCCGTTTCTTGCCGACCGTCTGTAGGCCTTTGGGGTACTTGCTTCTTCCTCCTTCTCTGCCTCCTCTGAGTCTCCCCTCCCTTCTGGGAGTTCTTTGACTCTCTTTCTTGTTTTCTGCAGTGGGTGGTGGGTGGCGGGTGGGCAGGAGGATGCTCCAGGGCCTTAGGGGGTCACCTGGTCATGCTCCCTGAGTTTACTGATACGGAAACAGGTCCAGAGAGGAGAGGTGGCTCTCCTGGGGATGCACAGCAAGTGGGCGGTAGAACCAGGACTGGAGTCCAGGTCGTCTGGCTCCTGTTATACACGCTATATACTCTGTGGGCCTCTGGAGGGTGGGCTACAATGGTCACAGGAAATTTCTTAGAAAGTGAATTTGAGTTGGATGTTAGAGGATGGATCAGACTTGAACTGGAGGGTTTGCAGACTCTCCCTTTCCAGTTTCCCTCCCTCTCCAGTCTCCCTCAGGAGAACCTCTCCAAGATCCCTCCCAGGCCGGTATCCTTGGGCAAACCCCATACCCTCCCTGAGCCTGTGTCCTCACTCATACAAAGAGGAAAACCACACCTGCTTTGTAGGTACTATTAATGAGCATAGTATTAATTACAGTTGATGTTTATGGGGTGTTTACCATGTGCTGGGCACTGGGCCAAGTGAGCACTAGACATATATTATCTCATGTAACTCTCACAGCAAACCCACGCCTGACATCACAGCCAGCTCTGAGGAGTAAATGCTTGCATAGAAGTCACTTAGTGTAATTCCAGGCACATAATAACCACTCAATAAATTGCATCAACAATGACAACAAATAATAATGACAGTATTTGGTCGACTACTGTGGCCCTATTTTCTTGCCTCTCCCTCTCCAGAGCAGCCCACTAAAAGTTCCTCTCTGGAAGCAGCTGTCCTGGGATCGTCCCCCTCCAGGAAGCCTTCCTGGACCAGTGTGGAACTTGTGGCTCTGCACGGCCTTTCTCCCCTGAATCTCTGTCCCATTTGTGTGGATCTCAGCAATTCAGAGTGTGCGCCCATGTCCCTGTTCCTCATTCTGAGTGGTCCCACAATTTCCTCAGGGCAGGGGGTAGAGGCACAGGTGACAGGGACGTAGGGGGAGGGTGGTGGAGAGGCTGTCACCGTGAATATAGCAGGCCCCTCCTGCTACTCTCTCCTCTCCCTGATGGAGAAACTGAGGCTTCACACAAGAAGTCTCTTGCCCAGGTCACATGGGGATGCTGACCTCATAGGTCCTCCAGACCAACAGAAGGGTGGTTGGATGCCAGCCATGTGTCCAGGGCAGCAGCGCAAATCAGACACCTGCCTTGGAGTTTTTCTTTCCATTTTTATTTTAAAGGAAAAAAAAAAAAAAACAACAGTGCAAAACCCCATTTTCCAGTGTCAGCCACGCCCACCCCCCACCCCCAGGTCACCCCCCCTGGCTTGGGGCCTGACTCTTCCTCCCGCTCCGCACCCCCTCCCCTCTCATGCAACCCCTTAGGGGCTGGAGGCTCTACTTCCCTGGAGTGCTAGATCCCAGGGGGACTTGGTGGGGGGAGGGAGGTAAGAACTGGGGGTGCAGCCCCTGATCCACCTGCCCCCAGCAGGTCTCCAGCCAGTATCCCCCTTGGCTCTTATTAACCCTTTCCTGATCATACTACTAGCCCAGGGGGGCACTGATCTGGGGGGAACCCTGTCCACACCCCTCTTTGCCCCGGGGCCGGCTCGGGGCTCCCCTCACTGAGGATGGGGGGTTCCCTCCCTCCCTCCATGGTGGGGGAGAGCGGTGAAATCCCCAGGTTTAAATACCTTAATGAAAGCAGGGGATGGGGAAGGAAGGGGCTTTAGATCTAATAAATTATTAGCGTTTTAGTGTCCGTGGGGGGCGGGGTGGGTGGGGGCAGGGCGTGGCCTCCAGGGCCCTCCCTCCCCTTACTGGTGAATCTCATTCTCTATGAGGCTGTCCTCACAAGACTGGAAGTCTGTGTCCGTGAGGCCGTCAGGCGGCATCAGCAGGTCCTCATCTTGGGATGAGGATGACGGGGGCTCGTCCCCTGAGCTCCCAGGACCCCCGTCCCCGTCCCCGTCAACTTCTGAGTCCTGCAGCACCTGAGCGATGTATTTCTGAAGGGGGAGGAGGGGGGGGGTGAGGGTGGACAGCTGCCCCTCGTGGGGAAGGGTGAGGGGGGACCTCATGGCCTGTGAGGGGAGGGGCGGTGACCCTCTTCCTAGAGCGGGCTGGGGCAGCCCCCAGCTGCTGAAGCCAGATCCCTCCCGGCCCGGGGTCTGGAACAGGCTTCCCTTTCTGGATGACTAATGGCACACCCAGCTTTGGGGCTGGATCTCCACCAGAGGCTCTTCCCCACACTTGGCCACGGAGCAGGGCACTCACCGCAGATTTGGGGACAGCGGCAGCACTGGGGGGCCGTCCATTGCTTCTGGGGTCCACGGTATCTGTCTCCGTGTGCTCAATCTTGAGGGGCCCAGAACGAGTCAAGCAATGGGGGGAATGCCCTGGCCCTCAGCCATAATCACGACCCTACTCTCTCTTGGCATCCCTGCCCTCAGCTCCCAATCCCCCAACCCCACCCTGCTGAGATTCTGCCCTCGGCCACCTCCCTGCCCCCCCTGCCCCACACCTTGTAGTTGTGGGCACTGAGGTATTTGAAGTGTCCGAAGCAGACGTGGCAGAGACAGATGACAATGGTGATGACCAGGACCACGAATGTGAACATGGACGTGGGGGCTAGAAACCCTGGTGTCGGGGCGGGCAGAGAAAGGGCCGTTACCTCTCCTCCGGGTCCCCGTCCCACGGGCTTTTGCCCCCTCTGAACGCACTCCCACACTCGCATAGGCTGGGGCCTCTCCCAGGCCCCAGGCCTGTGACCCCCGGCCCTTGTGGCCTCCCGTGGCCTGCTCTGCCTCGACTCTGGCGGGAGTCTCCTCTGCCCACCGCCCACGCCGGTCCCCGAGGGTGGGCGGCGGCCCTCACCCGTGCGCATGGTGGAGAAGAAGAGGAGCCAGAAGAGGCACAGGATGGGTGCGGCAACCACCTGGTTGACAGCTCCTGAGTGGATCTTCTTGTCCAGCTTGGCCGGCAGGTAGGCGTAGTAGAGGTTGTACCTGTCTACCAGGTGCTTTAGCAGCATGTACATGAGCCCTGCGGGAAGCCACATGGGCCCTGACCTTGAGCTGCCAGCCTTTGTGTGTCTGTCACGGGTTGTCCTGGGCCTTTTGAGGTCACTGAAGGGCTGGTCCCCCTTCTTCTGCCCCAGGCCCAGTAGAGAATAGAGCCCCAAGCCCCTCACAGGACCACGGAACCTCAGCTTCCACTGCTTCAACCCCTTCACTCTGCAGCCCCTCCCTAGGAATTCTACTATTAGAAATCCATTTGTTTGGGTCAGCAAGCATCCTCTTAAAACCCATATCGTTCTTCCTATCTCTGCCCTTAAACAGATGAGTATAAATTAAGTGGCAAGTTCCATTTTCCTGGAGGGAAATTTCAAATGAGGACAAGGTGGTTAGTTTGGGAGTTTGAAGCCTTCAATAACCAGGGAGGGTGGTGAGGGGTTAGGATGTTAGTGGGGGGAAAGGAGAGGCCACCAGTGGGGGTGATAATTGGGGTGAAGAGAAACTTTGCTAAATTTCTTCAGAAGGAAGAGGGACTTGCCCAGGTCACATGGTACAGCTACAGCAGGGTATTTCCATGAGTAGTAAGGACCATGCTGAAACCCAAAGGTCTTTCCTGAGTTTACGGGGCTGTGTACAAGTGTGCCCATGGATTCTGTGTAGGACTGTGTGTGTGTGTGTATGTGTGTGTACACCTCAGTGGGCATGCGATGTGTGTCCAAGTATATCCACCCGAGTGAAGGCACTGGTGTGAGCAAACATGGCTGTGTTGGAGAGACTTGGCCCAGGGGCCCAGCACACCAGCTGATTCCAGCCTGAGCTGAGATGGCTTTTCCCCTCCTCCCCCCTGGCCGAGCCCCAGAATGAGCCAGGGACCGGGCGGGAGGCCCGAGGGGCCGGTCTCCCAGCCAGGGCCCTGTCCACTCGGGTGGCCTGCCTTGCTAGAGTGGAGCGGGAGAGGTCCTGGGTCCCCCCGAGCAGGGCCCAGGTCCCGGCGCGGCGGTGCCTACCGAAGGGCACGATGATGGGGCAGGTGATACTGTAGGTCATGACCACCGTGAAGACGCACATCATCCAAGCGTAGGCTGCGCCAAACTGGAACTCGTAGGCCTGATGCTGGGGGGGAGATGGGCGGGAGGGTAGCTCGGGAGTGGCGGGGCGGCCTGCAGGGGCTCAGGGCAGGTGGGAAGTGGGAGGGGGCCAGGAAAGAAGCCAGGGGGAAAAGGCACCCAATGTCCAGGGCAGGGCAGGGCAAAGCCGATGGAGAGAGGGGCTGTGGCTGAGACGGAGGTCAGGGTGGGCGCAGTGATGGGGCATTAGGAGGGGCCTTCGAGGCAAGAGGGGCTGGCAGGTTGGTGGGCTTGGGAATGGGATGCCCAGAGCCCTCGTGTGGGGTTAGGGCAGAGGGACCCTAGGTCTAGACCCAGACCTCCCCCAACTCCCATCACAGAACACTAGACTGTCAGAACTGGTGGGGGCCTACAGGGTTAGCTGTGTCAACCTGTCACTGTACACATGGGAAAACTGAGGCCCCAGACGGGAAGAGGGTAACCCAGGGCCACGGAACTCGCTGTCCAAGTCTCAGCACCCCGGGCGCCCCCACACTCTAGCACGGCGGCCACTGTCTCTGGTTGGGCCCACTAGGGGGCGCTGTGCGGACCGCGGCTGCCCCGGGTGGCCCTACCCGCTTCACGTTGCGCCTCTCGGCGGCCGAGCGCGCCAGGCAGAGCCGGATCATATACATGAGCAGGCCCGGGATGCGCAGCAGGTCCATGGCGTTGCCGATAAAGGCTGAGGCAATGACGTAGTTCACGAAGAACGCGCCGTTGTCCGGCAGGAACACGCACCTGCGGGCACCGGCTGCTCCAGCTCTGCACCCTTGGGGGACCCGGTGGCCCCCTGCCCACTGCCAGCGTGCCAGCACCCCCAACGTGCCTTCTTCCACGTGGACCTTTCAGGTCAGCCCTCAAAGCACCTGTGTCCCAGTGCCCCGAGTGTGAACCCCAGAGGCAGACGCCAGAGAGTCCACAGATGCCTCCAAAGTAAGCCCCAGACCCCTTCAGCGTGAGTGAGCCCAGAGGCACCCCTAGAACTTTATGTGGCCCATAAAGACCCCCGGAGAGAGTGCTTGAGACCCCTAAGGCCACCAGTGTCCAGGGTGTGATGCCGGAGGTTCCCCCCAACCCCCCGTGACCCCAAAGACCCCCAGCAATACCCAGAAGGCTCCCTGCCTTAGACCTTAACCAGAGTCACCTCCGGAGTGTGAGCCTCGGACACCTCCAGAACTGAAGCTCCAGAGAACCTACCCCAGAGATCTTCAGAGGCGGAAGCCCAGGGACCTTTGTCAGTACCCATGACACCCCAAGTGTGAGCCCAAGATTACCACAGATGGCCTAGAGCAAGACCCCTAGAGCTGGTGCCCACATAAACAGCCAAGGTTCGTGTCCCCCAAGACCCCCTCACAGGGATTCCCGGGGAAGGTGCGATTCCCAGAGAACTGCAGAGGCACAACTGGATGACAGCCCGAGACTTCAGAGGTGTTCCCAGAACTTGTGCCCCAGAAACACCCCGAAGTGTGAGCCCCAGAGCCCCCCATAGGCACTCTTAGGTGTGAGCCCGAGAGCCTTCCATAGATACTCAAAGGTGTGCCTCCAGAGACCTTCAGGGATACCTCCAGGAACCCCCATGTCACTCCCACAGTACAACCAAGATCCCACTATAGACCTCTCCAAACCACCCGAGTGAAGCTCGACTCCCATGGTTAGTCCCAGGATACAGGCCCCAAAGCCCACCATAGAAACCCCCCAAGTGTGGGCCCCAAAGCCCCAAATACACCTCGGGGGTGACCTCAGAATCCAGAGAGGTTCCCAACACAGACCCTGGGACGTCCCATGTATACACCCAAGACAGCCTGTGGGGCAACCTTTGGGATGACCCTGACTGTGATATAAGCCCCCTCCTCCTCCCCGCTGCAGGGGTGGGAGCTTTGTTGTACCATCCCATGGGGGAATAGCCACCCCCACCATCTGGTCTCCTTCCCTGGGGACCCCGGTCACTCACTCAAACCGAATAGCGGCCTCAGCCAAGAATTTCTTGTCAAAGAGCCAGCGGAAGAAGAGGTCCAGGCTGGAGAGGAGAGGAGAGGGGAAGAGAGGAGAGGGGAGGTGTGGGGCAGTTGGAATGGCCCAGAACACCAGGGGAGGGGGAGGCCCATCCACAAGCTCTGGGGATCCCCCCAGACATGGGCCCCCCCGGCTCTGTAGAGGAGGTGGGAGCCTGAGCTCCCCCTCCCCCTCGGGCAATCCCGGACCCCAGGTCCCATCCCCTCGTCCGAAACCCACCTGCTCAGTCCCAGCGAGGGCAGCAGCAGCACCATGAAGATGAGGAAGGTGTAGCACTTGTGCATGGTGGTCCTGTTCTCCCCGGAGCTGGGGCGGGGGACATGGGGGGGCAGAGGTCAGATGAGCCAGCCCCCATGCCTGCTCCCCCAGCTCGTATGATGTCCCAGGAGGGAAGGAGGGGGGCTTCCCCAGGTGAGGATGCTGGTCACCATCCCTCCCTTGCCAGTTCTGGGACTGCCCAGAGCAGGGAGCCTGAGGGCAGAGGGTTTGCACCCAGGAGGACCGCAGTGAGGCGTGGTGTGTGTGTAGGGGGTGTCTCACCGTGTCCAGTGGGCTTCAAAGAAGGCAGAGTAGTAGACGATGGTGGGGAGCAGGGCCGAGAAGCACCACAACAGCAGGGTGGGGAAGAACTGGGTGATGATGGGGTTCTGCAAAGGGCAGAGGGGGGCAGAATGTGTCAGGTGGGGGCAGTCTAGTGGGCCCAGCTTGCTTTGCTTGCCTGCCCCCTCCCCCAGTGAGCCCTGGGCCCCCCAGCTCTCAGGACCTCATGTCAGAAGTCCAGAACATCTGGGGGCCAGGGCCATACGTACAATCCCAGCATGAATAATATTAGTAGTTAGCATCTCTGAACACCTACTGATCCTGTACTTTTCATGTACTAATTCTTTCATGAATGATATTACCCCATTTTACAGATGAGTAAACTGAAGCAAAATGAGAGTCAATAAATTAGCTAGTAAGCAGTGGGCGGGGGGGATTTGAACCCAGGCAGCCTGGGGCTTATCTATTATGCTATCATCACTCAATGATTTTCAAAGTGCCTTCTCATGAACTTTGAGGTTCCAAGGAGGTTTGCAAAAGAGGCGAGGGGAGAGCAGCAGAAATGCCCCCACAACCATTGCCATCTGAGCGACCTCGCTTTCCTACATTGGGTTTCATGCAAGATTCCTTTTGATGAAGGCCATCAGAATCCAAGTTTGGAAGCCAAGGGTCTGGTCTGACCCTTCACTCTTTGGTTGGAGAGACCGAGGGATTTGAAGAAGGACCTTGTTCAAGGTCACATGATCAGTTTGGAATGGACCCAGGCTCTCTCTTCCCTCAGAGCCCCTCTAGGCGTATGTAAACCCAAGGGAGGCCTCTCCTAGGGGGAAGCTGGCAGGGAGCCCAAGGGAAGTGCACAGAGGGGTTTGCAGCCCATGGTCGTGTGGGACCTTCTTAGCAGGGCTGGGCTAGAAAAGCGGAACAGGAGCTGGACTGGAGGGCATGTGGTCCACCCCCCCGCCTGCCGCTGCCAGGAGGGATTTGGGGCCTGGTATCTGCGTTTGGGGACACAGTGTGGAGGGTGGGGGTGTGGGCCTTACATTGAGGTACTCCACGGGTTTGGTGACATTGAACTTGTCCATGGTGGTGATGATGATGGCCGGGGTGGTGAGGAAGAAGAGGAGGATGAAAAGGACGACATTGATGACCAGGCAGCGCAGCCACCAGATGAAGCCACGGATGGAGAGGTGCTCCCTGGGAAGGTCCGGAGGCGTCACTCCAGGGCTGGACGCCTGATCCTTCCCCAGCGACACCTAGGGCCTCCCTCTCCCCACTGGAGCCCACGCCGGCCCCAGGAAGCCACCCCGCAATCCCCCTTTGCTCACCAGTAGATGTTTTGGGGGTCAGGGGCGTAAGACACGGTCCAGTTGGAGATGTGCAGGGACTCGCTGCAGGAGGAGGAGCGGGGCTCCCCGCGGCAGGTGCAGCCCTGGCACTTACACACGTTGAAGTCCTTCAGGATGCTGGGGGAGGGGGGCACGGTTACCTGGGACCTGGAGCCCTGGCTAGTCCCTAGGGGCCGGGGCGGGTGGGTGGAGCTCACATGGCGGTGATGGTCTCATTGTGGAAGGTGACGAAAGCCATGCCGAGAGGCTTCTCGTTCACTTTCTCCTTCTCCCGCTTGTAGTCCTCCTTCAGCTTCTGCTCCAGCTTCGTGTAGTACTCAATGGCCTCCACCTGCCAGGTCGGGTGAGGCAGGGCCCTGGTCAGAGCCGCCGGTCCCTGCAGCCCCCAGCGGGCACTGCCCAGAGCTGACTGCAGCCCAGGCACTGCTTTAAGCTCTCCGTCCACTCGCTTATCCTCACAACTACACTGGGAGGTGGGTACAAGTAGCTCTGTCCGACAGACGAGGAAACTGAGACACGGAGCAGTCCAGAAACTTGCCTAAAGCCACAGAGCTAGTAAATACAGCAAGCTGTCCTCTTGGCTGACCTCTTCTGATTTGGGGTTTGAAAACGTGGCCACTGTAGGGATAGGGGGCAAGCCCAACAATGGGACTAGGGCTTCCAGGAACAGATGGGGACCTGCTTGCGGTCCGCACCCCAGCTTTGCTTCCTCTGGGAGTCTCTTCACCTTGGGGTATTTATGTGCAAGGCGTGCGTGCGTGTGCGTGTTCCTGGGGATGTGGGACGGGCCCCACCGTGGGGTGCATCCACCTTCACTGTGACCTGTCTCCCCGGGACCTTCCAACTCCCCCCTCACCCATCAGGAGTCTCGGGGCCCTGAGGCCTGAGCTGAGGCCAGGATACCCCGTACCTGCTCGCAGCCTTGCACCACACAGCAGCAGAGGTGGCCGCAGGGCTTGGGGTTGATCATGGTGGGGACGTTGTCCTTGCTTTGGAGGTTTGTGAAGTAAAGCTTTCCCCGCTCGGCCTTCTTCCTGTGGGACCCAGGTGGCTGGTCACCTACTGCCCAACTGGGTCTGGCTGGAGGATGGGTAGTAGCCCAGCTCGGGGGTCACGCAGTCCACTCCCCAAGGACAGGGGCCACCTTACTCTTTTGGTTTGTTTAGGATACATAGTTCAGACGTGTCCCCAGTCCAGTGTCTCCCCACCATCCCTTGAGGGGCAGAAGTTCTTCCTATAGTCTGGCCTAAGTTTCCCACACTGTAGCTGAGGAAGGGTATGTCCTCAAATAGGGTGGGGACAGTGGGCCCCTTTCCTCTAACCTCCAGGCCTTGCTCTTTCCAGAGCTGAACTGACAGGCACTCCAGGGGGTGAATTAAAACCAAACGCCCCTTGGGAATTCCCTGGCCATCCAGTGGTTAAGACTCTGCACTTCCATTGCAGGGGACACAGGTTCGACCCCTGGTTGGGGAACTAAGATCCTGCATGCCATGAGGCGTGGAAAATCAAATGTCCCAGGAAACACCTGGAAGGGAAGCCAGGTTCCTGAGTGGCAGCCAAGATACCCTCCACAAAGGGCAGGGGGCCCTCGGGTGTTGCCCCCGCCCCCAGCCCCATTACCTCTCTGCATCAAGGAACATCAGGCGAGCCACGTTGTAACATGGGCGGGCTTCCAGAACCGTGCAGTTGGGGTAGGCCTCCCTGAAACACAGTCCACCACCATCCTCTGCAGGGACCCTGCCCACCCGCCCCCAACTTTCCCCTTCAAGACACACAGCCCCAATGCAAGCTCCCTCTTTCTGAGTCTGCAAAAATGACAGTTCCCGAGAATACAACTTTGAAATTCCTCCTCATGCTTATCTGAGTGGGGGGAGTGTACGCACATAGGCGGGGGCATGTATACCTACGGGGTGCTGGGGACACCACGGCTGTGGTCTGGTTCTTGTCTGGGGCTGTGAACTTTAAGTTGAGAGAAACTGTTTCTAGCATGGTTGCTCTCCTAACCCTGCTCCTAGAAGACCTGATTACAGTCCAATACTTAACCTTGACCATCAGCTGACCCCAACCAACCCACAACCCTGGGCTACAGAATGATCTCTGGCCCAAGACCGACCAGAGGCTGATCCTGAAACCTGACCCGAGATCGACCTCTAACCCTGGCCGGAGACTGATCCTTTACCCTGACCCAAACTGATCCATAACCCAGACCCAATACTGACCCTGAAATCCTGACCCGAGATTGACCCCACCTTGACTTAATACTGACCAGATAGACCTTCAGTGCCTGGTACCTGGCAGGGCTCGAGTGATGCTTGCAGGCTAAGTGGAGGCGCGCTTCCTTTTTCATCCTGATCACACAGGGCTCCTTGATCCTAATCCCTCATCTAAACTGAGTCCCTGTCTTTTTCTTTCTTTTTTTTTTAATTTTTAAAGAGGAAATACCAAGTGTTAAAGATTCAGGAGACATGGTTCTAAAGTAACAAGATGGACCGAACCCACGAGACTTTGGAAACTTAAATCTGGGATGGGGTCCTTGAAAAGCACTTCCCAGGAGGCTTCAGACTTTTCCCCAGACACTGCCATTGCTCAAACCATTTTAGGGTTCCTCTTCGGAAGGGCCTTTAGCCCCGTGGCAGGCTGAGCCCTCATTTTCACCCGACTAATCTCTAATCCCCTAATCCCCACCACACAGGTTCCCTGATTTTGTACACAGGATAACCCCTGATTGTGCTGGGTCAGTCCTCCAACCCAGACAGACTGCAAACCTGGACCCCAGACCCTGCCTGATGCTGACAGCTAGCCAGGGGCTCCACGAGGACAAGGGCTGCGTCCTGCTCAGCACCACAGACCCAGGCCTGGGCCAACAGCCTGCACATAGTAGGTGCTCAGTAAATATCCACTGTGCTGTGGAATGAACGGGTCAATGAAAAGGCTGTTCCATAATGCTGACTGTACCGATCCCAAAAACTCCAGTTAGGATTGCAGTCTCCCCAGCCCCTGCTCATAGGCTGACCGCTAATTTTAATCGGACTGTTTCCCAAACAAAATCACCCACTGGCCCCTGAAACAGACAACTTGGACAGTGAGCTCCCCACTGATCAAGCCTGGCTCTTCTTTGTCTCCCTGGGATGAAGCACATAGTAAGTGTACCATAAACAGTGTACTGGATCAATGGATGCCCCGAGAGCTGGATGGTCTCGTACTCATTTTTAGAGTCCCCAGGCCATCACAGTGACCTCAACAGCACCTGAGAATGTTTGCTGAATGGACAGATGGATGTGTGACAGGATTCCTAATCCTGTACACTGTTCTGGCCACCTGGAGGTGTATATCCACCCCCTCACTAAGACAGACTTCCAGCTAAAAAGCGTCTCGGAGAACATGCAGTGCAGGCTCTCCTGGGCTCCTTGAGGATCCACTGAAAGCCGAGGAGCTTCTCTCTGCTAGTCTGCACACAAGCTCTGGAATGCCACGCACAATTCTGAGACAGCCACACACCCCAAGGGCCCGTGGACCTGGGGTCGACAATCCATGACCCTGTTCAAGCCAGGAGGAGAGGCCCAGGAGAAATACTAAGAATACTAAGAATACTAAGAAATACTAAGAATACTTGAAATCATTTTTCAAGTATTTCTCCTGCTCTTTGAGGGCTCTGAAGTCCAGCCCAAGTGCTAGACCATCCTGGAGTCAGAGAATTCTTCCTTAGCCTAACCTCCACCCCTCACTGCAGCCCCTGACCCTCCCGAGAGAGAGGCGTGTGAGGATGCTCTTGGAGATGGAAAGCAAAGAAGGGTCCACAGGTCCTAGGGGTGGGAGTGGAGGAGCTACTCACTCAAAATGCTTCTTGATCTTCTCTGACTCTGCATATTTGGAGATTCCGTTGATGAAGAGAGTCCGCTTCACCTGGGGTGAGACGGGGCAGGTTGGCCTTCCTGAGGCTCCGATCCGGGAGAATGCAGGGAGGGGTGGGGAACAGGTGAGCAGAGAGGAGCAGACAGGAGTAGGAGGAGGCCTTGGGAGAAGCCAGGCCCAGGGAAAGCAGGGGGAGTGTTTCTTATAGAAATCAGGCAGTGAACAGAGTGAGAGCCCCAGGCCCCTTGCTCCCTGAGGGGTTACACAGTGGGAAGAGGAGGTTCTACTCTCAGATCCTCAGGCTGTGAGGCCCCAGCAGTGGGTGGCATGCAGTGGGCATTCAGTACTGGTTTGGGGAGTGAATATTGAAGGAGAGGGACAATCACTCCCGTAATACCCACCGCAGGTATTTCCTGCCCAGTGCCTTACGGCCTCACCTCACCCCCACCTACCTCGGGAGAGGGCCTGTTCTCTCATTTCACAGATGAGGAAACTGAGGCTGGGAGAGGTAACTTAACTGGCAGGATGGTGGGGCGGAGGAATCCTGAGCTGCTGAGCCAGGATTCAAAGCCAGCTGGCCTCACCCGGAGCCAGCCAGCCGATACCCCTTAGGACTCGGGCAGGAGAGGCCTGGAGGGAAGGGGAGGGGCTGGGCTTGGGCACGGACCTGGGCTCTGCTCCACTCACCAGGTCGTCCTCCTTGTAGCGCATCTTGGAGGTGTGTCTGCGCATGCTGTAGACGGTGAGCAGCAGGTACAGGAAGGCGAAGGAGGTGTGCAGCCAGAGCAGGTTGTTCCTGGAGGGCAGAGGGGTGCATGGAGCCACGGGGGCTGGGAACACTCTCAGATACCCGCAACCTCCCACTGTTAATTAAACCCTGGTACAGGGCCCCTAGAGCACTTCTGACCCCCTCCCAAGGCGGGCCCCACACCCCACATCCTCTAGACCCCAAGATTGTTCCATTCCAACTGAAATGTCCCCAAGAAGTCATCTCTTCATGCCCTACCTGCTGGCTATACTGCCCTCCAACCATCACCAACCAGCCCTCCTGGGCCCAGGGTTGCACACGGCTCTTCTTTATCGGGCCATCCCTGGGATCTGCTCCTTCTGTTTCCATCCTAAGCCCTCAGGGACCCACAGCCATCTCTGCAGCCTCAGCATCTCTCCCCTGAACACTCCCTTTTTCCTCTCCTCCCTGTTCCCACCCAGACTCTGGCTGCAGACCCAGGCCTCACTGACCAGCTTCCCACTCTTACCCTGATTTCAAGTTGGCAATGGTGGTTCTCCCGAAGCTGTAGGCATTGTTCTCTGGGGGGTGGGAGGAGGGAGAGGACGACGGTGGGGTCAGGGCACATCCCCTCCTGCCCCCTCCTCTCCCCGCCCCGCCCATCCTGGCCCTCACTGACCCAGCAGGTCCCCTGAGAAGTTGACGGGCAGCACGATGCCTACGGAGAGGACGCCCACGACCACCAGCAGCCCAATGATGTGTCGCTGGAAGGACAGGTAGTGCACAGCGTCGCCACCACATTTATCCCGGATCTCGTCATCCCTGCAGGCGCCGGGGACAGAGGGATGCGGTGAGGACCAGGGCAACAGAGGGGCCACTCGGCTCGCCTGCCCTTGCCCACCCCACCCCACGTCCGCTCTAGCCCCTGCCAGTCTGGCAGCAGGATGGGGTTGAAAGGGGGGGCTCTGGGTCCCCCATGTTCTGGGAGGGGAGGGAGGAAAGAGAGAGAGGGAAAGGGAGGGAGAAAAAGGAAGGATGCAGAGAGAAGGGGAGGGAAAGGGAAAATAGAGGAGAGGGATGAGGGGGGAAGAAAACAAAAGAAGGGGAGAAAGAAAGAAGGAAAAGAAGAAGGAAGACTGCAGAGAGGAAGAACAGTGAGGAATGGGGAGAAAAGGAAGTAAGAGGATAATCTGGAAAGGGAGGACGAGGATGGTGGCAGGAAGAGGCAGAGGCGGGAGGGAGGAGGGAGGTCTGGGAAGCAGTGGCGCTTTAGGGGTGCTGGCGAAGCCCTTTAGACTTGGGGAGGGGCCCCAGGGGCCCAGGGCCGAGGGCGGTGGTGGTGCTGACCTGTCCGCGCTTCCTACCTCTCTCAGGGCTCACTGCCTGCCTGCTACGCTCTGGCTCCATCTCCTGACCTCTGCCTGCTGGGTACTGGCTCCTGCCTGCTGCAGGCTGGCTGCTCCCAGCCTGCCTGATGCCCCCACCCGCTAGCTGCCCGAGGCTCTGAGGCGGCGGCGTGAGCCCCTGCTCTCATGGGGTGGCAGGGGTGGGGAGAGCTGAGGGCAGAGCGGGACCCCAGGCAGGCGGGTGCACAGGAGACTGTCAGGCGGTAAAGTGAGGCCGGCTTGGAGGAACAGCAGGGGCCTGGCTCCCTGGAGCAGGGAGGAAGGTGCTGGGCTGGCTAGGAGCGCTAAGGCCCTCAAAGCTGCTGGTCTCTGGACTTTGTAGGGAGATGACAGGTCTGAAGTTTCTCTCTGTTTCTTTCTTTCTTTCTTTAGAGCCTGAAGACCGTTCACTTACTTTATCCTGAAGATGGCTGTCAGCCAGGAACAGAAACCCTGTGGGGACAGAGGGCTATCGGCTAGAGTCCTCACCCCACCAGCCCGAGCCTCCTTTCCCCCTCAAGCCTGCCCTCCAGCCAACCCCGACCTCGTACCCACCTGCAGGCTGTGGCTCACCTGTCACAGCTCCCACAGTCCCCACAGAAACTAGCTCATCCCCAGAGAAGGGGACAGGAAAGGTGCCAGCCCTCAGAGAAGAAAAAGGACCAAGGCCAAAGGGGGTCATCGGCGGACGCTCGTGCCCAGAGTGCAGATCCCCACAAACATCCAAGGGGGCAGCAGAACTGGAGAAAGCCCTGCAGTCGTGTGGGCCAGGGTGGGGATGGGTGGGGTTCAGGGTTCTAGGAAGGGACCTCAGGCCTGCAGCTAACATGGCGAGTTTGCGACGTGGCTGCCAAGAGCAGAGCGGTGGGCTACGCTGCCCAAGGTCCCGCACCTACCTTCCAGGATGCCCCAGAGGGACCAACCCAGGGTCACCGTGAGCTGCAATGTCCTGCTCTCAAGCCCCCAGGCTTGTCTTCAGACAGAGACCCCACTCAGGGCACAGTGGGGATACGCGGGGCAGGGCCGGACAGGGAGACCCTCCCTCAACTTCCTACCGGGATGAGGGAGAGAGGTGCCCTCCAGCTAAGATGCAGGACTGTGCTACCTGTTGCCAACATCACCTGAGTCTGGGGATCATCTGGACACCGCTGGCTGGTAGGGGTGATAGCTTTGCTTTGCCACTTACCAGTATGAGTCCAACTCGGGAAGCTGACAGGCTTCTGCTATGGCGGCTGCAGGAGCTGCCGCCCCCAGGGCCCACAGCCTAAGCTGGACTGATCAGTGCCACCCGAGGGCCTGAGGATTAGAGTTCTGGCCAGGATTAGAGTTCTGACCCCGGCAGAATGACAGAGGGCCAGGCAGGAGTGTGGTGTCTGACCTGAGAGGGGTCTGGGGTCCCCTTGCATCACCAAGTACATGCCTTGTCTACAGGGGCCCCTGCCCCTCAGCTCCAACCTAAAGGAGGTCAGCTGGCCCCAGGCAGCCAGGGGCTGCCAGCCTGCAACCTCTGAGCAGCACAATGGATTGTGTGTTTTGCTAGGTGGGCCTGGAAGGCTCATTATTACTTCTAGAACCACATCTAAGAAAACAGTCGTCCTTCGCATTGATCACTGGAGGCAGGCACAGAACTCTATCGGGGCAAATGACGTTTAGAAATCACAGATGTTCAACCTATGCTGGTTTGGAGGCTGCCATAGAAGACAGAGCCAGGAGTTCTGGGTTCAGGGGCTACCCCGTGGCTCTCGGACAAGCATTACCCTTGCTGAGGAAAAGGCCACACTCCATAGGCCCCTGACTCCTAACACTGGAAGCTACAGGCTGCTGAGCCCACGTGCCCTGGAGGAGGGGGTGATAAGAAGTTGGGGGGACGGCACTCACATTGTCTCTTTGGTCAAAGTCGACGGAGCTGGAGACAGACGTGAGACGCTCATACCGGTCATGACTGTCCCCGTGCATAGCTGAGGCCACACTGGGGGTGGGGAGATGAGAGATCAGAGAGCTGGTGAGTCCGAGTCCCTGGGGAGCCAGGTGAAGTGGGTGGGCTTCCACTCCAGAGCTCCAGGGTCCAGACAAGGCACAGAAAGCGCAGAGGCAGAAGCGGGGATGAGTGACTGCCCTCTCCCTGCCTCCCTTAAACCCTTCCCTTCCCTTCAGGGGACCCGGGGGACCTGGGGGGCACTGATGCAGGGCATGGTGTTCACCAGCACCCCGTGGAGGTTGAAGGAAGAATGTGAGCTGGCCCTGCAGTTCCGGAGCTGACCAGTGGGGGACGGGGGCGCAGATCCCACACGGGGCACAGGGCAGTGGAGCGGGTGTGGTGAAGGACAGGCTGGACCGGGAGAGCCCTAGAAGGCCCGGGGGTGAGGGGGGCTGGGGGTGTGTCCTCCACCCTCCCTGTTCCCTGACCGCAGCAGCTGCCGCAACTCCAATGCCAGGCCTATAGACAGAGATGGTGATGGACACAGAAGGCCAGACTCAGAGCTTCTCTGGCAGCCCCCCTCCCAGGCCTCCAGAAGGGGTGAGCAGGGAACCCTGGAATAGGAAGAACTAGCTGTTAGGGGGTGAGAAGCCACTGGAGACACCCAATCTTGTCTCTGCAACCAACAGGACGACTATACTGTGGGTTCTCAGGAGGATGGCTCCTCCACCCCAGCGAACCAGGACTGCTGAGGCCTGCGTGTATGGGGCACAAGGGGAGGGATTTCTCCCAGGCTGGGGGCCAGAGGGAGAGACGGGGGAGTGCGGCAGAGACAAGCTGGGGAGCCCCCTGCTCTGCAAAGCACACCACCTGCGTTAATCCGAACATGAGCCTGCAGAGGAGAAAGCTGAAAAGAGAAACCGGCAACGTGGCAGGAAGAGAAGAGAAGCATGAAAGAGAAGAAAAGGGAAAGCTGGTTTAGTGGGGATGAGGGGGCTGCTGCCCCACATACTATTCCTGTTCCACTCGGTCCCTCTCCTGCCGCTGGCGCCTGGGGACAGAGAACAGACAGGGTTAGCGGGGGCAGGGGTGTGTCTCCAGGGACTGGCAAGGGACAAAGGCCCAGCTGTGGGCCCTCATGCCCACTCTGGGACCAGTCCCTCTTCATCCCCCCACCAAAGAGGATGAGAACGGGCTGGCTCTCCTCCTCTCCCCGAGGAGTGTGGACGCGATGTGTGGGTGCACGTGTGCTGGGTGCACATGTGCGTGCGCACGCAAGCCTGTGTGTAGGGGTAGCGGCGGGTCCCGGGGCCTTACCTGTCTGCATCTGTCACCAAGGCCAGCCGCCCATAGTCCCAGGCCACCTTCCGGAGGATAGAGAACAAGAACAGCAGTGCCTGAGGAAGGAGAGGGTGGTTGGCAGGAGGAGAGGCCGTTCACCCCCTGGACTAGCCGGGACGGCAGGGCAGAGGGGCAGAATTTTTGTCTTAGAAAGGGATGACTCTGGCTGGGGAGAATGGTCAGAGGCTAGGCTTGGGCTGGGTGATGGGCATTCCCTCCTGCAGTCATGCCTGGGGAGCCAGGGGCAGGTGGGAGAGTGGTTAGAGCTGCAGGTGTTGGCCAGCTACGTACAGGGTGTGAGTGCCAAGGGTGGAGGGTGGCATGTGGGCACTCACAAGGAAGCACATGAAGTCCAGAGCCAGCACGGTGGGGACGCCCCCGAACGGCAGGCCCTGCAGGACGGTGCTGCGGATGCGGGCACTGTAGCAGTAGTCCTTGGGATTGCTGTTGTTGAGGGCTGTGGTGCCCAGTGTGGCCAGCAGGAAGGGCAGCATGGCTGCTACTGCCGCATGGTCCTCCTGGGAAGAGGGTAGAGCAGTCAGCTGGGCTCGGCCCCTGTCCCCCTCACGGTTCTGGTCATGGCTCCGGCAGGATGGGCGTGGGCAGGGGACAGTGAGGGCAGATCCCCGGGCTGCCTGGGTGGGTGGAAGCTGTGGCCTCTGGAGATAAGGGCCTGGGGAGGAGAGGGTTGAGTCACATGGATTTACCTTCACTGGCTCTCGGGATGCAACCCCACCCTGGATCTAGAGAACTTGGCTCAGGTCTGGACTAGGGAGACTGGATTTTCTAAGCTGGAAGCTGTCTGTGAGTCTCTAGCATTTACCTCCATACACACACATTGCCTCTCCCTCCCCTCTCTCTCTTTCCCAACACAAACTCTCTGCCTCTGTCTCTGTCTGTCTCAGGCAGGGGGCAGAGCTGAGCCTGAGGGAAGATGGGGAGGGTTCTTAGGTCTAAGTGGAGGGGTCTCTAGACCAGAGGAGGATGGGTCAGGAGCCAGTTACCTAATCCTGATCTTTTCTTTCTACCCCTATTAGAAAAATGGCATGGTTTCATTTGTTCAGTTTTCAACTGTGTTAATCACCTTCCCAATACAATTGGCTTCAAAATAAGATGTTCAGCTTTAGAGTTGTCCCTCTGTCCTCAGAGTAGGGGTCTGAGGATGGAGTCAGAGTGGGAAGTCCATTAAAAAGCAGGACTTCTGGGGCTTCCCTGGTGGCGCAGTGGTTGAGAATCCTCCTGCCAATGCAGGGGACACGGGTTCAAGCCCTGGTCCGGGAACATCCCACATGCTGTGAGCAACTAAGCCCGTGCACCACAACTACTGAGCCTGCGCTCTAGAGCCCGCGAGCCACAACTACTGAGCCCCCTCACCACAACTACTGAAGTCCACATGCCTAGAGCCTGTGCTCTGCAACAAGAGAAGCCACCGCAATGAGAAGCACACACACCGCAACGAAGAGTAGCCCCCGCTCGCCACAACTAGAGGAAGCCTGCGCGCAGGCTGCAGCAACAAAAACCCAATGCAGCCAAGAATAAATAAATAAATTTATTTTAAAAAGTAATCTCTGAGAGATTAAAAAAAAAAAAAGCAGGACTTCTGGGTTTGTGTGACCTGCCTCACTCGCCCCAGCTACACCTGTTTACCCTCATTCTTTTTCCTGGGCCACGGCAGCAACTACACCTTTCCCCCCTCCAGCCTCCTCACCTCTTTCCAATTTTCTTTGCACCTGAGTTGTGAGGACTACAACTCCCAGAGTGCCCTGCTCCTGCCCCTGGAGCAGGGCAGGCTGGGAATGCCATGCCTTGCAGCCAGGTTCTCCATTGGCAAAGGAAGGGAGAGTGGGTGGGGGCCTCTCATCTGGCCCAAGCCCCCTGCAGCCAGGGTAGTGTCCTCCGGCCTGGTTCCCTGCCACTGTCTGGTTGTCCAGCCCTCTACAGTCTGGTGGATGAGTAGGGAGGAGGAGGAAAGGGGCAGCCAGCCTGGATGCCTGGATTCTGGAAGTGCCTGGGGACCGAGCTGAGCCCGGTTCTGGGGAGGCTCCTGGGACGGAGGAGAAGTGTGGCCGTGGCACCACCGCCCCACCCCCATCCTACTGGAGGGCCCCTGGGGGCCCCTTCTGCTGACAACACTGAAGCTCTGCTTTGTAGGTGTGTGTGCGTGGGGTCCCCAGGGAAGAAAGGAAACCAGGCAAAGAGAGAGAACAACAAACATAGAATCGGTGACTGCAACTCTGGAAAGCAAGCGTCCCCCAGCCCCCGGGGGTGGTTCGGAAGGTTTCTCCTGCCCACCAATCCCATATTTTCCCCTGCCTCTTCCTAACATTTCAACTGCAGGGCAAGACGCACTAGCTCTCAGATGGAAGGGAAGCTGGGGTTGTCTGTGTGTCTCACTTGGTCCCAGGGAGTCTCTGAAAAGCCTGGGTTAGGAAAGCTAAGGGAATAACTGCCCTGTGTGTTATGCCTCCCTCTTCCTTTCCAGCCCAAGTTGCCTTAAAAAAAAAAAACAAAAACCATTAACTTAGTAATTGTAGCAGGTGCCATGTATGGAGCGCCCACTGTTTCAAGAATATATACATTTTTCATTTAATCATTGACACTCCAGAGTTGGATGTCATTGCCATTTTAAGGTGAGGGCATGGGGCTCAGAGAAGTTAAGTAGGTTTCCTGAAGTCATACTGCTCATAAAATAAGGGACCTGGGGATCAAACCTAGGTCAACTTCTTTCTAGAGCTTTAACACTTTTCAGGGCACCTTGATGCTTTTCTGATGCGCCTAGAACAGGACTCTGCAGACTACAGAAGCTTCGATGAACACTCATTACGTGTTCCCTGGCTAGAGAACACCACAGCACTGTGAGAATGTGCGTGTTTAGGTGTGTAAACTTGTGTTGATATGTGTAGCTGTGTGTGTGGGGGGTGGGAGGTGGAGAGCTGGGTGACTACATGGCAATCCACGGAAATGAAGAGAGTCGTTGGTCTCTAAGTGGGGGTGTGTATGTGGGTGTGTCTGGGAGCCTTGGTATGTAAACATAAGGTGCACCAGGAAAGGTTAAAGGTAGGTATAGGTATCTTGCTGTGGTAACTGGGGGGCCTCTATACAAGTCCCCCCTCCCTTAAGTCCCAACTCTAATGCACTCCAAGAATCGATCCAGCCCATACCCACTCCTTGCCTGTTTCTCTCCAAAACTCCAAGGCTCCACCAGGCCAGAATGTAATGGGTACAAACCCCTGGAGCAGCATCCCCCTTCCATTCTATCCTCTCCACTCCAAGGAAGGTGGAACATTCTGGGAGCTCCTACATAAGGGGAGCCGGTAGAGTAGGTGAGGGTCCAGGTACGTGCTTAGTAACTGAAGTCACCAGGTCCATCTGCTGCCTCCCTCTTTACAGTCACAAAGCACTCTCCCCTCTGCAACTGCACTGCTCTTCCCACCTGCACCAACAGGAAGGCATTTGACAGGGCAGGAAGCAGGGACTCCAGTGGAGAAGCCACTCACAGGGAGGTCACAGGGCAGGAAAGGGTGGAGCCAGGGCTGGTGGCTCAGCTTGCTGACAGGGTACTCCAAGCTCTTAATTGTGGAGGCGGGGTTACTGGGCTCAATTTCACCCGGAGCAGCTGCTCTCAAAGCCTTCACTGAGAGCAGATGAGAGAAGGGAAGAGACTGAGGCAAAATGTTTGGGGGAGAGAGGGGCAGTTTATCCACTCCACAGGGTTGCCTGAGCAGTGGTATCCCAGAATTTCTCTAGCCTGACACTGAGGCTTTAGCTGGAAGTGTGCAGGGAAAGTGATGGAGGATTTTATTTCTAGCTAACTGATGGTTACTTTATCATCAAGAAGTGTTTGCATGGTGGGGGTGGGGTGGGGAGGGAGCTATAAATTAAAAGTTCTTTTCTTAAAGAGTTATTAGGAAAGATTTAATTTAGGGCTTGGGATCATAGGAAGGCAGTGTGGTCTGTTGGGAGGAGATGAAGATGGAGGCTAGTTCTGTTACTATGTAATCTGGGCCTCAGTCTTTCAATGTGTAACAAAGAAATATTAATGCTCCATCCCTACCAACTTCAGAGAGATGGTCAAAAATGCATCCACAAATGAGGATAAAAGTGGTAGGAAAAGAATGCATTTATCAAATACCTATTTAACTCGTATTTTGTGCCAGGCACTGTTCTAAGTGCTTTACAAATGTTATCTTGTTTACTCCCCATCACAACACTAGGAGGACACTGAGGTACAGAGAGTGTACATCACCTGTTCAATGGCACACAGCTAGTCTGTGATAGATCTGGGTATGGACCTAGGCAACCTGGCTCACGCTTTTAACCACCGCACTTTTCGGCCTCAGCCAACAGAGGAGCCACTTCCATCAGGATACTGGTGGTTGGGGGCTGGGGGTTGCCACCTACAGCTCTGGAGAAAATGCCACATCCTATTTCTACCTGTTTGCCTTCCCTCTTGCTTCTAGCTCCCAGACCTTCCACCCTGGGTTTGTGATTTCAGGTTCTGAGGCAGGTGTAGGGGACCAGCAACAGAGCCTGGTGGTTAAGAGTACAGGCTCTAGGATGAGACAGATCTGGCTTCTGACCTGGCGACACTACCTCACCACCCTGGGCCTCAGTTCCTTCGTCTGTAAATGGGGATAATAATTCAGTCATGTGCTTGTTTTGAAGATTAAACAAGATGATTTAGGTAAAGCTCTTAACACAGTTCAAGGTACAAATGGATTCTAAAAAAATTAGCTACTGTTATCAATAAAGTGTGGAATAAAAGGGGTTGGTTTAATGAAGGAGAACTGGTAAAAAGCAAAATAAAACAGAATTTAATATGCTAGAACCCCTCAGTCTGGATGGGCTTCTTGTCTAGACCTAAGGGCTTACACTGCTTTCAGGACTCTGCCACCGAGTGGCAGAGAATGTTTCCAAACTCTTCAAACAAACTGATCCATCTGTAGCAGGCTGGGAGGTGGGGGCATGGGAGGGTGGTGCTATGCCAAGATGGGTCAGAAGTTCAGGGAAGAGAACTCTTATTGATCCACTAACAGGCAGGGTGCCAGGCTCTTTACCTGTACTATCTAGTTTGATGCCCATGAGTAATCTCGTAAGGAGATGGTAGTAAACATACTTTTTAACTGACACTAAGGTTCAGACAAGTTAAGTAACTTGTCAAGGTCGCACAGCTAAAGAATGGCAGAGCTGGAATTTGAACCCAGGTCTCCAAAACTGTTGTAATTGGAGGGAACTTGTAGGATGTCCAAAAGGGGATTGTTAGCTACTCACCACCTGCCTTCTGCCTTGACACATCCCTACCCACCCACCCATAGGCCAAGACCCAACTGGGTGAGCCAACAGCAGGCCCCAGCATGTGCCACCTGGGGCATGCCAGGGCCTGGACCCTCTGGTACCCTGGAGGACAGTCATGCTGCCAGCACCCCACCCCCCCAGCCCCCCACTGAAAGCCTGACGGACACTGTCACTCCCCTCCTCACATGTTCCTGGGAGGCAGGTCTGGGGGCCCCTCCTCAGGAGGGGCTAGGGTGGCCTTACTCTTCCTGGGCTGCTGCAGACCCAGGGAGAGGCTAGAGAGTAGTATTGGGTACAGAAGTCCTGGCCCTCCCGCCTGTGCGCCCCCCTCCCCCGCTCCAGGAAAGTGGAGTGCTGAGCGGCCAGACCTCCACCCAGGGGACCCAGGCAGGAGGCAGCTCAGAGCCCCAAGGGCAGCCGGCCCCTCTGACCTCTCCTCTCCACTTCCCAAGCGTCCTTCTCTTCTGGGGAAGAAGGCGCCAAAGCTTTGGGACTGTCCTCCCTAGGTGGTCCAGCAGGCCAGGAGGGACAAAGCACACCGCCCCCGCTCCCCCCAACAGGGCCTTTGCCCCACTCCGGTTCCGAGTCCGAATCCTTTCCCCACCGCACCCTCCAACGCAGGCCTGGGCGGCTCATGAATGAACTGTACTGTATGGGGCGCAAGGAGAGGACACACTCCCGGGGCCAGTCGCCTCCCCAGTCCTCCGACCAGTCCCCAGACGGACCGGGGGGTAGCGGCCGGCCTCGCAAACCCTGCCCTTGCCGAAGCCCGAATCCCTGCCCCGGGCCGGCTTCTGGGGTACTCGGCCCCTGGAGCAGGAGAAAAGATAAAAGACACCGAGGACATTGGACTTGGAGACCCTGGAATTCAAAACTCGGGGGCGGCAGATTCCCCACAGCGGTGGAGGGCTGATGGGGCGCTGCTGGAACCGCGGAGGGGACGCGCACCTGGACCGGGCAGGTGGGAGAAGAGTGGCGCTAGGGGGCCGGGGGCGGGGGTCCCACCCCTCAGATCTCTGGAGGGGTGGGGACAGAGGTAGGTGTACCTCTGGACCCCCGGCAGGGGTCGGAGCATTCACATGATAGGCTCAGGACGGTGCGGGGTTGGGGGCAGCGCGCGGCACCCCTGGTCCCGCGGGCCCGGGCACCTCTGGGTCCCGCAGGAGGTTGAAGGGAGGGGACGCGCAGCTGAGACCGGGGTTTTTCTTTGGGTGGTGGTGGGATCCTCAAAGAAAAGAGAGGGGGCTGGGGAAGGGTCTCGTACTCACCCCCAGGCGCAGACTCAGCTCCGGCTCGGAGCCCCGGGTTGGGGCGGGGCGGGGCTGGGGGAGGGGGAGGGGAGTCGCTGGGCGGCTGGAGCTCCGGGCTCCTGCGGCGGCCGCGGCAGTGTCTGGGGGAGGGGGAGCGGGAGGAGGGAGGGGGAGCATGAGGGGGCGGGGCGGCGCAGGTCCCTCCCCCCACGCCGGCACACGCAAGGAGCGGGCGCACTCTCAGATCGCCGTCCGCCTAGCTGGGTCCGACGCGCAGGCGCAGGGCGAGAGGCCGCGTAGGGGGAAGGCGGCCCTGGGCCTGTGGGGGCCCGCGGCAGGATATTCCAGGGCGGCGAAGGCGGTATGGAGTGGAGGGGGGAGGGGACGTCACTCTCCTAACTCTCTGCTTCCTCTCTCCCTTGCTTCCCCGCAGGAGGGGTGGCGCACACTCCGGGATGGGTGAGGAAGGGCCGGAGTGCGAGGATCGTGGGCCCTCTGGGGGTGGAGGAGCAGTGGGAGGGTCCCGACGGGGAAGGAGTCCTCTGACCCGGACCCTCCTCCCTCCCATACCCCAAGGGCGGCGAGGGCTCCGGTGGCCACTGCGACCCCCGTGCCCCCGGCCTGCGCTCACCTGTCTTCCCGGGGACTGGGGCGGGCTGCCGCTAGGTCTCACGAGGTGGCCTCGGCCGGTCACTCTGGCGCGGCTGCTCGGGTTTGTCTACTTCTCTGTTTCTCCCTTTCCTTTCCCAATCTGGGTCTTGAGATGACTTTGTGACTCGTTTGTCAGGCGCTTCTGTGGTGTGGAGAATGAGTCCATCGCTTTCACTGTCATGCCTATGAGTGGCTACCCTGGCTTCAGGGGTTTCCCTGGTTTCTCATTTCATCAGAGGCCGCACCTGCCAGGGATTAAGGCTGGAAGGAAGAGAGAGAGGAAGGAGAGGTGTGTGTGTGTGTGTGTGTGTGTGTGTGTGTGTGTGTGTGTGTGTGTGTGTGTGTGTGTGTGTGTGTGTGTGTGTGTCTCCTGTATGTTACCCACAAAATAGATAACAGAGGCACATGGAATACCAACTTTTCCATGGGCAGTAAATGAACTTTGCTACCCAAAGAGATTGATGGACTCAATTTATAAAGAGGTTAACTAAAGAGCATATGACAGAGTCATCAGTCACCTCGGGTTACTAGGGAAAAGCTGGGGAGATACTTGAACTTGGGCTGCTGGACAGAGGAAGGGCACTGCCTACCTGGGTGTGTCTGGTTCTTGTGGCTGACCAGTGTCTCTGCTGTCTGCTGGCTTTTTCAAGGGTTCATTAGTAGCTTGTGTAATGAAGCTGTAAGGTTTTGATGCAGTTCAAACTGAATTCCCATTCAAACTGAGTCCCATCAGTTAGTTGGAAATCACTTTAGTGGATCATGGCCATCATTTAAGAAAAAATGAAGTAGAATAGAAAATATCAAAGAGCATTGTACTTAGTAAGGGTGAGTATTGTTTCTGGACACTTGCTTCAGGTATACACACGTGTGAGTGTGTGAGTGTATTAGGAGGTGTTATGCAGTGCGTTTCTGTGTGTCACAGAAAAGTTTGAAACACATTGGTTTCCTGTGTTCTCCTGTTTATGCTCTTGCTCCATCAGCCTGTGTTTAGAGTCATTTAAAATTGTCCACGAGGATGCAGTTAGCACACCAGGGGTATAGAATAAACAACAGAGTGGGTCTCTTTTTTCAGGGAGGTTACTATGCTAGAAGACAGTTTACCCTTCACTCATGGAAATACGTACAATGGAAGAGCAAGGATTTTGTTGGGGTAGGAAGTAGGTTGCCTTCCTAAGAAGGCCAGAAAGGGAGGTGGGGTTAAGCTGTGTATGGTAGACTGCCTGGTGAGAGGAGTCTTTGTAGGTTTGAATTCTGGGAGCTGTTTTGGGTAGCAGCAAGACATTTAGATGAAAAGGAATCTGTCCTATTTGTGTTGTTGTTGCTTTTCCCTTTTATGGAATTGTCCGTTTTGCCCTTAGAGCTTCTTGGATGTATATTTTCCATGGAACTTTTTACATGTTGTATTGATTTTATGGTTGAAAATCTGGTGTGATCCATTGCCAAGTAGCCCTTGTAATGGATATGTGGAAAATGGAAATGGGAGTCCGGAGTTACCTGGGTTTGGGACCCCTGAGGATCTTTTTAATAATGCAGTTAGGTGTGTTAACATGTGGTGGATTCCAGATCTATTTCTGCCTGTGCCTAATTAGGGTCACCACATACTAACAGAGAGAAGAGGAAACATTTCAAAAAGACCGAAATGAGAACTGAATGAAGTACACTGTGGAATCCATGAAGGAACAATGGCCAGGATGTTTTATTAGTGCCCCTGAATATGAAGGGTAAAAACCTTCCCTGGAGTCCATTTTTTTAGGTGCTCTGTTGAGCACTGAACATAATTATTTAGACTCTCCTCATCATCTAGAATCTTACATGATGCAAGAGTCCTTTGAAGCCTGTCTTACCCCACTCCCGTCTTGGGGGATTATGACACCTGGACCCACATAAGATGGATTTTCCTGTTCTTTTCATTACTTGGATAGTTTTTATGGCCATGTGGGAACTTGGGAGGGTCTCAAAAATCAGGTTACGATTGATCCTTTTTTAGAGGCCAGTGGGTTGTTCTGGTTCACCCTGGTGTGATTTTACATGTGTGTTAGCCATGACAACCAGCTTGTAGGAGAGGGCTATGATTCAGATCCCAGAAATGTTGTTCTGGGTCAGGTAATATGCTCTCTTATTAAGAAAAGTGCCAGGTAGCTTATTATTCACCAGTGAAACACAACTCAGAGTGAGAAAGTCTCCTTGTCGAAAACTTAAAAAAAAAAAAAATCATCTGTCTTTAGAAAAGAGGGAGTGCTTTTCCTAGTCTACTTTAAGCTGAAAAACACTTTCAGGACTGAGTGATCTTAAAGAGACATCCATAGTGCTGCCCTGAGAATCAGGGAGTGAGACTGTTCTCCCTGGTCAGAATCTGGGAAACAAACTGTTTATGCTGCAGACCTGGGCCCTACTGGTTAATTCAGAGAGGGGTTCTCCCACTTGAAAAACCATCCCTTACATGAGTGAAGCTAAAACACGTTCATTTCTTTGCCTCTTTGCTCTTACCAATGACCCTTGGTTGACAGAGTCACTGAGGCCTGGAGTAGTGGATTCCAAGGAAACAGACTTGGCAGGAGAGGAGGGGAGGGGGGGTGGAGGAGACACCCTTTCTTTGGGCCTTTCATCCCACCCCCATCCCCCTGCCAGCCCACCTGACATCTCTATAAACCTGGCTCCTTGCCACTGGCTTGGTAGAGGTACTAATAGGAAAGAAATATGTATGTGATTAAGTAGAATTTACCTTTGCCTTGTGCCGTTTTTCTGAGTTAGACCATACCAAGAATATAAACTTATTTCTGGAACTATAGGTGTTTGCACACCTGTGAGGTGGGGATGGCAGGGGAGCAAAGCTAGAAATAGGTAAGATCTACACATTGAAAAACCAACTTGAATAATGGAGAGCTGTCAGATATTTTTAAGAACCACGATTTTAAATCTGTAACAAGGTGGAGCAAACAAATATACAGGTAAATAAACACGTATAGTTAACCAACAGATAGAGACAAGAACCCTGGAAACGTGTTTTTCTTTGTGAACCAGATTGAGAACCGGGGTCCTCACTGGTGGCCATGGTAGAAACAGCCCATGGTGCTAATGAGGGCTTGCTATTGCTTCTTGATAGTAACGCTGTGAAAACTCACACCTTTGCAAATGTATCAGAATCAGCTTCAGTGTTGGTCCCAGGCTGTGCTGTTTGTGGTGCAGGTATCTATTGAAAAGACAGCTTTTTAATTCCTGAGTTTTAAAAGATTATGTGGCAGCTTTAAGAGAGGAGAAAGAATACTTGCACTGTGTGGGGTGTTTTTGTTTCTGTGAAGTCTATTAGTGGTTAAAGAAGCACCTTAGCTGGGCAAGTATTGTGCAGGGTGTAGTAGAAACAGCCTTCTACCCTTCTTCCCTTCCTAGGACAAGCTGACAAGTCGCTTAGCAATTCTGACTTAATTTCTTCACCTGCGAAATGGCACTTGCTCTATTGAACCTTCAGAACTGTTAAAAATCCTTAGGAATCAACCCTCCCCAAACTGTTGCTCTTTGTTATTTATCTTTCTGTTTCCACTGGGTGCTCAAGAATGAAATCAACCAAGAAAGTGATCCGTGTGAAAGTACTTTGAGAAGTGTAACATGTATACTTATGTGAGGTTAAAAAAACTCACAAAAGATGTGTTTAAAAAAAAAAAAAAAAAAACAATTCACAAAACTTCCTGAAAGAGAATGCTTCCGGGACAAATCAGTAATGAGTATTTAAGCAACAAACACGAGTACTTTTTGGTCCAGAATGATTGGGGCGAAACCTGCAGGAGATGGGAAGGGCTGTCAGCATGACAGGGCAGAGGGTCCAGGGAGTTCCCTTTTGTTTTTTGTTTCCTCGAAGCTGCTAGGCCTCTGCTTTTTCCTGCTTTAATTAAGGACATTTATATCCTTACACTAGGCAGAGTTTGTCCGTTTTGTGGCTGGGCTTTGCACTTGATTTCTCCTAGTGTTTCTTTTCACTTCTGTCACTTACTAACAGAATCTCCTTTAAACACTCTTTTGCAGTTGGGCTGAACTTTTTGTTTTGTCTCTTTTCTTTAGAACCTGTTTCTCTTGAAAGGCCTTTAAAATTTATGAAACGTGCCAGGCACCTAAAGATGGAAACTGTTCAGGTAGAGACAATGTATAAATATATGTGGATCTGTGATACTAAGTACAACATTTTGCTGATTCCTAAAGTTCAAGTAATGGTACTTTCTAAGTTTTCACAAAGCATTAGGCTCTTTCTGTCTGCTTTTCTAGTTCAGTCTCTATGTATTACAATTAGCTAAAAATGAGCTCTCAGTGTCTAGGAAGCTCCCCCAAGTTACTGGGAGCCTGGGTGAAGGGCACAAGAAAGACCACCAACCCACCAGCACGGAGCCTCTCTGGAGCTGGAGGATGAATTGCAATTGCAGATAAATTTTATACATTTAACAGATACTCACTGAGCTCCATTTGTGTGCCAGGCACTGTTCTAGGTCCTGAGCATGTAGCGCTGGACGGGACAGGCACGGTCCCTGCTCTCACGGAGCAACGTTCTTCCAGGGGGACCTATAAGGTGATGCCAAGTGAAAAACTCACCTATGTGTCCCTAAAATCTACAGTCTTCCCTGGCCTCCAGAACTGAAGGGAGATCTTAAAGTTAAACTAAGATTTGAAGTAAGCACGGCTCTTGGATTGTATTGATTTCTCTCCCTCTCCCTCTCTCACTGTCTCTTGCCTTCCTTCTCTTGCCCTCCCCATCCCCCAACCCCCAGAGGTTATTATTCACACTCTAAACCTGGATGGCAGTACTAGTGCTGACCAGGAAGTGGCATGAACAGCCATCTCTGGCGCTGGAGTCTTCCGAATACCTGGCCTCCTCTGAGTGATAGGAGAGGAGGAAATATCATTGGAGTTAGCTTCCTGTGCAAACACAGGACTCAGAATAACATTGCTTGTGAGACAAAGCACTCTATACAGACTGATTTGAAGTGAATCAGGGCCTATGTCTACAGGATGGATTTATCCTAGGAAATAACATCAAGGTCAGTCAGTTGCTTTGAAATAAATTGCAGCCCTCATTACTCTTACCTGATCTGAGCAGTTGTTTAGTGGTGCAATGGTGTTTTTTCACAGTGGGCCGTGTAAGCACCAGACCGAGGAGATGATTCCAGGGGCCTGTAGACATAGCATGAGCTAATCCTCTCATGACCAGCACCATGGTTCTCCTAAAGCATGTTTGCATGTGATGTGCTGGTTCCCGATATATGGATGAGATCTCTACAGTGTCTGGATTTCCCTGTGTCGAGCCGTGGGTGGGGGAATCTGTCTTTCTGTTGGCTACCTCATTTATTTTATTCAACAAGTATTTATTGTACTCCAACTCTGTCAGGACCTGCTGGGATCTTTTGCAGGGGTGACAGTGGAGGGGACCACAGACTTTTTTTGTATACAAATATACAAGTATATTTGCTTCTTTTATGCTTTCAAGTTCATAGGAATGCTTACTGCTGTCCATTTGATGTCTTTAAGTCCTTTGGGTCTGGAGGTCACTATCAGATCCACCAAAGGGCTAGTGAAAAGTCTTTGAATTTGGTCTTTTCTTGTGAAAATGGAGGTGCTCCCTGCAGCCGTGAATGTATTACTTTTGTGTTTGAGGGTAGTACAGGTAATCCGGAGTCTGTGTGATTCCTGAGCTCCTATAGTGAGTTCAGATGCCATGTTGTCAAGATCTCTGTGGTTACTGTGGATATTGAGTAGCAAGAACTAGAATGTTAAGGGCTATCAGCCTCATCTCCAGAAATAAAAAAATAAAATAAAAATCCAGAGTTATTCCATGTCTGAGTTTGGATAGTGAACATAGGAACAGTGAGAGTTCCTTTGGCACAGGACGCCCGGATGTCCTTGGTGTGCAGGAGGGGTGACAGCAGATGCTGTAGCCTTACACAGAGCTGCTCGCAGGAGGTGTGTTTGGGGCCAGAGCAGTTTGGTTGGGCAGAGATGGACCCAGGTTGTGGTGGTGGCTTCTCAGCAAGGCAGAGAGAGGGGGCCTGGGTGTGGTTTGTGCACAGGCTGGCCTGTAGATTTTAGGGAGGTGCCTTGAATGGTGGGGTTTGTTATGCCCAAGTTGGGAAAGTTCTGGGAAGCCTCCAGGCACTTCTGCACTTCTTGGACTCACGTAAATGCTCTGGAGGAAGCGATGCAGTATGGAGAGGCTGGATGTTGCAATCTCAGGAGAAGGAATGTGGGTGGCGCTGGACTAACCTTGAGGGTTCTTTGGAGGAGCCGAGGAGCCTCTTTTCTCCCAGGGAGTGAGAGTAGGGGCCCGCCAGCATCAGATGGGAAGGCTTGGCTGAGATTGGACGTAACTGCAGCCTGGACCAGAAGGACTGCTTTTCAGAGCTACTTTTTTTATTCCGTTTTTTTAAAGCCAATTTTCCATTATTGCTCAGAGTGTGGAGCTCTTCTTGCCACCTACACCTCAAATTGTATTCAAAACCTAAATTGGATGAAAGTGAATGACTTTCACCTGGTGTTTGTCTGCATTTCAGTTGATTCAGCAAGCACTGAGTTAGGTCTGAGTAAAATGTTCATGTGACATCAGTATTCTTGATGGAACAAGGATGATCTAACAGTTGGAAAAATATTAATATTTAAGTTAAAGTTACCATGTTAACTGTGCTGATTCAGAGGGTGGGTTCAGGAAGCCGACTTCTGGGGTTCAGATTTCAGCTTTGTCACTCCTAGCTGTGCGACTTGGGCAGATGATCTAACCTCTCTAGGCCTCATTTCCTCCTGTATAAAATGGGGCTAATGATAGTGTCCATTTCGTAGTTTTTGTGAGGCTTAAATGAGACGATAATGTAAAGCACTTAGACACATTATAACTAGTTGATACATTTTCATAAAGAAAGAAAGCAGAAAAAGACCAGGTGACCCTCAAAGCTGCTTCTCACCCTGAGTTCCTGTGTGAAGTGGGCTTTTTACGGCAGAGTGAGGCCGTAGGGTGTGGAGGGAAGACCCTTGGACCTAAGCTGAGTCCACTTCTGGTTCTGCTTCTGCCCTTGGCTAATTATGGGGCTTTATGCAAGTCCCTTCCTCTCTCTGTATCTCAGTTTCCTGATCTTCGAAACGGGACGTGATGTGATGACGATGATGATGGAGAGGGCTAATAGGTATTGAGGGTGTATTGAGTGCGGGCATCATGCCCTGTGCTTTGCATGGCTTACCTCAGGACCGTCTTGTGAATAGGTGTTACACGTGGGGAAACCCCATGTTACAGATGGGGAAGCCGAAGCTCAGAGCTCCTTCTCCAGGGCTACCAGGCTGTGAAGGTAAAGCTGGCCTCATCTGATAGTCTTTGATTCTGTGTGTCAGATGTTAGTAGTTCTGTAAGTAGGCCGCCTTCTTTTGCATATGTTTCTGATCCTATTTACATTTTGGCCAACGCTTCCTGGGTTGTCTTAAGGAAAACACTGGCGAATAAGTTTGAGGTTTGAGGCTAAATTGTAGTTAATAAGCATTTCTGGAGCGTTTAGGTATTTCTGTGAAAGTAAATAGTGAGTTTTCCCCCACCATTATTAAATAAACTCTTATCTAAGGTGCTTTGAACTTATGCAAGGCAAAGCTGTGTGTAAATACTACAGTGGTAGAGGCTTTCTCAGCAGAGCTCTTGAATGAGGCCCTCTGTAGCCAAACATGTGGGTGGAAAACAGGCATGTCTTGCAGCTGGAATTCCCAGCTGGCTGTAGGTTTTTCTTAAATATTCCCCTCACTGGTGCCCAGGTGTTTCAGGAACCTGGGGATGGCCATATAGGTTGGTGCTAGGGAGCACAGGGTTGAGGTTCTGCAAGCTGCAGTCACCATTGTTGGGTTGGTGTTTGCTCTTTTGTCTCCAGCTTGCTCTCCCAAAGCCCACTTTCAGCTGCAGTGTAGGGTAGGTAGTTTTTCTTTTTTTCTTTCTTTTTTTTTTTTTAATTGGGGTATAGTTGCTTTATAATATTGTGTTAGTTTCTGCTGTACAGAAACTACAGCGAGTAGGTAGTTTTTCTGTGTTACGTTATCATTTGGGAGACCGACCCAAATAGAGGCCTTGGTCAGTGACTTGGCAAGGGCATCCTTTGGCACTACTTTGCTAACCTTGAGCTGTCTAGGTGTTCTGGCTTTTACATTTGGGGGAAAGGTGATGTGGTGACAGACAACGTGGGCAGCTGCTCAGATAATCTGCTTTCCTCCAGGGAGTAAAAGTTCTGGTTTCAGGAGGCACACGAGTGTCAACAAGGGGCCAGTGTGCAGGTTTTCCTCTGTGGAGGATGTGGGAAGTGCTTCCTGCCTGGGTGTGTCCCAGAGGATTCGTGCTGTGGAGGTGATATAATTATGAAGGCATTCTCTGTGCTGTTGTGTAACCTACAGCGAGAACTGTGGTGGGCCATTCCAGCTCTCTGACCCCAGTTAGAATATGAATCAGCAAAATTGCAGCTGGAGTTCCATCTAATCATCTGCGTATCTTTTAACCACTAAGATTTATATTTAGTGACTAATGATCTTTTGCTCGAAGTGCCATCTCCCACACAAGTCCCCAAAAGTCTTAAAAAAAAAAACAAAAACACCAAACACCAAAAACTACTGGCTCTGAGTGTGGACATTGACTTAGAAATAAATCCTTTTCCCCCCTTTTTCCCTGCAGGATTTGCCATCTTGGGATCCCATGGCTTTCTTTACTGGGCTCTGGGGCCCCTTCGCCCACATGAGCAGAGCACTGAGCCAACGCTGTTTCAGGTAACTTTTCCTATTAAGTTCTTAAAGCTGTGTCTTTGAGTAAGCCTCCTGTCAGGGTGGGGTATTGGTGACTAGAGTGGGAGTGGAAACTCAGGGAGGTGGGCTTGGGGTCAGGGAAATCCAAAGGCATAGATGGAACTGGGGTTTGGTCGGGCCAGGTGAGGGGGATAGGTAAGGAGGTGATATTGCTGTTGAGGATGGGATTGGGAGTGGATATGGAGAATGATGAAACCTCCATCCTTGCCAGACTCTTATAGTGAATCTGATGTCTTTCAACCCTATCATTCCTCCAGTGCATTAAAACCTTCTCTTTTAAGAAAATGTATATATATACATTTTATATACACTTTGTATATATACACACACATATATACACATATATATTCTCTCTATATACATATATGTGTATATATACTCTCTATATACATATATATGTATATATATACATAGATATACTCTCTATATGCATTTATATGGATATATATACATTTTATATATATCCAAAGTATATATATACTTTAGATATATATGAGTATATATACTCATTCTTAGTCACATTGCTATACACCTGAAACTAGCAGAACATTGTAAATCAACTATAATATTTCACTTTTAAAAAAACATATAAACAAAAGGGGGGAAACCCTTCTCTCTTAAAAATGGAATATATATATATATATATTTTTTAAATCACATACTTATTACCATAAACTCAAGCATGATGGAAGTTTGACAACCTCTCCCCTCCCCATTTAGATGCTAAGCCAGGGCGGAGAGCACAGGTTGCATTCCTGTTGGCAAACATGCCTTTTGGCCTTGTTCGTGCACTCGTTCTGCAAGTGTTTACCGAGCCCTGTGCCCAGGGTTGGTCATAGAGAGATGAATAAGAATTGCTTCCTGCCCTGGAAGAGTTCTCACAGTTGGCCATGGGAGCAAAGTTGGAAACAAATAACTCTAAGAAAATGTGGCCAGTATAATAATAGAGGCTTGTACAGTTCTTTGGAAGGCCCGAGGCAGGGGCTGCTAACGGAGGAGGAGGAGGAAAAGAGGAGGATAGCAGCTGCCTTCCCAGAAGGCACATGGGGGCAGGTCCTGTCCAGGCCCCCAGGGAGGGCCAAGAGGCCCGGCACGCTTGGAGAGCTCCAGGGATTCCCGGCCATCGGGGCTCAGAGTGAATGTGTGAGTGGCAGGATAGAAGACCTCAGAAGGCAGGTACATAGAGGCCAGGTTGTTGACAGTGTATACAGTGGGGGAACCACTGACCAGTCCTGAGCAGGGGAGTGGCCTCCATTTTATATTTTGAAAAGAGCTCTTGGTTGGCAGAGTGAGGTGTGCAGGGAGCTGGTTAGGACACTAACGGAATAGTCTTGGTATAAGAGAGTGAGCTGCTGGATGAAGGAGGTGTCGACGGGGGTGGAGGGAGAGGACAGAGGTGTTTAGGAGTGGTGTCAGTAGAACGGGGTAGCCAGTGGATGGTGATGGAGAGAGGTTTATGGCTCAGGAGCTGAATTTTCTGGAGAAGCTGGAAACACAGCAGTGGGAGGAGGTTTGCAGGGGGAGGCGATGAAGTCACTGTAGGACCTACTGAGTTTGCAGCATCCGCAGGACACGTGAGGAGTTGGAGTGGAAATATAGGACTGGAGGATAGGAGAGAAGTGGGGCTGGAGATGGAATTTACTAGCTGGAAACAATGGGGATAGAGAACCTTGCCCAGGGTAGGCATGTGGAATGAGAGAAGAGGACGCCGGTTCACCCGGGAGAACACCAGCACTAGGGTCCTAGTGGCAGCAAACTAGAATTCCCACTGTCATCAGATGGCTTAATAATAGCTTATTTGCCTTTAATAGGTACGCTTTATAGTGGGGAAAAATACATTAAAACAAAAGATTGTTACCTTGACTTATTTTCAGTTTCTGCTATGTTGTGTCAAAGGACTCCCTTAGCAGACACACTCACTTGTACCTTCTGGTTCTCAGCGACATGTAGATGGGACATTTGGTAATCAGCGTATTCTGGGGGAGCAGGTTTTGCAGGCTAGGCAGTGGGCGAGGCCTGGCCCATAAGTTATTCCCTTAATCCTCAGAGGCCTTTTGGAAACCGAAGGCTTTAAGTTAAGTCTGCCATGCAGTTTGTTGTAACAGAATATCAGGTCCTCTTTAAAACCCATCCAGATCGAGGTCCTGACCCGGCAGCAGAAGCCGTGAAGAACTGTGAGGGCACTGCCTTGGGCACAGAGAAGCCTTCCCAGGCGCCACCTCTGTCAGGGCCCTGCCAATGTGCACGCTGCCAAGCCTGGTCTGGCAGAGGCCTCTGCGCCCTGCCCAGCAGAGATGCAGACCTCAGACTCTTTTCCTCTTCCACCAGCACCACTGGGAGCCTTGGTGCGATTCAGAAGATGACGCGGGTGCGTGTGGTGGACAACAGTGCCCTGGGAAACACCCCGTACCATCGCCCTCCTCGCTGCATCCACGTCTATAACAAGAACGGGGTGGGCAAAGTGGGCGACCGGATCCTGCTGGCCATCAAGGGGCAGAAGAAAAAGGCACTTATTGTGGGGCATCGTATGCCTGGTCCCAGGATGACCCCCAGGTTCGACTCTAACAACGTGGTCCTCATCGAGGACAACGGGAACCCTGTGGGGACCCGAATCAAGACACCCATCCCCAGCAGCCTACGCCAGAGGGAAGGCGAGTTTTCCAAGGTGCTGGCCATCGCCCAGAACTTTGTGTGAACAGAGCCCAGGCACCGGCTGCCTGGGGGCTCATGGATGGAGCCGTTCTGAGAGCTGTGCCTCTGCTGAGAGGGAGCCCGGGGCGCAGTGTGCTGTGAGAAAATAAATGATTTCCTGTACGTTTCTTCCTGAGCTTTCTGGGTGTGGCCATGGGGTCAACGGTACTGAAACAGTTAAAAGGTGCCCCGTGACGTGGTGGTCTTTGCCTGCAATAGCCTATGAACTCACCCAGGATTATCAGGCTCTGGAAAACTGGGGTACACGCCAAATGCCAGTTTGTAGATATGCAATGGAATATCACTTTCTAGCCAGGCAAACTGTTTATTTGCCTTCCAGAGTGTCATCTTCCTGTGTCAGAGGGCCGGAGGTGCTAAATGGGTATGAAGGTGACTGGGTTGCTGGGTAAGCGTGAATGGAGCGGGGGGACCGTTTCCTCCAGCACAGCGTGGCCTCCAGCCTCCGAGAGAACCTGCACCGTGATCCTTCCTCCACCATGGGGTGCCCTGTGCTAGGCACCAGCTGCTTCTCTGTGCCCAGAGCAGACAGCTTCCTGCCTTGACTCCTGGGGAAATGCACTGGCTCTGGTGTTTGCAGAGCACCAAATCGTGGGCCTGTGCAGGGGATTCAGTGACAGTTTACCTCCCATTTGTTTGTTGGTCTCCTTGGGGAGTTTCTGGGGCGCTCCCTTAGTTTCTTTAAATGGAATCTCGTCAACTCATTTCTAAAGTCACTCCTTTATTCATTCAAACTGTCCTGGGCACTTCTCATTAGACATTCCAGTGGCCTCTGAGAGGCAGAGTTGCTTGATGATTAAGCACATGCTCTGTAGCCAGACTGCCTGGGTTCCAATCCTGACTCCACCACTTACACGTAATGCCTGTGGGCAGGTTATTTTGCTTCTTACACCTTCTGTTTCCTCACCTGTAAAATGGGTACATGATAATGGTACCTGCTTGATAGGGTGGATGTAAGAAATGAGTTCGTGCCTATGAGTACCTGGTGATAATAAGCACTTGATAGGCATCAGCTGTTTTCTGTCATCATCGCTCTGCAGCTGCCAGCGCTGGGAAAGAGAGGTGAGGATAAGTACATGTCCATGCTCTCCTGGGCAGATTGACACAGATCACCTTAATGACTCCAACACATGCGGATCCCCAAGTGTAACAAGTGCCTCCAATGGAGAGGTTAGACTTTTTCCATGGGACAGGAGGCGGCTTCCCTGAGAAAAGTTTGCATGGTCTGCCTTTTGAAGAATGAATAGGCATTGTGATAGAAGTCAGAATAGTGGCTACCTGGCGGGGGCGTGGGGAAGAGCATAGACCACAAAGGTCACAAGGGAAACTTACGGGTGTTGGAAACGTTCTAAATCTAGATCTGGGTGGGAGTCACGTGAGTGTATACATCTAAATAATTATTGAGCTGTATACTTCAGTGCACTGTACCTTACACCTTAGTAAAAATAAATGGACAGGCATTAGCTAGGTGATAGAGTAGGGGAAAGTGTTCCAGGCAGAGGGAAGAGCATATGCAAAAACCCTGTGGCAGAAGGGAATGGGGTGAGTCCCAGGGACTCAAAGGAAAAGCTGATGTGGCTAGAGCAGGGCGAGCAGGAGGGATTGTGGTGTGGGATGGGGCTGGAGAGGCAGGGCCAGCCAAGCCTGGGAAGCCTTCCTTATCCTGAGGGCGTTGGGACGCTGTTGGAGGGTATTCAGCAAGGAGGGTCAGGGTGGTGGGAGGGGAGATACGGTTGGATCGACTGTGGAGTGGGGCTGAGGGGGTCCAGAGTGGACGAGTGTAGGCTTTGCATGATGATGACCTGCTGGCCTAGGGCGGTGGTGAAGGAGGGGAGCAGAAGCCTTTAGCGGGTGCAGTTGACTGGGCTTGGCAATGCGTTAGGATGGTGGGGAAGGGCCAAGAATGTGTCTCAGGTGTCCAGCTTCCGCGCCTGGATGGTTGGTCTTGCAGAACACCGAGCTGGGTGCTCTGGGAGAGGCCCGAGGGTGGGGGAGGGTGAGTAGCTGAATGGCGTCTGAATGGAGGCACCTCTGAGATGTCCAAGAGGTGTCAAGTAGGTAGCTGGATGTAAGTAATCTCTTAAATTGGAATAGCACTCGGTGTCTATTTTGAAAGCATTTGTGTGTACGTGCACTCTTGGTGTTCCTCACGGTTTGGCGGCCACTGGTCCCGTGTTTTACCTGAGGACACCGAGTTTCAGAGGTAATGTGATTTTTCTGCAACTAACAGATGATCAAGCTGGTCTCAAAGCCAGAGCCTATGACTTCACCGCAGGGGTCTTCCCACAATGTCCGGGGGTCTTACTTTTGTGGTTGATGAGTCCTTGCCATCTCGAGCTGATTCTCACTAGCTGTGAGTCTAGAGGATAATAATCTGGTTTTCCCGAATTCAGTGGGTTCACTTGGAGCCTCACCAGCTCAGCCTTGACTGCTGGGAAGCGAAGGCTCTTCTTTTTCCGTCTTCCTGGTCGGGGCGTGCACCGCTCCCCAGTGCTGCTCTGATTAAAGGCTGATTCAAGGTCCCTCTGGGTATTTTAGGAGCTGGCAGCCCTCTTCACCGGGCCCTCTGGAAGGGCCGGCAGGCTCTGGCTGACCTGCTCTCCTGCAGTGGCTGACGCTGGCCACGGAGGAGGAATCGCCTGCACCGGGGCCTGCTTTGCCAGGGGCGGGTGTCTCCCCAGCTGCAGCAGCTGCTACTCAGCGAGGTCTTAATTCCTCTGCTTTCTGGGCTGCTTCCCGAAGGCTGGGGGAGGAAGAGACCCCTGTCCTTAGGGAAAGGAAGGGCGGGATTGCCATTCTCAGCCTGGCACCACCTGCTCAGGGCACGGCCTTCGCTCTGACCAGGGCAGCTTGACCAAAGCTGCCCTCTAGCTTTGAAGGGCACTCGCTGTCTAGGGTCGGGCTCACTTCTTCCCCTGCCCTTAGTCAGCAGAACGTGCGTCCATCCTTTCACGGGTCTACAGGGCACCAGCTGCCCTGCTCCAGCCCCGCTCCCGCCTCCCTCCTGTTGAGGTTTGCGGGAGTCTTGTCCTGCCATCCCCCCTCAGCTCAGGTCTTCCATGGGCTTAAACACTCTTCCCAAGGTGTTCTGTGCTGACCGCTGGAAGGCTGTGGTTTCCAGGGGCTGGGGGCCAGAGACCGCTCCCCGACCGTGACGCAGGCCCTGGCAGCACACAGCCCAGAATAGCCTCAGCTCTGCTGCTTTCCCAGCTGCCCTATCACTTTGCAAACTGGAATCTAATTTGCTGTCCACCCTCCCCGCCCCAGTCTCTCAGTCAGTACCGCTTTCTTTGCTCATGAAATATTTATAATCACAGATTATGTTTCCCTATGAGTATAAACTTGCTTTTGTTTTTTTCCCTTCTATGCCCTTAAGACAAGTCAAAGAGCCTCATCTCTCTGGGTTCATAGACCTCATCCAAGTGTCTGCTGCGGTGGCCGGCTCCACCCACAGGTTGACTCCCTCTGCTGCCCCACTGCTGAAGAAACGTGGAAAGCTGTACATTGGGGGTTGTGGTTGGGAGACCTGGGTTCCAGTTGGGCCTGTGCTAACTAGCCATGTGACCCTGGGCGAATCACCGCCTGGGGAGCTGGGGAGCTCACCCCTTGGGGGCTTGGTGCCTCCCCTGGTGGTCGCCTCCAGGGTCACCAGGCATGGCTCTGACTGCACCCTTGCCCCAGCGACCTTAGAGGGTGTGCCCTTGGCTGCAGATGGGGACCTGGCCAAGGAATGCAGGGCTCACCCTGTCACCATCAGTACTCCTGGAAAAATAGCCAGAAGCCAACCACCTCCCATCAGGGTGGCGAGGCTACAGCACTGCAGGCATGGCAGGCGGTTCCCTCCTACAAGCCTCAAGGCCAGCCCTGCTTTACTGAGGTGCCAGGTGGGGGCAGAAGGGAGGGGGTGCCCCCTGGTGGGCAGGATGCCCAAGAGGCCTGGCTCCTCCGGAATCAGAGTGAGGAGGAGGCCCCTGCGGGGCATGCTGGGCCTCACCTGGGCACAGCCTCCTTAGCGTCCCTGCTCCATCCTCCCATTGCCTTTCTTGGCCGCTTGTTCTCTCTTGTTCTTTCTCAGTTGCTGAGAATTCTTGTTTTTGACGAAAATTGCATGATATTGGAATCAAATGCTTACCTGAAATTCAAATCTGTCCCAGCAGCTGCATTTCTTTCCTTCCCCTAGTCTTGTGATTCAATCTTTTAACAAAAAATTTCAGGATTTCATTTTATTCTTTCCCACCTGGAGGATGGATCACAGTTCAGTTCCCCTCAGTATTTTGGACACTTGCTGAATTGTTTTGCCAAATATTAGGTAATTTTCCAAATTAGGTGGACTTCCTAGGCTCAAAGTGAAAATGAGTTCACTTCTCAGTTTTCAGCATCAAGCCAGTTTCATTATGATTTTTTAAAGCCAGTGGTTTCCAGCCAGATTTGGTGATAACCTGTTGTCACTTGCTTGATATCATGACAAGCTGTCTTGTAAGACATACCACAAGCTTTTTCTTTCTTATTTTTGGCTGCGCTGGGTCTTCGTTGCTGCGCGTGGGCTTTCTCTAGTTGCGGTGAGCAGGGGCTACTCCTCGTTGCGGTGCACGGGCTTCTCATTGCGGTGGCTTCTCTTGTTGTGGAGCACGGGCTCTGGGCACGCGGGCTTCAGTAGTTGCAGCATGCGGGCCCCAGAGGGCGCAGGCTTCAGTAGTTGTGGCACGTGGGCTCAGTAGTTGCGGTGTGTGGGCTCTGGAGCGTGGGCTCAGTAGTTGTGGCACATGGGCTTAGTTGCCCCACGGCATGTGGGATCTTCCCGGACCAGAGATCGAACCCGTGTCCCCTGCACTGGCAGGAGGATTTTTAACCACTGGACCACCAGGGAAGTCCGTGCTTTTTCTTTTTTTAAATGAAAATGAATTTAAACTTATTTTGAGAATTTCATAAGAACCCTTGAATAATTGGGATACCCCTGGATATTATGAAACTGCTTGGCAGTTGATTTTAGGCCAAATATTTATATGACAAACAGATGCAGCTCTCGGTCAATCGAGACTGATGATCTGGTGTGGGATCAGAGCCATCCTGCCCTCTCCCTGCTCTGGGCTCCCTGGTGATTTGTACCACCTCCTAGGGCTGGAAGAGGAGAGAAAGAGAGACCTTCTTTCCCAGTGCTGGCCTTTTCAAGGGATGCCATGCCTGGCCTCCCACGGTTTCCCAGGCTGGGAGTGGGCAGTACTGACCCATCCCCATGGGCTAACCCAGTGCCCTTCCTGGCTGGCACAGAGCAGAGCTTTCGTTTGTTCATATACCTCACTGGCACTGTCCTTACCCAGTTACATTAGCTCATCGGTTTGCTGCTAGCTCTGGTTAAAGGTTCGCTAGCGAAGAAGAATGAAACCCTTGCTTCAAAAGAGATTTTAGAGTTGTCTGTGGATTTCGTTTCTCCAGGCTGGGTCCCTACAATAGACGATTAAGAATGACTTACATGGTTCTCCATTTATTTGAACAGTGTTTGCTGCAGATCTGCTGTCCCATAGGCTTACCTTTGTAATTAATTAAATTGCTTTCTAGTAGGTAACTGCTTGCAGAGAGACAGTCCACCTATATATATTTTTTCTTTTGTAAAATAAAAAAAATTAATTTTAGTCTTACCCATTCCCTTTATTTATAAGATGTATTTATGGTTTTAAAAAGTCTGGTGCTGAAGCACTTAGGGAGTGAAGTGTCATGATATCTGCAAGAAATTACCAATTGATACATCTAAATGAGGAGTATATGGAGATTATACTATTTTTTCAACTTTTCAAAGGTCTGACATTTTCAACATGTTAGTAATAAAAGTAATAAAAACGAATGACTGCTTTTTAAAAAATAAATTCTGGGAGGAGGAATCAAGATGGCAGAATAGAAGGATGTGGCTCTCACCTCCTCCCACAAAAAAAATTCTGATGATAAAACCAAACCTGTGTGTGAAACGTGTTTGCGTTGGCCGGGGCCCTGGCTGGTCCCCAGGGCTGTGGCTGTGCGCTGGCCGATGGGGCCGGGACAGTTCAGGCAGCAGGAGCCAGGGCTGCCAAGTCCACTCACTGCTGCCTACGCCTAGCTTCTGACCTGGCCGTTCTCACCATCCTCCCCACTTCCAGGCCAGGGCTTGGGTTGTATTCTATAGGAACGTGGCTATATTATTTCTTTTAACTCTGTGTTCCCAGCACCTGGCACATAGTAGGTGTGCGGTAAATGTCAAACTAATAGATTTCCTCTGTTCAAGTCTGTGGTGTGCTTTTCAAGGTGAGGAGAACTTTGCGCTTCCTAAGTGACACTGTTAGTCGATGTGTACTTTGTTTTGGGGAAGGCATAGGGTACCTCTCTCGCCAAGGGCATGTCATAGCTAACCCACCTGTGGCTTGAGTTCATTTCAAAACAAAACTGGGGGTTTTGTCTCACCCACGTGGTTTGAACCTTTCACTATGACTGTGTAGACTTGGGGGTTGAGGAGCCCCCGAATGCCACAGAGGAAAGTAGCAGATTCAATCAGACCTTGGGTTTTCTGGTGCCTAGTCCTGTTCTTTTCCACAGCATCACTGAGCACTTTCTTTCACCGCTGAGTTTAAAAACATGATGAAAAAAAGAATAAAAAATAAATAAAAACATGAGGAACTTTCTGAAAAATACATTTGGATGGGGCCATATGTACCCAGCTGGTAGGGGTAGGAAGCAGCATTGCTTGTGAGCAGCTGGCAGGATTGGAGCTCCCTGGTGAGCATATTTCCCAAGGTGTGGTGACCAGGCTGTTGGGTGTGCAGCGGTGATGGGATTGGGAGGAAGCAGGTTTGTGATGCCGTGTCTGAAACCTCCCCTCTGACCCTTTAGGTCCCCCACTGGGTCCGAGGGCTTCAGAGCACCTCACAGCCCTCTCTTACTCCTCCTGAGTAGCAAGATGCTTCCTCACTGGGGTCCTTGTGGTCTCTGAATACTGCTGTGAGCAAACCTCTACCTCCGCAGAGCCCTTTCGCTGTACAGATGCCCCCATCTTTGTGATCTCACCTTGTGCCTACTGCTAAGGCTTCCCCCAGCTGGGTGGTAGGTAGGGCTGAGGTCCCCGTTTTATACACAGAAAACTGAGTAAGTGTGCAGTGGAATTGAGCCCAGTGTTCTTATTACCCTATGCTTGCTATGCCTGGTACCCAGCCCCCCCCGCCAGGCATAGTGCTTTTCACACGTCTTTGTAATTGATAATCCCCATGGGCTCCGGAACAGTGTCCGTCTTGTTCATGGCTGTCTCCCCCATGCTCAGTAAATGCACAAAAAATATTGAGAGCTCCAGTAAGTTAATGACCCCCCAAAACCTGCTCTTTGACCCCTAGGACCTGCTCTTTGCACAATGCCCTAAAAACAATAAAACATTGGAGAATAAGACCTACAACCTGCCCAGTGGTGTCATCAAGTTAATGACCCCCAGCACATGCTCTGCACACACACAAAAACAATCATTTATGGAAAGGTGACATTTCAAAGTGAAAGACCCTCATTGTACTGAGACCTGAAATAATTTTTCCAAAGCGCCATGACAGTCCTGGCCTGACCACGTAGGGACAAGAAAACTCCTGTGCCCAACCTGGAGGAGGAGCCGATGATGTCTATTCAAGAAAGATACAGAAGGTCTTCTCCGCCTCCCCTGTCTTCCTCTGATTATGAAAATGTAACCCACTAAAGTAGTCGGGGCAGCACAACGCTCGCCTGCGTGCTTGAGAGCCTCACAGCATCCTGTTCTAATAAATCACTTCTTATCTATCAAAAAAATATTGAGAGCTCAAAGGTTAAAATTTGGATTCTCAATTTAGGAGTCTGTACAGATGTCTAGTATAGGAGTCAGCAGAAATGGACATTTATGGTATATCTCCAAGGACCGGTGCTGGGTAGCGTTGCAGATCTGCATGTAGATCCTTACCCTGTGGACTTCACCGACACTGGCCAGATGCCCAGCGTTTCCTCTTCGTAAGCTGTCTTCCCATGCCAAGTCTGGATTGATAACCCTGTTAAACTGGAGTTCACGTTTGTGTCCAAAGAATCAGTGTGTGCTTCCTTGGAGAAAACCCATGATGAGGTGTGGCTTTTGGCCGTACCTTGGGTATCTCTTACCAGGACTAGCCAGGCATGAACAAAGAGCCTTTAACTGCAATTTGGTTTCTAACTTTTCCAAACATAAACTACTTTATTCCTAAACTTGCTTTCAGTCACACAAAAATTTTTAATACCTTCAAATGTTCAGGCAACAATAAAAAAGATAGTTATGAAGCACCTTATAAGGCCATAGTTTCTACGGGGTGCAGAGGGCAGCAGTCCCTTCAGGCGGGTGGATGTCTGTGGGATGGATGGGAGGGGGAAGATGAACAGCTCAATCCTTGGCTCAAGTTCATTGGGTTAAATGATGTCCTTGGAAGCAGTCAGCAGTCCTCAGGCTTAGGCAGGGGACAGAAAGGGAGTAGGAGGAGAAAAGAAAGCGGTGCACGTGATGGACAATGACAGTGTGTCACCATAAATCGGCCTCAGTGTTCATCAGTGCCCAGGCTGCTGGTTGCTTCTTTTTGACAAAGCTTTTCCACCTTCCTCTGTCTTGTTTCCTCCACTCTCCCCACCCAGAGGGATGTAGAATAAACAAGTTTACTAATGGATTAATGTTGAATTTTTTACTCTTTATTTTTATTTTTTTTTTGGCGGTACTCAGGCCTCTCACTGCTGTGGCCTCTCCCGTTGCGGAGCACAGGCTTCGGACTCGCAGGCTCAGCTGCCATGGCTCACGGGCCCAGCCGCTCCGCGGCATGTGGGATCTTCCCGGACCGGGGCACGAACCCGTGTCTCCTGCATCGGCAGGCGGACTCTCAACCACTGCACCACCAGGGAAGCCCGAATTTTTTACTCTTCACCATGTTTAGGGAAAAAGAAAGCTGTTCAAAGGATAAGGCAGTGGTTCTCCACGGGGGACACTTGGCAGTGTCTGGAGACTTGGTTTTCACAACTGGGGGTGGCATCTAGTTCCTAGAGACCAGGGATGCGGCTAGACATGTTACAGTGTACAGGACAGCCGCCACGACAAAGAACCACCGGCCCCAAGTGGAGATGGTGCCAAGGGTGAGCAACCCTCGTGTGACTAGGTGGGACCTCTTGTGTGTAAGGGGACAGAGGACACCTGGGAGTCATTGTGAACCGCTGGTTCCTAAGTAACAGTGTAGAATTATAGGAATGGAACACACGCAGCTCTGCACTTGACTGCTATTTATCTGCCCATTGCCCTGACTTGAGCCTTAGAGGTAGAGCAGGTGATGGAGAATCTAGAAGGCTGTGGCTCGCCAAAGGGTTGAAAAGTAGAGTCAAGGCCATCAGAGCGCTGGGCCATCTGGCTCACAGAGTGCAGATGGCGGGACGTGGTCCACACGAGAGGCTCTGGGCTGGGGCTCGAGCTCAGCAGCTTGTGGGGTTGCCTTTGGTGAGTCACTTTTCCCAAAACTTTGGCTTCTGCCCCTGCTCATCCTCCATGACTGTCCTGGCAGTGGCACCAGCAGCCCTCCTACCTTACAAATCTCACAGCTTTGGGGTCACTTTTGGCTTTGTCCTGCTGTTCCCTGTCCATTTTTAGTTTTCACATAGTGCTACCCATTCTCTTACGGCACGGTGGTCCTCCTCGTCCATCCCAGGGCCCCAAACCAGTCTGGGCATGCTGCTGCCTAGTCACTGTCACTATCCAGCCACCCACCGGAGGCAGCTCTCAGTGTAGGAATCTCATCTCTTCATCCATCATCCCATCTAGAGGCCTGGGGTCTGTGGCGCATGGTAGTAGGAGCAGAAAAGAAACACTAGTGTATTGAGAAAGCAACGTATTGGGGGCTTACTTTGTGCCACTGTTGTACCAGGCGCTTTACACATTCTCTTCCAAGTAGTCTCTACGGTGACACTGCGGTCATTGTGCCCTGTCTCACTGTGCAGCTCTCGGCACCCAGTCCTTAGTGGGTTCCCAGATGGAGAGCGTGGGTCCTTCCCCACCCCCAGGAAAGGCTGTCTCTGCTTCTCCAAACCCATCCCTCAGCTGGAAAACCCAGGCCAAGGCAGCCCTGCAGAGGCCAGGCTCTGCTCGCCCATCCCTTCAGCGTGAAGTGTGGTTTGTCCCTCCCAGAGACCGCACCTCACTTTGTCTCTCCAGCCCCGTCCCCTGGACCCCTGCCTTTCCATCAGCACACGCCCCGCTGAGCCCACAGCTCTGGCTGTGCACGTCTTTCACTCAGAATGTCCTTTTCTCCTGGAGTGGAGGCCAGTCAGCCTATGGAGCCCTGCTCAGAGTCTCATCGGTGAAATTCTGATCTCACATTTGTTGCCTGGGTCTTGCATCTTCACTTGCCCCTCAGGGTCCCTCTTGTTCCTGTCCACCCTGCTCCGTGCCCACGCAGCTGACCTGCATGAGGGACCAGGGGCTCCCTGGGCCTCTGATTTCCAGCTGGGTTTGGCCAGTGGGGGCACCAGCAGGAACTCAAAGGACCAGAGGAAAGAGAGGGTTTGGGGTCTTTGGCACCGTCATCCCTGCTTTCTCCCTGCAGGGTTGGCCACACCTTCAGGCATATGTCACAGCTTCTCATGGCAGCTCTCCTTCCGGGGGCGCTGGCCACAGCCTATGGTACCCACTGCCCTGGTCCACACCTTTGTAAATCATCACTTTGTCAAACCCTCCTCAAATGATCTTTTTTCTTTTTAATAAATTTATTTATTTATTTTTGGCTGCATTGGGTCCTTGTTGCTGCGCACGGGCTTTCTCTAGTTGCGGCGAGCAGGGGCCACTCCTCACTGCGGTGCGCAGGCCTCTCACCGTGGTGGCCTCTCCCGTTGCGGAGCACAGGCCCCAGGCGCGTGGGCTTCAGTAGTAGCGGCACGTGGGCTCAGCAGTTGTGGCTCGAGGGCTCCAGAGCACAGGCTCAGCAGTTGGGGTGCACGGGCCTAGTTGCTCCATGGCACGTGGGATCCTCCTGGACCAGAGATCGAACCCGTGTCCCCTGCATTGGCAGAGGGACTCCCAACCACTGTGCCACCAGGGAAGTCCCTCAAATGATCTTAATGGGATGTGCACCTCTGTCTGCTTGGACCCTGCCCCATGCAAACACTTACTGTGTGTCCCCAGATGGGCAAAGTATGGTTCCTGCCCTGGAGAAGCTCCCGGGAGGTGGCAAGGTGTGTTCATTGTACGGTAAGTGCCATGCAGCCATTAGCCTGGGAGATTGAGAGAGGCTTCCTGGGGGGATCTCTAGATGCTGGATGGTTGGTCAGAGTTAGCCAAGCGACAGTCTTTCATCTGAGCACCTTTCATCCCAGCCGGAGCCAGAAGTGTGATACCCAGTAGGGTGTACAGGGACCTGCCAGCAGTTTGGGGGCCCTAGAGGGCAGCAGTGAGTGTGGAGGGGGGCAGCCCGGCCAGGAGCCCAGACTGAGACCTGTCACTGCCCTGCTTTACACGGCCAGGGCCTCCTCACCCCAGATGTGCATTATCAAGATGGCCCAGGGCTTCCCTGGTGGTGCAGTGGTTGAGAGTCCACCTGCTGGTGCAGGGGACGTGGGTTCGTGCCCCGGTCCGGGAAGATCCCACACGCCGTGAAGCGGCTGGGCCCGTGAGCCATGGCCGCTGGGCCTGCGCGTCCAGAGCCTGTGCTCTGCAATGGGATAGATCACAACAGTGAGAGGCCCGCGTACCGCCAAAAAAAAAAAAAAAAAAAAAAAAAAAAAAAGATGGCTTGGTGCTGTGCAGAGGACCCCTCTAAGGGAGGGTGCAAGCGGCTGGCCGGGCAGCAGGATATCCGTAAGTTCAAGAGATGATAAGAACACCAGGCCAGGGCAGGAATGGAGGATGGCAGTCAAGAACTATTTGGGGGGCGGGGGGAATAGGCGTTTAGCAGGCTGGGGGAGCATGGCATAGAGGAGTCATGTTGGGAGACAGGACAGGGGTCCAGAAATTCAAGTTAGCACAACCAGGCTATTTGGGATAGGTCTGTATTCAGAGGAACTGTGTGGTGGGGTGGGAAGCAGTGAAAGAGGCGGGGTGGGGAGGGAGGAGCCGCTCAGCGGTGAGATGCTCGGCCAGCTCAGGGGTGACTTGTGGTGGCCTGAGCTGGGTGGGTGGGGGGAGATGGCTGCGACATCCCTGGTCCAGCTGGGGCAGACCACCCAGGGGTCCACGTCGTGGCCTGGTCAGACTGCCGTGTGACCCCAGCCGTGGGGCTTGCTACCCTCCACTGCCCTGTGCCCCTTCTCGGCCCTGCCCTTACATTCGGAGCCGCCCCTCCTCTGAGCCACATCCTTGAAATAAAGGCATCCAAGCATCCTGCACCTTGAGTCTTACGGCTGCTGGGCTACCCGACTGTCAAGCTGCCCCAAGGGGGGATGGGCAGCATCCCGTGAATGTCTGGAGGTGGGAGGAGACAAGGGGGCCTTCTAGGTCTCCCAGCTGGGGTGGGAGGCACTGCAGGGCTCCTCAGGGAGTCCGGGGTCCTGGCAGAGGAGAGGAGAGGAGCAAGGGAGATATCTTCTGGTTGTCGAGCTGCAAGTGTTGGGGGACAGTGGGCTACACTCAACACAAGGTCAGGGGAGAGAACAGGGTGGGAGATTTCAGAGGCATCAGGATGTACATGGTACTTCAAACCATGAGGTCACAAGGAGAGAGGGAGGGAGGAGCAGTGAGCCAGGGGCAGAACTTGGGGCCACACTGATGCTTGGGCGGCGGGTGGAGGAGGAGGCGGCTGGGCAGGAGATCTGGAAGAAACGGCCAGGGAGGGAGGACGCCACCTGGGGAGTGGAGGCCAGGAGGCCAGGGAGGCGAGGTTTGAGGAGGAAGTGGTCGATCTGGTCAACTGTCACCGGGCCCTTAGCAGTGGGGTCTGCAGAGGGACGGGGAAATGATTGCACAGCTGTCACTGGTGGAGAGCTGAGTCAGAGGCAGCCCACAGTGGGGTGAGGAGGGGATGGGGCAGGGGACTTCTTCAAGAGGAGAGGGGGGCTGTAGCTAGAGGGCGACCGAAGGAGCTTTTTAGGATGGAGAGACCTGAGCAACTCTTTGTAGACACATGGGTCCTACAAAGAGGGGTCTTTGGTAAGAAGATATTAGCAAGGTGAGTACCAAGAGGTTGACGTTAGCAGCGTGAGAAGACCCACGAGCTTGGTCTGTGTTTCACTCTGAAGGCCTCCACTGACGCCCAGACCAGTGGAAACCGACCTCCACCCCTCACAGGAGAGTGGAACAAAACTGCCTGGTGGAGGGTGGGGCTCTGGGTGAAGACCCCAGGAGGGACAGATCTGGGGTTTCATCTGACTTAGGTTGAAATATGATTTGATGAGGAAAGCAAGCAATCATTTGGTGCCGTCCCCTGGCCTCTGCATCCCTGATTACCCAGTGATCGTTCGGCGGTGTCTTTGTGCCCTTCAGATGCTGTGGGTGTTGCCTAGGGGCCAGAGCAACAGCGAGCACATTGAGGACCACTCCCTGTCAGCCAGCCCGGCTTCTAATCGCTTCATGCACTGGTAGCTCATCTTCCCAGGGCCCTAGGAGGTAGGATCCATCAATCGTACTGGGTTTTGCCCTGTGCTACAGATGCAGGAGCTGAAGCTTGGATTGGAGGATTACCTGGTACCTGTCTGAGGTGCCAGGGCCAGGAACTGGTGGCGCTGGGGTGTTCAACCTCTGCAATGCTGCTGGAGGGGAGGGCGGGGAGTCTGATGACAGAGGCCCTGGGGGAGGGCGGAGTGGGGGGGGGTGCGGGATGCCTGGCACTGGTGATTTCATTCTCTCTTCACAGTAACCCCACCAAGCAGGTATTACTCACCTGACTCTAAAGTGGAAACTGAGGCTCAGGTGTTACTTAGTTGCCCACAACAAGGGCTGGAGCCAGAATTTTTGACCTAGATCTGGCTCTAAAGGTCCTCTCAGCACTAGATGGAATACTTGTTGGCAAAACCGCTGGGAGGGAAGAGGTTTTATGCCGCCCGCCCTGTCCTTGTGAGCACATGACGTGGTGTTACGTAAAGGCACAAAAGGTAGCATGGGACAGCACTTTTTAGCTTTTAAAGGGCCTTTGGAAACCTCAAAACCGGTGAGGGTTATGGACCCTCTCCCCAGAATAGTCCACATACTCAGATAACTCTGGGTGAGATTTCAGGGGTTCGAGGCCCCCCGAGGCCTCCACTGGCTCCCAGGTTGAGAATTCCCATGGCACGTGTCGTTAGCAGTGTGACAGATGAGAAGCGGTGGCTCTCCACACCCATCACGGGACACGTCATAGTGCACAAGGACCTTTGTATGTGGACGGGCATTTCAGTTTCATTTTTCTTTGTTTTGGCCGCGCCGCTCGGCTCGTGGGATCCTAGTTCCCCGACCAGGGATTGAACCCGTGCCCCCTGCAGTGCAAGCGCGAGTCCTAACCACCGGACCGCCAAGGAATTCCCTCAGCCTCATTTTTCATCGTGAGAGCTGTGAGCAGCCTGAATGGACATCAGTAGTGGGTGGTTCTGGAGGCAAAGTCCATCCTTGCCATGGAATAGCACACGACAGTTCCAAGGAAGGATGGTATAGCTCTAAACAGGTGCAGCTCCCCAAGACATATTGTTGAGCGGGAAAAAGCATGTTCACGAGTGATATGTACACATACATCATTTATGTAAAATCAAACGAAAGCACTCAACAATATTACTTATTTCCTACACATGTAGAAAAATGCATGGAAAATGGACTTGAATGATATCCAGGATGCTGCTAATAGCGGGGTTCTTTGGGGAGAGTAGAAGGTCCTGGGCCCAGGTGACACAGCCCTATCTATACTGCTTTAATGTTTTTATAAGGACAATATACCCGTTTTATGTGTATACTTAAAACTAATTATCAAAAAAAAAAAAAAACTAATTATCAAAAGCAGCACACACACTGGGTATATGGGGGAAGGAGGGCAGGAGGGAGGGATTCTGAAGGAGGTGGGGTGGGGTAGAGGAAATACGTTTGTGTCAGACATCCCTGTATTCCAGTCTTGACCTTGGCAATTACCTGCCAGTGACCTTGGGCAAGTCACTTTAACTCTCCAACTTCTGTGAAATGGGGATGATAATGTCTGCCTTCCAGGGCTCTCATGAAGATGAAGTAGGATAAAGACCTCTTAGCACACAGTAGGTGCTCAATGAATCATAGCTATTATTGTTTTTTAAATTTCAGACCCCCAAATATTCGAGTTCTGACTAGGTGACCAGTTGGGTTAAGGGCTTCGGGACCATAACTGGTTCAATCAGAGGTGACTTCCTGGAGGAGGAGGAGTTACAGCTACTTGAGTGTGTGGGAAGCAGGGCATCAGTGAGTCAGAGAGAGGGCTGTGTGCAGCGGCCAGGGGGGATCATACCTGTGTGCCCGTTATCAGTAATGATATTACTATATCCATATCATAGACAAGGACACTTGGAGAGTCTAAATAAGTTGCCTATAGACACATAGCTAGGAAGTGTAGAACTGATCACACGGAAGGGATGGGCTGATGCAGAGAACTCAGGAAAATGCAGAAAACTGGGGTAGTTCTGTGGGAGAGGAAAGTGGGAAAGAATGGGCCTTGGCACCAGAAAGACTCCTGAAGACAGAGATGGGGCCGTGTCATGTGCTAGCATGATCTTGGTGAGGGCTCGGTAGAGGCAGGCAGAGCAGGCCTAGTGGGACAGCGGGACCTCAGGTCTTACAATCACAAGGCACTCTTTTATTTTTGTTTTCCGTTTTTTGTGTGTGTGTGTGGCCACGCCATGAGGCTTGTGGGATCTCAGTTACCTGACCAGGAATCAAACCCAGGCCCTCAGCAGTGAAAGCACAGAGTCCTAACCACTGGACTGCCAGGGAATTCCACAAGGTGCTCTTGACAGAGGCCACCCACCAGCAGCCTTCCAACTGCCCTAAGGCCCAAGCCTTCCAACTGCCCTAAGGCCCAAGCAGAAAGGATTTGGGGCAGCCCACAGGGAGGATGCCAGGCTGCACGGTCCTGGGAGGCCGAGAGACTTTTCCCAGGAACCTTCCAAGAACTGGGTGAGTTGAATGCTGGCTGGCGGTGCTGCATTAAATTAAGTCAACACATACCCTGTGACCTGACAATTCTGCTCCCTAGGCAGGGCCACAGGGAGTGTCATGCACAAGGACGCTCATGCAGGATTGTTGAGGGGTGTGGGAGGGGACGTGGGTGCCCGTCACCCTCAGAGTGGGTAAATAGATGTGGAGGACACCCGCCATTGCAATATGGATGGTTTAAAAACTACGGTGCTGAGTGAACAAAGTGAGAATATATACAATGTATTAAGTATGACACTAGAAAATACAGGCTCAGGTTTTCACAAGAACACACACACACACATGGTTGGCTGTGGGGTGGGCGTGAGGAATGGGGATAAAAATGAGAGAAATACAGAGGGCGTGCGTAGTGAAAAATAAAGCCCCTCTGCAGGTGAGAAGAGCGGCCCAGCAGTCAAACCCGCACTTCTGTGTGCATCACGCCACCTAGTGGGCACAGGGCTGCCAGCACCCTGGCCACAGGACATCCTGGGGGGGTTGGGGTGTGGGTGCTGCCTGGCTGGGCACTGGAGCAGAGGGGACAGGGAGGGCTGGCTGGGGTTGGTTGTGGGCCTGGCTCCCAGGTCCAGGGTGGGGACGGTTCAGACAGGCTTGCCCTGCTCCCAGGGGGGCCTTCCCACGTCAGGTGAGCTACAGGTAGATGGTTCCTGAGGCCCAGATGCCACCTCGCCACACACAGCCCTTGCTCCTGGCAGGAATGGGAGCATCTGGCAGGATCATCATGAAAGCAGCGAGGAGAGAGGAGAGAGAGTGTAGCCGGGCTGAAGGCCCAGCGCAGGGGAGAATCGATAAGCACAGAGAATTCCTTGGGTAGGTCCCTTGTGCCTCAGTTTCCCTTCTTTGGAGCACAGTTGTATCTACCTTGTAGGGATGTTGTGTGGATGAAATGAGTAAAAATGAAACAACAGGCCCCTCTCAGAGTGAGGGCTGTTAAATGTTAAGCTTTTATCTGTATCTGAGGGTCACCCAACCCTGTGAAGCTGGCACCCCATCCTTCATGCTCCCCAGAGAGTAGGGGCTGGGGGCTCTGAGGGAAGATGATGGGCCTGGGGGCTGTAGGGGCATGAACAGAAAGCCCTGGGGAATTCCCTGGCGGTCCAGTGGCTAGGACTTGGCATTTTCAGTGCTGGGGCCCGGGTTCGAATCTTGGTCAGGGAATTGGGATCCTGCAAGCCGCATGGCCAAAAAAAAAAAAAAAAAAAAGAACAGAAAGCCCTGGGCCGATGGGGGTCACTGACAGCAGGGCCTGGGGCTCTTGGCTAGGAATGGACCATGGACCTAGGCCAGGCCTGGAGTGAAGCAGGGTGGGCACCCAGGCTGTGCTACCCCATTCTTGAGGTCTGCAGAAATACCTCTCTATGTACTGCCTGAGCTCCCCTTTCTCCACATACCCACCAGCCAGGCTGTGGAGGTTACGTGTGATCAGCATCAATATGGCCCCGTGGCGGGGAAGCGGGGACCAGCAGTGCTGTTGTCTCTGGGGTGAGAGGGGCCCTGCCCTGCCCCCCACCTCCCTCTGCAGTTCACACTTCCCTCCTTTTTCCCTCTCTCCTGTCTACCAGCCTCTGTCCCCTCACTAATTTCAGCTGTCCCTCCCCCCATCCCTCTCCTGGCTCCTGTACCAGAATCATCTTCCTAAAGACAGAACAGCTTAGCCTGTTCAAGAACCTTCCTTGGCTTCTCATTGCCTGTGAGTCAATTCGGGCATCCTCGGTGGCTTTTGTGGTCCCTTATAATCCAGCTCCCAACGCCTTCTCACACCGCGACTGCTACGCTCCACAACCCAATTGCCCTCAAACATGCCGTGTGCTCTTTTCTTTGAATGCTCTTCCTCCTACTTCTCCACCTGGTACAGTCCTCTTCACTTTTTTTTTTTTAATTTTTTAAAATTTTATTTTGGCGGCACTGTGTGGCTTGCAGGATCTCAGTTCCCCAACCAGGGATTGAACCTGGGGCCACAGCAGTTAAAGCACCGAATCCCAACCACTAGACCACCAGGGACCTCCCCAAAGTCCTCCTCACTCTCAAAGGCCTGGTTCAGCGGTCAGTTCCTCCACAAAGACATCCCCGGCAAACCGGCCACCCCAAAGCCCCTGTCATTAAATCTGTTGTCATTAATCATATACCCATCATGGAACAGCCAGCCTAGTGCTGCTAGTGGGTAGAGGAAAGAAAACACAGGGGCTTTGACGTCAGATTGGGAATCTCAGCTTGGCCACTCACCAGCTGTGTGACTTTGGGCAAGGTAGTTAACCTCTCTGAGTCTTGGGTTTTGTATCTGCTAAATGGGGATAAAGCTCTTATTACACAACCCAAATTCCTCACCACAGCCTGTAAGGCCTTGCCTGTCCTGTCTCCTTCCTCTCTCCCCGTGGCTTCCCACACTCCAACCATACCGGCCCCCCTGCTCTTCCTTGAACTCACCAAGTCCTTTCCTGCCCCCCGGCCTTTGCACCTGCTGCTCTCTACCTAGAACATTCTCCCTTCTCATCCTCCTCCACTTCATCTCCAGTGTCACCTCCTCAGAGAAGCCCTGTGCAACCACCCTCGAAATTGCCACCCCCCGTTCTGCTTTGTCTCACGCTCTGTTTATTTTCTTCTAGGGTTTACCCCAATCTGTAATTTTCTGACTTTCTGACTTGGTTGTCAGTTTTGTTAGGCTGGGGCTCTTGTCTCTGGGATTATGGGAAATGAACAGACTTGCTAAGTGTCACTCCCGGCCTCGCCTCTTCCCCTGGTTGCTCACGGGGAGCCCCTCAGGGCAGGTGTGTGTCTCACTCATGTTTGCCTTCTTAGCACCCAGCACAGTGCCTGGCCCAGAGCGGACACTTAGTCTGTGTTTGCTGCCTGCCCATCCTTGTTCTTGGCCCGTTTTCCATTCACAGCTCCTCGTGGCCGCTGATGGTTTCTCATCTGTGTCAGGTTGAGCCTGGCGTCTCCCAGAATGAGAATGTCCCGGGCAGGCCCCAGGTCTCTGCCATTTACTTTGCTTCCAAGTCAAACACAGGATTTTATTTTTTTATTTTTTATTTTATTTATTTATTTATTTATTTTTTGTGGTATGCGGGCCTCTCACTGTTGTGGCCTCTCCCGTTGCGGAGCACAGGCTCCGGACGTGCAGGCTCAGCGGCCATGGCTCACGGGCCCAGCCGCTCTGCGGCATGTGGGATCTTCCCGGACCGGGGCACGAACCCGTGTCCCCTGCATCGGCAGGTGGACTCTCAACCACTGCGCCACCAGAGAAGCCCCCTATTTTTTATTTTTATAAATTTATTTATTTTATTTATTTTTGGCTGCATTGGGTCTTTGTTGTGGCTTTCTCTAATTGCGGCGAGCGGGGGCTACTCTTGGTTGAGGTGCCCGGGCTTCTCTTTGTAGTAGCTTCTCTCGTTGCAGAGCACGGGCTCTAGGCACGCGGGCTTCAGTAGCTCTGGCGCACGGGCTTCAGTAGTTGTGGCTCGCGGGCTCTAGAGCGCAGGCTCAGTAGCTGTGGTGCACGGGTTTAGTTGCTCCGCGGCATGTGGGATCTTCCTGGACCAGGGCTCAAACCTGTGTCCCCTGCATTGGCAGGTGGATTCTTAACCACTGTGCCACCAGGGAAGTCCCCAAACACAGGATTTTACAGTAGTTTTTTTTTTTTTTTTAGCCGTACGCGGGCCTCTCACTGCTGTGGCCTCTCCTGTTGCGGAGTACAGGCTCCGGATGTGCAGGCTCAGTGGCCATGGCTCACAGGCCCAGCCGCTCCGCGGCACGTGGGATCCTCCCAGACCGGGGCACGAACCTGTGTCCCCTGCATCGGCAGGCAGACTCTCAAACACTGCACCACCAGGGAAGCCCCCCAAACACAGGATTTTAAATGGGGAGTTTGGGTCTCATTTCTGACTGGAGTTTTAGAGGCCTTGGGTGGTAGGACAGTGACTTAGAATGGTCTGGTCTAACCTGAGGGACTTGGAGAGGGCAGGAGGTCCCAGTGATGCCCACCAGCCCCTCACGGTTCGGGGAGCTTGGGCTGTGAGTTGCCCAGGCTGAGTGGGGTCCACGCAGTCTAATGAAGCCTCATTTGGCTCACAGGCAAATTGGTCCCTGAACGTGGCTTGTCCTTTCTTAAGCTGAACCAGAGGCCTGGTAAAGGGGACAGTGCCATGGCTCTGTGTCACTCACTCCACTGCTGGAGGATGGCCTCTGGCACCAGGAAGCAGGAACCAGTCTGTTGGTATCCAGAGGCTGGCCCTCGGGGCTCTGGCACCCAGCCTGAAATCAGTGTGCTGCTGTGGGGATGCGGGGGAGGGGCTGGAGAGAGCCACCCAGGCAGGGACAGACCTCAGGGCCCTGCCCTCTACCCACCCACTGAGCTAGTGAGGTGGGATTCACCCCCTGCTGGATGAGGGAGACTTGCAGGGGAGTGTGGGTGGGTAGAGGAAGCCATGCTACTTGGATTTGAGGATTTACAATAAAATTTCAAAAAGTCATTTTGGGAACTGATGTAAGGGCTGCTGGCTTCTTATTTTGTTAAGTAAAGACATAAGAATAATTTTAAAAATTATTTTCTTATTATTACAGCCTTAAAAAAATGAACATTTTAATACCAGAAAAGAGAGATAAGAATAGTCTTTCCCCAGAAAGATCGATAGGCATTCTTATGCTGACATTTTGAGCTGTGGACAGGTAAGAACCTGGTCAGGGATCAGCTCTTAAGAATTGTTGGCTTAGGGGACTTCCCTGGTGGCACAGTGGTTAAGACTCCGCCTGCCAGTGCAGGGGACACGGGTTCGAGCCCTGGTCCGGGAAGATCCCACATGCCGCGGAGCAACTAAGCCCGTGCACCGCAACTACTGAGCCTGCACTTTAGAGCCTGCGAGCCACAGCTACTGAGCCCACGCTCCACAACTACTGAAGCCCGTGCGCCTAGAGCCCATGCTCCGCAACAAGAGAATCCACCACAGTGAGAAGCCCACGCACCGCAACGAAGAGTAGCCCCCGCTCGCCGCAACTAGAGAAAGCCCACGCACAGCAGCGAAGACCCAACGCAGCCAAAAGTAAATAAATAAAAATTAATTAATTAATTTTAAAAAATGAATTCTTGGCTTAGGGATTTGGGGGTATGTATGTGTGTGTGTGTATGTGTGTAAGCGTGTGTGTGTGTAGGATAGAGGTGTGAAAGCAGGTAGCTACCTAAGTGGTGTGATTGGAGGGAAAAGGGAGTGCTTCCCGCAACCCAAATATTTGTTGGATGAATCCAGAAAGTCTCCACTTCTCTATATCACTTAGACTTTCTGTGGATTAACTAGTTTTCTCTTTGAAAGTGCAAATATCCCATGGGCAGGGTCCCTCGGGGTAGCTGCACAAGTGCTGGGTGTGTGGACGACCTCCAGGACCGTGTTTGTCCAGGTGACATCTGGTTGGGATAAATGTCATGGGCACATGTAGGGACAGGAGATGGAGGAAAGGGGCAGGTTTGCTGAGCCCTCACTGTGTGTCAGGCACTATCCCCTGGGCTTTCCCACGTGTGTCAACTCACTGAATTCTCCTAACAACATGGAGAGCGTCTTCTTCTTCTGTCCATCTTCTAGATGAGAAAACTGAAGCCCAGAAAGGACACAGGGTGTGTCCAAGGTCACACAGCCTGTGCTGGAGCCAGCATTTATGTCCACGTCTATCTGAACTCAAGCCTGGAGCTGTCATTTTTCTAGCAGGCCAAGGCCCAGAAATGTTTAAAAACCACTTGAGGGGAATTCCCTGGTGGTCCAGTGGTTAGGACTCCGCACTTCCACTGCTGGGGGCACGGGTTTGATCTGTGGTTGGGGAACTAAGATCCCGCATGCCGCGCGGCGTGGCCAAACAAACAAAAAACAAAAAACCAAAAACACTTGGGTCCCATATCTGTGTCAGCACGGTGTCCAGCAGACTTTTATTTGTTCTGTCCATACTGAAACACCACGGCTGAGCGTGTTGGCCGCTCCGAGGCCTGTGAAGGGAAGGGACAAGAACTGGTCTGGTCCAGCTTCTGTCTTTCAGTCACTTCTTTTTTAACTTAAAAAAAAACTGTGGTAAAATGCATATGACATAAAATTTACCATTTTAACCACCTAAAAGTGTACAGCTTGATTCACTGAAGTGTACTGAATTCAGTAGCATTTAGTATGTTCCAGGGTTGTGCAACCCTTCCCACTATGTAGTTCTGCACCCATTGGGTGGTCACCCCCTATTGCTCTTCCCCCAGCCCCTGGCAACCACTGATCTTCTTTCTGTCTCTATGAATTTGCCTATTCTGGACATTTCATATAAACAGAGTCACACAGTATGTGGCCTTTTTAAAAAAAATTATTTATTTAACCTATTTATTTTTGGCTGCATTGGGTCTTCATTGCAGTGCGCGGGCTTCTCATTGCTGTGGCTTCTCTTGTTGCGGAGCACGGGCTCTAGGCGCACAGGCTTCAGTAGTTGTAGCACGTGGGCTCAGTAGTTGTGGCTCACGGGCTCTAGAGCGCAGGCTCAGTAGCTGTGGTGCACGGGCTTAGTTGCTCCGCGGCATGTGGATCTTCCTGGACCAGGGCTTGAACCCACGTACCCTGCATTGGCCGGCAGATTCTTAACCACTGAGCTACCAGGGAAGTCCCCAATATGTGGCCTTTTGCGACTGGTGTAGCAGGTGACTCAGCATGATGTTTTCAAGGTTCATCCACGTTGTGGCAGGAATCAGAACGTCATTCCTTTTTATGGCTGAATAATATTCCACTGCATGGATAGACCACATTTTGTTTATCTGTTTATCAGCTGATGGACACTTAGGTTGTTCCTACCTTTTGGCTATTGTGAATAGGGCTGCTACGAGTATTCGTGTCCAAGTTTTTGTCTGAACACCTGTTCTCAATATTTTTTGGTCCCTACTAGGAGTGGAATTGTTGGGTCATATGGTAATTCTATGTTTAACTTCCTGAGGAGCAGCCAAACTGTTTTCCACAGCAGCTGCCACGTTATACATTCTTACCAGCCGTGTATGAGGGTTCCAATTTCTCCACCTCCTTGCCAACACTTGTCATTTTCCTTTTTATAGCTGTCCTAGTGGGTGTGAAATGGTATCTCATTGTGGGTTTTGTTTGCATTTTCCTAATGACTAATGACATTAATCACCTTTGCTGTTAACTCCTTGGGGGTCCCTCACTCTCTCCATGCCTGTTTTCTCATGTCCAAATCAGGATACACCTAAGGAGGATGTGAGGTTGAAATGAGTGAACTTAGCATCCATGTCAGGCATATAGTAGGGGCTCCTAGACCACCTCAGGCAGCCCCAGGCCCGCCCTTGCTCTGTGAGGGGAGTCGCTGGCTGCTTGGGGGGCTCTCCTGGCTCTGACCAGCTGGGACTCTGGAATAAGTTAGAGCTGCTCCCCTCTGCTTCGACCACCTAGGACTCTACAGGGAACCATGACCCTTCGAGGCTGGGTCGGGGCTCATTTCCATTCAACCCAGAAGACAGTTATGGAGTGTAGCAGATCCCCTGGGACCCCTTTTCCATTTCCGAGCACCCCCTGCCCTCTGTGAGTTTTCCCTTCTTTGCGAGCTCTCTGCAGACTGCCCTCAGCTTCTGGAGCAGCAGAAGTGCCTGGAAGCTCATCCCCCCCAAGGTGACCCTTAGCCAATCACTGGGATGTGGGGGAGGGAAGACCCAGCTTCCTTGCCTGGCATGGGGACAACCTTCACTCCAAAGTCCCCCATGTGGGACAGACTGCAGGTGTCCTCTGCACGCTTATTGGCCTCTTCCTCTCCCCTCCTGCTTCCCCAGTCCCTCTCATGTCCCCTGGGAGCACTCCCTTAGGAAATTGGAATCTCTTCTCCGGATCTGCTTCTGGAAAATTCAACTTAAGACATGAAGCATCTACTGTGTGCCAAGCCCTTTGGAAAATGCCGAGATCGACAAAGATTAGCAAGGTGCAGTTCCTTCCCCAGTGGAGCCCACAGCTTGCTTGGGGCTGATGTTGACAGCAGTAGCAAGGCTGGCAGCCAGTGTTGTGTACCTACTACGTGCCGGGCACCGAGCTGAGCGTTTTACATACTTCATTTCATTTAAACCTTGTAACAATTCTGTGAGGGGATGCTATTATCATCCCCACTTTACAGATGAGAAAACTGAGGCCCAGAGAGGTTAACTGATACGTACAGAGGGACAAACTTTGGGGGGAGGCGGAAGGGGATGTCCAGACGCTCCCGTTCAACGAAGGACTGGTTGTGAGGGTGTTTCACAGGTAATTTGTTACTGACCTTGGTCAACCTTGTGGGAATGATTCAGATTAAGAAGGAAGAAGGAAAGAGAATTCAAGTCCATCCCTCTGATACTGTCATTCTCTGCTCATTTACTCCTACTCTGCTTTCCTGAGCGAGAGATGTGTGGAAGTCCTGCCCATGAGCCAGGTGAAGACCCCGTCCCACACATGTGGGTGCACATGGGGTACCAGCTGCTGCCTTACCTGGTCTCCCCACCATCTGAGCTGCCAGGAGGCCGATGGCGAGCAGGTGCCCCAGGCACCCATGGGGGGAAGAGGCATGGCCTGTGCCCCTTTGTGATTGAGCCCTGCCCCAAGTATCAACAATTACCAGACCCTGGGAAACGAGAAGCACCCGATCAGGAGAAGCCAGGCAATTGCTCTCTGAGAGTGTATTGGGGTGATTAAGTGCATAGACCCAAGGCAGACAGCCTGGGATCAAATCCTAGCTCTTCTGTTTACAAGCTGAGTGACTTTGGGAAAGTTACTTAACCCACTCAGTACCTCAGTTTCCTCATCTATAAAGTGGGGACAATAATAAATTGGTCTCTTAGGATTGTTGTAAGAATTAAATGAGATAATACACGCAAGGTAGAAGAAGGATAGAAGACTGCCTTGTATGTAGTAGGAACTATACAAAGGTTGGCTATATTATTACTCATTACTATTGTTGTGAAAGGTGAGTCAAGGGCCGGCTAAGACTCCTGGCTTAGGAGTCATCTAGCAGCCCCTGATAGAGGCCCTGAGTCTCGATGCACCCTCCCAGACAGATGACCTTGGATCCTTGGTGCTCCTGTGGGGCAGGATAAAGTCTTCTGCTTCCCTCTTGCCCCACTTCCCACCCCTGGCTTGCGTCTTGCCCCTGCAATGTTCCTGGGGCTCCCCTGAGTGGGAGGCTCTAGGAAGGGGACTGGGGGCTGGAGGGGATGGTCCCAGGGACACCGCCCTGGACTCTGAATGAGGATATTCTGTGTGCCAGCCTGCAAGCCTTATGGTGGGGGTGGGGGGATGACAGCTGGCTCTGTGTCCTGCAGCTGTGACTAAGCCATCTCAGCCACTACCTCGCTGTGTGACCCTGGCCCTCCCCTGGTCCTGGGGACAGTATGAACATTTTTGGAAACACTGCCTCATTTAATCTTCACCCCCATCCCCCTGCTGGTGATTCTGGTCCCCATTATCCAGACAAAGAGGCAGAGGTAGCAAGAGGTGAGTAACTGCAGTAAGACAAGACAGACTCCATCATGGAGGGGCTGGGCTAGTGGAAGCTTCTCCCCGCTGGAAATAGCTGGATTCACTGGGTGTGCCCTCTGTTCCAGGCAGGTGCTGCTAAGGTGAGAAGTCTAGAGACACGTGCAGGTGGAGCTGGACCTGGAACCAGATCTGCTTAGATGTGGTTCCAGTGCCTGACCCTGGGCCTCAGCCACGAGGGCCAGGTCCAGGGGCTCAGCCCTTGGACTGTGCCTCTGTCCCTGGCTGGGGTTGGGGGGTGCTGAGGAGGTGCAGGGAGTCCTTGGCCACACAGAGGACAGAGGGCTGTGTCTCCCCCATCAGACTGCGGGTCCCTGAGGTCAGGCGCTGGTCTCCTCACATGAGAGACTTTCTTACTGGGAACGTTTTCTTTTTTAAGTTTCTGTTACAGAAACTTTCAAACATATGCATGCGTAGAGAACAAAGCATAATGACATTGGTAATCAGCTATGCTTCAATATAAATAGTTTTTAAAAAAGCATAATGAACCCATTCTCAGGCTCAAGGCCAACCCCCCATCCCCTCTCCCTGTCCCCACCCCCAGATCACCCTGAAGCACACCTCAGACACAGTATGTCACGAATGTTTCTGAATGTATCTAAAGGTAAGGACCCTCCGCAAGAAAAGAAAGAAAACCCCTTAATTAAGGAGACATTTGTGAAGGCAAGAACCCAATTCTCATTCCTTTCCGCCTTGCATCCAGCTCAGGGGAGCCTCATGGCTCTGGGTTTGAGGTTCCTTCTGCTTCCGTTTTCAGGCGCGAAAGCAGCACAAGCTGGGAGGGGCTTCGAGTATGCAGGGGACTGACTCTGGCAGAGACCCTCAGCTGCCTGGGGCAGGCGGGGACAGGGGCGACCTCTGGGGTCCTCAGGCCTTGGGGACAGTTCCCCTCGTGGACCTCGGGTCCAGAGTGCGTCTCACTCTGCTCACGGCAGGCTGGAGGGCATCGCTGGCTGTCTTGTTTTGTGTGTGTGTTTCTTCTTTTTCCTTCCCTTCCCACACTCTTCCCCTCTCCTCTCATAGTATTTGATGCCCGTCTTTCTGTTGGTATGTTTCCTGCAAATGGGTGCTGCTGTTCTGTAAACTTTTTTCGTTTTACTCTGGTAAATGTCATTGTGTGATAGACCTCCTTCACTCAGCACTGTTTTAAAAGTCTAGCCTTGCTGCTTCCAGTCGCTTCATTGGACCCCAGATGTGCAGACCCACAATTTTCTGCTCATCCTGACCGTGAACAAGTTGCCATGACACCCCCCCTTACCTGCCGGGTAGGGACAGGGCTGAGATTCCTGGGAGGTGATCGTGAGTGGAGCTGCTGGGTCCCAGGCACGCTCGTGTTTCATCCACGGCACAGAGAAGGGGGTCCCTGTGTCCCCACACCCCTGCACAGCTGGGCTTCAGCCTGCTACCTCATTTTTGCCCATCCACCAGAGGTGATGCCTGTGATTGTCAGTGTCTCTTCTCATGCTTGCTAGCTTCGGGGGCCTATGTCCCCTTTCCTGGCTTGTTCGTGGTCCTTGTTCATGCTGGGGTCGGGCCGCTGTCCTCTTGTCGCTCTGCAGGCGTTCCTTGTATCCTCTAATCTAGGTATTAATCCCTTGTCTGTTTTGACATGGCGAGTATCCGCCATCATTCTGTCATCCTCCAGAACTTTGAAACCTAACTCCTCTCCCTCCTGCCTGCGCCCGGCTCCTTTCTGAGCGGATGGCACAGGTGAGGCCCTTCTCACTGTCTCTGCCCTTTTGGTAAATGCCAGGCAACCAGAACAGGGTACAACCTGCACCAGGAACTTGCTCTTAGCACAGGGCTCGGGCACAGGGGAGGGAGGGATGGGCCAGGGCAGGATGGCAGCTGCCCCAGGGCCCTAACCCTTGGGTTCCCTGGTCAGGGCCTCTGGGCTCAACTGGTCAGGGTGCCTTCATTCCACACTCATCAGTGCTAGGCTGATCACTGTGTTGGACCTGGGGCCTCCAGCTTGATCAAGACCCTGCCTTTGGCCTCAAAAACGCCTGCTCAGTGCGGGGAAAGAGCACGTCCACTGCCCAGGGTGGTGGCTGGGCTGAAGCTGCAGAGAGAGGGCATTGCAGGACGCAGTCTTGGACCACTGCCATCGCTGGGCAGGGAGGGCTTCCCAGAGGAGGTGTCTTTGATCCGGGCTTTGGAGGAAGCAGGAGCGTTCTCCAGGCCTCAACAAGGTCTTAGCTCAAGCCCGGGCAGGAACAGGAGCCCAGCCTTTCATCTTCATTTCCAGGGAACATGCCTTCTAGGTCTCTCCTTTTCATGGAATTGAGTGGTCATTGCTCCTGGCTTCTCCTTCTGAACAGGAGCCAGGATGCCTCACAGGGAAGGGAGGCTTGCTTGGGGATTAGCAGACCTGCCTTCCGTCCTTGCTCTCCCAGTGACCTTGGGCAAGTCCTGCTTCCTCTCTGGACCCCGTTCCCCAGTGAACAGTGAGAGCGTGGGGTGGAGACAGGCTCTCCCAGAACCCTCCGGGAATGCTGCCAGCATGGCAGCAGTGGCATCTTCCCCTCTTCTTGGTCCCGCCATACCATTCAAGGGATGGGGAGGAACTGAGGGCAGAGGTCACCCGGAGTCTGTGGCCCCAGGCGCTCTCCACTGCCTCTCTGCCCTGTAAACCACCTTGCTAATAGCCTCAGGGTTTGCTCTCAGAGCCTTTCTGTACTTTCCTCATAAAACTGTGAACAGAGCAGGTTCCATGGGCCAGCCGCTGTGCAGGTGTTTTACATTCCTGACCTCATTTACTTCCCGCAAATCTGCAAGGTGGGTACGATGACCACCCTCTTTTTGCAGGTGATACAGAGGGGCTCAGAGAGACTGAGCCACCTGCCAAGGTCACCCAGCTTATAAGTGGCAGGACAAGGATCCCAGCCCAGCTCTGCGTGCTCCAGAGTCCATTTCCTAATCGCCTTCTCCCACACCCCCATGGGGCCTCCCTCCTAAATTCCACCTACCCTGTTAGCGTTCCTTGGCCAAGCCCTCTCCATCTGTCTCCTTGATTCCAAACCTCGACCTCACACAGACACCTCCGCCTCTCCCAGGCTCACTCCTACTTTCCCCTGTCGTCCCCCTTCCTGGTGGAGCCCCATCTGCCCCCTCCCCATCCCAGCTTCTTCTCACTTCTCTGCACCTCCCTGGGGTGTGCCCAGGAGCTGGGTGCCTACAAAGCATGCCTGAGGCTCCTCATTAAGCCCCAGCCCTGCAGCGCACACTGAGGTGGGGCTTGGGGGTGCTCTGGGCCTCACATCCAGGGGTGTCGCCCCCCTTCCTGAGGTTAAGCTGAGTCAGCCATGGAGGAGGTCACCCTCTAGGGCCCAGAGGGGCTGGAGACTGGGCCTTGGAGCTAGTCTGGCATGTGCCTGATGTGGCCAGCCTGAGGGGTACGTGCCTATCTTGCTGGAAGGCACTGGCTTATCAGAGGGGAGTGAAGGGGCTGGGACACCCCGTCTCCTGGGACGTGCAGGGACTCACGCCACCTGGGGGTGTGCATGTGTGCGTGTGTGCACGTGCCGGCTGTGCCAGACCAGGGCAGCGCCGGCCTGGCCCCAGGGGAGGGGTGGTGGGAGTTCTCGGTTCACTACTTGCTTCCCCTGCATTAACAAACAGCACAGTGTCTGGGACCCAGCAGGCCTCTGGCCCGTCTTCGTTGTTATTATTTTATAGTTAGGAGCTTAAATCACATTTTCTTTCCCCCCAGGCAAAGCCTGTCTTTCACATGAAACCCCAGCTGGTGGAGGGCCCAGCGTGTGTGTGTGTGTGTGTGTGTGTGTGTGTGTGTGTGTGTGTGTGTGTTTGTGTGTAAAGTGAGAACTGGGTTGGGAGTGCAGCTGCCTAGGCTGAGTCCTGGCTGTACTTCTCTTCCGGCTGCAAAGTCATCCCCTGCTCAGACTCAGCTTCTGCTTGTCAAGGAGGCCACCAGCACCTGGGATGGTTGCTGAGTCTGAAACGAAACCGGGGCTGTGCTGTGTGTAAACGCCGCTGTGTGCGATATAGATGTGTGCGTGGGCTTGCTGGGCAGCACCTTCTATTTCTCCTTAGCGCTGTGCCAGGTCCAGGAAGAGTGGTTGACGGACCCCTGGCTCTACTTGCTAAGGATTTAGCTCGTGCCCTTGAAAAGGGATTGGGTTGCCTCGGCCCCTGAGACGTAGAGCTGGCTGGGTGAGGTTCATCGTGCGACTGACCGAGTGAATGAACGAAGAGACATCTGTCTCTGCAGGTGCTGAGGCAGCTGGGAGGTCATGAGGGGCTGGACCAGATGATTTTTGAGGTCACTTCCCACTGCAGGTTCTTTCCAGCTTCTGTGACCTGAGCCGACTTCTGCTCTTTTTCCAAGAGCCTCTCACTCCAAAGCCTCCCTGCAGCTGGTTCTGTGCTGGGCACAGTACTTTCTGTGCCTACACGGTCCTGCCCTCAGGGTTTCCTGGGTCAAGGAAAGCCCACAGTGAGCAGAACTGAGGCCCAGGCGGGACCTACGTGATGGGCCAGGGGTGAGGCTGGGGAGGGGGGGACATCCTTCGGGAGGTCATGGCTGGGTGTGGGGAGGAGGACTTCTGGCCCTTTGTGGATCAGCCTGGAAGGCTTTTTGGAGGAATCAGTGTTGAGTATCAATGAGAGAGCCAGCGGGCTGGCCCTCGGTCCCAGCCATCACAGGCTTGTGGTAACTAGCATGCACCTGCCCTCTGCTTGCCATGCCCAGACTATGACCCTGGAGGGCAGGAGGGAGGGGTGCCCAGCTGTGGAGGCAGAGGGACTCTGGCCCAGGTGAGCATGGGAGCTCCTCAGCCTGCAGGTTTCAGTCCTTGCTGGCCCATCTGGGCAGCCTCTTGGGAAGCTGAGGCTTCTACGTGTGCTTCTGGCGCTGCGTGACCGTAGCTGGTTCTAATCTCTCAGAACCTGTTTCCTCCCCTGCAAATGTGTGGTTAGCAAAGGTGACTACCCAGGCCCCCCAGTATGAGAGCTCTGGGTGGGGGTCTGCTAGGAGCTAGAGCCCAGCCCAAGACCTTGCACCCTGGGGTGAGCTAGGGGTGGGGGTGATCCCTCCTCTCTTTTCAGCTGCCACTTCCTGGAGGGTTTTTTGGGGGCCTGGCCCCGTCCTGCCTCCCCCAGGTCCCTCTGCCCCATTTTGTCCCCTCGGTGTTAAATTCCACAGAGGAAAGTGATCCCTCACTCAAGGCCTGAGGATTACAGGCTGGAGAGAAGTCTACGTTGCCCTGGGAACGCTCACGTAGCCCTTTCCCATCGGTGCCCTCCTTCTGCCAAAGGCCGGGGAAGGGGGACGATCCTGGCACAAACCAGCCTGGAGGAGCAGCAGGGCCTCTGGGGTTGGGGGGCTGGTCAGTCCTTCCCTCCCCGCCACGGGGGGTCAGCAGCCCCAGTGTGGGGTGAATTATGTTTAGCTCCTAGTGGGCCCTCTCAGGAGGGGGCTAGGGGCTAGGGGCCCTGGGATCTCTGTGCTGGTGCTCCCCTGCCCCCTCCCTTCTGCCCTGTACCCCCTCCCAGGCTGAAGCCCCTCCATCCCTACTAAGCTGGGGATTTCCGCAGGCTGAGCCAACCGCATGATCCTAATTATGGCGCCTTCATCCTGTTGGGGTTAAGCTCCCCATGGCCTTCCCTGCCCCCACCCCAGAGGCCAGGCCTGGGGTCAGAGATTCAGGAGGCTCATGCCTGCTGGGCCCCCTCTGGGAAGGGCCCGAATTCTCCCTGGGGTCTGGGGGGTGGGGAGACAGCTTGTGCTGGGGGTCTGCGCAGACAAGTTAAGGTGTCCAGGGAATGCTGGGGAGGGAGGGCTGGTTTCTCTGGAGAGCCCTCAGGGCAGCGGGGAGCCCTGGGGAGCTGATCTTTAGAGGGCAGTGAAATCTAGAGATGAGAAACTCCCAGGGGCCCCGTTCTCAACCCAGGCTTCATGTAGAATCACCTAGATTTTTTTTTTTTTTTTTTTCTTTTCTCTGCGGTACGCGGGCCCCTCACTGCTGTGGCCTCTCCCATCGCGGAGCACAGGCTCCGGACGCGCAGGCTCAGCGGCCATGGCTCACGGGCCCAGCCGCTCCACGGCACGTGGGATCTTCCCAGACCGGGGCACAAACCCGTGTCCCCTGCATCGGCAGGCGGACTCCCAACCACTGCGCCACCAGGGAAGCCCCACCTAGATTTTTTTAAATACCATACTTTGGTCCCACACCTACTGATTTCGATTTCATCAGCCAGGGCTGGGGCGAGCATCTGCATTTAAAAATTCTCCCCAGTTGATTCTCACGTCCAGCCAGTTTGAGAATCGCTGCTCTATCTGATGCCCCATGGTGCTGTCAAGGAGACTGATCTGCCAGCAGAAGGCCCTTGAGGGAGGTAACTTCACTAGGTGGGCAAGACTGGGTTGAAACTTGGGGCTTCTAACCCCATGGCAGGCCACTTCCTCTCAGCCTCCTCCATCCACTGGAGGCTTGCCGGGTGTCACATTCATTTAATCATTTGGGCACTTAGGAGCTGTGTGACCCTGAACAAGTTGCTTAACCTTGCTGTGCCTGGTGATAAGAATAGAAGGAGATGATGCTTATAAGGTCCCAGCAGCACTTGGGGGGGAAGGGTAGCCATCGTCCTTCTGCCTTCTGCCTGGGGCCAGTGTCTGGGCAGAGGCCTCCATCATCTCATCCATCAGGCAGGTGCAACCCTCAGAACTCCAGCTACTCTCAGGTGGAGTGGAGTAGTGGCCATCCTGGAGGTTCCCTGGGCCCTGAGAGGGAGCTGGGAGGTGCAGGGAAAGTGCTGGAAAGAATGGCTCCCTCACCCTAGGACCTCCTGTTAGGAGGTGTCACTGGTCTGGGTCCTGCAGATATAGAAATGGCCACCAGGTGTCACCCTCAGCTCATGCTTGAAGTGAAGGCAGTGCAGAAGGAGGGAAAGGGGTTGGGGTGGAGAAGAGGAAGATGCCCTTCCGGGGAGTGGGTGAACTTGGAGAGGGCCCGAGGCTGCTGGGGTGGCTGTTAATTTCCTCAGGAAGGTGATCTGCAAAGGTTCAATTGTCCGCATTCAGAATTCTCCTTCCCATGTTGATGGCAAATCACAGGTCAACAGGTTCTTTATGGGGCACCTGCTGCACACGGGAGTGGGGGGGTTGGGGGACGGGTGTGGGGGGGAAGCAAGAGGGGGTAAGGATCTTACTGAACACCTACTCTGTGCCAGACCCTGTGCACATAGGAGGCCACTCAGTATTCACAACAACCTGGTATAGTAACATCATTAGTCCCATGTTACAGATGAGGAAACTGAGGCTCACACTGATTATGTGTTGGGCTGAGGTCACCTAGCTGGACAAGATTGAGGCCTGTCTACAGCCTAAATTCTTTCTCCTATACCAGGTTACTCAGAGGACAGGAAACCTGTAATGGGCTTCCCACCAGGCTGGGAGAGGATGTGGCGGGTGGCAACCCTTCCTGGCTCTGGTAATCAGGAGCTAGCAAGGAGCTCAGACAGGCCTGCTGCCAGTGTGCTGGGGAGGTAGCTATGCTCACTGGGGTGGGTGGAAGTGGGGTTTGGGTGCATGATGGGTGTGGGCATGGGAAGGCTGCAGACACAACAGCAACGAGAGGCTCTCACTACCTGCACATGTGCTTCTTGGAGCAAACTTCCCACCCCAGTGTTATTTCAGTTTCCTCACCTGTCAATTCTACAGGCAGACTTTGTTCATCCAATACCCTGTCCCTGCCCCCTGCTGGGCTCTGAGCTGACCACTCCTCAGGTCAGGTACTAAGACGGACAGGACAGGCCATCCCTCACCTGCAAACCCCCACCTTATGCCTAGATCCAAAGTTTTTTGATCATACCCCCTAGCAATAAAACAATTGCTGAGCATGCACCTGTAATATAAACATGTTTTCATACTGTTTACCTTGTAAAACACACTTACACTGAATGAAAAAAGATGAGATTAAAAAAAAATAGATGTCCTAATATTTTCCTCCTGCACCTCTGTTAACCCCTCCAACCCCCCAACCCCCCCCCCCCCGCCCCCGCCAACAGCACTTTAGACCCAACTGCTCCAGGAAATGGGAGGGTAGAATCAGTCCAACCCAGCTCAGGATGGAAGTATGGTCAGTGTTCTGGAACACCCTTGCCCACCCCTTCACGCCCTAGCAATGGAAGGGAGAAACTTCAGGTACAGCAGGGTGGGAGCGTGGGCAGACAGGAAGCATAAGCAGGGCCATGTCAGGGAGGGACTCCGATGACCTGGACAAGAAGCAGGTTTTTATTTTAGACCCTGACACTGAAAGTTTTGTGATTACTTTTTACACTGCCCCAGGACATATAGAACCAGATATTGTGTCCTAGGTAGTTATCTGATTTTATGTCCTTCAGGTAGTTCTGTTCTGTTTCCAACAATTTAAGACATCGCCCCCCCCCACTCCCGCCCCGAGTTGGGAGCACTCCTTCCAACACACACACTTGGGACAGGAAGGACAGAGTCTGGCGGGGGACGACTTAGGTGCCCCTTCCTCAGGGGTTTCATCCTCCACTGCCCTTCCTGGGTTGGAGGCCCCTGTGTCATCCTTGCCTGGGCAGGTCCTCCTGCAGGACCAGCACTTGGGGGCCTCCATGAATAGGAGTTGCAGGAGAGGAGGGGCAAGAGGCTGCATCTGGGGTACAGACGTGAGCCCCCCCTTACTCAGAGAAGTCTTGAGAGAAGCCCCCTTTCCCCCAACCCTGGCTGGGTGCTGGAAAGGACCAAATGGCTTGTGAAGACATCTGGCTGCCCCCCAGGGTGGCTGCCAGGGCGGCAGCCATGGTGGCTGGCCCAGTGTGGGTGCCTTTGTGTGCTGTGACTGGGTGTCTGTTTCCGCAGTCACTGGGTGCTTGTTCTGTGGGGTGAGGGGTGTGGGGGTGGGAGTGGGGGCACGGCCTGTGGCTGGGCAAGTACGTGAGGCTGGGCACGAACAGCCTCACCTACCAGCCCTACTCCTGCCAGGTACAACCAGCTGCTGCGGCTGCCCGCCACCCGCCTCCTCCCTTCCCTGGGCCTGGCCAGGCCGGGGGGCAAATGACTTGGCGGGCACCTCCCCTCACTTGGACCCACTGGGGCAGGGCCGGCTCACCTAGGGTACAGGCCCGCCTCCAGCTAGGTTGGTGCTCTGCTAACTGCCCTCCCCCACTCCTCACCAGGGGGATGGGGGATGCGGCAAGGGAGGGGGCTCGGGGCAGGGCTACGTCCCCTCTCCTCTCCCAGACTGCGGATGGGTAGAGCAGGGCAGAGGGGGCCAAAGGAAGGGGGGCGTTCTCTGTTTAGGGCCAGGAAATGATTTCCATGCAAATAAGATGCAAACTCCTTAATGAATTTGCAATTAGGAACAGAGGCTGCCAGGCCCGGGCAGCTCCTGCAGGTTTTATGAATGGGCCAGCGTGGGGCGGGGGCGGGGGCGGCGCGCCGCCCCGCCCCCACGTTTCCCTGCCGCTGCGCCCGCGACATGCCGCGCCGCACGTTGCTGCCTCCCGGCCTCGCCGCGACCTGGCCCGCCGCCAGCGGGTCAGCTGCTTCGGACCGGGAGCGGGAGGCTGCCGGCCAGAGTCCCCACCGCGCCGCCGGCGGCGATGCGGCGGGCCGAGACACGCCTCCTGGGGCCCGGCAGGGGTCTCCCCGCTGGCGTCCCTTTCCTTGGTTATTGGAATGGTTTCCTGAAGCAGGAGGGAGTGAAGATAGCTTTCAGGCCCTGTTCCCTTAGGATGGGCAGCCCCGGGAGGTCACTGACCACAGGAGGGGGTGGCCCCTAACTCGGCGGGGGGGGGTGGTGGGGTTGGGGCAATGACCTTGGGAAGGCTGGATGTATAATGTAGTGAGAGGAGGGGAGAGGGACCAGTTCCCATCCTAGAACTCCCTGCACCTCCCCAGTCCTCCTCATGCCAGTTCCCACCTCCCTAACCTCAACAGGCCTGTTCCCACCACCCCAGGGCACCTGTTTTTTTTTTCCTGCAGGACCACCGCAGTCTGCTCTGGGCCTTGCTCTGACCTGGCCAGAGAGTGGGTGTCCTGGGCGGGTGAGTTTGCTTAGGTCAGCTCTGGTGCAGAAAGAGACCAGTTTGAGAGTCTGAGCCCGATTAGGCCACAGACTCTATCCCCTCCCCTCCCCCTACCCCATTGCTTTCAGAGTAAATTAACCAATTACCTCTAATTAAATCGCCATGCTTTCTGTTCCCTCCTGGGCCTCAATCCCCACACTGGGAGTCCTCTTCACCCCGGCTGGTCTGGAAGGGAGCCTGGCCAATAAGGTGGAATCAATGAATCAGTGAGTAGAGCTGGGCGGGGTGGGGGAGGGGAAGCCCACAGTGCCGTTTACTTCTGGGGAGCGGTCTGGGCAGCCAGGACCCCTACCTTCCTTGGGGTCTGGGGATTGGGCCCCCTGTGGGGCCTCGGAAGGCTGGGAGCCTGGGATGCCTTTGGAGGTAAGACCTGCGTGGAGCCCTGTGCAGATGCTGAGGCCCTGAGGGCGACCCTCCTCAGAGGACTTGTGGGGCAGGTTCTGGAAGCTGCCAGTCCTTCGTGGCACCTGCTGCCCCCTCACTCCACACTCCAGGAGAGGCTCTGGACGCCTGGGGGTCCATCCAGTCCCTTGTCTCTCTAACCCAGCTCCTCCCGCTGCAGTGAGAACCCCTTCTTTCTTTTCCTCCTGTCCTCCATGGCTCTGAGGCACAGGCCCCAGCGCTAGCAGGGCCTGCACCGCCCTGACACCTCCCTGGCACCACCCTGGCCCCACGTGTGAGACGTGATGGGGAGGATGCCCAGTGGCCAGAGGCAGGGTGATGGGCTGTTGAGCCGGGTCTCACCTCTTGGCAAGCTGGCCTTTCCTGAGACTGGGCAGTACCACACCGGGCTGTGACTCAGGCCCGTACCCTACCTTGAGCCCCGCCATGCCAAGGACCTGTGTATGTGGGGTGGATTTGTCAATTGTAGACTTCTCTCTGGGGTCACCTTCTCTCCCAGCCCCGAGGAGCCAGGCCATGACTAGAAGGTTTGGGGCTTCCAGCCCTGGCTGTTTCTCCCAGCCCACCACCCCACTAGAGGCTGACAGGGAGGGCCCCCTGGCGGGGCACAGCAGTCATCAGAGTCAGTGGGGGTGTGAGCCATCCAGGGCAGGGGCAGGACTCTGCACACAGGCAGGGCTGCCCCTGGGGTGTCCTGAGCCCCCATCTGCCAGCATGGTTGCCCTTCTCTGCCCAGGGAAAGCTGGCTCAAAATTCCCCACCTTCAGGAAGGCTTCAGCATACCTCCCTTATTTGTGGCCATCCCAGCGCCACTGTTAGGGGGCTCCTGGTCTTCATTTGCTTCTTTGACTTCTGTCCGCTTCTCCAGACCCTCCATGAGTGCATCTGCAAGAATCTGTTCTTTTCCTGCATTTCCCAGTGGCCAGCAGAGGGCGCCTCCAAAAAGACGGAGGTATCAGGGAGGAAGCGAATCCGCTTCCCTGGATCCAGGCACTGTGCAAAGCCCAGGCTCATGGGTTCGTTTGTGTGAATTGAAACTGACCCAGGACGCCTTCCTTCCTGGCGATCTAGACTTAACCTGTCAGCAGAGGGCTAGAGGTTAGACTACAGCTTAAACCCAGGCGGCTGCCTTCGAGGTGAACCCAGGTGGCCCATCCAGGATGGAGAGGATGAGGGAGCTGCCTCCTCCCAGTAGCCCGAATGGGGAAGGGGCACTGGAGGTCGCCAGCTTTCCTCCCCTGACCCTGAGAGAAGAGTTGGGAGGGGCTGCATAGAATAGCTGGTGTCCCACCCTGTGGGAGGGACTGCTGTGGACATCTGGGCCACATCTGGATTCCTGGCAGCAAGGGGAGCTGGTCTGCTTGGGATCCTCAAGGGATATACCGTCCACCCCTTGGTGGCTTCTCACCATTACATTGCTGGGGAGCTCTTTACACACAGGTGTATAGGACACAGCTCCATACTGTGGTGAATCCATGCCAATCTAGCGGGGGACCCTCCTGACACTCGTTCCTTTGGACATGGATTTAGGGTCCTGGGCAGCAGCCTGCTCTTCTGGGCCACCAGCCCTTTCCGCCATCCTTTCCGAGTTCGCGTGTGAGGTGCTGGGCGTCCCCTTGTGGAAATTCTGGGAACTAGGCTCTAGTGTCCATCCTGTCCATACCCCTTCCTCCAGGTGGGTGGTAAGAGAGAGAAGAGTGAGGCTACAGTACTTCTTAGGGACCCCATCCATGAAAGGCGGAGTGGGAAGGGGCTTGCTGTTGGGTTATCTCATACAAAAGCCTGGGAATGTGATTGGGACAGGAAGAGGGGAGAGGGGACAGCAGGAGTGGTTCTTTCTTGGATTTGGGTTCTGGGTTTTGGGTAGGGGACAACACGAAGAAAAGCCCCCTTGGTCGGCTAAGTTCCAGGACGTCCGGGCAGGGAACGGGGGGCTGGCCGGAATGGCCTTGAAGTAGGGAGCGACGGCGAGGGGGGAGGGGGAAGGGAGGCAGCGTTGCGCCCACCCAGGCTCCCCTGAAGCCCCTCTCCCCCAGCTTTCCCCCGCCCGGCCCGCCGCGGCCCCTCCTCCAGACCTGGGCACCGCCTCCCCCTCCCCTCCTCCTCCCCCTCCCACCCGGCGCTGCAGCTGCTGCCGACGGACCATTCTGCACGTAGCGAATGGAGGAGACGCACAAGGGAAGCCTCAAGTGCGCGCGCGCGGGAGCCAGAGCCGCGCGGGCGGGGGAGCGGCTGCTGGTGCGCGTGCGCGTGCGGCGCCGGCCCCGAGCGCGCGCGCGGAGCCCCGGAGCACGCAGCTCTTATGTGCGCTGAGGTTGGGGATGCTCGGCGGCGGGGTCCTCGCTGCTCTGGGGCCTCTCATGCACTCTGCCCACCTTCCAGCGAACGCCACCTCTACCCAGGCCCCCTTTTCATCATCCACCCGAATAGCGCGGTCCTTCACCCGCAGTAGGCGCTTCATGGTGACAGGGCGCTGAAATGAATTGATTCGCTCGCCCTTCTCATCCTCTGGGTCACTGCTCTACAGTCGGCTGGGTCCTGGGCTGGGGGTCAGAGAGGGCTGAAAACTCTGGTCCTTTGGGGACTTAGATTCACAACCCTATAGTCCCACCTTTGCCTCAGGAGCTCTCAGCCTGGAGGCCCTCACCCTGAGACCTCTCTGTACCTAGATCCAGGGTAGGCCCCTAGAAGCCCTAGACAAGTGGCTGTCAAGGAAAAACAAATGAGTTCTTTGACCTTTATCTCTGCTGGGATGGGGAGCTCCCAAGGGAGTGCCTTTCCCTGTCACCTCCTCCCTCTGCATGTCACCTGCACAACTCCCACTCCCTGGGACATCCAGGACAGGACTGGGCTCTGCCCACCCCAGTGGCGAAGGTGTGGTATGGTGAACACAGAGTCTGTCTCCTGGGACAGGAGAGGCCATGCCAGCCTGGGGTAGACAGTACTCATCTTGGAGGTGTCTTCTGAGTCCCCGGGGCACCCTCCCCACTTTCTGAGCCCCTGATCCTGGGAGCTGGTAAATGGGTGGCCTGGAGGCTGCTCCTTCCTTCCCTAGATGGCCCAGATTGGCACCTTACTCCACCCTCCCTACCACTCAGAGGCATGGGATGAGGTTCTTCCAGCTGTGTGAGCCTTGGGCAAGGCAGGTGCAGGGCCTTGCAAAGGGGTGTTTGAATTGGATTGGGTCGCCTGTTGGACCTCCTGTTGGTTGGGGTGCGGGGAGTGAGTTGAAGGGGACTGGTTAGTGGCATGTGGGGTGAAGGTGGCTGAGGGTTCTTTGTTGCATGTGCCCAGACTTGACCTCTCCAAGCCTCAATTTCCTGTCTAATGGGAGCACAGCCTTCACCTAGTGGGGCTGTTGCGGATTGAAATGTAGTCTGCATATAACATGCTTCACGTATTGGAGGCAGATGCTCAGTAAGAGCTAAATCTTTTTTTTTTTTTTTTTTAATTGTGTGTGGACTGGCTGAAAGGCTGGGAACATTTCCCTCAGATGAATTTCCACGGATAGAGTGAATTCAAATCCCAGAACTCCTTGGAATTTGGAGGTGGGTTTTGCAAAAACTATAGAGAAACCAGTAACATGTCATACTTTTGTCATCATCCAAGAATGAACCATTTCACATTAGTTTTCCGGACATTAATATCCGAGACCTTAAAAAGAGATATTTTGGATGGAAGTCACTAGTGGGTATTACACACTTTCCTGCCTTCTTATTCAGACGTTATAGAACATGTGAGTCCTCATGACTCAGAGTTGTGGTTACAAGTGTCCCTCACGATCCTGGTTGTAATACAGTGAAAATCCAAGGTCTTTTTTGACCGCACACTAATGGCCCATTCCCTGATGTCTATTTTTTCATAGTTCTTGTGACTACTTTTCATAGTTCTTTATCACTTCAGCAACTCTCCATTAGCTGTCACTTACCACCATCACTGCCTCAGGCAGACCACCACCTCACCTCTTCTCAACTTGTCTCTATTCTGCTGTGGGCTGAGAAACCAGAAAATCACATCTGTTAGAAGATGTGAAAAACAATGAATCTTCTGAACTTGACAAATTATATTAAAATTCATCTGGAAAAATAAACATGCAAAAAGAGTTTGGAAAATTCTGGAGAAGAGGCATTATAAGGGGCAACTAGAGCTACTAAAAATGTATAAATCTTCAGTAATAAAACAGCTGAGTACTGGCACACAGACTGTCAGATCAAAGGAACAGAACAGAGCCCAGACACACACCCATGAACAAATGGAAATTGAATATATGGTAAAGGGACATTTTAGATCAGAGGAGAAGATGCAATCAAATTGGACAACTGGCTCGCCGTTCAAGAAAAAAAAAGCCACTTCTCCATTCCTTATTCTGAAGTAAGCCCCAGATGGATCAAATATTTAAATGTGAAAAGAAAACCATAAAATTACTGGAAGAAATCATTAACAAAAATTTTAAAATGTATATTCTTGAATTGGGAAAGTAGGACACAAAATATTGGAGTCACAAAGGGAAAGATTTTTAAAAATTGGCTACATAAACATGTAATAGCTTAAAGTCTAAAGGCAAATAACAAACCAGAAGAAATATTTTCACTATATATGCCAGGTGAGTTTATACAAGTCAATAAAGAAAAGAGAAGCAAATAGAAAAATGGGCAAAACACATGAACAAGGAAGGGACTACTAATGGCTGGTGAAAATTCCTACCCTCAGTCAAAATACAAGAAATCAAAAGTAAGAAATGATAAGATTCTCTTTTCCCCTTATGATGGACAACAACTGAAACAGGGACCCCTCTCTTTGTGGACACAGGCATCCATCGGAATTGGTGGGAAGGCAACTGCACCCAAGAAGGGGGTTGGCAATTACCCGGAAAGAATTAATTCTCAAACTGTTTGCTCAGGGGCTCCCTATCTAGGAATTTATCAGATACACTGTCCCAAATGTTGCAAGTGTCTAAAGTCTATGTACAAACTGCATTCATTGCAGTTTTATTTCCTAATCTAAAAAACTGGAAGCAACGTCAAGTCCATCAGTAAGGCAGCTGTGTTCTGGGGCATCCAAACACTAGAGTTGCATGCAGTGATGAAAAAGAACGAGGTCCAGCTTTATAGGTTGATATTCATTAAGTGGGAAAGCAAGTGGCAGGACTGCTCTGATCGTACTAGTCCACAAAGGGTATACCTTCGGGCAGTACTGAATCTTGAGAAGCCTGTTAGAGACCCAGAACCTCAGGGGTGGTGGGATGGGGAGGGTGGGATGGAGCTCAGAACAAGTGGGTCAGGAAGTTGGGGCTGGGGCCGAGCAGTCTATTTTAACATGCTCTCTAGAGGATTCTGACTTCATGTTTGAGAAATACTGGTGAGGAGTATGTCACTATTCGTGTAAAAAATGGATATAAGTCCATCTGCCCTCTGCTTCGGAAGTTTCAGGGATTCAGTCTGAGCAGAACAAGGTGGGGCTGAGGTGAACTTTCACTTTGCACTTTATCTGTTTGTGAAAGCCTCAGATTTTTTTACCCTGAGAATATATTACTTTGATTTTCTAAAAGAAATCAACAAGCTACCCAAATGCGATATATACATACAAATGCGAAACAAAATGCGATATATACATACCATGGAAATTCTAGAAAATTCTGACACACACTACAATGCAGACAAACCTTGAGGACATCATGCTAAGTGAAATCAGCCTGTCACAAAAGGATAAATCCTGTATGACTCCACTTTAATGAGGTACCTCATTCATAGAAACAGAAAGTGGAATGGTGATTGCCAGGGGCTGGGGGGAGGGAAGAATGAGGAGTTATTGTTTGTTGGATACAGAGGTTGGGGGAAGATGAAAAGACTTCCGGAGAGATGGATGGCGGTGGTTGCCAAACAATGTGAATTACTTCATGCCACTGAACAGTGCGCTTAAAAATGATTAAGATAGTGAACTTTCTGTTCTATTTATTTTGTCACAATTTAAAAAAAATTTTTTTTTTTTTTTTAAAAAGAGCTACCTAAAAAAAATAAAAATAAAAAAAAAATAAAAAGAGCTACCTGACCAAAAAGTTGTGTAAAGTAGGGCTAGGGATGGAAAACGGCAGGTTCTGGGAGAGCCTCTCTCTAGATTACAGAGTATGAACTTGAGGGTTGGGCTTGATGACAACTCTTTCTGCTGCAGGGTCCGGTTGCAGCAAGTCTTGGCATCCTATAAGAGAGAGACCACATCCTCGCCCACACAATGGGAAACAGACCTAACGAACTTGCTCCCTTGAAAGATGGCATAGGCTGGTAATAGGGACAGAGAGGAGAGTGGTTTGGGTGGAATACAGAGACACGCGAGGTTATGGGGAAGCTGAGTCGTGGCCCCTTCCCGGCTGCCTCTGCTGAGACCCTTCCCTGGGCTGGGGAGTGGCTGGCTCTCCATGTGGGTAAGAGCTCTGCGGAGAGTGTGGTGAGCCCGGTGGCCCCAGGAAGATGGCTTGTGTCGGGAGAGGAGGGAGAGAGGGCAGGATGAGCAGAAACTGGTAGGGTAGGGCACGGATTTCTCCGGGACAAGTTCTGTGCTCAGGCATCTGGCTGGAGCAAGGACTGTACTTGAAGGAGGGATGGCGGGGGTGGGGGTGTGGGGGTGTGGGGGCACTGGCCAAGTTGGACCAGGCATGGCCAACTGGCTGGAGCATGTGGGCTACTGCCTGCCCTTCTCTCAGCTTGGGGAAGAGGGCTCCTGCACCAGGCTCTGGGGACTTCTGCAGGTAGCCCAAACTGGCCTGGATGCAGGCCTGCCTGTTCACCCTAGAGCCCCCTCTGCCAGCAACCAAGCAGGGGGACTTGTGGCCCAGGAGGGGACCAGAGATGGGGAGGCCCTGCAGCCCACCTGGTCAGGCTGAGGGGGCAGTGCAAAGCAAAGGGGAGGGGGAGAGGATCTGGAGAAACTTCTGAGCTTCCTGTGTGTTCTCTAGGACAGGAGACACGATGAGAGGACCCTGATTTGAGGCTTCCTGCATGAATCTCCCCCCACTCCGCCCCAGGGCCAACCCAGCTCTGTACTCAGTCTGCCCTCATTTAGCAAGCCCTTTTCAGGAAGCTGGAGACAGTCCCTGATCTCAGGGAGCTCACAGTCCCACTGGGGAAGGGGCCGCCCTGACACAGGCAGAGGTAGGTTTGGCCAGCTCACTTCAGGGCTGGATCTACTCTGTCTCTGCAAAGTCACAGGCCTCAGTCTCCCCTTCTGTACAGTGGGTTGCTAGCTCAGGGTGCTTCCAGACATGGTGATGCTCAATTCTCAGTGCTCGGTGGGGAGTACAGACGCTCCAACACCACCCAGAAGTCTTTGCTTCTGGTGTGGCCTCACCAGCCCTAGCGCCACATGGCTTTGTGGTTCATTTCCCTGAAAGAGGTGTAGGAGGTAAAGAGGTGACGGAGAGGAGTGGAGGTAGAAGGCTGAGGAGAGCCCTATTCCTGGTATAGAACGGTGGTTAAGAGTGTGGGGTGGGATTCCCAGGCCCGTCCAGCCCATTTCCTGCTTCCTTTACTACCAAAAGTATCCACTCCAGGGTAGGGCTGCCCCCTTGCAGTGACCCATTGGGGTAGGAGGCCTCTCCTCTAATCTGTCCGGGTAGCGTGCAGGATAAAGGCGAGCTGATAGGAGTTGAGAGCCACTTCCTGTGCTGATTTGGACTCACGGAGGTAAAAGCCTGCCTAGTCCAGCCTCCCCAGGCCACACGTGCCCACGGGCTTGTCTGCTCCCCCCCATGCTCGGCTGCAGGGGGAACTGGACGTGCAGACCCCTCCAGCTGAGGGCTGCTGGACGTGATGCCAGAGAGTGCCAGCTCTCTCAGCTGGACCCCCACCACGTCTTGCACATGTCCTGTGGGTCTACCCTGCCCAGCGGGTGATTTAGCATGAGAGACTGGGGCTAGATAGTGGGAGGGACCACCCAGAGAGGTGAGTGGGTGAACTTCAAGCAGGCTGCTCTCTGAGGGGGCCCCTGCCAGTGAGCATAATGGGTCTCCCGCAGGATGTGGCTCTGTTGGGAAGATGCTCCCTCCCACCTCCAACCCTCCAAGCAGTCTGAAAACCCCAATGATGGAAGTGGTGCATGAGTCACCTGTTACAGAGCTAAAGGAGATCCAGTTTGATGGGAAATACACAGCCCTGCCTCAGGGACCCCATTCTGAGGGGAGACACAGCCCTGCCCTCGGGGAGCCCCAGTTTGAGGGGAGACACAGCCCTGCCATCAATGTCCCACTTGATGGGGAGATGCCTTATGCTCCCTACTTCCTCCCTGGCGTGTTACTTTTCCTCCCCAGCCGCATCCTCTGCTCTCCTGACCGATACTCTCCTAGGTAGTATTGGTCAGGGCATGGCGGGGTGTGTGTGTGTGTGTGTGGGTGGGGTGGGGTGGGGATCGGGAACTCTGGGCCGGCTCTGTGCCACCTGCCTGCTGACTCCAAGCCCCCTGATGGTCCCTGCATGAAACCTGTGAAGCTGACTGTGAGGGTTCCAGGCGGGGAGAGTGAGTCATGGTGACTCCAGGGTGGACTGGACCCCCCTCGCCCCAACAGCAGTGGCTGTGTGAGAGGGGACAAGAGAGCCAGAGGTAGGAGAAGAAGGGGCACCCCCCCACCCCGCTGCCCTCTCTGTGCACGCTGGGGCCGCACATGTGTGTGGAGGAGCCTGTGTAACTCCAAGCCTACGTCCTCCCATTTCTGCAGACATGTGGGATGGGAGTGAATCACCGAGCAAGAGGTGGATGTCTGGAAGCCAGATGTGGGCCAGCTGTGCAGGGCAGCGAGCCCAGCCTCCCCAAGACCAGATGTGGCGGCACTTCTGTTTCCCTCCACCCTCTATGGTCCGGGCGCTCAGAAGCACCTCTGGGGAAGATGCCCCAGCCCTGGGCAGACAGAGGACTCTATCTCTGTCTACTGTGAGGAGTTATCTCCCCCCATCAGGCGGGTGGTCCCGGAGGGGGTTCCACACAGGGCATTCACCTGTGCCTGCACACCTTTCGCTTAAGCCTGAGTGCTTAAGGCAGAGAGCGCCCCGAGGGCAGAGGCCACATTTGCCCCATCAGATTAGAGGGTCTGACGGAAAGGTGCTCCCTCAGACATAGATGCCCAGAGCTGGGGCTCCCTAAGAACAGAGGCTGAGTCTCCCCATCACACTCTAACTCCTGGGGGCAGACGTCAGTACAACTTCCCCATCAGATAGGGAGTTCCACCTACAATGCTTGAAAGAAGATTACTTAAATAGCTAGGAAGCAGCTAGAAAGATAACTTTGGAATCAAATACACCGGAGTTTGAGCTGGATTCTTTTAGATCCTCTGAACAGTATTGACTGATTATTTTTTAAATCAGTTAATTTGGATAAACAGAGTAAGACTTCCTCTCTCTCCCCATCAGACTGGGGCTTCCCGACGGCAGGCCTGTGTGTCCCCATCAACGTGGGGTCCCTATGAGGTCAGGGCTGAGTCTCCAGCTCAGGCTGCTTCCTCTAGGGCCCCTGGAACTCAGGTCAGCTGCAGTTCCCTTCCTGTCCTCTCTGGCCACCGCCTCATTCCTTGAGGCTTCCCGGGGTCTCCTGTGGTCCCTCCTGTGGTCATTTCACTCTCAGTGGCTGGAAAGGCAGCAGATTCCCAGCATCTCCTGCATCGCTGGTGACTCAGCTCCTTCAGCCCTTCTTCCTCTGCCTGAGCAGCCTCAGGCCCCACATCACGGTGGGGAAATCCCTCTGCTTCCCTCTTTCGCTGACGTCTATGCTTGTCTCCCATGTCCTCCCAGTCAGGACGGCCCCCACCCTGCCCACACACACATACTGTAGTCCTAATGTACCCGCAGAGATCATGAGGAGGGAGCGTGTCACACACACACACGTGGCTTCATCTCATCTTCGCTAGCCTGGGATGTAGACAGGAAATGTAATCTCCACTTGGCAAGTGAGAAAACGGAAAGGTTGAGGGACCTGCTCAGGGTCACACAGCTCTTAGGTGGTGGACTGGAAATGGAGCAGGGCCTGACTATGCATGTTCCCCAGGTCAGTAGCCTGGATGGCATGGCTTGCTCGGCCTCTGCTCTCAGAGAGCACCAACTTGGGGTGTCTGTGTCTGAGGGAGCACCTTTCCTGTCTTCAGACCCTCTGATCAGACCGGGGGGAGCCATGGCCTCTGCCCTCAGCCTGCCTGCAGGTACGCACAGTCTCCCTGGGGAGAAGACAGGGAGAACCCAATAGCTGTGGAGGGTTACGTGACTGTGCTCGGGCTGAGCTGGCCATGCCATTGGAGCTGCCTGGCTAGACATGCCTGTGGCTTGCAGCAGAGCCCGAGTGCCAGGGAATGGAGCCACTCTGTGGGTTTGGCCCAAGGGAGGCTGGGATGGCACACTTCAACTGACCAGACATTCTAGAGGACATTCTAATCACTCGATGGAAGAACACTCAGAACTCTGCTAGGTGAAGGCAGTAGTACCTTCTCTGTGTCAGGCCACTGTACTTCATCACTGCATCACTGTGCCCGTTTTACGGGCCGGGAAACATTGGCCCAGAGAGGGTCTTCACTTGGCTTAGAGCACACAGTTCCTGGCCTTGAGCCCATATCTCTCAGACCCCAAAGCCTTCATTCCCATGGGGTCGGAGGCTGAGCATCGCCCAGTCTCATCCCTGTTCCTGCTGCATTCTGTTGGATGTGGTTCGGCTCTTGACTCAGCTTGCATGGTTTGAATCCTGACTCTGTCCCTTCCAGCTGTGTGGCTGTGGGTAAGTTGCTCAACCTCTCTGTGCCTCTGTTTCCCTATGTATTAAATGTGTATAATGTAATAGTACTTATTATATGGAGGTATGGTTGGTATTTGTGAGCTCACCCAGAGTAATCATATGAAGATGTCGGCCTCTTCCTTCTCCCCCACCCTAACCCACTCAGTCCAAGAGAAGAGTGGTTGAGAGTTGGGACTTGGCAAGATGGGGCTAAGTCTCTCTGGGGGTCGGACATTCCCCGAGGGGTACTCTGGGCCTGTGAAGGCCCCTCCTTGGGAGTTTTGGGGGGGAGGGGGAAGCAGAAAGCCTTACTCCCCACTGATTCCATCCGTCCCGGGCTTCCAGTCCTCTCCCCACCGCAGAGTGTGGGCATGTGGGCTCCTGGCACGTACCGGTGATAAGGGCCACCCAGCAGTCAGGACGTGGGGGGGCCAGCGGAGGCGGCTGCTTCGGCTGACAGCCGCCTGCCCAGTTCAAGGGGCCAAGGCTGGGAGGCTGGGCTGTGGGGTCCATTGTCTGCCCGCTGCCCCCCTCTGGTGAGCACAGCCTCACCAGCAGCCGGCAGCGGGCCCTTGGCAGAAGCTCTGGTCCTGCTTCCCCCACGCAAGCACGCCCTGGCCCGCACGTCCTCGCCTGGGCCTCCAGCCACCGTGGCACTGCCCGCTGCGCTGGCCACTGCTGCGGCTGGACTCCAGGGGGCACTGCTTGGGCACCTGGGAAGTCCTTGCAGGGTGGGTCAGGGCCTGGGGACTTTGTTTTGGGCTTGTCAGGGGCTGGGTCCACCAGGGTGGAACAGACTGGGCAGGGGGGAAGGGCAAGGTGACCCCCTGGATGCAGCCTTGGAGAGTTATTGAGATGTCCATGTCAGATTTCAGGTGCACAAGGGGGCAGAGAGCTGGTGCTAACCAGTGGTGTGACCTTGGGCCTCCTCTCTCAGGTCTCAGTTACCTGTAGGATGCGGACGGGAGAGGCCCCATCTCCAGGTCACCTGTCTGTGATTTACAATACCCTTGTTCTTCCCGGCTGAGCTCAACCCCAGGTGAAACCATGCACAAGATAGGGCATGTCCTGTTCTACGTCTCTCTCTCCCCTTCTCCATCAAAGTGGGGTGAAGGCTGAGGTCCCCACAGCCCAGTGCCCTTGAGGGTCATTGAGGTGAGGCCTGGCCACATACTCCCCCCTGAGAGCCCGCATCCCCGGTCCTCCCAGGGCCAGATCTGTGGCCTCTGATCAACAGGTTAAAAATAACCCCCACAGGCTCTTCTCGTTCCATAGGAATGGTGTTTATGTTGGCATCCGCGGCCCCTCTGGGCCTGCCAACTTCCACAGCATGTGACATTGTCAGGGGACCATAGGTGTGAGGAAATCAGCCAGAGGGGCTCGTGCTGCCCCGACTCAAGGTGAGGGCACAGTGCAGGGGTCAGAGGCAGCTGGCAGGGCCACCTGGGGCCCTGGGGCTGCCACAGGACTGCCATGAGGCTGGGGGCACATGACGGTCAGGGTGAAGCCCACTTGTGGAAGTAAAATGATGCGGGCTGCAGCCTGGACTGTCAGGTTCTGGGCTGGGGCTGCACGAGGCAGAGCTGTGCAGATGTGTCATTCTTAGTCCTCAGATCCCAGAGTCAGAATCGGGAACCACAGGATTGTGGAATCAAGGAATTCTAGACTTGAAAAGAACTCCAAGGGACACTTTCAGCCTGATCTCTGCCCAAACAGGAGAAAAATAGCAGTGGCCCACTAGAGAATACTTATGGGTGCCTGGCCCTCATCTGACACCCACTTAATTAATCCTCCCAGTGGCCCTCTGAGCCCAGCTCTGTTGTTTTATTATTTCGTATTTAAAAAAATTTTTTTAACCGAAGAAGAAACAAAGACACAGCAGTTAAGTAACTTTGTCCAAGGTGGCTTTAAACTCACCTCTGTATGATTCCCAAACCCAGTGATCCCCAAATCATTACCTTGTGTGATTCTATGGAGGTGGGAGCAGAGGCCGGGAGGCTCAGATGCTGGCTGGAGGTTCCGCTTAGGGTGCGGGACCCTTTCATCCATAGCTCCCTCTGCATCAGGGCTCATCTCCTGGGCAGTCACAGTTCTCCCTTAGGCCACCTGGAGTCACGGTGACTTTTATGTAAGATCATTTTTTTCTTGTTTGCTGCTCCAAGGAGATATGACAGCCCTCAGTTCCCCTGGTAAAGTCCCTTCGTACCCTGAATCGCGGTCTCACTCATATTATAACCCCCGGGGTTTTTCTGGGTAGTTTTAGGAAGGGCATCCCTGTGCAATAGCTCATGGAGCTGCAGAAGCTGGCGTTGTGGTGGACCCCAAGCCTTCCCCTCCCCAGGCAGGACAAGCCAATGCCTTTCCCCTTCTGCTCAGGCCTGTGTTCACCCTCCTCATGGCCTCTGTTGCCCTGCGTGGCCTCTCGCCCACTTCCTGTGACCAAACATGGACCTGCCGAGGGTCTGGTCTCACTGCAGTGGGACAGCAGGCTATGACCTAGCCATCCCCACCCTGCCAGGTCTCTCTACTACTCCCATCCCTGCCTGCGTTCTCGGGGTCCTGATGGGAAGGGAGGGTGGGTCTCCCAGGGCATTTACGCTCCTTGATCTTTAGGGTCCCCAAGGGCTGGGGCTGTTGCTCTGGGATGAGGAGCCCAGACAGGTCTCTCCCTAGACTCACACCACAGGTCACCCGGTGGCAACTCTGTTCCTCACACCCCAGGGTAGGATTTCACGAGAGCGGCAGTAATGAGCTCCTAGGGTTTCCTGCGCGTTGCACTGCGCCAGGCGCTGTGAGAGGCACACTGCGGACTCAGCTCCCTGAATCCTCGTGACACCTGGATGAGGTGGGTTCCAATGTGGGGGGAATCCCTGTACAGAGAGGGGCTCCAGGCTGGGGACTGTACTGGCGCAATGCCGCACTGATGCTGTGGTCTTAAAAAAAAAAAATCACTGCTCGTTGCCCTTGAGTAGTGAGGCGGTAAGACCCGTTCCCGAAGCACAGATGGGAAAACAGAGAGTCCGACACAAACAGTGGGTCAGGCTGGCCATCCTCCTCTCCCCACATCCCAAGCCTGGCTGTCTGTCACCTGAAACATCTTCGCAGGGTACTTCCCTCTTTCTGGATATCTCTCCCCAGCTCACCCACTTACCTGATTCTTTCCTTCCTTCCTTCCTTTTTTTTTTTTTATCCACCCACCCATCTATCCCCAGCTCCTCTTGGAGATAGGTCCTCCCAACAGGGCTCCTCCTGGCCTTGCAGCTCATACAGAAGGAAGTGCTCCTTGAGGGGTTGTCACATCCCGGGCAACTCCTCTCTCCCAGGCATGCCATCTGTCCCACCCGACCCAGGCACACATGAGTCTTGAGGTGAGTCCACCAGAGGAAGGGCCTATTAGAGTTAGGTTTGAGAAGCCATCGTGCATTTTTTGCTCCTGTACTTGAAGGTGGGTTCAACAACGGATCCAGGCCCCTTCTAGCTTATTGATCTGCTGGGTGTCATTTCCATTTCCAAGGTCAGTTCAGCCACTGGAGCTCCAGCCAGAGGGAAGGAGGAAGAAAGCCTGACCCTTCCCTTTAAGGAAACTTCCCGGAAATCACACACTGTTTCTATCCCACTGGCCACAACTCAGTCCTCCAGCCACCCCTGGCCCAAGGGAAATTGGGGACCACAGAGTCATTCCCATGTGGGTCTTGCTGAAAACTGAGGAAGGAGGGACGAATGGAGGTTGGGAGACCGTGTTTGCCACCAGGCCCTTGTTACCTTTAGTCTGCAACTGGCAGAGCCTGGGTGGGGCTTTCCCAACTCCCTTCCTCAGACAGCCCTACTCCCCTCCCTTATCTGAAGCCCCAGTTCTTCCTGATACTTGGCATTTCCTGCCTGGAGCTGTTAAGGGTGGCAGTGTAACACCAAGACTGGCTGCTGTGGGCCGCTGTCTATCCACTGCCAGGCCAGGGCACTCACTTATTCTCATGGCCACCCGGGAGGCAGTTCATCTTAGTCCCACTTTACAGTTGGGGAAATTGAGGCCCTGAGAGGTTGGGTAACTTTCCTAAGAGCACCCAGCTGGGCTTTGAGCCCAGTTGCTGTGCGTCCCTTTCCTTCCCACAGAGCCTTCCCTGGAGGAGTGGATGCCCTTGGGTCTCTTAGGGTCTGACAGGAGGAACTGGAATGGTCTGGGCTCCAGGAGTGCTTGTCTGGGAGGAGAGGGCAGGCGGGGCGTGACATCAGTCCTCAGGTGACTCCTCAGTACTTACTCAATGCCACGGTCAGCCGACGCGTCTGAACAGGGTCTACTGATGGGCTTGGGGATTTCTGCTGGCGCCAGGAGCTGACCACTGCAGCCACGTCCTCAGATGCCACTTTCCCCAGCATGAGCGTCCTGGAGCCAGCAGTGAGGAAGGGTAGGGATGGGGCAGGCTCTGCCACTTCCCCTCTCCCGCTCCTGCCCACCTGGGCTGAGCCCCTACCCCAACTGGGCTGCTTTGGTGGGGGAGAGGGAGGGTGTGCAACCAACTCTGAGGGCAAGGGGCCAGACTCTGGGCTTCTCAAGCAGACCAGGGCCATCCAGCCCATCCCGCTGCCTCTGGGAAGGACTGTCCTTGCTTGCTACTGACCCCCGAGGGTGAGGTCACTGCTCTGCCCTCAGGGTAGGGGGAGCTGCTCTGAGCATAAGCAGGGTCACAGCCACCACATGTGGTTAGTAATGTTACTGTAATATCTGCTCCCCAATCTCTGGCCAAGAGGAAAGGCTCATGAGCCATGAGTCACAGCTGGCAGCTGTGGCTGTGGGGCAGGCCACGCACGGCTCCCATAGGGATGTGCTGGGGATAGCCCTGAGACCCAGACATGACCTCTGGCCTCTGGGACTTCCCACCGGAAATAGGTGATGAACAGGAAGAGCAGATGTGAGACTGGAACCCCACCGTCCTCCCCCCACACCCTGGCTCCCCTCCCACCTCTGGCAAGATGGGCTCCATCCTGCCAAGTCTGGGCACCTACAGTTTCTGTGCTAGGAGCGAGGGTGTGGACAGGAATGTGGAGATTTTATTCAAGTCATTCATTCATTCGTTCTTTTGACAAATGTGCCAGGTGCTCAGGATACACTGGTGAACCCCATGGACTCCATCCTGCTCTCTCAGAGCCTGGAAGAGAGACTGAAAGCAAATGGTCACACAAATAAAAAAGAATTACAAACTGGATCCAGGGAGGGCAGGGCCTGGGGGTGAGGGGATGGTGGTTAGGGAGCTTCTGGGGGTCTGGGGCGCTCCTGGTGGGCGCAGATCCCCCTGGCAGCCCTCCCCTGCCGGAAAGGGTTCTGCAGGGAGATGGCTGGCCAACACGGTGGCACAGTGCCCACCAATGGGGGCCGTGCCAAGCGTGATGTGATGTGTGCTGATCCCTCTCCACTCCTTACTGAAGACCAGTGTCTGCTGCCCCCGCAGCACAGGGAGCCTGGGGCAGCGCTCACATCTCATCTGGAGGTGTTTGGGGGAGATGCCGGAGTGTGGAGAGGGTGCCCCTTGTGCTTCAGGCAGAGGGGCGGTCTGAGAGAATCTGGTCCTCCACCCTCAGCTGAAGGGCCCCCTGGCACTGCCCAGGGTGTCAGTCCCTCTGCACTCCACTTGCACCACTGCAGTGGATGGAGGACGTGGCCCTTTTGACCCTGCTGCCTCTCTTGCCCCATGCTTTGGACCTCCCACCGTAAGACACGCTGGAGACATGGTTTTTTTGCCCTCTTTTGCCTGACTCTGCCTGTTTGGGCCCCAGTTCCAGGAGAGAAAGAGAGTGAAGGAGCCCATGAATAAAAGGGGGCCCAGAGGCAGGGATGCTCCCATCCCTCCAGAATTAACGAGTGCGTGTTGACTGGGCTCCATCTCCTTTTTCCTTCTGCGGGGATCCCTGTTGTCTGAGATGGGGGGCTGCATTGGGTGGGAGGAGGTCCAAAGCCAGCGGCAGCTACTGTATTTAAATATAGACTCTTGGGTCCTACTCACAGAACCTCTGATTCTTTAGGTCTGGAAGGATCTAGGACCCTGCATTTCAAAAAGCCCTTCAGCCTTTGTGACACCAATGGCCAAGAAGCACACTCGGCTTTTGAGGAAAGAGCTCAGATTCTGGAGGTCAGAAGTCTTGCTCTCTGGGTGACTTTGGACACTGATTCTTGAGGTCTTGGCTTTCTCATCTGTATAGTGGGACGGCGATATCCCCCTTAAAGACTAAATGGGCAAGTGCAGGTAAAGCACCAGCATTGGGCCTGGCACATAGCAGGTGCCCAGTAAACAGTGTTCATCCTTGTTATTTATCCAGGCTGTGTTTGGAATGCAGCTGGCTCATTCACTTTCTGGGCAGGGTTAGAGCCGCTTGTTCCTTTCACCACTTGGGGATCCTGGTGGGGTGAGGGAGGGGATTCGGAGGTTGGGAATAATGGGTATGCAAAGAGAAGCTCCCCCAAGGCTGCTGCTGCTGGTGACAGGGAAGGGTGAGAATCTCCCCCACACAGGGCCTCTTGCCTTAAAAATAATAACCTAGATCAAACACACAGCATTGTGTATCAGCTCTGCTCTGAGTCCATTAACTAGTCCACTAAATCTTGAGAAAATATTCTCCCATTTTACAGATGGGGAAACTGAGGCACAGAGGGATTAAAGAAGCTGCCCACAGTCACGCAGGCTAGGGACTGGCAGGGCTGGGGATTGAACCCAGACAGCCTGGCTCTTAACCACTGCCTCTCTGGCACAGGGCCTCCTAGGGAGAGGGAAGGACTTGCTTTTTCTTCGAGTCCCTCTTGCGGGGATTCTGGAGCTGGACTGTCTGCGTGGGGTTCTGGTGCTCTGCTCGGGAGAGGCAGGCCTCAGTTGCACCTCTGGGGGTCTCTCAGACTCCAGCAGCCCCTGACCATCCTTCCCTGGCTGTCTCTGCTCCTCTGTGGTTGCTGCCTGCACCCCACTTCTCCTTCCCCTGCTCCCAGGTCAGTGTTCACTTTCTCTATCTGTGAGCATCTGGACCCCCCAGGAGCTGTCACTGGGCTCTGCCTACCCCGGGCGGCCTCGGCTCAGAGCCCAGTGATCAGGGAGAGGCGAGGAGTCTCTTGTCAGGCTCCAGCCTGACCTCTTGGCCCAAGACCTGTGACCTCTGTCCACGGCTCCCTCAGTCCCCAGGGGCTGTGGGTATGACGTCACTGGCCCCCTTGAGCTGCTGTTTATGACCTGGTAAATCACTCACTGCCCCCTACCCGGCCCTTAATGAGGGCCAGAGCCCACTACGACACCCCAGTTAACCACACTATCTGTCTCCCTTTAGGGGTGAGCAAGAGCCTGGAGTGGGGATGGTGTGGGTTGGGTTCTGGGCTGGTTTTCTTCCCTTGAAAATGACTTAACACCCACCCTGACCTCTGCCGTGCCTAGAAGGTGGCTCCCCTTCCTCACAGGGGAGCCTGGGAGCTCCCCGAAGGACAAAATTTTCTGTCCCACAGCAGCTAGCTTCTGCAGCAGGCTGGATGTGGGTTCAACGGTGACTCAGATGGGATGCAGGGCACCCCATTGTGTATGGACTTCCTGGAGATTTAGGCTGCCAGTATGTCAATGTCAACAAAAGTATCTGAGTACGGGGATGGGCAGGAGGCAGGATGAGAAGAGGGAAGCCCGTGGTTGGTGAGGTCATTCCTGGCAATCCTCATATTCTTTCACTGATCCATGGGTTTGTGGAACATTTCCTGAGGGCCCAGTGCTGACTGGGCACACAGACGAGTGAGGGAGGGCCTTTGGGGAGCCTAAAGGTCAAGGATCTTCCTGGAGGGGTGTGGACTTAAAAGTTCCAGGAATTAGCCCATTTCAGAGGTCAGAACCCTGGTAAGCATGAGAGTTCATGTGAATGTTGGAGGGCAGGGTTGGGGATGTAAACTGGAGAGGGATTAAGTTGCGGACAGGAATCAGAAGCATTATGAATAATTGGTAAAACTGGTCAGTGAACAAAAGCTGAGTTGGAGTAATCAGCGGGTAGTGTCAGGAGCCTGTGGGGTGGCATTAGGGCTGCCTGGGGAGTATATGGCTGAATGGACGCCACTCTAGCTTAAGTGGAAGGCACCTTCATTCACTTCTCCCCCAAATATGTGGACAGTTACACAGCATGAACATTGTCAATGTCCATTTCTGCACCATGGCAGGCATCACTAGCCGATCACAGTGCTCTTTCCTTTTGAGTCCAGAAGCAGCTTCACCCTTTTTCTTACACACTGGTCCAGATCATCACTACTAAATGAGCAGAGTTGACAGATGAAATGAAAATCTATTTACCATCCTGGACTGAGATTCAGACATGCACAAGGGTCTAAGGAAACTCTCAGAAGAAAACTCATCGAAGGGAAGAGAGAGTCGGGTGACAATCTTGGCCAAGTGATAATGCTTCACTGTCAAAGGGCAAAAAAGGGCAGTTCTAAGCTGAGTGGATGATTGTCATTGGATATGCTCTGATCCAGCTCTCTGGTAGACTTATATCTGGGTCTGAGAGACAGAGCAGGAGAGAGCTGGCAGCAGAATACAAAGTGCTGTCCATCAGGATTCTGTTGGACAGACAACAGAATCCACTCTGGTGAGCTTAAAATGGAAGGGATTTATGAAACGGCTACAGAACTGTTGGGAGGTCAAAGACAGAGACTCAAGGTTGAGTCTTCAGGAGCAATTCTCAAAGCCACACAGCAGAACTGGGCCACCAAGGAAGCTGCTGCCTCTTTGGTAATCATGAGGTCACCAACTCCAGAACCACACACAGTACCATGATTAGGAAGCTGCTACTGCTGCCAGCTCCACACTGCACCTGTTGTGATCCACACTAGGAGATGGATGCACTAGACCTAGTGTACTTGATGCCCTCTGTGAGCTCAGCAACAAAACAACAACAACAACAATACAAATTGCACCCCCCCAATCCCAGAAAGCGTCAGGAGCTGCAGAAGCACAGCCTTCCAAATCTCATGCAAGTGCATCTGATTGGCTGAATCTTGGATTCCTGAATCCTAACAGCAGGGGACACTGAGAAATGTAGGGTTTGTTGTTGTTTGTTTGTTTTACTCTTCCTGTCTCTGCAGTCTAGGAAGGCACCTAGCAGAGGGTGGAGCGGGCATTGAGAGCCAGTCCACCATATGCACTGCACACTGTCTCGTAAACTTCTGTAAGATGCCAGTTACAGCAGCACTGTTTTGTGAGTCTCTTGTAGGTGAATGGGAGCGGGAGGTACATCTCCTCTCTTTACCGCAGACCACTGTTTAGCTTTGGCACCTCAAGGGCTTAGACACATCAACCTGCCATTTGCGAGTGGTCCTGGGTGGGGGCGTCAGGTCATTGCACCAAGTGAGAAACCCCCTAGGCCTGTCCAGGGATAGCTGATGGGACTTTGGAAGCAGCTGGGACCAGCGGATATTCGTTACTAGGGTCTGAGTGATTTTATTTAACTGCCGTCTGGATCCATCTTTGGAAACACTTCCGTGAGCACCTACTATGTGTCAGGCACCGTGCTGGGTGCTGGGAATACAGACAGGAATGGAATCCAGTCCCAGCTGCCTTTGTGGTACCTTGGCTAGCCAAAGAAGAGATGTGGACAGCAGATAAAAGGATGCACATGGTGCCCCGAGGATACATAAAGAACAGACCCAGAGCCCTCTTGCACTGTTGGTGGGAATGTAAATTGATACAGCCACTGTGGAGAACAGTATGGAGGTTCCTTAAAAAACTAAAAATAGAACTACCATACGACCCAGCAATCCCACTACTGGGCATATACCCTGAGAAAACTGTAATTCCAAAAGAGTCATGTACCACAATGTTCATTGCAGCTCTACTTACAATAGCCAGGACATGGAAGCCACCTAAGTGTCTATCGACCGACGAATGGATAAAGAAGATGTGGCACATATATACAATGGAATATTACTCGGCCATAAAAAGAACTGAAATTGAGTTATTTGTAGAGATGTGGATGGACCTAGAGTCTGTCATACAGAGTGAAGTAGGTCAGAAAGAGAAAAACAAATACCGTATGCTAACACATACATATGGAATAAAAAAAAAATGTCATGAAGAACCTAGGCGCAAGATGGGAATAAAGACTCAGACTTACTATAGAATGGACCTGAGGAAACGGGGAGTGGGAAGGGTAAGCTGGGACGAAGTGAGAGAGTGACATGGACATATATACACTACCCAATGTAAAATAAATAGCTAGTGGGAAGCAGCCGCATAGCACAGGGAGATCAGCTCAGTGCTTTGTGACCACCTAGAGGGGTGGGATAGGGAGGGTGGGAGGGAGAGGCAAGATGGAGGAGATATGGGGATATATGTATATGTATAGCTGATTCACTTTTTTATAAAGCAGAAACTAACACCACTGTAAAGCAATTATACTCCAATAAAGATGTTAAAAAAAAAAAAGAAAAGAAAAGATCCAGGAGTGCAGGGGGTCTTCCCAGGAGAAATGACATTTGAGATGAGCCCAGAAAGGCTCGAAGATGCTGAGGGGAGGCCTGGGTGAGAGACAAGGGTGCAAATGAGAAACACAGAAAGCGATGTGGGTGGAGCAGGGGACAGGACTGGGGATTTCTCAAGGTCCAAGGCTCAGCCTCCTCATCCAGACCAGGATGCTGTTCCTGCCCTGGGCACCTGCATCTGGCCAGTCCTGTAGTTTGTCCCCTGCTCTCCTCAGGCTGTGGCACAGCGTTTACTGCCTCTGCTCACACAGGCTGCCGGGAATGACTCGCAGACAAGCAGGAGCTGGGGGAGCCAGGGGCCGCTGCCCAGGATGCAGGCTATGTGGAGGCCTCTCCCCTGGGATGGTGGCAGCAGAAGAACTAGCCCATGTGGGCAAGGCGGTCCCTATCACCCCACTCTGGGTCTCCAGGCGACAGAGGGAGTCATGGAAGCCCCAAGTCCCCTGCCCCCTCCTCCAGCCCTCCTATGCTCTGCTTTCTCCCCGAGGCAAGGCTGCCCCTCCTTCCCTGCATCCCACTCCATCCTGATGCCAGCCCTCCCGGCTTGGGTGGCTAAGGATACCCGTGGTGGGGTCATTACAGGACACAGCAGCCCGAGGGTCAGAACGGAGGAGGCCCAGCTGTCAGCTGGAACCCATCAGAGGCCAAACGAAGCCCTGGCAGCAGGCAGGAAGGGGAGGGCGGCTCATGGGAAAGGTGTCCCTGTGAACTTTTCTTAACCCTTCCCAATCCCGTCACCAGGGTGTGTCCTGAGACTTTTCCACCCTAACACGTGGCTCCAGGTCCCTGGTTCTTCAACCCAGGTTGGTGGGAGTGGGGGAGAGATCCTGCCCCTGCCTCAGGAGCCCCTAGTCTGAAGGGAAAGAAACAACATAGTCCCTGTTTTCAGGGAGATCTTAGTTATATGGGGAAGATGCAACTCAGACCTAGTCTGAGAGGGAGACACAGCCCTGACTCAGGGAGCCCCAGTTTGAGGGGGAGACACAGCCCTGCCCTCAATTAGCTCAGAGATGAGAGAGGGAAATTTTGCCTTGTCGTTAAACTGAGAAATTAATGTAATAGCACCACTTTTGATTTTCTGTGTGATTCTGTGAAGAAGTAGCGACTTGAACACACATCGCTGTGCTATAAAAACCCAGGAATGATATGTCTGCGGATCCAGAGGACTGTCACCAGGGAACGGTTTTGTTCTGGTCACCCTCTTGGGGTCAGCTGCCCACATCGGCCGCCCGCTTTTCTGAGACCCCCCTCCTGAAAACCACTCAGCACATGGGTTCTTTTCAAGAGCTTGTTCAACTCCTTCTTTGGTATCCACGGAACTTATATAACTCACAGCTTTCAATGAACAATTAGAGCTGGGGAGCAAGAGCGCAGAAGGAAACAAGGCTACGTGCAGCTGGCCCCTCTTCAGCTGTGGGGTTTAGATTTCCCTGATTTATTTTCCACAATTAGCGGCTGGCCTTCTCCCAGTGTCTCTCCCAGGGTTCTTGTCGGGGCGGCCGCTGGCTGGGCACAGGGACTGGCGAAGCGGACTGCGGGCACCCCTGCCCCTGCTGGGATCACCAGAGAGGTCAGGCCTCTCCGTGACCGGACTGCACGGGGCTAGTCATCAAGTTCTTCGGTGGGAGGGGAGCCAGGCCGCACGCAGCTGAGGAGGAAAAAGGCCCAGAAAGGCCGACGCTTTTGCTGTGCTCCTCAGTTTCAGGCCTCTTTCCGGCTCCTGGCACCAGGCGTCAGTGTCCGCATCTGTTAAATGCGAGTGAACAGTGAGGTTAGGTGGTCCCTAGGGTTCCTTGTGCTTGGACTTTGCTGCTCCTGCCTGCTTGCCTCCCCACCCCGATCTGGGCCCCCCTCCACACACCTTGTCAGGACCACAGTGGGGGGTTCATCATGACCTCGGCCAGCAGCCAGAGTGGTCAGCAAACATGCCACTGGGTAGCTTCGCGATGCCGGCCAAAGGGCTGGGGCCCACCTCTTCCAGCCCTGGTCAGGCACTGGGACGCCTGAGGACAGTGTGGATCTACAGGCCAATGGGGCTGTTTGGCCACCTTCCCTGGGACCCCTCTGAGCTGGCCTCTGGGCCTTGCTCTAGAGGGGCCCCCAGCACAGGGAGCTGAGCGCATCTAGGAGGCTTGACTGCGGGAACCATCACATATTTACCGAGCACCTGCTCTGAGCCTGGTCCTGGGCTGGGCAGGGTAGTGACAAAGATGAATGGGCAGACGTGGCTCCATCCCTCGTGGTGCTTAGAGGCACGTGTATGGGCTCTGACTTCGGTCTGCCGGGTTCAAACCCTGGTCTGACACTCACTTCGTCAAGGCACTTAGCATCTTATGCCTTGGTTTCTCCCTCTGTAAAATGGGGGTACTAATAGTACCACAGCCATGGGCCGTGGTGAGGAGTAAATGACCCAGTGAATGTAAAGTGTTTAGCACCCAGGGTGTAGTCATTACAACTTTCATTTCATGAGCACCAACTCTGTGCTAGGAGCTGTTGTGGCATTTGGTGTAAACCGGAGCCCTTCCAGGGAGGGAGAGAGATCACTTCCGGCTTGGCTGAGGAAAGAGGCTTCATGGGAGAGTTGGTATCACAGTCCTAGAAGGACGGAGCTAAATATGATAGGGAGCAGCAAGGAAGGGCATTCTGGAAGGGGGAAACAGCATGAGCAAAGGCACGGAGGCAGGAGAGCAAAAAGTGTGTTGAGGGAACTCTGAAAGGACCAGAGGGATTCAGTATATACTGGAGTTAAAATTGGAAAGTGGGCTTAACCCAGATGAACTCCCAGACCATAGAATGTGGCTTTCCTCCTCTAGGCAAGGGGGGGCCACGGATGGTTGTGGAACGAGGGCATCCTGCAGGGAGATAAAGCTGTTGTACTTTTTTTTTTTTTTTTTTTTTTTTTCGGTACGCGGGCCTCTCACTGTTGTGGCCTCTCCCGTTGCGGAGCACAGGCTCCGGACGCACAGGCTCAGCGGCCATGGCTCACGGGCCCAGCCGCTCCGCGGCATGTGGGATCTTCCCGGACCGGGGCACGAACCCGTGTCCCCTGCATCGGCAGGCGGGCTCCCAACCACTGCGCCATCAGGGAAGCCCAAAGGTGTTGTACTTAAACAAGACGGTAGGGTTAGTTTCCCTAGATGATGATAACAACAGTAGAATGTCAATGAGAACCCTTTCATTCTGTAGTAGATGGTAAAGTGCACTGAGGGTTTTCATGGGCACACCTCGTCTGATCATCACGGCAACCGGCAACCCCGAGAGGTGAGTTGAGCAGGGATTATCACCTCCACTTTAAAGGCAGACGGAGGAGGCTCAGCCAAGGTCACCCAGCAGGTGATGGGGGAGCCAGGAGGGGTCTAAGGCCCCATCCCGTGGCTGCCCAGGGGAACTGCACCACCTTCTCAAGCCCCATCCTGAAGTCTTCTCTTGCCACGTGGCTTCTGCCTTGTCTTTAGGGCTTGGCAAGCCCGTAAGTGTGTGTGTGTGTTATGGGGAGGTGATGAAGGTGTCGGTGCAAGAAGCAACCCCCCCCCCCCCCGCCCCCCTGTCAGGCCAGCGCTGGGTCTGCTGCACTTCTGGCCCACTGCCGGGGGTCAGCCCACCTAGCACGCGGGAGGTGGGTTTCTCCTCTCTGCTGACTGGTCCTGAGAACATCGGTGACTTGAGTCGGGGAGGACAGCCACTGCCAGGAGCGTAGGGGGCAGGTGGGGCTCCAGACACGTGGCGTGAGCTCACACAAAGCTCTGCCCTTACCGTAAGGCTTTCGCCTTCCAAGAAGCCCCCCGGCTGAGCAGCAGGCAAGGAGGAGGCGAGAAGCCTCCGCTTGCTTTTCGTCTCCTGCCAGGCTCCTCCGTGTCTCCTCTGGGTTCCTGCCTCAGGACTGGGAGTCTGACTTCTGCTGCCCCAATCTTAGCTCATTCCTCTCTTGGGATCCCGCCTGCTTGACTGACACCCCCTCTCCCTCCCACACTGGGAACTTCCTTCTCTGATGTTTAGTTTTGAGGTCCTAGAGCAGGGCTTGGGGGTGAGGAAGGAAAGGGTCGAGCCCCTGGCTTCCTGAGCCCTGCTCCCTGCCCCTGGGATCTGGCCAGGCTTGCCCTCATTTCCAGGGGACCCAGCCCAGGGCCTGACTCTTGGCGCAGCCCACGTGGCATTTGTTGGTACTGTCCGCCAGGGCCTGCCTCTTCAGGGGAATCCAGCAGCCCTAGGGGGACTAACGGTGAGCATCCTGAAAAGGGCACATCATAAGTGGGAGAGCAGCCCTAGCCCAGGGCTTTGCAGGGTTTGAAGCAGGTGAGGTCCTGGAGCAGGAGAGGAGGCAGTCAGGGGACTTCCTGGAGTGGGGCTCCTGACTAGAGCTGAGTCTCAAAGGGTGTGGGGCTCGGATAAGGGAAAGGGCTATGCAGGAGGTCCCTCCCAGAGGGTGGGGGGCTGGCCTTACTGAGCTGGACGAAGCAATGGGTTGAGTGGGGAGAGCAGAGGGGTAAGGGCCCAGCCAGCCCTGGAAGAGGTGTGCATTCGTGGACCTGAAGGCTGGTTAGGTTTAAAGGCCTTAAAGGTGGTTACAGGCTGTTCATTCATTCATTCAATCATTTGCATCTATCCAGTACCTCCTCCCTCCTCTGTGCCAAGTGCTGTGCTTGAGGCCGAGGACTTACTGATGAGTAGCATAGATGTGTCCCTTCCCTCCTGGGGCTCCTGGTTTAGCTGGGAAGACTGAGGAGCAAACAGAGCATCCCAGCACACTGACTGGTGCCAGGAGAGGAGGGATGCAAGGGCCGCGAGAGCAGAGAGGAGGGCTTCAGCTTCAGACCCCGGGGGAGGTGGAGAGATACCTGCAGGGTGATGAGTGAGCTGGAAGGAGAGAAGAGCATCTCGGAACCAGAACCGGGGCTGAGGGTGGGGGGGTGGGGGTGGATGTTCCTTTCAACCGGTGAAGATCATGGCTTGAGGGGGCCGTGGAGGCGAGGTATGCTAGTGGCAGGGGCCAGGCCCCACGTGTTGAGCTATGTTAAGGAATTATCTGGAGGGCACTGGGAAACCTTTGAAAGGCTTTAAGCAAGGGCTGGATGGGATCAGGTTTCTGTTTTGGAAAAATCCCTTTGGCTCAGGTGGAGATCTGGTTGGAGGACACCTGAGGGATGTCCTGTACCAGAATCAGCTCTAGGACAGGGAGGGGCGCCTCCAGGACACCAGCCCTGTGAAGGCAGATGGTGGCCTTCTTGCTGTTACTCCACAGAGCCCAGTGGGGAGTGTTGCCCAAATCCCATTAATGGAGGCCACGTGGGGTCCTGGGCGATGGCCGGTCTTCTTGCCCACGGGGTCCCTTCCCCTGGCTGAGGTGCAGCCACCGTGATGTGGCCCAGCTCTCCAGAACCACTGAGGAGAGATAAGGTGAAGGCTGCCGGGAACAGGTGGGGAAACCTTCTGGAGGGGGCAGGGAAGAGCCAGTTCTCAGAGAAGGCGACCGCTCTGATTAACCCATTAATACCTGCATCCCCTTCCTGCCAGGTGATTCATTTGGTCTTTAAGAGTAAAACACAAAGTGGTTCCCTTTGCTTGGGGAGGGGTTTGTTGGGTGGGAGAGAGCTGCCCCACACTAAGCCCAGCCTGTGAGGGGGGCAGATGGGACCCCAGAGATGGGGGTGGAAATGAACTTCATGGTCAAGGGGACAGGTGGGGGTGGGCTGGACTACCATGTCTGCTGCCCTGGGAAGGATGGGGACCTTGTAGAGTCTGGACCTTTGGGGTCATACCCTGCACCTGAGCTCATCTGCAGGCCGTCTGCATGGGCTGGGGGATGGGATGCCGGCGATTCAGGAAACTTCCTTCTCTCCCACTTCCCCACACAACCCTCCCTCTCAAGGGAGAAGGGAATGGGAGGGCAGAGGAGGGCTATTTGGCCAGGCCCCCAGTTCAGCTGGGCCTGGGAACCCTGCCCGAGGTGCCCAGGACAATGCTGGGAATGGAGGCCGGCCTGGCCAGAGGCAGGCCCAGGAGGGGCAGGAGCAGGGCCCACTTAACTCACAGTCCTTGCCCTGGAGCTGCATGGTGGCCCAGAGTACCACCCACAATCTTGGGCTCCCCACTCGGTCCCGGGCTTCTGCCCACCCACCCACTCCTTGGCAGCTACCAGCCATACCATCCTCCCAGAAGGCCTCTTTCCTACCCAGCCCAGTCCCAACCCGCTGAAGCGTGAGAGTGCGTGAGTGTGTGTGTGTGTGTGTGTGTGTGTATGCCCAGATGAGTGTGCCTCAGTGCCTGAGTGTATATACACGTGGGTGTGTATATATGAGCGTATGAGTGTATGTGTGTATGAGTGTGGGAGTGTGTACATAAGTATCTGACTGTGTCTTTGTGGGTGAGTGTATATATGTGTGTGAGTATATATCAGTGTGTGTGTATGAGTGTGTGAATGTGTGTTTGAGTGCTGGGGAAGCGGTGAGGAGACAGAAGCTGTGCCTACTCTCCCCGACCTGCCCCTCGCCTAGCCGTTCTGCAGTGGGTACCCTACCTCTCATCCGGGGATGAATGCCTGGCATTACTTAGGACAACCCTCATTCACACGATTTACTCCACTGCCCCACTAGTGCCATTTATATTGCCAACCCATACAGACTCATATTCAGCTTGGAAAATGCAGCCCCCATTCCTAGAAGTCTCCTTCTGCTTTAGGGCTGGGGTAGGACCCCGTGTTCTCTCTACCTGGCCTCTCTACCTGGCCAGGGAGGGGCTGCTGCAGGTGCCAGGGCAGGTGGACCCCACTTCTGGGGCTCTAGGCTGGGGGTGTTGAGGAGAGGCTTACCTGTTCCCAGCCCCAGGCCTGGCCTGGATTTCCCTGGAGGAGACAGCAGGAGGGAGCTCTGGCCTACAGGAGAACTGGGATTTGATTGTTGAACCGATTTGCAAGTTCATTCCACTTTCCGGCCAACTTTTCTTCCTGCCGCCCTTTCTCCTCAAGATAATAGAAATACCCCGGGAGGGGTTCCTTTCCTCCTGGGCCAGCTGGGGGAGGCTGGTGCCCTGCCATTGGCCCAGGCTGCAGTCACAGCAGGCACACCCCCTGGGCCTGGGCCAGCTCCCACCCCCGCCAACAAGGGGGAGCAGTTACATCAGTTGCTCTCTCTTGGCTCCAGCCCTCTGTGGGAGAGGCCTCTGTCTAGTCCCTGAAAGGACCCGCTCATCCTGAAGGAGAAATGTCATCCTTGGCTAGGCCTCTTGCCTTTTGAGTCTCCCTGCCCCGGCCAGGTCTTGAAACTGTGGCAGCAGCAGGGATCAGTTGGGGTGGCATGATGCCTGGATTTGAATCCTGGTTCATCCACTTTCCAGCTGTGTGATGTTGGGCAAGTCACATACCCTCTCTGAGCCTCTGTTTCCCCATCTGTAACTGGGATGATCATCGTGCTATATTTATAGGTTTGTTCTGGGGATTCTATGGGTTAATATGTGTAAGGGACATGCGCTTTCTCTTGCACTATGTAAGTGTTGGTTAACTAAATACATCGCTTTCCTAAATGATGGCCAGCTAAGGACTGGGAGGATGGGTGGGTCACTGACCTGCTAACCTCTAGCTTTGTGCCTCAGCACTTACTCCTGTCCTGGCAGTTAGCTCCCACCCCACATGGACCCAAGAAGTCTCTGACCTCTGCCCCTTTCCTCTGTGTTGAAGCCTCGTCTGCACCATTTTGCCCTGACCTTATCACTCCTGGGGCAGGGATGTCACAGCAGAACATGGAGCCCAAAGGGGGCTCAGGAGAAAGTCTCTCTCACCCTGACCTGTCTCCCACTGCTCTTCGAGAGGTGCCCGTGCAACAGGTCTCTCCCCGGCACCTTCTGGGTCTTGGATGTTCTGGAGGAAGGAGGTGGCAGCTTTGCCTGCTGGGCTAGAGACGATGTAGGTTTCGGTTTGAGGATGGAAAAGATTCACTCATGGAAACTCACCCGCCTTCCCAGGACAATGAACCTAATCCATTTCCAGATGTTTGTGCTGGGCTGCAGGCAGTAGTAGGGGGGGACTACATGCTGCTTTGCAGGGCTGGTGGAGGGATGCTCTGTCCTCCCAGGCCCCCTCCCCAGCCTCTCCCTCCTTCCCAGGCTAAGATCCCACCAGAGGGGCAGACCTCTGTCTTCCCTGCACCCCTCCTCCTTGAGGGACACATGGAATCTTGGGCAGCTGTGAGCTGCAGGCCGGAGCCCCACACTGCCGGCCGCCTCTACCTGGTCCCACTGCAGCCCCCTACCCCAGCCCCTTTTATTTATTTATTATTTATTTATTTATGGCTGTGTTGGGTCTTCGTTACTGCACGCGGGCTTTCTCTAGTTGTGGCAAGCGGGGGCTACTCTTTGTTGCGGTGCACGGGCTTCTCATCGCGGTGGTTTCTCTTGTTACGGAACATGGGCTCTAGGCGCGCGAGCTTCAGTAGTTGTGGCTCACGGGCTTTGTTGCTCCGTGGCATGTGAGGTCTTCCTAGACCAGGGATCAAACTTGTGTCCCCTGCATTGGCAGGTGGATTCTTAACCACTGCGCCACCAGGGAAGCCCCTCAGTCCCTTTTTGATGTGCTTGCTCTGGAGCTGGAGACCGAGGCAGGTGCTGAGGCAGCTTTGTCCGCGGGCCTGGGGCCTGCCTGAAGCCTGACTTCTTGGTGATCAGAGCCATCCAGCTCAAGTCAGAGTTCTAACTCAGTAGCAGGGACCCACTCTGTGCCCTTTTGTGCCTGGCACTGGGGGCCAGCACTGAAAAAAGGCCCAGGTGGTCCTGGTCACCAGGGAGCTCCAACACCAGAGAATAGCCTTCAAAGAGAAGCCAAGGGCCATGAGATTCCTCCCTCCCTCCTACAAATGTTTACTGAGTCCTCCATTGGAGCAGGCCTTGCTAGGCCCTGGCCATCAGTGAAGGCTTACCCTGCTGAGGTTCAGAGCACCTCACTGCAGGACCCACACAGTGCTTTCTTTCCTCTGATTTCTGCAGCTCTGCTCACCGGGGGTCCCCTCAGTCCTGAGTCTCCACCATCAGACTGTGGGCTCCCTGAGGGTGGTGCCTGAGGTGTCTCCCTCTCACAGGGTCTTCTGCAGTCATTCATTCATTCAGTCCCTCAGGGCAGCCCTGCTAGGTGCCGGGCTCTTGTGAATTGGCCAGCCATGCACATGCTGTCTAAACTGATTCCCAGTGGATGAGAAGAAGCTGGTTCTGGGAAGGGGGTTCCAGGCAGAGGGAGCAGCACGGGCAAAGCCAGGGCTGAGGTAGGCAGGGAGGAAGCAGAGACTGCCCTGGAGTCAAGGAGAAAGGAAGCTTAGAGAGGGTTGGAGATTTCATCGCTGTGGCAGGAGAGAAAACCCAAGAGAGTGTCAAGTATCCGTTGCCCAAAGGAAGGCAAGAATTCAAAATTTTGCGGAATCCCTGACTCATCACTGGGGGTGGAGGGAGATGGGAGAAGGCTGGGCTTCTAGGATGACGGTCAGCTCCTTCCTCACAGACTCCTCCCCCTCTCTGTCCCGTGGGGAATGTGTCCTGGGGCCCTAACTGTCATCAAGTGCTCCCTGTTGTCTAATCACAGTCTCACCTGCTGCATCCTTGCGTGTCCTTGGTGGACATACACCACAGTTGGGGCTGGCAGTCTCTCTTCCCCGGCCCCCCAGGCCCTGGTAGAGGCCCTCCCCATCCCTTTCCCACCCCAGGTACTGTCCTGGGCCACTGGGGTTAGTTCCTGGGAAGCAGCTTCATCCTCTGCCCCGGGCCAAGCTTCCACCTTGATCTCTAGGATCGATTGAGGTCTTAGATCACACTGAGAGGGCTGGAGGAGCCAGGGAACCTCATGCTCTGTTCCTGTCTCTTTCTTACCTTGGTTCCTTTTTTTTTTAATTGGAGTAAAGTTGCTTTACAATGTTGTGTCAGTCTCTGCTGTACAATGAAGTGAATCAGCTATATTCATACCTATATCCCCTTCCTCTTAGACCGCCCTCCCCTCTTCCCCCTCATCTAGGTCATCACAGAGCACTGTGCTACATGGCAGGTTCCCACTAGCTATCTATTTTACACACGGTAGTGTGTTTATGTCAAAGCTAATCTCCCAATTCGTCCCACTCTCCCCTTCCCCCACTGTGTCCACCTTACCTTGGTTTTTTATCTTTATCTTTTTTCCTATCTCTGTCTCTTTCTCCCCCACCCCCAACACGTCTTTCCTTGGTCCTGTCTCTGCCCCCTCCCTCCCTCAAGGCCGCAGTCTCTGTCCCCTTGGTCCCGCTTTCTGACAGTCCTCTGGCAACGCTGGTGGACACGCTGGAGGAGAAGCTGGGATTATGGGACTGCGGGTCCCAGCAGTGCGCAGGGGACCTGACAAGGGGCACCACGCGTGGCCACCCTCTTCCCTGTCAAAGTCGGAGGAGATTCAGAGGACAGGGTCTCAGATCAGCAGGCTTCCATACCAGGCCCACTGGAGGAGTTCATAATAAAGGGCCGGGCACTGAAGCCCTGAGTGCTTTGACTTTCTAGAAGAAAAGCAATATGGTTGCTTCTTTAAGAGGGAAACCCTGCCTACCCAGTTCAGGGAAGGAAGAAGGTATAGTAGTTGGACTTTAAGCCTCTCCAACAAAGGTTTCACCTCCAAACTGCTGGTGGGATTGGGGACACCGTTTTGTCACGGAGAGGGGATGTGTTAGGGGCAGGAAACAAAAGAGGAAGGTGACCAGCCTCTTCTCTGCCAGACAGCAGCTCCCCGGGGCCTCGGAGCTGGGCTGGGTGTGCCCAGGGCCTCTTTCTGGGCATCTGAAGGAGACACGAGATGAAGAGCTCTGAGTTTGCAGAGGAAATTAAGCTCTTGGAGAAGAGACAAACCGAGACGATGGGAACAGATTTCCAGGGGTTCTGAGTGTTGTGGAAGGCTGGGAGAGCACTGCGGGGATGGGGGCAGTTTTCTCCAGATGTAAGGCGATGCATTTTAGGGGATGCACGGAGCAATGTTGGCACGATGCTTGGTGCCCTGGGAGGGCTGACGGGCCTGGCCCTCACAGGAGGTCTGTGCAGACTGAAGGTGGACAAACGTTGTGGACCCTGCAGTCTGCATCTTGAAGGAGAGGAGGGAGGAACTTTCCTGATGACAGGCCAGTGTGGTGACTGAGGGGCCGCGGGAGAGAAAATGGGACCCCCATCCCGCATGGCTGAAGGGGGAAGACAGCCCAGCCTCAACTGGAGCCCTGCAGGACCATGTCCTGATCCCTTTCCAAGGTCCTTCCTCTCACGCCTCTGTCTCTGTTGTTCTCTCTCCCACCCCCCACCCCGTTTCTGTCTCTGACCCTTTCTTCTTCCTCTTGTCCTCCTGTCTCTCTCAGGCCCTGCCCCTCCTGTCAGTCCCTCCTGTCTCTCTCTGTGTCTGTTTCTCTCTGGGCCTCTTTGTGCCACCTGGTACCAGGAGAACCCCCTTTTTCCATTTCCATTTCCTCCCTGTGGGCACTGGGTGACCCCTGCCTGTGTGTGTGTGTGTGTGTGAAGGGGCTGCTGGCTGAGTCAGGTGGGGCAGGCTGTGGAGCGTGGGGCGTGAGGGCTGGCACGGGGGCCGCTGTCCCTCTGGGTGGTGGGCAGAGGCAGGCTTTCTAGGCTGAGGCAGCCCCCGCTGCCCCTCCGCAGGCCCACACTCATTCTCGGAAAGTCACAAGAGCCCGCCCCACCATGGCCAGTGTACACAGAGCACGTTGTGCCACTCCCCAGGTCTCTGCCCAGCCCCTGCCGGCTTCAACGCCGGCTCCCGGTGGCAAGCTGGCAGCCTCACTCTCTGAGGCTGGGACTGCTCACCTGGCTGGGTGGCGGCTCCTTCCGCTGCTTATCTGATGTCTCCCCTCAGGAGGCAGGGGCAAGAGCCACTCTGGGGCAGGGACAGGCGTGCTGAGCCTCAGGCATGGCACTCACGCCCCTCCCTGCCAGCTGCCCACCGGCACACCTTGCCCCATTCTAGGAGCTGGCAAGCCAGCCTGGTCTGCCCTCCATTCCCACCCCAGCCTGGTTTTTCCCACAGGTCTTTGAAGAAGCCAGGTATCCTGTGTGGGAAGCTCACCCTCTCTTTACTCCATTTCTCAGGCTTCGATTCCTGCCTGCGACTCACCTCCTCTGGGAAGCCTTCTTGGATTGCCCACTTTCCATCTCAGATAGCCCATTCCTCCTGGGTGCTGCCAGATGGTTGGGCCCACAGCAGACACACTATGTGATTGACATCCAAGTCTCCTGGCTGAGTGCTGTTCCAAGGAACAGCCTGGGGCAAGGAGAAGGTGGCAGCACTGACTACCACCCCCCAGCTGCCAGCACTTTCCCTGCGTTATTGACTTCATTCCCACAGCAGCCCTTTCAGGTAGAGATTATTATTGCCATTTGACAGACGAGAAAACCAAGACTCTTAGAGATTACCAACTTGCCTGAGGTCACACAGCAACACCCCTAAACTAAGACACTCTCAAAATGATGTGGGAATGACAGAGGCTTCCAGGGTGGGGGAGGGGGCAGCCCCTGTCCCTACAAGGACTTGAAGTGCCTTAGCTCCTGGGCCTGTTGGGATGGGAAGTCTAGGTATTGCTACCAGCGTCTGGGATGGAGGAAGGAGGATGGATGAAATGACCTTCTGAATGCTTGCCTGGGTTCAGTCCACTCCCTCTGCCCTTCCTGTGAAGAGCTTCCAGCACCAGCCTCAGAGGGCTCAGACCCTGGCTCTCCCATGAGGGCAAACACTCAGCAGCTCCTGATCCCTGCCCAGTGCCCACCCCCCCCGGACCCCACCTCTGGTTCCCTTCCTCTGGGCTGGCCTGAGGAGGCCCGGTTCAGAGCAGCCTGCTAGTTCTCTGCTCCAGTCGGCCCCCCACCCGTCTCCCTTGCTTCCCTCCCCAGACCACCTTGGCTGGGATTCGCCCAGGATCTCCATCCAAGGTGTTTCTCCGGCTTTGGGAAGAGCCTGGATTCAGACTTCCCATCTCCGTGACTGGATACGGAACTCATCCCTCCTCTTCCCACCCTGTCTCTGCACTTCTTTCTCTCTTCCTCTGGGGTGTGTACTATGTGCAAAGCACTGGACTTGATTGAATGCAGAGTAAGTGGGTCCACCAACAGCCAACTAAACAAAAACATGAACTAATGTAGCAGGAGCCCACACGAGGCATTGTGGGAGCTGAGGGAGGAATGCACAGGCAGGCAGGTGCCCTCCTGGATGAGCCTTGAAGGACAGGCAGAGAAAGGAGCTCTGTGTGCGGATCTGTGGAGGGAAGAGCCTCCAGGCCACTCCCCAGAGGAATCTTCCATCTTGCATTGTGAGCTGCTGGGCAGGGCCTGTATCCTCTGAAGCAGTGCTTCTCAGACCGCCTGAGGGAAGGATCAGTTGTTTTTCTTTAAATTCCAATTTGTCATAGACCATTAAATTATAAAATACAATACAGAGGAATTGCTAGAAAAATGAAACAAGACGTACAAGCCCCAACATTTTATTGTTGGATTCAACAGACATAAAATCACTTCGTCAAATAGCTATTAAGAGTCTAAGTGCCTGTACTTGGTCTGCACTGCCCGGTCCCTGGCAGCCGTGGTTGAGCCTGGTGGATGGATCGCTCCTGGAGTGTCACTGCCTTGGAGCAGGGTGTTCAGGCTGCAGGTCGTGACCTGCTAGTGGGGTGGGAAATTAATTCAATAGGTTGTGACCCGCATTTTCAAAACATGAACTAGAACAGAATAGGAAATACAGCGCCTCACCTGTAGTAGCGGAAGTGTGGTTTTATGAAGTGTTTATTTCAGGTAACTGCACACACGTACTTGAACACACACACACGTGCTCGTCCTGGATTGCGAGGTGAGACGTCTGCCCGGGCCTGTGGCCGGGTGCCCCTCCCCACAGTGCTGTATGGACTGAAATCGGCTCTCTGATGTCACCGTCCTCGCCCGAGCCCCTTGTTTTCCCTCCCTTTAGAGTCTATTTCTTTCATCTCCTCCTCTGGCCACCTCTGGGCTCTGGAGTCTTTGGTCCTTCCACTCGCCTGTTTCTTTTTTGTGGACTGTCCTCCTCCTCCCTCACCTTCCCAGATGCTCCTTTCCTCCTGGGCCCCCCTGGAATTAGGCTCCAAATGCTGCACTGGGTCCAGGGCAACCACCAGACACAGAACAGGGGTCCCTGCTCTCAGGAAGGGAGTAGCTGTCCTAGGGAGTCAGAGCTTGTCTGGGGGGGTCAGGGAATGGATTGCATAATATAAAGGAATGTGTGATAGCAACTGAACCCCGAACCCAAGCCCAGCCACGATCTGTTTCTCCCTGGAGGCCCTCGATGGGGAGAAACACATGACCCTACCCAGGGTCCCTGCTGAGCGAGCACCTCCTCTTTTAGGGCTCTGTTGGTATGCCTCTCCCATTCTAGGCATAACTTATTCAAACCAGTTCTCTAGAAATGAACCTCTGGGTTGTTTCCAGTTTTTTTTTGCTTTTGTTTTTGTTTTTAAGTATCTGAAGCAATTAGAAATGGTGCTGTAATGAACATCTTTGTGCCTCTCCCTCACCACATCTGAGCTGCTGACTCCCCCGAGGTCCCCTCACTTCACCTCCTGTTTCTCTCGTCTCTAACCACACATGGTCCACATTCCTCCTCAGACCCCATCTCATGTCCTGGGGCTGAACATGAGCCACAAGTTTGGAAAATGTGATCTTCTTCCCCTCAGGCCCACACACCCTCCTTCCTCACAACGACTCATTTGCTGTCTTCAGCCAGGCTTTCTAAACACCCAGCTGTATCATAAGAACCTTTGACTGGAAGTAACAGAAAACCCGACTCAAAATGGTTTCGACTATACAGGAAGTTTTTCATTTCATAAGAAAAAATGTCTTGAGGTAAGGTGGCTCCAGGGAGGTTAAGTGAGTGGCTCTACCACTTCATCAAGCATCCTGGTTCTTTCTGGTTTTCTGCTCTGCTCTCCTCAGATTTGGCTTGCTCCTTAAGTGCTGTATTTCTCCTCATGGTTGCAAGATGGCTGCTGAAGATCCAGACATCACATCCAGACGTGCTATGTCTGGAGGTTGAAGAGGGACAATCTCTTTCTGTGTGTCTATTCTTTAGATCAAGAAAATGTTTCTCTGAAATACCCTTAGCAAAACTTATCCTCGGCTCTCATAGGCCAAGGTTAGGGCACATGTGCCTTCCTTTGTTAACTCCCTAACTCTGTAGGGAGAATGTGTGAGCCCCAGGTTGGGTTTTAAAGGAGAAAAGGAGTCTGGGAACAGAGACTGAATAGACAAGCCTGTGGCTCCTGCTCTGCAGACCTAGCTTGAAACTGATTCAATTAGAAAACATTTTTTGAAGGAATGAGATATGGTTTTGCCCTTGAGGGATTTTGTTGCAATGTGGGAGAGCAGAGAGCAGGGCCAGGGTACAGGGCCCGGGAAAGAAGGCTGAATTTGTTGAAACTGGAGACAGGAAGTGCTCTAGCCCTTCTCTCTGAGGGAAGGAGTTGATGAGGATCCAGTTCCTGCTGGATTGGAGGCAGGGGACTGACTGAGATGACCTGGAGCTGGGTTTCCCCTAGAGCTGAGGCCAACTCTCTGTCAGGGATGGGGAGACCAAGGTATAGGAGGTACAGAAACAAGGGGGGCACTTATCCCAAGCCAGGGTCCCCCTTTTTCCTGGCCCTCAGGTGGGTCCTTGTCCTTGTCCCTGAGTCACAGAGGGGCAGGAAGGAAAGAAGGAGAGTTGTGAGTCAGGAGCCTACCTGGGGAAACAGAAAAACACAGGAAGTGACTCAAGGCTAAAGGGCAGACAGGTGGTCTGTGGTGCCCAGGGGGACAGACCCTGGGGGTGTTGGCTGAGGGAAAGGGTCCCCTCCCCAGAGGCTGCTGGTGCACACCATCCTGGCTATTTCTGCCAACCATGTTTCCCACAAACCCTCCCCTCCTCACCACAGCAGGCTGCCCGCCCACTCACCCACAAACCCAGCCACCAGCTGTCGCAATTCCTGGCACTGGTCCACCCCCTGCATCCGGGAGGGCTCATCACCTCTGACCCCAGAAGGGGAGTCAACCCCTTTCCCTGCTTCCCCTGAGTCTGTCTTCTCTGCCCTCATACCCAGAAGGGAGAGATGCTGGGGCACTAGGGGCTGTGGCTCTTTTGAACAAAGCAGATGCATCTGTGCACACCTGTATGATGGGGGCCGTCCTCAGGGTCAGGGACATCAGGGTCACATCTAGGTGGAGTGATGGGTACAAAGACAGTGGGAGCACAGGCCTTGTGAGCTGCTGGGTCCCCTGCTGTGAGCGAGTCAGAGGAGCCTTTGTCACACTGACTGGATTTCGGGTTTGAGGTCGGGGTCCCAGCTAGTAATAACATGATATTTTGCTTCCTTTTACCTCTGTTCTTATGCATTAAGCTTCCTTAGGGACCTCTGAAGGAGGAGGTTATGGCGGGACCAAGGCATGATTAAAGCATATTATATTAGGTTTTATTTTACAAATGCTAGGTTATATTATAGGTAAATTTAGCAACTGTTTTTTCACTTATTATCTTAGACATCTTTCCACAAATAGTATATATAGAAAGCTTCCTTATTATTTTTATCTTTTACTATTTTTAATCTTTATTTTTATTTTTTTGGCTGTGCCACACAGCATGTGAGATCTTAGTTCCCTGACCAGGGATCAAACCCATGACCCCTGCACTGGAAGCATGGAGTCTTAACCACTGGACTGCCAGGGAAATCCCTCTTATTCTTTTTAATAGCTGCATAGACTTTCACTCTATGGATATACTATAATTTATTTAACCAATTCCCTATAAATGAATCCCTGGGTTGTTCCCCGAACTGCCCCTTTAAAAAAAATTATAAACAATGCTGCAGTGAACATCTTTGTCTATTTACCTTTGGGCACATGCATAAATGCTTTTACAGGATAAAATCCAAGAAGTTAAACTGCTAGGTCAAATAGTATGAACGTTTAAAATTTAATAGATAATGCCTAATTGCTCTCTAGAATGTACTAATTTTCCTTCCATCAGCATTGTATGAGACGGCCTTGTAACCACATCTTCCACAACCTTGTGTGGTATGAATCTTCTCAATCTTTGCAAATCTGTTAAGTGAGAAATTATATCTTGTTTTCATCTGCATTTAAAATTGTTAGTGAGATGGAACATTTTGTGTATTTTATTAGCCAGTTGTGTTTTTTGTGAGTGACCTATTTATATTCTTTGCCTGTATTCTCCCATTGGATTGTTGTCTTTTCCTTATTGTTTTATAAAAGACGACTTTTTTTTTTTTAATTTGGAAAAGGAGCATCTTGTTATACATCTTGCAGGTATTATTCTCTTATTTTGTCCTTTGATTTTATTTATGGCGTTTTCTCTTTTAATTTCCACATAGACACATTTATGAGTCTTCTCTGTTATGACTTCTGTTTTGTTCCATGACTAGAAAAGCCTTTGCTACCCCAGGATCATAAAAACATTTACACACATTTTCTTCTGGCATTTTTATGGCTTTATTTTTCAAATGTTTTATTTTCAAAATTTTATTTTCTTTAAATCTTTGATCCTGTTAAAATTTATTTCAGTGTTAGGAGTGAGGTAGGGAATACAGATTTATTTATTTTTGTCCTAGTGTCTCAGTTTATTGAATTGAATTCTTATGTTTATTTGAGTCAATATCAAATTTCTGCATTCTTTACTACTGATCTGTCTGCCTGTAGCAGTCCCATACTATTTTAATTGTTATAGTTGTATAATATTTTAAATAGTATTTTATAGGGCTCCTCCCTCCCTTATTAGTTTACTTTTTTTCTGTCCAGAGACTTTCTGGCTATTCTTTTCCAGTTATTTTTCCAGATGAATTTATTTTTTATTTTAAAATATTTATTTATTTATTGGCTGCATTGGGTCTTCGTTGCTGTGCATGGGCTTTCTCTAGTTGCAGTGAGCGGGGGCTACTCTTTGTTGCGGTGCGCGGGCTTCTCATTGCAGTGGCTTCTCTTGTTGTGGAGCACAGGCTCTAGGCGTGTGGGCTTCAGTAGTTGTGGTTCGCGGGCTCTAGAGCACAGGCTCAGTAGTTGCGACGCACGGGCTTAGTTGCTCCGCGGCATGTGGGATCTTCCCGGACCAGGGCTCGAACCCGTGTCCCCTGAATTGGCAGGCGGATTCTTAATCACTGCGCCACCAGGGAAGTCCCCCAGATGAATTTATAATCACTTTGTCACATTATCTCAAAAAAAAATTCTACTGAATTAATGGATTCATTATGGGGACACTGACGTGCTTTCAATGTTATTAACCTTTTATCCAAAAGCAAAGTCTCTCTCTCTCTCCATTTATTCAAGTTTATGATTTGGGTTTTATAGCTTTTTCCAGGTATCCCTGCACATCCTTTTCTATATTTCACATTATGAGTTTATTATCTTCACGCATGGGACCTTGATTCTTGTGTTTAGGAAATCTCGTTTTTGAACTAGCCACCTTGCTAAATCCTCTGATTATTACCAGAAGTCCTTCAGCTGATTCTCTTGGAATATCCATGTATAGAATAATATCATCCAATGATAATAATTATGCTTTGTCCTTACAATATTTATAACTCTTATTTTATTCTTTTATCTAATTGCATTATCAAGTAATTCCAAAACGATGTTAAATACTCTTGGTGGTAGTTGACAGTGACGGCTGACATCTGTCTTTAATATGGGGCTACTCCTAGATTCTCCCCATGAAATATGTTGTTTACATATTAAGATAGTAGGTTATGCTGAGTTTCCCAGCATTTGGCCTTCTTGTTCTTCTGAAAGGAACCACACTTAGTCTTCATGTATTTTGCTTTAATTAACACAATCCTAACTAATACATCCTTCCTTAGCTCAGAACTTCCTCTTAGCTGATCACTCCTCCCTTGGAAGCAGAGGCATGAGAGAAGGCATGAGGCAGCAGAGAAGATGGGTGGAGGTGTGAGATAGGCGAAGAGCTGTGTGGTCCATACTGGGTGCAGGGTATTGAGGTGGCTGAGGGCACCTATGTACATGATGGGCTGAAGCCAGGTAGCCAGAAAGAGATGGAAGTGCCTTTCAGGTGTCTTCTCTGAGCTGGCCTCCCTCTCTTTACATGACCAGCAGCTCCAGGAGCACAGAAGGAGTAAGCCCTTGACCCAGAATCGCTGCATCTTCCAGACCCACGAACTCCCCTCTGGCCCTTAATTAACCCAGTCATTTAAGAGGAAGGGAGGTGAGTTTGTGGCTGTGTTCATATTCACCAAGTGGGTACAGACACAATCCATTCTTTTCTCATGAGAGGTCAAGAGCATACAGACATGTGTGGAGGTAAACTGAGTTTCAGGGAAAGTGAGGGAGAGCATGGTCAGACATTCACAGGAGGCAGGCCTGAGTGAGTGGTGGGCACCCTGCCCGGAGGCAGGGGATTGAATGCAATGACCTCTGGATGTCGATGATGCTGTGAGGATTAACGAATTCTTGTCTTTTCCTGCTACTTTCGGCACATCCCAGTAGGGGCAACTGGGGCTAACCCCATTTCCCGGCCATGGGAGGCTGGGAAAGAGTGGGGTGTGGTCAGCAGGAAGAGGCTCCTGCCGACAGACTGGGGCTCAGGTTGGAAATCCAGCTTCTGGCAAGACGGCAAGAGCAAGGCCGACTGTAGCCCTGGGGGCGTCAGGACGCTGGGTGAGCGTTCAAGGCAGGGCCTTGGATAGAAAGAGGCAAGATGGGTCCTTGAGTGCGGACTTGAAGGTCCGGAACAAGGAGGGCTGCGTGCGGAATGAGGAACCCTAGGGGCATTTGAGTTGGTCCCTACCAGCCACAACCCCAAGGGCTTTCCTTAGAATCGTCTTGCAAAATCACGGTGGGTTCTTGAAGGATGTGGCTTCCTGTGAAAAAGTAGGTGCCACGGTCCTGTTAAGTGATTTGGCGTGAGTCTTACTCATTTCCAGTTCTTCTCATTTTCTGTACCAGGTCCAGGCCCCCCTGGCAGCGGGTGAGCTGCTAGTAAACACATCCCAGATGTGCTGTGTGAGACGAGCCAAGATGGCGGGCGAGATGGCTGCTTTTTGGAATAAAAAGCAATTTCCTCAGAAAAGCCTTCTCCTTTGGGCAGACACCACCTGATGTCAGCAGCTCAGAGAGACCAGAAGAGCTCTTCCTCCCCTCTCCAGAGCCAGGGACCCTCGGGGTTGGAGTGACCCTTTCCCCCCAAATGGTGCCCCAAGGCGCCTTGGGAGCTCTGTGGAGCCTCCTGAGGGGGTGGACAGCTGAACGGGAAGCGCTCAGCATCACCCCAACCCTTCCACCCTGAGCTTCAACCAAAGATGAGCCTCTGCCTCGATATGTTGTACTTATTGGGTTCAGAGTAATGTCCTTTACACCGTGAGTTCTGAATCTTAAAATACATCTGAAAGACCCTGGAATAGCCCAGGGGCCCTGCCCTGTGGGCTCTGTGCCTTGGCCATGGATGCCATGCTCCATCCTGGTTTACAGGCAGGGATCTACAGCCAGCTGCCCAGAGTCATACTCCTGGGGCTGCCTTCTACCAGCTCTGGGTGCTCAGGCAGGCTACTTAAGTCCATCTGGGCCTCAGTTTCCCGAGTTGTAAACTAGGCTGTCGTGACAATTAAGAAAGCACTTAGAACATTACCTGGCACGTAGTGTTAGCTATTACTAATGTCCTTATCCTACCTGCAAACCCAGGAATGGCACTAGCTCACTGTCTCTCCAGGACGCCTGGTCTGTGTTCTGACCCTTCTCCCTGATTGGGCAAGGGCCACTCTGTCTCGTCAGCTTGAAGGGGATTTTTTTCCCTGAGTATAAAGGTAATACATGTTTTTTGTAGTAAAGAGGGAAAATTCAGAAAATCAAAGACAAGGAATAAAAGAAAGAAAAAATAAAAAAGGAAAGAAAGAAACAATAACAATAGAAATGACCACTGTCCAATTACCCAGAGAAAACCAGATGCAGCATCTTGAGGCTGGCATTCGTTTCTCCGCAGCCATAACAAATGACCACAAACTTGGCGGCTTAAAACAATACCCATTTATCATCTCAGTTTCTGTTGGTCAGAAGTTCCAGCGTGCTTGACTGGGCTCTTGGCTTAGGGTCTCATGAGACTGACATCAAGGTGTCAGCAGGGATGTTTTCCTTTCTGGAGGTTCTGGGGGGACGAATCCACTTCCAGCTCATTCAGGTTATTGGCAGCATCTAGTGCCTTGCCGTGTAGGACTGTTTCCTTGCTGGCTGTCACCTGGGAGGCCCTAGCCTGTAGAGGCCTCTCTCTGGCCATTGCGTGTGGCCCCTACATCTCAGAAGCAGCAGTGGCACGAAGTATTCTTTACTCACTTGGACTTTCTCTGACTTCCCTCCCATCGTATCTCTCCTGTCTTCCTCTTTTGCCCCATCTTTCAGCCAGAATTCTCTGCTTTTAAGGGTTTATGTGATTAGATGGAGTCCACCCGGATGATCTAGGAAAACCTCTTTATTTTAGGGTCTGCAACCTTAATCAAGAGTCCCTTTTGCCAGGGAACATAATACACTCACAAATTCCAGGCATTAGGGCAGAGACATCTTTTGGGGGTACATTACTTGGCCCACCATAGTACTTATGCTTTCAGTCTTTTCTCCAGGCATATTATCTTTGTAAAGAAATATTTGTAAAAGCGTGCAGTAGTCTGCTGGCAACTCAATATCATTTCCTTCCCCCGGTCTATGCTTTCCTCTGCCCGGCAGGGGCTGGAAGCCAGGGAGCTACAGTTCTCAGAATCCCCGCCAGCCGACTAGAGGCACTTGCGTTGAGATCTGGCAGGGAGGGAGAGAAGCATAAATCATAGCATTGTTCTCCCGGCGGCTACAGGCAGGTGCGTGCGCTTCCAGATAGGAGATTTTGGAGCAGCCTTCAGGCGTTTCCTCCATGTTTCCACCTGAGGAGGCTCAGATGTCCTGAGGTTTCAGCAACTTCCTAGCGCCCTAAAAGCTCGTCACGAACCTGACAGCCAGCCCTTGCACAGCTCTGTAGACACGTCCTTCTCTGTACCACATCCCTTTCTGCTTGAAATGCCTAGAGTGGTTTCCAGGTTCCTAGCTCACCGATCCAGGGATCTCGTTGACCATAGCAATTTATAACCTTCTAGTTTTCACTAAATAATAGATCGTGAAGATAAACCTGTCCACAGGTCATTCAGTATTCTGAAAACATTTTTAAAAATCTGGGTTTCCATGGCTGTATGCTAACCTATCATATGGATGTACCATAATTTATGTAACCAGCCCTCTTTTCTTAAACAAGTTGTTTCCTGTCTTTCACTTTTGTAATCCACGCTAAGAACATCGCTGGCCATGAATCTTTGTGCAAGGCCAAGAGTATTTACTTAGAATACATTCTCGAGGTGCAATAATTAATTAAAGGGTATTAGCTTTTTGAAAGCCTTTATGCATATTTCCAGATAAGTCATCTGTATTTTCTTTTCTTTCTCCTCCCACCTCTCCAGCTGTGCCTTCTCTGTCTCCTTGGTTGCTTCCTTCTCATCTCTCCTACCTCTTGCCGACGGAGAGCTAAGGGACTTAGTCCTTGCCCCTCTTCTCTTTTTTATCTATACTTATTCCCTTGGTAAATTAATTTACTTTCATTGCTTTAAATACTGTTTGTATGCTGACGACCCCTTCATTCCTATCTTAAGCCCAAGCCTTTCCCTGGAACTCTAAGCTTGTGCATTCGAATTGCTTTCTCAGAATCTCTGTCTGGATGACCGACGGGAACATCAAAATCAGCGCTTCTGAAACTAAACTCTGCTCCTGCCTCCCAAACCTGCTTTCCGCACAGTCTTCCCATCCCAGCTAATGACAACTCCTTCCTTCAAGTTGCTCGGACCGAAAAATCTGTAGTTCTCCTTGACGCCTCTCTTTTTCTCATACCCCTTGTCCAATCTGTGAGCAAATCCCGTTGGCTCTAACTTCAGAATGCATCCATAATCTGACCACTTCTCACCAGCTCCACCATTACCACCTGGTCCAAGCCACCATCCTCTCTTAGCTGGGTCATCGCAACAGCCCCTCCTACCTGGACTCTCCGTTTCCCCTTGGCTTGGTCTATTCTCAGCAGCAGCCAGCGTGATCCTGTTAACACGTAAATCAGATCACATTGCTCCACTTCTTAGAACCTTCCAGTGGCTCCCGTTCCCCTCAACATCCTTAGAGTGGCCTGCAAAACCTTGACCAATGCCTCCCCATTGCCTCTCGGACCTCCTCTCCCCACCACTCTGCTTCTTTAATCTATTTGAGCCACTTGAACTTTCTTGTTTCTCAAACATTCCAGGAAACAGCCCACCTCGAGTCATCGCACCAGCCTTCCCCTCTACCTGGAACACCTTCCCCAGGCGTTCACGTGACAGGCTTCCTGGCCTCTTCAGGTCTTAGGTGAAATGTCTCCTCGCGATGCCTTGTCTGACCCCACCCTGACAACCCCCGCTTCTACCTTACTTTTCTCCAGAGCTCTTATCACCATCTATCAAATATATATAAATATATAACTCATTTTATTAGCTGTTTCCTTCCATTAAAATGTGTGCTTTCTGAGAATGGGAAACTTCGTCTGTTTGGTTCACTGACGCATCCCCTGAAAGAGTCCTGAGAACAGCAGGCACTGGATAAATATTTGTGGAATGAGTAAATGGATTTGGTGGTTTTCTTTTAGTGGACTCTTTGAGCAGCACATTACGTTTTACAATGTGGATCTCACTTTACCTCAAAGACTGACAAGTAGGGATGGTACAGGGGTAAATAGATCACCTCACTGTGAACCCTTTGGTGCTGTAGTTTCTCATCTGCGGTAATAACCATCTCACAGGCTTGTTGTCAAAACTAAATAAGATATCATCTCACACCAGTCAGAATGGCCATCATCAAAAAATCTAGAAACAATAAATGCTGGAGAGGGTGTGGAGAAAAGGGGACACTCTTGCACTGCTGGTGGGAATGTGAATTGGTTCAGCCACTATGGAGAACAGTATGGAGGTTCCTTAAAAAACTACAAATAGAATTACCATATGACCCAGCAATCCCACTACTGGGCATATACCCTGAGAAAACCAAAATTCAAAAAGAGTCATGTACCAAAATGTTCATTGCAGCTCTATTTACAATAGCCCGGAGATGGAAACAACCTATGCGCCCATCATCGGATGAATGGATAAAGAAGATGTGGCACATATACACAATGGAATATTACTCAGCCTTAAAGCGAAATGAAATTGAGATATTTGTAATGAGATGGATAGACCTAGAGTCTGTCATACAGAGCGAAGTAAGTCAGAAAGACAAAGACAAATACCGTATGCTAACACATATATATGGAATTTAAGGGGAAAAAAATGTCATGAAGAACCTAGGGGTAAGACAGGAATAAAGACGCAGACCTACTGGAGAACGGACTTGAGGATATGGGGAGGGGGAAGGGTGAGTTTTGACAGGGCGAGAGAGAGTCATGGACATATACACACTAACAAACGTAGTAAGGTAGATAGCTGGGGGGAAGCAGCCGCAAGGCACAGGGATATTAGCTCGGGGCTTTGGGACAGCCTGGAGGGTTGGGAGGGGGAGAGTGGGAGGGAGGGAGACGCAAGAGGGAAGACACATGGGAGCACATGTATATGTATAGCTGATTCACTCTGTTATAAAGCAGAAACTAACACACCATTGTAAAGCAATTATACCCCAATAAAGATGTTAAAAAAAAAAAAACTAAATAAGAAAATTCAAGCAAATAACTTGCATAGTGCCTTGCACCTATTAATCACGAAATAATTACGTTTGTTTATTGCCATTTTATAGTAGACAAATCTGAGGCTCAGAACATTTAGGAATTTGCTAAAGGTCACATGGTAAGGGGAAGAGTGAGGTTTGAATCTAGGACTTTTTTCTTTTTTTTTTTTTTTTTTTTGCGGTACGCGGGCTTCTCACTGTTGTGGCCTCTCCCGTTGCGGAGCACAGGCTCCGGACGCGCAGGCTCAGCGGCCATGGCTCACGGGCCCAGCCGCTCCGTGGCATGTGGGATCTTCCCGGACCGGGACACGAACCCGTGTCTCCTGCATCGGCAGGCGGACTCTCAACCACTGCGCCACCAGGGAAGCCCCTGAATCTAGGACTTTTGATTCATGATACTTTCTGCATTAAACCAAACTTATGTAAAACTTAATTAAGGGCATAGGACTCTCCCCCAAAGCCCTAAGGCTAGAGAGATCTGGGGAGTCTCTTGATTTCTTTCTGTTGTTTGAATCCTCTCCAGGGTGTTTTGGCCAAGTCATCACTTCTGTTTGAGTCTCTCTGGGCCTGGGAGACTCACTGCCTCCAGGCTGCTTGTTCGAGGGCAAGGCATTCAGGCATCTGTACAGTTTGTCATGTTAGGTGGGCAAGGTGGCAGACAGTGTTAGGTACCCACCAAATAGCTGTCCTCCCCACTCTCCTTACTCATACAAGTCCAATTCTCTCCAGGGCAGCAATGTGCTCAGCAAAAGCTATACTCTCTCTATTTCTTCACAACAAGGGTGGGCCTTGTGACGTAGTTGTGGCCAATGAGATGTGACTGGAGATGACTGGATGGTTTTCCTGATTAAAAGGGAGTAGGGATTTTCAGCAGGCAGCATGCCCTGCCCTTCCCTCTTCCCCCTTTTCCTGCCTGGAATATGGATGTGATGGCTGGGGGTCCAGCAGCCATCTTTTGAGCATGAGGAGGAAAGCCATATGCTCAGACTGGAGGGAAGGTAAAGCTAGAGGAGCCTGGGTCTTGGAGGGTAGTGTCAATATGGAACATCAGTCTCAAGCTGCTGTTACTGCTGTGCTTCTCACTGTGTGAGGAAAATAAGACCTCTTTGGTTAAGCCTCTGAGATCATGTTTCTGATACTTGCAGCCTAAAGCAGTCCTAACCAACACACTGACCCAGACGTTCTATAGTGGATGCCGTTCCTCAGGCTTGAGCATCTTGGCCTTTAGTCCCATTTTACACGAGGCTCAAAAGTCTCCAGGGCTGTAAGAATTTGTAGCCTCCCTGGGAAGCAACAGGGGTTGATATTCCTGTGATGGATAAACACAGGCTGCAAGAAATCCCAGCTAGACATTCCCGAGAGGATCCTGCTGAGGAGGGTCCCTGCTGCACTGAGCTTATCGCTGGGGTGTCCTGCTACAGTAGGAGGTCCTGCCTATGGAGCAAGGTGTGAAGAAAGGCGTCTCCCTTTGGGCCTAGCAATTCCGCTCCTGGAACTTTGGTTCTCAATAACAGTCAAAGAAATGAACAGCTATTTGTGTAGGAGAACGTTCATTCACCGTAGTCCTACGTATAACAGTGGAAACTAGAAAAAAAAGTTAAAAACCCAACAGCAGAGGAATAGCTAAATAAATTACGGCACATCACATTATACAATAGGATGTAGCTGAGTGCGATCATGCTGTGGATGGCCGTTTATTACGGTGGGAGCTATCGCTAAAAAACATAAACTTTGAGTACGCACAGTAGAGCTCCAGTTTTGTCAAAACGACATCTCTACGACTCCCTTCTGCTTGACTGCAGCCCTCTCAGGATGAACCCCAGAGGCAGCTGCTCTTATCATGATTGATGGCCACTGCTTCCCCTACTAGAACTTGTGGCCTGGAGGACAGGGACCCTGTGTTTCATCCCTAGAGCCCCAGGGGCTTGCCCCAGCCCCAGCACAGAGCAGGCAGACCGTAAACTTTTATGGACTAAATGAATGGGCCGTCGGCAGCCAGAGATTTGATTCCACCCGTTGCTCCCTGTGAGGGTCCCTGTGTTTCCAGGTCCTGCTGACCTCTCCCTCTGCTTCTCTGCCTGGCCCTGCAACCACATTCGGGTGGTCTCCCAGGCCAGAGAGGGTGGTCCCTACTCCTGGCTGTCTGTCAGCCTCACCGGGGCCTCACCCCACACCAGGGAGATGAGAAGCTCTGGGGTGGGCTGGCTGTGCACGCAGGGAACATGCTGCCTGCAGCCCCAGTGTGCTGTCCCTGAGGCCCCATGGGGAGTAGGGCTCAGTTCTGATGCTGAAAGGGGATCTCAGCTGCTGCCAGCCACTGCCAGCTATAAAGCTATCATCCCCACACCATTCTGTTGCAGACAGGCAGGGTTTGGGTGGCCCCCGTAGGCAGCCCCTCAGGAGCAGCCACCCCACTCCTTGTGACACGGTAACCGTAAGAGTTAACATAATGGGAACAGTCCCAGAGGTCAGGCCCTGCTCTAAGGCTTTCCCTGGATCAATTCACTTAGTCCTCACAGCCAGCTGAATTGGGTATTACTACTACCATCTGCATCTCACAGAGAGGCTGACTCAGACACAGAGAAGTCGAATAGGCCTTTCCTGTCACATCCCTGCCCAGGGATGGGGTGGGGTCACCATCCCAGGCAGCCTGGGGCCAGAGCCTGTGGCTGAGCCCCTCTGCCCTGTTGAGTGGGAGTTATATGTCTAAGCACCTTCTATGTGCTCAGAAGCCTCCCACATGCCACCATTCCAGAAACTTGAAAGGAAGACCACATGGATAAAAATACAAGAGGAACAAGAATATTGAAGACAACAGGCTCTTTTCCACACTGACTTCCCCCTTCAGTCTTAGTGTGGCTGCTGTTCCCGTACTTGTCCCCTCTGACTCTGCTCTTGTCCCCTCCTCCTCATCCTTCTGGAAACCTTCTTCATGTCCCCAAAGAACCCAAGCTCTCTTTAACGGAATTGCATTATGTCCTGAGACTCGTTTGCTTGGGCTGCCGGATGTGCGGTGGGCACCTTGCGGGCAAGGCTGGGGCGATGGAGACAGATGGCGACCGGAGGGAGATTGGATTACCTACTTCTTCCCAAAGCCAATCCTCCTGGTAACTGTGTTAGGGCCCATTATTGATAGGCTTCCTCTCGGCTGTTGCTTGAGATTTGGTTTGCCTGTGACTTCTTATATCCGTTATGCTTAGAGATGGATGAGTCGGGGCCCAGCTTGGAGGTTGAGGGAGGAAGGAGGAGGGAGGCCGCAGAAGATGAGTGCCGTGGGGACAGGCTGGGGAGCAGGAGGTCAGCCAGGGCCAAGTCAGCTCAGGGCAAGGGGCGTCTGGTGAGACAGGGGAGAGAAGATGGAGCCAGAAGGTGGGGCATAGGGACCTCGAATGCCAGGCTGAGAAGGCTGGTTTACATGTGGTCAGTAATAGGGAGCCTGGTAGGCATTGAAGCAAGGGAGGTGACAGGTGGATATGGTTTTGGAGAAAAGGAGCAAAAGGGAGTGTGGCAAAAGTCAGGCAAGACAAGGACGGTTGGGACCCCGTGACTGTCCCTTGGAGGAGGGCAGAGGATGGAACCAGGGGTCCTCAGCCCTAGTGAGCTGCGGGAGGGAATGGGACTCATCAGGTTCTGACAGAGACAAAATAGAAGTGGGGCAGACACAACAGACACTGCTCTAGACGCACGCCTGTGTTAGATCTCACTCGGTCCCTGAAGCAGGGCTGTAAGGCATTGCATGTATTAACACAGAAGTGGAGGCCTGGAAAGGGTGAGTCATTGCCGGGCTCACAGTGGAGAGGAGGTACAGCCCAGAATATCTGATGCCAATGCCATGTTCTCCTCACTGAACCGCTTGGCCTTCCAGGGCTCAAGAAATGCCCGTTCTTCCCGGCTCTTCCCTGCACTTAGAGCTCATGACAACAGTAACAGTCAGCTAGCCACCGCTTACCAAACACTGTCTTATAAGCGTCCTCTCCAGTTGTGGTTGGACTTGATGATCCTCATCGGACAAGTGAGTAAGTGGAGCTCAGAGAGGTCAATGCCTGCCCAGACCACACAGCGGGTGCAAGCCTGCCTGGTACCCCTCACCACGGTGCGCCCCATTCCCAGTCTCCAGCCCCTGTATTCCCGAATTCCACTTACTCTAATCCTGGGATTAGTAAGGAGGGGGAATTGACAGAGCAGCTCAGAACAAGCTACTCATCATGGAAGCTTCTCTGAGCATCCTCAGGCCTTACACCTCCCCACCCCATATCCCTTTACAACCCAGACCTCCATCTCTCCAGGCCTGAGGCCTGGGAGCCCGGGGAACAGGGTCTGTGAGCAGGGCTGGGGAGGCTCTGGGGCCCGTGGGCACGGGGTAGTGGGGCCGAGCTGCAGCCCCGGGCTTCCCCTCCCTGGTTGTACCAGGGAGGGGTGTGGGGAGTTGGGAGAGGGGAGGGGGACCTATTGAGTGGGAGCATGTCCCTGCACGAAGCCAAGAGTCTCAGAGGAGGACCAAGAATGACTTGGCCTCAGCCCAGCCCTAATCTCTGTACATACTCCCTTCCCTAAGGATTTTCCCTTGGAAAAATCCGTTTAATTTTCCCAGCTCAGAGACAATGAATGGAGGATTTGGGGTGGAGTGAGGATGGGTGATGGGGGAGGCCTGTGGAGCTTGCTGTGAGAAAAGACATTTGGAAATGGAAAAGCCGGTTTCTGACATGCCCCCTCCCCCAAGAAGAAGCCAGGAATGCCGGCCATCTGACTACGGACCAGCAGAACCGCTGACTGGCCGTATGATCGAAAGGCTTTGGCTGACTGTCTCTGCTAGTTTGTTTTGTTGTTCGCATGTTCTCAGAATAGGAGACCCCAAAGACAGAAACTGCCTGTGTTCGGCACAGGAAATCTCGTATTGGTGAACGTAATTATTGTGGTGGGGTGGACAGTGGCAGTGGTGGTCACAGTGGTGGAGGCCATGGTGGGCGTGATGACGGTGGCAGTGTGGTGGTGACAGGGGTGGTCATGGTCATGGAAACTCTGAAATCACGATGGGGGTGGGTGGGCTGAGAGTCGAGGGGTGGGCTTTGTGACCTGACACACCTGGGTCCCATCCCAGTCCCAATTCCCTCTAGGAGTCACTTGGGAAAGTCAGCCTCTCTGAATCTCACTTTCCTCATCTGAAAAATGGGAATCATCAGAGCTATTGGTGGAGTTCAGGGCCCCCTGGGGTGGGCGCTGACTTCCTCCATTCTGCTCTGTCTCCGGGGGTTCTTTGGTCCCTCCATCTGCCCTAGCTCCTTCCCTTCTGCCCACAAACTTCCTCCAGTAGTTCTCAATGGCTCTTCCCTTAATCACCATCTCAATTCCTTCCTTCAGAGCCCCACACGTTCTAAAAAAGAAGTGTATTCACATTGCCTCTGCTTCCTGGCTTCCCACTCACTCCCTAACCCCTTCTTGGTAGCCTCCGGGTTCCCAACACTCTACGGAAACTGCTCTCCCAGTCAGCAGAGACCTCCCCCACATCTCAACCTCAAGCTCTTGGAGGAAATTGGCCCTACGACCCAGAGGGCTTCGAGAGAGCCTCTTCCCAGGGCCGTCAGGGCCCACGTGTTCCTTCTCCCTGCCACCAGGCACCTGTTCTGCCTCCCTCTGCCCGCAAAGACCAGTGCTCTGATGGCATCTCCTGTCTCTGTACACACTCCTCCGGGGTCACTTGATTCCCCTGGTCTGAGTCCAGTCTGTGCACAAGCAGCTCCCAAGTCCATGTCTCTGTTCTATCAGATCGCCCAGTTAGAACTCCACTTCCGGCCACTGAGTGGCCTTCCCTGCTAGACTCCCTCCAACCCAGTAAAGGAAGGCGTCCAGTGCTGAACTCACTGTGTTCTCCCCAGATCTAATTGCTCTCCACTCCCTATCACCCCAGATCCAACCCTCCACTCCCTATCACCCCAGATCCAACCCTCCACTCCTCATCCCTTCTTATAAATTTCCACCCACCCACCAGTCCTGTCAATTTCCCCAGGTCATGGTGCTTTTTAAATGAACATGGAATCTAATTTAAAAAAATTATTTTTTATATATATTTTTTGCAGTACGCGGGCCTCTCACTGTTGTGGCCTCTCCCGTTGCGGAACACAGGCTCCGGACACACAGGCTCTGGACGCACAGGCTCAGCGGCCATGGCTCACGGGCCCAGCCGCTCCGCGGCATGTGGGATCTTCCTGAACCGGAGCATGAACCCGTGTCCCCTGCATCGGCAGGCGGACTCTCAACCACTGCGCCACCAGGGGAGCCCTGGAATCTAATTTTATTTTCAAAACATGAAACTTTGTTCAAAACATAAACTCGTCATTTAAATTTGCCCTTTGACAGTTTATAATCCTGATTAACCAGCCCTCTTTGATATTAAAGTCAATAAATTATATAAATCTCAGATCTTTTTTTAACTCAGAAACATAAACTCTGTTGTGACAAACCATAACATGTTAATCTGTGTTGTGTAAACTGTTAACTTCAAAAAACACACACGCCTTTTTAACACTGTTGCAAATGTCTCAGAAACTTCTTACACATCATGGTGCTTTCAGAAACAGTAGACTAGGTAATGTGGATTAACCTTCCTGCTGAAGGTAACTAGAGAAGATATAAATATATCAAAATATGTGTATATATACATATATATGAAAACACAGTATGTGTGTATACACACACACACACACACACATATAAGAAAAGAAAAAACTGGAGCATCTGAGTGCTAATAAGATCAATAAGGCAGGAGAGAATTATTGGGCTGGGATGTGGAGACTAGGGAGGTGCACCTGGCTTCAGAAACGCTTTTCGTTTGGGAGGGGAGGAAGCAACTGAGGTGCTGCAAGGTTGACCGGGGCTTTTGAGGGTCTTCTGGGGATAAAAGACAAGGCTTATCGAGAGAAGTGTTTGGTGACCCCCTTGCTTTGAATTGGGACCCCAAAGGGCTGCACCTGAGAAGGAAGGATGATCTGGATGTGGACAGGTTCTCACAGAGGCTGCAGCTTAGCTTTGACTCATCCCAATTCCTGAAATTGGATTAAGGTGATCCAATGTTGCTAGTGCCTTCAGGCTCTTGTAAATCCTCTCTGGAAGAAGATGTCATCCTGGTATTAGACAATTTCTACAAATGACTTTGCAAAGACAATGTCTAGGGCATGCACACACAAAAACATAACCTCACAAAACCCAAAAAAACAAGACTCCCCCCAAAACCTAAAAAACAAAAAACCAGACACATGATGAGACAACATGAACAAATATATAAGGAAAACATATATAACATCCTCTCTAGATGTTGGAGTTATGCATGTAGATTTAAAATTTTAAAATATAATGCTTAGCATTTTGGCGGATTGGCGAGGATGTAGAGAAAAGGGAACCCTTTTGCACTGATGGTGGGAATGTAAGTTGCTGCAGCCACTGTGGAAAACAGTATGGAGACTCCTCAAAAAATTAAAAATAGAACTACTATATTATCCAGCAATTCCACTCCTGGGTATATATCTGAAGAAAACAAAAACACTAATTAGAAAGATATATGCACCCTTATGTTCACTGCAGCATTATTTACAATAAGCCAAGATATGGAAACAAACCAAGTGCTCATTAACAGATGAATGGGTAAGGAATATGCGATAGATAGATAGATAGATAGATAGATGATATATAGATATATATGTTGGAATATTACTTAGCCATAAAAAAGAATGATATATGGCCATTTGTGACAACATGGATGGACCTAGAGGGTATTATGCTAAGTGAAATAAGTCAGGCAAAGAAAAGTACGGCATGATTTCACTCTATGTGGAATCTAAAAAACAAAGCAAATGAACAAATATAACAAAACAGAAACAGAGCTATAGATACAGAGAACAAAGAGGCCAGAGGTGAGGAGATGGGGAAGGAAATAAATGGGTGAGAGGGATTAAAAGGTACAAATTTCCAGTGCAAAATAAATGAATAATGGGTATGAAATGCCCATGTGGAGCAACATAGTCAATAACTATGTGATATCTTTGTAGGGGTGATATATCATTACTAGACTTACCACGGTGATCATTTTGAAATGTATAGAAATACCAAATCACTATGCTGTGTAACAGGAACTAACATAGTGTTGTAGGTCAATTATATGGATACATCAATCAAACTCATAGAAAAGTATCAAATTTGTGGTTAGCAGAGGAAGGGAGTCAGGGTAGGGGGATTTGGATGTAGGCAGTCAAAAGGTACAGACTTTCAGTTATAAGATAAATAAGTATTAGGGATATAATGTACAACATGATAAATATAATTAACACTGCTGTATGTTGTATATAAAGTTGTTAAAAGAGTAAATGCTAAGAGTTCTCATCACAAGAAAAATATTTTTTTCTATTTCTTTATTTTTGTAATTATATGAGATGATGGATGTTCAATAGACTTATTGAGATAATCGTTTCATGATGTATGGAAGTCAAATCATTACGCTGAACACCTTAAGTGTATACGGTGCTGTATGTCAATTATATCTCAATAAAACTGGAAGAAAAAAAGAATTCTGGCAGAGAATTGAAACTATGTTTTTCAAAATGGAAATTCTAGAACTGAACGTTATAATACCTGACACTAAGAATTCAAAGGATAGGTTTAGCAGCATACTAGACAAAGCTGATAGAGAATTAGTTAATTGAAGCTAGATGAGAAAAAATATCCAGAATGAAGCATGGAAAGGGAAAAGGTTGGAAAACATAGAAGAGAGTCAAATAGACCAAAGGAAAGAGTAAGAAGGCTCAAGAGAATGGGGTAGCAGCAAGATATGAAGGGATAATGGCTGCGATCTTTCAAAACCTGATAAAAGACACCAATCCATCTGTTTAGTAAGCTCTAAGAACCTAAATCAGGATAAGCAGAAGGAATATATACCTAGGCCTATCAGAGTAAAATGAAAAAGTACATTTTTACTACTAGATAAAACTAAAAGCTGAAAATCAAAAATAAGGAGATTTTAAAAACAGAGAAAAACAGATTACCTTCAAAGGGACAACAAACTGGATATACAGCTGATTTCTTTTTTTTTTAATAGTAATCTTTTAATTATTCATTTATTTTTATATTTATTTTTGGCTGTGTTGAGTCTTCGTTTCTGTGCGTGGGCTTTCTCTAGTTGCGGCAAGCGGGGGCCACTCTTCATCGCGGTGCGCGGGCCTCTTCACTATGGTGGCCTCTCTTGTTGCGGAGCACAGGCTCCAGGCGCACAGGCTCAGTAGCTGTGGCTCACGGGCCTAGTTGCTCCGCGGCACGTGGGATCTTCCCAGACCAGGGCTCGAACCCGTGTCCCCTGCATTAGCAGGCAGATTCTCAACCACTGCACCACCAGGGAAGCCCACAGCTGATTTCTTAATGGAAAACAATGGAAGCCAGAAGACAATGGGATTCTTTAGAGGGCTGAAAGAAAATAACCACCAACTTATTTTTCAATACCCAGAAAAGAATATTCAGGTGAAGATGAAATAAATACTAAGGCTAATAAAAATCATGAGAATTCATCACCATATTCTGCCTGAATATTTTTCAGGCAGAAGAAAATAATCCTAAATGGGGGGTCAGAGATGTAGAAAGGAAGGGAGACCAATGAAAATGATAAATACGTGGGTAAATATCACATAATACTGGCTGTATAGAAAAATAATATGATAGTGTTTGGGGGGAGTTAAGGCCCTAAGGTCCTAGCCTACATTTTGAGAGAAGAGAGTAAAAGAGTTAATTAATATTAGGCTTTGTTAAGAGTGCATGCTGTAATCTCTGGGTAACTACTAAGAAACTGTAAAAGAGTGAATAACTTCACAAAATAATTGAGGAAGATAATTTAATAGAATAATTCAGGCACAAAGAAAGGAGAGAAGAGGAAACATAGAGTAGGAAGAACATATAGAAAGCAAGATAAAACAATAGATTTAAAACCCAAATATAAAAGTAATTTTATTATATGTAAAAATTTCCCATTAAAAGGCAAAGACTTACAGATTTTTCAAACTTATTTTGGATAAGAACCAAAATTCGACTATACACTGTTTACATAGAGGTACCTGACATATAGAGACAAAGATAAAGGATGGGAAAAGATAGAACATACAACACTAACAAAAGCAAAAAGCTAGTGGAGCTATGTCAAAATAAGACTAGATTTTAAAGCATTATTAGGTGTAAAGAGAGATACTTCCTAATGATATAAAGCTTAATTCACTAGGAAGATATAACTCTACATTTGTATGCACTTGATAACTTGGCATCAAAATATATAAAGCAAAAATTGATAGAACAAATTATTGTACTTCAGCTTCCTTCTCTGCCCTCCTGGGGTCACAGAAGCTAGGCATTTCAGCTGTCAAGGCCCTCTCTCAGAAAACTCTTCCCTAGTTCACTTATGGAGTCACTTTTAGATGGGGAGCCATCTTGGCTAATTCACTCAACTTGTATGTAAAGAATGTGTGTTGCAGATATGATCAGTGCCTTGCTCCATCTTACAGGTACTCACCATTTTCCTACACATCTACCTGGTAGCTTCCAATTGCAAGCATCCGAGACTGTACCTGAGGACTTTTTCTGGCTGCAGAGCCTGCTCCTGCATGTGGAGCATTCCAGAAGTACCAGAGAGTTAATGCTCCCAGGAGCAATCCTCAAACAATGCCTGGTGTGAGTCAGTGGATAGATGCTCCCAACTCCCTTGCCCTTTAAGGATGAACTCAGAAGTGTGTGTTCCCGGAGATTTCCAGCAAGATTGATCTCCAGTTGCCCACAGGGGTAACTGGCTTGATGTAATATACATTTTTTGTTGTTGTTGCTGTCTTCCCTTTCCTGCCTGAGTTCCCCACTCCCCTACTGCCATTCTTTGAGATGATCTTCCAAATAAACTAATCTTTTTTTTTTTTTCTGGACATGCCGTGCGTCATGCGGGATCTTAATTCCCTAAGCAGGGATCAAACCAGTGCCCCCTGCAGTGGAAGCTCGGAGTCCTAACCACTGGACCACCAGGGAATTCCCTCAAATCCTCTCTTAGGGTTTACTTCCAGGGGAACTCAAACTCAGATATCACTTATTTTAATGATAAGGACATCACCAATCCTTGCAATGTTGCTTGGCTCTGAGGTGGTCTTCATTCCCCTGCCCTATCCCTTTGACCCTGTTCTCATCTATGACTTCATGTGTGTCTTTCACGAGGACTGTTCAGACAGTGGTTTCCAGCGCCCATAATTTCTCTCCCACTGTTTCTCCACAGGCGGCTTCAGTAAACTTCCTATTAAGCAGAGAGCTCATCATTGCCCACCTTCTACTCCGACATCTTCAGTGGGTTCGTATTGCATGTAGCAGAAAATCCCAACCCTCAGTTGACATGCAAAGTCCTCTGTGATCTAGCCTCAATTCACCTTTCAGCCACTCCCCATTCTCCACTGCTTTCTCGAAACCCCAAATCTGTGCTCACTTCTCAGCCACCTTCATCCCTGGGCACCAATCCTCGTGTCTCACTATTGTCCATTATGCTCTCCCCAATTTGAGAAGTCACAGGTCCATGAACCAACCTCCAAGGCTCAGCTCAAACGACACTTCCGTGAAGCCTTCACATTTAGTCTTTGACTCTCCCATAGTGCCTCAAATTTGGTGACTGCTGGTGGATTTTGGACAGATGACACTGAAATTCTTAAGAAGGAGAACTCCTGGGTTCCCCTCATTGGCTTGCCTATAACACAAATGTGCTGTGGAATCTTGGGCCAGTCCCTTATCCTCCATGGCTCTTAGTTACGACAACTACACAGTAAGTACTTTTGACTAGAATCAGTGTTTCTCCAATGAAGGAAGGGGTGCAATTTTTCACTGTGCAGATGGCCTTGGGCGTTGTGGGACATTTAGCATGGACAGCTGTGACTTGGGGAGCAGGAGAGTGCTAGAGACTGACCACCCGACATGTGGGCAGTGGCTACAGCTGTGACAGCAGCACTCCTGCTGGCGGAGGCTGCAAACACACCTGGCTGTCTAGACTGCATGGTGTGTGTGGGGGATGGAGGCAGAGAAAGGTTGCCATGTTAGTGAGAGATGAGAGATGGTAAGGGTGGACGAACCAGCTGTAGGGAAGCCTTTCCTCAGACCTAGCATGTGGCTGGGGCTCTGGGGAGAGCTGCCCAATGTTGGGAGCTCAGGGTGAGTTTTCAGGAGGTTCTGGGAACTGCTCCATTCATTGGTTCACTAAGTTATCCATTCAACAATCATCTCTGGGGCTGGAATGAGACCACCCCAATCTTGTACGTGTTGTGGGATCATACTTCATCCGGTGTGAGGTGTCAGGGCTTTGGCGACTGATAAAGGAGGAACATGGAAGGAGAAGAATTCGTCAGTATTTATCCAAGTGGGTCCAGGGGAGGCTGCTCTGAATGGAGACAACTGGCCTCAAGATGGCGAGGGAGGAAGGCTGGAAAGGTACCACGGCCGCTGATGCTGTGCACACATCCTGTGAGTTAGACGCTATGATTTCTCCTATTTTGCAGACGAACAGAGGCCCATTCTTGAGTTCAAAAGGGCATCCTTCAGGCTCACCCAGCTTGAACTGCCCTGAAAATCTCCAGCTGCCCTTGCTGTGAGGTCTGCAATCTTTAGATCTCAGGGGGTGGCTGCCAGAGCAGGAGGCAGCCACTGTGGCCAACGTGGTCCTTCTGACAGCCACCTCTGTCCCCACGGTAACACCATCCATCAGTTTGTTGCAAGCCTGGTTATATGACCAGTCTCCTGGGATCTGCTCACCCTTCGGCAGACTGATAAAACCAAAATTTTGAACTTTCCACACTAAGGACCAAGTCTTGGTGACGCCACCAACCATCCAAGAAGGTTAGCTAACACGTTCTCAGTGCTCATTCTGTGCCTGGCACTGCGCTCAGCAATTCAAAATATATTTTGAAGACTCATTCAGTCTTCACGTTAACCCGGGAAGTAGGAACCACTGTTAGCCCCATTTTACAGATGGGGAAACAGAGGTATGGAGAGGCTGAGTAACTTGCCTATAGTCTCCCAGGTGATAACTGGCAAATTGGGGTTCCAATTCAGGCATGCTGGCTCCAGAGGCTCCAGAAGTCTGCCGAGGGGCTGCCTGAAGCAGATTGCACCCCATGCCATCTGCCCAAAGTTAAGGACAGCTGGATTTGGGCCCCCAAAGCCTGCAGTCAATTTCTGGCCATACCACCAATTAGCTGTGTGACCTGAAACATGTCACTTACTGTCTCTGAATCTCCATTTCCTCCCTGGTTGAACGAGAGGGTTGAGCTGCATGACCCTGAGCTTGGTTCCAGCTCTGACATTTCAAGAGGCTTCATCAGGCTAAAATAAGCAGTAAGAGGCACGCTGCGGTTGGGAAAGGGCAGCCTGGGACGTGCGTGCGTGGAGGCTGGGAGGCTGTCCGTGGTGAGGGGGTGTAGAGGCCTAATTGTGAGTTCATGAGCTCAGCAGGGGGCCACTTTCTCCGTCCCATGCCCACAGCTGGCTGTGAGTCACTGACAGTCATTGACCGTGACAGGGCTGCTGGTGACAGGGCAGGCTCCGAGCATGGACGGGAGACAAGTCCAACCTGGTCCCAGCCTTGGGGGTCCCAGGGGGCCTCAGGCTCTGCCCAGTTCCTGTCTAGATGCTACTGTATCCCCGGTCCCTGCGCTGGGCGCCTCCTCTGTGGTGGGGTGGCATAGAGACAGATAAGACACAATCTCTGCTCTCAGGAAGCTCAAGGGGGTGGGGAGGTGCATCTAGGCGTGGGCTGGGCACTTGTCTCAGGCTTCTGAACTTGCCAGCATAGGGGACTCAGAGCCAGGGTGCTGCCCCCTGCCCACCCCAGGCTCTGCAGGCCAGGCCTTTGCCAAGTGAGGCCAGGGGTCCTGTTCCTCCTTCCCAGCCCCACCTCCCACCATGACGAGGAGGCTGCCAGAGGGGCACAGACCTTTATATAGCAGCCCTCGGAGGGTTCAAAGTTCATTCAGCTCCCCCTCCATTCTTACCTCCCCCTCTCCACCTTTCCTCCCTCCCTCCCTCCTTCCCTCCCTCTCTCCTTCCCCCCTCCTTCTTTCCCTCCTCCCCCTCCCTCCCTCCGTCCCCCTTCCCTTTCTCCTTCTCTCCCTCCCTCCTGCCCTCTCCTCCTTCCCTCCCTCTGCAGACATTTATGGACTTTTCCGTGCCAGCCACCAGGAAGACAATACTGAGCAGCAGCACATCCAGCCCTGACCTCAGGGCGCTCACCATCTAGTCGGGGAGACACCTTGAACAGAACAATTCCACAGATAACTGTCAAGCTGCCTCTGGTAAGAGCCACCCTGGGACCGTGGGACATAATCCACAGAGAGGTCAGAAAAGGCTTTCCTGAGGAAGTGATGCTTCAGCTGATATGAAGACTAGGGAGGGGCTTCCCTGGTGGCACAGTGGTTGGGAGTCCGCCTGCTGATGCAGGGGACGCTGGTTCGTGCCCCGGTCCGGGAAGATCCCACATGCGGCGGAGCGGCTGGGCCCGTGAGCCATGGCCGCTGGGCCTGCACGTCCGGAGCCTGTGCTCCGCAACGGGAGAGGCCACAGCAGTGAGAGGCCCGCGTACCGCAAAAAAAAAAGAAAAAAAAAGACTAGGGAGGAACAGGAAATTTCCCAGTGGCAGTTTCTCATATGATGGGGTTTCTGGACACCTCCCCACCCTGTCGCTCTCTATCATCATCCCTGGAGAGGGAGACACCAGGTCTGGACCCGCTGCTCCAGGAGGGCCTGGTCAGCGCAGGGTCAGGGCCACCCCTCTCTCTCTGTCTGGACCCACTGATCCAGGAGGGCCTGGTCAGCGCAGGGTCAGGGCCACCCCTCTCTCTCTGGCTGCTGCTTGCCCTGGGGAACAAGTCCCCTCCCAGGAATGCTCATCTGAACTGACCTTACATGTGGCCGCCCCCCGCCTGCTTCTGAGCTGCTGTGTAGAGGCCTAATTGTGAGTCCTCACGTTGCCCCTACACATGCTCGTCTCTCCAGTGTGGCCTGCTCACTCCAGCCGGCAGGGTCTGTTCTGCCTCTGGATTCCACTGCTGGCCGCGATGCCCAGCCCCGCATCCCTGGCGAGTGACCAGCATTGAGTCTGCATACCCTGGACAAGGTGTCAAGAGGTGAGGCCTCAGAGCCTATGGGGAGCAGGGGGAGGGCAAGGGGCCTGAGATCCTTGGAGGGGGCTGTGGAGGGGCCTCTGCCCTGGCGCCCCAGAAAGAGGTGCTTAGGGCCTGAGGCCTGAGCTATGCTGGGGTCCTGCTGTTCTGTGCCTCCCCCCATCCCCTCATCAATGCAGACCAGCTCCGCGTGCGCTCGTGCGTGTGTGGTGGGCGCTTGCCTGTCTGCGTGTATGTGTGTGTGGAGTGTGTGAGCCCGTGTGAGTTGTCCTTGCTGTCGACTGGCACCACCCTTTGCCATTAGTAACCCCATCACTCACGGGGGCCAGGTCACCAGAGACTTGGAAGAGGCCCCACCCGACCTACCTTGCCTAACAGTCACACCAGGTGGCCCCCTTTGCCCTCCTGCCTCTCTACCTGCCTGCAGAGTCCTCATTCACCACCCCACCCCCTCAAGTTGCTGACCAGGCAGCCGGGCAGGATCCCCTCCTCAGTCTTTTATTTCTGCCCACAGCATCCCTGCCACTGGTACCACCCCCTGGTTCCCTCCTCACCTCATCACTTCCCCTGTCACCCCCTCTTCATCCGTTCAGACTCAGCGTAGACATGGACTCCTCCTCTAGGAAGCCCTCCCTGATCCTCCTCTGTGCTCTCAGACTGTAGGACCTAAGAGGGCACGGCCTACATGGGATTTATTATAGTGTTTTCAGAGGCTAAAACCTAATAGATCTTTTTAAATGAATCAGACTACAACCTCTGTGTGCTTCATATTTCTTATCTGTAAAATGAAAATAATACTATTTGACACAAGGGTTCTGAATAGGGAAGTAGATGATGAATATGAATTTCCTGTCGCTGTGCTGGAGAAATCACAGATGTTCCAGAAACAACTCTCATGTCCCTGCCCTAACGTTTATGGATACACGTTCTTTTCTGTTTAAATCCTTTCTATTAAAAATATTGTACATTTTTGGAGTCCTTTGGCCTCAGAGCACAACGGGCTTCTTGTAGCTCAGGTCTCTATTGGAAGATCACCTCCTCACGGGGACTTTCTTTGATGACCTCATCTAAACTGCCCCACCCATCCAACACTCTCCACTCCAGTGGTTATCTCATCATGACCTGAACTTGATTCGTTTGTAACTTTTTGATCTGTCACTCCCTCCCTAGAATGTGAGAACCACAGGGGCAGAGACCTAGGTTGCCTTTTCCATTCCTGGAGGCCCCAGTGCCCAGAGCCATGCCTGGCACACAGCGGCGATCCCTGAGTTTCCGAGGCTGAGGCTGTGAAGTCTCTAGGGGACAAATGCCAGTGTGTGTGTTGTGTGTGTGTGTGTGTGTTTGGGATTGAGGATGGTGGGGTAGCTCTTCCCCCCTCATCATACGTCCCAGGGAAGTGGGCTGGGGGGGACTCCTGTGCTCCCCCCACATGCTCCTGGAGGGAAATCGGGAGCCATGGTCCCTCCAGGGCTGCCTGGGGGTGTAAGGGAGGGCGCGGCACCTTCTTTGCCTGGTGACTCCTGAACACAGTCCATCTGCCAGCAAGGAGGGATGGGCTGCTTCTGCTGTTCCCCGACTTTGGAGGGACACTCCCTGCTGCCCCAAGCTGGGACCCCAGGCCCAGGCCTGCCTCTTACTGGTGGCATTTTCTTCCCTGTGTGGCATTTGCTCTTCTCCTTTCCTCACTCTTGCCTTCCTGTCACCAGAGTCTGACAGGCCCCCTCCCACCTGCATTCTCCATCATCACCAAATCCTCAAACGTCCAGCTTTAGGGGTGCTGTGAGGTTCCCTGTGTCTCCTGCAGTGGGGAATGCTACCCCACTGGGGCTACCTGGTGCTCAGCTCCCACCCTGCCACTCTGGCCCTTGCCCTGGGCATGGTGGGAGGGATTCCAGAGAAAGGCTGCCAGAGGCTCCTGCTTGTACCTGCTGCCCTTCCTGCTGGGGAAGGGAACTCAGTCCCCATGTGTCCCCCTCTCCCCCCAGCTGAGGGGGTCCAGGGCCAGACAAGCCTACTTGACTTCTGGCTCAGGTAGGCACAGAGGGTGTGCACGGACCCAGCTTTGGACCCAGGCCCTTGGCCAGCCTCAGTGGCATTACCCGGTGTGGCAAGGACGCCCCCTACCAGCTCTGGCCCTCCACCCCATGACCCCTCAGCCCTGCTCTCTACACCGGGGTGGCCCAGAGTCACTGCCTTATCCTCAGAGCTGTCAGCACCCCTGGTTCTAGAGCTCCCAGCCCTGGAAGGGCCCCAGAATGTTTGCACAGGGGATTTCAGGGTTCAGAGGTTTGTGAAGTGGGCTCTGTGGAGTGCCCTGGAGCCAATCTGCGTGCACGTGTGTGTGTGTGCGCACGCGTGCCCACGCACATGTATGATGGACTAAATACTGGGGCTCTGGGGCCCCACTCCTACTGTGACCATAGAACCCCAAGCTTTTTCTGTTACTAGTGGAGACTTCACGTAAGTTACTATTTAAGTAAAAGGATCCATTATTTTTAAAAAAGAAAGGTTTGAAAATCATGAAACCTAGACAAAACTCATTTTATGTGTGGGGAGACTGAGGCCCAGGGAGCAAATGGCTTCTCAAGGTCACAGTGGGATCAGTGGCAGAGCTGGTATCATACCAGGCTGCCTGGCTCACAGGCTGGCCAGGCCGAAATGTCCCTTTCAAGAGGTGGCAGGTGAGGGCGGAATGCCAGGAAGGCCTCATCCAGAGACCCGGGTTAAGGTCACAGCCTCCCCACCCCACGGGCCCCCTGTGAAGTGCCTGGGAGAACAGTTGCATTGGAAAGTTCCCTCAGTTCTTAACTGGAGGCTTGAGGTTTGGGAGTGGAAAGGGGCGGGATGAAGGAGGAAGAGTGGAGTGGGGGTGGGGGACAGGGGTTCATCCTCTAGGTCACTCATACCCCATCCCCCAATTAAAACACCAAATGCCCTCCTGTCATTTTGAGACTGCTTCTCCATTCCCCCGTGGTCAGTCTGACAGTTCCTCGCAGGAGGAAGATGAAGGCTGCTCCACAGGCACCTCCTGCCACAGCGCCCGTCCCATTGGAAGCAGTCCCCCACCCCAAGCACCTGACTTCCAGGCAGAGGGACTTGGTGGCAGGCATACAGAGGGCTGGGTGGCACTGAGGTGATGACTTCTGGGGGTGGGAGGGCTGTGAAGAAGGGGGGTGGGATTTCTATCTCAGGAGTCCTGTAGCCATCCCCCTACTGGCAACAGCAGGAATGGCATAGTAGGGGGCTCTGTGGCACCCCCTGTGTCTCCTGCCAGTGTCCAGATGGGCACCGGGGAAAATGCTGTTGAATGAATAGTTGTGTCCATCCTCCACCAGCCTCTTCACAATCACCAGTCTCCGCCCGCCCCCTCCAACACCCCTGTCCTTTAGAGACTACAAGGACTGAGTTATTCTTAGTAGGTTTCATTCATCGAAGCGTGACAAACGGTGTCCTGGGAGGAATGCCTACGCTCAGCCGAGAGCCAGAGGGGTGAGATGGGGTGCAAAGGCCCCATCTGAGGGGACAATCCAATGCCTTCAAGGAGCTCCAGACTGAAGGGAGACACAGCCCTGCCCTCAGGGAGCCCCGGTCTGAGGGGAGAATCTAATGCCTTCAAGGAGCCCCAGTCTGAGGGGAGACACAGCCCCATCCTCAGGGAGCTCCCTATGATGGAAGATACTACCTCCACACCCCATTCCCCTAGCCCTCAGTGAGATCCCAGTCTAAGGGAGAGATCCAATATCCTGCCTTCAAGGAACCTCTGGTCTCACAGCAGAAAATACCACGTCACCCCCGCTGGAAAAGATCTGGTGCCTACCCAAGGCAGAAACCGATATTCAAGATGAAAAAAGTGGCTGCCAGAGGGGTTTCCAGAAGCATATGCAACCACCACTGCCCCCCCATGTAGGGAGCATAAGGCTGGGCTCAGAGGGACACTCATCTTGGCACGCTTACTGAGAAACATGCAAAAACTACAAAGGTGCAATAGTGCAGACTGAGATCCTAGAAGATGAGGAAAAGGCTAAAGGCGCAGGCCAGGTGGGCTGGTCTAAATCAAGGTCTCAAACTCAAATGCCTTTGGGGACCTAGTGTGGCCACACTGGCCTTTGCCAATGGGGAGGGCAGCCCACATTGTCCGTAGAATATAAAAACCACAAACTTACTGAAGGTCAAAAAAACCTCACTAAAGATTAAACTTGGCCCAAGGCCATCAGTTTGCAACCCCCTGGGCATCAGGAAAAAAATTCCTGATAGCAGAGAGGTTGGAGCCTGGTTTGGATAAAGAAGCTGACAGCCAAGTTGCTCCCCTCAAGTGCTGGCCACCAGGCTTGGCTTCTGTGTCTTCAGGGCCTCCTCCCACCTTTCCTGGGATGGAAGACTTGAGCCACACTTCACCAGCTCCCTTGTGGCCAACAGGCCACAGCTGGTCGGCTGCCAGCACTCCAGTCTGCGGCGGGGGTATCACCTTTCTTCGCAGGAATGTAATTCCCCAGGCAGGGGAAGGAGCCTGTCCGGCTCCTTAAATGAGCTGATCTGGAAGTTCTAGCTGGGTGGTCTTCCCTGAGAGCCTTTACTTGTCTGAGCCTTCAGTGCAAAATGGGATACTATCGCCCGGGTGCCCTACCCACCCCCGCCCGGGACAGTTAACTTTCCAGTCGGCCTCAGCGACCATGTCTACGAGAGAGTCCTGCCCCCTCCCCACTCTCCCAGTCCCTTCCTGCAGAGATCTCAAAGACAGTAGGCTTACGGGAGGGGAGGGGCCGGCTTCCCCACTTCAGGCCTAGGGACGGGTCTCCAAGTCCTCCCCTCCCCCCACCCCAGGTTGGCAGGGAGGGGAGTCTCATAGCTCTCTCCTGGGACCAAGGGGGCAGTCCCGGAGGGCGGCAGGAAGCAGCGGGAGGAACCGACGCGCGCGCTACTGGGGACAGGGGACGGGGGACGGGTTCCGGGACCTGGGAGGGGCGGCCTAATTACGGCGCGTTGTCCCCGTGCCGCCGAGCGCCGCGGAGGAGAGCGGCGGTGGGTAATTAGAGCGCACTAGCCGTGCCCCTGCAATCCTGTAATTTCTCCGCGCGCTCCGGGTGTGTTGTAGGAGGTGAAGCGATGCGGGCTCGGCTCTGAGTCAGACTCTCGGAAGCCCGGGTAGGGACGCAGGGGACGAAAGAGGCCGCGGAGAAGTGACTCCTGCCGCGGGAGGCGCCGGCGCCTTCTCCTGGCAAGGAGTCACCCGTCCCGTGGCTGCTCGCACTGCTTCCCCACTTCCGCGGACAGAGTGGGGCGGGGCCTGGGGCGGGGCAGCGAGGGGGCTTGGCCCGGGCCTCCTCCCGCCTCCAGGGGGCGCTCCTCAGTCCTGCGGCTCTTCCCCAGGCTTCGAGTCCGGTGCCCTGCACCCAGCCATGTGGCTGGCGCCCCGCGCGCAGGTGGACCGAAAGAGATGCAGATGCAACGCGGTAACAGACCTAGGGCAGTGAGAGAAAAAAACACTCAGACACATCAGGAGGAAGTGGGGGCGCTTGTTCTAGCTGAGCCCTGAAATCAATTCTGGGGGAGCAGGGAGGAGCGAGCGGGGGGCCGAGGCTGGGAGGGGAGTTTATTTATTAGCCAGATTAGCCAGCATTAATGGGGGAGCGGTGGTGGCCGGCGGCGGCGGGGACATAGCTGGCATAGCTGGCATAGCGGCGGGGCCTCCCGCGGCGCGGGGCTCAGGCGGCTTCAAAGGGGCTTAAAGAGGCCCGTGGTGGCACTGCCACGGCCCCGCGGGGGAGGGCGTGGGCGCGGGCGGCGGGGGAGAAGGCGGCCATTGTGCACCGAGGGATTAGGGATCTGGCCTGGAAGGAATTTTAAACTGCTGCGAGCCGGCGCCCCAGGACTCCCCTCCTGCCCCTCCACTGCTCCAGGAGCAGGAGCGAGCTCAGATGTTTACCTGCATTTCCGTGTCTGGGGGGGTCCTCCCGCCCTCGGATTGGAGGCATCTAGGGTTGTCAGATTTGGCAAGTAACGATGCAGGACGTCCAGTTAAATTTGAATTTCAAATAAACAATGAATACGGTTTTTTTTTTTTTAGTATAAGTATACTCCATGTGTTGTATGGGATATACTTATACTAAAATATTATTCGTTGTTTATCTGAAATTCAGATTTAACTGGACGTCTTGTATTTGCTTTTCCAGCAGCCCTAGAGTCACCAAAATGTCTAATCTGTGTCTGCCACAGATTGGGGGCTCCCTAAAAATTCAGTGGGGCTGTGTGTGTCTACCCTCAGACTGTAGGTTTCCTGAAGCCCAATGCTGTGTTTCACCCTTCAGAATGGAGCTCTGATGGTAGAGTACGTGCCTCCATCAGAATAGGAGCTTCCTGAGGACGGAGCTCAATTTTCAGATTGGACCTTTGAGGTCAACGTCTGTGTCTTCATCACACTGGAGGTTCCTGAAGGGGTGTGTGTGTGTGTGTGTGTGTGTGTGCGCTTCCTTGAGGGCAAGTCTGTCTCCTCCTCCAAGCAGGTGGTGGCCCCTCCCCCTATTGGTGTAGTTTCCTGTCTACAGGGGGCGCTAGGGGCCCAGAGGACTGACCTACAGATGGATGGGTCTTGTTTCTTGGCACTCAGGGCTGCAGGTTCTCTAGGGTTGATGGACCTGGGGACTTGGGAGGTGGGGTCCCCATCCTGTGTGGCTCTTGACCTGGTCCTGGCCCCTGTCCGGGAGTTGAGGCCAGGCCTGCTTTGGCAGAAGCCGTGGCCAGCATGTGGGAGAATCTCTGAGTCTGGTTACCGACAGTTTTTGGCAGGAAGGGACAGTGTGGCCCTCGGTGCAGAATGGCCCTGCCCACCTCCTCTCTTTCCATAACCATTGCAGCCAAGCCTCTGTCCTCTATCAACCTCACAAACCCCATTACCCAGCCTTTGCCTGTGCTGTTCTCTGTGCCTCTCTTCTTGTCCTTGAGGACAGCTGAAGTCTCACCACAACTCCTGGATGTTCTGGCCTTCAGCAGGGTAGGTATGGCCAAGTAGGCTGCTTGTGCCTGGGGGTCTTGTGGTGAGAAGAGACATCCATACACTCCTTCCTTCCTCACCAACCTGGGCCACAGGGGCCAGAGAGGGGACAAAGGTGGGGGTGGGGAGAGATGGGAAGGTGGGGGGAGTGTAGGTGGAGGGGAAGCAAGAGGAAGTCATGGCCACCATCTCCTCCCCGCCGCCCCCCGCCACTGTAGCCCCTTCCCAAATCCCCTGTTCCACCCCCTCTCCCTCCCCCCGACCCCAGCCTCTGAACTCTTTTCCCTTGAAGCTGAGGGAAGCCGGGGAGAAGCCCTTTCCCACGACCACAGCCTCAGCCACCCCACCCCCTGCTTCTTCGGCCACAGCCACCTTAGCCTCTGCAGAGCACAGGCCTGGCCTGCTCCATCCCTACAGGGCCCCCTCCTTGAGCCAGGACGCCTGCTTCCTCGAGTGGCATCACCCCACTCCTCAGGCGACCCAGTCATCAGGTCAGCAATTAGCTACCGCATGAGGCCACCGAACGTCACAGCCCCTCCCCCCAGGCCAGCTGGCAGCCGGAGTGCTGGGGGGTGCCCCCCACACTTTGTAGTCAGTGCCAAGTCCTGGCAGGACCTCCCCCCAGCCTACTGAGCGCTGGGGTATTGAGCTCTTCATCTTGGGACCCTGCGCTCCTGGGGGCGGGAGAAGCCTCGCTGCTCCCTCCTCCCTCCATGTCACCCCATCCCATTGGGTGAGGACACTCCCACTGCCTGGGTGGGGCAATGCCAGCTCAAGGGCACCTCAGCCCAGAGCGAGTGGAGCGAGCGGGTCTGGGCCTGAGATTCAGGTGTCTCTGTCCCCAGTCATAGGCAGTTTTCACCAGGCTGTCACCTGGGGCCTGGGAATCTGTGCACTGAGGATGGTGGCAGTGACCTGGTAAGGGGGGAGCAATGGGCGGCCCTCTGCAGAGACCCAAACGTGCAGGGGGGCAGCCTCTTCCTGAATGCCCACGGGGGGCTCGCACACCTGCACCTGGGCACACTCACAGATCCAACCTGGGCAGTGTGTGTCCCACTGCAGCCATGTGCTCAGGTGTCCCTGGCAGGCAAACCCACCCACATGCCCAGACGACCCTTCCTGTGGCGTGCACACAAACCCACCGACATGCTCACAGGCAACAAGCTTACCACCACACCAAAACCCAAACCAGGACATGACAGAGGAGCCCAGCCCAGGAGGGTGGGATGAGAGACCACGCCCCCCTCCTCCATCCCACCCCTTGGGCTCGGTGTCTCCCTGGGGAAGGATGGGAAGGGTGTGTGGTGGGCAGGTGGGCAAGTGGGAGCAGCTGTGGTCTGAGTCTGGAGGTGGGGGCAGGGTATGGATTTCCAGAGAGAATAAAAAAGTTCCAACAAATTTAAAGAAAGGTGTGGAATCTTAGGCAGATCATCATTCCTTAGGGCCTCAGGGATTACATCTGTAAACCGGGGATATTAAGGACACCATTTAAACTTGGTTGGGAAGTCTAATGGAGGTAACTGGCTCAGAGCAGGTACCCAGCCCACATAACTATTGAGGAGACCCTCCCTATGTCCTGTGTCTGGGTGGTGGATTTGCCCACAAGAGCTGCCCTGAGGAGAGAAGCAGCCCTCATCCTGGGCCTTACCTGAGCAAGTGCTCACCGCTGGTTTTCTCCACTTGCTGGCGTTCAGCCCTGGCCAGGCGTTGGGGCTGATAGGGTGCTGCTCCGGATTGGCCTGGGGGCAGGGCCTGGGAGGGGCTGTCTGGCTGCCCCGCCCCTACCTGACTGGCCCAACAGGTAGCTGAGCGCTGGCTTCCAGCCCTGGGAGGGGATGAGTCAGTCAGCACCGCCCCATCCAGGCAAATGGGGCGCAGGGGACCGGAGCTTGGGTGGAGGGGCCTTCTAGGAACGTTCCTGGAAGAGGACCTGGGAACCACGCTGCTGCCTGGAGCCACCGCCTCAGCCTACTAGTCTGTACCCAGCTCAGCAAACACCCTCGTCCTTGCTTCTCACAGCGAGCCCTCCGCCCTCTGGATTCATGGGGCCGCCCCAGCTGGGAGCAGGGAGCCAGGCCTGAGGCCCTCGTGCTGCCTTGCCACCCTTCTCAGCCCTTCAGGAAGGCTGTCCAAGCCATGGCCACAGGGCCACAGGTACACACATGCTCTTGTTCACATGTCTGCAGCCACATAAGCACAACCAGAGACGTGTTCCCGCAAGCACACGCATACTCTCACTGCTCCCTCACACTTATACACACCCACATAAACACCCGACTTCATGCACACACTCGTGTACACGACACACAAACTTGCAGAGTCATAATCACTATTGTTGGTTGGATTGTGTCCCTCAAAAGATATGTTGACATCTTTGCCCCAGTACCCGTGAATGTGACTTTAGTTGGAAACAGGGTCTTTGTAGATGTAATCAAGATGATATCTAACTGGATTAGGGTGGGCCCCTAATCTAATGACTGGTGTCCTTTTAGGAGAGAGATTTGTAGACAAAGAGATACGAGGCACACAGGGAAGAAGGTCACGTGATGACGGAGGCAGAGTTTGGAGTGATGCAGCCACAAGCCAAGGAGCGCCAGGGATTGCCTGCAACCACCAGAAGCTGGGAAAGAGGCGTGGAACAGACTCTTCCTATAGCCTCCAGAAGGAACCAACCCTGCCGACACCTTGATTTTGGACTCTGGCCTCCTTAATTATGAGAGAATAAATTTCTGTTGTTTTAAGCCACCAGGTCTATGGTATAGTTTATTACGGCTGCCCTAGGAAATGAATACAATCATGAGCGTGCGCGCGCACACACACACACACACACACACACACACTCACTCACTCACACACTCACAGTGGCTCTAGGCGCAGGAATGAGGTTGGTGGAGTCCCTTTTAGGGGCTGCTCTGTCTCTGTCCTCCTTCCCCTGTGACTAGTCCAGTCGACACCAAAAGGCTCACGGCACCAGGCAGGAGCTCAATAATTTTTCATCTCTCCTTCCCTCCCTGGAGTTCTTATCAAGGCATCCCCCTCAAAATCTGTTCTCAAGAATGGGTAGCCATGGTTATGTGCACCAAAAGACGTGTCTAAGAAGGCTGCGGTTGCTTCAATGCCGTTAATTAAAAATTGGAAACAACCAAATGTCCATCAACAGCAGAACACATAAATGAATTGTGGCATAACTGTTCAATGGAAGGCTACTCAGCTACGAAAAAGGAAGAACTAGTGTTGCAGAAACAATGTGGATAACCCTCACAGACCTCATGTCCAATAAACTGGGTCAGACACAAAGAGTGCATGCTCTAGGAGTCCGTTTGCATGCGGTTCAAGAATAGGACAAGCCAATCTGTGGTGAAACAAGTCAGAATAGTGGTCACTTCTCTCCTGGAGGGGATGGTATTGGCTGGCAGGGGCTTGAGGGAGCGTCCTGGGGGGCTGAAATGCTCTATGCTGGATCTAGGTGGTGGTGACATGCCCGTACAAGCATGAACAAATTCACCAAGCTGTACCCCTAAGATTTGTGCAATTTGGTGCACAAATCTTACACCTCAATTAAAAAAAAGTAAATTAAAAAAACTGGGTCCCTGGGAAGTCAATGACCAGAAGCCACTGGAGAGCATCTTCTGGGGTGGGTGGCTGCAGAGCCTGCCTCGTCCCCATGTTGCACTGCTGTCCTTGGACCTGAGACCCCTTTTGTGGCTGACGTTCCAGGATATTTGTCGACTGTAAACTTTGAGCCGGGGGCTGCCTGGGGAGGCCCTGGTGTGTCTCAGCAGCTCTGGGTGGGAATGGGTGTGCAGAGGATCCCACTGCAATCTGTTTTCCCAATTTAAGACCAAATGTTATAATTTCTTTCACAAAAAGCCCGCACTGAAGCAGAGCTACCTTTTTATGCAGCTTTTGCTATCTGCCAGGCACATACTAAGTATCTTTGAGGGAGGTGGCCGTGTTGCCATTTCACAGGCAAGAAAACTGAGGCTATGAGCTGTTGAGGAAATTCCCAAAGTCACACAGGAAGCTCAACGGAGGGGATTTGGCATGATAGACCCAGCATACTGGGGCTCCCTGTGGGCAAAGCTGTGTCTCCTGGTCAGTGTGGGCTCTGGGGTTTCTCAATCCCTCTGCAGGAGGGATTTAGGGGAGGATCTTGTCTTGAACCCGACTCATAGCACAGGCACTGCTCTCCTGGCCACTCTGCTGCCCCTCACCGTGGCTCTGACCACCCTGCCTAGCTCAGGGCTCTGCCCATAGGTGTGCCATAGTTTGGGACCATGGATCTGGGGGGTGAGGGAAGAAGCAGGGTAGGGCGTGGATCAGAAGGACCTGTTCCTTTAGCGACTGTGCTGGAATCAGCTCTAGAATTTCCCACCCCTTCCACTGCTTCCTGGCCTGGCCCACTGGGTGGGAGTCAGGACCACCCAGCTAAGCCATGCCAGAGCCATGCTGAATGGAGAGCTGGACCCTGCCCCTTTCCAGGAGGACCAGCTGGGAGAGGGACTTCATTAAGGATGTATAGAAGGGCAGTGTGCAGGGTGGCCCTCAGCACGGCCCAGGACCAGGTGCTTGCCACCCACCCAGGCCTTGCTCGCAGGAGCTGGGTCATATGATGGTGCCGAGGAGGCAGGTGTAATAGGAGCTGACATCCTCCTTGGCCTGCCCTGTGACTATATTAAGTTCTGTGCCTGGTCTCCCCTCCACCCTATCCCCAGGACTTTCCCTCCCCCCCACCCCCCCGCAGGGGATCCTGCAGTGCAGACCAAGGAGTCCTTCCTCCCCTCCATCCCATTGTCCTAGGAAAGGGGCACAAGCTTAATGAGGTCACAGCCAGTGGGTGGGTAAGTGGAGGCAGTAAATTTAGGCCGTGGTGCTAATGAGCTATAGTGGGGAGAAGCTTGGGGGGAGGCTGCCTGTTCCTAAGGCCTTAGCACCCCTCACACTCAGCCATCCCCCCACAGCCCCCCTCCCGCCCCCACATCACCCAGGGCTCACAAGGGCACACACAGAACACACTCAGCAGCCGCTGAGACACGGTTTTCACTCTTGCAGGGCAACCACGCGGAGGTACCCTTGCACGTTTGCACCCCTGGGAGCTCATTACCACCCTTATAATCCTGTTCAGGCGTTCACGTTTGCACGCCCAACCATGCATGCTTGCAGCCCCATGACCTCACATGCACACCACCCACCCCCGTTCACCATTTTTCCGAAGCCCCCAGAAGCAGAGGAGCCCTGGGGCTGCAGGGGGGTCGGGGAATGCAGTCTGGAGGATGCAGGGCATTTGCACCCCCTGCCTAGACCTAAAGGCTCAGTCTCTTTCTCCCCCCACCCACAGTGGGACTCACCACCCCTGGGGTGAAAGGCCAGAAGCCCCAGGAAGCCCTGCCTTCTACCCAGGGTGAGGGCAGAGGGCAGGGCAGGGTTTATTAATAAACTCGCTCCTGACTGGGAAGGCCTGTACAGGAGGCCCAACCTCAAGCCAATCACAGCAGAACTTTCCAGGAATGTCACCCCCAAGCAAGCCTTCCTCTGACTCCAGGATTATTTCCCACCCCTGATTTCATCCTCTTGGTGTGTGGGGCTCCCGCCAGGCTGCCCTGGCTCTGCCCCACAGGCCCGCTGTCAGCCGGCAGCTGACATCTGCCTTGGCTGCCGCCCAGAGGTCACAGCATGTGGGCGATGGGACTGGGATTAGAACCGCTTCCTCTGTAACCCAGTCCTGCTACATCCTGCTCCCCCAAACCGAGGACCACTGAGCCCTCTGTGTTGGGAGCGCAGGAGGGCCTCTGCCTCGCTACCCACTCACGGCATCACGATGCTGCCCTGGACCCCCACTCCAAGTGGGGAGGGGCCCTTGAGGCAGAGACCCTGGGCTAGCTTCTTGGCCTTGTGACCTTGGGCAAGCAGAATGTGGCTTGTCTGTGGCTCACTGTCATCCTTTATAAAAGGAAGGTAAAAATGCCCTCCCAAAATTAGCTGTGAGGATGTGTGATGGCTGGTGTAAAACGATAAAGGGCTATACAAGAGTGTAGAGGAAACGGATTTTATGTCTTTGCCTCTGTCACTAATTCCATTCCCATCTCCATCACCACCATCACCGACACCTCCATCTCCTTCACACCGTCACTTCCTCTATCACAAAATCACTGCCATCGTCCTCAGCCTCATCACACCGCTCTCCTCGGCGACCCTTCCATCACAGCCACCACGTTAGCACCACTCCATTGCTCCAAGAACACTTATTCAATACCTACTGTGTTCAAAACCTTTTGGAAATTACTTCTGTCCAGGGTCCCACGCTTTGGGAATGGCCTATACCTCTCACTTCCTTTAAGCCCTGACACACAGCCCATCTCTGCCAGGAGCTGTTCCTTAATCTACCCTGCATTACTCAGATTTCTTCTGTACACTGTGGTTCAGCTTCACCTGTCCCCTCCCTGGTTGCTGTGTGTGTGTGTGTCTGTGTACTCACACCCACACTGTTTAAACTGGTTTCTAAACGCAACCTCCACCCAGATATCCTACACAGAGCATGGTGGCTCTGGGTCCCACTCCTGGCTCTGACACTTTCTAGCTGTGGGACCTGGGACAAGCCAGGTCTCTTTATCTTCCCAACTGTAAATTGGATTTAATAATCCCATGTCTCATAGAGTTGTGGTGAGGGGTGCCTGAGACGTTGTATATACAGCACTTAGAGCAAGTGTTCAATAAACACTAGTTACTGCTGTTGCTGTTATTATTAGTCCTTCCTCCTGCCAATGCTTGACGCAGGGCTTTGTGCTGTCAATGAAAATGAGTATATTACTGGATACACTCTGACTTTGCAATATGAGTATCTTGGGAGGGAAGGAAGAGTTGAACCTCTCTGAGAACTGTCTCCCCACCTGCTTCCAGAAGGTGCCTGAGACCTCTGGGGAAGGGGTGTGTGGTGGGTTGGGAAGGACCATGAGGGGAAGTTGGAACCAGGCAGAGCTGAGTTTGCATCCTGACTTCATGAGCGAAGCAACTATGGGCAAGTTGTCACTTATGCACCTCAAGCCTTAGTTTTCTCATCTGTAAAGTGGATCACCGCCCTGGCCACTGTGAGACTATCATCTCTGTCTGTCTCGAGCACAGCCGCCACAGACAGTTCTGGATGGGACTCAGGGCCAGTATACCCTTGGGGCTCAACCTTCCCATGCAGACAGTGGACAATCCCAGCAGAGCCTGCTTCCCTGAGTAGGTCGGCGAAGATGATGAGTGATAATGGGAAGTGTTCAGAAAAGTTCAACACCCTGGGAAAGTTCCAGGGACAGTCTTAATAATGATTGGCTCGAGTGAGGTCTAGCTTGGCCTGACCTGAAAAAACACACTGTGGTCTGATCTGGGTTCCTGGAGCAGGGTGGGGGCCAAAGGGGAGGAGGGCCAAGGGGTCCCTAACCGCAAGTTTGGGAAGGCCACTCTGTGCTCAGACTCCCACGTGCACCATGGTGTGATCCATAGGGGGCAGGAGGGGAAGGGCAGCTGGGACATGGCAGGACGGGGTGGGCCTGGGAAGCCTGCAGCCTTTTCTGGGGTCCCTGGTATATTGATATCCATACAGCTGCAGCCACCTGAGGATTGCCCCCGCCCTGGCCATGAACCCCCAGGGAATAAACAGGGACAGCAGCCAGCTGACTGGTGTGTACTCCTGGTCCCTACAATGTAAACTCCCAGGACATATTTATGTTCTGTGGGCCTGGCCCCAGTCCCCTGCCCAGCTCAGAGGGGTCACACCACACCAGACATCACACATACGGGCTAGCTGGATGTCTCCACAAGGTGGGAGAGGGGCTGGGGAAACCAGGGGGCGTAGCAGGGGACAGGGACCAAAGACAGCTGGAGCTGGGTGGCCAGAGGGAGAGTTGCAGAGGGGGAAGGGTGAGGAAGCAATATCGCGGAGTCCAGCAGAGTCCTGTTCCTAGAACTGCAGGTCAGAATCCTAGCATAGCCCTGGCCTGGCTGGTGACCTAGGTCACTCTGTGGTCTTCCAGGGCCAGTCTTGGCCTCGGACTCCGGGGTCATGGAGCCTAGGGCTCTGCCCAACCCACAACTGGCCTGAGAACGGGACTGCTATACCTTTCTTTGGTTCACCTTTTCCCTACCCTCTGCCGGGCACTGTGCCAAATCTCTTGTGTGTTATCTCACTTAAGCCTTACCACCTGCCGGGGGGCGGGGTGGGGGGCAGGAGCTACTGCTGCCCTCATGACCCTGTGGAGGCTCATAGGGGTAAGTAAGTGACCTGAGGTGATGAAGCCTGGAAGTGTCCAGGCTGGGGTTGGGACCTGGATCTGTGACCAGAGTATCTCTGCTCTTAAGAGCCATGCGTGGCAGGCTACTGCCCTTGAGGGCAAAGTGATGCCAGTCACATAGAATCCAGGGCTCTCGAGTCCTGGGTCAACTTTCTTCCCACTAGACCAGAAACACAGTGGTGAGGAGACACAGCCCCGCCCTCAGGGAGCCCCAGTCCCGATCCCAGGGAGCACCAGTTGGAAGGGAAGCCCCTGACCTCGGGAAATTACTGACTGGCCACAGCACTGGGGAGGCAGGTGGAGCCAGAGGGCTTCATACAGCTGGAGTCAGCGTGGGAAAGCTTCCTGAAGGAGGGGGCTGGCAGCCCCTTTAGGAAGGAGGAGTTGGGCAAGTGATGGGCAGCTTTTGGTGGCCCTGGAGACAAGAGCTGCATTCCCACACTACCCTGATTAGGAAACAAGGCTCATCTCTGCTCCCTGCACTGCCCCGCTTCCCTGGGTAGCACTACCATGCAGGCCCCGCCCTGCCCGCCTGGGAGGGGCAGGAGGAACACGGCCATGTGACAAGCATTCAGCTGGGAGCCGTGCATGTCTCAGGAATGACACCCAGGGAAGACTATTTTAATCTGGGAAGTTGCCTGTTCCTCCTGCCCACCCCAAAATAACCAGGCTCCCAAAGGAGCCTGCAACATCGTGGGCTGCCACCAGCCTAATGGAGCACTCCAGCCCCTGCACCTCCACTGTGGCCAGCCTCCCTCCTCGGTTGGAACCCTCGCCTGCTGGGGCTGTATTTCCTCCCTCAGACTGGGGCTTCCTCAGGGCAGAAGCTCTGTCATCAGACTAGGAGCTCCTGGAATGCAAATGTTGTATCTCCCCACTCAGACTGGAAGCACCTCAGAACATCCAGGCCCTGGAGCCTGCCTCCCTGGAGCCTGCGCCTCTGTCTGTCAGGTGGGTTCTAGGAAGCCTTTTTCTCCTGAGCTGTATTAGGGAGAACGCCCCTGTGATGAAGAAACCAGGTTTCCCTCCCCCATTGGCCACAAGTGCTCCTGGCCAGTGGGCTCACTTGGGGCCTAGGCCATGCGTGGCAGGTCCAGGCTTCCCTGCTGCTGGCCTCATGGCGTCCTGACAGGAGGGCTCACGTGTCTCAGCACCAGCCAGCCACCTGCTGCCTCCTGCCTCCCAGAATAGGAAAGCGCTGGCCTTCTCCCATTACCCGCTGCGCGCCCCACTGCCCTTGTCCTCGGAATGGGGTTCTCACTTCTCTCTGTGCTCTTCCAAGGTGGATGTTGAGGGAGTTGATCCCACAGCCCTGACTGTTCTCAAAGCTGAATGACTGGATATGGTCAAAGCAGGGGTTGCTCTGGTCCTGAGCTGGGTACCAAATGGGGAGGGTGTCCACTAACTTCAGGGCTCCTTGTAAGGAACCAGTGTCCATTGGTCCTATTAAGAGTACCCCCCAGGGGCTTCCCTGGTGGCACAGCGGTTAGGAGTCTGCCTGCCGGTGTGGGGGACACAGGTTCAAGCCCTGTTCCGGGAGGATCCCACATGCCGTGGAGCAACTAAGCCCATGCGCCACAACTACCAAGCCTGTGCTCTAGAGCCCGTGAGCCACAACTGCTGAGCCCGTGTGCCACAACTACCGAAGCCCGCGCCCCTAGAGCCCGTGCTCCGCAACAAGAGAAGCCACCGCAATGAGAAGCCCGTGTACCGCAAGAAAGAGTAGCCCCCGCTCACCACAGCTCGAGGAAGCCCGTGCGCAGCAACGAAGACCCAATGTGACCAAAAACAAATAATAAAATAAAATAAATAAACTTGTTAAAAAAAAAAAAGAGTACCCTCCACCTTCTCTCCTCCCCAACATCCAACAAGACCCCTGGCATGGATTAGGGGCTGGGCACGATGCTGTTGACCTAAGTAATATCATTAACTACTGCTTGTTGAAGACTGAGAAACTGAGGTTCAGAGTTTGAGAAGACAGCTCCTCTCGACAGCCTCCCCTCCATTCATTTCACAAATAACCATTTTTATTTTTTTACTTTTTGTGGTACTCGGGCCTCTCATTGCTGCGGCCTCTCCCGCTGCGGAGCACAGGCTCCGGACGCACAGGCTCAGCGGCCATGGCTCACGGGCCCAGCCGCTCCGCGGCATGTGGGATCTTCCCGGACCGGGGCACGAACCCGCATCCCCTGCATCGGCAGGCAGACTCCCAACCACTGCGCCACCAGGGAAGCCACCACAAATAACCATTTTTAACTGAGCACTTACTATGTCCCAGGCATTGTTCCCCATTAGTTACTATGTTTTAATCCTCACAACATCCTACTGAGAGGAGAATAGTTGTACCATTTAAGTGTAGAGGGAATGAGCCTCAGAAAGGTTGAGTGAATTGCCTAAGGTCACACAGCAAGAAAGTGGTAGCATTGGTATTCAAATTCAGGTTGGTACAATGTTTCCTTTTTCTTTTTTCAGTTTTTGGGGGGATATTTTATTGTGGAAAACTTTAAACATTCAGACAGGTAGAGAGAACAGTACAATGACCCTGCAAGCACCCATTACCAAGATAGAACAATGAACATTTTGCCAGGTTTGCTTCTTGCTTTGGGGAGCTGAAATATTTGAAAGTAAATTATTGACATTATGACATGTCACCTGTAATCACTTCGGAATGCATCGCTCAAAAATTAACCCAATTTTCTATATAAACTAGAAGCCATTCTCACGCTGAACACAACAAACAATTTCCTGTAATTATCTAATACACAGATCATGTTCAACTCCCCCAAATTGAACACGATCTTCGCTGGATCTTATCACTCGACCGCACTGCCGCCGAGTGGTGGGTGGACAGGGTTTGGAGAGATCTTTGTCAGCCTCTGTCCATTAGTTTCACTTGGGGACACAGATCCTTCCTTCTCTTTTCCCTGTCGCTGGGGGCAAGGTTTCTAGGTAGGAGTATAACAGGAGCCCAAGGGAACTTGGTGGGTGGTGGAAGCTTTGAGGAGGTTCAGGGGACCTCTGTCTGTGTCTCCTGGGGTGGGGACCATGGAGTGAAGTGGGTACCCTGAGGAGTTGAGAGAAGCCATGAGCTGGCAGTAGGGAACCTCAGCAGGGGCTCTGGTGCAGTCGCCCTCCTGCCAGGGGATGGGCTGTCCCAACCCACTGGGGCCTTGGGCCTGGGAGCCCCTCCCATACAGGGTCCCCTGTCCATCCTGGGCCCTCAGATCAAACAGCCCACCAGCCCTCCAGCCAAAACAGGAGCTGGAGGAAGGTCAACTTATCGGCCTCCCCTGCTCCCTCATCCTGCGGGCCTGTCTGTGGGCACTATCAGTGTCTGTGGTGAGGGAAGGGGTTGATGGGACAGGGGGCAAGGCCACCCCCGAGGTCCATTCCTTCATGGAGAGGATGCTTTTTAGCAGGATTCTGGGAGAGCCTGGGCCTCACAGGTGGCAACGAAGGGGCCTGCCAGCCAGTGACCATTTGGGACACAGGTCTCTAAGTTCCCTTGCTGCTCCGTGCCTGTCCTATCCTTAGTCCTTTGGGGGGTGGGGATGGGAAGGACTCTTACCTACGGCAGGAGAGGATGACCTCTGGGTCTTTACTCCCTGGATGAGGATGGAGGTGTTCAAGCTGAGTCAGACCACCCTGAAGGGACAGGGGCTGCGTTTCTCTGCTCAGTCTGGGGGCTGCCAGAGGACAGGGGCTCTATTTCCCCCCCTGGAGTAGAATATTCCAGAGGGCAGGGCTATGTCTCCCCCATCAGACTGGGTTCCCTGAGGCTGGGTCAACACTGACCTTCCCTCATCATCGTTAGCTCTAGGGGCCCCAGAGTAAAGCCATCTCTGAGGACCCCCAGCTCCTCATTGCTCAGGAACCTGGGTAGGGTGGAGAAATAAGCTGGCTTCCACTTGCTAGCAGTGAGCAAAAGTAGAATGGCCTGGGTTATAGACCATTCCTGGTGGGTTATAGAATCTGCTTCCTTTGATGGTTTTGGGTGTGACCTCCCCTTGTCGGGGCAGGGGATGGAAGAGAGGTCTCCCCTGGAGCTCCTGCTTCCATCTCTAGAGCACCCCAGCTACCTGTCTTGTGAGACATTACCAGGCTATGGGGATTCAGGGTGGGGGGAGGGAGACTCAGGAGCCAGGAGTTGGATCCCAAGGGGCCCTCGGCAGGCTCTTGAGGGAGCCCCTTCCCCTGCCTCCCCTGGCCCAGCCGGGACTTGCTGGGCAGGAGCAGGAGAGAGAGGGCTCAGCCTTGGGTGGGCCTCAGGGGATGGGGGAGGACCAGCTCCTGGGAAAACATGGACCAAGGCTGCCAGATAAGTTGAGGGCGGTGAGGAGAGGGGTGGGTGGGATGGGGAGGGGCCTTCAGGGGTTCCCCAAGGGCCAAAGCTCTGAGGCCACAGGTCCACCTTCTTCAACCTGGACCCAGGAATTGGTCCCAGGAGGGTCTCCTTTAAGGAGGCTGCTCGATCGCAGCTCCCCCTTCTCGCTTCTCTCCCAGACCCCTGTGTCCGTGCAGCCTCACCCCAGTGCTCAACTCCCGACAGTGCCCAGGCCTGTCTCCCCAGCAGCCCAGACATTGCATATAGATCCTCTTGGTCTCTCCCAAAACGCCTGCCAGTGGGCCTTGCATACAGCAGGCACTTAGTGAAGCCAGCTGGCTGATGGCTCCAAACTGAATTCTTTGATTACAGCTCTAGTTTGTCCTGAGCCAAGTGGTCAGAGAAGTGACCTTTTATCAGCACTTCCTTCCTCAGGAAGACCCCACCCCACCCTGCGCCTCTGTCTGTCAGGTCCAATCACCTTGTTCCTTTGGGTGGTCACTCGGTGGTGCACGAATACTGTTGGAGAGGCTGATGCTCAGATCCCCATCCTGGGGTTTGAGAGGGGAAAGGACCCCCAGTCTGAGGGGGGGACACAGCCTTGTCCTCAGGGAGCCCAGTCTGAGGGGACACACAGCCCTGCCTCAGGGAGCTGTAGTCTAAGGGGGGAGGCATAGCCCCTACCTTAGGGGAGACCTGTCCCTTCAGCTCCTACTCACCATCAAAGCACTGAGGGTGGGGGAGAAGGAGGGCTAGCGGCCAAGGGCTCCCACGTTGACTCTCTCCAAGTTCCTGACAGATTTCTGCTCTCAGCCAGGGCCTGGGTGAGGTGAACTCCCTCCAGAGACCCTCGTGGGCTTATTTTCACCACTCAGAGCTAATGGTAGGAATGCCCACTGCCTCTTTAACCCTTGGAGATGTTCTGTGGAAGAAGGAAGCCCCACGTCCAGCATACACAGGCGCTTTCCATTCATGAATTTTTCCTACCCATTATATCAGGTGAATCTCACACTGCCACATGTCCTAATGCAGCCCCATTTTATAGATGAGGAAACTGAGACTCAGAAACTTGAAAGGATGCCCGAAGCCCCATCGCTAGGAAGTGACAGAGGCCCGGGTCAGCTTGGCTTCAAATTGTATGTTCTTTTCAGGACTTGAGCTTAGAAGGGGGTGGCCCCTCTGTTCACCTCCAACCCCCCACACCTCAGCTTATACGGTCCACTGGGGAGTGTGGATTGGCTGTGCGATTTCTGGAGGTCTGAGTCTTGGGGCCTTTGGGGAAATGCCCTGTGGATCCTTGGGGAGACCGCAGCGAGGGGTGTGAAGCTGGGCAGGAGAGGGAGGAAGAGGGAACTTAATGAGCCACCATTGTGCAATGGGTAAGGGCTGCCTGGAGGAACAAAGGAAGCAATCTCAGTAAATAGCAGCAGCCTCTGTGACCAAGCAGACTCTGCAAACACGGACAGGCTCTGCAAACCACAGCAGGCTCTGCAAACACTGACAGGCTCTGCAAACCACAGCAGGTTCTGCAAATGCTGACAGGCTCTGCAAACACTGACAGGCTCTGTGTTAAGGGGCCCCACAATGGCAAGGGGAATGAGGAACATTATGGAGGAGAAGACCCTGGGGTCCAGAGATGCTAAGGGAAGTTGCCACTTACCTTAGATGTGAAGGCAGGTGCTTGGTTCCCAGCAGTGGCTCAGCCTCTGTGAGGGAGCCCCAGAGGGAGACACCCAACCCTTCTCCCCTCCTCCACAGCCCTCTCCAGTGCCTCTGCCCAGTGCCCACCCACTTAGCAGGCTGCAGAGGTGCCAGGGCAGGAGGACTACGACTGGGGGAGTCCATGGAGGACACGGCGGGAGGGTCCCCCAGGTGGAAGTCGGGCCAGCTGGGGGATGGGGTAGTCTGGTCCCAGGCTGCCATGGGGCAGGCTGGAAGCCCCGTGTGCCTTTGCCCACGGCCCCTCTGATCTCCTGAGTGTCTCAGCCTTGGGAGCAGGGGAGGGAGTGGTGGGAGCAGTAAATTTTTCCAAATGGAAAATGATGAAATCTTTCTGGAAAGCTGACTTTTCCAGGCTCTGGTGGGTACGGCTGACAAGGGGAAACCTGAGCCCTGTGGGCAGGCAGGGGGTCCGGCAGCAGGGGATCAGAGGCGTCTCTCTATGACAGAGTCCTGGGAAGCCACTCCAGAGCTAAGGAGGGCCTGCTGCCTGGGGGCTGCCTTGGTGGGGGCGGGAAGTGGGCAGCTGAGTTATGCTTCAGTCCTTGGCCCTCTACAGTCTATGCCCAGCCCAGCAACTAGAGTGATGCTGTGACAAAGTCAGTTCCTGTCTCTCCTCAGAGTCAAGGCCAAAGTCCTTCCTGTGACCTACATGGCCCCATGTCATCCTGCTCTGCTACCACTCTGCCCCCCCACTCACTCTGCTCTAGCTCCCTATTCCTCAGATTGCTGGACACACTCCTGCCTCAGGGCCTTTGCACTGCCTGTTCCCTCTGCCTGGATGCTTCTCCCCTCAGACATGCACACCCCCTCACTTCCTTAGGCCTTTGAATTTCACCTTCTCAGTGAGGTTTTCCTGACCACCTATTTAATGCTGCAGTCTGCCCTTCCCACTCCAGCACCTATACCCTCCCTTCTATATTACTATGCTTTATTTTTCTCCAAATAACCTCAAATTATTTCTTCTAATATATTTGTAGTGGGTGGAAGAGTGGTCCTGCAAAAGATATGTCCATGTCCAAACCCCTGGAACCTGTGAATATGACTATAGTGGGTTGAATAGTGCCCGCCCCCCCCCCCACCAACTTGAGGTCCACCTGGAACCTCAGAATGTGACCTGATTTGGAAATAGGGTCTTTGCAGACGTGCTTAAGTTAAGGTTCTTGAGATAAGATCATCCTGGATTTGGGGTGGACCCTAAATCCAATACTAGTGTCCTTAAAAGAAGAGGAAAAGAAAGAGACATGGGGGAGGTAGCCACTTAAAGATGGAGGTGGGGCTTCCCTGGTGGCACAGTGGGTAAGAATCCGCCTGCCAATGCAGGAGACTCGGGTTCGAGCCCTGGTCCAGGAAGATTCCCACATGCCGCGGAGCCACTAACCCCGTGCACCACAGCTACTGAGCCTGTGCTCCAGAGCCCGCAAGCCACAACTATTGAGCCCAGAGTGCTGCAACTACTGAAGCCTCGCATCTAGAGCCCGTGCTCCGCAACAAGAGAAGCCACTGCAATGAGAAGCCTGAGCACCGCAATGAAGAGTAGCCCCTGCTCGCCGCAACTAGAGAAAGTCCGTGTGCAGCAACAAAGACCCAGCACAGCCAAAAATAAATAAATAAGTAAATATTTTAAAAAAAAAAAAAAAAAAAAAAGATGGAGGTGGTCATTGGAGGGATGCTGCCACAAGCCAAGCAACTCCAAAGATCGCCAGGAACCACCAGAAGCTGGAAGAGGCGTGATTCTCCCCTCTTGGAGCCTGTGAAGGGAGCGTGGCCCTGCCAACACCTTGATTTCAGACTCTTAGCTTCCAGAACTGTGTGGGAATAAATTTGCGGTGTTTTAAGCCACCAAGTTTGGGGTAATTTGTTATGGCAGCCACAGGAAATGAATGCGGCACTCTGTAATTTACTTATTTATTTTGTTTATTATCTATAAACATGCTCCCTCGCCTCAAATCTGGACTCCAGGAAGACAGGGATTTTGTTTATTTTGCTCACTGATAGAGCCCCAGTGACTAGCACGGCACATGGCACACAGCCGGCGCTCAGTAAATAGCCGTCAGATGGCTGCATAAGTAAGTTAGATGAAAGCCAGGAGGGTAGGGGTGGGAGTCGGGGGTCTTCAGGGACCGACTTGGCTGCCCAATGCCTGGGACTGCTGAGACCACCTACTGTGCAAAAGACCCCTGGAAGAAGAGGAAAGGGGGATCTGGAGTCCTCCGGGACTAGACCCCCAGGTCATCGAGATAAGCAGAGCCTTCCCTGTCCCCACGATTCAGCCTCCCCGAGCTTGGTCCCTGCCAGAGCCTTCGTGGGGTCAGTTTCTGCAAGGAGCAGGTGCCCTCCCCCCACATCCTGTCACAAAGAGACCCACCCCCCAAACCAACTTCAGACACCTCAACAGCTGGTACAGAGGGGCCCAAGCCCTCCCCACCTTCCTGTGCAGCCTCGACCCCAGCCCTTCCTCCTGCAGACCAGGTCTCCTGGGCCACCATGGACAGAGCACTGGGGAAAGTCATGGTCTGGGGGCTGATGGGAGAGAGTCTTGGGGGCAGGGGTGGGACCTCATCCATCTCTAAGTGCCCAAGTCTCCATCAGGCCACTTGAGCTCTGATCTGACTTTCCTGACTCTGGTGAAACTCGGCCCCGCTGCGATGGATTAAAGATGGTCAGAGCTTCTTTGCTTCTCCTGCCATCAAGAGGTAGAGTCTAGGGGCTTCCCTGGTGGCGCAGTGGTTGAGAATCTGCCTGCTGATGCAGGGGACACGGGTTCGAGCCCTGGTCTGGGAAGATCCCACATGCCGCGGAGCAACTAGGCCCGTGAGCCACAACTACTGAGCCTGCGCATCTGGAGCCTGTGCTCCTCAACAAGAGAGGCCGCGACAGTGAGAGGCCCGCGCACCGCGATGAAGAGTGGCCCCCACTCGCCGCAATTGGAGAAAGCCCTCGCACAGAAACGAAGACCCAACACAGCCAAAAATAAATAAATAAATTTAAAAAAAAAAAAAAAAAAAAAAGGTAGAGTCTACTTTCCCTCCCCTTGAATCTGGCTTGGCCTTGTGACTTGCTTTGATGGAAAAAATGCAGCAGAAGTGAAATGGTGTCTGTTCCAAGCTTAGCCCTTGAAGGGCCTAGTGGTTCCCCTCCCTTCTTCTCTCCCTTTCCTCTCTCTCCCTCCTTCCCACTCAGTTCCCACCATACTGGAGGGAAGTCTAGGCTGTTCTCCGGGAGAGAGAGGCCCTGGAGGATGAGACACTAAGTGAGGAGAGTGGAGGCCCAGCAGATGGCGTGGAGGCCTAAGGTTTGTGAGCGAGGCCACTTGGACCTTCCAGCTGAATGCAGCTGATCCAATGACCTAATCCCAGGTGAGACTTGCAGGACAGCCAGGACAAACTCCAGAAATGTGAGAAATGAAGAAACCGTTGTTGTTTTAGTCTCTACTATGTTGGGGAATGGTTTGTTTGCAGCCATAAAAACCTTAGAGGGCTGTGTCTCAGAGGTCCCTCTCACTCCAGCATGGTAGGATTCTGGACACCCTAGGGGGTGTGGAGAGAAACATATCTCAGACTCCATAGACACAAGGTCTTGAGCTGGAAGGACTTCGCCAATTCTAGAATGCTGAACATCCAGGGAGGCCATGCCCACCCGTTCCTCAGCTCCTCTCCACATCACCTCCCATTGGAAAGCTTCCCTCCAAGCTCACGGGCCTTGGTCCAGTTCCAGCCCAGGACTCTAGGGTGTGGGCAGAGGGTAGGGGCAAAGCCAGAAAAAAGGCCTGGCGTAACTGGCAGTCTCCCCCGTCTCTGTGTGCCCCCCACCAAGGTTGCATGCTGGAATGGCCAGGCATAAGATCTTGTGCATCTCCCTGCCTCCAGGATGGGCATGTCCTGGCTGAGAACCTCTTTCTATTCTCCAGAGGGTGACCACGAGGTCCCCCCACCCCAGGATCCAAACCCCCAAGCCCTAGCTCAGTGGGGGAATCTCCACGTGACCTTGAGCAATTTATCATCCTGCAATTTCTTCCAGGAAGACTGGAAACTTCCTCAGGGCTGGCTCTCCCATCTCTGCCATCCTAGGGTTCTCTGCAGAAGTGGTGCCGACGCGGACCTCCCTCCCTCCCTCTTCCTGCCTCCCCTCCTCTCCCTCCGTCCCCTCCTTCCCTCTCTCCATCGTCCCTTCTTCTTCCCTCCTGTGGGGGAGCTGTTGAATCTCTCTGAGCCTCAGTGTCCTTATCTATCAAACGGGAATCATAGCACCAGCCGTGGGGAAGGTAGTCAGGATTAAACGAGGAGGTGGGAAGGAGGGATGGGATGGAGGACAGTGTCTCAGGGCCTGAGCAGAGGGAAGCCGCAGGGGAAAGACCTGCTACAGCCTCATTTCCACAAGTCGTGGGCCACCCGTGGGCCCATTCTGAGCCTGTCCTGAGCCTTTGAGCCTTTTCTGAGCCTGCCTGCCCGTTCTGTGCCCTGCAGGCCTGTTTTCTCTAACTTTGATGTGGGCCTGGGTGAGGGGCCTGCTTGGCCTGCATGTGACACGGAGTGGAGTGGCTGGAAGCAGCGTGAGGCGGTGCTCACCACCCTGGGTAACATCCTTCCTCCGCCCCAGCGTGAACACTGCTGGTCCTCCCTCGTGTGGTGGACAATGGTCACCTTGTGTGAGTGAGAAGGAAGAGTGGGGACTTGTCATTGCTGATTTGGGCAGGACCCCAAACAGGCTCGGAAAGGGCCAAGCCACGGGGAGCCTGGGCAGCCCCTGCCGATGTCTGGGGCCGGCGGGTAGGAAGGAGGGCGCTGGGGGTGCGGCCCGGCCAAAGAGCGAGACACTGAGCAGGGAGAAGGTAGAGGAGCCCGTGCTGGAGAAATGAAGGGAGGCCGCTGGCTGGGCAGGAAACAAGTGCGTGCGGAGAGGCTGGGCGGGACCCGGAGAAGCCAGGCACTTTGCGGAAGGCTCTGGCTACAGTTCCAGGCAGAATGAGCTCTGCTTCCTTCCAGGCCCAGGCCCCCTGGTGAGGGAAGCAGTTGAGGAGCGAAGCCAGACCGGCCCTTGCGCTGGACAGAGCAGAGCAGAACTCTGAAACCTGGCTGTGTACTTAGAACTTGCCCACTTCCACACTGAGAGGCCAAGCTTTGAGCTTTCTCTGGCCGTAGGAAAATCTTTTCCACGTCTCTCGAAAGCTGGCCCTGCAGGCGACTGCTAATGGAGCCGAGAGCTTGATGGAGGCAGCAAGGTGGAGGCCTGCGCTGGACACTGGGGTCCAAGTTCCTCTACGCCCCACGCTGACTCTGACCCCTCCACACAGGTGCCATCAGACAGAGCCCAGAGCCTCCCGTCTCCCTCCTGAGGCTTCTCCGAGGTCCTGCATGAGGACCTCAGCCTGTGCATGCCTGAGACCTGCTGAGGTCCCCCGGTGTGCACACCTCAGAAGGGAGGCCCACGGGGACACTTTTGCTCAATGGAGGGACAGAAGCCAACAAACAGATAAATGTTTCCCTGTTTGCCCTCCTGGGCAGACAGTTTTGAGATACATTTCCTAAGGCTCTTTAATAGGTCCCTGCGGGGTCACCAGTCACCCACAGGGGTAGCTAATGTGCTAAAACCTCCTGGTATTGGCTGACCCTCCTTCCCTGTCTCACTCTGTCTCCTGCCCTCATCCTTCACCCCTGCTCCCTGGGGTCACTTCCCAAATAAATTATCTCCACTCCAGTCCAAAGCCCCCGCAAGCCCCGCCCTTGGAGGAAACCAGGCTAAGATAGAGGCATCCTCTCTGAAAGAGTCTAATTCCTGGGGGCCGGGGTAGGAGGCAAGTGGGAGTGTGGCCTCTGGAAGGCACCCCCCTAGCCTGCTCCCAAGTGTAATATTGTAAAGCACAGCTTGGGAATTCCCTGACGGTCCGGTGATTAAGACTCTGTGCTTCCACTGCTGAGGGCCTGGGTTCGAACGCTGGTCAGGGAACTAAGATCCTGTAAGCTGCACTGCACAGCCAAAAAAATAAAAAGCACGGCTCTAGGCTGGCTCCTCCCTGTGTAGAGCTCGCAGTAATGATGACTTGGTGTTTGCCTCGCAACCCCATGGGCTCCACGGGGCGTGAGCATCTCCCTGGATCCCGTCAGCCTGAGGGAGAACCTCCGGACAGGTGCTTTGAATAATTAAGTGTGCACTTGACCCTTGAACAATGCAAGTTTGAACTGCACGGGTCACTTACAGGCGAATTTTTTCAGCAAGTAAATACTGCAGTACTACATGGTCTGTGGTGGGGCGGATGTGGAGGAACGGTGGATGCAAGTGAACCGCAGTCGCAGAGGGCTGACTATGAATCATACGTATATTAACGCCCCTCTCCGGGGGGGGCATTGTTCAAGGGTCAACTGTATTTTGCAGCAGTGTTGGGTGCAAGCGCGTCCCCTCTCTCAAGGCCCTGCTTGGGGATTTGGTGGTGGTGAGTGGGCCTGGCTCAGCCTCTGGTTCCTAACTCCTGGAGGCGAGGATGGGTCTCCTCCATCTGGCTCCTCCTGCCTGCAGGCCTTTGTTAGCAGAGACTCAGACTGCTCTGCTGGGAGCTCGTGCCCATGGACCCCATCCCAGACGGGGCTCTGAGCAAGCCCTGCTTCCCTCTTCTGATGCCTGTGGGACAGCAGTGCTGCTGTCGTGGGAACTGGGCCAGGTTAGCCTGCAGCCAGGGCCTGGGAACACAGGAGTATTGGGTGGGAAGCTGGCTAGACCCGGGGTCTTGACTCTGACCCCACTCCAGGGATAGCCCATGTCTCCTTCTGACCTTTGGGGCATGAGGAAGCCCTGCTTTCCTCCCCAATCCAGACTTGGGCTGGCAGGGTCACCAGGCCTCCCCCCCTCTCCAGAGGCCTTCATTTCCCGCCTGCTCGGCTTCTGGCTGGAGCAGAGGGGATGCTTTCTCCTCAGCCTGGGGATCTCCTGCCTGAGTTCCTCTTACTCTTCTATGTAACTTGCCCTGTGCTCCCCCAACTCCTTCCCCTCCACCCACTGCACTTCTCAAGGTGTGTTGAGTGAATGGGAACAAAGGAAAGGGAGGGTGAAGAGCGAGGGAACCCCAGCTTGGGGGTACGTCCCGCTGGAGGGGGCAGCAAGGCCAGGGGGCCAGGGGGTAGTGAGTGGCAGACGTTGTTTTCCCCAGATCTCCCATCCTACAGTTCCTTGCCACACCCTTGTCAAGAGGTGGAATTTGGTCCCTCTCCCCTTGAACCTGGGTGGGTTTGTGACCTGTCTGTACCCAACAGAAAGTGGCAGAAGAGACACTGCGTGACTCTCAAGGCTAGGACAGAAAGGATGTCAAAACTTCCACCTTGCCGGCTGGAAGCTCGTTGCTGGAGCCCAGAGGCTGCCGTGCTATGAGGAAGCCCAAACTAGCTCATGTTGAGAGACCAGGTGGCCAGGCCCTGACTACGTGAAGAGTCCAGACGTCCAGACAGCCTCCCGCTGCCCCAGCTCCGGCCACCATCGGACTAAAACCACAGGACAGAACCCGAGCCAGAACGCTTCCCGGGCGCTTCCCAGGCCCCTGACCCACGGGCACGGGAGAGGCTATCAAACGACTTGTTGTTTTAGCCACTCAGTTCTGTGGTGCTCTTTTACGCAGCATTAGCTGACCGGGTAGGATGATGGAAGCTTCATCGGTGGCAGGATGTGGCCTGGAGTCCCAACATCTCTGCCACCAACTGGCCCTTGCAGGACCCCTCCGCTCTGGACCTCGATTTCTTTTCTGAACACTGAAGGGCTCAGACTAGCTGCACCCTGAGGCCCAGTTCCCCACATTGCTGGACAGTAATGTCTGGATAAAGTGCTTCCCGCTGCCCGCTGCCTCCTCTGTATAAACCCTCACTCCTCCTAAAGGTCCAGTCCCCAAGCGCCACCTCCCTCATGAAGCGCCCTGATTTCTCTCTAGCAGAGCACCTAGCACACAGGCAGTGCAGCTGCTCCTTTGCCCCTCTTGGGTGCCTGGGTCTGTGTGAGTGTCATTTTGTGGTGAGATCTTGAACTTCAAGGGCCGTCTTTCTCTGCTGTGTTTCCCCCACAGCTTTAGACACAGTGCCTGGTGCATAGTCGACGCCCCCACTGAAACTAGTTAAATAAATGAATGAATGATGTTGACTACCCCTCGGATTGTCACTATTGAGAATTTGCTGTGTGCCAGGCACTCTGTTAACCTCTTTACAAATATCAACTCGTTTTCATTTTCATAACAACCCCGTGAGGTGGGTAGCATTCGCAACCCCATTTTACAGTTGAGGAAACCAAAGCACAAGTTTAAGGAAGGTTAAGTAACTTGTCCAAGGTCACACAGCTAGTAAGGGGCAGAGCCAAGGTTGGAGCCCAAGGGCTGTGCTCTTAACCACGACATCATGGTGCATTTTATAGGTGAGGAAACAGGACTGAAGACCTTAAGCAAGCCGCCTAGTCACATAGCTGGAAAGGGGTGGAACTGGGATTTTGATTTGCTTCTGTTTGCAGAGGGCTGTGCCCCTAACCACTGGGTGCCCTTGTCCCATAGCCAGGACTCTCATTCCTCATGCCACCCGTGTGGGTGAGGTCAGCTCCTGCTGAGAGGGCAGGCAGGGGACAGGGAGACAGGATCACAGCCTGGAGAGGGCTGTTGTCCCCTCCGACTTGGTGATGAGTGTGCAGTTAGGGGCCCTGGGCGCGAGCGGCCCTTCCCTTCAGCCCTGGGCAGGATGCTTTGTGCAGGGAGGACCCTGAGCTGCCAGATGTGGCCATGTTCTCAGGCCTCCCCTCCCTCTCGTACTTTCCCTCCAGCTGGATGTCAAACCTCTTATCTCACTGGGTGTGCATGGCCTCTGGGCTGTGTGAGGACGCGCTGGCCCAAGAGGGGTCAGTGACTCAACCGGGGTCTCCATCGAGGCCCAGAGGGGCAGGGGTCTGACTGGGGCTGCATTTCACTTCCTGCTTGGCCAACTTGTCGCCACACTCGCTGTCATCCCTTGCTCTGCCGTGGTCTAGGCCGGGAGACTTTCTGGGGCCTCGAGTTCCGAGTGCACAGAGAGACGACTTTGGGGCCAAAGTCCTGCCCACAGCCGTGAGGGAGCCGCCACCATGGTCAGGGAGCTTCCTTGGAGCCAGTCCTCATTGCGGAAACTCGGGCAGGGGCAGAGCTGCTGTGCGCTCCTGACACTCCCTGGGTGGGTGGCAGCGGGGCTCGGGACCCCAGATCTGGGTGTCTGGGGTTGAGGGCATTTGGATGCATCTGTTGGGAGCAGCAGTCAGTCGAGCGTGGGGCCCTAGCAAGAAGGTCTGTTAGGCTCCTGTGTCCCCTGTGTCAAAGAAACAAGATCTTTCCCCTTGCATTTATTCAGGCGGAACTGGACTCAGAAACAGATCACTGAACCAGGAGACTTGGATGAGACTGTTCAGAGTAGCGCTGTTGAGGACAGTAGGGCTAGAAGCCACCCACGTGCTCAGCAGCAGCAGAGTGGACGAATGGGATGCGGCTGTGTGGCCACAGGATGAAATATTAGACAGCAGTCAAAACGAACGACCTTCTCTAACTCGTAACCTTATGCGTGAATCTTGGCAACACAAAATCGAGAGGGAAAAGTCCCATGAGATTACGTTCCACTCTTTTTATAAAGTTAAAAACCATTAAAATTTTAAAGTGAATTTTATGGAATCCATATAGATGCAATTAAACTCTATAAAGCATTAAGTAAGGGAACGACGGAGAGCAGATTCAGATGAGTTACCACAGGTGGAGGGATGGGGAGGAATACGGGGGCCAAGGTTAGATGTGGTTATTGTCAAGAACTAGCTGTTGTTCTGGGTGGTGGGTTTATGGATGCTTATTGCATTATTAAAACCAACTAACCGATGTAAATCAAATTGGGCTGTGCGTGGACCACTAATGAGTACCATAGATCACGGGTTCTGTACTGAGGTCCAAACAGAAGAAGAAAACAAAGCAAAACAACAAAACAAAAGGCATGAACTGGGAAGGTCCTCACGTCCCCGCAAGAGGAGAAGGCATCAGGAAATGATTGAACGGTGGGGGGCAAGAGCTTGGTAGCTTGGAGACCCATGGGTCCCAGCACTGGGACCCTGGGAAAGGGCCTTGTACTCATTTTCTATCGCTGCATAACAAATCACCATAAACTTAGCTTAAAACCACACCAATCTCTTATCTCACAGTTTCTGTAGGTCAGAAGTCTGGGCACAGCATAACTAGGTTCTTTGCTAAAGGTATCACCAGGCTGAAATCAAGGTGTTGGCTGGGACTGCAATCACATCTGAGGCCAAGTTCCTTGCAGCTGTAGGACTGGGGGCCTCACTTAGAGACCACTGCTGTTCCCTGCCATGTGACCCTCTCCATAACATGGCAGTTTGCTTCCTCAAGGCCAACAGGAGAACACCTCTGCTGTTTTGAGCCCCTCTGAGTTCTTTCATCTGTGTCCTCTGGACTCTCATTTAAAAGGCACACCTGATTAGGTCAGGCCCACCCAAGAAAATCTCCCTTGTGATTAACTCAAAGTCAACTGGTTAGGGACCTTAATTACATCTGCAAAATCCCTTCATCTTTGCCATGGAATGTGATCTAATCACAGAAATGATACCTCATCATATTCATGGGTACTGACCATACTTAAGAGGAGGGGATTTTACAGGGTATGTATGCCAGGAGGTGGGAATCTTGAGGACAGTCTCAGAATAATGCTTACCACAGCTCCTTTCCAAGCCTTGGTTTTCTCCTTCATGAAGTAAGGAGTATAATCTCTGTCCTGTAGGTATTTAGGGAAGATTATATGAGATGAGGTATGCGGAAGTGCTGTCATTCATTCAGAGATACTTAGTGAGGGCCTGCTGCATGCCAGGTGGGCCCCTGGGAGCTCACTGAACATAGCAGTGTGCAACATGGATGTGGTCCCTGTCCTCACGGTGCTGATAGTCTGGTGGAGGAGGCAAGTATTAGCTGAACAAATGAAGACAACAGTGTGATATGCAGGGTCTTTATGCTGAAAACTACAAAATGCTGCTGCAAGAAATCAATGAAGGGACTTCCCTGGAGGTCCAGTGGTTAAGACTCCCTGCTTCCACTGCAGGGGCCACAGGTTCAATCCCTGGTTGTGGAACTAAGATCCCACATGCCATGTGGCGTGGCCAAAAAAAAAAGAAAGAAAGAAATCAATGAAGACCTAAATAAATGAAAAGATACACTTCCAATCCATGAATTAGAAGATTCAATGTACTCAAGATGTCAATTTTCCCAAAGTGAACTGTAGATTGGACACAATGCCAGTCAAAATTCCGGCAGGAGTTTTTTGGGAGGTTAGATATTAACAAGGGGATTCTAAAATTTATGGAAAGGCAAAGAACTAGAATAACAAAAACAATTTTGGAAAAAAAAAGAATAAAGTGGGAGGAATCTACTCAATTTTAGGACAACATAAAACTACAGTCACCAAGACAGTAATCAAGGCAAATCAATAGACACATAGATCAATGAAACGGAATAGAAGGTCCAGAAATCGATGCACACAAATGTGATCAACATGCGCAAAGGTACAGACGTGTCGGTGGAGAACGGATAGTCCTTTCGACAAATGGCATCGGAGGGACTTCCCTGGCAGTCCAGTGGTTAAGGCTCCACGCTTCCACTGCAAGGGGCACCGGTTCGATCATTGGTCGGGGAGCTAAGATCTCGCATGCCATGCGGCATGGCCAGAAAACAAAACAAAACAAAAAAATAAACAAATGGCATTGTAGCAGTTGGTCACCCGTGAGCAAAAAAAGTAAACGTTGACTTAAATACAGAGAGCAAATCAAAATGGATCAGAGATCTAAATGTAAAACATAAAACTGTAAAACTTTTAGAAGATCACATATGTGAAAAATCTTCATGACTTGGGGTGATGTGAAGGGCTTTAAAAATGATACCAAAGTCATGATTCATGAAAGGAAAAATTGATAAATTGGACTTCATTAAAATTAAAAACTTTTGCTGCGCCAAAGACACTGCCAAAGAGAATGAAGAGACCAAACTGCAGGGTGGGAAAAAATATCTGCAAACCGCACATCCAGCAAAGGACTTCTATCCAGATTCTGTAAGTTATGAGAGCATAACTCAATAGCAAGAAGATAAGCCACCCAATTAAAAAATGAACAAAAGGACTTGTGCAGACACTTCACCACAAGGATGTAAGGATGACAGACGAAGGCATGAAGAAGATACTTAACATCGTGAGCCATGAGGGAAACACAAGTGGAAATCTTGATGAGATACACTGCTCGCCTATTAGGGTAGCTGTAATAGAGACATGTTGACAGAAGCAAGCGCTGACGAGAATGCAGAGAACTGGGACCCTCATATACTGCCGGTGGGAATAGAAAATGGTACATGCACTTCGAAAAAACGTATGTCAGTTTCTTGTAAAGTTAAACATACGCTTCCCATGTGACCCAGCAATCCTGCACCTACATATTTACCCCAGAGAAATGAAAACTTTTCTTCACATGAAAATGTTCATAGCAGCTTTATTTATACTAGCTGAAGCTGGAAACAATCTAAATGTCCTTCGGTGAGTGAATGGTTAAATAAAGTGTGGTACATCCAAACAATGGAATACTACTCGACAGTTAAAAGGCACTCTATTGAGACAGGCAACAACTTGGATGGATCGCAGACATTTATACTCAGTGAGAGAAGCTAGTCTAAAGGTTACATACTGCATGATTCCATTCATTTGACAGTTTAGAAAAGACAAAATTATAGTGATGGAAAACAGATTAGTGGTTGCCTGGGTTATGGGTGTGGTGAGGGTGTAACTTATTATAAAGGGATAGCATAAGGGATTTTTGGGGGATGAGGGAACTGTTCTATATCCTGATTGTGGTGGAATCTATACATATGTTAAAATTCATAGAACTGTATACTAGAAGGAAAAGAAAGTAAACTTTACTGAATGGCAACTAAAAATAATAACAACAAGAAAAAAGCCCAGTGTGGACAAGTGCTCTAGGAAAGAGATGCTTGGCCCTTGGGGAACAGACTCATATTTCAGAAATGAAGCGAAAGCAAGGTAGATGCCCAGAAAATGCTTGGAAGATGCCCAAAGCCAGGCCTGCCTTGACCTGGAGTGGGTGGCCTGCAGGCCTGGGAGGGCCAACTCCAGACCCCACCTCGTGGTCAGACCTTGCTCAGAGCCACCCAGAGGGGCTGGGTCTTCAAGGGTGGAGGAGGAAGCAGCTGCTCTGATGGAGATCCAGCTCCCTCTCCTGAACTGTCAGGTGGCCCTCAGCCATGACCTACTTTTCCTACCTGTCAGTGCAGGTGAACATGCCGCCCACAGCTATTTTTATCCCAGAGGAATTCCCAGCTATTTTTACCAGCCCGGCTTGTGGGAGAGTTGGATTGTGGGAGATCCTGATGGACATTCCTTACCCTCCTTCTCCCAGTGAGGACCATGCTGCCTTCCCACAACCACCCCTGTCCCAGGTGTCTCCCCTGCTGCAAATCCTGCAAGAGCTCCCCATTGCCTACAGGATAAAGTTCAAACTCTTTAATTGAATGTTTGAAGCTCTCTCTACCTGGAACCCAGCTTCCCTTTGGCCTCATGTCACTCCATACCTCACAGCCAGCCCACCCAAGGGGCTAACCAACTGGGCCCCTTGCCAGATGCTGACGAGGCCTCTCAGTTTCCTGCCTGTGCACTTTCCCTTCTGCCTCTATCCAGCCCAGCACCTGTACCACTTCCTCCATGGAGCCCTCCTTGGTTCTTCAGCTGGCGGGGATTGTGCCCTCTCCTAGAGAACTATTGTCCTAAAACCATTTATCTGGCATTCTCTTCTCCTCTGCCTCAGGGGATATCCATCTATCCGTGGGTCTCTCTTTTCCTGGTTCTTGGGGCCGGCCCTTGCCCACCTCTACCCCTGCACAGAATGTGTGTGAAGCATGGAGAAGGATGCTGCTGCCTCTCTTGCATCCTCCAGGCTGCCCCGCGTGCCCGGGCCCTGGGATGCCCGCCCTCCCCAGGGCAGGGTGAGGGCTCTGCATCTTCTGGCTGCTAGGCCCTCTGCCTCTGTGAACCAGCAAACCCTTCCCAGGGCCTGCAATGGGCTCAGCATTTCTTTAAGTGCTCTGGGGAGGGTGTGGGGGAGGAATTCAGGGAAGTCATGCTCATCAGAGGGAGCCTGGTAGGCAGACCTGAAGCTCCAGGGACTATACAAGCGGTGGGGCGTGCCTGGCGACCCCCAGAGGTGCACCCCACTGCCCCTCGAACCACTGCCCCGTCTTTGTCCTCTTCCTGGAGAACGCCCCCCACCTCCGCTTCCCGCCGCGTGGCCTGCCTTCCGCTCCTCCTCACCCCTGGTCCCTGCCCTGCAGGCCCTGCCAGGTCCTCCTGGGCACCAAATCCGCCGGGGGCCGCTGAGTTCCTATCTTCCTGGCCTGAGCCTCCGCACACTGACCTCACGTGTTCCCCTGGTTCTCCTCCTCCATCTCCATGAACACCTACCTCCCACCTCTGTGGTCCTGGAGAGGCCAGAAGTCCTTAGGGTAAGACTGGGCTCTCCCTTCCCGCTGAATCCCCTCAAGGCCTCTACTGTCTACACTGGCCTCCACATCCTTTCTTCTGCCTCAGGTCGTTTTCCCTGAGCTGCTGACTCCTGAAATTCTCAGGGCCTCTGAAACTTAACATGGTCTAAACTCAACTCATCCCCTCCTTCCGTAACTCAGTCCTCCTCTGCCCCACCCCCTGGCCTCTCCCTCACCCTCCTGACCCGGCTTCCTAAGAACCCCGGGTCAGGCCTCCTATTTCCCAATTACAGCAGCCACTCCTGCTCTGGCTCCCTGCCTCCTGCTTTTCCCATTCCCACTCATCCTCCACTCAGCAGTCAACACAAACCTGGCCAGACCTTCTTTAAAGTCTGTTGTTTACAGAATGAAGTGTCAGAGTCTTAGGAAGGAGGCAGGGGCGTGTAGCATCAGGTGAGGCCAGGCTGTCGGGGGCACGTCCTGCTGGCTGCGGGACTCGGGCAAGTGACTTTTTTTTTTGGAGCCTCCATTTCCTCGTTTGTCTGGCATATCCACCCCTAGGGCAGTTGTGAGCACCAAATGAGGCAATAGGTGTGATGGGTCTGGAAGGTGCTGGCCTGCAAGGAGCTCTCCATGTACGTGGCCGTCGGTGTTATCAGCCAGCTGCATCCTTTCGCCCGGCTCTCTGCAGCTTTGACCCTTCTTTCCCACGTGGCCATGAAGCCAAACTGAAAAGCCTCTACACCCCTGACCTTCTTTCTGCAGCAGATGTCTCCTCCTACCTGCCTACCTAGCTGACAACTTTTCCTACTTCACGGCCCACTGGGAATCCCATGTCTTCCGTGCAGCCTTCCAGAGCTGATGCCTCCCCAGGGCTCACCTCAAAGTGCCTCCCCAGGGCTCACCTCGAGGGAATGGAACATTCCATCCCCCATGACCCCTGGGGCCCATGTCTGACCCCTTCCTGTGGTTCCAGCATCCAGGGCTGTATCAGGGCCCTCGAGGGCATAGTGGGAGGCCTGTCAGAACACCCTATCAGAGTCTCGGGGACCCCAGGCCCCAGGAGAGGGTGTGACCCGGGAGGGGTCCTCCAGCTTGAGGCCTTGGTGTGAGAGGGCTGTCCACACATGTCTTCCCAGTGGACTTGGGTCACTAAGCGCCCACCAAGGAGGCCTGGGTCCCCTCTGGGGGGAAAGCAGTGCTCTCTCCTTGGCGTCACGCGTGGCTGTTAGCACTGTCCAGGTCAGGCCCCACAGGGAGCTCACTCAGAGTGCACGGGGCTGCCCCTACCTTCCAGGACACCTTTGGGGCAGGTAGGGAATAGGGAGGCAGACGTGGGTGGGACAATGAAGCCCTCACAGGGGAATGTGGGAGAAAGAGGGAGCCTTCCTGGAAGTCTGGGAGCAGCCAGGAGGAGGGTGGATGGAGGCTCCCGTCCTGCCTAGTGGCTCAGCAGTTTGAAGTACAGTAGCCACTAGCCCCATGGGGCTATTTAAATTAAAATTAAGTAAAATTAAAATCCAGCTCCCCAGTTGCATGAGTCACATGGCAAGTGTTTAAAAGCCACACGGGACTCGTGGCTACCATGTTGGACAGCACAGACACAGGACATGTCCATCACGGCTGCACTGCTCCAGAGCTGGGGCTGCTGTGCTACCACTAAGCTTGGGCCAGTTACTGGTCCTCTCTGTGCCTTGGTGTCCTCTCTAAATGGGGATAACGACAGTCATTGAGAAGATTAAACGAGTTCAATGCATGTAAAGTACTTGCAACAGCACCTGGAAAGGGCCTGTGAGTCTGCCAGCAGAGAAAGGCACAGCCCATGCCAAGTCGTTAAAAATAAGATACGGTTTACTTTTTGGAAGAGTGTGTAACATCCAAATATACAGGGAAAAGCCACCCACAGTGCCGTCTCCCAGCTACCATATCACCCTGCCATGGGCAGCCCGCGTCTGTCTCATTTGCTAGGCTGGCATCATCACCTCCCATCTGCAGGAGAGGAAAAGGACCTGCTCAAGGCCAGTGAGGAAAACCCTGTTCTCTGGACCCAGGCCCAGAGCCCACCTCCACTGCCCCAGGTACGACCCAGGACTCCCCAGTTCCTTAATATGCCCCAGGGCACCACCTCTTTGATGATGTATGACACTCCTTATCTAGCCACACCATCCGGAAGTCCTCTCCCATGTCTGACCTCAGTCTCACTAGCTGCAGAGTGACCCTTACATCTTAGGCTTCCCCCGTGGAGATGCCACAGGGGCTGAGGTGGGGAGGTAGCGAGAAGGAGAGACGGCTTTTGTATCATCTATTTCAGAAACCACCCTCATTCAGGAAGTCAGTTCATCCCGATGTCTAACTGCACTCCCACCTACCACGGGAAAGCCTGTTTCTTCTTGCCTGTCCTTGGAAGACATGGGGCCTTTACTCCAGGGCTTCCTTACCCATCCGGCAGGGACAGGGATTAAAGCCTGGCTGTTCCTGACTTGTCTTTTGGCAGGGGGTCCCCATGGTTACACAGGGTGGGCTCACTGCCAGCCCAGGCAAGAAGGCACAGGTGTAACCCTATCTATCCAGGGAGGGGAGGCCTTTGGCCAACCCTGTACGGGCTATGCTGCCCATTGCACAGCAGGGGAAACTGAGTCCCAGGGCAAAAAAAAAGGGCTTTCCCCAGGGCACACAGCCAGGACTGAGGTCTCATGCTCACTGCAATCCTCTCTCCCGTCTGTCCAGGTCTTTGGGAAGGCACTAGAGGTTTGTAGCATCCCAGAGCCTGAGTCACAGGTGGAAGAAAAGCAGGCTAACTGCCCTTTATGACTCCAAAGCAAGAAGCTGCATCCTTCTTGTCTCCTGAAGGTCCAACATGGAGTCTGGGAGAGAAGCCAAAAAGAACTTGCTGTCAGTAGGAAGTGAGGCGCACGGTGGAATTCCCTTTTCTGAGGGTATTTGACCAACAGATAAGCGAGCGAGTCTTCCTAGGGCAGTGGTGCAGGTTGTCTACTGTGCGAGGGGGCGAAAGGGGAATGAGATTTCTCTGATTCAAACCAACACGCTCCAGAGGCTTGTGGGGAGTGGCTGCTGTAGACTAGCCATCCTCATGTTGGGCTCCACCTGGGTCTGGCCTGGGAGAGAAGCAACAGCCCCCACCCTTGTCTGCTCTGTGTCTTGCCCTCCTGCCCACCCTGACTGCTCCTGTGATTGAAATCTCCCTGCTGGTCTCGGAGCTGACCTTCCCGCCTTTAATTCAATCAGGAATCACAAGCCCTTTTAATTTAGGAAATAAAAGACCAGCTGCTGAGCTGGCTGTACCTGATTGACGGGGCTGCCAGCATGGCCAGGCTGGCCTGGGGAGGGGGCACAGACCCGTGACCTCAACCAGCCTCTCTAGGGTAAGGACGCTTCCCTGAGGCCTGGGGAACAAAGAAGAACCACCCCCCTCTCGACCCCCAGTAGAGGAGGGGCCAAGGCCACATGGTGGGGGGTGGCTGCCGACTGGCCCAGAGAAGCTGTGGAATGTCAGGCTCTCACTGCAGCCTGGGGGACTTGGGGCAGATGTGAGGGAGGACTTCCCAACCCACTCATGCCTCCCTTAGTGGTTCCATGACTCTGGTTCAATGTTCCAAAGCGCCCTGACCGCACATCTTATTTTTCCAAGGGGGCAGAAGAGGTGCCAGAGGAATCAATGCTAGCTTTCCTGGACTTCAGTTTCTCATTTATATTTGAGGATGATCGTGTGGCCCAGCCACAGGGCTCTTCTGAGGATTAAATGAGTTAATGCAAGCTCACTGGTACATAATAACCTCTCATTAAATTATATCTAATAATATTCTTAATAATATTACTCTGGTTAGAGGAACACAGAGTTCCCACCTCATACTTGGAAGTGGCAGAGACTTGGGGGAGAGTGTCCAGGGCCCTGAACCCTGTTGCTTCCCTTTGCTTCCCATGAGGTAGCCCAGGGCAGGCCTGCCCAGGGCCTAGCCCCCTTCCCCAGGGAGGCAGGACGGAGCAGTAGAAAGCTGCTGGCTTAGGATTAGAATTCTACCTGAGCACACTTTGGCTAAGTGACCTTGGGCAAGTCACCCCACTGCTCTGAGCCTCAGTTTCCTCCTTTCTTTCTTTCTTTCTTTATTTATTTAGTGGCTTAAAACAGTATTTTTATCTCTCATGGTTGTGTGGGTTGTTGGGATTCAATTGGTCAGTTTCCTCCTTTTAAAAGTGAGCTAGGAGCGCCTACTGGCAGGATTGTTTTTGATGCGGTGTGAAGTGCCCAGGCTAGAGCCTGACCTGTAGAAGGTGCTCAGACATGGTACCTGCCTCTCCAAGCCCTAATCAAGAGCCCGGCATGGCCTGTCCAAGTGGGAAGCCCTATTTCCCTGTGGTCTGAAGCTCAGCTCTGAGCAGCCACTGCCCTGGTTCTGTCCAACCACATTGCATGAATGTCCTGTGGCCTGATTCCCCCAGGGTCCTGCCTGTGGCCAGGGCCTGCCCGGATGCTCCCACTGTGGCCAGCCTCACCTTCTTCCTGGGTTGCTCCTGTGGAAGGAACCACCTAGGGCTGACCCAGATGGTCTGCTGCTCCCCGCACGTGTGCAGCACGGTGCCTGGCACAGAAAAGATGTTCAAGGAGGCCTCACCCCGGGAGGCCTGACCCACCCTCCTGGCCCAGATGTACTATCAAAACACATACTATCAAATCGTTCTTTGGTCTCTCAATAAGCAGTTCCCCACAGCTCCTGTGTAAAATAGATTTGGAGCTGAAGGTGATAGGCACAGTGGCCACCCACGGAGCTCCAAGCTTACTCCACGCTAGACCTGGGGCTGAGCGATTGACCCGCCCACTGTCCTGTGAGGTAGAGATTGCCCTGCACAGCTGAGGAGACGGAAACTCAAAGAGACTGAGTCACTTCTCCAACCTAACCCAGCTATCAAGCAGTGCGGCTGGGATCTAAACCCAAGCTCTTGTTTGGATAACTCATAGAAATTTCTTGTGTCTATGTTGCCTCTGATCGCACAGCAACCCTGGGGGTATGCCAAGCACGTGATTACCATTATTATTATTATCCTGTTTTACAGAGCAGGAAACGGAGGCTCCAGGTCCCACGGTGGGTCAAAGATGGGACAAGGGACTTAGATTCTAACCCAGTGCTCGGGCCCTGGCAAGCATAGCCTCCCCACTGGATTTAAAAGGAGTCCCTTACTCCCTAAAGTCAAGGCTCCAACTGGATCATTCATTCATTCATTCATCCATCTGGCAGATATTTTTCAGGCTCCTTCCTAAAGCTTACCGTCTTTGTGAGCAAGAAAGACTTGAGACAATCACGTCTACAAACATCATAAAAACAGCGATGATAAGCATTCTTCCTGGGGATAGGGTGAGAGATTAGGGAAGGTCTTCCGGGGAACACCTGAGATCTGAAGATTAGGCATTTGCCCTGGGAAGTGGGTGTGGAGGCTGGGAATTGCAGCCTAGGCAGAGGGGACAACATGTGCAAAGGCCCTGAGGCAGGAATGAGCAATACAAATAAGGCTGGGAAGTACTCAGAGCAAGAACCCGGTGGGCTTGTCTTCACCCTAAAAGGAGGGACTCCAGGTTAGTGGAGAGGAGATTGGAGGGGGTTGAGTCATGGTGGGGACCCCAGTCAGGAGGCAACCTTAGTGGTCCAGGCACAGGGCTGCTGTGGAGCAGGAGGGGAGGACAAAGAAGAAGGTGGGGCAGCCTAGCTCTACCCACAGCTCCTTCAGGGCTCCTCCAGCCCTATCCCAGGGGCTTACTTTAGCGGTTAATGCTTAGGATACCCTGACCTCCAGGCAGTGATGTGCTGGTAATTGTTTAAGGACTGCTCTCTGGGGAAAAGTCTTTATTTGTAGCCTTTGCCAATAACCACGGTGTAAATACTTCCACCATTGTTGATTTCAGTCTCCCAACCCGAAGTCAATGAATAAGAAATGGGAAAGAGATGTTTATAATTGCCCAAGCTTGAGAAAGTTGGCTTCAACACACTACTGCCCTCAGGTCTCAGAAAGGCAGTGGTTCTAATGAAATATTATTTATATGTGTCTCACCCCTCTGTGTAATTCCTGTGTATATGTAAGGGGGAGAAGGTGAAGGCCGGGTGGAGGGGATGTGTAGGAAGGAGGGTGGGTAAGGAATTAGTAGTAATGCCACTCTCCACCCCCAGTCTTCCCAATGACTAAGAGATTGGTACTATTATTATCCCCACTTCCTAGATGAAGAAACAGAGGCACAGAGAAGTCAAACAACTTGTCCAAGTTCTCACAGCAATAAAGGGCAGAACTAGGGACTCAGTTCAGGTTCTCCTGAATCTCTGCCCTGTCCCACCTGTGAGCCACCCAAAAGGGAGGGAGATAAGGGAGAGTTGGGAGGGGACAGTGAATGGAGGATGGGCTAGCTGGGAGGCAGGAGAAAGCTGCCTCAGAAGAGATGGTTGGGGTGGGGGGGGCGGTCATCTGAAATTCTCTAGCTGGAGCCTTAATTCTGAAGGGGGTGACCTCTAGAAGTCAACTTGGGGTGAAAGTGATTTTTAGAGGGCGGTTATGAGCTTACTCTGTGAATGCTTCCTGGAGAGGGCAGGAAGTTGGGGTGGGCAGAGGTCACGCTCCTGGAAACCCACACTTTCCCCATCTTCTGCAACCTCTGCAGGGTGGGGGCTCCAGGCCAGAGCCCATGCAGCTGCAACTCTCTCCAGGTTTGCAAGGAAGGTGTCTCGGCAGACCCCGACGGCTCAGCAAGGACCTGGGAGCAGTCAGGTCAGTCCCAGCAGCCCGGGAACAGCTCCAGTCTGGGGTCAGTGAACTGGGAGCTGGCAACCTCCTCTCGGGCCAGCGCGGATTGGACGGGGTGTAAGGCTCTGGAATAGGGCTCGGGCCCAGGGCTGGGGCAGAGGCTGAGGGACACTGATCTGATCTTCAGGTCTTCAGGACACTGCCCACGGGCCGTCTGCGTTCTCCGTTCTGCAGAGGCTGGTGGCAGACTGGCAGGTCTAAGCCCCCATCCCCACATGCACACCCTGATCCTGTGTGCACCACCCTGAAGGTCCCCTCACTCTCTCTCTCTTCCCTGTGTTGCTCAGAATTGCCATTGCACCTTTGACATTTCCTTTTCAAAGTTCTTTCCAGCAATGAGAGTCCTGCCAGTGTTCTGAAGTTAATGTCCTTTCTCTGGGCCTCCGTTTCCCCATCTTCACAATAGAGATAAGTTCTCGTGAGACTCCATGAGTCTATGAGGCAGTCTGCATATTGTGTGTGTCTGGGGCTGGGGAGCATCATCCTTCAGACCTACTGGCTTGGTGCTAAGCACACAGTAGTCACTTTATGGATTGGTTTGGTGAGCCTGCCTTGCCCAGGAGCTGGGAATGAGAAAGACTCCTAAGGGGCAATGGGTCTGCATCCAGTGGTCACCCCAGGGATGGGTTGGGAGTGGCCCCTCCCCACTGTCTCTTCCCAGAAGCTCCTGGATATTCCCACTTAATTATTAATTAATTCTTATTATCCTCATCATCCCCCTCTTATGAACAGAGAGACAGAACCCCAGAGAGCTTACATTGCTTCCCCAAGGTTATTCAGCTCATAGGTGGCAGAGCAGAGACCTGAACCCAGGCAGCCCGGCTCCAGGGCCCATCTCTCTAACCATTGGACCACACAGCCTTTCTTGTAGTTTAGTGGTCTCCAAAGTGGGAAGAGGTCAGGAAGGAATTACTAGAAATTGTTACATTCATTTTATCTCATCCTTTAAAATTTCTATTGTGAATGTATATTTTACATGCAGTACATATATATCATTTATTATTTTTTTAAAATTTTATTTTTGGCTGCGTTGGGTCTTCGTTGCTGTGCGCCGGCTTTCTCTAGTTGCAGAGAGCGGGAGCTACTCTTCGTTGCCGTATGCGGGCTTCTTGTTGTGGTGGCTTCTCTTGCTGTGGAGCATGGGCTCTAGGCACGTGGGTTTCGGTAGTTGTGGCGTGTGGGCTCAGTAGTTGTGGCTCGCGGGCTCTAGAGCACAGGCTTAGTAGTTGTGGCGCACGGGCTTAGTTGCTCTGTGGCATGTGGGATCTTTCCGGACCAGGGCTTGAACCCTCATCCCCTGCATTGGCAGACGGATTCTTAACCACTACACCACCAAGGAAACCCCATATATTTCGTTTTAAAAGAGCTTTATTGAGTATGATTTACATACCATAAATTTACCCATTTTAACAGTGCAATTCTTTGTGCAAGCATCACCACAATCCAATTTTAGCACATTTCCATCCCCACCCAGAGATTCCTCCTGCTGATTTGCCGTCAATCCCCTGGCCACTGTTAGTCTACTTTCTGTCTTTATAGATTTGCCTTTCCTGGATATTTCATATAAATGGAATCATACAATGTGTGTTATTTTGTGTCTGGTTCCTTTAACTTAGCATAATGTTTCTGAGATTCATTCATGTTTTAATATGTATCAGTATTTCATTCCTTTTTATGGCTGAATAGTAGTCTGTTGTGTGGATAGACTGTATTTTATTGACCCATCTACCAGTTGATGGTTATTTGAGTCATCTCCACTATTTGGCTGTTATGAATAATGCTGCTATGAACATTTGTGGTTTTTGTGTGAACATAAGTTTTCATTTCTCTTGGGTATATACCTAAGAGTGGAATTGCTGCATCATATGGTAACTTTATGTTAAACTTTCTAAGAAGCTGCCAAAATGTTTTCCAAAGTGGCTGCACCATTTTACATTCGCACCAGCAATGTAAGAGGGTTCCCATTTCTCCATATCCTCACCAACACTTGTTGTTATCTGTCTTTTTGATTATAGCCATCCTAGTGGGTCTGAGGGGGTATCTCATTGTTGTTTTAACTTGCATTTCTCTAATGACTAACAATGTTAAGTATCTAAGTTGTCTAATTTTTTGGCATAAAGTTATTCATAGTATTCCCTTATCACCCTTTTAACTTCTATGGGGTTGGTAGTGATATTCCCTCTTTGGTTTTTATTTCGGTAATTTGTATTTTTTTCATTTATTTTTCTTTTTCTTGCTCAATCTAAAGTTTTCTCAGTTTTGCTAATCTTAAATTGTAGTTTCATTGTTTTTTTCTTATTGTTTTCTATTTCACTGATTTCTGATCTTTATTATTTCATTACTTGTGATTGCTTTGGGTTTAGTTTACTCTTCTTTTCCTAATTTCTTACAGTGGAAGTTTAGGTTATTGATTTAGCATCTTCTTTTTCTAGTATAAGTTTTTCAAGCTATAAATTTTATTTCTAAGTACCACTTTAGCTGCATTCTACAAATTTTCATGTTATGTGTGGTCATTCAGTTCAAAATATCAATACTTTAGAATTTGCCTTGTGATTTCTTTTTTTTTTTTTTTTTTTTGCGGTACGCGGGCCTCTCACTGTTGTGGCCTCTCCTGCTGCGGAGCACAGGCTCCGGACGCACAGGCTCAGCGGCCATGGCTCACGGGCCCAGCCGCTCCGCGGCATGTGGGATCTTCCCGGACCGGGGCACGAACCCGTGTCCCCTGCATTGGCAGGTGGACTCTCAACCACTGCGCCACCAGGGAAGCCCTGATTTCTTTTTTGACCCATGAGTTATTTAGAAACGTGTTGTTTAATCTCCAAATAGTTGGTGATTTCCCACATTTTCTTCTGCTGTTGATTTCTAATTTAATTTGTTGTGGTCAGAGAACATACTTTGTATGATTTTAATCCTTTTCAATTTATTGAGACTTCTTTTATGGTCTAGCATATTATCTATCTTGGTGAATATTCTTAGTGCACTTGAAAAGAATGTGCATTCCTGCTGTTGCTGGGTGGAGTGTTCTAATACATGGCAGATTAAGTTGTTGGACAGTGTTGTTCAAGTCTTGTATATCCTTGCTGATTTTCTGTCTAGTTGTCCCATACATTATTGAAAGGGGACTATTGAAATCTCCAGCTACTATTGTTTTTCCCTTTTTTTTCCCTGTGTGGACTGCATGTTCCTGAAAATTTTCCCCTAGTTCTTTGGAAGGCATACATTAAAAAAAATTTTTTTTTTGATTTTTCTTTCGGTTTTTATTTATCCATTTAGCCACTTAAAATTTTTTTAATTTTAAAATTTTCTTATTGAAGTATAGTTGATGTGCAATATTATATAAGTTATGGTGTACAACATAGTGATTCACAATTTTTAAAGGTTATACTCCATTTATAATTATTGTAAAATATTGGCTATATTCCCCGTGTTGTACAGCATATCCTTTAGCTTATTTTATACATTATAGTTTGTACCTCTTAAGCCCCAGCCCTATTTTACCCCTCTGCCCTTCCCTCTCCCCACTGGTAACCACTAGTTTGTTTGCTATATCTGTGAATCTGTTTCTTTTTTTGTTATATTCACTAGTTTGTTTTATTTTTTAGATTTCACCTATAAGTGATATCATATAGTATTTGTCTTTCTCTGTCTGACTTACTTCACTTAGCATAATACCCTCCGAGTCCATCCATGTTGTTGCAAATGGCAAAATTTCATTCTTTTTTATGGCTGAGTAGTATTCCATTGTATATATACATGCAACATCTTTTTTATCCATTCATCTATTGATGAACACTTAGGTGGCTTCCATATCTTGGCAATTGTAAATAATGCTGCTATGAACATTGGGGTGCATGTGTCTTTTTGAATTAGTGTTTTCATTTTTTTCAGATATATACCCAGGAGTGGAATTGCTGGGTCACATGGTAGTTCTACTTTTAGTTTTTTGAGAAACCTCCATACTGTTTTCCACAGTGGCTACAGCGATTTACATTCCCACCAACCGTGCACGAGGGTTCCCTTTGTGCCACACCCTCTCCAACATTTCTTATTTGTGTTCTGTTTGGTGACAGCCATTCAGACAGGTGTGAGGTGATATCTCATTATGATTTTAATTTGCATTTCTCGATGATTAATGATGTTGAGCATCTTTTCACGTGCCTGCTGGCCATCTGAATGTCCTCTTTAGACAAATGTCTATTCACATCTTCTGCCCAGTTTTTAATTGGGTTGTTGGTCTTTTTGTTGTCGAGTTATATGAGCTGTTTATATATTTTGGATATTAACCCCTTATCAGTCATACTATTTGCAAATGTTTTCAGTAGGTTGTCTTTCTAGCTACTATTGTGGAATTCTCTATTTCTCCCTTCAGTTCTGTCAGGCTTTGTTTCATGTATTTTGAGACTCTGTTGTTAGGTCATATCATTTTGATGAATTGACCTTTTTATCATTATAAAATATCTCTGTCTTTAGTATATTTCTTGGTCTTAAAGTCTATTTTATCTAATATTGGTATAGACAATTTTCCTCACTTGTGGTTACTGTTTGCATGGTGTATATTTTTTCATTCTTTTGCTTTCAACCTATTTGTGTCTAAGAATCTAAAATGTCTCTTGTAGGGAGTGTATAATAGAATCTTGTTCTTTTAATCTGGTTTGATAATGTTTAAGTCATTCACATTTAGTCTGAATGTTTAAGTTACTTATATTTAGAGTAATTATTGATATGGTTGGATTTCTCTCTGCAATTTTATTTTTTTCCATATGCTTCATGTCTTCTTTTGTTTTTTTTTTTGTGCTTCTGTTCTTCCTTTACTGTCTTCTTTTGTGTTAAATAAATACTTTTTTAATGTACATTTTAATTCTTTTGTGGTTTCTTTATTATATTTTTGGGTTACTAGTCTCAGTTTATTCTAGAGATTATAATATGTAATTTATCACGGTATACTTCATATTAATACTAACTCAGTTCTAATAAATTATCAAAACTTTGCTCCAATATAGCTCAATTCCCTCCCTTATCCTTTGTGCTATTATTGTCACATATATTACATCCATATATGTTATAAATCCAATAATAGTGTTATAATTATTGCTTTATATGTCTTTTTAAAAATTTAAGAGAAGAAAGGAGAAAATGTATTTATAGAATTCTTTACATTAAACCACATATTTATCATTTCTGGTTCTTTTCATTTTCTTCTGTGGATTCAAGCTACTGTCTGGTGTCCTTTCCTTTCTCCAATATAACTCTATTCCCTCTTTATGTTATAAACCCGACAATTGTTTTTTTAACTCAGTTAAGAGAATAAAAGAGAAAAATATGTTTGTAGTGTCTTCGTATTTACCTATATAATTGCCTTTTGCTCTTTATTTCTTCATGTGGATTCAATTTACTGTCTAGTGTCGTTTCCTTTTACCCTGAAGGACTTCCTTTCGTATTTTTTATAAGGCAGGCCTGTTAGCAACAAATTCTCACTCTTTGCTTGTCTGGGAGTGTCTTTCTTTCACCTTCATTGTTGAAGGCTGCTTTCATTGGACAAAGACTTCTTGATTGACAGGATATTTTTTCCTTCAGCACTTTGAATACGCCATCTCATCCCTTCTGGCCTCCATTGTTTCTGATACAGAATTAGCTGTTAATTTTATTGTGGCTCCCTTGTATGACGCATCAATTTCTCTCTTGCTGCTTTCAAGATTTTCGCTGCCTTTTAACAGTTTTACCATGATGTCTACTTGGACTTTGGATGTGTAAATTAACGTTTTTCATCAAATTTTTGGACTATTATTTCTTCAAATATGTTTTTCTGCCTAATTCTCTCCTCTTCTGGAACTCCTATTAAGTGTATATTGTGTGTTCAACGATGTTCCGCAGGTATCTGAGGCTCTGTTCATTTTTCTTCATTCTTTTCTTCTTTCTGTTCTTTAGACTGAATAATCTCAATTGCTGTATCTTCAAGTTTGCTGATTCTTTATTCTTCCAGCTCAAAGATGCTATTGAACCTCTCTAGTGAATTTTTAATTTCAGTTATTTCACTTTTCAATTCCAGAATTTCCATTAGATTCTCTCTCTCTCTCTCTCTCTCCGTGTATCTATAATATATATATCATATATATAATACATATATATGCGTATAATTTCTGTCTATCGATATCCTCTATTTGATGAGTCATTTGATGAGTCTTTCCTTTAATTCTTCGTACGTGGTTCCCTTTAGTTCTCTGAACACATTTATGATAACTGCTTTAAAGTCTTTGGCTGATAAGTGCAACAGGTGGACCACCACGGAGACAGTTCCTATTAACTGCTTTTCTCCCCCTGAATGGATCACATTTTCCTGTTTCTTTGCATGTCTTGTAATTTTTTGTTGAAAACTGGACATTTTAGACAATACGTTGAAGCAACTCTGAATTCTGACTCCCCATGACCATGATCAGGGTTATTGTTTGTTGAGTTCGGTGCTTCTTGTTTGTTTGTTTAGCGACTTGCCGAGACTAATTCTATGGAATCTGTCTTCCTCACAGTGGGAGGCTGCTGGTTCCTCTGCTCAGTTTATTTTTAAAATTCTTTTTATTTTGAAGCCTGGCTTCCTAGAAATTGCCCCAGGTCAGCATAACTTAGTGTTCTGCCAATGACTGGTCAGAAATTGTGCTTGAATACCTTGATCCAGTTAGGCTTCTATCCTCTGCCAATACATTTGTGTGTGGGTTGGGGAGCACATTGCAGATTTTGGCAGTTGTGACTCCCTGTGTGCTTAGCCAGGGATGAGTTGATAGCTGAGGCCTTCTCCAGTGTCCTCTTAGTGTACACACAGCCTTCCACATCCCCAGAGATATGTGGGAGCTTATCTAGACTCACTATGGCTTTCTTATTCCTGGATATCCCTGTTAAATGTTTTGCTGTTCTGCTAATTTCTTACTTGCTGCAACTAGTATTATACCTCAGGCTAGCTGCGATGTTGGCCTTAACGGACGTAATTTTAAAGAAACATACCTATACTGAGTGCGTGCTTCTATTTCCCGATAAGCGTGCACAATGAAACAAGTTTGGCAACGACTGGTCTACTTTTGTGCATCTCTAACTGCTCTGCCCTAGCTGGGGGCTCTGTCTGGATGCTGAGTGCTGGAACTGGCATCCCTTAGGTGGGGTCTAGGGAGCATTTGAGAAGAGCTGCTGCAGCAACAGGATTCTCCAGAAGGCATCTCAGGGGCAAGTGGTGGTCATCCAAAGTGGATGAACTTGACTCCTTAGGACTGTCGGCCCTGCCCATCCTGGCTGGGCTTTTGCTCCCACAGGGATGCAGTCCTGGCTCCTCTGTCAGCAGGCCTGGGGTGGGGAGCCAGTTTCCCTCTACACTGGCTTCCAGTCACCGGAAGCCTGCCAGACACTCAGGAGGAAAATCTAGCGGAGCCAAGAGAATGCTCAATTCCCTTAGGGCAGAGCTGCCAGCAAGGGGGGTTACCCAGGGGGCGGCTGTCTTCTGCCCAAGAAGCCCAGGCTCGAGAGGGCTGGGACCTGTGGCCTCCTTGGTCCCCTGGGTACTCACTTGAAGACAAGGAGTCAGAGAGCAGCCCCTCCCCCTGGGTACTGCCCCTGTCCTTGGGGTGAGCACGTAGAGAGGCCTGTGCCCATGAGCTGAAGGTCGGTGTGCTCGGCCGGCACTGTGGGTAGGAGGGGTGGAGGGCAGAGGGGAGAGCTGGGCTGACAGTCACGTAGGTTGATGTCATTGGTCACTCCACCTCCCTGAGGTATCACTTTCCTCATGGCCAAGCCTGCAACTGAGTTCAGGGGGGCCAGTCACGTCCCATCCCTGGCAAGCTCTTAGGCCACTCACTGCACTGCCTCTGGGGCTGCTGAGGTCAGGGTGGCACCTGCCAGCACTGCCTAGACTCAGCTCACCTCCCAAGGTGGGGAAGGGGAGGCTAGGGAGTAGGGAGTGTGGCAGGGACTGGTGCCTGGGGTCTGGGAGTGGGCAGACTGCTGAGAAGGTGTCCCAGGGTATGGGGTGGGTGGGGGTGGGTGGGAGGGGGACAGTAAGGTGGGTTTATATCACAGGGGAGCATCACCACAATTCAGGAGGTCTCAGTCTGAAGACGGGGGAGGCAGCCCTTGCCTACAGGTAGCTCCCAGTCTGAGGGAAACAACAGAGCCCTTGCCCTTAAGGAGTTTCAAGTCTGATGGGAGAGACGGTCCCTGTTCTCAGAGAGCCCTTGACTGATGGAGGAGACACAGCCCCTGCCCACAGAGATAGTGGCTGTGTCTGAGCTGAGCATGGTGGTGGCTGGGAGTAGAACCCCCTGCCCTGTTCTCTCCTCCAGTGTAAGCCTCCCAGGTCATCCAGAACAGATTCTTAGGAGGATCCCTTGCCCAGATGCAGGGGGAACCCGGCAGGTGCCCTGCATGTGACTGTCCACATGGGACAGGGAGGGGCTGCCAGAGCGTAAGTGCAGACAGACAGCAGCGTCCCCGTGTCTGAGTGCATCCTTGGGTCTGGGTCCAGCAGAGGGAGCTGGCAGCCAGCGGGAGCCGAGCAAGCCGGCCCTGACCCTGGAGATGGCCTTGAGGCGCTCCTGCTGCCCACCCAGGGTGGGCGATTCACCCCATGGCTGGAGCTGGAGTGTCAGCAGCATACGTAGGGACCCAGGCCTCCTCAGCCCACCCCAATACCCAGGGCTGCCCCACAGAGATCCCCCTGCAGAATCCCCAATTCCACACTTCCAGCTGAGCCTATGAAGTCTCTCCCATGGTCCCTGGGATAGGAGGGAGTGCAAGGGGTCAGAGCCCTGGGTGGGAGTTCTGCTCCCTCTCTTACTAGTTCCGTGACTCTGGGCAAGTTATATAATCTCTCTGGGCCTCAGTTTCTTCATCTGTAAAATGGGCTGCTGTGGAAGGAACGTGCATAAGATGTGCCTGGCACATAGTAGGTGCCAGTTAGGCAACTTCCCTTCTCCTCACTCCATTCTTCTCTGCTTCATGCAGGGGGCCTCTCCCTGACCTGAGGCTGAAAGCCTCGGGGGAAAGCCAGCTAAAGTCAGGGGGCACTACCAGGGCAGGCTTCCTTTGGAGATGAGATCTGAGTTGATGCTTCCTCTCAGCCCCTAACACAGACACGTCAAACTGCAGCCAGAATGAAGTGACGCTGACGGGAGAAGGGGCACGACCCCATTGACTCTTCACTTAGCACCCTGCCTAGCAACCCTCCCATTCATGTGCTCCTGGCTGCAGGTCAGTAGGACTTATTGGGCTCTTGTGACCCCGCCATCAGTGCTGAGGTCTCCTTGGGGTATGTAGCTCTCTGGGTGTTCCCCCTCTTTCCTGCTCAGCATATTTATTGAGCACTTATTTTGTGCTCTTCTAGTCACTAGGGAGACAGCAGTGAGCAAAACTGACAGAGGTCCTTGACCTCATGGAGCTCACATTCTAGAGGGGAGGGTGAAAACAACAAAATAAGTATATTAGAGGGTGGTAAGTCCTCTGGAGAAAAATAAAGAAGGGATGAGGGATAGGAGTATGGGTGTAAGGGGGTGGTGCACTTGTAACAGAGAAGTCAGGGAAGGCCACACCGAGAAGGTAACAGTTGAGTAAAGACCTGAAAGAGGGAGCCATGTGCAAAATGAGGGGAAAACATTTCCTGAGAGGGAACAGCATGTGCAAAGGCCCTGGGGTGGTAGCAGAGCTGGCTTATTTGAAGAAGAGCAAAGGGGCTGGTGCGGAATGAGTGAGAGGGGGAGTAGTGGCAGATGAATTCAGAGAGGTAGGAGGGACCAGATCCTGTGGGGCTGGTAAGCCACTGTCAGGATGCAGGAAAGAGACAGGGGGCACTTTCTTTTCCTCGATGGGCAGTGAGACAGTAAGAAAATGTCACCTGCTTTAAAAAAAGTGAGCCACAGAACTTCTAAGACTGGCACTGGAAATACCCTCCTGACTGAGAAGGGCAGCTTGGTCCATGAGACTCCGACTTCTTGGGGCTCTCTCACCAGATTCTGGTGCCATCCCACGTTGATCTTGGGGAGAGAGGTGGGGCTGCTCAAGGAAGCGTCGAGAGCAACCCGAGAGCAGGAGTTTCCTGTTAATCCTGCATCCTTAGTACCTGGACTTACGAGAGGTGCTCAACACAGCCCAGTTGAATGAAAGATGGAGGGAGTGAATGAGTGAGGGATGGACATAGGCCCTGGCCCTTCATTCCCCATTGTAGCAGAGACCAGGCTGGAAGTTTTCTCATGTCCCGGGTGATGCACTCAGAGAACCAGGACTCTGAGATGATGTGGCTGACGAGGCCTCACCTTACTCCTTTTCCACGTGGGGTCTCTTGCGGGGGGTTCTCTGCTGGCTCCTGGGTGGCATTTCTGTGGCTGAACCACATTACACACCCCACCTCACCCGCTCCCCCATACACACACACCTCAGACACACAGCACCTTCAGAGGCTGAACTGTGTGTCAGGATCCCCACCTCCTGAAATCCAGCGTCGGGTCTGAGGTCTGTCTCTTTCCCCCCTGAGCCACATCAGAAGGCGCCACCCGCTGTGGGGAGCTCCCCTGGACCCCGACACAGGGTGGTGGTCTTTCGGACCTTAACAGAATGACCCCAACCTCAGGCAATGGCGGGGAGTGGCCTAGAGCTGGGTAGTAATAGCAGCTACTCACATTCATCAAGCTCTGGCCATGTGCCTGACTCTATCCTCAACACACCACCCACATTACCTCACTTAGCTCAGAGGCCTCCGTGCACCAGTCAAGGGGGCTGGGGCCCCGAGAGGTCAAAGAACTTATCTGGAGGCATTTTCTGGGTGGGGGTAGAAGGCCTGCAGGGCCCTGGCTCAGAACAGCCCCGCCTACCACTGCCCTGGAGCACCTAAGCAGAGGGGTTCGGTCCATGACCCACGTTCTCCTGGGAGACCCCAGCTGAGGATGTCAAACACTTGCCCACCCTTCAGAGGAGAGGCTGGGGTCCTGGGGTGGAAGGGAAGTGAGCTAGGAGAGCTGGGCTTGTGAGATGGAGCGGGCGCCTGCGGTCCCTTGTCCCTGGCTGAGCTGCGAGGAGAGTGGAGGTGGCTTTGGCACTCAGGGCTTGGGTGCCCCCAGGGTGTGCGCTGCTTCTCCCGTCTGCGGGGCTGCCAGCTGCTCACTCTTCACCTCTGGGCCGGCTGGGCCCCGCTGGAGAGAGGTGCTGCCAGCAGGGCCAGGCCCAGCCTCCCCGCCCTGGCTGAACAGAAAACAGATCTGGGGGACCCACAGAGTCTTCCAGAGCTCATGCCTCCTGCCCTGGTGGAGGAGACTGAGAGTGGGGCCCTGCTCCAAGCCCTGCTCACTCCAGGACTCAGCTGCCCCCTCTGGCCAGCGACGCTGCCTCCCTTCCTGCTGGCTCACGGGAGGTGAGAGGATAAGGGGCAGGAAAGCTGCAAAGTGCTCTGTAAATTCACCAGTTCACACAATGTCACCACTGTTCACAGCTGGGTGGCCTTTCCTCTGAACGTAATGCCCAGGAACTATATCTCTCACCTGGGCACAGTGCACCTTGCCCTTGACTGATAACCACCTGTGCACATCTCTCACCCCCAAGCGTAGACAAGCCCGGGGGAAACGCAGGAATTGGGTGGGAGTCCACTCAGCACAGCGCCTGGTACAGAGGGAGGTCCCTTCCTACTTCTCTCCCTTCCAGAGAACAGCAGACAGAAGTGGGCAAGGGGTGGGGTGGAGGCGGGGTGGGGTGGGTGTGCTTAGGGAACAATAGGAAGACCCTGGACTGGTGTCCTGGCTCTGCCCAACTGCACCTACGTCCTGTTTGCCTCCCTTTGAGATGTTTGAGACTGGAAGTGATGCCTTTGGGGACACATGCTCAGGCTGCCTCTTCAGATAAAGGCTCTATGCATCTCAGAATTCAGAGCTGGCAGGATGGGAGGATGTGCTCCTGACAGATGTCGTGAAGCTGGCAGAGAGAAAACCTGCAGAAGAGGCCGGTCCCACAGCCCCAGCTCTTGCAGCTGCCTGATCACAACCCATCGTGGCCGCCAGTGGCGGCCAAGTCTCTGTGCGTTTCCTCCAGGGCAGGAGCTGGGTTGTATTCCTAGTGCCTAGGGCAGAGTCGGGCCCAAAACATGCCCATAACATGTGCTTGGCCGAGGTGCGTGGGGTCCTTGCTCATGTGAGCGCCAGCTGGAAATGACAGTGGCTTCTCTTTGTGAATGCTCGCTCAGCAGTGAACCCAAGGAAGTGGGGCCTATGGGTGATGGGCATCCTGGACTCCAGGAAAGGAAGGATCCCATGGCTTTACACTCTGGGAGGCACTGAGAACCAGGAAACATGCAAGGCTGGGAAGAGGGGCCCCTTCCGAACCATCATGGCCAGGCTTGCGTGGAGGCAGCAGTGGGGGTGGAGAGGGTGCTGAAACAAACTCCATTTTGAAAGTCCGTATTCAAAATCTGGTAAAATGAACTCTTGGCCAAATTCCAGCGGATGGCTCATACATTGGCCAAATGCATATATGAGAGTGTGTGTGTGTGTGTGTGTGTGTGTGTGTGTAGGGGGAAGTGGATGGAGCAAGCTTTATAAAAATTCTATTGAAAAAGACATGGAAGTTTGGTTAACCATAAACTCACTGAGAATTTCTTAAAAAAAAAAAAAAAAGCAACCATAATCTGAGGTTATATTAATAGGAGCATAGGACCCAGGATAAAGGAGGAGATGTATGTCCTGCTATACTCTGAGCTGGTCAGGCTGTACCCAGAATGTGGGGCCTCTCTGAGGGAGGAGAAGCACTGGTAGCTAGATCAGACCTGAGGGGACAGCTTGGCTAGAGTGGAGGTGGGGTAGATGCTAAAGAGAGAGGGTCAATGGAGGGCTGGCATGTAGAAGCAGGAGAGACCTGATTATCGTATTTGCTCCAAAGAATAAAACACTTGGATTGATGGTTTGGAAGGTACAAGGAGATGAATTTTGGCCTCAGCAAGACCTTTCTAATCATTAGAATTGAATTATATAATAATAATATAATATGTAAATTTTGTACTACATAATTTAACAATATAATATAATAAAAGTACTTTCTAATAATTAGTACAGGGTTGAACTCTGCATCACTGGGTGTATTCAAGTAGCCACTGATGACACCTATCTAGGATGTTGCAGAGGGCATTAGCAGAATCACTAGGACCCATAATTTTGGGCTCATGGCAGGCCTACTGAAGTTCAGTCTAGAAATCTGCTTTACTTATTTATTTTTATCCCAGATGCAGACAATTGAACTAATTATACTACCATCATTGTTCTGTTCAAAGCCCCCTTTAATGTTATTTTTCTCCTTCACCCCTGATCTCCACTCCCATTTCTCACCATCCCCAGCCCCCTGCCTCCAGACCCTCATTCTATGTGCTTGATATTGGTCTTGAAATATGCATCTTTGTATACTGGGTCGTGTTGTTTTCTGCGGGCCTCTCACCGCTGTGGCCTCTCCCGTTGCGGAGCACAGGCTCCGGACGCGCAGGCTCAGAGGCCATGGCTCACGGGCCCAGCCGCTCCGCGGCATGTGGGATCCTCCCGGACCGGGGCACGAACCCGCGTCCCCTGCACCGGCACTGCGCCCCCAGGGAAGACCTTTCTGCATGTTTTACCATTTATATAAATGGTGTTATGCTATAACTCTCCTCTTTTTCTTACTTTTTTCATTCAGCACTGCTGTGAAGATCCGTGTATCCTGGTACATGCATCTGGCTTGTTTCTAACCACCATGTGGAAGAGAGCTGCCACATCTTACTTATCCACTCCCCCAGGGATGGACACTTAGGCTGCCTCCAATTCCCCACTACGCTAGATTTTGCTGTCATGAGTACCCAGTACGTGTCCTCTTTCCACCCTATATAATCGTTTTTCCAGGCTATTTACCCATTTGTGGGATTCTGGGATGTCAGGTGTGTGCGTACTTAGTTTCACTAAATATTGCCAGATTGCCGCTCTCAGGATGGATATACAAACTTATCCTCCAACCCGCAGGACACAGGAGTCTCATCTCCTCACAGCGGGTATAATCCACCTTCCTACTTTGTGCCATTCAGTTGTGTGTGGAGAGGCATATTTTCGTTTGAAGCATGCAGCTCTCTGATGACTAATGAACTTACCCATCTCTTCATATCCTTGGCCATTGTACTTCCTCTTTTGTGGCATGCCTGTTCATATATTTTTGCTCATTATTTTTTTCTATTGGATTTCCTGTCTTTTTCTTGTTGATAAAAGAAGTTCATTGACCATTTTAGATTCTAATCCCTGGCAGGTTTCAAAGTTGTGAATCTCTTTTCCCAGTCTGAGAATCTTCCATTTTAGCGGGTGTTCTAAGGTTCAGCTGGGTTTGGGAAGCCCTGGGGTAGATCATTTCTAATTCTGTCACTGCATGCTTTTAAGATTCTTGGGCTTTCTGAGAAGATTCCTTGCCACTTGTGGGGGGAAACAGAGGCCTCAGGAGGTGTGAGGGCAAAGGGATGTCGTTGTGAGTGTGGATGTGGAGCTGGGGCAACCCCTGTTTCTTGACCGTCTCTAGCAGTGCATTGTGTCATGAAGATGTTCATGTGATGTGGCCCAGACAGGCTTGTGAGGTCCTCCTGGGGGGTGATACACAGCTCATTTGGATAAAACCTAGAATATCTCATTGTTCAGAAGAGATCGTCAATCTACTGGAATTTTCTCAACAATAGCAACTTAACTTTTTTGCCTCTGTGGAATTTTAAAAATTTGACTGCAAAATTTTCAACACTCCTCCCACTGAGAAGTAGTGGGGGGAGGTCTGTGTTTCCTCCCCTTGAATATGGGCTGTTTTTTGTGCCCAGTAGAATTTAGCAGAGGTGATGCTGTGTGACTTCTGAGGCTAGGTCAGAGAAGGCCCTGAATCTTCTGCCTAGCTCTTTTGGGACACTTACTCTGGAGGAAGCTAACTGCCATGTAAGACATCCAACTACCTTGAGACTGCCATGCTGGAGAAGCCACACATAGGACACTGGTCAACAACACTACCTGGGCTCCCAGCCAATGACCAGTGCCAACTGCTAGCCATGTGAGGGAGCTGTCTTGGATGTCCAGCCCTAGCTGACATCTGACAGCAACTGTATGAGAGACCCTGCAGTGAGAACTGCCCAGCCGAGCCCCTCCTGAATTCCTGACTCACAAGATCACGAGACAACAAAATTGTTGTTTATACCACTAAGTTCTGGAGGTAATTTGTTAAACAGCAATAGTAACCACAACAATCTCCTGGAACATAGCTAGCATAGTTACTTTAAATCTTTGCTGATAACTCTAATACATGCAGCTTTTCTAGGTCTGTTTCTATTTATCATTTCTGATGTTTTAAAAATTGTTATCTGACTGCTCATGTGTATAGGTATTTTAAATTATGTGTTAGACATTGTATTTACAGTCTTGTTTGTAAAAATAATCTGAGGTGTAGAATGATGTTACCTTCCTTTGGAAAGGATTGACATTTGTGTCTGCCAGGTGCCTGGGGCACTAATAATACAGAATCACCTACTTCAATTTTAAGGACTGAGTGATTAGAAACTGAGTTGTCTTCTTCTGGTTCACCCCTAACTCCTAGGATGTATAGCCCTTTTTGGGTGCCTGACCAAAGAGAGAGCGTTCACCCCTTGGTAAGCCTGGAGCTCCAATCTATGTCTCTTAGTCTCACAAGGCTGTCAAAAGAGTTGTTTAGCTTCTTGGACTCTCAGCTGACCCCTCCAGAATGGGCAAATGCCACTCTTACTTTTCTAGGTCTCAGCCGTGGTAAAGAAATTTATTGCTGTCTTGTTAGCTCCCTGATGACTTCAAGTAAATTTTAAAACTATTTTGTCTAGCTGTTGTAGTTTTTCTCAGTAGGAGCATTGGTCTAAATCACTTTGTCTACCATTATTAACTCATTTAATTAATTCTTTAAATGTCAAAAACACAAAGAAATATAAAATTATGTTCTTCAAAAGTTCTTGTAAAAATATATATCACACTGTCTCTAACCTTAAACAGATATTGACCATAATCCAGTTTTCCACTGAAGACACAGGGTTCCCATTAAGAATATCCCCTATCGTAACTAAAACATAGTGATGCCCCTAGAAACTGGGGTACATCATTTTCTTCGTCCCTACCCTGAATTCTGAGTTCTTGGGTCTCCTTTTTACTGTTTGTGTCTTCACTTGATACTTTTTGCTGTCAGTAAAAATACCCTTAATGACATTTTCCCCATTCTAACTTTAAACCTTGGCGTTTTCCTGCATGGTGTTCGCCAGGGGTCCGAGCTGAAGGTGGATGCAGTGCTCATCCTTGATCAAGGGGTGATGCATCACTTCAGAGGTGATACTGGAATAGAACTGCAACTTCTCGTCATAGGTGACACAAGGGGGCTTCTTGGCGGCAAACCTCTCCATCACGATCGCTTTGTCCAGTTTCCAGAACGGTCGGTACTGCTTGCATATCTGCAGGTACTTCATGATATTGATCAGAATCCTGTGGACGTTTTGGGGGATCATAACAACCTGCTCAATTATCTGAGGGTTCTGAGAAATATTATTGTAAAAGCTGATTATAACAAGTCTTCTTCCATTCCCTTCTGAGGTGGGCATTCTATGCAGCTGCCTTTCATCCAGCGAACAAAATTCTGGCAAAATAAGAATCGGGGGAGAAAAGACAGCCCTTTGGTATCTATTTTGCTTCCTATGTACATATCATATTCAGTAATAAGTCTTGCTAGTAAGGGATATCACTTTATTATTGATAAGCTGTGCTAGATTGCAGAAAATCACCACAATCCTTTGTTCCTCCCATCAAGAGGTTCTGTCTGGAAAATGGTCTATCGGGGGGACCTATTTTCCCACCCTGGGCTAGCTTGTGACTTGACTTGACCAACAGATGGGGAAGTGGCATTATACAAGGTCCAAGCCCAGGGCTCAAGTAGCCCAGCAGCTTCTACTCTCATGCTCTTGAAACCTTGCAGCCACCAGATGCGTGAACTTCAGCTAGCCTACGAGATGATGGAGACCCAGGAGAACCAGAGCCCCCCAGCCAACAGCCAGCCAATCATCAGACATGTGCTTGAGCACAGCCAAGTTTGGATGTATAAAACAACATTAGTTTCCAGTGTCCCAGAACAAATCTGTCATTTGATGCCTCCCTGCTACATAGTCAAGAGCCCCTCTTCTTTCAAGCAAACCGTGGGTGGTTATACACAACATCTCTGAACCATAGTCTGGCCACCTGTAGAATGGGAATAACAACAACTACTAATTCTACTGCTCACTGTAATACCAATACCAAAACTGATAGCTGACGTTTATTTAGAGCTGATTGCCAAGCACTGTGTTAAGTGCTCTACATGTTATGCCATTTAATTCTCCCAACCCACTCTAGAACATGGATTGCATTATCACTTCCACTTACTAGATGAGGTAATCCAATCCTAGTTTAAAACTTTTGCTCACTGTTTTCAGTCATGAAATATGAATCCTGAAGCTCAAATAGTGCAGTCAAGCCAGCTTAAGTCACCTCGTCGTAAGTGTTTATTTGCAGAGATTTTTGTTAATGAACTGCGTTTCCAACACTTTCCAAGTGGATAGGTAAAAATTCTCTTCGTTTAAAAAAAAGCATTGATTTAAAAAATACTAATAAATAAAAGAAAGCATTTATGAAGATAAAATAATACAGTCTTCACTAAAAAGGCTCAAACCCATCTGTGGTGGGGGTGGGAATAAACTGGTATGAAATACTATGATTAATATCCACAATGTTTCACAGAGAGTTTTTCCTATTTATTTACCCCTTGGAAATTGTTTTCCTGTTCAAAGACTTGGTAATGTAACATCTAAAAGTTAAGAGCATTTATATGACAGACGTTTAGTAAATGACCTATTTGCATAGATTTAAAAAAACCTTTAATACATATGTAAATTAGATAACCAAGCATACAAGAATAGTGTGTAAGGTAAGAGCAGATAGGCTCTGATTCAGGTTGGGGAAAAATAGATCAGTAAAGTTTAACTGTCAGACAGTTGTTGAGAGCACCTTTAGTCTCCTCAGAAGCCTTTTTATCTCGGATCTCAGTCTGGATGGTTGAGGTTGTCAGATACGTGGGTTCTGGATAACTGAAGTGATACCGCACTTGCCCTGACTTAGATGCCCCCACTGGAAGCAGGGAGTCAGGGGGCACAAGCAGTGTCCTAAAGCAGCTCAGGGGCTTTGGCCAGCGCTAGGCTGCCTTGTCTTTGTTTCCGAGGCCCCACCCTGTCTCCTGACTAAGGAGACTCAAGAAATCCTGGCAGAGAATGCTGTTCCCTGCTGCCCTGCGGAGATGACCACTTCACGGAGAGCGGAGGGAGGAAGGAGGAGAAAAGCAAAAAGAAAGGTCCTCTTTCAGGCTCAAGATTATGTGGAGTGGCTGCCGCAAGGCCTGCCAAGGGCTGACTCACCAGGCTGGGACGAGGCACTACAGGTGCACTCAGGCCAGCAGGCGATAGGCGCCGGTTGCAAACAGGCCCACACCCGAGACAGACCACCAGGGACAGGTGGAGACAGCCCCTGCGGGAGCATGGGAGCCGGAAGGGCGTGCTTCCAGGGCCTGGTGCTGAGCACTCACAACCGTGGAGACCCTGTGACTTCATGGCCAAGGCATAGGAACGCTGATCCAGGAGTCCAGAGACCTGGGGCATCCCCTAATGTGGGCCTCATCCTCCTAGCTCTGAAGTTCTGGTTCTAACTGCCATTAGTATGCTCTGGGACGTCATAGAGAGCACACACACTTTTCAAGCCTTGTTTTATCCCTTTCGGGGTGACTCCTTCACCTGTGGTATCTCTAAATCTTTACCTACTTTAAGTCGGTGCCATTATTAGTCCTGTTTTATAGATGAGAAAACTGAGGCACAGGTTGTCCAACGATGCACAGCTGAGAGCTAGGTTTCAAAGCCAGAGCTGTGTGAGTCTGGAGCCCATGCAAAGCCCTGCATTGTGCAGCCACCCCAGGAGACCAGGAAACAATGCCCTGCATCTTGGCAAATACAGAGCTGGCTCTGGAGGTCTGGCAGAGGCAATAGGGGTGGGATGGTCAGGGAGCTTCCTGGAGGAGGGGGAGATTGAGCAGCTCCTAGCATGGAGACAGGCAGCACGGGAGGTGAGGGCTGGTGGGGGGCTGGTAGCTGAGACTTGGATCCTTAGCTGACACCTGCATTTAGCAGGTTGAGGGTAGGGGTTGAAGGATGGAGAGGGAGATTGACTTCTGCCTCTCTTCTGCCCTGGGGGAAGTGACCTGGGACCCCCTCCAGAGCTGGGTGCCAGGGCAGGCTGTTCACTACTCTGCTCATTACCAGCTGTGTGAATAGGTAAGTTCTAGAGACTTTGTAGACTTCAGTTTTCTCATCTGTGTATGGGAATTATAATATGGAGGTTGTTACCATAATGAGATTGAGTGAATGGAGTAACTCATGCAGAGACTGGGCACGGTGGCAGTACTCCTCACCCACACCTTCTCTTCTCTGGGCTGAGGTCTCACGTCTCTCATCTTTCCCCAGAGCCCTCCTTGCTGGAGTCTCTGACGTCCCCGGTGGCCCAAACCATCCCTCCCCATTGCAGTGGACTCCCTGAGTGACCAGCTCCTTCCTACCTTGTCCCCCTCCTACCTTCTCTCCCTGGTGGGGCCCACACGCTGCAGCCTGTACTCCCTAACTCCTCTGCCAATGAGACCCTTGCCTGAGGCCTCATGGAATGTTTTCTCTGCCTTTGTCCCACTGGCAGGAGATGAGGTGCCCTGGAGCTAAGTGCTGGAGACCTGGGTTCAAAGCAGGCTCCATCTCATTTAACGGTTGGGTCAGCCACCAGCCCTCACTGGGGTTTCCTATCTGAAAAGCAAGGTTGTTTGGGGACCCTCTCCCGGGGGCCTCAGGGCCAGCTGAGGTGACTCTGGTCAGTGGCTGTACTCCCTGGCAGGGAGGGGTGGGTGAGGCTGGGCAGGCAAGGATGGAGGGACAGCTGTCCTCCCTTCCTGTTCTCACAGCATCTCCCTCCCTCCCTCCTCCTGTTGTCCAGAGGCCTCCCAGGGTCCTTTGCCTGAGAAAGAAACTGTCTGCCCTCTCTTGTCAGAGGACAGGGGCTCGATAAGGAATTAGGTGAGCAAATCCAGCCTGCATGTTAATCCTTCCTTGCTCTGAGGGACCAGGGAGGTGGGCAGAATGAGCGCCCGGCCCTGGGAGCGGTCATGTCTAGACCTCCCGCTATCAAGGCAGCAGGAGATTAGCCAATTAGCCTGGAGGAAAGCGGGTCTGGCTCCTGGGGGCTCTGGGCTGCATCTCCCAAGAGAGCAGGGCCTTCTGGGAGTGCCGGCTAGGTGAACAGGGGCAGCTGTGGGGCTATGCCCAGAGCCCACAGGGTACCCACAGGAGGGGGCCTTCCTGTCTGCCATGTATGAGGTAGGGGACAGCAGGGGTGGGTCCTGCACTCAGTACCCCATCCTCCTGGATATGAGTCCTGTAATGACAGAGAGGACTCGGCACACGGGCAGTGCTGGGTTGCGGTCGACCGCTGTCACTGTTAGTATTGCTGTTATCGTTTCTACCATGTGCTGAGCATCTGTGACTCGACGTTATCTCTATGAAGTCATATTATTAACCCAACTTTAAGGATGGGGAGAAATTGATTGGAGATTCAAACTCAGGTCTCCAAACCCTGGTCTCTTAAATATTACACTTTGCTCTGTTTGTGCCATCCTGGGTCACCTGGGGCACTTGTAACAAATGCAGGTTTCCTAACCCACCCCAGGCCTGCTCAGTCAGGACTTCTTGGGGACAGGGACAGTCCAAGGAAGCTGTATTCTCAGGAAGCTCCTAACCACCACATCATGACTGACTGTGATGCAGGAGATCTGTGCTCTGACTCCAAGAAACTCAGACCTAAGAGACCCTCCTTCCCCTCTTCCAGGGTACCCTCTACGCCGCCTGGGGCAGGGGGGCACCACTCCTTTGGGAAGGGGAGATTTCCCCTCAGCCACTTCCTCCCCTCATTCATTGAGGAATATTTGGTACCTCTGGCATCCCTCCAGAGGCCATGGCAACGGTGGAGGGCAGGCAGGCGGGTGGCTTCCCTGGCAGAGGGGCTCACCAGCTTCATCTCGGCTCAGCCTGGCAGCCCTGGCCTCACGAACTGCTTCTCTGCATCCATGATGGGGAAGGCCCAAAGGGGGCCCTCAGTGGTCTGAGGTCACCCAGATCCCGGGAGAAGACAAAGCCCTCAGGCCAATGGGTTACTGAGCCACCCATGCCCATGGGCAGCTCAGTCGGGTCTGTTTCTCATCAGCCTCTCTGGGCCTTGAGGAAACCGAGGCTTGAGGCCGACCAGCGGCCTTGTGGTTTTGGAAGCAAGGGGAGGCCAAGTCCTTGAGTTCCCAGGACCTCTGCCTTCACAAGTCTGCACAGGCGTGCACAAGCACACACACACACACACACACACACACACACACACACGTGTGTGGATTGGCTGACACATATGCAGCCTGAAAATACCCACATGCACACGTGCTCAGGGCTCAGACTTTGGCAGCCAGGGAGATAGGAGGGCCTGGTCTGAGGACGCCTCACCCTGTCTGGTCCCATCTTCTTCCTCAGGCTACTTGACCCCAGGACAGGGAAGGGCATGGGCTCTGGCTTCAGCTCTGAAAGGTTCTCCCTTTCCTTCCTGACTTAGAGGGGCTTCTAGGCCAATGCGTGAGGCTCATGAGGTATGAGGAGCCTTCTCTATCCTCTGTCCCCACACAAAGGAGAACAAGGCTAGTGCCAAAGAACACTCATCACGCCTGCACTCGTCTTGCTGTGTGTGGGGCCGGCAGGCAGGGTCAGACTCCAGCCTTGGACCTGAACCGACTCTTTTTTTTTTTTTTTTAAATTTATTTATTTATGGCTGTGTTGGGTCTTCGTTTCTGTGCGAGGGCTTTTTCTAGTTGCGGCAAGCTGGGGCCACTCTTCATCGCGGTGCGCGGGCCTCTCACTATCGCGGCCTCTCTTGTTGCCGAGCACAGGCTCCAGACGCGCAGGCTCAGTAGTTGTGGCGCACGGGCTTAGTTGCTCTGCGGCATGTGGGATCTTCCCAGACCAGGGCTCGAACCCGTGTCCCCTACATCGGCAGGCAGATTCTCAACCACTGCGCCACCAGGGAAGCCCCCTGAACCGACTCTTGAGTGATGCCTCCTCCGTGGTTAACTTCAGAGACAGAAGCTGACTCCCTCCTCTCTGGGGTGGTGGCTGGCGTCCCGCTGCCCTGGGCCAGGAGGCAAGGGCACTGGGGCCTAAGGTCTTGGACACAGACCTGGTCATCTGGCCCTGCCTCTGTGGGGGTTAGCCGGGCTGACTTGGGGATGGGTCATCCCACCCCAGCCCACTTTCCCTACTTGGATTTGGGGGCCTATGGGCTACCACCAGCTACAACCAGCTTCGAGAGCTCCTTGGAGGCTGGGGCTTCCATCCCTACGTGGACACCCAGGCAGGATGGTGGCAGGCGCACGGTGGGTGCTCAGTACACATGGAGTACGCCAATGCACCCTGTTTGTTCCCAATTCCTTTATTTCTCTTTGTTCAGTTTTTTTCTCCCTTTCTTTCCCTTCCTATGCCTTAGGCCTGGGACATCCCTAGCACTGCCGAGCCTGCTTAGGACCCCCAGGGAGGGGCATAACCTGAGCTTCCAGAGGCTATCCCATCAGAGGCCAAATCTCCCATCGATCCCAGAGATGAGGGCTGCCTCTCACCAGCCTCTCTGGGCCTTGGGGCAACTGAGGCTTGAGGCTGGCCAGCAGGATATTTACTTCTAAGAGACAATTTTCCTCAGAGGAGACTGGCATTTCATCACAGCCATCACAGGCAGAGCCTCTGCTCTGACCATCTTTGATGCTGGCACTCTGCCAGCCATCAGCACCCACCCTCCTCCCGGTCTGAGGGCTGCCCTCCTCGGCCAGCTCAGGGAGTCCTGCCCTGGGCCCAGAATGGGAGGAGATTTCAGGCTGTGGCTGCCAGGGGCTGCCAGCCTGACTTGGGAGATGCCCGCTCTCCACAGAGAGGTGGGCCACAGGCTGTGGGCTCAGGACGGCTGGGGCAGGCCAGGCCAAATGGAGGTCGCTTCACTCAGAGATGGCCGACTCAGCCCTGGCAGAGAGCATGGCACACAGCGGGACTGGCACAGCGCCCTCGAGCAGGGCAAAGGGGAGGGAGTGGGCCTGCGGGTGTGTAGAAACCTTCAGGAACGGGTTTGAGAGCTCAGCCTCTGTCCCTGACTGCCTGGGTTTGCAATCACGTGCTGAGACCTCGGGCACACAGGACCTTTGTGAAACATCAAGCCTAATAGCTCTACCTGGTAGACTTGTTTCCAGAATTAAATGAGTTTCTCATGTAGAACACCTAGAATAGTGCCTCGCACATAGTAAGCCCTCGCTTGATGTTGGACGTGATTGTTACAGACTGGAGTGAATTGTAACCCACTCTAAAGGGCCTTAATTGACTGTTGACATTTGGTTTCCTCCATTGGACTCTGAGCTCCCCAGGACCTTTATCTCCTATGCCTGGCACATCTCAGGGACTCAAAACTACGTGTTGAAAGGATGAATACGTGAACGAGTGGATGAGGGAGTGTAGGGCATCAAGAGCTTCTTCCCGGAAGAGGCAGCACCTGGGGAAAGGGCCCCACAGAGCTGGGGAGGAGAGCCTTGAAGGCTGGGAGGCCTCTGCTGAGCTGGCGTCAGGGGAGACTGTCGAGGACAGGAGCCCCGCCAGGCCTGAGTGGACAGGAAGGAGAGGGGCTGGAGGGAGACCAAGCTGGCCACAGCCTCCCACAGAGGCTGGCCGGCCTGTCCCCTGTCCTGGGTCTCAGGGGTCTGGGGCTGGATGAAGCTGCTTCTGAGGTGAGGCTGGGTGGGAAGAGCGCAAGCAAAGGCATCCGGGGCCTTCAGCTCACACCCATCTTCCGCTTCCGGCCAGACACCCATGGGCCATTTGTGGGGCCTGGAATCCTGTTGTCACTGAGAGAAAAACCAGCCTCGCTCCAGAGACTCCTCAACCAGTGGAGAAGCAAGTGTTGGAGATAAGAGGATTTTAAACAAATCAACTCCCTGACAGGAGACTTAAGAGAGGAAAGGTTGTGAGTTCGCTCTCCCTCTCTCTCGCTCTCCTTTCCTCCCTACTCTCCCTCCCTTTCGTCCTCCTTCTTTCCTTCCTTTTTTCATTCTGTCTTTATTAATAACCCCCACCCCAAGTTCAAAACAAAACAAAACAAAAACTCCCCCTCCCCCTCACAGTGTCATCCTGTGCTAAACACTGAGCACTTATAAAAGGGTTTATTGACCCAAAGAGTCAATAAAAGGGTCATCCTGTACCTTCCCCTGCTTCCAGTTGCAACTGCATATAGATCCACACAGGTGATGCCCTGTTTCCCTCAGAGGTGCCCTATGGCACCTGCTTTGGCCCCTTCTGTCCAGCCATCAGACCCAGCTCCAGGAAATGATCCTTGGGCAACAAAGGGCCCAGTGTAGACCCCAAGAACTGACCACTTACACATAGAGCAGGTGAGGCTGAGCTGGGCCCAGGTCTGGATGGTTGGTGGCAAGAGTGTCACTGAAGGGGAGACGTGGCCCCGCCCTCAGGGAGCCCTGGTCTGAGGGGAGACGCGGCCAGGACCTCAGGGAGCCCCAGTCTGAGGGGAGACACAGCCCCTGCTCTATGAAACCCCCAATCTGAGTAGTTAGATAACCGCACTATGGATAACAGCCTATTTTTCACTTTTCGTGCAGGACGGCGGGATGTTGGGAGGGATGGGCCCCCCACAAAGGGCGTGGGTGAGAATGTGTCTGAGGCTGTCGGGACAACGGGCAGTGGGGAAGAACTGCACCCTCAGTTTCCTCTGTCCCTTTTCTGTCCCCAGCCTGACTGACCATCACTGAGGGTCACTGGAATCCAGTGTCTCCTCGGGACAGGGGAGAGTCAGGGCTCAAGAAGCCTAGTGGCTCTCTGGAGTCTGGCAGGCGAGTGACCACAGGAGATAAGCCCCTGAGATAAGAAGCAATCAAGTCACCTCATTTAGTGGAGAGCCTGTCGGTGACAAGCCGAGCCCTGCACGGCCCAGGACGTGTGTGGTGGGGAGGTGGGGGAGTGGGCATGAGGTCAGGGCTGTTGGGCAAGAGGCCTTCTGAGGCAGCCCCCCAGCTCCTCCTGTCTGTCTCTGCCCAGGTGGAAATATTCCCATTTCCCTGACACCAGAGCCCCTCTAGTGGGACCTCATTACGATGGAGATGGTGGGGATGGAATTGAGGGGAGGCGTCTGGATTCCCAGCAGCTTCTTGGCTCCTATCCACACACATCCCCCACCTGTCACATCATATTGAGTGCGAGCTGACTGGCAGCAGGCATGTCTATTGGGCACTCACTGAAGCTCCCATGACCTTGAAGCCTGAGGGAGGCTTCCAGAGGAGGAAGAATGTGGCATAGTTGGCCGTGGCCTTTTCTTGACAAGAGGATCCCCTCTGCGGCCCGATGATGAGTTGGGGTTGCCAGCATGCATTTGCAAAAGCCAACACTGGGAAGACTCTTGTGGTACAGAAAGGGAAGCTGAGGCTCAAGGAGGTGAAGGGCCCTGCCTAGGGTCACTCAGCGCTTGAGAGTTGCCAGCTCTCTCCCCGCTCCAGGCTCTGCAGGAACTGTGAAGTCAAATTTCCACTCTGATCTGTGCATGTGTACACCCATGTGTATGCATGGATGCCGTGGGCGTGTGCTCTGCAGGCCCAGCGGCTGCAGCCAGGTCCTGGAAGGGGTCCCAAGCCCAGCCCTGTGCAGGCCCCTGACCCTCTGGTCAGAGGAGGCAAGCCACATGGGACGGCCCCCAGACTTCAAGGCGACACTCACTCGTCACTCCATTAGTGCTCTAACCGACAGTCCGAGGGCGGTTCTCATTCTGGCCTGGCGCTCCCCAAGGCCCGGCAAGAGAGTGGAGGACACAGCTCAGCTTACGGGTCCTCAGGGACCGCCCAGCTCACAGGAACTTCAGCCAGAGCACAGTATGGTCAGGCAGGCAGATTCACTCTCAGGAAAATCACGTCAGCCTTCACCAGGCGAGGCTGAAGAGAAACACTGAGATTGTCTGCAGCTGGGCATGGTCCCTGCCCTGTCTTCCCTTCCAGAAGGGGGAGCACAAGGCATGGGGACAGCCAGCTGGGGGAGGGGAGCAATGACAGAAATCAAAATGCCTGAAATGAATATGGATAGAAGCATGCTTTATGTAAACATATGCAAATAGGCATGCAAATCTACCCCAGGATGGGGAGGACATGTGCAAATCAGGACTCCAGAAAGTCCTGACAGTGACGCTCTCTGTTCTAATGAATGGGACCCAAGGATCCCCAAGTATGTCCTTGCACAGAGCTTGGGTCTTCTGGCTTTACCAGAATCCAAACTCTCCCACTCCACCCCCCGCCCTCTGCTTGCATCATGTGGTCTGGCCCTTGGTTACTCAGGCTGTGGCCAGAGCCCAGGATGGCCCAGATGCAGCTCCCATGGGGCCCAGCTTCCTCCTGCCTGCACTGCTAAGTGCCCTCCAGCTCCTAACCACTGTCCCCCTCCCAGTGGCTGGGAAGGGTCTGTGGCTGCCCACCCCGCCACTACCACAGTCTCCACCCCAAGCTTGCCTTGTCCCCCAAAAGAGTGGTCTACTTATCAGAGAGATGGCTTCCTGCAGGGGGCCCTCGTGTTGTTTCCAGCAATGCCCAGCACACAAAAGATGCTCACCAACAGATGAATGATGGAATAAATGAATACACAAACGCAAAATTCAAATGTACAGTCACTTCCCTCTGGGGACTGTCGTACTCCCCTGCTGCTTCTTGCTCGGTATTTTTTGCAGCTGTCAGCGTACTAGAACTGAAATGTTTGGGCTCTTTTCTCATGTCCTCGACTGGCCTGAGTTTGCCATGGGCAGGAGTGTGTCCTGGTCTTCTTGCTGGTCCTGGCACCTGCCATGGAGGACGCTCAAATCTTGGTTGACTCAGTGAATGCATAAACATGCGTGTCTGTTTCTCACAACCCCTTACTGGACCATGAGTGCCTGGAGGGTGCGGGCAGCTTCCTTTGTCTGGAGAACTCAGGACTCGGCACAGAGCAGGCACTCACTACATGGGGGACAGATGGTTGGGTGAATGGGGACCTCTGGGTCCCTGACCTGCTGACCGGTCTGTCTTTCCTATTAGACTGCGAGGGGTCCTGGGCAAGCAATGGATAAAGTGAAAGGATGAACAAGTAAATAGATGAGTGAATAAATGGCTGAGTCCTATCGGGGGTCTGAGGAGGCTGTTGTCTGATGTTCAGTGTCACTGTTCCCAGACCAGGTGGCCCAGCACACATATGTGTCCTGTGCTCAGATCTGAGCTCCTCTCTCAACTTCTCCCCTGGGGCCCACTCCAGCCTCCAGGCCTTTGTTCCTACACCACTCCTCACTCCAGCCACTCTCCCACAGCCTTGATCCCCCGCTCCCAGCCCCCCTGGCTCTTCCTGTGACCTTGACCCCACCTGCCCAGCTGTTTGACTTAGAGCCCTCCAGCCTCTGGGTGGCTTTTTCCTGCCTTCCTTTGAGGTTGCCAGGTCAAGTGCAGCTCTGGAGCCAGCCAGACTTTCAGGGCTTGCGTCTTCCTTCTGCCATTGACCAGAGGGCAAGAGACTGAGTCTTCCCCAGCCTCAGTTTTCTCATCTGCAAAATGGGGCTAGTACCAGCTGTTAAGAGACTAAATGAGGTTTCAACTTGACCCCTGGAATGGACCCAGATGCTCAGTCAAGTACTCAGTATGTGGGGTCTCCCTTCCCTCCCTGCCCCTGCCACTGCTACCCCCTATGGACCCATGGTCTGTGCGACCAAGGAGAGCCCCCCTACTTTCTAGGAGTAGGAGGAAAAAACTCACGCCTATAGGAAGTGCAGTCCTGGAGCTGGTTTGGGTGGAGCCCCAGCCCGGGAGCAGAGAAAAAATGAGGACCATTAAAGCCAGAAAAGAAGAGGTGCCCTAAGAGAGATTTGGAACTGGAACCTATATGTGAAACAGCCCAAAGGAAAGGTTAAAACTGAAACAAGAGAGCTTGAGGTTGTGTACAAGAAAGGACTTTCCAATAATGGAGGTTGAGGGAGAGAGCCCATTGGCTGAGGCAGGAGCCAAGACTCTCCTGCCTGAAGTTTAGGGCACTTTGAGAAAAAATAATTTGAATTTATCTTCCTTTTTGGTTGTGTTGGGTCTTTGTTGCTGCGCGTGGGCTTTTCTCTAGTTGCAGGCTTTTCTCTAGTTGTTGCGAGCGGGGCCTGCTCTGCGTTGTGGTGCACAGGCCTTTCATTGCGGTCGCTTCCCTTGTTGCAGAGCACAGGCTCTAGACGCGCAGGCTTCAGTAGTTGTGGCTTGTGGGCTCTAGATAGCAGGCTCAGTCGTTGTGGCGCACGGGCTTAGTTGCTCCGCGGTGTGTGGGATCTTCCCGGACCAGGGCTTGAACCCATGTCCCCTGCATTGGCTGGCGGATTCTTAACCACTGTGCCACCAGGGAAGCCCTTCTTCCAAGTTTTTTAAGTGTTTGCCTAATCCTTATCTTACTTCACCCCCGTAATAAGACCTTAATATGTGGCAACAGTGTCATTTATAACATAGGAGGGGCCAACACTGTGATTCCCTCCCACACAGGAAGGGAAGTTTCCAGAGGCCACAGGATGGCCCATGGTTGTCTGAAAGAGGGTCAGGGAACTGGGGTGAGAGCTCTCTCATGAATGAGGCCAGGGTACTGGCTTTCTCTCATCCTTTCCAGGGTTTAATAAGTCTGGCATAAGTTTTTGAAGTTGAGGTTTAATGCTGATTTCCTTGTTTAAGTTAAAAACGGGAAGTGGAGGGTGGAGGAGGTTTTCCCAATCCTGTAGAGAACAGGGGGACCCGAGTTTGTCCCTATGCCTCAGGCTGGACTGGGACAATATGGAGGGCAGTGGGGAGGACTCTGCGAGGCAGGAAAGGGAGCATCAGGGCAGGGAGGAGGGGTTGGACCTCAGCTTCCATCAAAGGCAGACGCCTCTTTGACCCCATCTGGGCAGCCCTCCGTTCGCCCGCCCTTGCAGCCAGACCCGCCCCCCCCCATTCCCACCCCAGCCCGGCCCATCTCTGCCTTGCCCCAAACCTGCAAACAATGCGTTGTTGACAATCTGCGGGGGCTAAACATTCGATAACACGGTCCCCACCATGCCAGACATCCTAACAGCGGGCAGGGCTCTGTGCAGTGACGGGAAGATGCTTTGAATACATCATCCTGTCAACTCAGTTTATTATTCTTTCGCTTAAGATAAACTGCAGCCGCCAAAGAGGGGCTGTATAAATTCCAGGCTCAGAAGTCAGGCAGGCCCCACTCCTTGTTAAACACACACGCACACACACGCACACACACATAAATCCTGCTGAGAAAATATCGCCTCTCCTCAGCCCCACAGGTCTCTCAGGGGCTTCGTAGCCTCCATCTCATGGGGTGGTCCCAGGAGCAGCTGCAGACATCAGGGGACCCAAGGCTCGGGCCTCCCCTTGGGTCATTTCCTTGGCTGGGCCTGAGCACAGACTCACTCTGGGGGCCAGAGAAGGTCTCCCCGCAGGAGACAGCCGTGCCCCAGTCAAGCCCAGCCTCTTGACTCCTGGACTTCTGTCTGTCCAAGGCTGCAGCCCCGTGTGGGTGGCTGGAGCACTCACCGGGCTGTGTTGGAGAGGGGAACGGTTTCCAGACTCTAGAGCCAACAGCAAGGCCCTAGACCCTGATGAGGCCTTCAAAAGCAGCCAGCATCTATCCTGGGGGGAAGGGGACCCCATGGACCACTCGATCCCCATACCTCCCCGCTAACCCCAAGGAAGTGCTGAGGAATTCATGTCAGCTCCACGTCCTGGCCAGAGAGGGGGTCTCTGTACTCAGAGCACAAGCCCAGTCCTTTCCTCCCAGGCCCCCTGGGTATTTGCAACTGGAAGCAAGAGATCCTAAGGGCTTTATTTCAATCTTGCCCTGTCTCACTTGGGAACTTAGAATAAAAACAAAACCAAACCAAACCCCATGCTGGACGCAGGGACAATGACAGGGAGGTCGCAGGATGCAGTGGAAAGAACAAGAGCTTTGGTGATGGATGTAGGTCTGCCTCTCCAGCTTCAGTTTCCTTCTCCATAAAATGGGGAGAGTCATTTCTATCATGGGGTGTCAGCGTAACGACTGGTGGCCAAGCATGGCGCGTAGTAGGTGTCTGTGTCAATTTCTCCATTCACCACGCCCTCTTCCCGTTCACCGCCAGGCTGGGCAGAGAACGGTACTATCCCCATTCTATGGGCGAGGAAGCCAGAACTCCAGATAGATTCCAGGGCAGCTCAGACGGGAAATTCATTTCACCCCCAACTCTGAAGCATGATTATCACAAACAATTATTTAGCGCCTGCTGTATGCAGGGGACTGTGCTGGATGTTGAGGGAATGTATGGAAGGACTTCAACCTAGGTTACCCTCCTCCGGAGTGCAGGCTCTGTCAGGACAGGGATCTGTCTGTCTGTCTGTCTGTCTTCTGCAGGGCATCTTTCCCCCCGTCCAAGAGGACCCCAGTACCAGCAGGTGAAGCCCTGGACTTGAGGTTTGATCTCACCACTTTTGAAGCCACGTGACTCCAGGCAGATCTCTTGACCTCGCCAGCCTCATTTTCCTCATCTGTGAAATAGCCAAAGGGCGGGATCTTGGCAAGGAAGGACCTGGCCAATTCCAGAGGCCCACTCGTGCAGAGATGTTCTTACCATCCCAAGGCAAGGAAGGAGGGTCAATCCAAGACGTCAGAGGCCCTGTGCTTATGAAAGCAAATTCCTGCCCTGACCAGCTGCTACCCACTATACTGGTCTTCAACAACTGGTCCAAAGATCATCCCAAGTATTTCAGACATTCCACCTCCCCCTCCCCAGCAAGGACAGCAAGCAGGTAGAGGAATCTGACAAGTTGAAGGGGGATGACCGTGTGCCAGCCCCAGGTCCCCTCACCTCCCACCCCCCATCCCATTATCAGCACACAGGCCTCCCCAGAGCTCAGAGCCTGGGTTTGGAGCAGCCTCCTTGGAGGGTTCCTGCAGCAGTATTTATAAGACCAGGGACTTGGGGTCATTCCAGGGGCCACTGCTTTAAGAGAAGACCCAGGATGGATATCTAGAACCCAAAGCATCTGGCCAGGTGCCTATGTTCTCCAGAGACTTCAACTCAGGGAATTGGTAAGTTGTGCTTCTGAGGCTGCCAAGGGTATAATGGCCTGAAGCCCGCCCCACCCCTCAAAATAAAGCTCATTTGACTTGTATCATATTGTGGGCTCCACCTAAGACCTGACTGAATGGAGAATTCCACTGCTATCAAGCACATGGGGAATGCATTGGTGGAGTTCAACCCTCTCATTTCACAGATGAAGAGACTGAGGTTCAGAGGGACTGCAGCCACTCAGAGATCACAGAAGAGCTGGGGCTAGGCTCCTCGCCCAGTGCTCCATCCTCCACCCCAACCTGCCCACAGCCATCTCCCAATGGCTCACCAAAGCTGGGGTCATGAAGATTCTGTCATAATCACCCAGGCAGCTTGTTAAAATTAGGAACCTGATAATCGGGTTCTTTGCAAGCTCCCTGGGTGACTTCAATTCCTACTGGGACTGGGAACCAGTGCTCTGGGCCATGAAGGGTGCTCACAAATCATCAGTACAGAGCTACGTGCCTGCTGTGTGACGTTAGGCAGATTCCTTTCCTTCTCTGTACCTCAGTCTTCTCATCAGCTAAAGGGATTAACGATAGTACCTGGTGTTCGGCATTGCTGTGATATTAAATGAGTTAACACACAGCTAATATCACACAGTATCTCATCTTCTGTGCTCTGCTCTTCTCTTATTCTGCTCCAACCACAGCCGTTGTTCTTTGAACACACCAAGCATGTTCCAGCCCCAGGGCCTTTGCACTTACTGTTCCCTCTGCCTAGCATTTATGTCCTCCAGATAGTCCCGTGCTCCCACCCTCAACATCTTCAGGGGTGAGCTCAAATGTCACCAAATCAAAGGCCTTCACTGATCATCCATTCTCCTGACTGACTTTTCACCACCCGGACTATTTTCTATTTACCCACTTCTTGCTTATTCTGTTTCTCCCACTAGAAAGTTTCTGAGGGCAGAAACTTTGTTTGCCTCGCTTCATGCCATACCCCCAGCATCTGGAACAGAGCCCGGCACTCAATAAATATTATTGATTGAATGAATGAAAATAAAGTACTTAAAACCGTGCCAGGTAAATAGTAGGTGTCTAATATATGTAGTCATTAATGTCACTCACATCTCCACCTACATTGGATGTGGTAAAGACCAAATATGGGGCACGACTCAACACCCAAGGGTGGGGAAAGAAGGAAAGGATGTACTTTACAGGCTGAAGTAGGCCCACAGGAGCTGTAGGACCTCGGGTGGGCGTGTCCGCACGTCGAGTCCAAGTTTTCTGTCTGATCACATGCGAGCACTACACCTGTTCTGGGTTTTGCTGTTGCCGGGAAGGGTATCCAGGCGCTCTGTCTCTGCTGACATTTTGGTTCTCTGCTCAGAAGCAGACAGGTACCAAGGACAGATGCCTGAGTGAGGTCACGACTTAGGGATCTAATGTCATCCTGACATGGGAGCAGAGTACTCACCTGCCTGGGCGATGTGGATACAAGGACCGTTGCCTCACCAACAGGAGGATGTGCCGGGGGAGCTCCTGACGGGTGGGAAGAGGCCTCCAGGTGGCCCCCTCCCTGTCACCACCTCCTCACACCCAGCTTCTGTTAACTGAGGGAGCAGGGAGATGGCAGGTGATAAGGCGCAGGGCCTGCTGGGCCAAGCAGACGGGACAGCTACCCCACTGCCACTGTCTACCTGGGGCTTGGCCTGAACTGGGGGGAGTGGCATCAGGGACATTCTTCTCCCCAAGGTCAGGGGCTTCTGGAAGTGTCTTCTGGGAAATGTTCAAAGTGGATGGGTCTGGCACTCCCCCTCTCCCTCCACTACACATATTCAGGTTACACGGATGAGTAAGTGAATGAATGAATGAGTTCGTTTTCCATACTTCACCCCCCGTCCAGGGCCTCAGGCTACATCTGCCTCTTTCCTGTTGTGGGAAAAGGCAGCAGTTCAATAAGGAAGACACTTCTGGGCGCTGACCGTTAGCAGGTGCAGCCCTGGAGCTCACGGCCGAGTGGAGACGCAGTACAGAGGCTGCTTTGCAATCTGACACGGCACTTGTTAGGATGGAGCTTTGCTCAGGTGGGGGAAGCACAGAAGGAACACTTGGATGAGGGCTTCTGGGAGCTGACGACACAGGAGTGAGGTCCCAAAGGCTGAATCTGAACTGGCCAGTTGAACAAGGGGAGGGAAGGGTAATCTGGGCAGGAGGAACAGCATGTGCAAAGGCATGGAAGTGTGAAATAGCCGGGGGTGTGCTGGGAAGGGACCTGCCATTCAGGGTAACTTGGGGGCCTTCTGGTGGGGCCTTGGCCTGGGACTTTGGGGAGGGGGGCTTTGATGGGGAAGAGTGTGATACGAGTTTCAGCTACGTCCTGTGGCTGCAGAGGCAAAGGGACGTGGGGGCTGAGACCGGGGACCTGTACGACAGTCCAGGGGCGAGATGCTGGGTCTGAGTAAAGGCAGTGCTCGCTGGGATTCCATCCCAACCTCCAGCTACTTGTTGAGAGTACCCCCTCCTCTCCCATCATTTTAGAATTGAGGAAACTGAGGCCCAGAGAGAAGACAAGGAGGCCCCAGAGTGACTGAGTTCACGGTTCAGGGAGCAGCTACAATCTCTCTCCTGGATTCAGAATGAAACTCTGCTGGGGCTGGGGCTTGTTCAAAACAATTTCCCATTGGATAGTGGCTCTAACTCTGGTTTTCCGGAGAGCAGAGTTCATTGAACTTAAGGGCACATCTATATCCTGTCCTTCCGCTGCAGAGATAATAAAGTACATGAGACTATTTTCCGTGTGGAAGAACAGGGCTGCTAAGAAAACATCGTGGAGTAAAGGCTGTTTGCAAAGGCCAGACAGAAAGGGGAAATCTTTGCCACCAGGAGGAAGTAAAGGGCGTGTCTCCCAGGCTGTGGGGAATGGTGCCACCGGCACCTCGCTTTGCCCAAGCCTGCCGCGTGCCTGTGCTGACTTCCCTCTGTCTCACCAGACTCTGATTCACGCAGATGGCCAGATTGCAGAGCTGCCCGTCCCATTTCCCTGCTCTCCAAGGTGGAGGCTAGTTGGTTAGCTTTGGGGAAAAGAGTTTATTCTAGACCCAGAGAAAGTCCAAACTGGACTTTTAAGATTGTCTGGGTCGCTGCTCTCATGGCAAATGGGGACACTGAGGTTCCCACTTACACTGAAGTGAGCTTGTTTCAGGTCACACAGCCAGCTCTGGCCAGGCCTGGTAGGGAAACTGAGGCATGGAGATGGGAAACGGCTTGCCCTGGTCGTACAGCTAGCTGATGGATTGAAGTTGGGAAAATGAGGATTGGAGAGGAGAAGTGGCTTGCCCAGGCTCCCACGACCTGCTGGTGGCAGAGGCAAGGTTTGGACTCAGGACAGAGCTGGCTCTGTCATCAACCCTGAGCTGCTGTCCACTCCCCCTTCCCCTATTGCTCTGCAGAGAAACCTCAGCATCACCACGGTCCATCTCTGTTTGTTGAGGGTCAGTCATCCCTGATGGTGTCTCCAAACGCCCTGCTCAGCCCCTTTAGATCTTATCGGCTCAGCCCCTATGAGGGCTCCTCACCTGGACCATCCCCAAACAGCATCCGTGTGCACAGGTGCACTGGGCGGGCGGGGGCTGGGCATTCCAGCGGGGGTGGGGGGCGGGTAGACAATGGCCGGGTTAAGAGGGTCATCTTCTTTTCGCACCTCCTGATTCCTCGAGTTTGTAAATCATTATCCCAGGCTACACAAAGCAGGCATTGAGCAAGCCTCTCATCACCTTGTGACACGGCAGGCAGAGACTACTAGGGTCCAGTGGCTGGGTGGCAGCTCCCAGCCCCCTCCTGGGCACCAGGATTGAGTTACCCACATAATCCCTGCTCTTCCATCCACCCTCTTTGTGCCTATTGTAATTTATAATTGAGGGGCATGATGCAACCTGCTAATTACATTGCTAGATTTTGAACACATCCTGGCTTCTCTGACTCAGGCGGCAGAGGGGGGCGGGAGCTGCCGGCTCTGCTTTGCGGCTTATCAGGGCTGGGTTATTCCGCTCACACCCGCTCACGCCTCCCCGGCCTTTGTTAACCATGGCTTGCATCACCTCCTGCTTTCCATTTCTGCGGAATTTTTTTTAACGGCCCTTTTTTGTGAGCCGCTCCATCTTGTTAGCTTATGAATGATTGTGGCGCAGCGATGGGGATCGCTTTGTGTCTTTATTAAATGTTACACGATTGCAATTATGAATTAATAAGGGACAACGAATAGAAAAAATATTTAATCCATTTTGTGGCCTGGGGCAGACATGAGACTCACTGCCTGGTTCCCAGGCTGAATAATTCCGAGCCCTGGGGACCACAGTCTGGACAAGGACTCAGCGAGGGAAGGATGGATGCTGCCAGGGCATGGGGGTACGGCCGGCAGGAGGGCTAGGGCTCTATCTCCAAGCCTCTTTGGAGGCCTCCCTACTTGTCCCAGAGCTCGGGCTCCCATAGGCCAGTGTCTGGACTATTGAAATTCCTTCTTATCAGCTCTTCCTGTGTCCACCATCACCCCGCAGCCCCTTCTCCACATCCCAGCAGAGTGAGCCGCTCAAGATGACACTGGCCACACCACTGCCCTGCTCAAACTGCCTTTAGTGACCACCAAGACCTTCCTTTTCAACCCTCTGCTTTCAGTAAGTCATTCCCAGGGCTCTTCTGTCCTCACTAAACCTGCTGGGAGTGGGCTGAGCCCATGGAAGATGAGCGACCCGAAGAATTGGGCAAGAGGAGAGTCTGGGAATTGGAAGGAGTGATGGGCAGAGGGTCTGCGCCTGGCTGTCACTTGCCCAGGGCCATGGGACATGGAAATGGAGGGACGTCAGCTGCCTCATCACTGCTCCAAAAGGCCAAAGGGCAGGGATTTATATTGGGTATACAAAAGTGAAGAAGATAATTTACTTCTCATTCAGAAGTATTTGATATGTTTCCCCCAAAAAAGAAATTTTACATTGATAACAAGCTTTTGGACAAGAGTTTAAATCATCTGATCAAAAAGCCAAAAGTTCTATGCTACCTTCTCGGTTATATTGTAAGCCTTTTTTCCCCCCTGATTTAAAATGAATGCTACAGAAGAGTTACTCCATATACAGCTGGTCTTTAGTTTGATGGATGAGGTATGGATTATTTCATAGATGTTCAATTTTTAGATTCTATCCACCTAGATATCTAGGGCTGCTGTGCTGTGCCCAAGGATGGTCACTGAGCCTTTGCAGGTGCTGGGTACACGGGGGTGCTTAATAAATACTCAGTGGTCTGAAGGGATGGGCAGGCAGAGGCATGGGTTATGTCCACATCCCACCCAGGACACCCCAGCTCATGCCCTGAAGACAGAAGCTGGAACACATCCATCCACACGGCCACAGCTGCTGAGTACCAAGCCTGGCGTAACTTCTGCGTAACCAGGGACACGGTACAGCCTGTCAGTGAGGGGTGTCTGGTGGGCAGAGGAACAAGACCGCTGAGATCTAGTGTAGCCAAATCACCTCCTCTCCCTGGGCCTCGGTCTTCCCACCGCTCGAGTTCACGCTCCAGTATTCTGTCTGCATCCTAGTTAAGCTACTTGCTTTTCCGCCTTCAGCCACCCAACCCTGTGAGCTCCCTCGGCAGGGCCTCGCCTTCCATTCTCTGCTGGCCTGGCACTCGGTAAACGCTGAACTAATGAGCAGCTGAAACAAAATGCTCTCGAGGCACCCACTCCGTGCCAGGCTCCTACCAGATGCTTCCTATGTGTTACCAGGAATCCTCCCATCAATGCTGCTGGGAGGACTGCTTAATCCCCATTTCACAGCTGAGGTCACTGAGGTTGAGAGAGCACCCAGCCCGTGTCCAGCAGGGTGGGGCTGGGGCTGAGCCGTCCGCACGTGGATTGTGAACCAGAAGATGAGTACTGGCCGGGGGCCCCCCTCCTCCGCTTTTCATGGCCTGGGTGGCAGCAGGCAGGCAAGTGACCGTGGGGCGGGAGCCGGCCAGGGTGACCGCAGGCTGGGCGACAGAAGGAACACAGTCTGAGGACACCGCTGAAGTTCATCTTCAAACACTGCGGCCGCGCTGTGGGTGCCGGGAAACCACAGCCGCCCACATCTCAGCGGTCAGGACAAGCCCGGGGCAGGAGGCAGAGCTGGCAGTGGCAGGGCAGCTGGGGGCATGCAGGAGTGGCAGGAAGGCTGGGGGAGGTGGGCAGTGGGCTGGGGGGTAGGTGGGAGGGGGCAGGAAAGGGTTGCTAACCCATACACAGAAAGCCTCAGCCAGTGGCAGGCCCGGCTACATCATTTTGGGGGGCCTCGTTCAAAACTACTAAGAATTTCAAGATGGCAAGAGCAGACCTTAAGCCAGTCTTGGACCCTCATAAGTATGAGCCCTTTGGGTAACCCAACCAGCCAGTCCTGGCCAGCAGGTTGTTTGTTTGGCTCTCAGCTCGCAAATGAGGAGCTCGCCCTGGCATGGCACTTGGGTAATAGACATAGAGTAAAAGGTCTGGCCCCTCATTGCCAGGGAGGAGCCCGTGTAACCCACAGTGCAGGGCATGGCAGGGCTGGAAGAGGGGCCGGGCATCAGGAAGACTCGTGCCATGGACCTTTTTGGAAGCTGCGTGGACAAAGGCAAGCCAGCACACTGGTGGGACGGCAGGCAGGCAGGCGTTCCGGGTGTGGCCTGCCTGGTGACTCACACCGCTTGGCTGTGCTGCTGCTTTCGCTGTGAGCATGTCGGGGAGAGGTCCCAGGCCCTGCCAGAGGCATCCAGAGTCCCCAGATGGGACACGTGCAGACCTCAAGCCTGCAGGAAAGCCCAGGGTCCTGTGGGTGCCCAGAATCAGACAGGCAGCTTGGCCTCCAGAGGCACGTACATTGTCACCAGAGAGGAACTTGGAGCCCGCTTTGAGCCTGCATTCCCCCAGGCTGGCTCTCGGCAACAGGGATGACAGGCCACCACTGGCTGGTGGCCCTCCTCTGACCTGAATATGGTGCCCCTGAGAGGCTGGGCTGAGCCCCAGTTTGTGTCTTCCACCCCAGTTCCTGCCATAAGGCTCTGCGCACAGTGGGCACTCAGGAAATACTGGTTGAGTGAACACAGGAGATATTGAGAGAAGATTCAATTCTGCCTCATTTGTGCTAGAGCTGACACTTAGCTTGGAGGTGAGGGAAAGGAAGGATGCTCTGTGGTTAGTAGAGTGGTGGGACACACTCCACACACAAGTGTTGGTGTACACATCTGCATTTATGTGGGTCTGGGTGAGAACGCACATATGGGGGACTCATCTATAGAGGGTGAAGATATAGATATGTATGCATGCGCCTGTGTATGTGTGAAGGTGATTATAAAAATACATATAGGGCTTCCCTGGTGGCGCAGTGGTTGAGAGTCCGCATGCCGTTGCAGGGGACGCGGGTTCGTGCCCCGGTCCAGGAAGATCCCACATGCCGCGGAGTGGCTGGACCCGTGAGCCATGGCCGCTGGGCCTGCGCGTCCAGTGTCTGTGCTCCGCAACGGGAGAGGCCACAACAGTGAGAATCCCGCATACCGAAAAAAAAAAAAAAAAAACCATATAGGAGATGCACATGTGTGGGTGGGGACCCATGCATATGTACATGTTTGTGTGGGAGACATGCATTAACCTGCACGCACATGGCACGTGTCAGTGGGAGTGCGCACAGATACCCAGCAATCCTCTGCTTCCTGCACTCCATCTCCCCATCGACCACCCTGCCCCATCCAGGAGCCGGACCCTTGTGGGCAGTGCTCATGGCACGAGAGAGGTAGAAAAGTGTGGTGGCTGGGAGTGCAGGCTGCCTGGATGAGTCTGACTCTGCCCCTTACCAACTGTGCATTCTTGAGCACGTTATGTAAACTCTCCTTACCCCGGTTTTGTTGTCTGTAAAAAGGGCTCATGACAGCACTTCCTTTGAGCTATAAGGCTTGAAAAATGGTACTTAATAAGGCTCCACAAAAGTTAGCTGTTTTTAGTATCTTGGCTGGGGGCTGCTGCCGCTGCGGGTACCAGGGCCAGCACTGAGAACAGGGCTGCAACCTGTGTCCATCCATCTCCATGAACGAGATGGGCAAGTTCCAAACACCGGATGCCTGGCTGGAGAGGTGAGAGGAGGGGAGGGGATGGTCCAAGGCTTCAGAGGCCCTCGCCTCTGACAGCTGCCTCGGACTCCTCTAACGGCCCTGGGAAGGCTGCTGAGGAATCCCCAGATCTGGAACACACACGTGGTAGGGCATGGCAAGGTAGGAGCAGCTCTTTAACAACAGTCCTCCTGGGCGAGCGGAGCTGGGCCCCAGAGGCCACCCACCCGCCATAGGGACTGGCGGCTGTGCGCTGCAAGGTAAATCACCCACGATTGCCCTCTGGAATGCGGTCGCTGTGAACAGTAACACGCATGTTACTGCTACGTAAACACAGTTAAACTATTTACGATGGCCTCGGCCTGGCGGCCCCAGGAAAACTCTACCACGTGGGCCGCCTCAGCTCTGCCGGCCAAGGTGGCTGGGAGAGGGATTTATTTTGTCAAGACCTAGATCCCTGGCACTTCCTGCTGTCACCCAACCCCAAGACCTAGCACTGGGCCAGGGCAGGTTTCTTCTCAAAGGCCAGAATGAAGTGTTTTGAAACTATGGAAAGTTGAAGGATAGCAGAATGCCCTCTTTATTTAATTTTAGCCCTTGGTCTTTGATCCAGTTTGTGGAGGACATCTTTTTAAGTAAGCGGGAGCTTTGGCCCCAAATCTCAAGAATGCATTGGGGTAGACCTCCATGCAGGATCCTGAGGGAGAAACTGAGGAGAAGACTCAACCTAGCCCCCAAGGAGCCCCCAGCAAATGGGGGAGAACCAGCCCCTGCCCACAGCAGCCTCCGGCCTAAATGTGGAGGCACAGCTCCTGTCCTCAGTCCCTTCCCTCCTCCTTCCCAGTCTGAGAGTGCAGGCGCAGTCTCTGTGTCCCTCCCCATTCGGTGAGTGGACTGGACCACCTGAGGCTCAAGGCCTCAGGTAGACTCAGGGAACAGTCCGCCCTGGAGGGCAAAGGCCCTCATGGTGGCCGTGACCATTTAGACCTCCCCAAGAGAAACACTGCTGAAGACTCACTGGGGCCCCTCTCTGCCCTGGTGCAGGTTCTAGCCTTGGTCGATTCTCTTTCTCCAGAAGCGCCATCACCTACCATTTATTTTTTCAAAAGGTACCGGGGTTACCCGAGAGGTCACTTAGGCTGGTAAACACTACAGGGGTTTCCTACCAGCGTATGGAGACCCTGCCCACCCCTGGGCCCTCTCCCTGGCCCCTTCAGGCCTCCCTCTCCTCCCCTGCTCGAGGGCTGCCTCTCCATTCACCTCCTGTGTTTGCTCCTGTAATTCTCGCACCTGAAGTTCACCCCTTGTCCCTTCCTACCCAACCACACGCTGAGCACCTGCAGAACGGGCCTTCCTGGGCAGCTCGGTCAACAAGACCTTTTCCTTCCTGTTGTCTACACAGTCCGATCCAGGTCATCTGGGTTAATCTGCCTGCCCCGAAGCTCCTCTGCTAATAGTCACCACCATTCATGGAAGGCCTTTGACAGGCCCGACGCTGGCCTTATTAGCTCACATACATCCTCTCCAATTTTCCACCACCCGCAAAGTGACAATTTCAGGCCCCCATTATGGTGATGAGGGAACAGAGGCTGAGGGAGGTTGGGTTATCTCCAGAATCACAGCTGGTGAGTGCCACGGGGCTCTGACACCCGTGTTCTGACCACGGCACCACCTTGCCTGCTCTCCTGCACACCCCAGGGAACAAGGAGCAACACGTCCTTGATTAGGTGGGGTCTGAAGGGTTGACGGTTTTGGGGGGGGCCCGGTTTTCATAAAAGAACACTGGAACTTACACACATGCATGAGGTTATCATTCAAAAAGTTTACCTCAGAAGAGGGCAGTTATTCTGGTCATGCTGTTTGTTCAGTGCGTTTTTGTTTCGCTTTTGTTTTACGTTTTATTTCTTTGAATCAACAGGGGCACAACAGAAAAGATCAAAAAAGCAGGTTGCCCCTGACCTGTCTCAATGCCACCAGCCACTTCCTTCCTTTCTTCAGCTGTGATAAAGAAAGCTGTGGCTTTCTGTAGTTTTATTCACAGTCCTTTTAAAGTCAATTAAACTCATCACATCAGAATCAAATTTTTTTTTTACCCAGTTTAATCCATCACTTTTTTTTTTTTTTTTGCGGTACGCGGGCCTCTCACTGTTGTGGCCTCTCCCGTTGCGGAGCACAGGCTCCAGACGCGCAGGCTCAGCAGCCATGGCTCACGGGCCCAGCCGCTCCGAGACATGCAGGATGTTTCCGGACCAGGGCACAAACCCGTGTCCCCTGCATCGGCAGACGGACTCTCAACCACTGCGCCACCAGGGAAGCCCATCATCACATGATTTTTTTCAACTTGATTTCAAGTAACATTTTAAAAACAAATCCTTTACTTTAGAATAATTTTAGATTTCCAGAAAAATTGCAAAGATAATAGAGTTCCCATACACTCCATACCCAGGTTCCTCTATAATAGATATCTTAATTAGTATGGTATGTTTGTTACAATTAATGAAGAAACATTGACACATTATTATTAACTAAAATCCACGCTTCCTAATTTCCTAAGGAAATTCAGATTTCCTTAGTTTTTACTAATGTCCTTTTCCACTTCCAGGATACTATCCAGGATACATTACATTTAGTCTTCATGCTTCTTAGGCTTCTCTTGGCTGTGACAGTTCCCTCATTTCCTTGTTTTTAATGACCTCGACAGTTTTGAGACCCACTGGTCAGGTATTCTGTAGAATGTCCATCCCTCAATTGGGATTTTTCTGATGTTTTTCTCATGATTAGGCTTGAGTTACGACTTTATGGAGGAAGAACACAGATAAAGTGCCATTTTCATCACATCATATCAACCATCAACATGACTTATCACCGCTGATATTGACTTTGATCACATGGCTGAGGTGCTGTTCGTCAGCTTTTTCTATCCTAAAGTTACTGCTTCCCCTCACCCCATCCTTTCCATACTGTCCTCTTTGAAAGGAAGTCACTACGCAGAGCTTACACTTAAGGGGGAGGGAGCTATGTTCTACCTCCCTGAGAGTGAAGTATCTACATCCTGGATATTTGGAATTCTTCTGCACAGGAAATTTTGTCTCTTCTCCCCCATTGATTTATTTAATCATTTGTTTATATCAGTTATGGGCTCATGGAAATTTATTTTATATTTGGGTTATGGTACAAAACTACTTTATTTCATTTCTCAAGTTCCACCTTTGGCCATTGGAATTCTTTCAGTTGCCTCTTGTGGGGTTTTTTGGTTTGTTTGTTTTTAGCACTTCCTTACTTCCTGGCACTGTAAGATACTCTGGGCTCATCTTGTATATTTCCTGCCCCAGTCCTAGATTCAGTCTTTTCTCCAGGGACCCATGGTTTCTTTGAATGAAAAATGGTATTAGAAACCAAGATCTGAGCACTAGGTGTGCTTGTCACTACTGGGGTATAGTTGCTTATAGACACTTCCAGTTGACAAAGGAAATATATGTCTTTACTAAATCATGTGTGTAATACACATTTCTGTAAGTATTTCTTTTGTAACCATCCGTATCTGTATTAAATTAGACATGAGTCTGTACTTATGTCCCCAAATCTAATCCATCACCACATGGATCATTCTAGGCTCCTCCTCTTACTGAAACCTTTCACTCCAACAGTGAGGAAACTGGCTCCTATCTGCCATCCATTTACTTAAATGTTCAATTCCAGTATACATGTATATTACTTCAGATTGTTAACCCATATTTCCATGGGAAACAACTTCATCAACTAGAGTACAGTACCATGTGCGGCTCCCTTCGTCTTTAGTCTTACAGACTCCATTCATTCCCAGAGTTACTTCGTACATTTCCTCCCATCCCATTCAAGGAGGTGGTTTTATACTTTTGTAATACAGTTAGATTCTTTTCTCACATTCTGTGTTCTATCCTGTGATCTCCCAGCCTTCTAAATGATTTTTTTTAATTTGCATACGTTAAGACTCACTCTTTTTTATTTATCTACTTATTTACTTACTTACTTATTCTTGGCTGCATTGGGTCTTCGTTGCTGTGTGCAGGCTTTCTCTGGTTGTGGCGAGCGGGGGCTACTCTGTTGCGGTGTGCAGGCTTCTCACTGTGGTGGCTTCTCGTTGCGGAGCATGGGCTCTAAGTGCACGGGCTTCAGTAGTTGTGGCATGCAGCCTCAGTAGTTGTGGCTTGCAGGCTCTAGAGCACAGGCTCAGTAGTTGTGGTGCACGGGCTTTGTTACTCCACGGCATGTGGGATCTTGCCAGACCAGTGCTCGAACCCGTGTCCCCTGCATTGGCAGGCGGATTCTTAATCACTGTGCCACCAGGGAAGCCCAAGTCTCACTCTTTGTGTTGTAAATTTCTATGGGCTTTGACAATCACAGTACTTATCCACTATTTCACTATCACACAGAATAGTCCTACCACCCTACAAAATTCTCTGTGCTTTACCTATTCAACCCTCCTCCTACCCCAAACCCATGACAACCACTGATCTGTTTACCATCTCTACAGTTTTGCCTTTTCCCTAATGTCATAAATGAAATCACATAGTATGGACCTTTTCAAGACTTCTTTCACTCAGTAATAAGCACTTGAGATTCATCCATGTCTTTGTGTGCTTGATAGCTCTTTTCTTTTTATTGCTAAGTGGTATTAAATTGTGTGGATATACCACTTTGTTTATCTCGTCACCTATTAAAGGACATCCTGGTTCTTTGGCAATTATATTTTTGGCGATTCTAAGTCAATTGCTGCTATAAATATTCCTGTTCTGGGTTTTGTGTGGACATAAGTTTTAGAATCAGTTGAGTAAATACCTAGGAGTGAAATTGTTGGATCATATGGTAAGACTATGTTTAGTTCTATGAGAAACTTCCAAACTCTTTTCCAATGTGGCTTTACCATTTTGTATTCCCACCAGTGATGAGTGAGAGTTCCTGTTGTTCCACATCCTCACCAGCAACTGATATTGCCAATTTTTAAAAAATTTTAGTCATTCTGTTAATAAAAAGTATATAGCGGTTTTTCATTGTTGTTTTAATTTTCATTTTCTTCATGACAAATGACACTGAGCATCTTTTCATTGGCTTATTTGCCATCTATATATCTTCTTTGATGAGCTGTCTGTTCATAGGTTTTACCCGTTTTTAAATTGGATTGTCAAATAACTTTTGATTGTTTAAAAAAGTCAATTCCAGCTCTGATCGGGGAGGATCAAACCCCACTGAGGATGTTCATCATTTAGATAAGATACCTAAGAAATATTTGTGGAATAACATTCCATGGAGACCTGGAATCCCAGAGCTAAAAGGCACCTCAGAGTCCTTCTACAGGAGAAGAAAATGGGTTTTGAGAGAAGAAGTGGTGAAATGACAGAGACATTTTCTCTTCACCACATACCCACATGCACCCCCCCTTACTTCCCAGTCCCTCACCATTAGGTGGGACCACAAGACTAACTCTGACTGATAGGCTGTGAACAGAGATGCAATCTGTCACTTCAGAGCCAGAGCATTTGAGAGCCAGTGCACAGCCCTCCTGCTCTTTTCTGCCCCTGCAGACACAACCATGGAAGCCACCTGTTGAAAATGATGGATCTAATATCCAGGATCTCTAATGACTTTGTGGAGCAGAACCCCTGCCAGTCTGCCTTGGCCAAATTGTGTGAGCAGGAAACAAACCTTTGTGGTGTGAATCCACTGAGATTTCAGGGCTCATTTGTTACTGCAGCACAGCATAGCCTATCCTGACTTTCATGGCCAGTCATTGATTGGCTGGTGCCTTTGGCAACTCATCAGAGTTCCCCAGACCTGGTGCTATGCCGGTCCAGTAAAAATTTGCTTAAGGAGAGAGATCATTTAAACCAATCAGCATCTACTGAGACCCACCACATGTCTGGCCCTGTGTAGGCACATGTCTTCATCACCTCAGTCTGTCAGGGAGAAGCTTTCTGCTGAACGCTCTGCTCTTATCACTTACTGGCCCTTATCTCCCCAGGTGACATATGGTGGTTGACATACATATAATTGAAGCTAACTTTCCCACAATAGAACAACCCTTATGGGATACTAAAGGCAGATTTCCCCACCCAAGTCAAACCCTCCAAAGTTCCTATAAACCCCACATCCCCCACCACAGTTTTACCTGAGAGGAAGCATGTCTCAGAAGCTCTTTTCTATCTCCCGCTGCATCTTTTCTTCAAACTCAAGACTTGCTTTCTGCTAACTCCATCCTTTCCAGAGGAGGAAGACATTGCCATCTCCGTCCTCCAGAAGACACGCACCTGCCAGCACTTAACAGGGCTTTTCCTCCAGCTTGGCCCTGCCTAAAACAATTTTCCCTGGGCTGGCCTCTGATAGCAGGCCACAGGCTATGGTGAAACACCTCCACAGCCTCCTAATCACAATATCTGGGGGCCTGATGCAGCCCTCAGGGCAGGGAGTGAGGGTTTTCTTCCTGTGAAGTGAAGTAATGCTCACAGGGCTCAAAATCAAGACCATGACCTCATTAGCTTGATGTTCTGGTCAACAGGCTTGAGGAAATGTGATGATGTTAATTATGTGCTGATTTATTTAATCCCTGTTCTTGTGAAATGCAAGCATTTGCCTTCCCCTCCTTTCCCCAGGGGCTATGAACTCCTGGGGGCTTGGCATGGGGTGGAGCAGGAGGGGGAAGGACCAGACCAGGGTCACCCAGACCTGGATTCACTTCCTAGCTACTGTGACTTTGGGTAACCTTCCTGAGCCTGGGATTGAGCAAGGATTATGGGCTTGGCACTGTGCCTGGCACGTAGGAAGCTTGTTAAATTAGAGCTATTATTACCACACTCTTAATTATTATTTTATCTATCAACTGAAGGATGAGTTTCCATTGTTCCATCTTGATTCTGAAGAGAGAGTAGAGAGCAGACCAGCATTGTTCAACAGAACTTTCTGGGATGACGGAAATGTTCAGTATCTGCGCTATCTAATATGGTAGCCACTAGCTACGTGTGACTGCAGAGCACTTGAAAGGTGGCTGGTGTAACTGAGGAACTGAATTTTTAATTGTCTTTCATTTTAATTATTTCAGTTAAATAGTTCCATGAGGTTAGTGGCTACTGTATTGGGCAGTGCAGGTGTAGAGGGTAAGAATGCAGGCTCTGGGGTAGACCACTAGGGTTCCCATCCTGCTTTCTAGCTGGAAGCCCCTGGGCCAGTTATGCAACCACGCTGGGCCTCAGCTTCCTCATCTGTACATGTGGATATTATAGTACTGAATTCCCAGGGTTGTTTTGAGGGTTAAATGGGTCAATCTACATAAAGTGCCCCATTTTAAAAAATATTGATTTATTTTTGGCTACGTTGGGTCTTCATTGTTGCACACAGGCTTTCTCTAGTTGCGGAGAGGGGGGGCTACTCTTCGTTGTGGTGCACAGGCTTCTCACTGTGGTGGCTTCTCTTGTTGCGGAGCACGGGCTCTAGGAGCACAGGCTTCAGTAGCTGTGGCACGCGGGCTCAGTAGTTGCGGCTCACGGGCTTAGTTGCTCCGCGGCATGTGGGATCTTCCTGGAGCAGGGCTCGAACCTGTGTCCCTTGCATTGGCAGGCAGATTCTTAACCACTGCGCCACCAGGGAAGCCCAAGTGCCCCGTTTTGGAAAGTCTATTATTATTGCTGTCTGCATAGCACTGGTGTCTGGTCTGTAACCCATGGGCATGACTATGTCTCCTGCCTTGAGGGCCTCTGTCTGATCCTGCTCTGAATTCCTCAGGGCCCCAGCCCAGGGCAGAGAAAACCAGTGTCCACCGGACCAGGGGGTGAAGGAGACTCAGAATGCCCCGAGAATGATAAGGCCAATGGACAAGGATGCCCTGGCTGCCCCTCTCCCCTCTGTGGTGTGGGCCTGCCGCCCTTCTCAAGAAGGGGTGGGCTGCAGGAGACAGCTCATCCTCTGGTCCTGGGGCGTTTGGGGCATGGCAGCCTGAAAGAGGAGGTTCCGATGGGCTCAGGGGTGAGGGTTTTTTCCTCATTCCAATCTCCCAGGCCACAGGGAGCCACAGGGGCCAAACTGTGTCCACTCTACCCTGTCTCCAAGCATGGAGATGGATGATCTGATCCACCTGCCACACTCAGCCACGAAGCCAGAGGAGGCCAGACGTCAGGATGGCTCTCCCGGAAAGCAGTGAGTACGCTTCTAAGAAATGGAAGACCTGGGTCCCACGCCAGGGCCCTGGAGCCGAGTCTTTGGAATTCCCCCTCCCTTCTCACCATGATGAAGAACAGAATTCCTCCATTTCAGGGAACGGGTGCGAGCCTGGGTCCTGTCATCTTAGCTTCTTCCTCCCCAGGGGTGCAAGCCATGTGGGGATTTCTGGATTCCGGGACCTCTTGGTGCCCCCTGAGGCAAAGCCTCAAATTTCCCCAGTGAACTAATCGGTATCAGAAGCCAAGGACCCTCTGAGGGTCTCACAGTCCCTGGCTTCATCCTGGCGAGCTCCTCACCTGTCCCAGACTCAGTAGGAAATGGAAGGGTCCGTGGGCAAGGCCCAAGTCCCCTCTGTGAGGTGGCCCAAGAGAACACCTCCTTCTCCCAGCCAGAGTCCCCTCCTCCCCCAGTGTCTGGGACTCCTGCTTCTGCAGCCAGGAGCAACCCACCCTCCAGAGCCACAGAGGAATGCCACAGTCTCATGTAACAGTGCATAGGACAGGGACCATCTTTGCTCCACTTTCCCTGATTTCAGAGTAAGAGACAGCAGGAGGCACCAGGGTTAGACTCCAGGAAGGACTTCCTCATGATGAGAAATAACGAGCCAGCTGGTTGTAGGAGCCAGTTGTATTCAATCTTCTGATCAGGCTGATGGGGAGGGCTCCGGCAGAGTGGGATGACGAGAAAACTGGGATTTAAAATACACAGGCTATATGGCTGATATGATCTCCCAGTTAGCCGGATTGAGAGTGAGACAGACTTAAGTTTAAATCCCAGCCCAGCCACTGACTGGCTGGGTGACCTTGGGTTAATTGTTTAATGATGCTTCCATTCAGTCTCATCTGTAAAATGGGGATAAAGAGATTCACCCTCCAGCTTGTGCTAAGGAGTGAGGGAGGCCTGTAGGTGAATGGCTCCAGCCCAGTGCCTGGCACATACCAGGGGGGTAGAGAGGTGGCCAGGTCTGAGCAGGCTGGGGGTTTAGGGAGCAGTGAGAGGGGAAGACATGCAGGAACGTAGGCCGGGGTGGGGAGCTCAGTGCCCCATGGGAAAGACCTGTTATCCCAGCTGGAGGTGGACTTGGAGCTCCACTGCAGGCCAAGGAATGGGCCCCACTCCCTGTGCCCTGGCTGAGAGTCTCCTGTTCCCCAGCCCCGCTTCGACACCCTACCTCAAGGCAATCGTGAGAGGACAGTAAGAGAACTGGGACCCCCCCTCCCTGGAGAACTCTGCTCTTCCTGCAGGCTCCTAATCCCACCTTGATCTGGGGACCTTCATCTGCCAACCCCAGGAAGCCCTTCACGGGACTGGTTAACCCAGACAGTCTTACTCCTTCTCCTGCAAGATGCTGAGGAAGACTCCAGGCTGGGGGCCAGCCTGCCCGCCTGCTTCAGGCCAGTGCTGGCGAGCGTTGGGGTGGGGAGCCCGTTGGTGATTTTGGGGGCCAGCTGGTAGACAGGTTTGTGGGGGACCCAATATCCACCAGACTCAAGTATAAATCGAAAGCCCTTCCAGACCTTGCGGTGGGGCAGGAGGGAAGCTGGCTTTGCCCGGCGGCTGAGGCATCAGCTGGCCCCAGGCTGAGCCGCCTCCAAGGACCTCCCTCCCCCAGGCCTCGGCAGGGGTGAGAAGGGCTCAGCGGCCACTGGCCGTAAACAGTCATAAAGCCAGTGCAGGCGCAGGCGCAGGCGCAGGCCGGAGGCCCATTGTCAAGGAGGAAAACTGAGAGACAAAGAGGGCTTGAGAAGCCCAGAGCTGTGTGACCCAGTGGGAGTCTTTAATTCAATTCTAGGGTTCTTGGATGCAAAGGAGTTAGGCTCTCATCCTAAGTGAAGACATAGCCCCCACTCCCTCAGACTGGGGGCTGCCTGAGAGCAGGGCTGTGTTTCCCTATCAGAGTGCCTGGGGGCGGGTGGGACCAATCAGCTTTGACTTTCTCCCACCATCTGAATAAGACCACGGTGTCTCAGGAGAGAGAAATCTCTCACTTGTGGTATCCAGGATCTGAGAGTGTTATTACTGATGAGAGTAACACGGGGGGGGGGGGGGGTGGGGGTGGGGTTGGGCATTTTTAACTTTTCTGAAAAGCTGTGGACTCCCAGAAGTCTCTCTTGGTTTCCCCCTACTTCTCCTCATCCCCTCACGTGTGCCAATCCTCCCAGGGAGAGGAGAACTAAGAGCTGGGGTGGTCCCAGGGCAGAACCTGGGATGTGGCTGGGGTATAGCGAGCTGCCCCACTCCAGGCCCCTCCTGTTCTCTCTCTCCCCTGCCCCTCACACCCACGCTGGACCCTCTGGCCTCCCTGCAGCCCTTGCTTGTCCAGAGCAACCCCAGCTGGACACCCCCCTCCCTCCCTCCTTTGCCCACAGAGGAGGTCGCCTGCTGCCCACTGCCAGGTACAGAGGATAAAAATAGCCAGTGGAAAAACACGTGGCTCCGGGTCAAACATTAACCTGCGGGACCTGGCATGCCGGCCACGGTGTCCCTTCCCGGGTTCCCTGGCCACCAACATGCACCTGGTGACGGCATTCTCTCCCCGTGGCCATCGCTGTAATTCTTGGACATTTACCTGCAAGCTCCAGCAGGGAGCACCCACCCACCTGAGGGCCCCGAGGGCACAGGTGTGGCCAGACCACCCAGACTGCTGACTTCAGGGGTGATACTCCTTCTGCTCAGTCTGGGGTCTTCCCCGAAAAAGCCAAACTCACTTAGAATCCCGAAGGAAGCGGAGGGGACAGCAGAGTCCAGGCAGCGCTGGCATACACCCCTCAGCACACTGGGAGGCCACCTGGAGGAGGTGTTGGGAGAGGCAGGCAGGTGAGACATTCCAGCCCTGTCTCTAAGACACCCTGCGTGTCCAGCTCCGGTGTTGTCTGGGGCTGTGTTGACCAGAGGGATGGGTGAGCCCCCCATGGACACAGATGACTCTTCCTATACACCTCAGGCCCACCTCGGCCTTTTACTGGGCAGGTCCTACTCATCGGCATCCCCACAGCTGTCTGTGGCTCAGCAGGGCACAGCCTGCCCCTGGCCCTTGCTCCTCACACCTCCGGAGTCCGATGCCCCATGGTTCTAGGAAATGCCTGCACAGCAGCCTTGAGCCTGAGCCAAGTGCCCCATTTTCTGTCAAGGAAGCTTGGCTGCACCAGGAAAGGGAAGTCCATCTGGGCACAGCACGACTGCCCCATCATCAGGCTAGCTGGAGGCTGATGAACCCCCATCTTGGAGCCCGAAAGGGATTTAGGGGGTCTTGGGACCAGAGAAGCGCCCCCGCCCCCGGCCACTGTGATGTCCATGGCACCAGCACAGCAGCATGGTGGAGAATGTGTAAATATTAACTTTTAAGGGGAAGCAGAGGGCTTGAGTGAGATCAACAAGGGCCTCGCCTGCCTCTCTCGGGGGAGCTGAGAGCTGGTCCTCTGGGGACTGGCGTCTGCTGGCCCTGACACCAGGTCTAGAGTCCAGCGCTGGACAGAGAGTTGGAAGGCCTGGGGCCTGGCCTCTGAGGAACAGTGAGTCTCCCCCGGGCACAGGAATTCCCACCCAGGACTGTCTCCCAGACTCCTGGAAATGTTTCCCACCAGGGTGGCTGTCCCTGTGCCAGGACAGCGTTCTGGAGACAGTGCTGGAAGGCCCGGCCCTGTCGCTGCCCCAGTCAGGCCACACAGGAGGCCCCATGGACTCTGGAAGCCTTTGGTTTACAGCCAAGTTCTGCCACTTTCAAAGCTACATGGTCATATATGAGTTACTAAGCCTCACTGAGTCTCAGTTATCTCATCTATAAAATGGGGACAATTTTGTCCAGCTCTCAAGGTGCGCCAAGGATTAAGTTAGCTGATCTCTCTGTACTGCCTGGTACATAGAAGTTATGTTATAGATGGTTGCTCCCGTGAGCTCTTCTCTCCATTATGGGCCTCAGTTTCCTCCGTAAATGGGGATAGTCACGCCCAGCTCACAGGACCAGATGAGCTAATCTTTATATTGTTGTTGTATGTGGACATTGGTCCGTAACTGTCAGCATGATTGTTATCGGCTTCCCTCTCTGCAGCTCTGCTCTTCATCTGCATTTGGTCATCTCTGTGGACCTCGCCTGGAGATCCAGGGTGCTAGCTACCTGCTCCCTGAACTCAGTCACACCCCCTGCTCTTCCCCCTCCTTGCCAGGGCCAGAGCGGCATCATATCACCCTCATTATCATGCTGACATTTGCTTTGGCCCACAGAGCAATTACCTGTTGCATTGAACAAAGGCCCAGGAGCAAGGCAGATAATAGGACAGCCAGAAGCCCTGACTCTGGAGAGAGAAGCAGACAGTGGTGTCAGCCTGAGCCTGACCTCAGGCCCGGGAAACAAAGCCAGGGACGCAGGGAGGTGGGTGTGAGGTGGGGGTCAGTATTAATTTCCCCCGGCTGAGGAGCTGAGCGGCTGGAGCCGGGGAGGAGGAGGGATGTGTGCATCTGGATGCCATCTGGACAAGGGCAAACATCGAGGGGCCACTCGAGGAAATGCCTGAGCGGCAAATCAAATCCTGCAAAGAAACTGCTGAGCCCTTGAAATGAATGTCTGAGGGAGAGGCATGCATCTGGGGAGAGTTGGTGGGAGGGGAGACCAGATTGGGGTAGGAGGCGGGGTGGGGTGGGGGGAACGGAAGGGACCATGCCTGGGAGCCTCTGGTGGGGGCCTCCCTGGGCTGGTGGCCCCCAACAGACACTGAGGCTGGACCTGAGGGCTGGGAGTGTTGAAGGAAGGGTCCCCAGACATGCGGACGGTCCACATTGCCTCAGAATCCTGGGCCTCTCTCCCTGTAGCCCCCCAACCACTTATCAGACCCCAGACCCCGAGTGCTGCCGTCCTTCAGATCAATGACCACTCCACACGCATCGATGTAGCACCTACTGTGTGCATGGCCACAAGTATGGGAAGCTAGACGCTCAGAGGTGTGGCTCAGCGTGGTTCCGGGTTCTGACAAACTCAGGTTCAAATCCCCTCTCTCCTTAAACCGGCTCACAAAATGTAACTCGCTTGGCCAAGCCTCCATTTTCTCCTTTGTAAAAGAGCATAATCTTGCACTTTCTTGGGCCTCCCTGGGAGTGCGGCCAGTGCTAATCCTGGATGGGACTCCGGAGCAAGGCAGGAGATCTGGGAGACCCTCAACGCTCCATGGGCTGGGGACTGCATACCCTCGGCCCCCTTCACTCATGTAACGAGGCAGGTGCTGCCCCAGCCTTGTTCCGGGAGGTCAGGAAACACACTCACCCCCCTAAGCCAGCCGATGGCCACAGGGCCTGGACACATGGGCCTTCTCCCCTCCTCCTCCCATCAACCAGGCCAGCAGGCACACACAAGTATGTGTGCTTGCATGCACGTGTGTGTACTTGTGAGTGCACGTGAGTGTGGGTGTGTCTGTGCCAGTTTTTGCATCTGTGGATGTGCACGTGGGCTTGTGTATGTTTGCACAGATGTGTTCTGTGTGTGGTGTTTATTTGTACGTGTTTTGTGTGCTGTGCAAATGTTTGTGTGTTTCAGCATGTGGAAGCTATGTGCCCGTGTTTGTGTGACTATGTGAGCATACATTATGCAAATATGGGTTACATGTTTATGTGTCTATGTGCATATATTTACATCTTATATGTTTTCGTACAGTATGTGTATGTGCTGTGTGTTTGTATATTTGTGAATATAGGATCTACGTGGGTTTGGGTTTGTAAATAAGGTATATATGTGTTTGTATAATGTGTTTCTGTGTTAATATATGTTTGTGGGTATGACGCATCTGTGTATAATTGGCATGCCCGTGTATCATGTGTGGGTGTGTGCGTGCTTGTGTGTGGATGATTATATGAAATGCACCTGAGTCTGTATGTATATGTATGTAATACGCCCATGTGGAAATATGTGTGTATAATTAGCATAAGTGAACCCCATGTCTATGTGTTTGCACATCTATGTGTGTGACATGTGGTGTGTGTGTGTGTGCCTGGGCCTGTAGGAGGCAGCCTAGCATGTGAGGAACCGCCCTGGACTTGCAGCCAGAGGAGAGAGTTCAGACCCCTGACGGTGAGGCCTTGACGTACATATTTGGCCTTTCTGAGCCTCTGTGGGCCCGGCTCTAACCGCCCCGGTGGTGCTCCCTGCCCTGCCTCCCACCTGTAGGGTCTGAGGTGGGGGAACATGTGGACGAGTAGGAAGCCCAGAGCAGGACTGTCCTGGCAAGCACAGGAAGGTCTGCTGGGCCCAGCCCTGCTCCTAGGATTGCAGCGGGGCACAGCATAGAGCCTGCCCTCACCCATCTTACAGTCCAGCTGTGGAGACAGCAAACAGAGAGAGCACAAGGAAGGGGCCGGAGGGGACTGGCAGATGTGCTTGCAGGGCCAGGAGGGGCCAGGCGGACTCAGACCCGCAGTAGTAAGAGCCTGGCTGTGTGGGTGCAATTGTTCTGGGATTGCGGGCAGTCACTTAACCACTCTGTCCCTCGGCTTCCTCATCCGCAAAAACGAGATACAGTGGTGCACACCCAGAGGGCTGTTGTAAGGACTAAATGAGTCAATACGTGCAAAGTACTTAGAAGAGTGCCTGGCAAAGAGAAAGTGCTCAAAGGGTGTTAACTGCTATTGTTACTGCAACACGAGAAGCCACTGAATTTGTTCTAAGGACATAGAAAATCAAGCTAACAGCAACAAAAAGGACCATCATCAATTCCAGGAAGAATAAAATGTTGTGTAAAGGAAAAAAAAAATAATCACAGTTTACTAAATAGCTCAACCTTGGATGTCAATGTTTTCACAAGGTCACGTTCCATTCCCATCTAACCAGAATGACATGGGGACTGTGCTGGGGGAGGGTGGGAAGGCTGCACGGGGTTGTGGTCAGAGGCACCAGAAGAATCTGTCCCGACCAGTGAACGTGGGCACCTCTGCTGGGTAAGGAACTTTATAGAGCCCTGTGACTCTTATGTGTATAAACAACTTTCATAAAGATTGGTAAAAATCCATTTAAATACATCAGGTAGAAACCTGTACCTGCGGTCAAGCGTACCTGAGCTCTAAGTATTGAACAGGTGATGTTGGCTCTCTGTCTCAGCGGAGGGTGAGACACGCCGGCAAGGGTCTCCAGGAACCAGGGGCGTCTGGGAGGGGGGCCTCTCTCTCCCCACCCCAACCAGGGATGACTTTAACAAGGGCGTATCCTGGCAGACTATCATGACTTTGACCCCTGCCAACCCCTCCCCTTCCTCTGTACTGTCTACTTAGTCATCCACCTGAATGCATGGGTAAGAAGAAATATGATGATATTCATGAAAACTTATATGCTGTTTGAGAGGTACCACTGTTCTAAGCCTTTTTTAAAAAAATTAATTTATTTTACTTATTCTTGGCTGTGTTGGGTCCTTGTTGCTGTGCGCGGGCTTTCTCTAGTTGTGGCCAGCGGGGGCTGCTCTTTGTTGTGGTGCCCAGGCTTCACTGCTGTGGCTTCTCTTGTTGCAGAGCACGGGCTCTAAGTGTGCGGGCTTCAGTAGTTGTGGCTCGCGGGCTCTAGAGTGCAAGCTCAGTAGCTGTGGCGCACGGGCTTAGTTGCTCCGCGGCACATAGGATCTTCTCAGACCAGGGCTTGAACCCATGTCCCTTGCATTGGCAGGCAGATTCTTAACCACCGCCCACCAGTGAAGCCCTGTTCTAAGCCTTTTACATGTTTTAACTCTTTTAATCCTCCCACCCATCTTGACAATAATCTGTTCTGACTTCCATTGTAAAGATGAGGAAGTGAGGCACAGAGAGGTTAAGTAACATGCCCAAGGCCACAGAGCAGAGGCAGAACTGGAACTCAGGCAGTCTGACCCTGGGGTCCATGCTCTTAACCACCAGTTATTCAAGAAGGCCCATAGGAGCAGCGTGGGGAAAGAGACAGATACACCTGGCCCATTGCCTTGGGAACCGCCAGCAGCCAAGCCACACTGGGTGACCTTGGTATCAGGACTTGACAGGGAGAGGCCATGTTCCCATGGGGGGCAGGGACTATTAGGTATGGCATCCCTGCCAGGGCCCTTTACAGGAAGTCCTGTTTGGGCTGCCCGTGTGGGACCAGGCAGGTGGTAGGGTGAGGAGGAGCCAGAGCCGAAAGGCCTTCAGATGTCAAGTTGCTGACATCAGCTCCAAATCAGCCCAGAAATGCAGGCCTGGTCCCTCGACCCTCCCGCATGGTGCGCCTGCCTGTCGGCACGGCGGTCACTCAGTCACAACAGAGGTGCCCACCGAGTGCTCATCGGGTGCTTGGAAGTGGGTTCAGGATCCAGAACGTGGAGGTTTGATTCCTGTCACCTCCTAGCTGTGTGACCTTGGATGAGTTACTCAACTGCTCTGTGCCTCAGTTTCCCCTCTGTATACAAAGATCATAACAGCACCGATCTCCCGTTTGGTGTGAGGATTAGGCGAGTTAATAGCTGCGAAGAGTTTAGCATGGTGCCTGGCCCGTAGTGTGTGCTCAATTACTCTAGCCACTCCGTGTCCCTTGACCTTTGGGGATATGAATAATAACACCCGAGCTTCACCTACTTAATCCCTAGGAATGGTAATAAGATGAACAAGAGTTTGCATCTCAGCAAGCTTTTCAGCCTAATAACAGAAAAAAATAACCACCAAACGAAGGCATGAGTGAGTTCATTGTGCCTGAAGGTGGGCACCTCGCAGCCTTTGGTCCTGGAAAACTAGCCCGTGGGTGATGGACTCAGCGAGGGCCGGAGGCGTCCTTCCTCCTCCAGCTTCAATCAGAACAGCCAAGCAGATGGACTGATTGACGCCCCTAAAGAAGGGTTGGAGCGTCAGAAGGGGGCTCGCTTGGCCCTGGAAGGAGGCAGCCTGGAGGCACGGGTGGCAGCTCCGCCGAGGCCCGCTGAGCAGCCCACGGGCTCCACCACACAGGCTCTGCTCTTGCTTGTCTGTTCTCCTTCGGCTGAATCCAGAGCCTCTCCAATCTGAATGCCGAGAGAGCCCTCGCCCACCACATGGCCAAGGAGACTTCCCGCTCTTCGAGGTGATGTTTTCTCCTGGATGTGAATGACGTGACTTGTGAGTGTGGCTGGTTTCCACTGGCAGGAGGGGTAGGCTGGGTAGTAGGCCTGTTTTCTCACCCCAGTGAATACCTGGGCAGTCTAGGGTCTTCCTCAGGCTGTGATCTCCCTGGGCACTGGGGAGGAGGGGGGCCGGGACACTGGGGCTGCTCCTGAGCCCCAGTCAGATGTGCCGACAGACCTTCCCCAGCCAACCAAGGCAGCGGGGCAGGCAGCACACCTCTGGCCACCGGGCTTCCTTCTGCCCCACTTTCATTCCGCTGTTCATTCTATAAATGTTTAGCTGAGCATCTGCTTGGTAGCGGACTGCATCCTCCACCTTTCTGGGAGGCCGGCATCAGCCCCATTTCACAGGTGAGGAAAATGAGGCTTTGAGAGGTTAGAGAGAGAGAGCTAGGAAGATTCAGAGTGGGACTGGAGGCCAAGTTGTCTAACTCCAGAGCCCAGACATCGATTTCCACCCCTCATTAGTCTTCCCTCTGACACTGGGATGATGGTAACGATGCAGAGAAATTCGTTGTGCCCTTCCTATGTGCCAGGCCTCACTCTGAGAGCTTGATGTCCTCACAGCACAGAGATTAAGAGCTGGCCCCAGGTCACAGAGCTCAGTGTGGAAAAGCTGGCCTTTGAACCCAGGATGTCTGGCTCCAGAGTCACCCACGCTCACACCACCCCTGGACGGATGCCAACACCTGGACCCAGGGAGATGCGGTGTCGCTCTCTGCGCACGGCTGTGGAATACTAGCAGCTCTCCCAGATGGACGATGAGGGGAAAAGCCAAGGGGTAGAACAGTGTGGTCAGGAGGCCGCCATTTGTAGGAGGGAAACCTAACAACGTAGCCCTGTTGACACTGCAGGTGGAGGACCCTGGGGCTGGGGTGGCAGGCCCCGGGTGTGTGCAGTGACAGAACCTGAGGGGGGTGTGATGTCTGAGCTTTAGCGGGGTCACAGGACACAGGGGCTGCATCCCTGGGTGGTGCTGACTTATTGGCAGGTCTGGGGTTCATGATATCTGGCTGGAAAATGTCCCTGGGGAGACATTGAGGGGAGCATCCCCAGGTATCGAGCGGCAGCTTTGAGTCCGCGTGGAGCTGGCTGTACCAAGGTCTGGACTCAAGATCAGGGGAAGGGGGACATGCCAGGCAAGATGAGGTTCCGTCAGGCCTCTAGGAGGCTGGGATCAGAGGGCTACAGCGTCCACCTAGGATGCCTGTTAAAATACAGCTTCCTGAGACCCAACCCTGGAGAAACCCTGATTTATAGGAGGTCTAGCGATGGGGCCCTGGAATCTATAGTTTTGTTTGATTTAAAAATGATTTTCATATAGTTTTGTAAAGGTGAAAAGAACAGAGGGAGAGAGGGAGGGAGGGAGGGAAGAAGGAAGGAAGGGAGGGAGGATGGTACTGAAGAGAACACAGTGACAAGCAAGTCTCCCTTGGGTGCTCCTTCCTGGGGACTGTCCCCTGGGGCCAGCAGTGGCCAGCAGTGGCCAAGCTACTTGCCTTGTTTCTGGAGATGTTCCAGGTACATGCCCCACCCATATCAAAGCATAGAGGGCCGCTTTTTCACAGCTCTGTTGTAAAGAAGATGCATTTTTAAAAGCTTCTCAGCAAATTTTGATAAACAGCTAGTTTGGCTTAGAGAACTCCTGCGGAGCTGACAGCTCTAGATTCAAATCTTGCTTCTGACATTTATGAGTTTAAGTGAACGTGGGCAGAATACGTGACCTCTCCAAGCAGCAAGCCTTCACTTTTCTATGCATAGAAGGGGGTAATCCTGGTAGAGTTTTTTTTTTTTTTTAAGATTTATTTATTTACTTTATTTTTGGCTGCATCGGGTCTTTTAGTTGCAGCACGCAGAATCTTCACTGAGGCACGCAGGATCTTTCGTTGTGGCGCACGGGCTCTTCGTTGCGGTGCACAGACTCTTTGTCACAGTACGCGGGCTTCTCTCTAGTTGCGGTGTGTGGGTTTTTTTCTCTTCTCTAGTTGTGGCGCAAAGACTCCAGGGAGCATGTGCTCTGTAGTTTGCAGCACGCAGTCTCTCTAGTTGAGACACGCGAGCTCAGTAGTTGTGGCACGCCGGCTTAGTTGCCCCGCGGCATGTGGGTTCTTACTTCCCTGACCAGGGATCAAACCCGTGTCCCCTGCGTTGCCAGGCGAATTCTTTACCACTGGACCACCAGGGAAGTCCCCTGGTAGAGTTTTAATAAAGATTAGAAATAATCTTATGGCCAGTGCCTGGTGCATACTAGGAGATAATAATAATAACAAAGGGGATGAGACATTTGCATGTCTATGGAGTGACATGAGGACAATCACGAGGAGGGTTTCAGGGAAGGGTTCAAAAGACAGGCCGCCTTCAGAACGAATCCTCTGAGCTCGGCCAGCTGAAAAATCAGTGAATGAACAAAGTGAAAGAGGGAGCCACATCCCCGCAGTCCATGAGCAGCGTCTGGGGTGGTGGGGGCCAGGCGGGGTGATGGGCCAGATGAGATGCCTTTCCACCTCTGGCCGGACCACTCTGAACACCGAGAGAGAACTTTCTGGGAAGAACTGACAAGTCTGGCATGCACTCTGCTTTGGAGGATAATCCGTTTTTGTCTGGATGGCAGGTGTCACTAAATCAGGGCCGGCAGGACCAGGGTTTGCTGGGAACCGCAGTCGTGGGGAGATTGGGTCAACTGTCACGGGAGCTTCCATCATGCCCAGGGCTTGGCTGTTGCTTGCCTGGTGGCTCTAGGGACTGGGACTTCTTGGGTCCAGCATGGGGCACATGCAGGACCTAAACAAATCCTCACGGAGTTACCTTTTGGATCCCAAACCTAACTGGAAAAAAATAATTCCATGGAATTCAGAAAAAAAGTCAAGGGAGGGGTTGAGTCAGCAATGGGTCCAAGTCCCAGCGCTACAATGTCCAAGAGGTGTAAATTCAGGTGTGCTCTAATTTTCCTAAGCCTCAGTTTCCTTGTTAGTAAACAGGGCCTCCCTTCAAGGATTAAGCCATATAATGTCTGTAAAGCAACTGGCATAGGGCTTGCTACACAATAACCATAGTCTAAATTTATTATTTTTCCTTTTCAAAACAGCCAGTTGGAATTCAATTGATTATATTTGCAAATGAATTTGATATACACTGCTATGGAGTAGTTGTCACTGAAGTTAGGAAAGCTTGAGCGAAGAGATTTTTTCGGTAGAAGGTGAGTTCTGAATTAGTGTGGAAAAGGAAAATTGTCTCTATTTAATTCAACAATTTTTATTCAGCATCGACCACATACAAGGCAAGGTCTCAGGCCCTAGGGATGAAGCAGTGTATAAGGCAGACCCACATCCTTCTGCCCTTGTGGAGTGTACATTCTAGTGAATTATTCTAGGACTAAAGCACCCAGTCATGGTTGGCGGGGGGCGGGGGGGAGCTTTTCCAAACCAAACAAGCCCCTTTCTCCACTGAGAGGGTTAATCTAGGTTGCATCCCACTCAGGAAATAATGACTTGGCTAGTACCACAGGGACACTTTACTGATCCCATAGAAACCCATTCTGGGTTTGATGAAAGACTCACCTGGAGTGAGGGACTGGCACTGCCTAGAATAGGCTCTAAACAATGGCAGAGAACCCAACCCATTCTGGTTTCTGTACACGTCTAGACTGGCTCCCTCCAGATGGCTATCCCAGCAGACACTGGCCTTCATCCAACCATGAGGTGGATGGGAAAGGATGGACCTTACTTCCCAAAGGCCCAGCTAGTGATAGCTCTGTCTTTTGAGTCCCTGAGCTGTGTTTTCTTTCCCCTTGAACTGGGGCTCCCTGAGGGCAGGGCTGTGTCTGCCTCTCAGACTGCGGACTTTTCCCCTCTCCTCCTCTCCACACCTGGCCTCTGGGGAAAAGGGATTTTCTTCCCCATTTCTGAGGTGACGGCTGGCAAATTAAGGGCTGAGTTGAGCGGAATTCGCTCTCCTGCTGTCAGGCCAGGACTCTGTCTCGTACATAGAACATGCCCAAACTCTCAATGTGTCCTTTATCTCCTAACAAGCTCCAGAGTCAACTCTGCCCTGCTCACAATGCTGTCAGGAGGCCTGGTTTCCAGGCCAGCTGCTTTCCCATCTCAGGAGAAAGGGCATTGTGAACGCTGGTACTTTCTATCTCACCCCTCCCTGGGAACTATTAGGCAAGCGAGGTGTTGACTTTTCCGAAGCCCTTACTGTTTAGCTACAGGATTAGTTCTAGTCCATTTATTCACCAAGACCGCTGGTCAAACGCTGGGACCAGAAAAGCACATCTCCGTTGCATGATAAATGTTTAATAACGACAGTCGGGATTGACCAGAAAATGCCCTGGCTGGCAGGCCTGAAGTCGCACCGGCTCCAGGAGCGATGAAAGTTCAGCTCCATTGCCCCCACCTACCTACTCTGCCTGCCTCCAGGCCCTGGGAGCTCACAGGCAGCCTGCTTACCTGCCTCCCTCTGCCACCCGCCCACCCTGTGACAGCGGAGCCAGCAGGAATGAATCCCTCCACAGCCCTCCAAGGTCCTCTGCTGGGTTTTAGGATGGGTCCTGCCTCCTCCTTCAGCCTGGGGCTTCCTTGGGCAGGGGTGCCCTTCTCAGACTGAGCTCCCTGAGGGAGGGGCTGTGTCTCCCCTCAGACTGAGGCTTCTTCCGGAGGGCAGGACTGGGTCTCCCCCTCACTCCCAGCCCCATTCAGCCTGGGATCTCCCTTCTCACGTCTTCCCACCCAGCTCAGCACAGAGCTGGTTCCACCTGAGGCTGCTCTGCACCCAGGCCCCAGGCTCATTAGCAAACAAAGACCAGATCTGTGTGAGTGCTGGCAGATGTGAAAGATAACCTCACTCTGCCCTTTAGGAATTAGTCTAAAATATACGATTATATTTCAGGAGACTTAAGGGTGTTTCTGAAACCTTGGGGCCCAAGACAGTTATAACATATGTCCATTTTAGACTTTGGAAAATAGGGCGCTATAATTGGAAAAGTTAGCAAAGCACTAAGTACAGGGAGCCGGTCTCTTTACATCTCAAATACCAGGTATTTAGGTGGCTTTCTTGGAACCTGGCATTAGGGACACGTGTGAACGGGCCAGGCTCGTTTCTGAGGAGCGAGTGGGAGCAGCTGGTGAGGGCGCTCAGGCAGGGCAGGCGGCACCACCTCTGGGCCTCAATGTTAGTGTCCCACACGCCTGGCACAGGGACCCCTTCTTCTTCTCTTCTGACCTGAGCATTCCAAGGTCCCCAGGAGCACGTTGTGGACTCGGGCTTGGCACTCATGTCATAAAGCACGCCAGGGCCTAGCCTTTTCTCCAAGGGTAGAATACAGGACTCCTGCTGTTTGTCAGAATGTGGTAGCTATGCCCTTGGGTGCTAACGCCAGACTGTCTGAGTTCAATTCCTCCCATGCCCATATAGGCAAGTTACCTAACCTCTCTGGGCCTTGATTTCCTCATCTATAAAATGGGATGAAAGTCATAATACTTACTTCCCAGGCTTGTTGAGACGATTAATGCAATAACTTACATAAAGCACTTCACACAGTGCCTGGCGCATAGTAAGAACTCAATGTCAGCTACTATAATTATATTTTGAAAGAGTTAAAAATACTTCCAAAGCAATCTTCATTACACCTGGACTCTCTACCGACCCTGCCTTCCTGGGAGACCCCTCTATACTTCTCTCACCTTCACCTCCTGCTTTGATCCAGATGAGTTACTTTTCGTTTGCAATTTATTCATTTGTTCATTCATTCATTGGGTCCTCCAATACGTACTGGGGAGTCCATTGTTGACACAGGCAGCCCTTGCCTGCCAAATGCTGCCCCAAACCCTCACCTAAGAGGCGTGGCACTTCAGCAGCTTTATGAGAAAGCAGGGGTGGTCTGTGGAACCCATCCCATTCCTGGAGCTACAGATCCAAGCGTGAAGCCAAGTGATAACCACCTGCAGAGTTGAGGGAGGCGGGGGTAGCCCCCCCACCCCCACCCCTACCCCCAAGTATTTCCAGAGCGTCAGCAACTTCCTGTGTAGTGTTTTAGTTTCAAGGTGTGAGGATGACACATTTGGTGTTTTGGTGTAGAGAAAAGCACAACAGACTTCAAGTTTTTCAGACAGTGCAAAGGTCCTGGGGCCATCCACATGTATTTCAGTTACCTAGAGCTGTGTAACAAGCTACCCCCAAAGTTAGTGGATTAAGACAACAGTTATTTATTTGATGTTGATTCTGCAGTTTGGACAGGGTATGGCGGGGACAGCTCATTTCTGCTCCATGGCTCCATGCCTCAGACTGTAGGACCACTTCCAGGATGTGTTCACTCAGGTTGGCGAATCCGTGCAGGGTCAGCTGGGGCTGAGCACAGGGCCTAAGTTCTCCTCCACGTGGCCTCTCCTTCTGGCTGTGTTGGGCTTCTCAAGATTGGAAGCTGAGTGTGGAGAAGGAGCATCCCGAGAGCCAGAATTCTAAGAGTACAAGCCCCGCTGTGTAAGTGCTACCCAGTTTCTATCTGCATCACTCTTGCTAACGTCCCACGGGCCAAAACAAGTCACATGGCTAAGTCCAGAGTCACTGTGGGCAGAGACCACACAAGGGTGTGAAGCCTGAGAGGGATGATCTATGGGGGACCACCAAAATAATAGTCTGCCAAAGAGTGAGTCCCAGTCTCTCCAGTGACCAGACATATCCGTGTAGGCCCAGATATGGCCATTTCACTGAGAGACAACAGTAACGAGTGTGTAGGGTAAGCTGCTGGGACAAAGAAACTCCAAAATACAGAGGCTTAAGCAGGACCGAATTTGATACATTTATACATCCAAGTATGTAGTCCGCAGATGATGCAACGGTTTAATCGTGTTGGGTATCCAGATTCCTTCAGTCTTGCTGCTCTGCCTTCCTCAATGTGCAGCTTTCATCGTATGGTCCAAAATGACTGCTCCAGCTCCCGCTATTGCATCTGCATTCCAGCCAGTGGGAAAGAGAAAAATGAAAGGGAGCACTCCTTCCTTGCCATCCCATTGGCTAGGACCTAGTCACAAGCCACATCTAATGGCAAGGGAAGCAGGAAAATGTAGTCCCTGGTGGAGAGTGTTGTACCCAACTAAAACTTTTATCACCATAAAAGAAGAGAACAGATATAAAGGAACTTTGTGGTCTCAGCCACAGGAAACAAATGACCAGCCCCAGGACATTCTGTCTGTTGAGCTTCTGAGTTAGGAGGGATCATATTTCTGACATCAGGAGCAGAGATTTTAAAACAACCTTGAACTATGGCTCTTGACACGGGAGAAGGGTCACCCATGGGTGACAGGTAGACTGGGCTCTGAACAATCAGGAGCCAGCCGACTTCCTAGGGAGCCAGCAGAGAGGAGCACTGGTTCCTACTGGTTCTATCAACTTCACTGCCTGTGGGCAGCCCCTGAGCATCTCCAAGGCGTGGCAGAGGAGGGTCCACTAAGACCACCCACAGTTCCCTAGAGGAGGCTGTGAACCATCCGCTACAGCCCAAAGCACTGGGCGTGTGCTGGCTCCCAGAGCCTGTGATGGAGCTCTGGACCACAGAGGCCAAGGTCATGGATAGGATCTCACAGGTAAACCTGAATCCCTGGCTTCAGAGAGCACCTCTTGTACCACCAGCACCCCCAGCTATGGAATAGCTGGGAACATCTGGCAAGAGCGGGCAGCTCAGTGCAAAGCTATCTGGCTGCCGGTTAAAGGCTGACCTGATAGTTGTCAGCTCTCCCTGCCTGGAGGGGCTCCCCCTGCCTCCACACCACTGGCACCCTGCAAGGATCTCTCACCAGGCCTGGCCCCTTCCTGTCGGTGTCAGCTGCTTAGTTTACTTTGTGGCATGCCCCCTCCTTGGTCGTACCCCCTTTGATTGAAGGTTCTGTGCTTCAGAGCTAAGCGATTTGTGGGCGATTTGTCCCCCAAAGGGTCTGGGGATACAGGGCGGGAGAGGACCCTCAGCTTCTTATAAGAACGATGGCACATTTCCACAAAGAGTGGTACAGATACAGGAGCTCTCTCTCTGGGAGCCTGGGGGCAAAAGTGTGTACACATTCAGTCCAGAATTGAGACGAGACAAGAGCCAAGGAAGAGCAGACAGGGGAGGCAGACTGAGGATGTGTCCCGCAGTACAAGCAGCAAACCAGGGCTCCTGGGAACTCGCAGTTGATTCATTCAGAAGAAGGCGCCAGACAGGAGAAGGCAAATGCAGAGATCCTCCTAGCTGGAGAGGTCCCTGCTCAAGATTGTCTAGTCCAAGTAGCACGCCAGGTTGGCAGGGAGAAGGCGGTTTCTCAGAAACACTGATTCGGAAGCCAGTCAAAGCCCCTCAGGCTTCAGGACAAAGGAGAAACCACTTAGGGAGAAATCATCCTTGCTCCGCCCACAGCCCCTCTCAGCACATCGTTGTTCTGTGCGGCATTCATACCTGTTAAGATATAAAGCATATCCAAGATGGGTGGATGTGGACAACACACACAAAAGGAACATAAGGAAACATATTCAGCGTTACAAGTAATCCAAGGAAGGCGGATGCAAACAAGTTAGCATTTACACCAGTTATACAGTGTATAATTTTTGTTCAGTGTAACAGTGCATTGTGTTAACCCTTGAACATACCATGGGTTTGAACTGTGCAGGCCCACTTATATGTGGAATATTTTTCAATACAAATTCAATAAATTTTAAAGTAAAACACAGTACTACACAATCCATGGTTGGTTGAGTCTTCAGGTGCCAAGCCGTGGATACAGAGGGCCAACTGCAAAGTTATACACGGATTCTCCACTGTGTGGAGGATGGGTGCCCCTCACCCCCGCGTTGTTCGAGGCTCAACTGCACTACTTTTAAAAGTGTTTTAGCAAATTCCAATGCTGGGACATCAGGACGGTCTGTCCAACAGCCCTCATGGCCCACCCTCCTCCTGTCTGAGCCTACCCCCATCACAGATGATTGGACCTTGACTCTAGGGTTCCAATCCACAGGCTGACCTGAGCCAATCAGATTCTCCCTCTTCAGAATTTGAACTCAGAAGTGATAGGCCACTAGTGGTGGATGTGGGGCCTCTGTGTTGCCAGGGAGACTGGGATAGTGGTCCAGAGTATACGTTTGCAGTGAGGCAAGCCAGTGAGGTGGGACCTGGCCCCACCAGTTACTGACTACATCTTTGAACAGGTTACTTAGTCCTTCCTTGTCTTGGTTTCTTTATCTGTAAAATGGGGATAATTATAATCCCTACCCCAGAAGGTGGTTGTGAAAATTAAGGTAATTGTCACAGGCAGTTGGTACAGTACCTGAGACAAAGTAAGTGCTAAGAACGCATGAGCAGTGAGCTATAAAGTGATTTGTCCTCAGAGCTGACAGCTCTGCTAGGTCAAAATTTAAAAAGCTTAAGAAAGAGAGAGAGAGATGGAGCTGGCAGAGCAGAGAAGCTGGAACAAGGCAGGCCCTTGGGAGCTGGAGGCATCTGTTTGAGCTCCCGTTGGCTCCCAGCTCCGGTTTCCCAGCAGCCTGACTCTACTTGGCTCCCAGTGGGGATGTATCCTTACATTAAACCTCCTTCATTGACATTTGGAAAGCAGTTTGGCAGGCCACATCAAATGGCACAAAAACAGCCTTGCTCACTGACCTGGGCACTTATCTTACAGAAATAATTAATGAGAAGGAAAAAGCCACATGCACAAAGATGTCCAAGGCAGCTTTATTTATAATAATGGAAAGCTGGAAGCCATCAAATGCCCAGAGATCAGGGAATAGAAAAGTCCCTTGGATGGAATATTATGCAGCCATTAAGAATGACTAATATGAAGACCATGTGGTAACATAAACTGTTTATGGAAGAATAAGCGAAAAAGAACAGAACACAAAATTGTAGAAGACTCATTACATTGCATAAAAAAAAATTTGTGTATGTGTGTGGATAGGGCTGGCTGAGGTTGCCGAAAATGACAAAAACAAGCTTATTCTTGGGCTATCTGGGGGAAGGGCTCTCTGGGGGAAGGAGTCTCCTTCCCAGTCACCCCCAAGGCACCCCAGCCTGGGAAGAAGAAGGATAAATGCCCTTCAAACCCCTGGTCCCCACACCCCACTCCTTGCCAGCCCCCACCCCCCTTCTCTGGGGAGAGGACGCTCAGAGCTCGGGCTGCTGGTATTTTTAGCCAGGACTCTTGCAGTCCAGTGTTCCAGGGTAAAAATAGCTGGGGTGGAGGGCACAGCACTAACTTCACTGCTTTCTGCGCCCCCTCCCCCTCCCCTGGACCAGGCGCCTCCTGGTCTTGGAGCCACGGTTTTCCACTGCTTCACTCTGGCTCCATCCCATCTCTTAAGGCTTCTCAGCGGCCAGGGAGGAATGTTCTGGTCTGGTACGTCTTGGAGTCTTGGAGGTCAAGTGTTCCATTTTATGGATAAGGAAACTGAGACCGAGATAGAAGGGACATGCCAGGAAGTAGTTGGCCAAAGTAGTCCCATCCTCACCTGTACCCATCCTTTTCTGCCCACCACCCTCTCCCCTACTGCTGTCACTTACAGGAGGGAAGAAGAGCCACGTGGTAGCCACAGGGCTTCAGTCAGGGGAAGGGGGTGCTGGAATTGGCGTCGCGAGACACGCATTTGACTCCTGGCTCTACTGTTTGTTAGCTGTGGGATTGCAGGTAGGTCACTTTCCACTCCAGATTGCAATTCCTGTGTCTGTAAAATGAATAAGTTGGATAAGACCAGCTCCACCAGCTTTTGGATTGATGAGTTGCATCTGCCATCCCAGGCTGGCAGCCAGACTTGCCAGCTGTTTCCACCTTCACCTACCATCTTCCTAGGAACTGCCGGGTGCTGTGAATTCTTAGCTCCCCAGGTGGATGGCACACCTCAATGATTATCTGTGGCCATCACTGCCTGTCAGGTGAGCTTCCCCCCAGCTCCAAGCACACATTTGAGGTCTCTCCGTATGTTGGGGTACCTCCTTAAGGAATGAACACTCGTTGTAACAGCTGAAACCAACGCTAATTAGGGAGGTAAATCCTACAAGTGCAATTTGAAGCAAAATACATGAGACTTGAAGATAGTCAGCTGCTAGAAGCCTGGAACTCCTCTCCACTCCCCCAAAGCATAGAGAGTGATCCTGGCAAGAACGTACCTGAATGTACCCACCACAGCAGAGACCACCCCAATGTGATGTGCCTTCCACTTGGCCCGCAATTCTGCTCCCACGCTGGACCTCGCCCTGCCAATAGCACACATCACGCCCCACTTGGACCTGTGATTTCAGTCCACAGATCTTATCCCCCGACTAGCTTGGAAGTTCCCACACATCGCCCGGTTCACAGCTCATATGGGAAGGGCTTAAAGTGAACAGCCCCAAGTGAGAAATCATAATGCTTGGAGCCAGGAGACAAGCTGAGCCTAAAGGACTGGGCTGGCAAACAAGTCCCATCACCCCAGGCCCAGCCTGCTGGTTCTACTGGGGCATGTGTGTTATTGTGTATATGTGAACGTGCGTGCCTGCAGGCCTCTGTATGTATGTGTCTGGAGCCCGTGCGTGCCACAGAAGAGTCCTATGACTCCTCTAAGCACCCCGAGCCTGGGGGCCCAAACCCTCAGGAGTCTGTGATGATAGGACGGGTCCTGAGCTCTTTTCAATATTTCAAACATTAACCTGGAAATTCTACCTGGTTCCCTTAGACAGTTGCAACCTCTAACTCAAGTGTCAAATATCTGCCCTTAGGTGGCACTTTATTGGTACGGTAACACTGGAAACTCTGATTATCTCAGGAACAGGCCTCCCTCATTAATAAAATGGGGAAATGGATCAGTGCATGTTTCGTAGACAAAACACAGAACCCAGACAGGGATGCTGATCCTGAAATCCTAGGGCTGAGAAGCCCGAGATCAAGGATTCTGAGTCAGGGCTTGGAGATCTTGAGAGCCGAGGTGGCTGGAGAGAGGTCTGTACATTGCGGTGAGTCCTCAGACCACACGTGAGACACTCTTCATCGTCTCAAAGGAGGGTAGAGGCGTATGTGGCCTGTGGGAAGCTCCTGTGGGACCAACCCTTCCTTGTCTCTTGCTGCTCCCTTATCCTGGCGGCCAAAGGCAGAACCAAGCACTCAGCCTGGCATGCAAAGGAGGGAGAGAGATGGACAGGGGGTCCTTATCCAGCCTATCCTCTGCTCATGTCACCTGAGGGCAGCACAGTGGCCTATCCTCTGGGCAGGGCCACGAGGGCACATCTGGGATCCCCATGGCCCTGAGTCACCTGGCAGGCCCCCCAACACAGCCCTGGGGCTTCTAAGCCCTCTCTGAAAGCCGGGTGTCCCCCAAATATGTGTCTACCACGTGGAGGTCAGAAGGATGGTCCAGTCATTGTGGTGTGGAAGAAAGAGCCTATTAACTTAGGTTTTAACTTGGACCCTATCTCTATTAAGCTTTGTTTCCATTGTCCTCAGCCTCGGTTTCCCTGTCAAGAAAATGGGAATTGCATACAGACTCTGGGTTTCTTACTAGTCCCACTTGCTAACTGACCTTGGGCGAGTTACTCAACCTCTTTGAAGCTCAGTTTCTTTGCCTGTAAAATGGGGACGCTAATCCACTCCCTGCCTTCCTCGCTGGGCTGGGTGAGAATCAAATGGTATAGCATCTGCTGAAATGCTTCGAAAATCAAAGGCTCCTCTGATTTTCAGGAGGAGGACCACAGGGCAGTGTTATTATGACCAAGGACATCCGGTGCACCCCACCTGGGCCAGGCCCTGGGACCACAAGGGAAAGCAGAGATGTGGCCCTGTCCTTAGCCACCCTCTGACTTGGGGAAATAGAAATGACCAGTGCCCATTCTGACGTGGAGGGTGAGCAAGGTTCCTAAGGGCTGAAGGGGTTCAGTGGCTGGAAGGGACCCCTAGGGGACTGGAGCTAATCTAGGAGGCTTCCTGGAGGAGGTGAGTCACCTCAAGTAAATGAAGGCTTTTAAAGTAAGCCCTGGGGGCTTACTTTAAGGGCTAAGTAAGCCCTCTTACTCATAGAGGGCGTGCTCTGCTCCTGGCCCAGACCAAACCCCTTGAAGCCCCTTTACTGGGCTTTTTAGTTACAACACATTGTCTTGTTTGATCTTGAAAACAGCCCCATTAGTCAGTTATTATCTATGCCCACCAACAAAGAGGTCTCCCAGCCAAGAGGTGGGCCAAGGGTGACCCCAGATATCTGCTGCCCTCCCCGTTTCTCTCCCCATCCCTGCCCCTGCTCCTCTACCTGCATGAAACACAAATGCAGATGGGCCCTTTAGTGTCTCCAGGGATCGAGAGAAAGACTTGCTGCTTGAAAGCCAACGGGCCTGGGCTGCACAAATGGCCTTTGCTGCTTTCCTTCCCCAGCTTGGGCACGCAGCCCCTCCCGTTGGCCACGGGCGCCCGCACCTGATCGGCTGGAGTCGGGGGCGGAGGGGGGAACACCGGGGGGGAGCACTTCCCACAACATGCAGTAGGGCCAGCGCCTCATGCTCCCTTGGAGTACATTTTCTCACCTTTGTTGGGTGATTTGTCTGTGGAACTGTTGTCCCTGCTGGGCCAGGCACTGTCACATCTCAGAATAATGGGAGAGGGAGAAAGACAACCAGAGACACAGATTGACAGAGGGACAGACGTTGCAGGAGATGGAGAAGCATTCAGAGAGAGAGAGAAGGAAGAGAAACAGGGGGACGGAGCGGGAGAGGAAAGATGGACAGCGGAAACCTACCAGACACACAAAGGAGACGCAGAGGGAGAAGATACAGAGATGGCAGGAAGAGGGGAAGGAAGCAGGGCGAGAGGAACAGGGCAGAGACAGAAGGCGAAGACATTGACGAGTCAAAAATAAAGCAGAGACGGAGTTTTGAAAAAACAGGCCAAAAAATGTAGAGCAAAGTGGTAAAAAGAGGAAACAACGGTAGTGATGTAGAGATGGGCCGGCAGAGCAGGAGAGGGCGTCCCCAAGCTCGTCATCACTGACGGGGGTTCCTCCAGACCTGACCCCCACTCTGAGCTCCTCACTCCCCACACCACAAGGTTACCTCCTACCCTCCGGGCCCCACAGCTCCCCGCCCAGAGGACACCCAGCCTCTGGGACCAGGTGGCTGGAAGGGCAGCGACAGGGGGCCTGAACGCTAGGGGGCCTGAAAGCTAGCACACCTGGAGCAGGAAGGGCGGGGGCACCTCGTCAGGAGTCCCCATACTGCCTCCCCACCAGGGAATCAAGTCTAGCACGCCCTCTCCAGCGCCGAGAGCCCTGGGCCAGAAAGCTGGTAATTCCAGGGCAGGATCTTGCCCCGCCCCTTTCAACAGGCCTGGAGGCGTCAGAACCAATGTCCGTAGCTGACCTTGACCTACACCTGGCCTGGCCCTTCACCCTTTCTGGAGGGCAACGACCTAGACTTTCTGAAGCCAGGCCTCTGGGTCCTCCATTCCCGCCCTGTCACTAACCGCTGGGTGACCTTGAACCCATCACTTCTCCCCTCTGAGCCTCTTTTTCCTTATCTGTGAAATGGGAGATAATCGCAGTGCCTGCCTCGTGGGATGACTCTGAGGTTTAGATACGACAAGGGTGACGTGTGCTCAGTACAGCGCCTGGCACGGGGCACTGTGCCACCGAGGGGGGTCCCTGGGGTGCCGCTGCCAGTGGCAGCAGCCGTGGCCGTGCTGATGGTGTGGGATAGGAATGCTGGCCCTGCCTGACTCCTAGGGACTTCCTGAGGTTTATAAGAGCTAAGGGATGGGAAAGGTGTCCCCACCAGATGACCGGGCTCCGTGCTGGTTCCTGTGCCCAGGCCCCGTGCACCCACCAGGCACAGCTGGGACAGGGCTAGCCCTTAAGACATTTAGGGGCCCAGGAAAATGTTTGGTTTTATTTTAAAGTCAGAAGGAAAAAAATTATCTTGTAAGTCAAAGAAAAGGTTTTCATATGTAATACAAATGGATTTGTCTTTATGCCAGCGAAGTTTATGGAAGAAGGCCTCACATAGGCAAAGTGCCTATGGCCCACAAAAGTCACAGCTCGGTCCTGCCAGCCAGTAAAGGGAAGGACAAGCACACTTTTTGTGGCCCCAGTGGACCAGAGGGAGTAGAGCTGGGCCAAAGCCTTTAAGACCCCTAAGCTGAGGGAAAAGCACATTCTCTGCCCTCATGGAGCCCCAGACCGAGGGGAGACACAGCCCCGACCTCAGGGAGCCCCAGTCTGAGGAGAGACGTGGCCCCGTCCTCAGGGAGCCCCTGTCTGAGGGGATACACGGCCCCGCCCTCAGGGAGCCCCCGTCTGAGGGGATACACGGCCCCGTCCTCAGGTAGCCCCCCCGTCTGAGGGGATACATGGCCCTGCCCTCAGGGAGCTCCCAATCTCACAGCAGAGACAAAATACAAAAATTTAAAACAGCAAGCAAAATCTCCAAGGCTGTCCCATAATTAGCCGTATGGCCATGAGAGAAGGCTGAAGAGAGCTCCCAGGTGGCTGGAGGAGGGTGATCATCTCAAGCAGAGACGAAGGCCCTGGCCTAAGGCGGGAAGAGATGTGGAGGATGGGCAGCAGGGAAGGGAGGTGCTGGCACTGCTCTCAGGAGGGCAAGCTGAACAGAGCGGGGAGGACTGTGGGTCTGGATACAGAGGGGTCTCAATGTCCAGCCTAGCCCCTCCACGCTGTGCCCACACCTGGGGGCTCCACAGACCATGGCTGTCCCTTAGGCATCTGTGTCCAGAGCTGCAGAGAGACACAGGAGTCACTCCTGGTGCGGTCAGGTAACCGCACACCCAAGGTGCCCCCACAGCCAGGCGCCCAACAGAATTAAATTACCATATTGGAAATAGCAAAGTAAACACCAATAGGTAAAGTGCAAATTAAAGCCGTTCCTCCCAGATGCCTTATTTATAGACCTGAGCTCAGTGGCCGCGCCCTCCTGGGCAGGAACCACAGCAGCAGAGCAGGGCACCTGCCCGGTGCCAGCCCATTCCCCGGACACTGGGCTTCTCTCTGGCAGGGGTTGTGGCAGGACCCACCTGAGGCCCGGCCACCCCCAGCATCTGGCCTCCCAGAGGGGTGAGGAGGGGCCACCCATGTGCCTGGGCTTCAACGGCTTGAGGGCTGTGGGGCCAGTGAAGGCTTGCTTGGTAGGAGGGAAGGAGTGGGAGTGGGGGCCAGATGGGGGGTACAGGGTCCGTGGAACCAGTGTTGGGGGTTGAGGTACTGCAATGGTAACAAGAGCTAACACTCACGTAGCGGTTACGGTTCTAAATGCTTCCAAGCCTTGGCTCACTCCATCCTCACGAGAGGCCTATGTTCCTCCCCTTTTTACAGATGGGGACACTGGCACACAGAACGGTACACCACTGCTAAGTGTCCTGTCAGGGATGTGAACCCCACAGTCTGTTCTCTTAGTCACCACACTCCGCTACCGCTCCAGGGCCACTCCAGCCAAGGTAGAAAACTGGCTCAGCGGCCTTATGTGTGCCTCCTACCTGGCACTTGTTTGGTCTCCAGCGTTTTCCCACCATCATACATGCCAGCCTTCACGTAGGAAAGCGCCCAGCTCCACGCCTTGCCCAGCGGCAGCAGGTGTCCCCTCAGGGCTGGGGGCACAGAGATGCCCACAAGCTAACTGGCTCACAGCTGCCCCCAGGGCTGATCCCCCTCACCCCTGAGGGCTGCAGGCTGAGGCATGGGACAGAGCACACCTCCCTGTGATGCCAGCCCGTCGGGGTAGAGCCTGACCTTGGCCTTGCTGGCATGGTGCTCTAAGCCATGGAGCACGAGGCCACGGCTGGTTAACCACAGGTTTATTAGCGGAAGGAAGATGCCGGGCCAGGGCCAGGAAACCACACTTTGCCCAATTTGCTCATCCCACCAGACCTGGGAAGGCTGTCACCATCTTGGCGGCGGGGAGCCAGGAACAGAAGCTGTGGGCTTGGCAAGAGGGTGGACAGGAAGGAGAAACGGCCACATTGTGTAAAGGGAAAAGGCTCGCCAAAGCCTCATGCTCTCAGCCAATCGGTTGCACATCCGAGAGCTGTTTCTAGTTGAAAGCCAAGGGACACCACCAGACTGACCCTTTGCAAATATCCCCGCCGCCAGGCAAACAGCACCTGCTAAAAATAGCCCCTGTCCTGAGTGGGCTGGCTGGAGGCACTGGCCAAGGGGAAGGCAGGCCCCGAGGATGGGCTCGGCCTGGCTCCTGCTGGGCGCACACCTGTCAGGGCCCTCACCTTCCCTTGCTGGGACTGGCCAGTGGAGATCCTTGTCTCTTTGGTGAGGGGGAGGGGGAGGACTCTAGTGGTTAAAGATCAAGAGGCAGCCAGTGTGCTGGCAAGAGCCCTAAGAGGGCCTGGGTTCTGCCATCCCCAGTTGTGTGACCCTGGAGAGGTCACTTCTCCCATTTAGGGCTCGGTTTCTACATCTGCACGGAGGCGACAGCCATCCTGCCTAGTCAGAGAACAGGAGCCGGGTGAAGGAGGCAGGGTTGCCATCCTGCACCAGACCCAACAGGGATAAGAATACTGACTTGGAGAGCTTTCTGTGTGCCCGGCCTGGTGCTACGCGCTTTACCTGTGTCCATTCCTTTAACACTCCTGATGACCCTAGGATGAAGGTATTAGCCCAGCTCCATTTTACAGGTGAGGAAAATGAGAACAAAGAGCTTAGGGCACTAGCCCAAGGTCACATCTAACGAGGACCCAAAGTGGGACTTGAACCCAGGCAGTCTGGCTCCAGAGCCTGGGTTTTCACCACGGCAGACACCAGGTGAGGCATGTGTCATTATAAGGGTGGAAATGGAAAGGGGTGTGTGTATCAGCCCCATGCCCCCAAGAACCCACCTCTCCTCAAAGAGACCTTCTAGAAGCCAGAGGCCAGGATGAAGAGGCGGGAGACCCCTCACATCCCCTCCATCTCTGCTCCTCCCTCAGGGGGCCAGACGGAGCCGGGAAAGCCACTGCCGAGCCGGCAGGGTAACCGGCGTGTGAAACGTGCCCCGGTCAGAGCGCCCGGGTTGGGTGGGGGAGCGGGCTGCCATCCATGTGGTCCCTAGCCCACGCACTGTCTGGCTGCCCAGGGGGTGGGTTGGAGAGCCCATAAATAGCAGGCCTCTCACCGGTGTTGGGAATAGAAACCCAATCCAAACAGTGTGGTGAGTCGGGGCTTTCCATAGTGGCCACAACCCCCAGGGGCCTGGAGGCAGCTGTGAGGGCCCCCTTCTCCTCTCGTGTTTCCTAAGGGATCAGGTCATCTTGGGGAGAAAGCCTAGCTGGCCGCAATCCTGGAATCCTTCATAGCTCAGGGAGGAACACTAAGTGGTGACAGGGACACACAAGTAATATTTATTGAGCACCTGCTAGGTGCCCGGCACTGTTTGAAGTGCTTTACATGGAGTATCCCAGTTAACTCCACCTCAATCCTATGAAATAGGCTGATGATTCTACCCATTTTACAGAGGAGGAAACTGAGGCACAGAGGAGCGAAGTCACATGACTGAGGTCACACAGTTAGAAAGTGGTGGAGGCACAGTGTGTCTCCTGCTGCTGGGCCTGGGGGCACAAACCAGTCACACTGGGTCCTACTCTTGAGGTCATCTTGGTCTGGGGGACCCAACATTCAAGGAAAAGACAGTAGTGGCTCAAGGTGTGTGCACTGTAGGCCTACCAGACAGAGCTGGGCCTTCTGAAGGTCCTGGGCTAGTCTGCCCCGTGAAACTTGAACACATCCTCCCGCAGAGCAGAGCTTGAGGGGCAAGGGGGCCGGGAGGTCCCCAGCAGGGCTGACTGGCTGAGGGCCAGCCCAGCCTTGAAGGTGAGACCCCTGTTCCTGGGCCCACTCCATTCTGCAGGGAGGAGTGGAGGAAGTGTGGGGGGATTCCCCAGGGCCATTGAGAGGAGTACAAGGAATCTTAAGGAGAAAACTCCTGAGGGTCCCACCCCATTGCCACCCACTCAGAGGCCCTTCCAGGATTCTGAGGCCCAAGGAGGGAGTTCATGGTCTACTGTTAATGCCCTTTTGAGATTTGATCAGGCTCAGATACCGCCTCCTGCCACAGGGACCCCACCAGTCTTGGGACTCCGTGTGTTTTCTTGCTCCCAGTAGCTGCCCTTCCCCAGGGTCCCTCGTCAGGACACTCATGACGCCGATTTGCCGGCCTGGTGGAGGCCTTCATTTCTCTCCTCCTTCCAGGATTCGTTGCCAGCAGTCAGCGAAGACATGGAGAAATCTGGATAGAAGCCTAACATCTAGGAGTTCTTGGAATGAGGAAGTCTGTGCCCACGTGGGGCAGGGGCAGGTGGCAGCCTGTGGCCTGGATTCTGAGGCACAGGAGAAGGTTGCCCACTTCTCCGCTTGGGAGACACAGGTGGGCTGGGGGGAATCAGACCCTTGCCATGCCTCCAGGGTGCTCCCGGAAGAGGGACCTTGGGCAGGTAACCGGGCATTTTGGTGCAGGGGGTCAGCAGCTGGGGGTCGGGGAGGGAGCAGGAGAGGGAAGATTTCTCAGAATGGGGCTTGAGGAAGAAGACACAGGCTGGCATGTGTCCTTCAAATCAAGTTCCTGGCTTGCTCTCCGTCCTCCGTACAGCTGGCTTTCCACCATGCTCCCGCAAGAAATTGCCTCTCTCACCCAAGGGAGTAAGGAGGGTGGGATGGGGCTGCGTCTAGAGGCTCCCTCTCCTGCTCCCACATTCTCTGGGCCCTGCCTCAGCAGCCCAGCCCTTCCTGCTTCAGCTTCGTCTTATATGGCCTCCTGGGTCAGGTTGGGCCGGTAGCGGCACAGAGAGCTGGAAATTGGGTCCCTCTCCCCATAGAAGATGCTCGGTAGGTATTATTTTGAGGGAACAAGTGTTGAGAGGATGCAGAAGGCCTTTTGGAGGAAATGCTAGGCGAGGAATTCAGAGTCTGCAGAGCTGCTCTGAACTTGGACTTGAATCCAAGGCTGGGAGAGAAAGGGCAGTGCTTCCCTCAAGCCTCAGAGTCAAGAGGAAGGAAGTGGGAGGACTTCCCTGGTGGTCCAGTGGTTAAGACTCCGGGGCGCAGGTTTGATCCCTGGTTGGAGAACTAAGATCCTACATGCTGCGTGGTGCAGCCAAAAAGTTTTTTAAAAATTTGAAAAAAGAGGAAGGAAGTGGGGCAGAGCTGGCTAAGGACGGCAGCCCAGAGAAGGATGCTGTGCAGAGCCCAAGGCAGACTGCTCGAGGCCATGCTGCGTGAACTGGGCACAGGAAGCGGGTGCTTGGGGTCAAACTCGCTGCCCTCTCTTCCCTCTGGCTGTGAGAAAAAGAAAGCTGCTCAAAACCACAGACCCCAGGGCTTAGCAGACCATGGCATCCACCCTCCCACAACCTCAGGGTACCTGATGTTTAGAGCTTTTGAGTTCTGGTCTTGGTGCCATTCAGTCATTCTGCGTGCATTTATCAAGTATCGATTGCACTGATCGAGGATCTGATCCAGCAGTGGACCAAAGGCAAAATCACTGCCATCATGGAGCTTACATTTCAGTGAAGGGAGACAGGCAATGCACAAATCAATATAGAAGAGCTACCGAAAATAATAACGATAAAGCAGAGCAAAGGGAATAGAGAAAGCTGGTGGGTTCAGGAGGTGACACTGGGGCAGAGACCTGAAGCAAGTAAGTGAGAGGGAGCCATACGGCGGCTGGGGAAGAGCCTACCGGGCAGAGGGAGCAGCCCGTGCAAGGGCCCTGAGGCCGGAGTTTGTGTGGCCATTTGAAAAACAGCAGAGGCAGCTGGTGGGGCTGGAGTGGGGCCAGTGAAGCGAGGTGATAGGAGAGAAGTTTGGGGGCACTGGGAAGCCAGATCAGGCAAAAGTGTGGTGGCCTATGTGAGGCCTCGGGCTTTTACCCTGGGTGAAAGGGAGCCACTGCAGGGTCTGGAGGGAGGACAGCTGTGGGCTGTGTCCACCAGACTCGCTCCGCTGCCATGCTGGAAATAGTCTGAGGGGGCAAGGGAGGAGCAGGGAGACCAGATAGGAACTGTATGATTTGGGGTCTGAAACTTTGCCTCTCCGACCTGGGAGCAAAAATCTCTCAGAGTTGTTCTCGAGCTTTGAATAAAATTGTTCCTATAAAGGGTTCCACCTGAAATGCAGTGATGACTCACCGCATCGTGGGTGATAATAGGTTATTCTTGTTATCCTTCATGTGGGGTCCCCCAAGAATCACCCCCAGTAGGTGGCCTTCCTGCCTCTCCTTGAATCCCCCTGGCCATGGGAGCCTTCCAGGAGGGTCTAGGCTTTTCACAGGAGACAGGTATGCAGGGCCTGCAATGTTCTCCAACATTCCCTCCGATACCCAGGCAGGCAGTCCCCCCAGGAGAACACTAGTAGGCCATGGCTTGGGTAGCTGCTGCCAGGCCCGTCAGAGCTGACCTGGGCTGTGGGGCTCCGGGCTACCCAGGGCAGGACTGCCCATGTGAGTGGGATGGATGGCAGAGCCAGGGAGAGGGCAGGAAAGAGGTGGCAGATGTGTCTAGGAGGGGTTGGAGGGATGCACGTGGTTGTCACATTGTCACAGCTTCTCCCTCCTTCCTGACACCAGTGCCCTGGGGCAGATCCTGGGCAGCCTGCACTGGCTGGCAGGGCTCAGGCAGCCAAGCAGGCAGGCTCTTCTCACTGGTTCCTTGAGCATGGCTGGAGCCACTGTCCTACACAAATATATGACGCTCTGAGCCTGGCTGGGACCTCGCAGACACCTGGGATAACCCTGGCCTTGGACCAGAAGCAGCCTGAGGCTGGTGAGGCAGAAAGGCTGGGACTACCGTTGATCAAGGGCCTGCTGTGGAGAGGCCCTGCTCATTTGCTCCTCACGGTAGCTCTCCCTGGAGGACACTGTAGGTGCCACCCTCAGATCCTCCAGGCTCCCCCAGATCTCTTTATGGGGCCTGGGCACCTCCTCTGCCTTCTGTGGCCCTCCCCTTTGGGCACACTTCCCTGGGTGACGGCCCCAGGCTACAGGACCTGCCTTGCCTGCAGAGCCAGAAGTACCTGGAAGTTTACACCCCCAAAGTGGCCTTTAGACAATGACTAGGGAGCAGGAGAGTGAGATCCCAGCTCCCTTACCTCTGATGGGGACAACCTCGAGAGCCCCACTGTGGGACAGGCTGAAAGCACCCTCTGCACCCCTGTTGGCCTCTTCGTCTCCTGTCCAGCTACACTCAGTCTCTCGCCAGTGTCCTTGGGGAGCTCCGCCTTAGGAAATCACTTAGCTGTGATTCCCCATCTCAGCATCTGCTTCTGGGGAGCTGGACCTGAGACACCTTCTAAGGTGATAGTAGTAGTTGTAGCAGTGACAGCTAACATTTATTAGTGCCTGCTATGGGCAAAATATTGTCTTAAGTCCTTTACCGTATTAACCTCACAACAACCAATGAAGTAGTCACTCCCATTATCCCCACTTCCCAGATGAGGAAACCAAGGTACAGGTAGGATAAGTCAGTTGCCACAGAGATACTATTGTTATCCTCATACAGATAAGTGGCAGAGTCAGGATTCTTATTTGATACCACTTCTGGTAAGGCATGGACACACACAGACACTCATACACGCACACACGCATACACGCATACACACACACACACACACACACACACACACACACACACATATTTTGATGACGCAGGCTGCAGGGCTCATGGGCCAAACCACAGCAGACACTGTGCCTGGCACTGAGTAGGCATTTGGAGGATGTCCGATAACAAGGTATAGCTGAAGACCTAGGGCTGGCCACCCCATCAAGCCATGATTTGTCCCTATGGGTTCAACAGGGGCAACCTCGGGGCTGTTTCTTGTCCAATCCCTCTCTCACATTCAAGGGGGCAGGACAAAAGAGGCCCATTGAGTGAGGGCCGCCCTTGGGCCTCCAGATGTGTGGTCATTGCTTGGCTCATCCCACACCCATAAAAAGTCCCCTGATTAAATACACGAATTACCTCAGGCCTAAAGGTGGGGCCACAAACCAATTAGGCTCCACAGAGCCAGATTTTTGGTGGAGAAAACCAAATATGCACATACATATGCATATTAAATTGAATCAACAAAAAATACCGTTCCCAATAACTTCTGAACAAACAAACTCATAATCAAATCCAGAACCGTAAGCTCTAGGGCCCCCACCTTAGGCCGCTCATTTTGCCAGAGCCACAGGGACCCGCAGACAGGCAGGATGGAGACCCCAGCCTCTAAAAGTACAGACTACCTGGGCTGGGGTCTTGAGGAGGCCTAGGGAGCATCTTGGTCATCAGGACCCAGGAGAAGGGAGTGTCCAGGAAAGGCACTCAACTCAAAAGGCATTTTCCATTCTCAACTGAACAGCCAAGCGCTCTGTGTGTGCCAGCTCAGCCCCACCCTCTCCTGGGCCCCCACCCCAGCTCAGCGGGTCACTCAGGCCGCAGATGCAACCAAAGAGGTCTTCCATCATCTCATACACACCAGGCCTGAGCCCTTTCAGGCCCAGAATCAGAAAGGAGAACCCAGTCACGCCCACCAGGCAGATTCTGGGAGAGAATGCTGCTCCATGTCTGGATCCCTGCTGCTGCCTCCTGACGGCTCCCAAAAGGGCTTCCCCTGTGCAAGTGGGCGGCCCTCCTTGTCCGGTGGAGGACGTCAATGTACCCTTTGTCACAAAACCCTTTCAGAAGCGAAGCTATTCAGACAGGGCGGCAAACTTTGGAACGATTCATTACCAGGCTGGGCAGCCACTGCCGGCCGACTCCCTCCCCTCCTGTTTCCGTTTTTCCCTGGGGTGGGGAGCCAGCCTCGGTGGGAGCCCGCACTCCTCCTCTCACGGCTTCCTGTGGGGGCGAGACTCAAGCAGGGCAAGACTGAAAGGCCTCATGGCCTCTAGTGATGTCCCAGCCACGTAACATCCTCTGAGCAGCATGCCAGCCATGGTGCCAGGCAGAGAGGCTGGTGGGTACCCGCTGTCCAGAGAGGGGCAGCTCCGTTTCCTCGGGGCTCCAGATGATTTCAAGGGTCCTGCTCCCCGTCACTCTGATCCCCCTTCCTAGGGCAGTCAGCAGAGAAGAGGGACCCTGTGCCCAGCACAGTGCCAGGCAGACAGTGGGTATCGACAGATGTTACTGAATAAATGGTCAGGTTGCCACTTCCCACTTATAACACCAGCCCCTCAGGAGAGCGATTCCAGCCAGAGCCTCCAGGACTGGGGAAACCACTTGTTCTCCTGGCCCCAGCGCAAAGCCCTCCCTCCCTTCCTGACACGCCCTCCCCGAATGCCCTCCCACATGGCCCTGGCCTGTGACTGCTCTGGCTCCACCGTCCCCCCTCCCCCACCTGTGCTTTTCTCCTCATTTTCCTTTCTCACTCCCCATTCCTCGGTCTCTTCTCCCTCTATCCCTTCCGCAGACATCTTTGGCACTCCTGCGCTGCGCTGGCCTGGGGAACAGGACGAATGGGCCATGGTCCCTGCCCCAGGAAAGTGGCAGCAGTCACCATATGCTGGAGTTCAAGGGCCGGGTAGAGGTGTATGTCAGAGGCTCCAGAGTCCCCATCCTGCCTACAAAGGGGAGAAGGCGTCCCAGAAAAGGGCCGTTGAAATGAGTCTTGAAAAATGTGTGCTTAGGAGATGGAGAAGGTGAGGGTGGGGGAGGGTATTGCTTCTAGAAGGAACAGCTCTGCAAAGGCCTGGAGACAAAACAGAGCACGGCATGGGTGGGGAGGGGACTCAGGGATCCAGTGTGGCAGAAGTGGTCACTCCAGGGTCCTCTTCACCTCTTCCCACCCATGACCCACCCCTCTTTCCTTTTGCCCTGACCTGTAGCAGAATAGCTCTCCAGTCAAGGTCAGTAGGAGGGCATGGGACGGGGTGGGGGGCATCTGGAGTCGGTACCTGGCTCCACCACCTATAGAGGGTGCTGCCGGTCTCTCTGCCCAGACTCCCCATCCCTTCTCCAGCAGCATCTGGTGGGAGCAGCTTAGCACTCCTGCTACTTGTAGTTCTGGCAGGACTGCTAACTGTTGTCCCCATGCTCCTGGCTACAGGGAAGGCCTGGGATCAGAGATGGCCTGTCGTAGAATCCCATCCCCTTGGGCAGAATGATGGGTCCTGGGACGAGCATGTAATCCAAGACGTCTCCTGGATTTCACGTACAGCCCCTAGGAGAGAGAGATGCTCTGTACACCTCAGTAAAGGGCAGGAATAGGGTTGTGGTGAAAATTAAGGGAGATGACAATACACTGATATACAGTGTTTCATTCAAGGACTCCCTAAGTGCTTGGTGAATGTTACCTTTTGTTTCTACTTTCTTTTTCCTTCCCAGCCGCACACTCCGGATGGCTCAGGCCAGTCACACCCCTCCTGGTACACAGGGGCACACTGGGGCCTGGAGAGAGGCTGGGACTTGCTCCCTCACTAAGTCTCCTGACTCCAGGGCTGGTTCTCACCCCAGTCACTGCTCTGGGGTGAGAGGTGGCTTTCCCATAGTGATGGGTGTGTGTAACAGACTGGCTTTGCCATGGCCAAGCGGAGAGGCAGTGGTGCCTCAGCCTACCGTGGGGACAGTGGCGGAGTGCAGACCCGGTGCCTCCCAGCTCACAGCCTTCCCCACGTGTCTCCTCCCACCCCTGCTCGAAGCCCTGGCTTCTACGGGCTCCTTCTGTGTCCCTGCCCTGCCGTAGCCTGCCACAGGAGCCCGGCCTCTGGGGTCACTCTGCCCAAACCACCGCATGTTTCAGAGTAACCTCTGCTGTTCCCGTGGGAGTGGGACAACCAGGAAAAGGCCTCGAAAACCGACCTGGAAGGCTTTTCAAACAAAAGAGTGTGATTTCCTTCAGGGGAGGGAAGAAAAAGGGAAAAAATACCCTCCACGGTCCTCCTTGGCTCCAAGTACCTCAGTCACCGTCTTGGGTGCATTTAGTGGTTTGGCAACTCTGGGTATATTTTAAAATCTGCTGTCCAGGCAGAGAGACAAAGGAGGCTGGTGTAGGGCCAGGGGAGACCTCAGAGGACAGGGGTATTCATCTTGTTAAAAATAGCCCACCCCGTTGCTATTTCTATAGAGCTTGGCAAACAGAGCTGTATGATTTTCCCTTTTTTCGGCCATGCTTTGCTTGGACCATCTGATAAAAATAGTAGATAACAAGCTCAAAAAAAGCTGGGCTATTTTTACATGTAAGCCCCACTTGGAGTGGGCCTGAAGTAGGGTGACCAAGGAGCAGGGGGGTGGACGAGAAGGGGAGCAGCCTGGGTAGTTGGGTGGGGGCAGCGCCTGTGACCACAGAGGACCAGGGAAGGGAGGAGGGCAGAACTCAGCCCAGGGAGGAGACACGGGAAGGGACAAGATGCTTCCTCCTGTGTCTACAGCTCAGGGTCAACAAACAGAAGCTGGGCCCTCCTGACCCACCGCGGACTTGACAGTTTCCCAGGCCCTGTTGGCCCCAGCCCCGACCTTGAGCCCTATACCCACCACCATCCTCGACGTGGGGAGCCTGGGCTGGAGAGGAAGCAGGCACCGGGCATACCTCTAGGTTGGACTAGCCGTGCCAGAGCTTATGGTAGGGAGAAGAGCCTTCTGGAGAGATACGTGAGGCCTGAGGTGGTGTGAAGAAACAGCAGGGTCTGCTTCCACTGGGGGAGGCTCCGGGGCAGAGGGAGACTGGCCATTTGCAGGGAGTAGCTTGAACACCACATGCAGGTCAGCCTCCATGGCCAGAGGCAGAGGTCTGCTACCCTTTAAGCTAGAGATGAGGGCAGGCCCCCAGCTCACCCACCAACTTCCGGAGCAGAGGGCTATGGGGTGGTGTGGCCTGCAGGGCCACTGGATTAACTCTTCGAAACTTTAGCCCTTGGACGTAAGAGCCTGGAGACCCCCCACAGGTAGAAGTTGTTTCTCCCCATGAGACTCTCACTCTTCCTAAGAAATGCTCTTTGTGGGAGGAACGTTTTTAAAAGCCCACGCCCTGGCACACAGCAGGCTTCAGTATTTTGAATAAGCAGATAAGACGGTGAGTCAATGCGAGGGTGCCGCAGGGGTAGACCAAGGCTTCAGGCTTCTAAGCCAGTATCTCCCAGGGAGAGCAGATGTCAGCAGCTGCCCCCAGAGCCATCGCTTGTTTAGCATAGCCATCTGTCCACGGCCAGAGGGTCAGTCCTGAAGGCACTGCAGCCACCAGCATCCACCCAAGAACTGAGTTAACTCCCTGGTTTTTTTCCCCCAATCATTACCTCTGACAGTCATCTCTGAGGGTCACATCCTGGCCAGGGAGCACCGTGGGCTGTGAACTCCCTGCTGTCCCCTCCCCCTTCATTGTCCTAGGAGATGTTGACTTTGCAGGAGTCGCTGGCAGCCCATGTGGCGGGATGCTGGGCCCATTGACTGGCGGGGCTGATTTCTCAGCTGAAACTTCAACGCAGGTAAAAGGCAAACAAATAAACAGGAGGCCGAAAGGCACCTCTGTCCAGGGGCATGGGACCCGAGGCAGGCAATGAGAGGACAGTGCCCAACTGAGCCCTAAGACAATTTCCCCCAGATCCAGCTGGCCCCTCAGATCTCCTTGGGTTTTCTGAGCTCAGTTAATTCCACCTTGAATATGTGGTTCCCAGAGCAATGGTTCCTCAGGGTTAATAATGGCTAAGAGTTGGCACTGAGTGAGCACCAAATGTGTGCCAGGCACTGTGCTATGTCTTGTGTAGACATCACCAACCGCCCCCAGGTAAGTAGCTGAGTATTATTATCAACCGTGTTTTCCAGATAGAAAATAGAGGCTCAGAGAGGTTAAGTAATCTGCCCAGGGGCACACAGCTAGAAAGTAGCAGAGCAGGGGATCTGACCACTTTCTCTCTATTACTCAGAAGGTCATTGCTACACCCTTTCCGAGCCACCATCATCTCCCACCTGGTCTGCTGTAGGGCCTCCTTGCTGGTCTTCTGCTTCTGCCCTCACTTGTGCCTTATAGTCAGTTCTCTACACATCAGCCAGAGTGAGCCTGTTAAAGTATAAGTCAGATCACGGCCTTCCTCTGCTCAGCTCACTCATGACTGTACTGTGACCAACAAGGCCCCACGTAATCTGCTTCCTTGCTACCTCCCTGAGCTCAGTCCCTCCACTTGCCCCCTCACTCTACTCCAGCCACCCTGGCCTCGTCATTGTTCCTTCAACACAAGCATACACCTGCCTCAGGGCCTTTGCACTTACTGCTCCTGCTGCCTAAACTGCTCTTCCCCATATATCCACATGATTCACTCCCTCATGTCTCTGCTCGAATGTCACCTTTTCAGAGAAAACTTCCCTGCCTTTCCTACCTGCCTCCCATCTCCTGTCTCCTCTCCACCCCCTTGCCTTGCCTTACTTCATGTTTCTTTGGAGTAATTATGGCTACTGATGTATATGCATGTTTATCAGGGTCTTATTATTATTATTATTTTTTTTTTATCTTCGCCTACCAGAATGTGAGCTCCAAGAAGGAGGGGTTTTTATCTGTTTTGTTCATTGCTGTATCCACAGAGCCTAGAATGGTGCCTGGCACATACTAGGTGCTTAATAGTTGTTGAACAGATGAATTAAAGAATGAACGATCTAGAGCGGCAGTTTTTCCGTATTCTGCTGTTGCTACCTCTGTGCTTGCCCTCCTCAAATTCCACTTGTGGGCACAAGCTATGGCAGCCCCTTCCTGCAGATTTAGGGACCCCTCAGGCTGAGGACTGACTGTAGTTCCTGTTTATTCTACACTCTACGCCCATCCGCACCCAGCCCCCCTCCCTTAGCAGCACAGAGCCCTAAGCACATAGAGGGTGATTGAGAAAAGTCTATGGAAACTTAGGGCTTTGCATACCTGACTTATTCCCTCACTAAAAGCTGGCCAGCTGCTGGGGAGGGGAACGGAATCCATTCTAGCTGTTCTGGGTGATCATCCAGCAATGACCGGCTGGGCCCCACTCTAGCAGCACCGCTTTGGACTCAGACCCTGGTGCACAAGGTTGTGTTGTCTTGTCCACGTGCATGAAGGTCCACTGACCCAGAGTGGATGGTCAGGTAACCATACTCGTGACAACAGTGCCCTGTTCACCTGTTCAGCCCGCCCTGTTCACCCCTGCCGGCACCCTCGCGTGGCTGCACAGGTCCTTGCTCTTGCCTGCCGTAGCCTTGAGTCCGCTGCCTCTCCAGCTCCTCCCTGGGGGGGACAGGCCTGCTCTCTGCTCAGACTCTACTCCTGGGTCCTGGGCAAAGCACTTGGACCCTTGGGACCTTGGTTTCCTGGTCTGAGAGCAGGGAGCCTGGGGCAAGCTTCAGCTTCCCTTTAAGCAAACCTAGATTTATACAAAGGTTCCCTCAAGGAATTCTCTCTCTACTTTTACAGAGGGATTCACCACAGATCTCTTCAAATAACCAATGACCTTATGGCTTAGTATATAGGATGCAAGTTACAGAATAAAATTCTGATAGAGGCTGGTTCCTAGACCTCGTTGCTGGCCACCCCCGCTCCTGCCTTCCTGGTGGGTCTCTGGGGGACTGTGCGTAGAAGGCCAGTGTATTAATAAAAGAACTTTGGCAGATTCTTTGCGTGAAGTTGAGGTGACCTGGCCCCTCTCAGGCCACCTGTCTGTACCTTGGGGGCTGAGGGGTTCTTTCTGGTTCCAGCATGCTCTGGGCGTTGCTAGACATCTGAGGGCTGGGGTAGCGGGGGTTGACAGTGCTGGGCCGAGGACAGCGTAGCTTAGGGGGAGGCGCTTCTCCTGGACCCTGGGAAAGGCATGCTTCCAGGAACCCTGGCTGTTCTCCTGGAACTCCCTAGACAGGGACGGATCAGGCTTCCGGACTGCGAAAAGGAAGGAGATTTCTTGGTGTATGTAAGGTCCGACATTTCGGAGGTGCCTCTTGGTTTCTTCACCTAGCAAGCATTTATAAAGCGCCACGTATGCCAGACATGGTACCAAGAGCTGGTAGAAAAACACAGACCCAGCCCTGCCTTGGAGGGGTTGCAGTCTGTGGAGAGGCAGACATTAGGCCCTGGAACAGGACTGGCCCTTGGTAAGAGGCCACGGGAGGCACACAGGGCAGCTGCCTCAAAGGGTTTTACAGACTTTGCTCCAGTCTGTGACATTGGAGTTGCCATGCCCATTACAGATGAGGAAACGGAGGCCTGGAGAGGTTGGTTTATAAACGGCAAAAACAGAACCCAAACTAGCTGTTCTGGCTCCAGGCTGATACTCCTACCACTCCTTAAAGTTCTTCCTCTAGAGACATCCTTCCCCCTCACCTCTACACTTAAACTTGAACTTGTATTTTTAGGAGGGGCAGTAGATTTCCTCTAGGACTTCCATCTTCTGACCTGGATCCTTTGTTCCAACAGAAGTGATCTGCAAGAAGATGAGTGGGAGTTAGACGTTCAAACCTGGGAAAGAAAGCAGAGCCACTCTGATAAAGCAGTATAGGGTAGTGGAGTCTGGAGCCAGACCAAGCAGGTTTAAATTCCAGCTCTGCTACTTATCAACTGTGTGGCACTGCTTTACCTGCGCCTCAGTTTTCTCTTCTGTAAAATGGAGTGATAATAGTACCCGTCTCCTAGGGTTATGAGATAACACTTGAGTGACCTGATAAATGCAAGATGCCTAGAACAGTGCAGGGTACAAACAGAGTGTCAGACAAGCATTAACATTATTGAGAAGCAGAGTTTCTAGCACCATGTCTGGCTCCTGGCGATATGGACCCAGAACTTTTGCATTAAAAGAACAGAGAGAGAGAGAGAGAGATTATTATAAACACCTAATCATCCTTCAGAACCCATTCAGACAGGACCCTTCCTCTAGGCCCCTGCTAGAGTGTTTGCTCTCCCTGCTTAGGGCTGTCACAGGAGTTTGTATCGCTCAAGCAAAAGTAGGGGAAGGAAAGACAATTCATATATATGAGGGCCTATTATACATAGGCACTGCTAGGCCCCTTCTAGAGTTTATTTCATTTAGTCTCCACAATGACACTTAGAGGTGATATAATTATCCCCTTTTTAAAGGTGAAGAAATGGGGTTCAAAGAGGTAAGCGACGTAGTAAGCTGGAAATCAAACCCACTTAGCATTTCTCGTACCGTGTTTAGTTCCTGGTTTCACGTCTGCCTCCCTGGCAAGGCTGATAGCATTAAGGAATTTTTAACCCAGGTTGGTGACATAGGCAGTTTTCTGGGAAAGGGGATATATACTGCTCATCACTCATCAAGAAGACTTTTGCTCCCCAAAAGGTTAAGAACTCGCATTCCCCGCTTCTTTAGACCCTCAGAGCCCAGCAAAAGGCCAAGTACTTGTCAGTACTCAGATGCATTTATCGAACCAATGAACGAACAAATGAACGAACCAAGGAAGAGGAAGGAACAAACCAAGCAAACAATGAGGGAGAGCAGGATTGAATCCATAAGTGAATCTGAAGGAAACAGGATCCTTGTCTTGATTCTCTTTATTACTCTGGAAGAAAACCAACAGCCTGGACGTAGACCCTCACTGCAGGGGGCCGTGCTGTAGGGTAAGAATGAGCTCTGGTTTTGTTTGCCTTCCACCACTGGGCAGCGAGCCCCGTCCACAGTCCTCACCCCCTCTAGAGCCTCCCCTCCCAGGGCCCACTCCTCCACGCTTGGCCCCTCTCAGAGGAGGCCCCTCTCTGCATCACTGGAGCGGCAAACACCCCTTTTCCTCGGGTGCCTGCCTCAGGCCTGGGAGGGCTGGGGGAAGGGATGGGAAGGAGGCCTGAAAGGCTGTGTTGGGACCTCTCTGGCATTTTCTCCCCCGGGCCCTCTGAGGACCAGTGGGAGCCTGGCACCCAGTAGGTGCTTGGTAGATGGCTGGCAATGGAAGGGAGCCCAGGTTTCAGGGGGTGGGCGCTCCCTCCCTGTGCCCCACCACAGTCTCCCAGCCGTAGAACCAGTGGTCCCAGTCAGTGTGGGCTTCTCTCAGGCCCCGAGCCCATGCCCATAAACACCCTCCTGGGGGTCACCTCCCCCCACCCCCAGTACTGGAGGCTCTGGCTTTCCCATCAGGGGCCCCAAGGGGAAAGTGACCAGTGAGGTAGGAGACAGAGGCCAGAGCCTTGGTCAATCTGCCTGGGGCTGGCGTCCTGTGGGGTGCCGGCTGGCAAGGGGCACCTCCCCCTTCCCCACACAGAGCTGGCAAGACAACCGGTTCATGTCTTCTTCAGCCACAGCCTGCAGAAAGCATGTTCCCCTCAGAGCCACGGGCCACTGGCCAGTCCACTGGGGACACCCCTCAGGGAAGGGAGGGTTGGGAGGGGCAGGGCGGGCACCCAGGCTGGCGCACTGTGGCCAGCCACCCTGCTCCGTGGACTGGCGGTTTTCCCGTCTGGCTCCCTGCGGCCCAGACGGCCCCAACACGTCACTGTGGGGTGAGCGGGCTCCTGCCCAAACTCGAACTCACAGCTCAAGCTCCATGAGGCTCAGAGCCAGGGCACAAGGAGGAGGGACGGGGAGAGAACAGAGGAGTCGATGCAGAGCTCCCGGGTGTGGCTCACAGTCCGGGCAGATCAGGGAGTGTGCTGAGCCAGAGACGGGAACACCGAGAGGGGCAGATCAATCTGTGGACCTCCTGGAGGAGGTGGGGCAGAAGTGGAAGAGAAGCTGGAGGAAAGGAAAAGAAAGACTGCACAGAAGGAAGGACAGGAATCTGGGTGGCCAACCAGAGCGCTCCTGCCTCTCTTCACTTACCTCCTGACGCTCCCCAACCCCCCTGGGCTTCCCCAAGAAGCCAAGACTCTCCTGCCCCCGGGCCTTTGCACGTGCCATTCCCCCCACCGGAAGTGCCTTCCCAACCCTTCCTCACAACTCCATCCTTCAAGGCCAGCTCCCAAGTTAGCCTCTCTGTAAAGTCTTCCCTGATTCTCCCTAACTAGAAGCAGTGTCTCTTTCTGAACTCTCAGAGCACATCGTTTATGTAGCCCATTCTTTCTGTCTGCTTTGCCCCCCCACATATTCATTCATTCATGCAGACAGACATTATTTAAACAGCCACTATCTTAGGTGCTGGGGGATGCTGAGCAGAGTTAGACTTGCTTCCTGCTCTCATGGAGATGGTGATTGTGGGGAAAGAGTAACATAAGCAAATCACCCTTCTACAGTGACACAAGTGCTAGAATTCAATTCCATAAGCATTTAAATGAGCACCTACTATGAGGTGGGCAGCAAATAGGCACTTTTGAAACCTAGTCCTGACCCTCAGAGGCACTACCTTAGCTGAGGGTTCAAAGCCTCAGCCAAAACAGGTAGTTGGCAAAGGGCTTTTGAAACTCAGGAAATAACATTGCTAAGGTACAGACTTGGCAAGTTGGGGCACTACAGTTTCAGGGGCCCGTTTAGCCAGAGTCATAGAGGCCATGAGAGGGATGTAACTGGGGAGGTGGACTGGGGCCAAAGCACCAAGGCAACCACACCCAGAGCTGGGGTCCAAGGCCCATTCTCTACCATTCTCTGTTTGGGGAGGCTGGTTCCCAAGGACACCATCACCCCAGTTCCCCCGCCCTCTGGCTTCTCGTTGAATTGAGCCAATGGGAGATACCGGCAGGTGATCTGAGGATGGGAGGAAAGAGAGGACCCCAGAAGCCTTGCTAGACCAGTTTGGCAGTGGGTTGTGTCCCTCTATCTATGGCCACAGATCCTGGCAGGCGACCCCTCTCCTGCAGCAATGGCTACTGCCCTGGTCCCTACAGGTCGAGGGGTGGATCCAACCCATGTTGGTTCCCTCAGCTCTGCTCATACCCCTGTAAATAGCCCTGCATCCAACTCTCTTCAGTTACCCCTTTAAGACAGCCTCAGAGGCCCGTTGGGACCCTGACCCATTGAGACTTGCTTCTGGAGGCCTGGGAGGAGCCCTGGAGGGCCTTAGGACAGAGAAAGAGCCTGAAGGAGTGATGGAGGCTCCACTGAGGTGGCACTCTGTGGGACGGAGAAGCAGAGGAAGGTATTCTAGGCAGAGGGCAAAGCTTCTGCCACAGTACAGAGGTGGGAAAGTGTGAGGGACACAGGCCAGGGTGACTGAGCTCAGGACGCCAAGGCAGAAGACACAGGAAGTAGGAAGAGTGGGAGGCAGGAGGCAAGGCCCTCACTGTGTGCTGGGAAGTTTGCTCTTTATCCCGTAGGTAATGGGAACCATCAGAGATTTTTTGT